>NC_140584.1:450987331-453487331 GCF_964204655.1 Triturus cristatus
TTGAGGAAAGTGGTTTTGTTGTTGAGGTAGGCTGGGCTCGATTTGTGTAAGGGCCTGAAGGTGTGTGTCAAGAATCGGAAAAGAGCTTGGTTGTGTAAGTGCAGCCAATTGAGTTCGCTGAGGTGTTGAGTGATGTGCATGTGTCATGAAAGGTTGGGAGGGTGTTGTAATATAATTGAAGTATTATTGGTTGGCCTTTTGTGGTGCTGAATTTACTAATGTTCCTTTTTTAGCAGTAGGAATTGACACTTGTAAATTTTGCTCCACTATGTTTTTTGGCGGTGGGGAGAAGTAAGTGTACACTTTTGAGTTACTTCACACTCGGATTTTGTGAATAGCCAAAAGTAGTAAAGTTACTCAAATGTTAATTACTCACATATGCAAGCTACCTTTGTGAATAGACCCAGAAAGGTCTACAGCTAAAACCACAACTAATGGTTTTGCCAGTGCTTGTTTAAAGAGAAACACAAATGCCCTCTTTTTGCTTTCGCGTACTTACATAGAACTTTGGGAAAGTGGTACAAAATTACATGAAATGCAAATCCATCATTTAGAGTTATATTTAAGAGCAAAATACATCCTCACTTCAATTTTTCACACAAAAAAATAGCACATACGACATAAAATTGCCACGAATAACAGCCACTTGCATTCTGGTTGTTCACATTGTTCCAGCGCTCCTGTGTTACAATTTTCCTGCAACTGTTGGTGTAATTGTATAACATGCTGTAATGGTGCAATTTGGGGGATTTTACGTAACATGCATAGTATGACATTCCTGCAGCTAAACAAGTTATGCAGCATATTTTAAATTTTGCCCATAATATAACAATTAATGTTGGTCGCCTGCTGCCCTTCAGCTCTGATGTTCACATTTCGGACTTGATTCACAAAGGTATATTTATATTTTTGTGCAAGTGTTAGAAATGGGGGTCTCTAGTTGGCAGAGGTAGGTACCTTTGTCCCAGAAAAGGACTTGTGCTTCTAGTCAGGATAAAGGGGATACACACAATGTTAGAAATAGGGGTCTCTAGTTGGTAGAGGTGGGTACCTTTGTCCAAAATAGGGACCCTTGCTTCTAGTCAGGATAAGAGTGATAGACATTTTAGATAACCTCTGCTTACCCCCTGCGTAACTTGGCACGAGCAGACAGGCTTATCCCAATGGCAATGTGTAAAGTATTTGTACTCAAGACATACTGTAATACAGTGATAACATCACAAATAGACACCACACCAGTTTAGAAGAATAAAGTATCTTTATCTAAACTCAACAAGATCAAAACGACAATAACCCAACATACTTGTAATATTATATGACTTTAGAACAGTTATTGAAAAAATAAAGCTTGTATAAAACAAATAGCTCATCCTGGGGCTATTGCGATGTCTTGACAGTAATAAATCCAAAGTACGGCGCCGACTGCGAGGAGTGTGGTGTCAGGCACGGAGTCACACAGACTTCCAAACAAACAACACCTTGGAAACAAGATCTATGATGATGCACGGCGTTGTGGAGATGAGGCGTTGGTGCAGAGGTTGAAGCTAGCTCCCTGGCTGCCATGTCCAGGACCGGGGAAAAAGGTTGCGTCGGCAGTGAGGTATTGGTTCCGCTGACAGTGCAAAGTTGACGAGTTCGTGGAGTCACCCTTAGCGATTATCGGTGTCGCGATAACAGGATGCAGGCGCTGGCGGTGACAGAGTCCGTGCGAGCACTGGCATCAGGAATGCAGATAACTGCAGGCATCGGTAGATGTCGAAGGGGGTCGGAGCTGCGGTGCAGGCTAGGCGGTGCGTCGTGCACTTCACGAGCGGTGCCCCTGGCCTCGGTGCAGGTCACAGCGTTACAGTGGCACCGCTGATGACATCAGAGACAGGTTTTCTTACTTCTCTTAAGTTGCTTCCAGCTCCAAACAGCTGGAACAACCTCCAGAGGCCCAAGACTGGAATAGGTACCTCCTGGCTGGTCAGAACTCTCAGCAATAGAGTTCAGGGGAGTTGGGGGTGAAGTCTTTGTGTCCCTTAGACATCAGAACAGGAGACCAGCACACATAGGCCCCTGGAGATTCTTCTTCAAGCAGGCTTACAGCAAAGTTGCAGTCTTTGTCCTTTCCTTGGCAGAAACAGCAACTGCAGGCCAACCCGAAACAGCACACAGTAAAGGGGCAGTACTCCTCCTCAGAGCACTTCAACTCTTCTCCTGGGCAAAAGTTCCTCTTAAGTCCAGAAGTGATCTAAAGTTCTGGGATTTAAGGTCTGATACTTATACCCCATTTTGCCTTAGTTCTCTTTGTGCAAGGGTCTCTGAGCCCAGTCGAAACCAGTTCTGTCCTCACTGGTGCAGTATGACCACAGGGGGCGGAGACAGCATTGCGCAAGGGAGACAGGCCCTATTCAGGTGCAAGGAAAATTCCTACTACTCTAAATGCAGCCAAGCCCCATACAGCTCAGCTCTGAGTCATCCAGGAAGAGCAAGGAACACCTCAACCCCCTCCCCCCCAGTGGCTGTCTACAGTGAATGCACATCCCCAGCCCCTGTCACTCCAAAACCGGACAGTCAATCCACAAACAGGCAGAGGCACACAGAATGGTTAAACAAGAAAAGGCCTACTTTCTAAGAGTTGCATTTTCAAACACACAATTTAAAAACAATCTTTACTAAAAGATGTGTTTTTAAATTCTGAGTTCACAGAGCCTAAACTTTATTTATATTTCTTGTCCTAATGGGAAGTTATACTTGTAAGGTGTTACAAAGTATTTCCCATTCTATCATATGGAGCAGATAGCCTTTCAATAGTAAAAAACAAAATTTGCAGTATTTCACTATCAGGACATATCACACATCAGTACACGTCCTACCTTTCACATGCACTGGACCCTGCACATGAGGGTACATTGGGCCCACCATAGGGGTGCCCAACATGTAAAAAAAGGAAGATTAGGACCTGGCCAGTAGGTGCACTAGCCAGGTCGACATGGCAGTTTAAAACTGTGCAGATACACTGCAGTGGCAAGTCTGAGATACCTTTTCAGGGCTACTCATGTGGGTGGCACAATCAGTGCTGCTGGGCCACCAGTAGTATTTGATTTATAGGCCCTGGCACATTCAGTGCACTTTACTAGGGACTTACCAGTAAATCAAATATACCAATCACGGAGAGCCAATGGTAATAAAAATGTACACAGACAGCATATGCACTTTAGCACTGGTTAGCAGTGGTAAAGTGCCCAGAGTCCTATAGCCAACAAAAATAGGTCAGGAAAAAATAGGAGGAAGAAGCAACACGTTTGTGAAGAAGCCTTTGAAAAGGGCCAAGACCCACAGCAAGTTTACTATTTTTTTGGGACGGGGCTCACACACAAAGAGTTCAATTTTACTAATAGTAATTTTACGGCTGAGGAGACTCTGTAGTTGGGGTGGAGAACTCCGCATATAAAAAGATAGAACAGGCCTATCTCTTTATGTGTGGTGTCTCCACACGGGTGCGGAGTCTCCACAGTCCTAAAATTACTATTGCTAAAATTCAACTCATAGTTTGTGAATACCCAAAAAATATAAACTTATGCAAAAGTGTAAGTTTACTTTTGTGAACAAGGCTCAATAATTTTATCCATTTTACAATTAGAAAGGTAGTTCATTCACCTGTTTGCTCGTTTTTAAAGATTCAACATTATTGTGAGCAGTGTAAGTGTAGTAATTTGACCACAAGCACTTGTTACGGAACATTTTCCTCTATTAGTAGTAGTAAACATACGTTATAGCTGGGTACAAATAGGCACAGTGGCCAAAATCTGGTTGTCAGGACAGTGACAAATAAACTCTGCTTACCGCTTCGGTTACATCTCCTCGCTAAACACAAGCAAAATTTAATTTAACTATCCAGACACAGACAGTAAAATAAATATCATTAAATAAATTCTATTACCTACCACATGTGTAATTGGGACAACAAGAATCTTCCTGGTAATAAGTGACAAGCTTTTCTAAACTCTTGCATTCAGGAACAAGGCTTTCGCATATCGTTCGATTACATACTAGAAAGAGAATGCAAGCGTTAAACTATTAAACGGTCAAGCGCGACATGGATAATTAGAAACAAACATCTTAGACCACATGGCCTTAAATGGTGTTACTTAAGAGTCAAGTATTACCTTTTAAAAATAGACATTGTTCGTAATATTTGAAAAAGAAATTAAAAGCTCATTGAAAATATATTATTTTAAATCAGTAGTCCTAAAACATGTATTTATTTACTCCCGTAAAAGAATGTATGTTATATTGTGCAAAGATTTGGCGCTCTCACGACACAAGCCATAGTGTCAGTTTTCTAACCATTTTAAAGCTCCCTGGGGCACATTTTTCAAAGGATTACATTTCCCTTGTGTCACACAGGGTGACACAGGGGAACACAATCCTTAAGGCAGATTTACCAAGCCACACAAGGCCACCTTGCTTGGCCCTGAATGGCTTGGTAAATCTGGAGTAACACGAGGCAGCACAAGTAGCTGCCTTGTGTCACTCTGTCCTGCGAAGACATTCCATGGGTGGCGTGTGGGCGTTCCCACGCATCCACCCATGTATTTTAGTGCATTGCCAGATTTACCAAGACAGGTAAAATTGGGAATGCGTGAAAATGCTATGCCTTCCCAGGGGAGCTGCAATGAGGAGATTTCTCTTTATTTCCCCTCCTTGTTATCTTTATTTCCCCTCCTTGTTTCCACTTTAGGGGGCAGATTTACAATAACTGGCGCATCCCTGCATATCAGCAGGGATACGCCAGTTATCGTGCGTCAGGGTTCCGCCACCATGGATGCTCCGCATTTACAATGCGGCGCACCATGGGGCAAAAACGGACAGATGTGTGAGGCATCTGTGCCGTAAAGGCAGCGCATTGCTGGAGTTGCGTCGCAAGCGCGACGCAGCTCCAGCAAGGCTCCGGGGTGCCCTATCTTTGAAATGCTGCGTCAATCCTTACGCCTGCTTCAAGCAGGGTTTTGACGCAGCATGGGCTCAAAAGTGATTGTAGATTTCACTCAGCCACTTTTAGGATGCGTTCCTGCGCCGGAACGCCCCCCCCTGCGCCGGAACGCCTACTTCTGGCTCAGGGCTTTAAAACGTGACGCATCTCCCAGATGCGTCACGTCGTAAATACCCCGCAGCATGGCGCTGGTTTTGCGCCGCTGCTGCGTCACAAAAGTGACGCAACGGCGGCGTAAAAGAGGCGCAAGGGGCTTGTAAATCTGCCCCTAGGAGTGTACTGCACAACACAGCACACTTAGAAAGAGGAAAAAATCCTCAGACGATTGATTTCCTGCACAAAAATAATGGTGCAAGGATGCCTGCATTGGCGCTAGGCAGCAGATTGTGCACCAACGCAAGCAGAGAGCATGAATGTGCCATGTTTGGATAGGTATGGCACATACCTGCCCTCTCCCTTTCATGCAGCGAAGCAAGTTGTGCTACTGTGTGCATTGCATGAAAGAATGATCATTCTGGCCCCAGGTGCGCAGCTCTATATTGCGTTGTATCACACAAATGCCTGTGCAAACTTTAGTATAAACTAGGGACTTGGTGTTATGTGGATTTTTTAATATCTGCCTATCTTTTAGTTTATCAAATACATTTTTGATTTTTTGTCTTTATAAAACGTATATTTCACATTTTGGAAAATTCTTTTTTATTTTGTTCTCTTATTGAGTTATAATCTCCAGGATGCGGGTGAGTGATGGCCTTCAGGTCATAGGCTAGTAGCTCCAGTCGTGAAGACGCTTTCCCCACGAGAATTAACATAGAATGCATGACGAATGATAGACATGGACCTGGGCCCATGTTCCATGCGTCATGCGGGACAGATAGCGTGATCTGGAAATGTTCTTTCTACAAACGCATCAGTGTCTTACAGCAGGCAAAAGCACATTAGCTAATCAATTTGAGGTGTCTGATCAACAAAGAAATGCGTGTCCGGTGCCCTAACATAAGGGGTTCTTGTTGTAACGATGACAATCCTCTCTTCTTTCAAAGCATAGTGTGCAAGACACTCATTTGATGATCAATAGAAAGAGGTAACAGGAACATACACCAGCACCAGCGATGGTTAGTCTGAACAGTGTAGGAAGTAAAGGTCAGTCACCCTCATAACAGCAGCGTGATAGGCAAAACCTAAGCGTGAACCTGGTGTGGGGGGCGGGATTAGTCTAAGAGTTAAATTACCGATTAAAGAACCTAGACACATTGTGTGAACCTAGCTTTAATCCCAATTTGAGGCTTCACTAGACAAATTGTGTGACTCTGAGTGAATCACTGAACCTCCCTGTACCTAACATACATTTGTGTAATCAATGACTGTAATGGAGTCTGCTATTTAGCGCTGCCCCATCCTCGGCACATCTTAATCTCTGTAATCTGTACTCAACAGGATGCACAAACAATGCACAACGTTGAGATGGCACCACTGCAATAAAATGTTCTCTGTATGTAATAACAGTGCTGCTCTTGACACTTGGATCCAAGTTTCATCAAATACCTCAATGAGCACATTTGAAAACTGTCTTTTCCCTCAGAGTGATTTGATATCAGTTTTTTAAATGCATCCTAATGTCCTAATAAAAGCATACGTTCTCTAGTTGTTTATTGTCATATCCTACAAGATTATGAAATTTCAGATTTCCATGCGTTTCCACTGCACCAAATGTGTTGACTGTTATGGCATCACATATTTCGAAATTACACACTAATGTTCATATCAGTTTTTGAATGTCACATCATCAAATGTAATAACACTAAAAACCCAAGATGCTTTGTAAATTGCAACCTATTACACAGCAGTGTATTTTGTGTTTACAACACCATGTTTGAACAGGTCAATGCAACAATACATTTAAAACGTCCACAGAAAACTACTTCAGGTCAAAGATTTGTCTAAATCCACATATGAACTTGAAAAGTACAAAAATTAACAAAACTAAGGGGCTGATTTAGAATCCGATAGACTAGCACAAATGTGGAAGAGGACATTAACAGTCAAATCCTCTGCCTGCCCACCCTATTACAAATTGGGAGGACCCTCATCCTTCAGACTGTATTGCTCCTGCTGGCTTCACCATTGGAAAGCCTATTCCAACAGGACAATGGAGTAGGGCCCATCACAGAAAGGCCACCAGACCACCGCCTTAATACCAGTGAATGGTCTGATGGGTTTTTGCATTTGTTACCAACAGGAAAAAACCTTTGGGGGTTTGCTTTTGAAAAAAAATGTTTGGTGAATGGCTGTCAGAAAGATAGCGGCCACACATCAAGGGGGTTAGTTATGAGAGCCTTGGGTCACTTTTGCACCACGTAAAGTGGTACATGAGTGATGCAGGGATCTGAATCAGGCTTATGAAGCCATGCAAACGGGCGTGGCTGGCACAGGTAAGAGCCGTGGGGCGGGGGCGGGGTGGTGTCGGCAGACAATGGGATAGGTTAAATTAAATTATTAATAAATAAAACCACTTATCTTGTGCTCGCCACATCGCCGAGTCGCCTAGTTGCAAGGTAAATGGTTTTATATATTTTTTTTATTTAATTTGACCTATTCCCATTATCTGTCGACTCACCCCCACCCCTCCGCCCCACTGCTTTTACCTGTGCCGGCTGCGCCGGCCCGCAAAGCCACCCTGCATGGCTCTGAGTGAATCTTGAGTAGGCATCGTAGCGTAAATCGCTGGGCCGCCTTACTCTGCGCTCTGGAGAAGTTCCATGGGCGTTGCGGTTGGTGTTTCCATGCAACATACTTGGATTTTGATGCTGTCCTAGATTTACAAAATCATGTAAACCTGGGGAAGCACCAAATCCTTACACCTCCCGAGGTGAGGCGTAACAAGGAGAAATATCTTGATTTCTCCTAATTTTTTCCTCCTTCTATGTGTGCTGCATTAGAAAGAGGAAAACACCTCTTAGGATTGTCTTGCATGCAGGAGGGTGGCCCTTCTTGCACAAAAGCAATCCTGCATGCAACGGAGACACCCTTGCACCATGGTGCATGGGTGCTTGCATTGGCGCTAGGATGCCGAACCAGCGCCAGCGCAGAGAGAGAGGACAGGAATGCACCGTATTGCACTAATACAGTGCATTTCTGTCCTTTCACATTGGCGTAGGGCAGCACAGCAAGGTGACCTGTTGCCCTGCCCTATGCCAAAATCCCGTAAATGAGGGCCCAAACTTCAAATTCCTTCAGAGGAATGGCGGTAAGGACAGTTCCTCTGAAGGCACCACTGGGCTAGCAGTGATCTCTAAATATGGGTGGCGGAGATAATAACCTGTGTCTCCCTGGAGAATGGGCAGGCCATCTGCCGACCACTAAACCTAGCCCTAAGGTCTGACACTGGATACTGGACGTTGGGTCCATGAACGAGGAGCTCTTAGGGTGTAAATGGTGCTGAAGAAGAATGGTACCTACCGCAGACCTTCTGAGGGCAGCACGTTTGGTTGTCGTGCACAATGATGGACATCTCCCCATAACGCTGGCAGTCTACCTCCTGCATGTCCGCGCAGGAATATTCCACAGGAACGACAGTGTCCGTGTCCACGCATTTCTGCATGCAGCATCCACCGTGGGAGGTCCTCCAGATGTCTCCTACTGCTCGCGGGTTTCCAAAATTGTCAGTGCAAGCTGAAAGATTGAAAGAGGACGAGACTATGAGCCACTGTACGACCTTAAGAATCGGAAAGGCTATCAGTGCTTATCTAGCAAAGGACAGCAGCACGTGTGCCACTCGTGTTCAACAAAATAGTGGATTTGGAACAATTTGCTCTTTTTAGGAAAGATTACTAGCAGGTTCGAAAATAATCAGAGCTTGCCAATGTCTGACAAGTGACAATGTGTGTGTAGAATTAATTATAGGGCAGGGGCAAAAGTACAGCGGAAATATCCTTGTGATCAGTTTAGTATGGGAAGCAAAGATCGGAATTTGTTCACAATCTGTGTAATCATCTTCTTTGCAGGGCAATAATAAAACAATTGATTTACAGTCGGGGAAGAAACTCACACGTTAATATTTGGCAGCAGAACGATGCCTATAAAAAAATGTGGTATTTGAGCACCATCTTGAGGGATCAAAGGGGTACTGCCTGCAATTTAGATAACCAAGGGCAGATTTACAACAAAGTAACGCAACACGGTGCAGCAAGTCATTTTGCTGAGCCCTGCTGCATTAGTTTGGAAAGCACAGAGAAGCAACATATTTACAAGAATATGTCGCATCTCTGTGCTTCTCCTGCGCTGGTGCACAAACTGCAGCCATGCGCCGGCGCAGGCACCCTTGCACCATGATGCCTGTGTCGTGGGGAGATTGTTTTTGTGCAGGAAGGGACACCTTCCTGCACAAAAACAATCACAAGAGGCTTTTTCCTCTTTCAATGCGTGCTGTAGAATGCAGCACGCATTGAAAGAAGAAAAAACGAGGAGAAATGAAAACATTTCTCCTTGTTGCGCCTCGCTACCATTCACACGCATCTCCAGATTTACGATTTCTCATAAATCTGGAATGTGTCTTGTTCCATGGGTGTTGCGTGGGAACACCCACAGCAACACCCATGGAACGCCCCTTCAATGCACATTGCTGCGTATGAAGGGGCCATATTTACGAGTAGAGGAAAAGTCATGCAGGTGGCTTTTCCTCTCCTTGTTAATATGGAGGAGCCCCCTGCGCCACCAGTACGTCACGAAAAGTGATGTAGTGGTGGCGCAGGGGGCGTGTAAATCTGCCCCATAGTTTGGAGTTAGATACGATTCTGGAGCAACTGAGGGGCCTGTTTACCAACTTGTCACGCAGTGCAGCTCAGCTACTGCGTGACAGGGATAGGGCAGGAATTCACCGAATTCAAGGGAATATGGCGCATACATTCCTTTTGGCAGCCTTGCGCCAACACAGGTACCCTTGCACTCTTTAGCCTTGCCAAGATGGCATGATGTGCAGTGCGCTGTGCTGCGTAATAGGTAAAGGGCAGGAATGCATCACACTTATCAATATATGGCGCATTCCTGTCATTTCCCAGCTCTGGTGCACAATGTGCTGCCTGGCACCAACGCAGACACTCTTGCTCATGGTGCAAGGTTGCCTGTATTGTAAGCCTTCCTGCACAAAAACAATCCTGTGAGGCATTTTTCTCTTTCTATGTGTCCAGCAGCACAAATAGAAAGAGAATGTAATGGGGAGAAATAAAGATATTTCTCCTCATTATGCCTCACCTTGGGAGGCGTAGCCTTTTCATGCATTCCCAGGTCTATCACTTATAGTAAATCTGGGTATGCTCCAAAATCCATGGGTGGATATGTGGGAACACCCACACTGCACCCATGAACCGCCTCCCTGGTGCAGAGTAACACATCACAGCGATTTGCTCTGTACTGCTCTGGATTTATCAAGCCACTCAGGGCCACACAAGGTGGCCTTGCATGGCTTAATAAATCCTACTTAGGGTTTGCATTGCCCTTGTGCCATCTTGCGTAGCGCAAGGGCGATGCTAAACCTACATAAATATGCCCATAAGTATGGGTTCTTTGGAGTGTCTCACTATTTATTGTTCTTTGATATCCCTTATGTCGTAGATGTTTTTGATACGTTCTACCACACTATTGCACTAGCGAACTATTATTATGAAGCAACTTAAAAGACTAATTTATACACTTTTTTAATGTGAAGTCTAAATTCGTAAGTGTTTCTTTAAAATAATGCTAACATAATTTTACATTATTCTTGTTCACTCTCAATCTCTAATTGGAGTACCTCTTAGTGTATCTATTCACCTAATAATTTTGGTGCAGATGGGCCAAGCTCTTGCACGGCCATAGACAATGGGAATGGCTTGTCAAATAAGAGCCGAGCTGGCATCCCTGATGTTACCCCTTTTCCAACAGAATGCGGTTTATTAAACACAAAAACTCATAATAGGGCAGGGGCAAAAGTACAGCGGAAATATCCTTGTGATCAGTTTAGTATGGGAAGCAAAGATCGGAATACGTTTATAACCACATGTGACACGTGCATTAATCTAAAATAGTGTGCTATTCAGTTCCAGATAGAACGAAACAAAAAACACTGTCCGTTAGTATTAAAAGGTACAGATAATAAAATATTAATCTAGTGGCTAAACTGCATGATGTGTAAACAGGAGACCCTGGTTGAAGTCCCGTCTTTACCATTTGAACAAATAGTGTGCTCATAAAACCAATCAATCGCTTTACTTTCTGTGTCTCATTACCTTGGATTGTTTCATTTGATAGCACTTTGAGTACATTTCAGGATGGTTTGTAGACTATAAC
The DNA here is from genome assembly GCF_964204655.1 of Triturus cristatus. NCBI lineage: Eukaryota > Metazoa > Chordata > Amphibia > Caudata > Salamandridae > Triturus > Triturus cristatus. Next base: position 450,998,634 of record NC_140584.1, read on the forward strand.
CTGTATCCATGCATAAGAGCACTATGAACCGTACGACAATTGACCAATCTGTTGGTACACCCATGACATCACCATTAGGGCAGATGGGAGGCCATGAATATATCTAAGTTCATGTGTAGAAACCATCACTTTTAAAACAATTTCACTTAATTCAGTGACATAATCTAATGTACTTGATTCAAAAACTTCCTAATGTTAAAGAAACACACGTTTTAAATTTTAAAATCTTTATCATGATTTACATGAGGTTTGCTGTGTCATTTATAAGAATTCATGGCTCGGCCCATGCTTTGGCTCTTTGGTTAGAGTCAGATCTCTGGATTAGCAGTGCCTCGACACTCTCTATTAATGTCCATCAATTGCAGGCTTGCCCACCTCTAAATTCCACTTTGATTGCAATAGTATTCAGTATTTGGTGCCAGAGCTTTGAGTATGTATATAACTTTTGCTCCACAATTATAATCAAATATCAGAGGGTTCCAATGATCTAGGAAGTCCCATAGTCCCAAACGATCCAGGGTAGAGGAGGTAATTATATACATACTCAAAGCTCTGGCCACCAAAGACTATTCCACCCCAAACTATAAACCATTATTCTTGTGGATCATTGATTGTGAAAAGTCTTATGCATGTGGGATTTCGTCACATGGCATTGTTTCTTCCGCTTGCCATAAAGATTTGAATTTGCCTTGAAGAAGTTCCTGTGTGGAACGAAACGCGTTGGCTGAGTCTTTTAAAGAAAATAAAAGGGAATACTTAAAGATACCTATTTGGATTTGGACTTCTTTTGACTGGTGCACCTTCCTCTTTTGTTCTTCTCATCTTCAATGTTAACATTTGTACAGATGACAAAATAATGAAGTAATAAATATGGGTGCCGTTCGTGGAAGGAGTTTGACACTGATTTTAATAACGTGCTTTTAACGGAGGGGTCTATCCAAGGCAGAGCAGCGGAGGAGTCGCCTGAAATCCTCACTGGAGGCTGTCACCCGAGGAAGCGAGTGTAATGCGGGACTGCGAGGACCAGCAGCCCCGTGACTGAACACAGCTGTGTCCTCTTCCCGTACTCCCGCCCTCCCGCCCTGACGCTATAACACTCCTCACGGCCCCCGCTTCGCGGGTGCCGTTCGTGGAAGGAGTTTGACACTGATTTTAATAACGTGCTTTTAACGGAGGGGTCTATCCAAGGCAGAGCAGCGGAGGAGTCGCCTGAAATCCTCACTGGAGGCTGTCACCCGAGGAAGCGAGTGTAATGCGGGACTGCGAGGACCAGCAGCCTCGTGACTGAACACAGCTGTGTCCTCTTCCCGTACTCCCGCCCTCCCGCCCTGACGCTATAACACTCCTCACGGCCCCCGCTTCGCGGGTGCCGTTCGTGGAAGGAGTTTGACACTGATTTTAATAACGTGCTTTTAACGGAGGGGTCTATCCAAGGCAGAGCAGCGGAGGAGTCGCCTGAAATCCTCACTGGAGGCTGTCACCCGAGGAAGTGAGTGTAATGCGGGACTGCGAGGACCAGCAGCCCCGTGACTGAACCCAGCTGTGTCCTCTTCCCGTACTCCCGCCCTCCCGCCCTGACGCTATAACACTCCTCACGGCCCCCGCTTCGCGGGTGCCGTTCGTGGAAGGAGTTTGACACTGATTTTAATAACGTGCTTTTAACGGAGGGGTCTATCCAAGGCAGAGCAGCGGAGGAGTCGCCTGAAATCCTCACTGGAGGCTGTCACCCGAGGAAGCGAGTGTAATGCGGGACTGCGAGGACCAGCAGCCCCGTGACTGAACACAGCTGTGTCCTCTTCCCGTACTCCCGCCCTCCCGCCCTGACGCTATAACACTCCTCACGGCCCCCGCTTCGCGGGTGCCGTTCGTGGAAGGAGTTTGACACTGATTTTAATAACGTGCTTTTAACGGAGGGGTCTATCCAAGGCAGAGCAGCGGAGGAGTCGCCTGAAATCCTCACTGGAGGCTGTCACCCGAGGAAGCGAGTGTAATGCGGGACTGCGAGGACCAGCAGCCTCGTGACTGAACACAGCTGTGTCCTCTTCCCGTACTCCCGCCCTCCCGCCCTGACGCTATAACACTCCTCACGGCCCCCGCTTCGCGGGTGCCGTTCGTGGAAGGAGTTTGACACTGATTTTAATAACGTGCTTTTAACGGAGGGGTCTATCCAAGGCAGAGCAGCGGAGGAGTCGCCTGAAATCCTCACTGGAGGCTGTCACCCGAGGAAGCGAGTGTAATGCGGGACTGCGAGGACCAGCAGCCCCGTGACTGAACCCAGCTGTGTCCTCTTCCCGTACTCCCGCCCTCCCGCCCTGACGCTATAACACTCCTCACGGCCCCCGCTTCGCGGGTGCCGTTCGTGGAAGGAGTTTGACACTGATTTTAATAACGTGCTTTTAACGGAGGGGTCTATCCAAGGCAGAGCAGCGGAGGAGTCGCCTGAAATCCTCACTGGAGGCTGTCACCCGAGGAAGCGAGTGTAATGCGGGACTGCGAGGACCAGCAGCCCCGTGACTGAACACAGCTGTGTCCTCTTCCCGTACTCCCGCCCTCCCGCCCTGACGCTATAACACTCCTCACGGCCCCCGCTTCGCGGGTGCCGTTCGTGGAAGGAGTTTGACACTGATTTTAATAACGTGCTTTTAACGGAGGGGTCTATCCAAGGCAGAGCAGCGGAGGAGTCGCCTGAAATCCTCACTGGAGGCTGTCACCCGAGGAAGCGAGTGTAATGCGGGACTGCGAGGACCAGCAGCCTCGTGACTGAACACAGCTGTGTCCTCTTCCCGTACTCCCGCCCTCCCGCCCTGACGCTATAACACTCCTCACGGCCCCCGCTTCGCGGGACGCACGCGGGCGCGCGCCGGGCGAAGCCCGGGCCAAGGGCGGGCCCGTCTGAGCCCGTCCGAGAACGCCAGAGAACGGAACGGGACCCCTCTCTAACACCTGCTGCTTGCAAATCTGGGAGCCTGGTAAGTGCAAGCTAATTACAGCACCTTCGTAACTCAGAGGGGCTTTGTTTTAAAACGTGGTGACCAGATGACAAAAATGGATAAAACGCAGAAAAGGGATGGTCCTACCTTGCAATCGACTGGGGGTGCCCTAATGGGAACATTGGACAACTTCTTGGTGAGAGTGCAGACAGCCCTTGCTAAGGACATTGAATTAACTGAGAAAAGACTTTCATTAGACATTCTCTGTGACAAGAGGTCTTCTTTGGGGAGTATGGTCAACTCAAAATCACCTCCCTGTGGTCAGCCTGTAAGGTTGGATTCTTCGAGCCCAGTATCGCTCGTGATGGAAGAACAAACTAACGAGTCAATGATTTGCCCCATGTCTTTGATTGAAATAACGGACGATAATGTTGATAATGTTAACATGGGTAATGGGGTCTCCACTTCTGAACCTTTGTTAGGTGTTAAGACTCGCTCAACCAGCAACATAAATGCGGCTACCGGCAAGCAACAACCAGCCACCACCCTGAAAAAAAACTGTAGGGGTAACCAAAAGAAAGCCGCTGGGAAGATCGTTAATACTAAGGCTGGTCAATCCCTAGCCCCAGTTCCATCGAAGGCTATTGCCTCACACCCCAAACCCCAAACAACTGAATCAAGGTCACATCTATTACCATCGTTGGGGACGGTGGATGTGGAAGTAACTGATACAGTATCTTTTTGGGTTAAAATGGAAAGTATTGTTAAGAAATTATGTGATCCCATCTACGAAAGATTAGGCTCCATTGAGAGTAGACTCGTATGTATGGAACTCTCACTTGCATCGGGTAATTCTCGGGGTGGCAAACAACACCTGAGCTCGTTAAAAGAGCATTCTGGTATAACAGGCCAACGGATTGTGACCAAACCTACTGCTAGTAATTTGGTTAACTCTACACTAGATAATCGACCTATCCCCCATGAGTCTGACCAGACCCCAGTAGTGGACACTAGGATAGTAGATGAACATCTTTCCCCACACCCGATACCAACTAGCCCTAGGGAAAGTAGAGTAGGAACTGACAGGCAGTTTCCAATCATTCAGTCTGGAGCACAGGCCTCTTCAGGCCTAATTGATCTACATCTACCCCCTGAAGCTGCCCCCTACGTGGTGATTTTAACTGGGGTTCCCAACCTGGCGAAGGGGGCAAGGGAATCCTATTGGGATTTAAAGAACAAATGCACGCATTGGCTTAATGCCAAACGACCACTGCCGGCCCAGATGAGTGCCGAGATCTTATATGCAAGGCGTGTAAACTGGGTGGGCAGAAATACCAAATCATCCAAGGGGGATTGTGTTGTTATTAATTTTAGGGATAGGCGGTGTGTGGAATACATTTGTTCCTGGCCCCAAAACGCTTCCGCTTCTTCTTCTATGATAAGTACAATGCCACTGTCTTACTTTTATGTATCCAAGCCACAGTTTACAGGTGGGAATACACGCAGGGGCCCCTTGACTAATGGAACCTTTTTTGAGGATATAAGATCGATTAACAGATTCGATGTACTCTCTGGGTTAGCGGACTGTGACTGACTGTTTAATGGTAGTATACACTCTAACGATGTTATACCATGTGTATCCTTATTAACATTAGGTAAATGTGGTAAAACAAATGTACTCTTAACGGCAGATGAGGGTATGTGTGATAGTGATCCGCTTAATGGTAGTGATGTTAATACATCCCTTGTACAAGTAAATATGATAGGGACCAGTGTACAAGGCATCCCTGTTGAATGTCAGAACGAAATCTTAGGCATTAACCCCAGGCCTTGTCTTGGTCAAGATATAGTCCCTTCCCCTATATCAATCACAGGGAGTATGGAAGGGGGATCCAACTTTGCAAGCCACGTATTGTTTTTATCTTGGAATGTGGCGGGTATAAACTCTAAGCTATCATCTCCCCTTTGGGTGGATTTTATTAGTAAGCATGACATCTGTCTTTTTCAAGAGACATGGTCAGTGGACCCGGTGTTCATGCTGGGATATTTGAACTTTTTTGTCCCGGCAGAGAAAAAGCCCAGGGGACGGGCATCAGGAGGCCTGATCATCTGGGTTAAACAGAACCTGGAATGCAAAGTTCAAATTATCCAAACACAGAACCCCGATATATTGGGAATTAGGCTGACCAGTCCGCAAAACCTTAAAATTGACATTTTTAATGTATATGCAAGGGGTTTACCAGGTGGGAAAAAATCTGAGGTGATATCTGCATTAAACACCATTGTAGAATCTAGCCCCTTTGATGTGCTCCCACTTATCGCTGGAGACTTTAATACGACCTTTGAGCCACTCGGGTCTCAAGACATGCTCCTGACAGAGGAAGAGGATGCAAAATGGGGTGTCCCACAGCTTGAGGCAAAGACAGTCGGCAAATGGACTGAGGCGGCCCTGTACCTGAAAGGGTTCTGCCTGGGTAACCAGCTGAGGGCAGCCAATGGCAGAACCAAGTCAGATAGGATGTGTAAGAAAACGTATAGCAATGGTACAAGGGCAAGTAATATAGATTACCTCTTAGTCCATTTGAGGATGTGGCATATGTTAGTGGACATGGTGGTTGAGACACGGATTGAAAGCGATCACAATCCCCTAGTAGCCGCGTTTGATTTTAGAATGGGAGCTAGCAAAGATCAAATTCCCGATAAGAATGGTCCAGCGGTAGTTCTATCAAATAACGAACGCCACCTTAAATGGCGCTACGTAGTAGAACACCCAGATTTGTTGGATAGTATAGAGTCCCACGTTGAAGAGGCACTGTCGTCAATTACGGCAGTAGGTAATTTAGGACAACCCTCAGTAACATTTGAGGAAATCCATGGGAAGCTAGTTGGAAAACTAAAATCTTGTTTCTGCAAACCCCCCGTAGTGCTGAAAGCTCCAAGAAGCAAACAGGAGGGTTGGTATAACGCCTCCTGTAAACAAGCTCGCACCGAGCTGGGACTTGCTCTAATATCAAAAGATCCGAGCAAGATTAAATCTGCTCGTAATATTCATAAAAAAGCCCTATGGAAAGCAAAAAAGGATTGGAACGAATGTGAGTGGCAAGACTTAAAAGCAGCATGTGCTTATAAAGACCAGAAAAAATTCTGGAACATTTTTAAATGGAAAAAGGGCGAAATAGTTGACAGCCCTCATAATCATGTACCACAGAGTTCTTGGGTAGATTTTTTTAAGTCTCAATACTCGATAGGCCCTGAGGAAGCTAGTAAGCCTTCTCAGGTAAGGCCGTTTTATGATATCCCTGTGTTCAGTGTCGGGGATGTTGACATTGCGCTCGATAAGGTCACCCAGGGTCGTGCGCCCGGCATGGACTGTATCCCGGCCGACGTTTTTTTGTATAAAAGAGAGAGGTGGTCATTATATATCATGCACCTAGCAAATGCTATTGCACAGGGAATGCCGATCCCGTACTCTTGGAAAGGTGCGGAAATCGTCCCAATATATAAAAAAGGGGATAAATCGTTGGCTTGTAATTATAGACCCATTAGCCTGATAGATGCTTTACAAAAGATTTTGGGTAGGCTGGTCTTGGGCAAAATCCAGACCTGGATGGAATCCAGTAATGTGCTAAGTCCTTTGCAGGCGGGGTTTCGCCCTAAAACCAGCACTATAGACCAGGTCTTTAGGTTTATTGTCCTCTATTGGAGGACAGTGGTCCTGGAAAAAGGGGTTTTGTATGCTGTGTTCGTCGACCTGCGGGCGGCCTTCGACTTAGTCCCACGTGACAAGCTGTGGCAAGTGTTGGAGGGTTTGGGGATGGCTCCGGAGTTATTGGCATTGGTCGTCCGCCTACATGAGGGCAATTTTGCTCGGGTCCGGTGGGGAAAGCAGGGCGAGGTTACGGAGTCTTTCCCCGTGGAGCGAGGAGTGCGGCAAGGCTGTGTCTTGGCACCGACCTTGTTCTCGCTCTTCGTGAACGGGGTGGCCGAGTTCCTCTCCCGGGTCCCCTCAGATGCTCCAGCAATGTCCGGTACCCGCATTCCTGTCCTCATGTTCGCGGACGACACTCTGCTGATTTCGAAAACTCCGAGTGGCCTACAGCTGACCCTCCGGCGCTTTGAAGAATTCTGCTTGCTACGTGGTCTGGAGATTAACGTCTCCAAGACCAAGTTTATGGTTTTGAATGGCCCGAACCCGTGTAGATCGTATAAACCCTTCAGTAGCGTAATTGTAATGAATGGCTCCCCCCTGGAACAGGTGGATGCTTTCACCTATTTGGGAGTAACATTACAGAAGAATATGTACTGGAAAAGCCAAATAGACTCTTCTATTTTGAAGTTTAAACAGCAGACAGGTTTCCTTCTAAAAAGATTCAAAACCTCGCAGACCCAGCCAATAGCCCCACTCCTTGAGGTCTATACGATGAAGGTACGTAGCTCATCCTTATATGGTTCTGAGCTATGGGGATATGGTAGTAACCCAAAACGATTGAACGCCATGGAGAGCGAGTTTATAAGGAAAGTCGTTGGCGTACCGCAAAGTACTCCTTTGTTACCCCTTTTCTGGGACCTAGGTCTGAAAACCATACAAGACACTGCCAATTTGCGACCATTGCTTTATTGGCGTAGGATCTTGTCAACTGAGGAGCTAATGCATTATGCGCTGGGCCTAAAAGAAATAATGGAGAAAGATCACTTCCATAGAATAGACTGGTTGAGGTCCATTAAGGTGTTACTCTACAGATTGGGTTGGAACGACCTTTGGGATGATCCCCTAAATGCTGTTTTTCCCTCAAAGGAAATTGTCAAAACCAAGTACTGGGAATTTATTGCCATGGAATCTGCTGCAAAGGGGTGTACTTCCCAGCTAACAGCTAGATACCTGGAGATCAAGGCTCATCCCAGTCAGGAACGTTATTGGGATTTGATAGAAACACCAACTGATCGCAAACTTTATTTTCAGTTTAGGATAGGCACTCTCCCTATTACCTCATTTACCTCTAAATGGTCAAAAGGGTCCTCGGACAAATGTCCAAAATGTAGGGACAAGATCGAATCTTTGAGCCATTTTGTTTTCTTTTGTCCCCTTTATGAGCTCCCACGGAAAAAATGGGTATTACCTGTCTGTCGCCTCTTAGGCACCCGAAGACATGTAGAGGCATTAAGAATCTTGTGTTCTGATCCAAGCCCACTAATTGCAATTGCAATGGCAAAGTACATAAAGTGGGCCTGGATAATACGTTCCAGACAGACAAATATCAAAAGTGCCAATTTAGTAGCGCTTGTTTGAAGTCATGTATAATGTATCTTACATCTTTTAATTTCGGATTTATCTGTTTAATTCAAATTAAACTAGGAAGTTTTTTCTTTATTAACTGTTTCACTAGATATCATCGTTGTTTATTTAAATTGATGTTTAGTACAGGTGTAAGTCCGAAAATCATGTGTCTATGGAAATATGTTATGTATTGTCTTAACTTATGTTTTAGCATGTGTATGTAGCTGGCCAATGTATGATACTTTCATGACTTAATTGTCGAATAAAGTTTATTTAAATCGGTAATAAATAGCAAAAAAATTGCCGCATTAGGAACATAATCTGTGTTTTGTTGCTGCATTATTTACTTAACCCTACTGCATATTTTGGTTCTCCCATGTTGCATAATTCCAGTGGCCCTGATTATATTCTATAGCACTTGTCATAAGGCATATGGGATATCCAACACATTTGTGATGACTCAGGCCCCAAGTCTGAAAGCAAAACTAGGGACCAGGAAAAGGGAGCAGAGAGACCTCAGCAGGTATGAAATACTGCTTTATCCAACTCAAAGCTTTTGGTGTCAAAACTGAAGGCTTCAACAGGAGCTCAATGAGAATGTATCTAACTTCAAGGGACCCTTGCTGACATTACCATCCTGCCCTGCTGGAAAATGTTGAAATAAAAAAACTTGCAAACTTTTAAGGAAAAAACATTGACTGGTCTGACCCACTCAATTTACCCAACTTCTGCAGCATTATGGTTGGCCTGAAATCATGTCCAGATCCCTGCCTATCATGAACATTGACATTTTGTGATTTCTCTTGATTCTATTTGCCTTAAAAATGTACAAATGAATATTCCCTCTAATACTTATCCAATTTAAAAACAAATGCGTATTTTTGCTTATTAAAAAATGTTTTTATTTTCTTATTTTGTTGGACAATTTTATTCTGTGTTGTTTTCAACTTCAACTTTGTTTGTTACTGCTTGAATTTAACATGCATTTCTCTGGAGAATTGCTTACTGCTTACTGCTTGTAAAATAGCAATCCGAGTTTAAGCTGTGTAGTGATTTTCATTGAACTGTGTTCTGACCTAAGAAGAATGTAAATGTAAAATGTAAATTTGATACTTGTATAGCGCACTACTCACCCGCAAGGGTCTCAAGGCGCTTGTACGAATACCGCTGTGGAACCCATCCTGGCTTTCCCTGTGAGGCGTCCACACCTGGGCACCCCCAAGGTGGAGGCCGGGCATCCTTAGCATTGTGGGGGCCGTTGTGGAGATTAAGCAAGCTATTGCCCAGAGTTGCAGAGAGGGACTCCATGATTGGAATAGGCACCGAGGCGAGAATTATCAGGTCCGTGGAATTTTTTAACCCAAGACCCGCCGAGGCGGGGAATTAAACCCTGGTCCCGGGCTAGACCTCTGCATCAGGGTCTGCCGCTCTAATCATTGAGCCTCACTTCTCCACTGCTTATTAAGTTGGTATTGAGTACCAGTGCCCACATTATAAATCTATCTTTTGACAGTTTTGGTGAGTGTATGCTTGATCTCACTTTGTTATATGTTCCCTGTGTACTATCAACTTTCTAAGTGTCTATCCCATGGCTCACTATTTCCTTTTTTGTACCTCTGTATGCTCCCTGTCAAGGTTTTCTTTTACTCTTATATTTCTCCAGGTCTCCTATTTGATGACAGTCTCAATCTCGTCATTCATAGTAACCCAAAACAAATAAACTAAGTGCTGAAAGAGCTCAGAGGTAGTCTCTGTTTATAGTTAAAATATATGATAAGAGGAACTCTATTGATTTCTTAAAACTATTATGTTTTAATCAACTTTGTTAAGGTTCAAAAATAGTTAATTGATGTACTTATTCAATACATTACACAATATCCAAGATAAATAATATACAGTTATATTGACTCAATTGATCAACAATATTTTCAAACTATAAGGCTCAATTCATCAGCCATATTTCTCATTCGAGTCCATCTTCATGATTTCATTTCAGTAGTCAGTCCTTCATTGTAAAATCCAAAATTGTTTACTAAAAGTCTTCCAAATAATTCCAAGAAACTTTTTCACAAGAAGCACAAAATTATTTTTATGAAAGTTCGCAATCAACCCAGGTTTTGTTGATTCCATGCGGCTTTATCAAGGCTTAGGAATCCAATACGTTACTTATTTCTGCAACAAGTAAGGACTTCACTTTCATGCTCCCAACAACTCTCAACGTGATCAATAAAAAAACACAAAATGTAAATATTGTTAATGAACAAAGTTAAATTAATTGTGCATTTCATATTTTGGGTTCCTTAGATTGCAGCAAATAAGTACTTTTATTAACTGTTTAAACCTGAACAAAGTTAACAAACCCTTGATTATTTTTCAAAATCAATAGAGTGCCTCCAACCTGATTTCTTATATTTTAAATTAGTTATGGCAATAGAGGTACTGGTATTCCTGGAGTGCAACTTGGTGTTGTACTATATTTTCTCCCCCAGATTAGTTTTGTGCTTATTATTTTTTTTGCTAAGTCACACATGCCCTACGAAACTGCATAGCATGTGCATGGCCATGTCCTCCAGTGCACGGCAATAAACTAGCCTCTCAGGTGCCAAACCCCTCCTCTCTGTCTCCCTCGAGCCCCAGTCCCGTTGCCTTTAATTAATGGCTACCCTACATATTGGGATACGATATACTCCTGCCCTCTCCTTTTCAAATGAATTAATTGGTCACACATATTCTCTTAGAGGATTTGGGGTCAGCTGATGTGCCTTGTTGACTTATAACCAGTGGTGTGCCCATATTCAGAAAGGCAGAAGTCTGGATTGTTTCATCATCAGACCCAAATTCATTGCATGTGATAATCTGTGATGGAGTTGTGGGATTTCAAGAAATTAAACACATGACAGGTGTTGGATGAGTGGTTGAGACCTTCGTCTGCATTCATCCCCTTGCTCTTCTCTATTTTATATCATTCCAGCCATGCACAAGGACAGGCAGGCGCCTCAGCTCTACATGGGCCATGCACCAGTACTATTGCAGACGTTGAAGAGGCAGTACACAGCTTTCCCAAGTCATAAAAGACAATTCAGCTCACCATCTTTGTTTAAGCATAATTCTCCTTTCCCATAGTTCACTCTGCAGTCTGCACTCTTGCAGGCCACAGTACTCTTTCATGACCATATTTCCACTCACAGCCCTCCCTGCCCTATTCTTCCTTTGCTTGATGCTTTGGCTCCATTCCATTTGTCCTGTCTTGGGGGCATATTATCAAGCCAGGCGATACAATTATCGCCGCTTTAAAAGGCAGAAAACTGCCGCTAAAAAGGCGATAATGGTCTTGATAATATGCTCTATGGAATTCCAATTGAAGCCCATGTTAGACGTCCTTCACATCTAACATGGGCTTCAATTGGAATTCTATAGTGCATATTATCAAGCCCATTATCGCCGTTTTAGCGGCAGTTTTCTGCCGCTAAAACGTCAATAATTGTACCGCCTGTCTTGATAATATGCCCCATAGTTCTTTCTTCAATTCTTTCAGCTTCCTCTATTATTTTGCTCTTGTGGCGCACTCATTCTTTTCTTATAGTTCTCGTTCTCTTTTGAATGGTGATGCCTCTCTCCCTAGCTTTACTCTTTAGTCCCTCTTATAATTGAAATGCCTCCCTACCTCTTGAAACTCTCTACACTTTCTTTTTACACCATCTCCTGTGTTTTTCATTTATCTGTAATTGCCTTGACTCTATTTTATGTTTCTTGCTTCTTCTTTGTCACACTTAACTCAATCTGCTCTCCTGTCTTTTACAAGGCTCCCAGCGCAACCCTGTGGCATGATTTCATTCTCACTCAGTGCTCTCTTTCTTGGGGCCTTCTACCTTCTTTACTTTCATATTGCCTCTTTCACCAAGCTCTCTCCTCTTTAAAGATCCGGTTTTCTATAGACCTCTGACACCCATCATTGTCTCTCTCTACTCTGTTGTGCCACTTTTGCATGTGGCTATGTCTCTTGGCATTGAAGCTTGTTGTCTCAAAGCTTTGTGCCTTTCACTGCACTCGAAACTTTGCCTCTTGTATGATTATTGGACTGCAGTTTGCTAACTTTTGCAATTGTTCTCCATCTCTTGGGAGTATCCCAACCAAGTGGTGGCGCAACCGCTCTGTAATTGACTACATCATATCAAGATCCAACTGGCATTGATAGGCATAATAAAATGAATGTATAGCACTTCATCTACAGTGGAAAAAGATGCACTGGAGAACAGCTGCTGACAACAGAGCTGCAAAGCAGATTGGTCCTGGATATAATACAGGCCATTGACGAAATATGTACTTACTTGCTAATTGGCTTTATAGAGCACCGCACATTCCCTTTCGTATGTTTCAGAGTTTAATGGATGTGGATCCTTTTCTAGAGTTCTGAGAAGAACCAGCCCACAGGACAGAACTACAGACATAGCTCATAGACTGCGTGAGTTACACAAATATCGAGTTGCAAAGCACAAAGGACGAGCACCTGACTTCTAGAAGATGTAAGAAATTTCTGCATATCACCCAAGACTCCAGCTTAATTGTGCTTGGAGTTTCGATTGTTATGAGAAGTCCACTAGAAAGATAAAAACTCAAATTTTTTAATGCAAAAGTAAAAAAAAAAACTATATTGGCTACAGCTGGAATAGAGCATGCGGGGTCACCATAACAAAAGAGTGAAACCATAATGTTTCAAGATATACAACAGAGTCGTGGCAACCTGCCCACATGCAGTAAGGATTTTTGGGTTAAAAACGGGGGATTTGAAATCGGAAGTCTATAGTGATACTAGTCGGGTCCAAACCTAAAAGGTATTTTATTTTAGTTTTTTTTTTAAACAAAATGTATATTGGGAAGATTAATTTAGAGCTGAATAAAATAAATCAACCATGCACTTGTACAGCTTTAAAGGACTCATTCCAGGACTGCTGGTCAAGCCTTACCCTTCAGGAGGGTTTTGCTCGTGGCTCGCCAGCGAGAGTATTATTGCATCAGTTGACTGCTGGGGATCTGCTGGTGGAAGCTCAAGGTTTTAGGCATGAATAAGTTTGGTCCCAGGAGGGACCCTTGAAGTAAGTGTGACTACAGGGCCTTCCTACCACAGCCCCCAGACAAGTAATACTTGTAGAAAATTAGGGATAAATTCCCAAGGAACAGATAGTACAATCATTTAACTATTGGTTAACCCGGGGCGGAGTTCGATAGCGGAGCTCTGCAATTGGCGGAGTCGGATAGAAAAATGCCGTTCGCGGTGATTTGTGGTGCCGGATGCTTGTCCACACTGTGCAATCATTGTGAACGGCACCATGCACAGCGCAAGATTTTTACTTGAGCTGCAGCTTTCTCAACGTGAATGGACAGTTTCTCAACGCGAGCGGTCACGAGCATACGCGACCACTCGCAGTGAGCAATCTGACCCCCCCCCCCCCCCCCCCTGGCCTCCCACATTGAGAAATCTCACCGAGAGGTTGGTTTTCCATGCTTGCGTTCGCCAACTTGATGTTGACGATCGCGAACAAGGAAATATCTCGCCGGGAGGTGGATTTTCCTCGCTCGCCAACATGATGTGCCGAAAGTGAGCGAGGAAAAAAACTCCACAACTCACAGCAGAGTTTTTGGGAACTCCACGATCTCCAAATAACGCGGAGTGTGGACAACTCTGCGAGTGGAGTTTACGTCCAGGGTCACTATTGGTATTGTTGTATTGTTGCACGCTGGAGTTATCTTCTGGCATCACACGTTCACTTCTGTAAAATTGCATGATGATGCTACTGGGGTATTGTTTCTCTGGTAACGCCCTGATGAATCCCCTGGACCCAAACGGGCCAGTAGAATAGGGCATGCAATCTAGGGTTATAGGACCACAGCATCCTTATTGCCCCTTCCTTTTTATAACTTTTAATATCCCCGCTCACCCCACCAATAAAGGGGTACCTCGAGTGAGTTAGGGGTTTTTATCTTAATGTTGAAGGCAATTTGTTTTCTAAGTGCTCCCTGGAATACAGTTGAGGCCACCCTGACCTGTAGGAGTCTGGGTGAACCCGATGACGAATCATGCCACTATTAGAGTGGGTGAGAGCTATAAATAAAAAAGAGGTTTTTCCTTTACCCACCTCTGAGTGCGGTGGAGACGTATATGCTTGCTTTTCCCTCTTCTTTCTCCAATTTCTAATCTCAGTGAGTGGATACTCGTTCGTGTGTTGGGGTTAGGCTCTTTTTTCTCACGGATAGTGTCCTCTGGTGCTGAGGAGTGAAGCTGTGTCCCTCCTCATGGCTTGTGTAACAGGGAGAGCCTGTGGGAGGCAGCAACAGAGGGCAAAGCATTCTGCAATCTACATGCAAAGATCACTGGCCTGCCTCACCCTGACACACTACTCCTGCGCACTCCACGGCCCGTTTCATAATGCATCCCCCACTCGCCTCTCCTGTACTAGGAATGGGCCCCGGAGGCTTTCACAGCCTCACCTGCCTGTCAAGGCATAACCAGTGAACGTGAAATGGGAGGCTTGCTGTGTGAGAGTATATTAACATGAAGGGAACACACAATCTCTTGGACGCTTTCGGCAAGGTAGTAACATTCTTTCACAAAGGGCCCCACCCAATCCCTCTGCTCTCATTTCCCTAGGCAGAATCCTTTTATTTTGTTTTCTTTATTTTAGGGTGTGGGGCTCCGCATGTCATGTTCATCCCCTTTGTAATAACTCTCCAGGCCAAGGCACCAGCGAAGACTCTGTGCATGTGCAATGTTTCAGCTGGTAATTATTCCCCTTCCTTAAGCGTGGCACACTTGAAGCAACTTCCCCTGCTTCGTGCTTGCTCCCTCCGTGTGTGTCAGCATTCTCACCACTGGGTTCATGTTAACACAACTGCTCATTTTAGTAATCTCCTTATACTCATGTATCTGATATATGGCTTGATATACCTCTCAGCCCGATCTCTTACCTTCTTGCCCGTTTACCGGCTAACGCTCTACCACACAGCTTTCCAAACTTTTCATATTGGTGACACACTTTTTGGAGATGCATCATTTTGGGACACAGTGAGGCAGGGTAGCGAGCGAGCGTAGCAAGCAAGCCTGAACCACTTAAGGGGGGTTCGGGGGGGGGGGGGTCTCCTCCGGAAGAACATTTTGAAATAAAAGTGGGCAAGTGCTCCCTCCCTCTCTCCCTCTCTCTGTCTCCCTCTGTCTCACTCACTGTCTGTCTCCCTATCTCTCTCTCTCTCTCTCTCTCTCCCTCTCTCTGTCACCCTCCCTCTCCCTCCATCTCCCTCTCTCTCCCTCCCTCTCTCTCCCTCTGTCTCCCTCCCTCTCTCTCCCTCTATCTGTCTCACTCCCTCTGGCACCCTCCTCCCTCTGTCTGTCTCCCTCTGTCTCCCTCTGTCTGTCTCCCTCCCTCTGTCTGTCGCCCTCTGTCTCCCGCTCACTGTCTCCCGCTCTCTGTCTCCCGCTCTCTGTCTCCCTCCCTCTGTTTCCCTCCCTCTGTTTCCATCCCTCTGTCTCCCTCCCTCTGTCTCCGTCCTTCTGTCTGCCTCCCTCTGTCTCCCTCCCTCTCCCTCTCTCTCTCTCCCTCTGTCTCCCTCTGTCTCCATCTCGCTCTGTATGTCTACCTCCCTCTGTCTCCCTATATCTGTCTCGCTCCCTCTGTCGCCCTCCTCCCTCTGTCTGTCTCCCTCTGTCTCCCTCTGTCTGCCTCCCTCTGTCTCCCTCCCTCTCCCTCTCTCTCTCTCTCCCCCTCTGTCTCCCTCTCTCTCTCTCTCTCTCTCCCTCTCTCTCTCTCTCTCTCTCTCTCTCTGTCTCCCTCCCTCCTTCTCTCTATCTCTCTCTCCCTCCCTCTCTCTATCTCTCTCCCTCTCTCTCCCTCTATATCGCTCCCTCCCTCTCTCTGTCTCCCTCTGTCTCCCTCTGTGATCTCACTCACTGTCTGTCTCCCTCTCTCTCTCTCTCTCTCTCTCTCTCTCTCTCTCTCTCTCTCTCTCTCTCTCTCCCTCTCTCTGTCACCCTCTCTCTCCCTCCCTCTACTCCCTCCTTCTCCCTCCCTCTGTCTCCCTCTGTCTCCCTCTACCTGTCTCGCTCCCTCTGGCACCCTCCTCCCTCTGTCTGTCTCCCTCTGTCTCCCTCTGTCTGTCTCCCTCCCTCTGTCTCCCTCTGTCTGTCGCCCTCTGTCTCCCGCTCACTGTCTCCCGCTCTCTGTCTCCCTCACTCTGTCTCCCTCACTCTGTTTCCGTTCCTCTGTCTCCCTCCCTCTGTCTCCGTCCTTCTGTCTGCCTCCCTCTGTCTCCCTCCCTCTCCCTCCCTCTCCCTCTCTCTCTCTCCCTCTGTCTCCCTCTCGCTCCGTCTCGCTCTGGTTAGAGGAGGCATACCCTGAAGCAGAGGTCAGACCCGGGACCAGGGTTCAATTCCCGATGCGGCAGGGTCCGGAGCCCAATTGTCCACGGACTCGATAATTCTCGCTTCGGTGCCCACTCTAAGCACGAGTTCACACTATGCAGCTCTGGGCAACAAGCTTGCTTAATCTCCACAACGGCCCCCCCGCGGCGGGATGCCTGGCTTTCACCTTGGGGATGCCCAGTACGGGTTATCTCACAGGGAAAAACCAGGACGGGTTCCCAATGCAAGCGCCAAGATGCCCAAGGGTAAGTTGAGCGCTATATAAGAACACATAATAATAATAATAATAATAATAATATCTGTCTCGCTCCCTCTGTCGCCCTCTGTCTCCCTCTGTCTGCCTCCCTCTGTCTCCCTCCATCTCCCTCTCTCTCCCCCTCTGTCTCCCTCTCTCTCTGTCTCCCTCTCTCTTTGTCTCCCTCTCTTTCTGTCTCCCTCTCTCTATCTCCATCTCTCTCTGTCTCCCTCTCTCTCTGTCTCCCTCTCTCTCTGTCTCTGCCTCTATCTGTGTGCCCCTGTCCCTGTCTCTGCCTCTAGCTGTCTGTCTGTCCCTGTCTCAGTCTGTCTCTATCTCTGCCTGTCTGTCTCCCTCCCTCTCTCTGTCTCTCTCTCTGTCTCCCTCCCCCTCTGTCTCCCTCCCTCTCTCTATCTCTCTCCCTCTCTCCCCCGCTTTCTCTCTCTGTCTCCCCCTGTCTCCCTTACTCTGTCTGTCTCCCTCTCTCTCTGTCTCCCTCCCTCCCTCTCTCTCTCTCTCTCGCTCTCTGTCTCCCTCCCTCTCTTTCCCTCTGTCTCCCTCCATCTGTCACCCTCTATCTGTCTCCCTCTATCTGTCTCCCTCTATCTGTCTCCCTCCCTCTGTCTCCATCCATCTGTCGCCCTCCTCCCTCTGTCTGTCTCCCTCTGTCTGTCACCCTTCCTCTGTCTGTCGCCCTCCCTCTGTCTCCATCTCTCTGTCTCCCTCTCTCTGTCTCCGTCCCTCTGTCTCCATCCCTCTGTCTCTGTCCCTCTGTCTCCTTCTCTCTCTCTCCCCCTGTTTCCCTCTGTCTGTCTCCCTCTGTCTCCCTCTCTCTCTGTCTCTGTCTGTCTCAGTCTCTGCCTCTATCTGTCTGTCCCTGTCCCTGTCTCTGCCTCTATCTGTCTGTCCCTGTCTCTGTCTGTCCCTGTATGTCGCTGTCTCCCTCCTCCTGTCTCCCTCTCTGTCTCTCTGTCTGTCTCTGCCTTTATCTGTCTTCCCCTGTCCCTCTCTCTGTCTCGGTCTCTCTCTCTGTCTCCCTCCCTCTCTCTGTCTCTCTCTCTGTCTCCCTCGCCCTCTCTCTGTCTCCCTCCCCCTCTATGTCTCCCTCCCTCTCTCTATCTCTCTCTCTGTCTCCCTCCCTCTGTCTCCATCTTGTCTGTCTCCCTCTTGTCTGTCTCCCTCTTGTCTATCTCCCTCTTGTATGTCGCCCTCCCTCTATCTCCCTCCATCTGTCTCCCTCTATCTGTCTCCCTCTATCTGTCTCCCTCCCTCTGTCTCCATCCCTCTGTTGCCCTCCTCCCTCTGTCTGTCTCCCTCTGTCTGTCGCCCTCTGCCTCCCTCTCTCTGTCTCCGTCCCTCTGTCTCCGTCCCTTTGTCTCCCTCCCTCTGAATCCCTCCCTCTGTCTCTCTCCCTCTGTCTCCCTCTGTCTGTCTCCCTCTGTCTCCCTCTCTGTCTCCCTCCCTCTGTCTCCCTCTCTGTCTCCCTCCCTCTGCCTTCCTCTATCTGTCTCCCTCCCTCTGTCTCCCTCTATCTGTCTCCCTCCCTCTGTCTCCCTCTATCTGTCTACCTCCCTCTGTCACCCTCCCTCTGTCTCCCTCCTCCCTCTGTCTGTCTCCCTCTGTCTGTCGCCCTCTGTCTCTCTCTCTCTGTCTCCCTCTGTCTCCGTCCCTCTGTCTCCCTCCCTCTGTCTCCCTCCCTCTCTCCCTCCATCTCTCCCTCTCTGTCACCCTCCCTCTGTCTCCCTCTCCCTCTGTCTCCCTCTGTCTCCCTCCCTCTGTCTTCCTCCCTCTATCTCCCTCTGTCTGTCTCCCTCTGTCTGTCACCCTCTGTCACCTCACCCCAGCTTCCCACGCACACACAGCCGCACCCGAGTACTTCGAAGGTCTTTAAAAGACCATTTACTGGGAGACGTTATGCAATAGATGAGGCATAGTGAGAACAAAGCTTTCAAAGGAATGCCTCTTAATTAGCAGCAGTTATGTGCTAAGTGCCGTTAATACCAGTGTCATCCCGCGACACACCCACCATTTTCAGGAGACACAGTACTGTGTTGGGACACACAGTTTGGAAAGCTCTGCTCTAGCATGTTCCAGAGAGTGCTGTGTCAGCTCCTGGGGCCCTGCCTCCTCTTGCTCGCTGGTACCTCCCAGGGCCGGCGTTTGTCCCACAGGCAGAGCCTTGGCTGCCAAGATAGCTGGGAGCTGCCCAGCTACCCCTGTCCTCAGGAGAACTGCGTGGCCGGTGAGGTGCGGAACTCATGCGGATGCTGCTCAGTGTGTGCCTCAGGTCTGGGCGATGCCTGCAGGACCTGCAAGGAGCCCCCTTGTGGAGAGGGGCTGGAGTGTTAAAGTCCAAAGCCCAAACATTGTGGAGCCATTGGCATCTACATCATTGGCATCTACATCTGCACTTCCACCCAACCCCTCTGTTGAAGCGATGGACGCATGTACCATAACCCGTATCACCTGAAACCAGAGAACTGATGGGCGCAGCTCAATGCAGGACCCCCGGTCAGCCACATACAGAAGGGGCCATGTAATACATACAGGTAAGAAACAAAACCATGAACACTAAGAATCTGGGGAAAGTTAGAAGTGCTGCTGAAAAGGGTCTTGGATGTGCCAGGCCGGCGGGGTGTTGGGCGGTATTTACTTACTCCTCCCTGGGCAGAGTAACAGTTCTGTTTTCTTACTTTATAGTTGCCACGCCAGCGCATGACACATACTTGATGAAGTTACAGCCCCGGTGGTGCGCAGAATATCTAGGGTGGTTCAGGTCAGCAGGCGCAGTGCTGAACGATACAAGCCGTATTTACATATTTTTGGCTTAATATGTATATCCGTATACATAGCACCATATTTGCAAGGAAGGAACTGACACCACACTTTCTAGGGTAAGGGATACTTAAAGAAATTTTAAGTAGGTTCTTGTTGTCCTATTTCTGCACTTTTGTGGCTTTGCCTGTCTCCAACCAATCACTCGTAGCTATTAATTGTGTCTGTACAAAGTAAACAAATGAGCTAGTAATAAAGACTGCACTAGTGGATACTTGCATGTTATGACACTTCTGAAGCACTCTCAATGAAGCAATGGAAGGGTACGGCTGGAGGAGGCCATGAAGTGGAGGAGGAGAGAGCCAACTGGACTGGACAGCCAAAGGGACAGGACAAGTAGGCAACTAAAAAATGACAAGCAGAATGGATAGTATGGAAATCAGCAGATGAATTCTGTTATCTACATGACTAACCCCAATCTAACTTTTTAAATGGGAGTCACCGATCGAATGTTGAGCTCTGATATGGAGCAGCACTGTGATGGCCATAATTACCAAGGGTGGGTGCCAGCAAAATTTGCAATGCGGCGGTTAGCCGAGTTCGGAGGACTCCACAGGCAGAACGCAGAATATCGCTCACCCCTACTTTATATCTATTGAATTGTGTCCATCAATTTAAAGATAACCCTTTGTTCCACTGACAGCCACAGCACACATTATACTGTTGGAGATCAGTGATTAGGCCTTTTAATGCAAAAGACACATTTCTCAGTATAGCTTTTGCACTAGTAGATGATGTTTCATCGGGTTTGTAGGAGGACAGTCTACATAACTCTGCATTAACTCCATCAAGAAATCACTGAGGCTCCTACAAAGTTCACCTTGTGTGTTGCCTGAGCATGTGTGGCTGATGGTCTACCTTCTTGATTTCCACATATATTTGTGGACTCAAAAAGATAGCTGAGTTACAGAAATCACAATATTTCCAACTCCTATTTCAGGTATGGGCAGTTGCCCAGTGGTCCAGCCCAATGGAAAGTTAGTTAACATGGACACAGCTTGCCAAAGAATGCACTTTCTTTCTTTGATCTGTGGAGACACAGGTTACTTCTTTTCATTAATTCCTTGATATGGTGGAGGAAGGCAGAAATCTCGGGGTGATCCGATATCCCACCCAGAATAATTTGTGGAGCCCCACATGAATCTAGAAAGATTGGCCAGAAGCTTTTGTTGAGGATCCAGTTGTGGCACCTGCTAATAATATCCCTTTGCACATCGAGGATGCATGCCTGAAATGACAAGGGTTCCCCCGCTTTTATTAATTTTCTTATTTTATTTCAAGTATTTTCCTGTTTTTCTCTTGAAATAGTCTGAAAGTTACAAAGTCCTTGAGCCAAAATGAGGAAAACAAAGATCATTATAGACATCTTGGAAAAACAACAGATGCTGAAGAGCACCTAGTTTACTGGAAAGAAACTCAGCTTAAAGACATCAATATTTTTTATGGGGCTCCTTTGATTAAAAGTAAATGATAAGCAAGGGTGAAGTGGAAGATAATTTGGGTCACATTTATCAAACTTTCACGCATCGCACCACCTTGCTTGAGTTGCTCTGCATGAAAGGGCCGGAATGCGCTGTATTTAGTCAAGTCAAGTCAAGGAAAGCTTAATTCGATTGTTAATATACCAATCATAAAAGCACATACAATAAAAACAAATAAAAATGTCATTATAAACCTAACAGATTGTGATATAATTACACATAAAAAATTGATCCAGCGCCATTATACAGAGGGACAGATTTATGAGCCCCTTGCGCCACTTTTGCGTCACTTTTAACATGGGAAAAGTGACGCAAAAGTGGCGCAAGGGGCTCATAAATCTGCCCCAGAGTATTTAACATTATACAGAGCATTCCTGCCCTTTCCTTGCGCTGGTGCTCTTTTGGCTGCCTAGCGACAACCCAGGAACCCTTTTACAATGGTGCAACGCTGGCAGAGATTTGCGTTCCATTGCGTTACTCCAGATTTATCAAGCCGTGCACAGTTTTGCATCAATCTTGCACCCCACAAGAGTGACTCAAAACCCTTGATAAATATGCCCCTTACTTTTATTATCTGCCATAAACTAAGGGTCCACCAGTAAAAGAGACCACTGTTTGAAGTAGCCAATGTTTAAGCATTTCAGCCAATATGTTGCATTCGGAAAGTGATACTAGTAATGTCAGTTACCAAAAAAGGTTCTTCAGTCTCCTGGACCTTTGCATCCTCTTTCAAAAATCATGGTCTCACTGAGTGGTAAATGGTATGCTAGCTATCATCTGCTATTGGGGGTGCACTGAAATAATTAACAATCATTTGATCTACCGCAATATAAAATACAAAGTCAGTCAATATTTGCATTGTCACAGAAATTAGTCGATATTTGTTAATATCAGAAGTCAAAATGATTTTACTTGAATACTGGTTAGAGTAGCTGTAACAATGGATCAACACATACCACACTTTCCCTCCGGAATGCAGAGCGTAGAGTAAGGGCGGTGAAGAACATTTCCTTCTCCACAGATGCAGCCTTCAGTCAACACTGAACATGGTTCTGCGTCTTGCAAACCAAATCCATTGTTCTGACAAGTTCTTGGAACATCACAGCTTGACAAACAAGAATGATAGGTATAATGTTCAGGGCAGAGAAAAGCTGTCGGAAAAGAAACAACAATATGGAAATTATTAATGTGCGCTAAAAATCTAAACCATACCAACTTGAAAAGTCCAGAATGTTATTCCATGCAGTTACTGAGTACCACGAAGAACAAGGGACAAGAAAGAAGCAGATATTGGGCATCTTGGAAAAGAGGGCATTAATGAGACATCGGGCAAAAATTGTCAGGATTTTATGACTCTGTCGGCTGGTGTTTATTCTGTCCAGTACTATAATGTAAATCAGTGTGGTGCTGTACATTAAAAGTCCACAAAAATCCGCAACTTGCAGGGCAAAAACTGTCAACACGTGGAGGACATACTTTCTCTATTGTGTGAGTTTTGACCGGTTTGTCATGCGGATGGCAGGGAGGATTTTTGTCACTGTTCTTTTCCACAAAGTGAGCCAAGCCATAGATGCAGGAGCATCAAAGATAAAAAGGCCAATAGCCTGGAAGCAACCCCTTGATTTAGTCAACTGATTGTATCTTGTGTGCTGAGAGCAGCGCCTCCACTGCCCAACAGTATGGGGGATGGCTCGAAAACAACAAAGCAGCCCTACAGGGTTTGTTTTTCTACGTAAATATACATAGCAAGCATGTTAGGACAAAACATTGATGTGGATTAATTTCTCTCCACTAGACCACAATTCAAAAAAATCAATAGATGGTACCACAGAATATAGTTATAAATAACACACACATATCTAACCAAAAAAGAAGAAATTGCTGGGCATAATTTAGGAGATTATTAATTTCATGTTTTGTAATACAGTATCAATTGGCATAGCAAAGTGCAACTAAAAATATAACCTAGTTTGTGTAGCAACAAATTGTACCACCATGTTCATCACATTTTAGACATTTGATCTTTGGCAACCATCCTTCCCTCTAGAACGACACCTTGTGACCCGCTGAACTCAGACCCACCTCCACACCAAAATATCACACCTGCAAGCTCGGCATCATACTGGTCAGCAAACTCACCATGAAAAAACGGATCAACACAGTCTCCTTGGCCTGTTTCCACACTCTCCACATGCTCTCAAGAATCTTTAAATGGCTCCCTACAAGCACCAGAAAGACAGTCATACAAGCCCTTATCACCAACTATCTGGACTATAGCAATGCACTGCATGCAGAAACCACAATCAAACTCATGAGAAAGCTCCAGACATTGCAGAACTCAGTGGCCAGATTGATACTCAACCTGCCCAAAGGAACCAACATCACCCAGCACCTGAGGAACCTTCACTGGCTCACCGTCCAGAAAAGATGCTAATGAAAACTACTGACACACGCCTACAAAGCCATCCATGACCAAGGACCAGCATACATGAATCATCGACTGAACTTCCACCAACCATCCAGACACCTCCCCTCCGCCTCCTCACCCTAGCACAGACACCACGCATCTGCCATCACCACAGCGGATGACGTTCCTTCCCCCACTTTGCGGCCAAATACTGGAATGCCCTCCCCCTCTACCTATGAACAGCACCCTCGCTGACGGACTTTAGGAAGAAACTCACGACCTGGCTCCTCGACTAAGCCCAGCAAACCAGCGCCTGGATACACTCACGGGTCATAGGTCATGCTCTACCAAATACCGATTTAGTCTACAAAAGCATCAGAGAACACATGTAGGAGGTATCATACTGTAATAATAAATAACCATCCAACTAATACAAAGATATGTGTATTTACTCAACAATTACCATTTCATCTTTTCAGAAAACAAGAGTGATAACGGTGCCAGCTAAATATACATACATGACTTTACAACACATCTCCCTTCTTTACACATTAACATTTGAATAAAAAGTAAAACCAAAAACAAACATGGCAATAATAGAATCTACCATACAAACATCATGGAATCATTTTACAACATAGTCATTCAAATATGAAGGAATGTGAGAAAACCTGTTAGATCTTCTTAATGTACCTGATACACCTTTGCTATCAGTTTTTGAAGAATCACACAAATGAAACATTTTACCACAAACTGCAACTCGATTTAAATTCCAAACTCTATGATCCGAAGTTCTCACAGCATTGTTAAAGACCTTAATAACTTTCAAAGGTTCCGAGAATTTGGCTCCAGAAACACAGAAACCAGGTCTTTTGATCCTGACAAAATCACCAACAGAAACTTTAGTAGTTTTAACAGCATGTCTCACATCATAATTTTCTTTACTTTTCAAACACTTATAATCCTCCCTTTCCTCCCACGAGCTTTCATCTGGAACCCCTCCCCTGGCAGAGATACATTTATTAACCCAAGGTGGTTCCAAAAAAGTATCAGGTTGTCTCCCTCTGAACAAAGAAAAAGGAGACCTCCCAGTCGTAGTATGGGGCGCAAAGCGATAAACACCAACACTCCTAGAAACTTCCTCCTTCCAATCAAGACAATTCTGCTTAGCCAGGGAGATAGTGTCTTTTAAAACCCTATTGAACCTTTCGACAGTGCCATTAGATTCTGGGTGATATAAAGCACATTTTTTGTGAGCAATACCACAATTAACAAGGAAATCTTCCATTTCCTTTGACACCAGCTGAACGCCATTGTCAGTCAGTAAGGTTTGTGGTATGCCTTCCCTAGAAATTAATATCTTCAGAAAATCAATCACTGTTTTCGTATTAGTATTTCTAGCAAAAGAGATTTCAGGCCACCTAGAGTATAGATCCATGACTACAATAACAAACGTATCAGACCCATCACCATGCACTGGTCCCAAAATATCGAGAGCTATGTCCTTCCAAGGACCACTGGGACGCGACCTTTTTTCCATAGGCTGAGTCCTGATCTTCAAACTCTTCTCACTTAGAGAACATTGAACACACTCCCTTACCAAACGCTCAACTTGGATGTCCATTCCAGGCCACCAGTAAGTAGACCGCACTCTTTCCTTAGTTTTAGAGATCCCTAAATGAGCCTCATGAGCTATATCCAATAGAGCTTTCCTTAGGGACAAAGGTGGAACCAATCTGTGACCCCTCCATAACATCTCCTCACAACAGGACAACTGATCCCTCACCAACCAAAAGTCTTTAACAGATTGACTTCCTTCTTCTTTATAACGCCAACCCTCACGGATAAGCTTCAAAACCTCCTGGATAATCTGATCTTCACGACAAGCGTTCAGCCAAGAATCTTGTGAAATTACCTTGTAATCAATTTCACACACAAAATCATTGGAATGACCAAATTCCGAATCTAAACTGTCACCAGACTGAGTAACAGGGACAAGTCTCGAAAGCGTGTCAGCAACAAAATTTTCAGAACCTGGAACATACTCTATTGAGAAATTAAAGCCTTGCAACCCAACAATCCACTTGGAGATTCTCGGAGAAATTGAGTCAATACCCTTACTCATCAGTACCTCACACAACGGTTTGTGATCTGTTCTAACCACAAATGAAGTTCCCCAAAGAAACTTCTTAAATTTTTTAATGGCCCAGTAGACAGCAAGGGCTTCTCTCTCAATTACAGAGTACCTAGATTCAGCACCCTTCAAACTCCTAGAAACAAACATAATCGTATTATCAGGATTTGTGCCACCTTGATATAAAACAGCCCCAAGACCCTTGAGACTAGCGTCAGTAGAGACAATTGAACGTTTAGCTGGATCAAAGTTACGAAGATTAGGAGCATTCTGTAATCTGTGCTTTATTTCTATGAACTCTTTATCACACAAATCATCCCAGACAAATTTCACACCCTTTCTGAGTAAATTTCTCATGCTGAAAGTGGCTTCTGCAAAATTCTTAATAAATTTGTTGTAATATTCCGCCATCCCCAGGAAACGCATGAGTTCTTCCTTCGAAGAGGGGGCAACCAGGTCTCTAATGGTACCTACCAATTCAGCCTTGGGAACAACACCATCAACCGATATCGAGTGACCCAAATAATCAATCTTATTAAGACCAAATTTGCACTTCTCACGCTTGATAGTGAGGTTGTGAGCAGACAGTCTATCCAACACTTGTCGGACTCTTTTCCCATGTTCCACTTCATCACACCCATAGACTAAAACATCATCCTGGTAAACGCAAACACCAGGAACATTGACTAACACCCTTTCCATCACTCTCTGAAAAACAGAAGCAGCAGAGACAAGGCCAAAAGGAAGTCTTATGAATCTAAAAGTACCAAACGGAGTAACGAATGCAGTTAAATCTCTGGAGGACTGATCAAGTAAAATCTGGTGGTACGCCGATGTTAAATCTATTGTGCTAAACACTTTAGCACCACTCACCATACTCAATAGCTCAGAGATGTTAGGAAGAGGATATTTATCAACGAGGACACATTTATTGAGTTGCCTGAGGTCCACACATAGTCTCAAAGACCCATCAGCCTTCCTCGCAGCCACAACCGGAGCCAACCAGGATGTTCCTTCCACCTCCTCAATAATGCCCTGCGATTTGAGCTTCTCTAACTCCTTCAACATCTCATCCCTAACAGTGAAAGGGACACTACGGACTTTACAAGAAACTGGGACAGACCCTGGAGACAATTTTATCTTGTGACAATACCCTTTCAGACACCCAAGTTTATTACCAAATACCTGTGGATATTCCTCCATCAATTTGGTCTGTAGAAGAGAGTGATGATTTATAGATTCAACAGCTTCCCTCACCTTAAGTATGATGGGAGGAGAGCTGTTAGGATCCAACATGACACCTAGATCTTTCTGATGCCACCAGCTGATAATACTGTCGCCTTTCTTGGAAACATAGACCTTCCCTGACGTAAAGCGACCCTCATATTCAACCAAACCCACAAAGTATCCTCTCAAATCAATAGGGTCCCCACCATAAACCGTGGGACGAATGTCAGGTTTTAACAGGCTGATTTTTGAGCTTAAATTATCATCAAAAAACCTGCTTGATACAATAGTAATTTTTGCACCAGAGTCAAACAATACTTTGGTTTTATGACCTTCAATAAGGATATAATCTAAAGGTCCATCACCACCAACTTGAACAATAATTTGACCACACTCAAAATCATGTATATCACTCGAATTATCCACAGCAATTTCATTAACACTTTGTCTAGACGATTTGATTCTGCAAGCAATTACAAAATGTCCCTTTTTCTTACAATATGTACATATAGCATTCAAAGCGGGACAGGATTTGTCATTTGCCCAATGGCCAGTATTGTTGCATCTGTAACACTTGTTTTCTTTACTGAATTGTAGTCGAGGTTTATAATCCTTATTTCCTTTTACTTTAATTTTAGATTGGGTTTCTTTTGGCCTCACATTAGAAGTTGTGTTAGTACTGACCACCAACACCTCTTTATTGAGATCTTTATTGAGATCCTTCTTGATCTCCTTAACACACTCAAGAGAGTGTTCAATTCTTTTGGCTACCACCAAAACTTCATCAAGAGAAGGCTCATCTTTGAGCCATAGTTCATCACGAATTTTTTCTGAAACACAGCCCAACATAAATTGGTCTCTAATTCTTTCCTCAATCAATGTATTAAATTTACACGTTGACGCTAATCGTCTAAGGTCAGTGACATAATTCTCAATACTCTCGCCTTCTTTTTGCATACGTCTACCGAAATGGTAACGCTCTAAAATAGTACTGACCTTAGGCAAATAGTGAGCATCGAGTTTGTAAATACAAATTTCAAATTCATTGAGACCAGTTGCAGCACTCTCGGGGACATCAGGAAGATGATCAAAAACATCTTGACCTTCTGATCCCAGGCAATGCATAAGTAACGCAGTTTTCCTCTCTACGCTGAGAGAAGTACCACACACACGGGCATACCGTTCGAAAACCTTTTTCCATTTGGACCATTTTATGGGAGGATCTCCTGGTGACTGTAAGAAAAACGGAGCTGCTGTAACATTTTGCATATCTGAAATTGGTGCCTACAACAACTTAGTACAATAAAAGGCAACAATAAGCCTAAAGTTTCATTAAAAAAAAAAAAAAAATGTTACATTCAGCAATAAAAGAATGACTAGAGATTTGACAAATAGCTATGAGATAGGAAAATAAATAAATAAATAAATTTCCAAATAATAACAATAATAATAGCACTTCACACTTGTAGAAATTTCAAATGTACAGCCAAGATTTAAGCACTGCGTATCAGCGTCGTGAATTTCACTGTGCCCAATCAAGTTCTAAAGCAATTTCACGCTGATGAAAACGAGCTGAAAAATAAATAAATAACTAAATGTTAATAGAAGCACTTCACACTTATAGGAGTCTTCAAATGTACAGCCAAGGTTTGAGCTGTGCGTATCAGCGTGGTTTTGACACACACAGAGTAAAAAACAATGTGTCAGCAGGATCACAACACAGTAAGATAGCATTGAGGGTCTCTGTGCTACACAGTACATCAAACACGCTAAAAATATACAAAAACTGTGCGTGTCAGCGTCGTGAGTTTCACTGTGCACAATGAAGTCCCAAATCAATTTCACGCTGATGAAAACGAGCTGTGCGCGTCAGCGTCACTGAAGAAGGTAAACAATTCCAACACTGGTCAATTCCAGTGTACGACGCGCCGTTGAAACATAAGCTGTGCGCGTCAGCGACGTCACCCAATAAACACTCAGATGACAAACTCGTATATGAGCTGAAAAAAAAACGTCTCCTTGTCAGTGTGATCTCGCGTTCCAGTGACGATGTGAACACCGAGAAAACGTCAACCAATGTACGCTCAGATTACAAGCTTGCACATAACTTGAGGAAAAGACGTCTTCTTGCTAGCATGACGCTGCGTTTCAGTGACGATTTAAACAATGGGGAGATGTCATCAGAGGCTCACGAGTATGCAACCAGGCGCGTGAGGCAGAGGTAATTTAAACAAAAATAACTTCAACCGTTACCCGTTCCGTAGCGAAAACGGCATGAAAGTAACAACTTGGTTATCTAGCAGTCAAAAACGGAAATAATGATATTCAATGAGGTTACTGTCTCATATCATCGCCGAGTGAAATCTGAAAAGCGCGTTTGAAATGAAGTGAAAAGTCTTACTTGATAGTCTTGGTAGTCTTACTTGATAGTCTTGGTAGTCTTGTATAAATACTGGATTCTAGGCGTAGATTACCTCTGCATTCGGCATCTCTGATGACGCTTTAGTGTGCAAGTAACTTTCCCCTTAATACGATGTAAAATCTTGGTTGAAACGGAGATTGTCAGGGTTGGAGTTGAGCTGCTTTCCCAGTCGTCGCCAGTGTTAAATAGTGGATTCTTCCATCAAGGATGAGATGAGAAGTTGATAGTTTCCACAGGTTCTTTATTTATAAGATTGTGAGTTTAACAGCTCAGCCACCCAACTGCCTCTCACTCCTCCCTTCAAGATTCTCCTTCTCCAGCCCACAGCGCTGACCCATTCTAGAACCCTCACATGTCACCACAGCTAAGAAAGACAGCTGACAATCTGACATAGTCAATCTATTGAACAAAAATGGAAAATAGGAAGTACATGACTTTACAACATATGTGTATTTACTCAACAATTACCATTTCATCTTTTCAGAAAACAAGAGTGATAACGGTGCCAGCTAAATATACAATCTGCCATCACTGTGCTGAAGTGGCATGCCCCTCTAAGACATGAACTCTCAACTCCTTTGAAGAGGAATTGGCCCAGCACACAGTACACCATCCAATTCTCTTGACTTGTTTTTAGGTCGAGCATTTGAGACCTCTTGTATATACTTTAGTATATACTTATATGTGTATGTACTTTGTGGGCTCTGGAGATCAGCCCTATGACTTGTCTGCTTCTGCTTTGTGACTTTTTTTTCTGTTCAACTGCCTTTACTTAATTGTCTTGATAGAAAACGACCAGTAGAGGTCAGTAAAATACCAGGGACTTTATTTTTTAAATGTTTCTGGCAACTGCTTCTATTAAACCTTCTTCTTAGAAAACGACCAGCAGAGGTCAGTAAAATACCAGAATCACTTTAGCATTCTCTAGATTCCAACCCATAGAAATTGTCTTCCACGTGCACCCGTACACAATAATATTTTTTTCAAATCTTGTATTTTCAGTGATACGACCACCGAAGGCCCTGATTTTATATTAAAAACAGAGCTTTGGACTATACCATTTCTCACTGAAAGGCAATATTTCTCTCCATGTGTTCCCATACCTGGCATGTCATGCAGTTTGGTGCTTACTTTCCCTTCATATCAAAGAACAGGCTAATGTGCTGCATAGCTAAGTACAGATATGGTCCCAAAGGCGAGCCCGATTGCATTGCACATGCTCGTTTTATTTAGCGAAGTTCCTCAGCTCGGATTGCTAAATGGCTTCCGAGTGAACATGGGAATAATACCCATCCTGGTGTAGCAGAGAACTAGGTAAGTAAAGTTTAGTTACACACTGTAGGATGTTTCCCATGCTGTTATGAGATTGAAGTTCATCATCAAACTGTACTTTTAGCTAGGTAGGCTTTGCTGGAGGCGAGTTATGTTGCTGTAAGAAATTAATAATCCCTGATCTGCCCTCCCTAGGCTTCTTGTCTCAATTTTATTAAGGCAGGAGAGCTTACAAAATATGTGCATTGATCTCTATAAAGTTCTTTTCCAGCTGTCAGCCAATTAGATGCTGCGGAGCAGCACTGAATGAGCTGAAGATATACCTGACAGCTCCCTGTTAGCTTTCTGACAACACAGATGAGTTCAGAAACGAGTCCATCATACATGGTTTGCTTAGGGGGGGGTTCTACTCTGGGACATTTGGACCGGCTCAAGTCCGGAAATTTAGAAAATATCCCAGCACGTTGCTGAATTCATTTGGAAATGTAATCTAAACAAATGCAGTAGCCTACACGCAATAGCTGTGAGTTAAGACATGTTAATATTTAACTCCCATATATCAGCTGCACCCCTTGTCAAGCAATGCCACTTCATAAGACCATTGGGAATCATCTCGCTCACCAGGGACCCTCTCACCGCCAAATCCAACCTCCACCAGGGAATGAAGGCCGTCGCCGGCTGGATGAAGGAAAGCCGACTTAAGCTGAACTCAGATAAGACGGAGATCCTCATCCTCGGGTCCAACCCCTCAGCATGGGACGGCTCCTGGTGGCCCGCATCACTGGGGGCCCCTACCGACCACGCACGCAACCTGGGAGTCATCCTCGACTCAAAACTCACCATGACCAAACAAGTCAACGCAGTCTCCTCCACCTGCTTCAACACCCTCCGCATGCTCCGCAAGATCTACAGATGGATCCTGACAAACACAAGGAAAACAGTCACCCAGGCCCTAGTCAGCAGCAGACTCGACTAAGGAAACGCCCTCTACGCCGGAGCCTCGTCCAAGCTCATCAACAGACTGCAAAGAATCCAGAACGCCTCTGCACGCCTGATCCTCGACGTCCCGTGCCACGACCACATCACCCCCCACCTGAGGAACCTGCACTGGCTCCCCGTCGACAGAAGAATCTACTTCAAGCTCCTGATCAAAGCACACAATGCAGTCGACAAAACCGGCCGAACCTATCTCAACAGCCGACCCTCTTTCTACATACCCAACAGGAAATTCCGCTCCGCTGACCACGCCCTGGCCACGGTCCCGCACATCCGTAGAACCACTTCCGGAGGCAGGCCCTTCCTCCACCGCGCCGCCAAGACCTGGAACACCCTCCCCCTCTACCTACGACAAACCGAAGACCTGCTGACCTTCAGGAGACAACTCAAGACCTGGCTTTTCGACCAGTAGCAGCAGCAGCCGCCCTCCCCCCCCCCAGCGCATTGAAACCCTTATGGGTAAGTAGTGCGCTTTACAAATTAACTAATTGATTGATTGATTGATTGACCCTTATAGTTTCAGTCATATAAGTCTCAACCTCATTTGAGAGAGTAGAGATTTGTAAGTGTAACTCTTCACTCCGATATGGATAATATCAAAACATTGGAGATGAGTACAGAGCATCTACACATGCAAACTTACTTGTGAATCGGGCCCAATAAATCTAATCGTAATACAGGTTTAAGTTTTTAGAACATGTGTGCCATTTCTATAGCCAGCAGATGGTGGTATTGTACCGTTGATATTCGAACATGAGATACAGAATTAACTGCCAGTATGTTCCAATTAATGGTTTTGAAAAAGCGAAAAAAGGTTTTCTAGCAGCCTTGAAAAAATATTAGAAATTGATGTAACCTTAGAAAGAGCTCAATAACAGAAGCACAGGATCCATGTCAGCAACAAGATTGTGTGGGGCCCACAGTATGTTGTCAGGTTTAAGTTTACAAAGAGGGTGGACCATAGAAGACTATTTGAAATTTGGTTACTTTTTAGATTGAGCAAACCTGATCCACAGTTATATTACCCATGGAAAGCTGTAATCTATGAGTAAGTAATGTACCCAGACAATGCGAAGTTGATTGTCTTCAGTTTGGGAAAAAGACTATATGATCTGGTGTATTAAAACCAAACAGGTCCAACTTATAGACAAACATGGACCAATTTTGGTTACTGAAAATGAGTTGCTGATTGGCATATGGCAAGCAAATCTTGGTCCTTTTGCATGCCTTTAGCTCAGGAGCGGCCGGTACAGGTAAGAGCGGTGGAGTGGTGGAGCGATGAGGCGGTGCAGAGGGAGTTGACAGAGGACATGATAGGGACAATAAAATAAATTAAACCACTTACCTTGAGCTCGCCACATCGCCAACCCAACGATGCAGCGAGTGCAAGGTAAGTGGTTTTATTTATTTTATTCTTCCTATCCCGTTGTCTTTTGACTTCCCACCATTCCCCCCCACCGCCTCACCGCTCTTACTTTTACCATCCGCGCCTGCTATAGTTGTGCTGTTTAATGCATTTAGAAAACCCAGGAGCATATCTACAAGCCCCTACCGCCACAGACACATCAATTTTGTTGGATGCTCCGGTGGCTAGCGCCATTTTCAATATTTTCAAGGTGGCACTAAGCCACTCAGCGTTGCTTATCCCCACCTTGTAAATATGCCCCTTTCCGCCGCAGTCCTCTGCGGCAAGGGAGGGTGCAATGGGTGTTGCTGTGAGCGTTCCACCGAAACACCCATTGCTGGTTGACACTGCGCCAGATTTACAATGAGGTGTAAATCTGTGTTAGTGCCAAAACTAACGCCATGCAAGATCAGGCATAAGAATGGCGTACAAGGAGAAATATTTGTATTTCTCCTTGTATTTGCTTCTTCTATGTGTGCTGCATTCTGCAGCACCCATAGAAAGAGCAAAATGCCATTAATGATTGTTTATGTGCAGGCAGGTGTGCCTTCCTGCACATAAACAATCATTTAATAAGGACGATTTGCTACTTCCATGTGTGCTGCAGAATGCTGCACAAATATGTGACGTTACAACGCGATCATTTACATGGCAGTACATTCCTTCACGGTTATTACAACAACTTGCGCAAGATGCGCTGGACTTAGGAATAGTATGATTTACTATTCCAACTCCAGCCTATGTAACAGTAGGGAAGGTGTTGGAATAGTAAATTCCTTAGTGTATAGAGCCATCCAGCGCAAGTCGTAAAGACTTGTGCTGTAATGACCGCGATGTAAATGTATCTCAGTGTAACGACCTCGTTGTAAAGGTCGTTCACCATGTAGCACTCATAGAAGTAACAAATAGCCATTATGGATTGTTTATGTGCAGGAAGGGACATTTTCGTGCACATGAAATACCCTTCCCACATAGTGCAAGGGTGACTGCGTTGGCGCTAGGCAGCTAATTCTAGCACTAGGGAAAACACAGGGGTGTGCCGTATTGATTAAATACGGCACACCCCTGCGTTTTGAAAATGCCGGAGCATGGTGCTGCCAAATTTGGTGCAGCTCCCGGCTCTGACTTTATGTAGTAAATATGCCCCCCAGTTACGCCACAAAATGATGTGTTGCTGCCCCAGCACACAAATCAAATACCACATGCAGGCCAATCAGCAATCTTATCACTATAGTTCACCATTGCTTGCATGAATTGTGTGTTTCTGGCTTTTTCATGATAAAAGCAATAGGTGATGCTCACTTGGGAACTTGTAGCTTTTTGCCACAAAATAAATCTCTAAATTTTGGCATGAATCTTACTCGCCTTCAAGAGTACTTGCATTTGTTTTCATCATGTGCATCGCAGCTGCCTCAACTAGTGGTGTGTCAAGAAAGCCGTGGGCCGTAATGGAGGCAAGAAATTTGGGATCTTCATTTCCTATGTTGGAACTAAAAAAGAGCTACAGTTTTGTGTGAGGATGGCTCCTCAGACCCTGAGAGCTGATGCCACTGCATCTGCTACTCTAGTGATAGCGGCGTCCCTGGCACAACCCTGAAGGTGTTCTTGCTTTCAGGTTGAGACTGACCACAGGTCGTATCTTTACTCCTTACTCACTCCTGAACCCTAAAATACCCTTACCCCTTAGTTTCTACCCACCCCTCACCTCTAAAGAACCCTTAAACCCTTTACCTCGACCCGTTCCTGAACCCTAACAAACCCCTACCTCCCTTAAATGTACCCCTCCCTGAACTCTAAAAAACCCTTACATCCCTTTACCGCTATGCACTCCTGAACCCTAAGGAAACCATACCAACTTTACCGCTGCCCACCTCTGAGCCCTAAAAAACCCGTACCCCCTTTCACTA
The DNA here is from genome assembly GCF_964204655.1 of Triturus cristatus. Classification (NCBI taxonomy): domain Eukaryota; kingdom Metazoa; phylum Chordata; class Amphibia; order Caudata; family Salamandridae; genus Triturus; species Triturus cristatus. The sequence goes on from NC_140584.1 coordinate 451,033,570, forward strand.
CCCTTCCCTGAACCCTAAAAAAAAACTTTCGTCCCTTTATCTCTACCTGCCCCTGACCTTAAAAAACACTTACCCCACTTTACATCTAGCCATCCCTGAACACTAAAAACCCTTAACTCCCTTTCCGTCTACCCACCTCTGAAACCTAATGCCTTATATTTCTTTAGATCTACTCCCATTACACTTACCCATCCCTTAACCATTACCTTATTTAAATGACATAATATTTATGTTATTATAAAGTACTTACCTGAGTGACAAAGTACCACTGAGTAAAGTACCAAAAAGGGTCCTGAGTGGTACTTACTCGAGGGGTAACGTCCTCTGGGGTAAGTATTGCTAGTTAAAACTGCATACTATCTGCTATATATTAGTCCCAGGCACACGTTATATTGAAAATACTGAGTAAAAATTCAAAGATGAAGAAACACACTTTTCCCGGTGAGGAGTTCCAAGTTACCAGTCATCTTGGAATGAGCAACAATGTTTGTCTGCATTTTGTCCTGTTTTTTTCTCACTGTAATGTTTTCCTGGAGCCATCAGGCTTGGTCACTGAAAAGGTGATACTTTGAGGGTTCTTCTTGTACAACTTTCCGGATTATTTAGACAATGGAATTATTTATTTTAACACTAGGATGCAAAGCATTTGTTTGAATTCTGGAATTATCGATATGCAATATATGCTTCTTCAATTCCAAATTGTACAAGGCATATTTGTTTGTATTATCAGTATTTTGAAGCAATCTCGATATTTTCAATCTTTAAGTAAACAGCCAACCATTTAAATAGATTTCTTTCCTTAATGATTAGTAAACTACTTACGACAAAAGTCAGCATTCCTCCATTCAATGCAGATATTGAATTTGTGACACATGGATGCATAGGTGGACAAAGCAATACAGGGACTCCGTAGGTACTCAGCGTCCTGAACCCACAGTTCACAAAAGAATTCTGGTGGAACCTACAAGAAAGAAGGGAATCACATGGGCACATAACGAGATGAGTTTGACACAAAATGTTTAATTAATTTTCATTTTTTTAAAAGGTAAAAACACTGCCATTTTCCTCTTTCACAGTTTTTCCAATAGTTTCCAAAACGGGTAACTGAGTAAAGCGAATTGTCATTAAATCTATGGGTGTCATTCAAAGTTTGGTCGAATAAGCATGCTGCAATAAAATGAATTGGTGGACCTCCCACCCCACCAAACATGGAGGCCCTTATTCATGGGGTTTTGGCATAAGGCAGTGCAGCAAGTCGTGTGCAGCACTTCCGTACGTCAAAGTGCGAGAGCAGGAATGCACTGTATTTATACAATAAGATGCATTCCTGTCATTTCCCCTGCACTGGCGCCATTTCAGCAGCCTTGCGCCAATGCAGGCACCCTTGCACCTGTGTGTTGCAAACAGTAACTCTCTGGTGGCACAAGGGGCTCATAAATATGCCCTGTGGTTTCCACACCTGGGGAACCACTGCGATTCCAATGGTGGAGCCTCACCTGCCTCTGCCATCAGAAAACTTCGACCCAATGGCCCGTCCGCTCCTGTGTTGAAAGGTCACAGTGACTAGCCCACCCAATCTAAGGCATTTCATCTGCCACTAGATTTACCTTCTGGGTCTGCCAAGATAGGCGTGGCAGATTTGGTTTGGGAAAAAGTATAATGCCTCCATGTGAAAGGAGAAAGCTTCCTGCAGGTTAAGGCCATTTATTTTATTTTTTGGTACAAACAAGCGTCCACTTTGGGAATTTGTCTAAGAGAAAAAAAATACAGAGGAATCAAAAAAGTGTTACTCACTCAGCATTGAGCCCTACCAACAGCGCATCCCTGCACCACCCTATGCACTCTGGACAGAGAAATCTCTACCATGCAGGCAGGTATCTCTAGATATAGTGGGAAAGATTATTTATTCACTGGTGGGCTTACGACAGACACAGTGTAAATGGGCACATATAGGGAAACAGGGAAACAAAACAATCGAGAGGGACCTTGGTAGATGACCACATAGTCTTTTTTTTACATTACATACTGCATCACTTTAAAATACATTAGATGCCATCAATTGTTGTTTATGACAGTTTCAAAGAACAAACAAAGCTACTGAAACCACAAAGATAGGGATGGGTCACACTTTTTTGTATTTAGTCCATAAGGGAAACAGATGTACAATAAAGTGCTGGGGTACTGTGAACGACACAGTGCTCATTGCAGAGAAGTGTAAATGAGGAAATCATGCAGAACTGTTTTTCAAAAGAATCGGTACTGACTCCAATGTTTTGAAGGCAAGTGCCACATGAGTTTCAAGAAGCAGGCACCCAACAGTATCCTTTTGCCTTTTGCAAAGCCATAAAGACCTGGCTTTTTCCGGCGTAATTCCTTTCCACCTTTGCTGATACTAAACTTAGCAGTCCAGCCCCAATGCAGGCACCCTTGCACCATGGTGCTAAGGTGTCTGCGTTGAGGAGAAATTGTTTGGGGCATATTTATAAGGGAAGCGGCAGAGTGAGACGTTAGCCTTCCTGGCTTAACGCCGCACTCCACCACTTCAGAAATGCAGGGTGGCACCATATTTACAAGAATATGGCACAGCCCTGCGTTTCCCCCTGCGCTGGCACTACATGTAGCAGCCTAGCGCCAACATAGGCACCCTTGCACCATAGTGAAAGGGTGTCTGTGTTGCACGGAAGATTGTTTGTTTATGTGCGGGAAGGGTGACCTTCCTGCACATCAACAATCTTTAAATGCTGTTTTGTAACTTCTATTTGTGCTGCTTACCCGCTATAAATCTAAAATTGTCTATTTAATATTTTTTTTAAAAGGATATCCCTTCTGTTTTGTTGGTGCACTGCTCACATAGTGTAAGTAAGCCAGAGTAAGGATGCTTTTAAGTTTGTAAAGGTACATACATAAGAGTGGCAGCCGATGAAGGAGGGGTTGGCCAGCATGATCAAACACTCCGAGCAGTCTTCGACTGAGCAGTTGACATCCCGGTGCCTCTGCTTCCCAACATATTTTAATGTGTAGGGCAGGAGCCAGCTGTCCATAAAGGTTATGGGGTCATCCACCGGACTCAGAACATTTCCATTAGGCAGCACTAGGTCGTTCGTTAAATTCCCATCACAGAGACCTGCGTTCAATCAAATAAAAACCCGATATTGTAATGTAAGACAGGAGCAATAATTCATAATTATTTCTTAAATGGCGTGAGTCAATTTGTGTAGTTTTATTTCATGTCGCATTATTTGTTTACTTCTATTACACTAATGACCAATCGTATGCTTTAACTGTGATTACTAAAAAGACTTGGAACTGTAAAAGCAAAATAGGGTGAGGTAAACAAAATCTAAAAGTTAAAAAAACAAATCCAATATCACAGATGCATAAGGACCCTCAGCAGCCAAGGGGACTTCATCCCCCAACCAGTAGTGCACCAGGAGCCACATTTGCAGAGTGCTGGAGAAAGGGGGTGTGGCCTCCAGACACCTCTTAGCAATCCCGCTGTGTGGGACTTACTGGAGCCCGAACAGCTTGACAGAATTGCACCAAATTTGGCAGAAAGGCAGAATTGGGTTTGCAGATTGTTCTTGTTGTTATTTTGTGTAGATCCATTAAGCAGATGGTGACACATTTAAAAGAATCAAGATAGTGATATCTGTGGCTACAACAACTTCATGAAAAATAGCAAGCTCATGCGACGCAATGCAGGGCTCTGATTGGCTGCCAACACTTCAACCAGGAAGTGTTGGCAGCCATCTTGGGAGTCGGCCTCAGCTGAGTCCCTCAAATAAATTTACAAAAAGAAAAGAAAAAGGGTAGGGTACGAATAACCTGACCCCCAAGCCTTTGTCTTGGGGTCAAGCTGGACCCCACCACAGCTTAAAAGCATTTTTAAATAATAAAAAAAACTGCAGTGAATTCACAATATTTGCGAATTCACAGGAATAAAAAAAGCAAGCATGGGCTCCAGCGCTTGCTTTTAAATAACCCCCGGGGTCGGCCAGGTCATGGGGGCCTATTATAAAAATAGAAGAGGACGCATGAGGCCCCCCTCCTAGAGATTAAGAAAGACCACCACCTCCCCAGGCATGGCTTTTTATGTATGCGGGGGCACCCATGCAGCACCTCCCGCACCTTGGGGAATCCCGACTCCCCAGGGCAAATGCTGATAAAGCTATGCAGGGCCTGCAGTCCCCCTGCCCCCCTCCGCCCGAAACCCCAGCAACTACCACCTCCCAGGGGCATTTCAAAATATGACTGCAGGCAGCCCGCTAGGCCTGCCCGCACTCCGGATACCACCACCTCCCTTGGCAAATTATATTAAAATAATGTGGGGGGGCCTGGGCAGCACACCCAAAGTCCTGAGGACCGCCACCTTTCCAGAGCATTTACAAACATATATCTGAGAGGGCCCAGGGACTGCCACCTCCCCGGAGCTACACATATATGATGAATGTGGGGGGCCTGATTTCCTCCTGCAGCCCCAGGGACTGCCACACAGAGATCACCACTTCCAGGAGCTGAAATAAATTAATGTAGGGCATCTGTCACAGCCCCCTGGCCCTGGGACCACCACCTCTCCAAGGCTAAGGTTTACAAAGGAAGGGGCCACACAGACCCTCTCTTGGAACCATTTATGGTCCTGGGGACCGTTACCCCCAAGGGCAGGCTCATGCTATGTCCGAGTTGCCTTCCCTCAGGAGAAGGCTGTTTGCAATTGCTCTCCCACCAGGCAAAAGCAAAAATAACCATGCTTTCTGCAAACTGGTGCTGTCACACAGTCCTTGCTTGCAGAAAGCAGGGTTTTCATCTGTTTCCCTGCATGCAAATATGTGTGCAGGGAATCAGATGAAAACATTGCTCTGACAGATAGGGAAGCGGCCTTTCAGCAGCCCCCTGTCTGTCAGAGCAATACCGGCTCCCGCAAGAGGCAGGGAGCTGGCTGGGAAAATGGGGCCTCGAGCCTCTCCCACGGTCCCAATTGCACACTGGATACCCTGGGGACACGCAGGTGACATGGCCGGGCCTCGGGGATGGGGTTCCCGGGGCCAAAATCGGCTTGGGAAGGTGGGTGGTGCAGCCCCCTCGCCTTATAAAAATAAAGAGGTTGGACCTCGGTACAAGGGGTCCCCAGGACCAAAATTGGACCTGGGAGTGGGGCTGTGTGGCTCCCACTTCCAATAACACATAAAATATAGTATCAGAAAGACGCTAATTGAAGCCAACAATGAGCGGGAAGAGACAAAATAGAGATCAGAAATGAGCAGTAAGAGACAAAATAATGGTAAGAATACAGCAGAAAATGGCAAAATAATGGTAAGAATACAGCAGAAAGAGGCAAAATAGAGATAAGAAAGTATCAGAAAGAGTTAAAATAGAGATTTGAAATGAGCAGAAATAGGCAAAATAAAAGCCCGCAGAGAGCAGAAAGAGGCAAAATAAAGGACCGCAGCGAGTCAAAAAAGGCAAAATAAATGTCAGAAAGGAGCAGAAAGAGGGAGAATAAAGGTCAGAAACGAGCAGAAAGAGGCAGAATAAAGGTCAGCAATGAGCAAGAAGAGGCAAAATAGAGGTGATAAACAAGCAGAAAGAGAGAAAATAGAGGTCAGAAACGAGTAAAAAGAGCAAAAAGAGGCAAAATAAAGGTGAGGAACAAGCAGAAAGAGGCAGGATAAAGGCGAGAAACGAACAGGAAGAGGCAAAATAGAGATCAGAAACAAGCAGAAAAAGTCAAGTAAAGGTCAGCAGTGAGCTGAAAGAGACAAAATAAAGGCCAGCAGCGAGCAGAAAGAGGCAAAATAGAGATCAGAAATTAGCAGAAACAGGCAAAATCAGCCCAACGCAGCCCCCTCCCATAATAAAAATAAAAACTAAAAAAGACCAGGTCCTGAGGGATGTGGTCCCGGGGCCAAAATCGGCTAAGGGTGGGGGGGCCACGTGGCTCAAACCCTATAATATAACAGCCGGAACCCGAGGAGTGGGGGCCCCGGGGGCTGGGACCAGCCCAGGAAGGCAAAATATCAGTAACTAGCAGAAAGAAGCAAACTAGAGATCAGAAACTAGCAGAAAGAGGCTAAATAAAGGTCAGCAGCGAGCAGAAAGAGGCAAAATAAAGACCAGCAGTGAAGAGAAAGAGGAAAAATAAAGGTGAGAAACAAGCAGAAAGAGGGAGAATAACGTTAAAAAATGAGGAGAAAGAGGCAGAATAAAGGTCAGCAATGAGCAGAAAGAGGCAAAATAAAGGTGAGAAACAAGCAGAAAGAGGCAGGATAAAGGTGAGACACGACCAGAAAGAGGGGGAATAAAGGTCAAAAATGAGCAAAAAGAGGAGGAATAAAGGTAAAAAATTAGCAGAAAGAGGCTAAATAAAGGTCAGTAGTGAGCAGAAGCAGGCAAAATAGAGATGAGAAACAAGAAGAAACCTGCAAAATTAAGGTCAGCAATGAGCAGAAAGAGGCAAAATAAAAGCCAGAAATCAGCAGAATAAAGGTCAGAAATGAGCAGAAAGAGGCAGAATAAAAAGGTCAGAAGTGAGTAGAAAAAAGGCACTCATGCACCCACTCATAGAACAACTCAGACACTCGTACAATCACTCACACACCCATTCACTCATGCACCCACTCACAGACAAAATCTGACATGCACACCCACACACAGACACAGTCACACACACAAGTACCCACTTACAGAATCACTCATACTGTCTCTCACTAATTCACAGATCTACTCAGAGACTCACCCACCAACTCACAGACCCTCTCAGAGATCACACACCCACTCACAGACCCACCCAGACACTCATATACACACTTACAGTCCCACTCATACTCTCTCACACCCACATACAAACCTACTCAGACACTCATATACCTACTGGGACACTCATACACTCACTCACACACTCATTGTCAATGTTAGTGGTCACAGTTAGGAAGAAAATGAAAGAAAAAGCTTACAAATTCATTAGTGTTAGGAAATAGAATTTAAAAAACTGTAAAAAATCACTGAAAAAAAAAAGTTACAAGAAGGATGGTATAGTTAGAAAAAAGAATAACAAAACCTTAGAAATTCACTAAAATACCCCAAAGGTTAAAGGGACGTTCACAGAAAAAGATAACATAAAACAAGCTTGGGCTCCCGAGCTTGTTTTGGAAATAGTCCTTGGTGGGACAGGTCTCTGTGGCATGTACATATATGTATGAAGATTAAAGGATGGCGGGCGCACAGCCCCCCCCCCTCTCCTTGGGCATTTTTATGCCCTGGGGACCACCACCTCCCTGGGTGTATATTTGTATTTGGGAGGGCCGTACAGACACCCGGGCCCTGAGACAGCTACCTTCTCAGGGCTAACTACCAAGAAATCGGGGGGCCTCATCGACCCCCGTGCCTCAGGGACCTTCACCTTCCCCAGGCTAAATTGATCATAATGGTGGGGCCTTTTGGAGTTCCCCGGCCTGGGGGCCACCACCTCCCCTGGGCCTAATTAACATTGAGACCTTGTCGGAGGCTTAACCTCCTTTCTCAACAACTCTGCAAAGGGGCCTCCTGGTGCACTACTGGTTGGGGATGAAGTTCCCTTGGCTGCTGTGAGTTGTTGGGGCCAAGAACCTCTATTGTTGCCACAAGTAAGTCCTCCACAGCCGGATTTCTGTAATGTGGTCAGAGGCCCTGCCCCCTTTCTGCACAGGGGCCTTCTGGCACACCCCTGGTTGGGGGAAGAAGTCTCCTTGGCTGCTGAAGGTTGTTGGGGGCCAAGAACCTCTATTGTTGCGACAAGTAAGTCCCCTACTGCTGGATTGCTGAGACTTCATCGGAGGCCCCGCCCCCTTTCTCAACCACTCTGCAAAGGACCCCGGCCACCTGGTGCACTATAGGTTGCAGCAGCGGTGGCTTGAGCTCTATCACACTCACCTATGGCACACAAAAATCCACTCCATGGCGGAGTGCGGAGTTTATTGGTAAATTCACATTCTTTACAGAATGTAGAGTTGCTGGATTTCACAAACTTAGACACCGGAGCAAAATGTTATGCCCAGTCCTAGTTGATATTCACAGACCCACTCAAAGACTCATGCAGCCACTCACTCACCCATTCTCAAAGGTTACAGATTACAGTCAGGAATTTCTTTTTTAAATGTCGAAATTTCCTGAAAAAACTCAAGTTTACAGGTTTAAGACAAATGTTTAACAAAATACAATACAGATTCCAAACAATAAGCATAAAGAAAGTCGCAATTGATGTACTGTTTCTTATTACCTCTTTTCTATACTTACCGCATAGGCCAATGCCTGTGGGTTTGCTGGTGAGATTGGACTCAATAATCATTATCCCAGTGCTATGAAACCATTGTATTTTAAGATTTGTTGGTGTGTCTATTACATACATGTTCCCAGTGTCAACAATTTTGTAGCCATATTGTCGAACTGTAGGCCAAGCAAACCGTGAATTGACAGTGATCTGAAAGAAACGTGAAAGGACAAACATTAAATTTGTTGCCCTTGGCTATAAAACACGACCTATTCAGCTACCACAATGCACAATACACAAACCAGGCCTTGATCAGATGCAAATTAATTTGTGATGGCCTGATGTAGAGTTTAACTCTGAGAGATAGAACAATAAATTGGAATTGTCAGTAACATGCATCTAGTTTCCTGCTTTGCTGAGCTGCCAGCTGGGCCTGGGATTGTATGGTTCTCCAAGGCATGCTTGAGGCATGCAGTTGCACTCAAACGGCACTCATGAAAGTTCAGACAGTGCAGACGCCACTGGGGTCCCTGATCGCAGGGACTATGAAGACTGTAGCAGAAAGAGAAAGTAAGCAGGGGTTTAAGTTATTTTTCCACATTTCACAGGTTCCACTACATGCCCTTCCATTAAACCCTCAGCAATAAATAAAAAGTTGTTGATGGGCAAGGGGTCAGACAAGGCTTCAACACTATCTTATCACAAGAGAACAAACAGTTTAAGATGTCACTTCTGCTACTCCTGGAGTGTTGGTCAATTGGCATATATGTGGTCAAGGCCCTTTATTCCGTAGTTGAAATATGTAACATTTGCAATATGTAACAGCCTTACACTGGAACGAAGTCCAGGACTGACCACGGAACCAAACTTGCCCATTCTTAAATGAATGCCTTGAGGAGAGGAAAAAATGTAGATCACAATCTGGGTGATTTACAATTTACCTTTTCCTTGTATTTATGATAGCCTGGTATATGCCATGTAATGGAATTAGATGGCAGCCTAAGCAGGGAATACATCATTTGTTTGAGGAACACCATCAGAACTTCCAGATATGGGTAACAATTCTCAGGGAATGTCCTTGCACCTGATTTGTCTTTATGAACCTCAAATCACAGAAGAAGCTACATGGAAAATGGAAAACCATACTCTGAAAACAGTCAGTAAAATATTTAAATTAATCTTTGTAAACCACTGGAATTACCTGAGGTAATATTGCATCACTTTTAAGCTCATGTGTGCCATTGAGGATTGGAGCCCACCTTAAGCAAATCAGTCTGATTGAAAATTTCAGGACATGCTGTATCCGAATGGGACAACCTATAACTCCACATTTTAATGCCAGTGAGGTGTTAATTCTCTCTCAATACCCTGAAAGGCAACATGTCAAAACACACCTCCATAGTCTACCTAGATGGGATAGATTATTATTTTGCTTCAATGTGTACAAACCTAGACTAACGGCACAACCATACTCCGAGAGCCTTCCATGATTCACTGATCCACTTTGAGACTTCAGTGGGTTTTGCACCATGTTAGCCAAGCAAAGGCAGCATTGGGTAACCTTTGCCTCTCTTTAGCAGTCTGTGACATCTGCACCATGCATTATCTATCTCTCCTTTCACTGCTCCTACCACACTGAAGACCACTGCCTTGACTTTATGTTTGTCAGGATTGTTAAATTAAAACATCTTCAGAAAGTGCATCTCCATTGGGCAGTTTACTTACTATGACTAACCAATGGGATGTGATAGTATACTGACTGGCAAGACTGTCCTAGTCCTCTACAGTTCATGATGGCACATGTAGTCAGAAACAGTGTTTACTCAACTTAAAGTGCCCGCTTGCATGCACAAGTGCAGCAGAGCACTTCGCAACCCTTGACACTTCCTGGAGGGGGCATGTCTTCCTGCTGTATGAGTCATAGTCAAGTTACAGCACAGCTCCAGGGTGCTAGTCTTGGGCTCCAAAAACAAAATCAACAGCTCCCCTGATGAGCATGAGTCTGCTGCAATCAATAAAAGGCGTGGGGTTGCACACTGGTTGTCAAAACTGTATAAGACATCCACAATGCATGAAGTCACAGTCATTAGTCATTGACTACAAGTGGTCACTTGTGTGTTCAAGTGTAACACAGTACTTGGTAACCCTTGATAAGTGTTTCTACTTTTGCATTTATCTCAAGAATAAGTCTTGGTGGGGGGCATGTCTTGCTACCGTAGTATTCTTGGATGAATGCCAGCAAGGCTCTGAAATGGTAAGTCCCTGTGAAAATTTACTATGAAATACCTCTTTCAGAAATTCACAAATAGTTTTCAGTGACATTCAAGAATCTCATAATAGAATCATGCAGTTCTACACTTTACAAGATCCTCTTTCTACGAGGTTTCCACCACAATAGCCAACAGTACACTTTTTGGTCATCAGACAATGCTGTTCCTCCTAGATCTTCCAAAACGTGCACTCATAACCCAAGTTTTTCTCCCAGACCATCCATAAACCAAATTTGTTCTAATGGAAAAGCTGTCGAGGCACTCTAAGATGCCCATGGTTTTCCAGACTACCCCTAGTATTGGCAAAAGAGCTGTATGCGCAGCTAAACTTGTCCTGCAACCACTTTCTTGCAGTCCGAAATCAATAAAAAAGGATTGTGTGAAGTTCTTGAAATCGCTGAAGCACTGGAAGGAGCACTTAGGGGCACAGTCCACCATGCTAGTTTCTGAGAAGATGGCAAATCATTTTTTTTATGTTTAAAGGCTTTATTGCGGAAAAAACAGGGTATGTAAGCTTCAGAATAAGTCAATAAAAACACATAAATCTGGACAAAACTATTAATCCTTAGACTAGACTTAGTGCAATATAACAAATAACTGTGAAGAGGGAGAGGAGTGGGAAAAAAGGGAAGGGATACAAGAAAAAACTGGATATACCTAACAATTCAAATATTACAATATTACAACGATGACAACTAATTTTGATAAACATTGGGTGGCCAATTCGCTTAGAGTTTATGCAAATCAGTGCAGTAATTCGCTTAGAGTGGTGCAGTCAGCTCCCTTCCTGCACTGCCACGCTTTAGCAGCCATTTTCCAGTGCAGGCACCTTTATAGCATATTGCAAGGGTGTCTGCGTAGTGGCCAGCAAACATTATGTGCAGTAAAGTGTTCATTCCTGTTACCAAAACTATGCTTTAAGGTGTTTTCCTCTTTGTGTGTGTACTGTAGAATGCAGCACACATGCGAAAAAGGAAAACACAAGGAGAAGCCACCTGGCAGTACAGTGTTCTTTTTTTTTTTTTGATAAACAAGTTTTTATTGTTTTTAGCAATACAACAACAGAAACTGTCGGGCCCTTCAAACCAACACCACACAGCAATACAGTAAAAAGCGCACTACATTCCCACCCTCCCCTAAAAACTCTCCCCCATCTTCCAAACCACCCTACTAAGGTATGTTGCCCAGCGATTTCCCCCAAACTTTCCGGTATTTCTTGGGGCAACCTCGTGCCTGATAAAGAGTCCGCTCCTGCGCCGCACACCAGTCCACCCCGGCGCCCCACTTAGCTATGCTTGGCGGCAGCGGTTGCTTCCACGCCGCTGCAATGTCTCGCTTGGCCACCATCAAGGCCGTCATGAGAAATAGCTGTTCTGGGCATGTACCATCCAAGCCATCCGTGATGCCCAGTAGGGAGTGTCTAGGCTCATGCGGCACCTCCCACCCCAGGACCTCCGTAAGCTCGGACTCAATGCCCCTCCAGAACCCCTCCAGCTCCGGGCAAGACCACACCATATGAAGGAAGTCGGCCGGCTCGGAGCCACAACGGGGGCAAGCCGCATCCCCGGAGAGGCCCGCGCTGTGTAGGCGAGCCGGCGTGAGATAAGCAGTATGCAGGTAATAAATTTGGATGAGTCTCAGTTTAGCGGAGGCCGTCACCAAGCGGGGGGCCATAAGGGCATCCCGCCAGTCGGCCTTGTCCAGGGGACCCACCCAACCCTCCCATCGCTCCTGAAGGCCCTCAAGGGATGCAGGGGTGCAGTTGATGAGGGAGCGGTAAATCCTGGAAATGCCCCCCCTCCCCAAATTGCCCAGCATGACGTGAGCATCCGGGGGGCTGTGGTCCGGCAGCCGGACGTCCAGTGGGGTGTAGGTGCGCATGGCGTGGCGCAGCTGGAGGTATCCATAAAATTAGGAGGAGTGGAGGGAGAAGCGCGCCTGCAGCTCTGAAAAGGAACACATTCGTCCGCCCCGCCAGACGTCCCCCAGCTGGGAAACGCCAATTAGATCCCACGATCTGAAGCCTTCCAGCTCCGCGACCTCCCGCAACCACGTCCCGTGCCACAGGGGAGTGACCCGGGTCAGCCTCCCCATCCATCGGGTATGACGGAGAGCCGCTCGCCAGGACAGGAATACTGCCCTGGTGATGTCCGGGCAAGAGGCAGGGATGGAGGCGCCGTACAGGCAATTCTGAATACCGGAGAAACCCAAATCCCCAAGTTCCACCCTGTAGGCCGGGTCGGACCAACCCCCCCCAACCAGTCATGAATGACCAGAAGGCGGGTGGCCAGATAATAGAGGTAGAGATTAGACATGCCCAGGCCCCCGTCAAAGGTGGGTATGCGGCACGTCGATAGAGCCAGCTGGTGCCTCCCACTGCCCCAGAGGAATCTCGTCGCCATCCCGTCCAGTTCGCGGAACCAAGGTCGCGGAAAGGAGAGGGGGGTGTTTTGCAGCACATACAGAAACCGGGGAAGAATCATCATTTTGTAGAGGGCCACCCTCCCTAGCGGATTGAGGGGCAGCTGGTGCCAACGCGCCAAGTCCGCCTTGGCTTTCTTGACCAGGGGGGTGACGTTAAGCGACCAACTCAGCTCCGGGAGGAGGGAGACCCAGATGCCCAGGTATTGAAATGACAGCCGGCGGAGAGGGATGGTCGCTTGCCAATCAAAACATTCCCTGGAGGGGTGCAACGGAACCAGGACTGATTTCCGCGAATTGAGGGATAGACCAGACGCCCGGCCGAAACGGCCCAGGATGGATAGTGCACGGTGTCCGGAGCGCGCCGGGTCACCAAGATACAGCAGGACGTCGTCCGCATAGAGGGCGATTTTGTCAGCCTCGAGGCCAGGCCACTCCCAGCCCCGAAGGAGGGGGTCAGATCTAATCAGGGCGGCCAGGGGTTCCATCACGAGGGCGAAGAGAAGGGGGCAACCCTGCCGCATCCCCCGGCCGATCCGAAATGGCCTCGATAGCGCTCCGTTAACCAATACCCTGGCACGGGGTTGGGCATAGAGGACTCGCACCATCCCCACGAACCGGGGGCCAAAACCCATGTGGGTCAGGACTTCAAATAGGTAGGTCCACCCCACTGAGTCGAAAGCCTTTTCGAAATCAGCGAGGAGGAGAGCGAGGTATGGAGTCAGTCGATGGCGGTGGGCCAGGGCCACATGGAGGTGGCGAAGACAGTGGCGGGTGCCCCGAGCGGGCATGAAGCCACACTGGTCCGGGTGGACCAAGGTTGACAACAAGGGCCGAAGCTGTTGGGCCAGGACCGCCGCATAGAGCTTCACGTCAGTGTTAATGAGCGAAATCGGACGGTAGGCCGCTCTGTCAGTGGACGGTGGCGTAGTTTTAGGCAAAACCACGATCGTGGCCAGGTCAGCTTCTGGGGGGAAGGAACCCCTCTCAATCGCCTCCGCATAGTGAGCTCGCAACCGCGGGACCAGGCTGTCTCTGTAGGCGGCATAGAATTCTTGGAGGAACCCGTCAGGTCCCGGGGTCCTCCCCGCGGACGTACGCCCGATTGCATCACCAATTTCCTCGAGGGAGATGGGGGCTTCCAGGCTCTCCCACTCGTCCGGCCGAAGCCGGGCGAGGTGTGCGTTCCCAGACGAGAGTAGAGCGGCCAAAGAAAGATCTGGTGCGCGGGCCTGATAGAGCTGAGAATAGAACTGGGCAAAGGCTGCCGCCATCGCCACGGAGGAGGACTGGAGCACGCCCGAGGAATCGGTGATCGCCGGAATGATACACGATGCCCTGGGGTAGGTGGCCAGGTGGTGTAACAGCGCGCCGTTCCTGTCCCCCCAACCATACACCCTCGCCAACGAGGATTGCCAGAGAAGTTTGGCCGCCTCAAGGGACCGCTGACGAATCTCTTGGCGAAGGAGCCTCAGCTGCCGGTCCACCGCCGGGTCGTCGCGCTCAGAGAGAGACCGCTCCATCCGCAGCGCCCGGGCCTCGCAGGCAGTGAGCTGCTGCAGCTGCGTCTGGCGGTGCCGCACCACATGCGCCTTAGCCGCCCCTCTAATGGTTGCCTTGCAGGCCTCCCAAAGGGTGCCTGCCGACGAGACCGAGCCCTCATTGGTGCAATAGTATTGAGTAAGCTCGGCGCCCACCGCCTTACGCAACGTCTTGTCCTGGAGGAACCAGGCGCTAAACCGCCACACCGGCCGAGCCGTGTGCGGCGGAGGGCCTAGGACCAGGAGGACCGGCGAGTGATCCGAAATCCCCCTGGGAAGGATGCGGACATCCTGGACGCTCCGGCACTCGGCGGGAGGGACAAAAATCATATCAATACGGGCGTGAGAATGGTGAGCGGCCGAAGTGTGGGTGTACTGCCGAGCGTGAGGATGCCAAAGCCTCCAGGCGTCGCATAGGCCCTGGGCCTCGGCCCAACCCGCCAGCTGCCGTGCTCGCACAGCGCGGGAATCCGAAATCGGTCCCAACGAGTCCAGCTGAGGGGCCAAGACGGAATTAAAATCCCCCCCAAGCACAACAGCACCCACCGGGAGAGTTTCCAACAGAGAGGCGGCGTGGGATAAAGCCTGCGACAGTCCCGAGGGCGGCGCATAGAGCGATAGGAAGCTGATCGGTCTACCATCAAGCGTGCCGCAAATAGCAATCCCGGTTCCATGAGGATCGTGGGTCACCCGCGTAAGGACAAAGAGGAAGGAGCGGCGCAGCAGGACCGCCACCCCGCGGGAGCCACGGGAAAACCCAGAATGCCACACCCGGTCATACCCATAACGCGCCAGGAAGGGACGTTATTCCCCGAGAAGATGGGTCTCTTGAAGGAGGAGCACGTCGGCCCCTACGCGTTGAGCATACTTAAGGACTGCAGTGGGTTTGAGCCTATCCAAATGGCCGTTCACATTCCAGGACAGGATGCGCAGCCGGGCCCTGGGGGCTATGTCATCCATGGAGGCAACGGGCATGGTACGCCGCGGGATCGGAACAACCAGGGGGGCGCCGGGAGGACATCAAGCAGCGCCGGCGCGCAGGGAGAAGAGGAGGATCGCCCAGGCACCACGGGGAGAGCAAATGACAGACGAAAGGGAGCCAGGGAAGCCAGGCTGAGATCGGGCGCTAGTGGAGCGCATGTGAGTGTCAGTGCGGAGCTCTGCAGTAGCGCACGCAGGGAGCTGCTGTGTGACGCGCCTAAGAAGAACCAGACCCAAACTAAAGGAAACACCCTCCCTAGGAGGAACAACCAACAAACCCCCCAAACCCACCACCCCCCACCCTACACTTCGAGAACTGAAGCATCTGTCGCCCTAACTTCAACAACAACTACAAGGCCCCAAGCGAAGCGCTCGGGTGTCAAGAGCGTGGTGGACCCCTCCAGAAGTACGGATGCGAGTGTTCCGTCCTAGATTGCTACACATGAGCGGGAAGCCACTGAATCCAGGTCCGTGGTGGAGGTCCCAGCAGCGGGACCAGGTCGTCGAACCCCCTGCCGAAACAGAGGACAAAGAAAAGTCACATAGCCGGGCTGCGGGAGAGGTCAGAAAGGTCCACCTGCGCGGGGAGGGGGGTCAGGGACGGGTCCGGCAGATGTGGCGATTGGCGCCGAAGGCCCCCAGCCGCCTGGTAGGACGTCTCGGAGGAGGCGGATGAGTCCCTCGGTCTCCTCCCTGATGCGCTCGCGGAGCGAGGCCCAGCCGCCATCCCCCCCGGGGCCGCCGGGACTGCGTGCGCCTCCTGCGGCGCGGGCACAGGAGCCCGGCTGTATCCTGGCCCGAAGGCCGCCGAGCCGGCGACACCCGCCCAAACTGGCGCAACGGTCGTTCCTCGGTGAGCCAAGTCCAGGCCGCCCGGGGAGTGTCAAAAAACAGGGTCTTACTCTGGAAGACAACGCGGAGGCGTGCTGGGAACTGAAGCTGGTAGCTGAGACCCAGGGAGCGCATCTTGTGTTTCACCTCTGTGTACGAGCGGCGTTGCTCCTGGACCTCCCGGGTGTAGTCTGGGAAAACCATGATGTTGTGGTTGTTGAAGGACAAGGGAGCTTGCACCCGTGCCTCCTTCAGAATAGCGTCTCTGTCCCTGAAGTTGAGGATCCGCAAGATGAAGGGGCGCGGGGGGGCCCCACCGGAGGCTTGGCGGCCAACGACCGGTGCGCTTTTTCCACTACAAACCAGGTGGATAAGCTGGCCGCCGGCATCCAAGACTTGAACCACTTCTCCAGGAAGTCGTCGGTGCGGCCAGACTCGACCCCCTCCGGAAATCCCACCAGGCGGAGGTTGTTGCGGCGGGCCCGGTTTTCGGCATCCTCCGCCCGCCGATGCAACTCCTTAGAATGGGTCGTGAGCTCCCGAACCTGGTCTTGGAGCTGCCGGATGTCGTCCTCCGCCGTCGAGATCCGGGACTCCGTCTCGGTGATGCGGGCCGTGGCATTGCGAAGGTCCTGTCGCAGGAGCGCAACGTCCACCTTCACCTCCCCGACCATCCCCTCCAGGGACGCGCGGGAGGCGGTGATGGCCTGCAATATGGCGGCGAGGTCCGTGCCAGGAGTCGGTGCCGCCTCCCCGCCCGCGCCCAGGGGGTCGGAGGTCGTGAAGCGGTCGATTTTGGTCTGGTGGGGTGCGGCTGCCGACTTGGCACCCCTGTCCTTGCCCATGACTGCCCTCGGGAAGTGCGCGCCGGTGCCCAGGAGCCGTATGGCGAATCTTCGGCCAGCCGCACCCAACGTCCAGGCGACCGGCCGGTGCGGGGCCGGGATCGAGGGGAATGAGAAGTAGAAGTGCTGCCGTCCCCTTGCAGGGGGAGGCCAGGAGTCCACCGAGGATACCGCTGTCCCGCTTCAGAGCCGGCCCACTCCCACAGACGTCGTCAGCGCGAGTCCTGTGCCAGGTCCAGCACTCACAGCGGGCTCACAGGCGCACCCCTCACAGCGGGGCCACCCCGTCAGTGCTCCCAGCCACGAGCCTCAACAGGACCCCTCCAGGGGGGGGAAAGGAACAGGGCGCCCTCTGCCCTGCAGCGGTAGGCTCCAACCAGCAGTGGCGGGGGAGGGGAGTCCAGTGGCCTTCACGCGGAGATGAGCTCCCCCGCCAACCGCCTATGCCGGTACTCGCAGTTGGATCACGTTCGGGGCCCTCCACGAGGCCGCCGTCCGGTCGCTGCCGGTGCTAGTCCTCAGTTGCTGCGGTGGAAGGAATCAGGAGCCAGACCTGGCATGGCCCGATGGGGCCGCCCACACAGGTCCGCACCTCTCGCCTCAGGTCAGCTGCATCGCGGGGTCTCCGCAGATCCAGGGCCCCCCCGGCCACGTATGTTCCCTGTGGTGTCCTGTAGGTCACAGTAGGCACCCCACCACGCCGGCAACAGCATCAAGTGTCTCCGGGGATGACCGGGATCTCCCCCCCGGGTCCCGCGATGTGCGGCCGGCCGCCGCCAGCCATACGGCCCGTGCCTCCCACTGGCGCCGCGGGACTCGCTTAGCACCCAGTGCCAGCCACAGAACCAGCCAGCCGCGTCTCTCGCGGCTCCACAGCAGAGGGCGGCAGAACTCGGGCCCGGGAGCAGGAAAACGGCCAAAAGTTCCACCGAACGTGGTGCCTCGGTCCCGCTGCAGGTAGGGACCTCCGGATCGCTGCTAGGACAGCGGGGCATGGATAAAAGCCGGATGCGAGGGGTCAAGCATCGGGAGCCTCACATCGGTGCGGCCATCTTGATGTGTGCCACCTAGCGCTCTTCACAGTGTTCTTTTTAATGTACTTTGATAGGGCATTGCTTGTTGTCCATCTTTCTGACTCCAACACTCTAAAAATAATCCTCTTTTCATCCTTCCAATGTTGACTACTAATTTTAAATCTGTGTTCTCCGATCTCCCTCATTAATCAATAGCCGTTCCACGGATCCATAAAAAGTAGAGGAGGATACTTGTATCTCACATATATTTGTGTATCAGTCTGGCAAGAAGAAGGGTACAAAGGGTGCTGTTCAGTGATTTATTTTGAGCTGATGGTTGCAAGTGGGGCCCAACAGCAATCATTTTTGAGGACCAGCACTTATTTTTCCTCATCAGACATTGACGAGAGCAAGAGAGGGTAAGGTACACACAGGAGAAAGCAAGGAAAACAGGAAAACCCAAGAGTGAGATAAAGGGGCTGAGTACATCTGGTAGTGTATTAAAGATGCATGAAGTAGATTCAAGAGTACGCATTTGGCGCGCCGACATTTCATATCACCGGCCATGGGCCTCTGAGCAGAGCTTTGAGCAGTGATACTCCTTCCCATACAAATTCTAAGCATGTGTGCTGTTTTACACCATCAGCAATCGTCTCCCTTAGATCGAAAAAAGATAGGAAGTGCTGCTGTTAATGGCAGTATCTGCAGAGTGGCAGATGCAAGGCAATAAAATTTGTAGGAAGAGAAGAAAAAATGGTCGTCCGCATTTTGATGGTTAACAACAAATACTGAGGAGCAAAAATGTGATGAACAGAAATTTCTGAATTTCTCTTAAACACTTTATTCCATTGTGTTATTTTGTCTTTGCCATTACTGAAGAAGAACGGTGTTCTTGTCAGCCTTAGAGTGGTCTTTCCCCAAACGTTTTGCCTTTGTCCTTCATTTTGCTGATCTAGTTTTTGCTGGCCTTAGGACTCTGCACACATTACCACTGCTAACCAGTGCTAAAGTGCATGTGATCACTCTTAAAACATGGAGACATTGGCTTATCCCCAACTGGCACAATTTAATTCACTTGTACATCCATAGAAAAGTGGCGCTATATGTGCCTGGGGCCTGTAAATTAAATGGCACTAGTGGGCCTGCAGCACTGATTGTGCCACCCACTTAAGTAGCCCTTCAAACATGTCTCAGGCCTGCCATTGCAGCCTGTGTGTGCCGTTGTAACTGCCATGCCAAACTGGCAAAATAGGTCTTTAGCCAGGCCTAAATCTTCTCTTTTTATACATGAAAGTCACCCCTAGTGTAGGCCTTGGACAGTCCAGAGGGAAGGGTGCAGTGTATTTAAAAGGTAGGACATATACTTTTGAATTTTAAATGTCCTGATAGTAAAAAACTCTTCTATTTGTGTTCTCCTAATGCAAGGCCTAATTTCCTCATACACTAGCATTAGGGTTACCTTATTATATTTATTAAGTTGTAACTTCCAAATGGGAACAGGTAACCAGTTCTTGTCTGGTGTCTTTAGAATTGTAATGAAAAATCCTAAGTTATGGTGAAGTCAGATTTTGAAATGCAATTTTAAAAATGCTACTTTTATAAAGTTGATATTTTCCTGCCTAGCCAATTTGTGCCTGTAGCTTGTTCCTGTCAAGACTGGGTGTAGCTGACAGTTGGGCTTTGTGAATTCTTCTTAGACTGCCATGCACAATAGGGAGCTTAGGTGTGCCTAAATGGGCCATCACTGACAGCATAGGAGGGAGGAGCTGGGTACAGTCCTACTTACACCCGAATAGACTGTGTCCTGCCTCAACACAAAGGGCTGCATATACCCTGTAGTTAGTCTGGAACCAGGGCACAGAAGGTAGGATGCTTGGAGACCTCAAAGGGAAATGTCTATAAGCTTCTCCCCCACTTCAAAAGCACAACTGGGTATAGAAACTAAACCTCAGACACCGCCACTTCAGCACAGGTCTGTACCTGTGGATACTCTGCCAGGAAAAAGAACTGCTATGCTGTTGCAACAGGTACTGTGGTAGCTGGGTCCCTGTAGCCAGCCTACACTCCATCATGGTTGGCTTGAACTTTTGACTTTGCCCCAATCCGGCGAGACCTGATATACACAGCTGGCATTTTACACCTTTTAGTCCAATTTTTACTAAAATCCTTAAAACTGCATATCTCTGGTTGTATTGTTTGGATTTTTGTCATTTTGGTCTTGTTTTATTTTTTGTAACTCTGTTGTCGGCTCCTTTTTGCAGTGTCTTTTCACTGTGTTACTGTTTGAAGTGTTGTACAAATACATTACACATTGCCTCTGTGTTAGCCTGACTGCTCTGTACCACGCTATCCGACGGTTGAGCACAGATTAATTTAGGGTTTACTTGTGACTCCAGTCTGAGAATTGTGGTTGCTGTTTGAGAAGGATTTCACCCCGCTCAACCAGTAACCCAATTTCTTGCACAAGGTATTTGTAAATTAGAAAGAACACTGTCCAAAAGCTAAATACAGAATTGCCAAAAACCGTACTAGGCCACATCATCTCTGAATGGAAACATAAGCAAACTCAGACATGTGTTGGCCTGGTTGGGCCTCAATATTGAGGTTCAGCCTGGCCACTTACAGCAGAACAAGCTGTGGATCGTTCTGTAAGCATGCCACTCAGAGTGCGGTAGATTATTAGAAAAGAACAAGAGATACAAAGAAATGTTTAACTTAACCTAAAAGACAGGGTATATTCCTTTATGTATCATTATATTCCATGGTTGTCCAAACTCTTTTTGTCATTTAAAAAAGGGCAAAAACATTAGCATATAGGCCTTTGCTACACATTGAAACAAGAAGAAGAACCCAGACTTTCAGGCCCTGCCCATAGAATTTGTTTTAGATTTTTTTCCTCCTTGCTAGACTTCATCAGTTTGGTGCAACTTGTGTCCCTATTGCACAGTGGATTGGGTATGAACATCTAGACATTTTTCAACAACTTAGTAAGGCTCACTGTTAGAATTCTATCATCCTTCCCATCAGCACTGCCACTTGTGTACCCTACAAGAACGTGTTGCTTTCTCAGTTGTTAGATTCATATCTGTAGCATGCTTACAGGACCGGACTGGCTGTAGTAGGCGACAGGCGTTTTCCCGGTGGGCCGGATGGGCGGGGGCCAGTTTTTGACCCATGGGTCCGGTTTTGTTTGTTTTACAACAGTGCTGAAATACCGGCCCCCTGTAACAAAAGTGGCAGTGATGTATGACACTAGCATCACCCTCTCCCCTCCGCCGCGGGTTGAGCGTAATTGCCAGGGCTGGTTACTGTTCCCAGTCCAGCCGTGCATGCTTACGTGTTGTTCTGCTCGCTTAGGTTTATTGTTTCTATCCAAATCCATTCTAACACCACTTCCAGGGTTTGCCTTGATCATCTGCTGCACTTTGGCCTTTTCTTGTACTTACGAGCTGATGGAGAGATTTTGATCCACTTCACATGGGCTTGGTTGAGCTCAGATGCTGTGTATTAGAATCAGCTTCACACCAGTGTATACCTGTGTCAGAATGGTTCATTTATATTGTGTGCCTTTCACCTGCAGACTTTGTTGCATCAGCTGTAATGATCGAGGCATTTTGCCTCATGCTTCACTTTCTTTGTTGTGGACACAACTCCTGTTTATCTTTCTTTTTTCCTGAAGCCCCCTCCATACCTTTTTTTCCGCCTTTTGTTTCTTTCATTTTGAATATCACTGCAGGCGCAGTCTCTGTATGATTCTGAAGATGTTTTCATCACCAGGGCACATTTGATACCTTGGTAGTTTGAATCACTAGAAGTGCAAATGATGACAGTCTCGAGTTTGGAAAATGAACAACCAGTACCTCTTTCCCCCTCAAGGAAAAGCATACCCACATCTTGTGCTGGCGGGTGCTTTCAAATTCAATTTTAAGGTATAAACACTTCACTTATAGTATGGGGTTGTTTTTTCAGATGTCCTGTGTTCAAGAGTGCCCTAATGAATGAAATGTGTTTATGTTATAATATTTTAAGTTGTATTTCTAATGCGTTTGTAAAGGTGCTTGCTGGGGATCACAGAACTCAAGAGCGAATACATGGAAGATCATCACCTATGCTCTGTTTTGCACCCTTTCGCCACCCCATTCTTTCATACACCTCCTTTCACATAAGATTGTGTGTAAAATGTCCCTGGATTCCACAGGCAGATTACGATGAAGACACCGGCATGACAATCTTTTCATCAACCCATGTATCTCAATGAGTTAACGTTTTTGATTGAGCAATTATTGTTGCCCAATTAGGATAAGATGTGACATCCCAATATACCTGTAAAAGATGCCTTCCTATAAAGGTATACCCTGCCAAAAGTAATTACCTCCTCATTCCCTTCCTTGTCCCTGTCTTTATATAGTGAGGTTTTACCTCATGCCTCCCCTTCAGGCACAATCTCCCAAACTGTTTTCCCTTTTTATTAAATCAAACCTAAGCTCCTCCTATAAATTCCTCTCTATCCTATCGCACTTCCTGTTTTATACTTTGGTGCCGATTCCGATCCGGGTCGGAAAGCACTCTGACCGAGCCGGATCCGGAGTGTTTTCGGACCAAGCCGAAGTCCTGCAGTCCGACCGAGCGATTACGATACAGCCGTATGCTGCCTAACTCGGTTCGGTTGGACTCCCAAAGAAATCAATGGGAGCCGTTCGTACGACGCGTACATGGGCTCCCATTGACTGAATGGGTACGTCGCGGATAAGAGCGCCCCCTACAGTGGGTATGCGTTGATGCCATTCGCACCGAACATGCCTGTGTTGGGGAGACCTATGGGTCTCCCCTTGTGTCCAAGTCGTAGGGCTGCAGGTGACAGGGTGTCCGACGTGGACCCCCAAAGGCAACCACCCGGACGATTTGCGAGCCAGACACTCCGACTTGCACAGGCTGTCCGACGCGTGCATCGTACTGGCTTGGCCGTGAATCGCAACCATTGCACGCCACGGTTAGCTTACGACCGAGAAATACGGAGCGGTTTGGACCTGGAAACGACTCGGTCGGTGAATTTCATGTAGCTCGCATTGTACTTGCTCTCTCGTACAGCTGTACGAGTCAGCCGGAGAACACGCGTATGGCTCGTAGTTTTTCCGGCCGGATTGCGTTCGGTGCCCTTCCGACCCGGATCAGAATCGGCCCTTTTGTGTCGCCCGTTCTAATCTCTGAGCTTTAAGGACTTGCTATGGTGCTCCTTAATTTTTCTTTATATTTATTTATTTTTAAAGTGGATTTCGTCCATTCCCGCTGACCCAACGCAGGACTTGGATAGTGGAAGGATGGGGTTTGTGACAGCAGAGCGTATGCGCAGCTGCACTGGCATATGGGTAGTGCTGATACTCTCCCTGCTGAGTGGGAGACCCCACTGATTTGGGATGGCATGTCTCTGAGCCGCGGTTGTGGTCCACAAATTGACCCCATTTGTTTGATTTTCCCTAGCACATGCACTAGAGGCTGTGTGGAGGTGATGGGGTGCTTCTCCCTGGGGCGCATGGAGTCACCCCATCGTTCTCCTCCTGATTTCTTTTCTTCAGTTTTTTCAGTATTTTCCCCTTCTTTGTTTTCTTTCTTGGCTACTCCAGATTATGATGAGGAGGATCTGGGGTTCCGTGACAGTTCTTCAGCTACAAGGGAAAAATATATTCATAAAGGGGAGATGAAATCCATCCATGCTTATTTATCTTCAAACTTGCAACTACCAACGGGTTCTGGACAGCCTCCCTCCAGTGGGGATTGGTTTTGTCAGTTTCAGAGACCTTCGGTTCCTAAGCTTCCAGTTAGCCCTGCTATTCAGAGTCTTTTACAAAGAGAATGAAGACATCCTGATAGGATTGCAGTTCCTAGATTTCTGGGTGGGCTTTATCTGTATGCTTGGGAGATATGGAGCTTTCCCAGAGTCTTTCTATTGACCATTCATTGAGTAATTTAGTGGGTCATAATGCCTTTTTGAATGAGGATGTTGTGATTTCAGACGCTGTTGACAAAAAAGCTGAAGGTGCTTTAAAAAGGGCATATGCTGGACTTAGTCTTTTAACGAGTTCCAAATACACTGCCCAATCACTGTTCAAGGAATTGCCGTCTCTCTCATCTGCTATTCAGGAAGGGTAAGTTTTTTTTCTCTCGCAATTAGTAGAATGTATGGAAGTTCAAGCAATATTTCATTCTAATATTGTGTTTAGATAGTTTTAGAGCTTCTGCCAAGTACATTCGCGCCGAGTCTAGCATGTATGTACATGTCGGCCTTCGAAGCTAGGGACATACACCACCCCTCCAACCCCTACGCCGCGAATGTACTGCTCTGGAAAAGGTTCATTGATGATATCCTTATCCTTTGGAAAGGAGAACACACCGAGTGCATAGCATTTTGCACCTGGATGAACACATTGAACCCTTATTTGCGATTCTCACATACCATTTCTGACTCAGAAGTTCCTTTCTTGGACCTTTGTATCCGCCTCAATGACAATAAGGTCACCACGAGTCTTTACCGCAAACCCACCGACAGGAATAGCCTGCTCCTCTTTAGCAGCTTTCATCCAAAAGCATTGAGGGAAAATCTGCCATTTGGGCAATTCTTGCGCATCAGGAGAAATTGCAGTTCTATGACGGATTACCAGAAAGAATCAGGTACGCTCATGGAAGATCTGCTTAAACGAGACTATCCTCGTCATGTGGTAGCAAAGGCTCGCAAACGAGCCAGAAACAACAACAGGGAGAGCTTGTTGGACGTTAACATCAAGGCACCTGATAAGTCCATCACATGTGTCACTACCTTCACCCCGGACTCCAACAGGATCAAATCCATCATAAAAAAACACTGGGGCATTCTTAACACCGGCGATTTGGATTTACAGACCCCCAGATTTGCATTTAAGCGCACGAGCAACCTTAAGGATCTACTGATCCATACTAGACCCAGGAAACCTATCCACAGTTCGCAAAGAATGCTATGGAATCTTCCCCCAGTCAAAGGGCACTATCCCTGTGGGTCATGCTCCATGTGTGCCCAAACTCTCACCAGCAAAGAAGTGACATAGCCTAATGGTCTAACATGGAGCATTTCCAAACACACAAACTGTAACTCTTCGAACTGTGTTTACATGATGCAATGCCCATGTGGTCTTCCCTATATAGGCATGACGACGCGCCCAGTGAAGACTCGTATGTTAGAACATAAGAGTAGCTTCCGATGCGCGAAAACCAACACTAAAATGACTACGCATTATCACCTTGAACGCCATGCTCCAAACTCTTTCAAATGGATTGTCCTTGAATCACACCCTCAAATGTCAAAGAGAAGCCTCTTCAGACTTGAACAACGTTGGGTTCTGAGATTGGCTGCGGACACTACGGGCCTTAATGAGGACATTCCGTGGAGCATGCTGACCTGATCTCACCAGTTTTCTCTCCTTGAGTTGCTGCATCCTTTTGACTGTCACCCTCATAAAATAATACTTTTATTTTTGCCAGTAAATATGAGTATCCTGGTGTGTGATGTGGCACTGTTAATATGAACTCCTCAGTTGCTTTATATAACTTCCTAGCGGGCCACTCTGACCCCTATGGAGTCCTTTATTGAACTCGAGTGCCTCCTACACTTTGCCACGTTATCTGGTTCTGGCGTGTGCCGTCTATTATTGACGGTGGATTGCCTTCGCGCTGTGTCATATTGCCATGACAATGAGCAGGACGCGCAGCACCGTACGTTCTTTGGCTGTTAGCGTTCCAGCTAACTCGGCGTCAGCACGCTCCCTTCTGACTCCACCTGCCTCTCGCGTGAGCTTGCCGGTGGGGGGTGTTATACAGGCAAGACGCGTTCAGACACCACCAGTCTACAGCGGCTGGCGCGTCACTAGGTGGACGGCGTTTGTTGAGTAACAGAACCGTGAGTACTGATATAGTGACTCTGAGAGCGTCGTCTTTGACGGCAACGCTTCCGTTTTTTCCTCCTTTTTTGTATGGTTTCTGCGTGCACATTCAATTTGCAATTAGCGCACCACGCTGGTCCCACGAATTTGTTGTTGGTCCACAAGACATTCAATGATCAGACCCACTTCCTCTTGTTCCCTCGATGACTGGCGTGTTCATCCATTATAGCTCGCACAATGTTGGGAACATCCTTGTTTAATTAGTGAATTGACTATTCCTCCCCGCTTAACACATGGCAATTTGGAAGCCTCATTTCCATAGCTCCCCTTCATGGTGTCGAAGCGGTCGCCACGGAGTCAGTTGCCGCGTGTTGTGCGATTAGCAAGACAGGAGTGATACTGGCAATTCCGTTTCACGGACTGCTCCCAAATGATGTTGGATGCAATTGCTCTACAACCTGTGAGTGTTCTATATATTTTCTTTGTTTCCCTCATCCCAGGACACTATAATTTAGTGTGTACTCCCCCCAGCCTTGTATGCAGCACAACCCAGGAGGGTGAGTTCTTTTGGATGATTTATCTATCATAATTTGATGGGTTCTGGTATCAGTCATTGGATATTGTGCCTCCTCTGTATACTTGCGTTTGGTTCTTTTACAAGTCCTCCATACATTGCTCATTAGCTTTGCATGCCACGGTTGGCTTGACACCACCATTTGTCCTAAATAACTGCTGTCGCAATGCTTACGTTGTTTTAACTTTATTTGTTGTTTATGCTTTTTATTTGTTGTTATTTTCCTACTCTGCAGGTGTGCTTTTTAACTACGGTACCACACTTTTTTAGGGTGCTGTATGCGTGCTCACTACTCAGTCTCTTATAGACATTGGGCACCACCAAAGAGGTGTAGGTAGCCGCATTAATTCCCTGGTCCTGATGAATTGCCATTTATTATATACAAAGGCAAGAAACATGTTGACCTCTTGATCACGTCAGCACATACACTCACTTAACTATTGGTGTCACATGTGCAGACTGTATATTTTTTAACCAGGATGGTGACCACACTGTATTAAAATTATTTAGTGGATCACCTACCCCTGTTTTAATTGGTTCACTTTAACCCCATTTTTACCTACACTCACATATGTCTTAATACTGTTTTTTCAACCCCACACACACATCACTCACCGGCGTTGGAATAAAAGATCTCCGCTAGGAAGGCCCTATTAGGTGCCTGATCGGGCATTGCACTCGCCGGCCCGATAAGGAGCAAAGACCTGGTGATGAAGCAAGACACCCGCTTGTTGGGTGTGTGAGGGTCTTCTTTTCCAAATAAGGAGTAACCTTTACTCCTGCTTCTCACCATAGTTCCCTGTCACCACTGTGTTACCCACTTGTTATTCTGTCACACCTTGCGTTAACGCTAGGAACTGCATACCTTCTGTTTTCACTATGGCAATAACAGGGGCAGAGGTTCCTAGGCATCATTTACATCAGTGAGAATGGAGGGTGTACTCTTGTCAAGCGATTTACCTTCTCTGTATACCCTTTTTAGGAAATAAACTACTCAGCGAAGAGTTAGAGGAGTGTCTGTGAAAATCCTTTAAAAACTGAAAACATACGCAGCCTTTCAAATTCAGACAATGAACCTTTGACTCTTTGACAAGACAAGTGGGCCCTTGGCAAATACAAGGATAAGATGCCGAATTTTAATATGTCAAGATTTCATTCTAAGTTTCAGAATTCCATTTCCCGTTTCCCCCTTCTGGTTCTAAGGGCAATCCGTCAGTGTTCCTGACTATGCCGGTTGTCCTGTTGGGGGTTGCCTCTTCATTTTTCAGGTCTATTAGATCCCCAGAATGTCTATAAAATGGGTTTTGCAGGTGATCTTGAGGGAATACAGCATTTCTTTATCTCATGCTCTGCAGCTTCCTTGTTTCCTGTCCACTCCTAATGCAGAGAACAGCACAAAGAGGCAAGCCTTGCTAGAAAGTGTTTTTGACATTATTCAGAAAGAGAGAAATTACTCAGTTCCCAATGGCTCAACAGGGGCTGGGATGGTCCTCTTGAATTTTCCTGCTGCTGAAGAATTCAGGAGAATGCAGGATGATCATAGACTTGAAAGACCTGAAGAGATTCATTGCAACGGTACATTTCAAAATGTGTTCCCTTCAGCAAATCATTCCACTCATATCTCAGGGGGATTATCTGACTAAAATCAATTTTCAGTATGCTTTTTTGCATGTCTCAATTGCTTCTGTGAGTCAACAGTTACTCAGATTCTGTGCAGTTCTGTGCCCTTCCCATTAGGATAAAAACTACTCCAAAAGTGTTTACAAAGTTCTGGCTCCAGTGATGGCTTTCTTTCACAACAGGGGGTATATAATTAGATGCTTAATTTGATTATCTTCTTATTCAGTCCCATTGCTATGTCATTTCGATATAACAGACAACGGACGTTTGCAGAGGCTGTTGGTCAGCAAAAACAAGTCAGTCTCGCTTTCTTCACAGGATTTGGAGTACATTGGATCCATTTTCAGAACAGGTGTTGGGAAGGTATTCCTTCTGGTAGCATGGAGAATAAAGTTACATGCTCATGTGGATCTCATCCTGCGACAACAGTGGGCCCCGGTATGGGAATGGCTTTGAGTCCAAGGAGGCATGGTATATTCTGATTTCTGTTCCCTCATATCAAACTAATTACTCTGTAGTATAATTATCCTAGGCATTTACGGTATTCATCATACCCTGGGCTCGCTTTTACATGGGTTAGGTGATCCTTCATATCCTTCAACATTGGTCCCCAGTTTCAGAGGACTACGAGAGGCTTATTCTAGTCACTTCTGTGGTCAGAACTCATCTGACTGGTGGATGGAGTCTCCTGAGTTAGACCAGGGAAGCTGTCTTCTCAAGAGGCAAATCACTCATCAAACTGGAGACAGGTGAATGCAATGTAGGAAGCTCTTTGGATTTTTCTTCCACAGTTAAATGGTTCAGCTTTGGTGATCCGGACGGACAAATTAATTACAAACGCCAATTTGGTTCAAAGAGTCAGTCCCTGAACAAGTTAGCTTTACAGATAATGTTTCTGGTAGAGAGGAATCTCCTTTCTATCAGAGCAGTACACATTCAGGGTAGTTTGAATATATAGGCAGACAGACTGAGTCAAGTACTTTCCAGTTCACTGGACTTTACTCTCAATCCCATAGTTTTTAAGGAGCTATGCATCAAATTGGAGGTTCCTTTATAGATCTGTTTACAGAGTTCACAAATGAACAGGTTTCTCAGTTCTTTTCCAGTACAGGGAACAATCAGTCTCTGGGAGTAGATGCCCCTCTCCAGCCTTGGCTAAGATAATGTGCTCTTTGCCTCCATTTCCCCACATCGAGAAAGTCCTGCTCAGAGTCAAGAAAGAGAAAATGGATATCATGCTGATGGTTCCTTTTTGGTCAAGGAGAACGTGTTTTCCCTTTCTTTGCTCCATGGCCCTAGACAAGCAATGGATTCTCCCCTTGTTCACTATTCTAATCATTCATCCAGTTCTGATGGTAACGTCCCTTGGCCATCTTTGGCTATTGGCCTGTAGATTGAAAGGACGGTCTGTTGAAGAAGGATCTTTCTTTGTCTGTCTCCCTTTCTATTCAAACCTCTAGGAGAGAGTCAACTAGGAAGTATTACAATCACCACTAGGGTTCATTTAATAACGAGTGTATGGTGAAAGGAGTCTCCTCCTTGGAATGTCCTACAGAAGTAATACTAAAATTTTTTCAGAAGGGTTTTGATAAAAAAAAATTGGTTTCCACATTGAGACTTCAATGATCTGCAATCAGAGCTTTTAGATCGCCCTGGGGTAATCTGGAACCTACTGATGTCTTGGTTGATTGACGTTTTGGGGTATTTTTGCTGATTAGGCCAAAAGTGAAGATGTATTTTCCTCCATGGGATTTACCTTTGGTCCTCTCTTTCCTTCATAGTCCCCCCTTTGAACTATTGGAGGAATCCTCATACACATTTTTGGCGGCTGGTGGCTCTAACTTCAGCCAGGACACTAGTAGAGGCGAGTTCTCTCCAGTGCCACTATCCTTATTTGAAGATGTTTGAGAAGAGGGTGAATTTGTCTTTGGGTCCGGATTTTCTTCCTATGGTTAACCCTGTATTTTATAGAAATCAAGACATAGTAATGCTCTTGGATGCGATTTCCTCTGACCCTCCTGTGGCTTCTTTGGATGTAGTAAGTGCTCCTACTATCTATCTCTTTGAGGAGGATTTCTGTTTTTCGGTCTATTAGCATAACCAAAATTAACAAACAAGAAGTTTGTTAATTTTGGTCATGCTAATAGAGGTAGAAAGCCCGTTGACATCCACTCTGGCTAGATGGATCAAGACTGTTACTTCTTTGGCTTACAAACATGCTTGTTCCGAGTTTCCTAAGAACCTACAGTCTCATTTAACAAGAGACACGGTGGTGTCTTTGGCTGAATGGGCTGGGTTTCAGTAGCAGCCATTTGTGCAGTAGCAACCTGGGCTTCTCCATCCACTTTTACCTCTCATTACAGGATTAATAATGCTCAGGGCTCTGAGTCTCGTTTTGGTTCCGGTGTCCTTTCTAAGGCTGCTTTCCGGATCTCTTTATAAGTCGGTTTATGTGTGCTATGGCTTGAATTTGGGCATTTGTGGGGGTGTTATTCGTTTGCAATAAAATAAGTTTAACTCCTGAATGTGTTTGTGCCTTTATCCTTGCCCTTTGCGTTATGCTAAGAAGGCCCTTGCTTTGGTATATCTGCACTATGTAAGCAATCAATCAATCAGGGGTTGGTGAAGCACACTACTCACCCGTGAGGGTCTCAAGGCGCTAGGGGTGGGGGCAGCTCCGGATCAGTCGCAGCTTCGGATCAGTCGAAGAGCCAGGTTTTGAGGTCCTTCCTGAAGGTTTGCAGGGCAGGGGAGCGTCTGATGTTCACGGGGAGCTCTTTCCAGGTCTTGGCTGCGATGTAGGAGAAGGCTCTCCCACCTGTTCTGGTTCTGCGGATGCGGGGGACCTCTGTCAGGGCGAGGTCAGTGGAGCGGAGGTTCCTTTTGGGTACGTGGAAGGAAACTCTCTCATTGAGGTATTTGGGTCTGATGTTGTTGAGGGGTTTGTAGGCGTGGGTGAGGAGTTTCAAGGTGACACTCTTCTCGACGGGAAGCCAGTGGAGGTCTTGCAGGTGTTGGCTCATGTGTTCATCAAATTAGGTAGAGGAGGCACTCCTTTTTTATATAAATATTTATGAAGACTTTAATTTAGTTGATAGATAGCGTGCTGCTGGGAAGGCAAGCGACAGTCAATACTTGCAAATGTATGCACAACAAAATAAAGGGTCAGTGGGACCCTATCTCAGCGCACTGTTGCAATTGGATATTCCCAAAATTTCTTCCAAAATCATAAATCACTCAATTGTATGACTTCTGCTCTTTAAATTCACAGTTGAAATAAAGCATAAACAATATTCTGAATTCCATATATCACAATTTTATTCATTGGATATAATATAGTTCACTTCGTTGTTGTTTAAATTGATAAACTCCCGGTTGATCAATACTTTCTTTAGGTTGCCCTATGCATTTCGAGCCTGCTTGGCTCTTCTTCAGGGGCTTGAAATTCTAGGATAAAAATAACAATAACGTTTGAATTTAATAATCAAGATGTTAAGAAACGCCAGTCAAGTCAATACTAAAAGTTGGTTAGTGTGTCACTCAAAAAAAGGATGTGTGTCAATTATACCTCCACCAGGGAAAGTGATCGTATGGCTTCATGCAAGAAAAATGATAGCATACCTGGTTCGAAACTGAAAAAAATATCCGTTCTGTGAAAGATAAATCAAAATGAGATCGTGTCTAGAGAAAAACATCGCGAAAAAGATTATTTCCAGAAATCGCCGTGAACTTACAGAGAACGTGGTCTGCAGAGTCTCTGAATCTAAGATCGATGCTGGAAAGTGGGCGAGGGTCCTGTGGCCACGGTCTTCATCGGATAATGTTGGGTCAAAGCCGGTAACTGGAAGAAATACTTCCGGGTATGCGGGTGGAAGCGTTGAAATCTCGCGACATTGAAATACTGTCAGATAGATACAAGAGCGACTCGGCGGCCATGTATAAGAAATAGACCTTACATTGGGAAAAGCAATAACGCACTGATCACGGGTGAAAAAGACAGACTGGGAGAGCAACTGTACTCGAAAGGAAGGCAATATGAAATGAAAGGAAAAGATCGAGGAATCAAGTGAAAAAAACGAAAGAAAAATCGGATTCTATTGGGGGAAGTTGGATGAGAAAAGAGCGGCCATCTTAGAATGGTTACTATACGGAAATTATAAAAGTGTAGAAACCTAAAAAAACCTGGTGGAGGAGAGCTCAAAATAGGTGTGAACACTTAATCAACAGGAATATCACATATGTCTAGAGAAAAAACCAACATTCAGAGGTCATGCGTCGAGGCTAGACAAATACACAATTCTATAAGTAACAGACATAATCAATTTTGTCATTCATTCCCTTATTAACTAAAGTGTCCAGACGCTTGATCCAATATGTCTCTCGTTGAAGGAGACTTCTGGTAAGATCTGTATCTAGGTGTTGGTCCACTAGTTCAAGCACGGAAAACTTTAGTTGGGCTATGTTGTGTTTCTCCTCGTTCCAATGGGTGGCTAAACTGCTGTTTTTGTTCTGTAACCTGATTGTGCTCTTATGTTCGGATATTCGAACTTTGATCTTTCGCTCAGTCTTGCCGACATACAGTTTTCCACATGGACATTTGATGTAATAAATTAGTTTTGATGAATTACAGTCGCAATTGTGATAAAGGTTGATCTTCTCTCCTGTGAGAGGGTGATTTAAAGTATTCCCAACAATCATATTATTACAATGGACGCAGTTTTGGCATTTGGTCATTCCTTTGTAGTTGGTGTGATGTTGTTTAGTGGGTGTGTTGATAATTTCTTTGCTGTTTTTCGAACGTTGATATGCAAACATTGGTGGATCTTTAAAGATATCGTTGAAATCTGGTTCATTTTGAAGCATTTCCCAACGTTTTCTTATTATTTTCTTTATTGTGCTGGATGCAGTGGAAAATTTAGACACAAAAACTTGTCTTGTCGTTTGTTTGCGTAGTTGTGTTTTTAATAAACTTTCTCTGGTGTATTTGGTTGAACGTTGTTTGGCATATTCTACCACTTCCTCGGGGTATCCCCTTCTCCGAAACATCTCTTGCTGTTGTAAAGAATAACTCTCCGTGTCTTCTGGTTTGGAACAGATCCTTCTTATTCTTAAGAATTGAGAGAGTGGTAGGTTCTGTTTAAGACTGTTGGGATGAAAACTTTGAAAGTGTAGCGCACTGTTGACATCTGTTTCTTTTTTGTATACTTCAGTTTTGAACTTGTTTCTTTCTTTGATGAGTGTCACATCAAGGTACGATATCTTGGAATGGTTGATTAGATGTGTGAATTGAATATGTTCATCTTTTTGGTTCAATTCTCTTATTTTTTCCTCAAGGAGTTCCTGAGTGTTTGTCCATAAAATAAATATGTCGTCTATAAATCTACAGTATAGCAGTGAATTGTGGGTCCATTCAGTATCATTGTATATGTGATCTGATTCGAATTTAGCCATGTACGTATTGGCGTACGCCGGAGCCCTGGCAAAGCCCATAGATGTTCCTTGTTGTTGCAGGAAAAATAGATCATTCCAGAAGAAGTAGCTATGGTATAATCAGAAGTGTAAAAGTTCTAGGATAAAAACTTTGTCCGCTCTTAATGAGGATTGGCACAACAGTGCCCATTCTACTGATTCCATGCCTGCTATGTGTGGGATAGAAGTGTACAATGATTTTACATCTATTGTACAAAACATCATTTCTTCTGAAGGAATAACCTTCTCTAATTTCTGAAGAAAATCTTTAGTGTCTTTAACGTATGAGTGCCAACCTTGTACAAAGGGTTGCAAAAAATAGTCTATGTAGTGGCCAAGAGGTTCAAAAATGGTACCACAACCTGTCACGATCGGTCGCATTGGAGGATTCGTTAAATTTTTGTGAATCTTCGGGAGCATATATAAAATAGGTTTCCGAGGATACTCCACTGTAAGATATTGTTTGGTAGCTGTGCTGATCCATCCCATCTCAAAAGCATGTTCTAAAATGCTTCTTAAGGTGTTTTTTAAATCTGTTATGGGATCTTTGTCCAGTTGCAAATATGTTTGAGTGTCTGCCACATGTTCTTGTACAGCATTGAAATAGAAAGAACGATCCATTAACACTATAGCTCCTCCTTTGTCGGCTCTTTGAATTTGTATTTCAGAGTCTCTTTGTAATGACTTTAAAGTGTATATCT
Organism: Triturus cristatus; assembly: GCF_964204655.1. Taxonomy (NCBI): domain Eukaryota; kingdom Metazoa; phylum Chordata; class Amphibia; order Caudata; family Salamandridae; genus Triturus; species Triturus cristatus. The sequence continues at coordinate 451,067,985 of NC_140584.1, forward strand.
CATGTTTGGTTAAATTCGTCATGTGTTCATGACACGGAGTCCCGAGGATGAGTTTGGCGGCGGTGTTCTGGATTGTCTGGAGTCTGTGTAGTAGAGCTCTGTTGATTCTGGCATATAAGGCATTGCCGTAGTCCAGTCTGGTGGTTATGAGCGCGTGGGTGACAGTCTTTCTGCAGTCAGGAGGGATCCATTTGAGAGTCTTACGGAGGATGCGCAGGCAGTTAAAGCTGGTGGAGGCGACGGCGTTGATCTGACGATTCATGGAGGAATCGAGGATGGTGCCGAGATTTCATGCGTGTTCCGTAGGAATCGTAGGATTCCCAAGGGCGGAGGGCCACCAGGCATTGTCCCAGGTGGACATGCAGGGTCCGAGGATGAGGACCTCGATCTTTTCCGAGTTGAGCTTCAAACATCTGTCTTTCATCCAGGCTGCGAGGTTCTTCATTCCTTCCTGGAAGCAGAGTCTGGTGTCTTCAGGTTTCTTCGTGAGTGAAAGGATGAGCTGGGAGTCATTGGCGAAGGATACAATGCTGAGCCCATGCTGTCTTACGATGGCAGAGAGGGGGGTCATGTAGATGTTGAAGAGCGTGGGGCTGAGCGAAGAACCATGGGGTACTCCGCAGCCGATATCGGTGGGTTTGGAGAAGGGAGGGAGCCTGATTCTCTGGGTTCTACCGGTGAGAAAAGATCGGATCCAGTCGAGGGCTCCTCCTTGTATCCCTGCGTCATGAAGTCTGGCTGCGAGTGTGCGGCGGGAAATGGTGTCAAAGGCTGCGGAGAGGTCTAGCAGGATGAGAGCCGCGGTGTGCCCCTGGTCAAGTAGCATGCAGATGTCATCCGTTGAGGCGAGGAGGTCGCTCTCGGTACTGTGGTTGCTGCGGAATCCAGACTGGGAGGTGTCAAGGATGGAGTGCTCTTCGATGAAGGTGGTCAGCTGGGTGTTCACGAGTCTCTCTTCAACTTTGGCCGCAAAAAGGGAGGAGAGAGATGGGCCGGTAGTTATTCAAGTCAGTTGGGTCGGCTGTGGGTTTCTTGAGGAGTGGTTTGACCTCTGCCCACTTTCAGTCCTCTGGGAAGATGCCGGACATGAAGGATGCGTTGATGTTCCGTCTAAGTTCGAGTGCGATGGCGGCGGCCTTGATGCTTGACCTTCAGATGGAAGTATGAGCTGATCTTGTCGCAGAGTTCCTGGGAGGGTGTAATGTCCGTGGCTTTGCTGTTTTTTTTTTTTGAACTGCTGAATGACGATGAACAGTTCTTTGGTGTTGGTCGCGTTGGTCTGAAGTTTGTCTCTATTGAAGGTCCGTTTGGTGTCTCTAATGCACTGGTGGTATTCCCTCAGGGTGCTCCTGTGGTTGTTCCTTGTTTCCGGAGTTTTCAGGTTTTGCCAGGTTTGCTCCAGGCGTCCGCAAGTGCGTCTGGCTTCATGTAGTTCAGTGGTGAACCAGGCGGCCTTCAGAGGACTTTGTTTGATGGGGTGGCGGAAGGTTGCGAGTTTGTCGGCGCAGCTGGAGATCCAGCGGTGGAGTTCTGTGGCTGCGGAGTTGGTGTCGGTCTTGGCACTGGGGGCGTCTTGGAGGAGGGTGGAAATGAGGAGTTCCTCTGTGACCTTGCTCCAGTTCCTTCGTGGCAGTCACAGTGCAGGCTTGGGTGCGGTGGTGGTGTTGAAGGTGAAGTGGATGCAGTGGTGGTCCGTCCAGAGGGGCTGGGTGGTGTGGCTGAAACGGATGTTTATTCCTCCGGTGAAGACTGGGTTGAGGGTATATCCAGCTCTGTGTGTGGGCGTGTTTACCAGCTGCTTCAGTCTGAGGTTGGTGACGTTGGGGTCGTTGAGGTTGTCGTGGTGGAAGTTCACATCCCCGAGTAGAATGTAGTCTGTGTAGGTGATTGGGTGGGGTGCGGCGAGCTCGGTGATGTTGGTTGCCGACTGGGTGCGAGGTCCAGGCGGTCTGTAGATGAGGGTGCCGCGTAGCGGGGTCCTGGGGCTGGTCTGGATCTGGAAAATGAGGTGTTCAATGTTGGAGTGGGAGTTGCTTGTGCTGGAAGTGGAGAGTTGGAGGGGGGTCTTGTGTACGATGGCGAGTCCCCGTCCAGGGCGGTAGGGGCGGTCTTGTCTCTAGATCTTGTAGCCATCAGGGATGGCCGTGGCGATGTTGGGGCCAGAGGTGGTGTTTGTCCAGGTTTCCGTGAAGAAGGCGACAATGGGAGAGAGGGTGTCGATCAGGTCCCAGATCTCTACAGCGTGTCGCTGCAGGGAGCGCATGTTGAGGAGAATGCAGGTCAGGGTCTTGTTGGTGCATGCGTCAGGTATGCCTTCGGCGGTTGTGGTGTTGTTGTCGATGGTGAAGGATCTGTGGCACGGTCTGCATGAGAATTGTCCATGGGTGGCGTTCGGTGAGGATCTTGCGCAGTCGGTGTGTCTTCCAGGATTGAGTGCGTGGAGGGTGGTTGAGTCGTAGTGGTGGGCCTAGGAGAGCCAGGGTTCCTGGCGCTGGTCGTGGTTGGGTCGCGTACGGGCACAGATGGGCTTGCCTTAGGCATGCCTTTGGCGCGCCAGCAGAGTGCTTGCTGAGCGTGTTCACTGCGTGACAGCGCAGCAACCGCCATTAAGTAGGTGTTGGAAAACGAGGCAGTATCTGTGAGGTCTGCACAAATAACATGACTACATTTGTCCTTCACTGGGAACCAAACACCCAATTGTAGCACCTGACTCTCAGAGGGTAGCGTTGCAGCGTAGTCTTAGGCTTACTCAAGGGAGGTGGTATGGGCTAGTAATCGCCATTAAAAGTGCGCAGAAATAACACTCAATAATTGATTGTCCAGTCTGTACTTTGCTTTATAAAAGTAAGAGAACATTTATTAAACAGACACACTACTCAATACTATGTCCCAATTTACAAATTTACATAAGCTGTTGGAATTACTTTGTGACATTGCGTGACATCTCCACACCTCCCGGAGGGGGGTGGGGTCTAGTACCACCCCTCCCATATATGCACATCATCTTGCCCCCAATGCAGTTAGTTGAACATAACCTGGAGTGAGGGCCCTGCGCACTGGTACCATCCCAGTGGCGACCCACCCCATTATCTCAACAAGCCTTAAAAATGGGTAACCCTGCCTTGGTGACACATAACCCTGACTGAGCATTTCCTACCAGCCATGAAGTATACACCTCTACATCTTAAGGGCTAGCAGTCTGGGTTCTTCACCTAAGAGCAGCAGCAAGAATACATATTTAAGCATCACTTTAGAATGGCAGTACTCATCAAATTTGTGGATCATTAGAATGCATTGCAATTACAGACCCTAAAGGCATCACAGATGAACTCACAGGATTAAGCATATACAACCCTGACACCCTAGCAGAAATGTCAAGCAACATAATCCCATTTGGCTTATTACATCACCTTACACAGGTACTTCACCTTATACAGGTACTTCACAATACACATGTGACCTTCAGTTCTTCTTGAAGAAATAACATTAGTAAATGCACTACAGGTGCAATTACACCTCTTCACCTCCAGGGGATGCCCTTCTCTAGACATCCCCAACCCTGCATTTCACTCCTTGAGGCAGCCCCTAAAGCACCCCAGCTGTAGAACAAAAGATCCAGCCATGGGGATTCAGATGACTCCTTGCTGAGCCCTTGAGGGGTCATTCTTGTTAGTCCCCATGAGACTTAGGGAGGGACTTCTTCGCATTATGCTGGGGGAGACTGCGTTGCTCCTGCAGCTCCCCCTGCACTCTGTTGCACATGTGGTGGTGACCCTGTTCTCCTGGGGCCACCACAAGCAAAGAAAACAATCCATCTTCCCTTGCAGGCCCATCCGGGCCTGCAAGACATTATGGGCGATTCTCTGCCGTCCTTGTGACATAGCAGCGACTCCCATGCTGCTTGAGGAGAGCCACGCTGGCACCGCTGGCGGCCTTACGCCGCGTCTTCAGGCCGTTGGGGGTCTGGTCCCACTCGGCCCCCTCATGCCAGGTGAGTGGTTCCGCTCGGGGAGCCCACCCCTGGCCGATCTGCCTGTTTTTGGGGGCCTGGTCCCACCTGGGCCCCTGGCACCTCCTCCTTGTCCTTTCGGGGTCCTGGTCTCACCCAGGATCCCCGCATGCCTTCACATTGGAGGGCAGTCCGGGGAGCCCACCCCCGGCTGCCCCCCGGCTCCCTGCCCAGCCAGCACACTTGCGTGCTGCCACAAGAGCCGGCAATGCAGTTCTGGCCTGCCCGCTCCGGCGGGCAGATGCGTAGGACTTCGCCAGTTCCTCCAGCCCTGGCTGGACTTCAGGGGAGTGCGACGGCACTCCCCCCCATGCCTTCCATCACCTTGGGGCCCGGTGATGGGGTCCCGGGCCCCCTCGACAGCTTCACAGGGAGCACGCTGGCGCTCCCCAACTTGCCTCTTCTGCGGTGGCTAGGGTGGGCTCCTGGCACCCCGCAGGAACCTCCTCTTCTTCTTCGTGGCCCGGGGATGGGGTCCTGGGCCCCTTTGGCACATGTTCACTGGGAGCGCAACTTTCATCTTAACGGGGGCGCGACGGTGCTCTCCTGACTTTCATCTTCGAGGGGGGGTGCGACGCGCTCCCCCGCCTCCTTCCTCACACGGGCCCTGAGTTGGGATCCCAGGCCCCTCCCCCAGCAATTCTTCACGGGGAGCACACCGGCACTCCCCGGCTTCATTTTCGGCAGGGGCCAGGGTGGGTTCCTGGCACCCCGCAGGGGCACCTTCACGGGGAGCGTGATGGCGCTCCCCGACTTATCTTCTCTTGGGGGCAGCCCCCGGGACCTGACCCACCCCAAGGGCATTTTCTGAACCAGCGGCGGAGCCCCACGCACTTCGTCGTCAGTTGGCCACAGGTCAAAGGTTGCCTACCTTCTGGGGGGCATATCTCAGCCCCCAGGGGTCCGATCTTCCTGCTTTTGGCCTCTTCTTGCTCCTGGTGGTGCTCCCCAGCCACTGGGGGCACTCTCCTTCGCCCTCTGGGGGGATTCAGCAGGGAGCTGTCTTCACTGGCTCCCTGCGCCAGCTTTTTGCCTGACTCTCCTCCTGGGCCTCTCTTCTTCCTGCGCAGAGGGCCCTGCTTCTGCGCACTGGTCCTGTTCTCTTCCCCTGGCGCTGTTCAGGATCCTGGGACAGTCAGGGGGTTCCTCCTTCCCCTGCCCATTGCGCCAGGCTCCAGCACTCTCTGCCTCAGCAGACCACACCCCAGAGAGAGCTTCTCTTCCTGTGCAAACACTTTTAAAGAATTGGGGAGGCAAATGCAGGAAGTCTCTGTTTGCCCTATCACACAACGACACATCACTTCTCTGCCCCTGCTCCCTCCTTCCTTCCCAGGCCTCTGGGTTGGTTCAAGATGGCGTCGTCCAGGGTCTCTTTCCACATGGTCTGTGAAAGCCCGTTCCCCCAGAGCTGCCTTCTCCCTTGTTCAGCTAGGTGCATGGCACCCTGTGACAGCTGCTGATGGAGTAGCCTGTAACTCCACCCATCTTCTCTTCGTGGAGAGGAGGTCTTCGCTCTGGGAAGAAAAGTCATTAATCCAGGCTTCTGGGATCTGCCCCCAGTCATGCCCTGGTTATGAGCTGACTCATTTCTGGATGACACAAAAGCAGTACAAATATAACTCTGGACTCAGAATACTTCTTCTCACATAGGTTACAGTGGACTTTGGTGTGTGTCTGGAACTTGTAGGCCCTAGGAAAGTAAAACAAGCCCATGTGCTCCCTATCCTCATAAAAGAATAATGGAATAAACACTGTAATAAGTCCTGCCACACCATTCACTTTGTAGCGGCTCCTGGACTGCGCACGCCAGGATTCTCCCCTGCGCAGCCCACACACGTGTGCACACTCACGTACACATGTGTCTGCATGTAACCAGTCCGGTGCCCCTTACCCTTACTCCAGCTGCTGCGCTGAGGCCTTGTCAAGCTAGGGGGACAACAGTAAAATCCACACGCAGTCTCTTTCATCATGAGTTCACTGTGAGTGAGTCCCAACTTATGAGGCTCTCCCACAGTAAAAGCTCAACAAATAGGTGCTCAAAAAGCGAAAAATCCGGGCGGCTCAGAATGTCAGAACCACCTTCTAACAGTAAGGGAGGGGGGCGGGACTGGAGGAAGGGAGGCGGGAGCGTGGCTGTGTCGGTGGGAGGGGCCACAGGGGCAGCAGTGGCGGGAAAAGGCTGCCTGTGATAGAAACGAGGGAAGTCAGGAGCAGTAGATAGATAACTGACCTGTGCCCAACATTAAAATTAAAAAATAACTGAAAGGTGAGTCTCCTAGCAAGTGAGGAGAAGACCAGGAGGTGCTGTGTAAATCGTGGAGGCGGTGCACTGCCGGTGCGAACCTAGGAGGCGGGAGGGCTTCTGGCGCTGAGGCAGAGAGGCGCTGTGAGCGGAGCTGTTGGGGAGAGTGCTTGCCTGGATCAGAGCAATGGGACGGGGGAGAGGATGAGGAGGTAATGCTCAGATACTCACCAGTAATCTTCATTACTCCGATTCTCTCTTCCTCGTCCCAGTACTTACATCCCACCCTTCCACCCTAAATCCTGGCCTTCTTATAAGTTAAAAGTTGCTTAGGTATAGCTCAGGAAGTGCGATAGGATAGGGTGGAATTTATGGGAGAAGCTTGGGTTGGTTTAATAAAAAGGGAACACAGCTTGAGAGATTTTGCCTGAATGGGATGCATGAGGTAAAACCTCACTATGTAAATCCTGGGATGAGGAAGAGAGAATCAGAGTAATGAAGATTACTGGTAAGTAATCCGAGCAACTGGTCACATTCCACAACATTTACTATCCTCCATTGCTGTTAGCACCTCAGCTGCTTAGCACTTAATGGATTTTCCCACCAACTGCATTAATAAATAGGAGGAAATATAACAGATTTCTCATAGGCATATTCAATTCATGTAACTAATCAAGAATAAACAATAAGCAATTAGTAGTGTGTAACATTTTGGTCCACACGATTTTCTAAGATATGCTGTATTTTAATACAACCATTTTGGAGTGTATGAGAAACAATGGATTGTTAATATCTGGTATTCTGCAAAAATTACTTAACTTACTCTTCTCTGCAGACGATCAATAATTATCTGGTTGGATGAATGCGTTAAATTCAGAAGTGCCAAGCAAAGTGTTGCTGAATTCACATTGCCCTGTGGAGACAATAAACAGAACGCTTAATGCATTAAATTATTGTGACAACTTTCTACACATGATTCACGGTGTTCTGCATTTTGCCATCTCCTATGCAACTTTCTGAACAGAAAGAGTGAGGGGCATATTATGAAGAGCAAAATCGCTGCTTTTCTGGCGCTATGCACCGGAAAAGCGACGATTTTTACAACTCACAATTTACAGGGACTCGCGATCACACTTTAGCGTGAGTTTCCTTGAATCAGGTGCCTTTTTAACCCTACTTTGCATGGCAGCGATATACATCGCTAATGACATGCAAAGTAGGCGTTCCCAACCTAATCCGCATGGATTCCGTCAAAAACACAACATCGCCCTATGGGGCATATCAACAAGGGCGTTATCTCTGCTTTTTTGGCTTTAAAAGCCAAAAAAGCAGAGATAAAACTAGCACCCTATCAACAACAGGGTGCTAACACGCAAATTTGCATGTTAGCACCCTTTTACTCTACGCTTCCCCTTGCATCTCTAATGAGATGCAAAGGGGGCGTTCCAGAGTAAAATAATAGGAAAAATGTCGCTAAGCGACATTTCTCCTATTATCAAGAATATCGCTAACCCTGTTAGAGACAAAAAAAGCAGTGCTTACCGCGGTTAACGCTGCTTTTTTACGTCTTGTATTTTTCTGACTTAGCCATGATATCCTATGAAAGGAGGATATCATGGCTAAGTTTGTCTGTCCCTATCAACAAGCTAACGTGAGATTATCGCTGGGTTTCCAGCGATAATCTCACGTTAGCCATTTAGCGTGAGGATTTTTATCGCTATTGAGATAAGCGTTGCTAATAGCACGCTATCTCAGCGATAAAAATCAACGCTAGCCGGCGATAATTATCCTAGTGCTAAGTGCGCTTAGCGATAATTATCGCCGGTTATTGTTGATATGCCCCTATTATCGAGGCGGGTCAGGAGATCACAAAAGCTGCGCTAACCGTGTTTTGCACCGGATTTTAACCCCTGAAGAAAACCTGATTTAGCCATCCTGCCAATGGAAGGTGGATTGTCAGGCTGAGTCCACCAGGGCGTATCAACAAGGATTTCGCCATTGGCTTTAATATCACTGGATTTCCAGCGATATTCAAGCATTTTGCCGCTATCACTGGATTTTAAATTGCCAATGTGCAAAGCGTTGTTAATACAGCGCTATAACGGCGATAAAATACAGCGATAGCAAATAACGCGCTAAGCGAGTTTAGCGATAATTATCGCTACGTGTTGATAATATGCCCCTGAACGCGGTATTAGTCCTGTCTAAAACCAGGTTTTCAATACATTAATTCCACAAGCTGAGTATAAATAACAAGCTACTGCAAAGCATTCATATTCGAAATCCCCCAGGCCTCTCCGACAGATGACTTAAAAAAATAGTTACTATTTCCTGCAATGCTTAAAGCAGATTTAACCAACTTCGGCAAATAAAATATGTGCTTGTGTGTGTGCACGCGTACATGTGTGTGTGTGAGTGCCTGCGTGCATGTGTGTGTGTGCACGGATGCAGGGGTGTGTGTGCGTGTGTCTGAACATACTTGATGATCCTCATATTTACCATTTACCACTTTCGAATCAAAAACTTAAAATGATACAGACGCACACATTACTTTAGTGGCAATTATTTGGATTTTCGGCATGAAAAAATACATATAACAGTAAGCAGAATGGGTACAATGCATCACTTTTTCCAGCATGTAATATGCAAATTATGTACCGGTACCTACAACTCACCTATGACAGTTTTATTCGGCTGAACACTTGGATAGTCTAAGCACTATATTCACACACATAATATTAAATTTGGGGTATCTGATTTAATGTATGTTTATAAAACCCATGAATAAGCGCACCAGTGATCCATTAAAAAAGATAGCTGCGAGTGCTAACTTTTTAACTATAATACACTACTGACACTTGGCTTTGGTGAAGCTTCCGAGGAAACTTATTGCCCAGAGGTTGAGAGCTTGAAAGATGTTGAGGACAGCAGGCTTGTCACGCTCATCTGGCTTCTCACTATGGCTCTTGCGTGGCATGGAAAGTCAAGATGGCAGATGCCTGATACCTTGGCTCCATGCCATGCCAGTTCCAAATAATCTGCCACACGTTGGCTCTGCAGGGCGCCATCTGAGCCAGTCAACAACTCCTACTGCGGGGGCGACCAGAAAGAGACCGCCCCTGGCTCTACACCAAGCAGATCTGTGTGACAGAACATTGAGGGCCTTCCACCGTGGGTTTGAGCCGCCACTAACCTCACCCTCAAGCCAACTTATAGCTTCGGACTCTGCTGTCTGCTGAGTTGTGAGGCCACAATTATTAATTAATTAATTGGTAATTAATTATGTTCATTGTGTCATTTGTTTAGGAGCGGGTGGTTGGGTTTATAGGGGTAAAGGGTGGGAAGTAATAAATAATGCTAATAAATAATTAAAATTTAAATATGGCAATTGTGTAATTAATTTTAGAATTGAGTTGTGGATTTTATAGTGGTAAAGGATGGGAAGTAATTTATTTTTAATTAATTAATAAGTAGTTGTGAATTGACATTAATTTATTAATTTAAAATTAATTATGGAAATTGTGTAATGATTTTTGGGTGTGGGTTGTGGGGTTTATTGGGATAGAGGGTGGAAAGTAATTTATATTTATTTAATTAATAATTAGTTTATCATCAATATTAGTTCATCAATTGGTAATTCATTAGGGTAATTGTTTATTTTTTGTGTGGGTTTTGGTTTTATAGGGGTAACGTTTGGGGAGGAAATTAATTTTATCTGTTTTAATTTCTTTTAAAATAATAATATTTCTTTAATTAAATTATTTATGTTAACTATGGAGGTACATTTTTAAAAGAAATTTAGATGTGTGTTGTGAATTGTGTGGTGTTATAGGGCAGGAAATAAAAAATATTAAATTTGTGTAATAATTAATGTTTTTGTTTATAAATAATTTCTAATTAAAAATAGTTATTTGTTTGTAAATAATTTTTACATTTATTTAATGTAATATTTCTAGGTAATTGTTATATCTATTTAACATTTTAATATGTTTCTATCTTTTTTATTTTTAACATTTTATATGTGTTTTATTTTTTTTGTTTTTAAATATTTTGTGCTTTTGTTGATATTTTGTTTGCTTTCAATTTTGAACTGACTCCAGTGGGAATATTCTGTTTACCCCTCCGCTATTCAACACTTTACCTATTATTGCACTAACTGGAGTGGGAATAATATTGGTAATCCCTCTGCTATCCAAACTTTCCCTATTGTTGCACTAACTGGCGTGGGAATAGTATTTTTTAACCCTCGCTATCCAACACTTTCCCTATTGTTGCACTGACTGGAGTGGGAATAGTATTTTTTAGCCGTCAACTATCCAACACTTTACCTACCATTGCACTCACTGGAGTAGGAATAATAATTGTTATCCCTCCGCTAGCCAACATTTTCCCTACTGTTGCACTCACTGGAGTGGGAATAGTCATTTTTAGTCCTCCCCTATCCAACACTTTCCCTACTGTTGCACTCACCGGAGTGAGAATAATCATTTTCATTCCTCCACTATCCAACATTTTACCTACTGTTTCACTAACTGGAGTGGGAATAGTAATTTTTACCCCTCCGCTATCCAACACTTTCCCTACTGTTGCACTCACTGGAGTGGGAATAGTAATTTTTACCCCTCTGCTATCCAACACTTTCCCTACTGTTGCACTCACTGGAGTGTAAAGACTTTTAAATAGTTTAATGTTTTAATTTATAATATATTTTTTAAATATATTTAATGTTATTGGTGTATATATATATATATATATATTTATTTATTTGTACATTTTTATATATTTATAACATTGTAAAATAAATAAAAATTAACAGTTTATAAATTGTTTTAAAGTAATTATATATATATTACTTTTTATAAACATAAGTTTAATATTTTTTGATCAAGTTTATTTGTTATATTTGTTAAAATGTATATTAAATATAAATAATTTTTTTAAGTTCATTTTATTCTTTAATATATTTCATATTATTTTTTATATATATTAAAATCTATATTTTTTACAAATATACTTTTTACATCTATATTTTTTTCTCGATTTTTTTGTACTTACCATTATAAATATAGGATGTTGATATTTTTGACATCGATATTTATAACTTGATATTTTTGTATGGGGATATTTTGGCGGTCGATATTATATCAGTGAAACAATCTGGGGCGCCACTGCCATCCCCTTTGAGCATGATCATGCCCCAGACCTCATCGGCTGGGTGGACGGCAGGGCTAAACAACTGCTCCTCTGCCTGCCTTGCTGCGGCAGCACAGCTGGGGAGCCGCCACCATCCCCCCATCAGTGACTTGGCGGCGACCTTGGCCTGCATGCAGGCTGGCCGCCTCATGCCAGGAGAGCAAACTCTAGCCAAATCACCCTTACACATACATGCAGATGAATTTGTTATACCCTGCCCTGCAGACTGATTGTCACCGTTAGCAGAGATGTATTGTGATTGGACCCAGCCGTTATCACGGCCAGGCTGACTTTTTTATGTTTCTGCTGGCCCCCTTCTTGGAACTTGGAGGCTGTCTGACATTGAAGAGCAGCCTCAGCCTGCACTGTCAGCGCGAGCCCCTCGAGGAGGCAAGCTGCATATGCTAGGCCCAAAGGCAGTCTACGGGCTCACCATCCCTGGGATAAGACCCCCCCGGATACTTCTCCTGTTTGGTGCACCTCAGACAGGGATGCTCCTTCACCACTATCAACGTATACTTAACAGGTGAGTGGAATTCTGACCATTATGGTGAAGATGTTCCATCAGGGCTGAGCCCAGACCACAGACTGCATGATTGCAATTGTGGAGAAAGGGATTGCCCCCCCTCCTCCACTTATCTGTATTGGGCTTGACCCTTGCCGCGGCATAGTCTGCTCATACTACACCTGCTCCCACCCTTGGGGGACACCAGAAGATACTGACTGTTGTGATCTGGCCCCTTCTCCGCCTCATCAACCAATGTGACTGGTTACTCAGGTCCATAACATGGGGACAATAAACATCTTTTGTTCAGATGGGCTGCTTTTGTTCCATGATAGGAAAATATCTGCCTGTAAGCAGGCTCACTTATGTCATTACACTCACTGCCCCCTGCCACAGTGGAAAAGCCCGATCCACAGCGGCAGTGCAGACACCTGGGGCGCTGAGCAGACAAGAAACCTCACTCAGGCAGGCACCTCGGAGAAACTTGATTCCATCCTGATCACCATTGAACAGACCAACATCGCTGAAGCAGAAAAATCGACGCAGGTGACAACCATAGGAAGCTCTTAGGACATGTCATGTACGTGGAAAAGACACTTGCAGAACTGCAACCAGAATCAGGAGACATGGGACGACTGATTGCAGCCCTCAGCGACGTAGTCATCCATCAACAACAATGCATGGAGGACATGGAGGGATTATCACCATAAATAATATCCGCGTAGTGGGATTTTCTGAGGGGCTGAAGTCTCCTTCCTAGAAATCTGGATTAAAAGCTTCATGCCTATAGACAAACTCTCCTTTTTTCTCCATTGTACAGGTGCATAGAATCCCTGTGCGGCAACTGCCACCAGGGTCCGCACCTTGACCGCTGATTGCTCGGAAACTACACTACAGAGACTGGGATGTGGCATTGAAGGAGGATCACAAAATGTCACCAATACGCATCGATAATGCCCATGTGATGCTTTTTCTGGTCCATACCGTTGATGTCCAGCATCAACAAGCATTTTATAGAGCAATAAATGCAGACTTTTAGAGTTGAACCTCACCTACTCTCCACTATTCCCAGCCCTGCGCTGAATGGTCCATGACAATAGCCAACAGCTCACATTTTTTTAATGACCCTGAAGCTCCCTGGGACTGTATAGACCAATTCCACAATTCCGCTCTGGCACCCCAGCCAGGACCTGACTCCTGGCCCAGATGACGTCACAAACTGTACTGCTCCTCATGGCATCCTGGGAAATGTGGCATTGTCAGCCTGAGCCCCTCTGTCTCACGAAAAAGGAAGATCACCAGTTGGCCCTTGAGACCACCTCCTCCTTCTGCAGCCTTGGTCCATTGCCCACACTAACACGACACGACTCAGCCAGCTACACTGACTCTTCCATCTTACACACTCCAGTACTAAGATCACTGACTCCTCTGAATATTACTCCAAAACTCCAAAAACTTCTCAAGACTTGATATGATCCTGATGACGTGACGTCCCCTGCTGCTAATACTGGTCTTCACTCCCATGCACTAGCTCTTCCCATCACCTCTGCAGAGATTGCAGAAGCGGTTCATTCCCTCGCATCTAATAAAACCCTTGGACCAGACTGTCTTCCTAGACCTCGAAAGACCTTCAACTCACTGAATTAATAATCCTTGTTTCATTTTCTCAAATGCTACGAGTTGGATGAGCAGACACTAGGAATGATCCGACTCATATATGACACGCCCCAGGTATGAGTCTGAAAGGGAAGACTGATATCATCCTCATTTCCTCTCTACCAAGCCACTAAACAGGGATGTTGTCCTCCAGCCACATTCACTCACTGCCGAGGCACTAAACATGGATGTCCTCCATCTTCCCTCATTTTTGCCCTCGAGATAGAACACCTAAAATTCAGACTCCACGGGGGAGAGGCAGTGTAGGGAATCTCGCTCAGCATTTGTACCTACTCAGTCTCTCTGCGAAGAGCCACAACCGTGTGCTTAGTACGGCGTGGTCGCCTTAAGCCGGCAATGCGGTGTATTGCATCGGGGGTCCGCATTCCCAGAAGCAGACCCCCGATGCAACACGCCGCTTAAGGCGACCACGCCGTACTGAGCACACGCCTGGGACGATAACCGCTCGCCCCGGCACCCGCTTATCCTTAGGCAACTGTAATTGGAACGTGCCCTACCCGCCCTCGAGGCCATTCGCCCTCAATTCCTGGAACAGGCCTTCGCCGTCCACACTTTCGGGCAGCTACCGGTCTCGAGCCATGCCATATTGACTGCAGCCATTGTGACCACCCAACTGCCGGTAAGGACGTTTGCCCATTTTCAGACTCCCTTCATTCCCTCTCAGCCGTTCGCCGATTCTTACATCGGGTCCCCTTTTCTTATTCAGGACGTAATCCCCTACTCCCCCCACGGTGGTTTACCCTGCAAGAACCCGCTAGGACCTTTATCCAAGCACGTATAAACAGGCATGCATATCTAATGTCCTGAAGATGATCCTTGCATTTTTCTCTCGGAACGAAATGTCGTCGACACCCAAAACTTCTCATACATGCACTTTGATGTCAATATTTGTTTATCTAGAGTCGTTCCTTGCGATTTGTTTGTTTAATTGAAGATTAGTCTTGAAAACAAACCATGAACTTTGCCTGAGCCTCCCTTAAATGTTTCCCCAATTGCATGTCCTAATGTCTTTGTAGTAGGACGCAGGCTTGTGTCCCACGTTCAGTATCGTTGTGTGCTGAATCCTTAATAATTTTTTCCAAATTAAGCATTGAACCTCTGTCCGGCTGTATAAGTTTAACTAATACAGCACTGATTGAGTCTGTATTTATTGCTTCTTGTTCATGCTGCTTCAGGTGTCGGGCAGCATCCAGACTGTGCTTCAGCAGCCAACTGGGGTCTAGGGATTCCTGGCCTGAAATTATCGGGGTCTAGAGTTTCTGGACCTGATAACTTTAGGTCTGTAGAGACTTTGGGGCATATGTACGAAGAAGTGGCGGAGTGAGGCGTTAGCCGTCATTGCTTATCGCCTCACTCCGCCACTTCAGAAACGCAAGGCTGCACCATATTTACAAGGATATAGTGCAGCCTTGCATTTCCCCCTGCACAGGTGCTACACTTAGCAGTGTAGCGCCAACGCAGGCACCCTTGCACCATAGTGCAAGGGTGTCTGCGTGTAGGAGAGGATTGTTTCTGTGGAGGAAGTTGTCCCTTCGGGCACAAAAACAATCATGAAATGCCATTTTGTCACTTCTATGTGTGCTGCTTTTTTTTTTAAAGGATTGTTTATGTGCAGTAGGGGTGCCTTCCTACACATAAACAATTCACAGCTTTTTGCATTTTTCCATGTGTGCTGCACAAGGCAGCACACATGGTAAGAGCAAAAACTAGGAGAAATAAAGCATTTCTTCTCATTTCGCCAAGTTAAGACCAGGTTCTCCTACTTCTTAATTTTGTCGATCCAACCTATTTAGGATGCCCTTGTAAATAGGGGCCAGCATCAACATCAATGGGTGTTGCGGTGGAACGCCCAGCACAACACGCACTGCCCGTCCTTTTCACATTAAGCATTGCTTGAAAGGGGGCCTTATTTACAAGGCAACGTTAAGCCACATTAAGTGGCTTAACACTGCCTTGTAAATAAGGCAAGGCCCCTATCGCCAAGGGAACGTCACAAGTGACGTTCCCGTGGCGACAGGGGCTTGTACATATGCCCCTTTAATTGTCGGTACCATAATTCCTCCCGTCATTATTACTCCGAGGGAAATTGTGTAACTTATTATGTGGGCCCCTGATGTAATAGCATCAGAAGTATCAGATCACTGAACAATGACTCCAGAGCAGACAGAGCACATCTTAATGAACTAATAATTATTCAAATAACCCAATTCCTTTTAAAAATCAAAAGCTGAAACTCTTACCATATTAGCATTCAGGCAGTCAAGCACCTGGATCGTTATTGTTTCATTTTCATTTTGGTTAATAATGTAAGACGCCTCCTTGAATAAACCCATGTGATTACCATCAAATGTAACAAAACTAAGATCAGAGAAAATGGAACATCGACCTGAAAAGAAAAAATATAGTACAATGTTCTCATAACCATACCGAAATGCGCAGTATTTAAAACATGCAGGAAAACATACCCTGCCGAAATGTTGATTTTCGAGATATTGCATTGCTGTACAATGTACTAAACTCAATTAAAGAAAAGTCATTTAACTATACAAATGATATTGACCTGAATAAACTTTGAACATACAAAACGTGTGATTCAGAAAGGTAGTATTTCAGCTGGATAATTCTCTCATCTTAAGGTTAGGCAAAACATTTGTTGAATATAGTGGTACATGACAATATAGTTGTCATAATAGTTTTAGAGCTGAACTCTTTCCAGGTTTTCCTAAAATGGGATTTGTTACGGGTAAACATACACCCACACCAATCCCAGCCAGTATCCCTGCACCAAAACCCTCCATTAAAGATGTTGACCCCAGAATGGCAAATAATCATGTGGACACCAGAATACCGGGTCCTTTTCTGCACAGTTAAATACCAGCTGCACAGAGCAGGTGCTGTATTTGAGCAGGGGGCTGAGGGTGGGTTTAGGAGTGCTGGGTGGGTGTTAGGGGCTTTGCATAATTCCCCTTGGTGTTAAAGTGGGTTCGGTGGGGCAGAGCTGTGCTCAAACCACAGCCCCTGCCCTGTTTTGCCTGCACTTTGAATGGGTGTAGAGCCAGCAAACATTTCTACTCTTCTCACTCATTAATTCTGAGTGTGGGAGAATCGAGCAACTTAAAGTGTGGTGGGGCATAATCCTCCAGGGGGACACGCTCCTACTGTCTTGAAATGGATGTCGATGTGAGGAGATTGCATTATTCTAGTTACATGAAAGAAAACTGTGTCTTTGCCGAGGTTTCTTAGGACAGAAAAATTCTCTTTGAACTAGAATTTGATACTGAAAACATATTTGGCCTCATTTATCAAAACTGTCACATCGCTGTGGCAACACAGTGATGCGACAGTTTTCACTGTGCCCTCCTTGCGACATAATCAATGTGCCGTATTTAATGTAAGGCGTTCCATGTAGCAAAGAAAGACAGATACGTCAGGAATCCTAACAAATCTGCCGGCGGAGAAGTCATGCATTGCTGGAGTTGTGTTGCAAGCATGACACAACTCCAGCAATGCATGGGGTAGGCCTGTGCCTGTGGCACTGCGTCACCCTTTCGCCTGCCATGAGGCAGGCATAAGGTTTTGACACAGTGGCGTCCTAGAGTGTCGAAGTGAAATCTTATAGATGTCACTGCAACACTTCTACGAGTTAACGCCCACCCTGCATACATTATACCTGACGCAGGTATAATGTGGTGCAGGGCTTTACAAGGTGACACATCTGCCTAGATGTGTCACCTTGTAAAAATGGCACAACGTGACGCATTGTTTATGCCGCCGCTGCGTCCTGAAAAGTGACGCAAACATCAGCGCAAAAGTGTTGCGAGGCCTTCATAAATAAGGCCCATTGTAATCTAGCTTTCTCTAAGTTTTTGGGGCAGATTTATAATAACTGGCGCATCCCTGCATATCAGCAAGGATGCGCCAGTTATTGTGCGCCACAGCTCCGCCACCATGGATGCGCTGCATTTACAATGCGGCGCACCATGGGGCAAAAACGGCACAGATGCGTGACGCATCTGTGCCGTAAAAGTGGCGCATTGCTGGAGTTGCGTCGCAAGCGCCACGCAGCTCCAGCAATGCTTTGGGGGGACCTATCTTTACAATGCTGCGTCAATCCTTACGCCTGCTTCAAGCAGGCGCAGGGTTTTGGCGCAGCATGGGCTCAAAAGTGACTGAGTGAAATCTTGTAGATTTCACTCAGCCACTTTTAGGAGGCGTTCCTGTGACGGAACGCCCCCCCCCCCCCCTGCACAGGTACGCCTACTGCTGGCGCAGGGCTTTACAACGTGACGCATCTCCCAGATGCGTCACGTTGTAAATACCCCGCAGCATGGCGCAGGATTTGCGCCGCCGCTGCGTCACGAAAGTGACGCAATGGCGGCGTAAATGAGGCGCAAGGGCCTCATAAATCTGTCCCTTTGTTTTTAAACAATACCCTAGACATGAATAAATGTGCTGTAATGATAGAAAACAAGAAATCAACTCAGATTCTCAAGAATAGCGCAAAAGCGGTGTTTGATTACTCCAGATTCAGGTAACCTTCAAGTGAACAAGGGTCATAGGTACATTTCTCTCGTCTGACAATTCTTTCCGAAATGACAGGCAAGTGGTGAATATTTGTACAATATGCCTTTCACAAACCAATTATTTTCCCTTTTGATGGACATTTAAAAATAAATGTTGGGGAGCATATTGCATCCAAAATAGTGTTTTATGATACCACGTTATGCGTGTGGCAAAGACGTTTCCGATACATGTTCTGTTGAAGTTAAGAGATTGTAGCTGTTCCAGGACTGTTCTAGTAACTGAGGTTCATTTAGGTAATTTAATGCCAATGAGTTTTGCAGTTATATGTTTAACTATTATATGCAATAGTACATAGTATGTCGTGCCTTATATTTTCCTTTTAATACCCTGCAGCAGCTTATGGTATATTTTTTTGTGGCAATACATTACTTTATTTTCTTACATTATGTAGATGCATTACATTATATTAGAGAGTATCGAGTGATTATTTCAATGCATTTTCACACAACCAGCCCTGCCAACAGATAGAACAAAGCCCTTGACCAACATTAAATAACATAAAGATATATGTCCATATATTCAAATTTGCAACTCTTCGTATGAATCATCAGATTGTCATTGCTTTAACTGAGAGTTCCATATCGGAACCCCAGCTGTTGACCATTTTGAATTTCATAGAGCACTGGACAACTGCAAGTGCTCAATCTATCATTCTCTTAACGCTTATGTTTTTCAGTTCTCATTCTTTTGGACATGCTCTTTTGACACAGGGCAGTATACTGTTCTTCTCTGTATTCTAGCCTCGTTATGTATCATGGGTTTAGCACACAACTGTTTAGCTCTCTTCATCACATCTGTGAAAGTGTAAGCCACCAGAACTTTTACTGCCGTGTCTTTGCAACTACTGAACATGCGCTCACACCAACACTCCAGTATAGCCAAAACATTCATCAAAGGATTTGTAGTCAGTAAACTGAACTATGGCAAAAGAATTCCAGTGTGCCTTCCTAAGTACTCCCTCACACTACTCGACAAATTTGTTAATTGGCGAACCGGGTGCTATACAATTTGAACATGCATACCCCCCCACTAAGCCAGCTAACTACCAGCAACAGGTACATATACAAGCTATGGACACTTGTATTTAAAGCAGCAGATGGTCTGGTGTCTGGTGTCTGACATCTTTTCTTGATACACACCTACCCAGGTATTTAGAGACACATAGGTCACGCCTCAAAGATTTGGTCATTCTACCTTCTAGGCCCCTTGCACTGGAACTTCCTACCACCAGATATTCACAAGAGACCCTTTGTGAAAGAGTGCAAAACGTCATGGAAAGGACATATATCGCAACTCGAAAGACAAGAGTGTCAAAATCAGTCAATGTTTTTTTATTTCGGGCAGAAGCCCATAAAACATTAGCTTTAAAAATATATATTTATAAACAATGTGCATAGTTATAAAAACAGAAATTGTTATGTACCAAGCAAATACACATTATCTAACACTGGTACCATATTCAAACTAGATATCAAAAGTAGTTCACTAGCAATTATGTTAAAAGACTGTAATAGACAAAGCAATACATGCAGATAAAAAGAAAAATGTTATACATACAATTGTTAAAAATAGTAAAATCAAATTAAGCAATATAAGCAAGGAAAGATCATCAGAAATCAATTTCCAGATGTTTTGTTGATAAGATAGCAGGTCATCCTGGAGTGCTAATATTTTTTCACATGGGATGGAAATTGGCTACTAAGGAGCCATCAACCACTATTAAATTAAGAGCCCTGAGGATTTTCTTATACGCCTCACTGCTAAGAGATAGCATCCTAGACTTAAAGCCATCGAGATACTACAGTTCGATCTTAATATTCTATTTGCCTTGCCATATTTTCAGGTGCCTAGTGTGATAAGTGGATGTTCTGTGTCCTCAATAGTTTTAGGGCAAAATTGGCTATTCTGTGATTTCATACCAGCAGAATTCCACTTGTATGTAAATTTGTTTACTAACAACGTACCAAGTCTAAATCTAAATAATAAGGTATGTGCAAGGGGAGGCACAAAGACGTCCATGTATGGTTCGAGTGCAGGGACGCATTTGAAGGACAAAAAAATGTCCGCCATTCCGCCTAATTTTGCATTGTGATGATTTGATTCAACGGTGTGCATCCAGTATTTTCCATTAACGATTGCCTTCGAATTAGAGTTGATTTGTGAAGGGGAGGAGCAGCACATGCCCAGGCCTATGAGTTTCAGATGGAATTTTACATAATGAACCTATGTGACAGAAATACTATTCACCAACCCTACAACTTCCTCAACAGAGGACCTGTAAATAGCCGACTCCAGGGTAGACCATAGTCTAACCCAGAAAAGTAACGGTCTCAACCTTGCAGAGTCACCTATTCTTTTCAGGCCAGTGTCAAAAAAATTGGGGACTGACAGGGTACTTCTTGAAAGACTAAATAAGTATTTAATAAAACAGTTTCCTTCAACAATCAATCCATCAGGGTTCTCTATTCCCCATGCCTCTGCACCATAGAAGGCTGCTGACTGCACCATGGCTCTATAAATCTCTGTGGCAGGAGACTCTGATCTTGAAGTGGTGACTTTGAATCATTTGTAACTGGAGTTGCACCATTGAGCATAGTAATTTCTGATTTTAAAATTTGAGACTTCCATTTAGTGATTTAATCAAAACGTACCCCCAGGTAAGCAAATTGGTCTACCTCCCGGAGCTTTGCCCCACACTTATAAAACTCCCTATTGAAGGTTTGTGAGGATTTAAGGTTATAATCTTCAGCAAAGCTATCCAGTAGGTTCTGAATACCCCCCGGGGGATGGGATATGAACACAGCTTCATTTGCAAATAGAAATGCGGGTATGGAAACCCACCCCAGTCTGGGACCATCGTGTACCATTTTTAATATATGATCCACCAAGTCATTAATATAGAGCGAGAGCTGGGTGGAGGCAAGACCAAATCCCTGTCACATCCCATGAACAATGGATATGCGACCTGTTGGTTCTCTCCTCTTCTCCCACCTTACTTGTGCAACAGTCTTATCATGCAATCTGATCACGATGTTCAGTAAGTGTGAATCAACGACCAGTTTACACAATCCAAGTCACAGATGGCATCTTGGAACCAGGTCGAATGCGACGCTTAAGTCGCCAAAGAATATATAGATGGTCTTTTGATAGGGCCACATACTTTCAAGACAAGAGTTATCACTAGCTCATTCTGCTGTAAATATAAACGTTTAATTCCATCCTGATGAATTAAGTCGATAATTGTAAATCTTTAGAAATATGTTTGTCTTCACAACAAATCTTCATTTTGAAATAAATTCACACCTCTCCTGTTCTTCAATAAGCTATGCTTTACCACCTCAACATCACCATCTCATGTTTCGTCATCTTTTCTTTGTAAACATTTCTGGTTGAAATGTTTGTGTTGCGAAATGAATACATGTATAAAATGAATAAATACATTCTAATTGCTATAACTTCATAAATCATTTTACTTCATGTTTACTGTAAGCTATTGAAAAATTAATTAAAGTTTTTGAAGCATAAAAATCCTACTTACATGTGCATTCCCATTTTGGGCAGCATTTATCTCCGTTAATTTGTACGGCAAATCCTAGCACTCCACAGCTGGGCTGAGTTGCATTATAAGGACAATTCTGTGATTTATTAACTTGGATCAGTTGACCATCAACACATATGTGCTTAATGCACTCATTCTCTGTCACAGGCTGGAAAATGGATATTTATAACATTAGGTCTTTAGGAAACAAATCAGTATAGTCACACTATTAAATACCTCCATATGTACAAGAATTAAGAGCAAAAATCTAGTGCATTAACAAAACTGTTGATGTGTGGAAATGTGGTCACGCTGACTTAGTCCTAGCATTTGTTGCCTATGTACCCCCCACTTCATTTCATAGATCTCATATATTCATTTATTTTGAGTGCACATGTATTAATGCACGTTGTATTTAGTATTGCTTGCATTTACATACATTATAACGTTTACAATATTATAGTTTGACAGTTCTGCAATAATTGATGCATAATGTTTGCGTCATTTCTAAAACCTTACATATTTATGTGAAGATGCAACAAGATTAAAATGCTAATCTTTGCACTTGACATCATTTGATATGACACGTGCCTTTTTTTAAATAATGAGAAAAGTGTATTAAAGGAGGGTGTTTCCACTCGGCCTCATCATTGCTCCACTGCCATTTGCCTGTTTTCCTCCCCCTTTCTGCCCTCTTCACTCAAAGTGTACCTCCTGCTCCTGGGCTTGCTACCCATCATGCTCTCCGTTTCGATCACCATGATAGTCCTATTTCTGGTTTCCAGCTTCTTCCTGCTCCTGTCTTTGTCTTTCTAGGCCTCTCTACAGTGCTCCGCATCACTGTGTCCAACATTCTCCCCTGCATATCACTACCAATCTCTGTGTTCTTTTAATCTTCAAACAATTC
The DNA here is from genome assembly GCF_964204655.1 of Triturus cristatus. Classification (NCBI taxonomy): domain Eukaryota; kingdom Metazoa; phylum Chordata; class Amphibia; order Caudata; family Salamandridae; genus Triturus; species Triturus cristatus. The sequence goes on from NC_140584.1 coordinate 451,090,640, forward strand.
TCTACTGCCTCTGTACTCCACTATCTTCACATTACCATCTGGACTAATTCTGTGTCCCAAAAAGTGCACCTAAAGGCATCTGAGATATTTTTGCCAAATTGCTCTCCACAAGGAGGCTGCAATACTAGGCTATTTATGGATGACCTTTTACCTTATATATGTTTGGGTGAAATTCGCCTAACAAGAACCACCAAGCAACACACAACATATACATACACAACCGAAAAGGGGCCTTGAGTTAGCCATATAAAGCAGTTGGTGTGCTTTGGCCTTCCCTCTTTTGGCATTGGCTTGTTGGCTACCCATTATGTTTTGGGACCAGCCCACAGCATATTCCTAATATTTACATTTTGTTTCAGAGAATTCTTAGAGTACTGATTTTGGTCATTCCTATGTCTGTGAACATCCTACTGACTCTAAGTGTGGGTTATCAACAAAGACAATTGTTTGAAAGGCCTCCTCAGAAAGCCGCAGGACAAACTTTCTCCCCACTGTCCCTTGTGACTTCCATAATCCTTTGTTCAACTGCCACCTTAGGGTCAGGCCCTCAAAACTCCATGCAGCCCACCCAGCGAAGCAGGTTCTAGGCACATCATTATTTTAATAAATCTTCAAGGAGCATTAACCAATTAAAAGTGAACGTTTGGAGGGTTATGCGTAATTTCCTGAGGCCCGACGCAAATATAGGTGCCTGCACCTGTAATGATTGCTACAAGTGACAATGCCTGTCTCTTTCAGTGGTGTCGCGCAAGGGCCTGGCATCAGCCATAAATTCTAATTTTGACCACATAGCCCTGGGGAGAGGAGTTGGCCTAACGGCAAGGGCGGTCGACCTCAAATCTGGGGAACTGCGTTCGAGTCTCGGCAATGACGCTGAACATCCTGTGATTCTGGGCAAATCTCCCCGTGCCTAACAAAAATAAATGTGTCCTCATGTAAAGCAACTGGTGCAATGTAAAGCGTTCTGATACCCGATTCGGGTCAAGTTTGTGCTATATAAAACTCTGTGAAAAAAATATATATCAACATCTAAGGCAACGCTAAATGCGTTTTGCACCTCTATGGTGACTAGCATATTTAACAATATTTTCGTGATCAGTTTTTAACGGTTCTGTGTGTTTGTTTTAGACCACCCTGGCCCCCTCGCTGGTTCCTCCGATTCTTGCGATGCTGCCATATGCTCAATAATCATATATTCACAGGAGCTATGATAATGTACGTATGGCCCGGCCCTAAGTGGCACTTATTAATTCATTTGCTTGTCCTCTTCCTTATAAGACTGTAACGTGATTGGTTATCCACCTCCCAATCTAAGGCAGCTTATCCTCATGTCTGCTTGCAGTCCTGTATTGCATGCCATGAATCTTGGGTTTGTAATCATGTGTGCTGAGAGGCAGTTCCAGATCTGTGTACACTGAGACAAGCTCCAATGTGATCAATGGACTGACATGTGTTCTGCAGCCAGCCCCATAGTAAGGCTGCTGTGAGCTCCATCCGAGAATGTACAAATTATCAGCAGCTGGAAGCGCAAACTGAGAGCGGCTGCAGATATAGGTAAAAGGCGGGCTATTTAACTCAGATGAGAACGCATGCACAGTGACTCCTCCCCAGCAGAGAGAGCAGCAGTTCTCCTGGCAAAAAGTGCCTCTTGATTTAATACTGATGCACACAGGGCAGCCAATATAAGGATCGTAAACAAGCATTTGCAATCCAATAGGTCTCGCATTTGGGAGACCTTCAGCTATTGTTTTTATAAATATAAAAGTGGCCGCCATGCTGCACATAAAGCGCGGTGCCGGTGTTCTAAATACCTCCTGGCCCTCTTATGTGCAATAAAAAAAAAACTTAAATATAAACATAGATGGACTTATAGACACACACAAACGTACAAGCACAGATACAAAGAAACAAGCACACACAGACATGCAAACATTTGGAAACAAAGACACCTGCAGCGCTACTGCATATGCATACATACACACACAAACACACACACACACACACACACACACACATACAAACAGACATGCACGTGCATATAGACATGCACATAAGCAAGCATGCACATACATATACAGCATTGCTAAGAGGAGATACATTTACACAAGCATGCACATATAAAAGCACACACAGGCACTCCCACATACCAATGCATATGTGCACACTGAGACAACATGCATGAGCAAATATACACACACACACTCTTGTGTGTGTGTGTTATTTTTTAATTTTACAGAGTTTTAAATAGCGTGAACTTGACCCAAAGGTATCGGGTATCAGAGCGCTTTACATAGCACCAGTTGCGTTACATGAGGACACATTCATTTGTGTTAGGCATGGGGAGATTAGGTGATTTGCCCAGAATCACAGAATGTTCAGCGTCATTGCCGAGACTCGAACGCAGTTCCACAGATTCGAGGTTGACCGTCCTAGACGTTAGGCCAACTCCTCTCCCAACATAGTATTTTTGGTGCGAGAGTCGGTCTTCCCACCGGTCGGTAACCCAGCCAGCTGTTCAGTATAGTCTAGCATATTGTTACAGGGACCTTCAACAATTTTAGGGAGAAGGAGTTATGTGCAAGCATTGGCAAGTAGCAAGTCAAGGGGGTGCCAGCTGAAATATTAAGCATGGCACCTGTGTTGTTGTAATGCTGAAAGATTCGACCACGGCCAGGGGCGGGATGGCAAGGTGTAGCAAGCTGCCGGGCTGCCTAAGAAAAGCCGGGAGGGGTGCGGCTGCTAAAGTTAAAGCGTGCTGTGCTTGCAAAAATTAAAAATAAAGAAATAATAGAGATTAAAAGGAGCGAGTTTTAAACAAGAAGTTCAAAGGGTACCCACTCTGCCAGGTTTTGTACATAACTGTTCAGTGCATATGCCATATGTTGGGATGAATAAAAAATCGCAGTGTATGTAAAGCATGTGTGGCGTTGAGGAAAGGAAACACACGAAGAAGAAAAGAAGTCCCCAAATGAAAACATAAACACATAAAGCGTAGTGACGTAGTACTTGGTCAGTGCTGTATGAAGAAAAATGGAAATGAGAAGGAGGGACAAAGACGGCAGATTGTATTTTTAAAGGACAGTAACTGAGATAAATAAAAAGCAATCTTCAAGGAATGGGTGGAGTTCAACTCCTAAAGCATACACAACAGGTCGCTAAGCAACAGCGCAAGCACTGTACGCTTGACCTAGAAAAGGAAACATGAAGTTGTGAATAAGTTTACCAGATTAATTCATGGCATCAGCAACAACATCCTTTGGTCCTGGAGCTTTAGGAACTTATTGTATTTTGGTAGACATAGTGTAGCTTTATTTTATCATAGTCAAGAGGACTAACAACCTAGAAAAATTAGTTGTAAAAGGTAACCCCTGCGCTAGAACACAGTGTTCCTCATGACATGGAGTGATCCTGTACCCTTATTGGTGCAACAGGTGGATACGTCAGTGCTGAGCCCGAGAAAGGACATGCTCCAGAAGGGGTTAAGCAGAGCCTTGAGTTGTTTGTGAATCCTACCTTGCTAGATTAAAAAGGCAATAGATATGTGGAAAGCACTGCTGCTTCTTTAAATACACTGGTCTGTCCAACAAACATGCAAATGGGTTTGACAGTGTTTGCAGAAAGGTATGTTTTACCAGTGCAGGCAGAGACAGGTTGATGTATAACCAGACAACTCAATGTGTCCTATTTTAGTTGTAAACTTTTCCCTTTGTCTTCTGGTACTTACAGTTCATCATGTGTAATGGGAGAAGCAGGGCAAAATAGGAGTATGTAAACTACACTTGCTTGATATGAAGTAGTTTAACATCTCTGTATACAGAAGAAGCCAAATAAAAATGAAAGAAACCCAAAATCTTTCTTTACATAACAGATGAATCGGTTTATATCAACCAAATCTAGGGCTGGATATACTATAACTGGTGTTAGAATACAACCAAAAGCCTCAAAACTGTCTGTTGCCACTGGTCTCATGTACTAAATCCACATGGCCCATTGCAAAGCAGTATTTGTTTGGGTATGAGGTCTCGCCTGTAGTGTCTTGCAAATTAGAAATGATGGAACTCTTTTGGTTCCTGATACACAGCGTAGAACTGTGATGTAAGTGTTAGAGCGGAATACAATGAAGCCTGGATTAGAATGTTGAGTTGGCAGTTACACGCAGATGAATAAAGATGTGTAATACTAAGCTCCATATATGGCATAGTCATTGGTGGGTACCCAGGCTGGGGAAGATGCTACAATGGGCAACAAGTTAGGGGATAACTAACCTGAAGATCAACAGTGCTCTCCCTGAGAGTTTGCTGTGGTCCACGCAAACTGCTTGTGCATACCACGTGTGTTGCAGTCAAAGTATGGAAACAACGCTTAATGCATATGGAGTGAAACCACAACTCCAGCTGCTGTAGAGATGTAGAATTCAATGAAAGCATTACAAAGAGACCTACATATTGGTTACCAAGAACCTGCCGGTCAAACCATATGTAAAGGTACCGTTCTGCTACGCAATATACAGTCACATGTAATAGGGAGCTGTTCATATCCGAAGAGGCACGCCATCAATGCTGCTTGGTTCACGGCTCAGAACACCTCCAGAGATCTCCAGAAAAATTAAAGGCTCCCATGGAGACCAAGAGGGAGGTCACAGGTCCAGCAACTGGCCAAATTGATCCAAAGGCCAAACAGCGCAGGGCCTTAGAGATGGTATGCATGAAGCATATCCTAGCAGACAGCAGACTGTGGCAGAGAGGGCTCAACCATCAATGTCAACCACAGCCAGAAATGGCTACAATGCTGCTGCTTACCTGAAACAACCACCACCGTTCAATACTGTAAAAAGCTGAATATTGGTGATAGATGGACTCTTGGACAGAGACATTTGGGGCCATAAGTAGGTAGCCTAATACCGGTCGGTAACGGCCGATTTTCGGTAAATATACCGTTACCGACCGGTATTTAGGCTTTTGCTATGTAGGGGGAACATTTCAGGATTCGGTAATTTACCGAATCGGTAAAATTACCGATTCTGTAATTTTACCGATTCGGTAAATACCGAATCCTGAAATGAGATGTAGGTGACACTCAAATGAGTGATGTGTAGGGAAAATAATTCGGTATTTAGTACCAAATATATGTTGGTGCTAAATACCGAATTCATTGCAAAAAGCAATATTTTGCTGGACTACCAGTGCCATGTGGCAGACATACATGCCCTTAGGGCATGTATGTGCGCCACATGTGCACACATGCAGGAATCAGGGGTGCAACAGGGTGTCAATGTGACACCCTGCCACCCTTGAATGTGCTCCCCCCATTACCGAATCGGTATTTACCGATTCGGTAATGAGGCATACCTTCCCATTGATTCAATCAATGGGAAGGTATGCCTCATTACCGAATCGGTAAATACCGATTCGGTAATTACCGAATTTCTCCGATTCGGTAATATTTACCGAATGATTACCTACATACGAGTTACTACTTCTTAAATACCGAATCGGTAAAGTTCGGTATTTAAGAAGTGGTAACTTGTATGCTACCTACATATGGCCCCTGATGATTTTGTTGATGGACTTGAAGAGACTGAAAACATGATCAAGTATCTCAAAATTCTTCATGGTAATGGAGTAAAAGAAGTCATAAAGAAAATGCCACAAACTGACACAGAAGTCACATATTAGATTAAAGAAGCATTGAATCTCAAGTTTAATCCAATGACCAATGTTGATTATGAATGATACATCTTCAACCAAGAACACCAGAAAGTTGGTAAAAACATTGATGAATTTGTGGAGAGACCAGACACATTCATCAGACAATGTAAGTTCAATTAATTTAATGAGGAAGCTATGAGTCTGAGAGTTATTGACTGATGCCTGTCAGATTCATTCAGAAGACGAATGCTGAGAGAAACGTTTAGGGGTCGATTGCGATGTCGGTCGGAAGGGCTCTGAATCGGATTTGGGTTTACCGAATCTGATCCAGAGCCCTTGTTTCTGACCGAATCGTTCCCAGTTCTAAATGACCAAGTACGATTCCTGGAAACCGCTAGGGCTGGCCAAATTAGTTCAGGAAGGCATTCGGACAGATCAAGCCTTTCCAGAGCCGATTCGTACAGCTCTTTGGACTTGGTTTCCGAGCGAGCGAGTACAATGACTGATTCGGACAGCCTCTCCGATTCGGTTTGCCCAGAACTTTTGTTATTTTGCTGCTGTAATCGGTCATTAGGGGCCTGTAGCAGGCCACCTTAACCTGGGTACCTCCGAATCAGGCCCTTAGGGGTACCCATGGGTACCCTCTTTCCAACCATGCACATTGGGGTGCCTGCCACAGGGGCAAGGTTTTCCCCAACCATCTCTTTCTTCAATGGCAGCCTGTGTTCATGTTCGGAACACAGGCTCCCATTGAAGTCAATGTGAGTCCAACCAGAGATTAAAAGGAGCGAGTTTTAAACAAGAAGTTCAAAGGGTACCCACTCTGCCAGGTTTTGTACATAACTGTTCAGTGCATATGCCATATGTTGGGATGAATAAAAAATCGCAGTGTATGTAAAGCATGTGTGGCGTTGAGGAAAGGAAACACACGAAGAAGAAAAGAAGTCCCCAAATGAAAACATAAACACATAAAGCGTAGTGACGTAGTACTTGGTCAGTGCTGTATGAAGAAAAATGGAAATGAGAAGGAGGGACAAAGACGGCAGATTGTATTTTTAAAGGACAGTAACTGAGATAAATAAAAAGCAATCTTCAAGGAATGGGTGGAGTTCAACTCCTAAAGCATACACAACAGGTCGCTAAGCAACAGCGCAAGCACTGTACGCTTGACCTAGAAAAGGAAACATGAAGTTGTGAATAAGTTTACCAGATTAATTCATGGCATCAGCAACAACATCCTTTGGTCCTGGAGCTTTAGGAACTTATTGTATTTTGGTAGACATAGTGTAGCTTTATTTTATCATAGTCAAGAGGACTAACAACCTAGAAAAATTAGTTGTAAAAGGTAACCCCTGCGCTAGAACACAGTGTTCCTCATGACATGGAGTGATCCTGTACCCTTATTGGTGCAACAGGTGGATCCGTCAGTGCTGAGCCCGAGAAAGGACATGCTCCAGAAGGGGTTAAGCAGAGCCTTGAGTTGTTTGTGAATCCTACCTTGCTAGATTAAAAAGGCAATAGATATGTGGAAAGCACTGCTGCTTCTTTAAATACACTGGTCTGTCCAACAAACATGCAAATGGGTTTGACAGTGTTTGCAGAAAGGTATGTTTTACCAGTGCAGGCAGAGACAGGTTGATGTATAACCAGACAACTCAATGTGTCCTATTTTAGTTGTAAACTTTTCCCTTTGTCTTCTGGTACTTACAGTTCATCATGTGTAATGGGAGAAGCAGGGCAAAATAGGAGTATGTAAACTACACTTGCTTGATATGAAGTAGTTTAACATCTCTGTATACAGAAGAAGCCAAATAAAAATGAAAGAAACCCAAAATCTTTCTTTACATAACAGATGAATCGGTTTATATCAACCAAATCTAGGGCTGGATATACTATAACTGGTGTTAGAATACAACCAAAAGCCTCAAAACTGTCTGTTGCCACTGGTCTCATGTACTAAATCCACATGGCCCATTGCAAAGCAGTATTTGTTTGGGTATGAGGTCTCGCCTGTAGTGTCTTGCAAATTAGAAATGATGGAACTCTTTTGGTTCCTGATACACAGCGTAGAACTGTGATGTAAGTGTTAGAGCGGAATACAATGAAGCCTGGATTAGAATGTTGAGTTGGCAGTTACACGCAGATGAATAAAGATGTGTAATACTAAGCTCCATATATGGCATAGTCATTGGTGGGTACCCAGGCTGGGGAAGATGCTACAATGGGCAACAAGTTAGGGGATAACTAACCTGAAGATCAACAGTGCTCTCCCTGAGAGTTTGCTGTGGTCCACGCAAACTGCTTGTGCATACCACGTGTGTTGCAGTCAAAGTATGGAAACAACGCTTAATGCATATGGAGTGAAACCACAACTCCAGCTGCTGTAGAGATGTAGAATTCAATGAAAGCATTACAAAGAGACCTACATATTGGTTACCAAGAACCTGCCGGTCAAACCATATGTAAAGGTACCGTTCTGCTACGCAATATACAGTCACATGTAATAGGGAGCTGTTCATATCCGAAGAGGCACGCCATCAATGCTGCTTGGTTCACGGCTCAGAACACCTCCAGAGATCTCCAGAAAAATTAAAGGCTCCCATGGAGACCAAGAGGGAGGTCACAGGTCCAGCAACTGGCCAAATTGATCCAAAGGCCAAACAGCGCAGGGCCTTAGAGATGGTATGCATGAAGCATATCCTAGCAGACAGCAGACTGTGGCAGAGAGGGCTCAACCATCAATGTCAACCACAGCCAGAAATGGCTACAATGCTGCTGCTTACCTGAAACAACCACCACCGTTCAATACTGTAAAAAGCTGAATATTGGTGATAGATGGACTCTTGGACAGAGACATTTGGGGCCATAAGTAGGTAGCCTAATACCGGTCGGTAACGGCCGATTTTCGGTAAATATACCGTTACCGACCGGTATTTAGGCTTTTGCTATGTAGGGGGAACATTTCAGGATTCGGTAATTTACCGAATCGGTAAAATTACCGATTCTGTAATTTTACCGATTCGGTAAATACCGAATCCTGAAATGAGATGTAGGTGACACTCAAATGAGTGATGTGTAGGGAAAATAATTCGGTATTTAGTACCAAATATATGTTGGTGCTAAATACCGAATTCATTGCAAAAAGCAATATTTTGCTGGACTACCAGTGCCATGTGGCAGACATACATGCCCTTAGGGCATGTATGTGCGCCACATGTGCACACATGCAGGAATCAGGGGTGCAACAGGGTGTCAATGTGACACCCTGCCACCCTTGAATGTGCTCCCCCCATTACCGAATCGGTATTTACCGATTCGGTAATGAGGCATACCTTCCCATTGATTCAATCAATGGGAAGGTATGCCTCATTACCGAATCGGTAAATACCGATTCGGTAATTACCGAATTTCTCCGATTCGGTAATATTTACCGAATGATTACCTACATACGAGTTACTACTTCTTAAATACCGAATCGGTAAAGTTCGGTATTTAAGAAGTGGTAACTTGTATGCTACCTACATATGGCCCCTGATGATTTTGTTGATGGACTTGAAGAGACTGAAAACATGATCAAGTATCTCAAAATTCTTCATGGTAATGGAGTAAAAGAAGTCATAAAGAAAATGCCACAAACTGACACAGAAGTCACATATTAGATTAAAGAAGCATTGAATCTCAAGTTTAATCCAATGACCAATGTTGATTATGAATGATACATCTTCAACCAAGAACACCAGAAAGTTGGTAAAAACATTGATGAATTTGTGGAGAGACCAGACACATTCATCAGACAATGTAAGTTCAATTAATTTAATGAGGAAGCTATGAGTCTGAGAGTTATTGACTGATGCCTGTCAGATTCATTCAGAAGACGAATGCTGAGAGAAACGTTTAGGGGTCGATTGCGATGTCGGTCGGAAGGGCTCTGAATCGGATTTGGGTTTACCGAATCTGATCCAGAGCCCTTGTTTCTGACCGAATCGTTCCCAGTTCTAAATGACCAAGTACGATTCCTGGAAACCGCTAGGGCTGGCCAAATTAGTTCAGGAAGGCATTCGGACAGATCAAGCCTTTCCAGAGCCGATTCGTACAGCTCTTTGGACTTGGTTTCCGAGCGAGCGAGTACAATGACTGATTCGGACAGCCTCTCCGATTCGGTTTGCCCAGAACTTTTGTTATTTTGCTGCTGTAATCGGTCATTAGGGGCCTGTAGCAGGCCACCTTAACCTGGGTACCTCCGAATCAGGCCCTTAGGGGTACCCATGGGTACCCTCTTTCCAACCATGCACATTGGGGTGCCTGCCACAGGGGCAAGGTTTTCCCCAACCATCTCTTTCTTCAATGGCAGCCTGTGTTCATGTTCGGAACACAGGCTCCCATTGAAGTCAATGTGAGTCCAACCAGAGATTAAAAGGAGCGAGTTTTAAACAAGAAGTTCAAAGGGTACCCACTCTGCCAGGTTTTGTACATAACTGTTCAGTGCATATGCCATATGTTGGGATGAATAAAAAATCGCAGTGTATGTAAAGCATGTGTGGCGTTGAGGAAAGGAAACACACGAAGAAGAAAAGAAGTCCCCAAATGAAAACATAAACACATAAAGCGTAGTGACGTAGTACTTGGTCAGTGCTGTATGAAGAAAAATGGAAATGAGAAGGAGGGACAAAGACGGCAGATTGTATTTTTAAAGGACAGTAACTGAGATAAATAAAAAGCAATCTTCAAGGAATGGGTGGAGTTCAACTCCTAAAGCATACACAACAGGTCGCTAAGCAACAGCGCAAGCACTGTACGCTTGACCTAGAAAAGGAAACATGAAGTTGTGAATAAGTTTACCAGATTAATTCATGGCATCAGCAACAACATCCTTTGGTCCTGGAGCTTTAGGAACTTATTGTATTTTGGTAGACATAGTGTAGCTTTATTTTATCATAGTCAAGAGGACTAACAACCTAGAAAAATTAGTTGTAAAAGGTAACCCCTGCGCTAGAACACAGTGTTCCTCATGACATGGAGTGATCCTGTACCCTTATTGGTGCAACAGGTGGATCCGTCAGTGCTGAGCCCGAGAAAGGACATGCTCCAGAAGGGGTTAAGCAGAGCCTTGAGTTGTTTGTGAATCCTACCTTGCTAGATTAAAAAGGCAATAGATATGTGGAAAGCACTGCTGCTTCTTTAAATACACTGGTCTGTCCAACAAACATGCAAATGGGTTTGACAGTGTTTGCAGAAAGGTATGTTTTACCAGTGCAGGCAGAGACAGGTTGATGTATAACCAGACAACTCAATGTGTCCTATTTTAGTTGTAAACTTTTCCCTTTGTCTTCTGGTACTTACAGTTCATCATGTGTAATGGGAGAAGCAGGGCAAAATAGGAGTATGTAAACTACACTTGCTTGATATGAAGTAGTTTAACATCTCTGTATACAGAAGAAGCCAAATAAAAATGAAAGAAACCCAAAATCTTTCTTTACATAACAGATGAATCGGTTTATATCAACCAAATCTAGGGCTGGATATACTATAACTGGTGTTAGAATACAACCAAAAGCCTCAAAACTGTCTGTTGCCACTGGTCTCATGTACTAAATCCACATGGCCCATTGCAAAGCAGTATTTGTTTGGGTATGAGGTCTCGCCTGTAGTGTCTTGCAAATTAGAAATGATGGAACTCTTTTGGTTCCTGATACACAGCGTAGAACTGTGATGTAAGTGTTAGAGCGGAATACAATGAAGCCTGGATTAGAATGTTGAGTTGGCAGTTACACGCAGATGAATAAAGATGTGTAATACTAAGCTCCATATATGGCATAGTCATTGGTGGGTACCCAGGCTGGGGAAGATGCTACAATGGGCAACAAGTTAGGGGATAACTAACCTGAAGATCAACAGTGCTCTCCCTGAGAGTTTGCTGTGGTCCACGCAAACTGCTTGTGCATACCACGTGTGTTGCAGTCAAAGTATGGAAACAACGCTTAATGCATATGGAGTGAAACCACAACTCCAGCTGCTGTAGAGATGTAGAATTCAATGAAAGCATTACAAAGAGACCTACATATTGGTTACCAAGAACCTGCCGGTCAAACCATATGTAAAGGTACCGTTCTGCTACGCAATATACAGTCACATGTAATAGGGAGCTGTTCATATCCGAAGAGGCACGCCATCAATGCTGCTTGGTTCACGGCTCAGAACACCTCCAGAGATCTCCAGAAAAATTAAAGGCTCCCATGGAGACCAAGAGGGAGGTCACAGGTCCAGCAACTGGCCAAATTGATCCAAAGGCCAAACAGCGCAGGGCCTTAGAGATGGTATGCATGAAGCATATCCTAGCAGACAGCAGACTGTGGCAGAGAGGGCTCAACCATCAATGTCAACCACAGCCAGAAATGGCTACAATGCTGCTGCTTACCTGAAACAACCACCACCGTTCAATACTGTAAAAAGCTGAATATTGGTGATAGATGGACTCTTGGACAGAGACATTTGGGGCCATAAGTAGGTAGCCTAATACCGGTCGGTAACGGCCGATTTTCGGTAAATATACCGTTACCGACCGGTATTTAGGCTTTTGCTATGTAGGGGGAACATTTCAGGATTCGGTAATTTACCGAATCGGTAAAATTACCGATTCTGTAATTTTACCGATTCGGTAAATACCGAATCCTGAAATGAGATGTAGGTGACACTCAAATGAGTGATGTGTAGGGAAAATAATTCGGTATTTAGTACCAAATATATGTTGGTGCTAAATACCGAATTCATTGCAAAAAGCAATATTTTGCTGGACTACCAGTGCCATGTGGCAGACATACATGCCCTTAGGGCATGTATGTGCGCCACATGTGCACACATGCAGGAATCAGGGGTGCAACAGGGTGTCAATGTGACACCCTGCCACCCTTGAATGTGCTCCCCCCATTACCGAATCGGTATTTACCGATTCGGTAATGAGGCATACCTTCCCATTGATTCAATCAATGGGAAGGTATGCCTCATTACCGAATCGGTAAATACCGATTCGGTAATTACCGAATTTCTCCGATTCGGTAATATTTACCGAATGATTACCTACATACGAGTTACTACTTCTTAAATACCGAATCGGTAAAGTTCGGTATTTAAGAAGTGGTAACTTGTATGCTACCTACATATGGCCCCTGATGATTTTGTTGATGGACTTGAAGAGACTGAAAACATGATCAAGTATCTCAAAATTCTTCATGGTAATGGAGTAAAAGAAGTCATAAAGAAAATGCCACAAACTGACACAGAAGTCACATATTAGATTAAAGAAGCATTGAATCTCAAGTTTAATCCAATGACCAATGTTGATTATGAATGATACATCTTCAACCAAGAACACCAGAAAGTTGGTAAAAACATTGATGAATTTGTGGAGAGACCAGACACATTCATCAGACAATGTAAGTTCAATTAATTTAATGAGGAAGCTATGAGTCTGAGAGTTATTGACTGATGCCTGTCAGATTCATTCAGAAGACGAATGCTGAGAGAAACGTTTAGGGGTCGATTGCGATGTCGGTCGGAAGGGCTCTGAATCGGATTTGGGTTTACCGAATCTGATCCAGAGCCCTTGTTTCTGACCGAATCGTTCCCAGTTCTAAATGACCAAGTACGATTCCTGGAAACCGCTAGGGCTGGCCAAATTAGTTCAGGAAGGCATTCGGACAGATCAAGCCTTTCCAGAGCCGATTCGTACAGCTCTTTGGACTTGGTTTCCGAGCGAGCGAGTACAATGACTGATTCGGACAGCCTCTCCGATTCGGTTTGCCCAGAACTTTTGTTATTTTGCTGCTGTAATCGGTCATTAGGGGCCTGTAGCAGGCCACCTTAACCTGGGTACCTCCGAATCAGGCCCTTAGGGGTACCCATGGGTACCCTCTTTCCAACCATGCACATTGGGGTGCCTGCCACAGGGGCAAGGTTTTCCCCAACCATCTCTTTCTTCAATGGCAGCCTGTGTTCATGTTCGGAACACAGGCTCCCATTGAAGTCAATGTGAGTCCAACCAAATTGTATTCAGATGCATATGGATGCATCGTACTCTGTTGATCGGAATCCCTGATCCAAGTCATACGGAAAGCATTGCAGAACGGATTCGGTCAGTATGCTTTACGAATGAGATCAGAATCGGGCCTTAAGTCTGGAATGAGTGTTAATGGCTGCCAGAACTGAAAAGTGTGTTGATTGATAAGCTGCTGACATGGAGACTGGAGGTGCCCAGAATGAATCCGTCATGAGTGTGAAAAGTAAGTCAAAACAAAAGACTGAAGGACACAAAGAGACATCTACACATAAAAAGAAGTTGTGTTTTAAACGTCTATTTTTGTTTCCACACAAAGGTGAATGTCACACTCTTGGAAAGATGTGTAAAGGCTATGGGAAGGAGAACCATTTTGTGACAGCAAAGGAAAGTGTAAGTGTGTCACGACATGAAGACAAAATGGCCACCAGAATGTTTCCGAAACAATATATGGGGAACTCCTCCAAGGCCAAGCGGCAACATCAGTTAGGACAAATCGACACTGAACAAAGTTGATTATCATCTATCTCATCATCAAACAGTTCTTCCATTTCAGTATTAAGTGAAAGGGAAGAAAATTATTGCACCATGTTGATGTTTACCTTAGAAAAGCATGCGCATGTTGGTTTAGCCACTTGTGAAGAAAAATGTCAGTCAAAGAAAGAACAAAATACCAAAGCACCAAAGTCATTCAAACATCATCCTAAGATTAGGCCTGGGCAGTTAACTTCGCTCCGTTCGCAGAGTTTGTGGAGTTTTCTGCACTTTTTTTGTAACTTTGCGGAGTTCCGCGTAGCAAAACTCCGCGAACTACACCCAGGTCTACCTAAGATTATATTGAAATTAAATACCTTTCATTATCAACAGTGGTGCATCGATAAACATTATGCCTGAGGAGAAATACAATTATTTATCTCCATTGCAGTAACTTACACCATCGAAAACAAAAGTGTATAGATGGTCTGCATCCACACCCTTAACAAGGAAACAAAGGTACAAGCCCCCATCCATGTGCTTTAAGGCACAACGTCTAGTGCCTGTCTACTCAGTTTTAGCACAGCTGCTGCTAGCAGACGGATTTCCGTGAATTACAACATGAATGCTCTCCATGAAAAAGTAAGTCAGTTCCTTTTCTAATTTTATGGCTTTGGAAAGTCCAAGTATATGAAAGCAAGGTGCCTATTAATCAGGACGTCCAACCTGTTGCTCAGAGACATAAGCGAGTCGTTTTTCATTTGCCAGAAGCTGTTGAAAAAGAACCTGAATTGTTACTTAACCATGATATTATTGTGTGTTCTATTGGTCTAGTTCCATTGGTTTCTCCCATCGTCATAGTGCCTAAAAAGGACAGTTAAGGAGCTGCACGCATATGCATTGACATGCGTCAGGCAAGCAAGACAATTATAGGAGAACGACATCCAGGTCCACACATTGTTGACACGATAACACAGCTAAATGGAGCAAAGATCTTCTCTCGCCTTGATCTAAATGAAGATTATTATTAGTTGGAACTCATAGAAGATTGCAGATACATTACAACCTTTTCTACATATGTTGGACTGTTTGATACAAAAGACTAATTTCCTGTGCGTCATCTGCTGCAGAATTGTTTCAAGACGTCATTTGACGTATCATACAGCCTGTCATGAATGCATTCAATTACAGCTATGACATATTGGTTTTTGGAGATACACAAAAAGAAAATGAGAAAGCTCTCACACAGTTATGTCATTTACTTGCCAAAGCAGTATGAGTTCCATAAGACAAAGTAAAATTTCTTAGGCCATATCTTTTCCGACAGGGGTATGACACCAGAGCCTGCTAAAGTACAAGTGCTGTCAAATGCGTATCCCCAACAAGATGTTTCTATGGAGCGTTCATTTCCTGGCATGGCAAGTTATTGTTCCAGATACATGCATGCAAGGCTTTGCCACTGTAAGTGCTCAGTTGAGAGACTTGATAATAAAGAATGTTTAATTTCATTGGTCACATGAATGTGAGAAAAGTTTTAAGAAAATCAAACAAGCCACTGAGAATGCTACTGAAATGGCATACGTTAATCCAAAGCTTTGTACAGAGGTTGTTGTTGATACTAGCCCAGTCGGGTTAGGTGCTATCCTTGCACAGCATAGTGTACACCCTAATGCTCAAAGGTATATTGTGGCATTTGCAAGTAGAAGTTTGTCCAAAATAGAACATGACTACTCACAAACAAAAAAGAACGTTTAGCTGTGGTATGGGCTTTTGAACATTTCAATGTATTCCTATATGGAAAACCACTTACAGTGGTAATTGATCATCAAGTTCTTTTGACTATATTTTGCAATCCAAAGGCCACAATGCCTCCTCACATTGAACGATGGGGACTTCAGTTCCAAGAGTATAACCATAATATTGCATGTCATCCAAGGAGGAATCAGAACCCCGCTGACTACTTTTCCAGAGCACCTATACAAGGTCGCGGTACTCCATCCAAGACAGTTGAGGCCTATAGTAGCTTCATTGTAAAATCAAACACATTAGCCCAGATTATTACTGCCATGATCCATGATAGTGGCATGTTAAATTTGAAGGATATCATTACACATCAGTCATGGAACGAACACACTCGACCGCTCACTAGTGATGGTGAATATCAAAAATATGAAAATGTCAAGTATGAGTTGTCCATAACACAGGCAGGAGGTATACTATGAGGTTCGGGAATTCTGATTCCTGATAGTTTGTGACAGAAAATAATTGAAGGGGCACATGAAGGGCATTGTGGAATCGTTGCCACAAAACGAGCTCTCCGAGACTGAGTCTGGTTTTCTTATTTTGATGACAGGTTTGAAAGGGAATTAAAGGCCTGTCATCTATGCAATTGCCTTTCTAAAAAACTATTAACCACACCTTGAACATGCCAGAACTCTTAAAGCATGCATGGGAGTGTCTAGCCATTGACTTTTTTGGGTCCACTCGACAATGGACATCACCCGCTGGAGATTATGGCTGAACACTCATGATTTACAGTAATTGAAGATCTTTCATTTACTTCTCAAGAGCGAGTCACTGAAAGACTAGATGGCATTGTTGTGACCTGGGGTTTCCAAGCCATAGTGAACTGAAGTGGAGCACCCGGGGAAGAATGTAACCCAAGACTCTCCTCATTTCAAACATTTAACTAATCATTCATCAGATCAAACTGTTGAAGGAGAGACTGGGTCTGAAGCATCAATGACTGCTGTTGCCTTAACACCGTTGACGCAGATCCTGGATAGTGGTGGTACAGTGCACAGTTTCCCAGAGCAAGATATGGTCGGGCAATTAAAGTACCAATAATATTGATTGAATTGATGAATCCTGTTTATATATGTCTATCTTGTAAAAATAGTGATTATTTATTTAACAGAGGGGAGATGTAGTGTCTTGCGTGTTAGAAATCATGGCATCCTTTTGTCTCCTGATAAATGTCATAGAACTATGACTTAAGTGTCAGAGTAGAATGCAATGAAGGCTGGCTTAGAATGTTGAGTTTACAGTTACCTGCAGATGTATGAAGACATGCAATACTAAGCTCTGTGTGTGATATAGTCATTGGTAGGTATCGAGGCTGGCGATGGACGATGCACCACCCACAGGACTTCCTAGATCAGAAAATGAGTGGCCTTTGGAAGAAACCCTAACAATACCTACACGAGGTACAAGCAGAAGTGAAGCAGGCTGTGTTGGGTGTAGATGGGGCTGCTGCTGGAACAGCTGAGGTGGCATTGAATATAATTATTCAGGGATGGCATGGGACAACGTAGGATGTGCAACTCAAGACTCTGCCCAGGAGTGAGGCCTGAAACAGGGGACTGCCATGTAGCAGCAGCACTCACTGATTATATCAGTCTTCTTGTACACTTATTCGTTCATAAAGTAACTCTAAGTTTCACTCACAAGGCATGTTAATGTCATTGGCGAACTCAAAGTATGAATTGTCGCAAAAATACATACTGAAAACCTGGCAGCTAGGGAAATAAGTGTTCAATTAATTGTCTTACATTCTGCTGAGAATAAACAACGTTTAAGCAACAGTGAATCCAAATGTAGCAATAAGTGATGTGATCAAGGCTTAGTTTAAAAAGAAATTAAGAACAGGAGTAATGAGGGGTGCATGAGTAAGGTTCAATGGTGACCTGGTGTGGGTGGATGTAAAGTGAGGGAATGTATGCGTGTTGATGGGATTGACTGTTTGAGTGAAGGTCTTGGGCGAGCTGCTGTAAGTGGGAGCTTGATGACACTCTGAGTAAGTGAGTTTGTGGCTGGTTTGATGTAAGCGAGGGTCTTCGGTGAGCTGGTGTGAGTCTGAGCATGTTGAGAAAAGGAGACAAGTAGTACATATGTGAGTGTGGGTTATGGATAAGTAAGTGTGTGTGAGAGGCTTAGTTGAGCTTGTGTCAGTGAATACTTAGTGATACAGGGAATGCATGCATGTGTTATAACGAAAGAGTACAGCTATCTGGTGTGAAAAAGTCATTTATTTGCCCTGATCATGCCCATTTTTTGCTTGTTTTGGTGGTAACTGACTCTGACGAGCCCTGGGCTCTGCTTACAAGCCCCAGAGTCAGAGCTCTGATTATAAGGATATGCAAAATTAGATGTATTTATAATTGGTTCTGACAGACTAGCTGTAAGTCCCTAGTATATAATAGGGCATGTAGGTTTAGAAGTGTGCACTACTGTGGTGCCTGCTGTCATTTTAAAGGCAGCACTGCCTTTCAGGCTGCCTTTACCTTAAATGTATATGCAAATTCGACCCTGGATTTTAAGGTAATTACAAAGTCTCAAACTACCTTATTATTACATATTAGTCACCCCAAGGTCTCCCCTAGCTGCCACAGATAAAGGGTGCCTTGTAACTGTAAGCAGGGACATAATAAAATATGTGTTATAAGCCCTGGTGAGGGACAAACTGATAATTTTGTTTTTCCCCAATGCAGTAAATGGCTCCATAGGCTGAAATTGTGATATTTTATTTAAGTATAAATATTGATAGGAGCCATGTAAAAATATACTTCAAGGTATAAAATGAATAGTAAAGATAAATCTAAAAACTTGCCACTGTCAGATTTATAATAACTATTCCAGCTATGAGCTAAAATCCAGCCTTTCGGCTGCTCTGTCCTGATTGGCCAGCCTCTACCAAGGCAAGCCAGGCTTCTCAAATGAGGTGTAAAAATCCCCGCTAGAGAGACGATGGGTTTCCTGTGGGCAGAGAAATACAAGCTGCCGGACAGATGACAGGAAGGGGGTGAGGGGTAGCCAAACTGGCCCTCAAAGGGAGAATGACACTTTAGGACAGCATAGGCTGATCCCCACATCCTGCCACCACTACCACACAGGAGCCCCTGAAATTAGATTCGGGAGAGGTTTAGATGGGTCATGTTAGTGAAATGTAGCCTCATCAGTGGTTTGGCTCAGCCAGATCTAACCCCAAAGGAGAAGAATTCTCCATGTTGGATTTTGAGAGAATGGCACTTTCTGGGACGAAAATATGCCACACTTTGGAGGAAGTGGTCATACAACTCGGTGGCAACTTGCATCCCATTGGTCAGGTGTGCCCCCCTGCTTGACGCCCAGAAACTGTGAATAAATATGGAACAGCTGCATAGCTCCTCAGATCTGCTGCCTGAAACTACAAGGAGAAGGACTGCTCTGCTGGAATCGAATCTCTGCCAAAATATCGACAGACAGAAAATCGACCTACAAAAATATCGACACAAAAATATCCATGTCAAAAATATCGAAGTCCTATCTACATAATGGTAAGTACAAAAGTATCGGAAAAAAATATCGTTGTCAAAAATATCGATGTTAAAAATATTGTGTTTTTTAATGTTTTAATAATAATGTAAAATTAAGTAAATAATACAGAGTTAAAAATATTAAAACATATATCAAACTAATAACTAAATCATATAATGTTAAACTATATTAAACATATACATATAAATTAATATATATACTTACTCCACATAGTGCAACAGTAGGGAAAGCGTGATGGACTCAATAATCCACCAGTAAATGAGCTGTCCCAGCCACCAGGAGGGCCGATGAAAAAGTCAACGGCCTCGCCCCTGAAGCAGTAAAGGGATGAATCAAGCCCAGAAGGACATCAGCCCCAGCGACAGTGAAGCAGCCACGTCATGAAAATGATGAGAATGGCGCCAGGAAGGACACCAGCATACTGTGACATACACAGAAAGAAGAAAGAATTATGGTACACCCCAAGAAGGCAACCCGCTGCCACATCACCAGGAACCCAGACTTAACCGCAAGGAGAAACCTGGGACAGGCATGAGAGAGGAACCCACCCCAAGAAACCAGCACCATAGCCAATGAAAACCCACCAAATGAGGGAACATGGAGGCAAAACAAGCTGATCTGTCCAGAGGCCATAAACCAGGGATACAGGTGCCCCAGACACTTGTCCCACAATCACTCTCCATCCCCAAGAACAGAGAGAAGCACACTCCCAGAAAATTTGCCAACCAACAATCCAAACAAGACCAGACACAGGACCATCCGTCTCTGCCCCAAAAAGGTGGGACGAGGATCAAAGTGCAACCAGGAAATGAAGGCAGAAAAGGGCAGCACAGAAGACCCTGAGACATCACCAATGTCAATAGCAGAATAAGAACCCAGAGGGAACATACTGCAGAATTTCGGCACGGGAGCCAGGGTCCAATACCCACCTGACTTAGTCCCCGACAAGTGGAGGCAGAAACAACCTAATGGCATCCCCTCATGACCACTACTAGCCAGGAAGCATTAGCAAACCAAGTCAGGTAGAAACCCCCATGAACTCAAAGGCAATGGAATAAAATCATCCATGGAAGAGGTGCCAGAGGATACCCGGCAAGCCCCTCAGATACCCCACAACTGTGACACCTAAACACAAGCCGTAGAACATAGGGAAACCCGTGAAAATCGCTGCCCCTGGGAGACAAGGGAAACAACAGTACTGGCTGTGCCCCAAGCCCACACAACAGGATGATAGACGGAGTTCTGAAACCTTTCAACCACTCACCCCCAGTCACAGATCTGGGTTAATCCATCGTTCTTTTGCATACCATGCCACCCTAGCTTGGACCCAGCCATACGCAAATCACTCTTGACCCTGCTCCATATGGTAACAGTCCAGCCCGAACAGCCAGGCCAGGTCCTACCTGGACCGGAAAGAAGCATCTTGGGAACGGTTTTGGGGTTTTACCCCTCATCAGCCAGCCTAGCTTGAATCCAGTGGCAAAGTGAGCAAGGGACCCACATCTAAGCACACCCTTGGCCACTCAGGGTTGACACAGCAAACACAACAAGATGATGGACGAATTGCTGAAACTTTTCAAGCACTCACCCCCAGTCAAGCCCCTCACCCAGACCGTGCCCAGAAAAGAACATGCAGATGCTACATCAGTGACACCAAACCAGAGCCTCTCGGCAATCAGGAAGAAGTGTCACCCCACCAGACGACAACCCTGCCCTGCTGGAATGCTGACCAGGGAATACTCTGTAAGATGCAGCCCTCATAACACACCGGTAAAATGCACCTACATGTTGGCCTCAAGGAAAAAAAAGACCACTGAGACACAGACCAGATCCCAAACTTTAGAGCGATCGTTTCAGACCTTAACCAATAGACCTAAAGAGACTCCCCAATACGTACCATAATAAGGAGGCAACCACCAGTACCGTACTGCAATGTGTATGGTGCCCCATGGGTACACGTCGAACAAAGCCAGCAAAAGGGACCATTCCAAACCAGAGAAAATGCAGCAAAACAAACCGCTATGTGGCAATGACCCCATTAGTTGCGGGCGTCCACCTCCAATTGGGAAGACACCGACAACAGGATACACAGGCGCGTACTCAGCCCCCCACGCACCTGTGCCCAACATCTCCCATATGGAAATGAGGCCACCCAGAAAGAGCTCTCCACCTCATGCTCCCTGGGCCCTGCTCTGCTCGCAGGCCTGGACGGGCTTCTCCATGTCAGCCCAGCAGCACGGGAGATTGGCACCATTGAGCCATGTCGTGACACAGAAGTTCGGCCTCAAAACAAATCCGCCTTCCCAACAACATGTCCCCTTGCCAGCCAGGAAGATGTGCACATCATCCCCTGTCATGACCGCCCAGCTGTGATGATTGTCTACAGCATTCATAGAAGCCTCTCCAGCCCTCAGGAGCAGCCCTCAAATTCCTTGTCCGATTCGGTTGTCAGACAGAAAAAAGGAATACAGGGTAAGTGAGCTGTGGTAGTTGTTCCAGTATCACTTTTGCTCTTTTTTCTGCGTCTGCGGGATAGATATATCTCCATTGGTAATGAATGGGATGAGAACAGGAGGGAACTAGGGAAAATCAGGCCTCGCATGGCTGTGTGAATCCCAAATAAGCATTTGCTCTGCCGTGCATCACATTGGACGACGCAAAGTCTTATTAAATCTGGGACAAAATTCTTTATAAGATCAGTAATCATTAAATTAATTGAGTAAGTAAATGATCACTCTCTAGGTCTATTGACCCCCATTCACCTCCTCTTTCTTTCCAGGCCCAGAAATGCAGATCGGTAGTAAATCTCAGAAGTTTTCTTTGCCACATCTGGTATTTAATAGCAGTTGCCGTTGGTGCAGGTAGGATCAGTGGGGCGGGCCTGTGATGGGGCATGGGGGATGAGTCGACAGACAACGACGAGGGAAAATAAAATTTTAAAAAAAACAGCTTACCTTGCACACATGGCTCTCCATAGTGCAGATGGAAATCTCCACCTACGCTATGGAGAACTGCACTTGGGGAGTTACATAAAATACACATACTAACGGCCTTAATATGAGTATGGTGGCCATACAACCGATGTACTCGCTGTGGTGGTCCCGCCCGCAGTATTACAAGTTTGACAGTTGGACCTCCACAGAATCGCTGCATCCACTGGGGATCCAGGATCCTGTGGTGGTGCAGCAGTCAGGAGCAGGAATATGCCAGCGGTGCCACTGTGGCACTATTTAGCATATTCTGAGTTGCCCGTCTACCACCCTTTTCATGCCAGCGAGACCCGCCCTGGAATGAGTGGGAGAGAGGCAACTAAGGGGGCTTTAATAGGGCCCCCATGCTGGTCCTGGGTCTCAGGGTGCATTCGGTGTGGGAACATGCTGTGCCCCTCCTGGAACTGCACCCCTGATCCTGCACTGTGTGGCATGCATGCCAAACTATGCAGGAACATTCTGCAGGTTAGTTCACTCTGGCGGTCTGCACGATAGGCTCTCCTATGAGCTTAGCAGCCCACCGCCGTGAGACCTCCACAGCATTACTCGACTGCCGTTGATTACATTTTTAATCTGGCGGGGGTGCACCACGACTTTGGTGGTTCTCCTGCAGACGGCGCATTGGCGGCACCCCAGGAGGACTGCCAAACTCATAATGAGGCTCTAAGTTACTGTATACTTGTATTTCGATTAGTTAGTATCCCCACAACCTCATGAAATGGGACGGGGATTTGTACTCCTACTACTAAACATACATTTCTATCTAAATTTCCTGAAGCGCTGAGATGTACACCGGTAGATTTACCCTTCTGAATTTGGCCTCATGTATATCCCAGGAAGACCTCTTCATTCCAACAGCTAACTCCTTCTGATACTGCTCTGGTGTGCACATATGAACGTTCAGCGAAACTGACCTAGGAGGCAACAGAATGCTGTGCACAGAAGAGGGGTTAGGTACCATCAAGATCTTGCTAATAACATACGGGGGCAGACCAGATGTACGCTGAAGATGAGTTTTCAACTGCTCTTGCAAGTGTTTAAGACGGCTTCGGAAAGACAGAAAGATGAATGTTCTGTTTTGGCATTTAAATGATAGTGTTCTGAAATCAGGGCTAAATAGCCACTCTATTTCAGGTAAGAAATGTAATCCTCCCGTTCTTCCCAATAGGGTACCGGAAGTGAGCTGCCTCTAGCACTTAGCTAACCACACTATAGCCATGGTGCCTAAACTAATGTGTGAGTTTGTATGTTTGTGTGTATTGGTGTGTGTGTTTTACAAACAGAACTAACGTTGCATAACACAACAGTAACCCATGACTTGTCACAGGCTGGAGCTAGTGTTAGAATTTTGAAACCTGTGCATTTTAATCACTATGCATGTATTTGTGATTCTGAGACAACACAGATGGCCGATAGATGATCTTTTCCTCAAAAATCACATCAGAAAATACCAAATATTTAATAACAATTTTCCTTAAAAGATAAAACGTTTCACTGTCATTCTTGTGACAATGAGCCAGAATCTTCGGCATCACAAAGACACAGTCAACCACAATCCATTTTCTAGATTTAGTAAGTAGTAAAGTTAATGCGAGCGGCTGTGGTATAAAAAGTGTACAAGATGGACTTGTAAAGAGTCTTGCACATTTCAAAGCCAATTCTTCTACATTAAGTTGATAAAATGCCCTTTTGACGTTGAGCCAGACTTTGGCAGCCGAGTGGATATGGCAGTGCAGTTGAACATTTGAAGCATATTTATATTCTTCAGAGTAAAAACATAAGGATGCTTTTCAGAGATTAAAAATTCTGATTTAGTCCGAATAGGAGGGCAAAAACATAGACAATGGATTAAAAAATATTATTGACCTTTACAAACACTGTCACATTCTGAGCTGTAACAACCATAAGAAATAGATTTAAAATGTAACAAGTAAACAAACAGCAAGTTAGTTCAATTTTACGATTTCAGACCAAAATGCAACGTTATTGTAATTTTACTCACCACACAACTCTGCAGAGTTGCGGTTTCTCTGGTTGGAACCAAAACTGAGACTGCAGCACCTTCCGGTGTTAGCTCAGCTGTTGCCTCACTTAAAAGTTCTGTAGTAGGCACAATGTCAGGCTTGGTAGACAAGGGCAGAGAGGAAGGCGCTCCTACTTTGGTATCAGCCGTGAAATTAGACAAAGTTGAAGGCACAGGAGATAAAGTTGCAGACCTGGTTTCTACTAGAGGTGGCAGATCAGTAACAGGTGCTGAAGTTATTATCGACATGCCTTCAGTTCCAGACAAATATGGGGTGGAAAAACTCGGGGCGCCATGTTTGGTTGACATTACGCTTGGTTTGGTAGAATAGGGTGAGGTAAAGGTCGCCTCTATTTTTGAAACGTATAGGCTAACATTTGCAAATTCTGTTGTTGAAAGAACTTTCTCTATTTTCTTTGAAACGGGACCTTCTCGATGTGTTGTCTTCGTAGAGAGAGCTCCTGTTGTATCTGATGGCGGCGACAATTTTTCGGGTGTAGAAGACAATTTCAAAGATGTGAAGGACACACTTGTTGTTGTTTTAGCTATGGTCCTCACTGTCTGAATGGATGTAGGAGTGGATCCTAATATACTGATTGCAGTTGACAACTTCTGTAAAGGTAATGTATGAGTGGTACCAGGTGTTTGAGCAGTAGTTGTTCCTGGGATATGAATCTTTGTTGAAAGGGGTGCCAGCCCTGTGGTAACAAACACCTTTTCAGTCACATCTGTGCCCACTGTGGTGTCTGCTCCTAAAGGGAGCAAATGTACACTGGTGGGTTGTAATCCTATTTGTATAGTTATCTCCGACGTTCCCGAAGTAAGTAATGATGGAGTGGTTTTCTTTAAAGTAGGTGAGGTTAGAACTGGTTCTTGTACTTTTGTAACCAATGACTGGTGTGTGGAGGACACAATACTGTCTGTAACACGTGCTGTAGAAAGGGAAGATGTTGTCTCTTGTTTCATAGCACTTGTAATTAACAAAGCTTTAGTTTGCACTGCAACTGAAGGGCTTGTGCTGGTACTAAAAGTCAAGTCAGATGGTTCGCCTTTTGGAACAGTAGTTGTTTCCAAAGGTGGACCTTTACTTAAAGCCTGTGTTGCTTCAGTCACTGTGGCTGTTATTGTAGATTCTAAAGTAGAAAGTTCAGAAACATGATCTATTATTGAGATAGTGGTTTCTCTCAAACTAGGGTGTTCTGGAGTTGGTGGAGTAGCAGAAGGAGTGGATACATTTACTGTTGTTGGCAAAGTGGTGGTTACATTTTGATACAAATGACTAAATTCACTTGTAGCGTGAGTTCTTGCCAAAGTATCTGTTAAATAATATGAGGTGGGAGTGGTGTATGCTGTTGTTTGGTATGCTGCAGTACTTATTGTGCTTGGGGTTACAGTTGCTGTTAACCTAAGTGTTACCACTTTTGGTGAAAACGTTGTAGCAGTAGTTAGCGTTGTTTGTTGGACAGTCTGTTCTGCTAAAGAAACCTGAATTGGAGTTATAGACGATGTAACACTGGCAAAGGTATAATCAACAGTGGAAGATGATTCCTGTAGTGTAGGAGGAGTTGGTTTGATAATTCCAGTCA
Source organism: Triturus cristatus (assembly GCF_964204655.1). Classification (NCBI taxonomy): domain Eukaryota; kingdom Metazoa; phylum Chordata; class Amphibia; order Caudata; family Salamandridae; genus Triturus; species Triturus cristatus. The sequence goes on from NC_140584.1 coordinate 451,116,727, forward strand.
AGTTTTTAAATTCTTGCTTTGCAACTGTATAACTAACTGCTGCTGTAGTGTCTATGTGTTTCCTGGTGGTTAACGCTGCTGGTATTTCCTGCGTAGTTAGCACTTTAGAGGATGTTGATATGGGTGATGTGCTTGTAGATTCTAGCACTATTGACTCAGTGGTGGAAGACTTTGTAGAATGAGAAGGAACAGAAATGGCCAGAGTTGATGACTTTTCTTGCGAAGATTCTGTGATAGTTTCTAATGGTCTGATCAGCTCACTGTGGGGTTTTGGTGTGGTTTTACTAACCTCTGAGACAGTTCTAGATGAGAAAGCTGTAGTTACCTGTTGTAATGTTTTCTGTTCCACTGTACCATGTAGGGTAGTTGTACTCAATAAACGCAAAGCTGTTTCTTTGGGGAACGAAGATGTTACCAAAGGAAATGGTGGGTGTACTGCTACGGAAGTTTTAACTGATGTTCCAGATGTGTCAAGCACCAGTGTTGTAGCTGTAGTTGGTGCCACAAGTGTTGTATGTAAAAACTGGGGAACAAAAGCTGTGGTTACAAGAGTTTGCGGACTTTTTGTTGTAGACGTAAACGTAGTGAAATCTGGATATGTACTGTATGATGATGTAATCATTTTTGTGGCAGGTTTCTGTGAAGTTTCAGGTTCAACAGCAGACAAAGTAGATGGCAAAATTGTGATTTTAGTAATATTCAGAACCTTTTCATCATGGGAGCTAGTGGTGAGCAATGGTTGCAAAGGTTCTTCAGTCTTTGTTAAAAAGGTAATAACAGATGTGGGGATAATAACAGATGTGGGGATAGATACGGCTCCTGTAGGCAAAGCAGTTGTTGCCTGTGTGGTGACTATGCTTTTTTGCGTTGATTTTGGGAATTCAATTGAAGTATATAGGACAGGTGATATTGTTGAAGTAATATTGCTGTGTTTTTCTGATACCTCTAAAGGAACTTCTATTTTAGACGTTGATAATGGCAGTAGTGTAGCAATTGGTGGGACTGTGGCACCTTTGGATGACACTAACAGCTCAGTGTATGAAGATGTTGCTTTTGTCACATTCGTAGCTGGGAGAGTTTCAGCAACTGACAATGGTTCTGTTGGTTCCTCTTTCCCTTCTGATACACGTGAAGAGGCAGTCGTTAAGGCTGCTTTTTCTATTTTGTCTGAAGAAACATCACGTGTTTTTTCTGTTGAAACTGCACTCGTAAACAGAGCAAATGGAGAAATGGTGGTCTCCAAGGAGGAGTGAGAGGGAAGACCCATACTTGTTGTGGCAGAAGCAATTACTTCTTTCTTGGATGTTACACCCGGGCCAGTTATATTGATGGATGAACTTTTGATTATTTCAGTTTGCAGAATTGCCTCCGTGAAATCATCCTTGGTTTGAGAAATCAATGACTTACTGGTTACTACGTGGTCCCTTGGTATAGTGTGCTTTGCTGTTGAAGTTGTCTCTAATAATGTTAACGTTGTTGCTGGTTTTGTTGTTTCTGAGGTAGATTGTTGTTCAGTGCTTTGTGGAGCAAACGCTTCAGTAGCCAGTGGAGAAAGCAGTGCTATGCTGGCGTTAGTTACACTTGCAAATGTTATTGTTTCGCCTTCAACAATCTCACTTCGATTTGTGGGTTCCCTGTAAGAATCAGTTCCCATTGACAAAGGAACACTTTTCTGTGTAGTTGATTCCTTTGTTGAAGCTTTACTTTCAGTTTGTTTTCCAGTGAATATTAAGGGGGTTTTGGCTGTACTCGATAGGGCTGAGCTTTGTTCTGGGGTCACAAACCCTGTTGTTATAGTAGTTAGCAATTCTGTTAGAGGAATCATCTGCAGGGTCGTTTTAAGGAGTGGTGCTTGTATTGTTGAACTAGTTTCCTCTCCTTTAGTTGTGATTAGTGTTTCTGTCACTGGGGCTACCTCCTGAGTTACAGTTGTAGCCACTGTAGGCGTCACTTTAATTAAATCGCTTGTTGAAGCTGTTCTCAGCAGTTCTGTTGATGAGGTTATGTCCTCTATTTTTATTTGTGGTGCTAAAGTTGTAACTAGTTTTGTCGTCTTTGTTGCTGTGACTAATGGTACAGCTGCTGTGCTGATTTCAAGCGTAGTATGAATAAAAGTAGTGGGTGTTGTCTGGTGTTTGGGGAGGGTGGCTTGAGTCATTAAGTGTGCTGTCTCAGTAGTCACAGGTTGTACTACAATCGTTGTTTTTGCAGTAGTAAGGTTTGTTGTGAGGACCGTGGTAGGAAATGGAGTTCCTGGCAACAGTATCTGTGTTACAGAAGGGCTGCTTATCAAAACCTTTTGTGAACTGGTCAGAGGTGCAGTGCTAGATGTTGAAGCTGGAGCAGGCGTTGACAAGCTTTTATGTGACACAGGTTCCACTGTCACTGTGGTAGTCAATACTTTGGATTCAACCTTAGAAACTGCACTTGGACTTGGCATAGCCATAACTGAGGCATAGAAGGAGGTAGATGTGGTGTTTGAAACTGTTGATGTTGGCACAGTGGACAATGATGGTGTGGGGGATACTGCAGGCTCAATACCTAAACAAAACAAAGACAATTCTGAAATAAAAGGTAATTTTTCGAATACACATTTGCAAGACCACAGTATTACGAAAATACATTGAAACTCATTTTCAAAGCATAGCTTTAACATGCATGTACAATAATGTCAGTGAGTTTGACAAAGTTGAGAAATGCACCTGCGCAGCTCCTGCAACTAGCCCAGGGTGACTGAATACTATTATCTGGCGAGGGGCGGGAAAGGTGGCACATGCCAAGTTTCTAACTCTAATCAAATTAAACTTTACAAAGGTTAGCAAGGAGATGATCAAATGGGTTACTAGAACCTCATGTGAACACTGGGGAAGTGCTTGCAGGTAAACGTAGTTCATTGAGTATAGAGAGCCTTTCCATAAGATGTCAGGAGAAGACCAGATTTCGGAAAGAAAATAAAAGCATGGATATTTCCGCAGGTAGGCTGCATTCTTGTCATTCAGATGCTCTTCTTTGGGACTGGATTTCTATGCATTTTTTAGACTCTTTGATGTGCCTTTGAAACACCCTGGTCTAATAAGGCTCTCTATAAAAAACATTGAACAATTTAAAATAAGGTTTATTACCCGTCATATAGAAGCTGAAACATCCCACAGTCTATTGAGTTACATACAATTTTATAAAGGAAAAAGACTTAGAACTTACAGTCTTCAAAATATACACATCTTCCAGTCACTTCATCCAGTACCATGTTGAGCCGACAGAAAGGAATACATCCTTCAACCCTATAACAGATTATACACATAACATGAAAAATGTTGGTAAATAGTATATCTACAACTAATACTAATAGTAATGCCGCGACTAGAAATAATAATAATTATGTCAATGATAACAAACGGCCATTATTTCAGCGCCATCAAATGCTTTACCTTTAGCCTACGTATACATATCAAATCTGTCAAATGGGAGTTATTAATCGACCATAAAAAAAAGCTGTACCACTACTTGGCGTTATATTAGAACTTTTTGAATAAAAGGGAGCACATTAACACTCAAAACAAGGCTAGCATAACATGTTTAAACATTTTTTGCTATCAAATGCATCATCACCAATGTATATTTTTATCAATGTCCATTCAACATGTAAAACGTGGACAGGCACATTACATGCCCAAATGTTTTGAAATTCACATCATGATGTATGGACGATAACAAGTTGGCAAAATCCACAATCATCAAGTCTGTTTGCTAGAGCGAAATTCGGTTAAAAAAAGCAACATAAAAACCTACTAAAATCTGCCTCAGAAACAGGCTTCTCTAAATTGAAAAATGGGTGGAGGGAGACAGAGTTGGTGATTCTGGTAGGCTTAACATTGGTACATATTCTGATTGGTTGATAGAGTGGCCAATCAGCTTGTTTTTATTTCAGCAATTTGTCTGGCCACACTTTCAACCAATCAGATTAGTGACCGGTGTTGGTTCCATTTCGAATAACTTCTGATACCTAATACGAATATTGCTGGAAGAGGTGTCCTCATTCACCTGCAGTGCAGTAAAAGTGCAAGTGCCAATAGAGTATTGAAGACTACTGTCTGCTGTTCGTATGTTTTTGATACAGTGATAGGAGGAAGTATATTCTTTACAAACAAAAATGGTTTGTTTTGCTATTTGGTTTGATTTTCTGAGGAAAATAAAAATTGACTACCCTTCATTCCCTAAACTCACAACCTGATTGCATGATAATTCCGTTACAGCTAATAGTTATGCACATTTATCATCTAGCAACAGGAATCCTTTGTCTATTGTGATGCCTGGATTCTCAAGGTCACTTGTGAAAATTGCCAACAATAACAGGGTAAATGAGATTTTGTCGGGTTTGGGAACTTTAATACCTTTCCAATTGCAGCATATATTAGTAATGAGGCAGCTACTTGTGGATTCAGAGGTAGGCTAGTGTTTGCACTATTCACCTCAAAGGCATCCATATTCATGCGATACGTCTCTGTGGTACAGATTGTAGAGGACATTGTCGTAAATAAATAACCCTACTCTCAGGATATTTTCCGGGGTTTGACAGCTGGGAAAGGAGGGGAAGTCACATAGGGCTCTTTAGGAGTAATAGGAAGAGGCAACAAGAGACTGAAGAAGGGTTACCGGGCATGTTTCTTTGCTACGAATAATATCCAATGTGGGTTATTTTACTCTGTCTGTAGCCATAATAGGCTAGTGTGAAGTTTCTTGCAGGTGAGCTAAGGCAGTGTCTTTAAAGTGTAAGTAGGGCAGCCCCCCATCCTGCCTAGGATGGCCCATCCTGCCAACACCAAGGCTATCTCCTGTGTGGCTTCTTGGGAGGAGTACACAAAGGCAAACTGTCAAATACACCTATCGTGTCACTCAGGAAAGAGGCTGCAAGCACCAAATGGCTGGGACTAGAAGAAGCAAACTTTCTAAAAGTGGCATTTTCAAAATTGTGACTTAAATTCTGACTTTACAATTAAAGAAGGTGTTACATTACAATTCCTCAGACAGCAAACAGGGTTTCCTGCCTGCTCCCAAATAAAAGGTATCACTTATTAACAGTAATAAGGTAGGCCTTGCAGTATTGAACAACTAATTCAAGAGTTTTTCACTACCAGGACATGTAAAACTTAAAAATACATGTCCAACTTTTTAAATACGATGCACCTTGCCCTATGGGTTCTTAAGGGCCTATCTTAGGGGTGACTTACATGGAATGTAAAGGAAGGTTTAGGCCTGGCAAAAAGTTTATTTTGCCATGGCAGTTTAAAACTGCAAGCACAGACTGCAAATGCAGGCCTGAGATATGTTTGAAGGGCTACTTAAGTTCATGGCACAAGGAGTGCTGTAGGCTCACCAGTAGCTTTTAATTTTCTAGGCCCTGGGTACAGGCGGTAACACTCACAAGTAAATTAAATGTGCCAAATGGGTGTATGCCAATTTTACCATGTTTAAAGGAGAGAGGACAAACACCGGTCAGCAGTGGTAAAGTGCACAGAGTCCTAAGGCCAACGACAATGACAGCAGCAAAAATGGGAGGATAAAGGCAAAAGATTTGGGGGAAGACCACACTAAGGATGACAGGTCTAACAGTTGTCATTGCTCTTATGATTTTGAATTGCTTTGAATATGTTGAGTAATACATACATTTATTGGATATTGTATTACAAGTAATCCTAATGATTTGAGTTTGCAATTTTGTAAATCTTTTAATAAATCTTTATTGTTTAGAACTTAAATATTCTATCTTCCTTTTGGGCCAAATGTGCTACACATTATTGAAATGTATAAAGTTTGATTTCAGCCTCAGTCAGATCTAAAGATTCTTCATAGGGACTCATTGAACTAGAATTTGCAACTGTTTTTGCATGGGGCAAAGTGCCTTAACACCACAGATTTGTATTTCAAAACATCTGAAGTCTTACCTTGTCTTTGGGAACCTTCGAGTATGCAAACCGAAGGTTTTCATAAATTATATCACATTTTGCCATGAATAGGCCTATTCAACTATAATAATTTCCTTTAAATTAATTTTCAGGCTTAATTTATAGGCAAAGCGTAAAATATATATTCAGCACTCAAACAGTAATAAAGTTAAAACAGAACACAAAAAAAATTCCAAACCAATTTAGAAAAATGGTGTAAATTTGAATACAATGATATCAGAATAATTAAAATCCAATCATTAGAACTGGAGATAGGCAATTTTAACGTTTTAGGTAGATATAGCCCCTAAAGGCAGAAAATTGAGGTTGGCTGATCACGCTGGACCAGGACAAAGTCACCAGTTCTGCCTGACAGTGATGGTGGGCAGACTGGGTACAGGACCTAGTTTCGCCCGCTGGGAGTTGTACCTTATGTCGTTGTTGGAGGTCTGCATGGCATTGCTTTGCAACGCTTCACGTCACTTGGCATTGGTTAAGAAGAAGCTTTTAGCTGTGCGGCAAGGCTTTGTGGGGCTTTTAATCACTTGGCATTGTTTCCGATGAAGCTTTTAGCTGTGGAACAAGAATGTGCAGGGCTTTGCGTCGCTCGTTGTTGATTCCGATGAAGCTTTCAGGTGTGCAGCAAGGCATTAAAATACTCGGCTTCAGTTCTGATGAAGCTTTCAGCAATACAGCATGTCTTTATGGGGCTTTGGGGCGATTCGCACTGGATTTGACTAAACCTTCAGTTAGGCAAGGAGGGGTCCTCTTTGATGTCAGCCACGGGTCCAGGACCTGGAGAGGCCCCTCTTCGGGATCAGGAACTCACTTCAGCAGAGTCCAGCAAGGCTCAGGTATGTCCAGTTGCAGGTACAGGCAGGTCCAGTGCAGCACATCGGATGGGCAGTTGCAGGGAGGCCACCAGAGTTTGTTGTGTACCTGTAGCTCAAACAGGAGGCCAGTCAACTGAGCCTTGGAGTCATTCAGGTAGCCTGGGATGAAGAGAGCAGGTCCAGTCTTCCTTCTAAGAGAGCAGGACAGTCCACAAGCAGCATGGCAGTCCTCTGGGGAGTTAGACAGCCCTTCTTCAGTAATGTCCACAGGTGCAGGAATGTACTTATGAGTGGCTCAGGAGGTCCAATATTGATACCTGGTGCCAGCTTTTGAAGTGGGTTTTTTTCTATAGTACCCCACATCTGGTTCTGGAAAGTTCTTCAGTTCCCCCGTCAAGTCTCTGTGGAGTCTGGGGTGACAAAGAACTAGTGTCAGGTTCCTTTGTGTGCTATGGAGGCAAGCCCTTTTGAGTGTAAGTGGGGCAAGGCTCAGCTCCACCCCCAGCCATCGTGTCAGGATGGCCAATTCTAACCACACCTAATCCCATTTGTGTTACTGTTTGGAAAGAATACACAAAGCCCAACGGCGGAGCCATTTACAGTCATGTGACCCAGGACACTGGCAGAAGGCAAAAATGGATGGTTAGGACAAGACAATGCAAACTTTCTCAAAGTGGCATCTGCAGAATTCTGACGTAAAATCTGACTTTACCCCTAAAAAGGATTTTTACTTTGGCAATTCAAGAGTAAATGTCATATTTCTATCTGTTCCCAATCAAAATGCATCACTTATCAAATGTAATAAGATGACCCAGTGTTAATCAATGGAAATATAGGCCTTGCAGTAGTGAAACTGTAGGATTTTTTCACTACCAGGACATGTAAAACCTAAGCACACATGTCCTACTTTTTAAATATAATGCACCCTGCCCTATGAGCTTTTCAGCCCTACCTTAGGGGTGACTTATAAGGATTAAAAAAGGAAATGTTTAGGCCTGACAAAAGTTTATTTAGCCAGCTAAAAATGGTAGTTTAAAACTTCACTAAATGCTGCAGTGGCAGACCTGAGATGTTTTAAAAGGCACCTTTAGTGAGTGGCACAATTAGTGTTGCAGGCCTGCTAGCAGCATTTAAATGTACAGGCCCTTTGTACATGTAGTACAGTTTACTAAGGACCAACAAGTAAATTCAGTTTTACCAGGTATATGCCAATTGTACCATGTTTTAGGGAGAGAGCACAGGTAATTTACCACTGTGGGAGGTATAAAATAAACTATTTTGGGAGGGCTGCTCTGCCTATTTAATCCTAACCGGGGCATGGATGTGCAGCGTAACGAAGGTAGTTTGCAGGGGTGGGTGGAATGCTTCATTCCTACCCATGGAATTGGTGGCATTTGGCGACTCCACATTACTCTTGTAACACGGAGTTCCGGTCAAATTCCGACAATTGCCATGTGGCAGATTTATTCTCATTAGGCTCCAGAAATGCGAGGAAGATTTGGCATACGCTAGCGCCATTGTCTAACGCGGGTGGTTGCGAGCGGTCACGGACAGAGGGCTGCTTCCCAAATAGATTTATTGCAGCTTGAGTTGATTTTCAACTTGAACAACAGCAAAATCAACTCAAACATCCGTGGACTTTTGCTCACCACCCGGTGCCGATCAATCTGATTTTTTAGTGCTGCTCGAGCTACTGGTGCTAAATTGCAGTGCAAAAAGCACAAAATGCATATTTCTACCCATTGGTGGAACTCCACGGAATCTCATGGAGTTTTTCTGTAAGTCTGTGGAATTCTGCAGAGTGAAACTCCACGATTTCCACCCAACTCTAATCGTTTGTTGCACAAGTCGCTTTTTGCACATTGGCACTTTTGACTGAATCATTATGTTTTAACTGCTGATGAATTGATAAATTGAATTTGATTTGTTGTCTTTTAATCTGTTTGTGATTCTTTTTAACTGATTTACTGCTTACCACTCGCTATTGGTGAAGGCTCAGGAGCGATTTTACTCTTAGTTGCATACCTCTATAATGCCATTTTGGGAGGCAGATTAGTTGTTTTGCTTGGCTGTCCTGCCTATTTACTCCTTGCCTGGTCGGGACCAGGAACCAGATATTATGCTGGAAACCACTCTTACTTGTGCACTGAACTCAAAGCACTATACTTGCTGAGTTATTCGACTGCTTTCAACAGTGTAAATGAAGGAAAAATAAAACTATAATAACTCGTTATTATCATTTTATTTTTTCCTGCAGAGGTAGCTTTGCGGGGTGGGGTGGGGCTGCTCTGCTGTCAGAGCAGACGGTGGAGTGGTGGACACTCTGTAAATGCGCTTGAATGTTTGGCCGGCTGTCTCGGGCCGGCGAAACAGTCATGCGCACTTTGCATGTTCTCCACCCAGGCTGCATAACAGCCTGGGTGGAGAACATGCCCAGGCTCCCAGTTCCTGGCTGTGTGCCCAACCATGTGGTCAGACCAATCACAATGCTGCATTTGTATCTTAAAGTACAGCCCTCCTAATCGTATGCTGTACTTCCCCCAGCAATTTCAGATTAAATGTCTTCCTTTTAAATACATCATGCAGAGAGTCTTATTTTAGGGGATTTTAATTATTGGGAAACTGACGACAATAGGTGTAAAAAATCTAGAGACTTCAAGGAATTTTATCCAGCTTATATCTTGCACAATAAGTGTCCTCTCCTATGATTATTAAATGACATAGCCCAGATGAAGTTTGGACAAAAATCTCCTACTCACTAGTTTATGTGTTCTTCCCTGTCTCTGGTCTGATCATTTTTTGAATACATTTAATGTGGTTGGCCTACAACAAAAATATATAAAACCAAGAAGCAATAACTATGTTCCTAATTGGTCGCATATAGATAAGAACAGTTTTTGTGGCAATCCTCATGGACTCTGCACCTAGTTTCTGGCTAGATGTTCAGTTCATGGAGAAAAAAGTCTCTTCCTAGCTATCACCCTACAGTAATAAACCTGCTTCCTTACGTAAAGCAGAAAATGTGAAACATACAGTATCCTCACTGTGGATTTCTAAGGAACTGAAACTCGCTAAAATAAAACTCCGCCAGAAATGGCGCAGGGACTACACACCTGACAATAACATTTAAAGGACTATGGAGTTTTAATTTTGTACTTTAAGACTCTCTTCTTTATGAATAAGATCTTGCACTCTGGCAATAAATCCAAGGACATTTTTTTAAATGTGAGTTAATTATCTAGCCCAGGAAAATTGTCTCTGCCAATAGCCCCTACCCAGGAGTTCTGCAACATGTTAAATGCATATTTTATCATAAAAAATAAAATAATTCAAAACAGAATTGCACCAGGCTTCAAGGAGCCTCAAATATCCTCTTGTGACATGAATCCTACTGCACTCTCTCATTTCCCTGCTCTTAGTGAAGAACCGTTATTTGAGCTAATAATCCTTTCCCCACTTAGGTACCTTAATCTTTTATTCCTGAAATAGTTGGCCCCTTTCTGTCTGTTCTAAATTCTCCTATGGCTCAAGGAATTATACCTACCCATTTAAAGAGGCAGTAATAATTCACCTTCAAATAAATACAAGCTGAAGATCCATTACTCTTGAAGAACTACCACCCCATCTTCTTGTTTCCTTTTCCTGCCAAATTATTAGACGTGTAACTGGCTCAGATTTTATATTCTCATTTGGAGAACTCTCAGTTTTTGAATGTACGCCAGGTGGGGTTTTGTCCTGTTCACAGTACTGAATCAGTAATGATCTCTGTAGTAGATGAAATTCGTAAAAACGACAACAAAGGCTTTCGGCATTAGTCCTACTTGGCCTGTAAGCAGCTTTCGAATCGGTTGACCACAAATTATTGGTGAACCGTGTGAAAGCTGCTGGGCTTCAGAGCTCAGCCTTGGATTTGATAAAATCCTACTTGGTGAACAGAACACAGATGGTTATGCTTTAAGGCTCCAGCAATTCAACTGGACTGTGAGGTCCCACAGGGCACTTCTTTCTTACCGCATTTATTTATTATTTATATCAAACTTCTTACTTAAGCTCTGAACAAGATGAACTGCAAAATATGTAACTATGCGGATAATTCCCAGCTTCTGTTTAGTTTTGATGGCCATCATGAATCCCAAAGAAACTTCCAAACTGTTATGTGGGTTATTTGCTACTGGATGGGCAACAATTTCCTAAAGCTTAATGCAGATAAAACTGAAATTGTTATTTTAAACAATAAAATTAACTCTTTGAACCCTTGGCCCTCTGAAATAGGGGAATCCCCTGTTCCAAAAATATCGACTAAAAGCTTAGGTTTTATTATTGACAATGAGCTTACCTTGAAAACTGGGATAGGCTCAGTGATTTAAATCTGTTTCATGAATCTGAGGAAAATAAAAAAGTTTTCTAGGTACCTTACTCATGAGATCTTAATTCTGGTGGTCATGGCACTTATTACTTCTCACCTAAATGATGCCAACTCTTTGTATCTCTGCCTTCCGACAAAACCTGTTATGCAGATTGTCCAAAGTCAGGCAGCCAGACTTATCTTTAAGGTACCTAGAACCTGCCACATCCCTCCTCTATTGAAAGATCTTCACTGCCTTCCACTGGAGCAAAGATCACCTTCATATTCTCTTCAGATTATCTTTTACAGTATACTGGGAGGAGGGTCCCCACTTTTGAAGACCAAAATTATGAAATATCTACCAATTAGGAATTTACAATCATCCTCCTCCAATCTACTTATCACCCCCAAATTCAAGAGGCAAAGGATAGGTGGTGCCAAGTGCTACATACAGGACCCTATAATATGGAATTCTTGGCCGCAACCACTACGCCCTCAGATGGATTACTAGTAATATAGGAAGGAGTTACAGACTTGGCTGTTCAGGCAGGCCTATTAGTCTCCATCTTTCTTTATGTGTACATTGCTTGATTTGATAACATAACATAACTAGGTCTCCCGGGTTTATGGTTTTTAACATTTCCATCTGAATTTATCCATATTTATTTTTGGCCCATCTTATTGGTATTTAACAATATTCATTTTTTTGTTTTGAGAATAAATCGAGTGATAAAATGGCATAGTTCCACATTTATTTAACTGCTAAACATGCTCTCAAAACATGCTCTCATACTTTGATGCCAGTCACCTTTTAGCAAATTAAGCATCCAAATATAGCAAAACATTACACCCACAGGTAAATATCAGCATTATACCTTAATTACATGTTAACATATGCCTATATTTTGGAATATTTAAATGTTTTTAAACTCCCTATGCTGCTCAGCTGCTGTCCTGGAATTCACAACAGACAACATGGAGAGTCATTCACAAGAGGAACTATTTTCATTATTTATCAGCTTTTAAAAAGAAATACAGATGCAAAACATATAGTTTTCTGTTTGTATCTATCTGTAAAAATCAGTAAAAACGGAAAACTGGAAGCCTTACACATAACATAACTGGTTAACGAGGAAAAAATGCACAGAGTCCTAATGCCATCAAAAATGGTTCAGAACAGAAGGTAAAAAATCTAGGATAGACCCTGCAAAAAGGGCCAAGGTCAACACAACCTTCCTCTGACAGTGCCTACTCTGTACAGGTGGTTGCAAGTGGTTGGTACTGGCACTCACTTTTGGGAACTGCGACTTATTTTCATCATCAGACTGGACCCACAACAAGGAGAATGTCCGAAATGGAGAAGAAAGGAGGGAGAGAATGATAGAAAAAAGTGACAAAGGGTGAAAACAGAGATGAAAAAGAACCAACCATTGTGAAGTAAAGACTGGATGAGAAAATAAGACAGGAAAATGGAAATAGGCCTGAGGTGGATTTAAAACTAGGCAGCCTTGATATTCATTAAACCCAGCTTTTGACAAAATGTGTGGCAGGCTCCTACAAAACTGGGTCTCTAAACTACTAGAATTCCATTTGAGTCAAGATGCCAATTAAGGCTTTTCTTCTGGAGAGGTCACACACCATACAGGCACTGCTTTGAAATATTATGATCATCCATTACAGTATTGGAGGACTGCTATCATCTTAGCTTGCATGTAGGTTCCATTACACTACTGCTGTCATATTGCTGGTACCTGCAGCTATATTTGCAGTTGTTTAGTGCCATCACTGTGGGGTCAAAATCTGATAGAGCAGATGGATCTACTGAGACAGATGTATTTCTAACACTAAGCTATTAATACCAATAATACATTTCTTTGTTTTTAAATAAATGAAAATGGTAGTACAAGCAAAAAGATCGCACGAAGATGAAGTCACTGCATAAGGTTATTCATTAGTTTACAGCTTGCTATTATCTTTCACTGATAACTCTCCAAGCCATCTTTATTTTAAGTTCCATGCTGTCATCCAAATTATACCTGCTATCACATTACCTTTTCATAGAAAGTCAACATAAACAAATCAAAGTTTGAAATACTTACTTTGGTACAGCCTGGCAACTCTTCCCTAAAGGGTCCCTGCATGTTTTGAAGCAAGCTGTTGAACAGGCTTCGTACCGCCACTCACAAGTAGAGTAAGATGAATACTTAAACTTTGCATCTACGAGAAGACAGAACATATATACATAGGATGAATGGTTTGCAAAGGCATTTTTGCTATGTAAAAATATATATGCTAACAGATAATTAACATTATTCTGCTATGTTTTTTTGAAGTACATGCCCAACCTTCTAATTACAGAGCACTATGGGCTTCCCAGGGCCTACCTTATGGGAGATTTATATATGTAATAAAAGGTTCAAGACTTGCCAAGGGGGATTAAATGCCAAGTCGACATGGCTGTTTATAACGACATTCAGGCTGCAGTGGCAGGCTTGGGACATGTTTTAAGGTGCTACTTAAGTGGTGCTAGTCCACTGGTAGAATTTAATTCATATGCCCTGAGTATATGGTATAACAATCTACAAGGGATCGGTATATGGTCTGCCACTCTACAAGAACTTATAAGTAAATTAAATTAGGTATAAAGTGAGCGCAAGCACTTTAGCATTGCTTAGCAGTGGTAAAGTGCACAAAGTCCTAAGGACATCAAAAATTAATTTAAACATACCTTGAAGGTAAGTAGGTAAACAGTTTAGGGGAAGACCACCCTAAGGGTAACACGTTTAACAGTGATAAAGTCCCTTTCTAAAGTGGGACTAAACTCTTCCAGACTCTCACAAGAACCAATCCACTTTAGTGTAACCGACCTGGGTTCAATCATGTCAGACTGAAATTGCACGTTGGTTATGATTAATTCTTATTCTCAGTTCCACAGTTTTTATCCTATTTTACTCATACCATGCTACTCTTTATTTTAGCATTTCTTCTACTGTTAATGCACTGTCTAGGTACCTTGAACATTGTTTCAAACTTGACTACTATGTGTCATGTTTTGGGGGCTTGAACATAGGTCTATTTTATTTCATTTGCATGACATCTAGTCGGTGGTATCCTTATCCTGCGAGGTGGAAACTTGCACACCCCAAATATTAATCCACTTTCTTTTTTTTTTTTTGTGTACTTAGTTTTATATAGTGCAAACTTGACCTGAAGGTATCGGGTATCGGAGGACACATTCAGTTTTTTAGGCACGGGGAGATTGAGTGATTTGCCCTGAGTCACAGGATGTTGTGCGTCCTTGCCGACACTTGAACCCGGTTCCCCAGATTTGAGATCGACCGCCCTAGCCATTAGGCCAACTCCTTTGCACGTTCCTACAGGAGATATTCAAAAAATTCTTTAATGTCTTCTATTGATCAGTTTTCTGCATTATTCGTGCAACCCCCAACCCTCCTTAATTTGGGCCCAGAGTAAAATTCATGGACTCACTATTTAAAATGCTACTGGGGATCACTATGCTCTGAGGGAACATTATATTGGCTGTTGTTTATGAACTGTTATGCATCGCGAAGAGCCAGGTCTGCTTAGTAAGGGTCACATCCGTCTCAAAATCCTTGAGGGATTCTCTAGATTGTATTACTATTTTAATTTCCAACAGAATAAAACCATGATATTCAGGCAATTATTTCAGCATGAGTACTTCTCCCATAATCGGTAGACAGTGATCCAATTTACAATACTACAAACCCTACACATTCATTTAGAAATATACAATATATTTTTTTGTAGAGCATCCTACCACAATTTGGTCACCTCTAAAGATTAGTAGCTAGAGACAGACTTCAGAAGTATGGAAGGCTGGACTAGCCTTGCCAGGGTTCAACGTGTAACTTGTCTGAAATGGTATAAAATGAATCAAATGATCTCCCTTTCTTACGAAAATAATAGGAGTCTTATAAACGTGGCAAATCTAGCATTTGCCTTTGTGCTTCTTTCATTTTGTGTTTAAATATGACTAGGAAGAGAATGTTTTCACAAGTTTAATGCAAAAATGTGGTCAGCATGCGGTATCTTTGGTTTCCATGTCAATGTGTTCAATAACATACTTTTTAGACATCCAAGGAAACTTCATCATCATTAATGTTTCAGAAGACACCCAATACAAAAGCAAAGCAAACGATCATTTCAATAGACGGGGTAAATAGCAACAAGCGCACCTTGGAGGATTTTCAGGTAATAACATTCTGATATACATAGATACTTATTTTAATCAATCAAAGCAAATTGAATGATCATATTCTCATTTCAACATTCAGCATTTTAGCTTCAGATAAGATGCTAATAATTGCACAATTTTCTCATTAATATCAATCTCTCTCGCACTTTAATAATGTGCTTGTGGAGTGGCCTTCCTCCTTTGCTGTTGATTTCATGTGAGGACTTTGGCGCTACTGCATATATGAATGTCAGTAATTCCCAAGAAAAAAACAACCCGTCCCCTTAATATGTTGGCACTGAATGCTAAAAAAGAAGAGAGCCTCACTCTCTCAGCAGTGAAGCTTAGGCTAAGTCGATCTCACCTCTTTAAGAAACTCCAATTAAAATGTGCATTTCTGGTGTAAATACTATGCCAATCATTACAAAGGATGAACGCTTGTTTCTCTCTATATAGTACCTCCACTTTGCCCATCTAAAAAAATCATAATTTAGATCTAAAATGTTCATTCTGTGCAGGACATGCACAAACTTATTTGAATAACCTACAAAGCCTAGGTGCGCCGTACCATACTCGACAAACAACTTTCCACACCATTGTTTCTGAGACGTAAAAATGATCTCTTGCACTTAACTGTAACATACCACTACAATATTTAGGTTTTTCACTGGGCCCTTTCTTCACGGTCATCCCCAGACTTTTGCCTTCACCCCCTGTTTTCTAAACCCATTTGTGTTGGTTTTTAGGACTCTGCACACTTTACCCTTGCTAAACAGTGCTTTTGATCTCTCCTTAAATCATGGTAGAATTGGCTTATACCCAATTGGCATATTTGATTTACTTGTAAGTCCTTAGTAAAGGGGCACTAGCTGTGCCTATGGCCTGTATATTAAATGATGCTATTGAGCTTGCAGTTCTGATTGTGCCACTCACTAAAGCAGCACTTTAAACATGGCTCAGGCTTACCCTTGCAGTCTGTGAGTGCAGTTAAACTGCCATGTCGACCTGGCACAGTAAACCTTTTGCAAGGCCCAAATCTTCCGTGCTAATACATGTAGGTCACCCCTAGGACAGCCCAGTGGGCAGGTTGCAATGTACTATTGGAACATGTACTTTTTAGTTTTGCATGTCCTTGTAGTGAAAAACTCTTAACATTGGAGATACCTTATTCCATTTAATATGCTGTGATTTTCAAATGGAAGAGCGTAACAAGTTCATGTTCGATGTCTTTGGAATTGTAATGAAACATCCTAACTTAAGTCGGATTTTAAATTACAATTTTAAAAATGCACTATTAGAAAGTTGGTATTTTTCTGCCTTAGCAATATAGTGCCTTCAGCCTGTCTCTGGGTCACATGACTAGGTGTAGTTGACAGTTGGGTTTTATGTATTCCTCCTAGACATCCCCAGACAACAGAGAGCTTAGGTGTACCTGAATGGGACATTGCTGGCAGGAAGGCAGAGCAAAGCAGGGCACAGCCCTACTTGCACTTGAATAGGCGGTGTCCTGCCTCCACACAAAGGACTGCATAACTTCTGTAGTTAGCCACTTGAATAGGCTGTGTCCTGCCTCCACACAAAGGACTGCATAACGTCTGTAGTTAATCTGGAGCCAGGGAAGGCAGGATGCCTGAGAACATCAAAGGGAATTTCTAAAACCTCCCCCCACCTTCCAGAGGAAGGGCACCAGGTATAAAGATTGGAAATCAGGCACCACCTCTTCAGTACATTTCTGGACCTGTGGATAATCTACCAGGAAGAAGGACTACTGTGCTGCTGAAAGGACTGACATGTTGTTGGACTTCTGCTCTGAAGGACTGCTGCCCTGTTGTGCTGACCTGCTGTCCTCTTGCCTGAGTGAGAAGGACTGGGCCTGCATTTGTTGAAATCAGGACCACAAGAGTGACTCCAAGGGCTAGTTGGCTGGCCTCCTGACTTGAGACTCAGGGACAGAAAGCTTCCACAACCTGGACCCCAGTCCTGGACTTTTGGTAGTGGGCCTAAAGTGCTCTGCCAACCTCCACAGATCTAGCGGAACCAATACATCTCCTCCTCATGGTGCAACCCCGAGCAGAATTGACACATCACCGCTGCTGTATGGATTAGACCCATCGCAAAGCCTCACATTGCCTCCACTGCCCGCAGCCTCATCGGAACCACCGCCTCGTGATGCATCCTCAGCAGAGGTCCTCCCATCCCTCGTCAACAGCAGCCTCGAGGATGATGACAGATTCATCATTGCAGATTTGCAGCTCCTCGGAACCCAGGCATCACCCTGACTGCACAACGCATTCTCAACTCAGGACTTAGTATCACAAGCCCTTGTCGATGGGATCATCGATGACAATTCAGGACCTTGCATCGCAGCTTTGCTGCACCTCAGAACTGATGCATAGATTCGGTTGCACAACGCATCTTTGACACAGATCCTCACAATGCTATGCAAACCAGAATTGTAGTTTTTTGTTCAGCTTGCCTAAGGGGGTCCCTGTAGCCAGCAGCACTCCATCGCTGGTGGCCTGAACTTGTGACTTTGTCCCAGTCTGGCACGACCATATATCCACAGTTGGCGCTTTTTGGTTTTTGAGGCTATTTTCGCATAACTCTTTAAAATTGCATATGTCCGGTACTACTGATTGGATTATTGTCATTTTGGTCTTGTTTAATTTATTTACAATAACTTTATTTTCATCACTTGGAAGTGGGATCATTTTTGTGTTGTGTTTTCAGTTTATTACTGTTTGAAGTGCTGCACAAATCCTTTACACATTGCCTCCGAGTTAAGCCTAACCGCTCGGAGCAAAGTTACCAGAGGCTTGAGCACAGGTTAATTTTGGGTTGGCTTGTGCCTCACCCTGACAAGGATTGTGGTTGCTGCTTGACCAGGGCTCACACCCCAGTCAAACAACAACCCAATTTCGTCCACCAGGCCGTAGACTCAGCTTGACCTAAAACATTTGATAGATTTCTCCTTTTTCACCTAACTTTAATCCAGTGTTGAAAGCACATCAAATAATAATAAAGGTACATGCAAGGTAATTCATCTAAGTATGATCTCAAACAAATAGTTCATTTAGTATTGGTTGCACACTACATTTTCGTGATAGGAAAATAACATAAGGCAGTAAATTAACTTTATTTTTGAGACTTTGGTCGCTCTTTATACTGAACGTATAAACCTGTTGACTCTGCTCTGCTCCCACTGTGACTTTATTTTGTGTCCTATTTTAGGTTTTACCTGTAGGCCAGCACTACAAATTGCATGTCCTCTGTCACATTCATGAATCACCATACTATTAGTTTCAAGTGATCATCATATGCTCCACTCAGATAAACAAAACACAAGCAACCAGGATCTTGGTTTAGAGATCGACAGACAGGTTACACCCGTCACAAACGTGCCGGATATCCCGTCCGCTGTATTACAAGTGCAGTCTATCCTGAGGCACTTGGGATAGAGTGGGCAGGCTATCCATGACGTTTGTGACAGAGTTTCCCATCCACTGAACTCTAAATCAGGCCCTGTGGTGCTTTGGTGTTACCCAAATTGTGGAGTTCTGGCAGGGCATTTAAAATTCTATTTATGTCAAGGACCAGCTCATTCAACAATTCTACTAAAGAAAGGAGGAGGATTTTCTGAAATCCGTTTGTGGTCTCCAGAGCATTGGACCTCCATCGTGATAAACCTGATAGAGAGCCTGGGGGAACTCTTAAATATGAGTTGCCTCTTATCCAATCAGTACACAGGTCTTATCAGGGTTAGCTGCAGCAAAACGGTGGTTAACTGACTCCCGCTCCCATGCTGGTCAACTTCTGACTGTGTGGTCTCCTTCCATATCCCATCTTAAACCAAATATCTTTTACCTCAGCACCACCTCCAACATTCCAAAGATGACATCATACGATTTAGCTCCAGTTTACTCTGAAGCATTGTCTACAACACACACAAACATCTTGTATGCAGACCAATAAAGAAAGATAAATCCTCAGAAATCTTTAAGCTAACCAGTGCTGCAGTGAATTCTGCTGAGGCTAAACTAGAGCTAGTGAAACAGCATTACCTCTGTTAGGATAGTTCATCTTCTGCGAGCACTAGAATTGTTATATCCTCCTTGGTGGTACATTTAGATCACATGCATCTTTTGCTACTTGATGGAAAAAACATGCGACTATTTGAATTTCAAATGAGAAACATACCTACAAGTTTAAACAGAGTAGAGAGTCTGTAAGCATCAGAATGACGGTATTTCGCAAGGCATACAGAGGAGGCTGAAATGCGCACGAAATATCCTGGCTTGTAAAAGGACTCAAAAGACTTATATCTGGCAATCCAGGTATTTTTGTGGATAATAAATGTGGATCGGTTTTGAAAGTCTTCACTCTTTTGCCATTTAGAAACAGCAAGTTTACTGTCCAGTCCCACGTGCAGAAAGAAATTCGGTCGATCCGCCATTTCAAATGATACCAGCGTTAGGTCTGAAAAAAAAACAGGTAAACAAACAGAAATAAATGATAACTTAAAATACAAAGCCAGTACACAATACTTGTATGCTGCTTGTCATTTTACACGAGGAAATATCTTCAACAAAAGATTGTAACTTAAAAAATGTGATTCTATTTAGAGTCAAATTAAACAAAATTGTTTAAATATTCCATTTACAGAAGGAGGGCAATGCTCGATGGCGATTCAGTCTTTAATGTCATGGTTTGTTTTGTATTTTGTAGTAGCACTGTTGCTTATCATGTAGAAATTCAGAGGTCGTTATCTCACAATTAACAGGTGGGCACTGTAGACACCATACATGGTTATCATCATTCACAAACATAACGTGCAGCTCTTTGTTTTGGGTAAAATATATAAAAATAAGGGCCAGTGTGTAATCACCTACTCTTTAATTTTTCCTTTTATAAAAACTATTCTAATAATCAAAGTTAACAAGTAACGTTTTGCCAAAACCTAACCTCCACCAGTTTTACATTAACCATGCACCATGATTTATATAGTGTGGAAGGTCAGGGCATGTGTAATGTGAAGATACTTATAACCAAGGCTTTAAGTGGGATGAAAAAACTGGGGGGTCTCTCAAAGGGGCGTGGCCAATGTAATTAAGGCCGTGGCTTAAAAATGGGTAAGGTAAAAATCTTTGCTTAGCCTAGTGTGCTGCCCGATTTGTATTTTTCAGTTTCTGCCATTCCATCCAGATATATGATACAAGTACCATTATACCTACAACAAGTCAGGACTATTGGCTTTGGCAATGGTTGTTAGTTGCATAAGATAAATAAGCAGCAACTATGGCTTGATTATAATATTGAAAAAGCTTCCACTTAGAGTTTCAAAAAGGAAATTGAAAGAGAAAATGACTCTCTTTAAAGGATTTTCCTTCCCCTAAAACGCTCACCTGGCATGACGTCATGCCAGGTAACTTCTCCACTAGTGAAGAGTGGGCAGTGTGAGCATGCCCACATCAATGTGCCTGCTGTCACTGCAGTCCGGAAAAAAACAGACTGCCTGTACCAGGGCACAAAACAGAACCCGATAGAGACCCGTTTCGAGGCCCCTGTAGAGATGGCCTTGCAGTAGGGGCGGGGAACAACGCTTAAGGCACAATGACCATGACACGGAAACTTCAGTTGCTAGTTGGGCCGGAAGTCCAGTGCGACCTCCGCCCGTTTATTTAAGCTCTCTGGCCACGCCTGGCCAGAGAGTGTTACAATGTGTAGTTGCCCTTCCGGGCTATAGGTCCCTTAGATTAGAAGACTAGACCGTTACATCCCATCCCAAGTTAGTGTTCTTCCAGAATGTCAACATGAGAAATCTGCCAGTCTCTGGGATTGGGTCTCAAGTTGTATGGGTGCTGCGTGTCACGTTGACTTATCACCGGGCTGGCTGCTGATGCAGTTTCCCAGGTGTTGTCTTGTCCACATTCTGCGGATAGAGTGACAGGTTTGTGGTGTCTGCTCGAAATATCTTCTGTACGAAACGGCGAACAGCTATTGGTAGGGTACTCATCACCTAGGACACTGGGATGCGGCGGCTCCATATTGTCTGGTTGTACCTGCTTGAACCAGGATATGTTCTGGGTGATGGTCTCCTCTCCTTTCGTAGCAGTGACGGCAGTCCCGTTGATGTTCAGTACTGTCCACAATCCTGGCTCATACAGTGTGCGGAATTTTCCTCCGTTGCGACGGTGACGCACTAGGACAGTGCACCCTGGTGCTATGACTCGGGATCGTGCTCTTCTTTGGCGGCTAGCTTTGTCGTTGGTCACAGTTCGTCGGCTTTGTGCCTCTCCTGGATTGTATGGTTCTGGCACCCAGCCGTCTGCCACCGGAATGGTGTTTCGCCGGGGCCCGGCCAGCATCAGTGCCAACGGCGACCATTGTTTGGTGCAGTGTGGGGTACTTCGGTATTCCCTTAGAAACCGGTGAAGGGCCACTTCAGGATCCGACTGTTCTGCTACTGCTATCTGAAGTATTTTGTTGAGTGTTCGCATGAAGCGGTCTGCTTCACCATTTGCTTGCGGCCATTGCGGGGTGATGCGGTGATGTTTTCACTCCTAGATGTGATAGCAGTGCCGTGAACTCTCCTCCTTGGAACGGTGGTCCGATGTCGGTTTTTACTACTTGAAGCAGGCCAAACAGGGCAAACACCTTCTCCAGTACAGGCTGTAAATTGTTGAAGGATGTGGATGGTATGACTTCCACGAGAGGGTACTTCGTGTAACTGTCGACTAAGACAGCAGTCACTCTTCCATCAGGGAAGCTCCCGAAGTCTAGACTCACCCATGACCACGGAGAGGGTGCAGGATCCTCTGTTATCACAGGCGCTGGTGCCTCGGGGCTGCTGGTGCGTTGACAGGCCCGGCAGTTCCTAACAACGGTGTGCACTGCCGCTTCTAAACCAGGGAACCATACTTTTTCCTTCATGCGCGACTTCATCCTCACGGTTCCTTGATGGCCTTCATGTGCCGATACTGTCACTCGTTCCTGAAGGCCTATGGGGATGACAATCCGTGTCCCTCGTAGCACCATGCTATTGTCAGCAGCGCTTAGTTCGTCATGGACTCTCCACATTTTCCCCAGCCGGGTTCGATCTTCTTCATTCCATCCTGTGATGCCCTGGAGGAATCATTCCCACGATCCCTGGCGTAGAGCTTCCAGCACTTTCTGTAGCACTGCGTCTTTGTCTGTTTCTGCTTTGATCTCCTCTACAGTGAGGGCTCATGGACTGGCCCATTGTGATAGCATGCGCACGTATTCTTCGGTACATTGTTCTTGTCCATTATCTTCTGCACACTCTGCTAGCAGGTGTCGCGACAGAAAATCAGCCGGATTTTTGGCTCCAGGTCAGTACTCTATCTCCATTTGGTAATGCTGTAGTTGGATTGCCCACCTTTCGATCCTGGGGGGGGGGTGCAGAGCGGAGCCTCTGATCAGAGAGAGCAGTGGCTGGTGGTCGGTTACCATTTTGAAAGGGTGTCTGCTAATGTAGAGATGAAAGTGGTTACAAGCCCACTTGATGGCGAGTGCTTCCCGTTCGATTTGGGAGTAGCGAGCTTCGGTTGGTGTGAGCGATTTGCTTGCAAACGCTAGTGGTGCCCACTTTCCTGGTTCTGTCTCCTGGGCCAGGAGCGCTCCTAACCCTACGGGGCTGGCGTCCACTATAACTTCCGTCCGTTGCGCAGTGTCGAAGTAGGCTATAGTGGTTTTGCTCAACAGGGTCGACTTTACTTTCTGGAACGCTTCGTCCTCCTGTTGTCCCCACTTCCATTCCACATCTTTCTTGGTGAGGGCTCTTAGAGGTTCGGCTATTGTAGCAAGGTTGGGTATGAATCGACCACAGTATGTGGCCATGCCCATGAAACTCCGGACTTGGGTTACTGTGGTAGGAGCCGGTGCTTGCTGAATAGCTTGCAATTTCTTGGGGTCTACTTGTACGCCGTCTTGACTGAATACGTAGCCACAGAATTCAATAGATTTTTGAAAGAATTGACATTTGTCCCGGTGGAGTGTCACTCCATGGTCGATCAGGAGTCATAGGGTGGCTTGGAGACGACGGTGATGTTCCTCTAGTGTTGCTGAGTGTATGAGAATGTCATCACTGACGTTGAGGACCCCTTGAAGCCCCGATAACATTTCTTTGACCGCATTTTGGAATATCTCAGCTGCCGAAGAAATACCAAAGTTCAACCTCTTGTAGCGTCGTAGTCCTAGATGAGTTGAGAAGGTTATGATGTACCTACTTTCTTCTGCCAGCTTCAGCCGGCGTTGAGGTCGAGTTTTGAAAACCACCTGGAGCTGTTGAGATCAACTAGGATATCATCGACCATTGGTGTGAGATGGCACTCACGCTTGATTGCTTGATTCGGCATGCGCATGTCGATGCAAAGGCGTATCTTTCCGGGCTGCTTTGGTTTCTCAGCAATGACCATGGGCGACACCCATGGTGTTGGTCCGGTGACCTTTTCGATTACTACTTTCTGTTCTAGACTCTGCAGCTCTTGCTCGACGAGCGGCCGGAGGTGAAATGGTATCCGGCGGTGTCGTAAGGCAATTGGTTTCACGGCCTTATCAATGTGTAATTTCACCGGAGGCCTCTTCATGCACCCAAGGCCTTTAAAGAGTTGTGGGAACAGCTCCATGATGTCATCGTTTCGCAGTGTCTTGACTGCGTTGGCAAATGCTACCAGCCCTAAATCTTTGGCCATGTGGCTGCTTACAAGGATTTCTGCCTCTCGGTCTATAACGTGGAACGTCGTGGTGACTTCGTGGGTGTCGGACTTGACCTGTACCTTCAACTTTCATTTTAGAGGTAACAGCTTCTGACTTCAGTACGTTAGGATCTTCACGTTTGACGGGGTTAGTGCTGGTCTTGGCTTCAATTGTTTGTACTGTTGGCAGCCCATGACGTTTACTGATGCTCCCGTGTCAATGAGTGCCATCACTGGTGTTCCTGCAATCTCAATGGCGCATGCCAGTTGAGGCCTCCGTCTTCTCTTGAGATCACTCGCGAATGATATCAGGTACGCTTCCGCCTCTTCATCAGTGGATGAATCTTGTAGATATTGCTTCCGATTGGCTGTTGCTTTCATTGCCTTGGAGTTCTCCCCTTCATCAAGCGACAATAGTCGCACTGCTTTGGACGGTGGTCATCTTCCACGCGCTCCTCTGCTTCGGGCTCCTCCCCGACAGACACTAGCATAGTGATTGGGGATGCCGAATTTGGAGCATGTCCTACCTTGTGCAGGGCATTCCTCCGGTGGGTGTTCTTCATTCCCACAGTAGCCACAGCGTGACCCTCGTGAGCTTTTGGTTGACCATCAACCTCAGGTGCCTCTGGATGAGGTGCGTAAAGCATCTGCTCTCTCTGTTTTGATCGTTACAGGTTTTTCTGCCTGTTGGGCAAGCGCAGCATCCATGACTGTTGCTATAGCATCAGACAGTTCGTGCAATTTTGCTAGGATAAGGATATCTTCTAGGGTGATTCCTGGCTGTCGCAGTATGAGGGTCCGAAGATGTTTGTTGCGGCACCCTTGGATTGCTTGGGCTCTCACCTCTTTATTCTGGTCATCATCCGTGCATGTACTGGCCAGTTCTCGCAGGCGAACGTGGAACACGTCCATTGTTTCACCTTCCCTCTGACGCGCCTGACGGATCTTGAAACGCTCGTAGTCGGGGTTGAGTTGCGGGTCAAAATGGGCATTTAGAGCCCTGACGGCTGCGTCATAGTCAGAGGGAGGGCCTGTGTTCGGGAGGTGGGCGAACAGTTTGTATATTTCCTCCCCACCAAAATAGAGCAGTAGCGACCTTTTGACTTCGCCATCCGTCTCGCGAGTCACGGTGAAGTAATTGTTGAGTCTGCCGATCCACACCGTCCATCTGGGCGACGCCGTGGCAGGGTCGATCAGTTCGCTGAACGGAGGCAGCGCTGCAATCTGGGAGTGCTGTGAAGTGGGCTGCACCACTTGTTGAGCAGGGCCACGTTCTGTTGGGCTGTGGGCGCGGCTGCTGCACCTGGGTTCGACATGGTGGTCTTCAGGGAACGTCAGCAACGTGGTGCTTGCTTTAAAGCTAAGTGAGCAAGGAAAAGCTGGCTGGATATGCCTTGTCACCAGAAATCAGCCTTCTGTCTTCCGCCCAGGATGCTAGGGTGATGGGAACTGCTCTCCTTGCCTGCTATTGTGTCTTCCCCCAAAGCACAGCCAGACACGTGTGCCCACCAGCGAGAGGCAAACAGGTGACTGCAGGGCCAAATGCTCAGCTCGGCTCTGTGACGGAGAAACACAGGGTCCTGGCAGGCAGGGAAACGCTGCCGAGATAAGCGCACGTGCGCGCGGTGATGAGGCGGTGTGAGGGCACAGACTCACGGTTGGCAGGCTCATGGAGACGCGAAGGCCGGCAGGGTGACACTGCTGAAGTCCTCGCGGTAATTGTATTCCGCTGTTCACTTGCGGCCGAAGGCTCTGGCAGGAGCGCGCCGGCCACTCTGAGATGCGGCACAAGGAGGAAACACCACGAAGGGTCACAGCTGGTACCAGGGCACATGACAGATGCACAGCAGTAATTAGGTATGGATGACGCCCATCCTTCGTCGCCAGTGTAGAGATGGCCTTGCAGTAGGGGGGGGGGGGAAACAACGCTTAAGGCACAATGACCATGACACGGACTTCAGTTGCTCGTTGGGCCGGAAGTCCTGTGCGACCTCCGCCTGTTTATTTAAGCTCTCTGGCCACGCCTGGCCAGAGAGTGTTACAATGTGTAGTTCCCTTCCAGGCTATAGGTCACTTAGATTAGAAGACTAGACCGTTACAGCCCCCTTTAAAGAATTGCTGGTGCTCAGCACCGGTGAGACCCGGCCCACTGAAAGCCCTGCTTATAACACTTGGCAGCTGACTTCAATGACTGTGTGGGTGTGTGTATATTTGCGTGTGGGTGTGTATGGTGTGTATCCCGTAGGTATTCCTGGCAGGCATTACGCTGGGCAGATTATGTAACTTTACTTTGCCTCCTTCCTACTTTTCTTGATTGATGTGCTTTGCTTCTAAAATATTTTAAAGTGTTTCACCAAAGAAGTAGAAGGGCTGGTCAAGAAAAAATCGTCTAAGAATGTCTAATGGCAGTGATTTTCGGAAGTGGAAGAGCTCCAAATCACATGGTAGAATTGCCGAGCTAGTTCATAACAGGGAGTGCAGCATGGTGCACCTACTGATTGTGATCTATATTTATTAAAATGGTGACTGGGTTAAAACAAAGAGGATAGAGGAAAAATGCACGTGGCGGGTAGTGAATGAGGACTTTTGTGAACTTTTGTGAAAGCCAGTGCTTTAAATGAGGCCGGTACTGTTCGGTACTGGGTACCAGCACTTTTTTGAGAGTGACGTAATACTTTTAATTGGAGAGTACCGGCACTTCTCAGAAACAAGCAGGTACTCTGGTACAGAGTACCAGCACTTCTATTTTTCCATTTCAAGCACTGGTGAAAGCTGTCTAAATGCCCAAGTCAGCAAAGGCTCAGTTGTAATCAATGTAATTGATTAACGGTGGGAAGGTAGTGGGTGAGTTAAAGATGCACCTTCCTGACTTTTTCGAAGAGAAGTAGGAGAGAGCTTTTGGGCAGTTGTTGAATAGGGTGGAGGAAGCAGGCACTCAACGTGCATTAGGCTAGAAGGGCGTTACCATGGCCCATGCTGCTGCAGCTCATGGGACACTAACAGTTCTTTAGCTGATTTGAGCTGGGCTGCCCTGCAGATGGGGCCTCGATGACAGCTCAGTACACATAAAGAATGGAACTGTGATACTGAGTGCAATGGGGGCAAAGTTCAAAGAAAAAAAACTATCTGCAACTATTTTGTTGGCCTTTCATCTTCAGGTAAATGCATATAAAATACAATTCGTACACTTTAAATGAGAAATAAAAGCAAGTTAGAGTGATTGTCAGGAAATACAATCTTTTAGGTTGCAACAGCTCAATTTGTTAATGTGATCACTGCAGATATCTTTGTGAAGAAATCAGTCTCATAACTGAATCTGAATAGGATTTTATTTGGATGAAAACTCAGGTAAAATCACTGTGGGAAAAGCCTGCATTGTAGCCTGAACCCCTTATATGACCCATTCAATGACATCTGCACAAGCCTCAAACAAGCCCCAGGGGTAGCATTACGTACTCACCTTTGCAAGCCAACATTCTTCACTACTTCCTTCACCCCTCTTATCCTTCCCTCCAAACAAGCCTTACAATGATACAAAGAGCAGGTGCTAAAGATGTGTGTTAAACCCCATAGAAAAGGGGCTACCATGCGGAATACCACCTATTATTTCTTGTTCTGATAGGTAATTCCCCATTCCATGGGGTTTAACTCATAATTGCATGGTACTAGTGGGTTGTTACTGCACTGTACTGGTAATTACTGAAGTTGCAATTGGGGCCATGGTGGGATAGTTGAAGTTTCTGAGGATAGATCAAGGAATTAAAGGCCCAGTTATCACTTCCCACCACATCTACACAACCTTCTTTTTTTGCATGCCACTTGATAGCTTGTGTTGTTAATGCCACCATCATTTCTAGATTAAAGTATGCCAATGCATTCTAGGCCGATCTTCTGTAACCAGCTCTTTACAAGATTCAAGGTGTTTAAAGTAGGGAGGCATGACTTATCATGAATTACAGAGCATTACATGTGTTCTCTGAGGCTTGTCTTAAGCTGCGCTGGTTGCAAATTTCTATCAAGATCCATTATAAGGCACTTCACTTTGACCTCATAGCCAATTATGAAACAGGACCCATGGTGCTATGTGTTTGCTTTCAAATGTAATCAATCACTTATTGTAGATCTTTCCGCTGACTACCAGTCCCCAAGTTTAGAATGTGTTGGTTTGGGCAGGTTGTAGAAAAGGATGTTCCTTCTCATTTGCTGCTTCTTTATTTGGAATGTACTCCACTTGTCCTGCAAAAAATGGAGAACCATTCTGTGTTTATGAAGGCTCTTAAAATCCATCTTGTTAATTTATTGTCTACTCCTGTGAGACTGTCCCACATTCCAAAATGTAGAGCCAAGGAGATATATTGGGGTACCATTATGGTGAAGGAGATGGCCAAACTAGTAAGACTCAGGATTTTATGAGTTTTAAGTCCATCCCATTTTATGAGGAACAATCGATTACATTGTTCCACCTATGGCACATAAACTATTTATACAATTCCGTTTTAAAACTCTGCCGCTAAATTGTTCTGTAAAAAGTGGTGTAGTAAGGCCCCCTCTGACGATCAGTGCCCAGCGTGCAAGGCTAGCTCCAAATCAATATTCCACTTGGTATTTTTTTGCCCCCACTACAGAACTCTGAGGGGCAAATGGATTGTTCCACTATGTAATTGGTCCTGGCCCTTATCTTGAGGATTTGAGAATCCTAGCCACTGACACCCACAGGGTGGTAGTTTTTGGTCTGGCCAGATTCTGGCATGCATTATGGATCAAACATTTTAAATTTATTATATGAGCTGTTTTTCTTTTTAACTTTTACAAATCTCACACATCAAATCCTGGCTCACTGTTTGAACAAGGATTTTTAATCTTGCATTGTTTTAACAATCGTTGCATCTTACACTTTGTAAAATGATATTTATTCTCTGTATTGTTTCATATTTATGTTGTACCACACACTTTGCAAGATCTTTGTGATTGAAAATAAAGCTATTTTACTGACTGATTATCTTATATTCTTTCTGGTGGTGTTAGTCAGTTCAACATTAGGGTATACCTTACAATTTAACTCATATCTTACATGTATAGGTTTTCAGTGGGAGCCCTAAAGCACTAAACACAGAGCTAGTAGCAATTTTAAAAGAAAGCAAACAGAAATGCTGGTTATGGAGCATGGTCACCTGAGGGGAAGCTCAAGCGTGTGGTACCTGACCTATGGGTAGACTGAACTATAGCTCAGCTATGTGATGCCTCAACATGTAATGTATGTGTAACCTTTGGGGTCTAACGCAATGCACCTCTATGATCTGCTTCTCAGTTTATAGTAAAACAGGCGAGGAATTTGCTTTAACCTAGGCCTTGTGTGGGCTTTCTCTGGGATGTTGTCTATGAAAAGGAAATACACCAGCACCGTGCTTGTGTAAGCATTGCATCACAATGTCCTCTTAAATCTAGTGCAGTTTAGCAGCAAAATGCTATTGAAACCCTAGTCTGCTGTCAAACTAAGCCTCGGTCTGTCAAAAGCAGCATAAGTTAAAATATTCTGTATCACAGTAACACTGTGGAGAGGTGTGGCTCACTGGTTAGAGGCGGCAGACCCATAAGCAGAGAATCGGCCAGGGACCAGGGTTCAATTCCCAGGGTTGTGGACCAGGGTCAAAACGGACTCGATAATTCTCACCTTGGTACCTACTCTAACCAGGAACACACTCAGCAACTCTGGGCATTAAGCTTGCCTCATCTCTACAACGGCCCTCCACAGATGCCGGGGATGCCTGGTTTCACCTTGGAGATACCCAGAAAGGGACCATCTCACAGGGATAGCCAGGACGGGTTCCCCAGCAGTCTATAGCACCAGGACACTTCCATAACATAACTTTCAAAAGCATTGCACGATGAAAGTTTTAGTTTGTATACTACTTGTTCCATTGATACAATGACAAACGGGTAACCATATGGTGTGCCTAGTGTCTCTCTTGTGCCCCATTCACAGTTTTTATTTTTACTTGTTTTTATTGGCATTTTTGGAAATTGCAAACACCATAGTATTTCACGGTTGACTGATTGTTACTGAGCTAGTAGCATTTACAATCATGTACCAGTTGAGACAAGTTCCCCGTCGCTTCTTCCCAAGCGTCTCAGTGGCTCAACACCAATGGTCAGCCTAATTCCTCCAAGAAGCTTTGGGTTGTATGTGACAAGTCCTTCATTGTTGATTGTTTGCCTCCCGTGCTGCCCATATTTCATTCCATTTCTTGGGGCAGCCCCTGCCATCATATATCGTCTAAGGGTGGGAGGTGAACTTCGCTCCGCCAGCAGAGTTTTCAGAGTTTTGCTCACTCTGTGCTCTACTCAGAGCAGGGAGCATGGCAGAAAATTCGCAACCTCAGTGCAAGAGTGTCTACCGGCGTCCACCCATATTCAGAACTCTGCAGAAGGACAAGTTTGCCTCAGTCCTGAGCATTGACATTGAAACTCAAAGCGATGGCAAAGGCCGTTGAGTGCACAGTCAAGTGACCAAGTCTGTGCAGGGCTATCCCAGGTGACTCCCACATTCTTGCAGTTGTCCTGTTTAGGGAGATTAGAATGGCAGTCTTACTTTTCCCTTCGAGTCGTTGTGGTGAGGTCACATCCTGCCCCTCCTTGCTTCCTCTGCCCACCTGAGCTGAGTTCTGCTACCTTCCTGGCTCAGCACACATTGGCTGCTCTGTGCCTTGCAGGATGTGCCTTCACATTCAGACCTTACTGCGGTAAGCGGGGGCCCTGTGAGGGAAGAGGGGGCTATCATTGAAGCCTGTGCATGCACAGCAGCACCAGCCGAGGAGGCTTTGTGAGCGAGAAATAACTTAAATAATCTTCATGCCCGGCCCCGGAAATATTTAGGCCACAGCTGAACTTCTATGGCAAGTGAGAACGCAAGGGCTGTCTGGGAGGCAGGCGTTGCAGGGGTTCAAAGTTGGTTGTGCACTGCAGTTCTGGTAATAGTGTGCTTGGCTCTGATGATGATGTGTGTTGGCAACAACTGCATGGTGGTGCCAGGTTCTTTTTGTAAAGCTAAATGCCAACTGCTTTCATCAGCCTTCACAATTCCGTCAGCTTGCGGAACTTTGCGGAATTTGACAAAGTTTTCCAATAACTCCGCCGAATTCCGCGGAGTTCAACTCCATGTACTCCTCCCAGCCCCAATATCGTCTTTTCCACAAACATGCAGTAGTCGATGTCATTGCTCCATTCCACAAGCATAGGGACCCCTTTTACCCCCCATTGATGGCCAACATTTTCAGTACAATGGGTTGGAATGCGAACCCAAGCGATTGCCAGTGGATAGATCTATTAAAAGCATCATCCCAACACCTTTTGTGTGTTTCAAATTTTCAGTTTTCCACCACCAGGCCAAGTGTGATCCAAATTTTTGGGTGTGTAGTGGTCGACTTGTTGCCCATAATGTGGTGAAGGGTCTGTTTCAATGAGTCATCTGTGCTTATCGCCACTATTGATTTCTAGTATGCTTGTATAGCCAGAGGCTCCCGGATGATATGTGTTAGAAATTGGGTTACTGTGTGTGTCAATGTGAAGTCACAAGCAAACCCTTAATTAACCTGTGCTTTACCCTCTGGCAGCCTGGCACAAAGAAGTCAGGCTTAACTTAAAGGCAATGTGTGAAGTATTTATGAAGCATCTAAAACAGTATTAGAAAAATACAGTAAAATGTAATAAATTATTTGAGACCAAAACAACAAAAATCTGTTCAAAAGAACCGGAGATATGCATTTTTGCAATTGTAAAGATTTAAGTGAAACCCAAGCTTTGAAGCATAATGTTCCACATGTGGTTATCTGGTCACACCAGACTGGGACACAAGTTCAGGCCAATCGCAACGGAGCACAGGCTGGATACAGGGACCAAGTTGGCCAGTGAACAAAGTTCCTTAAATCCTGGTTGTAAGATCCAACGTTGAGGATGCGTTGTGCAGCCGCAGTTCCCAGATGGAACTGCAGGACTGTAATGAGGAGCTCTGCATCCTCTTTGAGGATCCCGTCAATGAAGGGCTTACAATGCAGAGGCCTGCACTGAGGATGTGTCATTCAAAGGCAGTTCCGAGTAAACTTGGGGCTGCAATGTGAGAGCCAGAGTTGTGGATGACTTGTGCTGCGATGGTTCCGAAGTGGAGATGCGGCGTGCCCCATTAGATCTGCCCACAGAACCACAGCTGGGCTGGCAGAGCACCTTCAGGCTGACTTCCAAGGGTTCCGGACTAGGGTGGCACCACTCGGGAGATAGGACTCACAGTAGACCGAGTTAAAGTGCTGTGTACAAGGTGATTAGAGACTTTTCCGTCCTTAGGCTCCAATAAAGAACACGCCACAAAGGCTCTGCCTGAGCACTCTCAAAAAGGGTTTCTCCCTGCTCTTTTGTGACCCCAAATAAGCTGGGGCCAGGACAGGCAGGAAGGAGATGCCTGGCACTTGTGGGGATGTGGGGGCCACTGGAAGCTTCCTCCACTTCAAAGTGGGTACCAGGTATAAATGCTGGACCCTTTGACCCAACTCATCAGTACGCTACTGGACCTGTGGACCAGGAAGGACATTTGTGCTGCTGGGGGCACTGCCACTCTGCTATATTGCTACTCTGAAGGACTGCTGCCCAGCTGTGCTGCCCTGCTGCCCTCCTGCCTGGGTGTGAAGGACTGTCCATGCATCTGTTGAACCCACGACCCCAAAGTGACTCCAAGTGCACGTTGGCTGGGCTCCCAACTAGAGTCTCAGGGACAGAAGGTTCCAATAACCTTGAATCCAGCACCTGGACTCTGCCATCTGTGAGTACTGCCCAGCCAAGTGGCGCCAACCCAGTCCTGAACCCATGGAAGTGGGCCTGAAAGTGCTCTCTCAGTCCATTTATGGTTTCAAGAGATCTGACGCATTTCCTCTGCTGTGCGGTGCAACCCCAAGCAGAACTGATGCATCACCTTTGCTGTGTTGATTTCCCCAATGCAAGAATTTCGCATCACCCTCCACAGCCTTCCAAGAACCGCCGCTGTGAGATGCATCCTTGACACAGGCCTTATTGTAAGCCCCTTGCTGACAGTGTCTACAATGACGACGCAGGAATCTGCATCGCAATCTCCGCAGCTTCCACTTAACCAGCTGGTGCACAAAGCATCTTGATGCAGGACTTTGCATTACAAGCCCCTCGTAAACTACATCTTCAAGCATGAAGCTGGACCTCACATTGCCGGTTGGCAGCTCCTAGGAATCACCGCTGTGTGACGCATCCTCCACATAGGACTCCGCAACACTCTGCAGCCAGGATTTAAGGTACTCTTGTTTAGCAGGCCTAACAGGGTCCGTGTAGCTGTCCTGTGCCCCATCACAGTCGGCCTGAACTTATGACTTCGTCCCGGACTAGCACTACCAGATATTCATAGTTCGGGCTTTCTGCTTTTTCGAAATATTTTCGCTTAAATCTTTAAAATTGCATATCTCTGGTTCTACTGAGTGGGTTTTTGTCATTTTAGTTTTGATTTATTTATTAAAATCTACTCAATTGTTTTAATTTGGTGTTGGGTTTTTCTTGTGCTGGATTTTCACTTTATTACAGTTTGAAGTGCTGCATAAATGCATTACTCATTGCTCTATGCCAAGCTAAAAGAGAGTTGAGAGTTGAGCACAGGTTAATTGGGGTCTGCATGTGCCTTCACTCTGACAAGGATTGTGGTCCCTGCTTGAGAAAGACTTCACCCCCTCAACCAATAATCCAATTTCTTACACTATCCAAGTTGGTGCATGGTTGGATATGGCTCTTGGCAAGTGTTGGGCTCCCACAAAACTATTTACGGAGGTGTGCTGTGTTATGAGGTAGTCAATGCGTGATAGGCTGTTGTGGGCTCTGGAATGATACGTGTATTGCTTCTCCTCGGGGTTTTGCAGTCTCCAGATGTTTATCAATCCCAATGTTTCCAAGAATGCCGGTAACAGAATCCTTTGGTGTTTCCCTTTGCAGAGTGGAAGCTCATCTAGTTCCTCTGACAGCACATCAGTAAAGTCAACCACTAGTTTTAGAGTTCCCACTTGGAACTGTGTCAGCAGTGCACCCATCTCGGGGAAAGACAATTGTGTAGAGTCGTGGAGGAATGTATATCGAGCAGAGGTTGAACATCTTTCCATCCGATTGTCCCATTTGTGCATGTACTTCCCAAGCAGTACTGCCGATGTTCTGTCTGAGATGTTAGGTTTCGACCTGTGAAATATTATGCCCAGTGAGTCCGATGTATAGCCTGCATGCATTATCATGGTGTACCCATGTGGTTTCCCTTGAGGGGAGTCTCCTGGAGCATTACTATATCTGGGGCATGCTGCTTAAGATATTGCAGAACCACTCCCTTCTTAAGTTTGCTTCCCAGCCCATTAATATTCCAGGATATTACTTTTAGTCTTTTTTGGTTTAGCATTTGGGTCTGGAAATGTCCTGTTGTGATGCCTGGCTATCGTTCGGCCTGAATCCTCACTCTGAGGCCTATTCACCCCTGGCTATGGGTTTGTTTTGCTCTTTGCAAGTCAACGGTGGTCCTATTGGATAAGTTACTTAACTTTGGTAACGCCTTATCTGGTAGAGACATGACCTAGCCATAGATTGCTTATCCTGGAACTTCCAGGCATCAGATTTTTCTTAGTGGAACCCCTGAGCGCCGGCAGGTGGCAACGGTCGACACCGCATGAGTCTGTAGGCGGTGAGTTTGTCATCATGACGTCTGTGTCAACTATATGTGCGCCACCTTGGTGCGCTGCCCTCAGTGCTTTTCTTTCCATGCCAGCCAGTGCAGATCCTGCAAAGACAGCTACCCCCTGTCATTTCTTAAAAGACTTTTTGTTGAGTTTTATTCTGTGTGTGGGGTGTCCAAAAAGATCTCAGGGTTCAAACCGCGCGGTTCCTGTCACCGCGCCATGTCAGATACGGACCCCCACCTAGTGTGCCAGTTGGTGCCTGCAGCACGACCTCGACCCTAAGCCGTGCTCTGACCGCCTGGTCATGGCACCGAAATCTTCCCTAAAGCTGCTTGTAGCATGGCATCAGGTGCCTCAGAGATCTCCTTGAAGATCTTGTTCCCACTCCCGGTCTCGGTCGAGAGAAAAATCCAAGTCACCCATTCAAAATCTTCAAAGGGGGCAGGTAAGAATGAACATAAAAAACACAAGAAGTCGGAGCATGCTAACCCGATTAGACAGAGGAGTCTCGGCGTTCGCAGTTCGCAGTGAGAAACCTGCAGTTCAAGTTTAAAATCTACTCGAGCGCCAGCAAAGAAGCAGTGCTCTCTAGTGCACTGTGTGGTGTGATTTGCACAGATTTTGCAGTGTGGACCAAGCTCCTGGGGCTAAATATCAGTGCGAGCAGCGTGACGTATCGATTTTTGCCCACTTGCAGATATCCACAGAAAATTGCTAACTTTTTATGTAACTCCGCGGACTTCCGTGAGTTCCGTCCACCCCGACTACCTACTTACTACAAAATGGTATCGATAAACCTATAAACGGAAGTCTACACCTCCTTCTCTCCTGTATTTTATGTGCTGAATGCCAAGAATCAGCACGCAAAAGAATTAATTTTAGAATTAAATATGGTGGGACTGGGGAGAAGCTGAAAATTGGGGAATACATACAACTTATTGGAAGGGGTTATGGGAGGAGCAAGTTGGAGTTTAGGGAATGTTAAGGAGGGGTTTAGGAGGGAACATGCACCCACCCACAAAAAAGTAAGCCCATTTCTATTCAGAAACTACACTTCAATAGGCATTTCAGGCAATAAGTTGTAAATGTCTAGCACCACAAATAGCCAAACACTGGTACTGCTACTCCCTCCCTTATTGGAAGTAGGGACTTAAAATAAATCCCCATAGGGACTAATTCTAAATTACATTTACCTATTTTAACTTTTAAAATTTGATATTAATTAATTGAGTGTACTGTTGAAAAATGTAACATAATAAAACATACTTTTTTTATTTTAAAAATATGCCCATAGCTACTGTTGTTCTTCTTATTATTATTTAAAGCATGTTTAAAAATGAATAAATTAAATCATTTATATTAACTCTGTACATAATTTACATTAAACTTTACTACATATTAATTAAATATAAATGTTATACTTTAGGTGAGATTTATAATCTAAACAAAAGTAATTTTATTTACCTTAATAAATTTGAAATAAATAAATATTTGATTCAAAATGAAGTGTAAGCTGTAGATATTTTTAAAATGTGTTGTACATTTAAAATACATATTTAAAATTAATTTAGATTAATAATTATCCTAAAAATATGTTTACTAATTGTTTTCAATGTTAGCATATTTTTAAACTTTTCCCTATACTTTAACACTCTTTTCATCGTGTGAAAGTTTATAAGTTGTAACTTTATACTCATAAATTAGGCTCCAACCCCTGAATTCAGGAGGTGGAGACATGTAAGTCTATGCTAAAAATATACTCATAAATTATGAAAAGCCTAAAGTAGTAAATATACTACAAGGTGTGAGAGTAAACTAAGTAGATTTATTCATGCGTAAGTTTACCTTTGAGAGGAGCCCCCTATGAGTTTCAGCCTCAGAGTGGGGAATAACACACAGAACTGGAGATACATAGTTTTCCTAAATTCCAGGGAGAAAACTGCTGAAATGTTTTGCCTGGTAAGAGCAGGTAGAAAGTGGCATTGGGAGGACTGATGGGGATCTTGGGTGTGAGTATAGGTCAGGGTAATGCTGAAGTAGCCCAGGTTGGCATTGTCGGCTTCCCCCATAGTGCTGCAGGGGTCAGTTGGGGGCTCACCTATAGTACTTCCTACAGCCACTGTCCCTGCAACAGTTCTACAAGGTGAGGATTTGAACAAGTGAAACAATTTCCTGTGTCTTCAATCCAGGGTTACTGCGCCTTGAGATACTGGACTATTTGTGATAGTCGAAAGCCACATCCCTCCCAACATTGCCACATCTGGTGGATACCACTACTTATAATAAAGGCCTTTTTACTGTCTTTAGTGGAGGAAGTGTGTAAATGTGACATATAACAACAGTAGCTGACATGACCCTTTTGTTAGAATGAAAAAGGTACCGCCTGAAGTTAATTTGTAGGTCTGGGAGCAAGAGGGAAACAAACCAAAAAATAATCAAAAAACTCCCACACGAGCTATATGCTTTCTCTATAAGCTTATAACAGCTCTATGGGCTACCCTCTGCTGTACAGACAAATCAAAAAACCGATTGTATGAATTGTATCATTTTATTATATTATTCAATTCATTCTTATTTTTATATATGAATTTTTTGGGATATTTCTCTGATAATACAAAAATTAGAAGCATATTATTGAAACCCTAAAACAATCATACATGCAAATATACAATTGTTCAATTTGGACATACATGTCACATTTATTTGAATATATCATCATAATTTGTAAAAATTACGTGTATGTTGGATCATATGATATATCCCCATAATTCAACCACACAATCATCCTAACCTCTCACACAACATGCACTAACAAGCACACATCACATACATATACTACTCAACCTGAGTTGGCATACACCGGTGAAATTCAGGAAGAGAACACTTCATAGGATATCCGTGATTATGTTGCCGGCTGGGGTTGTATAGCAACCAGGTCAACGCACATTACAGTGGAGACTATTAATTATATCCACCTTCATCAGGACCACCCGTTTGGAATCTTTAAAGGTGAGTGGTAGGGGATCATGAGAGTCATTAATTCTTCTTTAGGATACCGATGGTCCCTTCCCGAGGTGAGGAGGTGTACATTACATCTCACTTATAAGGCTAAGTAGTGGTAAGGTAATGATAACATCAATGGCAGTTAAACCCACATGGGAACTAACTCCAAAGAGTTTGTGATCTGAACTAGACACATTGCATAACGAGTATAGACATCAGCACATGTCATATCAAATGACGCATCATCTACATAATCCGTGGAAGTAATTAGTTCTGTAGATATGGAAAGAATAGATTATATCCAGGCCTAGTTACATAATTGTTCAGAACGGATATGTTCCTTTAATGACAAAACATATTGTCTTTTCTTTTCTCTCTTTGGGTATGTAATGTCTTTGTGTATCAATGGAAATACATGAATTCAAGTTTTTTAAAAACAAATAATGATTTTAAATGTATAGGAATTTGAGACCGAGAGCTATGGCAATTGTTTGGTAACTGTTTTTATAATATTGTTGTGATATATGTGACTGTTTTTTTAATAAAAGAATATATCTTGGTGATATAACACAAATTGCTGTATGTTAAGCTTTTTTAGTTCTATTACATGGGCCGTTAAAAAACTTTTTTATCTTTTGGAACTTGTGATTCTATTAAAAGCCAAGTGTTTCTATACTATTTTACCAAGGATAGTTTGCTTCTACCTGTCAGTAGTTCCCTATTCCCTTGGCGTGGCATAAGGGGTCCCTCTCTTTCTAATGCATGTATCAAATGATCAGCCATTTCATCGCAGTTC
Source organism: Triturus cristatus (assembly GCF_964204655.1). Lineage (NCBI taxonomy): Eukaryota > Metazoa > Chordata > Amphibia > Caudata > Salamandridae > Triturus > Triturus cristatus. The sequence goes on from NC_140584.1 coordinate 451,155,288, forward strand.
ATCAAAATTGAAGGCATCTATGGTGTACTATGTCACCTTAAGGTTGGAGCCGGGCTCCCATGTGGATTTAACTGCCATTGACGTTATCATTACCTTACCACTACTTAGCCTTACATGAGGAATCCATAACTACATCAATATGGGCATCATAATTTGGCTAAATGTTCACAGCGCTGTAATGGAAAAAGCACCCGCGAAGCAATGCCAACACAGTTATGATTATCAGCTCATTTTTTGCAGTCTTATTTAGCACAAACCTTGCCAAAGGGCATTAGAACGAATCTACATATTTTTAGGGGGTGAGGAACAATTTTCTCAGAATCCTATGAGGTCGAGCTGAGGCCAAGTCTTAAATCTGGTTCCTCAGGAAGTTGTAGGCCATTTCTCGTCATTTTAGACTCGCTGTCCATAAGTTTCAATGACATGGATATGTCTATCGATTCGAGGGTGAAATACAGATTTCTTCTGGAGTCTCATTGTTCTAAGCCTTCCACTCGGGACATTCATGGCTGAACCTCTTAAACAAAGAAGGGTTAGAGAGAGGGTGGAGACAGAGAGATCTTTCTACATGCCCCTGAATGGAAAATGCAAGATGGCGAGATTAATATTTTCCCTGGAATGTTTCTTTAATTAAATGTAGAATATTGTACCATCAATATCTCTATGTGTTTTCTTATATAGGTACAATCTAACAAACGTTTTAGGGACAAATTAAGTTGAAAAAACAAACCAGACATGAAGAGTACTAAACCAGTTCAAAACAAGTTGGTAAAATAATTATAATTATAGTTGAAGATAACAGTTCTCTTTTATTCTTTTAGATCCACCGTATAATTAAGAGTGTGTTGATGTCCTGCTCTCCTGACATTCTGTTGAGAACCACCTAGTTGTGTGGGCTTGCATGTATGGAAAATTGGCACTTGCAAATAGTCTCAGTTTACCGGCTTAGAGGGCAAAACTTTGCCTTCACCTAAACCTACTTATAAAACCACTAAGTATTTGAACAAACTAGCTATATTTGTTTACTGGAAGCACCACGCCGGCTGAATATATTTTTTCATTAATTTAGGGCAAAAGCTTACCGTGTGCCTTTGGTTTGTATAGCCCTGGCGTCAGCATAAAACTCACACCTTTTCCTTGAACAAAATCTTCTGCCTTTACTTGGAAAACGTTGCTGCCAGGCATATTAGGTGCTAGCACTAGTTGTCTGTCCATGTAGTTGACCAATTTATAAGGACCCTTTCCCAAAACTGTGGGGAAAAAGAAAGTTAGATAGCTTTAATATTTCATCTTCCACACCTCACATCTTAACAATTATCAGACTTTGTAACCATTTTGAGCATCAATGCGAGAGTCACAAAATTTCAGATGGGGTGGCAAACCTTTTATTAGCCCCATTGGGAAGTATGAGTTCTGCTAGACTACCGCAGACCCGCCATGTTTCCACTGGACTATTTGTCTTTTCAAAACAACCCGAAACTCTGCGGGAACATTTGGCAATTCCCATTTCTCAGTGGAAACTGGGAGTTCAACTCACAACTCCAGCTAACGGAGCACTGCTGCAAAACCGGCCCCAATTAACAGAAAAAACAGCCCCACTACTGCAAAACTGGCCCCACCCTTCCAGCCTTCCGGGAAAACACCCGATGTCCTCTACGGCCTGTCCGGCCCTGGATATCCGTCACATTTGTGATGGTGTATCCCTTCTGCCAATATCTAAATGAGGCCCTGATATTAGTCAGAGTCTATCTAATGAACCATGGGACGTCCCGAGATCCTGTAAGCCTTGAGACAAGTAGATAAAATATCTGTATTCCTAGCCCCAAAACGTTACTTTTGACAATAATATTCTGCAACAAAATATTTGCAAATTACATATCCATAATCACAAGCACATTATGTTTAATCATGCAATAACTTGTTAAAGTGTAATCTTGGAGTTTGGCCTAAATCGATTGACCGAAAATATGGGTATTTTTTACCCTAACAGACATATGCACGTTCTACATTTTTTTTAAAACATGTATTTCAAGTCTAAAAAATTTCCTAGCCTAGCAAAGATGAAACGTCCATTTCTGCAACAATTGAAATTATTTGGTTTTCTTTTTTATTTCTAACATAAAACACTCCTGCTGCTAAAGGGTAATTTCAGGCGCAGTTTCCTCTTTTCTGTATCATCCTCTTCAATCTTGTATTGGTTGTAACGGAATACATTGCTTTTCCCAGGTTTCTGTTTCAAGAAAGAATCACGTCATTTTTCACAGAACAAATTCATTAAATATTTAACAGTACTTAGGACCACATTACCTCAGAATCGTGTACTGACATGAAAAAAACGATGATACATGTTATTACATCAGGTCTCTTCAAGTTTTAGGGCAATTCATTAAAAAATGAACAGAGGTAATTTCCTAAAAATCTCTCAGTAGTACAGAGAGGATTACCCTCTTGCAATACTATTAAGAATTAAACAATGGTCCACGTTTTCAGAACTGCTGGATATTATGAGTCAGGATGAGCAGTGCCAATGGAGTTACGCTCTATAGCCTGCTAGCCAGCGCCTGTGAATAGATAATCCGATCACTGGTCGACCATTTAGATACTCATTCGGGGATCCGAGTTATAGAAAAAGACTAAAAATAAGCATGCGTAATAGCGTAGTTCCTGACCCATTTAAATGTCATAACGAGCATCCATGTCATAGTAAATAATGGGAAAGAAATTGTTTCTGATTCCTCTTTTAATGAATATACGACTTTTCTATAGCCATTCTAGACATGACTCCTACTGTTATCCAACACAAATGTAACTTAACCTGACTTCAATTAAACCACTGCCACTTGGTACCTGTTAGACCTGTCAGCCTTAGGGTGGTCTTCCCTCAAACCTTTTGCCTATTTCCCTCCATTTCTTGCCGAATTCATTTTTGTTGGCCATAGGACTCTGTGACTTTACCACTGCTAATCGGTGCCACATTGATTGTGCTCAGTCCCCTAAACATGGTTAAATTGCTTTACACCTCATTGGCATATTTAATTTACTTATAAGTCCCATCTAACCACGGACTGTAAACTAAATGCGACTAGTGGCCTGCAGCATGTATTGTGCCACCCATTTAAGTGAATCCTTCAAAGATGTCCCCGGCCTGCCATTGCAGTCTGAATGCAGTTTTACACTGCCAATTCGACTTTGCAATATAATCCACTTGCCAAGCATTAATCTTTCTTTATATTGCATATGTCACCCCCAAGGAAGGCCCTAGATAGTCAATAGAGCAGGGTGGGTTGCAATTATAAGGTTGGACATGTACATTTAAGTTTAACATGTCATGGTAGTCAAACACTCATAAATTTGTTTTTCACTACTGTGAGACCTATCTGTCCCATAGTCTAACCCTGGGTTCCATCATTACATTTAATAAGTGCTCATTTGTGTTTGGGAACAGATAAGCATTTTATGTTTGGTATCTATGAAATTGTAATTACAAATTCTCTTTAATAGTAAAGTCAGATTTTAATTTACAATTTTGAAAATGCCACTTTTAGAAAGTGCACACAACATTTATAAATTAAGACTAATAGAGTGTACTTTGGTATAATGTATGTTTATTTTTAGAGTGCAAACACCACATTTCTTTGTACTTTTAGAAAGTTAGCAATTTCCTGCCCATAGCCATTTGGTGCCTGCAGCCTTCGTCGGGTCACATGAATCGGTATAACTGACAGTTAGACTTTGTGAATAGAGGGATTAGGTATGCCTGAATGGGCCTTCAGGCAGTAAGATGGAGTGGGGGGGGGAGCTGGGCATAGCCCCACTTATAACTGAACAGGCTGTGTTGTGCCTTCACAAAGGGCTTGCCACCTGCACATTGTCTCTGCAGGAAGCTTGGAGCCAGGGCAGGAGGCAGGAAATTCCAGTACTTTAAAGAGAAACCTCCAGAAACTTCTCCCAACTTCATAGCAGGTACCAGGTATACAAATAGGGCCCTCAGACCCACACTTCAGTTCAATTTCTGGGCTTACGGAAGGACTCTCAGAGGATTGCCTGCTGCTATGGCTTGCTGTGTACCAGGAAGGACTGTTTTGCTCCCTGGAACTTGCCTTAAACTCTCATAGGCCAGTCCTGCTGCTTGAGCCCTGCTTCTTCACCTGAACCCAGGACTACCAGAGTGACTCCAAAGGCCAGTTTGCTGGCCTTCTGTTCCAAACCACTAGACTATAACAGACTCTCACCATCTTGAACCCACACCTGGACCCAGCCTGTGTGAGTCCTGAACCCCACCATGTGGTACTCCTTCACATCCTGGGCCCTTGGTTGTGATACTAAAGGTACCCAGATAGCCAAAATCCAAAACATAGGACTTGGACATTTAGAGCGTATGGTGGGTGGTCTTGCAGCAGGGGAGCAGTAGCTAAGTTCTTGTGGGCTCCTCCCCAAGCTTTAATTGACCTATGCAAACATTTCACAATGAGATTACACCTCAGTCCAACCAACAGTGCAACTCAGCCTCAACCATGCACTACACTCTGCCAGGAACCATGCCATCTCTGAGAAAAATGTTGGCATGAAAAAATGACAACCACAATAACACTTAATCATTTTCAGGTTGCAATGATTTTGAGTTGGATGTCAACGATTCTGGCTTTCTGAAACCTCCCTAATTAATTTAGAGCAACTTCAAGGTTGGATTCTGATGGTCTAGCTTGTTTAAATTGAGGACTTTATAGTGGCAGCTTCTCATTCTACTCTATGAAGTGTGTGAGTGTGTTCTCTCAGTTTAAATAAATCAGCATTCCCAGGATTCCAGGACTGTAATATACATGAGACCTTCTCCATGTTGTTTCCTTTACAAACAATCTCAATATTCTTGCACACATTTAATCAATATAAGTCAGCGTCCACATAGTTTTTCAAACAGAGATGCTGCATGTTTGTGCAGACGTTCTGAATTCTGATAAGAATGGATATAGTTATGTATCAAAAAGTAGCACCTTTGGGAGGGGTTGTGGAATTTCTAAGGAAGTGTGAGGTAAAAGGTGAATGGTATACAGGGTAACACATGAGATACAACTAACAGTCACATCTCTCCACTAGAAGTTGTGAGATGGTGTCGGCACATCAACAGAAAATAAACAATTGTCAAATGACTCACCTTTATTAAAGTATTCACAGTCATAGGCTGAAAGTGAAAAATATACATATATTAGTATGATGATGCCACCAACACTGTATCACAGCTAGAAAAACAGAAAACAATGTACTTATTTTAGCAACTATAAAACTAAATCAAGCTGCATCATTTCAGCAAAGCCCCTCTCACGAATGGACATTTATGGCATTGGACGCTTTGCATTGAACTGTATACTCTATTGCCGTTTATATTTTATTCACATACTGTTGGAACGTTTTTCTTCTACGTCACCACTGCATCTGGTGTTTACTTAAGATGTGCACTGAACACTTGATTTTGTATTGAATGGCTCTACGAAATATTATACAAATATTGCCGATCAGATATTTACATGGCTTATCTAGTCCATCGTTTAATATGTTGCTTGGTATAACTAACAGGTATCTCTAAGTTGTGAACAGTATTTAAGAATTAAACCTCATTGGAACATTGTTGCCATGATGTATGTATGACCTGGGTTGACATGGGGTATACAGGTTGTTAGACCTGGCATCATTGGCGTGGGTCTCCCTTCCTCTTTTCGCATCCTATCTTTTATGTTGGCTGGATTTAGATGCTCTGGAAGCTGTGCCACTGCTAAGCAGTGCCACAGTACGAATGCACCCTGTGTAAAGATGACTGTATGAATTGGGATAACCATAATTGGCTCGTTTGGTTTACCTGTCAGTCCCTAGTATAAGTGCACTGTGTGTGCCCAGGGCTGGTAGACCAAATACTGCTGGTGGGCCTGCAGCGCTGATTTGCGCTACTCACTGAAGCAGCTTTTAAAGTATGTTTCAGACCTGCCATTGCAGAGTCTACAGGCAGTTCAGAACTCCCTTTGTAACTGTGAGGTGCACCCACTTCCAAGTCCCTGCACCTTCCCTTCGCACCATGCAAGACACCCCTATGGCAGGGTGAGTTGTCTGTGACAGGAAGAACATGTCTAGGTCTGTTTAGCATGTTCTAATAGTGAATTACCTTCCATTTAACTGTTTATATTGTGAGGCTATCCGTTCTCATAGGCCAGAATGGGCAGGCTGAGTATTACATTCCATAATCCTACCTGCCCCCAGGAACCTGATAGGAAATTCGAATTTCATATGTTTAAGCTCAGGACATTGAGATACATCTTTTAGTAAGGATCATTTGCATATCTCTTGTTCGAAAATGCCTCTTCTAGAAACGAGGTATTTTCTTGCCTAAGCTTTCATGTAGGCTTTGCTAGTATGTGTATTGGCCGTCTGGTTTTGGAGCAGCAGGGCCAGCTGGGTCAGACCTGGCTGGAGAGAGAGATCGGAATTCAGAGCATGGGGAGGGATGACTCTTTGATCTCAGCAGGGCAGTGCCTGCCAAGGTGAATGATTGCTCCACCTCCCACTGGACGTCTGACAGCAGACCCACTGATTCTCAAAGGGCAGGATGTCGCCTCGTAAACCAAGTGCTGCCCGACCCTACCAAACTGATTCTGGCTGGATTCAGTGATTTGGTCTTTAGAGAGCAAAGACTTTTTAGGTATAAAACTCTGCGCTGAAACTTCTTTCAAGTGTGTTCCTTCTGGATGTCAAGACGAAACTCTGTCTGAGTGAACAGAGGAAAGGACTTTGAAACTTTGACCAAGCTTGCTGAAGAAACTACCCGAGGGCCTGAATTGAGAGCGCCTCCTGCTGAAGTCTCAGGGACATTAGACTTCACCTTGTCAGCCGTTTAAATTCCTGTGCGAGCGATTCTATTTGCAGGTGAGGCCTCCGTCGAGTAATCCGGAGCCTCTAGTTCTACTGTGAGGAACGCGGACTGGTAACCCTTGTTAACTCTGTGTGGGCTGCCGCAGCTAAGAGAGAGCTACCGCCGCTTAGAGCCCACCTTAATTTGAACCTTCGGAACCTTTGCTGAATATGTGTGGGCCGCCGCAGTTAAGAGAGAGCTGTAGCCGCTGAGTGCCTGCCGTTGTGCCTGCCTGGTCGAGATCATCCTTTGTCCTGTGGGCCGCCTCAGTTAAGAGAGAGCTGTAGCCGCTGAGTGCCCGCCGTTGTGCCAGCCTGGTCGAGATCATGATTTGTCCTGTTGGCCGCCGCAGCTATGAGAGAGCTGCTGCCGCTGAGTGCCCGCATCTTTGCCAACTTTGCATCATCGTGATTTGTCCTTGGGGCCGCCGCAGCTAAGAGAGAGCTGCTGCCACTGATTGCCCGCACCTTTGCCAAATTTGCATCATCGTGATTTGTCCCTTGGGCCTCCACAGCTAGGAGAGAGCTGCTGCCACTGAGTGCCCACACCTTTGCCAACTTTGCATCATCGTGAGTCATCCTGTGGGCCGCCGCAGGTAAGAGAGAGCTGCTGCCGCTGTGAGCCCACCACGGAGCTGCACAACGAGTGTCATCGCCACCACCAGCCTGGGCCACCGCAGCTGCATGCTGCTCCCGCTTAGAGCCTGCCTGTCCCCGAGTGCCCAAAACATTGTGAGTGCACGCTACAGACCACTGCAGCCAAGAGTTGTGGTTGCTGGGAGTCCACCTGTCGCCGTCTCCGCTTCTTCGAGAAGCTGCGTGCTGTGTCCCCTTCCAACGGCAGGTATCTGGTGCGCAAAGGGTTGCGTAGACCCAGGCCTCGAACTCAGTCAGTGCCACGTTCTGGCGAATACGTTATTGCATTTTTAAGTCCATACTGATTTACGTGCATTGTGGCTTGTTAAAATGCTTTGAGAGTCTTGTGTTAAACCTTCGATAAAGATACTATTTTTCTATACCTACTTGAGTTGTGTCCTTTTGTGGTGTTGTTACTGCCTTATTGTGCATAGTCATAAATGCTTCACACACTGCCTCTGAGATAGGCCTAACTGCTCGTGCTACGTTACCACAGGGTTGAGCAGGGGTTATCAAAGGGGGTAGCCCACTTGTCCTGACTTAGGAAGAAGGGTCCCTATTTGGACATTGGCGCCAGCCATTACGAACTAGAGACCCCCATTTCTAACACGGGTCAGCTCATGTAGCTATTTACTAGACAAGAAAGGGAGGCAGAACACAAATGAAAAAAACACCACATGTAGCCATCTTGAGAAAGCATCCCTTCTCTTCCTACCCCTAAACTCAAAAAGAGACTTTTAAAAGATGGTACTTGCATTAATGTGACACTGGGGATCATACTGGCCTGCTCACCATATTTCTCAAGAAATCAGAAGAACAATGATGGCAATGTGTGCCTACTGAGCCACTGGTGGCAATTGCATAAAAGCAAGATCTGTAACATGGCACGAAGTGATTGGAAAAACAAACGTGTTGAGTAATTTGAGGCACTTGTCTTGGAATTAAAGGAATGCCTCTAGCCCCTCAACCTCCATGATAATGAAAAAAGTGTTATGTAAGGTGAGTGCCAATGTGGCATACATGTCTTTTCACTGCATAAGTCGAAAAAGACAAATGAGTCCATCTTGAGGTTGGTTAAAGCAGGGCATTCATCAAAAAATGGCAGATGCACCTCTGGCCAAATTTGTGGTTTCCATTGCCCATTTATAGGTTGATATAGACGCCTTTCTGCCAGCAGGGCCTCAGCTGCCTTCAACAAGCTGAAACCCTTAAACTGATGGGCTGTTCACTATTAGTCACAGACACAGTTGCTCCCTCTTAATTGGGATGGGGTGAATGGCACTTTATTTCCATGTGCAGAAACGACAAGGCATTATGGCCTCGTGCAGTGAAATCAATCACTAGCCCTGACAAGGAGGTACACAATTCCCTGGGGATCAGGGCCATCACTTTTCATTTTTAAAAAACAAACACTTTGCTTTGGGAGCTTGTTATAGAAAAAAACAAATTTTTAGTTGAGCCAATAAACATAGCCCTACTCTGAAAACTGTGTTGCCTACATTGCTTTTCTGTTACCACCAGATTAATTAAAAGTAGTGATAGCTCTATCAGGCAGACGGGGTTCTCAAAATATGGTGGGTGGTCTTGCAGCAGGGGAGCAGAAGCTAAGTTCTGTTGGGCTTCTCCCCAAGGTTTACTTGATCTATGCAAACATTTCACAATGAGATTACACCTCAGTCCAATCAACAGTGCAACTCAGCCTCAACAATGCACTACACTCTGCCAGGAACCATGCCATCTCTGAGAAAAATGTTGGCATAAAAAAATGGCAACCACAATAACACATTTTTGTAATGATTTCGAGTTGGATGTCAATGATTCTGGCTTTCTGAAACATCCCTAATTAATTTAGAGCAACTCCAAGGCTGGATTCAGATGGTCTATCTTGTTTAAATTGAAGACGTTATAGTGGCAGCTTCTCATTCTACTCTATGGAGTGTGTTCTGTCCAACTAGCACACGATACAGTAATCCAGATGGCTGATGAGTACATGTCTTTTGAGTTCCAAGTTCTGTTTTGTGTTCAAGTCAATAATTACATTACTCTGGGCAAGTTATCCAGTCTCGTTGCCCGATGTGGAATATAAACGCTAACAGTGTGTGATCTAAATGTGTGAAAAATAATTAGCACAGGCCTAACACCCCATCAAATCCTACTTTCTGTAATCTGCTGTCAAGTGGCTCTTGAGAAATCCAGATTGGAAGATCCCAGGCAGTTAGTTGGGACTGGGCCCTAGTTTTAATAACTGAGGATTTCCAGCTTTTGTGTCCTTGGATTCCCATATTGCCTGCCCCAAAACTGGTAACCAAGTACCCATTCTTTAGCCCTTCATTATCGGGTTAGTGAGAAAAAGCAGTATAAAGTTTGCCCAGGAGAAGTGCTTTCAGACTAGAGACTCATAGAGACTCAGAATTCAGGAACGTAAAAGACAAACAACGTTTGATTCCACACTGTACAGTTCCCGCTTTTTCTAATAAAAAAAAACAAAAAACTTTATCACACTGAAAACTAACTAGTATGCAAAAAATCATAAATATGTACCGACCGGAACGTCAAAATACCTCTAGGGTAATTTTCTAAAGGATACCACAATGTATAAGAGCGCTTAGAAAGGAAAGGTCACACAGCTCAGTAAGGCCCCTAAGTGTACCAAGCTTCCGCACTGCTGTAAAACATCAAGCCCTAACTCATAGAAACACAATACTGAGAATGTGCCTAACACAAAATGACAAGTACATTTATAAAAAGGCAGGCTAACTGTCTTTATCAGGATCTCACCATAATATTCAAATGCAAAACTCAAGCAATTTCCTTAATATTTTTCAAATGATATTAGGAAATTACTCAATGTAACTTCCATTTGGACATATCAATAACACATTTAAATGTTGAATATTTCAGTATTGGTCTTATGTCTACATTTACACTGTTGCCCTGTAATCTCTGTAACCCTTGTTACAAAAGTTAATGCAACTCTAACTTTTAATCAAAATCCTTAAATATAGGAGTACTTTCTTCCGGAAATACTTCTCCAGGGGATAGTCTTCCTTGTGATCCAGGAGACTTAGGGGTCGATTACAATGTCGTTCGGAAAGGCTACGAACTGCATTTGATCAGTTCAAATCCGATTCGGAAGCTTTGTTTCCGAACGACTCGGAAACATTTCCGAGCGACCGATTAGGATGTCCAGAAAACATTCTGACTGTCCGACTCGGTTCCGAATGGCATTTGGAATAATCGAGTCGGTCGGAGCCGTATCTCAGCAGCCTACGGACCGCGTTTAAGAACGAGCGATTAGGATGTCCGATTCAGACAGCCTTTCCTAATTGTTTGTTCAGACACAGATCGACTGTGGGACTCTGACTTTTGGGGCCTGTAGCAGGCCTTCCTTTACCCGTGGCCTTCCGAATCGGGCCGGGGGGTACCCATGTGTCCCCCCTTTCCATGCATGCACAGTGTGGCAGGCACTATGGGGTGCCCTCCACAGGGTGCACTATTTTCCCCAACCACCCCTTGGTTCAATGGGTGCCTGTGTAGTTGGTCGGAACACAGGCTCCCATTGAAGTTAATGGGAGTTGAGCCTAACAGTGTTCGAACACATCGTAATCGGTCAGTCGGACTCCCCAAACCTGAGTCGGTCGGAAAGCATTCCAAAACCAATTCGGTCGGACTGCTTTCCAGACGACATTAAAAACGGCCCCTTAGGGTGAAAACATCAAAAGTAGCTAAATGCTAATATGGATGAATTAATTTTTGGTGCCTCTGCTCCATTTTGACGCACCACAAACATATGCCAGAGATTGCCAGCAACAATCAAATTGTTGAGCAGTAGTAACCCATGGCTCTCAAGACAGATTATACCAAATGATCTGTTATAGAATTTTTTACTTTAAAAAAATGCTTTTTAAATTTGTATTGATTGTATTGGACAGGCAGTGAGCGTGATTTCATTTTATCATATTGTAATGGCTATTTAGGAATCCAAAATATCAAGTTTATTGGATAGTTATGTGCAAAATTGTATGTGTTTTTATGTGGACCTCTTCGAAGTTCTGTATCATAATCAGCAATAAGCATGACACTTGACTGTACCACCTGCCTGCACTCCCAAGTTCAACCAATTTCCTCCCACTTGCAGGGCCATTGTGTGTTTTGTAGTAGTCTGGTATACCCCTTTACAGATCATCTCCAGGCAGATCTGGCACACATAAGTCCCAGAGACCCTCTCCTCAAAGGGCCCAAGCAAGTACAACGTTTATCTCTCCCAGAAGGAGTGAGGTATCCACTTTCACACAAAGTGCAAATTCAGTGAAGAACTACAGACTTACACTTATGTAAAAAAAGAAAGAGTAACTTTATTTTTGAATGCCCAATAACCAATTTATTTAAATCCCCACCTGTGACAGGCTACCCATGTGCAGATACCAGCCTCAGTCACACAAGAGTGTTCCTCATTCAGCCTACACGCGTGTGCACACATGTTAAAGTGTAGTGCAGGAACTCCATCCTACTGGACAGCAACAAGACTTATTTTAAAACAATGTGGTCTAAAATAAAAAAAATCTTGGGGAGGGGTAAATTAGATCAGACCCCACATCCTTACACTTTTCTAACACTACACAATTTTGTCTGCAAAGCTACATGTTCAAGATGTTTTGGCCATAAGAAAATGGTCTCCATTTAACAGTATGCTACTTCTTGCAGTGTGGGCTCCTTTATATTTAATCAGCAGAGTAAAATAAGTTCAAAACTAAAATTCACAGATCTTGCACTTTAGTGTGTCCAATGAATGCTCTTTAAAGGTTTTGGGTTGAATGTTTAGACCCTGCAAGTAATTAGTACATTGTTTACAGCAGCATACTGTGTGTAAATAAATCATATTATGAGTACTAATTAATGGAGGTTGCATATGTTTAGCTTGAATTTACACAAAGTTTGTGTATTTCATTTTCCAAACTGCACAATATGTTGAATGATGTTTTGAAGAGGCTAAACTGTTTGCTTAGGAGTGCCACATGAACTATATGAACTATATTTATTTTAATTACCGGTCTTAATAGCACACCAGCAAGGCCATTTAGGCAAGTTACAAGTATCAAACATAAAGAATGCCGAAGAAGGGAATAACAGTAATCATCAATGAGTGGAATGAGGCATGGGGATGCTTGAAGAAAAGAGAAGTGAGGATAATGGTTGGTTTACAAGATAGATCTGGGTTGGAAGATCTTATCAGTCTAGGAAAAGATAATATAGGGGCTTTTTCAGCTGCTTCCTGAAGATGAAGGGGCATAGCTGGGTAGTGAGATTGATTTTGTGGTTGCAACTACAGAGAACCTCAAACAATAGGGTGTTCTGGCTACATAGATTTCTTAAACCTCTGAAAGTAGGCAGTAACAAATAGTTGTAGGGAGGCCTGCAAACAGTTAACCAGTGAAGCTCTCAAAGAACAAGAGAAACGTGTTTGAAGAAAGGTAACTAGTAAGGCTGCAGAATGGAGAATGGCTTTCAATATAGCTAGCTGGGTTTGAGGGGTGTCAGCATGAATACAGTTGACAACGACAAGCCTGAAGATAAACAGAGCATAGACTGTAGCTATCAAGTATTTCTTTTTTGGGAATGAACTATCTCACTGTTTGAGTGAGTGGAGGAAGAAATTGGAAACTTTAGCCGCATTGTTGATATGTGGTAGAAAACATAGAGGGGCTATCCAAGGTGAAGGCAAGATATTGCACTGTTGTTAAAAGTGTGGGCAAAAATATAACGAGTCACAGATGAGGAAGGAAGTTGTTATCCAAGTTACATCAAATTGAAGGTGAAAGGGGAGTAATTTGGTCCTATTTGGGTTAAAAAGAAAGATGTTTTAAGTTTTCAGGCATCCAGTTTTGTAGAGTGATTAGACACTGCTGTAAAAGAGCAATGTTTTGATTTGTGCGCCATCAGCATACTGGTAAAAGGACACACCCTGCTGAACAAATATCCAGTTTAGGAGTTCAATGTCATGACTGAAAAACTTAGACAAGACCATTGTATCCCCAGGGACACTGCAGTGCGTATCTGTATCCTCAAATGTGTAGTTTTCCATTTTCAAAAATTGACATTAGTTGGAGAGAAATGACAAGAACCAGCTAAAGACCAGGTCTTTCATGCCTCTGTGGTTCTCCAGAGAGTAGCTTAGCCTTGTGTGGTGAAGCATATTTGAGGCCTCTTATACGTCTACCACATTTGATAGAGGAGAAAGTGAGAGTCCTCCCATCGAGTATATGATGAACTTTATCCATTAACTTCAGAGTTGCAGGCTCCATGCAGTGATGTGGATGGAAGTAGAATTAAAAGCTATATAGTAAGTGTATGTAGACATTCTACTAGTTGGCAGCGCGTCATTCAATTATTTTTTCTAGCTAAGTAAATGTAGACAGTGGACAATAGTTTGATAGGAGAACTGGTTTGTGGAATTGTTTTCTGAACATATATGAACCATGTTCACCTGCACTAAGTTCAGATTTATGAACTGTGTTCACCTATATGAACTTGGTCAACTATGTATTATCCATGTGAAATAGGTAGAGTGCAATTATGTGCTCAAAGCAATTTCATGTTCAACCAGTTTGGAAAAATAAGAATACATTAAAATGATTAATGAGGGATATATTATGTCCATACTATAATGTGCAGAAGTAGTTATATTGACATTATCACACTAATACTAGACACCACTGGACAGTAGTACTTTAACATAGTGAACAAGTATGTCTAGGGCCGCTACTTATTGGAAGGGGCAGCAACACTGGGGCTCATGTTACGTGTTCATCAATTCTAACTTATTTCTAATTCTTGCACTATCATTTTTTTGGAGGTTTACATATATTAACAGCTATAAAGATATATGATAAAAGTATTGTGCGTTTAGTGAAGCCATTCCCATATGTTCAACAGGATGGCAAGAGGGAAGGATTAAATGGTTGAATAGAGCAAAATGGGAAGGATGGATGAAACACTGCATGGGGGTAGCCATTTATTTCTATGAGAAATTGGCATCTAATCTTCAATTAGATCTGTGATCAAGAACAACCGTTAGCCGCAAAGCTCATAACCACTGATCTCTCCATTATCACTGACTATTGGCTAGTCTATGGGTTAGTATGTACAGTTTCAAAAATACTTACGGCACACACGAGGAGACCTCCAGTCAATTGGAATTCCATGTTGACAACACTGATGTGCGTATGCTGACACACTGGTGCAGAAACACTCACAATCACCACCACGATTACATCCACAGGTGTCAGTCAGGCAATTTGAATAAAACCAGGTGACATCAACCTATAATCACAGGAACATTATTGTTGCAGGAAAAGACAAATGTTATCTTACTTCAAAGCATACAGTATTCTTTTCTGATTTGACTTCATTTAGTACGTGCTTTTATGATTTGATATTTTTCATATTTAAACAATGTATTTTATTTTGCCTTTTAATATTGCGCTTAAACAAAGTAACGTTACACCTCTGCATCATGTGCACAGTTGAGCAAATTGCTATAATTTTTCAAGTGAGTAATACAAAGAGGTCAAAACTTCGTCCTTGAAATGTGTACATAGCACATGAAATACTGATGATATTGTGTTTTCATCTTTATTCTTAAAAAGTATGCATGAAGGCTTTCTAATAACCCTGGATGAAGGGGATCCCCTGGCTCTGATTCTACTCGACCTCTCCACCTACTAAATCCTAATAGGTCCTCTTCAACCATACTTAATAGATATTGGTTCTGCAAAATCTTTTAAACAGCCTCTTGTGGCACAAACTAGGAGGATATTGTACCAGAAAACAGTTAATGTTGGTAGGGTATTGTCTAATAAATAGTGTGCCCTAGATATTGTTTACATACGTATTGCCCTTTTGGAGTTAATGATACAAAATCCACACACTACGAGACGATATGTTTTTGTACAGCATCTAGAACACAATAATTATACCAGACAATATTTAAGGCAATTATATTTTAATGTACTTCCAGGAGTCCTCCTTCTAAACATCCTGGTCCAAATATACTAAAATAAAATAGCTCAACTCAAAAAATTTCAGATCTTTCCAGATTATACTCGGAACCTTAGGCAATATGGAAATAAAGTGGGGAACTCGAGCAATATCGAAATACTAATTAAATGGCATTTGTTACTGGTAACAGAAGAAGCTTCTTCTGCCTCAACAACGACAAAATGGAGACCAGGGGGGAAAAACGTACTGTGTCTCTATCTATCTATCTATCTATCTATATATATATATATATATATTGCGGGCGCGCGAGTTATAGTTATCTGAACTAACTATAACGGGGGAATTTCATTGGTTTTTTACAAGTGAAATATCCACCTAAACATAACATGTGTGAAACCTATGGTTTTTTAAGTGAATTTGCAAGGTTTTTTAAATGCTAATTCCTAACTATAACGTGTATGAAACCTATGGTTTTTTCAGTAAATATTTATATATATATATATATATATATATATATATATATATATATATTACCTACTGGCGGTCGCCAGTAGGTAGTTATAGTTAGGACCCTGTTTCCATAGGAAAACCGCAACATTCTATTTGGAATAACTTTGGCGCCGGTCGACGAATCCTCGCGAAATTTTCAAAATAGGTGGGGCCCTACGCTCCGCTCCTACCCTGAAAGTCTCGGGGGGATTCGTCAAGCGGGGGCTGAGATAAAAGGGGGGTCCCAAAACGCGTTTTTCCCATGCATTTTTCCATAGGACCTTTAGACACAGCTACAGCCCGAACGGCTGAACAGAGTTACTTGAAATTTGGCAGAGAGGTAGTCCTCAGGTCAAGGAAGTGCCTTTTGTAGGTCTGGTGTAACTCTGTTCAGTAGTTTCTGAGAAAATAGCCTTTAAATCAATATATATATCTGAGCCAACTTACGGTGCGCTTACAGTGCGCTTACCGTACGCGTACGGTGACGTGCGCGAGCGCGATTCTGATTGGCTGTTAGATCTTAGTAAACATTCGAATCGGTCAACACCAGGAAGCGGCGGCCGCCATTTCGTGTGTTTCACACAGAAAAAAAAAGGGTGATAAGTTGAAAAGGGGGCAAGGAAGAGAGTTACAGACCCCCTAACATTTGAAAGGGGGTCAAAGAAGGACAGAAAAGTGCAACAAAAACATTTATTAATTTTAAAAAAAATCGCGGGGTACGCGTACAGTAAGCTTACCGTACGCGTACGGTAGAAAAAAAAATAAAAAATGAAATGAAATGCAGATTTAAGTGTTTAGATATTAGGGGGCTCTAAAAAGAGCCGTTGTGTTTATGAAGTGATTTTTTAGTGGTACCTACAAGTAAGTACCGATGCAGAGTCTAAGGTTCAAGAGGAAGACTCTGTTCCCTTCATCAGTGAAGTGTACACCATCTCCTCTATAAATGTCTTGCATGTCGTAACGCAAGTTGTTGTGGTAAATGGAACCCATACCATAGTCACGGAGGAAAGCAGAAACAGATTTGTTGACGTGCTTTCTTGCTTTGTCAATCTGTGGACAAAAATGATTGGACCAGTTCCATTTTTGCGTTTGGCATATGTTAGAAAACACAAAGGCAGTTTTAGGGAAAAGTGAAAACAGTTGTGCAAAGGTCTCCTTCATAAGCATTTCCAGACCTACCCCAGTCAAAGTGCCTGGGTCATTGCCACCACAGTGCACTATTATGAGGTCAGGGTGTTGGATTTGCATGAAGGATTTCACCAATGGCATCAATTGGTGCCACTTTAACCCTCTCTGACCAATCCATTTAATGTCTACATTTGGCAAATCAAGGTCTCTCACCATACCTGTTTTCTCTGCATACTTTTCACTCCAGAAGACATAGCTGTGCCCTACAATCCACACTGTGAACATCTTTCAAGGAGATCTGGATGCACTCAGGAGGTGTTTTTCAGTAGAATGGGAAAATGAAATGAAAGACAGTTTGGAAATGGAGGCATACATATTTTTTTTAAATAAAATGAACTCATTGGCTGTTTCATACCATTCTACACTAAAAACTAGGCTGTGTGTGTCAATTTATAGAAGCATGTTTTGTATTGGTACAGAAAAATGTGTTACCAAAGAACATTAGTATGGATTTGCTGTTAGGTTAGAAAAGTCAAGCACTCTTGCTCATTGAAAATGAAACATTGTGTGGTGAACTTCTGACCTGACTGTAGACAGCAGTGTTCCATGAGCTGTTGCTATGGTAGCAGGCAGAAGTCAAGTTGGGGGAAGGGTACTAGGCTGAAGTCAAGTTGGGGGAAGGGTACAGTTGGAAAAGTGTTGGTTTTCATCCAATAGAAATGTGTGATTACATTTGAAAAAAAGGGGGAAGCACTGAGATTTGAACCTAACATGTATATGTGTGGAAAAAGAGAGGGAAACTTTGCCATTATCTGGTTCTGCTGAGAGGAGAGAGGTGTACAGAACAGAGATCCTGGCTCTGATAATCTGCTGTTTGAGTGCCACATTTCTTTCACAACTAACTGATTTTAAAGGTGAGTTAAGAGTTTGAGAGGGGATGTATATGGTAAATTAAGAAATGAATAATAGCATTGGAATTCCTTTTGTTGAAGTTGTGTTTATCATTTTGTGTTTTGGGAGAAATTTAAATGTGAGGAACATGTAAAATAATATGGACTATGTTTTCACCATAAATTAAGGTGTACTGGTATAAATAAGGAATACTTTTAGGGTTTGAGGTTCCAGTCAGTAATGCAAATACATTCAGCATCACTAAGGCTGGTTGCCCTTGCTGGAGTGTAGTCAGTCACCCAGGTTACACATGTTGCTGGTCTCAGAAAGCTGTTTGGTATTGCTCTGGTGATTTTACATTTGCATTAGATGGAAAGGGGGAGCTATTTTTTTGTGCAGAAGCAGACTCTTAGCACACAGCCAGCTGCTTACCCTGTGGAATCATGCACAGTATTCACAACCGAGTGGGGTTTGAGGTTGCAGTCAGTAATGCAAATACATTCAGCATCACTAAGGCTGGTTGCCCTTGCTGGAGTGTAGTCAGTCACCCAGGTTACACATGTTGGTGGTCTCAAAAAGCTGTTTGGACATGTGCTTTTTTAAGAATCTGAAAAGTGGATTCAAAATGTGTCAGACTGTAAAAGTACGTATCACTTGCCAAAAAAAAGAGTAGTAAGTGTGCTTTCAAATTGTCAAAGAAATTTCGTTTTCTGACTAATATGAAAACATGACTCTGTGTGCAAAGAGGAATTACAGGCAGAGATTTATTGCGTATTGCTCTGGTAATTTTACAGTTGCATTAGTAGGAAAGGGGGAACTATTTTTTTTATGCAGAAGCAGACTCTTAGCACACAGCCAGCTGCTTATCCTGTGGAATCATGCACAGTATTCACAACCGAGTGGGGTTTGAGGTTGCAGTTAGTAATGCAAATACATTCAGCATCACTAAGGCTGGTTGCCCTTGCTGGAGTGTAGTCAGTCACCCAGGTTACACATGTTGGTGGTCTCAAAAAGCTGTTTGGACATGTGCTTTTTTAAGAATCTGAAAAGTGGATTCAAAATGTGTCAGACTGTAAAAGTACGTATCACTTGCCAAAAAAAAGAGTAGTAAGTGTGCTTTCAAATTGTCAAAGAAATTTCGTTTTCTGACTAATATGAAAACATGACTCTGTGTGCAAAGAGGAATTACGGGCAGAGATTTATTGCGTATTGCTCTGGTAATTTTACAGTTGCATTAGTAGGAAAGGGGGAACTATTTTTTTTATGCAGAAGCAGACTCTTAGCACACAGCCAGCTGCTTATCCTGTGGAATCATGCACAGTATTCACAACCGAGTGGGGTTTGAGGTTGCAGTTAGTAATGCAAATACATTCAGCATCACTAAGGCTGGTTGCCCTTGCTGGAGTGTAGTCAGTCACCCAGGTTACACATGTTGGTGGTCTCAAAAAGCTGTTTGGACATGTGCTTTTTTAAGAATCTGAAAAGTGGATTCAAAATGTGTCAGACTTTAAAAGTACTTATCACTTGCCAAAAAAAAGAGTAGTAAGTGTGCTTTCAAATTGGCAAAGAAATTTCGTTTTCTGACTAATATGAAAACATGACTCTGTGTGCAAAGAGGAATTACAGGCAGAGATTTATTGCGTATTGCTCTGGTAATTTTACAGTTGCATTAGTAGGAAAGGGGAAACTATTTTTTATATGCAGAAGCAGACTCTTAGCACACAGCCAGCTGCTTACCCTGTGGAATCATGCACAGTATTCACAACCGAGTGGGGTTTGAGGTTGCAGTCAGTAATGCAAATACATTCAGCATCACTAAGGATGGTTGCCCTTGCTGGAGTGTAGTCAGTCACCCAGGTTACACATATTGGTGGTCTCAAAAAGCTGTTTGGACATGTGCTTTTTTAAGAATCTGAAAAGTGGATTCAAAATGTGTCAGACTTTAAAAGTACTTATCACTTGCCAAAAAAAAGAGTAGCAAGTGTGCTTTCAAATTGGCAAAGAAATTTCGTTTTCTGACTAATATGAAAACATGACTCTGTGTGCAAAGAGGTATTACAGGCAGAGATTTATTGCGTATTGCTCTGGTAATTTTACAGTTGCATTAGTAGGAAAGGGGGAACTATTTTTTTGTGCAGAAGCAGACTCTTAGCACACAGCCAGCTGCTTACCCTGTGGAATCATGCACAGTATTCACAACCGAGTGGGGTTTGAGGTTGCAGTCAGTAATGCAAATACATTCAGCATCACTAAGGCTGGTTGCCCTTGCTGGAGTGTAGTCAGTCACCCAGGTTACACATGTTGGTGGTCTCAAAAAGCTGTTTGGACATGTGCTTTTTTAAGAATCTGAAAAGTGGATTCAAAATGTGTCAGACTGTAAAAGTACTTATCACTTGCCAAAAAAAAGAGTAGTAAGTGTGCTTTCAAATTGGCAAAGAAATTTCGTTTTCTGACTAATATGAAAACATGACTCTGTGTGCAAAGAGGAATTACAGGCAGAGATTTATTGTGTATTGCTCTGGTAATTTTACAGTTGCATTAGTAGGAAAGGGGGAACTATTTTTTTTATGCAGAAGCAGACTCTTAGCACACAGCCAGCTGCTTATCCTGTGGAATCATGCACAGTATTCACAACCGAGTGGGGTTTGAGGTTGCAGTTAGTAATGCAAATACATTCAGCATCACTAAGGCTGGTTGCCCTTGCTTGAGTGTAGTCAGTCACCCAGGTTACACATGTTGGTGGTCTCAAAAAGCTGTTTGGACATGTGCTTTTTTAAGAATCTGAAAAGTGGATTCAAAATGTTAATACTTTTTTCGTTTTTTTCAGATTGAGAAAGAAAATTTTCGCAAACTTGAACCATTTTTATAGCAATTTAAATAAAATTTTAATTAATAAATAATTTTTTGAGTGGGTATGGTAAGTCAGAAATTTCATGGTCCCTTTTTTCCACTTCTCCACAATCACATTTTCAGTTTTTCATTGTAATCTCTCAAGGACCTTGTAATGTGATAATTGATTTTTAGTGTTTTTAAAAAAAAATTTAAAAAAATTACGCGTACCGTACGCGTACGGTAACAAAAAAAATCAAAAAAAAGTTTAAAAAAAATATTTAAAAATTTGAAAGGTAAGGTTGGCTCTTAAAAGAGCCGTTGTGTTCGTACAGGGACAGAGGAAAGAAAGAATGGGAATATTAGTCGGTAGGACAAATGTGCTGGTCTATTTTATTGTTAACTAGGGCAACACTGGTCTCCCTATGACAAATTAGACCATGACAAGTGGCGCACCGCATTGTAACCCTCGCAAACCGATGGTTAGTTTCCAGAGGACCAGAAAAAGGAGATGCTCCCCCCACAGATGAAGGGCTCAGCTGACCTGCCGAAGATGGACTCGGCCCTGCAGATGATGGACCAGGCTGAGCTACTGTGGATGTGCTTGGTTGACTTACTGAAGGGTTTCCTCCAGTATGTCGAGCATATGTCCTACCGTGTACATCATGAAGGTGTCTCAACATAGTGTGATTCCCGAAGGAATACTTCTTGTTAGGATTCCCTCTTGAAAGTACACGGTCACAAAGCTTACAAGTCACTAAAGGTGCATTTACCTTTTTCTTGCCCTCTGGAAAAGAAAAATACTCCCATATGAAAGAGCTCTTTTGTTTCCTCCTTCTCTGCCTCAAGGTAGTGCTGCTAGCCTCACTCTCTGAAGAGGTCTGCTGTTCTGCCATCGTATCACAAAGACAACTCAGCTCCTTCTCCTAAGGGATCACAAGCAGAAATGAGGGGAATGGGTGTGGTGTAGGAGAGTTCTAGAACTGAAAGTAGTAAAAACCAATCAAAAGTGTTGTTTCTTGATCACATGACCCAACGTGCGCGTACGTTACGCTTACGGTGCGCTTACGGAGCGCTTACGGTAAAAGTACGCATGCGCGTAAAAAAGACACGCGCACGCGCGCATGCGCAAACCAGGCACGCCCCTTCACTTCCGCGTAACATGCGCGTGCAGCGTACGCGTTACGCGCCGCGTGCGCGTGACGCGCGTCTACGCAAATTGCGTAACTGTACGCAAACAGCGTAGAAATCTAACGTACCAAAAGCAAGACGTGCGCGTACGGTAAGCGCACGTTAAAAAAATACTAAAAAAAAAAAAAAGAAAAGGGAAAAAAAGATTCACTATGTTATACTACTAAATATTATCTTTTTAGTTTAAAAAAAAGGTAAAAATAAAAAATATAATGTAGAATTTTTAAAATTTAACCATAGTCTTTATAGAGGATATAAATTTAAAATAAAAATATGTAAAAAACATTGCAAAAAAAAAAAAAAAAAAAAAAGGAAAATATAAGAATTAGCATTTAAAAAACCTTGCAAATTCACTGAAAAAACCATAGGTTTCACACACGTTATAGTTAGGAATTAGCATTTAAAAACCTTGCAAATTCACTGAAAAAACCATAGGTTTCACACACGTTATAGTTAGGATTTAGCATTTAAAAAACCTTGCAAATTCAATGAAAAAACCATAGGTTTCACACACGTTATAGTTAGCGGACATTTTAATCATAAAAAACCATTGAAATTCCCCCGTTATAGTTAGTTAAGCTAACTAAAACTCGCGCACCCGCAATCCACTGCTGATGACGTAACATATTACATCACTCATGACATGGTCAGTGACATCACTCATGACATCACTGATGACATCTCAAATGACATCACTGATGACATCATCCTTGTGACAGAGTGGTAGACCTCCTCTCACCCTAATATAACCTTTGATACACACATTCAAAAATAGAGACTACAATTTTCAAAACAATGGACATACCAATACCAGTTACAATAACCTATTCAGTAATTCAAAGATCCACATACACATCCACTCATTCACCAACAGTCCTGTACAGTCACTCATACATGTACTCACTCATCATATGTACTCATACACCTATACATCCTGTTACACATTGCCACTCATCCATAGAGTTACTCACACACATAGTCACTCATGCTAATAAACAATCAAACATCCATTTACTTGCATATTCAGTTATACACACACCTCAACACGTACTTCTACAGAAACTTAAACATACTTACTCTTTTAAATAATCACTAATAAAAACACATACTTATTCATACAGGAACTATTTCAATCTCTCCCTCTCACATATACTCACTTATATAAAACAATAGTCAAATATACTTCTTTAAAACATATTAAGTAACTCATAAAGACACTATTGAGACAGTCATTCACTCACTAACACACCCATACACACACTCATCAAACCATACAGTCATGCACACATGCTGTCTTCAAAACATACAACCAGACAGACAATCATTCTTGCACCTATGCACTACGTTAAACCCCCCACTGAACCATGCAGACACTCAGACTGATACTCAAAAAACAACCTAAAATCCAATATAAACACCCATATAGCTACTCACCAACCCATGCAGACACTTATACACAAAGTGAGAGACTGATACAGAAAATTACATATTTAAACATTACTCATTAAGCCATGTATTCACTAAGATACACTTAATCAGTCAGTTACACAATCAAATTTTCAAAAAAAAATCATCCTTTTAGACACTTATATACCCATTTATTTTTCCATCGACCTTGAGATATACATATATAAAACATATTTAATTTTCATTTAAACACACATTCACAGGATGATGTCATCAGTGATGTCATTTGAGATGTCATCAGTGATGTCATGAGTGATGTCACTGACCATGTCATGAGTGATGTAATATGTTACGTCATCAGCAGTGGATTGCGGGTGCGCGAGTTATAGTTAGCTTAACTAACTATAACGGGGGAATTTCAATGGTTTTTTATGATTAAAATGTCCGCTAACTATAACGTGTGTGAAACCTATGGTTTTTTCACTGAATATATATATATATGCAGTTTTGATGCCTGAGTTGCCGTTGTGTCCCAACGCACAGGTACGGACATCTTAAAATTCTGCAGAGATGAAAGAAAAGCCGCTTCAAACAGCCGGGGTAGCTTCTCAGTATAGTTTATTTAGCCATAGTAAAAACCAGACAAGTGTCCGCCCTGGACGCGTTTCGATCGACAAAGCGATCTTGATCACCTGACGCGCCTGTGACGGGTTGCCTTATTTAAATTACTTACAACCAATGACAATCTTTCAGCAATTAAGCTCTCATGGATGTTTAAAGGGATATCAACATTCATAGTAACACATGACTTGTACAAATCATTGCGGATTTGAAAATGGTTACAAAGTAACACATAAAATGTATCACAGTTCAATGCCACGCAATTGATAGTAAGTGTCCTTAAATAGAGATACAAAGTATATATAGATAATTCTTTAGCAATACACTTATGTTACAGTCTTAATATTAGCAGTGAATAATGATTCTTAACAGCGAACATGTAAGCACTGTTCCCCTACTTAATTCAGTTACTCAAGGGTTTTAAAAAAATATGCATTTTTGTATTTGTGAAGTTCATCATATCACCCCAAAATATTTACAATATTAGGAGTATTATATTATGAGGCAAGTGCCTAATGGATCTTCACTGCAGATGTAACATGGCTAAGTTGCATTTATGTAATGTAGGACATGTGCCCAGTGTTGTCTTAAATTAGAAATCGGAGCCAATGCATCAATGAACTCTCTTGCCCATTTCTACTGTGGGACTATAAAATAACACCCACTATTATTTACTATGTATTTCTCTAAGTATTCTCATATGCCAATTTGTGTCGATCTTATGATTGATGAGCATTGTAAAAAGGTTGTTCAAGGTTGATTATTTTCGTTAAAATTAGCTTTGGGTGGTGCTGCTGAGAACTCTGTTTGTGAATTACATGCACTAAATGTATGGCAGTTTGACATGTGGATATAAGCTTTGAGCATAAAAGTTAACCTTACATATGCTATGGCTGTATTGGGCAGTGTTACTACTAGCCATGATGGCACCGACTCCACATCTCAAGTTAAACAGCTTCAGACCGAGAAAATAGGGGGGCGTACATCCCCCTGGTGTATCATCTAATACTTGACAGATTTCCACACATTTGTACTGTCCATATTGAAAACGGATCTACGGAAACACGTGAAGATTTTTTTCCCATGTTTATATCATTGAATTTAGAAGATCACAATTTTCATGTTGTTTAAAGAAAATGGTGTAAATCTTCACTGGTGTTCAATCCATGTGGAATGCATGTATCTAACATGAGAATGAACGAGGACTCTAACTGCCGCAGTCTTTTCTCCCTGTTGCCACCCTGGAAATAAGGGGGAACCGCCCTGATCACGGAATATGTAAGGTCTTGTAGCCTATTGTTATGAACTGCTTTGAAGTGCCGTGCTACGGGATAATTTTCATCCGAGTTGACAATAGCACGCAGATGTTGGAGAATTCGGTTGAATACCGGAAGCTTGGTACTGCCAATATATTTTAATTTGCATGTGCACTGCAATTGATATACGGCATAGTCAGTTCTACAAGTGTAGTGTTCCTTTATGTGGATAGGAGAGTCACTAAAGGCTGTACAATATTCCGATAAATTAAGACCGAATTTGCACGCCCGACATGACGAGCACTTAAAGAAACCCGGTCTTACCAACCCATTGGTTTTAGGAATAATCTCAGGACAAGTCTTGACAAGTGCATCCCTCATGGAGGGTGCCCTCCTGAAAGTTATGTCAGGGAGTTTTGGCAGCAAGAATCTCAAAGTTAAATCCGTCAGCAGGATCCCAGGGGTACCACCATCCAAAGAAATACGCAACACCAGGAAACAGATTCCAAAGGCAAAGTTGAGAGTTAAATGATGATTTATTCAAGCATCAAGTGTCCAAATGACGCGTTTCGGTAGCCAGACATGCGGCCTTGATCACATAGCCCATATATATATTTATATTCATAGAAAAAACCAAAGGTTTCAGGCACGTTATAGTTAGAAATTAGCATTTAAAAAACCTTAGAAATTCACTGAAAATACCATAGGTTTTAGAGAAAGTTATAGTTAGCAGGACATTTCACTCGTACAAAACCAGTGAAATTTCCCCGTTATAGTTAGTTCAGCTAACTATAACTCGCGCCCCCTCAATGCACTGCTATTGACGTCACATATTACATCACTCATGACATGGTCAGTGACATCACTGATGACATCTCAAATGGTTTTGAGAATGGCAGCCTGTAATTTAGAGTGGGTGTATCAAACATTATATTAGGGTGGGAGAAGATGCATCAATTTATCACATGGATGATGTCATCAGTGATGTCATCAGTGATGTCATTTGAGATGTCGTCAGTGATCAGTAACTATAACGTGCCTAAAACCTTTGGTTTTTTTCAGTGAATTTCAAAGGTTTTTTAAATGCTAATTTGTAACTATGCCTACAGAGGTTGGACATCTGAAGAAAGAAGAAAACACGCACAGAAAGAATCAAAAGAAATGCTGAAAGAGGCAACAGAAGTCCACAAAGATGAAGAAAATGGCAGGAAGAAGCAAGACGTGCAGAAAGAACCAACAGAGAAGCAGAAAGAGGCCTTGTTGCAAAATCATCCTGTGCCCACAACTTTTTCAGACGGGTACTGGTGGTAACTGACTCTGACTAACCAGGCCTAGAGCCAGTGCTATTCTAAAAGACACTTAGAATACAGTGAAAACACCTACATACACTAGGGAACACTATGCGTTGGGGTACCCCTGTGATTAGCATGACCCCCTCTGTAAGGCCCTAGTACATAATAGGGCAGGGGGATTAAAACTATCTCTCAAAATGCGCCATGAGGAGCGATTGCATAGTGGTAAAGGGAGGGGGAGCCTGAGGTGACATGTGTGCAAACATGCCCTGTGGCGCGTTTTAAGTTGTGGGATAAAGTCCCCTTGAATCCTGAGGGTCCCTGGGGTCCAACTAGCCCACCAGGTACCTCCAGTAAGTGCCACAGAGCTGCGTTGCAGAGAGGTGTAAAAAGGAGCGTGGTCTGGACCACCTCTCTGCAACGCAGCGCGGTGTTGCTGCAACCAATGTAAATGGCCGCAGCCCATGCCACCGACTTGCAGCACCACCAGCAGGTCCTTGCACAGTGAGCCATGTACCATGCAGTGCATGGCACATGGTGCAGGAAGGTGAGTGGGTGCACTACATGTGCCCCTATGGCCCCTTCTCAGTGGCCTTCGATGCCAGAGGACCCTGTTTGTGGTCCCCCATATCACTTTCAACCAACCTTTTCATGGCAATGTTCCTACCATGAAAAGGCTGTCGGAAAGGAACATCCAAATCCAATGGTAGTGCCTGGCTCAGCATCACTGTCATTCAGGGCCGCAACTCTGACTGCCGCCCCATCCGGATCTGAGATCCTGGCTTAGGCAGTGGTATGGAACCTGACCGCTGTGGTCTGATCACCAGCACCATAGTGCAGCAGTCAGACCAAAGGGCTGTCGCTTGTCGTTGGCAGTCTGACCATCAATGTAATGAGCCCCTTAGTCACATAAACATTGCCTTTGATAAACTTGGTAGAAAAACCAATGTCTGCCCAAAAATATCCCACCAAATCTATTCTGTTCCCCTTAAAGGCTGTGGTAATCACATTGGGGGTAACAAGCACCTGGTCACGCCACATCTCGCACGTAGTAATATCAATAATGGTGATCCTTACTCCAGAGTGCACAAAAAGGAAATGGTGCCACTATTAATAGTAAATTCATCCAAAGGATCACTATAACATTTGGAACTGACATTATCCTCTGCACTGATATCAACCGCAAGTACTAATTCTTCAACCTTGTTTTCCAAACATTTTAAATCCTACATAGTATCATGACCCTGCACAGCACGAACACCTGTGTCTTTTGAAGATTGGCTTTTGAAAATTCCTTAGACGTTAACCCCCTCTATTCACTTTACCAAAGTGACCCACCTTGTTACATTTCCAACATTCCTGAAAAATAGCATGGCAATTCTTAAAACTGGAAACATGAAATGCAGAACTACATCTAAAGCATAAATGCTTGGTATTACCCACCCCTTTGGGTACCAGTGTACCCGCTGTTTGATGTTGATACTGATGATCAAAATTTTGTACCATGTTGGAGCCTTGCTTGACCACAGCTACCTGCTGAGTTCCACTATCAAAAAATTTGGAATCCTCCCTAGAGGACTCTATGCTCTTAGCAATATCAACAGGTTCATCTGACGTGGGATTCTTACATGCCAATAGACGTTGCTGAATTTTCTTAGAATAACGTCTATCTACTAACTGATCCCTTATTAGGTGTGACGTAAAGTTCTCAAAATCACAATAAGAGGCCAGAACTTTCAATGCAGTAATAAACGAATCAACCAATTCAGGAGCCTGCACTCTTTTTTTTGGGGCGGGGGGTATATTTTTATTGAGAAGTACATGTCAGTTTATAAACAATACATTAAAAAAAGAGTATAAACAAATCAAATTATGGCCACACAATAAATTACTATGAAATGTTAACTTCTCAGATTTCGAAATATAAAAAAGATAATACAGATATCCAAAGATACAATAGTTGAGGTACTCATAAAACCTGGAAAGGAAGAAATAGGAAAGGTGGACTAGGGAGGAGATGATAAAGATAGTATAAAATATGTAGTATACCATGTATTATAGATAGTTGGAAGATAGTAGCGATAATATCATACAAATATAATATTTCAAGTGAAGATATTTCCACTAACTCAACAATTTCCAATAGGTGAACAGTAAGTCCTAATTCAAATAACAGTGTCACTGGCTAAAGCATCAACAGTCCTAATGATAACATCAACAGCATGAATATAAATAATAATGGTAACGAATTAATAAGAAAATGAAAAAAGAAGTGATTCCCTCATTGTATTTCCTAATTAGAAGAAAAATCTGAAATATTAGCAGAAATAGAATATTAATTAGCTAGAAAGGGGTTCCAAATTTGGATGAAAGTTCCAACATTGTCCTGCAATCTATAAATCAGTTTTTCATATGATGCTATTGAACAAGTTACTTACCTTCGGTAACAATATATCTGTAAGAAACATTAGTTAGTTAGATTCCTTACCTTAGAATATCCCCAGGCGTCAGGCTGGATCCGGAAAGATTTTTCGTCAGCAATACCCTTGCGCGTCGCTAGGCGTCGTCTGCGGTTCCGCGTCTGTCGTCGGCGTCGTGATCGCCGGGATGATGTCGTCGGAGTACTTAGACGCCGCCCTCGCACGCTGACGTCAGTTCTTGTACATAGCTTTCCGCGCCAGGAACGCAGAGCCATGCAAGAGACCGACACTGGTGCCATGAATCTAGGGCCCTGAAAGGGATGACCTTAACCCTAGATATCAGTTCGCAGAGCGGGGAGGATGGGTGGGGCGGTATGAAAT
Organism: Triturus cristatus; assembly: GCF_964204655.1. Classification (NCBI taxonomy): domain Eukaryota; kingdom Metazoa; phylum Chordata; class Amphibia; order Caudata; family Salamandridae; genus Triturus; species Triturus cristatus. The sequence continues at coordinate 451,184,721 of NC_140584.1, forward strand.
CTAACTAACTAATGTTTATTACAGATATATCGTTACCGAAGGTAAGTAACTTGTTCATCTGAAAGAAACACGTTAGTTAGATTCCTTACCTTAGAATAGATGCCCCAGCAATACCAACCCCGGTGGTGGGTCTGAGAACCAAGATCACACCAGGAAGTCCTGGAGAACGGAACGGCCAAAGAAGCCGTCTCTCCGGACTTGGCTGTCCAGGCAGTAATGCTTGGCAAACGTGTGCAGCGCGGCCCACGTTACTGCCTGACAAATGTCCTGCAGAAGGACTCCCCGTCCCAGGGCAGTAGCAGCTGCCGTGGCCCGGGGGGAATGGGCTCTCAGCCCCACAGGAGGATCCTTCTTAGCCAAGGAATAACAGGCCTAAATGCACAAAACGACCCACCGAGAGATGGTTCGCTGGTGCACTGCCCTCCCCTTCTTAGCGCCCACGTAGCCAACAAAGAGTTGGTCGTCCACCCGGAACTGTTTTGTGCGGTCCAGATAGAAGGACAGCGCTCATTTTGGGTCCAGATGGTGGAGCCTCTCTTCCTCTTTCAAGGGATGCGGAGGCGGAAAGAAGGTGGGCAGTGTAACAGACTGGCCGATGTGACAAGCAGTTACCACCTTAGGGAGAAAGGAAGGACGAGTCCTGAGAACAACCTTGTCCGGATGGACAGAAAGGAAAGGAGGCTTAGAAGATAGAGCCTGGAGCTCACTCACCCGTCTAGCAGAGGTGAGGAAAGCAGCCTTAATAGTCAGAGGACGAAGAGGACAATTATGAAGTGGCTCAAAGGGAGCGCACATCAGATAGGTTAACACCAGGTTCAAATCCCACTGAGGCATTGCGAAAGGAACAGAAGGAAACATATGAGTAATGTCTTTAAAGAATCGAGCAACAACAGGGGATTTGAAAAGAGAAGGCTGATCAGGAAGCCTTAAGAAAGCCGAAATAGCTGGAAGAAATCCCTTGAGGATGCCCAGAGCAGAGCCCTGCTGGGCCAGGGAAAGAAGAAAGAGGAGAACCTCAGAAAGAGGGGCGCAAAGGGGATCCACAGCCTTTGCTGTGCACCATGCCACAAATTTGTTCCACCTGCAGGCGTATACCGTTTTAGTGGAGGGACGCCTGGCTGCCAGAATGACATCACAGACTTCAGGAGGCAAGTCAAATGGCATCAACTGTTGCCGCTCAATCTCCACGCATGGAGGTGGAGGCTGGACAGGTTCGGGTGGAGGACCGTCCCCTGCTGCTGACAGAAGGTCCTCCTGAAGAGGCAGTCGAATCAGGGGATTGATTGATAGACTGATTAGCTCAGGATACCAGTATCTTCGTGCCCAATCCGGAGCCACAAGGATGACTTGGGCCCGGTCACGCCTGATCTTCTTCAGCACTCTGGGCAGAAGTTGTATAGGCGGAAAGGCGTACAACAGACCGCAACTCCACTCGCAATGAAAAGCGTCTCCGAGCGAGTGCTGCCTTGGAAATTCCAACGCGCAAAACTGATGACATTGCGCGTTCTCTTCGGTGGCGAATAGATCTAACCAAGGCTCTCACCACTGTCGAAAGAGTCCTTGCGCCACGTCCGACTTCAGACGCCATTCGTGATCCATCATGCACCGGCGGCTGAGTTCGTCCGCCCTGGCGTTCAGAGAGCCCGTCAGGTGTTGAACCACCAGAGTGATGCCCTGATGTTCCAGCCATGTCCAGAGACGCAGAGCCTCCTGACAAAGGGTCCACAACCCCACCCCGCCCTGTTTGTTGCAATACCACATGGCGGTGATGTTTTCTGTGAACACCTGCACTACACTTCCCCGAACAGAGGGAAGGAATGCCTTCAGTGCAAGTGGAATCGCCCGCAGCTCCAATAGGTTGATATGGAGCCGGGACTCCGCCGGAGACCAGAGGCCTCTGATCTATGCCTCTCCCATGTGGCCTCCCCATCCCAGGAGGGATGCATCCGTCACCACTACGTGCTCCGGTTGGGGTAGGGAGAGGGATCTGCCACTGACCCAATTGCGGTCCGTGAGCCACCACTGCAACTGTCTTGCAGTGCCCTCTGAGATCAAGACATGGTCGGACAGGTTGCCCCGATGCTGGGCCCACTGAAACTTCAGGTGCCACTGCAGAGCCCGCATCCGCCACCTGGCGAGATGTACCAGCAGGATGCAGGAGGCCATCAGACCCAGTAGCCGCAGCACCAACCCGACTGAAACCCGGGATAAAAGCTGAAAGATCGGAATCAGAGCCTGAATATAGCGAACCCGCTGTTCCGGAGGATAGACCCGGAAAACCCCAGCAAATGCAGGAGGTCGGCCGTAGTCTGGAGGTGGGAGACAACTGCCTGGGGCGAGCCCGCCTTCAACAACCAGTCGTTGAGATAGGGGAAGACTGGAACCCCGAATCTGTGCAGATGAGCTGCGACCACCACTTTCGTGAACACCGATGCCGAAGGGGAGCACGGTAAACTGAACGTGCTCGTGGTCTACCGTGAACCGCAGGTAACACCGGTGGGCCGGCAGGACGGGGATGTGGAAATAAGCGTCCTGCAAGTCCAATGCTCCCATCCAGTCTCCAGGGTCTAGGGCAGCCAGAACCTGAGCTAAGGTGAGCATCTTGAACTTCTCCTTCCGGAGGAAGGCGTTGACGCTCCTGTGGTCCAAGATAGGGCGTAGGCCCCCTTTGCCCTTCTTGGGAACCAGAAAGTAGTAGGAATAACAACCCGACCTACATCTGGGCCAGGAACGCGCTTGATGGCCCCCTTGGCCAAGAGGGCCGTAACTTACTCCTGCAGAAGTTGCAAGTGATCCCCCGACATGCGGTGGTACTGCGGTGGCATGGCTGCAGGGGTCGCCTCGAAGGGGAGGGAGTAGCCCCTTCGGATGATTTGCAGCACCCACCTGTCTGATGTGATGGTACGCCAGTGGAGCAGGTGATGGCGAACTCTGCCTCCCACTGGCGTGGAATGGGCCTGAAAGCTTGGACTAGGAAGGCTTTGAGGCAGATGCTGCTGGGGTAGATGTGGGCTGACCGGCTCTCTGTCCCCCCGCTACGCCTCTGCGGAATCCACGTCCGCGACCATGTTGAGGCTGGTTCTGCAGCCTGTGGCTAGGCAAACATGTGGGGGCGCCCCTTCCTTGGCCACGAAAGGGGTGAAAAGCGGAAGTTTGCGGGCGCGGGCCGAGAGGCCCAAGGACTTGGCCGTAGCCCTGGAGTCCTTAAAGCGCTCCAGCGCACTATCCGCTTTGTCACCAAAGAGGCGACGGCCATCGAAGGGCATGTCCATGAGGGTGCTCTGGACATCCCCGGAGAAATTCGTGGACCTCAGCCAGGTGTAGCGACGAATCGCCACCGTGGTCGCAATTGCCCTACCTAGCGAGTCCGTTGTGTCAAGCCCACATCGTATCAAGTACCGTGCCGCATCCCGCATCCCACCCCTCGGCAAGAGTCTGGGCGAGCTGTGTCTGGGCCTCCTCCGGACACTGGGGCAGCACGTCCGCCACTGTATCCCACAAAGAGGTGGTTTAACGGTCCAAAAGGCACTGGTGTTGATAGACCGCAACCCCAAACTAAGGGAGGAGAAAAGTTTCTTTCCATCCTGTTCCAACCTTTTGGATTCCCAATCCGGGGGAGCTGACGGGAAGGCGGTCTGGGAAGTAGAGGCCTGGATAACCAGGCACTCAGGCGTGGGGTACACCGACAGAAAGCTGGGGTTGCCCGTTGCGCCGGGCCACGTTCCGGTCCACAGGAGGAGCTGTGGAGGGCTTGGACCAGGTGCCCATCAGAACATCTGTCAGTGCTTCATTGAACTGTAGCAGACGCTCCGAGGAGCTTACCGGCAGTTGAAGCACTTCAGTGAGGAGGTTAGTCCTCACGGCCACTGCGGGGAGCTCTGGCTGAAGAGCCTTGGCAGCCCTGCGCAGCACCACATAATAGGTAGCACCCTCCTCCGTAGCCACGGAAGGAGGAGAGATGATGCCACTGTCAGTCGTCCCCGTCATCCGACTCCTGGTAGACAGGTGGAAAAGTCGGAGCCGGGCGGTAGATGAATCTGTCATCCATCGGCGCCGCTCCGACACTGGGCCTGGACCAGGACTAAACCTGGGGACGTCGTCATCCGAAGACGGTGCCGGAGGTGGCACCGAAGGGGTCGGCGCCGGCGGAGGGGTCGTAAGGTCGACCGGCGTCGACCGGGATCCAGGCCTGGATCCCCCGGGGGCCTGAGGCGTTGGGACTGAAGTCGACAACGGTGCCGGGGCCGCCGGCTCGCTAGGCCCCCCAGTCGGACCTGCGGGGCCCGAAGGCGCCCCGGCAGGCCTCGACGGCGGAGCAAGGCCACGAGGAAGTCTCGGATCTCTGTCGGAGTCGCATGGGGCCCAGGGACCGGAGGACATGGGGCCGGACGCGACTCTTGCTGCTCCGCTGGAGCCACGCGGGTGGTGTCACCCAAACCCTCAGCCAAGTTGCGCGACCGGTGAGGGGAGTCAGAAGAGCGATGTTGTCTCTTCCACTTCTTGCTGTGCCTCGACTTACCGGAATGCGAGGACTTGGACCCCGATGAGCGGTGATGGCTGCGGCTCCGCGACCAGTCCCTCGACCTCCTCCTCGACCGGGACCTTAAGCGGCACGGAGCCGACTGCCGGATCTCGAGCAGCTTGCAGGACCGCTCCCGCCTAGCCTTCGAGGTCAAGGCCTGGCAGTTGAGGCACAACTCGGCATCGTGGTCGGCCCCAAGGCAGTAGAGACACCGGCGGTGGTGATCCGTGACCGACATTAGGTGGTGACAGGCGTCGCATGGCTTAAACCCAGGCATCCCTACCGGCACCAGGAGTCGAGGTCGACTCGAAATAGGAACCAAAAAAGTTCAAAAAGTTTAGTAAAAAAATGACTAAAAGGGTATGCTCTTCCCGGAACTCCGGACACTGGGGCAGCACGTCCGCCACCGTATCCCACAAAGAGTGGGTGTAACGGAAAAAAGACGTCAACGCGCGAGTGCGGCGTCTAAGTACTGCGACGACGTCATGCCGGGAGTTAAGGCTGCCGACGATGGACGCGGAGCCGCAGACGAAGCCTAGCGACGTGCAAGGGTATTGCTGATGAAAAATCTTTCTGGATCCAGCCTGACGCCTGGGGATATTCTAAGGTAAGGAATCTAACTAACATGTTTCTTTCAGATTTATACATTTCAATAAGCCATTCGTCATGTGTAGGGCATTGTGGTATTCTCCAATGTCTTAGTATACAAAGTTTTCCTGCAGTAAGTGCAATAGCTATCAATCGTCTTGTATGGTTTGGGAGATTTGGGCGATCAGTAACATCATGTAATAGAACTAATTTTTCCGTTAAAGGAAAGGACACTTGCATAGCTGGAGCCTGCACTCTTGGAAATAAATTATGCTGCCGTACTACAAGGTTGACTTTACCTTCAAAATGAGTTTTCAACTGTTTAAAAGCACTCTGGTATTTATACAATTCTTCTTCTTCACTAGGATTAAAATCAGGTAGATGATCACAAATATTCTGCCCTTCTACACCTAAATAATATTACAACAGATTCCTTTTCCCATCTGGTCTAAATTTCTGACCGTAAATTGCACCTAAATAAGCATTTAATGATCTGATCCAAATATCGCAAAAAGGGAACTGGAGGTGTGACAGTTTACATCATAAAGCACCTCTAAACCCCAGACTCCAACACATGTTCTAATTGTACACATAAAAACAAAATGAATTGGCCCAAATAGCGTGTTAATTGCTGTTAGCACTGAAATCCAAGAGCATGCTAATCACTGTGGCCAAACTGACACTTCTAACCAAAAAGTGTGCCAATCGCGGTTATACTAATCCAGATTGCCACTCGCTAAATTAATAGTGAAGAAGAAAGCGTGCTTATTGCTGTTATCAATCAATCAATCATTCAATCACCAAATTTGTAAAGCGCGCTACTCACCCGTAAGGGTCTCAAGGCACTGAGGGGGGGGGGGGGGGGGGGGAGGGAGCTACTGCTCGAACAGCCAGGTCTTGAGTTGTTTCCTGAAGGAGAGATGGTCCTGGGTCATCCGTAGGTGGGTGGGGAGGGAGTTCCATGTCTTGGCTGCCAAGTAGGAGAAGGATCTTCCTCCGACGGTAGATTTCCGGAATCGTGGGACGGAGGTGAGGGCGAGGCTGGCGGATCGGAGCTGGCGGGTGGGTGTGTAGAATGTGAGGCGGCTATTGAGGTACTTCGGGCCCATGTCATGGAGAGCCTTGTGTGCGTGGGTGAGGAGACTGAACGTGATCCTTTTGTTGACGGGGAGCCATTGAAGGTCTTTCAGGTGGGCAGAGATGTGGTTGCGGGGAGGGATGTCCGGGATGAGTCGTGCTGAGGCGTTCTGAATGCGCTGGAGGCTTTTCTGGAGTTTGGCTGTGGTTCCAGCGTAGAGGGTGTTCCCGTAGTCCAGGCGGCTGATCACGAGGGCCTGGGTGACCGTCTTCTTGGTTTCGGTGTGGATCCATCGGAAGATCTTTCGGAGCATGCGCAGGGTGTTGAAGCAGGATGATGAGATGGCGTTCACTTGCTTGGTCATCGTGAGGGAGGAGTCCAGGATGAAGCCCAGGTTGCGTACGTGGTCTGTTGGCTTGGGTGCACTGCCCAGGGCAGGGGGCCACCAAGAGTCATCCCAGGCGGAGGGAGATGGTCCGAGGATGAGGACTTCCGTCTTGTCTGAGTTCAGTTTCAGATGGCTGCTCTTCATCCATTCTGCGACGTCTCTCATTCCTTCCTGGAGGTTGGCTTTGGCGGTGGCGGGGTCGTTGGTGAGGGAGAGGATCAGCTGGGTGTCGTCGACGTAGGAGATGATGTTGAGGTTGTGTTGGCGGGCGATGGCTGCGAGAGGTCTCATGTAGATGTTGAAGAGGGTGGGGCTGAGTGAGGATCCTTGCGGGACGCCGCAGATGACTTCGGTGGCCGCGGATCGAAACAGGGGGAGGCGGACTCTCTGGGTTCTTCCGGCGAGGAACGAGATGATCCACAGCAGTGCCGCTCCTTGGATTCCGGTGTTGCTGAGGCGTTGTGTCAGGGTGTGGTGGCATATGGTGTCAAAGGCTGCTGAGAGGTCCAGGAGGAGGAGGGCGGCCGTTTCCCCGTTGTCGAGAAGGGACCTGATGTCGTTGGTGTCTGCGATGAGGGCGGTCTCGGTGCTGTGGTTTGCTCGGAAGCCGGACTGTGAGGGGTCGAGGGAACCGTTGGTCTCGAGGAAGGCGGAGAGTTGTCTATTGACGGTCTTCTCGATGACTTTGGCTGGAAAGGGGAGGAGCGAGATGGGGCGGAAGTTCTTGAGGTCCGTGGGGTCCGCAGTGGGTTTCTTCAGGAGGGCGCTCAGCTCGGCATGTTTCCAGCTCTCCGGGAAGGTGGCGGATGCGAAGGAGCTGTTGATGATGTTCCGGAGTTGGGGTGCGATGATGGAGTCGGCTTTGTTGAAGATGTGGTGTTGTCACGGGTCGGTAGGGGAGTCGGAGTGGATGGTGTTAATCATGCGGGTGGTGTCTTCGGTGCTGACAGGGGCCCAGGTGCAGAGGGTGGTGGTGGGGGGCACTGGTTCGGTGGTTGGGTGCGTGGTCAGCGCACCGAAGCTGTTGTGTAGGTCGGCGATCTTGCGGTGGAAGAACGAGGCGAGAGAGTCGCAGAGGTCTTGCCAGGGGGTGATGTCGCTGTTGCAGGCGCTGGGGTTGGAGAGCTCTTTGATGATGCTGAAAAGCTCCTTGCTGTTGTGGGTGTTGTTGTCCAGTCATTCTTTGAATGCTGTCTTCTTGGTGGTGTGGATCAGCTGGTGGTTTTTGCGGGTAGCGTTCTTGAGGGCGGTCATGCGTTCTGTTGTCTGGTCGTGGCGCCAAGCTTTCTCGAGGGTGCGGCAGGTTTTCTTGGAGTTTTTGAGGTCGTTGGTAAACCACGAGGCTTTCCTGCTGCCGGGTCTGCTGGGGGGGGTGGTGGGTCGTGGTTCTCCTGAAGTTGAAGTGGACGCAGCTGTGGTCTGTCCAGTGTAGTCCGGTGGAGTGGCTGAAGGAGATGTGCTTGCTGGAGGAGAAAACGGGGTCAAGCGTGTGGCCGGCGTAGTGGGTGGGGGTGTTCACCAGTTGCATGAGTCCGAGGTTGGCGAGGTTGTCCAGCAGGCCGGCTGTGTTGCAGTCCTTGTTGTTCTCCAGGTGGAAGTTGAGGTCCCCTAGGAGGATGTAGTCTGTGGAGGTGAGGGCGTGTGGACTGACGAAGTCTGCGATGGCTTCGCTGAATTGTGTGCGTGGTCCCGGGGGTCTGTAGATGAGGGTGCCTCTGAGGGTGGTCTTGGGGTCTGTGTGGATCTGGAAGTGAAGGTGTTCGGCGGTGGTGAGGGTGTCGTCGGAGTTGGTCGTGATGCGGATGGTGTTTCTGTGGACGATGGCGATGCCTCCTCCGGTTTGGTTGATGCGGTCCTTCCGGGTGATCTTGTAGCCCTCCGGGATGGCTATGGCAATGTCGGGGGCTGAGGAGGCGTTCATCCAGGTTTCCGTGAGGAAGGCGACGTCTGGTGATGTTGTGTCGAGGAGGTTCCAGAGTTCGATGGCGTGTCTGTGGACGGAGCGTGTGTTGAGCAGGATGCACTTGAGGTGGTTGTTGCTGGTGCTCGGCTTGGCGGGTGCCGGGTAGGTCCTGAGGCAGGTGAATTGGCAGGCTTGGCAGGTGAAGGGCCCGTGTGTGCGCCTCGGGGTGGCTTGGTAGCAGGCGGTGTTTCGGCCGGCGTTGAGTGCGTGAACGCTGCGCATACGTGTGGACTCCGCCATAAATGGTGAAGTGGGAGGGAGGAGCAGCTGGGAGGCGGGAGCGGGGTGGCGAATGGGAAGGGGAGCGGGTGTACAGAAGAAAGAACGGGGGCGGGGCTGCGGGGGAGCAGCGGCAGGGAGCGGGGAGTGGGGCGGAACAGCGGGAAAAAGGCGGCAGACGAGCACAGAAACAAGAAGAAATCAAGGGCTCAACAGTGAGAGAGCAATACAATTACTGGTACAACAGTGAAAAGCAATACAATTACTGGCACCGAGAGGGCGGGAAAACAGGAAAAATAAGGAGCCTCAGCCACAGGGGCAGTGGTGAGCGGCAGCAAGGGGAGACCGGCCGCACTCAGGAGGAGCCACGCGGCGGGAGGAGCGACCGGCTCTGACAAGGTCAGGTCAGGTCACAGCTCCGCTCTGCGCGGACACCACCTTAAGTATCCAGTGGGAGGGAGGAGCAGCTGGGAGGCGGGAGCGGGGAGGAGAATGGGAAGGGGAGCGGGTGTACAGAAGAAAGAACGGGGGCGGGCCACGGGGTAACAGCGGCAGGGAGCGGGGAGTGGGGCGGAACAGCAGGAAAAAGGCGGCAGACGAGCACAGAAACAAGAAGAAATCAGGGGCTCAACAGTGAGAGGGCAATACAATTACTGGTACAACAGTGAAAAGCAATACAATTTCTGGCACAGAGAGGGCGGCAAAACAGGAAAAATAAGGAGCCTCAGCCACAGGAGCAGCGGCGAGCGGCAGCAAGGGGAGACCGGGCGCACTCAGGAGGAGCCACGCGGCGGGAGGAGCGACCGGCTCTGACAAGGTCAGGTCAGGTTATGATATCCCAGATTGACACTTCTGGCTTGAAAGCGTGCCAAGTGCTGTTAAACACAGATACAATGCTCCGATATCTGACAGTAGATGGCCCTGTGGTATAGGAATCGTAATGTCACATGTGCAGCCACTCCTGATATCTTCTTGTTATGCTTGAAACCAAGACCGCATGAAGAGAAATGCAACAGCTAACTCCTGCTCTTGAGTCAGGTAAGTTCATCAAACAATTATTACTAGTAATGAGACGCGCTCTGCCTGAAATATGCACTCAAATAGAAAGACACACTCCAGCTGGGAGATACAATTGAGCAGGGAGGGAGATGCGCTCAAAAAGAAACCTGCTTGAGGAGAAACACGCTCAAGCAGATAGACGTGCTCCAGCTAGGAGACACGCTCGAGCACAGAGACACACTCATAGAGGTAAGCACTCTCTGGGTCGCGTGGGTGAAATGAAATATAGGTGGAGATAAGCACGTGCTCACAAATCATGCACTTGAGCACCAGTCACAACTAAATGCCTTAAAGTGAAAGCGCTAATTGTCTCAAAACATTGCAGCGTAGAAAACAGCACAACACCAAAGGAGATGATGAACGAAATGTTTGAGCAAATCAAACACTCACCCCCAGTCTACTGATCTGGGTTTAATCCATCATCATTCTTTAGCTCACCCCACCACCCTAGTTCGGACATGGCCATATGCAAATCAGTCTGACTCTGTGCCTCATGAGAACAGTCCAGCCTGAACTGCCAAGCCATGTCTTCTCTGGACCGGAAACAAGCATCCTGGGACTGTTTTCGGGTTCATAACCATCATCAGCCAGGCTATCTTGAATCCAGTGGCGAAGTGAGCAAGGGACCCACGTCTGGGCATACCCTGCCAACTTAGGGCAAACAAAGCAATACCATAGGGGATGATGGACGGAACTGTTGAGCAAATCAAACACTCACCCCCAGTCAACTGATCTGGGTTTAATCCATCATCATTCTTTAGCTCACTCCACCACCCCAGTTCGGACATGGCCATATGCAAATCAGTCTGACCCTGTGCCTTATGGGAACAGTCCAGCCCGAACTGCGAAGCCATGTCTTCCCTGGATGGATTTAGGCCCAGATCTCTGTACTGGGGTGAATGTATGACATTGTTCTGCATTCTGTCCATCAACTGTTATTTTTGCATTTGTCACCCCGAGTGGTACGGGAATGCCCAGGCGTGGGTCCCGTGCTCTCCATGCAACTGGAATCAAACTTTCCTGGCTGAAGAGGGGTGAAACCCCGAAACCGGTCCTAGGATGCTTGTTTCCAGTCCAGGGAGGACCTGGCTTGGCAGTTCGGGCTGGACTGTTCCCATGAGGCACAGGGTCAAGACTGATTTGCATATGGCTGGATTCAAACTGGAATGGCATGGTGAGCAAAAAAACAATGGATTTAGGCCCAGATCTCTGTATTGGGGTGAATGTATGACATTGTTTTGCATTCTGTCTATCACTATTGTTTTTGCATTCGTCACCCCAAGTGGTAGGGTATGCCCAGACGTGGGTCTCATGCTCTCCATGCCACTGGAATCAAGCTATTTTGCTGAAATGGGGTGAAACCCGAAAACCGGTCCTAGGATGCTTGTTTCCAGTCCAGGGAGGACCTGGCTTGGCAGTTCGGGCTGACCTGTTCCCATGAGGCACAAAGTCAAGACTGATTTGCAAATGGCTGGGTTCAAACTGGAATGGCATGGTGAGCAATACAACGATGGATTTAGGCCCAGATCTCTGTATTGTGGTGAATGTATGACATTGTTCTGCATTCTGTCCATCAACTGTTTTTTTTGCATTTGTCACCCCTAGTGGTACGGGTATGCCCAGACGTGGGTCCTGTGCTCTCCATGCCACTGGAATCAAGCTATCCTGGCTGAAGAGGGGTGAAACCCGGAAACTGGTCCTAGGATGCTTGTTTCCAGTCCAGGGCAGACCTGGCTTGGCAGTTCAGGCTGGACTGTTCCCATGAGGCACAGGGTCAAGACTGATTTGCATATGGCTGGGTTCAAACTGGAATGGCATGGTGAGCAAAAAAACTATGGATTTAGGCCCAGATCTCTGTATTGGGTTTAATGTATGACATTGTTTTGCATTCTGTCCATCAACTGTTGCTTTTGCATGTCACCCCGAGTGGTACGGGTATGCCCAGACGTGGGTCCCATGCTCTCCATGCCAATGGAATCAAGCTATCCTGACGGAAGAGGGGTGAAACCCCAGAACCGGTCCAAGGATGCTTGTTTCCAGTCCAGGGAGGACCTGGCTTGGCAGTTCGGGCTGGACTGTTCCCATGAGGCACAGGGTCAAGACTGATTTGAATATGGCTGGGTTCAAACTGGAATGGCATGCTGAGCAAAAAAATGATGGATTTAGGCCCAGATCTCTGTATTGGGGTGAATGTATGACATTGTTCTGCAATCTGTCCATCAACTGTTGTTTTTGCATTTGTCACCTCAAGTGGTACGGGTATGCTCAGACGTGGGTCCTGTGCTCTCCATGCCACTGGAATCAAGCTATCCTGGCTGAAGAGGGGTGAAACCCCGAAACCGGTCCTAGGATCCTTGTTTCCAATCCAGGGAAGACCTGGCTTGGCAGTTCGGGCTGGACTGTTCCCATGAGGCACAGGGTCAAGACTGATTTGCATATGGCTGGGTTCAAACTGGAATGGCATGGGGAGCAAAAAAACGATGGATTTAGGCCCAGATCTCTGTATTGGGGTGAATGTATGACATTATTCTGCATTCTGTCCATCAACTGTTGTTTCAGCGTATAAATCAGTACAGTTAACCATGGGCTAATTTCTCCTGAATTCCGTGAACGGCTTGTCTAAATTAAACACCGCAAAGTCGAAGTCTCTTCCACCATCAACAAATGGTCTCCTAGGCTCTGGGAAAAGGCAGTCCACACAATCTGCTTGCCTCCATGCAAGGCTCTTCACAGCCACTCATCTCCAAATTGTAGTGATGAAGGCACAGATGTTGCAAACCATAAGAGAGGTTTGTTTAAACACAAGAAGTACACATAAAGAGCCCAGAAGACACCACTAGTCACTACCACCTTCTCTGGCTGTCACCTGCTGAAAGCTCTTTCATAATATTGCTAGGTCATAAAGGAATCTTGAGTCATCAACAGAACCTGCTTATACCTCGGGACAAACATTGTGAGCATACCCACAATCTATTCTTGGTTAGACTACTTAGGTACTAGCTCATCAATGCTGTACACACTGGGTGCTCCTGTCCCTGCTTAAAATTCTCAAATGTGTTTATCTCCCCCGGAAATTAAATTGTGTGTATTTCTCACCCCTAACAATTTTCACATCCTGGCCAACAACAAAAAATGTGTGAAAGGCGTGGAGGCACCTCACGGAAACACCACCCAGGGAACTACTGATAGGTTCTTCTCATCAGTGTACTCCGCTTATCATCATTGGCAGCCTCCACACCACAGAAAATATGTGAAAAGATGAAATTAAAATGAAAGTGTGAAAAAAGGTAAAATGCGCACCCCGAAATGTATTCTTGTGCCTATGAACCCTGACCCCCTATTATAAGAGCAATAGAAAAAGACTTATCTTGCTCCTACAATATAAAAACGAGCTAAACATTCACTGGCACTATTTCCAATTTTAATCACTGCTGTGTGTTTGCTCACGTTAAAAACAAGACCTACTGTCGTGCTCCATCAGTTTGTTAAGAGAAGCCGACATGTTTCATTGCCTGTTAATGCTTTCCGGCAATTTCTTCAGGGCTGGGGGTCAATCCTTGCCACACTGTGGAATGCAATCATGTACCCGGTTGTTGCTCCCACATATCATACCAGCACCCACCTTTCTGGGTTTGTGTATGCGTCCACAGTACCCCTGTGTACATATTACGGTTGCTCTTCCTCAACCGGTGGTTCGTTAATGTCTGTCTTACTCACTCGCGCGGAGTGAGTAAGCCAGACGCTAACGATTGTTGATGAGAGAGTTTTGAGTGGAGGGCGACATGCGTTATTTCCCTCTAGAGCTCCTTTTGTGAAGGGTCCACCACCAATCTATCAAGATAAAGACACACTCAACATTAAACCCAACCACACATAAACCAACTATTCGTCGGGGAGTTTGTTTTTTTCTGTTCGAGATTGCTAGGCTATCCATAGCTTTCCCAGGCACAGCCAGCACAGTAAGATTGATGGAGTGGGGTGGGGTAGGGGAAGTTGACAGATGACGGGATAGGTAAAATTTAATAAAAAATAAAAAGTAAATAAAACCATTTACCTTGTGTACCTTGTGCTCATTGCATCGGCTATGCGGTGAGTGCTAGGTAAGTGGTTTTATTTTTTTTAATTTCATTTTACCTTTTCTGTCATCTGTTGACTTTACCCCACCCCTCACCCGGCCCACCAACCTACCACTCTTACCTGTGTCAGCCGCACCTGAGCATTCCTGAACTGAAAACAAAAAGTGCTTCAGGCCTTCCATTTTAAATAGAGAGGCTGGTCTGATGCACTTACATTGATGGGTTCAACTCCATAGAACTGTCAGTGTAGGGTTTCTAACAGAGGAGCCAGAGGGTGGCACCTCAATCAGAAACATTATGGTCTACCACACTCAAAATAGAGCGGATGAACTATTGATTTGGTGGACAGGGTACCTTGGCACATTTGTGGAGGAGTAAAATGTCCGCCAAACTCTAAATCAGCCCCCCAAATCTCTCTGCACATTTTGCATCAGCCTATCTTATACTATGTGATACAATTTTAAAATAATGAATTCATACTGCTTTCCATTGCAGGCTGGGACCTCGAGCACTATAAATGCACGTCACTATTCCGCTCATCACCAGCCAGGCTTCAGTTCTATTACTGTCTGGTTACAGACAGACATCTGCAGTGATCTCATTAACCAAATGAGCTTTCACAACAAAGTATGCATATTCCAATAATTATTTCAACTTGCATTTGTTTTCTATTAAAAGCATGTTCCAATACATTTATTGCAGGATGTAGGAAATGCCATTTTTGCATGATGTCACAGATTTTGATCTATCTGTTTTGTTGGCTTCAGAACTCTGTGCACTTGCATATAAGTCCCAGGCATATGGTACAAAGTGTACCCGGGGCATGGAAGTAAAATACGGCTAGTGGAGTGCAGCTCCTATTGTGCCATCCACTACAGTAGCAGTGCAAATATGGCTTCAAGCCTACCATTGTAACCTGACTTAAAATTGTAAAAACTGTATTTCAGTCCCTTTTCACAGGTTAAAACCATTAAATCAACCCTATGTACACCTTGTAGCCCACAAGGTAGAGTGCATGGTATTTAAAAATAGAACATGTCGAAATGTAAAGTTAACATTTCCTTACAGTGACTACCACCCAAAAGTTATTCTCACTGTGCAAAGGCTGGATGGCCTCACCAGGCAGAGCTGCCCCCTCTCCCCAATGCTTTTTTCATTGGCCCTAGAGCCTTGGCATGTAGGATCCGACAGCTACATGCTAATGCCGCTCTGGGATTTTGGCAGCGTCCGCTTGCCATTTCACTGTATGCGGACGATATGATGCCATAAGTCCAGGAGCCGGCCACACGTCTGACACCCATTCTACTTGAATATGTCCTATTTGAGAGATTCTCAGGGTTGGGCATAAATTGGGCAAAGTCCACGGTCTTCCCACTAGCTAATTGCACACAGGCAACTGTCTTGGAGTACCCACTTGCATGGTCTACGGAGCCAGTAAAATATCTGGGGGTATGGGTGCACAGAGACTCTGATATGGTGCTCAGTATGAATTTCGGGTGCATGATAACTAAAATTACCTAGCAAGTTGCCCGATAGACGCGCCTCCCGTTGTCCCATGCAGATAGAATTGCGGTTGTGAAGATGACTATTCTTCCCAAGCTCCTCTATTTGTTTGTAAACATTCCGATAACCTTGAACACAACACTTTCTAAAACATTACACTCCTGTTTGTTGGCCCTGGTGTGGGCTGCTAATCAGCAAAGATGTGGCTAGAGCACTCTGACGTTGCTGTTTGAAAAGGGGGGGTTTGAGGTGCCCGATTTGAGTCTGCACTATCTGTGTGCCTAGGCGCAATTTGCACATTACTGGCACTTCCCTCAGCGTTATCTGCCACACTTAGTTGTGGAGGAGGACACTGCCTTTCCAATCCCGCTTACCGCTATGGTCCTACACAATGGAGATGGAGGACCCAGGATAAAGATTAACACAGTCAGGAGCACTGTCAGAGCATGGAGAGCTTTGGGTGCTCGTGCAGGGAGAGAGTATGGGTATGCGCCTGCCATGCCAATTGCTGCGCACTCGGTTATCTCAGCAGTGCAGGAACTCGGGGCAATGAGTGTCTTGCAAAATGCAGGAGTTACTAGGCTCAGGAACATGTTTATAAATCGGCTGTTCCTGTCCCTAGATGAGTTCCTGGCTGGGCATGGATATAAGTCAATGCATGGGTTTATATATACAAGACAGCACATGACTGTGAGAACACTTTATCCTCAGTTCCCTCAACAGCCACAGATGTTGAAAGCATTACAAGTAGTGTTGACTGTAGGGGAGAGCAAGGTGCTGATCACTAGACTATACTGCGCTTCCTAGCGGGAAAATGCTGTGTCTAGCTCCTCATCCCTTGAGAAGTGGAATAATGAACTGGCTGTCCCTATGGCCTTGGAGGATTCGGAGTTATGTTCGGCACTGACGGGGCGCTTGACGGCCAACTGCAACCTCCGAATAATACACTTTAAATACTTACATCATCTGTATTACACCCCCGCGCAACTGATGAGATATGGTTTACAGGAGGATGCTAGATGTGTCAGATGTGAGGCTGATGGAGCTAACTTTATGCACCTGGCCTGGGGATGTGCTGCTATACATGACTTCTGGCAGCGGGTTGTGCAGGTATTAACGGACATGACCCTGGAAACCGTTGAGTGCACACTGGCGCTCCGTATGTTGGGGCTAATGAAAAAGATAAAGCCTGGTAATAGACGCATAGTTGCTATTTATAACCTGAGAGGAGCCCTGAAGGTCTGGATCTGCTCACTCTTCTACCCAGAACATGGAATTATACTCCAAGGGTCAGGAGTCTGACTTAGTATTCAAGCTTCTGGGACTCAAAAAGCCATTATGTTCTGGGAATGACTGTTGGGTTCGACCTGCAGCTCTCACAATGCTGATCCTGCTGAAAGGGATTGCCATTCTAACTCCAGACCGAGTCATCCAGGTATGGGGTCTCAGGCTATCCAAAGAGATGGGCAGAAGGTGCACCCATTATGTTCTCAGAGTACGGGTAGAGCTAGGTAGGGATATATAGAAATGTAACTGACAAGGTTGGACTGTTCATTCTTTTCTCCATGATCATAATGCTTGTTTGCTTTGTTTCATCTGCCTAATAATAATTGCAGCTCATTCTTTCTATTCACGATTACGCTCATTTCAATAAATGTATTGAAATCTCTATTCGTATTCTTCTTGTGTTTTACCAAAGGCACGCTTGAGTAACCAATGAAAGGGGTAAGGTATGTTTCCACAATTCCCTTGGGGGACATTGCGTCCTGTTCGTGGTTGCCAAAACCATCTCTTACCCTGGTTGTTTTGAGTTTCACGTGAGGCACTGTGAGAGCTAGCTTGGTATTGGGCTTACAGTTTCTGATGGTGAAGATGGGCTCAGTTCCTACATTCTCAAGTCTTTTTGTCCTAATATGCAGTCCCTCATTTTCTAGTGGGAACCAAATAACAGTCATTCCTAAAGATTCCCAGCTGACCAGTTCTAACTGGACCTGACCTGGACCCTGCTGATGGCCTCTGCTGGAGTGAGCACCTGACCCCAAAGCGTTACTGCTGCATTCCTTGAACCCTTGGCCGTGTCTGGCTGACATCTCCTACCACTCCTTAAAACCTGGGACTTAACAATTTTGGCCCAGTCCTTTGGAGGTCTTAATGTTGAAAAAGCTTTTAAGATTGCAGATTGCTTTTCAGTATTTGATCTGCCATGGAGAGGTGTGGGAAAGGAGACTGACTCCTGCAAATTAACGAAAGGTATAGATTTACATGCCAAAGTAAGACGAAATCTAGTGTAACCTAGACTTTGTCCTATTCTCACTTACTCTTATTTTGATGAATCGACCACATAATAATCATGACATTGAAGAATATAATTTTTCTACTTCATTGCTTCGGCTCTAAAATTCATGTCTATAAAAGGGGCATATTTATGAGCCCCTTGCGCCTCATTTATGCCGCCGCTGCGTCACTTTTGTGACGCAGCGGCGGCGCAAATCCTGCGCCATGCTGCGGGGTATTTACAACGTGACGCATCTGGGAGATGTGTCACGTTGTAAAGCCCTGCACCAGCAGTAGGCGTACCTGTGCAGGGGGGGGGGGGGGGGCTTCCGTCGCAGTAACGCCTCCTAAAAGTGGCTGAGTGAAATCTACAAGATTTCACTCAGTCACTTTTGAGCCCATGCTGCATCAAAACCCTGCGCCTGCTTGAAGCCGGCGTAAAGATTGACGCAGCATTGTAATGATAGGGCACCCCCGAGCCTTGCTGGAGCTGCGTCGGGCTTGCGACGCAACTCCAGCAATGCGCCGCCTTTCCGACAGGAGATGCGTCACGCATCTGCCCATCCGAGTGCCACGGTGCGCCGCATTGTAAATGCGGCGCATCAATGGTGGTGCACGGGTGGGCAGATGCGTCGCAACTCTTCTGGCGCATCTCTGCTGATTAGCAGAGATGCGCCAGATGTCATAAATCTGCCCCTTTGTATTTACTAATGCACTTTTATATAGCGTAAACATAGTCTACGGTTGTTAGAGTCTAACATTGAAGAGGACAAAAACATGCAAAAAAGCTGGGCAATCAGTAAAGTAATGCAACAAGAAATCAGCAGCTAAATAGATTAAAAAAACTGAGAGAGTTGCACTGCAAAGATGATGTACACAGGACAGCACGCTGATGGACAGAAGGACTTACATTTTGGGTCACAGCACACTTATACCTCACACATTGACAATACCGCCAGTATTTTACTGCACTGGTTGTTATCAGCCGTTCCATATGAGCCAAATAATTGTTTTGTGTCCCAAGAAAATTATTATCAAACAACAAACCTTCTGCATCTCTGCTGGCTAATGCAGTGCCTTAAAAATAATCATTACCAGTACTCACCACTGGGTGGCACGCTTCAAACACTTCACTGAACAAGATGCCACATTCCTTCTTGGCAAAGGGCTCTCTCAGCGGATTCAAGCTGCAGGGATTCCGAATGTCAGAGCTGTCAACACACTGATTAAAAGAAAATGGAAATTTTATGTGAATATGAATCACCCTATCAAAGTTTCAGTTTTGAAACAACTATTTTGTTATGACATATTTTTTGTTTACCTTCCAGATGGTTAATTTCACATTGTTTGCAAAAGTGTTCCTATTCAATAACAGTATTTTCTTTTCTACTGCATACGTGCTACAAAACTGTCCATTTACAAATACATCGACGGAATTTTCGTTGCAATTTTTGAAAAATAATGACGATACACTTTGGAATACATACTTACTGCTGTCATTAAGGTTGAACGCTCACCCCCAGAGAAAATTCAATGTTTTATCATTAATAACTTTTGCCCCGTTTACCATTCTGCACTGTACTTGAAAACGTAAATGTATTTGAAAACTTTTAGAAGATTCCTGAATTTAGTGCAGGTAAGACAAATGGTTCCAAAGAGGATCGCAAAATAATGTTTGGTACACTGATTTTACGTGATTTCCTATAGGAAGAGTTTCTGAAAACCACCGAACAGACGAGAGAGACTATTCCGTGCCATTCATTGACTTCTCGTGGTTTAGCCATTTTGGGTTGTTTGACAGGCTGAGTATGAGGCCTCCCTACTCACGTTGAGGCACCACACCTGATACAATAAGCAAGCAGAGGAGGGACACGCCACATGCCCCGTAAGGACAAGGCAGCTACCAATAATAAGCACGATGGGCGACAACGACCAAGGGGCGGCACCGGGCCCAGGGGCCGCACCAGGCCAAGCAGTAGCACCAGCTCACATTCCGTTCCAACATGCGGCATCTGGAGTCCTACCCCCATTCAGTGAACTAGAAGGCCCCGCAATGGCATCTCCCCGATGGAAGATTTGGATAGAACGTCTCAACAACTATTTTATTGCAACCAGGGAGACAGACGACGCAGTAAAAAGGTCACTGCTCCTGCACTACGCAGGGGACTAAATTTTCAAACTATTCAAGCATTTGCCCAACACAGGAGCAGCTGCCAATGACAATGCTGCGTGGCCGCCCTCGACGCCCATTTTGATCCACAGTTGAACCCAGATTTCGAATGGTTCAAATTGCGCCAAGCCCGGCAAAGTGAGGGGGAATCGATGGACGTATTCTATGCCCGGCTGCATGAACTCGCCAGCACATGCACAGAAGATGACCAGCCAAAAGACATACGCGAGCAACTAATACAAGGGTGCCGAGATAAGACATTAAGAGAGCTCATTCTGCGCCAACCGAAAATCGCACTCGAGGACATGCTAGTACTAGCAAGGTCACATGACCTATCGGCAGCCAGAGCAAATGAGATGGACCAAGCGCTCATCAAACCCCCGGGATGGTCCGAGAACATCAAAACAGAACGTGCAGACGCTCTCCGAGTCAAACCAAGAGGAGACTCATTTCGAAGCCCAAAGCCGGAAGGGACCAAACCAAGGTGTGGGTACTGTGGGCATGAGCCACATGCCGCAAAGGACTGCCCTGCGCAAGGGAAAACGTGCACCAACTGCGGAATACCCAACCATTTTGCATCAGTATGCCAGAGACGCACTAGAGGCCGCGAACTCCGAAACCGAAGGCCCCCGACAAAAGCAGTACGGCAACTGTCGGTAACAGAGGGGAGGCCACCAGAAGACTCGAAGAGGACAGGGAGGAGATACCAGGAGACGAGCGAAGAATCATCGGACGATGACGAGGGGGAAGCGTACCTGATCTCATTTGCGCGAGAACTCAAGTTATGCCACAGGCTTCAACCAACGTGTGTGGTCCACGTGGCAGGAACGGAAGTGCAAGCAGTCATCGACACGGGTGCCACAGTGAACGTTATGGGCCTTAAACAGTATCGACGCTTAAGGCCCTGCCCTCCAGTAAAGCCATCCAAAACCAAAATCTATGCATATGGAGCGGACACCCCGCTTCCATTGAAAGGAAAAATCACAGTTCCCATCAAGGCAGACGAGCTGGAAGTCACGACGACAATCCATGTCATCGATAGGGAATCAGACACCCTACTAAGCAGCCACACCGCAGAAGACCTGGGACTGATTTCTTTCGCAAGGAGGATACAGACCCACCATGTAGAAGAGCTGCTCAACCAGTTCCCTGAGCTATTCCAAGGACTCGGACGCATCAAATGTGACCCGGTCAAACTACACATTGACAAAACAGTTGTCTCGGTCGCCTTGCGACACAGGAGAGTCCCCTTCCACCTGCGGCCACTGGTAGAAAAGGAGCTAGAGACCCTGGAAAGACAAGGCGTCATTGAAAAAGTGTCGGGGCCAACGCCCTGGGTGTCCCCAATGGTCATCGCGGAAAAGCCTAAGCAGCCGGGAGCGATACGACTCTGTATCGACATGAGGTTACCAAACAAAGCATCGCAGATGTGAACGGGTCAAAGTGGTTCTCAAAAGTCGACTTAAATGCAGGATACCACCAGCTCCCATTATCCAAAGAAAGCCGCTACATCACCACTTTCAGCACCCATCTGGGACTACGAAGGTATAAAAGACTCAACTTTGGAATATGGTCAGCAGCGGAAGTGTTCCAAAACACGATACGAGAAATGCTGTCTGGGTTACCCGGTGTGCTAAACGTAAGCGACGATATTCTAATCCACTCGGCGACGGCTGCGGACCACTACAAACATCTCTGCAACACACTGACACGCCTCAAAGAACACGGAGCGACCCTACACAAGGACAAATGCCAGTTTTTCCAGCCTTCTCTAGAATTCTTTGGGTACGTGTTCAACCAGGAAGGCATTCAGGTAGACCCAAGGAAATCACAAACCATCAAAGACGCACCCGCACCAACAACACCAACGGAAGTGCGCAGCTTTCTAGGTATGGCAACATACTGTGGGAGATTCATCCAAGGACTAGCCATGCGAGCGGAGCCCCTACGAGCTCTCACAAGATCGGATGCAAAGTGGCAATGGGGACCGAAAGAGGAAGAGGCGTTCCAAGGCATAAAGGATGCCCTTCTAGGGAAAGCCACGCTTGCGTATTTTGACCCAACAAAATGAACGGAAGTACTCGTGGATGCCAGCCCCGTGGGGCTCGGCGCCGTGCTTGCCCAGGAACATGAACCGGGCCGATGGGCAGCATTGTCATTTGCCAGCAAGTCCCTCACACCTACTGAAACCAGGTACGCTCAAATTGAACGAGAAGCGTTGGCTATCAAATGGGCCTACAACCACTTCCACCTGTACCTAAAAGCACAACCGTTCACGATGGTCACAGACCACCAACCACTCGTGCCACTCTTCAAAGGGACAGCGCCTCACCCACCGCCACACATTGAGAGATGGGCAGTTCAGCTGCAACCATATGAAATGGAGGTTGTGTACTGGCCAGGAGCTAAAAACCCCGCAGACTTTCTGTCCCGGCACCCGGTCCCGTCCGAAACACAAGAGGACACGGAAGAGGTCGAACATTATGTGCACTTAGTATCCACAGCGGCCTGTCCACTGAACATGACCCTGGAGGACATCAAAGAGGCGGCCACCACAGATGCAGTATACACCAAAACTCTGAAAGCAGTACAGGAAGGGTCATGGACAAACTATCTGCGGCAAGCCAACTCCTGGAGTCCGGAAGAGCGAGAACACTCAGCGAAAAAGTGGCACATACGGAATGAACTCAGCGCCACAAGCAACGGAATCCTGCTCCGAGGACCCAGGCTGGTGATACCACGGGCCTTGAGGCACAAGGCGGCGCAACTGGCCCATGGAGGGCATCAGGGAATCACAAAAATGAAAGCCAGAATGAGAGAGAAAGTCTGGTTTCCGGTGCTGGAGAGTATGGTGGAAGAATACATCCGGCGATGCCCACTATGCCAGTTGACCGGCAGCTTGGAAAGACCTGCGCCGGTGATCACCGAAGACGCTTGCACCGTCCCGTGGTCACGGGTAAGCATAGACTTTGGGAGTTTCCCCAGAGGGAAACACACGCTGGTGCTTGTGGATGCGTTCTCGAAGTATCCCATTGTAGAACTGGTGGCATTCGCCCAATTAGAACCCATCCTAGAGAAAGTATTTGCCATGTTCGGGTTCCCACATGAGATCCGCAGCGACAACGGACCACCCTTCCAGGGAGCCGAGATTGCCACTTTTCTAAGACAGAGAGGAATACATCACAGGCGGATAACCCCCCAGTGGCCACAAGCCAACGGCGATGTGGAACGCTTCATGCGCATGCTAAACAAGGTGCGGACCCAGAAAAACGACTCCATGAATTCCTGCGGGAATACCGAAGCTCACCACACTACACCACCCAGAGGAGCCCATGGGCACTGACGCTTCATGGCCCACGGAGAGATCTACTCCCCACCTGCCCAGGGTGGTCGCCACCCCCAATGGAAGCCGAGGAGGTGCAAGACAGAAGAGCCCGCCGAAACCGGCGAGCAAGCCACCACCGCCGGGCCACGCAGAGGACACTCCGCACAGGGGCCACCGTCCTCTTGAAGGACCGCCACCCCGGAGGAAAGTTTAAAACGAACTACAAACCAGAGCCCTGGATAGTCACCGCGAATCATGGGACCATGGTAACCGCCCACAAAGGAGGAGAGGAGGTGTCCCGAAATGTGTCCTGGTTCAAAGAAGTGTCCCCAAGGCACCCAGAGAGACTCACGGAGGGGCCGACAGGGAGCACACCCACACAGACACCAGAGACCACAGAGGCTATCACTGTACCAGCGTCCAGCTCAACTCCAGAGGGCGGACTCCCCACCAGTCCGCGATTGCGAGGCTCTCTGCAAAGGTATAGCCTGAGGCCCAATCCTCGCCCCAGCCAGCGGTTGAAGGACTTTGCCTGCTGAGGACATCCAGAGGCGGCTGACGGAGTGCACGCAAGTACCACCACCTCTGTGGTTTGAACTGTCTGAACTATTTGAGTTTGTGAGTGTTTGTTTTGTTGACCGATTTGGATAGGGATGTAGCATCTCACGGTCTAGTTGTTTACAGACCGCTCCACCTCATCCGCGGGCCAGGCATGGCCTGCGGGGCTGTGAATAAAAGGAGCCGCCCGCTCGGGGGCGCGGTCTCCAACTCGAGCACTGTCGTGGGCTGAATCTGTTTAGCCGGCTCCGTGTTACGCGGCCCGTGGCGTTCCCCCAAGGCCCGAAGCCGGGCCTACCACAAGGACGAGAGACCATAATTACAGTCTCCTTCCATCTTGCAAAGTAGCAGGAGGACAATACAAACTTATTCTTGGCAGTTTGAAACTATCATTTGGGTGTCCCCCTCACCTTGGTAAAGGGTGAGTGGGTTAAAACAAACCCAAGCCTTGCCTTGCTCTAAGGTGAGCGAGTGTGGCTGGGTACCACACAGAGGGGCTGCAGTGGGGACACGATACACAAACGGACTGGAATGGAGACACACAGCGGAGATGGAGAGCCTGGAGGGGTGCAGAGAGGGTGGGGAAAGGATGCACAAAATGTGCAGCAGAGAGAGACGGAGCATGCATTGGGGCTACGGGGCAGGGGCATGAACAGCAGATGCAAAAGAGGCAGAGCACTCACAGAAGAGATGCAGGATGAGTTGAAGGCAGCACATACGGATCGCAGGGGGTTGGGGCAGAGAGAGAAGCAATACCACAAAAGAGAGAGGAGGAAAGAGAGGGGGCACCCGTACATTCCTCCAAATCACAAAAGGAAGGGTGCCAGTGGGAACAGAGAAGGTATAGAGACCCTAGTTAGAGTCAATAAACTTCTACTATGTGCAGTGGTGGACCATTTAAAACAGGGAGGCCATACTTAATGGAAGAGGATGCCTCACACACATAGTAGTGTCAGGCTTCATCATCTGCATCCTCTCCCCACCTTGGTAAGATCGTACTACCAAGGCAGACTTGACCTCCGTAAAGACTCGGCGGTAGGAGGGAGTTCTTACATAAATCTACTGGATAAGGCGGGATCCAGATAATCCAAAAACACCCTAGAGTTCCTCGGTTATCATCTTTATTCGTGAGGACTCTCGGTATATTAAAAACAATTCTTGTTGACGGGTATCATAGAGTGTATTGACTCAGGGCCATCTCTTATTTCGCCAACATGTATCTGCCCTTAATGATTATCCTAATAGGTCTGGGTCATTCTTCCGTGCTAGTGGTTCCCTATAGTATTAGCCTGAGTCAAGGGAACCCTAGGTAGTGATGCAAGTGCTACCCACAAAACGTATACCCAGGTGAGCCCTACCTGGGCTTCTAAATTTCCAGATTCTGAAGTCAACTCTAGACTTTAGAGGATACAGGTAGGCAGGTCAGGGAGAGGGTGGTACCCTTTGTAGTCACACTTTCATCAAAAGGATCACCCCTCGTATGAACCTGGCTTATTCCACTGCGTGGCACTTGTACAGCCGGACAGACAGAGCATGCATCGGGGCATGGGGCAGAAACAGCAGATGTAGAGGAGGCAGAGCACTCACAGAAGAGATGCAGGATGAGTAGAAGGCAGCACATACGGATTGCAGGGGCAGAGAGAGAAGCAGCAAGGGGCCAGGTTGTATAAGGGTGGTGGGTGCACACAGTGAGGCTGCAGAACTGGAGAGGGCACATAGAGAGCCTACAGGAGTCTGTGGCTGGGAATCACACAGCTGAAGGAATGCACGGGGGCACAGATGGCCAGCTGGGGATATCATACCCATAATGACTGTACTGGGCAAGGGGCACACTGAGGGGCTGCAGTGCATGTGGACACACAGAGGGCTACCAGGAGACATAATGGCACGCAGGGACCAGACAAGGATCGAACAGGATGGCACAAAAGGCTTCCAGGATGACAGCTGCTCACATAAGAGCTCCATGGATGAACAGAGCCCACAGAGAGGCTTCAGGGTGCTAGGACGCGCAGAAGGGTGGCGGGGGCAAACAGAGGACAGGCCGGGGGAAGACAATGCGGTTGCAGGTGTGAGGGCAGGGTTGCACAGAAAGAATCTGCAGGGATTAGACAGTGTGGTACAGAACGTGAAATGCCAGGAGGGTGGTGGGACATACAGAGAGCATATAGGAGTGTGGCACAGCAAGGAAGCACAAAGGGGCTTCAGGAGAGTGGGGGTGCACACAAAGGGGAAGCAGGCTAGGGTAGAGTGACACACAGGGACTGCAGGTAGAGCTGGGCAATCACTAGAGCTGTAGGAGAGTGAAGGCACAAAGAGCAGTTGCAAAATAGGAAAGAGGCACACAGAGGGACAGAGGGGCAGTGATTTGGGGGAAGCAGACAAAGTGGTTGCACAAATAAGAATAACTGGCACAGAGATCGGCTACTTTGTCCTGAGAGGCTGCAATAGTATGCCAGGGTGACACACAGAGGAGTTACGGTGGTATGGGGGTACATAATCCACCCACAATTATGTCTCCACACAACCAACATCATATGTTCATACAACCACCGTCATTGGCCAACACATCCAACATCATATGCCAACACATTTATCATACGCCAATACCCACTATCATAAGTCCACACAGCCGAGCATCATGTTTCAACATTTAAAAGCACCAAATTTCAAAAACACATTGAAATTCCATAATAAATTAAAGATGAAAGGTAGGTTAAGTTTGACTGATATGTAAACAGTGGCTTCATCATAAGAAGCAAAAAGTGAAAAGTTACGGTGGAGCCCTCACCTTGTCTACCGTGCCCATTGTACTAACTCAACCTCAAGTTCTACCCCAAACATACATTTTTCAAAACATAAAGTCACATACAAAATAATATACAACATAATTATTTACATCTTTCAGCAAGACATTCTCTAAAGACCACACAACAAGCATTATATTGCAACACCCCCACTATAAAATGCCAACATGCACACTTTCATAAGTAGACTAGCACACCATTATATGGCAACATGCCCACCATCATAAGGCTACTGAGCCAACATCATACATGCCCTTACACATTAGCATATGTCCACAAATATACAAGTATACGCCCACATACCCAACATCAACAAGTAGACACCAACATTCCTAATCCTGCACACACCAGCACAATCCCATATACCCACAATCAGATGCCTACACAGTCATTACCATACACTTGCAAAGCCATCATCTTATGACCGAATAGCCACCATTATATGCCAACACACCCATCAGTATGCAGCCATACAACCCCCATTTGGAATTATTTATTTGTGTCCCACTGATTATTTTAGAACTGTTTGATCACATATGTAACTAGCCATATGAAAAAGTGACATTTTGCCTGGCCCCACTTGTGCTCTTCTAAAGTTCTTAGTTGGAACTTTAAGTATGTGGCCCTCTTTTTCTCTGCTATCTCCACCACTGTAATATCGTGCCCTTTAACATGAGCAACTCCAACTGTACTTCTGGGTAGAACTAGCAAAGACCTTCTCTTTCCTTGAATGACTTTAACCTCACTTCTAGGTAGACCTAAAATCTACCATTGCAGTATGTAATACTGTAACATCCTGACATGAGTCACTCTAATTTTGCTTCGGAATGGGTCTTACAAAGATCAGTAATGTGACACCCCACCCTTTCCTAAGTTGTTCTATTTTCAAATCTGAATATAGCTATTTAGGATCACTAATATGGCATTCTGCTCTTCGTGAAGTGGATTTAAAGTTCATGTTAAGGTAGATCACTCAGCCACTTGACCACACCTACAGAGTTTAACAATTTACAACCAGTTCTGTTGCTTATGCGTCCTAATGCACACCTTGGTAGCCCAACACTCTAGCAACAAGAACTGACCCAGTAGCCACATCTTATTGTAACTCAACTATCAACCCCACCCTTTCCTAAGATGCGCTATTTTCAAATGTGAATATAGCTATTTAGGATCACTAATATGGCATTCTGCCATTCTTGAATTGGATTTAAACTTCATATTAAGGTAGACCACTCAGTCACTTGACCACAACTACAGAGTATCACAATTTACAACCAGTTCTGCTGCTGATGTGTTCTAATGCACCCCTTGGTAGCCCAACACTCTATCAACAAAGGCTGACCCAGTATCCACAATTTATTGTAACTCAACTAACCAATACAACTACAGATCTGGTATACAACCATGCAACCTCACATTGAATACATGATTGACAATTGGCAATTTTAACTCTCTTCTTGCACAGTCTCTTGCCTCACCACACGATACTCACATATCACTAATAAAGAAACACTTCATGCTCCCCTTGTTATGCCTTGAGAATTGTAACACACCCTATGTTCATTTACGCCTAACTACTCTCTCCATCACATTCCACCTACTTAACACATCCATGCTTACTACTTGCTCAAAGTCCTCTCACCCCATTCCCCATTTCCAACTGGAACTGTCCAACTGCTTGCACATTTCTTTTTTTCAATCATCACAGAAATATGCCCTTCACAACATCTAGGGTGAGAACCTCTCTTCCTCCATGTTGGACCGTGCCCTTGTTGCAGGGTTACCCCAAACCTTTTACCTTCCTGCTCCTACTTTTTGCAGAATGTTTTTTTTTAGCTTTAGGTCTCTGTGCACTTTATCACTATTGACCAGCGCTAAAGTGCTTGTGCTTTCTCCATAAAACATGGTAGAACTGATTCATACCCAATTGGCATTTTTTATTTACATATAAGTTCCTAGTAAAGTGGCACTAAATGTGCCCTAGGCCTTTAAATTAAATACTACTACTGGGTCTGCAGCGCTGATTGTGGTACCCACTGAAGCAAATCTTTAAGCATGGCTCAGGTCTGGCATTGCAGCCTGTGCATGCAGTTTTTAACCTGGCAAAATAAGCCTTTTGCCATGCCCAACCTTCTTTTTTGATACATATAACTCACCTCTAAGGTAGGAGCTGGACAGCCCCAAGGGCATGGTGTAGTGTATTAAAAAAATTGGACATGTATTTTTAGGTTTTACATGCCCTAGAAGTGAAAAACTCTAAAATGTATTTTTCACTACTGAAAGGCCTATCTCTCCCATAGAATACGATTGGAGTTGCCTTATTACATTTTTTCAGTGTAATTTCCAAATGGGAAGAGATAACCAGTTTATGTTTGGGGTCTCTGGAATCATTATTTAAAAATCCTAACCTATGGTGAAGTCAGATTTTAAATTACAATTATGAAAATGCCACTTTTAGAAAAAAAGGCATTTTGTTGCCTTACCCTATTGGTACTGGAAGTCTGCCTCTGGGTCACATGACTGAGTGTAGCTGCCAGTTGATCTTTGTGCATTCCCCCTAGGCAGCCACACACAATGGGGAGTGGATGGGCCATCATTGGCAGGATGGGTGGGAAGAGCTGGGTCCAGCCCCACTTATACTTGAATAGACTGTGTCCTGTTCCCACACAGAGGGCTGCATACCCCCTGCAGTTAGTCTAGAGGCAGGGCCAGGAAGGCAGGGCATCTGTGCACATTAAAGGTATGCCTCTAGAAGCTTTTCCCACTTCAAAGGCATAACTGTGTATAAATACTGAATTTCAGACATCAGCTCTTCCGTACACTTCTGGACCTGTGGATATTCTTCCAGGAAGAAGGACTGCTGTGCTGCTACAAGGACTGCTACTATGCTGGACTGCTTCTCTAAAGGACATGCTGCCATGCTGTGCTGACCTGCTGCCCTCTTGCCTGGAGAAGGAGAACTGGACCTGCAACTACAACTTGAATCCAGAACTCCAGAGTGAATCAAATGGCTATTCTGCTGGCCTCCTGATCTGAGCCTCAGGGACATAAAAGGCTCCCCCAACCTGCTCCTGATCCCAGCTGCAGCAAGTTCCTGATCTTCAAGTGGTGCCTCTCAGGCCCTGAACCATTGGTGTGGCTCAGGGGCACTTGAAATCAATCATTTGGGCTCTTTGCAACTGCGAACAGGCATGTTCATACCAGAATCGCACTACTCACACTGAAATTCAGTGCGAGATGCCACCAGCTTGTCTCTTCGTACAGCAAGCATCGATCGCCCAAGAAAGACCACCACTGCAAAGCTCCAGCCCATCCAACCGTGACACCTGGCCTTCTCTTCGTGCTGACCAGCATCGGCAATGCTCTCCTTGCTTCCTGCAAACCTCTCCAACGCAAATGGGACTCTTGGCAGAAAAAATTAGAAGGTAAAAATAGGACTAATCTGGAACTGTATCCGACTCACACTTCATCATGGTCGGCCTGAACTTTTGACTTTGGCATGGTCTAGCGCAACCAAATACAGTGGTTGGCACTTTATGCTTTTAGGCACTATTTTGAAAGTTTCATCTTTAAAAATTCATAACTCCAGTTTTGCTTATTGGATTTTTATCATTTTGGTCTTGGTTTCTTTATTACATTAATCTCTATTTTTCTAACCTTGGGTGGGATCTCTTTGTGTTGTTTTCTCATTGCTTTACTGTTTACATTTCATCTACGTTAAGCCTGCCTGCTCTGTGCAAAGCTACCAGTGGGTTGAGCACAGGCTCATTTGGTGTTTGCTTGTGCCTCATCTTGACTAGGATTGTGATTGCTGCTTGATCAGGGCTTCCACCCCATTCAACCAATAACCCAATGTTCCTTGTCCCTTCTGTGTCCTCAGTCTACCTTATGGCCATTCATTGACTCAGAAGCATGTCTCCAACTTTTCCTTATCCTTCACAAAACCCTATGTCCTATCTGGTTGGGCTTTTCATCTCTCCACTGATTTCCATGCATCCATTCTTGCACATGTATCTTGAACACCAACTCTTTTCTCCCCACCTCCACAGTGGTGTAACAAAGTAACAAAAGACTCCGCAGCACCCACGGTGCATGGGGGCCTCTGATCTCGGGGGCAACTCCAAAAATGCTTCAAACCATCCCCCACCAGATAAGAAATCTCTTCTAACTCCCACTTTTAAAGGTGAACGTTCCAATCACAAATTAACATTCCACCACCACTAAAACACACCACTGTACGTTCCCCAGATGCAAAAGGAAATATAGCATCTCACCTTCCTCAACTGAATATTCATGTTTATCCTTGCTCCTCAATAACAAACCACATCTTCATACACCCATTTTACCACCACCTCAGAGTCATTTACACACTCCTCATTTTACCACCACCTCAGAGTCATTTACACACTCCTCACCCACAATTGAATAGACCAACTTGTCCAAAGAAAAATCAGGTTGTTAGTAGAGATTTACTAGGATTTCTAAAAAACTGTACTAACGGCCTGATTCTCAGTAAGGTGGAAGAAAATTACCACATGGCATTTCTGGCTAGAAAAATTGCAGAAGGCATTAGCTGCAGTATCAGTCAAGCAATATTCTACCTCACTCCACCCACAGATCTGCTCATATATTTACCATGTGCTCTGAGTAAATGTATGTCGTAAAACCCCATGAAATTACAAGTTCCATGTGGCTTCATGACTGAAAAAATCGGTCCAACATTAGAATTCCCCATTCCATAGGGTATTACTCCTAATTGCATAGTATTTGTGAAGGATTACAACATGGTAACAGGGAAATCACATGTGAGGTTACATGAAGAATAGATGGAGATGAATTAAGGGCAAAATCAACAAAGGTGAAGGACACAGTATTAACTGAAGAAGCTGTACAAAGCGGAGAGCCATACAACTACGAGTCAATGCCAGGCAAGGAATCTTGTGAGTTGGTCTTTTAAATATCCTTCTGCCTCTCTGAACCTGGAAGTGTAATGCAACCTAGAAATTTGTTAAGAAGACGGACACTGGTAAGTTTCAGTGACTTTTATTTCTTCTGTAGTGAAACCACCAACTGGCCAGTCTGTTCTCCAAGCAGCAACAGTCTCACATGAGACGCTACCATGGTGATGGATCAGCAAGGCAAATGGAGCACTTTGAATGATTACAACACACATCCCCCTTACTGAAAAAATAAGGAAAAGAAAAGGAAAAAGAAAGGTAGAAGAAAGGGAAAAGAGAAAAGGCGGGAAAAATGGAAAAAAGATGCACTGGTCATAACATGACAGCAGATAGTTTAAAAAAATCACAATAGATATCAATACATCTTATAGTCTTCATAACGCTTAGGAGGACAACGAGACCTAGAAGAAGGACCACGTGAAGAGAAACTAGAAGGATGGGCACACTTTGGAAAACTAGGACCAGGCAAAACATCTGAGCATGAAGGAAACAAGGATTTGTCGCCTCTGAATTTTATCAGGCAAGACATGCTCCACTATCCACCATTGTGAACAGTAACAACATTCTTAAAAACAGCAATAATAACAAAAGGACCCATAAATTCAGTGACACCTTTCCTATGCTACCATGGTCTCTTAATAAGTACCCATTCACCAAGGTTTTCTTTTAGGATCAAAATGGCCAAGTGTGGGCATTTAACCAATTGCCAGTTTGATCGCGTTAAAGGCCACATTACACTCTGGTGACCAAACAAAACGTACTGCTTTCCTCAAAAGGGATCTGATAGGTTCTACAGTGGAGGCGAAACATTGAACAAATTTCCAATAAAACTCGGCCAGGCCAAGAAAAGACCTCACCTGCTCCTCATCAGTTGGGGAAGGGGCATCAACAATGCTTTTTGCCAGATCCAGTTTTGGACGGATGCACTTCCCAGAGATGACATGTCCCAAATAAGTGACAGAAGACACACCAATTTTACACTTCAGTCTGTTCACAGTTAAACCCTTGACAGCCAGCCTTTGTAGAGTGATTCTCAAAACACTGTAATGCTCTGAGTAATCCTTTCCATAAACTAAAATTTCATCTTGAAACAACATGAGGTTAGCAATGTCTCCCAAAATCATCTTCATGATGCGCTGAAAACAGGCAGCTGCCGAAGCTAGCCCAAAAGGCATCCTGATGAAACAGAACGCCCCAGAGGTGTCACAAAAGATGTAAGGGGTTTTGACTCAGGATGGAGGGGTACCTGGTGATAAGCAGAGGATAAGTCTAACGCGCTGAATACTTTTGCACCAACAAGCATGTTGATTGACTCAGAGTTGTTAGGTAAAGGTTGGCGATCCACCCATATCCACTTGTTTATACTCCTCAAATCTACACACATCCTGATGTTCTTCCATCCATTCCAGGGGCCAAAACCACTGGGGCCAACCATTCAGAGGATTCAATTTCCTCAATTATACCCAGGGTTACTTATGTCTTAAGTTCATTCCTCATAGGTGCTAGCATCATGTTGGGGACCTTCCTAACCTTGTGTACCACCGGTGACGCATTCTGCTTGAGCACTATGCGAGGCTCAAAATCTTTGAGAAGACCAAGGTTGTCAGAGAAAACTTGAGGAAACTCCCCCAAAAACTTGTTAGAGATTGCAGAGTGGTCTACCAAATGACCTGCCCTGATGGATAACGAGCATTCGGATTGAGGATTATCCCCAAGTCTCTCTGTTGTCTTCATCCAAGAAGGTTGTCACCTCGTTTGGCAACATACATTTTCCCAATGGTCTCCCTTCCCTTGAAGTGAATTTTCGTGACGGCATAGCCTATCACATCAATATGCGAGCCACCAAAACTGACTGGGTTAATTTCAAGGGCAAAAAGTTGTGACTCAGGAAAGGTTTTGTCCCAGAGATCATGGCCAAGCATGGTAAAAGGAGATCCAGAGTCAGCCAGAACCACAAATAACTCGTCACCAATTACCACGTCCCATTCTGGCATACTGATGAGGCCTGCATCAACCATGCCATCACCTCTCACACTCAGCATGACAGTTTTTGGGGTGTCACTGAGAGTCTCAACGTTCTCCACTGTGCGTACTCTGCCCCCAGACTTGCATACTCTAGATAGTGATCTTTGATTCCACACTTGTGGCAGGTTGTATTCCTTGTTTACCAGCTAGGATAGTTATAGGAGTGGTTAGTAATCCCACATCTATAACAGGTCATCCTGGAAAAGTCTGTGGAAGTTTTGATCTTAGTTCCACGCATAACTTTAGAAATATTGTCAACAGAGTCCTGAGGTGTTGCCCTTTGAGTGAGTTCATGAATACTACTGGGAGTTGGAGTGTTGCCAGCATTTGCCTTATGTGCTTTCATCCAGAGGTGTTTTCCATCTCTTCTACGATGGCTAAAGCTTCCTTGAGGGAAGGGTTTCTGGACAAGAGTTTCTCCTGCACCCTAGGACTGTTGGTGCACCTAACCAGTTGATCATGTATCAACGAGTCAGTAAGGTCACCAAATTCGCAGGTGTGAGCAAGAGTCTTTAGAGAAGCTATGTAGTTCCCAACTTTCTCATTGGTTTCCTGGATTCTCATGAAAAACTTGTGTCTCTATAAAACAACATTAATCGGAGGCCCAAAATACATGTCTAACATTTTTATGGACATCTTGAACACATCAGATGGGTCACTATCGCCTTCACCAACAGGAATTATGTCAATACTCTCATATATTTTGCGTCCTTCTATTCCAAGATTATGAAGGAGGATTGCTTGCCTCCTATGAGCCGTGAATTTTTCACCCCCAAAAGCTACCTAGG
The DNA here is from genome assembly GCF_964204655.1 of Triturus cristatus. Taxonomy (NCBI): domain Eukaryota; kingdom Metazoa; phylum Chordata; class Amphibia; order Caudata; family Salamandridae; genus Triturus; species Triturus cristatus. The sequence continues at coordinate 451,219,019 of NC_140584.1, forward strand.
ATGAATCAAAAAGGAGTTTCCACCTCCTCCATGGCAATAAAGGTTCACCCTTTTCAGAAAGAAATGGAGGAGGTTGGTTCATGGAAGTGGTAGACATGATGGTGGTGCTCAAGTTAATATGGAAAACAAACAAGATTGACACAGGACCACAGCTGCGTCCATTTCAGCTTCAGAAAGAACACGGTCCACCATCACCCGAAGCAGGCTCCCCACAGAAACTGGAGCAAGATCACCGCCGACCAGCTCGCCACCTCCCTCAGCCAGAGCCCACCTGTCAGGACCACGGACCCTAACACAGCTGCCCTCGACCTCACGCAGTGGCTGACCTCCTGTGCCGACAACCTCGCGCCACTGAAGAACCCCCTCACCAGGCCCAGAAGCAAGAAGGCCCCCTGGTTCACCGACGAACTTAAGGACTCCAAGAAGGCCTGCCGCACCCTCGAGAAGGCCTGGCTCCTCAACAAGACCGCCGACAACAGAACAGCACTCAAACTCGCCACTCGCAGACATCACCAGCTCATCCGCACCACCAAGAAGAAATCTCTGCGGGAACGACTGGACAAGAACGCCCATAACAGCAAGGAGCTCTTCAACATCGTCAAGGAGTTCTCCAACCCCAGCACCGGAAACAACAACATCACTCCCTCACAGGACCTCTGCGACTCCCTCGCCTCGTACTTCCACCGCAAGATCGCCAACATCCACAACAGCTTCGACATTTCACCCCCGCACCCATCGGTCGTACCTTCGCACCCCGCCGCCACCCTCCAGACATGGACCGAGGTGACCCCCGAAGACACGTCACGCATGATGAACACCATCCACTCCGGATCTCCGACCGACCCGTGCCCCCATCATGTCTTCAACAAGGCAGCCTCTACCATCGCACCCCACCTCCGAGACATCATCAACACCTCCTTCAACACAGCAACCTTCCCGGAGAGCTGGAAGCACGCCGAACTCAGCGCTCTGCTGAAGAAACCAACAGCGGACCCGACCGACCTCAAGAACTTCCGCCCCATCTCGCTCCTTCCTTTCCCCGCCAAAGTCATCGAGAAGGTCGTCAACAAGCAACTGGCAGCCTTCCTCGAGACGAACGGATCCCTCGACCCATCACAGTCCGGATTCAGAGCCAACCACAGCACCGAGACCGCCCTCATCGCAGCCACCGACGACATCCGAGCCCTGCTCGACAACGGCGAAACAGCGGCACTCATCCTCCTAGACCTCTCCGCAGCATTTGACACTGTCTGCCACCGCACACTAGTCCAACGCCTCAACGACACCGGCATCCAAGGGAAGGCTCTGGAATGGATCATCTCATACCTCTCCGGCAGAACACAGAGAGTACGCCTCCCTCCGTTCCGCTCCGAGGCCACCAAAGTCATCTGCGGCGTCCCGCAAGGATCGTCGCTCAGCCCCACTCTCTTCAACATCTACATGAAACCCCTCGCTGCCATCGCACGCCAACACAACCTCAACATCATTTCCTACGCCGATGACACCCAGCTAATTCTCTCCCTCTCCAGAGACCCCGACACCGCCAAAGCCAGCCTGCACGAAGGGATGACAGACGTCGCTGAATGGATGAACATCAGCCGCCTGAAACTGAACACGGACAAGACAGAAGTCCTCATCCTGGGACCATCACCCTCCGCATGGGACGACTCCTGGTGGCCCCCGGCACTAGGCACCGAACCTGAACCGACGGACCACGCACGCAACTTGGGCGTCATACTGGACTCCTCCCTATCGATGACCAGACAAGTCAACGCCGTCTCCTCAGCTTGCTTCCACAACCTCCGCATGCTCCGAAAGATCTTCCGATGGATCCCGACCGAGACCAGGAAGACGGTCACCCACGCTCTCGTCACCAGCAGACTAGACTACGGAAACACCCTCTACGCCGGTACTACAGCCAAGCTTCAGAAAAGACTTCAGCGTATCCAGAACGCCTCCGCCCGACTCATCCTGGACGTCCCCCGACGCAGCCACATCTCGTGCCACCTGAGAGACCTGCACTGGCTCCCTGTCAACAAGAGGATCACGTTCAGACTCCTCACCCACGCACACAAGTCCCTCCACGACCTAGGCCCAGGGTACCTCAACAGCCGCCTCACCTTCTACACGCCCACCCGCCGGCTACGTTCCCCTAACCTCGCCCTCGCCGTCGTCCCTCGCATCCAGAGAGCCACCGCTGGAGGAAGGTCATTCTCCTACCTGGCAGCTAAGACTTGGAACTCCCTACCCGTCCACCTGCGGATGACCCAGGACCACCTGGCCTTCAGGAAACAGCTCAAGACCTGGCTGTTCGAGCAGTAGCAGACCCCCTTCCCCAAGCGCCTTGAGACCCTTATGGGTGAGTAGTGCGCGATATAAGTTCTTTGATTGATTGATTGATTGAGGAAAAAAATATTTTTTATAAAAATTCAGACAACGATAAAAAATGCTGTATGTTTAGAGTAAAACTTACCATAGGCTAAAGTAGAGCAAATGTAGAGGTGAAAAGTCAATGGGAAGCATCTAAAGTGATGATGATAGCATCAAGTAAACAACACAGTACCTGTAGGATCCTTGGAAATGTAAAGGAGTTTAAGAAATACTTGTGCCTGAAGCTGATATCAATTGTAAATGACACAAAGCTGTTTTCCACGATGCTCTGTGTAGCGTGTGCTCCGTGTAGAGGTTACCATGGAGATTTGATGCAATCCAAAATGGCGGCATGCAATATAATGTAGAGTGCTTGATGACACGTCTCGACGCTACTAAGGATGTGCACGTCAGTGCTTGCAGGGTAGCGTCGCGAGCAGTGTTGCGAGCGTCAAGAGCCGTTGGAAGAGAGCAAAAGTAAAGAAAATTGCCCAATTCCAGCTCCAAGATCGCACGGAGTCAGGAAAAGCAGAAACAAGCGCAGAAAAATCCTTCGAAGAACGAGAAGGGTGCCCTGCACTAGTCAATCCACACCAAACGTCCAGAAGAAAAAGGCAAATCCGTGGGTAGACAAAAAGGGGAAACGTTGGTAGCAAACTTGTCCGCCGTAAGCGTCGCTTGTTGCCAGTGTTAAGAAGACGGACACTGGTAAGTTTCAGTGACTTTTATTTCTTCTGTATTAGAACCACCAACTCCAGCATCTGGCCAGTCTGTTCTCCAAGTAGCAACTGTCTCACACAAGACGCTACCATGGTGATGGAACAGCCAGGCTAATGGAACACTTTGAATGATTACAACAAAGATCCCCTCCATTCTGCAGTGGTTTGAATTTTACCTTTTTGACTCTTCGTTGATCTTTGTTCTAAAGCTTCTTCCCATTCCCTCTTAGAGTTATGTGATTCTGAAATTAATTTCTCAGTACTTAAGCACTTCACTCTGTGTTCTAAGGCTTTACTCCAGGTAGTAAGCCCACAGCAGTGTGTTCTGACCTCCAAAGGCCCAGCGAAGATGGAGCCCTGTATCTGCCAAAGAGGTTTCTCAATAGTTGGCTAGAAGTATCTTTTCCATCATGGGGCATATTGTAACTTCTGGAAACTCAATATAGCCTTCCTTGAAACTAAGCTTAGGGCTGTCCTTCACAAGTTTGCTTCTCCGTGTGTCATATAAAGTTAAGTACATCATATATTAAATCTAAATGAGAATCAACAGAAATTCTGTACAGATAGTGCCAGAGAATCGGAGCATTGGTGAGAGGCACTCCCAGGAATAACCAGGCACAGCCCAACCCGCAGAGAACTTTACAGAAGACAACATGCGCCGAAACGAAGTCTGCTACTTCTTTGTTCAGAATGTCAGCATATATCCTCCTGGTGAAACGGAATGCAAAGTTCCAATAAAGACCATGATGTTTAGGAATCATCTGAGAACATTTTGCCCTAAATTATATAAAATGAACTGAAATCCATGTAGTTGATACACTTATCCGATAGTATCAAGCTTAAGCACAAACAGCAGTGTTCCGCCTGGAGATTGTCCTTTTTCATCTGTGCCTAACAGCAATTCATTAGACTGCCCCACTATGGTGAAGCCACAAAGGTTAATCCACCAAGATGCTATTAGGGCTAGTTAACCTCAGGTCTTGGTCTCAGTCGACATGTAATGGGTTGTAACATAATTCTGTATGAGAAAATATCGAACTACAACAATATATAGTGCTGAATTTCGTATCCAGAATATCGTTTGCTGTATCCTCAAGTTAGTGGTAGTTAACTGAGTAGTACCTCTCCTTCAGGTATTTTGATGAATATGTTCAATCTCTCCTGCACTCCTCCCTGCATTGTCGTAGTATATTGTCTTACTTAGTTCATTCTACGGCTGAATAGTTTTGTCATATTTTTCATTTTTAGTCATTATAGTAAAAACAAATGAACAACCACAAATGTAAGCTAAAGTTACTTTGTGTTCAAAAACAGATCATTAAAGAAAAGCTAATAAAGGAATACATCTGAATAAATGGAGGTGAGAGGTTAGATAATAAAATGTCTAACACAGAATTATGGACTTATACATCATGCTGAATCTTGCATCTTTAAGTTCTTAAACATCTTAGCAAGCCCAAAGGTTTCCAAAGGGAGATCACTAACCCTCATTATGAGGTCAAATTCCTAGGTGAAACCGAAGCATTTACGAAACTGTATTATTCAAAGATAGACACAGAGACACTCTTAACTACCAGAGACATTTCTGACATATATTATGTGCATGATGCGATCCCAAAACACTCTAGAACTTCTCTAAATGTACCCTTCTTCATAGGCAAACATTTTCAAAAGAATTAACACAAATTAGAAGGTTGCCTTATTTTATATCTTGAAAACATCACAACAAGAAACAAATCTAGCCACTTCTATACCCAAGGCATATAAGAGCGAGCATTAAGCAACCACACCTGAGCTTGTGTAAGCAGCCTGTGTCCCAGTCACCAACTGTGATGCCACAAAAGACATCTACATTACCGTAGTAATTTGTCATGATATGGGAGATGACAAGGAAAGGGGGTGGGCACTTAACACACAACATATTATCTTGTCATGCATCTCTTTGTTATGTTTTGACAGTTGCGTAATTATAACAAAGCAAAGAGCCCTGATATTTTTTAATGTCTAAAGGAAAATACCAAGTTTTCTCTATTAAAACAAGCAATATAATCAAGGTACTGCTTTCAAAAAGCCGAGTACAGAGCAAACTGACTTAAAAATTGCCATCATTGGTACTTAAAAGAGGATCCTAGATTGTAAAGGGAAAAGTGCCGACAATAGGTCTCAGCTCCATCAACTCGCCAAGATGCCTGTGTCTAGGATATCGGGGAGGTCCAGAGTTCAACACCGTAATCATGCCACTAAGAGCCTGATCATGAGTCTGGCACGGTGGCGCAGCTTGGGCGGTCTTCCGACCGCCCTATTAAACCTAGGGCGGTCGGACCTCCGTTGCACTTCCACAACCGCCAGGGATCAGAGATCCCTGGCGGTGGTGCGGTGGTCCTGAGGCCACAATATGCTTGGCCAGACAGCTGCAGTCCAACCAAGCATATTACAAGTTTCCTCTCCGCCACAGATTTCATGGTGGTTCCTACTCCATGAAAACCATTGTGGAGAGGAAACATAGGCGGCCCTACAGGGCCCACTGTTGTCTCAGGAGCATGGGGTGCATGCAGGGGGAATATGTTGGGGTCCCTGTGTGCATGCACCCCAGTACCTGCACGGCATGGATTGCACCAGCCCATGCAGTGCAGGTACTACCTTCGACGTTCCCATGGCGGTGTCATGGGAACGCCAGCGAACCACCTGCTAGTGACTGCAAAAGTCTTAATCTGGTGGGCTGGCACCATCATGGTTTGGTGATGCGGGAGCAGGGTGGCGGCATTGTGGTCCCATACCGCCAAACTCATTATCAGGCCCTAAGTCAGCAGCCACGGCACACAGCATTAAGGGTCTCTGCAATTTATTTCTGCAGAATGCTCTTCACACTACAGACCCCTAGTCACTTCAGTTTATCAAGTGTGGTCCTGGCTGATCGGGGAGCCAAAAGGAGAGCAGAAAAGATTTCAATATCACCTTCATTTTTTACCTGAATGTCTTAGCATGGTGTTTTCCATTAAGGTGCTACTAAATGTAGGTCCACATGGGGCGTTTTCCAAAATATTTTCGAAAGACATTGGTAAAAAGATAATCTGAGAAAGTTTTGAGGGATATCCAATTCCAATACAGTACACATAATTATAATTTCACCCATTCTTACAATGTACTTATGCATTGATCTGAAAATTGGGACTAGAAGAATTAAGCGAATAAGAAATCGATGCATGTATGAGGTATTTATAAAGCTTGAATTTAGCCACAAGACAGCAGAGCGCTATCAAAGACAACAATACAGTCACAATGTAAGAGTAAAAGTGGGCTGTTAATGCATCATGATGTAGTTTTCTTTAAAGGGGTTTATCTTAAGCTTATCTCTTAGTTGTAACCGGGTTGGAAAATGTTTTTTTTTATTATAGTGCCACAGAGGAAGATATATCTTGTTTCAGAAGAAATGCGCCACTTTTACCCTGACGAGAGACCATGATCATCCCTATTTCTGTACCAGTGAAAGTCTAGTGAGTCTTGTGAATGTATAGTTCAAAATAGCCACTGACCTATGTAAGGGTGCTACCAATCAATATGTATTTTGTGTTTGCTCAAAAATTCAAAAAGTGGTCACAATAATTTTAATATGGCAAGGAGCTACATATAGGCATGTGCTGTGACTACCCAGGGGACCAGGGCTGATGTTCGGCCAGAGAAGGTCAGTGGGTAACCTTTATTGTGCCAAGGATCCTCCATGTGACTTAGGAAAACTGCTCAATGTGCCATCAATGTTCATAGGCGAACGCTGCTTCCTGAATGGGTGGACAGGGAGAGAAATATTTGAGCCTAAGTCACAAAGGTAAACATAAACTTTTGTTTATGATTCACAAAGGTATTTTACTAGTAGTATCTTCATGGCCATGGAGTCTCCGAACATAAAATGATAGGACAGTCTTACCTTTTTATGTGAGGAGACTTCTCAGTTGTAAAGTTACTATTAGTAATATAGCTTTCTGCATAGCAAATTGCGTGTGAGCGACAGTTGATTGATTTTAGTTTGTATTATCAAGAAGAGTAAACATAGGTCTATGGACCACAATAAAAAACATAGACTTTGTAACATATAATTTATCTTTTAATTATACTCACTTCAACAGCTGCCCAGCTATTTCCAAATTCCTGTGAATTTGTCAGTTCAAAATTCTCTGGAGTTTTCATTTCATTTACTGTTTTAAAATCAAAATTTCCACACAGGCCAGTTAGTTTATTCTAAAAACAGAAATAAAAGTAAATTATTTGTTATGATTTTAAATGTTGCCCAGAGCAATTATGTTGTATTTATCCTACTGCGTTGTGCTCTAGCACTACAGACAACTGACTAAATAAAGCACTTAATTTGCGTGCACCTTTTGTTTTACAATAATACTGAAGTGTAACATGAGTACAGCAGCAAGTTGTTGGCCTGCATACGTGTTGTAAGAAATTGGGGTATTAGTTGAGGGAGGGTGAGTACCCACCCCAGGTAATAACCACATCCCTTGTCGGGGTGAACTACTAAAGTTGCTAAATAAACCTGCGACCATCCACTTGGTAGATATAGCAAAGAGCAGACAGACCTAACTTGCAATGTGTAAAATATTTATACAGTACAAAACCAGTAATGGGCAAAATACAATACAAGAAAAAACCCTAACCAATTTAGAAAAATATAATGACTTAAAAAAATTACATCAAAATGACAAAAATCTAATAAGAGAAAACAGACGTATGATCATTTAAAGTATAAATATAAAAACAGCGACAAAAAGCACTAAGTTCCAACCATGGTCATCCGGTTGCCCTTGGCCAGCACCTGGGCACAACTTCAGGGTGACTGTTGCGGAATGCGGGTTGGATCCAGAAACCATGTTCGACTTGGTCACTAGTTTTACCTAGGGATTTAGGGCCTGATTACGACATTGGAGGTCTGGGAGTTGGCTGCCATGCCAGCGCCATGTTCCCAGACCTACAAAGTCAACTGCCACCCACCCACCAGATTACGAGTTTCCTCTTTGTCTGGTGGGCAGGCAGGACGGCGGTCCCATTGCAGTGCCTATTGAAAAGGCACCCAATGGGAGCACCTAAGTCTATGCTGTGCAGGAAAGGGGGGCATGCAGACAGGAGGGGGAAACATGTACCCCTGGGCATGCATCCCCGTGCACAGGGGCTACAGGGGGCCCTGTAGGTCCCACTTTCTTTCCCCATCACCAGCCTTTTCATGGTGGGCTCACCGCCATGAAAAGGTTGGGGTGAGGAAACTCGAAATATACTTGGCGGTGCAGCAGCTGCACCTCCAAGCATATTACTTCCCAAGACCAATGCAAGCCCGCCAGGGATCACGGATCATAGGAGGTTGGGGCGGTCCCCTGGAGGTCCGACCGCCGTACTCGTAAGACAGCGGTCGAACCACTGATGTGGGCGTCCCTGACTGCCAGCGCATCTCCACCGCAAGTTTGGCAGTCATAAGCCAGTCCTTAGTCTCTGAAATGGAAGTCAACACTCCTCAGTGGGTCAATGCAGCAGCCTCAGTGGCATTACAAAATTTGAGGGGGTCCCCCTGCAAAGTACATGGAGGGGCCCCCAGCCCACCACCTATTACTTTGCCCCACCGCCCAAAAATCTGGTATTTTTTTATTTGAAACCTCCAACATTTAATGAAATGCCTCTATGTTGTCTTGCTCAAAGTTCTAACATGAAAGTGGTAAACACTCTTAATATATTCAACTATGCCATTTACAACATTGTCAGGACCAGATTATTTAACTGAGACAGCAATCAAGCCAAGGAACAGTCCTGTTCTCAGGAACTGCCTATAGCTGAATATTAAAGAACAACTAAGTAGGGTCTGAATTAAAATTTATATTGATGAACAATAGCTTGAAACTATCTCAGCAGCTCTACGGAACAGATTGTCATCATTAATGCCAACTGCTGAGAAAAATACCTGGAGTGTATTTCAAATTTAAGGAAGCCAGGCAGTGTTGTGTTCCATCATTACCACCCACTTGACCTCAGAATTCTACGACACTCTGCTGGGCTAACAATATTTACATTCTGTTACTACCTGCAGGAGTGCCCAAGTTCATTCAACTTATTTCTCACAGATTTTCTGGTAAATAATGTAGGAGATGGAAATTATTATCTCCCATATGAATGATAAATACTTTTTTTTTAAAACCATCATTTGATTATAATTTAGGCTTTGTTACGCTGCTCATCTGGTTGTACCATTCGTGATGACATGAAGCGAGAATATTTGCTATTTTGACATTAGGTAGATTACGAAAGAAGTTAGTGCAATCAATAGTGTGTGGTACTTCTGAATACTACCAATTTCTTTTACATGTTAGAGTAGTGTAATACATATTACAATAAATGCCAGACTGCCTACTTCCCACAAACCTCAAGCTTGCATTTGAAAAAGGCTTTGTGGGTTCAACCAACTCCTAATTCTGTAAATTTTGGGTAATTCAGAATTTGTCAACCTTTACTTACTAAGAGATGTGTGGATTAGATGTAGGGTTTGTTTCTTCATCATGATGTTCTTTCCCTAAGGTAATATTTCACATTGAGGGAATGTGATGTGAGCACACTTGTAATACAAAGAGAACTGATGTACAGTGCCTGTAGCATTTCATATAACCTCAGAAACACTTATGCAGAGTTTAAACATTCTGTACCTTTGCTACAGTTTGCTTTTTTGCTGAACTTTGTACACAAATGTCTTTTCCATGGGCCAACACGTGCCAGCACACGTGGTAATTGGGACCATCATATTCACAGGTGACGACTCCAGGGACATCCGAAGGATTTTGGGGGCCCTGTGTCAAGCATATTTTGGGGGCCACTGTAAGGAACAGTTTTGAATTTAGGATTCTATTTCAGCTCTTTCATGCCCTCTCAAGTCACTGACAGTGCACAGACCCACTTGTCCAAATTCTGAAATGTGTTTACATGTAATATTCAGGGACAGTGATGTGTGCTTTCAATATCGTAACACAGCAGCTGTTCGCTAATATTATTGCAAATAATCTCTGTGACACACTCCCATTTCCCATATTTGAGGTCATGATTTGATCCAAAAGAAACTATTTTATGGATCTTGAATGAAACATAAACACAACATTTCTCTACAAAATGTAATAGACACACATATCACCCACAGTGAAATTAAAGCAAAGAAAATGGTATTTAAAACAATCTGTTCAAGAACCATTCAAAGCCATCAGGGCAAGCAAGACTCTACAGAACAGAGCTAGTTCTATCAGGGGGCCCCCTGAAATGCTGGGGCCATGGGCCAGAGTCCACTTGGCCCATGCCTTAAAATGCCTCTGGCATTGGCCCTTAATTGGTTGCAACAATCTCCCATCCAGTAATGGCAACTTAATGAGAGGCAGCAATCGTGACCTGGGGAAAAAAAAGAAGGCCCTGGCAAGAGGCCGCATAGACATACTGAGGTGCCCACTCCGATGTACCTAGTAGCAGCAAGCAACCCCCAAAAAAGAAACAGTGACATCACAACCCCCATAGGAACCCCGACCAACCCCTAAAAAAAAAACATCAGTCAATCCAATGCCCTCACAGGACTGCATGCAGGCAAGACTGGGCTGTATGTAAAAACCTTGCCTACAAAAGATTGATATATCGATAAATATAAAGGGCCAGCTGCAGAGGACGTTGTCACATCTTTAAAAAGCTTTAGAGTGTAAATTAAAAACGTGATGTCTCTTCTGCCTCTAGTCGGGCTACAGCACCGTGCATGATTAAAACGCTGCTTTAGAGCAGCAGACACATTTTGAATGGGTCAGCCGTTTTCCTATCGCTAACATTTGTTATTTATACCCAAGAAAGTACACCAGGGGCAAGAAAATGCATGCCCCAACCCAATTGCTGTCAGCCAAGTTGGAGAACAGCAATAATAATAACAGCTTACAGTAAAGCCCGTAGTAACAATGAAAGTGTTGTCAATAAAGCATTCTTAGCAGCTCCCCGTGTGGAAAAGCAATGCCGGATCCCGCAGGACACCCCCCACAGTCCCCAACAAAGTGTGTCAGGCCCGGGGAATGGAGTCCCTGGGGCTACAAGTGGCCCAGGAGGGGGCCACGTGCGCCCCTCCCCAAAATGTAATTTAAAAAAAAGGCCTGCCCCGGGGGATGGCCTAAGGAGGGGGGCAAGGCAGCCCCTCTCCTATATAAAAAACATTTTTAAAAAAGGAACATGCCCCGGGGGATGGGGTCGCCGGGGCCGATCATACCCTCGGGAGGGGGGCCACGCGGCCCCCTTCCCGAATTTTTTATTAAAGAAAATTAATTAGGGGGCGGGCCCTGGGGGATGGGGTCCCCAGGGTCAAAATATTAGGAAAAGAAGGGGGGCCACACAGACCCCTTCTTAAACAAAAAAAAAAGAAAAAGACCGGCATTGTGCCGGAGGCCACGCCCCCTTCTTTTAGCACTCTGCAAAAGTGCCCCCACACGCGTTTGCAGAGGGGAAACGAATTCCCATTGAATAATGGGGGTCCCTGGGGGCCAACTAGCCCACCAGAAATCGCCAGGTGGCTGCGTTGCAGAGAGGTGGTCTGAGGCCACGCCCCTTTTTACATCACTCTGCAATGCAGCTCTGTGGCACTTACACACAAATGGCATGTTTTCAACAATGTTTCAACAAAAAAAGGAAAACGACAGAATTGATAAGTCCCAGTCACATTCTGTAGACAGGACTTATTGCCTATTTTCATTTAGCTTAATACGGCCCATGTGGGCCCTTTCATAAAGCCCCCTATTGCAATAAAGTGACTGTGCAAATTGTGCAAATTCGTGCAAGTACACATATCTGTTACTCAGAGCCACATCCGTGACACCTATTTACAAATAAATATACATTGCCAAATTTATAAAAAATCTAATATATATTCTCTATAAAAGAATTAACCCATTGTGCAAAAAAGTGTATATAATAAATATCTTTCACATTAAAATTCAGTGCAATTTTACGAGACAGGGAAATAGCAGCATACATCTAAAATTCATTGAAACTGTATATTACTTTTCTCATAAACTGATGAATATCCAATTTACAAATGAGTATGAAAATCCTCACTTGAATTTAATCCTCTAGGATTCTTACTGTCCAACTCTAGAATATATTTCGTTTCCAATCTCCTTAATAGGACCTCCCGGTTCCCTCCCCTTCTTTGTGTGGGAATTGAGTCTACCACCCAGTAGCTGAAAGCCTCCAGCTTACTGGAATGGTGCTCCTTAAAATGACGTGCCACCGGGTAGGTCAAATCTTTGTTGGTGATTGCTCGCATATGCTGGAGTACCCGCTTGTGAACCTGCAGCCTGGTACTACCAACATACCGCAGGCCACAGGGGCACTCCAGCACATACACCGCAAAATCTGTCTTACAGTTAAGATATTTGGAGATAGGAACAGGTTCAGGAAGAAATGGAGTCAGATATGTTTTTCGATTTACTCCATATCTGCATGCTTTGCATACATTGCAACGATAGAACCCTTTTCTTGCCGATAACCATGATTTAGATAGGGTCAATTCAGGGCTACTGCTTACGAGCACATTGCTCATAGAGCGTGCTTTTCTGAAAGCTATCTTTGGTTTCTTTGATAGAGAATTACCCAACACTGGGTCAGCCCGGACTAGTGACCAATTGTTGTTAATGATTTTATGTACTGCTCTGTGCTGTGTACTGAAGGTCAAAATAATCTGTGTGTCCTCAGTGTTAATGACTGTTTGATCATTTGGTGGGGCTACTTTGGGTGTCAGTGCCTTAGTTCTAGTGATGTTATTAACTTTTGACATAGCCCTAGAGAGTATAGATTCTGCGATTCTCCCTGAAGCGTTCCCTGCATTCATTTTGAGCTTTAAGAAAATCAGCTTCTGTACTGCAAATACGACGCATCCTTAGCATCTCACCAAAGGGAATACTATTAATCAGGTGTTGTGGATGATGGCTGAGTGCATGTAACACCGTATTTCCCGCAGTATCTTTCCTGTGTAGTCTAGTCTGTAGTTGGTTATTACAAACAAATATTTCTACATCCAGAAAAAAGACTGATCTATTGCTGATTTGAAAAGTGAACTGCAGGTTCAAGTCATTGAAGTTAATTGCTTCAAGAAATTGTTTGGCACTGAGTTCATCCCCTCGCCATACCAAAAACAAATCATCAATGAATCTATACCAGCAAGTGATATTCGACTCTATGATAGCGCGGTGTCCGGCCATGAGGACCATTTCCTCCCAGTAACCCATGTGTAAACATGCGTAACTGGGAGAAAAACAAGCCCCCATGGCCACACCACGTGTTTGCTGGTATACCTGATGCTGAAACAGAAAAAAATTGTTCTCTAAACACATGGATATCATGGTGAGCAACATTTTGTTGTGAGAGTACATTCCCATAGATCTTCGATTGAGATAATATTCACATGCCCTGACCCCATCCAAGTTATGAATACTTGTATAGAGGGATGTAACATCCATGGAAATGAGTAACATATCGGGGCTCCATGGGACTTCAACTAACTTTCTCAAAAAGTCCCCAGTGTCCTGTATATAAGATGGGAGACTTTTCATATGTTCCTGGAGAAAGTGATCCACATACTTGGAGACATTTTCCAACAAACTACCCCTGGCTGAATTGATCGGCCTGCCAGGGGGCTTGTCCATTCTTTTATGAATTTTCGGGATGAAATAGATAACTGGTGTAATAGGGTGGTCTACTTTAAGGAATTTAAATTCATCCATTGAGATTAAGCCTGCAGATTTCCAGGCTAACAGTTTGTTGTAGCAGTCCTGTCGTGCTGCATTCATCATTTGAGGCGTGCTCAATTTATAGCAGTTGCGGTTATTGAGATGAACAAGGGCTTCTTCCATATACTGGTTCCTGGGCCATAACACCACATTCCCACCCTTGTCCGATTGCCGCACTATGATGTTATCATTCCTTTTTAATTTCTGCATGAGCTGGACATACTGGTTATCCTGCTTACTGTATTTCTTTGGTGCCCTTGCCGTCAAAGAGTACAGATTCTTAAGGTCCGCTGCAACCTGTTCATTGAATGAATCAAAATTGTCCTTCAACATGAGGGGATAAAAGGTGGATTTGGGTTTAAAAGGAGTTTTTTTCATTGGTTGATTCAGTGGTGTGCAGCTCACTTCTTCCAAAACTCCTGTTTGCTCATTATGGAGCTGTTGTAAATCCCTAATTAAATCCACATCACCAGCAACAAGATTGTTGTGAATACCTTCTCCATCAACCAAACCATGAGAATGTACCTCTGGTGTATTTCTGGGACCTTGGAGGGCAAAGAATTTGCGCAGCTTGAGTTTGCGCACAAATTTATAAATGTCAATCCTTGTCTCTGCATATTTAAAATCCACCTTAGGGCTGTATGTTAACCCCAATGCAAGGATATTAGTCTCCTCTTGTGTCAGATTGATATCGGTTAGATTGACTACAGTCTTGCTCGTGGCTATACCGGAGTTAGTTATCTCCGTTTCCATCCTCTGTTTGATTTCTTGTTGTTGCCATCGTTTGCGCTTGTAATTTTGCCGGTGCCTCGCCCTGCGCTTTTTGTTCTTCCTGTATCTGCCACTTGCGTAGTTGAGGCTGCAGGGGCTCGGGGTCTCAGGGTTTGCTTCCGATCCTGTCGCATGCAACTGATTTCTTGAGCAAGCGACGCTCTTTGAAACCCCAATCCCGGATTAGATTTTAATTGTTCACTTTCCGATTCACTATCCACCACTGAACTGAGGTCGGTTGTTGACGTAGATGCCAATTCCTCATCCGCTCGCGGGTGAACCTTTGGACCCTTTGCCAGTACTCTTGCTTTAACTGCATCATACTTCTTAGCGAAAGTGAACACGCGCCCTTGTTCATAATCGGCTTTATCCCTTTGGAAGTTAAAGGTCTTCCGTTTTTTAATCACTTCCTCATCTCTGCGCAAGCGTGCCATCATTTCAACCCTATACTTTGATTTTTCCGATGTGTCTTCTGATTCTGAAATAATCTTTTCCATGTCCTCTATTTCCTTTTGTAAGGCCGCTTGGTCACTGATGGCATATTTAACCAACACTTCGACTAATCGTCTGGAAGAGTCCAAATTAACCGAGGCCCATTCAGTTATGCATATATGTATGCTGCTTTCTGCAGTTCTTCCGACTTGCTTCCACCTCACAGGGTGGCAAAACATGCTCCTGACCCATGTGTGAAATGATGATGTCCGCACTCCCGGATGTTTTTCAATAACATTTATTGGGCTGATGCGTTTCGACCTCCTGGGTCTTTGTCAAAGCCACAACACCACTAGTGAAAGTGCCCTACTTTCTATAGAAAGCAAATATAACTCGCAAAACCCTTCAATGCACAGTGTTGTCATAAATGAGTTAATTTCAGATGTTGCAGTGATGTTATCCATTAGGTCCTAGTACTTACCATGAGTAATGTAATATGTGATGTATTTTGCAGTATAGTTTTTGGGTTGGGGTCGCCGGCCCTGAGCCTTAGAGAAGTCCTTGAGATCCCATTCCCCGGGGCCAGGTTTTTTTCTCCTTACACCAGTCTTGGGGACTCTATCCCTAAAGGCCCCATTGAAGCAGTGACCCATGGACCCTATCCCACAGGACACTGCTGTGTTGCTTGCCCAGGAGAGTTTAGGCAGGGAATGTAAACTTTATTCCGAGCGTGCTCACTCCCGGGCAAGGAGCTGGTGGGAGAAAAGGAGAGCTTCTGGCTGCTGCTGGCATCCATGATGGGTGCTGACTGGAGAGCCGGCAAATATCTTGGGGATCTTGGGTCTCTCCCTGTGGCCGCCAACGATTTGGCAACATTCTGGTGGTCCTTTGTGGGCAGTGTGGCACCCACTGGAATAAAGGATGCAGGCAGGGGAGCCGGTAGCGGCCGCTCTGGCCTTGGGGCTCACCCCATGGCTCCCGACTGATGTGGTTACATTGTGTGGTGCCCAGGGTGGGAACCGAGGCACCCCTGGCATAAAAAGCCAGCTTCCACCAGCACCATGAAAGGCACTGTGGAGGCCTTGGGATTTCCCTGTGTTCCCAATCGTAATATACGCTATTGGTGGGACTGGGACACCCAAAAATAACATTATTAAAGAAATAATACATTTGTTGCAGGAGTGGCTCATTTATTATTCACTGCTTGGTGCAAGGAGAGCCAAATAATTATTTGCAAGGGCTTTTAAATTATTTTTTTCTTTCAGGTGGTGCCCCTAGAAGGGGGCGTGGTACCACCAACCATTTATTTAATGTTGTGGAGGGCTGTCAGAAGTGCAGAAGCCCCCCAGCAACATAAAGAAAACATAGAAAATCTCCTAGGTCATTGAATCCAGGACCATTGGAGAGCTTGCCATTTTTTTTTAAAGCAACTGGACCTGTCTGTTCTTCAGCTGGAGTGCAGGGACACTTTGAGGTTAGTTCTATGGCTGCACTTTGCAGCCATAATTGTTTTAAAAAAAAAAAAAGTTTTGACAATTACTAATATTAAACATTGCAATGTGAGAATTTATGAAATATATATTTGATTAAAGTTATTTGTGACTTTTTGACAAATCCAATAGGTCTGCTTTATGTATGTGGATTTTTTGATAAACTACATAAGCCTAGTGCTTTGCATAATTTGGTATTTTGGTCTATTGACAAAGTCAGGAGGTCGGATTATTTAAAATGACACCCTTTGTATCGATTCATGACATATTCAGCATTCCATGGCACAGGGAATAGGGCGCAGGGCTTAGCGATAGCCAGGCTCTGCGCCCAACCTACTGCTCCGCACGACTGACTGTGTCATGTAACAATAGAAAGGCTGCCATGCACAGCAAGGGGATATGCGCCAACGGGAGTTTGTGCCCAGAGCTTTAACTTTATAAAGCATGCCATGCATGGCAGGGGGGTTTGCGCCAACAGGAGGTTGTGCCCAGAGCCTTGTCGTAGGACAGGCCCTACATCCAACCCCACATAGTGATGGACATCTTACTTTAAGCTAAAAAAAATAGAAGTTCACTGAAAAAAACAAAGGTTAAAGTGACTTTATAGTGAGAAATTGTAAAACTATTTTACTTTACATTAAAAAAAGCGTTAGAAATTCACTGGGAAAAACAAAGGTTAAAGGGACGTTAAACTTAAGTGAAAATGTCAGTTAAAGCATACTATTTTATACAAACAAAACCACAGAGATTCACCAGTTATAGTTATCGCAGGTAACTATAACCTCTGCCCTGACGTAGCTACAACTAATTCCCTCGCCATCACCTTCTAATTACCTTACATATTATATCATAACATGTTCTATGACATAATTGATAATGCATTATCTTAAATTACATCATTGATGACAACACTGCATGGCAAGTTACAAGTCATAGTTACATTAGGGCATACGTTATAGTTACCTGAGATACTTATAAATGACAATTTCTGTGTTTTTTTAAAATTAAAATGGAATGCTTTAACTGATATTTTTACCTAACTGTAATGTCCCTTTAACCTACCATCTACACAAATCCATTTAAATGAAATTGGTGTTGCTAGGCATAACATTTTGTGCCATTCTCAAGGTGGTCCCTTTTGTCTATTAATCATTGCATAGGCTAGAATTTCTGCATATTCAACTCCTCTTCTAGACATGTTAGCAATACTTTCTGATACATGATATGGCTTTTGGTAAGTTACTTTCCGTGCTAATGAAATGTTCTGTACTGAATCTTACACTTTACATCTTGTTCAGTAGACATTCTTATTTCTTGAACATGGGACGTACCTGCCACTGTGGTCCAACTTGTACGTGAACAGTTGTTCTTTGATCCCACAGGATGGTAATGTGCTCAAAGGAAAAATGAATGAAGGTAAAAAATCCTGCTTGCCATATGTGGATGTTTTGTCGCTTGTCAATATTACTAGAAGGGCTCTGTTGAAAGCAAGTAAGGACAGTTGAAGAATTACAACAAGAAACTACTCTGTACAATAATAAAAGGTGATATTAGAATACACTGCTGTAACCCGATTATGGCAATGTATAGTGGCACTTTGTGGCTAGTTACATGTTTTACTGTATGTCTATTAGTCAAATTAACATTAATAAATTAATTTTAAGTATTTCAAACTAGGTAGTTATACTGACTGCAATTTGCTAAGGTAACTGATCTGGCCGAGTCTACACAGCCATTGGTTATGCCAATGCTTGCTTCCTTTGCTTAGGTTTATTGTTTAAAGCAACATGTCAGCCATCTTGGAACTGTAAACTAATCATAAAGTGTAATAAAGGCATTCCAACATGGCCACCCTGCATGCACATGAGTGTGAATATGCATGAAGCATAGGTGGCCATCTTGGAATGGCATTTGTTATCCTTTATGGCAAAAAAGAATGAACCCAAGGATAAGATTGGAATTAATATTTTTTCTGATGGTGAACACCCTCCAGAACTATGATCTATGGTCCTGGTGTAAGTTGAGGATCATCTATCATTGTTTAATCTGATGTTATGAGTGAATAATTATGCACAGCTCCCATTCTTAAAACATTAAAAAGTGTTTTTCTTTGAAATAGTAATATTCTACACCCTTCTAGATATTCCATTAAGTTAATCATCATATTTGGTAAGACGAGTTTTAATTAGAGATGTGTAAATTATGCAAAATTTAGCAAACATTATACAAAATTCCATGAAATTGAAAACTACCATTTAGTGCTATATTTTAGCATGAAATGTGTCCTCAAAATGCATCCTCATATTTGTTTTGGACAGAATACACATTTTGATCAACAACCACTCCCATTCTGATCGCCTGTATTGTTCCTGTGCTCATGCGCTAATGTGGTGTATTGGCGTAATTATTTGGAATTTCTCATAAGAAGTGTTTAACAAAAATTTCCCAAAACGTTGAGAGAGTACGCGTGCGTATTGGAAATTGTGCCCAGGCCTGATTTTAATGTGCCTTCTGTAATTATATATGCTTTTTTAATTTTGTATATTACAGTGGACGAGGCGGATGGCACAATCGTCGATCGAAGTGAACACAATTAAAATACATATTTAACACAATAATGACATCTCAAGTACAAACTTACTGGCTCGCCAGTGTCATCCTCAAATTTTATGACAGATTCTCCAACATGTATAGAAATATATTTTCTGCAAATGATCCCAGTATTGAAGCAGTTCACATTTTCCACAATTACAGAGAATCGGTGACTTGAGGTACTCTACAAAAACAAACAGAAATGATGAACATGTGTAAGAATGAAGTGATAAAAAAGGCCAAAGAAATATAGATTTAAGCATTAGAGCTATGACTACTATACAGCATTCTGTTACCAGGTCCTTATGTCCTGGGCGAGAGTACACAGAGCCCAATCGATTGAGTCTTATACTGTATGTAAAACTACTACTGAGATAATGAGGCAGACTAAAGTCATAATGTCATGCATTATCAACACTCCATCACCTGCTCCCTCTAGTTGTGATAAATTAGGGTAATTGTTTTTCTAACATACATTTCTATTGGGTATAATTTAGAGGATGGTGAATGTGGAGCTTCAACAACAATTGGGAGATGCCTCTTTACCAACCTCGCAGGTCCCCTGAAGTATTCTGCTTTAGAACTTTGGATGAGTTTATTATAGGAGCTTCTTACTGCCCTCAAATGCTTGAGGTGAGAGTTGGATGGAGAGATTCTCCATGATCTCTCAGCGAGCCTTAGAATGCAGAAATCCACCTCACATTGTCCAGACCAATCAAACTTGTTTTTACCTTTTAACAATTGCCTGATGTGATATCTTTTGTCAGGAAACCCCTCAATGTATTTTGTACAATACTCTGCTAAGCCTAAGAATGACCGTACATCATCCTTACTAGTCAAAGAAGGTGCCTCCTTAAAAAACTCTAATTAAGGACGATTTGGGTTTAATTTCATTGTAACTTATTAAATGCCCCAAATAAGTCACAGTGTTCTCAGCGAATGGGCAATTCTACAGTCAATCCCTTTGTTTCAAGTATATTCAGCACTCATATAGGTCTTTCATCATGTTATTTTTTGTTTTTCCCAAAAACTAAAATGTCACCCTGAAAGAATTTCACCAACTCCTCACTGCTGAACATTGAAAGACTGCTGCAGCTAGGCCAAACGGCATGTGCTTAAATTGGAAACAACCTTCCGGAGTGATAAATGTTGTGAGCTTCCTAAAATCAGAGTTCAAAGAAATCTGATGGTAGGCTGATGATAAATCAATAGTTAAAAAACACTTTGTATCATTCTTACATGTTACCATTTAATTGAATTTTAACAAAGGAAACTGGTCTACAATTATGTTGGCATTTAAATAACATAAGTCGTGACACAACCAGATTTTGCCATTGCTGTGTTAAGCTACAAACATTGAAGAAACCCAATCAGATGCCTCTATAGGTTTAATTATTCCATAAGAAATTAGCTTTGCCAATTCCTTAGAAACTTTTTCTCAAATCACAAAAGGAATGCTCCTCACTTTGTGAACTTTTAGTTTCACATCCTCCTTTAAAAGAATTCTATCTTCGAATCCTTTTAAATTACCCAATTTGCCACTGAAAATGTTTGGAAACTTTTCCAGCATGCCATTATCTGTTTTTACACCTTCATCCACTACTAGCACTTGTTCTTCACAATAAGGGTCAAGTGTCATATGCACATGCACAAACATCTGTTTTTGAATCTGAAAGTGAATCATCTGAAACAAACCAAATCAATACATTCTCCACTATATCCTTCTGGATTAATAAAAAGGTTAAACAAATGTCCTCCAAACTTATATACAGCTTTTTCAAGACACAATTCCTCATTGATAATGGTATACAGTGGCGCAAAGTGTGCATAAATCTTGAATTACTTTTTGCGGACTTCCCATCAACATTTAGAATTAAGTTAACACAAAGGCTCACCACTTTCCTACAATTCTCCTCCTCACACGCTGTGCTAAAATTGTCCTAATTTGCAACCTCACTCACATACTACTAAATAGCCTTTTTTCCTCTCCTACACACCTTTGCAAAATGTCCTACAATACCACTATTGCTACATTTCTGCTTAGCTACAGGACAATTTTCGCTGAAAGCCACATGTTCCCTTCAGTCACATCGGTAACATCTGGCTTGATCGTTAGGTTTCTGTTGATCCTTAATGGGGATACTCGGATTCTTGTTTCTATTCTGAACTTTCTCAACAGGCTCACGTTCTCTTAACTCTTGAATTAAGGCCCCAGCACACATACTTAACAGCTCAGCTTTTTGCGCAATAGCTAGTAAATCATTTAAAGCTGCATCCCCATTAACCCACAATTGTTCCTTAATATCAGGATGGCTAGCATGCATTCCTAATTGATCTCTGGTAGAATCATCCTGTTTTGAACCAACTTTGCAATCCAAAGCTATTTTTTTCAACTCAGCCATATACTGATTCACAGATTTATCTTTTCCTTGAAAGAATGTGTATCTGATAATCCTTATGCACACTTGCAAAATACACATCAAGATCAAGAATTGTGTCATTGCAAATATTAACATTTTCCCACAATTACATATTTACTCATCTTAGAATAGATTTAAAGTCCTTTAGGACCTAAAGAGTGCAATAATATTGTCTTCTTTTGTCAGAGGACATTGTGGTAGATTTATCAACTGCATCCAGGTAGTCTAAACAATACTCCTTCTACCCCAATCATTTCTGGCACGGTTCACAATCAGAAATCCAAAATTGTTGCAGAGGACTAATAGTAAAATTCTGTGAAGGAGCACTTCCACTTTGTGTGCTCATTATAGTGTGATGGAATTGTTCAGTGTTCTCTCTTCACCTTATGGAGGACTAGTTCACAGTCCTTACTGCACTACCCACTAATGCACAAACACTTAAAGTGGATAATTCACAAGAAGAAGACAAATCCAGCAATTACATTTTCCCAGAAGCACAATTTAAGTTTTTAGTTCTTCCCCAGTACTATGAAGTAATTTCCAGTACTTAACAGGAAACCCACCTCAGCAAAGATGTGGCAGAAAGTTGATGGTTTTCACAAGGATAACTATGCTATTGACAGTATGCTGCTGCAATTGCAAACTTACTGGAGACATGCTACATTGTCAAATGTGCCTGGAGAAGCCTTAGTACATCTCCTGAACCACACTTACGATGCTTCCGTAGGCAGCAAAGTCTGACATCGCAGTGCTCAGAAACAATACATCCAAAATGGTGGTACAGTGCTTCTCAAAGATTCCATGTGCATGACACCGAAGAAGGCAGTATGCAAGGGTATGCTGTGTGATCTCATGTAATGGTGCTTGGGACACATCCCCAGTAAAGAAGCGCGCCAGTGATTTTCATACAGAGACAAGCTGCTGCGGATTCCAACAGTAGCATCAGCACAGGCAATGGTAATTAAAAGAGGTGAAAGCAATTTTTCCATTCTTTTTTTTCGTGAAATTGTACCTTACTACAGATGGTACATTCTCTTTCATGAAACCGAGCCCGCATCAAGACATACAAGGATGACAGAGTAAGCCCAAATTTTAAATCCACATGTAGGTCATCTTCAGGTAAGCTGGCCCACTTATTGCCAGTTGTTACAATGATGAGGAAATGCTCCTAAAGAAAGTACCACTTTATTTCTGGCTTGAAGCAACAGATGTGACAGTACAATCAGCAACACCTTTCCACATCGCTCCCAGCTCATCCTCTGCCCCAGCATTCCATGAGTCATCAGGGAACACAAACACTCCATGCCTTACTCCGGATTCCCTACATGGAGTTCTTACACATAAACCCACAACGTCTTTGTTTTTTCATGTTAAATGTTAAGGAGAGATGCTATCCCTCTAAAGAGGCAAAAACAAGCCTGTGCATTGGAGATTGTAATAGTTATTTGCTAAATATTCTCGCAGGTAAGTGTATACATTAAATGTCATTTTGGTGAGGAAAACCCATTAGCTAATGGTCTGTAGTTTGCAGTTTTAGCGGTCACCAGATGAGCCTTTTTAGAAGAGCCTTCCTCAATGTCAATTTAAGTTTATTCAGGTGATGATTGAGGCCTGGTTATTGTCATGTGGCCAGTGCTCATGATTGTGTAATATTAGGTATACCAAGGGTTATCCTCACATGGGAGAGAAGGTCACACCAGTGCCTCTTTTGTTAGCTGTCAGTTGGTGGTTTGGTTGAGGGTGTAAGCCAATGCACCGTTTTTTATGCCTGTTGCTTTTAACTCTAGAACTGTGACTCTTACTGAGAACACCGGCCCATCACATGTGATATCTATGGTATGATATTACTACACAAGTCATTACATCGACTTGCAGTAGATGGCGCTCTAATTTAAGGAATAGTATAATTTACTATTCCAACACCTTCCCTACTGTTGTGTAGGCTGGAGGTGGAATAGTAAATTATACATTCCTAATGTTATGGCGCCATCGACTGCATGTTGATGTAATGACTTGCACAGTAATAGCATTGCGTTGTAACAACGTGGTCATTCTAATGACCGCGCTGTTACATACCCCGTAGTAAAAGCAAGCATTGTAACGTGCTATATTCAACCGGAATTGCAGTTGAAGCCATTGAAACATACAATACCAAATTTGGAGGCACACCCCTTTCAAGCCCCTAATTGAGTATAGGTCACAGTTGTTGACCATACACCATTTTATCAATTCACCGTGTTTCAAAAGGATGTTGTTGAATAAATGTATTGATTTAGCACTGACAGAAATAATGGGACCACTGACGTTTCTGCTTTACATTGCTTTCATAAACCTAAACCTGAACCATAAACCTGAACTTTCTTTTATTGTGGAACACTGTTTTGTTCATGCTGCACCCCTGAAATAATGACCCTACTGCCTGCAAGGTAACTGTACTTGTGACTGACTGAGTTAAATATAGCAGTATTTGATGCTTAGAGGAGTTCTGACAACTTGTGGGTCCAGTGTCTCTGCGCCTGCTGTACCATTGAAATCATTACCTTAGTGCCTGCTAGATAACTGCACTTTGGCTGTTTTAAAAATGTGCAGTTGATGTTTTTTATATTATATACGAAAATACAGGAGGCTGTTTAAATTACTTTGGAGACCTCAAACCCTTTTTAGTAATTAACATTTAAAAAAAATACCACGGGTTAAAAGTATGCAAATAAATATGAATGCATTTTACATCCACAGAAAGAAGAAACATCACATTTCTTACTATTAAGAAATAACTCCTGCTTCAGTTTGCAGAGTATCGCTCAATTAGCATGTTGCTTATTCATATGGCCAATGAAAAATACAGCAAATGAAATAGCAGTTTTTGGTACTAGAACAATACAATATGCACAGTAAAGGCCAGTCCGAAAAAAAGTCAATCTTAATAACTAACTAATTACTAAGCTAAATGTTCAGTGCTAAAAAAGTGGAGAACTCACTCCAAAGAAGAAAAAAGTTGTTTTTTATTTTAAAGTATTCCAAAATAAAAGAACAGCAGCACAATCCCCATACAGTCACCAAACACGCTTGTTCACTAAGACAAGCTTTGATGCAATGCAACAATAATGCCCAGCAGCTGGAATTTTTTAATTCAATGCTCTTGATACTATACAGCCTCCCTTCATTTCCAGTAGAAGGAACAGGCTGCATCACAAAACTTGAGTAATACTTTTAGAACAGGCACATGACTGTGTTTACAGTCCAGGACTCTGTGGGAATTGTCTGGCACTGTAATGTTATACAGAAACTGTTCCAAAGGAAAAAGGAGGTTAAAACGTCCCTTCAGAGCACCACGGAGCGTGCTCATGTAAAGCACTGCAATCACTTAGTTCGAGTTAATGCTACATAATGCGCAAACAACAAACACATGACACAGAAAAAAACAATTTTATTGGTGATAAACACGTGACAACAAAATAAATGCAATTTGTTTAACGGAACAATATCATAAAGAATGTGAAAATTAGTTCAAAGTCTCACCCACTAAAGCAGAGTTAAACAAGAGCGTTTTAAATGTGTGCAACCAGGGGAAGATGAGTATGGGCAAACAGTAGACATTGTGCACCCTTAAAATGAGAAACACATTCCACAACCGTTGGGCCCAGTGCCACTGCACCTGCTACACCATTCAAATCATGACCCTAGTGCCTGCAAGGTAACTGCACTTATGGCTGCCAGTTTAGTAGTGAAATATAGCAATATTTGGTGTTTGGAGGAGTTATTACAACTTTTATCCCTGGTGACACTGCACCTGCTGCACCATTCAAATCATGACCCTATTTCTTGCAATGTAACTGCACTTGTGGCTGCCTGTTTTGTGGTAAAATATAGCAATATTTGGTGTTTAGAGTGGGGTCCTAGAGCTTTGGGCCCCGGTGTAACTGCACCTGCTGCACGATTCAAATTATGACCCAAGTGCCTGCAAGATAACTGCATTTGTCATTGCCTGTTTAGTAGTAGAATATAGCAATATTTGGTGTTTAATGGAATGCCTAGAGCTTTTGGTCCGGGTGTCACTGAACCTGCTGCACCATTGTAATTGTGAACCTAGTGCCTGCTAGATAACTTCACTTGTGACTGTCTGCTTAGTAGTAAAATTTAGCAATAATCTGTTTTTAGTGGGGTCCCTAGAGCATTTTACCACGGAGCCACTGCACCTGCTGCACCTGCTGCACCTTTCAATTCATGTCCCTCTAAACACAAGGTAACTGAAATTGTGACTGCCTTTTAGTAGTAAAATATAGCAATATTAGGTGTTTAGAGGAGTTCTGACAAGTTTTGGGCCCGGTGCCATTGCACCGTCTGCACCATTCAAATCATGACCCTATTGCCTGCAAGGTAACTGCACTTGGAACTGCCTGTTCAGTAGTAACATGTAGCAATATTAGGTGTTTAGAGGAGTTCTGATAACATTTTGGCCTGGTGCCACTGCACCTGCTGTACCATTCAAAACATTACTCTATTGCCTGCAAGATAACTTCACTTGTGGCTGCCTGTTTAGTAGTAAAATATAGCAATATTTTGTGTTTAGAGGGGTTGCTAGAGCTTTGGGCCCCGGAGTAACTGCACATGCTAAACCATTGAAATCACAACTCTACTGCCTGAAAGGCAACTGTCCTTGTGACAGACTGATTAGAAATTAGATATAGCAGTATTTGATGTTTAGAGGAGTTCTGACAACTTGTGGGCCCAGTGCCACTGTACCTGTTGTACCATTCAAATCATGACCCTAGTGCCTGCAAGGTAACTGCACTTTTGACGGCCTGTTTAGTTGGAAAATATAGAAATATTAGGTGTTTAATGTTGTGCCTAGAGCTTTTGGTCTGGGTGTCACTGCACACTGCACCATTGTAATCATCATGACCCTAGTGCCTGCTAGATAACTGCACTTGTAGCTGCCTGTATAGTAGTAACATTTAGCAATAATCTGTGTTTAGTGGGGTCCCTATAGCTTTTGGCCCCACTGCCAGTGCACCCGCTGCACCATTTAAATAAAGCAAGGTAACTGCAATTGTGACTGCCTGTTTAATAGTAAAATATAGTAATATTAAGAGTTCAGAGGGAAAGATGACAAAATGTAAACGGTATGCAGTGTTAACCAAAAGAAAACAACAAATGCAGAAGGAAATGAGTACTTAGGCCATGGGAAACTGCCAAGAGAGACACAGAAGGGCGAACAGGCTACAACCAATAAAAACAGAGGAAAGTAAACTGGCAATCGTATGGACCACTAAAAAGTGAAGTCTCTTTTAATATATATTAAAAACAACAGATTTCACTAGCAGTGAGTTATCGCTGTGAAGGCGAAACCTAAAAACTGCAAAAGCCCTTTTATTACCTATTTTTAAAGCCCTGCAATAGCCCTTAAATGTAGTGTACAGATATTAGTAAGAAAAATAATGCAAAGTATGCATCATAATATTATTAATCAAACATTAAGCATAATGCTGCATGGCAATTTTGTATCTTTCCTTTTCTTAAAACCTGAAATATCTTACCTTGACTAAATGAACCTTACAAGCACCTATAAAGTCAAACGCCAGACCATCAAATGTCCTGTAGTGACGATCCCCATATACTGTACACATTGATGGACACGGATGAAAAGTACATTGAAATGAACCATGGTGGCATACGCTAAAAAGAAACATGATAGATATTAGTCATAGAAAAGAGATCTTGCAAAAAAAGTAATTATCTACAAGGTAATGTTTATATTCACGAGCGTTTTATGAATGTAAAAACATAACGATCTTGGTGGTAAAACATAATCTTCTGTAAATCAGTGGGAAGGTAATTTCTCCTATACATTTTTAGAGGAGAAGAATGTCTCTAATCCACTACTTCATTTTATACTGTCTGCTATTTGCTGTTTATCACAATTCACTGGAGTTGGTGGATGAATGAAAAAGCAGAATTGCAATCAGCTGAAGATATAAGGGATTATATTAACACCTTTCGCTTGCATAAATGTCCTTTCATTGTCACAAAATGTGCCATCTTTGTTGCATATCCCAGATCCTGCATTACATAATAAGGATCCCTTGAGTTTTATGTGAGCACAGAGGAAGTTCATAACGGAAGAGAATCCACCTGGTCAGTGTGACCATCTGTGTGTTTTGGAGGAATTGAGTCTCAGAAGAGTGCCAATTGAATGCGTTGTAGCTACCCACATAATCTGAACTTTGTATGTAGTTACCAAAGTTTACAGTGTGTATTCCACAAAAACTGCATTTGTAAACTTACACCTAGAAAAGAGATATCCAAGTGCTGCAGTTACAATAGAAGTATCAGGGATTTCTCCATGTCTAAAAAACACACAGGCGTAGAAAAAAAAGAGTCACATTGTGCATTCATACACTATAGTTAACCCTAGGAAAGCAGATTTGTAGGGTTAAGGCTGGCCGGCCAGTGTGTGTGTAGGAAGCTCCAAACTCCATAGCCCCTGTGTTAGAACTGGCATCATTGGCATGGGTTTACCCTGTATTTTTGGCTTAGTCTTCTGTTATTTTGCTGTATTTTGGACTGCATTTTTGCTAGTCCAGATGCTTTGGGCACTTTGCCACTGCTGTTCAGTGCCAAAGTGAAAGTGCTCCCTCTGTAAATTGTTGTTATAAATAGGTGATTCCATGATTGGCATATTTGATTTACTAGTAAGTCCCTAGTATAGTGCTCTGTGTGTGCCCAGGGCCTGTAAATCAAATGCTGCTAGTGGGCCTGCAGCACTGATTGTGCCACCCACATAAGCAGCCTGTAAATGTTACTCAGACCTGCCACTGCAGCGTTTGTGTGCAGTTTGGTACTGCCATGTTGACCCCTAACCTTCCCTTTTCTTACATGTGAGTCACTCCTAAGGTAGGCCCAAAGTACCCCTGTGGGCAGGGTGCAGTGTATGTGAAAGGTAGGACATGCCCTGATGTGTGTGGCATGTCCTGATAGTTAAATACTGCCAATTTTGTTTTTCACTATTGACAGGTTATCTGTCCCATAGGATAGAATGGGAGTTTATTAATAACATTTTATAGATACAACTTCCAATTGGGACAAGCTAGGAAGGTAAAGGTTAGTATGCCTGAACTCAGAATATAAAGATGCATCAAGGAAGATTTTTACATTCTGGGTTTGAAAATACCACTTTTAGAAAGTGGATATCTTCTTGCTTAGCCATCCAGTGTCCCTCTGCTAGGGTTGTGTATTGACTGTCTGGCTATGGAGTGACAGGGGCTGGCGCTGTGCATTCTTTCCAGACAGCCACTGGGGGGGGGGGTGAGGTGTGTACTGCCTTTCTAAGGTGGGTCAGGGCTGGGCTGAATAGACCTGGGCTGCCTTCAGAGTAGGGGGAGGATATTTCTTTCATACATTCACCCCAGTACAGAGATCTGGACCTAAATCCATTGTTTTTTCGCTCACCATGCCATTCCAGTTTGAACCCAGCCATATGCAAATCAGTCTTGAGCCTGTGCCTCATGGGAACAGTCCAGCCCGAACTGCCAAGCCAGGTCCTCCCAGGACCGGAAACAAGCATCCTATGACCGGTTTCGGGGTTTCACCCCTCTTCAGCCAGGATAGCTTGAATCCAGTGGCACAGTGAGCCCGGTACCTACGTCTAGGC
Source organism: Triturus cristatus (assembly GCF_964204655.1). NCBI lineage: Eukaryota > Metazoa > Chordata > Amphibia > Caudata > Salamandridae > Triturus > Triturus cristatus. Next base: position 451,248,236 of record NC_140584.1, read on the forward strand.
ATACCCGGCACACTTAGGGTGAGAAAACAAAAGACACACAATTGATGGACGGAATGCAGAACAAATCAAAACATTCTCCCCCAGTCAAGAGATCTGGGTGAAATCCATCATTCTTTTGCTCACCATGCCACCCCAGTTTAGACTTGGCCATATGCAAATCAGTCTTGACCCCGAAACCGGTCCTAGGATGCTTGTCACCAGTCCAGGGAGGACATGGCTTGGCAGTTCGGGCTGGACTGTTCCCATGAGGCACAGGGTCAAGACTGATTTGCATATGGCTGGGTTCAAACTGGAATGGCATGGTGAGCAAAAAAACCATGGGTTTAGGCCCAGATCTCTGTACTGGGGTGAATGTATGACATTGTTCTGCATTCTGTCCATCAACTGTTGTTTTTGCATTTGTCACCCCGAGTGGGAAGGGTATGCCCAGACGTGGGTCCCGTGCTCTCCATGCCACTGGAATCAAGCTATCCTGGCTGAAGAGGGGTGAAACCCCGAAACCGGTCCTAGGATGCTTGTCTCCAGTCCAGGGAGGACATGGCTTGGCAGTTCGGGCTGGACTGTTCCCATGAGGCACAGGGTCAAGACTGATTTGCATATGGCTGGGTTCAAACTGGAATTGCATGGTGAGCAAAAAAACGATGGATTTAGGCCCAGATCTCTGTACTGGGGTGAATCTATGACATTGTTCTGCATTCTGTGCATCAACTGTTGTTTTTGCATAAATCCTTAGCTAATCCCACCCAAAAATACTGCCATTCTATGGATTCTGCTCCCCTGAACTGCCTTATTCCTCATCCTGTTGCCATGTGTGTGCGACAACCTGCAGTAGCGCAGGCCAGCTTGGCATGTTTAGTGATGGGCGTCGGCAGGTGGAGTGACTGCGACCTTGAGACGGGTGCTGCAAGAGCTGCTGGGTCAGAGCATCGCTGCTGCTTGGGGGCCAAGGAGTACAGTCGATGCTTGGGTCCCGGACTGGTGTTGTGCCTGCACCTGGATGGTGAGAGCCGCATGGTCATCGCCAACTGGTAAGGCAGCTGGTTGAAGACAGGGCCTTGTAGGTTTCCACTGCCTTCTTCTGCATTGCCCAGGGCACGTGGCAGCAGGACTTGCTAGAATGCTGGGTTTTGGTGGCAGTGTGTGAGCCGGGATCCGACCTACAAAAAACGGCTACTGCCCGTGCTGGTGGCCTCTGCCCCCCATCAGATTTAGAGCACCAGCGAGCACATCATGTGAGTAATTGTGCTGCTTTTACAAGGGGGCCCCACATTTGCACGTGTGGCCCCTGCACTGGGCATTTGAAATACCAGACTACAGCTCTAGCAACATGGGGGGTGGGTGCTGAACTATAGACACTGTTTCTATTAGGCCCGGATCTGCAGTCATCTTTACACTATGCCCAGGCTACTGGTGCCTCTTGGAAGATAGGAGCTCCCCTCTGATGATGGGCGCGACTCATTCTACTCTTCGCCACCCACTTGAGAGGGGCCTCACCTGCGCATGGCAGAGGCTAAAGCCCTTGGTGGCAGCGGGTGTGCATCCCTTTGCAGGAAGGGAGACCTCACTTGGGTGGATGATATTGCCAATGCCCCCCTGATTTTTGTGCCACCAAACCCATGGAGGACTGATCACTGAGAGGGCACCCAATGCTTATCTGGCTGCTCCCTTATGGACACTGTGATGGTTGTGACCTGTCATCTACACCCTGTACTAATACAGTGGTGAAAGATAAGCCCAACAAACCTGTCCAAGCCAACAAAATAGACAATTATGTACTCCCCTCCCACAGGATGGTGCAATGGGTGAACAGTCTAAGTAGCATCTGCCTTATGAACCCCCGCTTCCCACGATCACGGACTTGCAGATGGAAATGAAAGCATCCTGTGAAATTATGTTGGCAAAAATTGACATGTTGGCGTGTGAGATGAGCCTACTATGTACAAATGTCAGTTAAATCTCCTAGAGGGTCTTGGAGGTGGAGAGGCAGGTTACAGAGTTCCAGCAGAAGGTGGCCTCACTCAAGTAAACAGTTTCGGAGCTTCAGACACTTTCAACTTCCTTGGACGACAGGGTTGAGGATTTGGAGGGACATTCAAATGGAACAACTTCTGATTTGTGGGCTTCCCTGAGAAGACTGAGAGGCAGTCAACTGAACTGTTTTAAGAGCACTGGATAACAACAGTTTTGAAGCACAGACGCTTATCCAAGTTCTTTACTATTGAGCATGCATATCGTGAACGCGCCCTGATGCCTAGGCCTGGGGCACTGTCTCATGTCATAATTGCCTGTCTGTTTAATTTTCTCGACAGGAACGCAATCCTGCAACAGGTGCAAGAACAAGAACATCATGATTTTCCTAGACTGCACCCGCAAAGTGCAAGACCTCCACAGAGACCATATGCTGACCAAAATGTGACTTCAGGACCATGTCATCCGTTATAGTCTCATTTTCCCAGCAAAGCTGTGGGTTCAGCATGACGGAAGAGCTCTCTTATTTGTCACCCTGAGGAAACTAATAACTGGCTTGACTCTCTGGGACCCTCCGAAGGATCTCAAGGAGTCAGAAAACCTTCATAGACTCTGGTTAGAGCTCAGACTCTCGGCAGATGGGGAAGATTCTTGTATGTCCAGATGGAACATTGAGGGACTTTCACTGTGTGCCAGACTCTTGTGAGTCTTACCAGACCCATTGAAAAGGCGTTGGTTATTGCAGTGATGGGACAGATTGAGAGCATGAGAGGCACAGGAGATGACTGACACGTCTGCCCGTGAACATCACACTGTAACAGTACTGTTCTATATTATATTGGGAGCTACATCAATTATTCACTTGAGAGAGGTTCAATTTAGTTTAGCAATGGCTATTGTTGGATAAAATGCGTTTGGGATTTTTTATATGGGGGTGGTCTTCAATGGGGCGATCTTTATATGTTCATCTATACCAATATTGAAGAGGGGTTGCTGGCGGGAGGGTTATGGTGGGCTGCGGTCCCATTATGATTGTTTGGAGTGCCTTTGGATTTACCACTTCGGGGGGACGCAAAGCTCACAGTAAAAACCAACTGATACAGTTGATGCTTTGACCTCGAGGGCTTGGTGTAGTGGGACTGTGCAGCTGGCCTGATGTTTTAGGGCCCAAGTTGTTTGGACTCCCTGCCTTTGGAAGGAGGGTACTGTTTCTCAACTTTGATGGGCGTTAGGGTTCGAAAGCTGTGTAGGTGTTGTCTTCAAGATGTGTGTGTGTATTTGGTCCCTCAAAGTGCTGCATAAAGAGTGATTATCATTAGGCTTGGCCCATGACATGATGAGAGAATGAGTGATATCTGTGATCTGTGGCCTCCAAATTGAAGTTTTTGATCTGGAACATATGGGTCTGTGTTGAACTGAACAGAGAAGGAGGGTATACTCCGTTGTAGCTAAGAGAGTTACTCTAGATCCCCAAGGGAGGTATGTTATTCTTTCTGGATCTCCAGATGCACATGATATTTGTATGGTAAATGTATTTGCACCTAATATTGATGATGGGGACTTTTGTGGCGCAGTGATGGATGTAGCTGCAGATCACTTGGGCTCTGACGTCCTTATAGCAGGGGATCTGAACTGTGTAATAGATGGGGAAATGGCCCGTCTTCCTGCTAAATCAGACACAAAACCTGGAATGTAATGTGCCTTGCAGGAAATTACAGCTGGCAAGGTACTACTAGATGTATGACTGAGATACCCTAAAGTTAAGGCCTATTCTTGTTTTGTGCCCTCTATGGGGACATGTAGCCATTAGATTATAGTTTGCTATCTGGTACATTGCTGCAATGTGTGAAAACAGTTTCCTACCTGTCACATTAATTATCTGATCATTCCCCTTTCTCTTTCAGGATGTCTAAAGAGGCATGAGTGTATACCCTATAGGGGATGCGGGCAGAGGCCCTGACGGACTCAGTATTGAATGATACAGCGAAGAAAGTGGTGGGCCACTACTTTGCTGACAATTAAGGCAGTGGGTCATTGAGAGCAATGGAACCCAATGAAGGAAAAGCTGCGTGTGCAATGTTTGAAGGTAAACTATGGGTTGAGAAAACAACTCTCTAGGTCGTTAGATAACCTCAAACAGAAACTAAGCATGCTTGAGGCCAGTCTTCTGGAATGGCCCCTGAGACTTTTAGAGTGGAGGGACTGTAAGTGAGAGCTATTAGAAACATGGGATCGCCTGGACAAATTTGCATGTATCAACTATTGGCAACATCTTCATATGGCGAGAGATAAGACGTGCAGACTCCTTGACACTCTACTTCTCAACAAGATGCGCCTTCTGCCTATGTCGAGTAGCCACAATAAAATAGGTTGGCTGGTGTGTACGCAACAAGGTATTCTGCAGGTCTTGCTTCCCATTTGCAGGAACTATATGCATCCCCACTCCATTGTTCCACCAGGGAGAGGCACAGTTATTTGGTAGGCCTGGAGATGACGTCTCTAAATAGGTGAGAGGGACAGTTTAGAGGCTCCCCGGACCATGGAAGAGATAATGGCATCAATAAGAGCACTGAGAATGGCAAAAGTGCCTGGCGGTGATGGCTTGCCAGCAGTATTTTCTCAACCCAGAACTGGTTTACTAGCTTAGAGATTCCTTTAAGTCTACACTTAAGGTTTTGGGAAGGGGATACTTCCTGCATAAAATGAGGAAAGCCCTCATTCTTATGTTGCCTAAGCCAGATAAGGATGTTGAGTAGGTTGCTTCATATTATCCTCCTTCAATGTTAAATGTGGAAACAAAAATCCTGATTAAGGTACCCACAACACAACTCTGGCAATTTATGCCCTGACTGGTTCACGAAGACCAATATGGCTTTATCCCAAGCAGGAACACCCTCTATAACTTAAGAAGACTCTGCAGGTCTGGCATACTTTTGTCTCAGTAAAGGACCCGTGCACCCTAGCTCTCCTTGACATTGAACAAGTTTTTGATTCCCTGTCTAGTGATTATTTATGGGAGGCACTGCGAATGGTGGGTATTCGAGATTCCTTCTTGAAATGGGTCAAGATATTGTATGAAAAACTTACGGTTGAGGTAACTGTGTCTCACCAACTCCCTTTACATCGTGGGATGAGGAAGGCTGTCCTCTCTTTTATTTGCATTAGCAAAGGAACTGGTGGCATGCTGGATGCGCAACACCATGCGTGGTTGGGGTGGGCTGATGGGGGGAACACACATGTGATCTCCCTATATGCTGATGATGCACTACTTCATTTGCGACAGCCCAAATATTCAGTTCCCATTATGTTGGGGCTTCTCGCCAAGTTCTGTGAAATATCCGGGTTAATCATACCCAGTCTAAATTGTTCCCAATGGGAGGGTTGGCTGGTAAACTGGCAGAGGCCCTTCCTCGGACTGATCTGTCTTGGTAGACTAATAATCGATTGATCAATCAGGTCGTACTTGAATAGCATGACTTATCACCCAAAAGTGTATCCAGGCGCTGTGCTGGAGGTTTGAGTCAAACAGCCAGGTCTTTAGTCCCTTCCTGAAGTGGATCAGCAAGGGTAAGGTGCGGAGGTGGAGGAATAGGGCGCTCCAGGATTTGGTGGCAAGGTGGGAGAAGGAGCGTCCTCCAGAGCGGAAGTGGCAGATGTGTGGTATCTGTCCGAGGGCAAGGTGTGCGGAACTGAGGTGGAAATGCAGGCAGTGGTTCATGTAGGTGGGTCTTTAGTCATGGAGGACTTTGTAGGCATGGGTCAGAAGCTTGGCATTTCTTCTGGACAGGTAGGCAGTGGAGGTCCTTAAGGTTCCAGGTGATGTGGGTCTTCTTGGGCAGGTTGAAGATCAGTCTGGCTGCTGTGTTCTGGATCGTCTGGAGTCTTTTCATGAGGTCGGTGGTGGTGCCTGCGTAAAGTGCATTGCCGTGGTCCAGCCGGCTGGGGATGAGGGCCTGCATCTCCGTTTTCTGGTGTCAGGAGAACGTCAGGTACATGGGGATTAGACTGGTCCACTTTGTAAGTGAGTTTTGGGCTGTCAATATGGGGAGAGTGTTGGAAAGATTAAAACCCTCAAAAACGTTTTGGAACATCTACACCTGTCCTACATGGGAAAGCTAGCTATAGTCAAGATGATTATACTTTCACACTGTCCTTATGTCTTTCAGGGCACCATGTATGTGAACCCTAGACAAGTGTTCATTGACTGAGATAAACAAATTGTCAAACTGTTATGGGCCTCGGGAAGAAAGCGCATGGACTTGTCTATGCTTAAATGTGCCTGAGGCGGGGATGCCTGAAACTACCCTGTATGGAATTATATTATATTGTGGCCCAGCTGCAATATGTAGGGGGGCAAAATCCCCCTGAATAAGGGGTTGGATGAGTTGGGGCCCCACCTAGAACAAGGGGAGGTTGCAATTATTGCACTTTTTTTTTCATATTAATACTCTGATAGATGTCGGGTTATGTACATGTTTTGACTTGGACCACGTACAGGGAACCGGGGCGGGACATGGCTCCATTGATGATGATTGTCATACTCTGCATGGATATTGAACTGTCAAGTTGATTTGTCACTACTGCATCTTGATGTTTTTGAAATGCCAATAAAAACCAACACACACAAAAAATATTGAACCTCAGACACCAACTCATCAGTACATTTCTGGACCTGTGGACACTCTGCCAGGAAAAAGGACTGCTGTGCTGCTAAAAGGACTGCCACTTTACTGGACTGCTGCTCTGAAGGACTGCTGTCCTGCTGTGTTGACCTTCTGGATGCTGACCTCTTGCCTGGGTGAGACCTGCATCTCTGGACTCCTAATCCGGAGCCTTAGGGACACAACATGCTTCTAACAGCCTAGGAATTCATTTCAATTCAATTCAAAAACGTTATTTGCATTTAATTAAAATGCATAAAAGTACGTAGATAAAACAATTCATATAATGCAAGCTGCAATCCACATAGTACAATTACAGTGCAGATTAAGGTTAAGATGTGGGGGGAAGTTTTGCTGCAAGTGGGTAGAACATTAAAATGTCACATATGCAAAGTCAAGAAGATTAAATGGGAGAATATGACATTGCAATAAAGGTAAAGACGGAAGCTAAAAACACATTTAATTAGATGCGAAAAAATGACAATACAAAAAGATAAAAACTGAAGTTAAAAGCGAGAATCACTGCGACCAATAAACAATTAATAAGAACATAGGTGCTATGTATGGCAGTGCAAATCTGGCCGATATCAAAGACTTGGCACACCAATCATTTGTAATCAGAGTCAACCCAAAATTAAGAGTTCAAAACAACATTGCGTCTGTACCTGGACTCTGCCATCTGTGCATCTATCCTGCAAAGTGGTGCCACCCCAGTCCTAGAGCCTTGGAAAGGGTCTTAAGTAGCCCTGGGCGGAGCTAGCAGAGTTTAATGCATTAACATATTAACTTGCAGAGTTTAATGCATTAACCTAGGAAAGTTGAAGTGGGCAGAACTGTATGCTTTCTGAATCAAGTAGCAGTGGTCTCAAAATTACTTTCACATTATCTCAACTTAAATGTGATGCACTTTCCGTTGGACATGAACAGCAGAAAAACTGGGCATTTAATATGTTTATTATTTCAGTGGGGAGCAGCTCATGTTTTAAATAAATGCATATTTTTACTCTTAGCATGTATTGTTAAACAACCAAGACCAGAAAATATGAATGTTTCAATTACTTACCATTTATACCATTACTCTGAGCCCTTTCTTCCTAATAGCTGTAACAGGACATGCAGGAATACCTCATGGAGCCCTGACCATTGCGTTCTGGTCTTGGTGGATTTTTGTTATGTCTAATACAAAAGGAATGCATCAGTACATGGTAGGATTCCAAAAAGAGGCTGAGAGGACTGATCGATCTACCCATGGATGATGTGGGCCTACGTGAGATCTCTGCTTCCTCCTCGACTTGTCTAATGACGATGAATGTAAATAGCACACCCAGGGGTGGGTGCTGGGCATCTCCCTTCCCGGAGAACATCCTGCCCTATCGATCTGCTGTCACTAGGCTTTATCTCAGCTGCCTGACTCAGTGCCTGTTGTGCAAGGCCCAGAGTCCAGGTGCACATCGGCAGCTGATTACAGGGCTCCCAGCTCAGTCAGTACTTGGGTGCTAGGCCAGCGGAAGGTGATTCCCTGCTCCATCACAAGGTCTTCTTTTTCCACCTCACCCTGGTGCTTGTGGTCCTATACATCACCGGCATGTGGCTCTGTGAGTATTGCTGGTCAGGGACCTCAGCCAGGGGTCAGGTGGCCTGGCCTATAGGGAAATCAGGGATCTGTGCAAGGTAGGAGGGGCTGGGCAAGTCCAGTTGCATGACAGGCTTCTGTCTATCGAGTGACTGTCCTTGTCTCAGCCCCACCAATCTTCAAGAAGCATTCATTGGAGTATCTGTGCTTGACATGTGACTCTGCCCCTGGCCCACCTGTGTGGCATTGGTCTGTGTATATCTCACATGTATCTGACTCCATCCAAGCTCAGGAAGGTTTTAAAGGTCGCTGCCGTACATATGATAATAACTGTTGTGATAGAGTTTTAGAGGCATTGACGTGTGTTTGTCTGATGTTACTCTTCCCCAGCACTACCGACAGTCTGCTGTGATGGAGTTTTAGAGGTACTTGCATGTGTTCTTCTGATGTGATTCTGTCTCAGCCCTACCAACAGTCATGAAGCGCTCTCTGCTCTGCTTGAGTTTTAAAAGCACTATTGTGTGTTCTCAAAGTGCTGGCTGCATTGCCAACAAGGAGAGATTTGCATAAAACCCTAACCAGCCACAAACGGATTAATCTTCATTATGAAAACTGCCAGCTGCAATATTTGTTTCTATTTTATTTTAAAAAAAGGAGAACTTGTCATGCTTCCGTTTCTTTGACAATGTCAGCCTGAACCTGCTAGGGTAGGCAAAAAGTGAAAACTCTGCTCAGAAAGTGAAGTTTCCTTCTTGAGCTGAAACTTGTTGCGTTGTAGTTGGTGGATATTTTTTCACCCACTGTCTTCCTTTCTTATGGTCTTTTATCCATCTTTTTTCTGGTGCTGTTTGGGAAATTGAAACAGAGGAGAGCTTTGCACCATGTGGGACTGCAGCAACTGCCTTCGAGTTGCGTAGCTCTTGCGGTCATCCATCTGTTGAATATGGGAACAAGGGGTGCAAGGCCCTGCTGTTGGCGGGGAAGCCGTTGCCATATACAGAGAAGAAGAGGGGGCTTTGAAGGCAAATAATACCCTTTGGCACTGAAGACTGCACATTCCTGCTCCATCACAGTATCTCAGACTGCCAGTGGCGAAGTTAGTCGTACTGCCACCAGGGGCAGCCACTAAGTTTGGCACCCCGGTGCAGGTAAGAGCGGTAGGTGTCAGCAGCCAACAGGAGACTTGTTCTTCGGGGGGATGACAGCCAATGGCTGACTTGTTCTCGGGGCAGGGGGATGTGGGAGTTGACAGACACGACTCCCACCACTTCAAAAACAGTGCCTCCCGGGCAGGCTGCCCCCCTAGCTATGCCACTGCCCCTTTGGGGAAAAGCGGGAAAAAATGGCTGCATCGATACTACCTGGCAGAAGAGTGCCAGAGATGCTATTCAAAGTAGCCTTTTCTTGAACCTGCCAGAGGAAGCAGCTTTTGGTGATCGACTATAGTATGTGTGTTGTGGGCATCGTACAGAGAATGTCATGTATCTAGTGATGTGAATGACCAATGCAGGCATCTTTAAGGATATGCGGCGGTAAATTCCGCCATGCAGCAGTTGGCAGAGTTTCTGCTTAACTCCGCATTCCAAGCGGAGTGCGGATTGGCAAAACTCCACAAACTCGGCAGAGCAGAGTTTACCTCCCACTCCTAGTCTTCTTAAGGTGCTCTGCCAGTCTCTGTGGATCAAGCTGAACTGACGCATCTTCTCTGCTGTGCGGCACAATCCCTAGCAGAACCACTGCATAGCCGCTGCTGCGTGGATTGGACCCACTGCAAAGACCCGTATCACAACCTGTCACCACATCGGAACTGCCACTGCATCCTCGACACAAGCCCTCTCATCCCTCGTCGATGATGATGTACTCCACATCGCAGCCTCACACCTCTTCAGAACCGACGCATTGCCTCAACTGTGCGATGTGTCCTTGATGCAGGACTTTGCATTGCAAGCCCTCATCGACGGGATCCTCGATGGTGACGCAGCCTTGCCGCATCTTGGAAGCGTAGCATCGCTTCAGCTGTGAGACACATCTTTGACACCGATCCTCGGAACGGTCCGCAAACCAGGATTTAAGGTACTCACTTCAGCGGGCCTAAGTGGGTCCCTTTAGCTGTCCCGTGCTCCATTGCGGTAGGCCTGTAGTTGCCACATTGTCCCAGCCTGGCTCAGTCATATATCAACAGTGGGCGGTTCGTTCTTTTTGGTGCTATTTTCCCTAAAATCTTTAAACTTGAATATCTCCAGTTCTACTGATTGGAGTTTTGGTATTTTGGTCTTATTTTCTTTATTAATGACAATTCTATTTTTCTAACTTGGTGTGGAATCCTTTTTGGTGGTGCTTTTTCATGTCATTACTGTGTGAAGTATTGCACTAATATTTTACACATTGCTTCTAAGTTAAGCCTAACTGCTCGGTGCCAAGCTACCAGAAGTTGAGCACAGTTTAATTTAGGGTTGGCCTGTGCCTCACCCTGACAAGGACTGTGGTTGCTGCCTGACTAGGGCTGACACCCCAGTCAATCAACAACCCAATTCCTTACAGGGTAATACAGGTCAAAACATAGGCTTAATCTAATAATTACGTAGTGCTATTTATTGGCGGTGAATGAGCCCCGAAATGCCTATCAAACGAAATTTCAAACATACTAAAGGGCTGATTATGACTTTGGCAGTGCAGGAGCGGGGCTGTATGCCACCACCCTGCTCCAACTCCTGCACCATCCAAGTTGCTGCCCGACTGCCAGATTAGGAGTTTTCTCCTTGTCTGGCGACAGATGCTTTGGCATTGCCATGGTGCCGCAATGGGAATGCCAAAGCAAGCTTCTGCTTGGCATAGAACTGGTCATGCTTACACACAGGGTGCACACCATGTTCCCCCTGCATGCAGCCCACTGTACAGCGGAAACAGGGGGCCTTTGTATCCCCACTGCCAGCCTTTTCATGGTAGGCTCACTGCCATGAAAAGGCTGGTGGTGGGGAAACTCAGCTATTACTAGAGATGGGCGAGCCATTAAAAGCTTGAGCCAAGCTGATGCCTGGCCCTGGCTCACCTCAAGGTCCTGTTGGAACCCAGAACCCCTAACGAGCCAAACTTTCATTTTGCGTTTGCCTGCCACTCTCTCTCGCCCTAGCTTGTGGAGTTATGGCCAGAGCTGCTGACTTTGGACCTGTGGAACCAGATTCAAGTCTTGGCGTGGGCTCAACGTCTTGTAAATCTGAGTAAATCATCTAATCTTCCAGTGCCTACAAAAATTAATGTACACTTGTTTAAGATAACTGGTGCTCATGTAAAGTGCTCCATTAACTTTGGATCAAGTTTGAGCTATATCAAAACTGCAGAATATTGCACAAAGAGGTAAAAACAGCATCAACTTAAGGAAAGACAAATACACCCATTTAATGGCTGATTTATAAAAAGTGAAACCAGAAAATCTTCATAAATCACAGCTTGCCTGCTTAAATTGTGTGATCTTAGGCAAATATTTCACCAAAACTCATTTTGCTTCATCTTTGGGTATGAAAGTACTTTCAGATATATAAGTTTAGAATACCAGCTGTACAACAAATTGTTGTGTTTGATTGAATACGTTATAATATCTCTTTATAATACTATGGGCCATGTACAGGGTTTACATGACAACTGCCTTATCTTATAGTTAACTAATGGTTCATAATTAAAAACTATCACTTTTAATAAGTCCTTCTCAGTGAAGTACTATAATGTGAAATATTAATGTCAAAGCTGCTCAATGTTAAAGAAATACGATTTTATTGAATTTTGAAGATACTTTATCATAATATACATGATATTTGGTGCATGATTTAGTTTCAGGGCCTGGCTCGTGCCCGGGCTTTAAGAGCCGAGCCAGAAGCTTGGCTTGGCTCAGACATGGCTCTCCCTGTTAATTTGTTAGCTCACCCACCTCTAGTTGTTACATCTAGTTGAGATAATAAAACTAACCCTGTAGAAACATACTGTAGTCCGCTCTCTTGCAGATCAGTTACATTCATATGTCACTTTTTTCTGCCTCCTGACATGCTTCCATCCTATTTTCACCCAAAACACCGGGAGATAATTGCTACCACTGTCCAAACGGTGTGCTCAGAAAAGTTACAATAAAAAAAAAAATCTTCCCAATGACTTCGGAATAATTTGCAGTTTTTGACGTTCATCAAAAACGTTTAGAATGTGAAGTCTTACGTTTCAGAGACTCTTAACTGTTCAACAAAGACAACGATACAATGGATTACTGTTGGACCTGGCCCTTTTTGCAGGGTTATGCACACACTTTTTGCCTTCGTCCTGTATTTTTTCTGACCTGTTTTTGTTGGTTTTCCGACTCTGGGCACTTTACCAGTGCTAAAGTGCATAAGCTCTCTCCTTTAAACTTGCTATATTTGGCTACACCTGTTTGGCATATTTATTGTACCTGTAAGTCCTTGTACAGTGGTATTCCATATATCCCAGGGCCTGTAAATTAAATGTTATTAGTGTGCCTGCGGCGCTGCCTGCGCCACCCACAGAAGTAGCCTTTCAGATCTGACTCGGGCCTCTGCCACTGCAGAGCCTGCATGCGCAGTTTACTGCCGCAGTGACGTGGCATTTAAAGTGGTTGCCATGCCTGAATTCTCCTTTCACTAAATATAGGTCACCAGCCATTGCCCGTGCAGGAAAGAGCTGTCTGGCAGTGGTGCCGGGTGATGAGGGATTTCGACGGATGATGACGAGGGAAAATTAAATAAATAAATAATTTTCCCTTGCCATCGTCGGTCGAAATCCCCCTCACCCAGTCATCGCTAGTTCCTCAATTACCGTATACCCTTCAATAGGAGTGTACCGGGGATACACCCTGTGTTATGATGGTAATATTGGGTACTTTTCGGTACTACCGTGATGTGTGGTGATTCGCCAGTTTTACCTTTCAGCTAACCTATGTGGCAGTATCCACATTTGTGACAATTCATGTGCTTTTATGATGCATCTCATGTCCTGACATTATAATGTTTGTGATGTAGGTTCTTGCCATAGCAGGATACTTTGTATTGACTCGGATGGTCAGCAGTGATGATTCATGTGTCATATCTTGCAGGTCATGCCCTGAGGTTAGGGTTTATGCTGTTTTGAGTCTTAATGAGTATTATCTTAGGATTCTCATATGATGTACAATGATGATGTTCTCAAAACATGTGCAACCTATAAGGTGTTCACTTTAGCATCTAACTTGTGATGTTATGAAAATTGGCTGATTGGCAAAGTGATTTTATATCTACGTTATGACAAGTGCCTGGTGGCGCCATGATTCATGTGATTAAGGCCTAATATGATTTATGCATAATACAAAGGATTATTTTTATATGTTACCTGTGGTGTCTTCATTGTATTGCTGGTGTGAGTGTGTTGCGCAAACGCTTTACACATTGCCTCTGTCGATAAGCCTGACTGCTCTGTGCCAAGCTACCGTGGGTGAGCACAGGTTACCTTTGGTGTGTAACTTAATTGCACTGACTAGAGTGGTGGGTTCTGTCTGACTTAGGCGTATATCTTAGCCAGCCAGAAACACCATTTCTAACAATTCCAATAGAATGCTAGAATGATAAAATGTTCTACAACATTAGGGATGTGCACCATGATTCGCAAATGTATTTATTTCTATAAATGCTTAGACAAGTAAACTTTTCACTCACCAGGTGTGACAGGATGAGTTCACAATGTCACCAGGAAAGTATTCCTTAGCTTTCCATGAGCATGGACATGCATTTGGCTCAAAGCATTCATCCCCATGTTTAACAAATCTGAAAAAATGAAATTGTAGAAAGAAAGTAATTTTTTAATTGCTTATAAACAGTTCTTTACTAAAATATGACTAATTAAGGCCACAAACCAAATATCCTAACGAATGTTGTTAAGAGTGTATTTGGAACGTTTGCTTACATGGGGAACTTAGGGACACATTTACTAGGAAGTGGCAGAGCGTAACGCTAGCCACCTTGGCCTAACGTCGCGCTCCGCCACTTCTAAAATGCAGGGCTGCACCGTATTTTCAAGGATGCGGTGCAGCCCTGCGTTTTCCCCTGCACTGGCGCTAATTTTAGCTGCCTAGCACCAATGAAAACGCCCTTGCACCATAGTGCATGAGTGCCTGCGTTGTAGGGTAAGATTGTTTATGTGCAGGAAGGTGTCCATTTCAGATTGTTTGTGTGCATGAAGGGACACCTTCTTACACATAAACAATCTGAAATGGCATGTTGAAACTTCTATGTGTGCTGCTTAATGCAGCACACATAGAAGTTGCAAAACATAATTTTTTTATTGATTGTTTATGTGCAGGTAGGATCACCTTCCTGCACATAAACAATCAATGGCCTTTTACTGTTTCTATGTGTGCTGTGTTAACAGCAAAAACGAGGAGAAATGAAACATTTCTCCTCGTTGTACCTGTTTAATACCAGGTTTTCCCTGGTCTTAATTTTGGAGCTGCCCCATATTTGCGCTGCCCTTGTAAATATGGGCCAGTGTCAAAATCGATGGGTGTTGCGATGGAACGGCCACCACAGCACCCATTGCCCGCCGTTTTCACGCGAAGTATAGCGTGAAAGGGGGCCTTATTTAAAAGGCAGTGTTAAGTGAAGTTAAGTGGCTTAATGCTGCCTCGTAAATAAGCCGAAGCCCATATCGCCACAGGAAGGTCACTAAAAGTGACGCTCCTGTGGCAATTGGGGCTTGTAAATATGCCCCTTAGTCCTCCTGTGTCCTATACACGAAAACACTTGTGATGTCATATTTTTTGTTTTAACTTTTATTTATGTAAGAGTAAAAGTCACAGTTATTATTTCTTTACACGTATCGATATTTCAAATACAGTCCATACAGTATACATTCTTTGTCATCTCCTATGTATATTACAAGAGTATTTATACCTGATTGATTACATATACAGCATTACACCATTCAGTGTCATTTGCATATGATTATTCCAATTCCTGAGTTACAAGAGGCATTTCGCAGATATCTCCTCTATATGTGTTCCAGCCTCCCCAATTTTTTATCCATTTTTTGGGACATCCCCTGTGTATGTATACAGTCTTTTCCGCCACCATGGCTGTGTCCATATCCCTGCACCATTCTGCGAGTGTGTGGGTGGTTGCCCCACCACAGTGTCTGGCAATATTCCTCTTGGCTACGATAATACCCAGGGTAGCCCAGGTCTGTAATGTCGAATTCAGGTCTGTCGCATCCCAAATATTGAGTAAACAGCATTTGGGCTCTTTAGGGACTAAGATCTCACTCACCCTCATGATAAGGGACTTAAATTATTCCCAGTATGACGCCACTGCAGGGCATGCCCATATAGTATGAAAACATGTACCAATCTCCCCACATTGTCGCAGACAGAGCGGGGTGTCCACTTTGCCGATCTTACAGTGTGAAGTCATATTTAAAGTTTACACTGAACAGATACTTTGTTATATTGGTGGAGCCAGTTGTGAGAAACACAAATTTTGATGGAAATGCTCCCGGAAACTATAGCAATGTCCCCCCACCACCCACCGCCTATTGTAAAAAAAAAAGTGACAGCACTTACAGAGGTATGGAGAAAGGGAACGTTCATGCTCTCACCACAAGAATTCAACATTTCTGGTAACCCTTTTAATCCATGATAAAATGCTTCTATCTCAACCACTTGTTGTGGAGTCTCGTAGCGAAGGTCACCCACTTTAGGTACCCAGAGCTATTGAGTTTCATATGATGCGTCTTCTTTTGATACCCCTTTTTGATTGGTGAGGGCTTGTGTTTCTAAAAGAAGACACCTCCTATGACATTAATAGGTCTGGGTACCTAAGGTGGGCTACTAGGGCATTCACTACGGTAATGCACATCGAATGGTTGCGATACAAATACCTAGGGAAGGTGTATACTTGACCGGAATTCCTCTCTGCACCCTCCATTGTTTGTTTAACGCTTCTTTCATCAAATTATTACTAATTTTAATTGCCTCAGGCTACATCTCGTAACTACGTATGTTAACGTCCCTTAACGATTTCATATGGAAAGTTACACCCTCATTAAGAGTACAAGATTGGCAAAAGCATGCAAAATCACGAAAGTACATGTCCTTAAGCTACGCTGATTTTAGTGGTTGATATCATAATGCAAAACCATGCTCCGAATTCATGAGGAAAATACCCTACAGAGCCTGTTCCCTTATGCTTATTCATCTGCAAATAATGAATACATGCTTTCATTTCTGTGAAAAGCTGTTAATTTTTCCTTGTAAATCACATTATAAAGGTTTAAAAATACAGTGTGTGCTCCGTCAACTGATAGCAAAGGCCACTTTAATTTGATTTCCTTACTGTCAAATCTAAAGAGACTCAAATGGCGTGACATCGACGAGGAGCAAATCATGGCCCTGGTATACATCCTAGCAAACACTACCCAGGGCACCAATAACACAACAGAAGCGGGATCAGTGGCATAACAAAACTTGAGGGGGCCCCCCTGCAAAGCACATGGAGGCCCCCCCCTCCCCCGGCGGCGCGGCCCTCCATCTACCACTTTGCCCTACCACCCAGAAATCTAGTATATTTTGATTTGAAACCTCCAACATTTAAATGAAATGCCTCAATATTGTCTCTATCTAAAGTTCTAATGAGAAAGTGGGAAACTCTTAACATATAGCTATGCCATTTGTAACAATACTTTGAAAAGCAGATTATTTAACTGAGGCAGCAATCAGAACAATGCCAAGGAGGGCTCCTATTGTCTCAGGAACTGCCTATGGCTGAAGAACAAAGAACAACTATGAAGGGTCTGAAATAGAATTGCCAATACCTTGAAACTTTGAAAGACCAACCCAAACCTGCAATTTCATAAAAACTCGACTGACAATATACATGAGAAGTACACAACCTATAACTCAGTATCCTGCGAAAGTCAAGAGAAATAGACTGGTGAATTATCTGCATGCCACACACTAGCGACTGTCAAGGGTTGTGGATGATAATAACGTGAACTGAGGAAGCAATTTCAATCATAATGTCTTTATTAGTAAGCACTGCAAAACAGGCAGGCAAACAAGGCTGAGGAAGAAAACTGTTTGGATGCTTCAGAACATTGATGCAGATGTTTGTCTGTTTTAATTTATCATTTCTGTAGTGTAATCAATGCTAAATACAAGATTTAAGGTACACGTATTACAGACAAGTGCATGCAATACACCATGAATACCACTGCATGTAGAATAAAAACAAACCATATCAGCAAGTACCTAATGCCAATCTATACAAACTGTAGTTAGTAAAGCAAAAGAAAAAGTGCAAATACTTTCAAAGTGCAAAATAAAGCAATCACCAGTCCAGCAATATACAAAAATCAAGCATGTTTTGTAAAACAATCCAACTTTCTTCTTGCATCAAGGTGAAAATACTTTCAAAGTGCATGGTAAAAACAAGTCCAGCAGCTTCCCTCACAAGGACTGACCTGAACCACCAGACTGGGCCTTAGTTCATAACAAACAGAGGCCTCAGACCTCAGTGTGTTAACACTGGTGGTATTTACAATTTACTAAGAGTATAGGCACGCCTGCTAAATTACAGATTCACCATTGCCTCCAAATGGCTCTATCGTCACGTGTGACACCACAAGACAGGCCTGGATTTTAAGCCAACAGCGCCTTGCATTCTGGGAGTTGTGCTGTGACCATCTAAGTAAGGGGTTAAACATTCCAGCATGCAAAGTTTTGTTGAATAAAAGCTACAAATGGACACTACATGGTGCCAATGCCACTTAGCAGCTATGTTTTATACAAGCACAAGGGGATGTTTAATTTCCTCAACACATGCTGCAGAAGTCTGGCGTCAAATAGCAAACACGTTGTGCGGAGAACCCAGAAACGTGCTGTGTTTAGCCCCCGTGTATGTCCCTGAGGTGTCATTCTCTAAGAGACCCAGTTGTGAAAGCCCACAGTTGTCTCTAATGCATGTCAGTGCCAGGCAGTGGTCGAAGTGGGGGAAAAAAAGTAGATGAACTGTGGGAGGAGAATCAGATGGCGGGAATAACCAATGGATTGGGTCAGTGGGCGGAGTGAGAGGTGTGGCAGAAAGAGCAAAATATCCCAATTTTTAGTATTCGTTTCCCATTTCACTAACCGGTGACAGCTTATTACATTATTTAATTTTACCAATAGATACACATGATTATTTAAGGTTAAATATGTGTTATTGACATTAAAATACATTCACAAAGTGGGATACATTTCCAATCAAGAATGTCCCAAATATCCTTACAAGTGGATTCGCAAGCCATTTGTCTCCCAGCCATGAAGTTTCTGTCATCAGCACTTCTCCTCCCTTTTTCCACAAGAGCAGTTGAAATGAAATTAAATGAAATGAATGAAATTAAATGAAATAGCATTTATAAAGCGCATGGTTACCCGAAGGCATCCCAGCGCTAGGGCAGAAACCGTACTAAGCTGTGGCAATCAATTAGGGAAAAGCAAGGTTTTGAGCCTCCTGCGGAAGACGGTGTGGTCTGGCTCTTTACGTAGCTGAAGCGGCAAGAAGTTCCAGAGTTTAGCGGCGTTGTAAGAGAAGAGCCGGCCGCCACTTCAGGACCTCTGGGAACAGACGCCAGGTGGAGGTCATTTGAAAGTAACCGCCGGTTGGCTTGGTAGGGCTGGACAAAGGAAGAAATGATAGCCGGTCCCACACCCCTAGCATCTTATGGGTGGTGGAGAGGGCTTTAAAGTGGACTCTTTCCTGAATAGAAAGCCAATGTAAAGAGCTAAGTGCAGCTTTGGCTGACTGGGGGCTTGGAGTACCCTCAAGAATCCTTGCGGCACAATTTTGCATGATTTGATGTTTCTTAAAGACCGCACAGGGAGCACCGTGATAAAGAGCGTTGCCATAGTCCAGGCGGGATAAGACAAGTGCCTGGACCACAAGCTTTCTTGCTTGAGGGGGTAGCAAAGGCAACACTTTACGCAGCAGTCTTAGAATACCGAAGTAGGAGGCAACAACTTTCCTTGTTTGGGTTTAAAAGCTAAGCTCAGAATCGAGCCAGAAACCCAAATGCTTTATTTCAGATTTGGGGATAGGCACAGGGCCCATATATGCTGGCCAGATAGATGAAACCTCGAGGGGGGGAGGGATTACCGAGCAACATAAGCTCGGTCTTATCACCGTTCAGTTTTAGATGGGAATGGCACATCCACCTCTTCACCTCCTCGAGGCATGGGCCAAGACAAGTAGGGGAACTGCTTTTGTAGTTAAATGCCACCACTAATTGAGTGTCGTCGACATATGTAATTATATGCACCCCAAAGGGTAGAACAATGTCTGCGAGAGAAGCCATGTAAACCATAAAGAGAGTGGGACTCAGGGACGGCCCCTGAGGCACTCCACAATAAAGGGGCCTAGGGCTTGAAATGGCCTCGCCCTCGAAGACCTGGAAGGATCTACCGTCGAGGAAAGAGCACAGCTAATTCAGGGCTGTTCGTGTCACACCCTGATCTTTGAGTCGATGCATTAGGATACAGTGATTAACCATATCAAATGCCGCGCTGAGATCTAACAATATCACGGCTAGAGAACCACCTGCATCAAGAATCCTTCTAGACTCTTCCGCGACTGCCAGTAAGGCTGTTTCAGTCCCTTATAATGGCAAAACCCAGTTTGGGATGGATGCAGGAGTTTTCCAACTTCAAGATGCCTAGAGAGAAAGTTCAAACATGAATGGCAAAATATCCTAGTTTGCAAATGTTGTCCACATAACTATGGCTTTGCCATATTTGCCACATAATACATCATCTGCTGCATAATCTGACGATTTTAAATAATAAATTATTTATAGCTCAAACACATCAAAGCCACTAAAAAATGTGACTTGTGCTGCGGTGAAGTGGAAGGCCCTTTGCAAAGGTTGACTGGTCACTTTTCTCATTGCTGCAGTTGTATGTTCCACTAGTACTAATAAGGAAAAATCTTTGCAGAGACTGTTAGCATGTGTAAAACTTTCAAAATAATAAAGTATCAGAAAATGTACAGCACCACTAATACCAGTGTAGGGTATCAGAGCACTTTTCATCACACATATTATACAGAGACAATCATTCATATGTGTGTAAATCACTGTGTAGGAAATGTTACATAAGACAAAGGATTACAAGGTGTAGGAGTCACATGACAACCATACTAGTAGGCAGCATCGTTTAATAGTGATTGGTCAGCAGAAACACAAACTCAGAATTAAAAACATAATACCATGGTTAGGGGTTCTCTTTAATAATCAGAATTGATTTCTACCCAAATTAACCCTTTTTTGCAACATTAGGATAATCGAAGACTGGGGAAAAAAACATAACGCTCTAACTTATTCCTTGGAGTTTGCATGCAGCTCTTACATGACAGTTAATAGCTCACTGTTCTATGTTAGGATTTTAACTTATTAACTGCAAGTAACAATAGGGTCTCTCTGACAAAAGCAGTAACCCACTGACCTATTCATATTGTGTGTACTTTGTCATATGCATGGCACATGTTCTTAGTAGCATCCACATTACACCTCTGCCATTCCTTTTCATGAGTCAAACCTTCCACTAGACAAAACACCATCTCTCTCTACTAAGAACATTAATCACTGGAGTTATCAAGACATTTTTATTGTTGCCCAAAAATGTTGGAGGCCAGGAAGGAGGCAGCAAGTGCTTTTAAAACCATAATATACTTACAAACACGACGCCCCCACCTGAAGTTACCGCCCGGTGCGGTCGTACTGCCCTAGAGCCACCCTGCTCAAGGGTCCTGTGACATCAGTGACAGAGTCACTGCCACTCTATGGTGTGCTGCTTCATAGGTCTGTCCCAAAGACTGGAGTTGAACTTCATGGATAGTGGTGGACAGGCCTTCATAATTAATCCACACTTGCCACCGCTAGGGTCCACCTGCTGGTGCTAAGACACCAGGGCTTTTAAGATCTTGCAGCACCTTCTTAGGTGTAGCACAGGAATGTGCTCCTTCAGGAGAGTGGTCTGGGAGCCTGGTCATTAAGGAGGAACCTGGTTCACCAGTTCCACTTCAGCAGCTCTGACCATAGCGCCACATCCTCTCCCCCACTGAACACTATTTTGCCCCACTTAGAGAAACTTGCACCGCACTGACCCGCTATAAACACCTGGATGTGACTCAATTCTAGACAAGAGCAATATGCTGCCTAAAAAAAATTAACATCCTAGAAAAAGCAAACACTCATAGGGAATGCAAGATTAAGTAAATCATGTGAAATGTAAGCAGGAACAACATGGTTACCTTTTTCCTTTTACACTCATTATTCTGAAATTAGTGAGTGCTTTTGCGTGAAAAGGTAAGACCATGACTACAGGGCCCGGAAGGGACCCGTTTCAGTGCCCATTGCTTATATTCTTTCAAAACATAGGCAGTATGGTTTAAAAAGATCACATTCGTAAACACAAAGTCGCTGGACACATTTTGTTTTCCAATTCACCTATCAAGCAGGTATTTCAGTACCTCCAGGGAAGGTGCACTTTCCCACACAGGAAAAACAATGTTGTTCAAAGAGAGAGGAGAAAACAAAAGTATCACTCCACTGGCAAACACTGTAAAGTTGCGCTAATGTGTTAAGGTGTAATAAATAAATCTGGCCACCTTGCAACCACTCTGTCTTGCTTTAATTAGTTATTTATTTTTCACATTTGGAATGTTTTATTTCTCTCCACCCGGATGCTGCACTTGTGTCAGAAAAAGACCATGGGGCAGATTTATGTTTCCTGGTGCATCCCTGCAAATCAGCAAGGATGCGCCAGGAATGTTGCGTCACGCAAGTTTACCCTTGCGCCACACATGATGCGCCGCATTTTCAATGCGGCACATCATGGCGCAGGAATAGACAGATGCGTGACGCACTCCGTCCATCATTTCCTTTGGTTTATGCTTTGTTCGTTATAAGTTGGCAGGGTATGCTCAAACGTGAGTCCCTTGCTCACTTTGCCACTGGATTCAAGCAAGCCTGGCTGAAGACGGCTGAAATGCCAGAAACCGGTCCTAGGAAGCTTGTTTCCGGTCCAGGGAAGACATGGCTTGGCAGTTCGGGCTGGACTGTTCCCATGAGGCACAGGGTCGGACTGATTTGCATATGGCCATGTATGAACTGGGGTGGCAGAGTGGGCTAAAGAACGGTGATGGATTAAACCCAGATCAGTTGACTGGGGGTGAGTGCTTGCAATGTTTAACACTCCGTCCATCATTTCCTTTGGTTTCTGCCCCGAGATGGAAGGCATGGGTAGGGCGACTAAACCACTACTTTAGAGGGACCCGAGAAACCGATGGGGCAGTGAAGCGGTCACTACTTATCTATTATGGAGGGGCTGAAATCTATGACTTGTTCGACACGCTTCCCAACACCGGGAATGATGATGATTATGACGCTGCGGTGGCTGCGCTGAATAGACATTTTGATCCTCAACTGAACCCGGATTTCGAAAAGTTTAAGTTCTGGAGGGCGTGGCAAACCGACACCGAATCCGTCGATATGTTTTACGCGCGGCTGCGCCGGCTGGTCAGCACATGCCCCTTCACGGACCAGAGAGTGGAGATAAGGGATCAGATCATATTGGGCTGTCGCTCCAAACTCTTACGGAAGCTGATTCTCCGGCAGCCAGGGATCTCGCTGGATGAAATCCTAGTACTAGCACAGTGCCACGAGTTGTCCGATGCCAGGGCGGAGGAAATGGAAGCGGCCCTCCACCCGCCCGTGGCCGCAGGATCGGGGTTCAAGAGCGCACCCATCAAAGAAGAAAAGGTGGAAGCGATACAAAGGCGGCCGGCCGCAGCTCGCCCAGCACCCAAACCTGCGACTGGGGGCTCGTGTGGATACTGCGGGGACGACCACACGGCAACGGCAGTCTGCGGGGCAAAAGGCAAGACGTGCTCCCGCTGCGTTACAATGAATCACTACGCCAGAGTATGCCGGGGTGGGCGTTTCAGACAACCGTCATCAAGACCCAGGTTCGGACCACAGCAAGTGCGCCAGGTCTCGCAGGAAGACCCGCTGCCAAGCGGAGAACATCAGCCGCAGTCGCGGGCCCGATGTATGAGGACGAGGACAACGAGGTATTCGTAGTATCATACGTCAGCAGGACAGGCTCCCGGCGGAGACCGCCGCCCATGTGTTCAGTCTCAGTGGGAGGCACCGAGGTCCAAGCCCTCATCGACACAGGGGCGTCGGTCAATGTGATGGACTCCGACCAATATGACTGTCTGTCGCCAAGACCCCCCTTGACGCGGATTTATACGTACGGAGGGACGGACCCTCTTCCCCTCCGTGGCGTCATCAGTGTCACCATCGCCAGCGGGGGATACTCGACTCAGACACAATTTCATGTCACGGAAGGCAAGAAAGGGACGCTGCTCAGCTGTCATACTGCAGAGGACCTTGGGCTAGTGTTCTTTGCGAACCAGGTTCATGACTCCCACGCCTAGGACATACTCAAGGAGTCCCCAACACTCTTCACCGGCCTGGGCAAACTAAAGGACAAGAAGTTCAATCTGCACATAGATACGTCCATATGGCCGGTAGCCCTCAGACAAAGGAAGGTTCCGTTCAACCTGCGCCCGCAAGTGGAAGAGGAGCTGCGGAAGCTCGAAGAGCTGGATGTCATTGAAAAAGTCTCCGGCCCCACTCCCTGGGTGTCCCCGCTGGTCGTGGCGCCCAAGCCCAAGCAACCAGGGGCCATCAGACTCTGTGTGGACATGCGGCTGCCCAACACAGCAGTGAAGAGGGAGCGGCATATCACCCCCACGATGGACGACACCGTGGCGGACCTCAACGGGGCCAAATGGTTCTCGAAGCTGGACCTAAATGCTGGCTACCACCAGCTGGAACTAGACCCCAGCAGTCGATACATCACCACGTTTTCGACCCATGTCGGCCTCCGGAGGTACAAAAGGCTGAGTTTTGGTGTCTCCTCCGCGGCAGAGGTATTCCAGAACGCAATCCGAACGACCCTGTCCAGTCTGCAGGGAGTGATCAACCTCAGCGACGACATTTTAGTCTACTCCAACACTCTGGAAGAGCATCACGCACACCTGCGGGCCACACTCCGGAGACTGACAGAGTGCGGGCTGATGCTACACAAAGCGAAGTGCTCATTTTACCAGGACAGTGTAGACGTCTTTGGATACACGTTCACTCGAGAGGGTTTGCTGGTAGATCCGAGAAAGGCGGAAGCCATCCGAATGGCACCCACCCCGTGCAGTCCCACTGAAGTGAGAAGTTTTCTTGGAATGGCTACCTACTGTGGGCGGTTCATCCCCAGGCTAGCCGAGATGTCTGAACCACTACGCGCCCTCACGTGCCACGATCACCCGGGGGAGTGGACCCCGGCGGCCAACAAGGCGTTCCAAGAGATCAAAGAGGGGCTCCTCGACAAGACAATCATGGCCTACTTCCACCCCCGGAGGAAGACAGAGTTGGTGGTGGATGCCAGCCCGGTAGGCCTCGGTGCCATCCTCTTGCAGGAACATGGGCACGAAGTATGGAAGCCCGTTGCGTACGCCAGCAAGGCGCTTACCGACACCGAGACGAGGTATGCCCAGATAGAGAGAGAAGCGCTGGCCATCAAATGGGCCTGCCAGCACTTCCACTTGTACCTGTGCGGACAGGACTTCACCGTCTGACGGATCACAAGCCGTTACTCCCCCTGTTCACGGGATTGTCGAGGCTGGCACCGCCGTGGATCGAACGCTGGGCCGTGCAGCTTCAGGCGTACCAGTTCAAGGTGATCTATCGGCCGGGGGCTCACAATCCCGCGGAGTACTTGTCCCAGCATCCGAGATCAACCCCATCAGCTGCCATACCGGAAGACACGTGCAACATGGAGGCCTTCGTCAGCATGGTATTGCAGGGGTCCTGCCCGAAAGCTATGACCCTGGAGGAGATCGGTCAAGCCACTCGTGAAGACCCTACCCTCACCCGCGTCCACAGGGCGCTAGACAGCAACGAATGGGCCCGCTTCTTAGACGGGGTTCGTGCCCTGCGACCAGAGGTCAGTCACGCTCGACAGCAACTGTGGCAGGTCAGGAGTGAACTCAGCGTAGGGGAAGAAGGAGCCATTCTGAGGGGACGGCTCATAGTGGTCCCGGAAAGCCTCCAGAAGAAAATCCTAGCGCTTGCGCATGTAGGCCACCAGGGGATGGCCAAGACTAAGGCCCGGCTCCGGGACAAGGTGTGGTTCCCGGGGATGGACGCGCAAGTGAATGAAATAGTCCGACAGTGCCACGCCTGCACTATCACCGGAGGAGATCCGGCTCCAGCTCCAGTGATTACAGAAGAAGCGAGTAAGACGCCGTGGACCCATCTCAGCATCGACTTCGGGAGCTTCCCGGACGGCAGACACATGCTGGTCATGGTCGATTCCTTCTCGAAGTTCCCGATATTGGAGGTGATAGCATCCACTGCGTTCCCTCACGTCAAGAAGGTTCTGGACAGAGTATTCGCAACGATGGGGCTGCCCGAAGAAGTCAAGTCGGACAATGGGCCCCCATTCCAGGGGTGGGAGTTCCAGGAGTACCTGGCAAGTCTGGCGATCCGACACTGGAAAATCACCCCCCTTTGGCCTCAAGCCAACGGAGAAGTGGAACGGCTGATGAGGACGCTCAATCGAGCGCTGCGGATAGCCGTGGATAACGAGGAAGATCTGGAAGCAGCTCTAGATCAATTCCTGGGAGTGTACCGCCAGACCCCACACAGCACCACCAAGTGAGCTCCAGCTCACATCCTGTTCAAGCGAGCCCCGCGGGACAGCATTCCAGCGGATCCAGGATGGGCCCCGGTGGAAAGAGACAGGGTGGCCATTCAGGCGCGGGGAAGCAACGAACCGGAAGGCTAGCGAGGCCCGTAGAGCCCAGGACACCGTGGTCCGAATCGGAGACCGTGTGGTCATCAAAGATCAGCACCCCGGATGGAAGTTCCGAACTCCCTATGAGCCTGAAGTGTGGACGGTGACCGAGGTGCAAGGGACCATGATTAAGGCACGGAGAGAACACCAGACCGTCACAAGGAATGTGTCAAGCTTCAAGGTGGTTCCCTAAACAGGCATGGATGGCGAAGGGCTCGAGTCGCCAGGGGTTTTGACGGAGAGTGTTGCCCCGGCGTCTCCCGGCGGAGGGGTGTCACCTCCGGCAAGCAGGCAGCCGGCGGCCCCAGGTGGAGAAGACCATCAGAGACTAACTGACTGGGGTCCCGTTGCCGGCGCTTCCGGGGCTATCCCGCTGGACAGGTCTCCCGACCCCTCCACCAGAAGCCAACGATATGGACTACATCCCAATCCTGCACCCAGTCAGAGACTAAAAGTCTATGTATATACTTCCCCATGACGGGGTGCACTAGGGGACAGTTAACTAAAAGGAAGGAGGGATGTAGAGAGCCACCCGGGCTCTCTTATACAATGTTTCGCTAAAACACGCATCCCCACACCCCTCGGGGTGGGCTCGTCCAGAGGGGATAAATAAACGTGGGCAAGACCGCACATGGTCTTTGAGCAGCCCAGATACTTACACTACGTTTCCGTGTCCTTTAATTGGCGTCACCCCAATTAACTGAGACCAAGGCCTGCCGCGCTACATCGGTTTTCACTAACTGAGGAGCGAGACAGAACGAGAGGGAAGACTCGGAGGCTTAGATGCCGTCACCGTGGTGTGCGCACACAGTTTAATTTATGGGGACTTTGGGAGGCTGAAGAGGCTTCCTTGCAGACGCAGCCCTCTCCCTCCGCTTAGTGTTACGCCCCTGAGCGGGATATCACACATGGGAGGAGCTAATACAGAATTTACTTATTGCATTTCCTATTCGTCCACTGACCAACTCAACTCAGCAACAAAAACCTGCCTCCACATGCCCACAAAGTCAGATGTGGTACACAAACCAGCTCCGTGAAATAAAAAACACATCAACAGAGAAGTAAGAAATGCAAAAAAAGGCAAGGCGCTTGACAAATCATCATTCAGGCAGCTAAAAAAAAACTACAACAAAGAAAGATGGCAAGTAAAAAAGATCTAACTGGTAGGAATATGGAAGAAGCTCTTACAGTACAGTAAGCAACCTAACAGTAAACTATTTTAGGGTGAGGTAAACAAGCTGGTCATGGGACAAAATCGTCATCACAATGCAGGGGTCTCTGAGGATGCCTGGATGTCCCATATTCTTGCCATGTACTCACCCCTAGACAGTGAAATCGTCGGCGGGAAAATTACAACTATAAGTAATATGGGAATTCCAAATGCTGATATCACTGGGGGTCAGCCCCACATGCGCAGCCCTTAGTAAATACCGACAGCACGCTTGAACATCAATACACTCCAAAGGACTTAGCCGACTTAACAAAGTTTTAATAAGCTAACTTTAAAAGCAGTTGGTGCAGATATTTAAAAAATTGAAGACTGAGGGCGCAACGGGCCCTGATGGCCATCCGAATGCATTGTTCAAACAAGAAGTCAACTTCTGGGTCAGATATTTAACCTCCCTTAAACAGGATTTACAGCTCCAATGCCATTCCGCCATCATGGAAAAGGAACACACTTAACGCAATATTCAAGAGTAGTATCCAATCATCTCCACTGAATTATAAGCCAATAGCCTTAATAGATATTGAAAGTAAATTGTATGCCTGCTGTATGCTCCAAGAACTCCAGGCATGGGTGGATGAGAACCAGTTCATACCAAAACCATAAACAGGATGTAAGAGGGGTGCATGGGGACAATACCAAACCTGTCAGTACTCACCATCTTGGTCGAAAAGGCAATACCACGAAGGGGCCGACTGTTTACATGCTTTCAAATAAGCACTTTGCTACGATCTGGGCCAAAGCATGTACCTTAACTTTCGCATGCAACCAACAGCAGAGGAAGCTAAGCTGGCCATCACATCAACATCTGCTTACAGTAATGGCAGCACAGCTTCTACTGATGGTATCATACGGCCTGGAAAGTACCCATGGATAATAGGAGGTCTTATTAAACTGTCTACAAACAAAACGTTTACAGATTCCTCTTTCGCATGGCAAGGACTCCCAAGCCCAAGTACAGCTGGAATTTGGCCTAATGAACCAAGAACTGCAAAAAATGAACACATTCATACAGTTACGTTGGAATCCTCGTGCCTCTGAAAAAGGCTCCCTGAACAACTTGTGCTGACAGGGAATAGAGTCTCAGACGAGCACAAATCTAAACAAATCTTAGGCAGCGTACTTGTTATCAATCATCGCTCTAGGTCAAAAAAAGGAAGTCGGGACCTATTCTATGGAAAGAACATCCTTTATTCGATTTATCAATCTTTATTTCGATCAATTAAGATCATAAAAGACACTTTACAATAAAAAAAGACAGATTTATCTCCATGAATAAATATGAATCTTAACATAACAAACACATCTAAAAATACAATCATAGTCAGTGAAGTAGCATCTCCACCAAAGCTATGTTACAGTTGCAGGATAAAAGCACATTAACTGCTTAATGTCACGCATGGACTGTTATCTCCTCATATTAACATTTAAAGCCCCAACCTTACTTAACAACTCATTTCTCACCTATGTTAAAGCACCAGTTTATGTTGTTTCATCGTGGGCAGTTTGAAATAAAAGACCTCATCCCTTCCCGGAAGAGCCGGGCGACAATTTTAAGCTGCCGTCTATGTGGGTAGAAACAAGAGTCACTAACTCGCATCTTATGCGCATGTCCAACACTCTTAAACACTGAAGGAAGTTACTTAGATCAACTCTTTTACAACAGCAAGTGCACACCTGCAGGCACGCCCCAATCTGTTGGCTCAGTACACACACCATCGCCCTGGCTTGTCAAGGGCCTAAATATCTGTACCTGGTGCAAAACGGGGTCCGTGACTCACTGTATTAAGGGTCATAAGAAAACATCATCTTAAAGGCCAAACGCCTAAGATCTCTAGAGACTGCCCGAGCACTTTTTCACTCTAACTAATAGACCAGGATCTCCTTCATGCAGGTTGTAATGCTAAATAGGTACAAGACATCAGCTTAGGTAATTGCAATATTGGGACATATAAATTGATATGCACAAATATCACTCCCGGATGCATCAGTCAAGGTCCTAGGGAGGGCGGCTCTAAATGGGTTGTCTGAATGGGCAGCAGATAATAACGTCTTGTGATGTCCAATACGGATTTAGGACGGGTAAGTCATCTGCCGATCAAAGCCTCAACCTACATTTAATCATCAATATATATACGGTGGCTTGGGCAGAATCGTTACATCTCGCATTCATGGACCTGACGTCTGCCTTTGATAAGGTGAATCGAAGTAAACTGTGGGCCCTGCTTAGCAAGCTGAGGTTTGATCCTGGTATGGTGGCATTACTTGCTAATCTGCACTCAACAACTTCAGCCTCGGTGCGCTTCTCTTCCAGGGCAGCATGCACCTTTTGCAAAAAGCTGTGGAGTTTGCCAGGGATGCATTTTGGCACCCTTTTTGTTCACGCTTTATGTTAATGGCCTACAATCTGCACTTTGTTCGGTGTTGGCTGATTGTCCCAAAGTCAAGGATAGATTTATTCTCGTCCTGATATATACAAATGATGCGGTCTTGATGGCCGGGACCACTCAGGGTCTGGACCTTTCACTAGCTAAGTATGCGTTTTTTATGGGACCCCTGTACCGGTCTACTTTTCGAAAGCTTATGTAATGGCAGTGGGTCCCACATCCACTAGCAGTCAGACGTTCAAGGTAGCATATGTTACTCTGTCCAAGGTTAATGCCTTCCCTTACCTGGGAGTTCTATTTGATATCAAAAACTGCTGGAAACCCCGGGCAGAGGCTAAAAGATCAGAATCTATCAAAATTATGGGAGCTGTTTTTAGCTTTGCACATAGGCTTGGTTCCAGGGCACAGAGATCTTTTAAAAATGTAACAATCTATGTGTATTGCAAAGCTGCGATATGGTAGCGAGGTCTGGGGTTACGTTAAGGTGGACCGACTCCAGACCATGGAAAATAAGTTTTTTGCGAAAGTTGGACCAGGTCCCCCAGGCTACCCCAGCTTTCTCTCTGCATGCGGAACTGGGGCTTGATTACGTCACAGACTTAATCACCCTAAGTCCACTCTTGTGCTGGATAAAAGCTTGGAGAAGGGAGGAGTTCAAGCTGAGCAGGATGATACTTGAGGACTGTCTGTCCTTGGACCGGGTTATGAGTTTCCCATGGTCAGCCTATGTTAAGGCATCTTTCTCTTCTCTGGGCAGGCCTGATATTTTTTTTAACCAAACTAATGTTTCTTCTCTTGAGTTACGGAGTGTTAAAAGATTGTTTCTGGATATTTCCCGTCTGGAGAGGGAAGGTTTAGAACTCCAGAAACCAGCAGTCAGGGCCCACATGCTCCGAAAGACTGTATAGGGGTTGGAACCATACCTGGGCCTGGTTCGCTCACAGCATGATAGGTTCTTATTGTGCAGGTTCAGGTTTAATGAACTGCATCACTTTTTGGCTTCCCCGCGCGGCTGGGCTCAGCCGGAGGGAAGGGAATCCTGTGGCTGCGACAATGTGTCTCCACAGGATTTACTTCATTTCACAATGTTTTGTTCTTATTATATCTGGCCGAGGAAGCGTTTTTTAATCCCTTTGCTCAAACTGTTGCATTTTAAACAAGTAAGACCTGCCTTGTTGTATTTACAGATGCTTTCCACGGACCAGGTCATTTTTACTCTTTTAACGTTTTCACGGGCTGTCTGGACATCGAGAGAATCAAGACCTGATTAACTGTTTTACGCTTACCCTTTTTTTTTTATATGTAACTGCATTTCACTGGTCTTTTACTGTCTTGTTTTTATCACATGGTTATTTTATTTACCGAATAATGAAATATTAATTGATTGATACGCACAAAGCACTGGCACTTCTCCTTTCATATAATAAATGTTTTGTTGGTTTTTATTGTTAGAAATGTTAAATCAATTTGCACATCACTTTTAAACTAAGTTTTTATGCTGATTTTCTTTTTTTTTTATTTAATGATTTTAATTAACCACCAATAAAGTATTCCTTAACATTATTAGTGTTTATTTCAGATTGGCTGCATCTGGTGTTTCTGGTGCCAATTAGGTTTTTCAGTTCATAGAGTCTACAACTGAGAATGTGATTCAGGATGTGAGATATGTTCCTCAATTGAAGTATTTGAGTAGATAAGTAGGTGTGGTCATGTAAATCCAATGTTTGTTTTCCATAACCAATTTGATATATATTGTGGTCGATGTCTCATCGATTAACTCTTTAATTGCATATTTGGTGTGATCGCAAGCAAGCTTTATTGGACCATTGAACAGAAGAAATATGTACAGGCTGACAAAGCACTCCCTGTTAAATGTGGTCCTCTTTTTGTGTGCTCCATGTGTTCCGTGTTAATGTATTAAAAAATGCTAGTCTAACTAGTACGTGGTGTTAAGCATTACCAAGGCCAAAAGGTCTAGGTTTAATGTTTTTCAGAAATGTAAACATAGGCATTTAGATATGTATCTGCAGCCTTTAGCACAATAAAGCGGTTGTATGACACAATATTGAGGAAAATGATATTGCACTCCACAAATATCGCCAATAATTATTGATTACCATTATTTTGGGATCTCATACTTAACCCCTTCAGTGCCCGCCCCTTTCCCCGCCCTGTGCCGGCCGTTGCATTAGTGGGCGGGGTCTATGACGAGCTGGACTCGTCATGGGCACAGCGCAACCGCGGCCCATGACGAGTCCAGCTCGTCATGGGCACTGAAGGGGTTAAAAGGAGAAAATAATAATATTGAATGCAAAAATATTGTCATCAAAAACATCTACAATGGCCAAATAGTGTAAACAAAAATATAGAAACACTAGATATCACCACCACAATAAAATATACATGCCATATCTAGAATACCAATAACTAAAATATCGACAACAAAAATATGATTATTCTACCAATAAAAAATAAATGAAACTCAGCATCTAAGCACTTATAAATACATTCAATTACGGGTGAGCGGAACTCGTAGTTTCACTCCGTGGAATTCCGCGGGTTACATAAAAGCTCTTCAAGATTCCATAGAGTTCCATGAGTGGGCGGAATTTGGCACGTTGCGCTGCTTGCTCTGATTTTTGGTGACTGGAGCTTTTTCCATGCTGTGGAATAAGCACAAACTGCACCACGAGGGCCAGAGGGCGCTGCTACTTTCTGCCACTTGAGTAGATTTTCTACTTGAGCGGCAGCTTTCTCCCCATATACGGCCATGACCTGCCGCGACTGCTGGGTTTGAGAAATCTTGCTAAGGGACACAAATTCTTGCTCATACTCACCAACCTAACATTTCAAAGATATTCTCTTTGTTATGCCTCACCTGGGAAGGGAACTCTTGGGTTTGAATAAGCGCAACTACGTGGTTTTCGAAAGTTGATGTGGCTTATTGATTTTTATGCATGCTCCTGGGGCGGCGTTTTCATTCTGAAGGTCATAAAGCAATTTGATTACTGCACTTCCTACATTAAATGTGTCCCCCGGGTCACAGCTTCTGCCCTTTTGATGGCTCTTCAAGTTGATAACAAAGGTAAACAGCTTGTTTCTAAATGAATGTAAATTCATGTATTTTATTCATACATTGTGTATCTTCATCACAAGTTTTTCGTCATACTTTTGTAACTCATAGTATATGGACTGTAACATCCAATGCATTTCGGGTATCGTTACCCTTCATCAGGGATTAGTCCTATAATAAACATAAATATCATGAGGGACTATGCACATAATTATCGATGTTTTTATGTGTTGTTCATTGTTTTATAACATTTATTGTGACTCATGCGTGATGATCGGTTATGTTATGTTAGTTGAGATAATCAAAATGTTGAAAACAAACGAATAGAGAACGTGGTTGTTACGATATCTTCCGTTATGGTGACATTGCATGCGTTATTGTGCAAGTTTCATTGAAGTGAAATAAAAAGGTAAGGAAAATAACAGTGCCGGTGCAGTGTGTTTAGTCCTCGATAAGGAACTGTGGGTTTCGTGTTAGCGAGAAATAAGTCGGCATGGATTAAACAAGTATTCAACTAAAGCATACGTTGTTGTGCAGGTTTCACAAAGAGGGAAAACACGGTGCTGGTATAACGTGATTAATCCAATCTCGTCCAGCATTTGATTTAAGGTCTGTGCGAACGAGACGCATATCTAGTGAACGGCCACGGGGAAGGGAACACATTTTGAAGCATTCCCAGGTTTACTAGTCTCAGCACATCTGGGAATGTGCCAAAAACCATAGATGGATGCATGGGACGCCCTCCCCATGCACAGTAAAAGGCTTGCGTTACCTTGCGTCTCCTTGCGTAATTCAAGGCCAGTGCAAGTCCTTGATAAATCTGGAGCCAGATGTCTAACAGAACCACACACACACATGATCTTAGAAAGGAAAATTGTTATTAAACCACAGGGAATACACATACAGCAAAGAAAGTACAGGAAGTGAAAGAGCAAACTGGAAATGTACACTATATAATTCTAATGCATGTTATTAGAGGACAAAAATGGAAATTGTTGAAAATGTGACAGAGCACAATCGTCAACCCAACATAACAGATATCAAAGAAAGAAATGTACTTCGAACTCAGAGAAGTTAATACCAGCTCACAAGAGCCTACTGGCACATTTTAAAACATATAGGGCCTTATTACGAGTTTGGCGGTCGATGGACCGCTGTCCCGGTGGTCCGATGGTGGTAAGCCGTCCGCTGCATTATGACTTGAGCAGATTGGATTTGCGAAGACTGTGGCTGAACCGCCGGCATCGCCAGCACATCGCCGGTGTCGGGGGTAGGCAGACTTTATTGGGCAGTACAGAGGCGCACCATCGCCGTCTGTATCACAAGTTGACTTCCTGAAAAGCCGACCGTGGTGGTCAGACCGCTGCCTAATTGTCATCAGGACAGAAGAAATTGAGGTGCATACTCATGCCTTTCCAGTTCTTCCCAGCAGATTTTGACATGGATCCCTTTCTTCAGGTCCCCCCTATACAGGAGCATCTTCACCTAGAGGAATACAAACCCATCTTTCGTGAAATAAAGGTAAATGCTTTGATACCCTCTACCCATTACCGGGACTGCCCATATATGGGTCGGACTCCGGCAATGGGTAGGTGGTAGTTTTCCACATATATCATGCATATGTGTACATTTGCCGCATATGCAGTCGGAATGTACACACAGACATCGAAATATATGGAAATACATTGCCCATTGCTGCAAGACTGTCGCAGCCACACTGCTGGCCCCTCGGAAATCTCGTAATACGTCAGTTGGAAGGCTACAGGCGCAGCAGTCGCCTAGTGGTTGCAGACGTGGTCCTTTGGCGGTTGGTCCGCCAAATTCATAACAAGGCCCATAAGCTTAAGTGTTCTCATTACACTACAGACCAGCTGTATGCAATTCCTAACTTAAAAAGATTCATAGAGAGAACTAGGAAAGAAACCACAGAAATACCTACTGCTCCAAAATATTTGAGTATATAAACATTCCCAAAAACCAAACTTTAACACACATATATGCTGCTTTCCTTTTATATGACAATGGTAACAATAAGAGAAGAATAACTATATATGTCAATAGCAATAACCTACAAAAATTTACCCAGAGTAACACGTGGATAATGGATGGTACGTTCAACTCTATTCACATAAAACTACCCAGTCCATGTAGAATACCAAAACACCAATAGCCCCTTATTCTATGAGCTTTCACCAAACAAAGTGAAACTTACCCGGAAATATTAATTGAAATGAATTCCAAATCCAATAATTACAATCCTCAATGAATAAATATTGACTTTGAGCAACAAATGATTTCTATCATTTAAAAAAATATATCTACATGCAGGTAGTTAAGGGTGTTACTACCACTTTAATCAAAGTATCAAGAGACACCTGCAAAAATTGCCATTAAGGGTGGAATACTCCACAAATACCAACTTTACATTGAAAGTAAATAACTCATTGCTTTAGAATACACCCATATAACTGAAGTTGCAAAACATTTCAACGTATTAATAGAATCACCTTACTATCAAAGACGTTATTAAACATTGACTCCTCTAATTACCCACTTTGACGATATCTGAGATGCCAGAGTACACGGTTCTAGTCGCAGACACCAAATCAATTATAATATACCATGGTGGAAAAATGTGACAGTACTGTAGCCTAACGGGTACAAACCAAAAATGCAGAGATGGAGTGGTACAATTCCTGCCAAGAAACTCTGGGAAGAAGTTACTGGACACTATGCCAATTTATATAAATTTAAAAAAAGAGAAAAAGCTACCAAGAACTAAGAATGGAACAAGCACTAACTCAACTAAGAAAAAAACAAAGAAATGTACAATATGTAAACACTGCAAAGTTCATCTCTCTGCCAACAATCAAGCCATACCATATCTAGACTCCATAGCAAGAACCTTACTCTAAGCTAACCAACCCCCCCAAAAACTTTTACATCATAAACAGCAAGTAGGATAAAACCACAAAAATAGGAAAAATGGACTACGTCCTTGCAAATGCAAAAATAGTGGTAAATGATATTATTTTGATACAGCTCTGCTTCTTCCTGAAAGCAAGAAAGATGGTGATTCTATCACACCATACCTTTCATTGATACCAATTTTAAAGGAACAAATATGTTTTCTTGCAGAGCAAGTTTTCCCATGTTTCTAAAATACGGCTATATTTTGACTATTTTATTGGTTCACTCAAAGGAAGTCTAGTACCTAGTCTGGGTACCTTTTGAATCCCCTGGATACATTGTATTGAAAAACGTTTTGAACATTTAAGCACCAACTACCACAAACATCCTGAAAAGGAGTTAACAACAAGTGAGGAAACACTTGGCAAACAAGAGGTTAGAACATTAAGGGAAGATCAATCTGGACCGAGTCTTCTGTGGTGTGTTCAATCTATCACAACAGTGATATGGAAACAGAGGAAGGTCTAAGAGATGCACAGCTCAGGTTAACACACTTATAATATTTGAAACCTAAGGAAAGATGCTCATGGATCACGTCTTCTTTGTAGTATCCATCCAGGGACCCAGTGA
Source organism: Triturus cristatus (assembly GCF_964204655.1). Lineage (NCBI taxonomy): Eukaryota > Metazoa > Chordata > Amphibia > Caudata > Salamandridae > Triturus > Triturus cristatus. The sequence goes on from NC_140584.1 coordinate 451,284,574, forward strand.
TCTGAAAACTAAGGGAAGATTAACACATATATAGTCCATAGAAACAGTGCAGGAACAGACATAGTTGAAAAGTAAATATAGGAGGGACCAGACTTGGTTTACCATACTGTGAAAATAGAATAGTGACAATGTTTGATTCATTTTGTCATTTAGTAAGCACATTCTCAATTTCATAAACAAATATATATAATATAAATATATAATAATATGTATACATTTTCCGCGCTCAATTAAAATATCACTTGTTCATAAGCAAACAAAGTCGAAAATAAAGCTGAGTGATGGAGACTGACTTCACTGTGCATTTCTGACTTTGACAGTGTGTGTTGAACAAAGCAAACAGATTAGGATCAGACTACCCAGATCATGTTAATGAATGTTGTACCAGAATGCAGGGCACTAAACTGGCAAGAATGAGAAACTTTGCTTACATGAAATAATTGGCAGGAAAGGATCTGGGTCATGTGCTGGACACTGCACAGAATTCATGGCCTGGGAACATCTTCCTTTAGGTTTGAAAGAATTTGTAGTATTAATGTGTTCATATGAGCTGTGCATCTCCTAGCCCTTCCATGGTTGGAAGCAGTGCAGACAAATCTGAGAATGCAGAGAAAATATGCATGCTTTATAAGAAGGAAAAGATGCCAAGGAGCTAACAAGTGAGCTATTGAGTCCAGAAGCGGAAAAGAAAAGGAAAATGCAACTGAATAGAAGAATCTATAAATAGAGGGAAGCAAGTGTGGTGCAAAAGTAAGAAAATAGTTTAGTGAACAAGAAAAAGTCTATAAATGCTCTTGTGAGAATTCTCCTTTCCAAGAATATTTCTGTGGAGATAAAATAGTTTCAGTCACATGCTGAAAACCAAGCTCTACTTTGTGAGCACTCCTTGGGATGAGGGAAGCTGATCAAAAAAGCCAGTTGTTGGGAGGAGTGGGCCTATTGTTTCTAAGTATACAAGATTAGTCAGGACTTTGTAGGAGACAAAAACATGACCAGTATGGACAAGCTTAGGCTAGGTGTGCTTTCACAGGGATATCACATAGGTAGAAGGCAGACAGTCAAGGTCATAGAAATAGACAGAGACTCTCTGGCACCCCCCAAACACAGCAATACAACTAGATCCAGACCCCAGGCAAACTTGTATACAAAGGAACTCAAACTGATAAAACGCCACTGCAAACAACTGGAGCACAAATGGAGAGTGAGCCAGGACAATGCAGACAGGAGCATTTTCAAATGAGGCCTAAGATGCCACCGATCCAGACGCTAAATGTTCTGCTCTGAAGGATTACATCAGTGCCAGCATCAACAGAAGACATTTTCTTCATTTTGAAAAACTTCACATCACCAGCAGCCACTTCCAACTCGATCACCCCTCTTGCAGGACCTCTACAACAATCTTTCCCACTTCTTCAGAAACAAAATATGTACTGATGCTGCATGTACTGATATGGCTCCCCACCACGATCCACCTCCCATCTGCTTGGGAACCAGGGGAGAGAGCGAAGACGGACAAGGGGCTGCCCGGAGGCTCCGGAGATCCTCCGGTCTGTTAGGCATACAGGAGCCTGAGACCCGCGGGCTGATGTTCTGCAGTAATCGGCATCGCTGCAGCGATTACATGTTCTGCGGTGGACCGGCGTCGCGGTAGCTACTACGCCAGGCGCATGAGACAGTCTCGGCTGATCTGCTGTGCCCCCTCCCCATCGTCCCTAGGCGATGACTCGCTTGCCGCAGGACAACGAGGTAATGCCAGACTGCCCTCTTGACAACGAAGAGTACCCGAAGAGATATGGACACCAACAGTTCCTAAGAGAGGCCGGGAGGCTCAGAACCGCCTTTTACATCGACCTGTTCGAGATCGGCGCGTCTGAAGATTTCAGCAGGTGATTGGGCGCCTCCCCTGCCCCCTAAGTAAACAAGCATTGCTGAGTACATACCGGGGTGAAGAGAGCACACACTCACTTCTCTCGAGTACACAGAGGAACCCATTAATGCAGGTTAGTCACAGCACCCGCTATAAATATCTACAGGTTTTATGGATGTGCTTGTATATGAGCTAAATTGATCACGGGACCCAGGCATGACCCTCATTGCTATGCCAGAGACCTACATTTCATACCGGGCATTGATTTCATTCTATGTGTACTTGGAACATTGTAACCTCATTTACCAGGGTTCATAATGTTACCCCTGACTCTAGGGGCACACTGATTTTACCGGAGTCAGCTGAGCAAAAGCCAGGAAACCCATTCAAGAAAATTGCATACTTTAATAGGGGTAGAACCTCAGCTGCCTCTACAAAACAAGCAAAATGGCCGCAATAGCTATAAACAGGGATAAGGGACCATAACCATGGCCTCAATTGAAAGAAATGTAGGACTTCGACAGACAATTATCTACGGGGAAATAAAAAAAGGACCAATCTCCACTACTTAGTTAAACAAAGAAAAAGGACTCTCCTCATGAGGACCCTTAATGGAAATAGAAAGAGGATTACAATGCAAATCCAGACCGAAACAGTAAAACATGGCGGCCATCTTGGACTAAGATATCAGTAATGAGTGAGCTTCCAAAGAATACAGTCTACAGCCTCATCTCCCAACCCAACAATTGATTGATGAGAGTACAGCACATCTGACCTAACACCACCTCTCCCCAAAGTCTATTCCACCGCAGACACACCACATTGGTCGTTCCCCTCTTACAAGCTCCCACTAGCTTGAGTCTTCACTATGGAACGCACGGGCAGCCACACGCACTCCATTATCTACCCCCCCAACCTTAGAAAAAAAGCAGTTAAAGGTTTTAAACACAGCATTCTAAAATCTCACCCTGAAACCCCAATCTCTGATCTCAACTATTCAATGAACAAAGGGCACATTACTAATGACATAATCTTCTATACTAAAAGAAGAGCTCAATGGAGAAAAGTCTTTCTCACTCTTTTTAATGTCGTCAACATGAGGAAAACAGCGCACGGATTCACACTAACTATCCTCCCATCCTCATTCTATAAAGTAGCAGCCACCTTCACTATCTATCACAATGGGATCATCCTCATGCAAGCATCAGACCACAATCTAAACCTACTAGAGAACATCCTTCCACTCATCTAGGAAACAGTTATAAGAACACACCCCCCTCACCTACCAACCACAGCTTAATTACCAACTCCCAATCTGATTCCCAACTAAGCCATGATACCCAGTCATCCCTCTCTGCATTTACACCCACCCCAGACCAAACCGACAACCGGGCTAATAACACATACCACCGTAAGCCCCATTCGTACCCTAACAACACCATTACACACTCTATCTCTACCCACCCCACCCATCGTCTCCCCACTCCAATACTCCCAGCGCCCCTCTCACACCTCTTTTCCAATCCATCACTCATCCTCACAGCGCCACTCATCTCCTCTATTCTTACGCCTCCCCCAACAACCATACGAGTCACACATATGTATCACCTTCCTCTCGTCAGCCCAACGTCCCAGCTGTCCCCTCTATCCCCACTTATACCACCACAGTCCCATACTTAAACAACATCCAGACCCCTCCACACCCAAGCTCCACACCGCTCCTCTCCATGGACATACCCAAAGATAAATCTCAACACAAGATTCTCGAACATGACTCCTCATCAAACTTCACACAACACACAAGAAACAACTACTCCTCCCCCACCACCCGCAGTCCCTCCATCAAATACGACAACTCTCATCACAGACTCCAGAATAGACGAGATATTGCTATCTCTGCAACAAGTCAAAACTGACATCCAAACTCTACACGATCTGATTCGACAGCAACCCAAGCTAGAGCACCCTAAACTTGACTCTAGAGCATATACACACATCAAGACTTCTACACGTACCCAACATCTACACGTAAGCCCCCAAAATCACAAACCCCCAAGATGGAGCCCAGTGCCTTACCCCAATACCTTATCCCGCCCTATCAGGATGAAATATTCCTTATCATCTAAAGACTTAGGCGCCTTACTCCGCTCTTACGAGCTATCTTACATCCCACATAACTCTGTGCACCCAGATAAGGCATATATAGATTCCTTAATCCAGTCTATCCCCATCAACACACACAGAGCTACAAGACACAATCCCAGAGGCATAGTTGAAAACAATCTAACGCAAATCCCTCTCACACTCGAACCTTCCACATTATCCAACAAGACGCGACTAAAATGTATACTCCTAAACTGCAGATCCACTTCTAGACACGCAGCCGATATAGCTGACCTCCTACTCACTAACGAACCAGACATTCTAATTCTGACAGAAATATGGTTAAATGAATCATCCATGCCCATCCTGGACATACTAGTACCCCCTAACTATGACATCACCAGACTTGACAGAATTTATAGGTTGGGAGGTGGGATCGCTTGCATACATCAGTGCAATCTAACAGTGACCAATTCCGATGCCCCAGACCAATCTTCCTGTGAATACCTTTGCTTAAACATCTCTTGTAATAACAAACAATTATGCTCATTACACACATTCTACCACCCCCCAGGAGATAATATCACATTCATAGATCACGTAATGGACATTCTAGGTACAAATGACGGCCAACAAAATATGCAAGTCTTCTTGGGTGACTTCATTCTCCACTGGGACGACCTGAATGACCCAGGGGTAAACACCCTCAAAGCTTTCCTATCAGACCTTAATCTTAACCAAATCTGTAACAGCCCCATCCACGGTAAAGGAGCAACCCTCGACCTAGTAATCTCCAAAGTTGACTCCACTCAGCTAGACTCGATCCTCCTCTGTGATTAGTCTGACCATCACATCATCACATTCCAAATCTTGGTATCATTTAAATGTCTTTCGACACAACCCTTGAGAACAAAGATTTGGAAGAGAAATCTGAAAAACGTCAGCTCCGACCTACTTCTATCCTCTAATACAAACATCCTATGCCCCCCGGAAAACCTAGTCGATGTACAAGATCTGACCAACCATTACTTCCATTCCATGAACAGCCTATTAGACAAAATAGCCCCTCTACATTGGAAAAGAACCACTACAAAAGACTCAAAACCCTGGTATGATGGCAGGCTAAAAGAAGACAGAAGCTCACTTAGAGTAATCGAACGAGGTTGGAGATCGGCACCTTCAGCTGACCACCTCAAGCTACTAAGAACCACCAGAAACTCCTATTTCAGAAAGATCAGAAGATCAAAAACTAACTTCTTCAGGAGTCAACTAGACCAAGCCAAGAACATTCCCAAAAAACTATTCGATCTAATCAAAGCCCAAACAAAGAGTGCAGCCATCCACCCCAAGGCCATCCCTGACACTCTCCCCAACTGTGAGGAATTTGCCTCCTTTTTCACAACAAAATCAGAATCCATAAAAACCGACTTACTCAATGACCTCCTATCCATCACGGACACACAAAAGAACTCCACATTGCCCCCTATAGGTATCCCAGTCAATTGTTCCACAAAATTCAACCTTAAAAACAACGCAACCTGGTCCCACTTCAACTCCTACAGTGAAGACACTAAATTAAAGACGCTAACCGCTTTGAATCCCTCTAACCACTTCACAGACCCGCTTCCCGCTAACTACTTAAAAGACTTCATTCAACTGTTATTACCTCTTTGGACCAAGATCATAAATACCTCCCTCCTTCAAGGAGCCATCCCAGAAAGCCTGAAAACAGGGCAGGTATCCCCAATCCTTTAGAAACCAACAGCTGACCCATCGGACTTAAAAAATTATAGCCTGATATCCAACATCCCCACTCTAGCAAAACTCTTGGAAAAATGTGTTCGCACCCAGCTTAGCAACCACATTGAACAATTCAACCTGCTTAACCAATTCCAGTCAGGCTTCCAGCAGGTCACAGTACCGAATCAGCCATGACACACATAATTGGTGATGCTCTAAAAATCCTTGACCAAAATGAAGCCTGTTTACTAATTTTACTCGACTTGTCATCTGCATTTGACACTGTCAAACACGACAACTTGCTAGAACTACTGAAACACAAAATGGGAATATCTGGATCTGTACTTACCTGGTTCACTTCCTTTTTCCAAAATAGATCTCAAAGATTTAAGGTCAATCAATCCTTGTGCAACCCCGTTGCAGTCACGTTAGGAGTGCCGCAAGGCTCTTCCCTTTCACCCACACTTTTAAACCTTTTCATGGAACCACTTGCAGACCTTCTCAGTCTCTCCAAGATTCATTTCCATATGTATGCAGACGACACCCAACTCTACATCAAGATCTATTCTCTCGATGACATCAAATGTCTCAATACTATGCTACAAAAAACTCAAACGTTGCTGGCCAATAACCTTTTGAAACTGAACTTGGATAAAATGGAGTTCCTACTAATCGCCCCACCAACAAATCATCCACCATCTTGGAATTGATGAAGCACCTAACAGCACTCAAAGGGAAACCTCTCATTGTTGAATCAGTGAAATCTCTAGGTGTGACACTGGACAGTAACTTAAAGATGCTGAACCATATCAGCGCCGCCACGAAAGGAGCAAATTACCACATGAACACCCTGAGGAAATTTAAACCCTTCCTGCCACCAAACGACTTCAAACATGCAGTTCAAGCCCTAGTAATCCAGAGAGTGGAATATGGGCCAGTAACCCTAGGCGGCCTCCCCAGGTCAACGACAGCCCCCTAAGAGCTGCTATCAACTCAGCTGTGAGACTCATCACAGGCTCAAAAAGAACCTCTCACATCTCTCTACACCTTTGAGCCCTCAAGTGGCTCCCATTTGAAGCTAGAATTCATCTGAAAATCGGATGTATGATGCACAAGGCCTTACACTACAATCCTCCGAGCTATCTAGCTCAGAAGCTGGTACTTTCTGCTGGGAATAGAGCCTCCAGAAGTTCCAAGAATCTTCTACTGAAACCACAACGTTTTACCAAGAAAAAAACTTACAACCATTCCTTCTCTGGAATGGCCCCAAGGATCTGGAACGCTTTGCCCACAGAAACAAGATTGAACCCCTCCACGGCCTCCTTCAAAAAAGAAGTGAAAGCGATTCTCATGGCTAAATTCATGTGAATTACCTACTTATTACTGTATTCTAATTATTTCTCTGTATTGTTGAGCACCGTATTGTGTATTTACTAGTTTTGTACTGTCGAGCACCTTATATCTAAATCACCTCTAACTGTTGATTTTTTATGCTTATACCGTTCTCTATATACACATGTAAAGCGCTCTGATACCCGCAAGGGTCTTGTTCGCGCTATATAAAACCTTCAAAATAAATAAATAAATGAATAAAACTCAATGTCATTTACAGAAATTCAAACCACAACCAGACCCGGCAGACCATGTCAAAAGCCCCTCAATCCTATTCAAAGAGCTAATGCCAATAACATGACCCGTCATTACCCCAGAAGAAACTTCTGCCATCATGAAGTCCATCCCTCAGGGGCCGATTGTACCTCTGACCAGACCACACCTACTCCAGCAAACCATCAGCCCCAGGCTCACAACAAATCTGAATGCCTTCACCTCTTCAGCGACCATCCTAGATACTTGGAAACATGCATCTGTCCTCCCTTTGCTGAAGAAACCCTCTGCGGACTCTGCAACACTCGCTAACTGCAGACCAATCTCACTGATATCATTCCCGGACAAGGTCTTAGTGAAAATCATTAACACCTCACTGAATACCTCACTGACCACTAACTCATTGACACTACTCAGTCTGGTTTCAGATCCAACCAAAGCATGGAAACTTCCCTTGTCGCCGCCAAAGATTACATCCACATTACTCTGGGCAGAGGAGAAATTAAGGTCCTCCCCTCATCTCAACATATGACAAAGTCTCCTACCCCATCCTCAGACAACACGATCGAAATCTAAGAACACACACTACGATGGATCTGCTCCTTCCTGACTGAAAGGCCCAAGTCAGTTAGACTGGCACCGTACACCTCAGATACCATCTGCAAGGAACCTGACTGAACCTGACCCTCTTCAATGCATTCATGATCTCTCTAGCAGCAGCATCTGCTCTCACATCAATGTCCTTTATTGCACCAATGACATGCAGCTTATACTGTTCCTCACAGACAAAGTGCCCAGTACCCGGATCAAGTTCAATGCCAACATGACTGAAATTGCCGCCTGGGTGAAGACCAACTGTCTAAAGCTAATCAGTGATAGAACTGAAATTGTGATCTTCTGGAAGAGCACATCACTGTGGGATTCCACCTAGTGGCCAACAGAGCCAGGACGAACACCCACCCTCACGATCCATGCCAAGAAGCTCAGGATCATCATCAACAGATAACTTGTCATGACCGTCAAAGTCAATATTGTTACAGCCTCATACTTCCACACCCTGAAGATACTCAGGAAAATGTTCAAGTGGCTCACAGTCAGCATCCTGATGATACCGAGGAAGATTTTCAAATGGCTCCCAATCACTACCTGGAAAACAGTAATGAAAGCACTGATCAGAAGTAAGCTGGACTACAGGAACACCCTCTATGCTAGGATCAATAAAAAGCTCTTCAAAAGCCTGCAGACCATTCAGAATTTGGCAGCCAGATTAACCTCCAAACTCCCACTGAAAACATGACTTTTTGTGTAGTCCCACTATGTCCTAGGGTTGGCTAGACTCACACAGGCTCAGTGCCGGGATATCCTCCAGGGTGAAGGTGCACTCTACAAATCTGCATAACATATTAAACAGAATGGGTGAAGATAATAGCCATGTATTACTCAATAGTTCACTGGTTAAGGAGCAGATGAAGACTGTCCAATGCACACTCTTGCTGTATTTTTAATCAGGCCTAAATCAAAGCACATTTTGAAATGTCTGACATTCCATCAATTTCTCTCATTCTCTGGATCATGCTTTGCTAGTTGAGGGTGAAGAAGGTCGTGAAAGGTCCATTAATATAACAAAGGACTCACATCCATGATAGTATGAGAATATCCTCACATCCATCATCTAAGGTCTGTTGATTTTAGGTTCTTCTCTATTAAGGTGCAATGACTTCAGTAGCAGTGTCACCCTCCCTGTTTTAGCTCCTTGGGTACATGACTCTACAAAAGATACAATGTGTCTGAAATGGGTTAATAACTCCTTATTTTGTTAAAGAACATTTCCACTGGGGGGGAGGGTGGGTCACTCAAGGTTGAGGCTACATATGATCTGTGTTAATTCTTCACTGGACACTTCTTTAACTGAGAATGTTTCTCCATTTTGGCCTATCTGACTGTTTTTTGTGATTTAATTGCCATTGTTCTTTTTCTTCTCTATGTTGATTTTAACTTGATTATTATATGTGTAATTTTTAATGTGGTTGCACTACATCACAGATCAGTGGTTGATGCTGTAGATTTCCATCTTATTCAAATGTAGGGGATACATGGTTGTTTGCAGCTGCAGTAGCAAAAACATAGATAAGCCACACTATACAAAAAACAAGTCATATACTGTGACAAAGTGGTTTATAATTTGGGGAGGGTTGTTGTGCACCGCAAGCAATAAAGTCACTATCTTGTTAGTTCCAGTGAAAGGTTTCAATAATATAAACCTGAGCTGAAACCGGTAGCTATAGCACAGAGAAGACAGGCTTAACTTAACAAAAATGTAGATAGCATTTAAAAGTACCTAAACAGTTAAAATGTTGAAAGTACAACAGAGTTAATATATCCCACTCCAATTGATAAAAATCAAGTAAAATCTAATAAGCAAACTGCCAACACAAAACCAAAATCCAACATGGCGATCTGGAGATATAACTATTTGAAGCCCTCAGTGAAAATACAATCAAAATGTGCAGAGTCAGTAGTCACAGTAAATGGGGACATGAACACAGTTTGAGGATGCTTGCAATGTGGCGCAAGTCAGATACACCAAGTAGAGTGGCCCTTCTAAGGCCTGGAAGTAGGGGAAATTCGAAAAGAGTTACTAAGTCCAAATCTGAAAAATGACTGTGTTGGGTTTTTTTTAGGCAAAACCCTTCTTCAAGCAGAACAAACCTGACATTCAATATGACATCATGGACTGCTGGTCGGATACTTTTCATGGTTCGTCCCGTTGAAGTTTTGAAGCAAATGTTTAAAAAAAGTTTCCAAACTTCTTTTGGTGCCCAAGCATTTAAAAGAGTACAATTCCAATGCTCCTAGGACCCTACAGAGGGGAGCACTTAGACATTCAATGTGTCAGGCAGACGGCAATGGCAATATGCAGTTCAGTTGCCACTGGTCAGCTAGGCTCTGCCTTAGGTTCCTTGGAGATCTTTCTGTCCTTGGATTTCACATGCAAGGGGGGCCCAACCTCCATAGGCTCTTCTCACAGGGCACAGATGCCAACTGCGGCAGGTTCAGTCCACCTGGTATCCTTTTGCAAATCCAGCAATGTTCAGAGGAAGGCTGGGTGAGGGTCCATCTTTCCAGGGTTCACCTTTCTGTGGGTGGGGGGCATCTTAAGACACTCCTAGTTCATATCTGACCAACAGAGTAAAGGTTCAGAGGCCTTGACCTATCCACTTTTACAGTAGTTCCTGTTTGCCTTACTGCAAACAGTCACAAAATGCAATGTCTCAGGTCAAATTTAACATGGCGAAGTTCTATAGACTATGAGCTGGCAAAGGATTATGCTAATTAGCCTTCTGACAGTTCAGGCAGGAAAGAGGTAACATTCTAAAAGTTACTTTACCTTTTTTCCTTTATATTCATTCAAAATCCACTTTAACCTTTGAAATGTTTTTAATAACTATTACACATGGTGGTTTAATTGTTTTTCTAGCTGTCCCATTCACACGATAGCAGTATTAGTAGTTTAATTTGGAATCTGGTTTTCTACATTGGACAGCTAGGACTGCCACAGTGAAAACAACTTTTTGGGCCTTGTCACTGTAGGGACATGGTATCATTATTTTTCTAATTATCCCACTATAAAGTACCACGCACCCTATCTTGTGGGTTAAAGGCTTACATCGGAGTTACTTACTAATATTGACAATTGTATTTTTTACCTATTAAGAGGGTTATTTTATTAGAATGCACTGCAGGGTTTACACTGGAAGTGTACGAGGTGGAAGAGGTGTGGCGCAGCGGCCAGGGTACCTGACTCCGGAACACAGGGTTCACGGTTCGATCCCTGGCTCTGGCGGCAGGTTAGCCCAGCACCATGTGACTCTGGGCAATAGCTTGCTTAACCTTCCCGACGGCCCCAAGCGCTGGGACACCTCTGTCGGAGGTAGCTATGCGCTTTAAAAATGCTGGCATTTACATTTACTGCAGCAATCAGGCTACAATGGCCTGAAGCCATGTTTTCCTTTTACACACTAGTGGATTGCACAATGAGTGCAGCTGTCCACGTGTGACATTTAACTTTTGATGCCATGGATGTATTTAGGCACCATGTACTGTATAGAAATGTTAAGGTTTCCAATTAGGAGTTAGGGCCTGATTATGACTTTGGCAATGTGGGAGCTAGCCGTCATGCCAGAGCCCTGCTCTCACATTGCCAGAGTTGACTGCTGCCCACCCGCCAGATTACAAGGTCCCTCGTGGTCAGCAGGGTGGGGCTTTGGCGGTCCTGCGGTGGTACAGTTCAAAGGCTCATATGTGAGCCTTAAAACTGCAGCGTCGAGGGAGCGTCAAAGCAAGTTCTGCATGGCATGAACTGTGCAGTCAATGCCATGCAGGAACTTGGGTGCATACAAAAAGAGGGCACACCATATGTCTCCTTGCATGTAACCCCATGCCCTGAGGCAACAAGGGACCCTGTAGGGCCCCCTTAGTTTCCTCACTACCTTCCTTTTCATGGCGGGCTCACCGTCATGAAATGGGTAGCAGTGAGGAAAGTCGTAATATGCTTGGTGGTGCCACAACGGCAGTGCCAGCATTTTGTGATCCTCTAGACCGCTGCACCACCTCCGAGGGATCGGAGATCCCCAGCGGTTGCGGCCGTCCCATGGCGGTTTGACCACTAGAGTCAGAATACGGTGGTCGGACTGACGGTGAAGCAGTAGCTGCACCGCCACCTCTGCGCCACTCCGGGTTTGGCAGTCCAAGGACCGCCAAACTCGGAATCAGGACCTTAGTCACTTTTGTCAAACTTTTGAGGTCAGAGCACATACACTGAGAGCTGTTTAGCAGTGTCCCAGTGCCAGAGGGTAAAAACTAGCAGCATCCATCCACAAACCATAGGGGTGGTCATGCAAAAAGGGCAATTCTCTGCAAATACAATTTCAGAAATATATGGTGTCACAGGAGAGATACCTGTCCTAGCACCTCAGGCAGAACACACAAATCAGATTTTAAGAGCATAAAGGCCAGCATGTTTTCTCTTTATTATAAACCAAACAAGGATTAAATGAAATTGAAAGACAGCAAAGATTATATGGAAGTATAATGAGAATTGAAATATTAGCCCTATTTTTGAAAAGATGGCACTTCAAAATAAAAATATCTACGTTTAGATCGAAATCAACTTTAATCCGTTATTCACACATACTTTAATCTGTGTCCTCTTTCAGCGGACCTTTCAAGAGATCAGATCACTGTATTACAAAGGGAGACACACACTAATCTGAAAGAATATTTATTTATAGTGAAGCTCAGTTTTGCTGAAATAGCAAAAATAGATTTTGTTTTGTAAACGTGTGCACCACACTCGAAATGCGGCAGTGAGACAGAGATTACCAGTGACTGGCAGCAGGCTCTAGATAAAAAGTGTCTTAAAACATCACATAGAAGCAGCTCGGTGATAGAATAAATAAAGCAAGTGCTAACAGTTTCCCTTCTTGAAAAGCCAAGCAACGAGATCAGTTTCAAGGCTTCAAGAACTCTCAGCTAGGGAAACGATTTTTCGCTTTGTCGCTTCTTGATTTAGCTGCCAACTCTTGGACTAGCATTGAAAGATATGCTTGAAGGTATGCTGGTATATTTGCAATATACTAGAAACTACAAGCTTCAGTTTAACAATAATTCTTTCGCCTTCACCGTGAAAGCTAAACCGTGGTATATTTCAGATACATGTTTTATTAAAGCTGCTCCTACAAAAATAAATTTTTACTTACTAGAAAGTAGCTGTTTACTTTTTATAAATGTAGCTGCGCCACATACCAAATCAAGGTTATTTTTTCTGATTAGAATAAATCATAATATGATTCAAAAGAAAAGCAGACTGATGCATTTTTTGAAAAAGACAAGGTTCAGAACTCAAAGGAATTAGAAAACATGAACTTCAAAACTAAACATACCCAACAATATAGAATACCAAACCCATTTAGATAAGAGTTATCCCGAGAAGCTACCTGCAGGAAGTGAGCACAACAAAATGTAGCTCAAAAATCTCTCCTGTGATTATGACAGCATGAAAAGAAAGATGTACATTGTAGCTCCTTTTCAGGGACACCAGTGCTTGTCATGGCCTTCACAAATGGAAAAACATACATAACAAGTAACAGCTGTCATTTAGCAAGGTTGAACCACCAATAAAGCAAGCATTGGCAGTGCCAATGTGTCTGGCTTATGAATGAAAGGCCTTTTGTGTCACTGATGTGTGTAAACACTCAATTAGTCATCATACGTGCACTCTGCCCCTCATCTTTGCACTTATGCATCCATTCACACATTCCACTAACTCATCCTTCCACTCTCTAACACAAAGGAATAAAACTCACATCAACGTAATAACATGTGTAACATATGTTAAATGAATACAAGTAGAAACAAATATGCTGCATACTAAGCACAGTGGGCATATGTTTGCACTAACAAAACTGTATATAGCAGCAGGTGTCCATCTTGCAAAGGTATTGTAAATATTCTAGCACTGTTTCGAAGTTCAAACAAGGCTGCTACCTTAAGATTTAAACCTGTTGGGCATCTTGGAATGATACACTATACACAACAACATTCTATATGATCTCCTGAGTTAGAGGAAGTGGCCACATGGAATGTGGTGCACTGCAGATGAAATACTCCGCAGGCAAGCACCTGTTAGCCCTGCCTGGGGAGCTGTAGTATTCTCTTAAGAAATGTTAGAATGAAAAGAAGAGAAGCAAAGAAATGAAGAGGGGACTATGAAAGGAGAACATTCAAAGCTAAAGGACTGGCTAACAAGCCCTGATACTGAAGCACAATCATTTTCAGGTGGATGGACATAAGTGATCAGAAAATGCCATCATTCACAGGGCAAAATAACCAATGACTGATGCAGACTAAACCATTACCCCATGCAGTTCGATGTAATGAAAAGAAGCAGAGTGTAAAACACACTAAAACAAACTAATGGCAGAAGAGGGCGGACCTAAAGGCCTTTAATGTATCTATATTGATATATATTTATATATGTGGAATGATGTATTATTGAATATTTCTATTACCAGATCCTAATTGATTGTAACAAGAATTATTATAGTGAAAGTCCTCTCCATCTAGGGTTCATCAGAGGCAGTAACTAACACGAAAATCATTCCATACAAAGGTAATCTGCCATTTTATGTAGCAAAATACCTATCTGTAGGCTTTCAAACAGAGAAATAGCAATATACTCTTAAATGCCTGTTAATATAATATATGGTTTTCACAATCAATGTGTCAAGCCTAATGTGTTTATCATACGTTTCCATAATAAACAGATCAGACCTATAGTGACGGAAATATTTTTTACTGATTTGCAATCAGGCCTGTAACTGATATCAATGGTGTATCAAAAAAAAGCAAACACAAGGAATGCCACCTCAATTCAGACTCAGCTATATGCAAATCAGTCTTTACCCTGTGCCTCATGGGAACGGTCCAGCCCAAAATGCCAAGCCAGGTCTTCCCTGAACCGGAAACAAGCATCCTGGGACCGGTTTCGGGCTACCAGCCCTCATTAGCCAGGTTAGCTTGAATCCAGTGGCAAAATGAGCAAGGGACCCAAGTCTGGGCATACCCTTCCAACTTAGGGAGAACAAAGCAAACACAAGGAGATGATGGAAGGAGTGCTAAAACTTTTCAAATGGCTGGTTCCAAACTGGAATGGCATGGTGAGCAAAAAAACGATGGATTTATTTCCAGATCTTTGTACTGGGTTGAATGTATGACATTGTTCTGCATTCTGTCCATCATTTGTTGTTTTTGCTTCAATGGTGTATCACCAGAACCAATTGAAGCCTCTTATAATGAGCATAAGTTTTCCCAAAAGGCAAACATCAGGCACAGTCAGAAAATTACACAGTATACACAATTACTATATTTCCTAATAGGGCCTAACAAGGATTCTAGCAGTACAAATCTTCCATACGCACGATGTGTCAGAGGAGGTAACCAGCACCAACATTCTTGCCTACTGTGGTAATCGGTGGGATTTTCATGCAACTAAATACCTTATTTAAAGTAACAAAAATGTACAAAACAAATTTTTCAAACGAATGCAAAGTTCTTACTAATGGAGCCTAATAAGGGGCATATTTGCAACAGGCAGCGATAATTATCGCTGACCTTGTATACCGCATTATTTCTATCGCCGGAATATTTCGCCAGGCTAGCGTTGTATTAACAACGCTTAGCGCCATGGCGATGTATATTCCAGCGATAGCGCCCTTTTCCATGGAACATCGCTGGTTTTCCAGTGATGTTCCATGTAAAACGGCGATATGCAAGATGATTAGACCCTGTGGTCGTATCCCATGAATCCACCTTCCATGTTAGGTATGCCTTAGTCAGGAATTTAACAGACGTTAAATTCCTTCGTTAAGGCATACTTAGCGCAATTAAAATAATCGCTTTCCCGCATTGTAAATATCGCGAAGCTGCCTACGGGATATTTACCCATGTTGTTTCCGCAGACACGCCTACTTTGCATCTCATTAGCGATGCGAAGTTAGGCGTGTTGTAAACGGGAGCAAAATCGCGTGATAAGGCGATAAAATTATCGCCGCTTTTCAGCCGAAAATGGCCGCAAAAGCGGCAATCATTTTTTATCACCGCATTGTTAATATGCCCCTAAGAATTACTATAGTGCAAGCTGTCTATCCCTCGGGTTTATTTAGGTGGGTCACCAGCACCAAAACCCTTGCCTACTAGAGCAATCTGCAAGATTCCATGTAACAAAATGCCCATGTAAGGCTTTAACGCAGTGTAATAACAATGCACCGTTAAAAGCTATACTGTTCACAATGAGTATGTAAGGCCTACTTGCTATGTCATTACATTTCATTGCAAACAGGTCACTGCTAAGGATTCAGACATAACCTTTTACAGTGAACTGATAAGGCCTGTATCCTTTACCAATGGCTTTAATCTGTATACAACCCAGCCCTTCAGAATTACGCAGAAGCTGCAAACAATCAGGCATACATTTATAAAGTGGGCAAAGATTATACAGCTACCCTAAATAGAGCTTAACAAGAATCATCACATTGAAATCTACTCTCAGAGATGTGCAGACTGGGTGATTAACACCATAATCCTTGCCTACAACTTCCCTGTGAGATTACATGTAACCAAATGCCTTTCTAAGACCTGTATCATAATGTGACAACAATCCACACTTAAAGGCCTATTGGTTTACTCTGTGCTTTACACAATAAATAAGCCAAGCCTACTGCCTTTTTATGAACTTTCCTTAATACAAATGGCATACCTCTGGCATCAGGCAGAACGTTTCCCTGCACACCAATCAAGCGTATAGCTGTTATCATTGGCTAGTCACCATGACCAACTGATGCCCAGTGTACCTAGCTTAAGCTTTCCCACACGGCAGTCATCAGGCATACAGTCATAAAATTGCAAATGTATTCAAAATTACAGGTGACAAAGCAAAATAGTATATCTCCTAACAGGGATTAACAAGGATTCTCACAGTGCAAATATATACTCAAGGTTTGTCAGAGGGAGTGGCCACCACCAAAACGCTTGCCTATTAAAGTAATCTATGAGAATCCATGTAACAAAAAAACATTCAGGTAATATCAATCCATGTTTAAGTGCATATTGACTTTAACATATGCTTTTCCCAACCAATGTGTCAGGCCTACGTCCTTTTTCATAACTTTTCAGAATAAACAATCAGGAATATAGTCATTATCATTGACTTGTCACCATTACCAGCTTAAGCCCGTTGTACTGATGTAAATTTTCCTCAAGGCAACCATCCGGCATGCAGTCGTGAAAGTACAAATATATACAAAATCACAGTTGGCTAAACAAAATACTATCTCTCCTATGAGAGCCTAATAAGGATTATTATAATGCATATCTTCTATCCCCACAGATTCGTCGGGTAGATTAGCAAAACAAAAAACCTTGCCTACCATTGTAATCTCTTAAATTCTATGCAACAAAGTGCCTTTCTGCAGGCTTTAGCACACTTTAATAACACAAGACTATTATATTTAATGTATTCTTTTCACAGTAAGTAGCTCAGGCACACTGACTTTATCATAATGTTTCATAATAAATAGATGAAACCTATGAAACCTAGCATGCTTTCCTACTGAACTGATGAAGCCTTAACCCTTTAACATTGTCTTTATACTTTACCCAACACTGTCCCTTTCAAGTGCACATAAATGAGCAAGCATTTTGTACAGTTATAAAATTACACAAATAAGTACAAAAACACAGCTTGCTAAACAATATATAACTCCTCATCAGGGCCTAACATGAATCAGCACAGTATAGCCTCCCAGGGTTTGTAAGAGTGGGTGGTCAATTTCAAAACACTTGACTTGTACGGTAACCTGCCAGATTCTACGTAATCAAATACAGATCTGTAGGCTTCAATACAGAATAAGAAGAATTTCCACGTACATGCTTATTGACATTTACATATGCTTTTCAAAATAAATATGTCAAGTAAGGTCTAGTGTCTTTATAATAACATTTTCAGAATAAACAGATCAGGCCTATAGCCATGATCTTTAGTTTGTCACAATACCCAACTCAGTCCTGCATCATCAAGTATAAACTTTGAAACAAGCCAAAATTTGCAATGCATGAAATCATTTTAGTGTAAGCGCACAAATCTGGCCCAAACAAATCCTGTACTCCGAGGGTCCCACATGTGAGTGGAGCCTAAGCCCCTCTCTCAGTAGAACTCTGAAAGCTCTTTTTGTTAATCACATAAGGTCAGGTGACAGTTGCACTGTCAAGCCTGCCCTAAAAATACAAGTAGGTTAATGGCTGTCCTCCTCCTATCTGTGCTGCTTCCAGAGAAAACTTCCATAAACTATCTAGTTATCTAAGACAGTTTAATAGCATCATAATGTCATGTGTGTTCCCCTGAATGTTCAAGCTCAGACAGCCTTACTGCTGCTGCCTCAGAAAGCTGTATAAATAAATAATAAGGTTACAGTTGTGTTGAGGGCAAGCACACTTTTATGGAAGCACATAACTTCTGAAAAATCAAAACATGTACTTCTGGCTCCCAACATGTAGGTGGAGCCAAACCCCTCTTATAGTGCTTCTCACATAACCGACTTGCGACAGCAGCACTATCAAGCCAGGCAATAAATATATGAACATAAATAACCCATTTGGAAGTCAATCGAAAAAAACCTAGAAATTTCACGCCCAAGAATGAACATGATGTGATTTATAATTAGGGGTGGGCGTAACTCCTGCAGTTTGCTGCAATGTGATTACACAAAATTACGACAAAATTATGCAGAACTATGCAATAAGTGTAAGCCACCATTTAGTGCTATTTTCAAAATGCACCCTTGCATCCAGAATATACCAGGGGATGCATTTTCTGCTAGGAAAATAGAGCTAAATGCAACAGAACATGAACAGCAGAAGCCAGCAACCACTATCTAAGTTTGTTGTTCCTGTGCTTCTCCTGTAGGATTTGTGTGACAAACTACTCGGAATTACACAAATGGCATAATTTTCTGTAATTTCATGTAAGGTGAAGTTGGCAAAATTACTCAGACCATTCCAGCGAAATAAAAATTTCTCCCAGGTCTATTTATAATGGAACAAGAAGATATATTATGTAAAGTTTTATCAGATAATGATGATTCATAAGAGTATTCCATAAAGATGTGGTACATTCGCCATTATTTGGGGAAGACTGTGCAGTAACGTCAGCTGAATCGTTACTTAAATCTACACTACACCTACTATAATTGCTGTAGCATTCGAATGGCAGGGAGTTTACATGCTTCGTGGACTGAGGTAGTTACAAAATATTGATAAATAATGGAAAGTTTAATTGTTTATAAGGACTGTTTAATGATTTATTTTGTTTCTCGCAGAAATAAAAACAAACAATATTCAATAAATGGTTATTTGGCTGTTCAATCAAGCAAATATACAATCAATAAAATCATGTTCATTTTGTCGCTAAAAAGAAAAAAGTAAAAAAAAATTATTCATACATTCACCTCGACCCAACTGGGACAAATGTCTGTAAAGAGATGGTCATAAAAACAATAGATCCAAATTTAAGATTTACACTCATGAAAAATAAGAATGTGATCCAATAAATTGTCAACAGTTCAGTTATTGGCTGGGCCAGTGGAATTATGTGATTCTGCGGCAGTGACGATTTTTGCATTGATACAGATTTGCGGTATTTGCTACATAATCAATTATTTGCTGCATAATCTGCTGATTTTAACAAACAAAATTGTTTCTAGCTTAAACAGATCAAATCTTAAAATCTTATGGCAACTCAGGTTCCTACGGCACCAGAACGCTTTTCAAAAAGGTTGACCGGTCATGTTTCCATTCCTTACTGCTGTTCTTTGGTGATAAATTGGTATTAATTGAGGTGGACTCTTTTCTCAGACACTGTTACCAGGTGTAAAAAAGACAAAATAATGAAGCAAAACTATCACAAAATGGACTGAATTATGCTGCATGATTTGCCTGTTCTTGCTGCATAATTTTGTCCTCTTTTACCACATAATTGTATTGGCCCTGATTATTGGATAAACCTTAACCTGTTAAAGAAATTTGGGAAGCGTGAAACCTATAACTGCCCCTTTATCCAACACATATTAAATATGAATGATTAAGAGCCTCAAATTCAAAGGATATACGTTCATAGAACATTCATTCATATACAGTGACTCCTACATAATCAAATCACTGATTCTTCAGCACTCTCCAACATGTTATCAGGGCATATGTGCTGTACCAAGAGCTTGCTCTTCTAAATCACTTCTTGTCAAATTTTATAGCAGCTTTTGGTGTGACCTAATACGTGTCCTCACGGTAAGCTTTCATACATACTAATAACACTCTCCAGTCTGCTGTTGCAAAACTATACAGACCCTACCATTCTTTAGTGCTTTATACCAAGGAGCTTTCTTTTACTGCTTGATGACCTCTTCTATAATAGCTTTGTGTGTGACTGAAAAAATGGGTTATCATATAGCAAGCAGCGATTTTTAATAGGAAACCTGTCCAGTACTGATGTCTTCAATACTGTCGGCCAGATGTTCTAACATAGGCCTCACACAGTCTACTCTGAATTTTAAGACCTATATCTATTTTTGCGAATAAGTCTATGTACTATTAAGTCAGTTTTGTAAAATCTCCAGTCACAATGCATCGCAGAACAACCTGCCTAATGAATATTGATTAGGCCGTTCACAGTCTGGTACTACTTGTGATTGGCTACAAGCACAGGGTGGCTTGAAAGGAACAGCAAACAGCCTGTGTTATATTTCAAACTGGATTTTTTTATATTAAAGGAGCCTCTGTTCCTTGAAGAATCAGTGCTTCTTTTTAAAAAGTATTCTATTAGGAAAATCATCAGCATAAGCAGCAGACAGTGGTCCCCAAACCACTAAATTACTGAATCGCGGTTTGGAAGGAATACCCCCTTCAAATTGCAATTCGGTATGGGTCACCAAAACCTTTGATGAAGCAGAATTTTTTTTCAACCCATAAATTAGTTTTGTACATTTGAAATAGTAAAATTGCTTAGTACATCCAGCCCATTGCCGTACTGGATTGATTTCATATTCCAACTGATATCACTTTCTCCGAACCTAATAACCGTGTTGTCATAGTGCAACCATTGATTTTCACTAGACCACGCTCCAGTCCCATTGTGTTTTTCACAGCTATGTACCCACTTTCATATTTAAATTTTCCCTTACTTAACTGTATCACAACTTGGTGGTCTACCATAACCTTAGAGCCGGAAGTATAGGGGCTCATCATCTGTTAAAAGCCAGCCCCAGCGTTCGGCTCGGGCCTTTAACATGGGAGCAGGCATTTAATGGCCAGTGCAGCCCACTACGGAGGGCTCTAAGGCTATTAGAACATTCCACCCCTAAAGGGATAGAAGACATTTTATCATGTATCTAAGAGCCAGATTTTAGGATACCGATTTACTATTTGTGATTCTCTCCGAATCGTAATAATGAAATCGGTATTCCTAAAATATGAAACTTATTGAGTTATATTTAGTAATTCCTTGTGGGTCACTAATCGACCTACCTCATGAATATTAATGAGATAGTTTGCGTCCAATTAGGAATCGCAGACATCACAGAGATGGGAGGCGTTTAAAAAGAAAAAAATGAAACCTTGCAGTTTCATTTTTTAAGAGTAGGCAGTGATCTGTGAGACCACTCCTGCTCTTAAATAATAGCTTTATTTACATTCCCATTTGCGAATGGGTTAAAGCCAGTTTTAAACTGGTGGTAAATTAATACTGTTTTGCATCTGGAATTCAGTTGCAAAACAATAAAACATACCGTACTGATTCAGTATTTAGAAGGGACTCCCTAAACATGCTCCTTTCAAATACCAAATCGCAAACAAAAATGAGATTCGGTAACAAGTTACTGAATCACATCTTGTACATTTGAAAAAGCATTTTTCTGGTCTCAAACATCCTTGAGTCTCTAAATCGAACCCTTTTTAACTGGAAAAATGCTTTCTACATCTGGCCCTAAATTACTAAAACGATCGATTTCGGCAAGTGTTGTATTAGATCTGTAACTCCCCATAAAGTGTGCAGCAGTTTACAACAATTGAACTGAAGGAGCTGGAGCCCCATTAGCAAACTCACATACACTCCTAGGACTATCAAAAATATGTGCTCTTCTGATCTCGCTGCTCTCATTGTGAAAAGGAAATATGGATTTGGTGGAGACACCATCATTACTATTATAGTGACTGGATGAAAGCTGTCTGTTTCTTCTTTTCTTGCCGTTAAGTTCCAGACATGAGCAGAGCAGACATAGGGAATTGAATTAACTTTGAGCAATAAGCAAGTAGTTGGTGACTGGACTTGGTAATTGACTTGGGGCCAAAAATCCTGGTTGTGTTGTTTTTCATTTGTTTATTTTAGGATATATTTTATATATATTCTTAACAAAGTAGACATGACAGCGCATGCTTTAAACACTGGAGTTGTAAGCCATGTAGTAGAAGCATACAATTCATCCACCCAATTCACTCCACAACCCCGCTGCACAAGATCAAGTTGCAGATACAAGTTTTAAAAGCACATTAAAACAGACTATTGCAATAAATCAAGTGCTCCTTTCCACTTTAGCAGTGAAGCTGATAGAGGTATCAGGTGAAGAAAGGTAAAATGTAAATGTTGGGTGATATTCAACTCTTCAAAACCCTCTTCTTGTTAACATAATTTAAACTGTACTGAGTGGATTTAAATGTTGTTGAAGTACAGAGTTAATGACTGGATTGCAGCAACCCTTAGAGATGGAGAAAGAACAGAGGGGAAATCTGATAAAAATGTGTTATTCTTTGAATCAGCTATTGATTTAAAGTTTTATTTATATGAGACACATCACCTCATAATCCCCTAGAATTCACTTTGCATCAAGAAGCATATACTCCCAACCTAACATTGTGGAGCTGGCTATATCCTCTGTGCTGTTTCCTATCAAGTATACGATAGGATCGGCGGTGAAACTGTTAGCTAAACCGCTTGCAGTTCAAGATCCTTTTGTGAATATTCTTACATTTATTTTGCAGTCATTAAATAACTATACAAATCTGACATTATGGAACACAAATCCACAAAAACTGACGTTGGGAGGTTATGGCTGAAGTTGCTTTTCAAATGTATGTCAATGCTAATAACAAAATCACAAGTACAAGATGCTGATTTTTCCATATGTGTGAAAAACCTAACTAACAGTTTAGACAGTGAACATGCTAAATATATAAGTGAAAGAAAAATCTCACAATAGAAAACACAAAAAGGAAGAGAAACACAAATATGGCTGCAGAAAAAGTAGAACAAGGAAACAGCTTTCTAGCCTGACTGAAGGAAAACTAGTTTTGGATATTGAAGAGGAAGCTAAAGCTTAAAACCCTTAAGAGAAAAAGAAAAACAAATTGAACAATAATAGTTTGACTGATTTGGAGATTGATGGGTGTCCCGTTGTCCATCAGGGTGGAGGAGGCCATTACCTTCAACAACCTCACTTGACTACGGCACACTGCATTTTGAGATCTCCGTTGGCTCTGCGGGCTGTGGAGACTACTCTGAGTCCTCTGAAGGCAGTGATTGTTTTCGGAATGACCATGCTCTAGGTGGCCGCTCAACAAACTTTGTTTTTCAAAACCAACCTCCCAAAGCTTGAGGTTGTTTTTTAAAATCTAAATAATGAATGACCTTACGTCTCTGGTAGTCACAAACTGATTAAAGTTAAATCAGACCATCTATTCTAAATAATGTAGACGTTCTAATGCACTTCACCAACAGCTCTAACTCCATTGTAATGTCCGTGTATGGTTCAACCGATGGAGGAAGAGGGGGCACCACCATTTGACACATTATGGCATGCCTGACTCAAAATAGTACAGCAGGCAATCAGTTTGATTGGACAGGTAACTATGCCACATTTGTGGAGCAGCAGATTAAATGAAATTGCTGTTTCTTTCTTCTTCAAATAATCAGTAACATCATAGCTGATTTGGCCATTTGCATAGATGTTCAAAATAAAGCATGAGTAATTGGCAAATCAAAAAAGATAGTTATGGCTGGAGAGAACATATTTGAGGCTCTACCAGATAACTGCTTGAGATTGTTTTTTGTTGACATTTTTTCTCAACAGAGCCTGCATTTACAAATGAATAGACATACTTTGTTGAATATATTGTACACTATTTATCAATTATGTTTCAATATCATCAATGGATCAGAAATCAGTGTAATTTCCAAGAATGATTATTAGTAAATTAGATATTTCAAGTCACTATTATATCTTCGCAAATCACAAAATAGATCTGGTTTACAAAAACAAGATATCATTCAAAAATACTTAATTCACCCTTTGCTCAATTTTATTGTAAATGATCAGGTAAACAGGGATGCCTCTTTCTTGACTGACTGATATGATTGAAAGTATAGGAAAAAATCAACAAACAGTAGATATTGTGGCCGAGAGGGCACCTTTATGCACATACTGTGGGACTGCGATCACATTCAGGTGTTCTGGCGCAAAATACATGATATCCTAAGTGAAGTGCTAGAATTGGTCATCAGCCCTGAGGTGAAGAGATGCCTTTTGAATGTATGGGAGCCCACAGACCTGAACAGTAAGGGCACGATCTGGGTCACCCTAGGCCTCATGATAGCAAAGAGAAACTTTTTTTTTTTAGCTAGGCTGTCTAAGGACAGTCTCTTTTCAGTTAAGATAATTTCATGTTCAAGAACGCGAGTCGCTCTAGTGATGAAATTATCGAGGGTCCCTGTAATATTACCCCCATGATTAGCCTGGGCAACCTTCCTACCAGACCTTAAGGAAGTCATACTTAAAATAGGAGCTCGAACTTCAGGAAAATAACCAAAGTATTAAGTCACAGACCCAAGGTATGATGTATTACAACCAAACAGAACAGCTGATATAATAGCTGGCAAACAATATGTTCACAATATTTTCACCGAAATACCAAGGGGGGAGGCCTGTCCCGTCCCCGGCCGTCCACGAACGGCCACAAACGGCCCGCTCTTTGCCCGGTCTTCGCTCCGGGCGCGTTCCGCTGGCCCGTAAGGGCGGGGCACTTAGGCAGCACGGTTGATGGGAAAAAAAAATGGGGAGGAGCCGGGAAGAGGACACAGGTGTGCCGGCTCAAGGCAACAGCGAGCACCCTGGTCCTCGCAGTCCCGGAGCAGCGGTGTAGTTCTACAGCCTCCCAAGGTTCAAAGTCCGTCGTGTTCAGCAGCCCCGAGCGCGGGGGAGACAGCGGCTTCAAGGTCCACCAGGTTAGTTCTGCGCGCGCACCCGCGAAGCGGGGGCCGCGAGATGTTATATGCTGAGTGGGGAGGGACCGGGAAGAGGACACAGGTGTGCCGGCTCAAGGCAACAGCGAGCACCCTGGTCCTCGCAATCCCGGAGCAGCGGTGTAGTTCTACAGCCTCCCAAGGTTCAAAGTCCGTCGTGTTCAGCAGCCCCGAGCGCGGGGGAGACAGCGGCTTCAAGGTCCACCAGGTTAGTTCTGCGAGCGGCTCCCGCCAAGCGGGGGCCGCGAGATGTTATATGCTGAGTGGGGAGGGACCGGGAAGAGGACACAGGTGTGCCGGCTCAAGGCAACAGCGAGCACCCTGGTCCTCGCAGTCCCGGAGCAGCGGTGTAGTTCTACAGCCTCCCAAGGTTCAAAGTCCGTCGTGTTCAGCAGCCCCGAGCGCGGGGGAGACAGCGGCTTCAAGGTCCACCAGGTTAGTTCTGCGAGCGGCTCCCGCGAAGCGGGGGCCGCGAGATGTTATATGCTGAGTGGGGAGGGACCGGGAAGAGGACACAGGTGTGCCGGCTCAAGGCAACAGCGAGCACCCTGGTCCTCGCAGTCCCGGAGCAGCGGTGTAGTTCTACAGCCTCCCAAGGTTCAAAGTCCGTCGTGTTCAGCAGCCCCGAGCGCGGGGGAGACAGCGGCTTCAAGGTCCACCAGGTTAGTTCTGCGAGCGGCTCCCGCGAAGCGGGGGCCGCGAGATGTTATATGCTGAGTGGGGAGGGACCGGGAAGAGGACACAGGTGTGCCGGCTCAAGGCAACAGCGAGCACCCTGGTCCTCGCAGTCCCGGAGCAGCGGTGTAGTTCTACAGCCTCCCAAGGTTCAAAGTCCGTCGTGTTCAGCAGCCCCGAGCGCGGGGGAGACAGCGGCTTCAAGGTCCACCAGGTTAGTTCTGCGAGCGGCTCCCGCGAAGCGGGGGCCGCGAGATGTTATATGCTGAGTGGGGAGGGACCGGGAAGAGGACACAGGTGTGCCGGCTCAAGGCAACAGCGAGCACCCTGGTCCTCGCAGTCCCGGAGCAGCGGTGTAGTTCTACAGCCTCCCAAGGTTCAAAGTCCGTCGTGTTCAGCAGCCCCGAGCGCGGGGGAGACAGCGGCTTCAAGGTCCACCAGGTTAGTTCTGCGAGCGGCACCCCATCATATATGTATTCCCGCACTTGACTGTGGAAGTTCTGCTCCCTGATGTTGACCTCATCCTCGTCCATTCTTCATATTACTGGCGCCCAGTTGTGGGGAGAAACATTGCACAGTTGTGGGGAGCTGCATGTTCACCCACCATAGAGGACTGGATGACAAACATGGACTGGTGTATGTTCCTAGAAAAGACAGTATATCTAGCGCTGGGCTGCCCCAAAAAGTGGTCCTTGATCTGGGGTGCCTGGAATGCCTACCGGGGAGATATCTGTAGCCCTCCACATAATTCCCTTCCTGATGATTTGCCCTCACCATAAATGATGTAACCCAGGCCACTCCATCGCCCTCTTCCTGTTGCTAATGTGATTACCACTGTACTATTGAATGAATTCCTCTTATCTGTAAACCGCTATGTCGATTCATGATGTTTAATAAAAAGAATTATAAAAATAAACTGTAGATATGCATTCTAAGCACAGTGTTTTTTGTACCAGAACACTTTTTCGATTCTAAGCTTTTTAACGACTCTGTGATCATTTGTCTACAGGAGACTTGGCTAGTGTTTAGTCCATCTGTCCCTAGGTTTCCCTGGAATACAGTAGAGATGTCAAACCCAAGTAATATGATATTTTTCTATACTTTATGATATATTAAAAGGGCTAATTTAGAAAGAGTTGTATGAAGATGTTGATCCAAAGATTACTTTGTCCAAACATTTTAACATTGACCCTGTAAATGCAAGGGTTGATAAAGAATGAGGTAATGGATTAAACAAGTAAATCCGCAATCAAATCCTGGTTGAGGTCAATAATAAAAGAAAGCAACTATGAGCATAACTTTCAACTTGCATCTTGCATCAGACGTGTGCAATATATCTATTGCAGGAAGAATCTAGGATACAGGAATTTGTTAATGTTTCAGAATATAGCCATAATGTTGGAAATGGCCTTTTCTGCAGGGTCACCCCCAGAGGTTTTGCCTTCCTCCTCCCCTTTTTGCAGATTTTTTTTTTGTTGGCTTTAGGACTTTGGGCACTTTAACACTGCTAACCAGTGCTAAAGTACATATGCTCTCTGCTTAAAACATGGTAACATTGGCTTATTGTTAGAAATGGGGGTCTCTAGTTGACAGAGGTAGGTACCTTTGTCCAAATAGGGACCCTTCTTACTTGTCAGGATAAGGGGGATACACTTCTAAAATAACCCCTGCTCACCCCCTTGGTAGCTTGGCATGAGCAGACAGGCTTATCTCAGAGACAGTTTGTAAAGCATTTGTGAGCACATGCAGTAATACTGTGAAAACTTTACAAATGGACACCACACCAGTTCAGAAAAATATGTAATCGTTATCTAAACCACACAAGACTAAAACGACAAAAATCCACAATACAGTAATAAAGATATGACTTTTAAATTAACCAAATAGTTCTGTTCAAAGCAAATTGCAGATGCGACACTTTCAACACAAAGTACCTTGGATGTGTTGCGCACACAAACAAAAACTGTCACAGGGAAGGTGATGCGTCCGTTCCTTTCGCCCAGGGGAGGTGATGCATCGTTTCCTTACTTCAGGGTAGGTGATGTGTTGTGTTTTACTGCCTCGCGGGCGGTGATGCGTCTTCCTTACTGAAGGGGACGTGATGCATCCATTCCTTACTGTGCAGGGAGGTGATGCGTCCATTACTTACTGCGACACCAGTGTTCTGGCCGGCATTGCACCCAGATGCGATACGTGAGGATCGGGGATGTGACGGTGCTCGATGCTGCAGTGGGGACATCACTGCGTGGCTCTCTTCTGTCGCGGTCCCATGATGCGTTGGACCTTACAGCCACACAGCAGGCCCTGCATCAGGATCGGTGCAACGATCTCGGAGTGTAGTGATTTTTTGAGCCGTGGCAGGTGCTGTGACGGTTTCTTCGCTGATGCGTTGGAAACAGGTGCAGATGCATCGCGCTTCTTGAAGTTGCGTTACTTTTCCAGCTCCCAGCGGCAAAAAGCTTCCAGAGGTCCAAAACAGCAGCAGGCACCGCTTAGCAGATCAGAACTCTCAGCAAGGAAGTTCAGGAGAGCTAGTGGTGAAGTCTTTGTGTCCCTGAGACTTCAGAACAGGACGCAAGCTCTTCTTTCAAGCCCTTGGAGATCTTCTTCAAGCATGGGACACACCACACAGCAAAGTCCTTCTCATTTCCTTGACAGAAACAGCCACTACAGGCCAACCCCAGACAGCACACAGCAAAGGGGCAGTACTTCTCCTCAGTTTCCTCAGCTCTTCTCCTTGGCAAAGGTTCCTCTTGATTCCCAGAATGATTTATAAGTCTGGGGTCTTGGCCCCTCTTTTTATACAGTAAATCTCTTTGTTCTCTGAAGGCAGAGAGTGTATGTGCCCAGCCAAAACCAGTTCTAGCCTACTGGAAGGAGGTGGAGACAGCATTGTGGAAGGCAGAACAGGCCCATTCAGGTGAAAGGAAATCTCCCCCCCCTACTCTAAATGCAGCCCAGGTCTACTCAGCCAAGCCCTGACTCATCCAGACTCTCCGGAGCCACTGCTCCTCCCCAGCCCCCAGAGTCACAGTCAATCCACATCCTAGCACACTTAATGGTTAGGCAAGAAAATACCTGATTTCTGAGAGTGGACATTTTCAAATGTAAAGATCACCCTCACTAAAAGATGCATCCTAACATTCTGAGTTCAGGCATATCAAACTAGATTTCCCTATCTTGATCCCATGGGCAGTAATACTCATAGGATGTTATGCACAAACTCCCCATTCTATCCCATGGGGACAGATAGCCTTACAATAGTGAAAATCAAAATTGACAGTAGTTCAATATTAGGACATGCCACACACATCAGGGCATGTCCTAACTTTCACATACACTGCACCCTGCCCACAGGGGTACCTTGGGCCTACCTTAGGGGTGGCTAATATGTAGGAAAAGGGGAGGTTAGGGCCTGGCAAGTGGGAGAGCTTGCCAGGTCAGCATGCCAGTGCTAGACTGCACACAAGCACTGCAATGGTAGGCCTGAGTTACATTTACAGGCTGCTTATGTGGGTGGCACAATAAGTGCTGCAGGCCCACTAGCAGCATTTGACCTACAGGCCCTGGGGGCACATAGTACACTGTACTAGGGACTGACTAGTAAGTCAAGTATACCAATCATGGAATCACTAATCCATAACAACAACTGACAAAGGGACTTTGGCACTGAACAGCAGTGGCAATTTGCCCAAAGCATCTAGACCAGCAAAACGAAGTCCAACACACAGCAAAAACACAGGAGGCAAAGGCAAAAATACTGGGGAAACCCATGCCAATGATGCCAGGTCTAACACTTAGATTCACAAGCGTTCCCCGCTGGGGTTCGTCCCCACTTTGCACTGCTTAAAACCCTAACCAGTAGGATTGTTTGTATAGTTCATTAAATTTTCGGATTAAATGTTTTTTCATCGAATTATCAATTAAATTGCTGTAGGTAATTGTCATTCATATCCATGATGAGTAGTCAATATGAATTTCAAGAATCAAACAGCTTGTTAAAAACCAACAAACCGCCCCGTCCCAATGCATTTCAGGCCAGATTAGTCCTTCATCAGGGGATCATAAATATGCAAAACAGTAATATACAAGAGTCACAACAAAAGCCAGCCTCCTGGCTGTACCAACATAAATCAAGTATGTACAATGTGTCTGAGTTTCAAATGTGACAGATTCACCTCCTCTTCAAACATATAAGTCCAATGAGCTACGTCCTAGTGCAAGAGTAATCCCAATAGTGAACTCCACGGAGGGAAATAAATAATGTGAAATTTCCAGCCAACCATGTTCATACATATCACGCAGCCTGGTGAACCTAATCAGCTACACGGCTTGGTAAACTCACTAGCGGTGATGTGGATATAACAGAACTTATAGATCTTAGAAGGCGCGTCTTGTGGTGGTGATTACCATAAACCAAGATGTGACCCACAGTGTACAAACAAAACAGAAAACTGTAAACGTTTCCCAGTTCTAGTAACAAATAAGATAAAGTATTCAGAAAAGACAAACAAAGCTCTATAAGTCAGTAGGAGCGTGTGAACGCTTTCACCCGTCGGCGGTAGTCCGAGAAATTACCCAGAATCCTTAAAGCTACCTGGGTGGATTGAGTCAGTTAGTAAAAGGTGTGCAAATCGCAGCGGTCATCTCATGCAATATGTGTAGTGAAATGTGTAAATCGTAAATTAGCAGATAAAACAGAAAAAATCATGGTGATGAAAAAAACAAAAATATAAAATTTTCAGGACCATATCGAAATATTCAATTTTGCAAAATCAGAATAACAAAAGGTTGGTATATGTGCACATTATAATGAAATGATGGAGGCCATTATTAAGTGTTCAATGTTACTAAGTAAATCAAAATAACTGTTAGATATCCGCGACTGAGGGTTCGTAGTAAAGGTGATATGCTTACAAATAACAACTGAATTCCATCCTATCATTCAGTTCATTTGGCAATAACGTGTCCCATCTTTTAATCTAGTAATTCTCTCTATGGAGGAGGTGTTTGTGATTGCCTCTTCCCTCCTTTATTTCAACAGTTTCCAATACCATGAATTTGAGTTGGCAAAATTCTAAAAAGTGTGGCGGAAGCACTGATTTAAAAAATGTTGTCCATATGTTACTCTTATGTTCATCAAGCCTTGTTTTAATTTTTCTTTTAGTTTTCTCTATGTAAGCCAATACGTATGGGCATTTAGGAAGATGAACCACATTCATGAAATCACAATTAGCAGTGGTTTTTACTGCAATTGTATTGCCTTTCATAGGATGACAAATCCATGTGCCACTTATAATGCTGTTGCAGTTGTTGCAATTGTAACAAGGAACGGTTCCTTTATATGTCTGAGTTGATGTCAGCTAGAAATGTTTTGTGATTAGTTCTTGGACAATCCTTCCTCTTTCATAAGCAACCAAATGTCATTTTGAATAAATTCCTTTAAAACCCAGTTCAATTTGCAACATCGGCCAATGTTTTAAAATGATTCTCTTAAACTGCGTACTCATAGCTGAAAATTTGGAAGTTAATACCACTCTTTTTTATGTTCAGGGACCAATAATTTCTGTTGTGTTTTCAGGGCACAGCGTTCTTTGGCTTCCTCTAGGACCTTAGGAGGATATCCTCTGTTCTAACATTTCTCTGATTTGTTCATCCAGTGCCCCAGGATTAGAAATCATCCTTTTCACCCTAAACAGTTGTGAATAAGGTAAATGATTTTTCAATGAGTTTTGGTGAAAGCTATTGTAATGCAGAAAGTTATTGCGGTCTGGTTCTTTTCTATATATGTTTGTATCCAATTTGTTATGCACTTTCGAAATAGGAACATCTAAGAAATGTATCTTGGTGTAACTGATACCATAGGTAAATTGTATTCTTTCATTCACCTCATTTAAATCCTTCAATGTCATTGTTAGTTCATTCTCCGACCCCTTTCCAACTGTGAAAATGTCATCTATATAGCTGCCAAATGCATTGTTTTTCCAAGTGTCCTTTGTTAAGATGTGGTCCATTTCAAACTTGTGCATGAACAGATTGGCATACGATGGAGCTGCACAATTGCCCATCGATGTGCCTGTCAGTTGTAAGTAAAACTGATCGTTCCAGCTGAAATAGCTATGATACAGTGAAAAATTTAAAAGTTCCATCAAAAATACCTTCAAATCATCATCTAAGTTGGAATTAGCACAATAGAATTCAATGGATTCTATACCCGCATTGTGAAGAATTGAAGTGTTCAAGGATTTTACGTCAATAGTGCACAATAAAACCAGTTCATCAGTGTTGGGAGCTATTTGATTGATTTTTATCAAGAAATCTGTGGTGTCTTTGATGTATGTTGTCATAGCTTGGACACAAGCTTGTAAATGCCTATTCAAGAACTTTCCCACCGGTTCATGAATAGATCTTCTTGTAGACACTATCGGCCTGAACGGAGGATTGGTCAAACTTTTGTGAATTTTTGGTAGCATGTATAGGTTTGGGCTCCTTAGATTCTCTTGAATGAGAAAATGTTTGACTTCTTCCGAGATAGTTCCTCTATTCAGGGCACCATCTGAGATGCCTTTGAGTAGGGCAGCAAAACCCTTAGTGGGGTTCCAATGCAATTTGGAGTATGTCTCAATGTCAGACACCCAGACAGCTTGGGGTTGCGTAACTAGTTAGCCTGCTTTCGAATCCATCGGTTATAATCATGTGAATACTTTACTTGTCAATTGTTCCAATCTCTAATCATTTATTAAGCATCCAGTTTCTCTTTTTCCCACTGTCACTTGGTGGTGTGTGTGTTGTTTCTCTCTCTGTAGTTACGAGCTCAAACACTAACCGATGGATTTGAGAGCATATATCAGTTCTGAGTCCTGAGAAGAACCCTTAAAGTATAATCCGGGCTTGAAACGCGTCAACGACCACAACGCAACCATGTAAGCAGCAAAATAGGACGTGTTGGGTGGGTGAATATAAAAAATTGATGAGTCTAGACTCCCTATCCACAGGATCATTAGCCGTACATGGTTGTGTAGCCCATTAACATAGGAAGTTTACAAATGGTGAAAGAATATATTACATATGACTTCATTGTTGTGCATGAAAAGGCAGAACTGTCAATGTTTTGATTCTCTATAATATGTTCTAAAAAATTGATTGTCAAATATATTTAAAAGTTGTTTTGTATAGTCTGTTTGTGTGAATGTCGGGTGGGTATTTATGGTTGTCCTCATTATGTCTCTGTACGTGACTTTTTTTCAAATTATGCCTTAAAAATTAAACATATATATTTACTGATCACTGATATTAAAAAGGGTGCTCAGAAAAGAATACGTGTGGCAAAGAGTTTTTCAGAACTGGCAAGTTTTGTTGGTAAACAATTAGAAAGCTGGCATTTTCTTGCTGTAACCATTCAGTGCCTTTTGCCTGTCTCTAGAATAAACGTTTGGGGTGGGTGACAGGTTGCGTACTGCAATCTCTCTAGACAGCCACACACAAAGGAAGAGTAGGTGCGATGTAGTAACCATCTGCATGCTGATAGGACACCGGAGCAGGATGGGAGGGAGTAGCTGACACTTACACCTGAAAGAGGCATGTCCTGTCCTGTCACAAAGGGTTGCAAACCCCCTGTAGTAAATCTAGAGCAAGGGCAGAAAATAAAGGGACTATATACTCTCCAAAACCTCTCTTTGAAGTCTCCCCCACTTCAAAGGCCCAACTGGGTATAAGTGCTGGACCTCTGACACCACCAAATCGGAACACTTCTGAAACTGAATACATTCTATCAGGAAGAAGGACTGCTGTGCTGCTGGAGGACCTGCCACTTTGCTGAACTGCTTTGCTATATTTGCCGCTGCTTCTTGCCTGGGTATGAGAAGGACTGGACCTGCATCTCTACATCCCAGAACCAAAGTACATCCAAGGGTTTGTTGGCTTGCCTCCTGTTTCTGAAGTCTCAGGGATATCAGGGACGTCTCTCTTCAACCTGCAAACAGCAATTGGACTCTGACTGCTGTGAGTCCTGCTCTGTGAAGAGGTGCCAATCCAGTCCTGGGTTCTTGGAAGTGAGCTTAAATTGCTGTATCTGTCAGGACCTACACATCGACCTCTTGCGCTGATAGGAACCAACGCATCACCCTTGGGACCACTGCACTCCATTCGGAGCCACCGCTACAGAACTGTCACTTCACCGTGACTGTGTGCAGAAGATCAACACATTGCCTCTTCAAAGGCATTGAAGAAACCCAGTGCATCGCAGTCGGAACGGCTGCACCTCATAACCGCTGCATCACTCACAGACAGCCATAGCGTGGAGAAATCCAGTGCAATACCCCTGCTGCATGGAGATCACCAACACATCTTGTTACTTGTGACCAGGATGACGGTCAGCCTGATCTCTTGACTTTGTCACGGTCCCGCACGGCCAATTAACTTTTTAAGCTTTACTGCTTCTAAGTGCTATTTTTGCATTTAATCTTTAAAAATTCCTACCTCGACTTCTACTGATTGGATTTTATCGTTTTGGTCTTGTTTTATTTATAAATCTATCCTTTATTGTTCTAAACTCGTGTGGAGTCTTTTTGTGGTGTTTTCACGGTTTTACTGTTTAATGTACTTTTTTTACACCTGTCTGCTCTGTGCAAAGCTACCAGTGGGTGAGCACCGCTTAATATAAAGTGTGTTTCTGACTTACCCCGACTAGGATTGGGGTTCCTGCTTGGACAGGGTGCATACCTCTGCCAGCCACAAACCCAATTTCTAACAAATACCATAACAGAGTAACTACAAAAATTTGGCAAGGGAATATCAATTTCAAAGACATACAAATAAAAATAAAAGCATCGAAATAGCAATAAAATATCTGCTTTAAAATCCATTCTGAGCCATAATTCATAACATACTGAAATACATCTAAAAAAGGGGGAAACACCTACATCTAAAACATGAAACATTTCATCAATGTGACATTTGCTGCTGAATGAGCCGCTCATGCCGCACAAAGTACAGACGATTGAGACAATAATTGCATTATGCAAGACGAGTTCTGAACAAGCTTGTTCGTATACTTGCTTTCACTAAATCAAGCACTCTGTGTATGGAGACCAACAAAGCAGGCTATAGCATAGGCTGCACATAAAGGACAGTCAGTTGTACAGATAGTATCAATTTTCAATAGCGCTTATTGCTAAGTGGAGGCTTTTCACTAAGTGGAAGGCTTTTTAAATGGCCTACCCAAGATGCTTAAAATTCTATATACAGACAAATATGATCTAGAAGTTAGAAAATTGTTTATGGATTTTAAAATGAGGGTTTAAAAAATGGTGACAATGGTTGGTTGAAATGTAATAATGATATGAAACATATTTGTTGCTTATTTTGTCAGCGTTCCAGACAAGATTTGAATAACGTGCTTTCCTTTCATCCTCTTTTGCTACACCTGCAATTAAGATACATGTAGGTGATTTTCACATCTAACAATATTTATTTGACCAGTTAGAACTATTATATTGCCCCTATTCAGTTTTTTAATTGTATTTTAAATGTTGTTCTACATTTATAAATCTGTGGAGTACTTTTGTGTTTATAATTCTGTAGGACCTGGGGTCTCCAGGCCCTATGGGGCGGTAGCGTGACACGAGCGGTCGGGCCACCAAAGGTCTGTGTGTAAAGCAACCATACAACACACACCTCACATGCGACGAGGAACACACACAATAAGTGACGCCACACTGTAGGAGTTATGTAAATACTCAAGTTTATCCAAGTAGATCACATTAGATGCAGTTCATAAGGCAGCAGTACATTTCATATGTTGATAATACAATAGCTAGCGATGTACATATCCGTCAGGAGCTATAAAGGCTGTTCATATCACATATGCAATTCATGAAATAACAGTACTGCCTGGGGCACAACTACCACTCAAGTAGCTGCACATGCGCGTTGGGCGCGCTAACCGGTGACGATCTCAGAACGGGGCACCTAGCATGGAGAGCTACTCGTGATCTCTGGCACATAGCACTGTAATAGGGAATATAAATAACAGAGCGCTACTCGTAATCAATAGCGTTTAACACTTCAATATGGCACATGGATAATAGCGCGCTACTCGGAATCAGTAGCGCGTGACACTTCAACCTGGCATATGAATGACAGCTCGCTACTCGGAATTAATAGCACGTAACACTTTAAAGCAGGGCATGTAAAAACAAAGCGCCACTCATAATCAATGACTCTCAGTACTTTGGAGCGGAGCGTATAACATAAGGCGCCACTTATAATCAATGACTCTCAGCACTTTGGAGCGGAGCGGAGCGTATGACATAAAGTGCCACTCGTAATCAATGACTCTCAGCACTTTGGAACGGAGCATATAACATTAAGCGCCACTCGTAATCACTTACTCTCAGTACTTTGGAGCGGAGCTTCCAGCGGGGAGCGCCACGGGACCTGAGGAGCAAGTCTCTGGGCTCCGGTACAGTTCGTCGGGCACCGCGCTTCAGTACCGCTCGAGGGGGCACACGGAGAGAATCCCTCGGCGGGGTCTCTTCCGTCGCGAAGACAGGGGGGGGGGAATCCCACGGAGAGGAATCCCGGCTAAGGGTGCGGTGTGGCTCCCATCCCGCAGGGGGCGCACCGGGGGCGATCTCAGCCTCCGGGCTTACCTCGATCTCGGCGTCAGCAGGCGTCCGCTCCCACGATGATGGGGGAACTCGGCCCCGGCCTCGCACACCTCCTCACGCAGCTGCGACGGCAGCGACGGGGCCCCGGGCTTCTCCGCGGGCCTCGTGACACGGCAGGGCACTTCTCCAGGCCTCCAGGCCACGGCGGTGAGCGCGCTGGTGTCGTCGTCACAGGGGGGGCTCAAATTAAGGATGGGGTTCTGTGCTCAGCGGAGCACGCTGCCGGGGGTCCCAGACCAGGGCAGGAAGCGCAGGGGTCACAGCGCTAATACCTGGTCGATCCCCGGTGGTTCTCCAGTCAGCTTTGCATCAGGGTTCAGGGGTCAGTCTGGACACGCAGTCTCAGTGCTTGGTGAATAGGTTTTAGAGTTCAGTCTGGACACGCAGTCTCAGTGCTTGGCTTGTAAGTTTCTGTTCTTAGATGTCAGATAAGGTCTTGTTGGCGCAGATGTATCTGGCGCCCTTAAGGGGTTCCGTTACAGGGGGTTAGGAATGGAGAGGGCGACTAGATCCTTCCTAGTCAGGCTGGGCAGAGAGTCTCTGGGTCCTCCTACTGCTGGGCAAGATCAGTGGGTTTCACAGGGTCCCTCACTCACTTAAGAGGCAGCACCTAAATCCTGTCACTCTCGGAGGCATAAGTCCCTGGCTAGGCCCTACCGCCTACACTTCTGGTGGATTCTTCCAGCTCTGCTTCACCCCAATGGCCAACTCACCACAAAAGTTTCGCTCCCTCTCTTAAGTAGCCCTAGGTCAGGTGACCTCTGGCCAAGGCGGCAAAAGATAAACCACACCTCCCTTCTAGAAGGTTCCAGCACATTCCAGGAGCTTCCCCACTCTACCTATGGGACAAAAAGGCGGGCTGGAGTCGCAACATTGTTGTGGGGTTCCAGCCAGCTCCTGGCAGCTAGGGTGCTACTATGAAAGACCACTCTGCAGTAGCAGGGGCCTTTGGCAGCCATCTTGGGAGAAGGGAGCACCTGCACCTTAACACTGATTGGCAATGAAAAGGCGCCCGGAGACCTAGTCCAACATAAAAATGAGGGTGGAAAAAATGAGGCACGATAAAAAAATGGAAGGGGAGACCACCCTAGGGCTGACAGGTCCAACAAATTCCAAATATATAAATTCTAAACATGAAACGTTATAAGCAGAAACGTTCTTGTGGGGACTTTGAAACTGGGTGTGTGCTCTTTGCACTGCTTAAGCAATGTTCACTGTGCTACTTACAGAAACAAGAAATTGGACAGTTTTGTTGGGAAGGTATATACAATCATTTATGTCAGATTGTGAGAATGGGACTCTCACAACAAAATGTATTGTGAGAGCGCTGATTTTCGCTTAGACAGCCACTTTTGAATAGCACATACAAGAGTTGTATTTCTCTCTAAAACACCATGATTCTTATCTCCATTGAAATTCAATTCCTGCCCATCCTCTGTCTGCCACTGCCAGCAACCATCACACCTTGCTTGATGGTCTTAGGCAGTGAAATCTAGTGAAGGTCACCATGCTCTAAACAGGTGACTTTTGGTGTTCAGGCCAGCATATCAAAAGATACTACTATCAGAACCATTTGAAGCTGTGGCCAGTGAAAACCTTGTGCTTCTCCCCACCTCTAAATGAGGGACGTGACCCCCCTCTTTGTTGGGTTGGTTCATCATGAATGTATGGATTCTCACCCGCTCCACCAAACCCTAAACTACTCCCTTAATTATAAGCTTGGTGTTTACTGAAGTCCTTCTGTTCAATATGTTAAAGAATGCCCTCACTATTTCTAAAAAATGAATCATCTTTTAAAAAGTTCAATTGTTAATTGAGCCTTTGCCTTAGTCTTGTGAACTTCGCAAATCTTTCAGTTCTCGTCAACCTTCTGGTGTAAGTATAATTTGGCAGAAATTGTTTACGGTGATGTTATGTACCATTAATTTAGAATTTCGCCACTTGAGCTTGGGGCTTATGTAATCATAGATATTATGGGCCTTGCAGTCCATGGACTGCCAAACTCATGGGGGAGAGGCAGTCTTCCGACTACCCTATTATCACCAGGGCATTTGGGCTGCGCTGAGACCACCACAACCGTAATCATCCAGCGGTCTTGAGGCTGCAATTTTCTTGGTGGGGTAGCTGCGGCCAACCAAGCATATTATGAGTTTCCTCACCACCACACTTTTCACGGCAGTGTGATTACCATGAAAAGTGTGGTAGTGAGGAAACAAAGGTGGCACTAGAGGACCCCTAGTGCCTCTGGGTCATGGGGTACATGCAGGGAGGCACATGTTGAGCCCCCCTATGTGCACGCACCCCAATACCTGCATGGCATGGATTACAGCAGTTCATGCCATGCAGGTACTGATTTTGCCGTTCTCATGGCGGTGCTTATTTTATTGGCGCTGCCATGGGAATGCCAAAAAACAGCCCACAAGACATGAGAAAAGTCCTAATCTGTCGGGCGGTTCGAACATGGGTTTGGCGGTGCAGGGCGGTCTCGCTCCTGCACCACCGCCAAACTCATAATAAGGCCCTATGTTTCTCGTGCTCTGCGTTCTTTATAGCAGTAAGTATATATTGCAATTATTATTGTTAACATGTTTGCTGATTGATCTATTAAAATCAAGTAATCTTTTCTTTTTGACTCATGACTAAATTAATACACAGATACAGTGACTTTTCATTTTTTGTACTGAGATACGCTTTCTCAGGTATGTTTAAAGATTATAAACATATTTAGGTTTAATATTATTGCTGAATACTCAAAAGTAACATTGTTAAAAATACACATCCAATTGTAGCGATGGTGTAGACTTAAATATCGAAAAGCACTAAAAATAAAATGTTTTTGGGTAACATCAGTGAAAGCCTTAAAGGGAGTCAGTGTTTCATGCAAGGTACACAAAAACTAGCAATCTTGTTTTACTTACCCAGGAGGACAGACACAACCGGAGACACAAGGGGCATGTGCTGATAAAGTTAAATTTAAAAGGTGATTTTCACAGGTTCTTTCCCGGCTCAGCTCTATGTTAACCCCAGGATCACTGCAGTTGATGTAGATCTGACCAGCTGGACAGTCATACACTGAAAGAAAAAACAAAACATAGTAAGGCTACTATGCTGCTTTTTGGGTTGGTATTGATATTCTTTCCTTTACAGGCCTGGCCGTGAATGTAGAATTGTTAAACGATGAAAGAAAATGTAAGTTAACTTGTAAGAGGAAGTTACTCACAGGATAAAGGAAGAGAGAAGGCTAGAGCTAAGGATCTAACTCACAAAGCTATTTATGTACCTGTCTAACTTAAATGTACAAATTGCCTCACTTACATGTGTAAGTTAAACTCGCAATGAGGTTTAGCAGCATGCAACATTACACCTGTATTGTTTAATAATACATGGAATCAAATCTCTTTGCAGAGGTGAGGAGTGGGGTTTCTGGGTGTTACAATTGCTGCTAAATGAGCTAATTGTAGTCTCCATAAGTTTATATGTGATTCATTTTAAATTTTTTAGGTCTCGGCTAGACAGCACATGTGCTGTCTTGAAGAGAAGTGTTGTGCTTAATGTGTGTGCTTCAGCCTGCCCTTTGGCTTCCCATTAGCTCACTCCATCGTTGCTCTCATTTCCTTTTTCTTCATTTTTCCATGCCATGTGTCATGCCTCTTCCTGTGTTTGTCCCTCTCCCAGAGCATGGACCAAGTACTTGGTATTCATCCACTGCTCCGATTTTAGGAGCTACTTTTCTTTTTGTCCTGGAACACTCTTTGGGGCAGATTTACTAGACCCTTGCGTATCCTTGATTAATTAAATTATTAATTATTACTTCTGTACTGTATGGTCAAAGAAAAAACATCATTTAATTTTGTTTTATGATGAAATAAAAAAAATGTAAATAAAAAAAAAAGAAACCCATATCTCAATTGTTAATTGAGCTATTGTGCTCAAGTGCTAATTGTGTTGAATGTGAAAACACCTTCCGTGTTGGCCTAGCCAGTGTGCAGCATGGCATTTGTTGCATCCCTTTGATTTATGGAGTGAGAGGGGCTTGGATAAATGAAAAAAACATTTTGGATACATACTTGAGGTATCTGTGGCTGACAGTCACTCAAAAAGGGGCGTGGCATTGGGAATTGCAGGGGGTGTATTGTTCAACCCTATACGTTTTTCAGCTGAAGTAGTCTGAAAAACATCTAAAGTTACAACTTCGTCTCTAATGTAATTTTATAAAAGTGCTGTGAGTGGGATTTCCTGCCTGTGAAGGTTTATGAGTCTGCATTTGGCTCTGACTAGAACAGTTATTTCTGAAATGAAAACAAAGCGTCTGAGCAGCAACTGCCTCAGCCCAACACCCAAAGCAGATCTGTTTGTGTGTGCTTCAACTGTAGTGTGCTCATTTGCGACTTCTGTTCCCAAAGCTGGAAGCCTGGCAATTATGTTCAAAAGAAAATGGCTCAGTGGGTGAAATTTTACTAATGAAACACAATGAAATGTTTAACAAGTCACAAAATGATGCAGAAACAGCATAAGGGTGGATGAGGGATGGAAAAAAATGTCACATATTCCTGCACTGATAGATCTGCAGACAGAAAGAAGTAACAGGTTTGGGGTCAGGTGGGAAGAGATAGACATTGTGAAAACACGTGCACTCATATGGAGTGCTCGGTTTCCATTTCATATTTATTTTCATTTATGAAACACAACAACATTTTTCAAAAGTCACAAAATGGTACAGAAACGTCGTGAGGGTGAGTAGGGACGGGAAGAAGCGAATTCACACATTATTGCGTGACCAATCTGCAGACGGAAATAAGTGATAGACTTGGGGGGGGGGAGGAGGAGACAGAGCTTATAAATTAATTAATTAATAATTAATTTGATTAGTTAATAGAGATTTAAATACCCCACTCCAAACCCAGCCCGCCCCCCACCCTAAAGTTGGATCTAAATTTATTTACATATGAGACATACCTAAGAAACAGAGAGAAAAGAGAAGATGAGAAGAAGAAATGAGGAAAAAAAGAAAAAAAAGAGAATACATCCAAAAATGAAGAAGATGGGAGAGTAGTGAAACAGACATGTTATTGAACTATCTCTTCAATCCTATGTTGTACGGGAGCCCATAGTTCCTTTCCCCTTTTCAGTGCATTCCCTCCCCTTCGTTTGTAAACTGCAATTTCAGATCAATATATAGCTAAGAGTCTCCCCAGCCATTGTTGTCCTGATGGTGATTCGGGATCTAGCCAAGCTGTCGCCAAGCAGAGTCTATAAATCGTCATAGTTATGAACAAAAAGATCTGGTGTCGCCATGACATTTCCATATTGCTCGTCCTAAGACCAGTAAGCCTGGAAAGAGAGAGATAGGAAAGCTCAGCTGCACCTCAAGTGTTTTACCAACCTCTTCTTTCAATCTGTCAAGCTTTGGGCAATCTGCAAACAAATGAATGAGATCTGCAGCATAGCAACCACACCGTGGACAATGAACACCATTTGTTCCCCACCATTTAGTGATCCTTGTCGGGGTAATGTACAAATTGAACCATGTTTTATAGCATTGTATCTGAAGATTGGCCACAATAAATGACACCTAAGCAAGATACAAAGAATTGTCACACTCTCCCGTCCCAATTTGTAAGAGCTCTGACCAGCGAGCTGTGTGTTTCGTAAGATTGTCTGCCACTTCTTTATTTAATAATTTATATAGGGTGGCAAGGGAGGGTGAAAATTTCAATATTACATCAACTAGTGCCACATGTGTGAAGCCGGAGCTTCCCCCTTTTTTTTAGACAAAAAATCCCTAACTTGTAGGTATTTGAAGAACTGAGTATTGCTGACACCGTATTTGTCCTTAATTGTATCAAAGGGGAGGAACCCCCCTTCCTCAACCAAATCGCCATTCACCATTATCCCCTTCTTAACCCACTGTGTCATAAATCCATCTCTAAAAATATCCGGAAGTAAAACATTATCCTCTAGAGGAGTGTACCTGTTAACCCTGCCTAGACCAAATTTCTTCCGAATAGTTGTCCACACCTTAAATGCCCCCATCACAATCTGACCCTTTTGAAATAGCTATATTCTATCTGTCGGAAAAGGCACCCTCTAGCCTCAATACCCATTATCAATTCATAAATAGAAACCAAGTCTGCCTCCTCCAAACTTATCCTTGCAGGTGTTAATAGTGTCGTCATTTGTTGTAGGATCGCTGCCCAATAATAGAATTGAAAATTGGGACAGCCCACCCCTCTCGGTCTCTTGGAAGCGTCAAAAATTTTAAAGCTCTTCAGGGGCAAGACACCATCTGATTTAATGCTTTAAACCAGCGGCTCTCTACCTCTAGTGGAATGGCCCTAAAAATATTAAATTCTGGGGAGAAACATAATTTTAATCACATTACTTCTCCCTATTAATGTGATCTTAAGATTATTCATACGAGAAAAGTCAGCTTTAAACTTCCGCAATAATGGGCCAAGATTGAGGTCAATGATTTCCCCCACTTCTGCCATTAATTCTACCCCA
Organism: Triturus cristatus; assembly: GCF_964204655.1. Classification (NCBI taxonomy): domain Eukaryota; kingdom Metazoa; phylum Chordata; class Amphibia; order Caudata; family Salamandridae; genus Triturus; species Triturus cristatus. Next base: position 451,327,637 of record NC_140584.1, read on the forward strand.
AGATATCTCACCTTAGGGACTACTCGAGGGTCGTTTAGTTGCACGTTTCTTTTTATCACAATCAGGGTTTTGCTTTGGTTAAGTAGACATCTGGAGAGTCGTCCAAAGCTAACGGCTTCCCTTTCAATTTCTCCCAAAGCGTCTGCGGGATTAGGGGTGGTAATGGCCAAGTCATCCGCGTACGCCAGGTTCTTTGTGTCCCCCCCCTTATTGTGCATTGCTGCAATATACTTATTTCACTCTATCTTTCTAATAAGGGGGTCGATATATTGCACAAACAATAAGGGAGAGCATGGACACCCTTGACATATTCCACGGCAGAAAGTGACCGGCTCAGACATACCTCCCAGTACGACAGGATTTCGATACATTGTCTGAATGGCCCTGATAAAGCTGCCACCAAGGCCACTTCTATCTAATATAGCCCATAAAAAGGCCAGGAGACCCTATAAAAGGCTTTCTCTGCACCTAGCAGGATTAAAGCCATAGGGTCTCCAGCATTCTCCGAGGCGTCCAATAAAGCGACTGTCCGCTGAGTATGTTCAGTAGTACTACAGCCAGGAACAAAACCATGTTGAGTTGAAGAGACCAATCCCTTAATTACTTTGGCTAACCGAGTAGCCAGGATTTTGGCGTAGATTTTAATATCGCTATTGATCAGAGTCGATAAGAATCTAGCTCGGTAATGGGGTTGTCCTTTTTGGGAAACACCGCTATATTGGCGGACCTCCAAGAATCCGGAGCATCTTTGCCCAACTGGGCACTCGTAAAAATTTCCCTCAGTATCTCTTTTAACCATGGATAGAATTTTTTATAGATTTCCCCCGGAATAGAATCCGTTCCAGCCATTGTCCCATTTGGTAAAGAATTAACAGCCCCCCTTATTTCATCTTCTGAAATTGGGGCCTGTAGAGACTCAAGCTATTCTGGGGAGAGCTCTCCCCAGGGCAGATCCTGAACATATTTTGCCAGTTCTCTATCCTCAAAGTGGGAGTCCTCCGTATATAGTTGTTGATAAAACCTCTGAAATGCCAAGCGAATCGCTGCAGGACCAGAAACTGGGCCATGGATGGGGTCTTTTATTTCAGAAATATCGCCCTGGACAGTCCTCTCCCTTGTACGTCGAGCTAATAACTGTACCACCCTTTCATTGTTCTTGTATAGTTTACTGCGCCAGGCCATATACTTTCCAGCTGCTTTTTTAGCCGAGAGCTCTATTATTGCGGATTTCTGTACTGGTACTCTAGCTTGTGCTCTATCGAAATCCCCTCCTGTCGTAATAGTCATAACTAATTGGCCTTCAGCTTCTATTAGTTCCTTATATAGATCTCGTTCTAGCTTCTTATTCTTTTTCTGCTCCGCCCAACCATAGTTCGAAGTCTCCCCAGATCCCTGCCTTGAGAGAGTCTCAGACGATGTCTAATCTAGCACTCCCTTTATTTTCCATGATGAATCTGGGTATCCAGACTTTCATATGTTGAATATATCTGCTGTCCGAGAGTAGTGTCCTATCAAACGTCCAACGAGAGACAGATGTAGAATTATCCTTCTAGGACAAGAGAGTTGTGATTGGACATGACCCAGGGATACTTATAGATCTGACTTTTCTGCGCAATTGCTGAGGATACTAAAAAGTAATCGAGTCTTACATGTACTTTATTGGGGGCAGAAAAGAAGGTATATCCAGGATCTCCAGGGTTAAGTATAGGCCAAATATCAAGGAGTCAATGAAGGGAGCATATTTGTACAACAGACTTGAATACTTTAGGCTTTCGGCCTTGATTAGGCTTTTCTCCGAATTGGCCACTCTCCGATTTCCTATTTATATTAAAGTCTCCTCAAATGATTAAGGGTAACGGCCAGCCCACTAGCTCTGTACTCAACCAATCAAACAGGGCAGGATCATAAAATACTGACCCACACACAGAACATAGTGTAAATGACCATTCATTCACACAATATTGTATGATGACCCCTCTCCCCATTTTGTCTGTGCTTGTACGTGGAAACTTAGCTCTCCCTTTCTGAGCCATAATAGCCACCCCACGTGTTTGTGTCCCTTGGGATGTGCATGCAATTAATTGAAACCCGGCCAGTTATGCTTCCTTCTGGCGACCTGCTTCTATATGTGTCTTCTGAAGACACAGATTGTCTGCTTTTAAATGCTGGATATCTTCATTGATTCTGCGTTTCTTCAGTGGGTTATTGAAACCGCACATGTTCACAGAGGCGCTCCTTAACTTACCCATTATTCCCTTTCAGTGCGATAGTTCTATTCTCTGTGCCCAGTATGACAACCCTTTATGAGCTACCCAAGTGAATGCAGATCCAAAAAAAAGAAAAATTATATAGTATGCCACATGTTGTCTAAGCCATTAGGAATTGGACTGGCATTCTCTATTTCTTTTCGCCCAATATTTCCTGCAAATACTCCTGCGCCTGAATTTCTGAGCTAAACACTCTGATCGCCCCCCTATGTATAACCTTTAGGCGTGCAGGACTCATTAGATATATTTGACAACCGGCCTTCTGAAAAGGAGTAATTAGCTGTCTAAGCCACCACCTTCTCTCCACTGTTATGTAGCAAAAGTCTGGCCTGACAAAAATAGTATGTCCCTCTGCTGATCGTCTAGCTTCAGGTCAGGCCTTTTCAAAGACAGCCTATCTTAACAAAAAATTCCCCAAAAATATCAAAAAAGCTCTAGGTTTATCATCGTGGTCGCCCTGACCCCTTCTTTTCTTGAGCATGAGAGGGAATCGTGCACTCTCTGAACCTCTGAGTCCCAGTTCCAATGTTTTAGTTCTGGGAAAGCTCCCTTCAGTAGCCGAAGAACAAATCCTCGAATGTCCTCTCCTTCTGCGTTTTCGGCTATGCCAAGTAGCCTCAAATTATTTCACCACTGGCGATTCTTGAAATCCTCGAGCTTCCACATGACGTCGGTCATTCTTGCCTCGTTTGCTGATGCTTGTTGCCCTCTAGCCTGGGCCCCTGCCTCCAACACCACTACCCGTTCTTCTAGCGCCACAGTTTGTTCCGTGATCTCCGAACAGGCTTTATAAACTTTCCTTATGGCCCCTTGTAATTTTTTAGTCACCATATGAGCTCTTTTGTGTTCTTATCGAGCTTCAATTTGCATTTGTTTGAGTGTGGAGAATATCAATCCCATTGAAGGAGATGAGTCAGAGATAGCAATTGATCCAGGTAGTAGCTTGGTAGTTTCCAGCTGAGTACTATCATCTCCTGTCTCTTTGGCCTCCGATCCCAAAAGAATCCCTGAGTAATCCCATTTCATCTGATCAGGTGACCAAAGTCAGATTCAAATCCCTCAGCTTGGGAGACTTTTCCACCCACACTTTTCAATTTTTTCCGTGCAATAGCCTGTTTCTGAGTGACGGGTTCAGTCTTAGAGCTATCTGATTCTTCTCTAGAGTTATCGATGTCTGAAACACCCAGCTCGCTATCATTAGATATTTCGAAATCATCCGTGAGGGAGTAGAATTTATCTCCTTCAGGGGATCTCACACCTTTCAATTTAATCATAGCAGTGTCAGACTTCGTGATTAAGTTGGATCCCCCCCGAATCAGACTCCCCCTTGCGTCTCTCTGGGGAGCCCAATTGTACATCTAACAGATCGTCTCCCTCGGTCGCACACTCACCCAGTCGTACACTAGAAGCGTTTGTCAAGCTCATCGAGGTTATCTCATTAGTAGTGTGTTCTGCAGGAATATGAGCCGAAATCGCGGTACTCACATTTTAGTGCACATCACTCTGTCCTATCTGCTCCTTGCTGCTCTCCCCATCTTTATCGATTGCCATCTTGCTGCTGGGTGGACCACGTCCCGAGAACATCCCTGCGACTGTCGGTTGTCCATATTTCCCTGCTGTCTCCAAGGGACGCTGCTCACATAGCTGGCGTTTAGGATGGATCTCCTCCTCCTTCTTGATGCGTGCCAGGGGAGTAGCGTCTTCCCTCTTGTGGCCGGCCAGTGTCTTCCGGGGTGGAGGCAGACCTTGCTGCGAAGCCGACGTGCCGCTCGCACCGCTCGCCATCCGATCCTTAAGGAGTTTAGTGGCTTTTGGAGGCATCCTGAAGCACCATGGGTAAACACCCGCACGGGCGATAAGCCTGCTGAAAGAATCCGTCAACAGGGACACCAGTCGCCGCGTGAGTTGTCCGCTTCCGAAGGTAAGATTCATGGCAGTGATCCCTTACATCTTTATCCTGTGAGGTGGGAGCGGCACACACAGCAGTCACACAGCCACCATTTTGCCTCGGGGAATTTATACGAGATATGGGTTTCAATTAATAAGATCCAGACGGCTTTAGCTATACATTCCATATTGACAATGCCAATAGCTCAGGCATTGCAGAGACTGACTGGCTTTGCCAATGCTTGTTTAAAATCCCATACGCATGTACACAGGATTTTTTTGTAATCAAAGGCATCTCATCTGTATTTACTGAATTTCTCACACTTCAAGTTCTGCCCTCCATTTATCCAGTAACTTAATTATATGTTCCAATTCCATTCTCGAATGGCCAGAAAGATAAATTTACAAGATTTTAGACTACTGAGAAAAAAATACATAATTTATTGCATTAAATGTGTGAGTGACCTGCTTTCTGCAAAATGACCAACATGCAAAGCTATAGAATGGAGACAGGAACACAAATCAAATATTTGTGTTTAGAATAAATGAAAATCTAAATTAAACAAATCTGAGAAAAGATGGATTTATTAACAAGAGATATGTAATAAAGAGAACAATATAAATAGAGAGAAAGGCTCATTTTCACTAATGTATACAAGAGCCTATAGAGAAATGAAGTCTCTTTGGAACCACATCAGAGATATCCTATTTTGAATAAACAGTTTCCTAACGGTTATTACTGTAAGAAAGGGAATTATTAATTGGGGTGGATGGAAGTCCACTATTAGTAATAAAGTCACTAACCTGTAAAGTTCAGTAAAAGATTTCAGTAATTTAAACCTGGGCTCAATCTCTAATAGGTATAGTGCAGAGTAGACAGGATTATTTTAAAGAAAATGTGTAAAGCAATCAGAAGAACCAAAACAGTTAGAAACACACAGCACAATAAAAATCCCAATCCAATTTATAAAAATCGAAATAAATGAATAAAAAGATGACCCTAAAACACTAAAAAACAAATAAGGGAAACCAGGGATGTGATTTTTAAAATAGATGTAAGCGTAAAAAGCACAAAAAATAATACAGCATCCAATGTAAGTCGATTGGAATTAGGGTGCAATTTCAGTTGTATGACGGAACAACACAGGGAAATACTTTGCATGCCTTTACAACGCATTTTTACTCTACATTTTTTTAGAATGCATATATTTTTACAATTCATGACATTAGCACGCATTCTGTATATATATATGTATATATATAAAACATGTATTTGTGGGGGGAGACCCCCCTTATGCCCCAACTTACCTTAAATGCTTTTTAAAGTCACATACGTGGTAAAAGCATGCATCGTAAAAAATGTGTGGTAAAAGCTGTCGCCCGCAATTTCAGGCCAACCACGATGAAACCTGGGCCGGCTACACCAAATGGATTGGTCCGGGTGAAAGTCTCATAGACAAGAAGTTTTAAGTCCAACTTCAGAAGGGTCGCTTTTTTGAAGAAAAGTTTTAAATTGCTTCCAAGTCCCAATGTCTCACTTTTGAGACAAAAAAATCCTCCCCAAGCTGAAACTTAAGCTTCCATTGTGGAACCAAAGACTGGATACCTCAAGTGGGTTGATCTGCTGAAGGTCTGGAGTTTTTGAGACTTGGCGTCTTCTCGCTGAAAAATGTCTAAGTTCCAATGCAGAATGAGACTTAATCTTTTCCTCAGATGTGCAGGGAGCAATTTGTTATGTGGAACTGCCCATCAGAAATGTTTCTCTGCTGGTCCCACAGAAGTTCTGGAGGAAAACTAGAGTAATATACTCTAAAGGCTCCCAGGACCAGGGGGTGGTGGTGGAGGGGAGGCTACTTAAATACTACAAGGGTGTCAAACAGAATCTAACAGCAGGGACCAATCCAGGTCTAGTTGCTACATTTATCATTTGTGGTATACCTTTGTGGTTATATTACCAAATACATAAATTCAAAAACATGAAGCAGAAATTGTATAAACAGAAAGATTCTTGTTGGAACTTTGAAACTAGAAGTGTGCTAATTGCACTGCTTAAGCAATGTTCACTGTGCTACTTACATAAACCTGGCATTGGGCAGATTTGTTGGGAAGATATATACAATCATTTATGTTCAGATTGTGAGAATGGGAATCTCACAATAAAAAGTATCGTGAGAAAGCCGATTTCACTCAGACAGCCACTTTTTAATAACACATTCAAGAATTATAGTCCTTACTGGACAACCTGATTCTTATCTCTCTCGAAATTAAATTCCTACTAATCCTCTGCGTGGAACCACCACAACTTGCATGGTGGTCTTAGGCAGTGAAATCTAGTGATGGTCACCATGCTCTAAACAGATGACTGTTGGTAGTCAGGGCATCATGCCAAACGATACTACCATCAGAGACAATTGAGGCTGTGGTCAGTGAAAAACGTGTGTGTTCCCCCTACCTCTAGATGAATTACTTGACCCAAAACTTTGTTGGGTTGCTGTATCACCAAGTTATGGATGCTCACCGGCTCCACTAAACTCTAAACTACTCCCTTAATTGTAAGCTAGTCAACAGGGCACTTTAGGAAAAAGGACTCTTGAAAATTGTTGTAACTTTGTAGCCACAAAGGAGGTCAGCCAACTGACCCTTGGAGTCTGAATGTTTGTCCTGGGTACAAGTGGGCAGGCCCAGCCCTTCAGTTTCATCAGAGGACTCAAACAGCAGGTGCAGTTCTTCTTTTGTTCTACATGTCTAAAGAGTATTCTGAGGTGGTACTTTAGTGTGCCACATTTATGGTTGGCACCAGCATGTGGGTGGGGGTGATTCCCAGGCACTCCCTAACCAATGAGGTAAAATATACAAGGGGCAACACTACCACCTTTTTTCAGTAGTTCCTCTTTGTCTCAATGCAAATAGGGACAACTGCCATGTCCCTGGGCAGTAACCAGAAAGTCTTCAGCTACACTAAACTTGGACTTTGACAGCAACAAGTGTGTAAGAGAGGGTACTGTGGAAATCACTATTGTCCTTCCAAATCTAATACTAAAAAATCCAGTTTGAAGCAGGCCCTCGACGCACAACAAACCAGAAGACAGAAGGCTGGTAGCACAAAAGCAGGGTACTTCAGCAGGCAGAATTGTATGCTGATCCTTTCAAGGGTAAGACAGTTTTACATATGCCTCAAACAGACATTTAAGGAATGATATGAAACCGTGCTGCCTTCAGAAAGGGCAGCTGACCCTACTCAGAATGTTCATCTGAGTTCAGTGATGAAGGTTCAGCTGAGCTTAGAGGAGTTATACCTACTCATTCAGGTCAATCTGTCAATAAAAGAAGTCTAAGCAATTTCACAACTCATTAAAGACTATGTGCAGGCTAGGCAGCTGTTGGAGAGCTAATGCAAATTAGCCTCCAGGAGCTTCAGGCAAGGTAAAGGTAACTCTAAAAGTAACTTTTTCTTAATTCTAATTAAAAATCAGACTTCTATATTGAATTGGATTTCAATAACTGCTAAAACAGTGGCTTAAATAATTTTCTAGCTGGTCCCAAACCTTAGATTGCAATGCTAATATTTAAACTATACTTTGTTTTTCTATATGGGACATTCTGGCCTGCCACAGTGAAAATTGCTTTTGGGTTCCCTGTCACTGTTGCGACATGAGACATTAGTTTTCTACATATCCCACTTTGAAATACCAGGTATTCTAGCTGGTGGACTACAAGGTCCATGAGGGGTGAAATATTAATATGAAAAGGGAGAACTTTGCCTTCCAAAAAGGGTTGTTTTGACAGGTCGCACTGCAGATTTTACACTGCAGTAGTCAGGCTACAATGGCAGGCCTGAAGATATAATTTGTAGGCTCACTCTGTGGATGGCACAAAAGGTGCTGCAGCCCACAGGTACCACTTGACGTCCATGCTCTGGATGCATTTTCTACACCATATACTAAGAACCTATTAGCAAGATAAATTGTGTCAATAAGGAGTAAGTCAATTTAAACATGTTCAAAGGGGTAGCACTTGCCTTTTATTCCTTTTTAGCAGAGATAACAGTGCACAGAGTTGAACAAAAATAAGGTCCAAAAAAAGGCAAACATTCTCGGGTGACCGAGCACAAAAGGCAGATTTAATAATATTATGAAACCCCTTGTCCCTAATATGAGCTCATAAGGATTGTAGAAGTGAAAGGTCAGCTCTTTTTCTTTACACAAACAGCAACCATGAGATCTTCGTTATGGACCTGATTATGAGTTTGGAGGTCTTACCCCTGTACTAGGCACATATGGTTCAGACTCCAGCAATGGGTAAGTACCTGTAGTAGGTATTTTTCCACATGTCATGCATATGTGTGCACTGCAGTCAAAATATACACACCAAAATTGACATATCTGACAAGTATACACTGCAGTCTGCAGTGTATAATTGTCAGATATGTCAATTTTGGTGTGTATATTTTGACTGCAGTGCACACATATGCATGACATGTGGAAAAATACCTACTACAGGTACTTACCCATTGCTGGAGTCTGAACCATATGTGCCTAGTCCTGTCAATGAGTAAATACTGCAAAAAGGACTTCCCTGGATTTCGGCATCAGCAGGATTGTTTTCTTCAGAGTCAAGATGTTCCTGTGAAGGGGGACCTGGAGAAAGAGATCTACGTGTGGAAGACTGAAGGGTAAAAAAGGTATGCACCCCAAATCCCCAACCGCCACGGTCGGCTAATCGGAAAGCCAACTCGTAATTTGGACGGCAGTGAAACTTCTCTGTACCACCCTATGACAGCTGCTTTCCACCGACCGATGTCTAGCTGGTCAGTGAATGGCTGTCGGAGGTGCTCCAGCGGTCTTTCGAACAGCAATCCAACAACATCGTAACACGGCGAATGGATTGCCTAGTCGGAGGCAGTGAATCCAATGCGGTGGGACAATCTGCTAATAGAGCTATATGCCATCTCCATCTTTACAATGTCTTTAAAAGAGCAGTTAGCGTTTATCTTTACACACATTCTTAGTATCATGGCTCTCCTTCATTGGGATAACAGAATGTGATCACCAGATTTGTTATGTGCTTGATTATGGTAATTTTACTATGTCTATTTTTTTTGTTGCTGGAACCAAGATGCTGCAGCGTACGTGTGAATAATAATAATAATTATGATGTTATGAAGAAGAAGAATAAGAAGAGGAAGAAGAAGATGAAGAAGAAGAAAATAACAACGATATTGATAATATTTAGGATTGTTTTGTCAAAAACAACTTTCCTATGTCAGTGGATCTAACAATTTAGGTTTTGTAAGGACATACTATGTCTTAAATCAATATCCTAACAACCTAGCTATCCTGCGCTTTCCAAAATAGTTCAGTTCATAAATATTTAGTTGTACTTCTCAAGCATGCAAATATAAACTCATCAGTCTAATGATCCCTGAATGCCATTAGTCCACCCTTACCCCAGATTCACAGATTTTCTTTGGGTATATGAAAAAATAACTTTTCTGGTACAGGATGTAGAGAAAGCATGGCGCAGGCCACCACACCTAGGGCCAGATGTACTAAGGTTCCTGTTTGCCTTTCTTAAATAGCAATTCAGAAGGAATTGCTATTTAAGAAATGCAAAAGGATATGTATAAAATTTGCAATTCCCTAATAGCAATTCCTACAGACTAGGAATCGCTATTAGGGAATCGCAAATAGGAAATGCCTATAGGCGAAAAAGGAAATGGTTTGCATTTCCTAAATTGTGATTTCCGAATAGGAAATTGCAGTTCAAGAAATGCAAAGCATGGGTGCCTCTGCGCTTAAGGCCCCCCTGGAGGCACCCTGAATTTCCTAGTGCACATATGCTCTAGGGGCATATGTGTGCTTCATGTCACAATACATTTTTTTATTCTTAATGCATTTTTTTTATTTTGCACATGGTTACCATCGACTTGAAGTCAATGGTAATTGCATTTCCTAAATGCCCAATTCGCTTTTAGGAAATGCTTTGTACATGTGCTTTAGGAATGGCAAATAGTTAATCCCAATTTGCGATTCCTAACTCACAGTCACAATCAGCAAAGTCTACAGTATAGAAATCGCAAATTGAGACTGGTTTTGGCCCTTTGCACATATGAAAAGGCCATTTAGCATTTGTTAACAGACTGAAATAGCAAATCGGCCCATTAAGACATGCTAAATGGCTTTGTACACTTGGCCCTAGACACAGCTTTGTTGTACCTTCCATAGACCCAATGCTAAAAAAAGTAAAAACATGATGGGGGTTGGAAAACACAGCATAACACATCTATTAAAATGTAGTACCTAAAGAAAGCTTCTTTCAACTAATGTAGTGCCAGCTTCACAACCAAACTCACTGATTCTACCACCTTTGTTACAGACATGGTTAAAATGTTATAATGCAAAAAATGGCAAAGCTTTATGTTTCTATTAATTATCATAGTTTTACAATTGGAATTACCACCATTGACTTGGGATAGTAATAATGTTATTTCCAATGCCACTGGAGGTGACCACTTTATAAATATTACAGAATTCTTTTTATTACCAGCCTGAGGTGGCAAGCTGATATTAAAGAGCAAATAAGATAACCCAAATCAGTTTGCGAAGCTGATGCATGTCACACCTATGTAATATCTTGCAATTTACCAAATACAAAATAAATACATGGTAGGTGCTCTGAATGTTAACAATACACCACACATAACTTGTTACGAAAATGTTTTACATGTCATTGGCACAACGTATTGGAGACCTTCGACACAGGCAAGTTAATAGTCTTGAACTACATAATATACATTATGCTGAGTTGTATACATACCAAAATTACTGATCTCACAGTTCATTATTCCTTCTTTGCATGAACTACAACAACAAAATGAATAATGTCAAATTCATACTCATGGTATTATATTTTATTATATAATAATTGTATCTGCATTTTGAAGATATGTTTAATATACCATTATAGAAGGCTTCCAAGGGCTATAGAGGTTGTTAAAGGGCTTGAATTTGAGCTATAAACCTGAGTCGCAGGTAAAAGGGTGGGGGTCACTTTTAAAGTGGCCATCTAGTGACTTGACTGTAAACACAGTTCTCTTTTCCCAACACCAATAATTACCAACAATGAGTACTCTAGAACACTGCTTTATTAATGAGGTCTGCTTGGGTATTAAGATATATTGTGGTATCATTCAAAGGATGGCTCCCTCAACAACAGTATGGCTTGAGGCAGAAGGTCTATAATGCTGTTAGAAAATTCCAGTCACTGATAATACATAATGCTCTAGATTAAAAATAGAAATCAGCCATTATTGGTCCAGTACCACTCCACTGTTCTCAATGGAACTCTCAAAATGTCAATGCTCTAACCCATAAAGTTATTTCAATTCTTGAATAAGTGAATGTTGCACAACTAAGCCAATGAGCATAATAAGTGCATAATTATAATGACCTATTGGCATTTTCAACAAAATGTCTCATGGTACTCTAGACATTTAAAATAAAGTTTATAAATATCACACCTCTAGATGTATGTAGGTAAAACAAAAGTGGTTGTTTACTGAGCTTTGTCAGGTGTTTGCACAGTTAAAATGTGCACTCGACATGCAGACTTTTTTAATGGTAATTAAGTTGATTCAGTGCCTTGTGTTGTTTTGCGCTGCTTTGTGTAGCATTTTGCCACTTGCAAAATCTTAGTAGTAATATATAATTTTCCACACACAGAAAAAAATAGAAACAGGTCGATTACATTTACTTTAATCCATAACATCTTGAGAAGAGATTTGTGATTGCCCATTGTCGGTATCTTATTACATCCCACTCCTAAGATAACATTTGCCAACAACCATAATGCTACATTTTACCTGATAATAGTACCATGAATAAGGGACAAAGTACCCCCTGCTGTACATTATAAAGATATTGCAAGTCACCAAGGAGTTCCATAACCATGTAGAGGAATGAGGCCGAAGATTTGGTTGATTTATCAAAACAAGTTTGTAAACCGCATTGCTAAATCTCTCATTAGTTTTGCAAACAATTTCCACTCACACGCTTTGTGAATATGTGGACAAATACCCATGGGGAAACCTTTTAGACATCAAGCCTGAAAATAATTCCATTGTCAACAGTTATAGTTGCATATGACTTTGTTAAGTGAGCACTGATCCCATCACTGTCACAGTGTTTAAAAATGTTCATTTAGTAAAACGTTGCAATGACTTATACGGTTGGGACCAAATCCAACAAATACATCTCTTTTTTTTCTAACGTTTCTTATTTGGATATACAATTCTGGAAATATACCACTACTGAATTTCAACGTATTCCTCTTTTCAGGAGTGTAGCAGTCCATCGTGTGCTACTATACTTACTCTTCGAGAAGGGAAGGCAAACTCGGCTCTGTATATAAGGCTTCCAGAATGTAAAAGGAATAGAAGACAGGTGAAGGCAAAGACAGCTTACCATAGATGTCCGTGAAGGACAAAGAGGATCTGATGCTACACGACTGGTGGACTTTATTTTACATAGATAACATGGACAATGCAACAATTAAATGAATAATGCACTGGAACTGGAAGCCCCCTGCTCATTCACACCTCCCTCTGGATACCAGGCAAATCAGGAGGGTTTATCAATAAGTCCATACTTTTAGGTAGGGACAAACCCCCTTTTCATTCAAAGATCACTACAGGGGAGGTAGACCACTGGAATTCAAAGGGTGGTTTATGAAATGTTATGGAGTGTCTGGAAGGTGACCGGTTAATTGTTCTCGAACAGTAAAAGAAGCAAGCAAAAGTGGAGTAAACTTCAGCCACTGAGCACATGGCTTCATAAAGCATTGACAGAACAGCAGGGGACACCCAAATAATTAACCAGATCAGCTGAATTTAACATAGTTATCATTGGAGCAATTGTAGATGTCACAACCAGATTAGCTCACATCATTGACTGAGACCTCTGCCAGATAATAAGACATATTTATATTCCAGTTGCAATGAGGGAATCCTAGTGACCATACTCAGTTTTTTTTAGGAGGGAGTGGTGAATGGAGGTTGGCTGGCGTTATGCTGGTGTGGCTTGTTCACACGGAGGAGCCTTCTAGCATATTGCTCACCTCTGCCCATATCCAATAGAACACAACACTGGAGAATGATGAGCTCTGAGATTGCATTAGCATTAGCCTGTGTACCAGTGCGGGGCCTGTTTGTGAGTATTACTGGTGACCACTCAGACCCGTTGATGTCCCTGCCAATTCTGCCACTGCTGTTGTTGCTGTCATTGAAAGACAGCATGGGCCTGGTTGCTAGCCGCTGGTGGTGGTGGAACTGTCCAGAGGCCATCCCGGCCATCCCGGTAGATAGATTTCAGATCTTTTACCCAGAGTCATTTGGATTTCCATTGTAGCTCGCATTAGGAACTTCCTATAAGGCTGGTGTGCTTTTGGGGCTTGATGGGCTACGGTCCTTAATCATATCTTTCCAGCTAGCCAATGTTGAGTATTCCTCTGCACTATAAGCCTTGGTTAGAACTCCGTTTTCTCTTTTGATCCCTTCTGAGTATATAAAGAAGTAACATGACAGTACGGATGCTCCGCTCAAGTAGACTGATTCATGTAAAGGCTTCTAAAAAACACACAAGTGAAAACCCCTCACTAATAAGGCTGCATGTTTTATCTTATTGAAGGGTTTGAACCGTGTTTACTCCTTTATTCAAAAAGAGAATGTGGAGCTAGCTGACATTAATCCAAAGTCAGGTGTGTCCTCTGTTTGCCGAAAGACATCACAAAGTTTGCTTCTCTGTCTCCCCTGACTCCGACTGTTATAAATGCTACAAATCTAGTGTCTGGGGAGGATTACAAACATCATAATGAGGATTTTACATTACCTGATGTGTTGATTTAAGAACCCACTTGTTAAACGAGCTAAACCTCCATGTAACGCCTTCAGGCCAACCACAGAAAACAGGATTGAAGCTTTAGAACAGTACGCCAATGGAACTATCATCTGGTGCCTCAGGGATATCTGCCACCCCTGATTTGGAGTTACTCTGGAATCTGTCCTGCAACCTCCCTGGTCAATATCTTTCAGTTTCTGAATCTCTTAAGTGCTCGGAAAGAATGTTATGGCTCTTAGGCCTACTAGAAACAAACAGTCAATAACGCAGACCACGGAGGAGGAGCCTAGCGCGCACCCAAGATGGCCGCGTAGGTACGAGGCTCCCGAGGACCTCCGCGACCTCCTGCATAAATCCTGACCGAATCCTGTCCTAGATGAGGGGACTGTGTTTCTGAACTCGAGCTGAGGTGACGCCCGTTTTCCGTTTTCAATTCGGACCTCGGACACCGGCGGGAGCACCGATTAAGGTTTGCGGCCTTCTCCACGCCGGCCCCCCGTACTGGAGTTGTGGGGCGATCCGGCGACAAAGTGAATAACAGCGGCGGGCAAGGCTGGGCGACTCGCGCACCCCGCACTTTCACTTTCGCTTTTGCGCCCTCCTTGCTGCCAGGCGAGGTAGGGTCGCGAGGCGGTGTGCGGTGGTGTGGCCTGGTTGGGGTGCCCTGCCGGCCCGCCGGCTGCGGTCCGTCCTGTGGAGCGGTGGTCGCCCCCCCCCGGAGCCCTTGAACGGGATTGTCTACCCCCTTCTTGGGAGCTTGGCTCGATTTGGGACCGCGACCATGGCCACAAAACAAGATGGCGACCGGGCTAAGGTGAAGTCGACCCGTCGTGGCGCGGCCCATCAATCCAACAATATGGACCGCTACACCCTCCAGAAGGGATCTCCAGAGGCGCTGCGTAGATCCCCTACGGGCCCGACTGACGCTCCTGCTCTACCCACGGACCTGACCCTCCGAGATGTCATGGGCGCCATCGCCGAGATGAAGGCCTCGGTGGACCAGCGCTTTGACACTCTGGCGCAGAAGATCGACTCGGTCCTCGTGGACGTGGGCCTCGTGAGAGCCGATCTCTCCAAAACAAATGACCGGGTCGATTCTTTGGCCCACTCTACTTCGGGCCTCACATCCGACGTGGCGGCCCTCCAACAGGAGGTGCGCAGGCTTGGCCAGGCGAGCGCCATGATGCATCGTAGACTGGAGGATTCTGAGGGTCGGGCCCGGAGGAATAATGTCCGCATTATCGGGGTGCCGGAGGGACGCGAGGCAGAGGCAGCGGATCTGTTCGTGGAGGAATTGGTCCTCACCCATCTCCAGCCACGGGGGCTGAGTAAATTTTTTGCAGTGGAACGTGCCCACAGGGTCCCCGGGGGTAGGCCTAAGGTCGGAGCCCCTCCGAGGCCTCTCATCGCCCGGATTTTCAATTTTCGGGACAGGGACGCTATCCTGCAGACCTCCAGGCTACAAGGGCCGGTCAGACTGGACAATATGGATATCAATTTCTATCCTGACTTTACTCCGGCGGTCCAAAAGCAGCGACTGAGTTTTCTCGGTGTCAAACGTCGCCTACGGGACCTGAATATCAAATATGCGATGCTTTTTCCGGCTAAGCTGAGGGTGGAGGTGGATGGCCGCACGCACTTTTTTGATCGTCCCGAGGCGGCCGGGGACTGGCTGGACACTCTGCCCGGAGATCGGGGCCGGGGAGGTGGGGGGGGAGCGGTTGGTGGGGAGGGCCCGCCGGATCAGGACTGAGGGACTAATGGTAGGCCTTGCTCTGGACTGTGTTATTGTCACCATTGACTGTTAGGGTAAGTTCCCCTCCTGCGGAGGTCGTGTGGAGTCTCTTGGGGGATCTCCCTCCTCCTCTGGGGGACTAGTTAGTTTTCTTTCCATGGGGCGACAGGCACACTGCACTTTGGGGGGGCTGTTTGGGCTCATGCAGGGGTGCAGGGTGGGGGGAGTTCTGTTGGGATGGGTGGGTTGGGGTGGGGTGTGGTTCGTTTCTACCGCAAGGCAAACCCTTTATTGTATTGGTTTTTTTGAGATGCTCTCGGGGGGACTAATGATGGCTTCTGTACGTGATGGGGGGTAGGGACCTGACTTTGCTGTCCTGGAACGTTAACGGACTGGGTGATAGGATTAAGCGGGGTGTGGTCCTGCAATATCTGAAACGGATTTCGCCTGATGTGGTCTTTTTGCAGGAGACACACCTCATTGGTAACTCTTATTGTGCCATGAATAGACGTGGTTATCGTTTGGTGGCCCACTCGGGCTTCACATCGGGCTCGCGAGGGGTGGGCATTATGGTCAAGACCTCGCTCCCGCTAGAAATAGACGAGGTGCGCCATGATGAGAGGGGACGCTACACTGTCTTGGTGGGGAGAATGGAGGGCAGGGTAGTCGTCTTTGTCTCAGTGTACGTCCCACCGGGGTTACAGTCCACCACCTTTGCGGACCTGGGACGCCTCCTGCTTGACCTTCCGGGGGGGCTTCTGGTGGTTGGGGGGGACTTCAATGCGGTGGCTTCTGGGACTCTGGATCGTTATCCCCCTAGGGACCTCCCCCGGGCACAAGCGTGGCTGTCTGGCCTTTTGGACACGCTGGGATTGGTGGACTGCTGGCGTCTAAAGCACCCCGCTCAGCTGCAGTACACCTTCCATTCGGGGGCCCATGGTAGCCTTTCGCGGCTTGATTATGTCCTTGTTCCTGCGGCCTATGCCGGGAGAGTGGGGGAGGTGCGCCACCTGGCGCGGGGTATTTCAGATCATTCCCCACTCCTGTTGCACTTTGATGTCTTCCCGAGGGGGGAGGGCAGGGTAGCTCCAATCAATGCCTGGTACCTGCGCGATCCCACTATTCGTGCTGATTTGATTAAATCCTTGCAACGGTACTTTGAGGAGAATGTGGGGTCTGTCCCGTCTGCCATTTCCCTGTGGGAGGCTTTCAAGACTGTGCTTAGAGGGGAGGCCCTCTCCCTTATTTCCCATGCCCGGAGGCGCGCACAGGAGGAGGTGACCCGAGTGGAGGTCGAAATCACTGAACTGGAGGGTGGTCTGGGGAGTGGGGTGACTGACGCTGCGCTGCACGTTTTACACCTTAAGCAGGCGGCCTATAGGTCCCTCGTCACGGAGGCGGCCAGGGGCCTCAGCAGAGAGCAACAGGGGCGATTGTATGATGTGGGTGATAAGGCTGGTAAGTTGATTGCGTGGTTGGATAAGAGGGAGAGAGCTAGTCGTGTGGTCCCGCTGATTGAAAGAATGGATGGTGTACGTGTCACTGAGCCGGAAGGCATTGTCTCCTGCTTCGCGGATTATTTCCGCGAGGTATATTCCCCGGTTTCTCCCTGCCCGGAGGAGGATTCCCATGCCCTGCTGCGTGACATCGCGCTGCCCTCCCTCTCAATGGAGGACAGGGAATTGATGGATGCCGCCCCCACCTCGGACGAAATTGCCCTCGCCATCCGCTCGGTCGCTTCTGGCAAGGCCATGGGCCCGAACGGCATTCCTATCGAGCTGTATAAATTGCGACCGGACGTACTGGCACCTCACCTCCGCGCTATGTTCCTTGCAGCTCACTCGCGGGGCTCCCTCCCGCCGGACCAGCGTCTGGCTACCATCGTGGTTCTCCACAAGGAGGGTAGACCGCGGGACCGGGTTACATCCTACCGGCCTATCTCGCTTTTAAACGCGGAGCCTAAAATCCTCGCCAAGGTGCTCGTTAACCGGCTGGTCGGCGTGGTGGGAGATTTGGTCCACCAAGACCAGTCCGGCTTCATTCCCCATCGCAATACGGCCCTTAATCTGCGGCGCTTGCACGGGGTGCTCGCGCGTGTTCCGTTCGTGCGGGAGCCGGCCATCTTGGCATCCCTGGACGCCACCATGGTGTTCGACACGCTCGAGTGGCCCTACATCTGGGCGATGTTGGCGAAATTCGGATTTGGCCCAGGATTCATCAGTTGGGTCAAATTGTTGTACTCGGACCCATTGGCACAGGTGGTGGTGAATGGTCGAGTCTCGGCCCCATTCGTGCTGGGACGGGGCACACGACAGGGTTGTCCCCTGTCGCCGCTCCTTTTTGCATTGGCCCTGGAACCCCTGGCGGAGTGGCTGCGGTGGCACCCTTCTATCCGAGGTCTCCGTTGGACCCCCGAGTATGAGGACCGCGTGTCCCTCTACGCTGACGATATCCTTTTGTACCTAGCCTCCCCGCGCAAATCACTGATTGTCCTGGTCGATGTTCTGCGCTCCTTTGGCCGAAATTCTGGCCTTGTCATCAACTGGGCTAAATCCTGTGTCTATGTGCTTTCCGGGGAGGCTCCTGTCCTCCCTCGGGGCTGTCCGATCCAGATTGCCTCGCAGGGATTTCGATACCTGGGGGTCTATATCACGCTGGACCCGGTGGCCCGCTACGAGCGAAACTTGCTTCCCCCCCTCCAGCGCTTGAAGGAGGACGTCGCGCGCTGGCGGCGCTTGCCGCTTTCGCCGCTCGGCCGGGCGGCATTGTTCAAGATGATGTCATTGCCGCGCTTTTTGTACGCTCTCCAGAACACTATGGACTTGGTCCCGGCGCGCTACTTCCGTGAGGTGGAAAGCTTACAGCGCCGTCTGTTTTGGGACGGGAGGCCGCGTATAGCCCTGGCAAAATTGACGCTCCCGTGGTACGACGGAGGGATTGCCCTCCCGGATATTAAGCGGTATTACTGGGCCTCCCAGTTAGCTGCAATTAATCACGGCTTCTATGGGCCCGCCCTAAACCCGGCATTTGAAATGGACAAAATGCTCCTGCCCGGTGGCGACTACAATCGAGCGCTCTACACTAGCGTGCCCGATTCCCGCTTGACGGGACCCACGCGTGTCATGGTGCGAGTATGGCACGCGGCTACTGCAGCTATGGGATGGAAGGACCGTTTGACCCGGGCGTCACCGTTGTATGCGTCGGAGAGGCTTGGCTCTTTGTGGACCTCGAAGGGCTTCGAGAGGTGGGACATGATAGGCATCAGTACAGTGGGAGATCTCTGGACGAGGGGAGGATTCAAGACATTCGAGACGCTGCAGGCGGAGTTTCAGCTGCAGGGCAGTGAATACCTTCGCTACCTGCAGGTCCGTCACGCACTGGGTTCCGTCTTCCCAGACGTGGCCTCCATCCCGGAGTCCTCCCCCCTGGAGGATAGAGTGCTAGATGGCCACGTTCCGGACAGCACGATCTCCCTCATTTATAAGAAATTGATAAATGACCGCTCGGGCTTATTGACTGGCCTCCGCGAGGCTTGGGTTGCCGATGGGCTGGAGTTGGACGACGAGGACTGGATTTCCGCGGTGGCCTCTCCGAAGGAGGTGGCCATCCCGGCTCGCCTTCGCTTCGTCCAGCTTAAGATACTCCACCGGGTGTATATGACGGGGCCAAGGCTTCAGCGTATGGGCTATGCCGAGGATGGATTGTGTAAGCGTGGGTGTGGTGCTTTGGTGACTTTTTTACATATTCTGTGGGAGTGTCCGAGGGTGGAGCGCTTCTGGCGTGGTGTGCATGAGGTCCTGCGAGCGGTTACACATGTCGCGCTGTTGCCTGAAGCGAGGAGATGCCTGCTGAATGTGTGGGAACCGACTGATTACTCGGTTCCGCAGACGCGATGGGTGACTCTGGGATATATGATAGCTAAACGTGACATTGCTCAGCTGTGGGGATCTCAGAGGCCCCCGGCGGTGTCGGCTTGGAAAGAACATATGGATTGGTGCATGTTCCGAGAAAAGGTGGTATATGTGGCGCGGGGTAAGCCTGGGGCATGGGTGAAGATATGGGGCCCCTGGAACGCTTACCGCGGGGGTATTTGCGAGCCGCCGTTGTTGCCTCCTGCGTCACCAGCTCCATCCCCATAGTTGACCCCCTCCCTCAGCCCTGGGCACATTGTTCTCCCAGTCCTGGATCAGTTTCCCTCCCCCCCTCTGGCTTTCTTTAGATGGTTGGGGTTCCCCACTTGAGGAGCACATGTCGTCATTTTTGATCGTGGGTTGCCTTGCGGGTGTGGTTTTATGTTGTTGTGTTGTAGAAAACGAAACCGTATTGTGGGTTCAGAGTTATGTGGCCCACGTTGTTGATACCTCCTGCTTTATCGTCTATGCAAAGCCAAGTGCCTTATTAGTATGTATGTCATGTGCTTCTGTCACTTTAGCGGCCGGCCGGAAGGTTGTAGGCCCATACTTGTATATATTTGAGATTGCAATAAACGGTTTCAAAAAAAAAATAAATAAAAAAAAAAAAATAACGCAGACCACATTCAGGAATCCTTATATATGATCTTGAAAGTTCTAGTAGGACTAAAAGGAGAGGAGGACCCTTTAAATCAGGTTACGTACTTGGCAATCAATAAGAGGGAAGGAAGCAATTCTTTTAATTTTGGTGCAGAGGTTCTCCACCACAATCCTCGGGCAAAGTTTGGATCTAACGCCTGTGGGTTACAATTTTGTGAATTGTTGTGCCTGGGGGTAGATACTTCCCAGCAGGTCTGTTACGTGATCGTGTTCTCCTTTGGTAAAGCAAGGGTTCTGTTTCAGTGCTAAGTAGTTGAAAATCTGGCTCTGCAAAATAGTGACTTCTTTCAATGTTGTGGGATTGATGTAAATCCAGTACACTGGGGGAAAAAAAGCTATAAACAACAATATAAAAACTTGAATAGCTGCTTCCTGGAGTGTTATCCCTTGGCTTTGAACGAGGTATCCGGCAAAGCTTCTACAGGTCTCTGTAGTGAATGTAAGGAGATATGTGGTTAATTGTGGTACCATGGGGTCAGGGTTCCTCTTCCTATAATTGAGGGTGATCTATCTAAATGCAATTGATTGGCCAGTACACTCAATGGTGCCTGTACATCGGGCCCAATGTTTAAATCTTATAGTTATTAATAGCCCAACAGTAATAATTTGAAATTTAATTACAATAGTATTGTAGATACTTACATTATTTTCCAGGCTGTAAACATTACCCCAATCATGGATGAGAGCATGAGGAATACAATTTTTGTTGTAAATGCTTATATTTCCCCAGATTCACATCATAATAAATTGCTACCTGACCTTTTCACTTTTAGAGGCATGGCTATGGGTTAGAGGGGGGAATGCCTGGTTATCTTAGTTGGAGATTTAAATTATAAGGTTTCTAACTACTCTATAATCTTGTTTGCTGATGTTGAAAGAGAAGAATTGTTACATATTCCCCCAACCCACTAACCATCAAAAGTAAAAACAGATAAGAGTGGACAATTACTCATTGTCCTACTAATAAAGAATCACTGTGTGATTTTAAATGGTAGATTTCTGTTTCTAATTGTATATCTGACTTGGAAAAATGTAGACAGCCCGCTTAGAGATCATAGAACTCTAGAAATTTCTCTAGAGGTCAGTATGTCACAAGTCGGGTTGTGGAAATTTGATTGAGCTAATTCCAAGTTTAATAAGGTACAATGCAGTGGATCTCCGTAAGGATTTCTAACCCAAAAGGGCTATATTAAAAGGCAGTTAATAACATAAGCCTCTTGAAAGCTTATGTATGTTGCTTTTTTTGTAAATATACGAAGCAGATTATTAGTAAAGACTATCAGATCCCTTCTAAATTGTCTCATAAACCTTTGTGCTTTCCTCTCCTCACTATGAATAAAGAAATAAATTGATTAAACAGAATTAATAGATCTCTTTCGCAAAAGAAAGAGACGGACTGATAATCTTACTGAAGAGGAGAAGAAGCTGTTTGAAGGTTGGTTTGAACAAACAGAATTCGGAAACTAAAAGGGATTGATGTAGGAGAAGCTACATTTAGGAAGTATACGAGAAAAGTTTGGGAATCTATTTCTGTCTATTGTGGGTCAAGAGTGAGATCTAGCCCCTCTCTCATAAGTGAGGATATATCAGTGAGTTTTATCACCCCAGTTTGGACCCAGCCATATGCAAATCAGTCTTGACCCTATTCCTCATGGGAGCAGGCCAGTCCAAACTGCCAAACCAGTAAACCGTAAACAAGCATCCTGGGACAGGTTTTGGGGCATCACTCCTCATCAGCCAGGCTAGTTTGAATCCAGTAGTGTAGTGAGCATGGGACCCACTTGGAGCGACAAAAGCAAAAGCAACAAATGATGGATGGAATGCTGAACAATGCAAACATTCACATTCAGTCACAAAGATCTGGGTTTAAACCATTGTTCTTTTGCTCAGCACGCCAATCAAGACTGATTTGCATATAGCTGGGTTTAAACTGGAATGATAAACAATTGATTTAGGCCCAGATCCCTGTACTGGGGTGAATGTTTGACATGATTCATCATTCTATCCATGAGTTGTTCTTTTTGCATTTGTCACCACGAGTGGGACAAGTATGCCCAGAGGCAGGTCCTGAGCTCTCCATGCCACTGGAGTCAAGCTAGCCTGGCTGATGAGGGGTGAAACCCTGAAACAAGTCCCAGGATGCTTATTTCAGGTCCAGGGAGGACCAGGCCTAGACTGTTCCCATTGGGAGCAGGGTCAAGACTTATTTGCATATGACTGGGTTTAAACTGGAATTGCATGGGGAGCAAACAAAATGATGGAATTAGGCTCAGACCTCTGTACTCGGGTGAATGTTTGACCTTGTTCAACATTCTGTCATCAATTGTTCTTTTTACACTTTCAATAAGTGGCATTTTCAAAATTGTATTCTAACATCTGACTTTACCATTAAAGAGGATTTGAAGTTACAGTTCATTTGAGTGTAAACAGCATATATCTTTATCTGCTCCCAATCTGAAGTTAGCACTTATTAAATGTAATAAGGTAATCCAGAGTATGAAAGAAATAGGCCTTGCAACAGTGAAAAACGACTTTAGGCATTTTTTATTGTTAGGGCATGTAAAACCTAAGCACACATGTCCTAATTGTTAAATAATAGGCACCCTGCCCTGTGAGTCTTTAGGGCCTACATTAGGTATGGCTTACAGGCATTAAAAGGATCATTTAGGCCTGGCTAAAGATGTATTTTGCCATATTTAAAAATGCATTGCTGCTTCCTACTAGTAGCATTTCATTACAGGCCCTGTGTACCTGTAGTACCATATACTAGGGACTTACAAGTAAATTGAATGTACCAGTAATGTGTAGGTAAATCCTATCATATTTTTTAAGGGAGAACACAAGCACTTTACAACTGGTTAGCAGGAAAAAAGAGTCATAAAAAGCCAACAGGAAAATGTTCAGAAAAGGAAGTTAAAGGAAAGCAAGAATCTTCAGCGACCATGCAGAAAGGGCCAGGTCCATCAAGGAATATTGTCTTTATGATAAACAGTGTTTAGAGGGTAGCTGAGAAAATAGCGATCAGCACCAACACTTCATTTGACTGTGGTACCTCGGTTCTAATTAAAGGGATACACATATTTATTTTTACTCCCAAATGAATATATTTATGGTTGTATGTTTTGATTTTCTGTTTTAGGCTGCCTGTTATGTCATTGCTATACAGTGACTGGGACAGTCAAGATCTCCAATATGTAGACTTCCGGGAACAAGGAATGGGACCAATCAACACATACCTTTATAATAAAGGTGTAAGACTGTGCCATTAAATAGAAAAACATATTGAGGCACTTCATCCTTCATTTGAACAGTCCTAAAACATTTGGTAGAGCCAACACAAGCATATTGGCCAGGTGCACTGGCTGGTTCATCTTAAACATACACACAGGGGCTTATTACAATGTTGGTCGGAGTTGCCTCCGACCGACACCGTCTCAGTCTCGGACCGACGGACTAATTACATTGTGACCGAACACTGTTTGGTCGGATACTCACATTTCTCTATGGGAGCTTGTGTTACAGCCATAAACCGGCCGTAATACAGAATCCCATAAAGTAATGTGCGTGTGTGTAAAACCCTGCACCCTGTGGCAGGCACCGCATGGTGTCTGCCACACAGTGCATGGAGTTACAGGGGGTACCCTAGGTACCCCGTTGGCCAACAACCGTAGGCCGCAGAGGCAAGTGGGCACTGCTAGGAGCCCCCCAAAGTTGCTTTCTAAAATGTCTGGCACGGAAAGGCTGTGGGAAACCGACATCGTATTCCCGATGGCGGAAAGGTTGTCCATAGGGCATTACGGTGCGGTTCCGTCCAGCCACAAGACACTGAGAGCCGGTCGGAACTGCAACGAAATGTCCGGCTGGTGTATGCTCCTACCGCTAACGTCGTAATTCGGCTGTCGGACCGCAAACTGACAGTGTTGTCGGAAAGCCTCAGATCTCAGTCGGAAAGCTTCTGACTAGCAGTCGAAGGCTTTCCGACCGACATTGTAATCGGCCCCACAGTGTCTTCAAGGAAATATTTGAGAAATATCAAGCACAGGGTACTTACATAAAGGCACCAACTTGAACATCTAAGTCCAAGTATTGTAAGAAACAAAGAACATAAACTTATTAAATGGATCATCCCAAAACAGAAGTGCTTCGATAGGTATACAAAATGTTCACGCACCCAATGCACCACTGACAAATTCCACCCCCACAAAAAATTGACAAAATCTCTAGGCCAGGGAAAACTTAAATTACCTTAGTGTAATTCACATAATTTCCAGCATTTCGTATTATACTTTTTACATAAAACTGTAAAATTAAGCCGTTATGTCCCTTGGTGTAACTGGAGGTCACTCAGGAAAAATTCCTATTGAGGGAGCCCGGGAATAGAGCAAACGGACATAACGTGAGCTGTTCATGTTAACTGCATTTGTGTTTTTTGCACTTTCTTTTTAGTGAAGTGCCTCCTTTCAATCAAAATTGACGCAAGGATGTATTTTGCAGTAAAACAGAACGTAAAATGCCAGATCTGCATTTTGACTAATTTCATGTCCTATACCCAATTGTCATGTAAATTACACAAAAGGAAATTACGCAAATTTTGCACAGCCCTTAAAATGACAAAGCAGCATATAATTTTCCTAGGATCCCTCAGTGAGCTAAACATTTGATGCTGACTGTAGGACCTGGGGTCTCCAGGCCCTATGGGGCGGTAACGTGACACGAGCGGTCGGGCCACCAAAGGTCTATGTGTAAAGCAACCATACAACACGCACCTCACATGGGACGAGGAACACACACAATAAGTGACGCCACACTGAAGGAGTTAGGTAAATACTCAAGTTTATCCAAGTAGATCAGGTTAGATGCAGTTCATGAGGTAGCAGTACATTTCATAAGCTGATAACACAATTCCTAGCGATATACATATCAGTCAGGAGTTAACAAAGTTGGTCATACCCTAAATGCAATTCATGAAATATCAGTACTGCCTGAGGGACAACTACTATTCACGTAGGTGTCCAAGCGCGCTTCACTTGCCTGTAGCGCATTAGGGGGGTGATTGCAGCGCTGGCGCGCTAACTGGTGACGACCTCAGAACGGGGCATCTAGCACCGAGAGCTACTCGTAATAGATGACATTTAGCACTTCAATATGGAACATGAATAACAGAGCGCTACTCGTAATCAATAGCATGTAGTACTTCAATATGGGCGTGAATAACAGAGCGCTACTCGTAATCAATAGCACGTAGCACTTCAATATGGAACATGAATAACAGAGCGCTACTCGTAATCAATAGCAAGTAGCACTTCAATATGGAATATGAATAACAAAGTGCTACTCGTGATCAATAGCACGTAACACTTCAATATGGCACATGAATAACAGAGCGCTACTCGTAATCAATAGCACGTAACACTTCAATATGGCACATGAATAACAGAGCGCTACTCGTAATCAATAGCACGTAGCACTTCACTATGGCACCTGGATAACAGAGCGCTACTCGTAATCAATAGCACGTAGCGCTTCAATATGGCACATGAATAACAGAGCGCTACTCGGAATCAAGGACAGTCAAGGCTTCCCACGTGGCTGTCAGCAGGGAGCGCACGGGACTTGCGGAGCGAGTCTCTCGGGCTCCGGTGCAGTTTGTAGGGCACCGCGCTTCAGTGCAGTCACGGGGACACCAGGGAGGGATCCCTCGGCGGGGTCTCTCTGTCGCGAAGACAAGGGGGACTCCCACGGAGAGGGAAGCCGGGCTGAGGGTGCGGTGTGGCTCCCAACCAGTAGGGGGCGCACCAGGGACAATCCCAGCCTCCGGGCTTACCTCGTCCTCGGCGTCGGAAGGCGTCCGCTCCAGCGACGATGGGGAAACTCGGCCCAGGCCTCGCGCACCTTCTCACACAGCTGCGACGGCAGCGGCGGGGCCCAGGGCTTCTCACTGGCCTCGCGACTCTGCAGCCCACTTCTTCCGGCCTCCGGGCCGCGGCGGTGAGCGCGCTGGCTTCCACGTCACAGGGGGATGCTCAAGTTAAGGATGGGGTTCCGCGCTCAGCGGAGCACGCTGCCGGGGGTCCCAGGCCAGGTCAGGGAGCGCAGGGGTCACAGCGCTAATACCTGGTCGATCCCCGGTGGCTCTTCAATCTGCTTTGCATACGGCTTCAGGGGTCAGTCTGGACACGCAGTCTTAGCGCTTGGCATATAGGTTTAGAGTTCAATCTGGACACGCAGTCTCAGTGCTTGGCATATAAGTTTAGAGTTCAATCTGGACACGCAGTCTCAGTGCTTGGCAGATAAGTTTCTGTTCTTAGATGTTAGGTGAAGTCTTGTTGGCGCAGATGTAGCTGGCGCCCTTAAGGGGTTCTGTTACAGGGGGGTAGGGATGGGGAAGGCGACTAGGTCCTTCCTAGTCAGGCTGGCAGAGGTTCTCTGGGTTTTCCTACTGCTGGGCAAGATCAGTGGGTTTCACAGGGTCCCTCACTCACTTAAGAGGCAGCACCTAAATCCTGTCACTCTCAGAGGCATAAGTCCCTGGCTAGGCCCTACCGCCTACACTCCTGGTGGATTCTTCCAGCTCTGCTTCACCCCACTGGCCAACTCAACACAAAAAGTTCCCTCCCTCACTTAAGTAGCCCTAGGTCAGGTGACCTCTAGCCAAGGCGGCAAAAGAAAAACCACACCTCCCTTCTAGAAGGTTCCAGCACATTCCAGGAGCTTCCCCACTCTACCTATGGGACAAAAAGGCGGGCTGGTGTCGCAACATTGTTGTGGGGTTCCAGCCAGCTCCTGGCAGCTAGGGTGCTACTAGAACAGGCCACTCTGCAGTAGCAGGGGCTTGTGGCAGCCATCTTGGGTGAAGGGAGCACCTGCACCTTAACACTACAAAAACAAAAAAAATTCAGGGAAAAAGGGCCAAGTCCAACATAACCCCCTTCCAGCCAAAAGCCAGGGTAGACCGATCAATGCCTTGATGGTCTTCCCTGCTTGGGGCGAGAAAAGGTGGACGCAGGCCCGCAACTGCAGATTCTCTTCCACTCTGGAACCCGATGGTTCCCTCTCAATCCTTCCTGGACCAACGAAACCACCCCACTGGGGCTCCCTAGCTAGTTGTGGCCAGGACCGGCCCCTGGGCCATCCAGATGTCTCTGGCCCTCGTGGTCTCGCAGAGTGGGGGGCAGTAGCCCCAGGCCTGTAGTGCCCGATGACCACTCTCCTACTCTTCCTTGCAGTCCTAAACTGCCTCTGGTCCTTCCACCTGGGGTCCACACCCTTAGGCTGACCAGCCTTCAGGGGCGAGGCTCTCCTCTCCCTAACTCTCCTTCTGGGGTTCCTCACCCTACCCTGCGAGGCACCCTCAGACCACCACTGTCTCCTCAGTACAGGGCCTTGACCCTTCAACTGCTTTTTCAACCTAGGGTCTAAACCCTTAGGCTGAGCCGGTGCCCGAGGCGAGACCTTCCTCCCTCTGCACCCCCTTCCAGATTTCAGCACCCTCCTAACGGGAAAAGTACCCCTGGAAGTCAATTTCGGGGGGACCCTGTTAACAGAGGCCCCACCCGCCAGGTCAGGCAACCCCTGAGCCTGGCACCCCAGCCCAGGATCTAAATCCTGCAACTGGGCCAACCCCAGAACCTCAGGCTTGCTGGTTACAGTCGCCCTGGGTCCTCCTGACACTAGGGGCTCCCTTTCCTCGGGCGGCACATCGGGACAGCCTAGGCTCCCAACCTGGGGCTCCCTTGCGGAACTCTCCTGGTCCTGAGACTGGGGTTGGGGCACCTCGGGACTCCTCCCCGTCTCACTCCTTCCTATGGATAGGTCGTGAGGCCCTACAACCCTCTCTCCCTGGGACCTAGCTGGGCTATCTGCCACCTCCCCCACCTCGCTGGGTTGGAAGAGCCCTGCACCACCCCCTTCAGGGTCACCCACCAATGCCTCCTCAGACCCCCTGGTGATGTCATCCTGGGGTAAATAAAATTCCAGCTCCTGTGGAGCTTTCGGTATGCTGCCACCAGTGTCCTCACTGGACACATTCATCTGGAGGGCACGCAGCTCCAACTCCTTTAGCCGAAGCTTGTGCGCCATCTTCATTTCCTCTATTGCCCATCTCTTGTTTTCCCTTTCCTGTTCCAATTTGGCTAATTCCTTTTCTTGTTCCAATTTGGCCAATCCTTTTTCTTGTTCCAATCTGGCCAGCTCCCACTTTAACTGCCTCTCTTCCCTTCTGTCCTCATACTCCTTTGGAGACGCGCTCCTACTAGACCCTGTCCTACTACTGGCCCCAGAACGTCTCCCTGGGGGCACGTTTTCAGACACATCTACATTTAATATGTCGATCACTTCTTGGGCGCTCTCCTCCTGAGGTGCATCTGGTGCCTCCTGTCCCTCATCCCCTCTCCCTTCTGGGTGGGCTTCTACCCATGCCCTAATGGCGGTGCGGAGTTCCGGTCCTTTGGCCTTCTGCATCCCAGGCACCCCCATCCCCTGCCCGAACTCCCTCAGTTGCTTTACAGTATACCCCTCGAGGTCAGCTAACCGGAATTCCATTCTGGCAGGTGGGGACCTAGACACTAAGGAGAAAATTTCCTAGGGTATAGGTAACAGTTATCAGCTAACCAGGACTCTTGCACTCTCAGCCTGGACAGTGGAAATAATAATGCAGCAATCCACGGTTTCAGAGCTCTGGAACAAATAGGCGTTTAATTGTGGCGCCCTCCGCCTCACGGAAGGGTGCTGTATGGTCACAGGTCCTAGGACCCCACCGCTCGCCAACAATGTAGGACCTGGGGTCTCCAGGCCCTATGGGGCGGTAACGTGACACGAGCGGTCGGGCCACCAAAGGTCTGTGTGTAAAGCAACCATACAACACGCACCTCACATGGGACGAGGAACACACACAATAAGTGACGCCACCCTGAAGGAGTTAGGTAAATACTCAAGTTTATCCAAGTAGATCGCGTTAGATGCAGTTCATGAGGTAGCAGTACATTTCATAAGCTGATAACACAATTCCTAGCGATATACATATCAGTCAGGAGCTATCAAAGTTGGTCATACCCTAAATGCAATTCATGAAATATCAGTACTGCCTGAGGGACAACTACTATTCACGTAGGTGTCCAAGCGCGCTTCACTTGCCTGTAGCGCCTTAGGGGGGTGATTGCAGCGCTGGCGCGCTAACTGGTGACGACCTCAGAACGGGGCATCTAGCACCGAGAGCTACTCGTAATAGATGACATTTAGCACTTCAATATGGAACATGAATAACAGAGCGCTACTCGTAATCAATAGCATGTGGTACTTCAATATGGGCGTGAATAACAGAGCGCTACTCGTAATCAATAGCACGTAGCACTTCAATATGGAATATGAATAACAGAGCGCTACTCGTAATCAATAGCACGTAACACTTCAATATGGCACATGAATAACAGAGCGCTACTCGTAATCAATAGCACGTAGCACTTCAATATGGAATATGAATAACAGAGCGCTACTCGTAATCAATAGCACGTAACACTTCAATATGGCACATGAATAACAGAGCGCTACTCGTAATCAATAGCACGTAGCACTTCACTATGGCACCTGGATAACAGAGCGCTACTCGTAATCAATAGCACGTAGCGCTTCAATATGGCACATGAATAACAGAGCGCTACTCGGAATCAAGGACAGTCAAGGCTTCCCACGTGGCTGTCAGCAGGGAGCGCACGGGACTTGCGGAGCGAGTCTCTCGCGCTCCGGTGCAGTTTGTAGGGCACCGCGCTTCAGTGCAGTCACGGGGACACCAGGGAGGGATCCCTCGGCGGGGTCTCTCTGTCGCGAAGACAAGGGGGACTCCCACGGAGAGGGAACCCGGGCTGAGGGTGCGGTGTGGCTCCCAACCAGTAGGGGGCGCACCAGGGACAATCCCAGCCTCCGGGCTTACCTCGTCCTCGGCGTCGGAAGGCGTCCGCTCCAGCGACGATGGGGAAACTCGGCCCAGGCCTCGCGCACCTTCTCACACAGCTGCGACGGCAGCGGCGGGGCCCAGGGCTTCTCACTGGCCTCGCGACTCTGCAGCCCACTTCTTCCGGCCTCCGGGCCGCGGCGGTGAGCGCGCTGGCTTCCACGTCACAGGGGGATGCTCAAGTTAAGGATGGGGTTCCGCGCTCAGCGGAGCACGCTGCCGGGGGTCCCAGGCCAGGTCAGGGAGCGCAGGGGTCACAGCGCTAATACCTGGTCGATCCCCGGTGGCTCTTCAATCTGCTTTGCATACGGCTTCAGGGGTCAGTCTGGACACGCAGTCTCAGCGCTTGGCATATAGGTTTAGAGTTCAATCTGGACACGCAGTCTCAGTGCTTGGCATATAAGTTTAGAGTTCAATCTGGACACGCAGTCTCAGTGCTTGGCAGATAAGTTTCTGTTCTTAGATGTTAGGTGAAGTCTTGTTGGCGCAGATGTAGCTGGCGCCCTTAAGGGGTTCTGTTACAGGGGGGTAGGGATGGAGAAGGCGACTAGGTCCTTCCTAGTCAGGCTGGCAGAGGTTCTCTGGGTTTTCCTACTGCTGGGCAAGATCAGTGGGTTTCACAGGGTCCCTCACTCACTTAAGAGGCAGCACCTAAATCCTGTCACTCTCAGAGGCATAAGTCCCTGGCTAGGCCCTACCGCCTACACTCCTGGTGGATTCTTCCAGCTCTGCTTCACCCCACTGGCCAACTCAACACAAAAAGTTCCCTCCCTCACTTAAGTAGCCCTAGGTCAGGTGACCTCTAGCCAAGGCGGCAAAAGAAAAACCACACCTCCCTTCTAGAAGGTTCCAGCACATTCCAGGAGCTTCCCCACTCTACCTATGGGACAAAAAGGCGGGCTGGTGTCGCAACATTGTTGTGGGGTTCCAGCCAGCTCCTGGCAGCTAGGGTGCTACTAGAACAGGCCACTCTGCAGTAGCAGGGGCCTGTGGCAGCCATCTTGGGTGAAGGGAGCACCTGCACCTTAACACTACAAAAACGAAAAAAATTCAGGGAAAAAGGGCCAAGTCCAACATAACCCCCTTCCAGCCAAAAGCCAGGGTAGACCGATCAATGCCTTGATGGTCTTCCCTGCTTGGGGCGAGAAAAGGTGGACGCAGGCCCGCAACTGCAGATTCTCTTCCACTCTGGAACCCGATGGTTCCCTCTCAATCCTTCCTGGACCAACGAAACCACCCCACTGGAGCTCCATAGCTAGTTGTGGCCAGGACCGGCCCCTGGGCCATCCAGATGTCTCTGGCCCTCGTGGTCTCGCAGAGTGGGGGGCAGTAGCCCCAGGCCTGTAGTGCCCGATGACCACTCTCCTACTCTTCCTTGCAGTCCTAAACTGCCTCTGGTCCTTCCATCTGGGGTCCACACCCTTAGGCTGACCAGCCTTCAGGGGCGAGGCTCTCCTCTCCCTAACTCTCCTTCTGGGGTTCCTCACCCTACCCTGCGAGGCACCCTCAGACCACCACTGTCTCCTCAGTACAGGGCCTTGACCCTTCAACTGCTTTTTCAACCTAGGGTCTAAACCCTTAGGCTGAGCCGGTGCCCGAGGCGAGACCTTCCTCCCTCTGCACCCCCTTCCAGATTTCAGCACCCTCCTAACGGGAAAAGTACCCCTGGAAGTCAATTTCGGGGGGACCCTGTTAACAGAGGCCCCACCCGCCAGGTCAGGCAACCCCTGAGCCTGGCACCCCAGCCCAGGATCTAAATCCTGCAACTGGGCCAACCCCAGAACCTCAGGCTTGCTGGTTACAGTCGCCCTGGGTCCTCCTGACACTAGGGGCTCCCTTTCCTCGGGCGGCACATCGGGACAGCCTAGGCTCCCAACCTGGGGCTCCCTTGCGGAACTCTCCTGGTCCTGAGACTGGGGTTGGGGCACCTCGGGACTCCTCCCCGTCTCACTCCTTCCTATGGATAGGTCGTGAGGCCCTACAACCCTCTCTCCCTGGGACCTAGCTGGGCTATCTGCCACCTCCCCCACCTCGCTGGGTTGGAAGAGCCCTGCACCACCCCCTTCAGGGTCACCTACCAATGCCTCCTCAGACCCCCTGGTGATGTCATCCTGGGGTAAATAAAATTCCAGCTCCTGTGGAGCTTTCGGTATGCTGCCACCAGTGTCCTCACTGGACACATTCATCTGGAGGGCACGCAGCTCCAACTCCTTTAGCCGAAGCTTGTGCGCCATCTTCATTTCCTCTATTGCCCATCTCTTGTTTTCCCTTTCCTGTTCCAATTTGGCTAATTCCTTTTCTTGTTCCAATTTGGCCAATCCTTTTTCTTGTTCCAATCTGGCCAGCTCCCACTTTAACTGCCTCTCTTCCCTTCTGTCCTCATACTCCTTTGGAGACGCGCTCCTACTAGACCCTGTCCTACTACTGGCCCCAGAACGTCTCCCTGGGGGCACGTTTTCAGACACATCTACATTTAATATGTCGATCACTTCTTGGGCGCTCTCCTCCTGAGGTGCATCTGGTGCCTCCTGTCCCTCATCCCCTCTCCCTTCTGGGTGGGCTTCTACCCATGCCCTAATGGCGGTGCGGAGTTCCGGTCCTTTGGCCTTCCGCATCCCAGGCACCCCCATCCCCTGCCCGAACTCCCTCAGTTGCTTTACAGTATACCCCTCGAGGTCAGCTAACCGGAATTCCATTCTGGCAGGTGGGGACCTAGACACTAAGGAGAAAATTTCCTAGGGTATAGGTAACAGTTATCAGCTAACCAGGACTCTTGCACTCTCAGCCTGGACAGTGGAAATAATAATGCAGCAATCAACGGTTTCAGAGCTCTGGAACAAATAGGCGTTTAATTGTGGCGCCCTCCGCCTCACGGAAGGGTGCTGTATGGTCACAGGTCCTAGGACCCCACCGCTCGCCAACAATGTAGGACCTGGGGTCTCCAGGCCCTATGGGGCGGTAACGTGACACGAGCGGTCGGGCCACCAAAGGTCTGTGTGTAAAGCAACCATACAACACGCACCTCACATGGGACGAGGAACACACACAATAAGTGACGCCACCCTGAAGGAGTTAGGTAAATACTCAAGTTTATCCAAGTAGATCGCGTTAGATGCAGTTCATGAGGTAGCAGTACATTTCATAAGCTGATAACACAATTCCTAGCGATATACATATCAGTCAGGAGCTATCAAAGTTGGTCATACCCTAAATGCAATTCATGAAATATCAGTACTGCCTGAGGGACAACTACTATTCACGTAGGTGTCCAAGCGCGCTTCACTTGCCTGTAGCGCCTTAGGGGGGTGATTGCAGCGCTGGCGCGCTAACTGGTGACGACCTCAGAACGGGGCATCTAGCACCGAGAGCTACTCGTAATAGATGACATTTAGCACTTCAATATGGTACATGAATAACAGAGCGCTACTCGTAATCAATAGCATGTGGTACTTCAATATGGGCGTGAATAACAGAGCGCTACTCGTAATCAATAGCACGTAGCACTTCAATATGGAACATGAATAACAGAGCGCTACTCGTAATCAATAGCACGTAGCACTTCAATATGGAATATAAATAACAGAGCGCTACTCGTAATCAATAGGGGTGGGCGGAATTTGCGGAATTAACCTTCGCAAATTATCGCGAGAATGTTTAAAATTATCGCAAACAAGCAGAAATATCGCGAAGATGCGGAAGTTTTTTTCCGGCATGTTCGCGAGATTTTCTGCATGGTTGCGGGTCGCCAACTTACCCATGTGGTTGCTTGCGGGCGCGGCCATCTTGTTTTGAGTTGTTCTCGCGGTGCATGATCGCGAGAAGAAAGACGTGATCGCGCGACGCATGACGTCACTGCGGGCGCGAACTGTCGCGAGACAGCGCAAATGGCTAAAAACAATACAACATCTCATGGAGAACGCGACCGGATCAAGAAAACTTGTCGGCGAACGCAGGGATTCAGGTAAGGCGATCGCGCGCGCGCGAGAATGTATCATTTTACAGCGCGAGCAAGAAACAAATTATCGCCAAGCTGCGGAAACCGGAATTTTTGACATTTTCGCGCTCTCCGCGGAACGCAAAAATGTCAAATTATCGCAATTTCCGCGAACGGAACGAAATTTTTGCCCAGGCCTAGTAATCAATAGCACGTAACACTTCAATATGGCACATGAATAACAGAGCGCTACTCGTAATCAATAGCACGTAACACTTCAATATGGCACATGAATAACAGAGCGCTACTCGTATTCAATAGCACGTAGCACTTCACTATGGCACCTGGATAAGAGAGCGCTACTCATAATCAATAGCACGTAGCGCTTCAATATGGCACATGAATAACAGAGCACTACTCGGAATCAAGGACAGTCAAGGCTTCCCACGGGGCTGTCAGCAGGGAGCGCACGGGACTTGCGGAGCGAGTCTCTCGGGCTCCGGTGCAGTTCGTAGGGCACCGCGCTTCAGTGCAGTCACGGGGACACCAGGGAGGGATCCCTCGGCGGGGTCTCTCTGTCACGAAGACAAGGGGGACTCCCACGGAGAGGGAACCCGGGCTGAGGGTGCGGTGTGGCTCCCAACCAGTAGGGGGCGCACCAGGGACAATCCCAGCCTCCGGGCTTACCTCGTCCTCGGCGTCGGAAGGCGTCCGCTCCAGCGACGATGGGGAAACTCGGCCCAGGCCTCGCGCACCTTCTCACGCAGATGCGACAGCAGCGGCGGGGCCCCGGGCTTCTCACGGGCCTCGCGACTCTGCCGGGCACTTCTTCCGGCCTCCGGGCCGCGGCGGTGAGCGCGCTGGCTTCCACGTCACAGGGGGATGCTCAAGTTAAGGATGGGGGTTCCGCGCTCAGCGGAGCACGCTGCCGGGGGTCCCAGGCCAGGTCAGGGAGCGCAGGGGTCACAGCACTAATACCTGGTCGATCCCCGGTGGCTCTTCAATCTGCTTTGCATACGGCTTCAGGGGTCAGTCTGGACACGCAGTCTCAGCGCTTGGCATATAGGTTTAGAGTTCAATCTGGACACGCAGTCTCAGTGCTTGGCATATAAGTTTAGAGTTCAATCTGGACACGCAGTCTCAGTGCTTGGCATGTAAGTTTCTGTTCTTAGATGTTAGGTGAAGTCTTGTTGGCGCAGATGTATCTGGTGCCCTTAAGGGGTTCTGTTACAGGGGGGTAGGGATGTAGAAGGCGACTAGGTCCTTCCTAGTCAGGCTGGCAGAGGTTCTCTGGGTCCTCCTACTGCTGGGCAAGATCAGTGGGTTTCACAGGGTCCCTCACTCACTTAAGAGGCAGCACCTAAATCCTGTCACTCTCAGAGGCATAAGTCCCTGGCTAGGCCCTACCGCCTACACTCCTGGTGGATTCTTCCAGCTCTGCTTCACCCCACTGGCCAACTCAACACAAAAAGTTCCCTCCCTCACTTAAGTAGCCCTAGGTCAGGTGACCTCTAGCCAAGGCGGCAAAAGAAAAACCACACCTCCCTTCTAGAAGGTTCCAGCACATTCCAGGAGCTTCCCCACTCTACCTATGGGACAAAAAGGCGGGCTGGTGTCGCAACATTGTTGTGGGGTTCCAGCCAGCTCCTGGCAGCTAGGGTGCTACTAGAACAGGCCACTCTGCAGTAGCAGGGGCCTGTGGCAGCCATCTTGGGTGAAGGGAGCACCTGCACCTTAACTAGGGGTGGGCGGAATTTGCGGAATTGCGTTACGCAAATCTCCGCGAAACGGTAAAAAATCTCCGCGAACACGCAGAAATTCAGCGAACACGCGGAATTGCATGTTCGCGATGCTTTTTTCCTGTTCGCAATTGCTGTTTGCGTGCTCGAGGAGAAATATCTCGCGAACATGCATTTTGAGAACGCGAACAAGCAAAAATTTCGCGAAATTGCGGAAAGAAGACTTTTGAGCAATTTCGCGTTCTCCGCGGAACGCGAAATTACGCAAATTCCGCAAATTCCGCGAGCGGAACGGAATTTGCTACCCAGGCCTAACCTTAACACTACAAAAACAAAAAAAATTCAGGGAAAAAGGGCCAAGTCCAACACTGACATTTCTAGATCATGAGTTAACATCTGGGACAGACCAAGACAGCATTACATCCTGCAGAATGTTCTAAAATCAAGGCCATTAAACGAGGTAACTGTAACACCTACTATTTGCAGCACTTAAAAATTACAGAATGCATCCTGACGTGCTATGGGGCAGCAAAGAAAATGCCTGTTTTCAAGTGTGTTTAAATTCATAAGATTTGGCTTATGATAAGGAAGAGGGATATAATGACAATCTACAGTGACATGGCTTTCAATTGGTGGGAAATTTATGCACCACTAGAGCAAGATCAATAATTACATTTGCATTACCTCTCCGCACATGTGAGAGACAAGGATGCTTGCATGAGTAGGTCTCTGGCCATCCATCACATGAATAGGAAACGTGTCAAAAAGAATGGGCAATTTAATTTCTTCTTTAAATTAAGGGGCAGACATGAAACTGGCACAGAAAAGTAAGGAACTAGTACTGTTGTACAGGGAAAAAAGTAAATCAGGCACCTGCCTGGACCTGCCTGAACCCTGGTCTCTGGTGGAGGGAGTTCTGATCCCAAAAGGTGCCCCCCAGGTCCTGGACTCTTGCCTGGCGTCAGTGATAGCTCATCCAGAAGTAAAAGGTGAAAATCCTGAAGCTCAGGCTCTTCACGACTGTGAACAGGCCAGGTTGTGGCAAAACTCTGCTGCCCTCGGCGACCGAAGTGAAAGTCCAGTCGGACTTGCTCTTCATGTCAACAGCGACCCTCCATAACAACCTGCAATGTGGGATTAGCACTTCGCGCCAACAGCGTCAGTACGCAATGATCGCCCAATGTAAAGCTCCAGAGACAATGGGCTCCCTAAAGAACAACAACGACAATCCATGACGTTTGACCTGCTCTTTGTGCCGAAAGCCTGCTCCTTGCAGTCTCCTCCAATGTGAACAGAACTCTTTGTGCTTGACTTGAGAAGGCAACTCTTCCATGAAACTAACCTGGTCTCTGTATCGGGCAAGAGGGCCATCATGTTCGGTCAGACAACCGCAAGAGGTGCTTGCTGCTTCTTGGTGCTACTTTAATTAAAAACTTTAAAAATCAATATCTCCAGTTTTACTTATTGGATTTTGTTTGTTTTGGCATACTTTAATTTATTACAATGTACTCTATTTTTCTAAATTGGTTTGGGATTTTTCTTGTCTTATGCCTACACTTTACTACTGTTTGTGTTCTGCATAGATAACAGATGCATTGCTTCTAGCTAAGCTTGGCTGCTTTGTATCAAACTACCAGAAGTTTAAGCACTGGTTAATTTAGTGACTTTTGTTGTTCACCCTGACGAGGATTGTGGTTGTTTCCTGAGTGGGGGTACCACCCTTTCTTAGCCATAACCCAGTATATTACAGTGGATAATCAGAAAATACCCTAATTTGTTCTTAAAATGTTCCTCTGCTTGGTCTGACAAGAGCTTGACAAACGCAGGTCACAGGTGAGCAAATGGGTAGGCACATTCGTTTGTGATTAGGGAATGTGCTGGTTTGTGTCCTTGCTTGTTCGCCCACTGCAGTGCGTGCTCGCTCATAGGCATGTGTAGAAACCTGGATATGGGCAGGCGTGTGCCCATTGAAAATAGCACATACTCAAGTTTTTCTTTTCTTTTTATTACAGTTTGCGAGCATTGCAATAACATGTTAAAAGAAAAGGTTAGGTACAAGCTAATTGCAAGATTGAAAAGCAACAATATGAATATTCTCCTATCTTATTGATATCAATCTTTTATTTAATAGTAGAACAGTCCCATCCATGGTAGGTCATTTAGCCAATCAAGTCACTAAACATAAGAAATTGTGTGCTAAACAAAACATTTCTTGGAAACAGCAACTACAAAATCGAGTTCAGAACAAAATATTTCTTGTTAACAGTAACTACAAAATCGAGTTTAGATTTATTTTAAGCATAATGAGAAAATATGCAGCTTACCATTTACCCAGAGATGTGATTATACTTTCCCCTGGGGGATAATCAATTCCTTGAAAATAGCAAGGGCACTCCTGTCTGCACAGAAAAACAAGATGGTAATCTTTAGCAAAGGTTGCCAAAACAAGGATATGGCACCTTAATGCACATTTAACACAAACATGTATGTCATCTGGAAGAAAAGCACAGCATATCTTTAACCTTCTACATACGTACCAACTTTAGAATCAAGAAATATGCAAAATGTCTGTGTATATTTTCTCAGATGTTCCCTGCTTTTTAGCATGAACGGTTTTTAACAACAAGCAATCCAGGTAGTGTCTATCATGAATACGCCACACGTATTTTGTACTTTGGCAGTCTGGTGGCATGCTGCCAGGTAGCAGACCTTGCTGAATATACTGCAACATGGTAAACCTGCCCTTACCTGTGCAAATTCCCTAAGGGTTGGATTTTGTGCTGCCCGGCACCAGTTTTGTATTTCTTATATGACTGAGAAAGTTATGGAGCACCACTGTTCACCTTGATATTTTTTATTACCAGCATCCCTCCAAGAAGTCATTTGCTAAGTCGATCCACATTCTTTTTTACTTGCAGCAGTACCTAACCTACGAGACTCTACTACTAACGGCTTCTTTGCCACAGATCCACATTCTTTTTTACTTGCAGCAGTACCTAACCTACGAGACGCTACTACTAACGGCTTCTTTGCCCCAAAAAAACACAAGTAAAGGTTAATTTTAGTTCAGTAACTGCAAACCTGAAAAAACACGAAATTCGCCATGTATGATATTAAAGGTACACTATAACTTGTGTTGTTTCAATCGAAAGTGTGGCTGAACCATAAATGTGTTTTTTTTATTCTTATATTTATTTAGAGTGTAAGTGTAAAAGTAGCCGGTGAAGAGAAAGCAGCTGTTATTGTTTTTTCTCAGCTCAGTTGTCCCTGCAGTAGAAAGATGACTACTTGGGCTGTGTTCCATTCTCATATTTTGTGTAGGTTCTCTGGTGCCTGTGTTAGACATGATTAAAAGTGCTCCAGACCAGTTTTTTTAATTATACAGTTTGCACTACATTATTTGCAGTGGTGTTGCATCAGTATGAGTTCCTCTGGAAACCAAGTGGCCTGGTGTCTAGCTCTAGTTGTATTGACTTGTTTGAGGGTGGGGCAGTGAGTTGGCACAGGGGGTGATCCTGTTGTTGAAATTTTTGATGGATTTGGGGACGCTGTTGCTGTGTTCCAGTCAGTGGGTGTGGAGAGCAGTGTATGAGTCCTTGCCAGTGATGTTGCTCCAGTTTCTGTAGGCTGATCTGGTGATGGTGCATCAAGATGGGAAATTCAGGAAGTTTCGACCTATGATCTGTGAGGACAGGCTACCAAACTCACAGTTCCTAGTGCATACAACCCTCAGGCACTCACTGGGGACACTTTGGGAGGTCCATCAAACTGAGCTGCCACAACATGAAAGACTACAAATGTTACAAATGGTTGGAGAAAGTCATAGCCTGATCTCCCTGCTGTACAGATCCCTGCTGAGCATCACGCTACCACCCCTAATGAGGTTGAGAATGTGCAGTTGGGAGGCATCTCAGGGAAAATGAATGGACAGCAGCCCTGCAGCACATGTGACTTGTTTCCAGAAATATCAGATTCATATAAATGCACTTCAGGTATTTACACACACAATTTATTGAACACCACACAGGCTCAATGTCATCACCAGCACAGGTGACAAGAACTGCTCTAGATGCAATCTGAGAGACGCAGACTTCCTCCACATGACATGCCCAATGATTGTGGCCTTTGACACTGGGAGCAGTGGTAAATAAGGCATTCCTTTACATGCTTGAGATCTGCCTCTAGGGCCAGTATGCACCTCTGAAACTGGGCGGAGTTAGTTCGAAGTTCCTGACTCTGGCGCTTGCTCAACGAGTCACAGAAATACATTGGAGATACCCTGATGATGCCCCTCCCCCCTGTTGCCACAAGGAACACTCTATTGCATACTAGTGGGAAGAAATGGTTAAACTGTTCACTGACATGCTGGATTGAACAGGGCTGCCACATGAGCCCGGAGTTCGTCAGGTAGAAGGAGAGGCGCGTGCTGATACTAATCCCATCAACGACGGTGGAATACATAGCCACTAGAGGATGGGGGACTTGTGACAGGTGTGTACACTGGTTTTGGGCAGCACTAGCATATTAGAAGGAAACTGGCCAGGCAGGGGTGGGTGCTTAATGTTTTATACTTTTGGTTGTATCTACTCCAGTTTGTGTTGTGCAATGTACTGGTCACACTCCGGGAGTGATGAGCCAACTGTGTTTTAGAGGGATCCAGGGTATAATAGCCCAAAAGATGATTTTTAAAAAATATATACTGTTTATATGAATGCTTGGAGTATAAAACATTAAAAATATATATTTTTTAATCCACTCACTCACCAAACATGCCACAGGGATCTGCGACTTGCTGTATAACAACGCTCCAGATTTACTTTTCCTCATGGAAACCTGGCTGAACAGCACATTGGTACCTGACGTTGCAACAGCCATCCCCCAATATCACCTGGCAAGACATCCTTCTCAAAACCTGAGGCGGAATCACCACCATCCCCAAGAATACCAAGAGCTGCACCACCTCCATGGACTTGTCATTCTCCAACATGCAACACCTGTCGTTCCAGATGCACATCACAGCCAATTTCACCCTAAGTGGCACTCTCATCTTCGGACAATCAGGACTCTGCAACTACTTCACCACATCCTCATCAAGTTCAGCATCCCTGTCCCAATCCAGTGCACCTGCACCATCACCAGATCAGCCTACAGAAACTGGAACAACATCACTGCTCTCAACAACCACTGTCTGGAACACAGCAACAGCCTCCCCAAAGTCATCAAGAATTTTAACAACAGGATTACCTCCTGTGCCAACTCCCTGCCCCACCCTCAAACTATTCAATACCCCAGATCTAGACCCCGGGCCACTTCGTACCCAGAGGAACTCAGACTGATGCAACACCACTGCTAATAATGGAGCACAAATGGAGAATGAGCCAGGGCAATACGGACGGGAGCACATTTAAACCACTCTGAGACGTTATCTCCAAATGATTTGGACCACCAAATGTACCACTCTTACAGACTGCACTGATGGCACTACAACAGAAGCAAACACATATTCGCCATTGTGAAGAATGTCACCTCCTCAGCAGCTGCCTCCAGTTCGATCATCCCTTCACAGGACCTCTGCAACAATCTCAAAAGATAATTCAGCAACAAAATTACCACCATTTACAGCAACTTCAACCTACAACCGGACCTGACAGACCTCACCATACACCTCACGGTCTTATCCATAGAACCAGTGCTAACCACATGGCCCATCATCACCCCGGAAGAAACTGCCACTGTCCACTCACGAGCCCCATTGGGCCCCTGCCATACGACGCCTACTCCAGAGGACTGAAACCTATTAGTCCCATATGAATAACCTATTCTGAATGCCTCCACCTCTTCCTCAACCTCCCTAGATGCTTGGAAACATGTGACTGTCCTCACATTGCTGAAAAAACCCACTGCAGTCCCTTCCATACTCGCTGACCACAGACCAATCTCCCTCCTTCCATTCCCAGCCAAGGTCTTAGAGAAAATTATGTGTCTCGCCAAATACCTCAATGACCACCAACTCCTCAACACCACTCAGTGTGGTTTCATACCCAACCACAGCATGGAAACTGCCCTCATCGCCGCCACAGATGACATCCACTTGATTCTGGACGGAGGAGACATAGTGACCCTCCTCTTCCTGGAACTTTTTGCAGTGTTTGGCAAAGTCTCCCACCTCATCCTCATTCAGCACCAATATAACATTTGAAATTCATGGAGATATACTCCAATTGATCTGTTCCTTGCTGTTAGTTTGCCTGGCACTGTACACCTCATGGACAAGACATCCAGTACCCAGATCAAGTTCTATTCCTGCATACCTGAAATTGGCCACTGGATGAAGACCAAGTGTCTGAAGCTGGACACTGACAAGACCAAAATTGTGATCTTTTGGAAGAGCACTTCACTGTGGTACTCCACCTGGCAGCCAACACATCCACCCCTACATCCAGAACCTTGGACAGCAAACTCAACTTGATAGCCCACATCAACTCCATCACTGCCTCATGCTTCCATACTCTGAAGATGCTGGGAAAAAATTTCAAATGGCTTCCAATCAACACGCAGAAAGCAATCAAGCTCAGTCTCTGCACAAGTGAGCTGCACTACAGGAACACACTCCATGTCCGGTTCAACAAAAAAATCACCGGAAGACTGTAGACTATTCAGAACTCAGTGGCCTGAATCACTCTCAACCTCACATGCCGAACACACATCACTCCACACCTGAAGGAGGTCTACTGGCTCCCCATACACAAACAACCACAATTCAAACTTCTCACCCACAATTTCAAGGCACTAAATAAGACTGGCTTCAACAATTGCATCTGCTTTCACAAACCTTCCAGACACCTCAGCTCATCTGGACTTTTACTTGCACAAATCCCATGCATACCGAAAAACAGATCCGGGGGTCGAGTCTAAAATGTGGAATGATCTGGTAGCTCCACACTGCTTGAATTTAGCAAGAAGATGAAGACCTGGCTTTTGGAGTAATCCCGCTAGGCCCTAGAACGGGTTAGACTAACACCTACTAAGCACTATAGGTGCGCAGAACTCACAGAATTTGACTCTATAGAATTACGCGGAGTTCCATTAAAAACTCATTGTGAATCCGTGGATTTCCACCAATGGTTGGAAATAGACACGTGTGCTGTGATTAGCGCTGGTAGCGCTTTCCACACTTAAACATCAAGCCAAACTGCACCACAAGGTGCACCAGAGAGCGCAGCAACTCAAATGGATTTTGCTGCAACTCAGATAGATTTTCCACTTGAGTGGCAGCCTTCTGAAATTGAACGGTTGTGACCGCCCATGATGGCCTGCATTAGAAAAATCTCTCCAGATGTCCTAGTGACTGGAAATCATGCGAGAGGAAACCAAATCTCACCTGCACTTACCAACTTACCATTCTGGAGCCTTGCAAGAGAAATAATTCCGTCATGTGGCGATTGACTGAATTTGGCCAGAACTCTGTGTTACAAACGTAATGCAAAGTCACCAAACTTCTGCCAAATCCATGGGTGGGACAAAATATTCTGCCGACCCTTAATCAGCACCAGGATACCCTGCCTGATGATAGTTTACTCTACGAATCTGCATACTATAATCTGCTCTTGCAGCACCTCCTGCATGACCAATTTATACTCCAGACCCAGTCTGTCTTTGCCTTGCTGCATTATGCTCAATGTTGCAGAAGGGCATCATGAAGTCGCCTACAGAGTCGCTGTGTCATTTGGGTTGCAAGCCAGTCGCACCCCAGCCTACTCATGTGAGAACAAGCACATGCAACTGGCCTCTAGCTTTAGGAATTTTCTTGCGCCAAATGTACATGTTGGTGTCACTAAATATGGGAAACTCGCTACCTGTGTTGTTTATGGTGTGATTCCAGTTTAGGACTTAACTAAACCAATTTCAAGTGTAAAAAAGCAATGGTTTTCAGTACTGATTTTCCAAAATTCCTCAGTGCCTGGATTGCTGCAAGATATCAGAGAACTAAATAATAAGCATACGTAATACAAATGTAAGAATATTATCCTTATGTTAGATGTTGCTTGT
The DNA here is from genome assembly GCF_964204655.1 of Triturus cristatus. Classification (NCBI taxonomy): domain Eukaryota; kingdom Metazoa; phylum Chordata; class Amphibia; order Caudata; family Salamandridae; genus Triturus; species Triturus cristatus. Next base: position 451,371,658 of record NC_140584.1, read on the forward strand.
TGCATAATGAACTGTTGTTTTAAATTTCAAACGTAGCTTTTTAATATTAATCAACTCGCTGTTACTCATTTATCAGCTTTAGGGGTGTGTACATTTAGGGTATATACATGCGTGTACACTCTAAATAGGGTGGAAAGAACATCTACCAATTTTAAGAGTATGTTACACATCCGCCAAATTCTAAATAAACACCTTCGAAATGAATGGATAATGCAAATGCAGTCATCATTTAAATTCCAACCTACCTTTCTACACAGTGGTCAGATTTGCTGTTCAAATACATTCCAGGGGGGCACGCACAGCCCTCAACACAATCACCATTGCAAGTGTCGGCCACTGAGAGAGTCTGGCAAGTCTGAGCACAGGTATCTACACAGGTGTTGTACTCTTTTGAATTTTCACAAGAAAGAGCTATGAAGACAAAACAAACTTTTCATGTTAGTATGCAGGTTGGCTCATGGTTATTATGGCTTTGGGTTGCGAACTAAAACATTGAATTATTTATTTATTTATTTATTTATTTATTTATTTATTTATTTATGTCATTTGTAAAGCGCATGAATCACCCCGGGTGGGGTATCTTTTATAGTTTTGTGATAATCAGATATACAAATCATTGTGAATGTGATACATTTTAGTAAAATATTACATCAAACTTTAATGTGATTATCAATAAATGATTGGAAAAGCTTTTAGGTATGTTGAAAGCAACGTTCAGCGCAAGTTAATTCATCATTCCCCCAAGACTGCACAGAAGTAACGATGCAAAGAAGCCTAACAAAATGCAACCCAGTCACTGGACTCATCTGTACACCAACCACTTTTTTCAAGATGCTCTATTCAAAGTTATTGATCAGAACAAGCTACATTTCACAATTTGCCGTTTGTGGGTCACAGACAAATTGGTTATGCCTCAAGTAATTTTCTTGTCTGAATAGATTGGATTTTAGTGACTTAATTAGAATAAGAGGGAGGTCGCATTCTAAATAATACCGAAAAATATACTAAATGTGTGCGTCTGTTTTATTGCATATATATTGGTATGTCCCTTCTTACATTAAGATCATCTTTGTAAAATATGCAATATCGACTTTCTATATAAATAAACATAAGCATTCCCATAAATTATTTTAAAAAAAGGAAAAGTGAGGTGATGTGTTACCTGTTGCACTTTTCAGGTCGAGCCTAGCGGCAGCGCGCATGTGCTGCAGCTTTGTGAGACTGCTGTAGTAGAGTATTGGAGAGAAGCTAGGCCCATTCTCCACCCATATTTTTCATTGGCTTGTGTCATTGTTTTTCGTAAATGCAGCCTTCAGATTCTATAATAGGTTTGTTAGTCCTTCCTTAGTACGACCTTGTCTTCATTTGTGCCCTCCGTGGCAACCGGCCCCTTTACTTCCATGTGCTGCTTCAGCTGAAACGCTTGTGTTTTGTTAAGCAGCATGACTGACCCCGTAACACAGGCGCCTGCTTTCAATCACTTTAAGCCGGCATTATCTTGTGCCTGAAGTAAAATGGATTTAGAAATGATTAGCGAATTAAGTAATGGGAATTCCAGGTACCACATAATCGTGTGCTAATGGGCTGAAGCTGATAGCAGCACATCTGTGTTACATGTCATCTGCACTAAAGCCACCTGATCGGTTGTTTTCAAAAGCCTGTTTTATTAACAACACCACCACCACCAATACCACCACCACGAATACCACCCCCACCACCAACGTCACCACCACAAATACATCACCACCAATGCCATCAACAATACTACCACCACCACCAATATAACCACCACCAATGACACCACCACCAATGCCAACATCACCAATACCATCACCACCAATACCACGCCCACCAATACCACTACCACCAATAGCACCACCAATACCACCGACAATACCAATCCCACCACCACCAATACCATACCACCAATACCAATACCACCACCACCACCAATACCACCACTACCACCAATAACAATACCACCACCACCAATACCACTACCACCAATACCACCACCACCACCAGGACCACCACCAATACCAATACCACACCCACCAATACCACCACCAATCCCAATACCACCAACACCTCCACCACCAATACCAATACCACCATCACCAATACCACCACCAATACCACCATTAATACCACCACCAATACCACCACCACCAATAGCACCACCAATACCACCACCAATACTACCACCACCACCACCAATACCACCACCACCACTAATACCATCGCTGCCAATACCACCATCACCAATACTACCACCAATACCACCAATGCCACCACCAATACCACCAACACCAATACCACCACCACCAATACCACCACAACCACCAATACCACCATCAACACCAATACCACCATACCAAATAACACCACCACCTCCAATACCAGTACCACCGCCAGCAATACCAATACCACTCCCAATACCACCACCAATTCCAGTACCTCCACCAATACCACCACCAATGCCACCAAAACCACCAATACCAGAGCCACCAATACCACCACCACCAAAACCAACACCACCAATACCACCACCAATACCAATACCACCACCACCAATACCACCACCACCAATAAACCCACCTCAGCGCCTCTCACTCACTAGTAACAGCAAGGGCACTGAACGAGGGCAAATCTGCAGCCGAGACCATCCCTCCCTCTCTCCATGTCTGCTATAAAGCACAGCCCACCCTGCACCAGGAGGTGAAGCCCGGGCCCTGCTGCAGCTGGAGTGTTTTTTATTAGGCCAAAGATAGCAATATCATTACGGAATACCACACTGCTCGCTCAAATCACTGAGAGGGCAGGATATAGTGCCCCCCCGCTCTTCCTCCTGAGCCACGACAGTGTAATCACAGAGCGAAAGGTCTTGGAGTGCTATGTTAGTTTTAATAGCTCGGATCATACGTAACTCTCCCTTCACACTTTGTGTCTGTGTAATTTACAACACTTACACATCTTCTTCGCAGCACTATTTATCACTACTTTGAAGATGTCGCAGGCTGGTCTCTTCCACTGATATTTACAGTCTAACAAGCGCTCGAGAAGGCCCTTTATAGCAATGCAATAGGTCTTGCATTTACAAGAGTTTAAGCTATTGGTATTGTAAATGACAATGCCTTTTATTTATGTTTTAAAACCCAAAACATAAATAAAAGGCATTGTAATTTACAATGCCAATAGCTCAAACTCGCGTGAACGTGAGGCCTATTGCATTGCAAATGCTTGTTTTGTAAATGTACCTCTTTCACTGTATGTAGGAAGGCAGAATACAAAGTGGTGGATCTGGTTGATGTTAGGCTAAACCAAGGAATTTTACACATCTGGAGTGAGGAGGACGTGAATGGTATCTAGTGCTAGTTATATGCTAAAAAGGACCTGCCACGCACAGAAATATCTAAATGTTGTTATTTTTGGGGGCGAAAGGGTGAAGTCAGGCAATAGTTTATTCTGAGTGTATGCAAGTGAATCTAGTCTTATACCTATAAGACAAAGCTGAATTCCCAGGGTTTGTCCCCAAGCAAAGTGCACAGGGGTGGACAAAAATGTTAGGGGTGGGACAGTAGAGGCCCCGCCATATATATGGATGACGGTTTCTCCCACACTAGCACGTGCCTTATAATAAAATAGGCAGGGTGGAGCTGCATAAGCAGACAAGAACTGGCCAGAGAAACTAGAGCACCTTGTCTTGTGTACTCTCTGTTCTTTCACATGCTGCATACCTTGCCTGTCCCAAAGCCCACTCTAGTCCCCGTTGGGCCCTCCGCAATCCAATACAACATTGGCGACGAGGTACGGAACAGCACTGCAATGCTCCGATGCTGGTCCTCTACCGCCATTGTATCTAGGTGAGAGACTGTCTACCACACACAGCAGAAAAAGGGATAATGAACCTAAAAAGGCACAAGAATGTATTCTAAAAGGCACACACTGCAGGCGTAACTTGATTGACCAGGACAGAAAATAGGGCCTGCACCTGTTAAGGGAGATGGCTGCTACTTGGTGCATTCAGTCCTCCAGAGCTACATATAGACTGGGATTGTGCCCCCTACTAGCAGCAGCTGTTTCCTAGGTAACCCCTTGAATGGGAGGTGTACGGTCTACCCTGTACAGCACTCACCCCACATGTATGTCTCTGCCAGCGGTACTCTTGCCACAGGCACCTTGTTAACCCGAGTCCCCCTTTCTCGGTAGGAAAGGCAGTGCAGTGTCGCTCTCCACCTGCCCAGCAGTGTCGACTGAGATCTCAGCGCTTCCTCATCAGTTTACCATAGGTCAAGTGCCCCCACTCAAGCTGTTTGTCATTGATGGTGCCCCCTCATTGCAATTATCCCAATGGCGTGCCCTGCTGCTCCATATTGAAGGCTAAGCATTCACAAAATCTACAAAACCATTATGGAAGCGGTGCCTAGAATTTATACTACACTCGTGGCTTCTCTGAATGCACACTTCGATCCCATGGGCAACCAAGACTATAAGTGTTTCATATTTTGTCAGTAGCTCGAACAATCCATTGATGGATTTTATGGTAGGCTGAAGGAGCTCGCCAGCACCAGTGTTTTTAACAATGAACAGTAAGACAGAAGAGGTCAGATAATCCGAGAATGTGCCTCATTGAAGCTGCATGAGTGCATCCTTCAGGAGTCGGGCAAGCTCTTACAAGACATACTTACTCTTGGCAGATCGAAGGAACTGTCCAAAGCAAGAACTTCACACATGGAGGTGGTACTACACAGGGCAGTCAAGGTCGGGCCAGTCAACGCAGTACAACCAAGTCCTGCGCCAGACAAATGAAAGAAGCCATTTGTACCCAAACAGTATTATGGCTACAGCGGGGGTCCAACCCACAGACCAGGTGACTGCCAGACAAAAGGCAGACGATGTACCTCCTGTAACAATTACAATCACTCCACGAAAGTGTGCTGATTATCCTCGCCACAGAAGCCCAAAGATACAGTCCACGCCCTTCCTGATTTGGAACAGGCAGCAGAGGACATGGATGATTAAAAACTTGGTTTCACTATCAGCACCACCACCACGTCTCACAGACCGCTACCCCAGTGTCAACCACTCATTGGCCATCACCAGGTCACAGCCACTATTGACACAGGAACGTCAATCAACATCATTTCAGTGGACACGTACAAAAACATGCCAGCTGATCCGTCACTAGTTTAAGCAAAAGTCTGAGTTTTTGCCAATGGCAAGTCTAAGCCTTTGCCCATGCTGGAAAGTTTTAGTTACAAATCTTGCATGGGGACACATGCACCAGTACGACCATCTATGTGGCGAAAGGAAGACAGGACATGCTGTACAGCTGAAACCCTGGGACTGGTCACAATCACCCTGGGAGTACAGACTAAGACTCTTCCCACATCCTTGCTGAGTTTGCCAGCTTCTTTGACGGCATAGGATACATGGAGGACAAGGTGCTAGACTACATATCGACAAGTCGCTACAACCAGTGGTGATACAGCATCGCCAGATAGCGTTCAACCTATGAACTAAGGTTGAGAGTGAACTGGCAAAGCTGAAGAGAGTGACAATAATCAGAAAAATCACTGGCCCCACCCAATGGGTGTCCCCCATCGTGCTGGCGAAGAAGCATAAACAAACCGGGGAAGTCCTCATATGCATGGACATGAGGCTGCCTAACATCGCAATACAGCGTGAGCGCCACCCCTCATTGGAGAGCTCAAGAGAGCCAAATATTTCTCCATAGTTGGCCTGCATTCTGGCTACCACCAGCTGCTGTTGCACCCTGATTAGAGGTATACTACGACATTCTCAATGCATGCCGGACTCAGACAGTATTGCCGCCTGAATTTCGGAGTTTCAAGCACAGCGGATGGGTTTCAAAACATAATCCAAGAACTTCTAGCAGGACTACAAGGTGTCATAAACATCAGTGACAACATTCTTATCTTTGTAATTCTATCAAGGAACACCACACATGGCTTCAAGAAGCACTATGCAGGATCTAGGAAGCTGGGCTGACCATGCACCCGGAGAAGTGTAAGTTCCTGAAACAGCAGATCAGTTTCATCGGGTACACTTTCTCAGCAGCCGGTGTAGCCTCTGACCCAGAAAAGGAGCAGGAAGTCAGAGAGGCACCAGCCCCAAACAATGCACCAGAAGTGAGGAGCTTCCTGAGGATGGTGAACTATTATGGCTGGTTTAGCCCAGATCTAACGACTCTCACACACAGGCTAAGAGAACTCACAAAAGCATCAAACCCATGGTCCTGGGGTGACAAGGAGGCCAAAGCCTCTTCAGCAACAAAGGACAGCCTTCCACCTGATTCAACACTGTTATATTTTGACCTGTCCAATCCGACTACTATTGCAGTAGATGCCAGCCCCTAAGGCTTGGGGTGTCCTCACTCTACAACTGGCCCAGGGAGAGTGGGTCCTCGCTGCATATACCAGCTGATTGCTGACAGAATAGTGATACTGACATATAGAGAAAGAAGCCATAGCAATCCACTGGGCTCATCAGCACTTCCACCTGTATGTCTACAGCCATCGTTTTATAGTCATGATAGGTCATAAACCACTCATTCCCTTGTTTCAAGGCACCTCATCTAAGCCACCACAGCACATTGAGAAGTCGATGTTGCACTTACAAGATTATAACTGTCATGTGGAGTACATACCGGGGACCAATAACCCTGCGGACTACTTGTCACACCTGTCACGTGATGCCACATGAGGTGAGATGGAGGAGGTCGAAGCGACTGAGAAGTATGTGAGGTGTGTGGTGGAGCAGTTTTGGACACTACCTTTATCCATTGATAAGATCTGGGAAGCGACAGCCCAGGATGAATGCTCGCAGCTTGCTCTAGAGGCCGTACAGTCAGGGAAATGGAACTCACTCAAATAGCACCGAGCACGCTGCACTCCAGAAGCTCAAAAGATCTTAGACTTACTCCACCAAGTATGACATAAGTTATGACGGATGCGGACGGGTGCCTCCTGCCAGGACCCAAAATCATGATTCCCACCAGCCTCACCATTCAGATATACTAATCCTGCATACAATGAGCACCAAGGCATGGTGAAAATGAAGAACCACCTCAGAAACAAAGTTTGGTTTCCACTCATGGAAGACATGGTTGAGACCCTGGTGTGATTCTATCAGTGGTTTTACTGATGAAAAGACAATCGCACTCCTAACTAGTATACTCAAGAGTATGATAGAAGATGAGTTCAGATTTGGCTGGCCTTCACCACATGGTGGTTGTGCTCTCCTGAAGAAGGGTTAGTCCTGAAACGCATTGGGATGATCAATTCATGAGAAATGGGACTTACATAGACTGATGACCTAACACTCTATGTGATCAGAAGAATTCTTGTCAATAAGTGAAATTATGACATGCCTAGTGTCAAGGCTCTGTGATAAATTGATTAGAAGAAGTTGAAAAAGTACCAGAGAAATTGGATGATTTGTATGCACTTGTTCAAATAATTCAGTGGAGTGCACAGTGGGGATGTTTCTCCCTTACAGGAAAACACATTTATCTTTACCTTGATCCTATCAGTGGTGCCACATCACAGGATCACCAGAGGCGTCACTTCGTGTAATCACTGAACAAGGCCCTTGGCAACCGTGCGTATACATCAGCCTTGATTTTGTTTGCCTATTGGATGGAAGGTATATGCTCATTCTAATTAACGATTACACCAAATAACCGGAAGTAGAAATGATGATGTCTCAGACAGCTGAGGAGGTCATTCCCAAACTTTAGAAGATGATGGCTACACTTGGGCTACTGAGGATACTTTAGTCATATAGCAGCCCGTCATTCTGGGGGCAAGAGTGTGCAGCATACCTGCAGTCATAGGCCATCAAACACAAATGGATAGCTCCAAGGTGGCCCCAGGCCAAAAGAGAAGTTGAAAGTTTAATTTGAACCCTCAATAAGGTCATTTGTATAGCGTGTACCGACCACCAACCCCTAGAGTGGTCAATATACACTTTTTTGCAAGAGTACAGATAGACACCCCACTCCGCCATAGGACAAGCCCCAGGACATGTCAGCATGGGGCGGTTAATAGCCGGCACCATCCCGCATCACCTAGAGTTCCAACACACTCACCATTGACAATGCTTCGGTGCTGACAAAATGCAGCAACTGGAGAGTGAGTGCTCGACAAGGAGCTTGGCTATTGGATCTGTGCCCAGGCGACACTGTCTTCATGAAGGATCGATATCCAGGCAGCAAATTCAGGTTACCCTTTGAACATCAGCCCTCTGTTGTCACAAGGCACTCTGGCCCCATGATCACTGCCCAATGTGATGGAGAATCAGTCACTCGCAATGTGTAATTCTTAATACCCACTCGGGCTGACCTTCAAGGGGAAGGAGTGAGCCCGAGAAGGAACCTGCTGGAAGGAATGTATTTGAAGAACTCACCCCTTTGGTGCTGCAAGAGGCTGCGGCAAGGTCAGGGACCCCTAGTGATGACTGCGGCCTCACCCATCATAGCCAGGGTGGACGTCCTAAGCTGCACACCAGCAGTCCACCTCCCAGCTGGAAGAGTGATCGCACAAGGTATAATCTCCAGGACAACCCCACACTGCTGTCCCGACTAAACTACTTCTTGATGTGATTATGCTGTGATGTACGGGGGCCACGAAGATTGAATTGTATTATGTTTTTGATTATGACTAAGAAGGGATGTAATGACCAACCCTGAGCAAGTTAAGCGGGGACAACCAACATGTTGGGGAGGCAGTAGAAGCAATGCTATATATATATATATACACATATATATATTCAGTGAAAAAACCATAGGTTTCACACATGTTATAGTTAGCTGGACATTTTACTCGTAAAAAACCAATGAAATTGCCCCGTTATAGTTAGTTCAGCTAACTATAACTCGCGCGCCCGCAATGCACTGCTGATGACGTCACATATTACATCACTCATGACATGGTCAGTGACATCACTCATGACATCACTGATGACATCTCAAATGACATCACTGATGACATCACTGATGACATCATCCAGTGAATGTGTGTTTTTCAGAAAAATAAATATGTTTTATATATGTGTATCTCAAGGTCGATGGAAGAATAAATGGGTATATAAGTGTCTAAATGGATGATTTGTTTTTGAAAAATTGATTGTGTTACTGACTGATTAAGTGTATCTCTCACTTTGTGTATAAGTGGCTGCATGGGTTGGTGAGTAGCTACATGGGTGTCTATATAGGTTATTAGTTGTTTTTTTGAGTATCAGTCTGAGTGTCTGTATGGTACGGTGGGGGGTATTACGTAGTGCATAGATGCATGAATGAGTGACTCACTGTTTGTATGTGTTGAAGACAGCATGTGTGCAGGACTGTATGGGTGGATGAGTGTATGTATGGGTGTGTTAGTGAGTGAATGACTGTCTCAATAGTGTCTTTATGTGTAACTACATATGTTTTTAACTAGTATATGTGACTATTGGTGTATATATGTGAGTATATGTGAGAGGGAGAGATTGAAAGAGTTCCTGTATGAATAAGTATGTGTTTCTATAAGTGATTGTTTAAAAGACTAAGTATGTGTAAGTTTCCGTAGAAGTAAGTATGGTGGTGTGTGTATTACTGTATATGCAAGTAAATGTATGTTTTATTCTTTATTAGCATGAGTGACTATGTGTGTGAGTAACTCTATGGATGAGTGGCATTGTGTAACAGGATGTATAGATGTATGAGTACATATGATGAGTGAGTACATGTATGAGTGACTGTATAGGACTGTTGGTGAATGAGTGGATGTGTATGTGGATCTTAGAATTACTGAAGAGGTTGTTGTAACTGGTATTGGTATGTCCATTGTTTTGAAATTTTTAGTCTCTATTTTTGAATGTGTGTATCAAAGCTTATATTAAGGTGAGAGGAGGTCTGCCACTCTATCACAAGGATGATGTCATCAGTGATGTCATCAGTGATGTCATTTGAGATGTCATCAGTGATGTCATGAGTGATGTCACTGACCATGTCATGAGTGATGTAATATGTGACGTCATCAGCAGTGCATTGCGGGCGCGCGAGTTATAGTTAGCTGAACTAACTATAACGGGGCAATTTCATTGGTTTTTTACGAGTAAAATGTCCAGCTAACTATAACATGTGTGAAACCTATGGTTTTTTCACTGAATTTCTAAGGTTTTTTAAATGCTAATTCCTAACTATAACGTGTGTGAAACCTATGGTTTTTTCAGTGAATTTCTAAGGTTTTTTAAATGCTAATTCCTAACTATAACGTGTGTGAAACCCATGGTTTTTTCAGTGAATTTGCAAGGTTTTTTAAATGCTAATTCCTAAATATAACGTGTGTGAAACCCATGGTTTTTTCAGTGAATTTGCAAGGTTTTTTATATGCTATTTTTTTTTTTATTCTTCATTTTTTTCAAACATATTTTTAATTTAATTTTCTTATCTTTTATAAAGACTATGCTTAAATTTTTAAAATCCTTAAATATTTTTTTTATATATATTTTTTAAAATAAACATGTAAAATTTATTTCCAGTTTTTTTTTTTTTTTTATTATTTTTTTTTATAGTACGCGTACCGTAAGCTCACGGTAAGCGTACGGTTTACGCAACGCCCGTAATCTATCTACGCTGCTTGCGTATAGTTACGTACTTTGCGTAGCCGCGCGTACTGCGCGTGGGACGCGTGCGCGCTTACGCAACACGCGCACGTTACGCGGAAGTGCCGGGAAATGACTGTTATGCGCATGCGCGCAAGCGCGTGTCTTTTTTACGCGCACGCGTACTTTTTGCCGTAAGCGTACCGTAAGCGTACCGTAAGCGTACGGTAGGTCATGTGATCTTGAAACACAACTTTTGATTGGTTGAAACTACTTTCAGTTCTAGAACTCTCCTACACCACACCCATTCCCCTCATTTCTGCTTGTGATCCCTTGGGAGAAGGAGCTGGTTTGTCTTTGGGATACGATGGCAGAACAGCAGAGCTCTTCTGAGAGTGAGGCTAGCACCAGCAGCACTGTCTTGAGGCAGAGAGCGAGGAAAGTAAAGCCTTCTTACGTTTGGGAGTATTTTACTTTTCCAGAAGGCCAGCAAAAGGTGAATGCACCCTTAGTTACTTGCAAGCTGTGTAAGCGTGTACTTTCTAGAGGTAATCCTAACAGGAAGTATTCCTTTGGGAATCACACCATGAAGAGACACCTCCAGGAAGTACACAGAAGGACACATGGTCATCTTTTTGGAGGTAACTCTTCAGAAAGACGAGCCAGTACATCCACAGCAGCTCAGCCTGGACCATCATCTGCAGGGCAGACTCCTTCTTCTGCAGGTCAGGTGAGCCCTTCATCTGTGGGGGGAGAATCTCCTTTTGCTGGCCCTCTGGAAATTAACCCTCGGTTTGCGAGGGTTGAAGTACGGTGCGCCACTTGTCACGATCTAATTACTTATAGGGAGACCAGTGTTTCCCTGGTGAACAGTAAAATAGATCAGCACACTTGTCGTACCGTCTAATATTCCCAATCTTTCTTTCCTCTGTCCCTGCATGAACACAACGGTTCTTTTAAGAGCCAACCTTATCTTTCATCTTTTTTTTTCTTTTTTTTTAAAAACTTTTTTTTTTTTTTTTACCGTACGCGTACGGTAAGCGTACCTTTTTTTTATTTTTTTAAAAAAAACACTAAAAATCATTTATCTCATTACAAAGTCCTTGAGAGACTACAATTTTTATTTTTAACTTACCATACTCACTCAAAAAAATATTTATTCATTTGTTTTTTTTAAAAATAGTTTTTAAAATGGTTGTAGTTTCCGAAAATTTTCTATATCGATCTGAAAATAAAGAAAAAAGTATTAATATTTTTTATCCATTTTATAATACAATACACATATTTACATTTTTAAAAAAAAAATATTTTTGCCTTATTTTTGCTGTTTTCAGAATATATTGCATTTCACTATTAATTGTGAAAGCAATTGCATTCATCATTTTACAGCGGGCAAAAAAAATTAACAATCACAAAGATTGTATTAAAAAAGCCCAGAATGTCTTCTCACTTAAACTTATCATTACAGAAATGCATATTATTCTAAAAAAATATCATCTAAAAACAATACTTTTTTCTTTAAAATACCGTCTGATATGTTTGTTTCAGAAGTATAATCACAATATTATATCTCAAATAACTCCAAAATACATCTGATTTTATTTCCTTTAGGCCAAATAGTATTTTTTTTTTTTTCCTGGAATAAATTTCCAAGGGAAAACCATTAAAATTCTAAAGTTTAATCTGTCCAGATCTCACCAATTCTCTGTAACATTTTGGTTCACGAAAATTTTTTGAATAATTTATTTAGTCCACAATAGAATTGCTTACTTTTCCACATGGCCAAATAGTAATTTTTTAAATCATTTTTGAAAAAATTTCCAATGGCAGTCCAATAGCATTCCATAAATTAAAATGTGCAGAAGTTACCGATTATCTCTAAATTATTGGTTTTTGAAAATTGCATTAAAATTTAAAAAAGTCCACATTACAATTGGTTATCTTTCCTTTAGGCCAAATGATAATTTTAAAAATCTTTTTTCTACAAAATTGCAATGGTAATCCAGTAAAATGGTAAAATTATTTTGTCCAGATCTTGCCAAATCTCTCTAAAATTTAGGTTTCAGGAAGATTAGATAGGAATTTGCTAAATCAAAAGGCAAACGTTGTTTGAAAATCAATTTGGAATCATTACACAGTGTCCAGCCTTTTTCACATTTTAGATAAACTGTGTAATGTCCAGAAGTAACAGTAGGTCCATCATGGAAAATTATTGCAACAGTTACAAAAGTTTTTCCTGAAATTGATAATTGCTGTCCTGTAAACTTCTTTATTAAAGTATCCAATTTTGATCCATCAGCTCTACATCGTTGCATCATTAAAATTACATACTGTCCGTATTCCCTTAAAATTAATGTTGAAAACATGTCAGAATTACACTCACCACATTTCATGCTATGATTAGCATCTTTAACTAATTTTGCAAAAGTGACTGTTTTACTCTCTGGCAATGTCAAATAAATAAACCTTTCATTATCAACAATAGAGCCACATATATTATAACAATTATCACAACTATGTTCCCATTTATAAGAGAGACCAAAAAAAATGTCAATGGGAACTCCTTCTTCTTCCACTACCTGAAGAAAATACATCAAAAATTCGTGTGCATCTTGCTGTTCATTTTGAGAAAACTGTGTTCGTCCTGAACATACATCTAAAAGTTTTCTAATTTCAGTAGCACTTTCTATTTGAGTTTTATCTTTACTCAGCTTTTGAAAAAGGAGACTGAGCTCTGAACAGAATCTTTTTCCCTGATTTACTATTATCTGCTCTTGCAAACTTTCCAGATAAAATGCAACATTCAGCACTACATTAGCGTAGCAGTTGACACCAGAGCTATTTTCAAAATGACATCCTACAACCTGTTCTTCATTTTCCTTATTCTTTTTGCTTGCAATTACATCACTCCTCTTTTTTTTCCTCTTCTCTACATCTTCATTACAGATATTCTCATTTCTCCTTTTACGAGAAACTACACGTTTCTCCAACACAGGATACTGACCTAAATGAGGAGCATAGCTTCTTCTTAATCTATTATACTCCTTTACACAGTTTGTATCAGCACTAACTTTTGAGTCATCAAAGTCTATCATGAATAAACCTGATAATGTTTTGACTCGTGACAAAGCTACATATGCCATACCTTCTTTGAACACAGTTGAACCAATGTTCACAAATGCACAATCTACAGTCAATCCTTGAGACTTGTGGATAGTTACAGCATATGCTAGTGAAAACGGAAACTGCTTCCTACGTACATATAAGTCTTTCACAAGCATGAAACGAACTGAACAACGACAAATGTCTTTAACTTCCTCTATCTGATCAAATTTTATCTGTAAACATTCAATTCCTTCTTTTTTCTGATAATTAATAAAACCCACAACTCTTCCCATCGCTCCATTCACTAAGCCTTTCTCAACATCCAAATTTCTCCTTAAAAACACTCTACAGTTCATGCAAACATAAAGATTTTTTTCTAATCCTGCTGTTTTGGAGATGTTCTTCTCTAGTGAGTCCAATTTATTTTTCAGTTTGCCTGTTACTGTGACTGTAATTCTTCCATCCTCAATTTTGTCCACTGCTTCCAATTTCCTGATGTCTTCCTTTTCCAATTTCAAAAGCTCCTCATTAAATATTGAGCATTCACGTAGAGTTGGCATTAAGCAGATGACACTTTTGTTTTCTGCAATATTCTTGTATATTTTCTCTGCAACTATTTCTTCCTTTGGAAATAAATTATGTAGCAGCCGACTCTGTAATGCTTTTTTCCCAACATCTGTGAGTAGTCCAATCCTGATATCTTTCAGAATACTTCCATATTCTTCATCGTTTGCTTGCCTCATATTAGTTGTAAGTTCCTTGTACTCAAAGAAGGACCAAATATTTGTATTTCCAATGCTTCCCAATGACTTCTTCGTGTCTTCATGTGTCACAGTATTAAACACTGGTTGTCCTTTAACTGGAGTAAGTTGCAAAAGATCCCCAAAAACTATGACGTGTTTTCCACCAAATAACACGTCATAGTCTGTCTTCAAAATTTGCTGCATTCTTAAATGCACAAAGGCAAGCATTAAGTTTGATATCATGCTCACCTCATCAATAATGAGAACTTGCATCTTCTTCAATACTCGTGAAACTTCCAAGGATGCTTCTCCAGTTAGCTTGTTGAATTGTATTTTGTTCTCATGCTCCACTGGTAACATTAGCAAACGATGTAAGGTGATTCCTTTTATGTTATATGCTGCTAACCCAGTTGGAGCAGTAACCACACAAGACAAAGTAGAATCCGTTTTTTGCTTTAGGTAGCTTCTGATGACTTTAATTAGGAAACTTTTTCCAGTGCCAGCTTGTCCGCTTACATACATCCTGATTGGATGAAATGATGTGCATGAGCACTCTTTTTTGATATGTAGAAATCCGTGATCAATTTTGTTTCTGATCTCTTCATAAATTTGTTGCTGCTCTTGATTCAGTTGTCTTTCCAAATTTTCTAAGTCTATAAATTCTTCTTGAGCTAGATTCATAGCCGTTTCCACTTCATTCATGGCTATTGATGCTTCATTTTCAACGATTGGTTGTCCTAGGGGATCTTGACTGTGTGTTCCTGAACTTTGGCTGTCCTGAGAACTGTCTCTAGCTATTTCTGCTGCAATTGTAGTTTCCTGTTCAATTTCTTCATTTAACATTTGCAGATAAGTTGAGAATGTACTGCATTGTATGCTGTCTTTGCAAGCATTAAAAGAATCTTCATAGCTCTGGAATTCTCCCAGTAGTTCATCCTCTGTACGCCATGGTTTAAACAACTGTAAAAGAGCCAAGTAGTAAAATTCTTTCTTGTCGGTAGTGTCGCAACTCAGCTTCCGGTGATTTATCAAACTTCCTTTGGTTTGCTTCACCAAACATCCTTCTTCACCAACAACTTTATATTTTCCACTGTTGATGTCTTCTGCAGCTTTCCGTGAATAAATGTAGTTCTGCAGCACTTCATAGAGACACATGTTCTCCAGATGATGACTTCTCTTGGGATAATATGTGTCCAACATGTTTGTTTTCAATATGTCTGTACTTTCTGGGTCATTCTCGGCCAAATATTCAATTTCTCCAACAGATTTCAGTACCCGATTTCTCATTGCTGCAAGGCCTAAACTTGCCCAAATTATTCTTCTTGACTTCGAGTAGAGACTTGCAGAAGATAACCTATCTGAACATTCGTAGGATCCAATTTCTCGATGCGATAACATCTTCAAACTAAAACTGTACAGCTTCTTACTGACAGTCTTCTCGTGAGAAATCTCTTCCCACATTTCCTTCAATTCTGTTTTTTCTGATTTCGTAATGTAAGACGTTACATATCGAGCAACAGCAATGGAATTGTCAGCAACATACTGTATATCCATGTTAGCGTTCCACATGGATAAAATGACTGGGTTGTAGTCATTTATATTTTTTGATTCTTCTTTTCTTTTAAGGTTGTAGGTATTCTTAGGTGATTTTCTTGTGATAGTATGTCTCACAGCTGACATAAAACTGTTGACTCTTCCATTTGTAAGAACAGGTCTAGGAAATCCAAATCGACATTTAGTGTAGTATTTTTCTTTGCTCTTGTATTTCCGTCGACAGTATTTTCCACACCGATGACTTTGGAAACGTAGAACTTGCTCCTTTAACTTGTTCTCTTCTGTGTTTTTAGGTATAGCACATGTTGCATATTCTTCAATGTAAGATAACACTGCTTCATCAGTATCTGTTCCAAACTTTGGGGCATCCTTGATCCACAGCAGCATATGAATATGAGGAGCACCTCTTGCCTGGTACTCTTTTCTCCAAAAGAAATCCACTACTTCTCCAAGGGGTGGATTTTTTTTATTGCAGATGAAGGACATCATAGCCTCAAATCTATGATTGAAATATCTGCAAACATTAACCGGATCCAATGAGCACAGTTCTCCTGCTGTCTTGTATTCGATGTTTTCAATGTTTGAATTGGCCTCTCGTAGAAAATCCAGTAAATCATCCCAAGCGTACTCGGCGCAGCTTAGGGTAAGGAACCATGTTGGTGTTCCTAAGTTGCGTAACATGCATTTTAGTTCACCATGGCGTCGGTACCAATATTCATTTGTCCCACGCTGACAAGCCATCAGATTGATCAGTTGTGTTTCCAAATGATCATCTCGGTGCTGCACTTTCTCCATAAAATCCTTAGCAGACACATTTTGTAAATGTACTCCACTTTTTAAAATGTGATTTACTGCATAAGACAGTGCAGACAAGTCGCTTTCAAATAAAAGATGGAACAAATAAGGGATACTTTGTCGAAATCTGGGATCTTCAGCATATAGTCTTGTAGTCCGATACTCAGAAGCTGGAATCTGTTCCGGACGTTCATCGTATCGTCCTCCTTTTCCTTTAGGAAACAGCTGGGGAAAACATCGAGCTTCCAAGCTCTCCTCCCATACACTCACAGGATTTCCTTTTGCTTTCTTCATCTGAAAGAGATCAATATTGTCTCCCATAACTTCTTTCGAATGGAGAGGATGTATGCTAAAATGTTCATAAATTTCTTCTTCCTTTGACTTGTCCACTTTTTCAATTTGTCCAGTTGGTGTTTCGGTGTCTCCTTGTAAATCTTCTTCTTCTTCTTCTTCTTCTATATAAATTGATTCATACCATTTGTTATTTTTTTTCAAATACAAATTTGCTCTTTGTACTTTCCGCACATCTACCAGCTCCTGCCAAATCTTCTTATTCTTTGTAGGGACACCATTAACCAGAATAATTAATGGTTCAGTTTCCAAAGTATCTGCATCAATAGTTTCCATATTTTTTTTCAAATCCAAGGGCAAATACACCACTCTACCTTTTAAACCTCTCAGTAAATCTGAAGGAGGTAATTTACCAGTTTTGGGCTCCATACGTACTATGGTCTGGAACGGATGAACACATTGAATGAGTATAGACTCATATGTATTTAATTCAGAAAGTTCAGCAGGAATAGCATCCAATTCTAAATTATTATGTACAGCTCTGGTCGGCATTCTATTTTCCTCTAACTTGTTGTAGCAGTATTTGCAAATACGCTGATCTTCACCCAATTCAAAACAATTTTCAAGAAATATATATGTGGCAAAATCCATCCACTTATAATTATCTTCATTTTCACTCTTTCTGTAGAGATCAACATTCCTAGTTTGTTTTCTATAATGAGTTCTGCGGCAACAAATACAAGTAACATTTGGTCTTTCATTAGAGACTATTGCAAATTTTGTTATGTGATCATTAAATGTGTTACTTACAGAGGGTTCTACATTCTCTTCCACTTCTGCCTCATTTATTGTGTCCTTCTCTGCACTGTTTTGTTCAGGACCAAAGTAACAAAACTGAATTTCATCAACAACCTTCTCTACATCTGATACCGTTCCTCGGAACAGAGCCCTATTCAATTCATTTAACTTTATTGCTGGACTTTTGGCAAAATACAACCGTCTCACAAACTTTCTTATTTCAGTATGATGAACAGCCAGCATCCTAAAATGATGGAAAACACTATTGCACACTTTTCTAGATAGACAAGCAAGAGAATGACCCTGCAAACCAGTATTCTCTCTCACTCTGCATGGATCCAGACTTTGAAGCACCTTAATCTTTTGTTTTACACTTTTTTTACTATATTCTCTTAGAAACTCTCGAAATCTGTCAATAGATTCCTGACGCACAGTGCAAATACTACTACAATTCCAAGTGTACACTGGGGCTTTAGGACGTCTCCCCATTGCCTCATCTGCCATCACTTGTACCTCATCTCTTGGAACCATTATCTCCTTCTCCATTATGCAACCGTTTTTTACTTCGTATGAACGACCTCTGGTGTCAACTGCATGCAGCAAACTATTGCTTTGAAAATAGCTTTCTTCATTAAAAAAAGGTTCACTACTTGAACTATGCATCCACTTTCCTAAAAACACTTTACAAAAGTTTGTTCTGTTCACTACTCTTTTGCTTTTGCTTTGTGATTTCAGTACATTAACCATTTTATCTAATGTACGCATCCTATTCAAAATTAATATGAATAGTTTCCTTTTTAATTCTAATGCTTTTGCTGCAATGGCTTCAATTTCTTTTTTTCTCTTATAATATTTAGCCTTCTGCTTATATTTCTTTATATCCTTTATCAAATTGGACATAACTCTTCTCTGAAACATTTTTCTACGTATCTCTTTAAATGCTGTTTTTCTGTTTATGTTAAACTTTTCAATTGCAGAAGGTATATTTGCATTAACTAAATCCTCAATTTTTTGCTGTTCTGTAGGTTTTGTTACATTTTTCCGAGAACAGACATTTTGTACATTTTTGTTTGTTTTCAATATTTTGTTTAGGAATTGTCTTTTTTGCTTACCAGAAGATTTTTTCTTTTTCCCAACATCAGCATCTTCTACTAACTTTGGTCCTCCAGTTGTCCTCAAATATAGTTTTTTTTTTAGAGTTTTTTGAACTCGAGATTTTGTAGGCATCTTAAATTTTGTTCACTGTTCTTCAGCAATACCTGAAAAAAACTAAAAAAAAAATCCTTTATTGTATTTAAATATATTACTACATTTCTTTTCACAATAGTCACAAAACGAAATTTCTTTGCCATTTTCAATGCACACAAACTGCTCTTTTTTTAAAATTTATTTAAATGCACATGTCCAAGCTTTTTTTTTTTTTCAGATCACCACCGTGTGTATTCTCTGTGACTGCCTACACTCCAGCAGGGGCCACCAGCCTTAGTGATGCTGAATGTATTTGCATTACAGACTTAAACCTGAAAACCCCACTCGCTTCTAATTACTGTGCATGACTATACATGGCAAGCACATGGGTGTGTGCTAAGCCTCTGCTTCTTCCCCCAAAAATTCGCTCCTCTTTTCCATCTACTGCAACTGTGAAATCACCAGAGCAAGACGCAATAAATTTCTGCCTATAATTCTTCTATGCACACAGAGTCATGTTTTCACATTAGTGCCAAAACGAAATTTCTTTGCCAATTTGAAAGCACACTTACTGCTCTTTTTTTTTCGGGCCAAGTGAAAATCTCTTTTTACACTTTGAAATCACTTTTACAGACTGACACATTCTGAAACCTTTTTTTTAAATTTATTTAAATGCACATGTCCAAGCTGTTTTTTTTTCAGACCACCACCGTGTGTATTCTCTGTGACTGCCTACACTCCAGCAGGGGCAACCAGCCTTAGTGATGCTGAATGTATTTGCATTACAGACTTAAACCTGAAAACCCCACTCGCTTCTAATTACTGTGCATGACTATACATGGCAAGCACATGGGTGTGTGCTAAGCCTCTGCTTCTTCCCCCAAAAATTCGCTCCTCTTTTCCATCTACTGCAACTGTGAAATCACCAGAGCAAGACGCAATACATTTCTGCCTATAATTCTTCTATGCACACAGAGTCATGTTTTCACATAAGTGCCAAAACGAAATTTCTTTGCCAATTTGAAAGCACACTTACTGCTCCTTTTTTTTTCGGGCCAAGTGAAAATCTCTTTTTACACTTTGAAATCACTTTTACAGACTGACACATTCTGAAACCTTTTTTTTTAAATTTATTTAAATGCACATGTCGAAGCTGTTTTTTTTTCAGACCACCACCGTGTGTATTCTCTGTGACTGCCTACACTCCAGCAGGGGCAACCAGCCTTAGTGATGCTGAATGTATTTGCATTACAGACTTAAACCTGAAAACCCCACTCGCTTCTAATTACTGTGCATGACTATACATGGCAAGCACATGGGTGTGTGCTAAGCCTCTGCTTCTTCCCCCAAAAATTCGCTCCTCTTTTCCATCTACTGCAACTGTGAAATCACCAGAGCAAGACGCAATACATTTCTGCCTATAATTCTTCTATGCACACAGAGTCATGTTTTCACATTAGTGCCAAAACGAAATTTCTTTGCCAAATTGAAAGCACACTTACTGCTCTTTTTTTTTTGGGCCAAGTAAAAATCTCTTTTTACACTTTGAAATCACTTTTACAGACTGACACATTCTGAAACCTTTTTTTTTAAATTTATTTAAATGCACATGTCCAAGCTGTTTTTTTTTCAGACCACCACCGTGTGTATTCTCTGTGACTGCCTACACTCCAGCAGGAGCAACCAGCCTTAGTGATGCTGAATGTATTTGCATTACAGACTTAAACCTGAAAACCCCACTCGCTTCTAATTACTGTGCATGACTATACATGGCAAGCACATGGGTGTGTGCTAAGCCTCTGCTTCTTCCCCCAAAAATTCGCTCCTCTTTTCCATCTACTGCAACTGTGAAATCACCAGAGCAAGACGCAATACATTTCTGCCTATAATTCTTCTATGGACACAGAGTCATGTTTTCACATTAGTGCCAAAACGAAATTTCTTTGCCAAATTGAAAGCACACTTACTGCTCCTTTTTTTTTCGGGCCAAGTGAAAATCTCTTTTTACACTTTGAAATCACTTTTACAGACCGACACATTCTGAAACCTTTTTTTTAAATTTATTTAAATGCACATGTCCAAGCTGTTTTTTTTTCAGACCACCACCGTGTGTATTCTCTGTGACTGCCTACACTCCAGCAGGGGCAACCAGCCTTAGTGATGCTGAATGTATTTGCATTACAGACTTAAACCTGAAAACCCCACTCGCTTCTAATTACTGTGCATGACTATACATGGCAAGCACATGGGTGTGTGCTAAGCCTCTGCTTCTTCCCCCAAAAATTCGCTCCTCTTTTCCATCTACTGCAACTGTGAAATCACCAGAGCAAGACGCAATAAATTTCTGCCTATAATTCTTCTATGCACACAGAGTCATGTTTTCACATAAGTGCCAAAACGAAATTTCTTTGCCAATTTGAAAGCACACTTACTGCTCCTTTTTTTTTCGGGCCAAGTGAAAATCTCTTTTTACACTTTGAAATCACTTTTACAGACTGACACATTCTGAAACCTTTTTTTTAAATTTATTTAAATGCACATGTCCAAGCTGTTTTTTTTTCAGACCACCACCGTGTGTATTCTCTGTGACTGCCTACACTCCAGCAGGGGCAACCAGCCTTAGTGATGCTGAATGTATTTGCATTACAGACTTAAACCTGAAAACCCCACCCGCTTCTAATTACTGTGCATGACTATACATGGCAAGCACATGGGTGTGTGCTAAGCCTCTGCTTCTTCCCCCAAAAATTCGCTCCTCTTTTCCATCTACTGCAACTGTGAAATCACCAGAGCAAGACGCAATAAATTTCTGCCTATAATTCTTCTATGCACACAGAGTCATGTTTTCACATAAGTGCCAAAACGAAATTTCTTTGCCAATTTGAAAGCACACTTACTGCTCCTTTTTTTTTCGGGCCAAGTGAAAATCTCTTTTTACACTTTGAAATCACTTTTACAGACTGACACATTCTGAAACCTTTTTTTTAAATTTATTTAAATGCACATGTCCAAGCTGTTTTTTTTTCAGACCACCACCGTGTGTATTCTCTGTGACTGCCTACACTCCAGCAGGGGCAACCAGCCTTAGTGATGCTGAATGTATTTGCATTACAGACTTAAACCTGAAAACCCCACCCGCTTCTAATTACTGTGCATGACTATACATGGCAAGCACATGGGTGTGTGCTAAGCCTCTGCTTCTTCCCCCAAAAATTCGCTCCTCTTTTCCATCTACTGCAACTGTGAAATCACCAGAGCAAGACGCAATACATTTCTGCCTATAATTCTTCTATGCACACAGAGTCATGTTTTCACATAAGTGCCAAAACGAAATTTCTTTGCCAATTTGAAAGCACACTTACTGCTCTTTTTTTTTCGGGCCAAGTGAAAATCTCTTTTACAGACTGACACATTATGAATCCACCATGTGTAACTACAACAAAAACAATTCCCATTTCTATTATTCATTTCTTAAGTTACCACATACATCCCCTCTCAAACTGTAAACTCACCTTTAAATTTAGTTAGTTGTGAAAGAAATGTGTCACTCAAACAGCAGATTATCAGAGCCAGGATATCTGTTCTGTACACCTCTCTCCTCTCAGCAGAACCAGATAATGGCAAACTTTCCCTCTATTTTTCCACACATATACATGTAAGTTTCAAATCTCAGTGCTTCCCCCTTTTTTTCAAATGTAATGACACATTTCTATTGGTTGAAAACCAACCCTTTTCCAAAAGTACCCTGCCCCCAACTTGACTTCTGCCTAGTACCCTTCCCCCAACTTGACTTCTGCCTGCTACCATAGCAACAGCTCATGGAACACTGCTGTGTGCAGTTAGGTCAGAAGTTCGACACACAATGTTTCAATTCCACAGAGCAAGAGTGCTTGACTTTTCAAACCTAACTGCAAATCCATAGTACTGTTCTTTGGTTACACATTTTTTTGTACCAATACAAAACATGCTTCTATTAATTTTCACATACAGCCTATTTTTTATTCTAGAATGGTATGAAACAGCCAATCAGTTCTTTTTGTTTTGTAAAAAATATGTATGCCTCCATTTCCAAACTGTCTTTATTTTCATATTGCCATTCTACTGAAAGACACCTCCTGAGTGCATCCAGTTCTCCTTTGAAGATGTTCACAGTGTGGATTGTAGGGCACAGCTATGTCTTCTGGAGTGAAAAGTTTGCAGAGAAAACAGATATGGTGAGAGACCTTGCTTTGCCAAATGTAGACATTAAATGGATTGGTCAGAGAGGGTTAAAGTGGCACCAATTGATGCCATTGGTGAAATCCTTCATGCAAATCCAACACCCTGACCTCATAATAGTGCACTGTGGTGGCAATGACCTAGGCACTTTGACTGGGGTAGGTCTGGAAATGCTTATGAAGGACACCTTTGCACAACTGTTTACACTTTTCCCTAAAACTGCCTTTGTGTTTTCCAACATATGCCAAAGGCAAAAATGGAACTGGTCCAATCATTTCTGTCCACAGATTGACAAAGCAAGAAAGCACGTCAACAAATCTGTTTCTGCTTTCCTCCGTGACTATGGTATGGGTGCCATTTACCACAACAACTTGCGTTACGACATGCAAGACATTTATAGAGGAGATGGTGTGCACTTCAATGATGAAGGGAACAGAGTCTTCCTCTTGAACCTTAGACTCTGCATCGGTACTTACTTGTAAGTACCACTAAAAAAATGACTCCATAAACACAACAGCTCTTTTTAGAGCTCCCTAATTTCTAAACTCTTAAATCTGATTTTCATTTATTTATTTTTATTTTTTTTACCGTACGCTTACCGTGAGCTTACCGTACGCGTACCCCGTGATTTTTTTTAAAATCAATAAATGTTTTTTTTGTACTTTTCTGTCCTTCTTTGACCCCCTTACAATTGTTAGGGGGTCTGTAACTCTCCTCATTGCCCCCTTACTTTGTTTTCACTCTTTTTTTTCAGAGTGAAATACACAAAATGGCGGCCGCCGCTTCCTGGTTTCGGCCGATTCGAATGTTTACTAAGATCTAAGAGCCAATCAGAATCGCGCTCGCGCACGCCACCGTACGCTTACCGTAAGCGTACGGTAAGCGTACCGTAAGCGGGCTCAGATATATATATTGATTTAAAGGCTATTTTCTCAGAATCTACTGAACAGATTTACACCAAACCTACAAAAGGCACTTCCTTGACCTGAGGACTACCTCTCTGCCAAATTTTGAGTAATTCTGTTCAGCCGTTCGGGCTGTAGGTCGTTCTAAAGGTCCTATGGAAAAATGCATGGGAAAAACGCGTTTTGGGACCCCCCTTTTATCTCAGCCCCCGCTTGACGGATCCCCCCGAGACTTTCAGGGTAGGAGCGGAGCGTAGCGCCCCACCTATTTTGAGAAATTCGCGAGGATTCGTCGACCGGCGCCAAAGTTATTCAAAATAGAATGTTGAGGTTTTCCTATGGAAACGTGGTCCTAACTATAACTACCTACTGGCGACCGCCAGTAGGTAATATATATATATATATATATATATATATATATTCACTGAAAAAACCATAGGTTTCACACATGTTATAGTTAGCTGTACATTTCACTCGTAAAAAAACCAATGAAATTCCCCCGTTATAGTTAGTGCAGGCAACTATAACTCACGCGACCGCAATCCTCTGCTGATGCTAATACTGTATTTAGACACTTATTTGCCCATGTCTTCTTCCATTAAATTTTAGCTATACATATATTACAAATATTTTTTTTTCATAAAGACACATATGTCATCAGCAGAAGATTGCGGTCGCGTGAGTTATAGTTGCCTGCACTAACTATAACGGGGGAATTTCATTGGTTTTTTACGAGTGAAATGTACAGCTAACTATAACATGTGTGAAACCTATGGTTTTTTCAGTGAATTTGCAAGGTTTTTTAAATGCTAATTCCTAACATAACGTGTGGGAAACCTATGGTTTTTTCAGTGAATTTGTACAGTTTTTTAAATGCTAAGTTACTTTACGCCATTCGTGGCGTGCGCGCCCAGTTAACGCAGTTCGTTCCGCGAAGCGCACCGTGCGCGCACAGTGAGCACGCGGTGCGCTTCGCGCACCGCGCGCCCACTTTGCGCAGTTAGTGCCGTGCACGCACGGTGGTCACGCGGTGCGCTGCGCGCACCGCGTGCCCACGTTATGCGGGATGGGCCATGTACGCACGATGCGCTTCGCGCACCGTGCGCACATGGGGGACATATTATGCGCATCTTTGTGAAATTTTTTTTTTTTCTATTTTTTACCTGTAAAAAGCCATGCACAAATGGTGGCCTTCGGGCACCATTTGCACACGGGGTGGGGAGAGTGTGGATTTTTTTTTTTTTTTTAATTTCTTTACCGTACGCGTACGGTAAGCGTAATCGGCGATTTTCCGAAAAAAAAAATATTTTTTTATTTGGGCTTGGGGGTTGTTTGGGGACCCCTATATCAATGCTGGGTGGTTAGGATCTCAAGAAACTGCCTCTTTAGACATTTTTTGGCATCGTTTTTGCTGCCCAACTCAGAGAGCGAGAGAGAAAATGGCGGCCGCCGCTTCCTGGTTTCGACCGATTCGAATGTTTACTAAGATCTAACAGCCAATCAGAATCGCGCTCGCGCACGCCACCGTACGCGTACGGTAAGCGCACGGTAAGCGCACCGTAAGCTGGCTCAGATATATATATTGATTTAAAGGCTATTTTCTCAGAATCTACTGAACAGATTTACACCAAACCTACAAAAGGCACTTCCTTGACCTGAGGACTACCTCTCTGCCAAATTTCTAGTAATTCTGTTCAGCCGTTCGGGCTGTAGCTGTGTCTAAAGGTCCTATGGAAAAATGCATGGGAAAAACGCGTTTTGGGACCCCCCTTTTATCTCAGCCCCCGGTTGACGAATCCCCCCGAGACTTTCACAGTAGGAGCGGAGCGTAGCGCCCCACCTATTTTGAAAAATTCACGAGGATTCGTCAACCGGCGCCAAAGTTATTCATAATAGAATGTTGCGGATTTCCTATGGAAACAGGGTCCTAACTATAACTACCTACTGGCGACCGCCAGTAGGTAATATATATATATATATATATATATATATATATATATATATATATATGCATGTTGGTTTTGCCTATGCTAGCATGTGCTGTCTAATTAAAGAGGAAGGGTGGAGCTGTGGAAGCCGTCATGCACCAGTCAGAGAAACTACATCACGCTACCTTGTTTCCTTTCTCTGATTGCGTATGCAGCAAACCCCGCCAGACCAAAGACCATACTAGGTCCCACTGGGCCCTCCGCAATTCAACACAACAGGCATATATGGAAGATTGGAGAAATTAAAATGTATACTTGAGTAGACTTAGAGCCCACATACACATTGGTTCTGAAAATTCTAAAATGAACTTTTATATTTTTTAGCCAAAGTAGTTTGACCTTAGTTTGCTAGCAGTCTAGACTTAATGTGGAGGTCACTGTAAGGGTAATGGTAACCAAAATTCTCGTGAACTACATGATGTACCTGAGGCAGAGGTCTTCAAACTGTGGCTGTGCCACCCTGGGGTCCACGGCTGCATTCCCAAGGAGGTTGCACAAATGAGTCTTCAAGAACTTGTAAATAAATTCTTTCTGGAAGCATGGCTTTGTATATTTGCCACGTTTCCAGGCAGTCTTGATTTACATATATCACTTGAAATGCCTAAAAACAGACTGTGAACTGTGATCCTGGGTGCCATGGGGTTGGGGTGAGTTAGTAGGTTTGCCTGCTAAAGATGTGGCTTAAAAGAACAATTTATTCTGTAACTATTTTGTTATTTTTGTAACTGTCAGGTAAGTGCACTTGAAATAATGTGGTTATACTAAATGAAGCATGAATCCAAGTTAAACTAATTGATTTTACTATGAAATATCAGTCGGCTAATGTGACCTATGCAGCAGGAGAGGACCAAATTATGCAGATGTATTGACTAAATTATGCTGCACAGAAAGACAAATTGTGTTGCACAAAGTGGCAAATCTTTTGAAGTATTTCATTAGTTTGCCATTTGTACAAACAGGGATACAGTCTGGGCAAATGTTTTACCTCATTAGTACCAGTTCAACACCCCAAATACACCAATAAGTGATTGAAAGGTGACCAGGCACCATTTAAAAAGCACTATTCTCTTGGTGGCAACACATATCACTGCATTTTTAGTAACTTTGAATCAGTTTGAGCTAGAACATTTTTGTTTTTTTAAATCTGCAGAATATGCAGCAGATAACTGATAACTGAATCCTGGTTGGCGCATTAGGAAAGAGTGGCATGTGTATTTATACATAGTGCTACGAAGTCCGAACCTGTGACAGAAAGCAATGTGACTATACATTTTAGTGATAAGTAGTCAGAATATACCTGGAAACACAAGTGTCCATTAATAGGACCAAATAAGAACTTGGCTGGTAACACCCTCACATTAGCTCTCAATAAGAATAAACCTGGAAGCGGTTATATTTGGTGATTAATCAATTGAACACATTTACAATTTTTTTTTATAAGAAGGCTTGTTTCTTCTTTATTTTCTGTCCTTCTCTTCATTGCTGAGGAGTCCACTCCTTTTACCTCCAGGCAGAGGCATTTCAAGGTCAGTCTTAACCTCACAGGTATAGTTATTTTTATTTTTGTAAAAGTGTGAATCCAGGGGGTAGCAGGCAAGATGCCAGCAGGGCTGCATTCAGATGCACAGCCATGATCGTCCAGACCCCTGGGGACTCAGAGTAATGGCCCAGAAGAAAGAGGAAATAATCCAGATCCATGGATAGTATCAGAGATGTGGGGGTTCTTACTTTTTTTTGTTTTACAAATGAACAGAGGCAGATTCCCCAGACAGTTGCCCCGGGGAGTGTTGCACTACTCGAGCCACCATCCTCGAAGTCTCTGAGACAATTTGCCCTACGGGCACTTTTTAAGAATACGACAGAATGGTTCGGAGAAAATAAATATTTTCACCATGGTTACAATTTATTGAATAGACTAAAAGAAAGAGGTTATCTAAAGAAACTTTTGATGGACTTCATGAAGAGAGGATGGTGGACTCCTCGCGAAGCACTGTTAACCAAAACACAAAAAATTACATTGGTTTGTGTGTCCACTTTCTACACACAGACTAATAATTTTAAGAAAATTGGCACCTGATTGCAAAGTTGGACAAATCATTTGAGAGACCGCTATTCGCCTTGAAAAAAGATTGCAGCATAGGACGCCAAGTGGTATGAGCATATACACAACCACCACCATTGAAAAGCAGTTTGAGACAGTTGTGGAATCTAACACCTATAGAAGGTCACCACAAATGTGGCACGTGCGCCTGTTGCAGTCAAACCATTGAAGCCACTGGTATGTTCATAAAAATCTCAGATGGAGGCATACTGATTTGTCTAACTGCAAAACTAAAAATGTAAATTACGTAATCAGCTGCCCATGTAATAAAATATATATTGGTAAGATTCATTAGGACGTGAGACAGAGAATTGCACAATATAAGTCGCGAATGAGGCAGCACCACTTGGGAATCATTGTTTAGACAACCATCACTCCGAGAATTAAATGAAATTGACAATTCTGGCAGTGGTTACATCAGGTCCAAGGGGTGGAGACTTGAACAGGCTACTTATGAAAAAATGAGCTTACCTCATATTATGTTTTAACACAGTATTGAAAGGACTAAACGAGATTAATGAGCTGCAGAATCAATGGCTAGTCCAACATGAATAGTCCCAGCATGTATAGACTTCCTATTGGAATCACTTGAATGCTGCTGATTTGAATTTCGGGGTTTTCTCACAGGATCATACCACCAGCCACTAAGAATTTTCCTTTTGACTAGAAATCATTGCTGATTTGTCACAACACCTCCCCTTTTTAAAAAAACGAACTTGCATGTTTTGGCCATTTTATGTCCAATTCATTGCTGACCACACCTCTTGTGGAAGTGGTGTGGTGCAGCAGCAAGGGTGTATGACTACAAAGCACGGGGGCTCACGGTTCAATCACCGGCGGCAGGTCAGCTCAGCAACACGTGACTCAGGGCAATAGCTTGCTTAATCTTCCTGACGCCCCCCAGCACCATGAAGCCCTTGGGCAATTGTTTGCGCTTTACAAATACTGGATTTACATTTACGTCCCATAGTGCTTTTTAGTCTGACTCCTAGACACCCTGGTTGAACCAACCTACTACCTCTGAGCTAATTAGTTATCCCTAACCCCAAGAAAGTAGGGTGCCGATAAAATAGACATGCGTAAGATACGGGGTCGAGTCAAGCACTACCTTCTACAGGTCATGTGGGACAGTTCAAAACAGGGAGTCAATCCTTAGTGGAAGAGGATGCCTCTCACACATAATAGTGTCATGCTTTCTCATCAACATCCTCTCCCCACCCTGGTAAGTGCTACATGGGCGGACTCAACCTCCACAAAGACTTGGCGGTAGGAGGGAGTGCTTGCATAAAACTACTGGACAAGAACGGGATCCAGCTGAATTAAAAATACTTAGGGGTTCCTCAGATATCACCTTTATTTGAGAGGACCCTAGGTATGCTAAAAACCTATCTAGTGATAGAAATCACTGAGTACAATGACTCAAGTCCATCCTTAAATTGCCAACATGTTTCTGCCCTCAATAATTATCCTATGAGGTCTGGGGGATTCATCAGGGCTAGTGGATCCCTATTGTATTGATCTAGGTGTCCAAGGTACTCTAGACACTAATGTAAGTAAAACACCTACTATGTAACCCAAGTGAGTCCTACCTGGGCTACCAACTTCTGGACTCCGTAGTTAATCCTAGGCTTTAGGGGATACCGGTGAATCGGTCAAGGAGAGGGAGGTATCCTTTGTAGTCAAACATTCGTCAGAGGGAACACCACTCGTATCCAGCTAGAAGTTTCCACTCCTTGCCACTGGAGCCTTATTAGTTGTCCACCTTCAACGGGTGGACAGTAAGAACATTCAAACACATAGAGGCAGCCTCCCCGACAGGGATTCCACTCCGTTTCAAATCGGAGTCCAAAAGAATGAACGAAGGAAAGAACAGCCAAATTTGTAAGTACCAGCAGCCCTCCCAAGCCTTGCCTGCCTTGCATTAATTGTCCCTGCCAGCGAGATACATATTCTTCTTTTCCTATTATTCTTTAGGAAGGACCTTTATGAGGGTTCTCCCTCGACGTGTGTTCCATATGGTTAAATTAAGACCTCACCCAGAATAGATAAGTAAGTGGCTCACTGTTTTCAGCTTCAATATACTTCTTTCGCTCACAGAACATGGTTGTGCAATGGTTTTAAATCTTTGGTTACACTGTTACCATATGTATCTTCTGGTGAGGTTTTGTTATATATTTGGCATCTGACACAGCGGCCGTTGAAAGCTCATTAGCACTCATTTTCAATTGTGCGCTCCTCAATTCCGATCAGGGCGCTGGCATTTTTTTGTTGTTATTTCATTAAATGTTTGGTTACAATGCACGCCCCACTGCCCAAGTTTAACTTTGCAAACAATTAAACTTAGTTCCACGTTCCTGGCTGGTCCACAGATTTCCTTGCATTTGAGGAAGTTTCGAGGTTTAGGAATGCGGCAGCAAGGGCCTGGCAGGTTTCCATAGCAGAAATGTGAGTCAGCAAGCAATCAAAGGTTAGAGATTATGACATTCACGGTACATCATCCTAAAACACATTCCCTAATGTTTTATAGAAAGTACTGTGGTACATTACTGTAAAGAAATGCTTTTGAAGACCCTAATACAGATTCCTACCTTTGCTGAAGGTAAACAGTTGAACTAATAAGTCATTGTAAATTCGATCGCACACGTACATTTATGAGATTTTAAAAAAACATTATGTTTTCCTTTTTAAAGTATCCCTATGTTCTTAGTCCTGAATACAACCCTAACGTTTTTCAGGGTTCGAAATGCATTGACAAGGGCACCACCCAGAGAGAGTTGTTGAAAAGACAATTTTGGCATACAGGGCGAATTATGTTAATAGTGCAAAGAAAACATCCATGTAATGTGCCATAGATTTCATTTTTGTTTCTGCTTCTGGCAATAGCCCTACAGGCAAGAGTTACCAAATGCTTGTAATTGATGTAGCTCCTACTTGTTAGATCAATTCAGAACCAGGATACAAACACTGTTATATGTTTACACATAGGTGAAATGGTTTTGTATTATGTTTTCTGTTACATGTGATGTGACACAGGCCCATCCCCTGCTTTCATTTACCAAACATTTAGAAAGTTGGCGTTTTCTTACTTAACCATTTAGTGACTCTGCCTTAACCATTTTGTGCCTCTGCCTGTCCCTAGAATACACGTCTGGGTTGAATGACAGATGGGTTTTGTAAATTCACTCTAGACAGTCGCTCAAAAAGGGAGCTGTGGTGTGCCCTGCATATCCTGTTGGCCCTTCACCAGGGTGACGGGTGTTCCTGAACTAGAGTGGTGGGAGGAGTTTACACTTGAACCTGAATAGAGCTGTGCCTACCCCCGCACAAAGAACTGCCTCCCCCCTGTAGTGTGTTTGAGCAAGGGCCAAGGACAGCAGGGTCTTGTGCACTACAACAACCTTTCTTTGAAGTGTCCCAATTTCACAGGCTAAAATGGGTGTAAGCAATGGACCTCTAACACCATATACTCAGAATACTTCTGGGCTAAGGATATTCTGCCAAGAAGAGCTGTCGGGCTGCCAGGACGAACTGCCACGTTGCTGCTTGCTTTGCTGTGATGGCCTGCTGCTTCTGTCTTGGGAGTGAGAGGACTTAACTTTGCTCTCTGCATCCTGCTAACGATGGTTCTCAAAGGGCTTGGGTTTAGCTTGCCTCCTGTTGGACGACTCAGGGCCATCAAGGACTTCACCTGCAGCACCTTATCTTTTCTGCTGCGGGCCCTACTCTGTCAATTGGTGCTAAATCTTCGACACTGCGCTGCTGCATGCATCACAGCTGTGAACCCCGCTGAGCACAATGACTACAACTTGTAACGCAGGCCCTGACGCCGCCGCAGCACCTTCGAAGAACCACCACAGCATGAGGCTTGAGCGCTGTGTCACCGTAATCTGCGACGCCTGACCCCGACTCTGTCGCACCACCTGTGGCCCTGTGGTGGGACATTGTCACCGCAAAGTCAACATATCGTGGCTTGACCCTCCATGCTTCATCGACCCCTCACTGCCAGCGAAACCGACACCTTGCCACCAATGCCACATTAGGTCTTCTGTGCCTTGCAACGTCCTGTGCGCCTCCTCAAGGAATTGCGCCTCACTTGCTTCAGTGACACCTTCACTCCGTTGTGCAAAGCACCGTTCTGAGAACCGATGTGCAAACGACCTGCACTGCCCATATAGGACCAATGCCATACTGGCCTCATCGATGCCTCACCTCTCTAGAGCCTCGCAAGATCTTTGTTTTGTCATCGTTTCCAAGGTACTGTAATAGGGGTCTGTAAGACTCTGCAGCCATCATGGTCTGCCCCTAATTTGAGAGGCAAATTCGTCAAGCATGTCTTTATAGCCCTAGCTGAACCTTTTGTGTTTGTAAGTGATAGAACTGCCTTTAATATTGAATAATTAGTATTTTGATTTGTGTATGTTGGATTGTTATCGTTTTGGTCTGTTTTGGTCAGATAAATATTGGCTATTTTTCTAAACTGGTTTGGAGTACTTTTGTGGAGTTTTCATTGTGTTACTGGTGTGTGCACAAATACTTTACACATTGCCTCTTTAGTTTAGCCTGACTGCTCTGAGCTAAGCTACCTGAGGGCAAGCACAGGTAAACTTAGTGTGTACTACACTTATCCTGACTAGGATTGTGGGTCCCTACTTGGGCAGGATGCAAACCCTGTCAACTAGATACCCCATTTATAACAAATGGGCTCTTTAATAAGTCTCAGACTCATTGTGGATTACAAGCTCCCAAAAAGTGTCCTTGAAATAATCTCAGAAACCCTGACTCCTGCGCTGAACCCTGCCCCTTCACTCCTCCAATCATTGACATAAAGTTTTGGAGGGGAACCACAAACTTTACAAATATTTGCTTTGGGGGAACTCAGAGCAAATTAGTTTGAAGACCTCTGCCCTAAGGTATGCCTAATCGTCCTGTGTTGGTTATTCACATTAAAGGTATTGTTTGTAATTTATTGTGCATTAGGGACTGTTTATTATTAACCAAGAAGGGTTAAACACTATCTTGGCTAGCATAAGGAACAATCGGTATGAAGGCCCTTGTTTTGGGGCAGTTGGGTGCCATCATGCAATGTTTAAAATCACCAGATAAAATAGTGATAAGATAAGATGTATCTGTCCAACATATAGCTTTCTATGTTGTTTACATTCCTGAACAGCAACCACAATCTCAAAGGTGCAGCACATATCACTACATTTGTAACCATGTTAGAAATCCTGCTGGTATTTTCTTAGCTGTAGGCATTGTTTGGTAACCACCAACAACAGTACCTTACCCGGGGCTCCTGGGAGTGCAGCTGGCTAGGTAGGAAAGAAGGGAAGGCATCTGATATACACTATATCGAGTCACCGAGTAACTTCAACAGGACCTTCTTTGAAATGCCTGGGCATTATTAACTAGTGGCAGGGAATTTGTCAACACAGTAGCTTACACTTATGCACTGCCTTTGAGATGAAGGTAAAGACAGAGTGTGAGCATCTCTGAGTGGTGCAATTAAACTGGTAGGTCAAGATCCATGCACCTAGAGGCAACAGATGAGCTAGGTGCTGGACAGGTGTTTTGTTTCTAGAAACCTCATCACTTTTTTTTTGTTGCAAGATGATGTCTGTTAGACTTCTAGTGGTACATTATTTAATTATTTTGATGTAAGGAGTTGTATGTATGTCAAGCTGTGATTGTATTTAAAAGTAGTTTATGTTTTAATCCACTTGTACTATTATTTTCTCAATGCCTGTTAGTCATTTCACCCTTCAACAACGAAGTCAACCCATCTGTATCGAAGAAAACAAGCTCAAACATATCCATGACCAGACTGTGATGCAAAGAGTCTTTTGAAATGTTTTGATACCACCATCAAATTATCATGAATGAGCCAGCAAGGTAAGAAGGCTTAACTATACCAATAACAACATAGAAAATTGGGTCTCATTCTTCAAACAAAAACAATAATGTTTTACACTATGGACACACGTATCAGAATGAAAAATGACGAATAAATTGCCTTTTTATTTGTTATAAATGGAGGGAGGGTGTTAGAACTTGCATTCTTGGCATGGTTTCCCCCTAACTTTTTGCCTTCAGACTGCCTGTTTTTGCTGACTTCATTTTTGCTGGCCTTAGGACATGTTAGATTGGCTTATACCCAATTGGCATATTTAATTTACTTGTAAGTCCCTGGTAAATTGGCACTACCTGTGCCCAGGCCATGTCAATTAAATGCTGCTAGTGGACCTGCAGCACTGATTGTGCCACCCACTTAAGTAACACTTTAAAGATGTCCCAGGCCTGCCATTGCAGTATTTCTGTGTACAGTTTTAAACTGCCTTTTAGAAATAGCCAAGTAAACCTTTGGCTAGGCCCAAACCTTCCTTTTTAATACATATAAGTCACCCCTACGGTAGGCCCTTAACAGTCCAAAGGGCAGGGTGCAATATGTTTTAAAAATAGGACATGTTCTTTTACCTATGTCCTGATAGTGACTCTTAAATCTTTTTTTCACAATTGCCCGGCCTACCTGCCCTAGTGTAAATTTGTTACTTGATTACATTTTATATTTAACAAGTGACCCATAGATACATGGAATTACTGGTTTGTTTTAACATTTATATATTTTTTTCACCTTTACACAGCAGCAGCTCTAAAACCTTTTTCGTCCTGAAGAAAGCCTAGATACTTTCAGAGATCACATAGGCTGAAACATGTTGACCTTCTTTTGATACTGAGCTGTTCAAATCCATATTGCTCACTGCACTGTTTTTATCCCTACCAGTGTGAGAAAGTGAATAAAGTGTTCTGTGTTGTATCCACTAGGTATTTTTAATCTCACCACTTTTTCATGCACATTTCTTTGGCGCTGTGTCCTCACTACACTAACATCCATCTATGGGATTTTAGCATCCTTGTGAGTGTAGAAGCACTTGAAAAAAAAACATGAGCTCCTTCCTCACATTGAGGGAGTTGTAGCCCTCAGTGGGACCTAGGTTTCCCTCTGGGAGGAGAAACCCATATGATGAAGCAGGCCACCTATGGTGGGTGAGGGTATTCGTCCTAAGAGGGATCTCTCCCAAGTGGAGTTTTCTGTGAGCTACTAGTCCGTTATCTTTCAGCATCTCGCGCGCCTACACAGACCCGAGGATTTCTTGTGTTAATATTTTCTTGCATTAGCCATTTGGTGCCTGCAGCCTGTTGAGGGGTCACAAGGCTGGGTTGAGTTGACAGCAGGGCTTTGTATATTCCTCCTAGACAGCCACATACAATGGAGAGCTTAGGTGTGACTGTAAGGGCCCTCACTGGCAGATGGCAAGGAGGTGCTGGACCCAGTCCCACTTACACTTGAATAGGCTGTGTCCTGCCACCACACAAAGGGCTGCATATCCCCTGTAGTTAGTCTGGACCCAGGGCAGCAGGATGCCTGAGGACTTCAAAGGGAAATCTCTAGAAGCTTCATATCATCCTACCATCAGGTATAAATACTGGACCTTAGACACCACCTTTTCAGTACACTTTTGGACCTGTGGATACTCTGGCAGGAAGAAAGACTTCTGTACAGTTGAAAGGATTGTCGCTCTGATGGACTGCTGCTCTGAAGGACTGCTAGCCTGTTGTGCTGATCCGCTGCCCTTCTGCATCAATGAGAAGGATTGGACCTGCATATGTTGAACCCAGGAAACCAATCCTGACTTGGTCTCCTGACTTGAGAATCAGGGACAGAAGACTCCAACAACCATGAACCCTGTACCTAGACTCTGTCATCTGTGAGTCTACCCTGCCAAGTGGTGTCACCCCAGTCCTGGACCCTTGCAAGTGGGCCTAAGATGCTCTGCCAGCCTCTATGGATCCCGCGGGACCTATGCGTTTCCTCGGCTGCATAGCACAACCCCCAGCAGAACCAAAGCATCACCGCTGCTGTGTGGTTTAGAATCATTGCACGGGCCCGCATCATAGACCATTGTCTCCTCAGATCTGCCGCTGCATGATGCATGCTCATTGTAGGCCCTTACATCCTTCATTGAGAGAAGCCTCGAGCGGGATGCCTGACCCTGCATTGCAGCCCTGCAGCTTCTCAGAACTGATGCATCGCCCCGACTGCGCAATGCATCCTCGATGCTGGATTTTGCATTGCAAGCCCTCATTGAATGTCTCCTTGATGATCGATGATGTCACAGGACCTCACACCACAGCCTTGCCGCATCTCGGAACCCACTCATCGCTTTGCTTGCACAACTCATCTTTGACATGGATTCTTGCAACGCTCAGCAACCAGGATTTAAGGTACTTTGTTCAGCGTACCTAACTGGGTCCCTGTAGCTGACCTGCGCTCCATCATGATCAGCCTGAACTTGTGACTTTGTCCTTGTATGGTGTGATCAGATATCCACAGTTGGCGCTTTGTGCTTTTTGGCACTATTTTTACTGACATCTTAAAACCTGCGAACCTCTGGTCTGTCTATTGGATTTTTTTAGTTTTTGGTCTTGTTTATTTGTGAAGAATAACTCTAATTCACTAAACTGATCTGGGATCCTTTTGTGGTGAATGTTCACTGTGTTACTGTTTGAAGTGTTTCACACAGCATTGCTGCTGAGGTAAAGTTGACTGCTCTGTGCTAAGCTAGGCGAGGGATGAGCATAGGTTAATTTTGGGGTTGCTCGCGACTGCGCCTGAGAAGAATTGTGTTTACTGCTTGAGAAGGGCTTCACCCCCCTCAACCAGTCAACTAATTTCTACACTTTGGGACCAGAACACTCTGCTCCCTTATCTGATTTTTGGTGAGCTCCGAACTTGGATTTATTTTTCTGTATGAAAGAGTACAATTTATGTTCTGCTGTGACTCTTTCTATGCATTATGTTTTGAGCATTCTAGTGAAGCATCAGACTGCAGTCCACTTGAAATTCACCCATGAATAGTCACTAATGATCCTTCTTTCAAGGTATGCATCCTTTATGTATAAAAAGATCATGTTGGAGTAAACAATGGTTTAGTATTTGAGCATTTTCATTCTGAAGAGCCACACAGGTGTACATAGGCACCCCTGTGGATAACAGGTGACCAATCAAAGATCTGTTGTGGATACATAGTTGTAGTCTCCAGATAAATTCTGAGTATACACCAATTCTTCTGTTAGACAAATCTAGACTGTCACCTTTCATTCCAGCTCACTTATAAGCAACATTTTCATTCCCCTTTAAAATTAATTTCCCTGTGTTTATTCCCCTTCTTGCAAGCCTCGCCAATAAAAGCAGGACTATACCTTTGAAACCAGTTTCAATTGATAATGAATAAATGTTGTCATTTTTTTTATCACTACCTTCACCTAGCGACCTCTACACTCTTCTTAAAATTAAGGAGCATCATATTTGTCACTTACACAGATGCAGTCAATTTAGATTGCTCACCGTGAGTTGATATCATTCTAAGGTTTTTACAGTTGAACAGTATTGGTTTCAGGTGACTGAGCATGAAAAGGTGAAGGAATAGCTTTGGAGATCTGTGGAGTTGGATCTAACATTTCAATGGCCAGTAAACCCACTCAAAGAATACCCATTATGGCCCTGCATGATGATTATGTACTAATCTCATCATGCAACAGTTTACGCAATGAAAATCGGTTTATGGCATGCATGTTTCATCAAGGTATATTCTCTGATGTGCCAGTAATAATCCTTATATTACAGAGCTGCTTATGTGCCTGAAATGCTTATAAAACAGAACTGTTCATATTTCTTGTACGAAACCCGGGGAGGATGGTCATAGGGTAGACAGGATGCACTGGGTCCCAATTGTAACAAATGGGGTCTTTTGCCATGATGGACTGGGGTACCATACTGTTGAGAACCTAACTGAGAACCTAACTCGGAACCAAGTACCCCTTTTTTAGCACTTGACTCTAAGAATAGAGAAGAACAGTATCCCAAAGCTTACTCTAGGGAGGCGCCTCTGTCATTGAGTCTCAGATCTCAGCATTCAACTAATATTTATTAATTCACTGTCCAGTTAGTGCTTTTTTCTCATGAAAAGGAAACACTCCTAACTATTAACAATTATATACATGATGGCAAATGGAAACGCCTATGGTGATACCCTAAAAAGAGGCTAACAGCTAACAGCTCAGTTAAATGTCCTATAGGTCAAGTACACCCCTAAATGTAATCCTGTCCTTTGCAGCAGAAGCATCTTTAATGGTCTGCTAACAGAAAACCATAATTCCTAAAAACATAATAGCCCCAAATGTCTAATGCAAAATAGGGAATACATTAGGCAATGTTAGGCCTATCTGCTTTATTAGGGACTCAACATACTACAAAATATAACTCACACAAACATAATGCCAATTGAAATGCTCATTTTCAGAATGGTATCATCTTTCACTAATATAAAGAAATCTATGTAGTGATTCACAATCAAAATATACATTCCAATAGTTTCAGTTGTCAACTATTGCTATATTGAAGTCTCCCTCCTACCTTTACTTGGGTTGTAAAGTAGTCATGCAACCTAGGAATCAAGATCCATGAACCAGGGCCTCTGGACAAAAGTGTAATCTCAGAAGTACTTGAGTAATAAAGCAAGACACTCCCCAGGTCACTCTTCCAGAGTCTTGGGATACTTAGGGTAATCTTTGAGAATTTGAAGGGGGAGTGTGGGGGCATGCAGCTCACTAGGCAGCCCCAAGAGAAAATGCAACTCATGTGTGGTGCACTTGCTCCTCCTGTGGCCTCACTTCATAAAGATACACCTTGTTGGCTTAAGGAACATGCTACACTTTTTGTGACAAGTGATTTGAATTGCTCATCGCTGGTCAGTAATTTTTTACTTTTTGGTTTCTCCTTTTCCTTTTGGTTAAATGTAAGAAGTGCCTCCTGGTGCCCTTTTTTCTTTTTATTCCAGTGCCCTGCCCAAGATATGGGACTGAAACCAGGCTGATTTCCTACTCGCTCAGCACTTACTTTGCCAGCAGGGGAGCTGGCGTCTATTCCTAGGCCAGTGAAAATCAGAAGAGAATGGAATATGTGTCCTGGAGGAATCCCTTAGGAAAAAATCAATGGAACCCTCAACAGCTATTTCGGTTGGTGGTATATCCTTGGCCACTAATGTACGAGTAGTTGATAGCCTTATCATCGGCTCCTGGTAAACTCCTTGGCCGGGATCTTACTTCAGGAACACCTTTTCTACCTCAAGGCATGTTACTCTGGCTGCCTGCATGTCCCAGGCTCCATGACCTCCTGACCACTTGCAGGGAACCTGTCTGTCCAGTGGGAGTTGGAGGTCTTCTTCCATGGGCACCGACACAGAGCCAATTCACAGACATTCCAGGGAAATCTTCTTCTCCAGGTTTTCCAACAAGTCCACTCTCTACTCTTGTGATGCCCCATTATCCTCATTGATAAAAATCACTTACCTTCTGTCAAGTGTTAACTGAGTTAGTTAAATTCAACAAGACATAATAGCATCACAGAGTGATCTGTGCTAAGCACACAGGATATGGCCCACTTCCTTTGGCAGGCTAGAAATGCAAGGCCCGTCATCAATAGAAACACTGTTTTACAGATGGATAAATTGTGTGTTTTCATTTGAGACATCAGTTGGTGGCCATATTGGGCCCGGCCTTTCTATAAAGACCATGCCCCACTTAGTTACCAGTCCAGAAAAGGCTATACTGGTTCTTCAACTGATGAAAAGGACCTGGTAAGGATTCCAAATGAGAAGTAAGATCAGCTTTAGAAGTATGTAGAACCTCAAATTTAGGGTCCTATCTCGTTTGGTCTATCCCTTGAATGACAAGTGAACCATCTGTTGTCCATATGCTTCTTGTTGTTACAGGTGTTGTGGAAAATTCTGCCACTCCTACCGGTAGCAACCCCCTCTGTGGTCATCCAGTTGGCCGTATCGCGTTGGCTGAGCTATAGCAGTTCTCTTTTCTTGGGTGTTAGAAATGGGGGTCTCTAGTTCGCTTCTGTCAGGGTAAGGGAGATACACACTTTAGATAACACCTGCTCACCCCCTTGGTAGCTTGGCACGAGCAGACAGGCTTATCCCAAAGGCAATGCGGAAAGTATTTGTACTCAAAACACACAATAATACAGACATAACACC
Organism: Triturus cristatus; assembly: GCF_964204655.1. Taxonomy (NCBI): domain Eukaryota; kingdom Metazoa; phylum Chordata; class Amphibia; order Caudata; family Salamandridae; genus Triturus; species Triturus cristatus. The sequence continues at coordinate 451,412,056 of NC_140584.1, forward strand.
GCAAACAGACACCACACCAGTTTAGAAAAATAAAGTATCAATATCTAAACTCAACAAGACCAAAACAACAAAAAAATCCAACATACATGTAGTAAAATAGCATTTCAAAATAGTAATTTCAAGAATAAAGCTTGTAGAAAGCAAATAGCTCCACCTGGGGATATTATGCCGTTGTGACAGCAATAAATCCAAAGTACGGCGCCAACCGCGAGCTGAGTGGCTTCTGGCACGGAGTCACACGTACCCCCAAACAAACAGTACCTTTGTATAATGAAGTCCAAGATGATGCATGGCATCATGGAGGTGAGACATCGGTGCCGATGTCAAGGCCGGCTCCCTGGCTGACACGGGGAGGCGAGGTGTCATGTCTGCGAGGAGGCGACGTGTGGAATCCAGGACATGCATTGGCGGTGAGGTGTCGTTCCGGTGATGGTGCGAAGCCGAATGAGTTTGTGGAGTCACCCTCGGCGGTTCTCTGCCCCGTGATAACAGGATGCAGGCGCTGGCGACGACAGAGTCAGTGCGACTGCTGGAATCAGGAAATTCCGATAACTGCAGGCATCGATGGATGTTGAAGGGCATCGGCGCTGTGGGGCTGGCCAGGCTGTGCGTCATGCACTTAACAAGCGGTGCCCATGGCCTCGGGGCAGGTCGTGGCATCACAGTGGTGTCGCTGACGGCATCAGAGACAGGTTTTCTTGCTTTTTTCAAGTTTCGTCCAGCTCCCAACAGCAGGAACAACCTCCAGAGGCCAATAACTGGAATAGGCAGCTCCTGGCAGGTCAGAGCGCTCGGCAATAGAGTTCGGGGGAGCTTGCAGTGAAGTCTTTGTGTCCCTGAGACTTCAGAACAGGAGGCCAGCATACACAGGCCCTTGGAGATTCTTCTTCAAGTAGGTTCACTGCAAAGTTACAGTGGCAGAAGCAGCAACTGCAGGCCAACCCTACACAGCACACACCAAAAGGGGCAGTACTCCTCCTCACAGCTCTCCGGCTCTTTTCCTTGGCAAAGGGTCCTCTTGAGTCCAGAAGTGATCTAAAGTTCTGGGGTTTACACCATTCTGTCTTTGTTCTCTTTGTGCAAAGGGTCACTGAGCCCAGTCCGAGCCAGTTCTGTCCTCACTGGTGCAGTATGACCACAGGGGGTGGAGACAGCATTGTGCAAGGGAGACAGGCCCTATTCAGGTGCAAGGAAAACTCCTCCCACTATTCTAAATGCAGCCAATGTCTATTCAGTTCAGCTCTGAGTCATCCAGGAAGGGCCAGGCACATCTCAAACCCCCCAGTGGCTGTCTACAGTGAATACCAATCCTGTCAATCCAAAACCAGACAGTCAATCCAAAAACAGGCAGAGTCACACAGAATAGTCAAGTCAAGTCAAAGATCTTTATTCGGAAAGAAAAAACATCCATAAAAGTACATGTAAATCACAGCAATCATCCAATAAAAACAATAAGATAAACTTTTAAAAAGCTAATAAAAAACGGCGTAGTTAGTCTTATAATGTAACATTTTATAGAATACAGATATCATGACAGTACAATAATTCTACAATAAGTGTGCAATATGATTTAGGCTAGAATAGGCAACAATTAAAACAATGCACAGCTAGTTTAGCTATGGCATGTGCAAAAAAGCATCCACTAGTGCAAATATGCAATGTGCAAACTATGCAAGAGTGGAACAAACTTATCAGACCGTGTTCATTGTTGCTCGGGATCGAACAGCGGATTGAAGGAAGCAACTAACTCTGAGGATTACATCATCGGTGCTTAGCATCAATAAATCTCTAAATGCTAGATTAAAATACGTCAGAGCATTTGTTCTAAGGTACGGAATTAGGTAGTATTTGGTATATTTTATGTAAAAACCACAAAAGAGCGTAAAATGCAACAGGCTCTGTTTGCCACCTAGGTTACAGGGACAGTTTAAGTTTTCCAAATATTTGTTAAAGCCTAAAGGGAAGCAAAGTAGATTTTTAATGCTCCCATCCCTGAACCGAAACAACAAGCTCCTATTCCATTTGCCCAGTTTTTTTTGCAGGTAGCCCTGGGGCGTGTTGTAGGGCCTACCGCATGGCTCCAGAAGGGGAATGTACCTTATAATAGCCGGCTCTACATGCTCGATCTTTTCCCTACCTTTGCGGTACAGGTCATACAATGCCATTTTTACTGAATTCTTATGCGTGCAATCTATAATTTGAGGTGATAAAAATAGATGCCCCTTCTCCACGCTTACTAAGCTTTTCTTGACTGCCCTGAGCCAGGGTATGTGATTAGCCCGCTCACATTTTAGGCAGTCCGAGATAATATCACGGGTCAAAGAGGCGGCAGGGTTCCGCCATATTTTCAGCCAAAACAGGGCGGGCCTGCATCTTATAAAATCCTCTATATAGGGGAGATTCAATTCCCTATGGCACACGTAAGATGGGGCTGAAATGACCCCCCCCAGAGCCTTCCTACAAAATCTGTTCTCTTCGGTCTGTATGTTAGTACAGTTCGAATATCCCCACACCTCTGCACCATAGGTTCCTGTCGGTGAACATTGAGTTCTGTAAATTTGTAACAATGGTGTAATAACCTCAGCATGTTTGGGTTGGCGAAGGGTGATTATAGAATTAGTTGCTTTGCCCAGTTTGTTCCTCCCCCAGGCAACGTGAGGCTGCCAGGATCCAGAATCGGAAAACATCAGGCCTAAATAGGGAAAAGTGCAAGTGCTTTTTAAAACATTGTTCCCTGACATGATGTGACGAATTCTATGTTTCTTTGGGCCACAGGACATTATATAAGATTTATTGAAATTAGTGCATAAGCCAAGGTCGGCCATATATGAGACGAAACCTGATATTAAAGTGCGCAGTGCATTGGGTGTGCGGCCCATAAGGACCGCATCATCCGCATAGAGGAGTGCAGGAAGTGGTTTGCCATTAATGTGCGGAACGTCACTAGTTAATTTACACAAAGAATTGCTCAATTCATTTATATACAAAATAAAAAGCAGGGGGGCCAAGACGCAGCCCTGTCTGACCCCCCCTGCCAATTAAAATGTTACCAGAAACTTCACCATCATTATTTATTCGAACGCGGGCTTTCAAGTCACTGTGTAAATGGGCCAAAAAATAAACCAGACATTTATCTAAACCATAATTCAACAGAACTGACCATAAACGGGAACGATTAACAAAATCAAAAGCAGAACTTAAATCCATAAACCCTAAATACAATGGGTATTTTTTGGCGATGGTGTATTTGGCCAATATTAAGTTTAGATTTAGGCATTGCGCCACAGTCCCTACGTTACTTCTGAAGCCTAACTGGCACAGGTGTAAGATCATATTTTCCTCTGCCCAGGTACTGATCTTGTTAAAGATAACCCTACCTAGAATCTTCAGGGTGTTATCTATTAAAGATATTGGACGATAACAACCAGGATCGAGTCAATTGCCTTTTTGAAAAATTGGCACGATAATGCTATTAGACCAGGATCTTGGGAGTGGGGTATGCGATAAGTTATTAAAGATGTTACACAAAAAAGGTGACCAAAAGTCCGGCTCTGATTTTATTTGGGCGATGGATAGTCCATTGGGTCCAGGTGCTTTATTCCCCGCACTTTGTGAAATAGCATCTTCCACCTCCATTATAGAAATGTTCAGTGTCGTGAAATTTCCGTGGAAGGGTGCGGTGTAGCATAAATATTTGAAAAATGGTCCACCCACGCATCCCCTGGTATATTACAGTTTATGGGGGAGATATTAGATCCAATTGATCCCGAGTTCTTAACCTCGCTCGAGAACCCGGCGGCATCTCTCAGTGCCGCTGTGCGCACAAGGGATTCATTCCCAATGGTCTTTTAATAGCTCTTCAGATCTTATTTTTACAGTGCGCTTATAATTTGACCTCAGTCTCCTCACCAGAGACTGGTCCCGTGGTTCAACTACAAGGGCTGCCCTTAGTTCCCGATTTGCTTTGGAACATGATGTGTCAAACCACCTTGGGTTTTTATTATTATTAGCTGGGGCAGGTTTAGAAGTCTCCTTTTTTATGGCCTTACACAGCCCGATAAAGGCCTCGACAATGTCATGTGAAGAGCTATCAGTGGATAGACAGACAGACACTAATAAAGGGTGCATCTTAATGGTGCGAGCTAGAACCCCCTTATTGTCAATCCCCTTCCAGACCACCCTAAGTTTGTCTGTTGACGCTACCAAGTTTTTAGCCCCAATTTCTTTGTTATTTTCCTGTTTTTTTTTGTTGGTTTTTAAAAAAAATATTTTTATTTGCATTTTCGTTTTTTTCTTTATCACCAAAGAAGAACAACCAAACAGACAGATCAGCACTGGTCAACACACCCACTTCACTTCTCAGCCCCCCCCCTCCCTCCTCCCCCGAGGAGCCCGTTCAATAATTGCTCTGCTGAATGTACCATCATCCTTATTGTTCACATCTGCCCACGCTCTTGGGCTACTCATACTGTCCGTGAACCGTGCAGGACCCCCCTCCCAGCCACCCTTCTATAAACCCCCCTCCAGGCCATGATATTTCCTCCACCGGGACCACACCCTTCGAAATCTTTGGGGACAGCCCCGCGCCTTGTATGTAACCCTTTCTGCCGCCATGTAGAGGTCGAGACCCCTCCTCCATTCCTCCAGTCGGGGTGGCGTGGGCGCTCCCCAGTATTTCGCCACGTCCCTCTTTGCCACCACAAGGGCCAGAACCAGGAATATCAGCAGGGGGCGAGTGAGGTCTACATCGTTCGTCATGCCCAGTAACACCAGCTTGGGATCCTCCGGTAGTGGAACCTCTAGCACTTTACCTAGTTCCCCTAGGATCCCTCGCCAGTATCCCTGAATCTGTGGGCACATCCAGAGTATGTGATAGAAGTCCCCCCCTTCCCTTCCGCATCTCAGACAAGTTGTGTCCCCTATCTTTGCCATTTTGTACAATCTTAATCTATCAAAATAGGTCCGATGCAGGATATTAAATTGTATCAGCCGCAGCCGGGACTTAATCGCCACTTCTCGTGGATGCATAAGAACTGTGTTCCAATCCACATCGTCCATCTCCCCCACTTCCGCCTCCCAAGTCCCTCTGAGCGCCCCCAGAGTGTCAGGCATGTTATTCATGAGGGTCCGATATGTGAGGGACACCGCTCTCTCAATCATGTGTTCCTGCAACAGGCGCCCCTCCAGGGGTGCATATTCCGGGAGTGAGGCCGTCTGCAGCCCTCCCGACCTCCATGCATGCTTCAGCTGAGCATATTTATAGTACTGCGTGGGGAGTAAGCCAAATTCTGCCCTGAGTACCGGGAAGGACTTCAGTTCCCCCTGCACTAGCACGTCCCCTAACGTCGACACCCCAATGGTATCCCAGTGTTTGAACCCTCTCAATTTATTCAGTTCCGGCAGCCACGCGCAGTGCCATAGAGGCGTTTGTCTAGTCAATTTCCGATCCCATCCAATCACCCGGTTCACCCTTTTCCATATCGCCAGGGTGAGTCTAGTCGCCGTCAGTAGCCGTCCCGTACCCTTGCCACCATAGAGGTAGTGATTATATGGGTGTGCGCTCATGGCGTACTGCTCTAGAGTATACGTTGGGTGCATGGCGGGGGCGTGGAACAAGTCGTTAATGGAGACCAGGTGTTCCGCCCAATAGTAGGCCTCAACGTTAGGAAGCGAGATCCCCCCGCTATATTGGTGTCGCTGCAGAGTCCTTAGCGCCACCCTGGGTTGCTTGCCTAACCAAAGAAAACTACGGACCTCCGAGTCGATCTCCCGGAAGACCCTTCTGGGAACCGGATAATATTCATTTTGGAACGCGTACAGGAACCTGGGTAAGGTTATCATCTTAAACGTCGCCATCTGTGCGCGTCCTCTACAAAGTTGTTAAAAACCCTTCCGACATTCTTAATATAGGAGACGCTCTGGTCAAGCGTTAGGAACACTCCAAGGTAATGAAACCCTTCCTTCGTCTTCTGGAGCCTGTCCGGGATACATGGCCAGTGCTTCCGCCCCCCTGGATCGTACAAAACCGACTTGGGCCAGTTAACCCTATATCCCGAGTGGGCACCATACCGTTCCAACTCCGAGAAGATGATCGGGATCGTCGTGGCCGGGTGGGTGACATAGAGAAGGACATCATCCGCATAGAGGGATATTTTTTCCTCCACCTCGTCTTGTGGTCCCTTGCGAAACCCCCTAATCCCCGGATGCTGTCTAACCATTGCCACCAGTACCTCAATTGTCATTGTGAATAACAGGGGGGACAAGGGGCACCCCTGCCGTGTACCCCTACAGATAGGGAAGTCCCCGGAGGTGACCCCATTTACTCTCACTTGTGCCCTGGGGTCTGAATACAGCAGTCGCACCCACTGGCGGAAGACGGGTCCGAAGCCCATGCGCCCCAGGACCCCTTCCAGGAAGGGCCAATGCACCGCATCGAATGCCTTCTCTGCGTCCAGGGAGAGGAACCAGTGGGGATCCTGCCTGCCGCTCACCGCCTGTAGCCAGTTATGCGATCTCCGCAAATTCAGTCTCATCGCTCTGCTTGGGAGAAAGCCCGTCTGGTCCAGGTGCACCAAATCCGGGAGCACCTTCCGCAGCCGGAGGGCCAGCACCGTCGCCAACAGTTTCACCTCAATATTGAGTAGGGAGATCGGGCGATAGGAGGTGCATTCCTCCGGCTGCTTCCCCTCTTTGAATATCGGGATGATCGTGGCCAATCGCAGATCTGGGGGGAGGCTTCCCTCCTCTCGCACCCCCTCAAATAAAGCCAGCAAGTGGCGAGCCAAGAGATCTGTCGTTTTTAAAAAAAAGTCTGCCGAGAACCCGTTCGGGACCGGTGCTTTCCCCACTCGCAGCTTGGCCAGCGCCTTTTTTACCTCGTCCAACGTGAGGGTAGCCTCCAATTCTTTGAGCTCCCCGTCCGCGAGCACTGGTAGGTCCAGATCCGCCATGTACTGCAGTGCGTCATCCTGCGTGCCCAGGTCCCGTGCTGCATAGAATGCCCGAAAGTGTACCGCAAATGTCTCCGCGATCTGGGCATCAGAACGCACCAGAGTCCCCTGCGCATCTCTCACCTGCTCTATCCACCGCGCGTCCCTCTCCTTTCTACTTAGCCACGCTAAGAGCTTACCTGACTTATCTCCGACGTCGTATAGACGATGGAGCTTTGCCATCGCCTGTTTTTTGGCTTCTCCCGTGGCAAGATCTCTATACTGCCGTTGGACATCGAGCAACCGGCGAAGTGTCTCCCGAGCCTTTCCGATGAGATATTCCTGCTCCAGCTGAAGTATGTGACGTTCCAGCGGCTGCAGTTCTCTCTGCCTTTCCCTATTCTCCTCTGCAATCCTATCCTGAACCCAACCCCTCATGACCGCCTTCATGGATTCCCAGAAGGTCACCGGCGACGACACCGAGCCCTCATTGTCGGCTAAGCAGACTTTAACATCCGCTCGTATGCCCCTCAGTACCTTTGAGTTCTGCAGGTTCCAGGCTGATACTTGCCAGTGTACCTGACCCCGCATCCGGTGTCTCAGTGTCACCAGAAGGGGGGAGTGATCTGATAAGCCCCTTGCGTTGTACTCGGCTATAGCCCCCCTAGTCAGCATGTGTCGGGCCATGAAGATATAATCCAGTCTGGAATACACCTTGTGGGCACCAGAGAAAAATGAATAATCTCGCCGTGCCGGGTGTAACCATCTCCATAAATCAGTCAAGCCTATAGCCTCTATCATGGTGGCAAGGGCAGTCGGAGGTAGGTCTCTACCCCTGTCTCCCGACCCATCAAGCGTCTGAGCCATCACATCGTTAAAGTCGCCCCCAAGCACCTGCACCGTATCCGACGTATCAAGCATTATTTCCGCCACTCCTTTCAACGTGGCCGCCTGAAGTTTAGGTGGTGCATAAGCAGACACTATTGTGTATTCTTTCCGTCTCCACACTCCCCGGACCCCCACGTAAGTCCCTAGTGAGTCCGTCCATGTCTGTGTCACCCTAAACGGATGTGTTTTCCGTACCAGGATTGTCACCCCTCTCAAACCTTGGGTAAATCCCGCATGCGCTAGGACCTTGTAGGGCCCTCGGGCTAGGAATCCACAGTTGCTCCCCATAAGGTGTGTTTCTTGCAACAACGCAAAGTCAGGGCCTAGCTTCTTAATGTATGCATTTACCAAGCCTCGTTTGATTTTACTACCCAGCCCATTTACATTCCACGTTAGGATCGAGAACCCTTCTCTGTCTACTCCCTGCGGTCCCTGGGCGTCATGCATTGCGGCGCCATCGGTAGTGATTGGTGTGGTGGCTCCCCGGTGGCGGCCAAGCCCCGTGTCGTGTTGTGTGTGCCTTCATTGACCTGTCTCTGTCCCCTGCCCACCCAACCCGCCCCAACTGTCCCTTCCCCTCCCCCCATCCCCCAACACCCCAAAACTGTGAACCCCCAACACTCCCCTGGTCCCCCCCTCCCCACCTCCCCCACCGTCAGTCCCAATTTCCACGGAACCAGGACTGCTGGCGGAGTAGGCCTGTCGCCCTCCCTGGCAATCCCCCCCGTCGTCAACCTATCATGTGCCCTCTATATGGTCAGCACTAAAACATTCCCAGCCCACCCGTGCCGAGAAACCAAATACATTGACGACAAAGTAGGAAACAAACAAAGAATAAAAGGGGGTGCAGCAACTTGCGTGCTCCATCAGGTGTAAGCTGCACTCTTTACTGTTCAGTCCATCCGCACTCAGGAATGGGAATCTTGGGTATCTGGTCTCAGTTCGTCCGTGAGATCCGGCGCGTCCCGCTCTAGGTCCCGGATTGCTGCTTCTAGCGGGTGCATGGAACTCTGCTCCATCTCACCCACCCCAGATGCGCGGCCATCCCCCTCATCATTCTCCTCAGAACTTCCGTCGCCCGCCAGACAGCTAAATCGAGATCCCGGCACCCTAGTCCCTCCGGGGGACACGGAGTCCTGCTTTCGGCATCTCGGCGAGCCGCCAGCCGAGTATGGTGTCTTATGCAGCCGCTTCCCAGTCCTCCGCCTTGTCTGGCCCTGTGTCCGCATTGGCGCCGCTTCCTTGGGCCTCGCTCCACTGCCCGACGGTCGTTCTCGGCCTTCGCCTCAGTCGGGTCTCCAGCTGCTGAACGCGGGTCTTTCCTCCAGCCACTGCCAGGCCTCCTCTGGCTGGGTGAAAAACTGAGTTCTCCAATCATGTATCACCTTAAGCTTCGCCGGGAAGAGCAGCATGTAGGTAATGCGTAGCTCTCAATTTTGCTTTTACCGCATCAAAGGCTCGCCTCTGCTTTTGCACCTCTTGGCTGTAGTCCGGGAAGATCATAATGTTCGTATTTTCCAGTCTTATCTCTCCCATTTTCCGAGCCTCTCGCAGTATCAGATCTCTCTCCGCATAATTGAGGAATCGTGCGATGACGGGGCGAGGGCGCGCGCCCACCAGCGGCTTCACCAGGAACGCCCTATGTGCCCGCTCAATCACAAAACAGTTCGAAAACGGGGCCTGCGGAAAAGTGCTTTTCAGCCAATTATGGAGGTACTGCGCCATGTCTGTCCCCTCGATACCTTCTCTAAAACCCACGAATCGCAGGTTGTTGCATCTTGCCCTGTTTTCCGCGTCATCCACCTTCCAGAGCAGTTGTCTGTGTGAGGTCTGTAGTTCCGCCACATCCTTCCGGAGATGGGTGATGGTATCCTCCGCTTCGCCTATCCGGGTTTCCGCCGTCTGCACCCTCTCCGACAAGTTCCGAAAGTCCTGTCTCAGCAGTGTCACTTCAGAGCCCACCTCTCCGTTCTTGACCTCTAGCGCCGCCCTCGACTCGTGGATGTCCATCCTTGAGGCTTGTATGGCTTCCAGCAGCATCTCCATGTCGGAGCGCGCGACAGGGGGGCGGGGTGGCGCCCCGGTCTGCGTCCGGGTACGTGCATAGTCCTCCATGGTCCCTTGTCGGGTGGGTTTCTCCAGCGGGGCCTTTTTCCCTATCTCCAGCCGCGGTGCAGGGTCACCAGCTCCCGCCTGGGGCGTCAGTCCATTCTCAACCCCCTGCTCCCGGGGGGTCCACCAGCTGTCTCCACTCCCCAGAGAACCCCGCCGCAGTATCACCACAGCACCGGCCCCTACTTCGCGGGCGCTTCCGTCTTCCCTGTGCTTGGCAACTCTGCTGCGCTGAGGCCGAGGACTCCTCACTGCTCCAATACCACGGACCCCGCTGCCGCGGGTGGAGCTCCCCCGGCAGAGCTAGCTGACCTCGGGGGGGGGAGGGGAAATGTGGAGCCCCCCTATCTGCGGTTGAATCTTCGCGGCAGGCGCAACTGAGCTTCACTTGCTCCCATGCTCCAGCCACCGATCTGGGCGAAGGACCCGGGCCCCCGAGACAGCCACCACTGGGTCAGAGATATCGCCGGGGCCCACCGGTCAGACTCCACTAGTTCTCGGACCACCGCTGCCAGGCGTCCCTGCCGCCGCCGCCGCCATGCGTCTACCGCTGTGTACACCCCCGTGCAGCCTCCCCGATCAGCGGGCTTCCCACCGGCGGTGCTCTACAATCCAGCCGGGCCTCCCTGTAATGCACGCTGTTGCGGACCTCTTCCGTCCGGTGCGCGCACCAGCGCTGCGGGCAGGCGACAGGCATCCTAGTCCTCTCAGTCCAGCCTGCCTCTGCTTACCGGGGGTATGCTGGGGTCGCAGCGGCCTCGGCTCGCCCACACGATGCGTCGCAGCGGCCCCTTGAAGCTCTACGCCACACTCCACCCTGCCTATTCCCCTGTTTTTTGATAGATTTAAAACTGGTTAAGATTGGGTAGTGGTCACTGTATATGGCACTAACAACCACGGCCTCTAACAAAAGGTCCACGAGCAGGGAGGATATTAATACATTGTCTATTGTTGTTGAGCTCCCACGCCCAACATAGGTGGCCACAGGTCCTTTATTCACGGCGGTGTTTGCCTTCTCCATAACGTTGACTAGATCCCGTGTGGCTAGGTGGTTGAACAATTCTTCCCCTCTTTTACAAGGAGGGGTTCTGAGGTGAATATGTGCGTTAAAATCGCCTCCTAAACAAATACCATCGAGTTTACCATACTTTTGACCGTCGACAATTTCATCAATAAAATCAAACAATCTTATAAAATTTGTATTGGGATGGGTTGTGAAGTCATTGTTATAAAAATTAATTAAACATAACTTTATCCTACTAGTATAAATCAGAGCCTGGAAATTCATGTCGTTAGTTTGCAAGGATTTAATTTTATCTCCTGCCCTAATCTTAACCCAGATAGAAAGTCCCCCACTAGGTCGACCCATATCCGGGATGGGTACAATTTGATTGTAAGAACTATAACCCTCGAAGAGCAAGGAACTAGTACACCAAGTTTCCTGGAACATTAAAATGTCAAAATTATTAACCCAGTCTGACCAGTCCCTGATTTTCATTTTCGCATTGAGACCGGCAATGTTCCAGCTCAGGATTGTCAGATTATCGGACAGTGTAGGGGTGATGGTGGCATGGGCGATTATTTTAAAATGGGATGGCGACGCTGGCGCTCTAATGCCATTAGACATCATTGTAGTGGGGCAAATTAACGATTCACCCACGGGACCAGTTGTATTCAAGTGATCGCTAGTTGCTATATCTGGGAGGATAGCTGATGGTCAGTCCAAGGTCCCCAACTCAGATAGTACACTGAATCTATTATACAGTGGATAGGGTGGTGGAGCTGGGCTAAATGGTCTCTGAGGTGGCCTATAGAAGTAACCCAAAGGCAATAGGGTTACAGCAGTTAAAGGGCTAGGATAGATGTTATTGCTGCTAAGAATGAATTTAGCTATAGTGGGGTGTCTGAAATTGATTACAATGCAATCTCCATTGATATTCTTAAATAAAGGACCAATCCAGCTCACCCGGCGGACTGACAAAATTTCACTCGAGATGTTAGGATCTATCCCTTTATGTTTAGTCAACCAGTCAATACACTTGTTATTCAGCTGGACTCAGGACTCACCTTGCCCCTCCTTAAGCGGTGGTACACCCGCCAAGATGAGAACATATGGGCAAGCATCAGGGGGCAAATGAAGGGCCGGCCCCAGATGTTTTATGGGCCTAGTAGCAACAGCTTGGCCCTTATCGGAGCCAATATTAGTTGGTGCCCCCGGCTTCGTGATGGCCAAGGTGGATCCGCCTTTTGATGTACCAGCAACCACACTGGTGGGACAAGGCGGTCCAGCTGCTACAGCCGGGGTGTGCTGCGATGTCATGGCAGATTGTGTTTTCCCTACAATATCACCCCTGGGTGCAATATTAGATGTAGGTGTACTACTGGTGGTGTTAGGCCTGCCACCCAAAAAGCCCTTGCTGGCAACTTCCAAATCTTTCAGTAGGCGATCTCCCCTCGTTAGATCAAGGCTAATCACCCCTTTCCTTTTGGCGTCTTCCTTTTTTACCAGGTTCTCCAATCTATCTAATCTTTTAAAAATAGTATTAAACTGTTTGATCATTTGACTTTCCATTTGTTTAAAAATAGAATCAGCTATAGTCTCAATAAAATTCCCATTTGGGTTTTTGTGAATAACACTTTCATTTATAGGCTCAGTCAGTGTACAGGAAGAGTTATGTCCTTCTTTAAGGAGAGTTGTGACTGGGAGCCCCTCAGCGAGTTGTGGAGACTCAATAATATCGCTGCCACCCCCAGGCGGTTGTTGCTTCCCTCTAGTCCACATACTCTGGGGGGTCGGTTGGCTCTTGTTACGAGGGGGTTGTTTTCTCTTGTTTACTGTTAGTTTCGAAGGGCCTCTTTTCCTTTTCTCACCAACAATCTTGTTGCTCGGGGTCAAAGGAGAGATAGCGACATGAACAACAGGGTCAGGCTGTGAGTCAGTAATAATAATAGGACTGCTACCCCCAGGTAGCGTTGCCAACGAATTAACCAATGGATTAGATTTCATAACTGTGACCACAGGGGAAAGCGACAAAGCATTATTTGAGCTCATTTGCTGAGGCTCTGAGTGTAGACTTATAAGGTCCATCGACATTCTCCTCTCAGTATTGGCAATTTCGTTTGTAACCATATTGAAGGCGTTTTCCAGTATTTTACAGCACAGAAGGTCCCTCAGATGCCAGTGTGGTAGAACTTGTATTTCGTTTCCCCATGTTAAATATTTCGGGGCTCACCTTACTGGCAGCTTAGAGGGGTGGCCCGCCTGACCAATGTTGACACTGAGGGCCTCAGAGGGCCCGCCCTTTGCCCGGGTTAGCCCGGCGCAGTCCCGCGCGCGGACCCGCGAGGCGGTGGCTCTGCTGGAATTTGAGCGCCTCCAGGTGCGAGATTGCGGGAGGCGGCTTCCAGTTCCGCCGCTGAGGGTGCTGGGAAACGTAGTCCACCTCCACACAGCGGCCGCGTTTGAGTAGCGGCGGCGGGAGGGAGACAAGCAGCGACCGTAGAACTGTGCCCAGGAGAAGGTGATGCAAGTAAGGATTGGCCTCAAAACAATGTGTGCCTTCTGGGAAAGAACTCGTCACACAGAATAGTTAAACAAGAAAATGCCTACTTTCTAAAAGTGGCATTTTCGAACACATAATTTAAAAACTATCTTTACTAAAAGATGTGTTATTAAATTCTGAGTTCAGAGAGCCTAAACTCTATTTCTCCATATTGCCCCAATGGGAAGTTATACTTGTAAGATGTTACAAAGTATCTCTCATTCTATCATACAGACAGATAGCCTTTCAATAGTGAAAAACGATTGGCAGTATTTCACTATCTGGACATGTCACACACACCAGTCCATGTCCTGCCTTTTACATACACTGCATCCTGCCCATGGGGGTACCCTGGGCCTACCATAGGGATGCTGTACATGTAAGAAAAAGGAAGGTTGGGGCCCGGCAAGTGGGTGCACTTGCCAGGTTGACATGGCAGTGTAAAACTGCTCACAGACACTGCAGTAGCAGGACTGAGATACCTTTTCACGGCTACTCATGTGGGGGGCACAATCAGTGCTGCAGGCCCACTAGTATCATTTGATTCACAGGCCCTGGCACACTAAGTGCACTTTACTAGGGGCTCACCACTAAATCAAATATGACAATCAGGGAGAACCAATTGTAGTAACAATTTAAACCGGGAGCACTTGCACTGTGACACTGATCATAGTTATGATTTACAAAAGACTCTAGGTGCAACATGCAAAGTTCAAATATAGAGCTTCCTTGGGAAAGTGTGAGACCACATTTCAAAAAGTGAAAGAAAATTAGTGACTTGAATCATTGTTTGGGACATAATATCAAGAAAGCTAAAAATGTTGTTATTTAACAGCTGTAAATACTATGGACAAAGAAACTCCTGCTACAAGGACCCTGTTGTATTTGAGAAAAGGCAAATATAGTGACAAGGTGTATGTTACTTTTATGCAGACAATGTCAAGGTAAAGGAAGTTGACAACCAGCAGCTATCGAAACTTATACACTACAGTAAGAAGGAAGAGACGTCTTCCCCCTATGAAATGCCACACCAGTGTTTTGTGTTCTCTCATCCAATTCCCTACCCCTTATTCATCAGTGCAACTTTCTGCATGCAATAGTTGGAAACAATGGTCAGGATCCTTGTCAATCCTGTCCAGGCTTGGAGTATAGGTCCTACAAACTCCAGAACGTCCAATCCAGATGATCTCATCACTCCAGGCAGGGTTTTTTTCACAATGGGTCCATTGCTTCACTTCTTCTGCATTTCCCTTCTCTTCTTGGAGCTCCTCCCATGTACAGGGGTTTAAAAGAGAAGTTGTAGAGTTCTAGAAGTGAGGCTTATTTGCCCAGCCCAGAAATACCACAACACCCCTCCATACCTGACTGATACTTCATAACAGCCCACTAGGTTGGTCTACCCCCTTTCATGATGGGGTTTTTCAAAATTGGAGAATCAACTCTTGCTTTGAAACAGCTCTCATCTGGGTCTTAACTCCAGTCCTTACGCCATTGAAAGCTGGTTCCTTCCATCTGATACTTAGATAGGGAGCCCCTGATATGAATGGTGCCAGACGTCTGGCTGTCCCTTTTGTCTCTGTGAGAAAGACATGTCCAGATGTATTAGGGAGATGACAGTTAAGTAGCCCATGTAGGTTCCTCCTCACCCTCTTCCTCTTCAAGGCAGAGGCTAATCATCTACAAATGGTCCTATTTCCTGGGATAGGCTATTATATACCTACTGATTATCAGAAAGGTCAAGGCTGACTAAGGGCTGACTCAGGAATATATACTGCAAAACTTCAAGTGTATGAAGGAGTGCAAATTTAATTGACTTTATTTAATATTTGCACCCATGGACATTTTAATTACAGGAAAAGAGACTTTAGTATTTGCTTTATTTTGTCAATTTCAAAGTTAAACAATGTTCTCTTTCCATGATTTACACTATAAAAAAAAAATACATTTTCTGCTTTTGGCAAAACAAAAGTGTGGCTTTGCTAGACTATCAGGTTGCAAGACCAATACATTATGGTGCTGTCTCACAATCAGCACCATAAGCCTGATGTTGTATACCCAAACTCTGGAAAATTCTATTTTTATGAAGATGTACAAATGGTAGAAATATTTACTCAATAGATATAAAGTAAGATCTTTGCATATCAGAACATTTCCAGTAAGATATATCCGAAACCAGGTTCAGAAAACCTTCAGAAGGTTGTAAGAAAATATAGACATGAGCATCCTTTGCTTCTTAACTTCTAAAAATCAATAGGGCAGCAATTTGTTGTGATAAGAATCATGGTGATTGTTCTGTACCTAAACCTGAAAAGTACAATTTTTCTAAATAAATGATAAGACTAACATCTACTTAATTTAGTTGGGGAACTCCTAATTTTGGGTCTGGCATTTAGCAGAAATTGAACTTCCTTTTTGTATTCTTGTCTAAAGGAGGACATCATTGGCGAACCGAAAAATCTATTCTGACTTCTGCCTAAAAAAGACTCTCATTGGTGGACTGTGATATTTATTCCTCTCAGTCTACTGATTGTAGGAATAGCAAATGCACATGGAACATTTTAAGAATTGTGTAGTCTGTCTCCACATATGAATATATTCCCAAGATTCTATACCAGCTCCAGTTTTTTCACAAAAGATATTTGATTTTCTTGGAAATTTTCTTATTTACAAAAATGATCAGTTTTTATGGCAATGTTTTTTTACCATATTCATTTTTGTCCAAAACGGAGATTCACAAAACTATTGTCATCAGACTTGGTTTCACAATTTTGGTTTTTAGTTAAAATGAAGTAGTAACAATTTCCTAAATGTGAATTACAGGTTAACGATGCTTAATATTAGTGCTTGTTTTAGTAATAATAACAATACTCTTTATTTGGCAGTAATCACAGCCATAAAAGATACAATATGTTAAAATTTCTATAACAAATCCATTAAAAACAATATTTCATCACTGTACAAAAGCATAGGGGTCCCTGCCTATCTCAATTATGTCTCGAATTTCTTGATCTTAACACTTCTCTTAAAAAGATTGTAACAACTATCAGTGTATGAACATTCTGCAAAGGTTGCAAGTGCAAAAATGCAATACGAGCATGCCTGATTCCCAATTCTTTTAAATAAGGTTTAAGATACAAACGCCTATGATGGGAAAATAATTTTATAAAAATACAATATATAAAATATCTTGTGGAGAGCTATTGTTGCAGCCACAGGGTCCTTTATTCTCAACTCGTAAAGCAAAGCCTGGAGGACAGGCCACTAAATGGTGGAACATATTTAATCTAAAATGAGTAATTAAAAATCTATCATGGGCACTGATTAAAATGGCGAGATAAGTCAACATACCCTGCACTGATTTGACTAGAGCATGTGCTCTTACCATAGGTTTACTGAGCTCCATGCCCTCACGCTCTGCAATGAATAAAAAAAAAAAAAAATCTTTAATCAATTTTTTGTCCTGTCACTTCACCTTGTCATATTTCGTAAAAATATCTGGTCTTCCCAGGGCCAGGAAGGTTTCCTAATGTGTCTTAACCAGGGGGTTTTAAAAACGTGGTCAAGTGAGAGGCAGTCCAAAATTACTGCTCGATTAAAAGATGCCTCCTCATTGGACCAAACATTCACCCAACACAACAAAGGCTTAACTGCAACTAAATCAGTAATATACTTAGTCCCAAGTTCCTCATGTACAGAGAAAGTGGGGGTTCCCTGTGGGACTTTCAAAATCCATCTTAGAAATGTATTCTGCGCTGTCTTTAATTTGTCAACTGCTGGTCCGGGCCAACATTAGGTGCAATAACCTGTCAGCTCCATTGGTGACACACCGGATGGAGGCTAAACACACTGAGAAGGACTTGCGCTGGACCATACTAGAAAAAATCCGGACACGTAAAGGGACTGACAGTAACATTATCCTTAAAAAACGGGAAGTTTTTTGGATTTTCTTATTGAACTCTAAGACGAAGGGTTTAAATGAGGATTTACCATGGGCAAACGCGATCATTTAACAAATATATTTCGTGTTTTACCAGTGTCCCTTAGCATTCGGACTTCTAATGCTCGACTTGACCATGATCATCCCTTCTTTTCTCCCCCCCCCCTTTTTAACATTCTTATGCCTATTCCAAGCAGGTCTTATGGGAAACCTCTCTGATTTTTTCTTGTCTCTACAGCACATAACGTGTAGATGCATATATCTGAGCCGTTTTCGCTGTTAAACATTGTGAACCATTTTCTAATCCAGATAGCTTCAGTCTATCCTACCCGATCCATTACCGCCTTTTTTAACTCACCACCGTGACGTCCATAGCTCGTCATACAAGCAGTATTTAAACAGCTGAATGCACTCTGGCTGTTTGTTCCTAAACTTCCTTGCATTCAGGAAAGTCAAGTCGGAAGAAGAGGTGGTTCTCCACTTTGGCGTCAGGCTACTCCAACGGTGAGTTCTAGCAGCGTTCGAAACCTCTGAAATTTGAGCCAATCTGGCTTGATGCGTGTTCTGCAATCGCTGATTTTATATTTATATTTATTTTTATTTTCATCTTAGACCTTTAGGATCGCATGACCGATTACTAGATCTGCTCAATACCTGGAGCCCGTCCGTCATTGGATTAGAGCTGATTTCTATAAACATCGATCTATGAAGTAGGTGTCTTTTCGATTCTGCCTCCTTTTTTTGATCACTTTCTAAGTAGCGTAAACTGTTTGTCCTAGAAAAACTTGTGACTTAAAACTCACTGATTTTCACGTGTTCCTTGCAGATTATTTTTCTCTATTATTACTGTTTGGAAATCCTCTCCAAAGAGATCGTCTAATCATTGCACCAAAGGTAGATATCAACTCTTGCATTGGGGAATTCTTTTTTTTGCCTTTCGGTGCTACTCAGGCTCATATATATTTGTTAGGCAGCAAGTCAGAGTTACTATCGCTTTTGTCCTTAGATTCAGACCAACATCCCCCTCTAGTGGACGGAAGTATTATCATTGCCTGCCTTATTCATCTAGCCTGTAACAGTTTGTTAACACGGCCCATCAACATCCTTCTCCTTACGGTGAGCTGCATAATGAACTATTAACTTTGCTAAATTTCTATTCTTACGCCCCAGGGACGGAATACGATATTCCATATGTTTCAAGTGGGAATAGATACCCTCTGTTAGCCTGGATATTTGTTCCTACTGTTCTTCTTGAAAACTGATTGAAGTTATTTTGATTCTTGGTTTATAATGATTTTCACTTTTTTGACTTATTAGTTATACACACGGCCACTGTTGAACATTATCATTAGGAATCTTAGAAACCATCAGCTCTTTAAAGATGTGTGAGAACTCTCAGACTCCTATAAGTTGTCTTTATAGTATATATTTCTCTTATCTCTCTGAATTTTTATTTGTTATATGTGTGCAGCTATTTCGTTTAGCCTAGTTATCCTGTTTTTACCACTCTTGCGCCCAGACCAGTGCATATACCTAGTAGGGATAAAAAGTTATTCCTTATTGTATTTCATGTTATTTAGCTAGTCTGACTTAAAACATGAAGTAGATTGCTTGTCAACTCTGTTTCTCATCCAACAGGTCCCATGGACATCGGACACGAATAAGTTCACGCCCTGAAGAAGGTGTTACCCCGGGAAAGGGGGTGTCACACCGAAACGCGCGTCGGCGTCTTGAATTAATGTGTTCCTTAGTATCTCAATACATTGATGTCAGTTCTTTAGACATATTGAGATTTTGTGTATAATTTATATATACTCAAAGGACAACTTTTGGCCCCTTCTTTTTGAACTTCTTTAATCATAAATCATTATCAACAGTATATTTTTCGTTTTCTTAGGGACTAAAACAAGATATGCTAGTTGCTTTTGGGCATCTGAATTATTACTTTCCAGATTTTAGGATGTATGTTTGTTTAATGTGTGTTCATGGTTTGAATGGATCCAAGTGAAAGAGAGAATGTTTGAATGATTTGTGTTCTAGATTGTCCATGGGAATCATGCTTTAACAGGTTCCTAATGTTTTTTGCTATTTGAGTCTCTTTTTTCAACACATGATGTATGCATTTATAATCTGTTTCAATTAATTTGAAAATAATAAAAAAAGTCAAAATATTAAGGTGATAACCAGATTTGTGTTATAATTTTATTGCATGGTCTAGCAAGAGTGGTCTTTTACTTTTTTTTTGAAATATTTTTATTAAATTTTTGCAAACAAAAAACACAACACATCTTGGTATCAGGCTTAGCAGGAAATTAGCCCAGATGTATTGCAACAGTTCAGTACAGGCACAGTTAATATATGAAGACGCTCCGTATGCATCATACATTCGTTTCCATCCCCCACTACGGCTAACGATAGGTTGGCTATTCTTGGTCACTGAGTTCAGAGTCTGAGGCATCGTGCGGGGGTTCACATATATTTCCTCTGTATATATTCCACCCACCCCACACCTGGAACCACTTTTTGGGGCAACCTCTATGCATATATACAGTTTTTTCAACCACCATTACATAGTCCATGTCCTGGATCCATTGAGCCAGGGTAGGCGACTGCCCCGATCCCCATCGCTGGGCTATATTGCGTTTTGCCAGCATGAGCCCCAGCGTCACCCAGAGCTGTGTCACTCTCTTGTGGTCAGTCTGTTCCCAGATATTGAGGAGACACCTCCGAGGCTCCGGGAGCGTCGGGACTTTGGTCACCTGGGAGAGTGTGTGTAATACCCCCTTCCAGTAAAGCGCTATGACTGGGCATTCCCAGATGGTGTGAAAGAAAGTTCCCTCCAGTCCACATTGCCTAAGACATTGTGGGGAGTCCGCCCGCTGCAATTTAAAGAGGAGTGTACGGGTGTAATATGTGCGGTGTAGAATTTTAAGTTGGACCAGCCTTAGTCTGGACGATATGCCCACCTCTTTGGGGGAGGAGAGCGCAGATTGCCACTCCGTTTCATCTAAGTCTCCCAGTTCTGCCTCCCATTTACTCTTAAGGGTCAAAAAAGGATCAGGGCGATTGTTTATTATTTTCCAGTAGGTTAGGGACGTCGCTCTTTGAGTTGGGTGTTCTGTGAGGAGCCGGTCTTCTAGCGGCGATGACTCCGGGAGCCGTGTCCCAGGTGGAATCGCCGCTCGAAGTGCGTGTTGGATTTGCAAGTACCGGAAACGTTCTGTGTCTGCCAAGTCGTAATCAGCCTGTAGTTGGGTGAAAGTGACTACCTCTCCCTTCTTCCAGAGGTCCCCGACCCTGGAGATGCCAATTAGGTCCCACTGGTGGAACCCCTTGGTGGTGCGCAGCACCCCAAGCTGTTTTGTCTCCCAGAGAGGCGTAGCCTGGGTAACCCTCCCCTCCCATCCCATAGTCCGCTGTACCGCAAACCATATCCGGAGGGTGTGCGCCATGGGCCCTGCCGGAATGAGACCTCTCTTGGGGTTGTAAAGCGCTCCCAGAACCCCCTCTGCCCCGAGCAGCTGCCTATCCATACGATACACAGGGTCGTCGCCAGGCACATGAAGCCATTGATTTATAACCATAAGTTGCGACGCCCAGTAATACGTTTTGATGTCCGGGAGGGCTATACCGCCATCGTACCACCCACTGGTAAGCTTATGGAGAGCTATCCGAGGCGCCCTGTCCTCCCACAAGAGGCCGGTGACCTCCGCGTTGACGGCCGCGAAATACGTAGGCGCAACCGGGAAAGGGGTATTTTGTAGTACGTATAGGAATCTAGGGAGGGCCAACATTTTGAAAAGAGAAGCCCTTCCAAGCAGTGTCAGGGGCAAGGAGCGCCAGTGCTTAACGTCAGTACGAAGCCTTTGGAGGGGCTTCATTAGATTTTCAGCCACAAATTTGTCGTTATCTGCAGTTACATAGATGCCGAGATATTTAAATCCTTCCTTGACCACCCGAATATCGCAGCCCCTCGGGAGCCGAGGCGGAGAGCCTCGGAGCATATAGATGCTGGATTTCTCCCAGTTGATCTCATAGCCGGACCTCTTCCCGTATGACTCACAGATGTCCAGGAGGCAGGCGATGGAGCGCGCTGGCGAGGCCAGGTATAGCAGGACATCGTCCGCATATAGGGAGATACGATCTTCCCATCCCATTGTCCATTTGAGGCCCCGGATCACCGGGTCGTTGCGCACCCACGCCGCCAAAGGCTCCAGAGCCAGAGCAAAAAGGAGCGGGGGAAGGGGGCAGCCCTGTCGCGTCCCCCGTCCCAACGGAAAGGCATCCGAGACGTGACCGTTTACTACCACTTGTGCAAGTGGCTGGGTATACAGAAGCCGGATCCATGCGCAAATCTTGGGGCCAAGTCCCAGGTGGCGGAGAACGGCAAAGAGGAAGGGCCATTCCACCCTATCGAACGCCATCCGTGCATCCAATGATAGGATGGCCGCGTCCTCCTCTATCGAGGAGCGGCACGCGATAATTCCGTGGAGACGCCGTATATTCAGAGCTGTGTTTCGGTGAGGCATAAATCCCGACTGATCCGGGCGTACCAGGGTTGAGAGGTATGGCTGTAGTCTTGTCGCCAGCACCTTGGCTAGAATCTTCGCCTCTGCGTTCAACAACGAAATCGGGCGATAAGATGCACACTCGTGCGCCGGTTTGTTAGGTTTTGGGATCGCCAAAGAGTGGTCTTTTTCAACTATCGACTTAATTGCGTGGTGTCAAAACATATAGGTACAGCAGAATCTTTTGTGTTAATTTGTAACTTATCCCCTGCTGCTCTACCTTTATCCATATAGGGGTTCCCCTTTTTGTAGTGGTTGACCATTTCCCATTGGATCAGGAGAGGAAGTGCTAAGGCTCTCATCTACCACAACGGGAGTTAAGGCTCCTATAGCGCAATCCTGTGGATTCTTAGAATTAGTGGCTTGGGGATTTAAAGCTACCATGTTTGTGGTTTCGCCAGGCAAGAGTACTGATGGACTTGCAGAATCCAAAGAAAGTCTCTTCTCTGCTTTATAAATCTCCTTTGAAATAGCCCCCACCGCTTTCGCCAGGAATGAGTCAATGGTAACCCTCTTGCTACTTTTAGAGTGATCAGTATGAGCAGCCTTCCTCTTTCCCTTGATGGTTGACTAGAGAGGGACTCCTCCAATTAAAATATGAAATGCTGAGGTACAAGAACAAAACAAGTCACAGTCAAGTTAGTACTCACAATAAAATTGAGGCCTTTGCGTATTCTTCAATAACCAACAATGGCAATGTAGGTACTCCTCCCCGGATGAAGAGATGGTGTATGCCTTTCATTACATCGGCTCCAACGTCCTCCAGCCAATAGATTGGGCCCAGACAGTCCTCGATCGCGCTGGGTGCAGGCCGGGCACGGATGTGCGTGTCCAGGGCTGTAGAAACCCTACGCTGTAAATAAGCGCCTCCGGGAGCGAATGTGGCGTGTTGTGGCGGCAGCCGGGAGTGATTCTGGAGCCTGTAGTCTCCACCCACCCCCCCCGGTGCTGTGTCTGGCTTCCCGTGCTGCAGGAGCCCTATGCTGAAGATAAGCACCTACGGGCGCGAATGTGGCATGTTGCGGCGGCAGCCGTGAGCCATTCTGGAGCATGTAGGCTCCTTGCCCCCCCCTGGTGCTGATTCGGGCTTCCCACACTGCAGGAGCTCTATGCTGAAGATAAGCGCCTCCGGGCGCGAATGTGGCGTGTTGCGGCGGCAGCTGCAAGATAATCTGGGGCCTGTAGGCTCCTTGCCCCCTGGTACTGATTTGGGCTTGTTTTAGTAGCACTGCTGTGCCTGTTATGAATCACTGATTTTTTGTTGTTAGTATGCTCTTATTTATTAAGGAATATTAGTAAAGAAGACGCCAAATGGCAAGTTATTGAGAATGTTCAATGCATTATGCTCTTTCCTTGCATGTCATCAAAGTGAAGGGATAGTTGATGTCTCCTCTCTACTCCCACATTTTTGTTTAAATGATGCTACTCACTTCAAGTAAGATATTGATTATATTGTGCTCACATCATAAACTGTCTGACCATACATTGTATAGGCTCTGTTTATTGACTCCTCCGTGATTAAAACCACTTTGAGTCAGGATGTTATTTTGAAGATCCACAAACAGGTGTTGTATGACTGCATTATTGTTGTATTGGTGCAGTTTTATCAAGGGGCTGTGGGAGATATAGTGATTTCAGAGGCACTGCCTGACAAAGAATTGTGAGGCTCTTCTCACCAGATGCAATCCTACACCGTCTTTCTCCTGTAACTTCCCGCTCCTTTACAGACCTCCACCTAGCAAGGCGACATTCCCAGACGCACTTCTAGACACAGTTTCAAACCTGATAACAATACTCTCCAACCTATGCGTTCTGGGTGACCTCAACATTTGGTTTGACAAAATCTCAAAGTACAAGAAAAAAAACATGGGTGGCGCGTCCTTCTTTGTTCAAGCAGCCAAACTATGGAACTCTTTACCCCCAACATAAGATCCACGGACAGTCATCTTATCTTCAGAAAACTGCTCAAGAATTGGGTCTTCCCCACTTAAGCACCATACGCAAACAGAAATTTACAGCATATTCCTCTGTATATAATCATTTTTTTTACTGTAAATATGTACCTATCTTTGTGTATTGCTTTGTATAAACATGTAGAATAATTATGTTAAGAAAAAAATTCAAGTACAATAAAACACGAAAACCAGAGTTTATCTGGTGCATCTTTGGTCCACATGTACTTCTTCCATTGTGCATCTATGTAACTTCCATTTACTTGGATCTGTGTGTTTGTTTCTCATCCTGTGCCTCTATCAATATCTTTAATCTACATAAACCTACCCCCTTTATGCATTTATATACTTTGAATGTACTCATGGATATATATATATATTTACCACTTTCTTCTAATTCATCATATCCAATGCACTACCCTATTTCTCACCCTATACTTCTGTCAATATATCTTCTAACCCAACTTTCTGACTCATCTCAAACTTCTTTCTACTACTCTTTCCAATGCACTACCCTATTTCTCACCCTATACATCTATCAATATATCCTCTACACCCAGTCTCTCATTTATCCCAAACCCCATACCACTAGTATGATCCCCAAAATAACCCTTTCTAGACTCTCCCTTACTCTACCCCTCCTTGCATCATCTGACACCTCTTTTACTATACCGATATCCAAAACAAACCTTTCTAAACTCTTCCCTCTGACTCTTCCCCACCACATCCCCTTTTTATTCATCCAAAAGCCTCCTCCTACTGCTATGACCTCCAAAAAAACACATACTTCACTTTCCTATCCCTCCACTATACTTTTCAATCAAAATAACAGACTAACATGTTCACTTCTCAAATTTCATACTCCACTATACTAATTCACCACTAATCCTATATGGGTCCCAGAGTAGCGTGCTACTCGCCAAAAAAGCACTTCAACACCTCATCAGAGGTAAGCAAGCATTATATAAATACAAACCTCTTTCCCTCTTCTATCCTGCTGCTACCCTTCTCTATCCATATAACTGAATAGCCCTTCCACCACTCAAATTACTTCATATTTCACTATACTAATTTTCAACACTAATCCTTTTATGGGTTGCAGAGTAGCGTGCTACTCGACAGAAAAGCGCTTCAACACCCCTTCAGGGGTAACAAGCGCTATATGAATGCAAACTTCTTTCCCCCTTCTATCCCTCCGCTATCCTTCTCACTCCAAATAACTGACTAATATCCACCACTCACATTACTTTCATATTTCACCGTACTAATTCACCAATAATACTTTATGGGTTTAAAAAAGCCGCTTCAACACCCCATTAGGGGTAACAAGCGCTATATAAATACAAACCTTTTTTCCTCTTCTATCCTTCCGCTATCCTTCCAAATCCAAATAACTGACTAACCTATCCACCACTTTAATTACTTTCATATTTCACTATACTAATTCAACTCTAATAGTTTATGGGTCCCGGAGTAGCATGCTACTCGCCTAAAAGGGGTAGTAAGCGCTATATAAATGCAATTACAATACAATAAAATTACAATACAATACAATACATTATCCAATCCATGTTCCTCACTCATCAGAGACAGTCTAAGATTTTGACCCTTTACCACATATCTTTACACTTGGTGTCCTAGGCTCTTGGAGAAAAGAATAAAGTATTAAGTTGATCATAATACAGTTTGATTAAATATATAGTACATCACTTACCACAGTCAGTAACTTGTGATCTGAAGTCGACAATTACTCCGTATTTTCGGCACTGGTGAGCATAATGGGCCAAAGCAGAGCACAAACATGCCTGGCCACATTTGCAGGTGTCACGTCTACATTGCTCATAATATGAAACAGGGCTCACATATGAGTGACATGGAGTAAAGAGTTCTTTTGTGATGATGCTACAACCCTCTGTCGCATATGAGACTGAAAAACAAAAATGTGCTTTACTTTTCAGATAATGAGCCAACAAATACGTAGATCAATTAGAGTCATTGTGGGAAAATTGCATATGTTTTTGATCTTCACTTTATAGTGTACAGAAAACATCAACATAATTTTGAATATTTACAAAGCAATATACAATAGCCAGGGAGAAAAACATTCTGTGGTACAGGTTCTATAAGATGATAGATGATATGTTGAAACATGAGGGAGTGTGGGCACTAGGAATGGTTTGTGAGGTATGGTAGGTGGAACGTTCTGGGTGGAAGCATGAAGAGAGGGATCTTAAAATAAAAGACACTGTCTGTTATGCTATGTTAAGTTGATTTGTATAGTGCACTAATCGCCCGAGAGGGTATCCAGGAGCTTGGGCAGGTGTATAGGTGTGTGGCCTGTTGCTCACAATTAAAGAGTTTGACTTCAGCCAGCGGTTTTCAGTGCTCGGCACTGGCACTTAATTGTCAACATCGGCTTTTGCCACATGGTAGGGTTGTTTCTATAATTTAGAAATGAGCAGAACAGCTATTGTTTATTAATGCAGTATACATTAAATAATACTAATACCTGCCGCCCAAGCCATTTGTATAGCTTGGGGGCCTGGAATAGTCTGAATTGTCACACTTGTAGCAGTGTGCTGGTTAGAAGTTATGGAGGTACTGTCATTGGCCTAGTTTGTATAGATCAGGGATCCTCAAAGTACAGCCCGGTGCTGCATGAAGCCCTCCTGACCTTTAATTCGTGCCCTCTGGTGACCAGCAGATCTGGACTGCTGTTCACTTGACAAAATCAGGAACATTCAGAAAGCTGTGAAACGAGCATAAATAAAGGATTTCTGGTTTCACATTTTGCAATTTAGCCACCACCAGGTGAGTATCTCTTTCTCTCTCGTTGTACATTAGAAGTTAATGATTTGACATTAATTATTGGTGCCTGACTAAAGCGTTGGTGGCAGACAAAAGTCACCTAAATCGGTCTGTTGGACACACCATGCATCTGCTTCACATCCCCCTATGCCCACCTTTTATTACCCCGACACACACCCCGCTGGAATAAGTACTGCACTCGGTCATGCCACAGATAGGACTTTGTGGCCCCCGGGTAAATGTTTGCGAGTAGCCATGGTATAGAGTCAGGGTTGGATTGGGATTAAAAATTAGCCCGGCCATGCTAAAAAAAAGTGGCCCACATTTGCATATTGCCTTTCTGCAAAACACTGCTTCAGTGAAGTTTCATAAAAAGAAAGGTGGGGGGGGAGGTTCTCTGACAAAGGCATGTTTTCTTTACTTTCCTTAGATAAAAACAAATATGCGGATTAGTTCACACTGCGAAACACACCTGAAAACAAGTGAGGCCACTTCTGCTCAGGCCCTCTGCAACCACTCCCCTCCCACTCAATATGCATACATTAATGGACCAGCCCAGCGAGAGAAAGAGTGTGACAGCTCAGCCCATTGATAAAAAGGGAGGTAATGGAAGCCCATCTGCCTCCAGAAAGGCCACTCAGGCACCCACTGGGCCGCTGGCTGCATCTGAACAACACAGACACCGCCCAAATCGCCCCCCCAGGCTGCCCAAAAAAGCAGCCCACAGTTGGAACTCGGATACCGGCCCCTCTGCCATTGCCGAGTGCCCGCCCTACCAATCCGACCCTGTGTAAAAGGAGTCCTTACGGTTTACTACGGGACATATCCTTCCACCGAACATCTAGAAACTTATGTGAATAATGCTAACAAAAAACACAGAGCCCATCCCCACAAGACATACAATCTGCCTTCAACTATTTCCATCACGTATGGCAGTATATTTTTCTGAATCTTCTGAGAGGTCAGCCCGTAAAAGAAGCAGATGCGAGCGCGAAAAAGGGCACAAAACTTAGAATGAACAAAAGATGAGAAGGAGAAATATATAAGGAATTATTTCGGCTTTCTGGGCTTAGTGACAAACATTTTCAATCTTCACCATTAATATTCTGTGTATGTTTTACGAAGCTCCTTAGACCAACTATTAAAAACATGGGTTCGCTGTATGTTTTGCCTAGTAAGAGCGCAGCAAACCATGAACCCTGGAAATATATAAGAAACGAGTGGCTTTCTTTTCAACGCCCGATATCGATGCATGTACGAACTCTCATAGTCTAGTCATGATGGCTTCCTGGACCCTGGGGTGATTCTTGTGGTTTTTAGGTCTCGCTGAGCCCCAGCGCTTGCGCTGGCTCGGAGAGACATTTTGTATTCGGGATTTTTAAAGTGCTGCCTGTGGCCTAAAGCTTGAGTGCACACGAGCGTGCACGCGCGCAGCCGCCAATCACTGCTGCACGCGCACCACTCACGTGCTTGCCACACAGCGCGTCCCATCCTAGCGATCGCGATCACTTTCGCTTTGATCGCGATCGCTATTACTTTCTCTTTCACGGCCGCGCGGCCGTTACTTAATACGCAGCAGAGGCTACAGAGTAGGTGGTTTGGTCAGTCACATTATACCAGTTTGGTCCTGTTTCCAAAGCTCTGTTTTCTGTTCAATGGCACTATATTCACAGGAGCCTCTGTCACTATCACGGCAAGCAAAAAACAAGCATTGGCCGCGCGGCCGTTACTTATGCTTGTGAATATAGTGCCATTGAACCGAAAATAGAGCTTTGGAAACAGGACCAAACTGGTATAATGTCACTGACCAAACCACCTACTCTGTAGCCTCTGCTGCGTATTGTGTTGGACAAACGATGACCATTTGTTAAGAACACACCAGATCCTTGTCGCGTGACTTCGGGAAAGCCGTAGGGCTCTTTTGTTGAACTTCATCCCCCTTTTCCTGGTTTCTTTTTTGTAGACTGCTCAAACTTGCGCCGCCATCTGTCTGCGAGTGGAGTGATTTAGTACACGTTCATGACTTCCTCGCCGGAGGGCGTGCAGTTGTACTTTCCCCTCACGCTCTTTTATGGCCAGTGTTAGTGAAAATCCGAGGATTTCAGCAGGCCGGCTCTTTCCGTGAGGCGCGGGAACATCATCTCTCGTGATAATGCCTCAGAAATCATTTCTATGGGCCGCTCACCTGAGACAATCTGATGTAGAGCTGGGATAACCTGCGCCCATCCAATGGCGGGAAACGCACACGAGCGGGACCGGAGCAGCTACATGGCCTCATTTGGAAATGCTGAGCTGTGAGGTGAGGGTTAACATGTCGAAACTGAATGAAAGAAACTCCTAAAGAAGCTTTGCTCTGTTAATGTAAACAAGCTTTCACGTGCTATGTGAGGAAGACCTTTAAATGGCCTTGCGTGAAAAATGTTTACGTTAGAATAGTTATATGAATCTGCCATATTTTCAACTGTGGATAAATAAACCCATGGTTAACTTCTGGTTTGTGTATTTAAAGTCGTTTTTTAATAAAACTTTCTGATAACAGACCATTGATATTGGCAGTATTTTTATTGGCGAAGAGTGAAGGGACTGGAAACTCTAGCAACACTTTTTGCTTATAGTCAAAGCCACGGAAATTATGCGGCAACGGGGGGCAACATTAGGGAGCAGGTTTGCATAATGCGGTAAGAAAATGCAAATTAGGTGGCATAATGCGGCACATTCTATACAAGCATAATTTCACAATGTTGTCTTTTTAACACGCATTATAACAGACTGATGAATGTTTCACCTCTCTAGTGCCAACAGAACAACAGAATACTGCAATTAGCCACCTGGAGGTGAACAATTAAAAGTTACAAAAGGGCTGCAACTGCAGGATAGCACGTTCAGTAGATTTTTTTTTCACTAACTCTTGATCTGTTAGTTCTACAAACAATTTTTTTATTTTTTTAAATCTGCAAATTATGCAGCAGATGATGGATTGTGTGGCAAATTCTGCAAATCTATAAGTCTGCGCAAAACACGGGTGTTGCAGAATCGCATAAACCCTTGTAAAACCCCTTAAGTGACCGCTCTACTTATTTCTAAAGGTTAAAAGAAACTCAACAGCTATTGCCTCTGCGTTATTCAGGTCATACTACATCACGCCACATACCTACAGATCTTTCAGTATATACTATATACATTTGCAATGCAATAGGTCTCGCATTTACGCGAGTTTGAGCTATAAGCATTGAAAATTTCAATGCCTTTTATTTTTGTTTTCGTTTTTATGTTTAAAACGTTTTTATTGAAACAAAAAACAAACCATGGGGGAGGGGGATAGGAGGTCAGGATACATGGAATACAGTCAAAGAAAAAGGGTGCAACTCCAGAGGGTTGGCAATAGGTAGCGCAGTAAGTCAGGGGGAAAAACACAGTAGATGAAGGCTAGAAATACAAGCTATGGAACCCCGCCCGCGCATCCGACACCCCAAATCTAAGCAATGAAAGCCCTCAGCAACTCAACAGAACACAATCCCCCCCCCATCCCCCATCCTCCCAGTAACGAAAAAAAAAACCCCCACACCCCCCCCCCCGTCCTATGGTCCCGCACCAGAGTAATCCTCACCAAGAAGCCCCGCACACCCCCCCCTCCCTGGGAGGTCCCCGCCTCACATGTAAACTAGTCCGCCGGGGTCACCGGCGGCGTCAGCCTGAGAAGCCTAAGATACCTCGGGCAGGTGAGCTCCCGGAATTCAGTGGACAGCAGCGCTAGAAAGGGTTGCCACAGCTCTTCAAATTGGTCTATCTCCCCCGCAACCGTAAGCGACAGCTTCTCCATCCCCAGCACATGCCAAAGCCTATGCAACCAACCGGTGATGGAGGGGACGGTGGCTGTGCGCCAGTGGATTAGAATGTTCTGAACCGCAGACCCCAGCGCAATTGCGATCTGCCTACCCCTACGGGACTTCAGTGGGTACATTAGGTCATTGGGGAGGCCCAACAGGACATACGCCGGGAGTCGCGGCAGCTCTATCCCAAAGTGCTTATCCACCTCGTCCAGAACTTCCTTCCAGTAGGCGGTCAGCACTTGGCAATCCCAAAGAATGTGTGAAAGGGTACCTTCCTGCCCGCAGCTCCGCCAGCACCCCCTGTCAGTGTGCTTATGCATTTCATACAGTCTCTCCGGGGTGTAGTACCAGTATGTGGACACCTTAGTAAAGGTCTCCGTAAGGCCGGTGTGATATGCAGAGTGCCGCGCCCGATACGCAATTTTGTCCCATTCCTTGTGGCTGAGTGTCCTGCCCAATTCCCTGTGCCAGCGCTCCCTCCCCGGGTTGTAATAGTGAAACGGCGGGGGTTGTAGGTATTTGTACAGATCGGTAATTAGCTTAGCGTCGGAGGTCCGAGTAGCCAACCACCTCTCATACGGTGTAATCGGACGGGCGGCGGTGGCACGCACCTGGGGCTGGAGGGCCCAATGCCGAACCTGCATGTAGCGCAATCTGTCCAGCTCCGTCAGGCCGAACTCCTGGCGGAGTTGCTGAAAAGGAACCACTCCTTCCGGGCCATAGATCTGGAAGAGTGCCCTGCAGCCCGCCTGCACCCAGTGGGAGAAAACCCCCGGCTCCATCCCTGGGGAGAAGACCAGGTTGCCCACAATGGGCGTGAGCGGCGAAGGGAAGGTGGTAAGGCCCCGGGCCTCACAGACCGCGTCCCACACATGCAGGGGGACCCGCGTAACAAAGGAAGCGTAAAGATTAGGGGGGCGATGCGCGCGGCGCAGGAATGGAACCTCTTGTAAGGTGCGGCCCGCCACTGCCTGGTCTTGGAAGAGCCAATGTTTGTCGGACTCCCACCTGCTCCACTCCACCAGATAGCGTAGCTGTGCCGCCTGAAAGTACTTACGGAGGTCTGGAATACCGAGAACCCCCACCTCCGGAGCAAGCGTGGAGAGGACCCTCTTCATGCGTGGCCTGCGGCCCTGCCAGACAAAGCGGGAGATGTCAGCCTGCATTTGTCGTATCCAGCCCACCGAGGGCTGGAGCGGGAGGGCCCGGAAAAGATATAGTATCTGGGGCAACACCGTCATCTTGACCGCCGCGATTCGCCCCAGCCAGGACAGCAGGCCTTTGTGCCAGCGGCCAAGCTCATCCTTGATCTTCCTGCTGAGGGAGGCATAATTGGCCGTAACCATCTCCGGTAATGTAGGCGCCAGTAGGATCCCCAGGTACGGCACCGTGGACGAGGACCACTGCATGGGGAAGAGCCGCTGAAGATCCCTCCTGGTATCCGCAGCCAGGGACACGTCTAACGCCATCGACTTGCTCATATTCATTTTGAAGCCGGCCACCCCCGCAAAGGCGTCCAGCTCCCGGAGGCAAGCAGGCAGCGACCTCCTAGGGTCGTCCAAGGTCAACAGGACATCATCCGCGTAGAGACTGACGGTGTGGACGTACTGGCCCATCCGGACCCCGACAGCATCCGGATTATTACGAATCCTCTGAGCAAACGGCTCCATGTAGAGGGCAAACAAGAGCGGCGAAAGAGGGCAGCCCTGCCGCGTGCCGCGCTCGATGGCAAAGCCACCGGAGCTACACCCATTGACCCGCACCGACGCTGAAGGATGCTTATAGCAGTTAAATACCATGGTGCGGAACTTATCGCCGATTCCCAATTTCTTGAGGACCAGCTCAAGATACGGCCAGTGGACTCTGTCAAAGGCCTTCTCCGCATCGACGGACAGCAACATCCGCTCCCCCGAGATCCTTGAGGCCTTCTCCAGAACATGCGTCACCCGCTTGGTGTTGTCAACCGTCTGTCTGCCGGGCACAAAACCAGCCTGGTCCGCCTCCACCAGACCGGGGAGGTGTGGACTCAGCCTGGACGCGAGAATCCCCGTGTACAACTTTAGGTCGACATTTAAAAGTGAGATGGGTCGGTACGAGCCGCAGAGGGCCCGGTCCTTCCCAGGTTTCGGGATTACCGCGACCGTCGCCCTCAGGAGATCCGGAGGGATGGCTCCCGGTTCGGAGAAAGAGTTAAATAGCCGAGTAAGGACAGGGGCCACAACCGTGCAAAAAGTCTTGTAAAATAGCGACGTGTACCCGTCCGGGCCCGGGGCCTTGCCATGTTTCAGCCGCGCGATAGCGGAAATCACTTCCTCAACATGGATGTCCCGCTCCAGGTGGTCCGCCTGAGCCGGATCCAGTACCGGGAGGGTCACCGACTCCAAATAGCCGTCGGCATCCCGTGGCGAGGAGGGCTCCTCAGCATACAGCGCCTCGTAGAAGCCGCGGAAAGATTCCGCTACCTCCGCGTCCCCGGAGACAACCCCCCCGTCCGTGCCCACCAATTCTTTCACAACGCTACGCTGTTGCGCGACCCGGAGCCGGTGTGCTAGGAGCTTGCCACATCTGTCCCCCCCAGTGTAGTAGGCATGTTTCAAGCGTAGGGCGGCATACTCCGCCCTGTCAAGATCCAGAGCCGACAGGAGCTTCCTCGCTGCCTTCAACTGCCTCCACACCCTCGGCGCCCCCGTGCGGCGGTGGACCTGCTCAAGCTCCCGGACCTGAGCTGTCAGCTCATCCCTCTTCAGTTGCCGCTCCTTATTTTCAGCTGCAGAGATAGAGATAAATTCCCCCCGGAGGACTGCCTTCAATGCCGCCCACTGTGTCGCCTGCGAGGTGTCAGTGTTGCTATTGTGGGTGAGATAGTCCCGTATGACCTCCCCGATGCGTTGCACCACCGACTTCTTGTGTAGAAGGGTATCCCGGAGGCGCCACACCCCCCGAGAGGGGGAGGCCGCCGGCCACTGGAAAACGCCGGTGACTGGGGAGTGGTCAGACAGGGTCAGGACCCCGATGTCCGCCGCCGTGGCAGCGGCACGCATCGGTCCACTCACCAGGAGGTAGTCCAGCCGTGAGTAGGTTCGGTGTGCGTGCGAGAAATAAGAGTAGTCCCTATCCGTGGGGTGCATGGAGCGCCATAGGTCGTGCAAGTCCATTTCCGCAATCCGGGCCCTCCCAGCCTGGGACAGTTCCCCCGTCTGCGGGAAGCGCTGCGCCGATCTGTCCATCACAGAATCGAAGACAATGCTAAGGTCCCCCCCCAAGATAATGTGGCGGTCGGGGGAAGCAGTGACATCCACCAGCGCGGAGTCTAGGAAGCGCTCTTGGTGATCGTTTGGGCTATAAACGGAGCCGACCGTAAATGCTATGCCTCCCAGGCGCATGCGATACGCAAGGAGCCTCCCCTTCTGTTCAGCACACTTATGCAAAACCTCCCCCCGAAAGGAGCTCGCTAGGAGAATGGCTACCCCCGCCGTCTTGTTCGCTGCCGAGGAAAAGAACTGGGTAGGGAACCTGGCAGAACGCATCCTATGGCAATCTCGGGGCAATAAGTGTGTCTCCTGCAAAAGGCAAATGTCCGCCTGCGTCCCCTCCAGCAACGATAGGATCGCTCTGCGCTTCACCGGGTTATTCAGACCCTGAACATTAAGGGTCACTACCTTTAGGCCCGGCATTCCTTGCGGGGATCGGGAGCGCCATGCAATGGGCAGGGAATCAGCGGGTGGGGCCGCCGCGCAGGACAAGCCAAAACAAAGCGGGCATAGACAACATCGGACGGGACCTTCCCAACCCCAAAACAACCCCCTCCCCCACCCCAAACACACCCCTGGCAACTAGCCACCCACAAACTCAAACACCCCATTGTCTCAGTCAAGCCCCAAGACGGGCAAGTCCGTAGAAAAGAACGAAGTGGACGTCCAGCCACTCACCTCCATCCACTCCCCCCCCACCCCCCCGCCCCGTACCAAGCATGTAAAGAAGCTAAAGACATCTCCCCCCGGAGTGTGTGTTAGGCCGTCAAGGCCACGCCAGAGGAGCCGGTCGAGTCCCCGGCCGCCGCCCTCAGAGCGTCGGCCATGTCCGCCCTGATGGTAGGGGAGTCCGGACGCCCCGCGCTGGCCGCTGAGCGCCGCCTCGTTGACCTCCGCCAGTTCCGTCTCTCCGAGGACCTCCACGACGGCGTAGCTCCTTCTTCCTCCGCCGCCGTGAGCCCCAGGACACCACAAATGTCTTGCAAGGAGCGTAGCTGGTGTAACACCCCATTCCACCGAAAAATCAGGCGGAAGGGGTGACCCCAAGAGTACTGCGTCTCGTGTTCGCGCAAAAAGTCAGTGGCAATCCTAAAGGACCTGCGTTTCTGCAGCGTGATGGCGGAGAGGTCCTGGTAAAGCGCCACCGGCCGATCCCGGAAAGTCAGGGGCTGTTTCCTGCGGGCCTCAGCCATGATGCGCTCCTTCAGTGGAAAGTCGGGCAGGAAGGCCAGAATGTCCGGTGGAGGTGCCGATGACTGGCGCTGCCGGCCGACCCTATGCGCCCTATCAATGCTGATGGGAAAGTCCGCAGCTTCCCCCAGGATCTCTCGGAACAGGGCCTGCAGGTAGCCCCTCAGATCGGACCCCTCATCCGCAGTCGGCACACCACGCACTCGGATGTTGTTCCTCCGAGATCTGTTCTCAAGGTCCTCAGAGTGGGCCTGGAGCTCCACACACTGCTCCCGGAGGCGGAGAACGTCCTGCTGTAGGTGGACTATCTCCTCCGCTCGATGTTGGCCCTCCGTCTCCACCGCTTCAACACGTTCGCCAAGGCCCTCCACCTCCCTGCGCACTTCTCGGACCTCACTGGCCACCTCCCGCTTCAGTGTCTGGAAGTCCTCCCTGAGGGAGCTGAACAGTTCCTCCATAAAGGCCCTCGTGACGGGTGGCTCCCCCCCAGTCACATCCGCCGGAGCCCGGGAGGACCCCGGTGAGGGCTGCGTCCTGTCCCGCAATTGCTGGGCCCTGCCAAGCATGTCCGGCAGGGTACGGTCCCCTTTCTTCGGGCCGCCTCTTCCAGACATCGCTAGCTCCGCAGTCGAACACAGATCCAGGCGCCCCAGGGGTGCTCAGCCGCCGGCAAGCACTCGACGTGGGTATCCCCCACGAGCGAAGTCGCTGCGTCACAGGTGACAAAATGGCGGCCCAGTCCGGTCACCGTCAGACGCGGGAGCCCGTGCGAGACAACCAAGGGGGCCGCAGTGGGGGGGTCTCATCAGCACATCCCTCCGAGAGTCAGCCCAGCAGCAGTGGGGGTCACTTGCATCCAGCAGCCAGGACTCCGGCGAAGGCTGCCACCACTGCTCCTTCGGGGACAAAATGGCGGCAGGGCGGAGCAGGCCAAAATGACCAGGCCCGACGACACCACCGGGGCCCCTGACGCACCCCACAGTCAAATAAGTTCCACCACCGGCCCCAGTCCGTCACGCACAGGGCCCAGCTGGTCCAACCCCGTCAGGGAGTCCGCTGTACCTCGGCTAGGGGTTAGGGGCCCCCGCAGTGCGGGGTGTCGCCGTCACAAGTCCGAGTGCCGGGGCGCCCGTCTCAAGCCCTCCGCCCCGTCGGGTCCTCTCCCGCAAGGCTCCTTCGATCACCGTCGAGCGGCGGGCCAGATCCCCTCCAAATCGCAACTTTCAGCACCAGGCCCAACCGAGGCGTCCGGACAGCACTCCAATGCGCTCCGCCCCTCGGGCTCGCCGTCGTCTCTTGAACTCGATCGAACTTTTGGGGGGGTTCCCCCGGGGCGATCCGAACCAAAACAGCACCAATATGCACCCCTGATGCTCCGCCACTCTCCTCTCCCGCGCTGAGCCTCAGCAGGGGGAGAAAAGCGTAAGAAAAGGGCTCAAGCTTGGCCGGGCCGGAGGAGCTACGGGAGGAAGCGTCCGCTCACCCCGCCATCTTGGCCACGCCCCCCTTGTTTTCGTTTTTAAAACATAAAAGAAGGCATTTTCATTTACAATGCCAATATACCTTAAACTCGCGTAAATGCGAGACCTATTGCATTGCAAATGCTTGTTTGACATCCTGTGCTGTCATTAGTCACCTCAGCGTGTAAGCAGAAACAACATGAAAGCTATCGCTGAACCTGTCAAGAGCCGTCTTTTATTCAGACCCTCCAGGATATCGCGATTTCGCGGTTTGCCGCGAAATCGGCACTTTTGCAAAAATGCAGCGATTTTTACTAAAGTGCCCGCGAAATCGGCACACTTTGGACAAAGAGGTTCTGCACTGCATTCAGACTATGAGTTATTGGTGTCAGACGCGCAACACCCATTGGACTCACAGGGCTTCAGCCCCCCCCCGTCGTGTGTGGCAGCCCGGGATGAGACACCTTCCCGGGCAAAAAAGCAGCCGCACCCGAGCACTTCACAGGTCTTTAAAAGACCATTTGCATGTTAATGGGGCCTTGCTGTTGTTTCACCCCTTCTACGAGCCCCTGCAGCTCCACTCTGCCTATTGCTCACCCCTTCTAAGAGCCCCTGCAGCTCCACTCTGCCTATTGCTTAAAGTTCAGCCCCCCCCGAAATTTTTGCTCAGCCCCCCCTGAAATTTGGCTCTAGTTGCGCCTCTGATTGGTGTGTTCCAGAAATGGTAAAGAGCCGTCCCGGGTTAACTCCTAATGCAGCCCTCTGGGCATAAATTCCTCCTCCAGTCTTTCAACCACATCTAAATTATTTGTTTCACCAATAGGAAAACACGTCTCCATTATCCTCTCACCTAATGAGCTATGCCACCTAAAATCTGATTTTCATCTTTTACCACCGACTTCTCTATTACAGCACCTAACTTGGAGCCCTCTTTACGCAAATAATATATGCACTTGTAACGCATTCCTCTGATACACACCCGTGTCAGCTTCTCTACTCGAATATCCAGGACTACCGGTGCACGGAGACATTCTACTCATATACATTTTGCCATCCTCAAACTTCACAGTTCTGCAGAGTAGTTCAGTCACCTACTTTGACTGCCCCTACTTAAGTAACATTCACATATTTCTGAAGTCCTAATATTGAATCTAATGAAGTTGCACACTCTTCCTTGTTTCATGATACTAATTGTATACATACTGAGTGTGTGCCATTTTGCTTTAAACATGCTTGGTAGACCAATTTACTTTCCACGACTGCCCCACCCAGCCCAACCCATTGCCACTGCTGGTGCGCCTGACACTTTCCCCAGCTCCCTGAGGTTAACTGCAGCAGGCCTGCGCTTCAAGACAGAGAGTGAGAGAGGGAGGGAGGAAGGTAGAAAAGAAAGGATCTGAGAGGGAGATAAAAGAGAACACAGAAGAGAGAGAGAAAGAGTGTGGATGGATGAAATGGGAGACATTATTCAAGGACATGAAGGGAGACCATTAGTTTTAGGGCATTTTTGCCAAGGCTGCTTTTGGTTCTGCAGTCTGGCCCTGGGCGGCTCATGAACACACGCAATATCACATCACATGCAGTGGCATCCCAGGAAGAGGGTGCTGAGCCCCAATAATTTACTGAAACCCCAATAATCATGAAACCCCCAATTTTACTCAGGTGGTCAGATTCCATGATTCCTTCCTTGATCTAGCAGTAAGAGACACCATCCTCTACAGACATCAATATTTAATGACTAGAGTACAAATCAGGTAACAACTAAGAACAAAAAATGAATGTGTGTCCTCATGTAACGTAACTGGTGCAATGTAAAGTGCTCTGATACCCGAGGTGATTCGGACGACAATGTAGAATTGATAATTTGAGTTTCTAAGCTTCTGAACATTTCTGATAAGCTATCATCATTTCGTTATTCGCATAGAGACATTGACATGGAATTTGGACAAAGACACCATTTTAACTTAATCCGATCGCAGGATCGTGTCACCTGTAAGTGTGTAGGTTGCTTTCTTTTTGGGCACACGAGGCACGCGGCGGGCCCTGGGGGGTATAATTTTTTTTTTAATCACATATATGTAGCCTTGAAGCCAAACACAGTCTCTACATTGTAAATAAACCAAATATACATAGCTTCATGTTGTTAAATACTTAAAAAAACTAAGATATCTGTGTTTGTTGTAGGAAAAACTGCAAACTGAAATGCCGCAAAATTGCCGCTAAATTTCCATATTTGTGCCGCTAAATTTCCATATTTGTGCCGCTAAATTTGCTAATCCATGCCGCTATATCCTGGGGGGTCTGATTTAACGTGGGACTAGTAGTCACCAGGAGGCCTATTTCCGTTCCTCACCTGACTGCAGATGCACATCACAGGGGTCCAGGGATGAAGGGAAGTGGTCTGGGGAGCAGACTGACGAGGTTTTCCAAGTGTTTCCAAATAACTCTGGCGTGCTTTCAGGAACCCCGACGGGAGATCTTTTAAATACAAAAAAAACATGTTTATTACAAGGTTTTAAAATAGGGTGCAGGTTTCGAAAAACAGGCACTGTCAATTACAAGTATCAAATAATTTTTTTTTTGTTAGAATTACACGGATGAAAAAGCGTGTTTTTGTCAAACCCTGCTTCAAACATGGTAATCAGACGCCCATCTACAGTTTAGGTAAAATGACAGAAAGCTTAATATGGCTTCAAGGTGTAATGCGCTGGAATCTTCACTGAATTACCTATGCTGAGCACACCCTTTGCAGCCAGTGCGCTCAAACCTTCTCCAGCAATCTTGCCGAATTCAGAGAAGCGCCACCATTGAAGCACTGAGGCTCTTGCCACATTACACTTCTCTTTTTAAGTTAACATCCAGGGCCGGACTGGCCGTAGCGGGCACCGGGCGATCCCCGTGGCCGGCACGGGTGGGGGCCGGTTCTGGGCCCCTGGGGGCCGTTTTTGTTACAGGGCCGTTTTTGCAGCATAGCTGCAAAATCGGCCCTCTAACAAAATCGGCCGAAAACCGGCCCTGGCAAAGAGCTCGGCGGCACCCCCAACCCCCCGCGAGGGAGGGAGGGGGGCGGCCGAGAACTTTGCTAGGGCCGAGAACTTTTCCAGGGCCGGTTTTCAGTCCCAGTCCAGCCCTGTTAACATCCCTAGCATTCCGAGACTACTTCAACTAACCATGGGGTTGAAGGGTCGGGGGAATAACTGCAAAAGTTGAAGAGGAGCAAGGAGCTGTCAACAAACAACATATCTGCCTCTTTTTGGCATAGGTATCAATTTTGCTGTACAGCAATTGCTCTTTACTCTCTTGTGATTATCTGTGATGACTTCAGATCACTGAATATTTATTGAGAGCTTGATATCAGGGACTAGCATGGGGCGCTTGACAGCCTACCCTGAGGGACCCTGCAGTGATCCTGTGGGTTTGAGAAAAAATAAGATTTTCCTAAGGTTTCTTATTAACAACCGATTTTAAATTGGACTGTAGCACATGATTAAAGTCTGGGAATTGTAATTCGAGCAACACAAACAGGGGATAATGCAAAGGGAAATGCTAAAACATTTGTTTTAACTGTGCCAGTGATGTGTTTTGTAAAGATGACAAGGTTTATACAGAAAGAAAGGAGTGGAAAATAGCCTTGTCCATGCTTAAATAGCCTGGACCATTCTTAAATTGTAAAAAAAAAAAATCATTCGGCCAAAGTTTCATAGGAGCTTGTCACCAGCACTGCAGAATTTCAAAACAGTTTAACGCTAGGTTGCTGTATACAAGGATGCATTGTCTTAGTTATAACTCATGCCTCTTTCCTCCTTCATCCTACACTTCTTACCACTCTAGAATTTCTCTTCCTCCTCCTTTCTCACTTTTCTACCTTTTCATCTCTTGCTCTTTGTCAAAGTCCAATGATGAAAAATAAATCCTGGTCCAGAAAAATGAGTGCCCCTGCCCCAACAGCTGCATCCAATGTCACAAATTAAGCGCTGGCAACAGATTAGAAATACTGCTGTTGCACCTTAGAGCTGCAAGTGGGCCACCGTATCATCCCTGCTCCCAAAAGTGCTATATCTGGCCAGCACTTCCAGCAGTGGGTGGGCCGTTCAAGCTACTCATTGACTACTTCTAGACTGTAAGCTACAGGGAACGGGTGGTACATTGCTGATGAATGGCCCATCAGTTAGAGAGTGCCCAGGAGTCACCCACCCCAACTAACGTGTGCTAGGCATACATGTGTCCCCCAAAGTATCATCCTCAGAACACTTTGTGAACCTGTGGAAACCCAAAAGACGACTGGGACAGCTGCCTGTGACCTGAAAGAAGCACTGAAGGACTCGACTTGCTCCCCCTGTACCTAGGATGGATCATTGACACAAAATCATAGGAAAATCAATATTGCTCATAACAATATTGACTTTCTATATTTAACTAGTAAAACCACAACCTACTCTTCGCCTCACAATCAGGTTTCCATGCCAAACACAGCACCAAGACCACCCTTATCACCACCACAGGTGATATCAGAACCCTCCTTGACAAAGACAAAGGAGAAATGGTGGCCTTGATCCTCCTCAACCTGCCACAGCATTCAACACTGTCGCCCACCACATCCTCATCGACAGACTCCAAAATATTTACATTCAACAACACGCTCTCAAATGCATTACCACATTCCTCTCAACGTGCACCCAGAGTATCCGTCTATCCCCCTTCACTTCTGCTACCAATCACATCATATGCGGCGTGCATCAAGGTTAATCCCTCAGCACCTCCCTGTTCAACATCTACATGACCCCCCTGGCAGACATCGTCAGATCCCATGGACTCGACATCATTTCCTATGCCAATAACACCCAACAGGTTCTCTCATTTACCAAGGACCCATCCAACACCAGGACCAATTTCCACAGACCCATGGCCAACATAGCCAACTTAATTAATAAACAGCTGCCTCAAACTCAACTCTGACAAAACAGAGGTACTGATCTCCAGAAGAAACACCTCGGCTTGGGACCATAGCTGGTGGCTGGAAGAACTCTGACCTACACCCACTCCCACTGACCACACGCGCAACCTTGACATCAACAGCCAATTTAACAGAAAATGACAAGTCAACGCAGTCACCTCCTCCTGCTTCTACACTCTCCGCTTGCTCAGCAGAATCCTGAGATGGATTCTTCTGAACACCAGAAAGACATTCACACAGGCCCTTGTCACCAGCCGCCTTGACTATGGCAACACTCTCTACACTGGAGTTTCCACCCAGGTCTTCAGAAGACTCCAGACAAAACAGAACACCGCAGCCAGACTCATCCTAGACCTACCCAAATGGACCCACATCTCCCAGCACCTCAGAAACCTTCACTGGCTTCTCATCTAGGAAAGATGCCTTTTCAAGACGCTCATGTACGCCTACAAAGCACTGCACGACCAAGGGCCATTCTGCACTAATCACGGCTGAACTTCCATCTTCCCTCGGGACACCTGTGCTCCTGCTCACTAGCCCTTGCACACGTCTGCAACATTTGTCACACCTGCTTCTCCTACACCCCCACTAAAGTCTGGAACGATTCCCTCTCCACTGCCTCATGGCCCTCTCCCTGTCAGGATCCATCGGACTGCCCACCACCTTCTGCACTCCAGCAGTAGTGGGGGAACTATTCAGGGTGAACCCCAGGGTGCTAGGTGCATTTCACTCACTTACATCCTACCTGGGAAGACTGCCAGTCGGGTGGGGGCTCCAAGCAGGTTCTCAACGCATGCCTCTCGCCCTCGGCTCATCCCCTCTTTTACTCTCTGTTTTCCCTGAGGAAGAAAAGCTGACTTATATTCCTTTAATTCTCTGCTCCGGTATGTGGTGGTGTTTTCCTTATCTTTGTTTCCAGGCCATGCCAGAGCTCAACTCAGCAACCTCCATGACTCAGCAGCCTCCGTGACTCAACAAACCTCCATGACTCAGCAACCTCCATGACTCATCAGCCTGGCAAAAGTTATTTAACTCTCACCCAGGCTCATCTTCAGTGCTTCGCATCGAGTTTCCTGTTGAAGAACCTGCGGTGTGATGGCTCTTCTCTGCAGGTGCTGGTCGGACGTGTCCTGTTCCATCCTTGCTGCTGCTACTCACAGATAAGTCTAAATCCTTTTTGGGCTACATTTAACTCTTGTGCTCACTGGAATTCCATTGTTTTGAATCCTGGCTCATTTCTGGTTATCGGGGAGATCTTGGGAAACTGCGCACGAAACTCTTCGCAGTTAGAGTCTTCCTGACTTCACTTCCTATATCACAGTTCCCTCTCGTTCCCACTCAGCTTACTTTACGCTACTTGCCTGGATTTTTGTCATTTCCTCCTCATATCATTTATGTAATTTGTACATAGTTCTTGCTGAAAGAAGTGTATATTTTTATTGAAGTGTTTATTGTTATCCTGTTAGGTCTCTGTTTTATCGCTGAAGAAGGTATTGGTAACGCTCTCAAGCC
Organism: Triturus cristatus; assembly: GCF_964204655.1. Taxonomy (NCBI): domain Eukaryota; kingdom Metazoa; phylum Chordata; class Amphibia; order Caudata; family Salamandridae; genus Triturus; species Triturus cristatus. The sequence continues at coordinate 451,454,990 of NC_140584.1, forward strand.
TTGCACATACTTCAGCTGAAGGATACAGATTATGTCTTATCTCATTGAAATAAGAATGTATGGTGTGTTTATGTGTAATCTTCATTGGCAAAATACTGTGTGTGTGTATTTATCTTTGGTGCAATATTGTGTGAGTGTGCATTTATCTTTGGCACCATATGGTGTGAGTGCAGTTTATTCTAATCATTTTAAAAGACCTATTTTCTCGTGACCCAATCAGACGTTTATGCATAATATTTGTCATTGATTATTTGTGTTCTTATTGATGTCTTTTACTACTGCTGCAGGAGCTGGTCTCCATACTAATTCCTAGTTTTAGGACGGATGTCCCAGATTGTTCTGTGAACCAGAGTTTGCTTCTCCACCGGCACGAACGTGCACCAGTTTTTTCTTTCTTTATTTTAGCTTTTTGTTTAAACTATTTATTTTAGTTTATTGTTTTTTCCTAAACCCACTTCCCTTGAGATTATCAGATGAGCATTGGTGTCTCTGGTTTAGTGTTTGTTGAATGATTTCTGGGGATTGTTGGGGTCCAGCCGCCTCTGCGTGTCCAGCAGAGAGAAAAACGCCTGCCAACCTTCATCTTCCCGGATTGGTTCCTGATACTACCTGGTGGACTTCAGAATGAGACTCAAGTCCTGGCTCTTCAACGCAGATGCAGCGGCTGCACCGCTCAGAAACCCCTAGGTGTGACAGCACCGCGCTGTACAAATACTGATTGATGATGATGATGATGACAAATATTGTTAAAAATATTGATTTTTACTTATATGTAAATCACAAATATCAGAAAAAAAATCTTGTCAACCCTAAATAAACATATATGTCAAACATATTGATTCACAGAATATTGACTATAATAATATTGCCAAAATATTTCCATTATCATTAATAAACATAAAAAACACCCTTATATGTAAAACAATTATTTAAAATAAAGGTAAAATATTTTATCCACATGTTTAAATTAATATAAATAAATTACATCACCAAAATATTTACTATTCACCCCAATAAAATATATAACTAAAATCAAAACAATACAACTAAAAATATTAGCGTTTACCATAGAAGGACTTAACTGATTAAAAAAACACTAAAACAAAACTAACCAATAAATTCAAACTATAAAAAACTGTAGCCGATGAAATCAAACAAACAATTAAATCAGCAATATAAAGGCACACTAATTTGATCAACTAAATATTTCAAAAATGACAAATGCTGAAAATCTGGAAAACTCTGCAGATTCTCTGACCTGACCCCTAAAGAAAAAATATATACATCCCAATAACTACTTAACCAAGTAAGTAAAACTTACATTTAACCCTTTCCGTGCTTGTGACGGAGCGGTTCCGTCATGCGCGACGGTCGCGCTGTGTGCATGACGGAACCGCTCCGTCATGGCCCCGCCCGCGCATGGAACCTTCAGCGTGGCGCGGAAATCCGCGCCGCGCTGAAGGGGTTAAACTAAAACTTACTTGTAAATAAACATACAAATGTAAAATAGCAAATAATTAATAAAACACTTTCCAACTTCTATCTCTTCACATGTACTTCCTTAAAGAAAACACTACAACTTGGAAAAAATGATAAGCTGCCAGGCAAAACAAGTACCAGAATCCAGCAACAAGATATAGAAAAGTAAGTATACATAAAATAATAAATAATGTTGTCATTCCAATAAAGTTTAAAAATAAACCTAACACCCTCAACCTCTACCTGCTGCCAACAATAAACATTTATAATGCAACAGATGTTTTTTTTTCATCCAACAGAAAAGAATGCACCTGTTCCACATTAGAACACAGCCAAAAGAAAAGCTGCAAAACAGTGTGAAACATCTAAAAAGAACATACAGGCACATGCATCAATATTGGCTGCTGCGATTCCTTAATTGCGATTTTTAAGGAATCGCAATTAAGGAATCGCAAAAGCCTATGCATGTAGAAATCGCTGGAAAAATAGCGATTTCTAAACATTCCTTAATTGCAACTCCCAAATTGCGAGTCGCATTTAAGGAATACCTCCCCATTCATTCCTATGGGCCAAGAGGCCCATAGGAATCAATGGGAAGACATTCTCAATTTGCGATTCTCAATTAGAGAATCGCAAATTGAGAATGCATTTTCAAGGGTGCAAGGGTGTCAAGACGACACCCCGTTGCACCCCTGAAATCGATCTGTGCACAAATGTTGCGCACACACATGTCCAAAGGACATGTGTGTGTGTAACCTACGACTTTGAAAACTGCTCTTTAGTGCATTTTTCAAAGTTTTCGCTATTTACCATGTGGTATGATTCCACGGTAAATAGCGGGCCCAAATAGCGAAATCGCTATTTTTAAAGGCATCTTGCATTGCAGTTAAGGAATCGCAATTTGTGATTCCTTAAATGCAATCACAAAATCACAAAAATTAGCGATTTCTTAAATTGCGAGTGGCAAGTTGTTTCATGCATTGCAAAAGCTATTTTTGCGATCACAAATGGCCGATTTTTGCGATTCGCTCCGTTTGCAATCGCAAAAAGCTTTGATGCATGTGCCTGATAATGTGTATATACAAAATAGAAGTTGTTGCATAAATGAAAATATTGTTTATATTTATACTATCACACTACTTTCACATACAGTGACAGAGAGAGTCAAATATATAACATCACAGAAAGGAAGGCAGTTACTAAGTTCCATGGGCTACACCTACAACCAAGAAGGTGCATCAACAGACAATGTAAATTGTAAATGTACTTAATAATATTCTAATGCATGCATGCTATGGGAGGGCCACTGCAAAGATGATGTTGCAATTCATGTAAAAGAACACAACAACCCCCCCAAATGTGACAGATATAGAAGTAAGTGAGGTATTGCAGAATATTAGAGAAGCAAGCACTCGCTCCCAGGACTCCACAAGGAACATCTTAAAACATATACAGCTTGAAGTCCCTGAACAAATCACATGCCAACTAACACCTATGCTGACTTTAAAATGTTTAATTGCACAAACTAAAAAAGCCACCAGCAATACTCCTCCTGCCCCTAGAAGATACTAAGACACAGAAATAACTGAACATTTAACAATGACACATTTCCTTTCCTTTTATACGACAACCTAAACAATGATAAACAAATCCTAATATTCTCTACAGCAAATAACTAACAAAAAATAAGCCATTGTCAAACCTGGATGACGAATGGGACCTTAAAAACGTTTACCAAACAATTCACTCAGATATACACCATACAGGGTGAATATCAAAACTTAGATATGCCTTTTACAAATGCCCTACTACCATTTAAACAAAGCAGCACTTACTATGAACTCTTAAACCACATTAAACATAAAACAATTAACCACTAATCACAAAAAATAATCATAGACTTTGAGCAAGCCATGATTCAAACCATTTTAATATTTACCCCATGCAACAATACAAGGTTGTTAATATAATTTCAATCAAAGCATATGGAGACAACCCCAACAATCTGTACTTAGGTGCCAATTAAGATGTCGTTAGGAAGGGCTCCAGATAGTATTTGTTAATGTCAAATCTGATTCGGAACCTTTGTTTCTTATCGAATTGTACAGTTTCCCAATGACCGATTACAATGCCCAGAAAACGTTCAAGCAGACCGAATCGGTTCCTTAAGGCATCCGGACAGCCCGAATCTTTCAGAGCCGGTTCATACAGCTCTATGGGCACGGTTTCCGGACGAGCGATGACGATGACCGATTCGGACAGCCGTTCCGATTAGGTTTGCCTGAGACGAAACAGCTTATGGAATTGGTCTTTGTGGGCCAGTTGCTTGCCCTCCTTCACCCGGAGGTGTACGAATGTGGCCTGTGGGGGTACCCAAGGGACCCCTCTTCCCAACAATGCACAATGTGGCCCGACACACGGTGCAAGGTTTTCCCCAACCACCCCTTTTTTCAATGGAAGCCTGTGTTCGCATTCGGAACACAGGCTCCGATTGAAGTCAATGCGGGTCCGACCGATCAATGTTTGGAGGCATTGTAATCAGTCGCCCGGACTCACAGGACCTGATTCGTTTGGAAACTAGTCAGAAACTGATTCGTTCGGGCCAGTTTCCAAATGACATTGTAATCATGCCCTAAGTGTAGAATATTCTAAAAACAGCCAATTTGACTTTGAAATAAAAGAAACAATAGCACTAGCCTATGTCCCAGTCACAGAGGCAGCTAACCGCTACAATTTACTATATCCCTTTCTGCTAATAAAATTAAAACAAGCTAAGACCGTAGTGGATTATTTTGAAGACACTTGAGTTGACAAGCTGCATTGCTCCGGACACTGACGTCAACCCAAATTCCAAATACTATTGTGGAATGTCTATGGCAGCATCTTGGCACAGTCAGCCAAAACAAACAACTCAGTGGAAGGATGTCATAATGCCATCCAATCCACACTAGGCAGAACCCAACTGACACTCTATACATTTATAGAAGCTTTACAAAAAGAGCAAAGCTACCAACAGCTGTCAATGGAGCAATCTGATAGCTAAATTGCACTTTCACTTAGCTAGCAAACAAAAAGAATGTATGACATGCCACAATCTATAGTTAAATTCTTCATAAAAAACAAAGAAGCAGATTACATAGAAATAATACTTCAAAGCATAAATAAAAACAATAGAAATCAACAGAAGATCCAATAAACAAAATCTTAACCACCACTACAATTCATTTTTATACAGATAATAAACATAATATTTTACATCAGTCTAAAAATTAAATAAAATTCCAATGTTAACTAAGATAAGATAATAAAATAATATATGCATTATTTACACAAACAATGGAAATCTCACCAACCAATAATGTCAAAGAGCAAACTCAATCCATCATGTAAAATAAATACAACCCATAAACCACACAATTCCAAATAACAATCACATAATATTTACACAACCAATAAAATATAACATTTCCCACTCGAACAAAATTAAATAAATAAGACTTACTGTTCTGTGGCTCCAGATCTTCCTCTGGTTCCATGTATTCAAAAATAGTAATCCGCCAAAAATGGGAAAAATATTGTCTAAAAAGCCCCAAAAATGCAACAATAAATCCAAAACAATCCAAAGTATCTATGAACCATGAAAAAAGCAAAAAAAAGTTTAAATAAAGAAACGCTCATGGAACCTCCCCCCAAAAAAGGAAATCAAAGTAAAAAATATTGATTTCCTGTAAAAAAAAATAATCAGCAACTCCTAATGCTCATAGGAGAAGTTCGTAAACATAAACCTGTAAAGTAAACAAGAAAACCCTGCTGTGAAACACATTACAGTCTCATAAATACATATACATCAAACATAGGACCTAATTAGGATGTCGGTCAGAGTCTTCTCCAATCAACATGTCTGCGGGTTCGAGACAGACCGAGCTCAGGCCGGTAGTCCGTAACCGCAATTACAATGCGACCACCCAAGGTCGCAGACTCCCAATTCCCTATGGGAGCTTGTGAGGCAGTTGGAAACCTGCCGCAGCACAAGCTCCCATAGAGAAATGTGAGTCACTGTAAATCATGCAAGGTGCCTGCCACACGGTGCAGGGATTTACAGGGGGGCCCCATAGGTGCCGCTTTGACCCCCAACCAGTGGCTGTGCAAGAAAGTGGGCCCTGCTAGGGCCCCCCAAAGTCACTTTCCGAAAGCCTGTCGAAAACCAACATCATAATCCCGACGGCGGAAACGCTGTCCGCATGGGATTATGGTGGCAGTTCCAATTGAGAATGCCGGAAGCCAGCTGGAATGACCAGCCGGTTTGAATTCCGACCGCCGTAATCGTAATTACAGCGGTCAGAATTCAAACCAAGGATGTCGGTCGGGAAACCTCCAACCTGCGGTCGGAGGCTTTCCAACTGACATCCTAATGAGGGCCTTATTCATCATAAAATAAGTAACGTAATACAAAGTCACATAACATTACTAAAACAGTGTTTTAAAGCCTAAAACTACAAACTAATGAAAAACACTACTATTAATACAACTAAATCTACAAAAAAAATTAACACTATAGCTTACCTCTAGACCACCCCCACACTCCACTATACCTTCAAAAAATGACAAAGATAGATTTCAAAATAGAAGACAGCAGTAAAATAATGGCTGCCGAATGAAACTAAAAAAAGACTACCTCCCCATAGAAATGAATGGGAAATAATTTACAAATGTTGAATAACTGTATGAAAATGTTTAAACATTATTAAACATGTATACATGTCAAAAATGTTGTAAAATAATGTTAAAAGAATGAAAAGTATAAATTAAACAATAGTATATATCAGGGGCGGCTGGTGTACAGGGGCGAGATGGGCGTCGCCCTGCCACCCTGGGGGGAGGAGAAAAAAACGCAAGATAGAACACTGAGCAGCTAGCAATTAATTGTGCTGGCTGCTCGGTGAACAAACATGTAAATCTGGGTTTTTGTTTGAGGGGGTGGGGGAGGATGGCCCTTGGCTCTGTGCATATCTTGGCTGGGCGAAGATTTCTTCGACCTTCAGCCAGAAAGCAGGGCAGTGACGACACACTGGTGGGCCTGGTCTGTGTATCACTGCCAGAATAGTGTTTTAGTTTGGGCGTTATTCACGTAGCCCATGGAGAATTCGAAAGACTTACATTCATTTCAATGGCTGGGGCTAGCTCTGCTGTTAGATCCAAGATAAATGTAATTTAGTTAAGACGTGTGTGTGTGTGAGGCCTTTCCTGTCAGGAAATGTGAAATTTTTAAATTGTGAAGACTTTCCTACCATGCGTCCTTGGGTTCTTTTTTGTGGTGTGTCTTTGTTGCATAGCCCCCCTCACATTTGCATATTTAGCTTGTTTCCATTAGACTGAGCACAGAAAACACTACATGGCATGAGATAGACATATATTGCATTAATGGAGAATATTTGCTGTACGTCTCGATAATCCTTAACATCTTGGGCCTTGACTTCTTTTGGCCAGGAGAAATGGTGGGCTCAGACCAGCACTGTGCAGTAAGGCAGAGGGGTCAGGGAGGAAGCAGGGGCTGCCAGGGTCCCAGCACTGCAGGAGAGAGGGAGAAGGATGAGGTGGGGGAGAGGAAGAGTATACAGACGGGAGACCAGCAGGAGAGACATGAATGTGGTGGTGAAAGAACACGAGAGGTGGGCAGAGAGCAGGCGAAACAGAGAGGCAGCGGAAGCGATGGAGAGAGAAGGAGAGCTGTAGGGCAGGGAGATTAAAACCAACAAGAGAGCATGAGGGAGAGGAAAAAAGATGATAAAAGAGCACCTGACAGATAGGAAGAGAGGAGGAAATAGAGAGAGAGAGAGCGCAGGATAGAGACAGGTACAATTGGGGTGAGAAGCGAGGGGATGGCGCTATAGAAGGAGAAAAAAGAGAGAACAATTGAGGGAGTGCATGAGCGGGAGAGCGGGCAAGTGAAGATGAAAACCAGAACACAATATAGACATGAAGGAATATATGGGGAGAGAAGAAGGAAGGCGGGTAAAGCAGGAGAGAGATTGAAGAGCAGGAGAGTGCATGATAGAAAGAGGGATACAGAAACAACACAGCAAGAGTGCAGGAGAGGGAGCAGGGGTGAAAGAAGATAAGGCATGAGAGCAACAGACCGAGCAAGGAAGAGGTGGGATAACAGGATAATAACAAGAGGAGAAACGACGCGAGATTGGTGAAAGAGATGAAAGAAGAGGAGGAGAAAGTGGGAGATACGGCAGAACAGACACTGAGGAGAGCAAGAGGGGAACAGGCTGCATGAGAGAGTGAACATGGTAAGAGATCATGAGAGAGCTGTGTAATGCAAAAAGACAGAGTGAGAACAGAGAGAGATTTGGGGAGATATTGTGGGCCATGCGTAGACCACAGGAGGGAGGCCGTGGGAGCATGTGGTATTGGTTTTGTTGACCTTATCATTAAAAGATGTGTGGTAGAAGATAGAAGGGCAGGGAGAGGGTGTGGCCTAACAGCTAGAGCAATCGACCTTGAAACTGGGGAACCAGGTTCGAGTCTCGACAGGAATGCTTAACATCCTGTGATTCTGGGCAAGTCACTTATTCTCCCCGCCTAACAACAAAAAAGGAATGTGTCCATCTGTAACGCAACTGGTGTTCAGGTAAAGCACTCTGATACCTTTGGGTCTAGTTTGTGCTATTTTAAACTCCCCCACAAAAAGGGCTTTTATTCACTCACAACATATGATACCTAGGATCAGATTTGCATGCTATATCCAGAACTCTGGTGATGTAATAGAGATATGTGGATTTTCATTGTAGGCCTTCATCTCATGAGGAAAGTTGAGCCAGAGATGTGGACCACCCTCTAAAAAACACTTATCTCCTTTTTTTTCTTTTCCTTGTGTTCCTGTGGATCTGTAGGATAGTGGCTTAATCAGAGTGGATGTGATTGGTACTGTTTTACGTTTTTTTAGGCAGTAGCTGGGTCCTGGTCCTTTTGTTGGTGACTTAGAGAATCTTTAAGGTAATTTTGGCCTGCGACAAAAGCCATTGAAGGTTTCTGATTTGGAGGGAGGGCAAGTGCATGTTAGTGTGTCTGCTGTGGTCTATTGGAAAAACAAACATTGGCAAAACAAACATGTGTGGAAATGGAATCACCTAGGGTATTGATTTGTATTGATCGTATTAAAATATTTGTTTACAGCAAGCTTCAGGATTACAAAAAAATGTGATTCATTTATGCTTTGCTAATTCTGAAATATTTGCCGAGTTCATTTACAGACATTTGAATTATGTTGGGTGTTAAAATATTTCCTTTCAAACCCTAGATTGAGTTTTCAGTTATTCTCTTTTAATGTTTAAGTAATTTTATTTTCAGGTAAGACAAATGAAAAGACACCATCCCTCAAACATCTTAAGAATGTGCCAAGTAAGCTCACAGTTTGACCTTGGCTGGTACACACCTTTGCTTGCACACTGCTGTACACACCATGTGCACAAATGCATTGCAATCACGTGCGGTCTGAAGGCGATCTTAAGTTCCTTCTTTGCAGTACCCTAATCTGCTTGGCCTGTCGGACCCATCGCAGCTTACCCTATCCTGCACTATTGTGACATAACCCAGAAAGCATTGATTACAGTACCAGGAATTCAGAAAAACAGTACAAAGGAAAGGCCACATCGCACCCATGTTTACCAGATGCATCCACAGTTCACTAGGGTGGCTACCCACGTGAGCTCATGAGGGTAGTGCCAGGCTCAAAACCTCTAAAGAGTTAGTATAGGGAAGAGCAATGTTTGGACCAGGCAGGTTATTCAAAATAACTACTGCCTCCATCACAAGAACTGGGAGAGCAAGTCAGGACTGAAAGCTCAGTAAATCTTTCAGACTGTATGAAGTAAACAAAGGAGTTGAACCTGCCCGGGCTGTCAGACTGACAGAGGCACTGATCTGACATATGACTGACACCATACCAACCCCGCCAGCGGCACAGGTCTGACATATGACTGACACCATCCCATCCATACCAGCCTATCAGAGGCACTGATCTGGCCACAGACTTTTGATCTGTTGACCCTGCCTTCCCTAACGTCCTACAGTAGCCACACTGCACACATGGCATCAAGCAGTATAAGAGATCCTCCGCTTTTCATGCTGGCCTGTTTCCGTTGGTTGGGTGTGCTTGGCTTGGGGGTCATTTTGCAAGCAGACCAGTCTGAGCATTGGGCACATTTTTTATTTGTTTCTACTGTTTTCTTCACACTTGTGCTTTAAAATTCTATATTTGGATCCCTTCTTAAACAATTCGCAGTAAATATCTGGCGTGAAAGCCACAATTTGAATCAATTTTTTTTGAAAATTTCTTGCGTAGGGAAAACCCCCCCGCACCATCCTTGTCAACTTCGAACTTGCATGCTTCGCTAGCTCGCTCATTATACTAGGGTACAAAAAATTACGCCTTACCACTTCCAAAATCCACCAGCCGCCACTGGCATAAATATATACAATTATTTCATATATGCTGAAAAAACATATGTTAAAATTATGTTGAAAATATGTGTATCAAACAATCTTACAAACGTTAAAAAAAAGTTAAAGAATAAGTTACTTTCTGTTGGTAATGCCGTATCTGGTAGAGACAGGATCTAGCTGCAGATTCATCACCTTTGAATTCTCCCCAGGCGCCAAACTGGATCCAGAATTCTTCTACAGCAGTACATCTTTGCATCAGTAGAGGGCATCGAGCGACTGCATTGCGACTTCGTACATCGGATGTGATGTAGGTGGAGTCCATATAAGCCCTCCCCTGATGCACTGACGTCAGTTTCTTCAGTGACTATTTTCCGCCCTAAAAACGAGGAGCCACTCATAGAAACTGCCTACGGAAACAGTGCGCCCAAAAAGAGACATCTTTGTGTCAAAACAATTACAAAGTCCTAATGAAAGGCACTAGTATACCGAGAGAGGGATGTTGTAGACAAAAGGACCAAGCCGTTCACAGGAAGGGGAGGCTGGGAGGGTCGGTAAGGAATCTGCGGCCAGATCCTGTCTCTGTTAAAGCACTACTGAAGGTAAGTTAGAGACATAGCCACAGATTCCTTACCTTTGAATTAGATACCCTAGCAATGACATCCCTGAAGGAGGGTCTGCGAACTGGTCCCACTTAACATCCATGAATAGGACTAGCCAGTCTGTAACGAGATAGAGTGACTGGGCTGTCTAGGAATGTAGGTGAGGAAAGGAGATGTCCCAGCAGAAGGACTGAAAGGGAACTGAAATTCATAAATTATGGAAAAGCTTGGGGAAACGTCACCCATGACAGTGGATTAAGAAAGTGTTGGAAAAGAATACTTCATAGAAGCATAATACTACATAGCTCCCTCAATGGTATTCGGACCATTAGTGTACGGGGCTGAAGGCCAAGGACACCAGCCAATGCCTTTGAACCAGAGCTCCTTGCCTTAGAAACAAACATGGGAGCTACTCTGCCCTGAGAAACACAAGAAAAAAAGGAGATATCAGAACACATCCATAATGGAGAGAGCAGCAATCAATGCTCCAATAAAAGCATTGCTAAACAATAACAACAAATATTGGCATAAACTACTCATGATCAGAGAAAATACTTCTAGAGGGAAGTGTGTTCTCTGGGACTATCTAATGTAGAAGCCACAGAGAAGGAAGGGTAAGCAAATGCATATGAAACAACCGACTGAAGGTCCACTAGGACACAAGGAAAGGCACAGTGATGTAAGCATTGAACTACGCCCTCTTAAGAAAGTCAGCATAAAAGGACTTCCAATATATACAGATATATAAATAGATGCATAATATATATATATATATATATATATATATTCAGTGAAAAAACCATAGGTTTCACACATGTTATAGTTAGCTGGAAATTTTACTGATAAAAAACCAATGAAATTCCCCCGTTATAGTTAGTGCAGGCAACTATAACTCACGCGACCGCAATCCTCTGCTGATGACATATGTGTCTTTATGAAAAAAAAATATTTGTAATATATGTATAGCTAAAATTTAATGGAAGAAGACATGGGCAAATAAGTGTCTAAATACAGTATTAGCATCAGCAGAAGATTGCGGTCGCGTGAGTTATAGTTGCCTGCACTAACTATAACGGGGGAATTTTATTGGTTTTTTATCAGTAAAATTTCCAGCTAACTATAACATGTGTGAAACCTATGGTTTTTTCACTGAATTTGCAAGGTTTTTTAAATGCTAATTCCTAACTATAACGTGTGTGAAACCTATGGTTTTTTCAGTGAATTTGTACGGTTTTTTAAATGCTAAGTTACTTTACGCCATTCGTGGTGTGCGCGCCCACTTTACGCAGTTAGTGCCGTGCACGCACGGTGGGCACGCGGTGTGCTACGCGCACCGCGTGCCCACGTTACGCTAGATGGGCCATGTACGCACGATGCGCTTCGCGCACCGTGCGCACATGGAGGACATATGATACGCTTCGTTGTGAAAGGTAATATTTTAATTTTTCACATCTGTTGAATGCCATGCACAAATGGTGCCCATCGGGCACCATTTGCACATGAGGTGGGGAGAGTATGGATAATTTTTTATTAATTTTTACCGTACGCGTACGGTAAGCGTAATCGTCGAAATTATCGAAAAAATTAAAATTCCGTTTTTGGCCTTGGGGGGTCTTTGAGGACTCCCTCAACATGGCTGGGTGCTTAGGAGCTGTCTAAACAGCCCCTTTACATGTTTTTGGCCTTTGTTTTTTAACCCCCTCTCAGACTGCGAGAGAGAAAATGGCGGCCGCCGCTTCCTGGTTTCGACCGATTCGAATGTTTACTAAGATCTAACAGCCAATCAGAATCGCGCTCGCGCACGGCGGCGTGCGCGTACGGTAAGCGCACCGTAAGCGCACCGTAAGCTGGCTCAGATATATATATTGATTTAAAGGCTATTTTCTCAGAATCTACTGAACAGATTTACACCAAACCTACAAAAGGCACTTCCTTGACCTGTAGACTACCTCTCTGCCAAATTTCAAGGAACTCTGTTCAGCCGTTCGGGCTGTAGCTGTGTCTAAAGGTCCTATGGAAAAATGCATGGGAAAAACGCGTTTTGGGACCCCCCTTTTATCTCAGCCTCCGCTTGACGAATCCCCCCGAGACTTTCAGGGTAGGAGCGGAGCGTAGCGCCCCATTAGTTTTGACAATTTCGCGAGGAATCGTCGACCGGCGCCAAAGTTATTCCAAATAGAATGTTGCGGTTTTCCTATGGAAACAGGGTCCTAACTATAACTACCTACTGGCGACCGCCAGTAGGTAATATATATATATATATATATGTATATATATGTATATATATATATATTCACTGAAAAAACCATAGGTTTCACACATGTTTTAGTTAGCTGGACATTTCACTCGTACAAAACCATTGAAATTCCCCCGTTATAGTTAGTTCAGCTAACTATAACTCGCGCCCTGCAATCCACTGCTGATGACGTCACATATTACATCACTCATGACATGGTCAGTGACATCACTCATGACATCACTGATGACATCTCAAATGACATCACTGATGACATCACTGATGACATCATCCAGTGAATGTGTGTCTTTCTGAACAATTAATACTTTTTATGTATGTATATCTAAAGGTTAATGGAAGAAGAAATGGGTAAATAAGTGTCTAAATGGATGTTTTTTTTGTAAAATGAATTGTATAACTAACTTATTAACAGTATCTTAGTGAATACAAGTATTAGTGAGTAATGTTTAAATATTTAAACATCTGTATCAGCGTCTCACTTTGTGTATAAGTGGCTGCATGGGTTGGTGAGTAGCTACATGAGTGTGTATATGGGTTATTAGTTCGTTTTTAGAGTATCAGTATGAGTGTCTGTATGGTCCAGTGGGGGATGTTACTTAGCGTATGGATGCATGAATGAGTGACTCACTGTTTGTATGTATTTTGAAGACAGTATGTGAGCAGGACAGTATGGGTGGATGAGTGTGTGTATGGGTGAGTAAGAGAGTGAATGACTGTCTCAATAGTGTCTTTATGAGTAAGTCCATATGTTTTGAACTAGTATATGTGAGTATTGATGTATATAAGTGAGGATATATGAGAGTGAGTTTTTGGAAGAGTTCCTGTATGAATAAGTATGTGTTTCTATAAGTGATTGTTTTAGAGAGTAAGTATGTGTACGTTTCTGTAGAAGTAAGTGTACTGGTGTGTGTATAGCTGTATATGCAAGTAAATGGATGTTTATTTGCATGTGTGAGTATGTGTGTGAGTAACTCTATGTATGAGTGTAGGTGTGTAGCAGGATGTATAGGTGTATGAGTACATATGATGACTGAGTACATGTATGAGTGACTATATAGAAGTGTTGATGAATGAGTGGATGCGTATGTAGATTTTGGAATTAATGAATAGGTTGTTCTAACTGGTATTGGTATCTCTATAGTATTCAAAACCTTAGTTTGTATTTTTCAATGTGTGTATCAAAGTTTATATTCGGATAAGAGGAGGTCTGCCACTCTTACACAAGGATGATGTCATCAGTGATGTCATTTGAGATGTCATCAGTGATGTCATGAGTGATGTCACTGACCATGTCATGAGTGATGTAATATGTGACGTCATCAGCAGTGGATTGCGGGCGCGCGAGTTATAGTTAGCTGAACTAACTATAACAGGGGAATTTCAATGGTTTTGTACGAGTGAAATGTCCAGCTAACTATAACATGTGTGAAACCTATGGTTTTTTCAGTGAATTTGCAAGGTTTTTTAAATGCTAATTCCTAACTATAACGTGTGTGAAACCTATGGTTTTTTCAGTGAATTTGCAAGGTTTTTTAAATGCTAATTCCTAACTATAACGTGTTTGAAACCTATGGTTTTTTCAGTGATTTTGCAAGGTTTTTAAATGCTAATTCCTAACTATAACGTGTGTGAAACCTATGGTTTTTTAAGTGAATTTGCAAGGTTTTTTAAATGCTAATTTATGAATGTATTATTATATTTTTAAAATATTTATTTTACAATAAGCTACCTATGTATATAGTTATAGATTGACTGTATCCTATATAATGGAATGGCTCAGCTCTTTTTTTTTTTTTATTTAGATAAAGTTGAACAGCATAGTTAATATCTTCTATAAACTTCTAAACACTTTAATTATAATTTTTTTTAAGGTGCGCGCATGCGTACGTGCTCCGTGTGTGCATGCGTACGTGCTCCACGTGAGCATGCATACGTCGTGCGCGCTCCGTGCGCGCGTGCTCCGTACGTGCATGCGCGCGTGCTCCGTTCACGCATGTGCGCGTGCTCCGTACGTGCGTGCTCTGTACGCGCATGCGCGTGTGCTCCGTACGGTGCGCGCACGGTGCGTGCTTATAGATATTTATGTACTTTTAACTGCAATTGTCTCTGGAACTACTGAACAGATTGACACCATATATGCAAAAGGCACATCCCTGACCTGAGGACTACCTCTTTGCCAAATTTCAAGTAATTCTGTTCAGCCGTTCGGGCTGTACCTTCGACTAAAGATCCTATGGGAAAATGCATGGGGAAAACGTGTTTTGGGACCCCCTTTTTTCTCAGCCCCCGCTTGATGAATCACCCCGAGACTTTCAGGGTAGGAGCTGAGCGGAGCGCCCCATTAGTTTGAAAATTTTGCGAGGATTCGTCAACCGGCGCCAAATTTATTCAAAATAGAATTGTGAGATTTCCTATGGAAACTCGGTCCTAACTATAACTATCTACTGGCGACCGCCAGTAGATAATATGTATATGTATATATATATTCACTAAAAAAAACATAGGTTTCAGGGACGTTATAGTTAGCTGGACATTTCCCTCGTACAAAACCCTAGAAATTCCCCCGTTATAGTTAGTTCAGCTAACTATGACTCGCGCCCCCGCAATGCACTGCTGATGACGTCACATATTACATCACTCATGACATGGTCAGTGACATCACTGATGACATCACTGATGACATCTCAAATGACATCACTGATGACGTCATCCATGTGATAAATTAGTGCATCTTCTCACACCCTAATATAACCTTTGATACACCGACTCAAAATTTCAGACGGCCATTTTGAAAACCATAGATACTCCAATACCAATAACTACATACCCACTCATTGACTCTTAGGTCTACATACATCTCCACTCACTCACCTGTACAGTCACTCATACTTACCGTCACTCCGTACAGGACTATCATATGCATGTATACACCTATATAGACACTCACACACCGCCAATTATCCATTGAGGTACTGACACACCTAGTCAGTCATGCAAATAATTAATCACAGTCCAATTTACTCACCTATACAGTTAAACACACTCAAGTTCACTTACTCATAAAATACTAACAAATTCTGACACTCTTATACAATTACTAATACAAGCACACACTCATCCATACAGGCACTCCCTCAATCACACACTCTCACATATAGATAGTTATATACTCTTACACACATATACACTGCGTTTCACATATTTAGTTACTGACACATGTTCAACTGAGATATACATTCAATCACTAACACACTCGTACATACACTCACCCAATCATACAGTCCATCACAGTTGCACTCTTAAAACCATGCACCATAGAATCACCCACTCACACATCTATGCACAGAGTCACACACACCCTACCCACACAAACACTCAGGCACCCATACAGATACTGAGACAACCAATCAATAACCCTTATAGACACTCATATAGGTATTCACAAAACCATGCAGCCACTTATACACCAACACACAGACACATACAGACATTCACACAGTTTAGTCACTAGTCTAGATACATTTAATGACTCACTTATAGAGTCAGTTACGCACCTAGAAATTCATCCATTCACACACTTGTACACCCACTCATTCTTCAACAGGCCTTTCAACATATATATTAAACATATTAAAACTTTACAGAAACACAGACTCACTGGATAACGTCATCAGTGATGTCATTTGAGATGTCATCAGTGATGTCACTGACCATGTCATGAGTGATGTAATATGTGACGTCATCAGCAGTGCATTGCGGGGGCGCGAGTTATAGTTAGCTGAACTAACTATAACGGGGGAATTTCTAAGGTTTTGTACGAGGTTAATGTCCAGCTAACTATAACGTCCCTGAAACCTATGTTTTTTTTGGTGAATTTCTAAGGTTTTTTAAATGCCAATTCCTAACTATAACGCCCCTGAAACCTTTGGTTTTTTTCAGGGAATTTCAAAGGTTTTTTAAATGCCAATTCTTAACTTTAACGTGCATGAAACCTATGGTTTTAATGATTTTGATTGGATTTCTATATTTTTCAAATTCAGTGTGTCAATTTCATTAATTATCTTTTTTTTAAAATACTTTTTTATCACCATCTTAAACTTATTTTTTAAATTAATTATTTTAAAAATTAAAAAATGTTATTTGAACTTAATGGGTTTTTCAAACATATTTTTTTATATTTTTCAATATATTTTTTTAACTATATGTTCAAAACTGTATTTTATATACATTTTTCAATGTTTTTGGATCCGCGCACCCTATGCGCACCGTTCTCGATCCCTACGCGATAGCATCCGTACATGGTACGAGTTGGGTACGTGTTTAGTGCACGATCGCAATGCGACAGGTACGCAACTCCCAGCCTATACGCGACACGTTCGATGTACGTAACACGACATTTACGCGCTTCCGCGATGCGTCATGTGCGTCTATGACGCGGTAGGTGAGCAGATCCCGCGAAATATTTAACATATAAAAAACATATATATCTCTATTTCATGTGAATATTAATTGAAGACAAACTCTAAACTAGTCTTAAAAGTAATATATTTTTACATCTAATCCTATATTTCTTTTTAATTCAGTTTCGCGGATGCGCGCTGGGTGCGTGCTGGGTACGCGCAGGGTGCGCAAATCCCGTGTGACCTGCAAAAAAAGAGATTTGATTGGTTCATTACACTTCCTCTTCTAACTATTGAAAAACCCCACCCATTTAAATCATTCTTCTTTGACCTTCTTTAGAGCACCATCTCTTTGGAGGGAAGAAGATTTTTTAGACTAAGTTTACACTTAGCTCAAACTTTTTTCAACCAAAAATGGCTTCAGGGCAGCAGGCATCACCTGCATTACCTCATACTTCTGAGGATGAATTTTTGCCGGAGGCACCACCCAAAAAACGTTTTTCTTCAGTGGTGTGGAATTTTTTTTACTTTTCCCGAGGGGCAGAATAAGACCAATGCCACCTTGGTCACGTGCAAGATTTGCAAAAGAGTACTATCGAGAGGGGATCCTAACAAGAAATACTCTTGCGGCACGGCAAGTATGATGAAGCACATGAAAATTTGGATCCAGGGCCGGACTGGGATCTGAAATCAGCCCTGGCAAAATTTGGCAGACCAGCCCCCGTCAAATTTGGCAGACCAGCCTCCGTCCAGCGCGTAGCGAGCGAGTGCAGCGTGCCAGCCCGACCGCTACTAGGGGGGTTTGGGGGGGTTTTCCCCCCAAGAAAATTTTGGAAAACAACTGACCAAAATGGTGACTTTTACAGCACATTTTGTATTACATATTCAATTGTAGCAACTTTCAAACCACAGTAAATAGTAGATGATGACCTTCAAGAGCACCAGGTTACCCACCCAGTCATATGTACCCATAGACATTCTTTCAGAGAGCACCAAAAATAGGCACGAGTAGTAAATCAGAGAGAAATAAAAGTGAGACCAGCCCCCACATGGTGTGTAGCGAGCAAGCGCAGTGAGCAACCACTATTAGGGGGAGTTTGGGGGGGTTGAACTTGTCCCCCCACACAAGAAATTTGGGAGACAGAAAGGCCAAAAAAAAAAGTATTTTTCAACACATTTTTCATTACATATTGGATTGTATTAACTTTTAAAGCATAGTAAATGATTACCTTAAGGAGCACCAAGATACACAGTCATAAAACACAGACATTCCTACAGAGAACACTAAAAAATGAAATGTCGAGCACAAAACATGAATTTAAATATAACCAATTCATTCTTCATATAAAATAGCATAAAGACATTTAAAAACGCACTTAACTTCAAACAATTGTGCAAAGGTTCAGAGTAAAAAGTGTACAAGACAATGTGCAAACATTAAATGATTTTTATATCCTGAGTTTTGTAAATAGTGCTAAAATAAAGCATCTCTCCGTAGCCACTCCCCCTCATGGCTTCCTCCTCAGACACCCTAACTACCACCCTCCACCAGTGCCCCTCATCTCTCCGTAGCTCCCACACCCCATGACCTCCTCCTCAGATTCCCTCACTGCCAACCTTCACCAGCACCCCTCATCACTCTGTAGTTTCCCCCACCCCATGACCCCCTCATCGGATTCCCTCACTGCCATCCTCCACTAGTGCCCCTCATTTCTCTGTAGCCCCCCCACCCCATGACCTCCTCCTCAGATTCCCTCACTTCCATCCTCCACTAGTGCACCCCATGACCTACTCAGATTCCCTCACCACTCCCTGCACCAGCGCCCCTCATCTGTCTGTAGTTTCCCCTCCATCCCGTGACCACCTCCTCGGATTTCCTCACTGCTCCCTTCACTAGCGCCCCTCATCTCTCTGTAGTTCCCCCTCTACCCCGTGACCTCCTCCTCGGATTCCCTCACTGCCACCCCCACCAGTGCCCCTCATCTCTCTGTAGTTCCCTTCCAGCCTGTGACCCACCTCCTCATAAGATTCCCTCACTGCCCTCCTCCACTATTGCCCCTCATCGCTCTGTAGTTCCCCCTGCCCCATGACATCCTCGTTGGCTTCCCTCACTGCCACCCTCCATTAGTACCCCTCATCTCTCCTGTAGTTCCCCCACCTCATGACCTCCACCTCGGTTTCCCTCCCTCCCACTCTCCACTAGTGCCCCTCAGCTCTCTGTAGTTCCCCCCCACCCCGTGACTTCCTCCTCTGACTCCCTCACTGCCACCCTCCCTCACTGTCTGCCACCCACACCCTTCATCTCTCCGTAGCTCCCCCCACCCCATGACCTCTTTCTGGTATTCCCTCACTGCCACCCTCCACTAGTGCCCCTTATCTCTCCATTGCCCCTCTCTCATACCCATTCAATTCGTTGTATAGCACTACTCATATCAGTGTAAGGTGTCACAGTACTTTACATAACAGCAGCACACATTATACAGAGACAATAAATCAAAATCAGTTTACGCGAAATGTCACATAAACTAATGAGGATTACAAGGTGTAGAAATCACTTCATCCATTCTGGTGGGCAGTATATTTTATGGGGGTTTGGTCGGGACTCGGAGAAGCACAAAGTCAGGATTTAAAGAGTATTCCAGTGGTCAGGGTTGGCTTTACTGATAAAAATGTATAACTGCCCAAACAAACTCTTATTAGTAACATTAGAATAATGAAAGAATGGAGAAGTTCTAACTACATCACAACACAAAAAAGCGAAGTTTGTATGCAGTTTTTTGATGACAGTTCATTGGTCACTGTTTTATGTTAACTTCTGACCTGCAAGTAACACAAGGATATCTGTGACAGAGGTAGTAACCCACTGAGCTATTCCCATAAAATTCAGTTTATCTGCATTTACGAACTACCAACCGACAAATGGTTGCTCTGCAGCAGGATCGTAAATCACAATTTAACAGTTTTTATTGTTGTTGTACATCGGTGGCAGATTCACTGCGACTGCGAGGGCTAAGGAGGCTCATGTTTGGTGGGCCTGGCCCACCCTCTAGAACCGGGCCTGGTAGGTAGTGGTGCAGCCTGCTAGCATAGCCGGAGTCTTGCTCGCAGCCTCAGGCACAGGCAGGTCAGTGAGGAAGACTGCCCTCAAGGGCAGGGACGGCCTTAGCACTGGTGGTGCCCTTTGCATTAATAGCTCACTGTTCTATGTTAGGATTTTAACTTATTAACTGCAAGTAACAATAGGATCTCTCTGACAAAAGCAGTAGCCCACTGACCTATTTACATTATGTGCACTTTGTGATCTGCATGGTACATGTTCTTTGCAGCAGGCACATTAACACTCTGAGCGCTATGTTGTTCACTCCGGCCGCACATAAACAGCATTCCTGATGAAATGTCATGTTACAAAGGTAATGGCAAACAATAAAAACGCGCAGACACGATGTGAAATTATCTCTCCAATAAGCTGCCTGCCTGCCCCCCATCAATGACAATGGATTATGGAGCTAATACTACAAACATATATGCACGCTTCCTGTCCCACTGTGGTGGCCCTCTGGTCTTCAGCTCTGCCCCTCCAGCGGTTGCCTAGTATTGAGTAAGTTGCTTGTGAGGCTGCAATGCTATAATTTTGCTTAACGATAGCATTCGTTCACTACAGCAAAGCAGGTGCCATTGAAAATCAATTATTTGTACTCACACAACAGTCGAATCACCACGTTCCATGGATCATTTGAAATGGAGACAATGAGGCATTACTGTAATCGGACTGAATGGTACATTAAATGGAACTCTGTGTCTCTTAGTTGGGCCATATTTGTAATTTCTAGGAAACATGTAGTGAAGCGTTAAAATTTACAAACTGTATCACGGGTCATATCATTTAATATTTTTCAATAATTTTTTAGATCAATTAAGTAGGATGAACTGTTCTTTTGCAGTCCCTAAATATGTATGTCTCCCGCCCAAACATGTTTAAAAACGTTTTGTAATTTAAAAAATTGGCTCAACTTGAAACAGTGAACTTCAGCCGAAGTAACGCCCACAGGTAATCCTGTAACAAAAGAGGTAATGTCATCAACACAACTGCATTCCTGTACAACAAAAAAAGGCAAGAATGCCTAGTGTAACAAACTAGTACTGACTTCAAGAGTGCTGCACTAGAATAATGCCTCTCCTAACTGTAACACGGAACTACTTCTAAGAATATTGATCTAGTTGAAAACACACAACATCTTATTAAACGGGTCAGCGTGAAACAAGCAGTTTTATGGCCGATGTTTATTCAGCTCCCTGCCTACATATACTTCGGTCCTACCCATTGACCCCACGCTCCTACTGCACACCTTCTGCTGTGCATTATCTGATTACAAATGCAATTTGCAAAAATGCAAACACCACTTACCTGGCGGCGGGCGGCACTGGGACACAGGGACAGGCAGGGCCAGGGGGAGATAGAACTAGAAATAATTAATAATTAAATTAAGGGGTGGCAACTGCGAGAGAGGGCCTCACGTTGTCACGGTCTCAGTCTCTGGGTTCTGGAATCAGGGGGTCACGCGCACTTTTAATTGTGCGAGCCCCAATGCGCATGTGTCACCACCAACAGCCACGGCGCCCGCCCCACCCCCCTAAGGTGGGTGAACTGAAACCTAAGAGCAGGTCGCGCAGACGCGGCGAGGGAGACATCTGCGCATCACGCGCGCACGCGAGACCCGACCCACCTCCGAAAATCATGGCACTGCTGCTCAATGCATTATTTATCCAGCACTGCAGAGATTGATTAAATTGTGCTTTTTTCCCCACGGAGCGAGCCGAGGAGAGAGTGAGATGCAGCAGAGTACAGTAGTGAGTAAAGTGACTACTGAACAGTACTGAGTGCACAAAAATAGGCCCCCCGCCCATCCCAGCAACAAAACCGGCCCCCGGCCAAAAAACCGGCCCCCACCCCTGGCAGCCTACCGGGGGATTGCCCGGTGCCCGGCATCGCCAGTACGGGCCTGTTTGGATCTGTGAAAGAAAAGGGAAAAAAAATTATAACATGTAATATTACATTTATTACAACACAGCATAATTTCCACAAAGTAATTTTTTTGCCTTTTTTGCTGTTCTCAGAATATATTAAATTTCACTAAATATAGTGATTTCAATCGTACTCATCACTTAACAGCGGGCAAAAAAAGCACAATCTCAAAGATTGTTAAAAAAAAAACAACATGCCATTCTCAAAATACAAATCACAGAAATATAAAATGCACACAGCTAAAAAAAATTTTTAACTTTAAGTTACAAAACCTGTAAATGATGTCGCTATAAAATATTCACCAAATCTAAAGTTGAATTTTTGGAGGATGCACCACGCCCACAACGTTTTCCTTCAGTGATGTGGAAATTTTCTACTTTTCTCGAGGGGTAAACAAAGACCAATACCACCTTTCTCATGCACAAGATTTTCAAAAGAGTTCTGTTACGAGGGGATCCTAACAAAAAATACTCATGCGGCACAGCAAGTATGATGAAACACCTAAGGACCCTTCATCCAAAAAATCTTGCACAAGAAGAGTGCAAACAGATTAGAAACACTCCTGTTCTGTATCTGTAAAAAAGAATCACAAATAAATGTATATTAATAACTTTCAAAATTATACTATTCCATTACTGTACAAACACATTTTATAAAAATAATGACTAAGAAACTATGGCCCTGAACCACAAGTGTTACGATAGTTAAAACACTACATGCATAGTGCATACTACTTTGAAGCAGTTCATGCCCTAAAGCCTACCTCACTAAAACTCTACATGCTAACTGACTAAATGATTACAGTACTATAAGGAGACACACTGGGTGAGTGACAGGGTGTTTGCTAGAAGAGTATGAATACTAACTAGGGAATTGAAGGTGTGAAACACAACGGTGTAGGTGATAAGAGGACTGCATCCATACTGCATAGGCATTTAAAGCAGTCCATGTGCTAAGGCCTGGCTCACTGCATGACTACTTGGGTACTGACTGAATGATTAGAGCACAGCAAGGAGAGTGCCTAGGTGAATTTATAAGTGCTAGGCTTTTCGCACAGGGAATGGATTAGTACTTGGTACTGAATGGGTCACTAGAGGAGTGCAAAGGCAATGGCAAGATGTTTGCTGGACTGTATGGATACTGACTAGGAAATTGAAATTGTGAAAGACAAGTGTCTAGGTGGTTAGAAGACTGCATGCATAGTGGATAGGGGTTTGAAGCAGTCCATGTGCTAAGGCCCGGCTCAGTGCATGAATACTTAGGCACTGACTGAATGATTAGAGTACTGCAAAGATAGTATCTTGGTGAATTTATAAGTGTTTGAGTTTTCGCACAGTGAATGGATTGGTACATGATGCTGAATGGGTCACTAGAAGACTGCAAAGGGAGTGACAGGGTGTTTCCTGGAAGTGTATGGATACTGACTAGGGAATTGAAGGTGTGAAAGACAATTGTGTAGGTGGTTAGAGGACTGCATGCATAGTGGATAGGGGTTTGAAGCAGTTCATATACTAAGGCCTGGGTCACTGGATGAGTACTTGGGTACTGACTGAATGATTAGAGTACTGCAAGGAGAGTGCCTGGGTGAATTTATTAGGGATTGGCTCAGTGAATGGATTAGTACATGATGCTTAATAAGGTCTCTAAAGGAGTGCAAGGAGAGTGACAGGGTGTTTGCTGGAAGTGTATGGATACTGACAGGGGAATTGAAGGTGTGAAAGACAAGTGTGTAGGTGGTTAGAGGACTGCATGCATAGTGGATAGGGGTTTGAAGAAGTCCATGTGCTAAGGCCTGGCTCAGTGTCTGAATACTTAGGCAGTGACTGAATCATTAGAGTACTGGAAAGAGAGTATATTGGTGAATTTATAAGTGTTTGGGTTTTGACACAGTGAATGGATTAGTACATGGTGTTGAATGGGTCACTAGAGGACTGCAAAGGGAGTGACAGGGTGTTTCCTGGAAGTGTATGGATACTGACTAGGGAATTGAAGGTGTAAAAGACAAGTGTATAGTATGTTAGAACACTACATGCATACTGCATAGACATTTGAAGCAGTCTATTTGGTACTTAGAAACTGACTAAATAATCAGACTACTTCTAGGACAGTGCTTAGGTAAAACTTTTAAATTTTCAGTTCTGCCACAGTGAAGAGAATAGTACATGGTACTGCACCTTAGTGTCAAACCCTGACTCATTTTATCAATGCATAAGCAAAGAATAGCTTCTAATGCTACTAAAACTTGAAAACATGGCAGGTTTTAAAAGAGTTATCTGCTAAAAAATACACGATGTTACCAAATGCTTCTCTCACAGTGGTTCCCAAATGCACACACACTCACAGTGTGATTCTAGACAACAACCACCATACCTAGGAGTTTACCAAAAATCATTCACTACTGTGGAAGTGGTAAGGGAACTGCACACAATCTTCATATTTCAGGACTGCACTTTTGTGTCAAAGCCTGACTCATTTAATCAAAGCATAAGCAAAGACTGGCTTCTAATGCTACTAAAACTTGACAACATGACCGGTTTAACAGTTATCTGTCAGCAAATACACGATGTTACCAAATGCTTCTCTCACAATCCTTACCTAAATGCACAAAGACTCACAGTGTGATTTTAGACAAGCAACACTATCCTAGGAGTTTACCAAAACTCATTCACTAGTCTAGAAGAGTTAATGGTACTGCACACAATCTACATATTTAAGTACAGCACATCAGTGTCAAAGCATGACTCATTTAATCAACGCATAAGCAAAGACTGGATACTAATGCTACTAAAACTTCACAACATGACAGGTTTTAAAAAAGTTATCTGTCAGCAAATACATGATGTCACCAAATGCTTCTCCCACAGTGATCCCAAATACACACTAACTCACACTGTGATTCTAGACAAGCACCACTATCCCTAGGAGTTTACCAAAACTCATTCACTACAGTGCAAGTGGTAAGGGAACTGCACACAATCTACATATTTCAGGACTGCACTTTTCTGTCAAAGCCTGACTCATTTAATCAAAGCATAAGCCATAACTGTCTTCTAATGCTACTAAAACTTCACAACATGACAGGTTAAAACAGTTATCTATCAGCAAATACACGATGTTACCAAATGCTTCTCTCACAGTGGTTCCCAAATGCACACACACTCACAGTGTGATTCTAGACAACAACCACTATACCTAGGAGTTTACCAAAAATCATTCACTACTGTGGAAGTGGTAAGGGAACTGCACACAATCTTCATATTTCAGGACTGCACTTTTGTGTCAAAGCCTGACTCATTTAATCAAAGCATAAGCAAAGACTGGCTTCTAATGCTACTAAAACTTGACAACATGACCGGTTTAACAGTTATCTGTCAGCAAATACACGATGTTACCAAATGCTTCTCTCACAATCCTTACCTAAATGCACAAAGACTCACAGTGTGATTTTAGACAAGCAACACTATCCTAGGAGTTTACCAAAATTCATTCACTAGTCTAGAAGAGTTAATGGTACTGCACACAATCTACATATTTAAGTACAGCACATCAGTGTCAAAGCATGACTCATTTAATCAACGCATAAGCAAAGACTGGATTCTAATGCTACTAAAACTTCACAACATGACAGGTTTTAAAAAAGTTATCTGTCAGCAAATACATGATGTCACCAAATGCTTCTCCCACAGTGATCCCAAATACACACTAACTCACACTGTGATTCTAGACAAGCACCACTATCCCTAGGAGTTTACCAAAACTCATTCACTACAGTGCAAGTGGTAAGGGAACTGCACACAATCTACATATTTCAGGACTGCACTTTTCTGTCAAAGCCTGACTCATTTAATCAAAGCATAAGCCATAACTGTCTTCTAATGCTACTAAAACTTCACAACATGACAGGTTAAAACAGTTATCTATCAGCAAATACACGATGTTACCAAATGCTTCTCTCACAGTGGTTCCCAAATGCACACATACTCACTGTGTGATTCTAGACAAACAACACTATCCCTTGCACTATACCAAAACACATTTCTTCATATAGAAGTAGTACTACATTTTAGTATAGAAACATAACATAACTAATTTCACAAATTCATAAACAATGACTGGTTTCTAAATCTACCAAAATATAAAAACAGCACAGTTATCTGTCTGCAAACACATGAAAAACACAAATGCTTATCACAGAATGGTTTCTACATGCACACACACTGTCAATAAGATTGTAGAGAAAAAAAGTCCTCCCTACACTTTAGCAGGAGAAATACATTAGTCTGATTAAAATCAAAATAGTCTACATACATCCCCTCACAATAAATAACTCATCTTTCAAGTTCTTTTGTAGATTAAGAAGTATATCAGTCACTCACCATATTTTCTTTTACAGAATCTCTGCACTGTGCACCTCTCAGCAAAAACAAAGAATGGAAAAATTTCCCTTTCATTTTCCACACATATACATGTAAACATCAAATCACAATCCTTCACACATAAACTCAAAAGCAAACACACATTTCTATTGGTTAAACATTTCAACCCTTTCCAACTGAAATACATTTCAACCCTTCCCCCAATCTGCCTTCTGCCTGTTACCATAGAAACAGGTCATGGAACACTGCACTGAGCACACAGGTCAGAAGTTCAGCACACAATGTTCCTACACAAGAGAGGAAGTGTGCTTCACTTTTCAACATATCAGCTAATCATATATAATGTTCCTTACAATCTGTTTTTGTTAACCAATAAGAATCATACCTTTAAAAAACAGAAATATACACCCTACCTTTCAGTGTACAAAGTAGTCATACAACCAATGATTTCTTGTCTTTTTGAAAAAAATTCTGTGGATCCGCGCACCCAATGCGATAGGAGGCGCGCACCGTGCGCGCATTTTGCCGTTTTTTTTTTTTTTTAAAGGGGGCCCCAGGGGGTCCTTCTGGGACCCCTAAGCACCTCTAGAGGGTCAGAGTATTTCCACTCTGCCCCCTTTATATGTTTTACAGACTTATTCCCCTTGCTTCTTCAGCCTCGCTTCTACCGAGGCAGAAAATGGCCGCCAACAGTTCCTGGTTTCGAATGTAGAGAGACACTCGACAGCCAATTAGCATTCAGCGCGCGATCGGGAGGGTGCGCGCTCGGTTCGTGGAGGGTGTGCTCACGGTGCGAGTAGGGTCCGCGGATCCTCCCCGGCCATAGATATTTATGTACTTTTAACTCTAATTTTCTCAGGAACTACTGAACGGATTCACACCATTTATGCAAAAGGCATGAGTCTGAACTGAGGACTACCTCTTTGCCAAATTTGGTGTCATTCCGTTCAGCGGTTCGGGCTGTAGCTGCGACAACAGATCCTATGGGAAATTGCATGGGGAAAACACGTTTTGGGACCCCCCTTTTTCTCGGCCCACGCTTGACAAATCACCACGAAACTTTCAGGGTAGTAGCGGAGCAGAGCTGGCCAAAAGTTTGGAAAATTTCGCGAGGATTCGTCAACCGGCGCCAGACTTATTGGGAATAGAATGTTGCTGTTTTCCTATGGAAAGTAGGTCCTAACTATAACTACCTACTGGCGACCGCCAGTAGGTAATATATATATATATATATATATATCAAAGAAACTTCCCTTATGTGCAGTCTCGCACAACGAAAAGGCGACCACAATCCACTGCTGATGTCGTCACATATTACATCACTCATGACATGGTCAGTGGCATCACTCATGACATCACTGATGACATCATCCTTTTGATAAAGTGGCAGTCGCGCGAGTTATAGTTATCTGAACTAACTATAACGGGGGAATTTCATTGGTTTTTTACGAGTGAAATGTCCACCTAACTATAACATGTGTGAAACCTATGGTTTTTTAAGTGAATTTGCAAGGTTTTTTAAATGCTAATTCCTAACTATAACGTGTGTGAAACCTATGGTTTTTTCAGTGAATTTGTATGGTTTTTTAAATGCTAAGTTATGTATTTATTATTATATTTTTTATATATTTATTTTACAATAAACTACGTATTAAAAAATTTTGGGGGGGGATTTTCACCGTGCGCGCACGGTGTGCGCACGATGCGCGCACCCCGCGATTTAAAAAAAAAAAATTACAATGTTTTTTTCTGCCTTCGGGGTCCTTCAGGGACCCCCTGACAAAGGCTAGGGGGTCAGGAACTCTCTACCCTGCCCCCTTTTCACGTTCGCCACCTTCCTTTTTCACTCTCGCACTCAAAACAAACAAAATGGCGGCCGACACTTCCTGATTTCGACCGATTCGAACGTTGACTGACATGTAACCACCAATCAGAATTACACTTGTGCACGTTAGGGTGCGCGGCGATAGATATTTATGTATTTTAACTGCAATTTTCTCAGGAACTACTGAACAGATTGACTCCATATATGCAAAAGGCACATCCCTGACCTGAGGACTACCTCTTTGCCAAATTTCAAGTAATTCTGTTCAGCCGTTCGGGCTGTACCTTCGACTAAAGGTCCTATGGGAAAATGCATGGGGAAAACGCGTTTTGGGACCCCCCTTTTTTCTCAGCCCCCACTTGACGAATCCCCCCGAGACTTTCAGGGTAGGAGCTGAGCGGAGCGCCCCATTCGTTTTGAAAATTTCGCAAGGATTAGTCAACCGGCGCCAAAGTTATTCAAAATATAATTTTGAGGATTCCTATGGAAACACGGTCCTAACTATAATAACTATCTACTGGCGACCTCCAGTAGATAATATATATATATATATATATTCACTGAAAAAACCATAGGTTTCACACAAGTTATAGTTAGGAATTAGCATTTAAAAAACCTTACAAATTCACTTAAAAAACCATAGGTTTCACACATGTTATAGTTAGCTGGATATTTTACTCGTAAAAAACCATTGAAATTCCCCCGTTATAGTTAGTGCAGGCAACTATAACTCACGCGACCGCAATCCTCTGCTGATGCTAATACTGTATTTAGACACTTATTTACCCATGTCTTCTTCCATAAATTTTTAGCTATACATATATTACAAATATTTTTTTTCAGAAAGACACATATGTAATCAGTGATGTAATATCTTACGTCATCAGCAGAGGATTGCGGTCGCGTGAGTTATAGTTGCCTGCACTAACTATAACGGGGGAATTTCAATGGTTTTTTACGAGTAAAATGTCCAGCTAACTATAACATGTGTGAAACCTATGGGTTTTTAAGTGAATTTGTAAGGTTTTTTAAATGCTAATTCCTAACTATAACTTGTGTGAAACCTATGGTTTTTTCAGTGAATTTGTACGGTTTTTTAAATGCTAAGTTATGTATTTATTTTTAATTTTTGCGCGCACGGTGCGCTTCTCGCACCGTGCGCCCACGTGGCGCATTTCGTACCGTGCACGCCTCGCCATTTTTTACAAAATATCAATTGTTTTTTTCTCTCTTGGGGGTCCTTAGATTTATATATTAAATGTGATTGTGAATTCTTTTATTTTTTTTTTATTTTTTTTACCGTACGCGTACGGTAAGCTTACAGTACGCGCGCCCCGCAATTTAAAAAAAAAAAATTTAAATTCATTTTTTATACTTTTTGGTCCTTCGTGAACCCCCTGACGAACGCTAGGGGGTCTGCAACTCTCTTCATGGCCCCCTTTTCGTGTTATGAACCTTTTTTTCTCAGTGCGAGAGACAGAAAATGGCGGCCGCTACTTCCTGGTTTCGACCGATTCGAATGTTTACTTTGATCTAACAACCAATCAGAAACGCGCTCGCGCACGGCACCGTACGCGTACGGTAAGCTTACGGTAAGCGCACGGAGCGCGCTTACAGATATATATATTGATTTAAATGCTATTTTCTCAGGAACTACTGAACAGATTTACACCAGACCTACAAAAGGCACTTCCTTGACCTTATGGCTACCTCTCTGCCAAATTACAAGTAATTCTGTTCAGCCGTTCGGGCTGTAGCTGTGTCTACAGGTCCTATGGAAAAATGCATGGGGAAAATGCGTTTTGGGACCCCCCTTTTTTCTCACCCCCCGCTTGACGAATCACCCCGAGACTTTCAGGGTAGGAGCGGAGCGTAGCGCCCCATTTGTTTTGAAAATTTCGCGAGGATTCGTCAACCGGTGCCAAAGTTATTCCAAATAGATCTATTGAGTTTTTTCTGCCTGGATCATGTTCCATTAAATGTTAGAGGGGGTGACAGACAGTTACAACTAAGGAAACTTGAATCCAGGTATATCATTGATGTACAGACCAAAATGCCACTTGGTCTGAACAGTGGGGAGGAGTTGGCTGTCCACCTGTAGTTTAAGGTATCTATATATGGATCTTGATTATGTTATATTTTTATTATTATTTTGATTGAAATTATTTCTTCAACATATGACAGAACAACAAAAAAACCCATCCAGGGTGTGATGTTTTGAAGGCCCATTCAGGGCAGAATTGTATTGCAACAGAGAACTATGTTTGCATGTTCAGTAATGGCCGCCAATGTAGACTGAAGTAAGTCCTATGTTGTTGTCTATGTAAATGGAGTATTTATGTCCACTGAAAAGTCATGGCCTCTAGCAATTGACGAAGGCGATAGCTGAAACGCGTTTTGCTGTAAGCTGGTCCAATAAAGCATACTTGGACAACTGTTCCCGTGAGTGCTGGTGCCTTTTGTACCCGGAGCCTTGACTGAGTGCGGTGTCCGTCGCCGCAGAGAAAGCACCCGACCGCGAGTGAAGGGGCGTGACGGAAAAGCGAGCCGGATATATATATATATATATACATATATTCAACAGAACGTATACTCCAAACAACCTCCAAGGATTGGTGAAGAAGGAGACGAACCACAGGGATCTGGCGAGATGGTTTTACTAGACCCAAATTGTTTCAGCAATATATATATATATATATATATTACCTACTGGCGGTCGCCAGTAGGTAGTTATAGTTAGGACCCTGTTTCCATAGGAAATCCGCAACATTCTATTTGGAATAACTTTGGCGCCGGTCGACGAATCCTCGCGAAATTTTCAAAATAGGTGGGGCGCTACGCTCCGCTCCTACCCTGAAAGTGTCGGGGGGATTCGTCAAGCGGGGGCTGAGAAAAAAGGGGGGTCCCAAAACGCGTTTTTCCCATGCATTTTTCCATAGGACCTTTAGACACAGCTACAGCCCGAACGGCCGAACAGAGTTACTTGAAATTTGGCAGAGAGGTAGTCCTCAGGTCAAGGAAGTGCCTTTTGTAGGTCTGGTGTAAATCTGTTCAGTAGATCCTGAGAAAATAGCATTTAAATCAATATATATATCTGAGCCAGCTTACGGTGCGCTTACCGTGCGCTTACGGTAAGCTTACCGTACGCGTACGGTGACGTGCGCGAGCGCGATTCTGATTGGCTGTTAGATCTTAGTAAACATTCGAATCGGTCGAAACCAGGAGGCGGCGGCCGCCATTTTCTCTCTCGCACTCTGAGGGGGGGAGGAAAAACAAAGGCAAAAAACATGTAAAGGGGCTGTTTAGGCAGCTCCTAAACACCTAGCCTTGATGAAGGTGTCCCCAAAGAACCCCCAAGGCCAAAAAGTCAATTTTTTTTTTTTCGGAAAAATCGCCGATTACGCTGACCGTATGCGTACGGTGTAAATTAAATAAAATTAAAAAATTAACCATACTCTCCCCACCCCGTGTGCAAATGGTGCCTGAAGGGGACCATTTGTGCATGGCTAATGGGTCATTGTGAAAATGTACAAGATTACCTTGCACAACGAAGCGCATAATATGTCCTCCATGTGCGCACGGTGCGCAATCCTCTGCTGATGACATATGTGTCTTTATGAAAAAAAAATATTTGTAATATATGTATAGCTAAAATTTAATGGAAGAACACATGGGCAAATAAGTGTCTAAATACAGTATTAGCATCAGCAGAGGATTGCGGTCGCGTGAGTTATAGTTGCCTGCACTAACTATAACGGGGGAATTTCATTGGTTTTTTATCAGTAAAATGTCCAGCTAACTATAACATGTGTGAAACCTATGGTTTTTTCAGTGAATTTGCAAGGTTTTTTAAATGCTAATTCCTAACTATAACGTGTGTGAAACCTATGGTTTTTTCAGTGAATATATATATATATATGACACAGATACACCTAAGAAAGGTATACATGGGGAGGAGCCTAGCGCGCAACCAAGATGGCCGCGTAGGTGCGAGGCTCCCGAGGACCTCCGCAACCTCCTACGTTTATCCTGTCTTCATCCTGAATCGGTTGAGGGGACTGTGTAGGTGAACCTGAGCCGAGGTGGTACCCGTTTTCCGTTTTTGAATCGGACCCCGGGTGCCGTGATGAGCATCGACTGAAGTTTGCGGCCTGCTCCTCTCCTGACCCCGGACTTGAGTTTGGGGGTGATCCAGTGGAGAAGTGAATAACAACGGCGGGACGAGCCTGGCGAGCCGCGTACCCCACACTTTCACTTTCGCTTTTGAGTCCCCTTGCCGTCATCGCGAGTGGGATCACGGCGCTTCTTTGTGTGGTGGTTGCCTCGCTGGGGGATCCTGCCTGCCTGCGGGGACCTGCTCCGCCTTCCTGAGGTGACCTCCGGGGTCCTCGGCCTCGATTGCTCGTTCTCCGCTGCATGACTCGTGGGGGTGCGAGATACAAGACGATGACCACGAAGCAGGATGGAGATCGGCTGAAGGCCAAATGGACCCGGCGTGGCGCCGCACTTCAAGTCAACATCATGGATCGCTACACCCTACCAAAAGGTTCTCCCGGCGGGTCGCATAAGTCGTCCGAGTGCCCTCCGGATGCCCCGGATTTGCCGACGGATCTGACTTTGCAGGACGTCATGGGCGCCATAGCTGAGATGAAGACCTCGGTGGGTCAACAATTCGACACCCTGGCGCACAAACTCGACGCGGTCCTCATCGATGTCAACCTTTTTAGAGCAGATCTATCCAAGACAAATGACCGGGTTGACTCTTTGGCCCATACCGCGTCGGGCCTCACGACTGAGGTGGCGGCCCTCCAGACGGAGGTGCGCCGGCTCCGGCAGGCCAGTGCGCTCACGGATCGGCGACTGGAGGACTCCGAGAGCAGGGCCCGGAGGAATAACGTTCGCATTATCGGAGTGCCTGAGGGACTGGAGGATTCGGCGGCGGATCTCTTTGTGGAGGATCTGATTTCTACTCATCTCCAGCCCCGAGGACTGAGTAAATTCTTTGCGGTGGAAAGGGCACATAGAGTTCCTGGCGGCAAGCCGAAGGTCGGAGCTCCCCCGCGGCCTCTCATTGCCCGTGTCTTCAACTTTCGGGACAGGGATGCGATTTTACGGGCTTCCAGACTGCGGGGGCCGCTTAAGCTGGAGAACATGGAGGTGAACTTTTATCCTGATTTCACACAGGCGGTCCAGAAGCAGAGACTGAGTTTCATGGGCGTCAAGCGGAGGCTTCGAGATATGAACTTAAAATACGCAATGCTTTTCCTGGCCAGGCTGCGTGTGGAGTCTGATGGTCGCACTCACTTTTTTGACCGTCCTGAGACGGCCGGGGACTGGTTGGACACTTTGTCTGGGGGACATGATCGGGATGGGATGGGGGCAGCGGGTGGAGAGTGCCCACCGGACCGGGTATGAGGTATTGACACTGGGGCTCATTCCTGATGATGCCACTTTTCGGCCAAGCTCAGGGTTCCTTGACTGTTGTGTCTCGTTCCCCCTCCATTGGAGGTTGTGCGGTGTCTCGAGGGGGTTCTCTTTCCTCCTCCAGGGGGTCTTTGTAGTTTAGTTCACACAGGGGCGACAGGCACACTGCAAGTTGGGGGGGCTGTCTGGGCTCATGCAGGGGTGCAGGGAGGGGGGAGTTTTGTTTATGATGTTGGGTTGGGGTTGGGTATTGTTTGTTTGTACCACAAGGCAGAAGTATTGTTGTGCTATATCTAAAGTGCTCTCTGGGGGGAGACTGATCGGTTTTGGCTGTGATGGGGGGTAGGGGACTGAGACTTCTGTCCTGGAATGTTAATGGATTGGGGGACAGGATAAAACGGGGGGTGGTCCTGCAGTTCTTAAAACGGATTTCACCTGATATTGTATTTCTGCAGGAAACACACCTTATTGGCAATTCCTTTCGTGCCATGAACAGGCGGGGCTATCGCCTTGTAGCCCATTCGGGCTTCACCTCTGGTTCGAGGGGTGTGGGCATTATGGTTAAAACCTCGCTCCCGTTGGAGGTTGATGAGGTGCTCCATGATGATAGGGGACGGTATACAGCTTTAGTGGGCAGATTGGAGGGTAAAGTGATTGTTTTGGTTTCTGTTTATGTCCCGCCGGGGTTGCAGACGACTACTTTCGCTGATTTGGGGCGCCTTCTTCTTGGACTGCCGGAGGGGACTCTAGTGGTTGGGGGGGATTTTAACGCTGTACTTTCCAGAACTGAGGATCGTCACCCACCCAGGGATCTCCCCCGCGCCCAAGCTTGGTTGTCTGGCCTCTTGGATACCCTGGGACTGGTGGATTGTTGGCGGCTGAAACACCCTACGCAGGTACAATACACCTTTCACTCCGGGGCTCATGGCAGCCTTTCGAGGCTTGACTATGTTCTGATGCCAGCAGCACAGGCGGGGAGGGTTGGGGAGGTGCGGCATCTAGCTCGGGGTATTTCCGACCACTCCCCGCTCTTGTTGCACTTCGATATTGTCCCGAGGGGGGAAGGGAGGGTGGTCCCGATCAACCCCTGGTACCTGCGTAACCCCACAATCCGCGCAGATTTGGTTAAATCCCTTGAGCAATATTTTGGAGATAATGTGGGATCTGTGTCATCTGCTGTTTCTCTGTGGGAGGCGTTCAAGACGGTAATCCGGGAGGAGGCCCTATCCCTCATTTCCCATTCCAGGAGGCGCGAGCGGGAGGAGGTGACCCGTATCGAATCTGAGATAACTTAGTTGGGGGGTGATCTGGATTGTGGTGTCACAGACGACAAACTGCATGCTCTCAGACTCAAACAGGCGGACTACAAGGCCCTAGTCACGGAGGCGGCCAGGGGCCTGAGTAGAGAGCAACAGGGGCGACTGTATGATGTGGGTGATAAGGCTGGTAAACTGATTGCGTGGCTGGATAAAAAGGAGAGAGCGAGTCGAGTTGTCCCGTCGGTTGAGAGACTGGATGGTGTGTGTGTCACTGAGCCGGAGGAAATTGTTGATTGCTTCGCTGAGTATTTTCGCGGGGTGTATTCCCCGGTATCTTCCCGCTCGGAAGAGGATTCCCACGCCCTGCTTAAAGATATTGCGCTGCCTTCCCTTTCGGAGGAGGATAAATTGTTGATGGACGCGGCTCCGACATCTGAGGAGATTGCCCTCGCCATACGTTCGCTCGCCTCTGGCAAGGCCATGGGTCCTAATGGCCTTCCCATCGAATTGTACAAATTGCGGCCTGATACACTGGCTCCGCATCTCCGTGATATGTTCCTCGCGGCCCGTTCGGCGGGTACCCTCCCGCTGGACCAGCGTCTTGCCACTATTGTGGTTATTCACAAGGAGGGGAGGCCGCGGGATCGGGTCACGTCTTACAGGCCCATTTCGTTGTTGAATGCGGAGCTGAAAATTCTGGCCAAGGTGCTGGCTAATCGGCTGGTCAGCGTGGTGTGCGATCTGATCCATCAGGACCAGTCCGGCTTTATCCCTCATCGCAACACCGCGCTTAACCTGCGGCGTCTGCATGGGGTGCTCGCGAGGGTCCCGTTCATACGTGAGCCAGCCAATTTGGCGTCCTTGGACGCCACTATGGCGTTCGACACGCTCGAGTGGCCGTATATCTGGCCGACGCTGGCGAAGTTTGGGTTTGGCCCGGGATTCATTGGCTGGGTGAAATTGTTGTATTCCGGACCGCTGGCACGGGTGGTGGTGAATGGTAGAGTATCGGCTCCTTTTGAATTGGGCAGGGGCACGCGGCAGGGCTGCCCGCTGTCGCCGCTCCTCTTTGTGCTCGCCTTGGAGCCCCTGGCGGAGTGGCTGCGGTGGCACCCTTCGGTTCGTGGTCTCCGATGGACTCCTGAGTATGAGGATCGCGTCTCCCTTTACGCGGACGATATTCTTTTGTACCTTGCTTCCCCGCGTGAATCGTTGATTGTGTTAGTGGATGTATTGTGTTAATTTGGCCGCAACTCCGGCCTAGTCATCAACTGGGCTAAATCCTGTGTATATATCCTCTCAGGGGAGGCTCCTCTCCTTCCGCGGGGTTGTCCTATCCAGGTTGCTCCGCAGGGATTTAAGTATCTGGGTATCTTTATTACCCTGGACTCTGCGGCCCGATATAAACAGAACCTACTCCCCCCCACTCCAGCGCCTGAAGGAGGATGTGGCACGTTGGAGGCGCTTGCCGCTCTCGCCACTCGGCCGTGCGGCGCTGTTTAAGATGATGTCGTTGCCTCGTTTTTTATACGCTTTACAAAACACGATGGACGTCGTCCCGGCTCGCTACTTTCGCGAGGTGGAGGGTCTGCAGCGCCAACTGTTTTGGGATGGGAGGCCGCGTATCGCCCTCGCGAAGCTGACGCTCCCGTGGTATGACGGGGGGGTCGCCCTCCCAGACATCAAACGGTATTACTGGGCCTCCCAGCTGGCTGCGATAAACCACAGGCTTTATGGGCCCGCCCTTAACCCGGCTTTTGAAATGGACAAATTGTTGTTGCCGGGTGGCGACTACAATCGTGCGCTCTACTCTAGATCGCTCGACGCACGTTTGACGGGCCCTACACGGGTCGCGGTACGGGTGTGGCACGCGGCAAACTTGGCGATGGGGTGGAAGGATCGGTTGACCCGGGCGATGCCATTGTATGCATCTGAGCGATTGGGCTGCTTGTGGACCACGAAAGGCTTTGATAAGTGGGACACGATTGGCATAAGCAGGGTGGGCGATCTCTGGACGAGGGGGGGATTTAAAACGTTTGATGTGCTGCAGACGGAATTCCAGTTGCAATACAGGGAGTACTTCCGGTATATACAGGTTCGTCACGCGCTGTGTTCTGTATTCCCGGATGTGGCGTCCATCCCGGAGTGCTCCCCTCTGGAAGATAGAGTGCTAGACGGGCATGTACCGGATGGCACTATCTCGTTGATTTATAAAAAGCTCATCAACGATCGCTCGGGACTGCTGACTGGCCTTCGTGAGGCATGGGTTGCCGATGGATTGGAGCTGGATGACGAGGACTGGGTATCTGCGGTGGCCTCCCCGAAAGAGGTGGCCATACCGGCCCGCCTTCGTTTCGTCCAGCTCAAACTACTCCACAGGGTATACGTTACGGGGCTGGGGCTGATGCGTATGGGATATGCCGTGGATAGGATGTGTAAGCGTGGGTGTGGTTTGTTAGGGACCTTCTTCCATACTTTGTGGGAATGCCCGGAGGTGGCGCGGTTCTGGCGTGGTGTGCATGCGGTGTTGCAAGCGGTCACGCATGTGACGCTGTTTCCCGAGGCTAGGAGATGTCTGTTGAATGTGTGGGAACCGACTGATTACACGGTGCCGCAAACGTGGTGGGTGACACTGGGATATATGGTGGCCAAGCGTGACATAGCACAATTGTGGGGCTCCCAGAGGTCACCAACGGTTTCGGTATGGAAGGACAACATGGATTGGTGTATGTTTCGGGAGAAGGTAGTGTATGTGGCGAGAGGTAAGCCTGGGAAATGGGTGAAGGTGTGGGGCCCCTGGAACTCCTATCGTGGCGGGATTTGTACCCTGCCACTGATGCCTGACTTGGCAGCAGCCCAGTCTCCCTAGTCTGCTTGTTACCTTGATTCTGTGTCGTCATGCCCACTTTGTTTCTGTCCCGGCCCGTCCCCCCCCCTATTCCTGTGGATCGGTGGGGTCCTCCCGAGGGGAGCACATAATGCTGATTAGACTTCTGCTGCCTTGTGGGTTTGTTTGTAGTTTTTCATTAAAAAATGGAACCGCCATTTGGGGGGTCTGGACGG
Organism: Triturus cristatus; assembly: GCF_964204655.1. Lineage (NCBI taxonomy): Eukaryota > Metazoa > Chordata > Amphibia > Caudata > Salamandridae > Triturus > Triturus cristatus. Next base: position 451,493,146 of record NC_140584.1, read on the forward strand.
TGTGGCCGCGAACGCTTCCTTCGACTTCTGGGACCTTTACCACTTGCCGCTTGTGTTTTATAACTGTGTTTTATGGTCCCACTGCTTGCTAGCGGCCGGCCTGAAGGTTGTAGGCCCATACTTGTATATCTATTGCATTCTGTAATAAAGGTTTAAAAAAAAAAAAAAAAGAAAGGTATACATAATTATACACAAAAAACGGTTATGGACCCAAAATGTGACAACAACAGAGAAAAAACTATAGCTATATTAGGACTAAGCTGGCAATCAGCAACATGGTACTGTATAAGAGGATAGAAGTAGTGGAAGAAATCACACACCCCAGAAAAATAATGGCAATTGAACATGAAACAACACTACTGACTGAATGGATACAATCAGGCAGCTGAGGGAAAACTGAAAAAGAAAACAGCAGGTGTGATAACCTGACTAGAATAGAGAAATGAAGACCACTATATGGTTCTGTAAAATGATCATGTTGAACAAAGGCCAACACATGGAAGTCCTTTACAGATAACCAGTCTCTATCCCAATTAAAAGAATATCAGACTTAAAAGTGACCTGGCTGAAGCATGTGAGAAAAGACAGAGTAAATAGCCGTGTAATGACAAACTGCCACAAAGTGGAGGTCTGAGAACAAAAGATCAGTATGAAAAACTGAAGTAACAGATGGAGGTGCAATGAAATGCATAAAAACACAAGTGATGAGGCCAGGAAGAAATGTCTTTACAGGAGACAGGACTCATAAAATGACAAGAAGGTATAATCTAAGCACAGCAAAAAACCCTTTATTATCCCACAGCTATGGAAGAGAAAAGACCCTACATATTCCAAAGGAAGAGAAGAGAGAGAGAGATAACATCTACAAGCAAAATGAATCTCCAAATAAGGAATGGATCCTCATTATGGCCTGTTAGGATTGAAAAAAACTCTCAGGAAAAGAGTCTGAAAGAATCACCAAACCTCTTTATGAACCAAACCAAAGAGCTATTGTGGTCAATGAACACATGTTCGAGAAGATAATATAAGATGAAAAACAGCCCAAAAACGGGGCAGAGGGCGACATCCGAAGAACAACCAGTCGTAACTGAGTGTGGTGGTTGGCATCTGAGCTGTCATAGAAGTTTTTTTCTGTAGGAACTAAGGTACAAGGCATTGCTCAAAAGTGAATAGTAAATAACAGCTCTACGCAGGGTAGAAGCAGATTAAAGACAGCAAAGGCAGTGACACATGAAAGAAAGGGTCGAAAGAGTAATCCACCCATAGCCAAAATACAAACAAGATACTCCAACAAGGAACCTTGACAGAACTTGAAGTGGCAGGAGACCTTCTTGCCAATGCGTAGTGAGAGCTTGCACGAAAAGAAGTGACAATGCCCTGAAAAAGAAACTTAAGAGGGAACACTTCCGAGGACAGGGGCGGACTATGCCCCTGTCCCGCTGCATCTGCTAGGGAAGGAAGGACGCCACATAGAGTGAAAACCCCATGGTGAGGAGCAATAGACTCAACAAAACAGGGGAGGGGGCACAGGTGCTAATCAGAAACCCCCTGCACTATCTAACCGAAAGCACATAATTTGAAGTCCCCTATAAGGGGTACTAAAGTGACAGAAACATATGTAGGAATGCCTATAAGGCATACAGGCGATGTTCCCTGTAGGAAAGGAGCAAGGCAACAGTGCATCCGCACAATGCAAGCAAAATACCCTATAAAGAATTAAAACTTGGGTAGAAATAAACCTTTGTCAGAAAAGAAGAACACCTTGAATCAATAGTAGTTGAAGCCCAATAGGGCCACAAAGTAATGTACGACCCAGATAAAGGGGACCATAACCTGTCATTGCCAGCTTAAGAAGTAATACAAAATACATGCAGAGGGCAGGAACATCTTACCGGGTGCCACCCGTAGTCAGAGATTGAAAGAAAAAGCCAATAGGCACTGCCCTAAAAAGACTCACATGCGAAAGAAATCAAGAAGACCATTCCCCCGTACAAGCCTAGTACGGGAGTAATAAGGGAGGCAGATGGTACAGAAGAACAGAGTTATGGTTCTGTTCTACCCCCAACTGTCCCGAAAACACTCTAAGGTGGAATCAGCGTGAGCACCAAACAGATGAACATCATCGAAATGCATGTCCACCAAGGTGAATTGAACAGCCACCGAAAACCCAAAGTTGCATAGCCAGGCACGACTGCGGAGTGCCGCTAAAAAAGCCATGGCTCAACTAACAGAATCTGTGGAATCCATGCTACATCAAATCATCGATTTAGCTGGCCATCATTTAGTATCTGGGTAAGATCGTTCCGGGTCTCATCCTGAAGTGAGGGGAGCAGGCGTAAGACCGAATCCCACAACACATGAGAAAACCGGCTCAGAACTCAAACGGTTTTAAGTGACCGCAAGGCTGAACTGGTGGCAGAAAAAATATGCCATCCAAAAGTATCAAGACTCCTGTACTAACCATCCAGAGGGATGTTAGGAAGGGCGCTGATATCAGGAGAGGCTGTAGCAGCCTGTACCACAAAACTGCTCGGAGTAGGCTGCCGGAGTAGGCAGGCCGAGTCCCCAAGGGCAGGACAATGTCTATGTGCTATTGACCAGTCCACAGCTTCCCCTGTGGCAGGCTTAGCCCAAGATCCCAACAAAATATCATATAGGGCTTCACTGTGGAGGAGCACAGGCTCGACCCCCGTTTCGCCCTGATGAAGCACACCAAATAATGGGTCGATGGCCAACTCCACAGAAGGGAGCTGCAGCTCTAGAACCACAGCTGCCCTCCTCAGAAGCTCAGCAATGGTGGTGCTTACCTCTGTACTGAGCTACGAGGAGTAAAGAGGCCAGAGGATGGGGAGCAGTCAAGGCCACTTGCCTTACCCAGCTCAGTTAGCAAACTAACCTCCAGAGGAGGCTAAACAGTGTCAGTCATGGGGTGAACAAACCCCATTTCTTCTCCTTCTCCACCAAAAACATGTTCTCCTGGAAGAAAAACAGTAGGGGGCTCCTCAGACGATGGAAGGAAGGTGTCCGAGGCGAACTGCATCACCGGCACTGCCCCCGATGCTCTCTGGCGTTGATGTGGTGGCGCCATTTGGCGTAGACGTTCCGACACCTCGGCATCAGAGAGGAGAGCTGATGTAGTGTCAATCAGTGCTTAATTTGTTAAATATGAAGTCCTTGTGCTCAAATGTTTGTTGGAGGCCACACCCACTTTCCCTGGATCCACCCAGTTCCTCCACTGGCTCCACCCACTTACTCTATGGGCCCCACCCACATCCTCAAATGGCACTGCTGAAAGTCAAATGTAATACCCAATCTGAATTTCAGCAAGGGAGCCTTCCTCCAAGTAAGGTTTTGATAGGAATTAAATAACATTATAGGCTGTCACTGGTCAGTGAAATGCCAAACAAATATTAAAAATTGAGATGTTTTGCTCTTTCTTGCCACATCACTAACTACGCCCACTGACCCAATCCTCCGGGTATTCCTGCCCTCTGATTCTCTGCCCACCGTTCCCCTACTTTTTTTTCCCACTTTGACTACTGGTTAGGCTTTAGCGTGAAACATATTTAAATGTGTCATTAGTACCTGTTTTAATGCCAGGTTTTCTGACAACCATCGGCTGTTACCTCAAGTGAGATTTGGGAATCAGAGCTGTAGAGGGTGACATTCGACAGGTTAATTAAATGCAGGAGTCAGTGTTACGTCACCGTGGCACAAAGAGGTTGCAAACCTGTCCTTCCTCACCTCTACTACCTACCATACCGAACATGCACACAGATCTGCAGGGAGTATATCTTACATCTGTCCTGGGTGGCAGTTTTGTGTCAAAGGAGCCCGTTGGGGTTATGGGAGCTCTAGAAAGAGCGTAAGATACCGCAGCCTGTATGGGAGAAGTACCAAACACAGCTTTGAAAGGCATGAAATGCGAAGGACATTCTTTCTTTAAAAATACGAAGGCCTGTTGGTTTAGTTATTTTTTGTTTTGGCTAAGCTTGCTTCCTTTTCTTAAAACCAGAAGCCATGAGTCTGGTGTGGCTGCAAGGCTTGGAAGAGTTTTTTTTAAAACCACACAGCAGATAAAATACTTTCAAAGTGTCTTCTGCATGTATATTCCTCTTATGTAAATGTAGTTGTGTCGTATAGCCTAGGGAGCCAGGCACATTGGATACTACTTTAACGATGCCACAGTCCCGGTTTAAGTATGTAATCAGCCTAAATCTGTCCCTACATCTCTTATAGTACAGATGCATGCTTCGAGAGGGAGCTGCATGAGAAGCAGCAATGCAGAGGGAAAATGCGATCCCATGTGATTCCCATGGTGACAAAACACTGCCCCACTGTTGGCCCACAGCGGCAGATGGCACATGAGCAGGGTACTGAAACCAGCAGCTGCATTCACACAGACTCAGTCACTCCACAGACCGGTCTGCAGGGTTGCTGGAAACAACAGGTCTTTCGACCTGCATGCATGAAAATAAATTAAACACCATATATCAAAGAAATTATAGAGGTGTCTGTGGCTGTGCATTTGGTCGTGCTCTCACTACAGAGGTGACCATGGGCTGAATCAATGTCTAGCATCACTGCTCCACTAGCAGCATTTGGGGGTGTCACGAGGGCGAAGGCTGCACTGATCCAAGTACCCCAGAACAAGAACCACTGACTGCACAAATAACCTGAGCCACGAGGCTTGATGTGGTAAATTAATACATGTAAGTTACATTTCAATTTTCAACACGTCACAGACTGCCACACATCATCCGAATACACAACTGCCACACCCCACCATATTACACACTGTGGACAACGTTGTCAGACTCGGTTTGCAAGTGATTACCAACAACGGTGACGAAGCTCAAGAAAAAAAGCACCATTGATTGGATTGATTACTTACTGTGTTACACAGGTTGCAGTCTCTGCCTTTATAGAAGAACGAGGCCTGCTCCTGCACACTGCAGCTCCACACGCTAGCTGTGCATGTTTCAAAAATAGTGCTCTCGACGTTGTTGAGGCTTTGAACTTCCAGGTGGTGACTCATGCACTGCATGTGGCATGGAATTTTGAAAAACGTTACGCACATGCACGCTAGCGTGGCTGCCTCATACCCTACCCTACAGAACCATATCCAGCCCAAACAGTGCCCGCCCACTGGCAATACTGAACTGACAGGAAATTGTGGCATGCATTTATTATCAGCTGCTGGCTCACCAGCACTCTTCACCGGGGCTCAGGAGGCAGTTTGTAAAGTAAATTCTCCTACCCGGGAAAAATACCTTACAAACATGCAAGTACGATTCGTACGGAAACACCATTTCCGTACGAATCGTAAAAAACACCGACCGGCTAAAATATACCCACAATTCCGATCCGGGACACCGCGTACGCGACATTCGCATGGAGTCAGGCAGCGTTTTACGGACCAGCAAGTACGATTCGTACCCACAGCACTTCGCACGGCAATATTTTCACGGGACCCAAAAAGTGCCGGAAAAGCTAAGTACGCCACGATGCACGGTGAAAAGGGGGCCCGGTACGCACCGTACCCCCATCACTACACGTCTGCACCGTACCCCCAGCCCCCCCCATGTCCGCGCCGTACCCCAGCACCCCCCCATAGGGGGGGGCTGGGGGTACGGCACGTACTTGGGGGGTGGGCTGGGTGGTGTTCGGCGCGTAGGCAAGCACATGTTTGGACGTCTCCATGGTTGCTATGGGAGTACGGTGTTTTTTCCATACGGTTGTGCATTCGGACGGACGGGGCGGATCGTACTTGCGCGCTCGGACTTCAGTTTCCGGATTCGTACGTAAAACTGACCCTTTTTTCGACCCGAGGACGTGTCGGGGAAATTTCCCAATGCGATTCGTATGGATTTTTTAACATACGAATCGTACTTGCCAGTTTGTACGGGACTTGTACGATTCGTACGTAAAAAAATCCGGATATGATTCGTACGGGGAATATTTTTAACGGATCGGAATCGGCACCATAATGTGTAGGAAATTGTGGCATGCAATTATTATCGGCTTCCGGGTCAGAAGCACCAGCACTCTTCACCGGGGCTCAGGAGACAGTTTCCGAAGTAAATTCTACTTACTGCGACACATAACGTGTAGGAAATTGTGGCATGCATTTATTATCGGCTTCTGGCTCAGCAGCACTAGCACTCTTCACCGGGGCTCAGGAGACAGTTTCCAAAGTAAATTCTACTTACTGTGACACATAACGTGTAGGAAATTGTGGCATGCATTTATTATCGGCTGCCGGCTCAGCAGCACCAGCACACTTCACCGGGGCTCTGGAGACAGTTTGCAAAGTAAATTCTACTTGCTGCGACACATAACGTGTAGTCGAGTCGTTGATGCGAGGTGGGAGTGGGACTGAGGTGTAGACCTGGCCCTGATAATTATGTGCCGGTGCTAAGCACCGAAAAGCACCAGCACAAATTAAGCACTGGCGTCAATCAGCACCACCATCAACAACGGAGCCGGCTGATCGGACACTGGCGTCGCAGGTGGGAATACCGTAGGGCTGTGCACTGGAGCCGACATGGATCCAAGTATAGATTCAGAGGGCCTAATTGAAGTTGAAGGAGATCCCGTCGACGTGGAGTCAGTCAAGGCTGCTCTGATCTCATTGGGGCTGAAAAGTGCACCAGAGGGAGGTGGGGACCCACAGATGGCATGAAGGGAGGAATAGTACTCCTGCATCTAGTCTAGAGTTGCCCCGGCTCCAGAGAATTCTGGGAGGCACGGGGTAGACTCTTGCACGACTCCCCAAACAAAGGACAGGGAGGTGCATCAGAGACGTTGCATGTATGTGGTGAAGTTGGGCACGCCTCAACTTTAATCGCTCATGTCGCAACTAAACTTTGGATGTACAGGTCAACGGACGTCCAAGGGAAGGTCTTCTGTTATGGGCTCTCAAGTGTTCCCTAGAGCAAGAACGAGACTGCAAATGATGCGTCAAGCATGCACAGTGTTCCATCAACAAAGTGTCGAAATAGGCCAAAAAAGAGCCTGAGCACCCGCTCACCGGATCGGCATTGGAAGCTCGGAAAAGAAGAAAGTGACATCAGTGTGTCTGAAGAGGGCTTATATGGAATCCGCGAAAGTCACATCAGGTGGATGATGGTATGTTATGGAGTCACTCAATGCCCACTACCGAAGCGCGGAGGTACTGCTGTAAAAAGAATCCTGATCCAGTCTCATGCCTGGGAAGAATTCAAAAGTATGGAATCTGAGGCTAGATGTCTATCAGATCAATGGAATGAAAAGTGGAAAATGTACAACATACAATATTGTTTAAATGTGATTTACATTTTTATTTATTAAAAAAAATTAATCACAAATGTTTCATTAAATTCTGTATAGATATATAAATGTTTATATTTAGGTTGAAATATGTATGTTTAAAAATTAGAAAAATGTGTCACATGCCTTTATTCTATAAAATATGTCACTAATAATATTATTTATTATAAATATGCATCTATTTTTCATTATATTTCTAAACACCAACACTAATTACATACCACAAACTATTTCTACTACTACATACAAATCAAATTTAAACAAAGGAGTTCACACTAAAATGATAACATTAAATAATCACACTCCAACATAAACCATTTATAAGAAAGGGTTGGACACTAAACGGGTGATATTTACTCTTCCCACTCCAACCTAATCCAATATTGGGAAGGTGTTAGACACTAAAGGGGTGACAAATACTATTTCCACTCCAATCTATACCAATTTGGGGAAGGTGTTGGACACTAAACGGGTGACATTTACTATTCCCACTCCAACCTAAACCAATTTGGAAAGGTGTTGGACACTAAAAGGGTGACATTTACTATTCTCACTTGAACAAATAGCAATTAGGGGAAGGTGTTGGTCACTAAAAGGGTAACATTTACTATTCCTAATCCAATCTATATCAATTTGGCAAAGATGTTGGACATTAAAGGGGTACAATTCTCACTCCAATCTATACCAATTTGGGGAAGGTGTTGAACACTAAAGGGGTGACTTTTACTATTCCAACTCCAATCTAACTCAATTGGTGGAAGGTGTTGGTCATGAAAGAGGTGACATTTACTATTTCCACTGCAATCTAAAACATTGTAAACAAGGTGCTTCAAAATAAGGGACTGATTATGAGTATGGCAGTCTTAGGACTGCCATACACGTGATGGTGGTCCGACTGTCATAACCAAGGTCGGCTGACCACCCAATATGATGGTTGGACTGCCACCAGCCCACAACTACACCACTTGCACTGCCAGGATCTTGGATCCCAACTGTGCCGTGGTGGAGAAGACGGCTGGGAATGGTAGCGGTGCCAAGGCAGCCACTGCCATCGGGATTAAGAATGACCTTTAACCAGTCTTTTCATGGCAGGAACCCCACCATGAAAAGGATGGCGGAAAGAGAAGGAAGGGGCCCCAAACAGGGCTCCTGGGTGATTTTGCCAAGGGGGCTAGTTCATGGGGGCACATGTTGTGCCCCCCCTCTCCATGCACCTTTGTGTGTGCACTGTATGCCATGCATGTCATGGTGCATGGCACACAGTGCACAGACATGCAGAAGGCAATGCACCACGGCGGCTTCTGCTGCAGCCTATCTTAATGGCCGAGCCATGCCGCTAATTGGAACCGCCGGCTTCAGACCGATGGCTCAGCGGTCCACTCCTAATATGGCAGTGTGAACACCACACGCATTGTGGAGTACTCCCAACCGTAGCATCGGCGGTCCAGCGTGCAGACTGCCGATGTCGTAATCAGGCCCTAAACATTTTACATACACAATCAATACTCCATCCTCACACTCAATTTTTTATCTATAAAATAAAATGTAATTAAAAAACACATTAACCAAAACTAGGAACCTATATAGTCATAATTAAACATTAAGATAAGATAATATTTTTATTACTATTACTAATTAATGTATTTTTGAAAATATTTACTACCATACCTAAACTTTAAACCATAAAATCATAATCCAAAATTAACAATCATAAAATAAAGAAATATAAAAGCAATTTAAAAAAAAAGATGTAAAGTATTTTTTACAATAACAATATAACTGTAAAAATATAAACACCTTTAAACTATTTTAATTAGGATTTTTTCACTAAAATATAAAATATAAAACTTTTATTTTAAAAATTCCAATTATTTTACTTTATTACTTTATTAATTTACATTTTTATGTAGAATTTTTATAAATGTTTGTAATTTTAATATTAATTTGAATATTTAAAGGAATAATTATTTTTTAAATGTAATATCATTTATATATATTGCGATTAATTATACATTATAATTTACTAAAATCATTAATGTAACAAAATATATTTAAAATCATTACAATATTAATTTACATATAATTAAAATAAAATGTATGTTAAAATATCCACTTTTTAACAGCCTCCCCATCCTTATCCCCTAACACTCAATATCCCACTGCGAAAAATAAATTATCAAAACCATTATGTTAATACATTAATAAAACCTAAAATACAAATTTCAACAATTTTGTAATTAATAAAATATTTTACTAAAAACACAAATAAAAAAATTAATAAAGATATATAATCAAACACACTACAATAAATTACAAACTATTTAACACTTACAAATGATGTTGCAAACAGAGATATTTTACAATGACATTTAAAACTACACTTAAAATGACATTTTTACCATTGATATTCCCGTCAACAATATTTTTGGCATTCCAATATTATTGACACAATATTTTTGTATCCCAATATATTTTTTTAGCTATTTTGTCCAAACACCACCCAGGACAAAAAAGGGAACTCTAAGTGTTAGCTGGCGCACAAGTGGAGTGGTGTGGCTCACTGGTTAGAGGCGGCAGACCCGGGAGCAGAAGTCGGCCTGGGACCAGGGTTCAATTCCTGACGCGGCAGGGTCTTGGGCCAAGGTCAGCGGACTCGACAATTCTTGCCTCGGTGCCTACTCTAACCATGGATCCCACTCAGCAACTCTGGGCAACAGCTTGCTTAATCTCCACTTACGGCCCCATCATTGCTGGGGATGCTTGTCTTCACCTTGGAGATGCCCAGTAGGGACCATCTCACAGGGAAAGCCAGGATGGGTTCCCCAGCGGTTTACAGCGCCGGGAAGCCCCGTTGCTGGGGCAGCTGTGCGCTTTACAAGTCTACAACATTTACATCATGTGCAGTTACAGGGACACAACAAGATTCAAGAGGTCTTTTCCCTAAAGTGCCTAATGGCAGCCAGACTTGGACTTTACCTTGCTGTTAGCCACTGCCTGATACCCTGAAAGGTTCTGGTGGCTTTAGAATTGCATTTTTGTGGGTGTTTGGGTCTCTCTGCATTGGCACTTAGAAACATTTTTTAACTTTTTGACTTACAAACTGGCCTCAAATCACTCCTAGGATCCGTCCTATCGCTTCCACGTACTATCATTGGTGCTTTACGCTTTTTGGCTGTACTTCTACTTAACATTTTCAAAAACAATTTTCCTGGTTTCCTTTCTCGGAATCTCTGTCATTTTGGTGTTGTTTTATTAGATTTTACTCTAATTTTATTTGGGGTTTTTATTGCTTGGTGTTTTTATTTTTTACCTGTTTTTGGTATTGTAAAAATGCTCTACACATTGACCATAGCTTCCAGGGTGTTGGGCTCAGGTTAATTTTGGGACTTTAAGGGTTCATCCTGACAAGGTTGTGATTATTCCTTGCAGTGGGCAGTCTCTCCACCCAAATAATAATCCAGTTTCATACAGTATGCCAGGGATGTGACAGGTGCACATACAAGCACTTTTCTCATTCACAGAGAGCTGCTCTGAACTCTGTGTCTGGCACACACACTCTTGCCCATTTTGATTCTTAAACAAGCGCAGGGCTGACTTGAAGAAATTTGCTATACATTTGATTGAAATGTCATCTATTTGCACTAAAGACCTGTACTCCACTGCTCACAATGGCCTATATGAGCTTTGGAATACACATTTACATTCCCACCCATGGGAGCCTACTCTGATGGAGTAGTGGAATGCTTTCAAGATGAGACTTCTTTGCAGCAAAATCATCTTTATTACTGGATTCTCAGAACTGTATTGTATCCAAACATAACAATGATGTGGTGGGGAATGGGAGTCATTGGGACAGTACAGCTATTGTTTACAACACATATATTTGCACAAGTATGAATATTTGCCATTTGAGGTAAACTGATCCATCCAAGATCACACAATTTTGTTCAAATACGAAAGCCTGAATTAGGAAATGGCTCTCCGAGATGGCAGGTAATCTATTTAGCCACTTGATGATATCTTCCGAGAACAGGATGCCAAAAGCTCCTTTATCTCATTTTAACACTTCTTCAAAACTACTATTGAAAACATTCTAGAATTTAAATTCACCTCTCCATCAATGTGAAAAGTTTGAAGCACAGATAGTTTTCTTCAAATTTTATGCATCAACATTCGTCAACATGAAGTAAATAAATGAGCTTAGATTTGCCCACACATTTCTAACCTACAACATATAAGTTCTCATTTAAAAATAAGTAGAATGATTCATACAAAAAGTCGTCTTGGATGTTCCCATTGAAGGTCCCACAAAGTCCGACAGTATCATCTTTCCAGTGGCCATCAACCCGAAGATAGATCCTCAGGCCTTCCCTGTCGTACTGTATCTGTAGTCCAGTTTGTGTTTTTACTTGCATGAATATGGAGGACAATTGTCTGATTTCAAACAAATCTGTCAAAATGGAAATTAATACAATTAGTGTGAGGTATTTACCAATATACTCTGGCTATAAAATAATTTACTAAATTAAATTTCCATGTTTTCTTCTTGATATTGAAGTGTGAAATTGTTGAGAACATAGATTGTGAAATTCAAACAATAACATTTTGGTTTTGTAATGAAATGCTGTTAAAATGCAAAATATTAGCAAACATATGTAGCAAACTTGTGCACTATATTTTCTTAATATTCCACCAATACCAAATTTGAACTACTGAAATACGTTTTTAAATATTAAGGACGAACCTGTATGAAAAGAATCAAAATGCAAGAGCTATTAGTCTATGTATACTACAATGTTAGCTTTACTACTGGGAAGACTCCCTATCAGTTTCACCCTCTTTTCTGAACAAGGCATTACAAAGTGCTATGTAGTGCTTATTTTTGTATTGATGGAGCCTATCTACTTGAACTATCTACTCCAGTTCCTGTGGTAAACCCTAGTTTCTTTCATTGTCTTGAGGTTAGCTACCAAGGCACATAGTTCTAAAGCCTTTCATCAAAGTTGTCTGAGTTGGAAAAGTTTTATGGGAGAACATTTATTTTATATGACTTGCTTTATTAATTATTTGTGTATCGCTCTAGTGCATCACTGGGGATGCTTCAGAAAACATTCAGGATGAGGTCCTCTGGGCGAGGGTGAAAGAATGATCAACAGACAAATGAATTATGAGAAATGCATAATGTATGGCATCTGTAGTTTCAGCTGCAGTATAGATCAAATCTTTGCAGAAGAGATGTGTCTTCTGGGACTTCTTCATTTTGGATACTTGCAGTTAGTCTAAAAAGGAAGCAAGTTTCAGAGGGAGGGCCCTTGAATATGGATTGATCTGCCACCAAAACCAAGTCTATTTTCGTCTGCCTAACTTAGGCATGTGGGCAGTTAGTATAGTGCCAGAACATTGGGAAGGTAGGACAAGGCTTGACCATGAAGGTGAGCCTTTAAGTAGATTTTACTCTGGTTGTATATCTGAATACTATTAGCAAAAATTAAGTCTGATAGACATGTAGGGCCTGATTTAGATGTCGAGCAGAAAGCCATCTGACAGTCTGTTGGAGGCTTTCCGCCCAACATCCAGGTTTTCCCTCTGACTGCTGTATTATGATGGCAGCGGTCGGAGGGAAACCCGCGGATTCCGCTTCTCTTCCGACAGGCTAACAAAGCCCCGCCGTCGGGATTATGATGTCGGTTTGTGACAGCCTTTCCATATTGGCCTTTCTGATATGGAAAGGTTGTTGGTAAGGGACTTTGGGGCCACCCTGGCCCTCTGCTATGGGGCCTGGTAAACATCCCTGATCCGTTTGGCAGGCAATGCATGATGCCTGCTACATGGTGCAGGGATGTTTACAAACATCAATTTTTCAAGGGAAGCTAGTGCTTCGGGCCTCTTCCGACTTGCTGCACAAGCTTACATTGAAAAATTGATGTTTGCGACCACCCAATGGGCGGTCGCATCCTAATCCTGCAGTCTGAACTGCCGACCTAAGGTGAGGAGGTTCCAAACCACAAAGGTGTTTTCCGCCCGAGATCATAAAGAGGCCCATAATGTCTTAAATATTATTTACAAAAACCTTGTTCTATTGGGTGTAGACTTTCTATTAATCACAAAATGTAGGTAATATTGTGATGATAATACACTTAATTTAGTTGCAAATGTAATATGTCAATGTATTGCAGGTAGAGAACATATGTTAGCCCTCTTTGGAATTGGATTTTATAGAATGGCCACTGTATAGTGTGTTTCAATAATCAGTACTGGAGACCATATCCAGTACTAGAACAATCCTTTGGGAAAGATGCAACAGGGACCGGATAGCTCATATAAAACCTAGATGGTAAAACATAATTTTTGAGGCATTTGCCACCCGTAGAATCACTGACATGTTAGCATCAAGACCATCCAAATTGCAATCATTTTGAAATTGTAATGTGAGTATGTCCATGTATTTAAACCAGTTGAAAGACAGAAAGAGTTGCTAGATGCTCTTAACTATATCTCAATCTGAGTGGTGTTAAGATGAGTACTCTGTCACAAATGTGTCTGATTTCCCGCCCACCCTATTACAAGTGTATTGCATGCTAATGCACTTGTAATAAGGTAGACGGAATATCCGTCTCATTTGTGATGAAGTAACCATTTGTTCAAGTTTAAATCAGGCCCTGATACACTAGTGATGCATCTAGAGTTGAATGCAGATAAAGCATTCTAAAACTTGCCAGATATCAACCGGTTCACTGGAGGCTTTGGTATGAATTTGGGTGGCATCTCTGCAAATTCCCATAAATTATGCAAAGAAAAAAGGATTCATCTTGCAAACATCTGTTTTCATTATACACCTACCCCGTTCTGGAAGACAGTCATGTTTTGTCAATGATTCTCTTAGATGTGCTTATTCTTATTCAACTACACCTTTTCCGGAACTGACCTATCTATAGCCTTACTCGCTGCTTTGGCTACCTAGTTACATATGGTGTAACAAACTTGCAGTTGGTATAATTTCTATGATAGTAATATCAAAATACAGTGACGTATACCTCTTTATTTGTTGTCAAGTAGTTCTAGGTCCAATTTAGCTATCAGGTTATTAAGTGCAGTTCCATAATCATTATGTGGAAAATGGATATATGGAATACTAACGTTAAGGTCTGGTTCCCCTAAGAAACCGCATGTCATATGTTTTGCATGTGGGCAGGGCTGAATATTAAAATCTCCTGCCAATAGGAGGACAGGTTGGCTCCCAGATAGGGCCAACATCTTATCAATCTCTCTCCTAATTTCATAAACTATCGAACCCCTTCGTACATCGAAGATATTATTATAATAATTAATTATAATTAAGTCCTTGCCCATAACATGCTCCAGGCGTAGTAACTGGGCATAGGGGGCCACCTCATGGTAAGTGTTTAGTTTGAACTTGATTAGCTTGGTTGATGTTAGGATTAAAAGGCCGCCTTTCGCCCTTCCTGCTGTTGAGTTCACTGCCAATACCCAATGGGATGTATAGCCTTCCACATAAATTGGCTCTTTGTGCCAAGTCTCTTGAAGACATATAATGTCGGACTCTTGCAAAATGAAATCATTCCAAAAAGGGGTATTCAACTTCGCACTGAGACCGGCTATATTCCAGGTCGTGATGGTAAGCCCTGCCTCTGGTAATGTGGTATTCTTAAATATAATTTGACTAGTTGTCGAATTGACAACACCTACCTCAGGAATGTCTTGTTCTACTGGTAATATCCTCAGGTGTATTTCAATGGCCTCTGCCTCAAAGATGTTTTGTTCTACATGGGGTTTTCTAAAAATTACACTTGTTCTAACCCCTGTTAGTGCTTCCCTGTTAGTGGTAGAACTATTATAGTTGCCAATTTCCCTTGCTAAAATAGATAAATTATCAGATATACAACAACCTAGGGAGGGCAGGGAACTACTTAATTCCCCTTCTCTATCCCCAAGTCAATCAACGGCCTCTAAACCGCTAAACCGGTTTTGCGTAAAAATGGGATCTAGGTGAGGAGGGGGTCTAGACCAACACCCTTGTCGCAGTCCCCTCCCATTCCTATGGACGATTGTCCAACCTTCTTGATTTGTAGCAAAGTGGCCAGGGGGATAAAAATAGGTCAGGGGGAGGACATAAATAGAAGCACCTGAGTTAGGATGACTCCAATTGCAAATGTAATCAACTATTTTGGGGTCATCAAAGTTGATTAAAATACAATCCCCCCTTATATTTTTCGCCAAATGGCCAACCCATGGCACCCTCCTTACCATGAGTATCTTACAGGTTTTGTGCAATGGAAGTGGTCTATTTTTATTGAGCCAGTGCACAACCCTGTTTCTTAGGGTTGTGGGGGATTCAACTTCGTATTTACCCAATTCAGGGACCCCTGTTAGGATTACAACAAGTGGGGAAACTTCAGGAGGCAAATTTGGGATGTTTTCTCCCCTTGGGGACTGGGAAGTGTGAGGCCTGGCATCCTGTTTGGGCTGAGTTGAATTAGACTGAGCAGGTTGTATATGGTCAGGCACTACTGGGGGTTTATTGGTTACGATTATCACCTGGTTGTTAGATGACAGTGCTGGCTGATCATGAAGAGCAGCCAGGGCATTTTCTGCTCTATTATTGTCCAATAATTTAGACGTCCCGAGTTGGTCGGTGTTAGTTACGGAAACAATATCACCCCGAAGCCCCTGTTCAATCCTAAGTAGGTGTAGTTCGATCATATGTATTCTTTCTTCTATAGGGTGGAGAAGAGACCTGATTATATCATAAATAATAGATAGATCAGGAGTCCTTTCTTCGCCCCCATCTATTACATTAGACCTCCCCACTAGTTTCTTGGCACACCGTTCTAGCAGGTGATGTATAAGCTAGGGGTGCGTCTTTGTTTGCTGGTGCGATCCAAGAAAGCTGCTCCGAAGGAGCGGAGGGCATTCTAGGATTTCTCGGATGCCCGACCGGTTTTTGCTTTCTTTTCCTTATCTTGCCCTTCCCACCGTTCATGGGAGTACACCCTTGCTTATTTTTAGGGATAGCCCCAGGATGCCTCTCGCGCAATTGCCTGGTGCTTGGCTCCGGCATTGTGCTATGAACAGATGGCAATGGACAGGGAGAAGTCAACAATGAGTCATAGACCGTTGATTGTTCTTCCATAGTAACAGCAACTGTCCCACTGGGAAGCAAATCCGGAGTCGAAGAATCAATGTCGGAGCGTAGAGTATCAGGACCTATAGGGGCTTGTTGTACAGGGGAGCACACATTAGCAATATGGCCCATAGAGGACCTTCTAGCTGCCGCAAGGTCCTGTGAGACACGTCGTTCCAACAATGTAATTTCATGGTCGATCACACAGTTAACCTTAGTAATAAATTGATCCATAGTTCCAGAACGGTGGATGTTTGGCACTCTACCCTTAATGTCTTTGGCTGGCATAATGAAAGCAACTATTCACAATAGCGAAATTAGGCACAGTGGGCTTCACAAGTCAAGCAGGAAGTGAGCAGGACAATTGAGACCAATAATCCAATTTACTCCCACAAAGTATCTATTGCAAAGCTCTCATACAAGGGCAAAGAAAGCTACGATACCTTAATATATGTGCAAGAGGTACAGCGTTAGGGGGGTCGCCCAGTTCAGTCCTCTCCTGTCAGTGACGGGCAAGGACGGGCCCGCCCTTGGCCCGGGCTTCGCCCGGGTGCCTCCCGCGCACGTCCCGCGCTGCGGAGTCACCCGGCGGCTTTTACGGTGTTCCGGCACGCCCGGGTGACGTCACACGCAGCGCCGGTTCAAGGGGATGCTGGGTAGGGAAGTTTTGTGATGCCGTTCCCCTCACGGCGTTGAAGGATGAAGCAAGGAGCAAGATTCCCCCGCTATCATAGCCGTTCCCCTCACGGCAGATAAAAGGTAGCTGGAAAAGGTCACACAAGCTCTTTGTTATCTTAGTGGCTGAATATGACTACGGCAGACCGATGGACCACCATAGCCAAGGTGGCTGTGCAGGCACTGCCGCACCAGTGGTCCGACCGCCCTATTACGAGTTGGGCGGTCTGAACGCCTCTACCACCAGGGAACCACTATCCCTGGCAGTCTTGCAGTGGTCTGAGGCCCGCAATATGCTGGCGTTGCCACTGCGGCACCACCAAGCATATTACAAGTTTCTTCACCTATACCTCTTTATTTGTTGTCTTAGTGGCTGAATATGACTACGGCAGACTGATGGACCACCATAGCCAAGGTGGCTGTGCAGGCACTGCCGCACCAGTGGTCCGACTGCCCTATTATGAGTTGGGTGGTCTGAACGCTTCTACCACAAGGGAACCGCTATCCCTGGCAGTCTTGCAGTGGTCTGAGGCCCGCAATATGCTGGTGTTACCACTGCAGCACCACCAAGCATATTACGAGTTTCCTCACCTCCTCAGTTTTCATGGCGGTGAACCCGCCATGAAAACTGTGGCAGTGAGGAAACTAAGGTGCCTCAGGGCCATGGGGATGTATGCAGGCGGGCACATGGTGTGCCTCCCTGTCTGTATGCATACCCAGTTCCTGCACGGCATAGACTGCTTTGGCGTTCCCATTGCACTGCCTGCCAGACCAGGAGACAACTCCTACTCAGGCGGGCGGTGTCAGTACAACTTTGGCAGTGTGGCAGTGAGGCGCTGGCATGGCGGCCCGCTGCCACACCTCCAAAGTGATAATCAGGCCCTTAATATTTTTCCTCCTGGCAGAGTCCTAGACAATTGCCAAGGTTTCAAATTCTCTCTGAAGCCTCAGTGAAGGATGCATTGGTCCAACCCCCTCTCACCACAGATCTCTATGGAGTTGCTTCTTCTGGCAAGCCCAACTGTTTGTCTTGCAAAAAGTGCCCCAGTTCACAATGTTACTACTAGTGACACATCATTTCACGTAAAGGTCTTTTGTATTACACCTCACTTTTCTGAAAGGACAAAGGGATAAATTGCCAGTGCCACTAGCCACAACGAAGCTCACATGAAAAATAACTTTCCATAGAAAGACTTTCACCTGACTATGAAATTCTGCTTGTTAACATTACTTGAGAAGCCCACTATGGTTTGGCTAGTAGGGTGTATATTTAGTTGAAACTCACAACATAATAAAGATTAGAACGCAATCTCCATCTGATCTTCCCATGAAAAAGTCTGATGTAGCTTCAATAATGGCAAGTCAGACAATGAGGCACAGTTAATCAATCAACCCCTAGTAAAATTCAAGTCCATTTAGCATTAAGACATTAGGAAGGGTGGGGGTTATTTTTATGTCATGTACTGTAAGTCCCATACGTTCCCCTTCTGCTCTGTCTGCTACTAAGGTGTTAAGAATGTGTCATCCCCTTGTGCTATGCTTTTGACAGTGAAGTTCTCTGAAATGCTTACATCTTACTCCTTAGTTCACTAACAGCACAATAATGCACATGAGCCTGCAATCCCCTGCTCAAAGGCGCTTCTATCTCTCCTATAACCATTGTGGAGTGATGTCTCTATGAATTACGTAACTACTCAGCTGTAATAACTTATTATGGTTGAAATCTGCTTTTTACCAGACCCAGCAGCCAAGGAAAAAGTAGTTCACAGCTGCAGTTTAAGCAACAAAAAGGAGGAAGTTGCTTTCGTTCTTTTAATCTTGTTTTCTATAGTGAAGGGTGTTCGGAAAAAATAAAATATTTATAGCAATGTGTTTATTTCTTCACATATCTCATCAAAGAAATTAGCATGTTTGTAGACATTCTGAGCCACACCATTTTCTTCCTATGACTAAACTCGTTCTAATATTGTATAGCAATTAATATCTGCGCATTATGCTTGTAACACAAAATTCCAGAAGTTACACTATTATTTATTCCATGTCACATAAGTATATGTAGCTTTCAGAATTTTTTTTGCACATGCACAAGGGAGCAGCGTAAAAGACCAGAACGCGAGTTGATGCTGTTTGCCATACTTGTGTTTTTTTACCTATTTTTATTTTGAGGGAAATGCATCCTTGCATCCTAGAATGAACACAAGCACACACTTCATGTACTTATTCATAATTTTCTCTTAAATTTTACGCAATTGCACAAAAGCAAATTACGCAAACTTCACACAGTCCTAATTTTTAAAGTGTTTTTGTTTTGCACTACATATCCTAATTGTATTCATGTGTGCAAGCATAAAAACTCTTTCATATGGGAAATCAAGGCATAAAATAAAAAATGATAGCATTTTGCGGGAAGGGTGATGGTGCGATCATGTATTACAAGGAATAAAATACTTTCTATCTAATGCTGAAATGATATTACAAGTCACTATAGAGACCCATGACCTTAAAAAGAACTCGGCCTTTGGTATCATTCCTCTACATGGTCATAGAACTCCTCTGTGACTTGCAATGTCCTTATAATATATGGCAGAGGGTACTTTATCCCATATATAATAAACTTGATTAAGGCCAGGAATTTTGCCATTGAATATTGTGGGTCCATGACGAACTTCAAATTTATTTGCACACTGCTCATCTTTTGGAACAGGGAGAATTGTATACACAATATTTTTCAAAAACAAGATCTTCCCTCATACTATTTTGAAGTTCACAAGAGAAAAATGGGTTACCCAATATGTGTTGTGCATCATAATTGAGATAGTCGGCTTGTTCTCAGGATTAAAAGAATAAAGAGCCAATCTTGTGGGCTAATCATTTTACACAGAAACATCTGTAACGGTGTGATCTAAAGTTCTGAATCAGCTAATCAAATATTCTTGGATACTGTCAATCAGCAAGCAGTTCACAGTAGCTAATTGTGATTGTCCATTTCTTGGCACACTGGTCACAATTACGTGTTTTCATCCTGCTTGCCAGCAACTCTTTCTTATAACTACAGTGACACTTAACACAAAATTTGACTTGTAGAAGAAACAAGTTTCTCCAAGTTGCCGATAGGGTGGAAAATGCCTAAAAGATCTCAGTCGCAAGGATGTATTTGCATAGGTAGAAACAAGGAGGTAGATCAATAGATGATTTGAAAAAATTAAGAGAATCAAAGAAGTCAGCCTGCTGAGAAGAATAGAACTCCGCCACAGCAGGAAGTTCTTAGAATGAAAAAAATCCCAGAAAACATCTACTGAGCCAGAACCCACTCGTTTGCATGAGGAGTTCTGGTACTGTTGTCAAGTACACGTAGGACCCAAGTTCACAGGACTGAAGTTTCGCTATGTGGGCATCCAGATGTTACTCTGCCTTCCTGAGGAAAGGAGTGGGTTTTTCTGTTTTGGTATTGAGCCATGTATCATGTGAATATTGTAGCCTGGGTGGGAACTGTCTGGCAGCTTGGCCCATCTGGATATTGGGGGCCCATCGTTTGCTACTGCTCCCCTCTAATACCACACTGTCAGTAACAATAAAATTACTAGATTGTTGTTTTTGACCTGAAATGCCTGGGGTTTGGGCACTACAAAGAAATGTCACTCCATTTACCAATACAATACAGCCAATGCTGTTTTCTTACATGAAAAGCATGCAACTAAGGGGGAGGAACTCAAGCTTCATAGACGAGAGAGGGGAACATGCTTTAAGTGCAGTATATTTGGGCTATGCGAGTGGGGCACTCATATGGCTATGACCTTCGGTCCCCTTTACGGGTGTGTCGATGGAGGTAGACCCTGAGGGATCAGTATTTATTTGTGGAGGGCCGACTGGAGGGTACAGTTGTACTATAGAAGAGCGGGTAAGTGCCAAACACTGCTCAGGCACAATTCCTGACCCATGTGTCAAACATACTCACTAGATGTGCTCATTTACTCTGAATTATTTTAAGGGGATTTTAATTGCGTATTGCATCCTGAGTTGGATAGGCCACACCCACTGCTCCCTCTCTCAGCTGCTATGAGCACTGCGTACTACCTGTCACACTGGGTCATGCATTGGTTGCTGATTGATAGTTGGAGGCATTGTAACTGGAAGCCAGAAAATATTCTTACTTCTCTGAGCCCCCTGACTTACATGTCTGACTTGATCAGTTCCTCTGCCACTCCACCATTGAGATAAAAGTAACAGAAGCAGCATAACTAGGGAAGACCCTTTCCGATCACTGCCTGCTTTACCTGCACACCGAGTGGGAAGAGCCTGCACCACCCATGCCTACTGGCAGTTGCAACCTGCAGCCCTGGAGGATATTGTCTTCTGGGAAATGACCTGCGACATGTCTAGTCAACTATATAATGGAAAATAGCAGGACAACCACAACAAGATTAGTAGAATGGGAGGCCCTTAAGAGTGTGATGAGGGATCACTGCATACAAGCAATCATTGGGATGTGGGGGTTGGGATCAGTTGTGAACTCGCCCAGGTGGAGGTCTCCTTGGGAGGATTTGAGAGGGCTGCTTGGGACAACTTGACTGGAGCATGGGACCAACATGCCTGCCTCATAGAATCCTTACGGTGTGTGTATTACAGGGTGAACCAGGCGAAGCGTCAGAAGAAGGGGAACAAACAGGGCCATCTATTGGCACGGCTCTTGCGGACTGCCACTAAAACAGAGCCTATAACCGCTATCTGTCTGTCCCCGACATGGGTCGCGCTCGCTCAAGGGTCAATACATGAGGCTTTCTCTGTGCATTACAGGGCCCTCTATAGCCCAGAACCAATACAGCGACAATCAGGCAAGGAGAGGATACGCAGAGCGCTGAAACTTTTCACTCACCCCCAGTCACAGATCTGGGTTGAATCTATCATGGTGCTTTAGCTCACTTCACCACCCCAGTTCAGACCCAGCCATATGCAAATCCGTATTGACCCTGTTACACATGGGAACAGTCCAGCCTGAACTTTCAAGCCAGTTCTTCCCTGGACCAGAAACAAGCATCCTGGGGCCTGTTTCGGGGTAACACCCCTCATTAGCCAGTCTAGCTTGAATCCAGTGGCAAAGTGAGCAAGGGACACACGGCAGGGTTGTCCCTTCTCCCTGCTCCTTTTTGTGCAAGCAGTGGAGCCTCTTGCGCAGTGACTTCAGCAATCTGGTCAAGACTGGGCCATGCCTATTGAGGACATCACGCATGCTGTCTCACTGTATGCAGATGACGTACTAGTGTACATTAGGCCTTATCACGCGTATACCAGATGAATTCAAGGCTACCTCACGTTTGGGAGTGAACTGGAAAAGACCTGTCTTTTCCCCCTCCATCCGGACTGTCTTCCATACCCCATAGCAATTGGTGAACAAATTGTTTGAGGGGAATGCCACAGCTTTCGCTGTCTTGGTATAAATATGTATCACCCAACTCAAGACATATTGAACGGTAATCTACTCCCTCCAGCCTCAGATAAACTTTTGGCGCCTCCTCCGCTGATGGTGCAAGGCTGGGCTGCACTATCAAAAATGGTTATACTACCTAGGCTCCTGTACTATTTTACTAATTTGACAATACTTTTTCCATGCAGCATCTTTAAAACACTAAATATTATGTTAGGTGGACTACTGTGGAAGGGGGAGACATAAAATAGTGCTGGCCAAGCTGCATAACAAAGGAGCATGGAGGACTGGGAGCTCCGGTGTGTGAATACTACTACCTGGCGGCACAACTTCAGTAGTCCACTTGTTAGCTGGCTGGCCTCTTGCAGAGGTATACTTGGGGACAGGGCAGAGGGCATTGAGATTGGTACAGGAACTGCTTCTTCTGGAATCAGTGCTGCTTTCATCTTCAAATGCTCTCATTCGAGTGGCTTAT
This sequence comes from Triturus cristatus, assembly GCF_964204655.1. Lineage (NCBI taxonomy): Eukaryota > Metazoa > Chordata > Amphibia > Caudata > Salamandridae > Triturus > Triturus cristatus. The sequence continues at coordinate 451,516,171 of NC_140584.1, forward strand.
GATGATCACCGTAGGATGCTGAGGATTGCACCCGAAATGCACCACTATGCTCCGAAGATATTTCTGGGCTCCATGCGTACATTTCGATCGAGCCTAGGTTGAGAGTGTTTAGCAATCTGGGGGGCATCTGGGATGGATACACTGGACGCTTTGTTTCACGATTGGGCCCTGATCCCCTTTGACATCCTGGCGGAAAAAAATGGCCTTCCAGCTGGCTAATTTATGGCACACAGATGTCTTATGATGGCACTAGAGTACATGTGGGACATAGCTGCTAAGGAACCTGCGACTCACCCCCTAATGCTGGTCCTTTACACCATGGGCAATAGGAGGAGATTGGTCACATGGCTAACTAGAGTAATCTTTACAGGTGTCGTAAAATGAGGGGAGCCACTGCTCGCTTCATTAACCTGGCACTTTTACCAACTCAGCGAACCATTGTTATGCACTGGAAAGCTCATCACTAACTAGCGTGGAGCACTGGTGGAGGGTGATTGTCCAGTGGGGGCTGGCAGAGGCAGCTGCATTGCACCATGAAGAAGAACGGGGCCTAAGAAGATGCCCCATTGCGGCAGAACAAGATGCATTGCTCACTGCACTTCAGGACCTCCTTAAGGATGATGAGTGGTCGACTTGATTGTATATGGTATACATTTGCCTGTAATGTGCTTTTCTAAAACAACACTTCCTCTTCACCTGGCATGACCCTCCTGCCCTCCCCCCCCAACTTCCCACCTCCAATTCCAGAAGTTACACTAATATTTATTCCATGTCACATAAGTATATGTAGCCTTCAGTAAAAATTTGGCACATGAACAAGGGAGCAGCGTAAACGACCAGAGCGCGAGCTGATGCTGTTTGCCATACTTGTGTTTATTTACCTATTTTTATTTTGAGGGAAATGCATCCTTGCATCCTAGAATGAACACAAGCACACACTTCATGTAATTATTCATAATTTTCTCTTAAATTTTACGCAATTGCACAAAAGCAAATTAGTCAAGCTTCACACACTCCTAATTTTTAAAGTGTTTTTGTTTTGCACTACATATGCTAATTGTATTCATGTGTGCAAGCATAAAAAATCTTTCATATGGGAAATCAAGGCATAAAATAAAAAATGATAGCATTTTGTGGGAAGGGTGATGGTGCGACCATGTATTACAAGGAATAAAATACTCTCTATCTAATGCTGAAAGGATATTACAAGTCACTATAGAGACCCATGACCATAAAAAGAACTCGGCCTTTGGTCTCATTCCTCTACATGGTCATAGAACTCCTCTGTGACTTGCAATGTCCTTATAATATATGGCAGAGGGTACTTTATCCCATATATAATAAACTTGATTAAGGCCAAGAATTATGCCATTGAATATTGTGAGTCCATGACGAACTTCAAATTTATTTGCACACTGCTCATCTTTTGGAACGGGGAGAATTGTGTACACAATAATTTTCAAAAACAAGATTTTCCCAATACTATTTTGAAGTTCACAAGAGAAAAATGGGTTACCCAATATGTGTTGTGCATCATAATTGAGATAGTCGGCTTGTTCTCAGGATTAAAAGAATAAAGAGCCAATCTTGTGGGCTAATCATTTTACACAGAAATATCTGTAACGGTGTGTTCTAAGGTTCTGAATCAGCTAATCAAATATTCTTGGATACTGTCAATCAGCAAGCAGTTCACAGTAGCTAATTGTGATTGTCCATTTCTGGGCACACTCGTCCCAATTACGTGTTTTCATCCTGCTTGCCAGCAACTCTTTCTTATAACTACAGTGACACTTAACACAAAATTTGACTTGTAGAAGGAACAAGTTTCTCCAAGTTGCCGATAGGGTGTCAAATGCCTAAAAGATCTCAGTCGCAAGGATGTATTTGCATAGGTAGAAACAAGGAGGTAGATCAATAGATGATTTGAAAAAATTAAGAGAAACAAAGAAGTCAGCCTGCTGAGAAGAATAGAACTCCGACACAGCAGGAAGTTCTTAGAATGACCAAAAATCCCAGAAAACATATACTGAGCCAGAACCCACTCGTTTGCATGAGGAGTTCTGGTACTGTTGTCAAGTACACGTAGGACCCAAGTTCACAGGACTGAAGTTTCGCTATGTGGGCATCCAGATGTTACTCTGCCTTCCTGAGGAAAGGAGTAGGTTTTTCTGTTTTGGTATTGAGACATGTATCATGTGAATATTGTAGCCTGGGTGGGAACTGTCTGGCAGCTTGGCCCATCTGGAGATTGGGGGCCCATCCTTTGCTACTGCTCCCCTCTAATACCACACTGTCAGTAACTATAAAAATTACTAGATTGTTGTTTTTGACTTGAAATGCCTGGGGTTTGGGCACTGCAAAGAAATGTCACTCCATTTACCAATACATTAGAAGATGGGGCCCATGCTGTTTTCTTACAAGAAAAGCATGCAACTAAGGGGGAGGAACTCAAGCTTCATAGACGATAAAGGGGAACATGCTTTAAGTGCAGTATATTTGGGCTATGCGAGTGGGGCACTCATATGGCTATGACCTTCGGTCCCCTTTACGGGTGTGTCGATGGAGGTAGACCCTGAGGGATCAGTATTTATTTGTGGAGGGCCGACTGGAGGATACAGTTGTACTATAGAAGAGCGGGTAAGTACCAAACACTGCTCAGGCACAATTCCTGACCCATGTGTCAAACATACTCACTAGATGTGCTCATTTACTCTGAATTATTTTAAGGGGATTTTAATTGCGTATTGCATCCTGAGTTGGATAGGCCACACCCACTGCTCCCTCTCTCGGCTGCTATGAGCACTGCATCCTACCTGTCACACTGGGTCATGCATTCGTTGCTGATTGATAGTTGGAGGCATTGTAACTGGAAGCCAGAAAATATTCTTACTTCTCCCAACCCCCTGACTTACATGTCTGACTTGATCAGTTCCTCTGCCACTCCACCATTGAGATAAAAGTAACAGAAGCAGCATAACTAGGGAAGACCCTTTCAGATCAATGCCTGCTTTACCTGCACACCGAGTGGGAAGAGCCTGCACCACCCATGCCTACTGGCAGTTGCAACCTGCTGCCCTGGAAGATATTGTCTTCTGGGAAATGACCTGCGACACGTCTAGTCAACTATAGAATGGAAAATAGCAGGACAACCACAACAAGATTAGTAGAATGGGAGGCCCTTAAGACTGTGATGAGGGATCACTGCATACAAGCAATCATTGGGGTGTCGGGGTTGGGATCAGTTGTGAACTCGCCCAGGTGGAGGTCTCCTTGGGAGGATTTGACAGGGCTGCTCGGGACAACTTGACTGGAGCATGGGACCAACATGCCTGCCTCATAGAATCCTTACGGTGTGTGTATTACAGGGTGAACCAGGCGAAGCGTCAGAAGAAGGGGAACAAACAGGGCCATCTATTGGCACGGCTCTTGCGGACTGCCACTAAAACAGAGCCTATAACCGCTATCTGTCTGTCCCTGACATGGGTCGCGCTCGCTCAAGGGTCAATACATGAGGCTTTCTCTGTGCATTACAGGGCCCTCTATAGCCCAGAACCAATACAGCGACAATCATGCAAGGAGAGGATGCGCAGAGCGCTGAAACTTTTCACTCACCCCCAGTCACAGATCTGGGTTGAATCTATCATGGTTCATAAGCTCACTTCACCACCCCAGTTCAGACCCAGCCATATGCAAATCTGTCTTGACCCTGTTCCTCATGGGAACAGTCCAGCCTGAACTTTCAAGCCAGTTCTTCCCTGGACCAGAAACAAGCATCCTGGTGCCAATTTCGGGGTAACACCCCTCATTAGCCAGGCTAGCTTGAATCCAGTGGCAAAGTGAGCAAGGGACCCACGTCTGGGCATACTCTCCCAACTTAGGGTGAACAAAGCAAACACAAAGAGATGATGGATGGAGCGCTGAAACTTTTCAGACACTCACCCCCAGTCACAGATCTGGGTTGAATCCATCATCGCTCTTTAGCTCACTTCACCAGTCCAGTTCAAACCCAGTCATATGCAAAGCAGTCTTGACCCTGTTCCTCTTTGGAACAGTCCAGCTGAACTTCCAAGCCAGGTCTTCCCTGGACTGGAAACAACCATATCTTTTCTGCCATCACGTTGTCAATGATCCTGCCAGGATTCATTCACAGAACAGGACGTCCATGGTGCCAATCGAGACTCTACTATCTGTAACACTCTGGGGTTAGATGGGCTACAGGTCAAACTTTAGAAAACATGCCAAGCTCTGTTGGTTTCTAAGCGAGCTGAGGTTTATGCTGCTTACCTTGAGGAGAGGAGTCTTCTCCCCACCATGCGAGAAGCACTGCTGGTGTCGGTCCTGAAGCCAGGAAGAGACTCATTGGAGGTTTCTTCCTACAGACATATACCTCTAATGGGCAGTGATTATAAGATACTTAGCAAACTACTCGCAATGTGGTTAGTGGGCTGTATGCCGGTACTATTCTATCCAGATCAAAAGGTATTCGTACAGGTAGATCCTCAACCCTTAATATTCGCAGACTGAACAGACTACTACTGGAGGCCCCACAGCACTGGCTTCATAGGGTGTCCCTCATGTTAGACATGGAGAAGACCTCTGATACCTTGGACTGGGAATATATGTTTGTGGCCCGGCAACAAATGGGCATTCAGGGCAGGGTATTACAGATGATCAATTTGCTCTATACGGCTCGCGCAGTGAGAGTCAGGATTGGTCAGCGTATTTCTGAGCCTATCCCGTTTAATAGAGGCACACGGCAGGGTTGTCCCTTCTCCCTGCTCCACTTTGTGCAAGCAGTGGAGCCTCTTGCGCAGTGACTTCAGCAATCTGGTCAAGACTGGGCCATGCCTATCGAGGACATCACGCATGCTGTCTCACTGTATGCAGATGACGTACTAGTGTACATTAGGTCTTATCACGCGCATACCAGATGAATTCAAGGCTACCTCACGTTTGGGAGTGAACTGGAAAAGACCTGTCTTTTCCCCCTCTATCCTGACTGTCTTCCATGCCCCATAGCAATTGGTGAACAAATTGTTTGGGGGGAATGCCACAGCTTTCGCTATCTTGGTATAAATATGTATCACCCAACTCAAGACATATTGAACGGTAATCTACTCCCTCCAGCCTCAGATAAACTTTTGGCGCCTCCTCCGCTGATGTTGCAAGGTTGGGCTGCACTATCAAAAATGGTTATACTACCTAGGCTCCTGTACTATTTTACTAATTTGACAATACTTTTTCCATGCAGCATCTTTAAAACACTAAATATTATGTTAGGTGGACTACTGTGGAAGGGGGGAGACATAAAATAGTGCTGGCCAAGCTGCATAACAAAGGAGCATGGAGGACTGGGAGCTCCGGTGTGTGAATACTACTACCTGGCAGCACAACTTCCACTTGTTAGCTGGCTGGCCTCTTGCAGAGGTATACTTGGGGACAGGGCAGAGGGCATTGAGACTGGTACAGGAACTGCTTCTTCTGGAATCAGTGCTGCTTTCATCTTCAAATGCTCTCATTCGAGTGGCTTATGATGATCACCGTAGGATGCTGAGGATTGCACCCGAAATGCAGCACTATGCTCCGGAGATATTTCTGGGCTCCATGCGTACATTTCGATCGAGCCTAGGTTGAGAGGGTTTAGCAATCTGGGGGGCATCAGGGGTGGATACACTGGACGCTTTGTTTCTAGATTGGGCCCTGATCCCCTTTTGACATCCTGGCGGAAAAAAATGGTCTTCCAGCTGGCTAATTTCAGGCACACAGATGTCTTATGTTGGCACTAGAGCACATGTGGGACATAGCTGCTAAGGAACCTGCGACTCACCCCCTAATGCTGGTCCTTTACACCATGGGCAATAGGAGGAGATTGGTCACATGGCTAACTAGAGTAATCTTTACAGGTGTCGTAAAATGAGGGGAGCCACTGCTCGCTTCATTAACCTGGCACTTTTACCAACTCAGCGAACCATTGTTATGCACTGGAAACCTCATCACTAACTAGCGTGGAGCACTGGTGGAGGGTGATTGTCCAGTGGGGGCTGGCAAAGGCAGCTGCATTGCACCATGAAGAAGTACGGGGCCTAAGAAGATGCCCCATTGCGGCAGAATAAGATGCATTGCTCACCGCACTTCAGGACCTCACTAAGGATGATGAGTGGTCGACTTGATTGTATATGGTATACATTTGCCTAAAATGTGCTTTTCTGAAACAGCATTTCCTCTTCACCTGGCATGACCCTCCTGCCCCCCCCCCCCCAACTTCCCACCTCCTTGCCCCCCATGGCACTAAGGGGTGAGTTAAAGGCGGGAAAGTATAACTCTACCCTGTTCATATTCTGTGAAGGTGTTAAGACTCATGTGTTGGTTCTTTCAGGATTACCAGTTACATATCTATGCCATTAGGGGATCTGACTAAAATGTATAATGTTGTGGATGGCAGTGAAATATGTGATTTGCTGAAGTAACATAGCTGTCTGTATTGATGATTGTACTCCACGTTGGCAACTTCAAAAAGATAGTTTAAAAAAAAAAACGATCCCAGAACAAACACAGGAAAAACAGAGAGAGAAAAAAGAAGTAACCTAATGAAACATACACAGGTACAGACAAAGAGATGTTTGTGAGTAGGGTCCACCAATAGTGGAGAACAGTTAAGAACAGAAGACTGAATATAGGAAATAGGGTTAACAATGATGGGTTTTGACTGCTTTGAGGCTATCTTGGAAAGGAGTTAACATAAAGGATGTTTACATCCATTTCCTAGTTTGGACTCTTGGGAAGCAGGAGTAGGAAGGAAATGTTCCAACTTGCTTCACATTTGGCATACGACAAACAAGAACCCATCAACTAGCAGATTTTGGCCTTGAAAGATAGATCATGAGCAAAAGATGCATAAATTGCAGCAATAGAATGCCTGCACAGATTATCCTCAAACACCCACTTGGCATACAAGCTGTCATGAGTTTGGGCTGCAGCTGAATTCCTACATGCCACACTAATATACACCAGGGTCACAGCCTTTAATGTTGTCCTGCAATGTGGAGCTGAAGTCCCTATGGCAAACCAACCATATGCAGCTTAAAAATATGAGCATCACTAGATGCAGTAGTATAATAACTTTAGAATTTCCAAGCTTCCCAGGAAATGCCCGATTGAATTCTCAGGACAAAACAGGAGGACTGATAGGAAAGCAGCCACCCAAGAATGCTCACAAGCGGGATAATTCTTCCAAAGAATTGAATAGTGGATGCCTACAAAAATTGAGAATTGACCGTTTACTATAATTAATTATTACACCGGCTCTGCACTAGGATGAGAGGAGAAGCAATAATAATTCCACCAAATGGAACAGTGACACAGGGTTTCATGTGTCATACACATACATTATTTGGTGGAGGTGAAGGAGATAAGCCACTAGGTTCATCAGTTTAGAGATACAAAAGGGGTCAAAATAGTGTGACCTTAGCTTGAAAAGTAATTAGTTGGCAGGAACCATGAGGAAACCCAATTGCCACAAGTGAAAAGTTCACTTCAACGTCAATCTATGTTGACCAGCAAACCCCTTCATGGTCTCCTAACACACTGTAGGTTCACAGACACTAGGGGCCAGATGTACATAGAAAATCATTTGTGATTACCAAAAAAGTGAGAATTTTTAAGCTTCGCTATTTGGTAATCACATACATCAAGGTAGAAATGTGTCTTTGACACATTTTGTGATTCCCAGTGGATCTCAAATAGATCCCCCTCATTAATATTCATGCAGTAGGTCTTGATTTGCGACCCAGTGGGAATCCCAAATATCACGGCAGGGTCGGTGGCCTGCTGGGGTCAGCAGACCACCATGTCTGTGGTTGCCTTTCAATAAAGCTTTTTTTTTTAAATGCAGCCTGTTTTCCTCAAAGGAATATGGCATGCATTTCAGAAAGAAAAATTAAAAGTTTTTTTACATTTTTTAAGAGTAGGCAGTGGTCCCAGGGAAAGGGGTCCCTTGGGAACCCCTTCCCATTTGCGAATGGATTACTACCTACTTAAAGTAGGGGGTAAAATGCAAATTATTTGCGACTGCATTTTGGTCGCAACAGTCACACATACCACTGTGGTTCGGTATCTGGAAGGGACTCCTGCAACAAGGCTCATCCTAATACCGAATCGCGAACCCAACTTGCGATTTGGTAATATGTTACCGATTCGCAAATTGAGCGTTTGTACTTTGAAAAATGCTTTTTTTCATTCACAAACAGCCCGATTCTGCGAATTGGACCACTTGTGAATGAAAACAAAACTTTGCACATCTGGCTCTCAGACCCCTATTACAAGTGCGGCAGGGCTCAAATATTGCAAGGTTTTTAATGCATTAGTTGTGCTGCTTCCAAGTATAAATGTTTCCATATGTGGAAATACTGCTTGCTAAAATTGTATCTTTGGAGTTAATTGGTAACCCTGTGGACATGTGGAAATAGCACATAAATTCACCAATTTTTCCATTCAAATTAGACCGATAGCTCCTGGGTAATATCGTGGCCTTCCTATAACTCCAATAGAAACCTCAGGTGAGGCAATGCAAGCCGTAGCACGTAAGCCAAATTCAGAGTAAAGGCATATGGAAGTAAAACCTTCAAGGCACCAGTTCCATCTCTAAGGGTTCCTAATTTGACAGAGACTGCCGCAAGTAGCACAAACACTAGAAAAGTATCATAAATATTGCCATCAACCCATCCTATCGCAATGATGCCATGTGTTCGCTGAGGTGTTCCTTTATGTTAAACTATAGTTAAAAGTCTTACGGAAGGAAGGAATTCACATGGAAGGACCTTTAAGAAGTAAATAACTATCAGATCAAAGGGCTCTATTGGTCATCTGATATGCTCTTTGATCAATATATAATGTGACATAATGTAACATAAGACAAAATAAAATAAAATAATAACATAACTTTGCATAGTATGTACCATAACAGCATGGCAGAAGAATTGGTTACAATTCTATTTTATGACTTTCATGCCTGTCAGAGCTATGTGATTCTCTTAGGCATATGATGCACTTTATGAATCATAAACACTATAACATAGCATAAAATACCAAAGAATAGTATAGCATTGAATAACATTATACCATGGTGTAGCATTACACTATATAGTAAAACACTAAAAAGTTGAGTGCACTATTAAAGCCAAAGAAGTGTTTCAATGCCAATAATGGCTGATACATATCTTTTGCGCCACCATTTCATTGTTTATCTTATTCTTTCTCCTTTTTGATTTTGTAGGATTCTACTCTCAATGGGTGGAATGTTCTAATAGCAGCATACCCATTCTGCCTATGGCTATATCATTTGCTAAAGGTTCTACTCGTTATAACCAAAGATGAGGGCTTTTAACAAACGCTGTGCCTTCTTCTGCAGGGCATGATCTTATAGTATGACATGGCATTACATTACATTTATCATAATACATCATGGTATGAAATAGCAAACAACAACACAACATAGCGTAATATAATGTAATATAGTGTGGTACAGCTGACTCACCATGCAGTGTCAGAAAACATATTTTGAGACTTATGCTGTGACCGAGCACACAAATTGTCCCTTGGAAAGTGGATGTATTCATTAAGAACATTGAATCAGCATCTGCTCAGAATCTCCTAAAATTCTGGCTGTGCCTGTAATCCATTCCACATTCAGAAAAATATTACTCTCAACTTGATGAGGAACAGTTATATACTATAGCTTCAAATGAGGTTAGGTTTAATTTAATATGTGCAAGGTGAACTAAAATCTGTCCTCAACCAAGGGTGAGAATGTGTACAATTTAGTGCCCCCAGAGATAGTGGAGACATTAAAAGAAATCATTGGTATGTACATTTCCTAAAATAACTGGGGATCATAGTGACATTCAGATGAAATGCTCACTTTGTATTCAAGGAAAATCTACATTTATTTAAAAAGTTTGCAGCATCAAGCTTTCTACCAACATTTAAAGATGAGTAAATACTATGGATACCTCTATCATTTGTCGTGTTTGCATTATTCTTTTAAAATATGTTGCTGTTGTCCATTACATCATTCCCTGTGCGCTTATTTCTCTTCCTACAAGATTTAATAAGGACTGTCAGCAATCTGATAGCATCCATCAATTTTCCTTTACACATTACATATATATAGCACGGACTTAAGAAAGTGAGAGTGTATTTCATACTTTAAGTGCTGTTAAATCGATCTGGGGCACTTATGTTTATGGTCAGACTTACATTGTTTGTTTCCATGATATTTTTTATTATTGGTAATAATTGTGTTGAATTTATTGCTGGAGCTTGGCTTTTCTGCAGAGTCACCCCAATTTGTTTGCCTTCCTTTATTAATCCTGTTTTTGTTGGCTTTTAGGAGTCTGCACTTTTCCCCTTCTAACCAGTGATATAGTGCTTGTACTCTTGCCCTAAAACATGGTAAATGTGCCCCACTCCTATTTGGCACATTAAAATGTACTTGGAAGTCACCAGTATAGAGTACTACCTGTAGCCAGGGCCTGTGAATTAAATGCTACTAGTGGGTTGCAGCACTCATTGTGCCACCCACTAAAGTAACCTTTTAAAGCCTTTAAGTTTTACAGCTACTGACAGTGACAAACTCCCAATTTAGTTTTTCTCTGTTGAATGGTCTATCTCTCCCATAGACTAACACTGGGTTGCCTTCTTACATTTAATAAGTTTACGAAAATGGAAGGTGCCCCAGGAAAAAGGAGTCCAAACGTGAATAAGAAACTCCTTTGGATTTCTTTTATTCTTTATAATAAAGAATGCAGTCAGATATCAGCCAACGTGTTTCATTCTTTACAAAAGAACTTCTTCAGGGCTGAAATAATTGACACAAGACAGCACATAAATATACACAAAAACATATGATGAAAACCACACAAATGGATACAAAACTACATCACATGTATAAATACAAATAACACAAAACACATAACAAAAAATTATGTATATAAATATATATATAAAAAATGTATATACACCATATATTTAAAGCAAATCCTTGTGACACCACACTATTTAAACCTGATACCGTCCAATCCAAAATACAAACCAAATCCTAATATAAACCATAAATATAAATGACCAATACCACGACATACACAAATCCTCAATACAATAGAATTCAACATACCACAAATAGCTTATTAGCTACACACTTATATACATAAATTAAAAAAATGTATTATTTAAAAACTTTATGTGTAAAAAGAGAAATAGAAAAATCGCAAAAAGTTAGGGGAAAAAATTAGAAGAACAAGAGGGAGAAAGGAGAAAGATAACAGAGATAGGAAATCCTCACAAAGAGCCAAAAAACTATCAGTCTTGTTGTAAAGCCATGTTAAATTCTAATACTGTATCTAGATTCGAGAAAGGCGGAAGTATATATCTGTATAAGTGAGGAAGTAGAGCTTGAAGGGAAAGCCCTACGAAATTATCTTAGAATTTGGTTTATATTTTGGAACGGACGGTATCAGGTTAAAATAGTGTGGTGTCACAAGGATTTGCTTTAAATATATGGTGTATATACATTTTTATAGATATCTAACTACATGCTTTATTATAAAAAATAAAAGAAATCCAACGAACTTCCTTATTCACGTTTGGACTCCTTTTTCCTGGTGCACCTTCCATTTTGGTAAACTTTCTTCTCTGGATTCCAGTGGAGCCAAACTGCGGCAGACTCCGAAAGTGTAATGCATAGGACATTTATATTTATTGAACGGGGATCGAGGTACTGAACCAAGGGTCAGCCCCGGTTTTTGGAGTTTGTTATTTACATTTAATAAGTGCTCACTTCACTTTGAGTGCAGAAAGAGATATGCTGTTTACACTTGAATGAATTGTAATTTAAAATCGCATTTAATGGTTAAGTTGGACTTTAAGTTACACATTTGAAAATGCCACTTTTAGAAAGTTGAAAAATGCGTCTTTCTGCTAGTGCCCTAGGTTACATGACTGTGAATGGTTCTGCTGTTGTGGACTGTGTATTGCTTCCAGACAGTGAGACAAAGGAAGCCTAGGAGTGAGGGAAGAGGATCTTCCTGACAAGATGGCTGGTGGAGAAGCTATCACCCGGCCCTCGTTCCACTTCAAAGGAATCTGCCAGCATAACACAAAATGAAGCATTACACTAGGTCTGCCCTGTGTTTTGTAACCCTAGAAAATTTGACGTGAAGTCCAGGGTAAGGGGAAGAACTGACCAGAACCAGTTTTGGGAGTAGGTCAGGGAATTCCCCCACAAAGGGAATAAAAGTGTGAACTTCAAAACCTCTCATCAGAACACTCATGGATACATGGAAGCTTCAGAGGAAGGACTACATGCTGCACGAATGACTGCCCTGCTGATGGAAGGACTGCCCTGCGGTCTGAAGAAGGAAGATTGAACCCGCTTGCCTAGATCCCAGGCTACCCAGAGTGACTTCAAGGGTCAGTTGGCTGGACTGGGCTACAGGGACACAATAAGCTTCCAGAGGCCTCCATGCAACTGCCCAGCCGGCCAGCATAAACCGGACCCTACTAGACCTGCCTGAGCCCTGTTGCTGGCCTCTGCTGGAGTAAGTCATAATCCCCAAGAGGTGTCCCCTAGGTCCTGTACCCTTGGGTGGCATAAGTGTGAACTCCTCCTCAATAAAAGGAAAACGTCCTGAGGTTTGGGCTCTTCATAACCACAAAATGATCTCTTCTTATTAAGAATTGACTGTTCATGACAACTGCAAAGGTGAAGTCCCAGCGAGACTTGCTCTTCGTGCCGACAGTGACCATCCGCGATGATCAACCAACACGAAGCTCCAGCGATGACTTGGTCTGCGCAGTACAGCAACGATGACCACGATGGTTGACCTGCTCCTCAATACGAAAGCCTCCTCCTTGCTGCCTCCTCCAACTTGAACAGAACACTTTGTGCCACAATTGAGAAGGTAACTCTTCAGCGGGACTAACTTGGTCCCTGTATCTGACCCGCACTCCATCACGGTTTACCTGAATTTGTGACTTTCCCCTGGTCCACAGCAACAAGATAAGTGCAAGTGGCACTTTGCGCTTCTTGACACTATTTTCATAAAAAACTTTCCAAATGAACATCTCCATTTCTACTGGATACATATTTGTCATTCTTGTACCATTTAATTTATTATAATTTACCCTGTTTTTCTAAATTGCTTTGGATTCTTTCTTGTGTTGAGTTTTCACTTTATTACTGTTGGCGTGCTGCATAAATACTTTACACATTGCCTCTAAGGGAAGCCAGAATGCATTTGTGGCAAGCTACCAGAGAGGTAAGCACATGTTGATTTAGTGAATTTTGTGACTGGGCCTCGGCCTGCCACTGTATGCCCTCAAAAGTGGGGCACTATAGAACTCTGCCCGGGATGACTCACCTTCAGTTTGCCACCCAGTAAACTCAGGTAGGTTTCCCAGGGCAGCAATGTCTTCTCCTGCAGGTTTCAGAATGTCACGTTCAGGATCAGCTTCCTATCGGACCAACCATGGGAATTTTGTGGGTGGGTTTCCTTTCCCCACTCCCTTTCTCTACTTGGCAAGCGCCTTGGTTGCCTTTTCAGACACAAGGTCCTTCTGGCTCTCCTGATAGGCTGCCATGGACCATGTATTCAGGTGCACCCACTCAGACAATCCGAACATCCCCAAGTGGGACCAGAGATCCAGCTCTGTCCATATGGTGTGATCAAGGTCATTTCCTAACAGAGAGTCAACAATCATTACTGGACTCACATCTACCTTTTAAGGAACCTTAGACCCACCCCCTCCTTTTAAGGGAACTAGAGCCACTGGATCGTGACTCACCTAGATGTCTATTGTTACAGCCTGTTGAACTATGGTGTGATCTAGGTCATTTCCTAACAGAGAGTCAACAATCATTACTGGACTCACATATACCGTAAAAGGAACCTTAGACCCACCCCCTCCTTTTAAGGGAACTAGAGCCACTGGATCGTGACTCACCTAGTTGTCTATTGTTACAGCCTGTTGAACTACATCAGTGACTACCTGCTCTAAGGACACCAGATGACGTATAACAGTAGTCATGCTGGCTCATGTGTCTCTGAGAGCCTTCAGACTCTGCCCATTGATGGTGAGCCAGTGTCTCTACTTTTTGATATTGTCAGGCATGTGAGATTTAGGCACCATCTCCTTGTCACCCAGGGACACTAGTATGGCCTCTGCACTCCCTCAAACATCAAACTGGAGGAGCCTCCTCCAGCATTACACCAGCTATTTCCGGTGGGAGGCCAACCAGTTGTTGACTGCTTCCTGCATGGACAGATGGCATCCCCTTTGCTATGCCCATACAGATAACATTCATGGCACTTGGGCCAGAAGTAGCCCGGCGACTTCCTCCCATTTAAACCACTCTTCTTCTACTCAGTATTGAACTAGGACTCCTTCCTCTGAAAACTCTTTTGTTAACCTTTAGAGAACTCCTTTTTCTTTTCAGTATTTCTTCCTTCCTTTAGGTTTTGGGAACTCTTTTCATCTATGTTGGGGTCTTCCCAAGATACAATCCTTAACAGTTTGGTATTAACCCAGAGGGCTTACTCATTCTTATGTTCACTGGATAGAGTGCTCTTTAAATCAGTCAAGTTTTGGTGAAGCTCTGCAAAGCAATTACTGAACATATGCTCTCTCGTGAATAGATTGCACAGCCCATCACAGTAACTCACTTTGCTGCCCTTCACACAACCATCTAGCCCTTAATGGAATAATTCACAAAATAAACACAGGACTGGCTGTCCCTAAACTTCAAGCAGTATTACTCTGGGGTAAGACCAAACTTGACAACAAGGGCTTTTTTCATGGGAGCATACCTTATCCTGTCATCTTTATTTAGGGTCTGTAGGGTATCTCTCCCAGTGACTGGCATATGCGTCCAGAGACTAGCCCCCCCCCCCAATAGTCCTCTGGGACCTTATACAAGCACAAAGCTACCTCATAGGCTTTAAACTACTCGTCAATGTTATCCTCACCACAAAGTTAGGCATCAGATCTTTGGGGATGTGGACCCTTTGTCCTCCTCTAGGCACTTCAGCTTTACTGCTTTCATGTTCATTGGACTCTGCAACCCTCTTGGTGTTCAGGTCCAGTTCTTTCTGGCTCATCACATGTGATAGCAGGATCGTTTTTTCTCTTTCTCTCCTCCTTTTCTGCACCATCAACCTCCTGCCATTATGCTGTAGACTGCAACATAAAGGCCTCTTCCCAGGCTGTGGGAGGACACACTGCAGTTTCTTTGATCCTTTTGCTAGCTTCAGCCCCCTCTCCTTACACAACTCTTTCAGCTCTACCACAATGGAACCTTCATTGTTGCAAAAATCACAGGTGCAAAATATGAGAATAAGAGTGAAACTTGAGACACAAGTAAAAACAATGCCTAATCAAAAATAAATGGGAATTTAAAAATCTAAAATCTATTTTCATGGCAGATTATAACAAAGGATTTTTGGTTTTACACCAATCACTGAGTGGCCCAGTAAAAACACAAGTACTGAATTTCACCATTGACCACTACTGTAAGAAATTTGGAGTATGATTTGAGGAGGGGGAGAACCCACCTCAAATAATAATTACAGTCCTTGTCAGGGTGAACCACTAAAGTCACAAAATAAGTATGTGCTTAACCCTCTGGCAGTTTGGCACCAAGTAGTGAGGCTTAACTTAGAAAGATTTTAGAAAAATAGAGCAAATCCTAGTACATAAAATGACACCTAAACAACAAAAATCCAATAAGTGCAACTGAAGACAGGATTTTTTAAAGATGGAATTGAAATAGCATCAAAAAGCTCAAAGTACCAACCGCGGTTTTCTGGTCACGCTAGATCAGACCAAAATCAAAAGTTAAGACCAACCACAATGGAGCAAGGATCTGATAGAGGAACCAGGTTTGCCCCGGCTGAAAGTTTATCTTCAGACCTTAATGTTTATGGGGAAAAAGTGATTGTTGGCGTGTCGTTGGTGGGGTTAGCTGCCAGCTGGATTAGAAACAGGGCTCAACAACGGTGGGTTGCTGAAGGGCAAGGTCCTGGTGTGGTTGTCAATGAAGCTGAGAAAGCTCTGAGTGGTAGAAGTTCAAAGTCTGTGCCTAGGAAGGCCTCAAAATCCATCGGCTCAGCATTGGTCTCAGCAAAGCCCTTTATGTTAGGACTTAAAAATATTTCTGGAGCTCAGATGTACTTCAGTGAGGCCAACCAGCACATTGAGGCCAGCTGGCAATTTGATGTCAATGGTTATAGCTTTGAAGGCGACCCCAGTCTCCGTCTGTTCTTTCAGTAGAAATCTGGCAAAGAGTCCCAGCTTTTGCAGTTTGGGGACAGAAGGAGTACACTCTAATACCAGCCAAGCCTCCAGGACCTGGGGAGGCACCACTTGTAGGGTAGGACTCACTCACCCAGAGCCATCAGCAAGGTCTATGCTCTAGAGCATGTTGAGTTGGTACTAGTCAGCTGGACAGTTGCAGGGAAAGGGCCTCTGGAAGCCTGTTGTGTCCCTGTAGCTCAAACAGGAGGCCAGCCAACTGGGTCCTGCGTTCAAGGCAAGCAGGACAGCCTTTCTTAAGGTTTCAGACAGCAGGGTAGTCCTTCTTCTGACCTTCATAGGCCCAGGAGTGTTCTGAGGAGAGATTAGTGGGGGTCCACCTTTCTGGCCAGTGCCAGCCTGTGGGTGAAGAGCAAGCCTTTTTCACCCTACTAAACCAGTTCTGGTAATTTCCTCTACTCCAACTTGAAAGAAACAAAGTGCAAAAAACCAGAAGAAATATTATTAGAACAGCAATGGGTATACTGCTGAAGCCTTAATCAAAGAACATGCTGAGCTACTGTTAATCTGTACTTTATTGTGCCTTTCCTATTATCTTGATAGTGAACAACTGCAAAAATACCTCAAAATTCATGTTAACGTAAATATAGAGAAGTTTTAAAACAAATAAACGCACACTAACAAAAAGTTTTAAAATATACTGTTCTTTCTTGTTTTCCATTCTTACCATCTGAATAGGGCATATTAACTTTGTAATGATCATACACCAAAACATCGCCTAAATGAGTCAGCGTCACCTGTTTCCTGGGATCTTGGTTCAGAATTAGACTGACCGACTGTATGCATGATCCATCTTGGTTCTAGGGAAGTAATTTAAATGCTATTATTTAATACCATGATTTCGTAATCACAATATTATTTTAAATATACATGAATACTGAAAGCAGTTCCCCAATACAGTAACAGTAACTCATTGTCACACAGCAGAATTGCAATGATATATTTACCCAATTCTAACGTCAATTTCTTAATGATCTAGAACGTTTTTTGGTTTAATAATATACCCATTCATTTTTTTGTTACTAGGTTTGAAAACTACATATATCTCGGACAAAGGCGATTATAAACATAACAAAACTGCCACTCTTGATGGCTTGATTTCTTTTACCCGAATACCGGAACCGTTCATCTGGCTTACACTGCACTCCGTGTGCCTCTTTAACATATAGTTTAATAAATGTTAATATGCAACAATTTAAAGCAAGAAGTGTGACTATTTACAAAAATGTATTCACCTTATTGCTGAATGCTGAAATATTGTGTTGAAGAATTTGGCAAGGTATAAGCCAATGCTTTTATAGGTCGGACATGGCAGGTGATATACACAAAATACACCCAACACCGAAGAGCAAATATGTCAGTATTAGTAGATAAAATTTGAATAAAAGGGTTTAAGGCTCGATCCACAGAGGACCAACATCTTTGTGAGATAGTTTGGTGGGCAATTGTGTCTCCTGCAGAGCTCTGATTACATGCAGAGTGTAGGAGGTTTGAGCTCTGAAATTCAGGCGACCCATTATTTAATTGTTCCACTTTTCACTGGGGAAGTTAAAAAACAGCCCAAGGAGTTTTATAAGCAGCAAATGTTATCGCCAACCCAAACTCTAGTATATTACAGTTTAGGAATTTAACACTACAAGATTGCAGGAGTTAATACTTAACAGCTTTGTGGATGAAAGCACGTATTTTAGGCATCTTGGTATTGCCTAAAGTCATAGAGCTGAACCTTTCTGAAGCGACTAATGCAGAGATGGTAATATGTCAATTTCATGAGTTCATAATGTACATCTCAGAGAATACATCTTAAGTGTTTATCTACAGGAATCAAAAATCATGTTTATTACATAAGTTTTGAAAATATATTTGCGTAAACAATGACTTAGAGGGTGGCATATGTTCATGGGTATTTATTTGGAGTCAATAATCAGAAAAAGGACTTAACAAAAGAAAAAGAGGGAGACTCTCTAGAACTACATTCACAGCTTTTAGTACACATATAAACCAGTCTTTAACATCCTTCACTCTCTCCTTAATTCATAACATCCTACACTCCCTCCATCATTCATTCACATAAATATTGGCTGTACCAAGGTTGATATTTGCGAGTGTCTAAAATCAAAGCTTACCCGCAGCCGCATGAGAAATACATTTATGGTTAAATTGCTTTTTAGAGTGGAAGTGGTCACTAGTTTTATAAATCTCCATCTGTGTGTGCCAGGGCAACTGGTTTCACTTGGGTGGTATGTGATCCTATTCTATCTTTGGTATTTTAAGATCTTCAGCTATGTTGTAATACTCCAAGTCCAACAGTCGTAGCAATAATAGCTGACTGTATGCACTCATTCTCAAATTTGTAGTAGACTGATCCCGTAGTCAGTATCTCCCTTTTCACAAATGTCAGCTCAGAATACATATTGCTCCTATCTGGACACAAAGATTCTATGTAACACATCATTATCGTGCTCATAAAACATTTATTTAAAGTAATTAATCCACCAATGCAATAAGCACACGCAAGAATCTTAAAAAAGAAATGGAAGTCCAATGTATAATTAATTGCCTGCTTCTAGACTGTATAAATAACTCCTTTACAATTAGTTTAGGCCTTGTCTTTATTTACATTTTTCTTCCATATGCTTCTCTACCCCTTTAATGAATGCATTTTTCTCAGTGAATTTCCGGTGATTTCCGGTGATTTGCTAGGCCAAGACATGACTAATCAATAGCTTACAGTTGCCAAAAGTGCAGAGGTGAAGTTATTAAAAGGGCCTTGGGAATTGGAAATGCACATTATATGCTGGTGGCCCTGTCAGATGTGTCTCTGCCAGATATGCTGCAATCAGGAAGATGGGTGTACCACTACCAAGAACATCCAGGTTGTCTCGCAAGCTACGGGAAAGGGTGGGCTGTGGCTTATGTAGAGGCATTCAGCAGATTATTAAAACATGAATTCTTCCTGAAGCTACCAGATCCCTCTAAGTGAGACCTTTTCAGTTGGATTCAATCATCTCTGTTTGGAGTTCTTTTTCTCTAAATGTGTTGCTCACATTTCTCTGATAAATTATATTCACACCACTTGTTGATGCCTGCAACAAAAACTATACAGGTAGAGGGGTGAAACTAGTAGAGATCATAGATTAATAATGATTGCCCTTCAAACTCCGTAATTTTTTGCTAGGCACCGTTACATATTAGCATTGTCTCTATTCATTTATGTTTAAACATGTTTCGTCATAATGATTATACTAGTCTTGTCTAGATATACAATTATCATTACTTTTTAGCATACTGTGTTTATTCACAAAGCGAGAGAAACTGTACCTGGCCACATGGGACATTTTGCAGAGTGACTGTAAATTTGCCAGAAGTAAGACTTTTAGCAAGAATATATTGGCAGGGAGCTTGGAAAGTGTACTTGCGGCCATCAAATGTCATGAAGTGAATGTCTCCAGTCACTGAACATTCCACTAGAAACAAGAATAATTAAATGTGAGAAACAGAAAGAAAATTCACATTCCTGCATTTTTTTCAGACAACCTGTATAAGAATTTATATTCCTGAGACCACACAAGCATTATACATGTTCCACATCTGATGTAAAATGGACACACAAGGTAAGAGAAATTGTCTATTCTACTTAAAATGTCTCAATGGTCCTGGTTAATACATAGCACATACACAATTTCATATTCATTTAATGAATGGGATTTTCTCCTGCCTTTTCACATATAAAACACCCACCCTGCTGACATATAAGAACCGAGACATAAGTCAGCAAGAAGGGATGCACAAACAAACCCTCAGATCACTTCGAGTTAGTTTCAAGTGCTAGATCAAAAAGCTCTGAATTACAGCATATTATACGGCAGTTTTACTGTAAATATAGAGCACAGGTGAACAAAAACCTGGCACTTTATATGTCCTTTGTGGTAAGCAAAGTAGTGCTTTGTGCAAACACCATTTTCTACAGTATTAAAAACAGATTTCTGAACATAAGAATGTTTGTACATACTTTTCATATTTGTTGTGTTGAATTTTGTTGTGGTAGTGGTGTGCTATATTGCTGTTTATTCCATTGTGTGTGTGTGCTGCATTGTGAAGTTGTTAAGTTGTGCTATAATTGTGTTGCACCCTATTTTGACTGTTTGTGTTTTATTGCACAGATCCCTTTGCATTTTAGCTGAGGTGATATACTGCTTTTTTTCGTTACTGTGTTGTTTTCTGTTGTTACTTTAGAGACATCAACAAATTGTGCTCCTTTTCCAGTAGCACATTCCCTTACATTTCCAGTAACACACAACAATTTACCACAATTTAAGGTGGTGAAATACCACTCCTCAAGCTCTACCTAGACTAGGGGTAAATGTCTGCCTTGTGGGGATTCATAAAGAATTCCTGAAATGTTTATGGAAAAATAGACAGTTTCAAATGTCCACAAGTACAAGTAGTTCTAGAATATTTTGGTGAATTCCATTTTATTCACATAGTATGAAATTGGCTTGGTGTTTGAGGGGAGGGAACCCCTACTCAAGTACGAACCACAATCCTTGCCAGTGTGAAGTCACAAGCAAACCCTAAATTAATCTGTGTTCAACCCTCGGGTAGCTTGGCACAGAGCAATTAGGCTTTAGATACAGGCAATGTGTAAAGTATTTGTGGAACACTTCATACAGTAACAAAGTACAAACACAACACAAAAAAGATCCCACACAATATTAGAACAACAAAGTAAAGTTCAATAAATAAAACAAAATCGAAATGACAAAAATCCAATCAATAGAACCAGAGATAAGAAGGTTTACAAATGTAATTGAAAATAGTGCCAAAAAAGACAAAACACCAGCTGTAATTATCTAGTTGTGCTAAAGCGGGACAAAGTCATATGTTCAGGCCGAATGCCTGCTGAACGAGACTACCTTAATTCCCGGTTGTTGAGCATTGCATGTTCCTGCATTGAGGATGCGTCATGCAGCCAAGGTGGTTTGAGGTCTGGGTCAGAGATGCGCAGCAGAGAGTCAGTTGCAAGGAGCTGCAAGGCTGTAGGGCAAGGTTCTCCATCATCATTGAGGAGGTTGGTGATGAGGGCGGCTTGCAATGCATAGCCCTGCAGCGAGGATGCGTATCACACCGGCTGGTTCCAAAGAAGTTGCTGAGCTTGCGATGGATAGTTCTGGCATCGGGAAAGTCCACGCACCAGAGGCGATGCATCGGCTCTGCTTGGGTTTGTGCTGCGCAGCAGAGGAGATCCATTGGTTCTGCTGGACGCACAGATGGGCTGGCAGAGCACCTTCAGGTCCACTTCCAAGGGTTCAGGACTGAGGTGGCATCAATTGGCGTGGTAGGAGTCACAGTTGCAGAGTCCAGGTGCTTGTAAAGGAACTGGCCCTTAGTGGTCCTGGGCACAGGTTGCAGGACCAGTCATTCTCACCCAGGAAGTAGGGCAGTGGAGAAGCAGATCGGCACAGCAGACCTTCAGGGCAGCAGTGTGGCAGTCTTTTCAGCAGCACAGAAGTCTTACTTCCTGACAGAGTCTTCCACAGGTCCAGAAGTTTACTGAAGTGTTGCTGTCTGAGGTCCAATATTTATACCTGGTGCCTTCTTTGAAATGGGAGAAACATGTTTCTGGCAGGCCTGAGACATGTTTCAAGAGCTACTCTAGTAGATGGCACAATAGGTAATGCAGCCCACTATTAGCATTTAATTTACATGCCCTGGGTACATGCAGTACCACTTTACAAGGGACTTATAAGTAAATAAAATGTGCAAATTGGGGATAAGCCAATGTTACCATGTTTTAAGGGGAGAGTACAAGCACCTTAGCACAAGTTAGAAGTGGCAAAGTGCACAGAGTCCTACGGCCAACAAAAACAGAGCCAGCAAAAAAAAGAAAATGGATGGTTAAGGCAGAAAGTTTGGGGGTGAACCTGCAGAAAGAGCCAAGTCCAACACACATCATTTGTAAATGTGCAGGTCTGCATGTATAATTGTGACCTGCAAGTAAACTTGATATTTTTTGCATCTCCAGAAGTAAATTTCTGACAATTCCTTTAGCTGGATTGTGGCTGCCTACATTTTGTGAAATATAAAAAGCCATAAGGTTAGTGGTTATTCACCTACTTAAGAAGGCATTCCTGCCATGCAATGTTCCTAACACCACTCTTAAGTTGATTCGAACAAAAGCAATATTATGCATTCAGAAGCAGAAATTCATATTTTGTAACATGTGTTTACCTTTTCAAATGGAGGTATGTGTGATCTGAACTCAATTTATTACCACAAATAATTTTAAGGATTGGGCCCCTCAGTAAGTCAAAATAGTGTTAAAAAGATCTATTATGCAGACATTAGTTGACACTATTCTCTGGTCACTTCTATGGCATGCACCGCTATTTGAATCCTATAGAGGAAGAAGGTAATTGTGACAATAAACATTGAATTTAACATTGTCATCTTTAAAAAAAAAGAATGAAACGGAGCTTCCACAAAATACATTCTTTTTCTGAGCATTTGTTCAAATCCTCGAGGTTACAAACATTTCCTTTCATACTATTCTACATTTGAAATTAATGTATTTCATATTAACTGCTTTAATAACAGGATGTTTAATTTTTTTATGATTTCGTCACTTAGTAAAACAACTAAACAACTGTGTGGGTTTGAACTAACATAGCTTGGTTTAGATCCAAATGTGTTTTGAGGGAGTTGAGGTGAGTGCTCACAGTAAATAATGTTGTTAGGATTAGTAGTTTCATGAGAATCCTGAAAGACTTTAATTTGCAGCAAGAATACATTTGTTAGGATTTTATAAAACAACAGGCGTACCTGGGCAGATTAGGTCGGTGCAAATCCATTTCCCACCAACACAGGTGCTGCAATACAATACATATAATGGTTTAATTACCTCAATTATATTTAATGCATTTAACCATTCAGAATTTCCAATAACAACAAGATCATCAAGTTTACTCACTCAGTCAAGGGATCTACCTCTTCTCAACTGTGCACCTAAGAAGGTCTGCCCTTGAATACGTTTTGCAAAGACTAAGGCATATAACAAAGTATGAGCCTTTGCACTGCATGTGATCTCATGTGTTAAGGCTCAGAACTGAGGTACCACACTTTTGCTTCCATAAGTTATTCTCCAGGAATCGACATTGTCAAGCAACGTTATTATCAAAATCTCAACATGCTAATTTTTTCACACCTACAAGTATCGTTCATGTGCAGAAAAAGCTATTTTAGACTAAAATTTACATGAACTGATTCAGAGACTCTGATTCAGTGGAATGTTCAAAGCCCAAATGGCCTTGTGTACGAAACATTTGGAAATCGTAAACCAGTTGTAAACTGGTTTGACAACATGAGAAGACATATTGGTATGTACTAAACAACAAAAAAGTGTAAATCGCAAAAATAGCACAGCAGCTAGACAAATTAGCATTTCCTGTTTGGGAATCTCAAATTACAGAATGCAAATCATACTGTATATCCACAATTGTAACTAGCAGCAAAAAGTGCATTGCAAATTACCACCAAGTATAAACAGGTGGTAACTAGGTGCAAGCAATAGAAGGGACCCATAATACATTTGATTTTTGCACAATGGCTGTGCTGTAGGCAATTGTGAGGAAACATTGATGTTAGGCAGGACAGTTGAGAAGAAGGAGATAGGAAAGGAGTTTTAAGGCCAGAGTTACACTCTTTGGCTGAATAAAGGAGACATTTATAGCAAACACAGGCTCAGTAGTAGTGTTATTTTAGAGCTCATAAATGAAATGTGCTTATTTTTAAGGAGAGACATACACTGAAGTCACATAAGTCTTGCTCATGTACTAGTCTTGTGCTAGTGCTGATGCAGGTAGTTATCGGGGCATAGTAGTTGGGGCAGGTGAAATCTCATAAGGTGTGGTCTTAAGGTTTTTTTCAAGATTTCCTAGATGCAGTGCCATTTAGGATCCGTGCCCACATAGGTTTCCCAAACAAATCATGGTTGTTGCAGAACACCAAGGTGGGAGTTTATCGCATTGCACAATCCCCGCTAGTAACCGGCTGTGTTGATCACTATTCATTAAGTACATGGGTGGTATGTAATAGTGATGTGTCATTAGAGTCCTTATGAATATTACGAAGGCAAAAACTATAATTCAAAAACTTCCCAACGTTGTGGCTTTTATGATTGGCTATCAACAGAAGAGCATGGAGATTGGTGCTTGTTAGATATAAACCAACAAACCTATAGATACATTATGAATCATAGGTTGTGTTTTCAAACATTAAGTAGCATACTATCACTGTTATAGATGAGAGTGCACATGCCATTTATCCATGGCTCTTAACATAACTCATTCATTCACAGTCATCATGGCAGGGGAGATACAATGTTGCATACAGCAAATCTGTATATTGGCTACGAATAGGAGGCCAGCAAACTAGCTCTTGGAGTCACTCTGGTAGCCCTGGGTTCAGGTGAAGCTGCAGGGCTCAAACAGCAGGATGGCCTGCGAGGGTCCAATGCAGGCTCGAGGCAAAAAAGCAGTCCTTCCAGGTGCAGCAAAGCAGTTTTGTGGAGTACACAGCACACCACTACAGCAGGTAGTCTTCTGAGAGTCCTTCCACAGGTCCAAATAGTGAACTAAAGAGTGGTTCTGAAGGCCATATTTTTTTACAAGGGGCCTTCTATGAAATTGGGAGAAGTTTCTAGAGGTTTCTCCTTGAAGTGCATGGAATTTCCTGACTCCCCAGCCCTGGCTTCAAGCTGGCTGCAGAGAACGTGTGGAGGTAACAATCCCTTTGTGTGAGGGCAGATCACAGCCCATTCTTTTGCAAGTCGGGATCTGCCCAGATCTGCCCCCTAACCCTGCCAACAGATAGCCCTTTCAGGCACACCTAATCCCTCTATTGTGTAACTGTCTGAAAGGAGTTCACAAAGTCTGTCAGTTACATCCAGTCATGTGACACTGGGGAGGCTGCAGGCACCTAATGGCTAAGGGCAAGAAAATGCCAGCTTTCTAAAAGTAGGAATTTCAAAATTGCAACGTAAAATCCAACTTCACTATTACTGAGGATTTTTAAATACAATTTCATAGATACCCAAAGGTAAATGCTTATCTATCCCATTTCAGGCGTTAGCACTTATTAAATGTAATAAGGCCACCCAATGTTATCCTATGGGACAGATAGGACCCACAGTAGTGAAAAACGAATTTACGAGGACAAGTTAAAAGTACATGTCCTGCCTTTCAATTACAATGCACCCTGTGTTATGGGCTACATAAGGCCTACATTGGGGGTGATTTATGATTTATATGCAATAAAAGGGGAGTTTAAAGCTTGGCAAAGGTGTTAAATATATTGCCAAGTCGAATTCACAGTTTAAAACTGCATTCAGGTTGCAATGGTAGGCCTGGAACATATTTTAAGGGGCTACTTATTTATTTGAAAAGTTTTATAAAGAGCGAACATGACCTGTACGAGTTTCAGAGCGCTGTACAAAGGAGCGGAAGTGGAAGGAGGTAAAAGCATGATTACAACATCATAAAGGGACCAGAAAAGCAACAAAGTAATATGAAGCACATGGAAAAACTAAATTACGATGCTGAAACCGAGGTAACTACCCATCTTGTGGGCCATGTAAAGTTCTAGAAGAGCAACAAATCTCATAGGGTATGTGAAGAGAAAAATTTGAACTTTTGAACAAAAGTTTCAAAGAGCGTCAACAGGAATTAAGAGTAAGATAAGATGGTTACAGGTCTAATGCTGTAGATGGCCATTCAGGAGTAACCATTTCACATGTTTTTTAAATGAGGTAGTAGAGGGGTTTGATCTGATCTCGGGAGGAAGAGTGTTTCATATTTTTGCACAAGACCAGAGAAAGCACGAATGTATGTTCTTTTCTTTTTGAATTTGGGAGGTTTCAACAGTAGGGTGTTAGCGCTTCTTAGAGTCCGATTCGAAACCGACAGTTCAAGTTTTTTTGCCAGGTAAACGGAGGTGTTGTAGAGAATAGCTTTGTGCGTCAGGCAAGCTATCTTGCAACGGATCCTTGCTTCAATTGACATCCAGTTTAGTTTGATTTTATTTTATTTGGGCATTTATAAAGCGCGACTATCCCTCCGAAAGGAGCATCCTGGCGCTATGCGGAAGATAGTTAGGGTAGGCGGGAGTACCTATTATATGTGTGATGAGCAAAGTTCACCTGAGGATCCAAAGATCCAAGTCTTCAAGGCCTTTCTGAACTGGGTTTCTGTCTGAATTAGGTCTGGTGTGATGTGGTCATGTTTTCTGGAACCTGTGAGGAGTCTAGCTGAAGAATTCAAAGTGGCTCTAAGAGGTGCCAATCTAGCTAGGTAACCCAGCTAGGGTCGCCAATCCATATTCCAAGCTTTAGATAACTAGGGATTTGGACTGCAGACTGAATGTCCTCAGAAGACAAGAATGTCTTGATTTTACTAAATATGTTGAGCTGATGATTGTCTCCCCTTATAGTTGCACGGATGTGATCTTGCCTATTCAGGTATTTGTCCAGAGTTATACCTAAAGATCTCGTAGAGTTAACAACATTAGGGGTGCAGTTGAGCGCTGTAAGTTGTTTGAGCCAGTCTTGAGTGGGTGCAGAGTAATCGTAGGGGAAAATCAGGAAGAATTCTGTTTTGAGAGTATTTAGCAAAAGATGATTATGAGTTAACCATTGTTGAGTATTTAGAAGAGCACAGTTTAGAGACTTTATGTCATCTGGTGAAGAGATTTTTAAATACAACTGAGTGTTGACAGCATACATATGGTTTTGAATGTTAGAGCAGTTGAGAATTTTGGAGAGTGGTTCCATGAAAATGTGGAGAAGTGTGGGTGAGAGTGTGGAACCTCGAGGCACTCCAATTGAGACAGGGGTACTGGTTGCAAAGAAATGGTTAACTTTGATTCTTTACGTTCTGTTTCATAGGAACTAGGCAAATCAATTTCAGAAAGGGCCAGGTAGTCCCATCCTTTTTTGAAGAAGAACAATCAGGTTTTCATGTTTGACAGTGTCAAATGCTGAGGACAAATCAAGAAGGATCAGTAGACAAGATGCATTCTGGTCAAGAGATTGCAATGCGTCATCAACAATGTGAGTTAGGGCTGTTTCTGTATTGTGACCCACTCTGAAACCTAACTGGTAAAGGATAAGAAGCTGAAACCTTTCGATGTAATTTCAGAGCTGTGTGTGAAGGCATTTCTCGAGCAAATTGGCTAAAATCATGATATTAGTAATTGGAGGGAAATTGTTAAGATCAGCTAAGTCTGCATTTGGCTTTTTTGGGATGGGAGTGACTTGCCCCATCCTTAGGCTATCAGGAATCCTGCCCTGCAAGAGAGATTCATGAATAATCAGGGACCAGAGTGGAAGAAGCGCCGATTTTAGATCTTTGAAAAAGTTGGCGGGTAGAGGATCGTTGAAGTGATTGGAAGGTTTTAAAGAAGCCATAGATTGGAGCAACTCCGCATCGTCAGGAAGTAGGAAGGAATTCCATGAAGCATTGTTTTTAGGAGGGTGAACTGTGGGGTAGGAAGTAGGTGCTCTTGCTACCGTTGGCCCAGATGAAGGTGAGAGGGAGGTCAGAATCAGCAAATAAAGTGAGGCACATTGCAGTTTAAGTTCAATTTTTCTTGCCTTTTCAGTGAGGTGTGCTGAGAAGTCCTTCCCACTGGGGCAAGAGATCTTGGGTGCAGCGAGTTGATTGGTAGAGTGGTTAGCTTGTTGCTTGATGATTTCAAATTGTTTTTTGGATCTGTTTTTAGCACTGTCAAGCTGCGCCCTGAAGTGATCAGTTTTGGCACTATGGATATGTTTGTTATATGAGCTTCTAGTCATCCTTAACTGTTCGAGGCTTGTAATGGAGGGTGAGTTTCTCCATAGTGTCTCCGTAAGCCTTAGTTTGCAACGTACCTCATTTAGGGAACCATTAAACCAGGGTTTGGACTGTTTGATGGGAATCCTTCTGAGTGTCTTTGGTGCAATTGTGTTGAAAATATTTGTCATGGTGTGGATGTAATGAGCCGTAAGGTCATCCAGGTTAGTCATGTTAAGGGGTGGAAGAAGAAGACTCTTGCTATTGGATGTTAGATCATTAATGTTGATGTCTCTCAGATTTCAAACCAGCTGTTTTGTTTTGAGCGGTTGACCTTGTCTGACCAGAACCTTTTCCAGGATGTAAAAAGAGATTTGGTAATGATCCGACCAGTCACAGGGTGATATGTCATCAAGTTGTATGATGTTATCTTTAGCTATGATCAAATCAAGGGTGGAGTCCTTGTTGTGGGTGGGTCCCTTGCAGGCCTGGGTGAAGTTGAGGCCAGAGAGGAAAGCCTTGAAGGAGCACACTAAGGAATCATTTGTGTCATTCCAGTGTAGATTAAAATCCCGGAGGAAGTTATGGTTGGGGTGTTGGTCAGAGTATGAGGTAATGGACTCCATAATTTGCTCGATGAAGAGCAGATTATCACCTGGGGGAAGATATATTGTGTGCTATTGTTCCAGCTTTTAATGTCTAGGTTTTCACAAAGAACATCATAGCAGTTTGAGCCTGTTTCAACATAAGGAAGGAGCGATAGATGCATGCAATGCCACCCCCAACTTTAACAGGTCTATCAAGTCTGATAATGTCATATTCAGGAGGGACTAAGATGTCCAGAATTGGGGAGGAGGTATCATTAAGCCAGGTTTACGTTAGGATCAGGAGGTTCAATCCTTGCATGAGGATGAGGTCCGAGATATCTGATACATGCTTCACTGCTGACCTGCAGTTGTGAAGCATCGATTAGATGTGCGCGTTGGTTTCTACCACATCTAGGTGAGAAGTGGCGACCAATAGTAGGTTATTCTTGTTCACAGATCTCAGGTTAACAATTGGTTCTCTAAAGGTCAGAGGAAATAATTTGGATGTTGAGTAGTGAGTGTGAGGAGACACTACAAGAACCACTGTAAGCTAGAAGAAGGGAGAAAATGTCATCATCAGACATATGGTGCATGGACCTATGCGTCCTAGAGTGGTGATTTGGAAGAGGCCAAGTTCTCCAGAGTAGGCTGAGCAGGATTTTGGAAGAAGAAATTCCCCTCCTGCGGTGTTTATCCTTTGCTGGAAGGCTAGGTTGATTGGTCTAAAGGGTAGGATACCAAGTTTCCAAAACTTCTCCACCTTCAAAGAGAAATGTTAGAGAGTCTGCAGGTTATCCTTAACAGTTTGAATATCCAGCTGGAGGTCGGCTAGCTTATCCTCAATGTAGGGCAAGCTATCACTACCAGACGCTGGTCTAGGAGTAGATGGTGGATGGGACCCCTTAGGGAGAGAAGTGTTGGACGGCAAAATGGTTTCCTCACAGGTACAAAGGAACGTATTGAGGGAGGGGACGGAATCCAGCTTGAGATCAGTCATATTATCCTTAATGGGGGGATGGTTGGCATTGTGGGCAGCAGGTCTAGGGGTAACTAGTTGAAGAGACAACCCTTGGGGAGGATTGGTGGGGTAAAAGTGGCTTTATCCAGTGAGATGGGATAAGTATTGCGAGAGGAGACAAGAGGTTAAGAGTTCGTGGGTGAAGTACTGGAGTATGAGGCTAGTTGAGGGGTAGGAAAAGCACTTGTTTTGGTATTCAGGCAGACTTGAATTGCGCTACCAGGTTTTTGATAGTGCACTCACCATCTACGTAGGGGTATATATCAGACCGACTTGGGGGGATTGAGGGGGAAGCGGAGTAGGTGAAAACAGAGGAGGAAGAAACGAAAGGTGGCACAGGAGGGGCTGAACCATACTTCTGTCCACAAAGTGACCCAAGTACACAACAGATCTTTGCCCTATCTTGCACTAACTGGCCTTGAAAGTCAGTTGTGCCTGTTGTAAGGCCTGAAACACTTCCCACAGGTGAAAGAGCTGGTCCTCCCAGCTGCAGCTGGAAACAGTTATGTCATCCAGGTAAGCAACACTGAAGGCCACCCCTCTTTGTCCAAACTGAGAGGTCTCCTAACAGGGTGACCACACAATAGTTATAATGGGCTAAATCCAACTCCCTTCTGTGTCACCTTACTGTAGGCAAAAAGTAGGCATTGTAAGATGACGTCCCACTTCCGCCTCATGGGCTCAGGCAGGCCCATAATCATGCCTTTCAGGGTCTTGTTAAATCTTTCAACGTGCCCATTGGTTTGTGGATGATAGGGCGTGGAGGGGTTGTAAGTTATCCCACACTTCTTCTACATTGACTTCATGTATTCAGACATGAAGTTTGTGCCCATCAGAAACCACGTTTTTGGGGAACCCCACTTGGGGGAAAACTGCCATCAGGGTGCTAGGTACTGCATGTGCAGTCACAGTCCTCAAAGGGATGGCCTCTCGGTACCTGGTGGTATGGTTCACCAAGACCAGGATAAACCTGTTGCCTAAGGCTGTCTTGGAGGCTACAATGTTGATGTTCACCCCTTAAAAGGGGGTGCCAGTGGCAGGTAAGGGATGCGGAGCCTCTACCTTCTTCCCTGTTTTCCCACTGGCCTGTCAGAAGGACCAGGCAGAAGTTTTAATCCCACCAGCGGAGTCAGCAGATTTTTGGGATTCTGTGTTACTCTTACAATGCGGAATTACTTCATTAATTAAATTCCGCAGTTCTGCAGGCGGAACTAAAATATGCAGGGGTTTCTAGAGTTTAGAAACCACTGCATACTTCTTGGCACTCTTGAATATTCTGCAGTAATAACGTTTTATCTCTGAAGAGTATTGTAAAGACACTGAGTGATATATGCAGTGGTTTCTAAAGTACTACACACTTTTCTGTGCCCTTGAATACTCTGTTGTAATTAGGTTTCAATCACTGCAGAGTTTTGTAAGAAGGCCGAGTGATATATGCTGTGGTTTCTAAACTTTAGAAACCACTGCATACCACTCGGTATGTTTGGCTGTGCTATTTTCATAACACAAATTTCACACTTACATCCATTTTTGGACGTGAGGGTGCTTTCGGCGCTATGAAAACAGCACCAAAATCCCACTTGGCTCTGCAGTGGAATTCCGTGCAGTACACAACATTTTAATGTTATTCCACAGAATGAAATTCTATCAATTCATCCCACCTCTGCTTGACAGGTGAGACAAGTCCTGCAGAATGCATCTTAGGCTATCCTCATCCGAGGCCAATAAAAATGGGAAACAAACCGTGCAATGGTCCAGCCCCAGATGTCCTGTCAGGGGAATTGTATGAGCCAGCCCCAGTAGGAAGGCTCTCTAGCATTGGGGAACTGCCTACACACCTATTGCCCCATGCAACGTTGCCTTAGGCTCACCATACAGGAGGCCATTCTCCAAATAGATGAGGTGATATTTTTCCAGGCTCCAGACTACTTGAACTCACCTCCTGGGCAGCCATGGTCCTGGTGGTCACACAGACCCACTCAAGCAACACCAACATTTCCAGATGTGACCTGAGATCAACTTCCTTCCAGGCAGTGTGCTACAGATCATTCTCTAGGTGACAGTCCACAGGCATGGCAGGGCTGACAGCAACCCTTAGCAAGCTTGAGAATTTAAAAGGAATCAGAGCTACAGTATAGTGGCTCTTCTGGTTGTCTGCTACTACAACCTGGTGGAATGCATTGGGTATCACTTGCTCTGAGGATACCAGATGACACCGGACAGTAGTCATACTGACTCTTGTGCCCTTCAGAGCCTCCAATCTCCTCCCATTGAGGGTGACCCACTGTCTATGCTTGGAAGTATTTGAAGGCATGTGGGATTTGGGTACCCTCTCCTTGTCACCCAGGGGCAGAAGGGCAACCTAAATTGTCTCCTCCTCACTAACTGGGGCCATCTCTTCCCCAAGCACTACACTAGCCAACCCATGGGTTTACCCATCATTGGGGGACTGTGTCCTTTTGGGACACTTGGGATCACTTTTGCTGTGCCCATACTGGTAACACTCATAGCACTTTGGTCAAATTTACCAATATTCTTGTCAACAAAGCCCTTTTTCTGGTAGTCAGATTGGGAATGGGACCCTTTCCCCTGAGAACTCTTTTGGGGGCCTTGAGAGAACTCTTTCTTGTTTTTATCTCCTGCCTCTTTGTTTTGGTGGGGACCCTGACCACCCTTTTGGGAGTGCCCCTAAGATGCCCTCTTGGGCTCTCTGATGCTCACCCAGAGGTGCGCCTCCTGAGCAAGCTTCCTGGAGTCAACCAGCTTGCTATCTACCAGGTGTTCACGCAGCTCTGTAAAACAGGTGTTGAGCATGTGCTCCATCAGAATCAAGTTATACAGCCTAACAAATTCATCCACTTCGCAGCTCCTCAACCAGCCCTCCAGTGCCTTACTGGCATAATCTAAAAAAAAACACCCAGGACTTGTTTGGGGGTTAGTGGCTGTTCCTGAACCTCTGATGGCATTTCTTAGGGGTCAGCCCAATTCTGGAAACAAGGATGACTTTCATGGGGGCATACTTTGTCTGGTCTTCTACCTCAAGTGTGAGAATAGTGTCCCTCCCCACTGTAGGCATGTACTTTCACAGGCTACCCCAGTACTCCTTTGAGATCTTGTCTACCCTCAGAGTTATTGCATAAGCAGAAAAACATTTATAAATATCATCTTCTACCACATAATTGAGTACCAGTTCTTGCGGTATGTGGACCCTCCTGTCAGGGATTCCATGGCCGGTTGTGACGCTAGCTGTTATAGCGTATTCCCGGCCCAGAACTACATTTCCCAGAGCGCATAGCGGGGCACGGCGTACGTGCCGAGGAGGCGGAGCAGGAACTAAAGCTGCTCGAGCCCCGGGCAGCGCTACTGATTATTCGTACCTGGTATCTGTTCCCGCGCAGATTGAACCCCCGGCTACTCCTAGATGTGGTAAGAGGGTCCTGGACGTAAAAATCCTGGAACCGCCATATTCTTGATTCGAACCGGTGACGGACGTCCCTGGTCACGCTAACTCCTCTGTTGGGAGAGACGCGCCCTCGAGGCGGTCTCATGCAGAGGAGAGTTGTCGCCCGTAGAGGCGCTTGGGCAGCATTCTCTCTGTTGGAAAAAACCAGGCTCGGTTTGTATGCAGAGAGGGTATTGCGCCCGGGATTTTCAGCTTGTATATGATGTGTGGGTGTGTAATTCAATAGAGAAACAAGAAAACATGCATCACGAGTTATACGCTAAGCATGTGAGGAGGGGCTATTGTTCCTTCAACTAAACCTTATTCAGCCATAACGGAATGGGTGTGTGAGAATTAACATGCTGGTATTACTATTGGTGGCATTGACAGTGATTGAGAGCGCTCACAGGCACAAAGCTCTCTAGGTCTTCACATTGTTTCTTTGTTTCTATCCACAGGTCTCCCTCCCCGCAGTCCTTATCCTTTCCTTCCCCCGCTCAATTGCCCCAAAAGTCTGTGTAGATACACATGCGCCAGACTTGGGTCGATTCAGTGGTGGGCCCCCATTGAGCATCGACACAGCCCTGAGGACACGGATTTGAAGAGCCTGACACCTCCACTCTCCAGTGGACACTGCTGGTACACTGCCACCCTTGTTGCTGGTCTCTGTCTTTCAAACCCAGCTCATTTAGTTCCCTCTCATGTGTCAGCAAACGTTTCTTCTCAGTCAATGCCCTTTCTGCATCAAATGTCTTCATGGCCAAGGTTCTCTCTGTCTCAACCCTCCTTTCCTCTGCTTCCAGCTTCATCTTGGTCAGCTGAAATATGATCTTCCTCTCTGTCTTTCTGTCCTCCAGCTACGATGGGGACAGGCCCCTGGCAGACACACTGCTCCTTGCCCCATCCTGGGCATCCGCTGGGGTTGAGTTGGGCTCACCTTGCAGCTCATGAACCAGGGCTTGGTCGACAATCTCCCCATCCTCTGATAGTTCTTTCCCCTCCTCATTATCATCACCATCATCATCTCCCCAGGTCAGGGGCATGTCACCTCTGTACTTACTCCCAGGTCTACTGTGAGATCCAGTTTGGTAGCCCTCTTGTCTGCCTTTAGATCCTTCTGTTTGCAAAGTGTCAGCAGCTCAGACCTGCTGGGGGTGTTAAAGTTGAGCATATCAATCTCCATATTCAAGAAAAGAAGGTGGGGCATTTAGAAAAGGGAGAAAACAGCCAATGGAAAACTAGGAAGAATTTAAAAAAAAGAGGTGAACTCTGATGTCAAACTATTTATCTGGATTTTTGTGCAGCAAAAATCACTGTATGGTACTTCACAAAACCAAGTCCTGATCCACACCGGTGAGCATCAATGTGGGAAATTGGGTTATTGACTGACATGGCTGCCAGCCCTAGTGAAGCAACAGCTACAATCCCTGGCAGGATAAACCACAAAAAGTCACTAAATTAACCTGTGTTTAATCCTGGGTAGCTTAGCACCAAAAGCAGTCAGAGATAACTTAGAGGCAATGTGTTAAGTATTTATGCAGACAAA
Organism: Triturus cristatus; assembly: GCF_964204655.1. Taxonomy (NCBI): domain Eukaryota; kingdom Metazoa; phylum Chordata; class Amphibia; order Caudata; family Salamandridae; genus Triturus; species Triturus cristatus. Next base: position 451,550,954 of record NC_140584.1, read on the forward strand.
CAGTAATAAAGTGAAAACATAACACAAGAAAAATCCCAAGCCAATTTAGAAAAACAGAGTATATGTTAATAAATTATTTGACACCAAAACAACAAAAATCCAATCAATAGAACCAAAGTTATGATTTTTTTAAGGTTTAGTAGCAAGATCAAAGCGCCAACCACTAATATCTAGTTGCGCAATACTCAGTCAAAGTAAAAAAGATGGTCAATTGCAAAGGAATGTGGGCCGGATGCAATAAGTGGATTGGGCACAGTCGGTGCTTACCTTCAGATCTTGAAGAAATTCTTGAAAGAATGTCCCTAGGCCTGGGTGGGTGAACTCCGCTCCGTTCGCGGAGTTTTTTGAGTTTTCTGCACTCCGCGCTCCACCGAGCTCGCAGAGTGCAGAAAACTCTGCTTCACATAGTGCAGCAGAGTTTTTACCCCACTTGCGCTCACGAACAGTAAGTTTGCAAGCGGGAGCTGCCGCTCCGGTAGAATTTCTACCCGAGCGGCAGGAAGACCAGCGCGAACTGCAGTTCCCACTGCACTCTGCCACTTGCGGAACTCCGCAGACTTTTTTTTTATAACACCCAGGCCTGGTCCTTAGGAGGTGAAGTTCAGCAGGGAAATGGTCTAAGTAAGGCCAAAAAAACTAATTTTAGCAGAAAGATGAAGGGAAGCAGGCAAAATGTTAGGGGGGAAGACCACCCTAAGGCTGACAGGTTAATCAAATTAAGTATAGATTTGGCTTTTATTGCCTTATAGGTGCAGAATGGTTCTGATGATGAGGATGATGCAAGAGTATAGTTTTAGTGAAGGTTTGATTGATTCAGATTATGTTCTTCTGCATCCGTTCAAGAATATCTGTTTAAAGTTATCATTAGATGTATTTTCGGAGACAAGCAGCTGATTATTTCACAGTGTCTATTCTTGTACCCCAGTTTGGGGAGTAGGGTTTGTCTCTCTATAACAATGTCTTCACATTGGCAAATCAGTTGGATCAGATGCCCTATCTACAAAGTGATACAAAACTGAGTAGAAGGTAACAAAGCTGAATTCGACATTTTCTATACAACCCAGTAACCGTGCGGTGAGTATGATATTAAAGGTGCTCATGATTCTTAATGACATAAGGCCGCCTTTGTGCACATTGAGTGGTAGGTAGTGACTGTTGTAATATGGTTGAAGCTCTTGGTGGTAATGGATGTAAAGTTGCTGTTAGTGTCAATGGCAGCAGCAATAACGTGTGTGACAATGTCTGTATTACTGTCCGTGGAAAAGCACAGGTGAGAAAGGGTGATGGGTCAGAGCTTCAGACTAGTTTTCTTATCCTGCACAGTAAGCATATTGAAGAAAGGAGCAATGCCACTGGTATAGGTGTTGCTGTTTCTGGTGGCAGTGACACTTCTATTAGTGGCAAGAGTGTTGTGTGTTGTTTTGAATGACAAAGAGGTGAAGAAATGTGCACTGCTATAGCCAAACCTCTCCTCCTATACATATTGTAAATTCCCTGGGACGTCGTGCATCAGGGTATCACAGGATCAATAATCCAAAAAGACATTTTGATAGCAATATAAAAAAATCATTAGGCAAGAGAGACCAGTGAAGTGAGAGGGGCCTGCAAAATGGTTATTACATAAAAACATTATAAAGCTAAATGTGGTAAGAAAAGTCAGTAGGACATTTAAACCTTCCAGCTTGTCTAGAAAATTAATGATAAGGCCAGAAAAATAAATTTGTATCTGATTCCTACAAAAACAGTCTTCTATAAATCACAGTAATTTTACATTACTTCACTAGCTTGTGATTTTGACAAGCCTTCTAAATCCTACTTTTTCTTTTCACTGTGCTTTTGATAGAAAATTTGTAGAGAAGCGCTCCTAAAGTAAATCAGATTTATGAGCTAAGCACACTCATTCAAAACACACAGGGTTCTCACTGAAACAATACTATATGACTGCCTTAATTGAATCCTAGAAGAGATTACAATCTGTACTGCTGTAAATTCTCTTAACACCAACCAATGAAATTTTGACTTCTGGCTAATAATCCCAGAAGATGTCAGGGAAAAACATGAGAAAACATTTCAAAAGAAATGGTCATGACTGACTAATAGACTCATTCACACACACCAAACTATATACCAAAATCAGAATTAATTTGACCAATTTCCCTGTGTAAAAGGAAAAGCAGAGTACGTTGGACACATCATACATATGTCACAATGTCTTCACAAATTAAAAATACATTTTTTTAATATACTACCCTCAGAATACTATCTTCTGAAAAAAGACACTGAAATGTATACCAGTGCTGCTCTAAAATGGTTTTTCAATTCCTGTACAATCTCTATAAGCGTGAGATCCATAAGCAAAATGTGTGAACTCTACAATTTACTCAACATAAAAAGGGTGCTCTTCAAAATATCAATGTCAATAATGTCAAAAACAAATATTTATATTCCACAACATCAATTAGCAACATATCATTAGGGCAAGCATAAAAAGAGAAGCGTAGATGTACTCCTCTAAATCCACATCTACTTACCATGACAATATGTTGGTGGTCGATAGTGTGGAATTGATATAAGTGCAGGTTAAAATTTCAGTATTATGGTGGAACACAAATATATGTAGGAACATGCATGGCTATGTGTGCATAGATGACTAATCTAACCAAATTATCAATTGATACCTGTAAATGAGAATGCTGAGAAGATAACAAATATAGACTATGTGAATAGCTATATTTAATGAGATTATGAACTCTAATCTAGAATAGAATATGTAAATAGCTATATTTATTGAGGTAATGAACTCTATTCTAGAATATTTGCAGAAATATCTTTTCAAGACCCATTTGGTTTAAAGATGAGACCAAGTTTTATATATGATAATCAGTTAATATGTATCAAATTTACAAACTACAGTAGGTTGGATGGCTACACTGCACCTCTCTGATAATGCCTAAATTATATTTTCTATTTGCTTAGGTGAAGGGTAGGAAACTTACATCCACAAGGGCTGGATCCATGTCACATTTTTAGTATAACCACCAGAGATGGAAACAAGCTCCTTCCATGTCAACTGTGTGTAAATTAATCTTAAATGTATATTTGAATTATTTAGCATAGATGTAACCTTCCCTGACATATATTGGACCCTAATGGCTTACATTTTCTTTGCATGATCACTGCTTTTGTTTTTCACAAAGCAGAGAAATCTGATATGTTTATACTACTTCGCACTAATCACTTAAAATGATACACAAACATTGCACAAAGCATATTGTATGAAATCAAAAGCAAATGCTATCAAAGTGGTCTATTAACAATAAGATAGAGAGAAAAAATCTGTTTTGGAGGCCTCAGAGTAGTCATAAGTTAACGGGCCCCAGCAGTGTCAACTGAGATCTTTTGACCTTTCTGCCCTGGGACCCCCGTCCTCAAACTGTGGACAAGGTAACCTTTTTTCTACTCGATTCTCAGACTAGTAAGGCAGAGGAGTTCAAGGCTGACTCAGGGAGATGCTGAAAGCTAGAGATTCAGAACTACGCAACACCACAAATAACACACAGTAAACCAAAGACCAGTGAGTGTTTTTTCTCTTAAAAGGGAAACGTGCTGCAATACACACAAAACTAATTACAACACGCACAATTACACAGATGTATAAAATGCCAAGTGGAAATATCAACTGGAACCCCACCTAAAAGGCCTCACATTCTAAGGAGCTGTACTCTAAAAAAAGGTCACAGTGTGAACTAACTACATTAATCCAGGCTAGGGGGCCAGATGTACAAAAATTTGAAATTGTGATTTCCAAACTGCAATTCATACTGAATCCCAATTAGGAAATTGCAATTCTTTTTTATTTTATTTATTTTTTTATTGACATTTTCCAACAACCAAATTGCGTTACAATTCAACAGGTCAGCATTTTATCAAATATGTACAGGAATTAAAAGAAGCATAGTCTATACAGTACACACTACCTCTGTGATAATACATGCTCCGTTAGCTCTCCACCAGTACAGGAATGCATATTCATCATATTCCTAGATAATCGTACGGGTCAGCAAATAGCAACAATAAGATAACATTACATTATATATTACCACATAGAGGACTGAAGTTATAACCATCCATCACTATTAAACCCACATGTTCCATAAAATAAGGCTGGGGATCGGACCCCAAAAATAGGTGGAAGACAATACCCCATCATGTCGATGTCTCAATCTGAGTTTCACTCTTATGTGTTTCAACAATAGATTCTTGCTGATGCTGAGCCCAAGTCAGGAATGGTTCCAAGACGTCATGAGGTCAAAGTAAATTGCAATTCTCAATGTAAGAAACCTTAGAAGTCTTAATTAGTGATTTCTAGTATGTCACAAATCAACCTACCTCCTGAATTTTATTGAGGTAAGTCGCAGTTTACAAAACATTATTACATACCAATGCGATTTGGTGTTTGGAAGGGAAGCCCTAACCACACCCCTTCTAAATTCCGATTTGGAAACCCAAATTGAGATTTGATGACAAGTTACTGAATTGCAATCAGCCTTTTGTACATTTAAAAATGCTTTTTTGCAGTCACTAATGGCCTGATTCTGTAAATCAGGACTTTGCAACCTCCCAAAAAGGTTTGTACTTGTGGCTCCAGATCCAGTAGGTCGGAAACACTGTGAAAGGTTTGTGTGCCAGCAGGCCCTAGCCCCAAAAACCACAGTACCCCCGAATACTGACATAGCAAATTATGCAAGGTATGCACTTATTAAATGTGAAACCTATTGACTTTGACTACAAAAACTCACCCCTATGAGTTTCTTGCTCAAGGAGGAGTGCCTCCTAGACGTCACTAACTTTCCCTTTGGAGGTTTCTGGTGGCAATTTTTTCTCAGTGCTTGTGGTGCACTTGTGGGTGCCTGCCACTACTTCTCATCGTTCCCAGAACATAATTCACTACTTTTGTGGTACTCTGCACTTCACATTTCCAAATTGCATTGTAATATGCCAATCTGTTAAAGACCCATTGGCTAATGGGAACTTCCCCATCTCTCAGGCATTTCTCTTTTAGATATGTGTTACAGCTGCGTGTACAATTGTTTTCTGTTGGGTGCCCCCGAGCCCTTTGATGACGCACCAAAGCTCTCAATGCTGGGATCATATTGCGTGTCCAAGCCATGTGGTCTATCAACTTTCCCTGATGCCTGACACTTAGATTTTCTACCGGGTGAGGGAAATACTGCAGTGTCTCTCTCTCTCTCTCTCCTTTTTTCACTCTCCCCATCGCTGCCAGCGTCCTAATAATAGGGAGGTGAACAGAGTGGCAACAGAAACATTTAGCCCCCAAGGGAGCCCCCCACAAATCAGGGATTTGATGTTGAGGCTTGAGGGCTGGCATGAGGCCCAAGAAATGAACCTTCTGCACCCTTGAACAACTGGCACACTTTTCATGGTCCTCTCCCCTCTATAGAGGGGGGCAATTAAAAAAAATTCACTGTTGAGCTTTTTGACCAACGTTTTCACAGACTCGACAGGCGTGGTTAGCTAATTCCACTTGTGATTTTTCAACCCTGCTGAAAAACTAGAAACGGTGGTTAGAGGTGGTTATTTTGTCTGTGAACATTTCTGGCTCATTAGGTCGAATCATATGGGGCTTTCTTCTCCAAGCTCTTTTTAGCACACCCAGGTCCTCCAGACCCCCAAAATGTGGCCACTTATTATTTTTTACCTTTCTAAATCTTCTGGCACTCTTGCTCTCCCTTCTTCAGGAGTAGGAAAGTTGTGGGAGCAGCCCCTGCACTTACTGATCTTTCTATTAATCTCATGACCTGGCATCTTCCTGGCAGAGACCCCACATGGTTCTCAAAGCAGACCACTCTTCATGTCTGCACTCACCAGGCAATAAGGGTATGTGCAACTTGCGTAATTGCTGTAGCGTAATTATGCGAAATTACAGAAAAATTACATAAGATTATGTGGAATTATGCGAGAAGCGTAACCCAGCATTTACTGCTATTTGTTGGTGCCAATTGCACCCATGCATCCAAAATGGACCTGAGGATGCATTTTGCTCTAAATAGCGCTAAATGCAACATAACATGATCAGCATCACCCACTCACCCAGTTGGGTATTCTTGTGCTACTACAGTAAGATTTTTGTGTCAAATTACTTACAATTATGTGAACAGACATAATTGTATAATGTTTGGTAATTTTGTGTCAAAAAGGTATAGTGAAATTTCTGAAATTACTCTAATAACTCTGGCGTAATTAAAATTTCACCCAGGCCTATGAAGCACCCAAGACTTCAGCCACTTGCAGGATGCCTGTGGGTCCAGCAGGAGCCAGTAATACCTTTTCTTGGGGCATCCGCCAGCCCACGGAAGTCCAACTGGGCATTTCCAAGGATTCTCAGCAAGCCCACCATCTAATGACTCTTAGAGGGATTCAGGGAGCAAGTGCTATTAGCCTCTGTGAGAGAGTCTACCAAAAATCCAAGAGGTATATTCACAAGAACGTGTGATAACTACCGCAAGAGTAGCGTAACGCAACTTTCAATATCGCAGCCCATCGCGGGAAAATAACCCCGTGACAACATGGGATTCACAACAAGGTGGTAGCATGCGATAGTCTGCCGAAACCGCTGACAATATCTGCGATATAACCACTTCGATGGAGATAAAAACACAAACCACAACACCAAAAAACCTGTGATGGGTCAAAGCGCGATGAGGAAATCGGCGATAAACAGCGCCAGGCCTGCAACACACACCTGGCAGGTGGGAAAAATCCCCATAAGAGCAGAAAAACACCCACACACAAACTGACCTACACCGAAGCACCATGGAGGCAGCCGGAGCAGGCGCAGAGGACGAGCGCAACCCCACAAGCACCCCGGACGACCAGCCTGGGACCTCAGGGACAGGGAAGGACAAGGGCAAGAAGACGAGAAAGACGAAGTTCAGCCCGCAGGCGAACAGGATCATAGTCACGGAGGTGATGGAACACAATCAACAACTCTTCGTCACCTCCAACGTGTCACTGGGCACCAAAACTGGAATATATCTAGATATCGTCAACAAGGTGAATGCTGTTGGAGAGCACAAGAGGACAATGGACGAGGTCAAGAGACGATGGAATAACATCAAGCGGAAGACCAAGGAGAAACTCTCCTCCAACCAGAAGGCAGTAACGCAGACTGGAGGTGGGGGCCCAGTGCCACAGCTGGAGCTGGATGACATGGAGGAGCTGGTGTCGACAGTCATCAGTGTGGAGACTGTGGCTGGAGTCGGTGGACCGGACACTGCTCGACAGGACACAACACAACCGCAACAGGGTGAGTGACCACCAGGTATTTGGGGGGACGGTTGGAGATGGGCACAATGGCACACATGCACTATCAAGCAGAGCACAGTGCACACCCACAATGACTCTGGGTCATCGCCCAGATATACAGACTGTCACAATGTACAATGCCATGCTGTCTGAATGTCAACCTGTACCATGCGTCTACATACATGTGGACACATTGTAATACACAATCCCCCCTTCACATTGCAGGGGCACCCGTCAACACCTCCTGCAGAGCAGTCCCAGCTCACAGATGACAAGGAGGACAACGTCAGCATTGATGTCCAAACCATCCAAGACATCATTGACCTCATCTGCCACTCACCCACAGCCCGGCACCCTCCCAAGACCTCCAGGAACAACACATGGCCTTCCAACATCATGTGCTGGAGTGCCAGATGGAGACGGCTGAGCAGGTGCGGGTGGGCTTCAGCATCATGGCTGCCACACTGGATGCCATCCTCGGGTGTCTATGTCCGCCCCATGGTCTCCAACAAGCCCTAACTGACATCGCTGGAGTCATGACGCGGAGAGAAGAACACCTGTCCGCTCAGAGTGGCTCCAGCAATGCCAGCCGTGAGCACGCACACATTCGGAGGCTCATGGAGGACATGGTGCGGATGGAGGCAGAAAGGATGGCAGCCACCGCTGCACATCATCGAAATGTAGCTGGGATCTATCATGCCCTACAGACCTTCACCATAGCATTGCCGCCACAAGGCATGGCGCTGATGAATGCTGCTGCGCCCACACATCCACATCCCCGCCCCCTGGTGTGTCAGTACCTCCCAGTGCGGCAGCTGGATCCACTCAGGCCCCAGATGTGTCAGTGGCACACAGTGCGGCAGCCGGATCCACTCAGGCCCCTGATGTGTCAGTGGCACACAGTGCGGCAGCCGGTTCTGCAACACCCACAGGTGGGCCAGGGCACACACCTGCAGATGAGGACGTGGATGGGACTGTGGTCAGAAGGACCAGGCACTAGCATTCATCACCGCCACCTGGCCTCTCTCTGCTTGGTCCCGCACATGGCCTCATGACCTTCCACTGACCCATGATACACTCCGATGCACTCACCTTGGACAGCAACATGGACTGCCACTTCCGGATTGATGCCCAATGACACGGCGACCAGGCTGCGGACTGTACCCTTCCCTTCAGCAGGACTTGTCATTCCCGTATGGACTCTGGCTGGCCCTCCACGGGCCCATATTGTGTAGTGTGCTGGCCATTGCCCTGAACCGCTCCAGCTGCATAACTGCACTGGGTGTGCAATAAACATCCATTGACGCACTGCTGTGTCATGTCTATCATCAGTCATGTATGCATGTGCGGATGAATATAGGGACAGTGATTTCCCTTGCCTCAATGATGCGCATCCTGTAAGATGCCAGTCAGAGGGTGCTACATTGCATTGTGTGTACCGGGTCACGTGGATACTACAACTTGGACACAGGCATCACTCACTTCCTTGTCCGGACATGGAATGAAACACGCCCAGAGCCCACGTGTCATTGTGGCAAACCCTGCGCTGGTCCAGCGTACGGCAGGCCAGACCACTTTGTTTACGCTACGAGAGGGGGCCCTCATTGCAACCCGTCGCAGACGTACTCGCTGGTGGTGTGCAGGTCACTGGTCTAGTTGTCAGCATGTCACAGCCACTCCCTGAGGGCAGGTATGTACGCACACCACACCCACCCGGCACAGGCGTCACAGGCCATGTGACTCCACCAAGATAAGGGGCTGACAATGTCACATTCTCCTCTGCCCGTGGTGACTGGATGACGGATGCCACGGTGCCCAATCATAAAGGGCACAAGAGTATTGTTGCGCACAGGGCTAGTGGAATCCCAGGCCTGTGTACAGCACGGGCCGACCACCACGTGGTGCTGACTGGGGTTGCACAAGGTTAGTCGCACCTGGCACATTGCGGCAGGCACAGGCACCCTGCCACGGGACGGTGACTTTGGGTGCACTGAGTCAGTAGCACCTTAAGCTGCTGAGCGGGTGGGCATCCTGCGATGAGGCCCCATCCCTGCGGTCAGGCCAACTCAGGTTTCGTGTGCCTTGCTGGACCACAGTGTAGGCCAGAGCCAGCGGGCAGTGCGGGCCTACCGCCACGTGGCCTCACTTTCGGGTCACAGACTAAGCGGCACCCATCGAGCTGATCGGGTGTGCAAAAGACACACAATTGATGTATGTAATGCTGAACAAAGAAAAACTGAGCGGGTGTGCAGCCTGCGATGTTGCCGGGTGCACTGGTATGTCCTCAGTCATGGAGTATTCAAGACCCAGCAAGACACGTGAGACCTGGTGGCCTGCGGAGCGTGGCTGCATGGTGTGGAGGGTGGCATGTCCGCGGGCCCCGGGCTTGTGGCTTGCAGCGGCACGTGGTGGGATATTCTGTCTACACACCGGTGGCGGAAGGTGAGCAGTGAGACCTGGGTGTGCATGGGCGGGCATGCTCCGTGGGCGGTGGGGGCCATTGTGATGCCTCTGCCTGGGTGTACAGGGGCGGGCAGGTGCTGTTGTCTTGTGCGAGTGTGTGTACTGTGCCAGTCATGTATCTAGACTCTGTTTCAGATGACGGCTCTGACTCAGATGTGTGACCTATTGGACTGCACAACATGCCGGCAAGTGGTTGGAAACACACCGGTGGCAGCAGGTGAGTTGTGTGGCCTGGGTGCGCAGGGGCGGCTCTCTCTCTTCTTCTCTCTCTCTGTCCCCCTCTCTTCTTCTCTCTCTCTCTCCCCCTCTCTTCTTCTCTCTCTCTCTCCCTCTCTTCTTCTCTCTCTCTCTCTCTCTCCCTCTCTTCTTCTCTCTCTCCCTCTCTTCTTCTCTCTCTCCCTCTCTTCTCTCTCTCTCTCTCTCTCTCTCTCTCTCTCTCTCTCTCTCTCTCTCTCTCTCTCTCTCTCTCCTTAGCTCTCTCTCTGCCCTTTGATGTGCCCAGGGCACAGCTTCTAATCATGTTTTCCGTCTTGCAGGCTGTGACCTACGGACTGTCCTGTGGGGAGCTGCAATGTGTCTTCATTTGATTTTGGTGTTCATTTTAATAAAGTTTTTTTGGTTGCTTCGGAAATGAATGTGTGATGCGTATTTCTGTGTCGACACATGCATTTCAAGTGGTGTGATTGTGCGACATCATGCAGAATAATTGGTGCATGTTTTTGTGTAGCTGATGTGGCATGTCTTTGTTAGGGGGGTGCCACGGAGGGGTGGTCCAGGGGGTGATGTCGGTGGGTGTTGGGTGTCCGGGCCGCATGATGTGTGGCTCCATGGCATCTGTTGCACTTCCGATGTGGCCCTGGGCTGGTGTCCCTTTTGTGGTGCTGGCTGCCATCCGACTTAACACCAGGTCAGAGCAGGTGTAGATTTCCTGGTGCTAACGCGCCTTATCGCCAGTTTTGTGTTCTTATCGCTGATCTGTCTTGGTCGTTGAGAATGTTGAGGTGTGGTGTTGTCGCGGCTTTTGGCACAGGAACGCCTACTCTGCATCTCATTAGCGATAGTTGTGGGGATCCTCTGTGGCGATGTTTTTTGCGGCTGCTATCGCGGGTAAACTGGTGCTGTGGGCTGTTAGCACCAGCTTGTGAATGGGGAGGTAAATTTATCATGACTTTGGCTGCGATAAAGTGCCATTAATTCGGCGATACTTCCTTGTGAATATGACCCCAAGAGTACAGGTCCAGAGTAGAAAACTCAACACTTGAGACAGGGTTTATCTGAAGGACTGGTTGGTTCTTCTTTTTCTGGTGTTCCCAACCCCTCTTCCCTATGTGGTATTTAAATATGACGATAGAGAGTTCCTAATTGGCACTTCCAGGGATCTGCTCACTTTCAGTTCAACCACTTTGCACAGCATTCTGGGAAATCAAAAGAAGGTGAGCACCACTACAATTACAATACATCTCTCCTCTGAAACAAGACATGCTGATTCAGGTCTGGCTTCTTCCCTCCCCTGGCTTCTTCCTGCCGCCCAAGGTGTCAAAGTAAACCCTTGTGGTGGCTGAGCTAGAAGTCTGCCTGACCTCGTTTTGTCTCATATGATTTCTTCACAGGGAAGTGTTTATGATCAGTTTATGTTTTTTTCCCCTGTTCTCTTCCATTGCCAGAGGAAATCTAACCTCTGTAGGATGAGCTTATTGTTTCAGTGGTGCTTTATTTTGCCAGCTGGGCCACAATGTAAATAACCCGTACAGCAGGAATGATAAAAATCTGATACCCACTAAGTCTGGCTCAGGGAAATATATACAATTTGGAAAGAGATGGAAAAACTCATCTGGATGTAAACAGATTCTGTAATTTCAGTTTGTGACCAAGGGCCATATGTATCAAAATCCTCTTTTGAGATTCTCAAATAGCGTTTTTTTGCGAATCGCTATTTGAGAATCGCAAAATGCTATGTATGTAGGAATTGCAATAAATTTTGCGAATCCTACATATTCCTTAATTGCGAATCTCAAATTGCGATTCGCAATTAAGGAATACCTCCCCATTCATTCCTATGGGCCTAGAGGCCCATGGGAATGAATGGGAAGACATTCTCAATTTGCGATTAGCAATTAGAGAATCTCATCCTACCTACCATGCAGACACCCTTGTAACATGATGTAAGGGTGTCTGTGTTGGTTCTAGCCAGCCAGTGCTACAAAAGGACATGACTGCACTGTATGATGGTAAATACAGTGCATTCCTGCACTTTCTCTTTAACGCAGTGCAACAAGGTGGCTTGCGCGTAGCACTGGATGAAAGAATGACAAGTCTTTTCCCTAAGTCTCTATGCACGCAACCAAAAATGCTAAGATGCTAAGATGTTGTTTGAGTTGTGTTGCTGTCTAGTGCATGAGTTGTTGAAATACTTTGTTGTGTGCAAATATTACTAAAACATAAATGTCACTATAATATTTTAACAATATAATTCACATTATATGATGCATATGTTATCCATTACTTTGTAGTGCCTTTATGTTCCTTTATGTTCCTTTTTGAAACCTGATTTTTCCATTAAAACCAGCATGAAGATTCTTCAAATGTGGTTAGCAGTAAAATGATAGGAAAGTGAGTATTATATATTTTCACAGAAGACAAATAGCATGATAATTAAATACTGTACTCATAATGCCACCATCCATTCTCCTAATAGTAATAGGCTTGGGAAGGTAAACGTTTAAAGTAGAGAAATATATTACTGACCAGTTGTTACACTCATCCCGTACAACAGAGCCAGACTTGTAAGAGGCTCCATGATAAATACAAGGGCATTCTGAAGGTGTGACACAAACTCCATTTTCATAAATTAGACCTAAAAAGTTGAAACAAAAGATGCAGTTCAGATTAATGTTTTACATGATAAAACCTTCTTGAGCTAAATTAATGACCTTGGGTGCGGCAGTCCAATTCATTCCAGCTGTTTATTGAACAAGTGCCATTCATAACAAGACGTCAGTATTAGTCTCCATGCCATGCAGATGCAAAGATCACTGAGCATTTAAAAAAGGAGCACACTGAAGGTCCCTAGCAACCAGTGCTTCAACACCAAATCACCTACAGAAAGTTAGCCTCACTTTACTTCCTTGAATCTATAGGCACTCTCCATCTTAATTTAATGAACTTGTGTGTATCTGTATTTATTTCTTCTGGATATGCTCAATAAAAAATAAATAAAAAAATAAAGAATCTATAGGCAGATGTGGACGAGCATTCAAAGCCTATCTCAGGTCCTGATTGGTGAATTAGGTACAGTGCCTCACATCTATCACAGTTACAATGAAGATGTGAATGTTCAGCCATAGTTTTGTAATAATTCGACTATTTTGCAATGTCTTATGTAGGAAATTGGGTTATTAGTTGTGCCGGATGTGAGGCCTGCACAAGTAATAGGTCCACAATGTACCCTTACGGGGAACCAAGCACACCATTGTAGCACTTGACTCTATTAAGGTAGTGAAGCAGAGCAGTCCAAGGCTCACTCAGGGAAGATGTTGTGGGCTAGTAATCACCATTCGCTGGCATGCAAAATTGACATTCAGTACATGATTGTCCAGTCGGTGCTGTTTCTTTAGAAAAAGGAAAAGTAAATTAGGCTCATTGAAATATCAAAGATGACATTGCATAATCACCTTTGAACCCCTAAAAGGCTCTTACATACAAATAAGGTAAGTCTATTGGCTTGGTCAAATGTTCAAGATTAATGAACAACATGTAAAAAACATGACCATTTTGTATATAAATGAAATCATCAAAAATAACCATGTGTAAATGCACTTATTAATGTTAATAAAGCATATACACCTTGATCAATATTTACTGTCAACACTATTATGTCAATAAAGCATTTTAAAATGAACAAAACATGTGTGTAGGCTTTATATGTACTTTCAAGCCATATAAAAAGCAATTATGAAAACAGCTTCGTCTGTCTAGTCTCCCTGCCCAGTGTGAAATTGCGGGACATTGCAATTGACCTTGCAATAGGCTATTGGGTCTTTATATGATAAGTGCATCCAACGTAGAAAGTTGGGTCCAAATCCCATGCACTTGAGCTCTCCAAACATGTAGGTCCATTCCAGGGTGTCGAATGCCATTGAGGCATCCATAGACAATACCATTGTGGATATCTCGTAGTTTCTGGAACCCGCCATTACCCTGTACAGCCTATGCAGGTTAAGGCATGAAGCCAGATTGATCAGGATGGACCAAGGAAGTGATCACCTGGCAAAGTCTATTTGCGAGATGCTCAGCAAGGACTTTGATTTCTACATTGAGGAGGGAAATGGGATGATATGAGCTGGTGGCTTCCTGGCTTTATGTATTACGACTATTGTTTCAAGTCATTGATCCACAGGGAGCACACTCATCTTCCGCGCTTCCCTCCACATTTTAAATATCTGAGGTGTCAGTTTGGAGACCAGACATTTATAGAGTTCGATAGGGAGACCATTGGGTCCTATTGCCTTGCCAGAGCTCAGTGATCGCAGCACCTGGTCCTTCTTGTGCGGTTCAATGTCTGCTTCCAAAAAGGTTCTGTGTTCTTCTGTAAGAGTGGGATTTTTATGCCCTTCAGGAAATCCCCAATGTCCAAGGGTGACCAATGTGTTTTGGGTGAGTAGAGATTTGCGCATAGTATGGTGCAAATGCCTCCACTTTAACCTCGGGATCAGAAATGGTGTCGTCCAAATCAGTGGTAATGTGTGAGACCCATCCCCTTGCTGGGTATCTCTTTTCGAGCCATGCAAGTAGCTTCCCCGTTTTGTTCCGCACCTCATAGAGACATCTTTGAGACAAGATATGGGAAGCTCTTGCCCTGTCCTCCAGTCGGTCTCTATATTCCTTCTGTTTGAGGTGGAGGGCATATAAGCTGTCTTTATTCATCTCATGACATCCCACTCTCTCTAAAGTTCTCATGCCACTCTCCATTGTAATGAGTTGTGGTTGTCTGTCCTGTTTCCGCCCCACTATTGCGAAGTACTCTCGGCCTCGGATGACCACCTTGTAGGTCTCCCATAGCATCTAGTGAGAGTCAACCGATCCCTCAATGAGTTCAAAGTAGGAAGTCGTGGCATGGGTCAAGTCCATGTTGAAATTGGTGTCCTTAAGATGCCAGGCGTTGATAGGTCGCGGACCGCAGGTTATATTGGCACACCCCTGTATCTATAGCCACACCGGGGAGTGATCTGAGATCGCCCTGGCCAGGTGCTGGGCCTTGGCGGCTCGTGCCACGTGGGTGGATTGAGTGAAAATGTAATTTAATCTGCAACTGCTGAGGTGGACCCCATATAGGAAGGTATACAGGAGTTTTGTCGGGTGTTGTGAGCGGCAGGTGTCGGAAAGGCAGAGGACAGTGACAAAGTCGGACTGGGTTGGATCCCAATGGCCTGTACAGGCTTGGGAGTATTTGTCCAATTCAAATGAGAAGCAGCGCATTAAAATTGCCCCAAATGAGTAGGATCTCTTCCTGTAGCTGAAGCAACATCTTGCCCAGGCTCTGGCGCGTAAGACGGTGAAGTCGGGGGGACAGAGACAAAGCATCGATTTGATTCTGATCCCCTCCCAAGTACCCGTCTGCACCACGTAGTTCCCTTAAAGGTCAACCCAGGCCTTGTGTGGAAGATAGGGAGTCGAGTTTGTGACAAGGATACCCACCCCCAGTGAGTTGGCTATGTAGCCCGAGTGTGCCAACATGGTGCATCACCTATAGACATTGCTTTACAAGTGTTGCCTAGTAGGGGTAACAATACCGCATCAAGTGCATGTTTTTGAATGAATTGGTGGACCATACCCCACTTCATCCTATTGCTGAGGCTGTTTATGTTCCTCAACAGGATAATTAAGCGAGTACAGGGGCTAGAGGGGAGTGACATGGTGTGTGTTGGGAGATAAGGCGCTAGCCCCACAAAGGAAAGATGGACCCCAGGTGGCGTAGTTGAATAGTACTCTATTGCTTCTCACTTTCAAGTCAAGTAACTCTTAAAGATCATTGGCCCCCCAAAAGGGATGAACTTCGCAAAAGGTCAAGATCTTAGGCTTATTTTGCTCCTGGTTGCAAGCTCAAGCCACCGGGAGCAGTTTTAGCAGGCCTCCTCACCCCCAATGTGGTGTAATCTGAAGGGAGCTGGTTCCAATGGCTCTTGTGCCAGCTTTCCTCCCAGTCTTTTTCTCTGGGCGCAGAAGGTCATGGCTTTTCTCCAACTGGTCCACAGTCAATGTCCAACTAGGCAAAGTCCTTAGTCCGTTTTGAGCATCTGGGAGTTCCTTCTTCCAGTGGTTCATGGCTGTTGCAGTCACAGGGTCCAGCAGAGAAGAGCAGAGAAACACCAACCAAGACAGAGCTCTCCTCTTGATCAAGTCTTTTTAAGTGGGGTCCGAAAGTCCTAGAAACAAGGCACCTTTGGCCTATCCTGGGGTGCCATATCACCTTTCCGGCCCTGTCTCAACACTCCTGCATGCATATCATAGTGTGACAGTTCAAAATGGTGTACCCAAGAGTCACTGGTCACATCTCCTTTGGGGGTCTCAGCTCCACCCATCGCTGATATCACTGCCAGGACCTTTACCACCAAATCTTCAAAGGAGGGGCACCCTCCTGTGTTGGCATCAGAGGTCTGGGCTCCCCCCTTTGTTCAGTGGGCTTGGGCTAGCCCATCTCTGGTACAGTGTGACAGTTGATTGATTGATGCAGATCCTTCAGCTCCACCCCTTTCATCCTCAGGAGCTGAGTGAAGCACTGTTAATTGCTCACTTTACCTAGGGAGTCCTTTGTTCTTACTGCTGGAAAAATAATGAATTATCTTTTTTAAAATAGGGTGACAAAAGGCCAGGGCTTTGATCCCCAGAAAGTGCACAGTTACTGGGCTACACATGACAGGAGTCTTACACATGCAGCGCTCCCATGTGTGCATATGCTTCTGTACACGTGCGCACAGGTAACCAGCCAAATGCTATAAACCACATGTGACAGTGGAGAGCCCTCCACTGGCACACAAGGGGAAAGAGAGGTTAGGACGTGGATACCTCCTCCCAACTAGAAATTCACTACCAAATTTGTATCCAGAACAATCGAAGCTCTAGAAACTGAATAAATCCTTAAGTAGCGTACACCGCAAAAAGCGGGAAGGAAGCAATTCCTTTTTGTTTCTTCAACCCTCACACACCCTATTGGTGTCATGCTTCATCATCGGATTCACCCTGACTCCTAAAGGTCTGGGTGGGCTCAAACATATCTCAGGGAGCTCTTAGGAGATGTAGGCCAGGGGGACGTGAAGCACTGTTAATTGCTCACTTTACCTAGGGAGTCCTTTGTTCTTACTGCTGGAAAAATAATGAATTATCTTTTTTAAAATAGGGTGACAAAAGGCCAGGGCTTTGATCCCCAGAAAGTGCACAGTTACTGGGCTACACATGACAGGAGTCTTACACATGCAGCGCTCCCATGTGTGCATATGCTTCTGTACACGTGCGCACAGGTAACCAGCCAAATGCTATAAACCACATGTGACAGTGGAGAGCCCTCCACTGGCACACAAGGGGAAAGAGAGGTTAGGACGTGGATACCTCCTCCCAACTAGAAATTCACTACCAAATTTGTATCCAGAACAATCGAAGCTCTAGAAACTGAATAAATCCTTAAGTAGCGTACACCGCAAAAAGCGGGAAGGAAGCAATTCCTTTTTGTTTCTTCAACCCTCACACACCCTATTGGTGTCATGCTTCATCATCGGATTCACCCTGACTCCTAAAGGTCTGGGTGGGCTCAAACATATCTCAGGGAGCTCTTAGGAGATGTAGGCCAGGGGGACTTATAGCTAAAAATCCTACTACGTTCCCCAGGTATCCCTTTTATTTCCGGAGATATTAAAAAAGGCAAAACTGGTCTTTTTGGAGGTTATGATCCTATGACCCTAATAATCTGCCAACATGTTTTAGCCCATAAAAAATGGCCAGATTAGCCCTGGGTTTTCATCAGGACACAACAAACATTTCCTCCCTGGTGCTGAACGAAAATTATCCTATATATTTATATTGAAGGTACAGAAAGCTGTCACCTTCGTGAAAATAATGGGGAGTATACTTATCTCCCTTCTGAATGTACGTAAAGATTCCGCCCAATTTGAGGGGAAAAAATGTTTCTCATGGATCACCGGAAGGGTAGCCTTGTAGTCAAACGTACTTCAAAGGTCCTGCCCCATAGTATACCTAGTTGGTATCCGTGTTGCCAGGAAACACGGAATTGAGCGGAATTTATATGTACATCATGAATACAATAAATAGAGATAATTAGGCCTGGTTAGCCATCGCCCTTATTTGGTAGGAGTCATGGGCTACACTTGTTCATATCACATTAACTCAAGTAAATTAGGTCTCTTTGAATGGGACTGCTATATATCATCTAAAATCCTGTAAGGGCTACCCTAGCACACTAATTTTCTTCTGAAACTCATGAGCCAGTCAAAGGATAAAGTTGTCATGCCTCGTTCCTGCTATGCTGTTTGGCCAACTCTTCTGAGGCCCTTGGGGCATGTGCAAATTCCCCCCCTTTACTATCTGCAGTCCTCTTATTTGTCCTGTGCAAATGGCCTCCTTCCTGTCCCTTTATTATGTTTTTTGGCATATTGTACGAGATTTCGCAAGATCTCACTTCACTCACAAGCTTGGTGGCCATCTTAGTTTGGGCATGGCCTATAGATTCTGTCCCATCCTGCCAGAATCTGCATGTTTTTGGTATTCCCACAGAGAGGTCCTCGTGCAGGAGTCTCTGTGCTTCCCACATCAAAATCCCTGTATTCACTTTTTTTCTCTGATCCTATCCTCGGTGGCGGCATCCACCTCCCAGGCTGCTACCCCCAACTCTACACTAAATGCTTGTTTCAGTCCTGCATACTTTTGCTGCTTTTCCGCCCTTTCCTGGACAGTCCCTAGTTACAGTGGCGGCTTCCACCTCTCCGTCTGTCCACATCCAGCTCCATTGTGGTCTCTGGCTTCAACTTCTGCAGTAATTACCAGAGTCTTTGCAGTAAAAACAAAGAATTACGAGGGATTACTCCAAACTATTTCCCATGGTCAGTGTTCTGAACCTTCTATCTGTGAGTCTAACTGGGAATCCATTTGTTCTACGAATGGACATTTTTCTGTTATTTCTTTTTAATGTTTTGGAGCTGCCTGTTGACTTGAATCCCTCTTGCCAAGCCCTTGGATGCTTGAGACTCTTTATTATTTTACCTGCTTCAAGGAAGCATCTCTACAAAGGTGTTCATTTCTGGAGACTTCTGATTCCTATTAAGGTCTTCATGGTATATCAAGTCGGAAACAACTATATACATGATCTCTTACCAGTCAGACGAGTGCTCTCAGAATGCAGACAATTTGCAAACGTCTGAGCACCGTGGAACCTTCTTCTCTCTCTCATTTTTCAAATCCCACCATCCCCTGGGGATTAATCGATGGAGCCTGTGGTATAATACAAGAGTGTTAGGGGTTGGTCAACGGGCGATTGGGTGGACTCTTTTTGCTCCTGAAGATTTTGGGATTTAGGTGAGTGGACTCTGACAACAGTGACAGTAGCTCCCATTATCAGAATCTCAGTTTTGGCTCCATTTACAAAAAAGGCTCCTTCATCAAGAGAAGCAAGTGGTCCATGCAACAGGTGATATTTGTTGAATTGTTACATCCTTTGTTAAATTGAAAGAAACATTGTCTATTGTCTGAATATATCTGGAATTTCACATGATACTGTTCAAGTAGCTCTGCCACGAAATGCATTGTCAACGATTGAGAGAAGATCGTAGGGGAGAGATGCAAGATACAACATGTGTTGACGATTCAGCTGACACAATCCTAATTTTTGATTATGGTTGATGAGAAAGTTTTTGATCCATTAAAAATCAGGTCTTGTTATATCTGTATATTTTTACAGGACTTCTTCACAGAACTGTATGTGTAATTGTAATATGCCACTACTTGGCTGAAGAATATAAGGGCCTTTTGGTCCTTATCTATGGAGAAAAGGAGCTCCTCCTTGATTTCATCTTACTCCTATTAAGCACCCCTCACAGGCATTAATCTTCTCTGCTTATTATGGAGATGGTTGAGTCAGATACATTCTTGCAGTTGCCTCTTTACCTCCTTTATTACACATTTGTTTTTCATCAAGGGGAAAGTGTAACATTTCAGGTGGCCTGGAACATTTCTGGGTTGGGAGAAGAGCTTGTCATTATTGCTGTTTCAGAGCTTCTGAGTGAGAAAATAAATGAATATTTTTGAAGGTTTTCTTCATATGATTAGGAACCTCATAATTGTGTTTGGTGTAGTAACCTTGTTGGATCTTTTGATAATTATGTGATATCCCCTCTTGCATACCATTCAACAGGTTTTGTGCTATGCGGTCTGAGACTTGCCATTCAGATTGCAAGTAACACAGTGCAGCTCTGCTCCGTTCTCTTTTTGTACTTGTTAGTTGATTCTATCCCCATCTCAAACTTTCTAGATTTGACAAGTGCTAGGATATCTAGACAAGATGATATGTTTTGATAGATGTTGTCTATCACGGTTTCTATATTTGTTGTGAAGGACAGTCTGGTGTTAGTTGCAATGCAAGTTGGTTCAAACTACTCTTTGCTTAGGGTCTTGAAGTGAATGAAAGGGATGAGGGTCGCCGTTGTTTTGTAGGTGGCCTGTATACTGGTTTGGTCAGGCTGATTTAGGTAAGTGAGTTGTGTATGTATGTGATCCAAAGTGTTTCCAGCTGCATGCTTTTGGTCACTCACTGCTTCTTTGAAGCCAAAGGCCTACATGTTCTCAAGGATGTCCATCAGAGAATTAGAGACAGTGATTTCAATCCACAACCTAAGTCTCCCACCATCAACATTGTTGTTGGCATTGCTCTTTGAATAGGATGTCAATTCCAGGAATCTCCATGAATGGGTGGGGCATGCCAAGTGGGCAGTGGACAATAGATCTTGTTACAATGGAGGAGCATTAAAGTTGGTTGAGAATCAGGCAGCTCGACACTTGAAGGAAGACTGTGCTGGCTTGAGATGACTGCAAAAGATAGCCCAGAAGAATAAGCCTGGGTGACCTCTTCTACCTGTCTCGCTCTCTGTCTTTCAGGTGAGGGACATCAGGGATGTATGTCTTCCAAGGAAAACTACCTTCAACCTCAGCCAGAAATGCACCCACAGAAATCCCTTAGCATAACTCAGCAGCGAAATAGAACACGACAACCATTCCTGACACTTCTGTACTTATTCAAAAATCATCATTCACAACCTCCAATTATGCTGCAATTTCAAATGAAGTACACGCATCACAATTGTACGGACCCTAGCTATGAAAACACACTCCTAAAAAACACTTATGCCGATACAAACCTCAGAACAATCTACACATTCATTGTTCTTGATTTAGTAATTTGAAAGAGAGAAGGATCTATGTAAATAGGCCAAATACTAAGATGAAAGGCAACAATGAAAACACAAGATGGTTAATATACTATAACACAGTAATACATTATGTGACAGCTGCAAGATTACACTTCAAATTGAAAAGATCTTTGACTGTGCATCACACTGATTAGGCTCATATTTAATTATGGAAAGTTTATGTGTGTTGAATGCTGATAAAATTTGGTCATTATACCAAGTAACAAAGCCAACAGTTTGCACCATGCAAAGAAGAATTGATTTTAGAATCAAGGTTATGGGACTGAAATACATTATTAACTATATATGTGGATTTACCAGGTGGAATCCTTTGCGACTTTGTCCTTTACTCTTCTCATTAATTTATATTTATATTTCATAATCGTGATTATTGTTTACTACCCCTCCCATGACAACATTACAGCAATTAGACACATTTTTTCCTGTACCTCCACCATGGGTTTGGGGCCTTGTTGTTAGAGGTAGACTGCCATTGTAAATGTGGGGAAACAGGCATTGGCGTAACACCAATGCAACACACATCCTGTTTCGTAGTATTGAAACTGCTGACACACCCCTTATTTTCTGCTGTATCTACAGTAAAGGATGTTGGAAATCTAGATATGATATTTGTTTGTGCATATGATGTTTACAATACAGAACAAATCTGTTGTTACAAAAATCCTCTGAAATCTTTACAAACTGATTATAATGATTCATTTCTTTCCTGTTTCATGCTAACCATAAGCTTACCATTAATCAGGCTGTACATCTTTCTTTAATTCAAGAATCATGATACATTTTACAATACAGAAGGAGGACAGCAGTACACTTCTTCACCTCCCAGCACTGGTCACCCCTTATCATTATGGTAAATGCAGTTCACTTTAAACACTTACTTGAGTTTTCGCTGAAGTGTTTCACCAAAGCTGGTGTAGGTTAGTGCTGTGAATCTGTAGACACATGTGTTTCTGGATATTATCCTTCATCAGTAGAGATAAAAAACTAAATTCATCTGGGTTCGCTGAGAAAGCTGCCACAATTATCTCAGGTCTCAGTACCTCTCTCTGGCACACAGGTGCATCTCCAAAAGCTTGTCAGCTCAATGGCTCAAGGTCCCCTTTTCAGACATAAGGGGGATGAGAGCACCCTGCTTCACCTCCCAGCACAGATCACCCCTTAGCATTATGGTAAATGCAGTTCCCTTTAAACGCTTACTTGAGCTTTTGCTGAAGTATTTCACCAAAGTTGGTGCAGGTTAGTGCTGTGAATTTCTAGACACGTGTTTCTGGTTCTTATCCTTCATCAGTAGAGATAAAAAACGAAATTCATCTGGGTTTGCTTAGAAAGCTGCAACTATCCTCTCAAGTTTCTGTACATCTCCCTGGCGCACAGGTGCATCTCCAAGAGCTTGTCACCTCAATGGCTCAAGGGAGCCTTTTCAAACAGAAGGGGGACGGGAGTACACTTCTTCACCTCCCAGCACAGTTCAACCCTTATCATTATGGTAAATGCAGTTCACTTTAAAAACTTTCTTGAGTTTTCGCTGAAGTGTTTCACCAAAGTTGGTGCAGGTTAGTGCTGTGAATCTCTAGACACATGGTTTTCTGGATATTATCCTTCATCAGTAGAGATAAAAAACTAAATTAATCTGGGGTTGCTGAGAAAGCTGCCACAATCCTCTCGGGTCTCAGTACCTCTCTCTGACGCACAGGTGCATCTCCAAAAGCTTGTCAGCTCAATGGCTCAAGGGAGCCTTTTCAAACAGCTGAAAAGCTCTTGGAGATGCACCTGTGCACCAGGGAGAGGTAGAGAGACCTGAGAGGATTGTGGTAGCCTTCTCAGCAACCCAAGATGAATTTCATTTTTATCTCTAATGATGAAGGATAATATCCATATAAATTAATATGTAGTGCTTAAAAGCTTAAAGGACCAGCCGGGAATATCTGGTCGCGCTAGACCAGGGTAATTCAAAAGTTCAAGACAACCACAATGGAGTGCAGGTCGGATACAGGGATCATCCTTGGCCCTCGGAAAAATAGCTGGGGTGCGTTGTCAATGGAATAGAAATGCATGAAGCAAAGAGGCGATGTGTCAGTGTTGAACTGCTGTATCAACAGCGATCTTCGGCACCAAGCCACGCAAATTCGGAGCTGCTTCGGAAACTGGAGATGATGCACCACACGGTCGGTGATGCAGGATCCATGGTTTGTGCAGAGAGGTGATGCATCGGCATCGAGGCAGATGCATGGGTTCCGATCGGCGCAACATCGTCGATGCATTGATGTTTATCAGTTTCAGCACTTTATACCCACTTCCAAGTGTCCAGGACTGGATTGGTCCTACTTGGCATGGCACAGCTTGCAGCAAGCAAAGTCCAGGTACTGTTGCAGGTTAATGAAAAGTCTTTTATGTATCTGAGACTTAGAATAGTGGGCAATCCAGCATGCCCTTGGAGTCACTCTGGGTTCAAATGAGATGGGTCCAGTCCTTCCTCAGCAGGTCAGAAGGTAGCAGGCATCAGAGCAGCACAGCAGAAAATCAGTTCTTCCAGAGAAGCAGTCCAGCAGAGTGAAAGTACGTGTAGCAGCACAGCAGTCCTTTCTCTTGGCAGAGTATGTCACAGGTCCAATTGTTGTCTGATTTGGTGAAGTCAGAGACCCAGTGCCTATACCCAGTTGAGCCTTTCATGTGGGGGTGATTTCAAAGAGAGACTTTGAAGTGCACAGAGGTCCTTCCTCCCAGCTCTGGCTCCAGACTCACTCCAGGGTGGGTCTGCATCCCTTTGTGTGGGCACAGGACACAGCCTATTTAGGTGTAAGTGTCAGCTCCTCCTTCCCATCCTGCCCAGGATGGCCCACCCATCAGGAGGTGGATGGCCACTCAGTCACACCTAAGCTCACTTTGTGTTTGGCTGTCCAGAGGGAATGAACAAAGTCCAGCTGGCACCCACCCCAGATATGTATTCGAGACAGGCAGCAGGCACACAGGGCTAAGAGCAGAAAAAGGCCATCTTTCTAAAAGTGGCATTTTTAAAAGGGTAGTGATACATTCATCTGTACCAGTAAAGAGGAGTTATCATTACCATTCCAGTGATATGAAACATGAGAGGTCTACTCCATCTCAACTAGGAATTACTGCTTATAAATGTAATAAGGAAATCTCAATGTTAACCTATGAGAGAGCCGCGGTGGCTGGCACAGGTAAGCGTGGTGAGGCAGGGAGCGGTGGAGGGAAGTCGACAGACGAGGGAATATGTATTATTTATTTATTTAACTATACCTATTCTGTCGTCTGTCGACTTCCCCTTCCATCCTGCTCTGCCCCCGCCCCTCCCCACCGCCTCACCACGTTTACCTGTGCCGGCCGCTGCTGTGAGAGGGGTAGGCCTCACAGTAGTGAACAATGAATTTGAGTGTTTCTCCCTATCAGGACATGCTAAACTTAAAAGTACATGTTCTACCTTTTGATTACACAGCACTGTTCCCTCCGGGCTACCTAAGGCCTACCTAAGGGGTGACCTATATGTAATGAAAGGGGTTTTTAAGGCTTGGCAAAGGGTTTTAAATGCCAAGTCGGCATGGCAGTATAAACTGCACACACAGACTCTGAAGTTTCAGGCCTGAGACATGTTAAAAGTGCTACTTGTGTGGGTGGCATAATCAGTGCTCAGGCCCACTAGTAGCATTTAATTTAGAGGCATTGGGCAGGGTAGTTCACTCTACTAGGGACCTATAGATAAATTAAATATGCCAATTGTTGATACGTCAATCAAACCTTGTTTTAGGGGAGAAGCAAATGCACTTTAGAACTGGTTGGCAGTGGTAAAGTGCTCAGTGTCCAAAGTCCAACATAAAGAATTCAGCGAATTGAAAGAAAGATGGTAAAAAGTTGGGGGGAAGCCAACCCTAAAGCTGTCAGGTCTAACAGTCATCCAGTGCTGTGCTTGTGTGTGTAAGAAGTTTGAAATGAACAAGGTTTTGAATTTAGGGACAGTGGAGGTACCTGAGGTGTGGTGTGATGTGAATCTAATAGATAGACATTAAGGACAGACAATGAAGGCTCCTTACCACAAGCACTTTTACAAAGAAACAAACAAATATGACAGTATTGAAAGTATTGGGGAAACAAAAAATGCCCATATTGGCAGGACGTTTTAGAAGCCACAGGGAAAGCAGGGTGGGGTGTGAGGGAGATATGAAAGTGTGGTAGGCAGAGGAATGAGAAACATATGGGAAAGGGGCAGGAAGGAGATGCAAGAGACCGATAGGAGAGAGGAATGACAACTGCATAGGGCAAGAAGGGAGCTATCCTGGCTATCCTGGCTGATGAAGGGTGAAACCCCGAAACCGGTCCTAGGATGCTTGTTTCCAGTCCAGGGAAGACCTGGCCTGGCAGTTCTGGCTGGACTGTTGCCATTGGGCGCAGGATCAAGACTGATTTACATATGGCTGGGTTCAAACTGGAATGGCAAGGGGCGCACAAAGCAATGGATTTAGGCCCAGATCTCTGTACTGGAGTGAATGTATGACATTGTTCTGTATTCTGTCCATCAATTGTTTTTTTTGCATTTGTCACCCCGAGTGGAATTGGTATGCGCAGATGTGGGTCCCGTGCTCTCCATGCCACTGGAGTCAAGCTATCCTGACGGATGAGGGGTGAAACCCTGAAACTGGTCCTAGGATGCTTGTTTCCAATCCAGGGAGGACCTGGCTTGGCAGTTTGGGCTGGACTGTTCCCATTAGATGCAGGGTCAAAACTGATTTGCATATGGCTGGGTTCAAACTGGAATGGCATGGGGAGCAAAAACAACGATGGACTTAGGCCCAGATCTCTGTAATGTGGTGAACGTATAACATTGTTCTGTATTCTGTCCATCAATTTTTTCTTTTTGCATTCCTCAATTAATTAACAAAATACTACAAGAACATCTTGGCCTTCATTATGTTCTTGTAGCTTTATAATACAATGGCTCATTAATGATGCTATCCAAGCTAGGTGGAGTTCAGTCAGGACTTCTTTCTTGGGGAGTGACATATGCCTGACTGTTAGAAACAATTCCTGTCTGAAAACAGGCATTTATACAGTTAGAAATGTCTTCATCCCATTTGGACTCACAACTCCTATTTAAGACAGGCCTGCATCAGTCTAAAGCTGGTGCTGATGGATGGTGTGAAATCAATAGTTTCATAATCTTTTAATAAACAAAAAAAAATATTTGTAATGCATTCTTTTAATATGCAATCTATTTTAACATGATGGTGTCTGAAATGTCTTTCCCTTTTCCAGGTGAAGAAGATTTATAGATTCTTCATTTACATTCTCTTTCTTATCAGTTACCTCTAGAGAACTTTAACAACTATCTGAATTGTTACAAATTAAGTTTTAAAACCGGTATGCTATTATTTATTTTCATTGTTTTTTACCCCCTTTCATCTATGAAATAAATCACATTGCTGGATCAGACCCAAATGTTTTGCACTGGTTATTTATTAAGGTGTGTCTTGCATATGTTTCGTTATTAAAGTCAATAGCCCTGAGTATAGCACGTGAGGTGTTAATTAGATGTTTTGTCTGCATACACTAATACTGTGAGCACAATAGGCACGTGCAGGAAGTACATTAGGAGGAGAAGAGTGCAGATTGGTGTCTATTTACTGAAATTATTGTTTACATTGCTGGCAGATAAGAGACAGTTTCGACATCTGCTCCAAGCTCTCATGCCATGACATACGGAGCACCTTTCAGTTTAATTATCTGTACTACCACTGTTTTTATGCCAATCATATACAGATTACATTTTGACTCAACAAAGTACATGAATCAAAACCGTTTCATCATAAAGTTAATTAGAGATTAATTCAACCTGTTTGAAATGGAACTCAGAAAATGTTATTTGCCTCTCACTGGCAACACTACCTTTTAAATGACCGCAGCATATGGTCTCTCTCAAGTAGAAGCTGTCTTCAGTAAATCTGTTTTGTTATAAATGTTGCGTTTTTCTTCAACTTGGAGATCGCAATGTGCTTTAGGTAAGATTTCTATTAAAGTCATTTTCTTGTATTGTAAGGTCCTTTAGAAAATGTTGGCTTTTATTTTTCCTCGTGTTATTGACATTGTGAGATCATCACTATCTTCTGCATTGGATTCAGGCAAGTGCCCTTCTTTTGACTTGCCACTATGTCAATGGTGCAGATTGCAGTGAGACCAAATGTTTCTGGCCACTATTTAATTATGATTAGTAGATGAGTGCACTTTGCACCATTCCTAACTTGGCTCCACAAGCTACGAATCTCAAGAAGAATTGAAAATAAAACCGTGCACATCACAGATATCCAATTTCCTATTTTGCCTGCATCATCTACAAAAATGTTTTGCTGTAGTATCCTAGTTATGTCATTCTAAGATGGCTGCCTAGTTCCAACCAAAGTCCTCAAATAGAACCCCAGTGAGCAGTACAGCAAAATAAATCCATATTTTTGTATTTAGAATCTGACTTTGAATAATTTTCATGACTACACATTTTATTATTGATCCATATTGCCTCCTGACAGCAAACTCATTCTCAGGGTAATTTATAAACATTACGTCTTTGAGACTTTTAGGTATTCTAGTCATCCGCAAAGAGTATTATTTGATTCTGCATCTGTGGACCCTTACAGTTGATCCGAGGCCTCTAGTGCATGATGGAAGTAAAAACTGGATTGTCCTGAGCTGTTGGTAACTAATGAAATAACCCCGAAGAAGCATTAGGCGCATGTTTTATTGACATAATAGTTTAAACAATATAACAAACAAACATACATAATTGGATACTCTCAATATACCCTATCTAGCAATTACATAAATTGTCAATGAGTTAGGGGATGCAAATTAATTTGAATGATTTAAATTTCAGTTTACAGATTTAATTTAATTAATGAAAATGTAGACGGAAAATGACTGAACAAATATGAAAATCGACATATCTTGAAAACAATACATTTTGTTTTATAAAACTGAGGAAGTACTTGATATAAAATATTAGTTACCTTCTTCACAGTAACAGCCATCCACACAAGGGAGTTCACTATCAACACATTGCTTTTTTTGTTGGCATGACACTGGGCAACAGTTGATGCATTCATTGTAGATCAAATCATTTTCACATTCAATAGCTGCAAAAACATCAATATAAAGTAAGCTAAAACAAAGCATTTGCCAAAAAGACATCCTTGCTCCCAGTAAACTATGTTAAATCTGTTAATATGATCTATAGAAAAGACACTTATTACTTGGTTTTCTTAAATTTTTCAAGGTCTAGTATAATGTTGTATTTTTAATGAACAGATAACATTTAATTGTTGTATAATCTTGGTTTAGAGCATCTGACTTTAGCAATAATACCAAACAAATTCATCAAAGGGATAGAAGTACACGCTAGAGAATCTAAATTACTTATGTTTTCAGAGTATATGCTTTTGACAATAATTACCCAACAAACCCACTGACCTCCTACCTGAAATGAGCAAAGCAATTTGGGGGCAGTTTCTGCATATTTAGTGTAATACAGTGGCCTATCTCCAGTTTAGGGACTTTATCATAACAGATTATGACAACTTTTCCTTTAACTAGGAAGCTAAAAAAACAAATTATTAAGCACCACCCTGATTAATAATACCAAAAATCTAATTACACTAAATATATTAAAATTTAAAATGTCCCAGAAAGAGACATAAACATATGGAACAAACTTAAAATCAGGTGCACAACTATGACCAGCAGAACAAAATGTAGCTTCCCAGAATTCTTCTGCACCAAGCATCAATAAAGCTGTACAAATGTAATCATTATTTACTTGCACAGGTCTATCTATTGTACTTGTAGCAATTCAACATAGAATCATTGTGAGAGATGATTTGCAATCTTTAATAACTAGAGAGACGATTCCAACTACTGGGCATACTGTTTAGTATAAGGCAGTCCCTGTGTTTCCTTAGTTCTCAAACTCCTAGATTTACATGGACTATGAATACTCTTTTGATTCCTCAATAACAATACATCTTACTGCTGTTAATTTGAAATATAGGACTCATTAGACTTAATGATAATAAAGTGTGTTTTCTATGGCAGACTTGCTTAAAGTGTGGTGTTAACTAAAAATAACTGTTATCTGTTCTTTGTGGAACAACTCAATCATGAAAACTCAAGGGAAAATTCTATTGACAAAATGCACTTTAGCCATTTACTTCAAGATCATTCTAGCTTGTGCTTCAAAAGCTGCAGTCTCTGTTCCATCTATGAAAAAGGAAATATGGAACTATTTGAAATGTTGTCCAGTCATTTAACTATTTCTGACTCTAAAATATATGAATGATTTAGAAGTAAGTATTTGTGCAGCTTTAAGAAAATAAGACGTGGCAGATGAATCCTGACAGTGCCATCTTAAAGTGATTCCTGAGATGGCCTTTCACTCAAAACCATCTTCACTCAATAAAGGATAACATTCAGGATGTTTGAATGCCAATGAAAATATCTTTATTGAAATTATCAAATGCCTCAGATGTTTGGAGATATAATTTTGTAAAAATGTTGCTCTCTCACATTCTGTTCAATTGCTTGAGAGCTGATGAGTTCTGGAAAGACTTTTTTAGTCTGTTGTTTCCAATACTGGGGAATAACATACTTAAGAATAAGCTTGTGATCTTGCTTAATGATCTTCCGTTCATAACATAATTGAACATATTTGATATCCAGTTGCTACTTAAAGGTTTAATTTTCGCCCAATCAATCATCTCAAATAATTTGAAATCAACACAGATAATCCCCAGCCATATTGTTTAATACAAATGTCATCAGCAACTATTCTGTAAAGAAACTTTTAGCAACCAGTTGGCCAGGAAGATTTGTTTTCAAACATTTGGAGTAAGTTCTGGCTGTATACAATTAACTATTTTTGTGTATTTTCTCTTTGTGATGCAGTATAGAATTAGTACAGTTGTTCGTATTATGTATAGCTTAATTGACATCTACAATATGTAAATAGATTTGTTTTCAAGTTTTACTGTGTTACTGTATTTAGGGTCTAATAACATTTTGCTTTCCAAAAGACACTCTTTATTATACTGACATAGGTACATCTTTAGGTGTTTCTCTCTATTAGTTTCAATTCTTAAATCAACAAAGGTTCCTATCATCACATGAGGTCTCCAACACCTTTGGGATGTGCCAGGTCTCATTTGGAAGGAAGATATGATACAAAAAGAGATAGAGATAGAGACAATCACATATTTGGTATGCTAGATAAAGCAGCTGGTAGCCAACTGACCATGACCGACTTTAATCCAGGAGGATGTGTAAAGCTACTTGGCAGCAACCATTTGGCCAACAGATAAGAAATTATTTATAAATTTAAGGTTATGCCAACATCCTATCTCAGCACAGGTGGAAGAGTGCCTATGCACATGCTCTTCTAATTTTGCACTCCTCCTTAATATATGATACAAAGGTGCTCACTAAGGCCCATATTTAGAAAGATGGGAGTAGACACAGTGAGGCATGCAAGAAACACCCTAAAACACTAAAGACCTAGATTCTGTTGAAAGCCTCCAACTTCCTAAAATGGTCATGGAAACAGAGGTTGCCCATAGAATGTAAACTTAGATATGGCCAAAATATTTCGGAGAAGGGCCTATGACAGGATCACATTTTCCCATACGTTTTTCATGAGCCCCTATACAATTTGGTATGAGGTTATTTTATGGAATCTCTCTCTTTGTTGTGGAATTTGTAGTTTCATGTTTTTAGATTTGGGTGCAATGTATTGTTGTGGTCTGAATCAAATAGGTAATTGTTTTTGCTATTGCACTTGCTTTTGCTTCTGGGCCTTACTGGCTTTACGTTTGTTATTCGTGAGAATGCAAATAATTCTACAACTGAATAAATAGAAAAAAGAAATAAGCGTCAATAAAACCAGACCAATGTAACCATTAGACAATTGTCCAGAAAGATTCATCCTTTCCTCCCCTAGTCAAAGGGGTAGCAATGGTGACAAATTCCTAATGTTCATTCTCCGCAGTGAACTCTCTATCCTATAAACAAACTGGGAGATAGCACTGATCACATCTCTATAAGTATGTGGTTCTCTAATAAATAATCTATACAAGTCTCCACTCAAAACCACATTTACAAACATCAAAAAGCACAAAAACAGAACCTGCCATTATAGGACGAATCAACAGCATATGAAATGTGCATAAAATGAAAATATTACAAATCACAACTATGGGTCTCATTATTAGTGCACCGGTCATGGGCCCAAGATCCCACCCATAGTGAATGATGAAGGGGTATCAGTAAATTTGGAATGCTATTAGTGGGCGAGTGCAAAATTTGTGTTATTTGCTTGTGTAGTCATGTGAAATTACAACAAAATGACAGGAAATTTGGCATATTTAAGCAAAATGCAAAGCTGTCATTTGGCAGTGTATTTAAGGGCAACATACATCCTGACATCTACTTTGGACACAAGAAGTCATTCACACAAAACAAACTGCAAAAAATAAACACACTGTGAATTACAGCTTCTCTTGATTTGACGCTTATGTTGTTTCAGTGCGTTTGCTGTAATTTGTATCAAAAACAGCATATAGATAGGCAAGGTAGTGTAATAACTTAATTTCAGGAATTTCGTGTAACAGGAATAATGCAAAACTACCGAATTTACCCTAGAATAAGTCAGTATCAGGCAATAGTCACTCAGGCCTGATTGTCAGGTGTAATCTGTGATTTCAATCAAAACTGAGGAATTATTGAAGGGGGGGAGTCAGGAATAATGAACCTATTTGCCAAGGGTATTCCTTATTTCTTACCATGGTTTCATCCACACATTTTTAGTTTCTTTCAGAAGCCAAAGTGTTTGGATGAAACACAAGGAGTTACCATGGATTTTGAATTCCAGTGGGGCTGGTAACTTATGTTACTTACCTCTCCCTTGTGTAATCTACGTTTCTCCTTGTTCATGGTGAGCCCCAAAGTGGTTAAGTATTTTACAATGTCTGATAGGAGGGGTTGGGCACACACTGCCTCACCCTCCAGCACCCAGTTTGCCCCCGATGCATCATAATAAATGCAGTGCATGATAACACTTTCTTTGGTGTCAGGATTTAGTTTTCCACCCTTGTTGGTGCAGCCAGTGCTGTGTATCTCTAGACAGGTGTTTCAGGATAATTGTCCTTCTTCAGTAGAGAGCAACACTTTTTTGGGAGTGCTGGAGATGCTGCCCAAAGTCTTCTCAGGTCTCAGTACCACTCGCTGGGCGCTGGTGCATCAACCAGAGCTCGTCAGCTTGTTAGCTCAAGGGAGTCTTTTCAAACTCAAGCTAGACATGCTGATAATTGATAAGGGAAGATCCAGGAAGATCATAAAAAATTAAATCAATCAACGTTGGCCTCATTATGTATCTCCATGACCCCGTCGCAAACACAGATCGCAGAATTGCAGGAAAAGGTTGGTTTGCTGCGACGTAGGGTGGATGGAACATAGGGCTGTTCCAGACATCATAATACCAGATTAGGAGATCTAACCGAGAAAATAGAAGGCCTGAGAATGAACTTGTATGTGGAGCTCTGGCTAACCGACACAGTGTAGAGGCAAACCCACAGCTTTTTTCTCAGTGGTAGGGGCACAGATAGTCCTTGGGATACTGCCTCTCCCCGGGAGTGCCCCAAAAACCGTTAGTTGTGAGATTATTAAATTTCAGTGACATTATCCTACGAATTGCCAAAGCTAAAGACACATGGACAGTGGAGAACAGTACACTCATGATATTTCTGAATTGCACTGCAGTTGTACAAAGACATCATAAAGCCTTTTACCCCATGAAACGACTCAGACTCCTTTACATCAAATATGCATCGGCGGCTCCATCGCAATGGCAGAGGAGCTTTGCCCCACTGCCTGGTTCTTGCATTGTTTTATTTTGCATTTGCCGGCTCTGAGCCAGCACTGTAGGAAAAGGGCATGGCTGAGGAATGGGAGGGGGGAGGAGGAGTGCTACGTGCACTTCTCCACTCCCTGAGTGATCATGTGTATTTGGCAGGCCCTCTCAGGCTGACCAAAACACACACGCACACTAAAGTTTTCTCCAGCCTAGCTGCATTGTGCAGGCAAGCTGGAGAAACCCAACAGACTCCCTGGCCTAAGCGGAGCATCTTTCTTGCCTGCTCAGGCCAATGCCTGTGCCAGGGGATCTGTCCAAGTGGCTTCTGGGACCAGGCAGGAAGAGGAGAGGTGGAACGACGAGACGCGACGCTGAAGGCGGCTAAAGGTACGTGACCCCTCCTACGTGAACCCTCCTGCATTCCCTCCACCTGCCGTACAACCCTTTGTTTTTGGCGGCTGCCACTGCAAATATGCTCTGCTCTATATCCTGAAAACTTAAAGTGAGGGAAAGAGACAAAGCTTTATTCTTTCCTTCCCTGAAGGAGGCATATCCTCTGTTATCAGGAATGGGGATTTTACCACTCACCAAAAGGCAGTGCTATCCTTATTAACTCTTGCCTTATGTAGGTTGGCCCAGGTCTTATTTTTTAATTCTCCTTTTCGTGATTTCACGGCCTGGTTATAGGCCTTCCTAAGCTGCTTAATTTTATTTATATCCCTTTCTTTCTTGTGCAGCGCAGATTTCAATTCTGAATAGGCTTTTGTGCATTTACTATTAAACCACCCCTTATTCTTCCCATTCTCCTTTTTGATCCTACTTTTAGAGTGTCCCTGATTATTTCTGTTATTTGTGCAGGTCTATAAAACTTCCTCGTATGGTGTGGAGTCATCCAAACACTTCATGATTGGTTTAAAACTTTTCTTGACCACTGTCTCGGTGAACTTATATGGTTCAACCATATCCCATTTTAGGGAGTAACCGTTTATCTTATCAATTACCAATTTATGAGCCGTATATGTTCCATTATATGGGCTGTAATTTTTTGACGGGAGAGATATGGACACGCTCAAAGGGAAATAATCGCTTATAACATTCTTATGCGTTTTAAAACTCAACAAGCGGGGAGCGAAACTATTTGGAATTATTATGAAATCAATAATCGTTCTCAATCCTCTCCTGTTAAAGGTCTGGGTAAATGGAACTGGTGGTGAACATAGTGCATTTGCAAAGCCCAAATCCAAGACAAATAAGACGTCATTTAAAAAGTCCCCATATACAGAGTGGGGGAAGTGGGGTAGGTTACAGTAATCTTCATCAACCAATCCACAAGTTAAATTGTTATTATTTGTACACAAAGCCATATTAAAAACCCTTCCCCATATAAATAAAACATTCTCTATATTGCCATTCTGAATTTCCTGTAGGGTATTTCTAAACTGTTTTAGAATATCCACCAGGTGCTCCTTCTGTGCATTATTATAAATATTAATCAAGACGACCATGTTTTGTTTATCCATGTTCAATGTTAATATTTGATAGTTTGGTTCTGAGGTTATAAACGATATTTTATTTATCATCACCAGATTTGAGACATATATACTCAAACCTCCCTTGGGCCTCCCATGTATGGACAATATAGCAGATGTATGGTAGGTCTTATAGCCATTGATATGGATTTCATTAACAGACCAAGTCTCCTGCAGGCAAAAAATATTAAATTTCCCCACAAATTCATGCCAGAGGTGATTGGTTAATTTAGACCGTAAACCCGCTATATTCCAATATAAAATCGCTAAACTATTCTTATTGGCTGTTAATTCATTTTGCATATCAGACACTACAACAGCGGATGAAGGGGTATCTAAGCTCCTATTCATATTTATTTTTTTCTGTGCTCTCTCTAAGCTATAGTTAGAGATGGCTCCTGTACTGAGAGAATTATCGACTGGAGTTTTAATCTGTATCTTCAACGTATCTTCCCCTCCTAAAAGGACTCTCTTCAAACTCGAATCAACAGTTTCTGGTCTGGGAGAGGTATAAACTAGCAGATTATTTAGGGTTATTTCCAGTGGATGATCCAGTCAATCGATCTTTTCTAAAGAAGGGAGTAATGCAAATCGATTTCCCACCGGTATGTTAGATATATATGCTTATTTCTCGCCTCGATGTCTCTAGTAATACCACCTCCCTCCAACATGGAAGGTGGTTGAAAAAAGAAGCAGAGGGGCAATATATTAATGCCCCCCATTTTCAAGGTATTATTCCATGCCTTCCATAAGATATTCTCCACTAGCTGGGGTGTTTTGAACGTTAGGACCACGCAGTCGCCTGGTAGGGATTTTCGTTCTTTACCAACCCACTTAACCCTACGGGCCATCTTGAACTCCATAAAAAGTTGTTCAGTAAACCCAACCTTCGTACTTTACCAATGTAATGCCTTATTTCTTAACGTTTCCCAGGATTCATTATCTAGGGCCCTCAGCTTAGGTACGTTCGCGAGTATAGCCGCATATGGTGTTACTGCTGGTGGTAAGTCTAGATACGGTGGTTCAGTGGGTTCAGTGGAATATGTCCTGGCTGATAATGGCGCGATGGGTCAGTTAGAACTATAATCTTGAGTGGCTACTCCCCTCTTACCCCTATTTGCTACATCACTTGGATGTTGACCAGTTATGTTTTGTATAGAGGTATGTGAAGGGAGCGATCGAACTAGTAGGTGGGTATTGATAGGACTGGGCCTTATAGCTTCTCTATTCAAATTAGTACGTTATTGTTTGCTAGATAAGTTGGTACTCACTCTGCATGTTTCGGGGTTACTGTTACCCCCTTGCCTAGAGTCATTACTGGTATGTTTGGCAGTTCCCTCCCCGGCTAGAAAGTTAATCAAATGGGCCTCTATTTGATTTACTCTTTCCCCTATCTTGTCTAATGAGTCGCTCAGAAAGAGGTCTAGCCTTTCAACTAGCTAGGTTAAGTTCTTTAGATCATTATCCTGGGGTTTAGCCTTTTTTTCCAGCTCTTCTGTAGTTTTCGAGGTATTTCTTTTGTTCCAGTTATTTTTTTACCTTGCTTAGCAAATTTAGAGATGTTTGGAGCGATGGTCTTAGAAATCATTGTGTTTCCCTCCCCCTCCTCAATTTCCTCATTCCTCCTATCTATTTTTGTCGGATTTTTTTTGCCACTTCTGTGGGGGTTGTGAAAAAGGGTCAAAATCACTGAGTATCACTTGGTCTGACACATTTTGAATGCAACCATTCTGGGGTAAGTTATCTTTTGGACCCCCCCCGGAGAACCAACCGCTCCCTCAATTGCGTTATTTGGCCCTGTGATTGAACCTGTCGTACCTGAAGCTAATGACTGCTCTACTGAGGATATCTGTTTCTCTTTCGGCCCCATTGCTCCTGTAAGGTAGCTCAGTAGCATTTGCGGTGCGTCTCCCGGGGCCTTTTTTACCAACGGGGATTGGTGCATTTGTCGATTTTCTTTTCCCCATCCTTCTATTTGGGTCTATACTCTAAAATTATCCACTAATCACTGTCTCCTTAATACCATGGGAAAATATATAATACCGCTAAAATTTGAAATGGCAGAATATCACATAAAAACATGTTGCATATAATATATACCATAAAACAACTGCAATTTAGGGCCTCCTTATTTCATTCAGTACTTAATCTGTGATGGCTGGTTGCGCCACAGTTAGAGTGTCTTGATTAGTGAGAATACCTCTTCTCCTTAGGCTTTGTTGCTCACTGCCTCTCTATAAGTCTCGTATGTCCAGGTCACAGGACCAAGAGACTGGGCCCAGTCCAGCCTCCTTCGGTCTCCCAATCTGAGTCCCCGCGTGTGTCCCGTGTAGCTGAATACCTTGGGGTTATTTATGGCACTCCTGCGCCCGTGACTCCTCCTCGCAGGGACCTGCAGGGACCAAAATTTGTAAACAGCTGCAATCCACAAGTCCACGAGCCCCAAAAGGTTTTACTATATCCTCTGGAAACGGCAAGCCAAGGGGGGTGGCCCTGCCCTGCCTCTTCCGAGCAAGGACAGGCCCGCCCTTGTCCCGGGCTTCCCCGGGCGCAGCCCGAGCGCGTCACACCCTGCGGTAGATGTCGGCGCTTTTCAAGCGCGGCAGCAGGAGTCTCCTCCTCACAGGGAGCAAAGGAACCTGGGACTAGGAGTCCCCTTTGGCAAAGTTAGTGACCAGCAGAAAGCAAACAGCGCGTCCCGCGCTGCGGTAGATGTCGGCGCTTTTCAAGCATGGCAGCTGGAGTCTCCTTCCTCCAGGGAGCAAAGGAACCTGGGACTAGGAGTCCCCTTTGGCAAAGTTAGTGACCAGCAGAAAGCACACAGCACGTCCCGCGCTGCGGTAGATGTTGGCGCTTTTCAAGCATGGCAGCAGGAGTCTCCTCCCTCCAGGGAGCAAAGGAACCTGAGACTAGGAGTCCCCTTTGGCAAAGTTAGTGACCAGCAGAAAGCAAACAGCGCGTCCTGCGCTGCGGTAGATGTCAGTGCTTTTCAAGCGCGGCAGCAGGAGTCTCCTGCCTCCAGGGAGCAAAAGAACCTGAGACTAGTAGTCCCCTTTGGCAAAGTTAGTGACCAGAAGAAAGCAAATGGCGCGTCCCCAATGAGTAAGGCATGTGGGAACACTTCTCATTAGAATACATACTTAGGAGAATGTGATGGTCATCCCCCACGGTTCAGATTGAATGTCAATTTTTTGTCAAATCATTAGGGACACTGATTGACCATGGCTGGTTGACAGCATGGCTGGTTGACAGCATGGTCTGGGATGGGGAGTTGCTGGGGGTTGCTGGGGGTTATCAGGGGCTGTGCTACGATATGCAAAATGGGGACATGAATAAGACTAGTTGGACCTTACTACATTATAAGGGAAGGGACGCTCACATTAATACGATGAACCAGGGCCGGACTGGTTACCGGACTTTCCTTAATAAACAATGCAAAACAAATGTTTTAAAAAGTTCGCTTTAAAGCTATTTGTTTTGCATTGTTCAGTTAGAAGTGCAAGGAGCTCACTAGCAACAAAATCAGCCCCTTGGCTGTGCACCTGGACCCCACCCCAGCAAAAAACGCCCGGTAGCCAGTCTGGCCCTGCCATGACCACACGGGGTTATTGAGTGCTCACATGAAATGTGAAGGGAACGGCCACACATGTAAAAAGGCATAAGATCCACACGTATCTTAGGCACCATTTACAATTTGCATGCCTTGAAGACACACATTTCACGGGTGGGGAACCAGCTAAAGTGAACAAGAGACAGCGTGACATGAAATATCTCACCAGATACTCGGGTATTCCAGGGGTGTTCTTAAGCGGGTGGTCCCAGGAGTTCCATACACAGTCCCATATTCACGGACCAAATCAAAAAGCTGGTACCTTAGAATAGGAAACCTTGACATTAGTGGCAGTGTATGCCCCCAATGCTGGACAATCCCATTTCCTTGCCTCTCTCGCCTAGCACTATTACGCTCTGCACTGTCCCCAGGAGTGCAGTCTGGGGATTTTAACAGTGTCCTGGACCTGGCACAGGACAGATCAAAGCCACTGATAAGTCCTTCACAACCGCTTGCAGTTTGCAACAATGGGCATGCAACCTACAGGTGGTGGATATTCGGAGATCTAAGTACACCTGAAAACAATGTATGGAATGAAGATGGTACTGAGTGAGGAGATCTTGAGATTAAAAAACTGTATGAAAGAACTTGAAGATGCCAGCATGGCAAACCAGGGCCTCCAACACACACTAGCAGAGCTTAAAAAGGAATACAGGGATGCTCTTAATAGATTGTCAACCATAGATTAGAAAGAATATTTAAAATGCCAACATGAAATGGGTGACAAGGCGGGCAGATAATTAGCGTGGCTGCTGAAAGTAGAGAATGCCTGTGCCCAATTGGGGCTGTCTGTCCTGAGGTGGTCAAGTGGTTAGCTTCCAATTGGAGAACAACTGGGTCTTCAAGTCCTATTATAGGGATCTGTATAGGGTTGTAACAGAGACTGTTCAAGCTGTGTCCTTAGTCTACCTAGAACAGATAGAGATCCCTACTATAAACCCGTTACAGGCACAAGAAATAGAGCCATTCCCCTGACTATTGAATACAAATTAAATTGGCACTCCAACAGATTGCAACCTGCAATATCCCGGACACAGATGGGTTCCCAGTCTAGTTTTATATG
The DNA here is from genome assembly GCF_964204655.1 of Triturus cristatus. Classification (NCBI taxonomy): domain Eukaryota; kingdom Metazoa; phylum Chordata; class Amphibia; order Caudata; family Salamandridae; genus Triturus; species Triturus cristatus. The sequence continues at coordinate 451,590,330 of NC_140584.1, forward strand.
ACCTCTCGTGCCCACCTGGCTCCACGATTATTAATGGGATACAAGAGAGCCAGGGAAAGAGGTACACTGTCTGATTCCACGAGGACAGGCCTGATAGTGGTGCTCATGAAAACATAATGAGACCTCCTGGAGCTGGCTTCATACTGCCCGCCATCGCTACTGAACCTTGGCAGACCCCGATATTATAAACTATAGTTCATCCAGAAAAGAATGGATTTATTTTGGCTGGGAATATTTTTCTCAACCTACATGGGCTGTGTCAGATCATGAACTGGGCATGGAATACAGGAATGCAATGTTGGGTGGCCTCCTTGAGAAGGTCTTTGACACCTTGGGTTGGTCGCGCCTCTGGGCGATGCTCAACAGGATAGAAATAGGATCAGGGTTCCTCAAGTGGATATCACTATTGCATACAAATTTGGTTGCAAGAGTAAGCATGGGTTAGATTATTTCAGATCCAATTTCTGTGAAAAGAGGCACCAAACAAGTGGCAGTGTTGGCTCTGGCAATAGAGCCACTGTTATGTTATGTTGATTTGTAGAGAGCACTATTCACCCGTGAGGGTATCCAGACACTTGAGTTGGTGTGTCTGCGTGTGCTCCTCTTAGAGGTATTCGAAAAGCCAGGTGTGGTATGTAACCATTTACTACGACCACTCACTATGTCATCACATTCTGGAACCTGGGGGATTTAAATATAAAGTAGGCTGGGGAATTAGATGCAACTGTTGGTGTTGGCTGGAGTGATTACCTTGAACTAATAAAGAAGATGATCATCAAACTTGGGAGTACATGTATCTTCTTTACATTGGTGAGGAGCTGGAGAAGGACCCTTATTTATTCTATTTCACCTCAACAACATCAAATCAAGAGGAATCACAAATTTAAGGAAAGGTGATGAAGAACAAAAGATGAATTAAGAGACGTTCTGCGGGATTCAGAACCAGGGAACCAGGATCAGGTTTTCCAGATCAGACTGTTAAATTATTTGCTGTGCGGAGGCCAAGAGTAGTGATATTCAGTTAAGATTTTTTTCAAATTGCCAGGGCATTGGTTAAGCAGCTGTTACACAGCGCACAGCTACCTACTCCATTACACAGCGCATGGCTCACAACAGGACTCTCATGCGGGTGCGCATCCAGTCACGAGCGCGTCTCTCGACTTAGCATGGAACTCTTGTCAGCGAGTGTGCATTGATGCACAAGCCAAAATTGTGACACTTTGATGCACTGATGCACGAACCGTAATTGTGACATGTTGTTGTGCTAACCTGCTACACGTCCACCCACATTGTATTAGGAGCAGATTTGTGAAAGCGACATACATGCCATACCTGAGTGGCACCATATTGAATTGGGACAAATCCATTGGAGTAGTTGGTGCGTTTATGTGAAATGCGGCATTGGCGATGATTAAATTGTACAGCAGCAGTGATATTGGGAGGATTCCGTTTAAAAAACAATATTTTCACAAAGGTTTGTGGAAGCATTACCAAGTGAACCTGACAGGTGAGAGTTCTCAGGTGTTAGATTGGATACTGGAGTCAAGTTTTTTTTTTGGTTTTGTTTTGTTCTTAATTTTACTTAATATATATTAGTCAAAATGCAAAATATACCTCCCCCTCCATTTCTCTTAATGAACCCAGAAGGGAAATGTTTTTAGCCAATATGCGCACATGTGTGTGAAGTCTTGAGTGCAGAACGCAAGATGTCATTATAATTACAGTGCCTTTGGCCAGAGGGTCAAGTCGTTTTTGAACATCTCCCCACTTTGTCCAGTGATGAAGCTCATGATTTGAACAAACTTGTGATATGTTTGAGGGAACTTGACTTGCATTTTTTACCTAAAGTCTCTTCTGTGATTAAAATATATCATTTGGGAAAAAGATGCAAAGATCTGGAGAACAGGTAGAAGAATATATACCTGTACTCAGGAACTTGGGTTCTACATGCAACTTTGGTATGAATTGTGAAGAAATACTGAGGCATCAGTTTATGTTGGAGTGCAGTGTAGAGAAAGCCAGAGAAACATTTTGGCAGAAAGATAATATCATGTTACCAGAAGTAATTGCTACTGCGAAAGCATGTGAACACAGTCAAGCAGAGAAAGAAGGGCTCCACCAAAAAGAATGAAGAAGAAATTCAAGTAGTTAGGACAAAACCCAAAAACATTGGCGGAAATCAATGTGGAAATCAAGCTCCCTCACAGCAAGTTCCATTTTATAGAAAAAGAAGTGTTAAAGAAAGAGATATTAAGAAATTTCAGGGTGTGTGCTTCAGGTGTGGTGAATATGGTCACTTAGCCAACAACAAAGAGGGCCCTGAATGGAACGTCACTTGCAGAACGTGTGGGACAAAAGGTATATATATACATATGGTTTGGGAGATCTTAACACTACAGATTATATGAGGCAGTGGATTTTGTGATAGAGTCTTAACAATACAACAATGTTGTTGCTGAACGTTGAGTCTGATTCCTCTAAATTTAAAATTTGCACCAGTGAGAAAGAAACCACTCCTACTCAAAGTATTGTATCTTCGTAAATGGCTACAATTAATTTAAAACGTTTCTCACTGATAGGAAATTGGAAATATGACAGACACACAAAATGGTTTTTGTCAAAGAGTGGGCAGGTTTGAACAAATCCAAAATTTCTATTTCATAACTTTCTAGCTTGTCACAGTTAATAAATCATCATTATATTTAGTTTTCATGGATTTAAGTTCCGTGTTTGACTGTGTCAGTCACAAACAATTGGAATTTACTGGCTGATACAAGAATTGATTTAGCGACCATGGCTCTTGGATGCATGCAAACCTATCCTTTATAGTATGGTATGAGGGATGTGCAGACACTTTCCTTTACAGAGAGATGTTCTTCAGGATTGTGCACTGGCAATATCCCTCCTTATTTTGTACACAAATCACGGGGATGATATGTTGAGGTTGGCAAGACATGACACACTTAGACTTGTGAGGAAACACACACCTCTATCAATCTATGGTGCAGTTATTCTTTCAAAGGCTACATACAGCATTTGGACCTTGATTAAAAGCTACATTGCCTACAAGGATAATTTGGATGTAAGCATTTTTTCTGGTGGCACATTAAGATTGCTTCACACAAAGATTACTAACCAAAACCTGTGTATGCTGGGCATACCCTACATAATACTGTTAAGGCCTTTCAAATCTGGACATTATTTTTGATGAGTGTCTGAACTAAAATGCCTTAATTTTTAAAAGAAGAAGCTACTCTTTCAATAACAAGGTGAGATTTGTCATTTACTTTAATATAACCAAGAGTATAATGATCTTGACATATCACAGGGATCTGGGGTTATGTTAATGAGGATTGCATCCAGATAAGAAAAATTAATTAGGGTTTACCTTGGTTAGAACTTGCTCAGTTAATGCATTAGGAGTTCGAAATGGATTATACTGAATATTGTATTAAACAAGCTTCTCTGCTCATGACGATAATGATCTAGAGCAACCTTTCCACCATATGGAAGAGAGGAATTTAGTTAGACCATCTAATTATTAGAAAGATGTCACAGGATCCATTGGCAGACATAATAAGAGACTGCAGTAAGGACTAGAACACTTTAATAACACCAGAGAGTATATTAAAAAATTATATAAATAAATGGTTACTTATTTATCAATAGTATGAAGGTGCCTTATTTAACCATTAAGATTTAGTAACATCACAAATCTACTGTCTCTGTCAGAGGGGCTCTTGATTTCATTCAATGATTTTTGTTTCTATGATAACTCAAACTACAGTGCATTTCTCTATTTTTGTACATTTTATTATATACTTCTTAATAAGTATATTGTGCCCCTGCTAAGGGAAAGTTATATTAGAGCAGGACAGCTAGCATTACTATACCTTCTTTTATTACCATCACGCTCGGTGTGCCATCCTGTACGGAAGTTTATATAGGTAGGAGCTATACTATGGGAAAAGTGGACTAGCTAATATGATGGTAGGAAGGTTTTTTATTGAGACAGATAAACTAAGGAACAAGTTAATTACCTGATATAATAGCAATTCATTTGAGCATGGTATCTATATTACACCACTATTACTCTGTAACGGGAATGATTGTAATCACGAGCGCTTTTAAAAATTTTAGGCTGATATGTATTTATGTCCTTTTATTAGTTATTGTAAATGTGCTGTACTAATGAAATGTATTTTGTTCTCTTTTGTGAATGATTTTTTGATGTTTTTATGGTTTTGAGTCTGAACCAAAATTACCTTAATCTGATCTGATCTCAAGCCACCTAACACTACCAATTGATTACCAGAAATTCTAAATTAAAGTATTCACAACTCACATTGATCAATTTGCCACATTAAGCTATCAATTTATGTAAATTTACAAATGGGGACAAATCAAATGTTTATGTACAATTTATTGATGATATTTGTCAAGTGGGAATGTAGTCAAAATACAGCTAACACAACTATTTTGGCCATGCTTCTATGCCTGGATGAGAACTCCAGAACAGTAGAAAAAATTATAAAGTTTAATATGAAGTAATGCTATTTTCATGAGCAACGCTTTTCTTCACCTTTTGAAATAATCCCTAATGTGTGATCATAGACAAATTTTTTGCTTCACTTTTTGAAACAATGTCTGAACACAAATTACATACCACACTGTTGAACCTGTCTTCTCCACCAGTGAAGTGGACTTCCTGCTTGGGCACAGGCCCTTGCATATTCAGTTAAAGCTCGACACCAAGTTTGATCATCAGTGCCAGACCTAATAAATACAAAAAATGCATTGTTTATCATATTGCCTATTTAAATTATTAGAATGAGCTTATAATTCATAAACACATTATAAATCAACCAGTCACAAAATCAACACATTTGGACATGCACATATGTGGTGAATCAATTTTTGTGAAAAGCATTGGTAGGAAGGTAGGCTTCTACTGTATTTGTTCTGTCATATTATACAGTATTTTAAGATTCATATCAAGCTTCGTACACCTTTGTGGGTGCCAAAACATCTTTCTAGATGGAGAGCGAACTTCACTGTATAGAACTGTGGGCTAAAAGGGTGATGTTCACTACAGAGTGTACATGTGGGAAGCATTTTGGTGTAGAGCATGTATGACCCCAAAATTGATCTTATCTCGTTTGGGGGAAATGTACTTAACAATGAAAAAGAAGTATGAGTGATCAACATGCAGTTTTAGTATTGCACTAGAATGGCGGGTGCACTGCAGCGGCAGATTGTTTGCGATTTTTTTCTATAGCAGTTACTGCTGTACAGTGTCCTCTTTGAGGTCTTATGTTGGTGCGAATAGATATAGGCTGGGGTGATGAGGAGCAGTAGCCGATAACCACCTGGATGGCTTGTTGTGGTAAAGTCATTCTTCCTATGAATAGTATGAAAGGCAAGTGATAATTAGATAATGATGCTATATGTTGGATGGAATATGTTAGATTCTTCAAAATCAGCAGCTGTGTATGTCAGTTCACCTCACCAAAGAGTGTTTTTTTTAACTGCCATTAAATGCTTAGAATAGAGTGGACTAATACAACGAGTATGTCTAATATAAGAATGTTTGTTTGAAATTGATATAAGGTAATCATGTTGCTGTGGATGACATATCCTACAGGGTAAGAATTGGTTGGTCTTCCACTGTGCAGTTTATTTGGTGAAAAGTGTCTGCTATCCACCGAAAGGGATTCCAGTCCTTTATTGGATAATACAAAGCCTTCTGGTAGCAATGGTTACAAATTGCACATCCGAAACACCGATGTTGGGGTCGAAATAACCAAGTTACACAAATGTAAGTTGAACAGAACTAACTTCAGACAAAATTCTAAACTTACTACTCATGGTATTTCCAGAATGCACTTACGACTGTCTTAAGTTTACGTCCGCACTCGGGCCGGAATTTCCACACCCGGAGTGTAAGCTCCGCACCCGGAGTGTAAGCTCAACACCTGGAGCGGAATTTCCACCATCGGGCTGGAATCTCCGCTTCCAGGCCGGAATACCTACAATCTGGTGTTAATTGACTATAGCTGATGCATTATGGGTATTCCGGCCTGTAAGCGGAGATTCCGGCCCAATGGTGGAAATTCCGCTCCGGGTATGGAGCTTACACTCCGGGGGCCCGATTCACAGAACTAACTTAAGACAAAATCCTAAACTTACTACCATTTTGGTATTCACAGAAGGCACTTACTCATTTTGGTATTCACAGAAGGCACTTACTCATTTCGGTATTCACAGAAGTTAGGAGTCCTAACTTTAGGACTCCTAAATGCCTTCTGTGAATACCGAAAGTCTTAAAATTAGGATTTTGCTCAATTTAGTGGTCCTAAGTTTAGGACTCCTAAATGCCTTCTGTGAATACCGAAAGCCTTAAAAGGCATTTAGGAGTCCTAAATTTAGGACTACTAAATTTAGGACTACTAAATTGAGAAAAATCCTAATTTTAAGACTTTCGGTATTTACAGAAGGCATTTAGGAGTCCTAAAGTTAGGAGTCCTAACTATACTACTACTAAACTGAGAAAAATCCTAATTTTAAGACTTTCGGTATTCACAGAAGGCATTTAGGAGTCCTAAAGTTAGGACTCCTAACTTCTGTGAATACCGAAATGAGTAAGTGCCTTCTGTGAATACCGAAATGAGTAAGTGCCTTCTGTGAATACCAAAATGGTAGTAAGTTTAGGATTTTGTCTTAAGTTAGTTCTGTGAATCGGGCCCAGTATGTGGAGCTTACACTCCGTGTGCGGAGCTTACACTCCGGGTGCACAAATTCCGGACCGAGTGCGGACGTAAACGTAGGACAGTCGTAAGTGCATTCTGTGAATACCATGAGTAGTAAGTTTAGGATTTGTCTTAAGTTAGTTCTGTGAATCGGGCCCACAGTGCTTTTATGGTATCCTATACCCTTCTACCATAGGGTGTACTTTGATTATGGGCCCATTACTACGGACAATGGCACTGAAGCTTATATGACATGTAGTCCACATAGTTGTATAGAAGAGTCGTCTCTGGCTAGTTCAATAGTAAGTTGGCTATTGATAAAGTGCCCCGAGTGTTCACACTAGTCTTGATTGGAATTTAATACACACACAAGCTGGCATCCAACATGTTTCATCTGTATGCAACTTTTTTACGGCTTGGTCCAATTTAATAAAACAAAAATTGTATCCTCAGCCGTCTAAGGAATCCATAATATTTTGTTTCGAAAGATGTAGTATTCTCATAAGGACACCTACCAAATTAGCAATATCCACAGCATAGAGTAGTTGTGTATCCTGAAAGGTAAACTGGAATAGGTAAGTGGGTTGTTATTTCATATAAAATGTTAGTAGTAGCTTGAAAAAATAATGTGATTGCATCATCAATTGGATCTTCCAGTATGAGTAAAGGAATGTTTATAGAAGACAGACCATGATAAGCTCATGCTAAAGTAAAGACATTTTATGTATGAACCGCTCGTCCACTGTGAAAAGTATGCAAAATTGCATGACACCATGGGGCATATTGGCAAGGGCAGTATCGCCACTTGAGCGGCACTTTTAGCCGCTAAAGCAGCGATATTATTATCGCCCTATCAGCAAGCTGTCGCTAACAGCTGTTAGCGACAGCTTCATTGCGAAAGCGACTGTTTTGGGTGCCGCTTTGCATGTCAGCGATATTTATTGCTAATGACATGCAAAGTAGGCGTTCCCAACCAAAATTCTACAAAAACAGCCGCTAACAGACCTACCCCCTATTAGCAATGAGGCCCTGGATCCGGTTAGCGATGACAAAAGTCGCGCTAACCGCATTCATCGCTGGAATTTTTACACCTGCTTCTTACCTATCTATGCAATGGGAGGTGGATTGTGGGGCTGAATCCACCAGGGCATATCAGCAAGCATCCCCCTATCACTGGCCTATTTGCGCTGGATTCCATGCGATGAACAGGCATTTCGCCGCTATCGCTGGATTAATTATCGCATTGGAGATACGCGTTGCTAATAACGCGCTATCTCGGCGATAAAGTCCAGCGATAGCTGGCGATAAAAAAATTTGCGGTGAGCACGCTTTGCGATATTTATCGCAAAGCGTTGCTAATATGTCCCCATGTGTTGAGAAATTTTGAATATTTCCAGTAATGTGGAATGTGCGAACTTTGCAAGTTGTATATTTTATATAAATTAGCCCAAATCTTGTCCTATGGACGTATGAATTTCTACCATTTACTCAATTACTGCCCAGTGGGAGACAGCAATATCATGACTGACAAATGTGTACAGTAAGATATCCAAAAGGCTACAAAGTCACATGAAGTGTGCCATCACAATCAAATATATCATTACAACAGACAAATAAATGCATGTATGCAGCACATACTGTATGTCTAAGAAGAGCAGTTTGCTTTTAGAGAGATTTGTTTGTAGTGCTGACACATTTTATCATTCTAGATAGCAAACAAGTGATGGGTAGAATGCTTGAATTAATTCCAGCTACTTATAATCGCTCACAGCCACATTCCAGTCCATAGTTTTCCTTTGCTCTCAGTAATAGAGAAACGTCAACATGGGTGTTTTGAAATACATAAACCCCAGTTCACCATTTGACAGGTTTGGTGATGGGTTGCGCACCCAATGAACCCCTACCCCTTTCAACCTTATTTGTTCTCTAATTTCAAAACTCCTTACTTAATAAAAAAACGTAGATTGCCTATGATGTGCTCCAATAAAGAGGTGCCCTACGGGATGCATTGGATGTCAAAGGAGCCCCTGTGCACTATTGGGCCCCTGTGCACCCCAGGAATTCTCACGCGCCAGCGCCAACAAGATTATCAGCACTGAAAACATCCTAGGAATGAGGAGCTGCCCCTGTCAGACCAGGTGTCCTATTGCGCTGCCATGGACAGAAACCCCTAAAAGAGTCCCTTCAAGTGGTGTTTAGACTTACATGAATTGTAATGTAAAGTACTCTCTAATACTACAGTAGGATTTAAAGTTACAAGTCAGAAAATACCACTTTTAGAAAGTTGGCATTTTCTTGTCCCAACCATTTGTGCCTTCGCCAGTGTCTTGGGTCACATGACTGTAAATGGCTCTGTTGGAATTGTGTATTCCTCCCAGACAGTGACACAAAGGGGACTAGGTGTGGACAGGATGGGCCATCCTGCCACCATGGCTGGTGGCGCAGATGTACCCAGTTCCAGTTATATTTCAGAGAGCTTTCCTCCAGCACACAGAAAGGACTTTGACACTTTGAAGAACGTTACAGACCAGAGGTGGTGGCAGCAGAGGTATTCCCCCCACATCAAAGTCTGGCACCAGTTATAAATATTTGACCTTCAGTACCACTCATCAGTACACTTCTGGGCCTGTGGAAATTACAGAAGAAGGTCTGCCCTGCCACCAGAGGACTGACCTGCAGCTACCAGAGGGCTTCCCTGCTGCTTGAGGGCTGCCTTATTGTCTGAGAAGGAAGACTGGGCTTCCTTTCCTTCATCCCAGGCTAACCCGAGTGACTTCAAGTGTCAGTTTTGGCTACAGGGACAGTACAAGCTCCAGAGCTGAGTTGAGCCCGTTAATCCCCCTTTCCATCCGACAATCACCCGGAGCGAGGACTACAGTAAGGGAAGATGAAAGTAGCACACCGTCCTGAGGTTAATGATACCTCGGCAAGCCGAGACGGGCCCCTAACAACAGAACAACGATCACTGAGAGAACGGGCCCCAGAAGCCTTGCGTAGCGTGACTCAGAGCCAAGTGGTGGGGCCAGCCCGACCAAATGCATGGGAGACGATCCGAGAGCTCAGTTGGGATGAAGCCACACCCGGACCGGACAATACACCTTAAAGGAAGGGTGCAGCTGGTGTAACTGTGGTGCAAGTCTGGAAGGACAAGCCGGCTGCAATAGGATAGCAGACAGCGGTTCCCACAGCAGGCTACTGAGCTGGCCGGTGCTGGTGGAAGATGGGATCGAACCTGATGGAGCGGGGAGGAAGACGGAAGTCCCAGGGCAGGTGTGGAAGAATACAGCTGTGAGGACATGCCCACCGCTGCCAAGAAACAACCCTAGAACACAGTGCGGTCAATATTGTAAGCACTGTGTGTTGTATGAGAGGCCTACCATGCACTCAGTGACATAACTACATACCTTAAATAGGAGATATGGAAGTGAGACTCTACCACAGCAGGCAGAGCAAGGCCTTCTTTATGGGGTGGATAACTAATCTATACCTGGGAAGCTCCAGCGACAGAGAAGGTGAACATGTGCCTCCATAATAACAAGGGACTAGACTACACTCGGCATTGAGAGGAACTCAAAACATACTATAATTATAAGGTGCCGCAGCTAAGTGAGGAGCGCAGGGTTGCTGAGGAGACAGAAAGGGGGTGGCTGGGGAACTCAAGATGGGAACGCCGACAGACCATCAGGCATTTGGAACCTATCTTGGCAGGCGGCAGATGTTGTCTGAAGTCTTCCTGATCCTCTTCTTCGGGAAAGTGCTACTGAATTAGTGGTGATAGACCTCCAAGCCAGATTAGTCGAGCCCTGATGGGAGGTAAGGGGCCACGGAGCGGACAGTAGACAAAACTAGATAAATATACACTTACCAGGGAATCAGAGGCTAGACATGTGGCAGAGAATAAACCGGACCCTGGTCCACTCTTCCCTTCGGTGGTTGCGGAGTCCACACTGCAAGATGTAATGGTGGCCCTACTGGGAGTGCGAACAGATCTCGCTGGGAGAATTGACTCAGTGACATCAGACGGCTTGCTGCTGAGAGCTGACTTCCAAAACCAGGGCACCTGAGTAAAGGAAGTTGAGGAAGGCACAAACAACCTAGTAGTCAACACAAAGGCACTGCAGAAGAAAGTACAAGACCTCACCGCTACCACCAAAGTGCTGGAGGCCAAGCTAGAAGACCAGGAGGGCTGCTCCCACCGCCATAATGCACGTATTATTGCCATCCCGGAGAGGGCAGAGGGTCCAGTGGTGGACCTGTACGTGCAGGATCTCATTCTAAAGTCTCTCCAACCCAGGAGTCTGTCTAAATACTTCTCAGTGGAACAAGCCCACAGAGTCCTGGGCTCAAGGCCAAGACCAGGGACCGTACAGAGTGCTGGTCACATGGCCAAGACCAGGGGCCCCACCGAGGCCAATTATCACCCAGATCTTCAACAATCAAGACAGGGACGTGATCGTCTAAGCCACTCAAAGCGCCCCACCGCTCAAAGTAGATAAAGCAGTTGTCACCTTTTCCCCGACTTTACCATAAAGGTGCAGCAAACTAGGCAAACTTTTCTGGAAGTCAAAAAAGCGCTCTAAGCAAAAAAGATTAAATATTCTATGCTCTTCCCATCAACACTCTGGTTGACGACAGATGGTAAAGTGGGGAGGTTCTCTACCCCAGAGGAGGCATGGGAGTGGCTGGATAGGTGGCCAACTGTGGGAAAACAGTGATGCACACCCAGAGGCAATGGTGTGATGCCAGGAAATGGGACCGAACAGCGATGGGTGCCGACACCCTGTCACCTCAACAAACTGGTTCACTAGCAAATTGAGAGGACTGAAATGAACAGTTGGAACGGTGTCGGGTGGGAGAGATGACTCATAAAGTCGTGCGAAAGTGACACAAAGACTAACATCAAGAGAAGGAAGGTCGGAAAGACTCTGGATGCACAGATAAGAATATGGGCTAAACTTTCCTCTCCTAACTAATGCACTTAGCCTCATGTAGTAAAATGAGCTTTTAAACTGTTTAACAAATAGGAGATATGGTAGTCCTTGGTGAGTGAGTTGGGGGAGGTGGGCCGGCGGGCACATCTATGACTGAAGCCCACCCGATGTTTGGTGATTTAGTTCTTGGCCGACAGGCGCTCTGCAAATTTGGGGGGTGGAAGGTTTTGGACCCACCGTGCAGGGTATCAAGGAGGAGGTAGTTCTATGGCTTTGGGTTTAAAGTTTGCATGTTAGGAGATGTTACTCCTTTACACAACAGATGTTTTGGATTTGACACACATTGGGAGCAGGAATGGGGAACCAGGAAAGGTAGGGAACACATCTCTACGTAGGTCCAACAGGGCAACAGAGAATCAAATAGGGCCACAGTTAGATGAATCTGACACCTTCACAGACCTTTGACACACACAGAGACTGCGACTACTCAAACTACTCCAGCTAGATGGGCAAAGAGAATCATGACCTGGAACGTGAATGGACTTGGTAGCGAGATAAAACATACAATGCTGATGCAATATAGCTGACGACTAGCACCAGATATAGTTCTATGCTGTAGACATACTTGATAGGTAGCACCTGCAGAGTGCTAGACAGGTTTGGATACAAACTGGAGGTGCATACAGGGTTTACAACAGGGTCACGGGGTGGGGATACTTGTTAAAAAAACGAAGTCCTTTGTGCTTAGAAGGGTATGGCAGGACCACTCAGGCAGATATATAACCCTTAATGGGGTGTGGGAGGGGAAAGACCTCAACTTGTGCACAGTTTATGTACTAGCCAAGCTGCATACAACCACAATTCCTGAACTAACTACACTGCTCCTAGAACTCCCACGAGGAATGCTAATACTGGGTGGAGCCTTGAATGCAGTAATGGACCCAGATAAAGACAGGATATCGAAATCAGGGAAAGAGATATGGACAGACGCCCTGAAGACATTTGCTGCCACTTTGGGATTAGTCGATCTTTGGCGTGAACACAATCCCTCGGCGGAGCAGTTCACCTTTTTCTCTGTACCACATAGTGGAATACTTACGTATGCAATCCACTGAGGCAGGTAGCTTCACAGGGGCTATACACAGATCAAGGGGTATATCTGACCATTCGCCGGGAGAGATAAAATTGCTAGGACCCAATAGAACGAATACTCTGCCACCACAAATTGACCCATGGCTCCTTAGAGATGAACAAGTCCGGGACAAGATTCGAGAGCGAACAAAACAATACTTTCATGATAGCGTGGGGACAGTAGACTTGAACTGCAATTTATGGGAGGCATACGAAACAGTAATAAGAGGGTATGTACAGGCACGAGCTGGGGCTAAAACGAAAGAACAGAAATTACCCAGTTAGGAAGTACAGTGGAAGGACCTGGAAACTTCAACCTGCAGACTAGTCACTTAATTTGCCTTAAGCAACAAGAGATGCGAGACATCACAGAAGGGAAAGCCAGAGAATATGCTAGGGTGTCCCAGAGGAGAATCTATGAAATAGGGGGCAAGGCCACTAAATTGATGTCCTGGTTCAAAAAAAGAGACAGGGAATGGAACTGTGAACTAGAGATTAAAACTTCAAGTCAGAAACAATGTAGGACAGGAGAGGAAATTGCCAAGGAGTTTGCAAATTATTATGCAGCTATATAAGCCTTCCACGACAAGAACAAAAATAGATTGTGCAGAGCTTCTACAGGAGATGTACCTGCCCACCAAAACACTAGAAGACCGAGAAGATCTTGAAAGGCATATAACCACAGATTAGAGAGATTAGGCACCGCAGCACTGGTGGCCCCACACGTGTTGGGCATGTTTAGGGAGACATTGGAATGGGGCAGCGTGCCGGAGGATCAGCGACTAGCCACTATAGTAGTCATTCCTAAACAAGTTAAACCCCAGGAGAAATGTAGCTCCTATAGACCGATCTTGTTCTTAAATGCTGAAGCCAAGATCCAGGCCAAAGTCCTAGCCACCAGGCTCAACTGGGTAATAACCACCATCATTCACTCGGGTCAATACGGATTTATGCCCCATCGAAGCACTGGACAAAATTTACGATGCCTGTATCGAGTGCTACATACCACTAAAGGTGAACCGGAGAAGAGCGTGGTACTGCTGTCCTTGGACGCCTGTATAGGATTTGACAGCATGAAATGGCATACCTATTTGTGACCCTGAAGTGCTTTGGCCTCAGACCAAAATTCTGCCCCTGGGTTCAATTGCTGTATGCAGATCCCCTAGCAAGAGTGAGAATGAATGGAGCAGTGTCCAAACAAGTGGCACTGCGTAAGGGCATGAGGCAGGGATGCCCACTCTCTCCAATACGTTTTGACATAGAGCTGGAGCCTCTGGCTGCATGGGTCAGGGGATATCCACTTAGAAGGGGTATCTTGGTGGGGGGAATGAGAGGAAAATTTCTCATTGTACCCCAATGACATACTTCTATATGTCATGAATCCCTGATCCACAATCAACTGCATACTCCATATATTTCAACTGTTTGGGAGTTACTCCGATTATCAGATAAACTGGGAAAAATCCTTAGTGTTTGTCTTGTCTGGAGACACACCGACTCTTCCAACCAGTGGGAAAGGCCTAGAGATTAAAGACAAATTTAAATACTTGGGGATGGTGATCTCTTGAACCGAGGCAGAATACCTAGATGATAATCTATTACCCCAGCTACATAGATTACAAAGGGATACTTCACACTGGACAAAGCTACCACTTTCACTGATGTCGAGGTACCCCTAGACTTCTTTTGCAAGATAGACTCGGAAGTGAGGCAACTATTGTGGGATGGGGAAAATCCAGGTTAGAGCTCCACAAATTACAATGAGGAGTGTATGAGGGAGGTCTCGTGGTCCCGGACATCAGAAAGTATTACTAGGCCGTACAGTTGGTCACACTCAATGACTGGGTATTTGCGGGCAGGGAGTAACCCGTATACCAGGTTGATCCATGTATGATGGGTCAGAACGGATACCTGGAAGCATTATAAAGCAAGAAAATAGAGAACATACTACAAAAAGCACACACAAACGACGGTCCAAACATGGAGGGAGGAAACTAAATTCCTGGGTTGGGAAGGCAGGCTGACGGAACAGTGCATTGATCTACTAAGAGAGGTGGATGGACTGCGAGGCTTCTGCCAGTGGTCACGACTGGGTATTAAATACTTGGGAGATATCTGGAAGGGAAAAAAGAGGGTGGATTTCCACAACCTACAGACCAAATATCAAATGACTAGTACTGAACAGTTCCGCTACATACAACTGAAACATGCCCTAAAACACATATCCCATTAGGGGACCAAATACCCGAATCCTAACCTCTTGAGGATAGAGTGCTCATAGACCCAATATTGCAAAAGGCAACCTCCCGCCTATACAAAATGATTATGAACAATGCCTCGGACCCACTAGGAGAGCTCCGGGAGACATGGGAAGGGGAGATAGGGATTCTGGAGGATGATGATTGGGCAGAGGCTCTACAGAGCCCCAGAGAAGTAGCCATGAGAGCATGGTTCCACCTCATACAACTACAACTCCTACACAGATCCTACACAATCAGGACAAGATTTTACCGTATGAGTAGAAACGACTCAAAGAAGTGCCTGAGGGGATATGACGGAGTGGGCACATTCTTCCATACATTATGGGACTGCCCCCTGATGCAGCGATACTGGAGCAAGATCACTTGGGTGATGTCCGCGGTGATGGGTCAGACAGTCCCTCTAGAGGCTAAATGGCATATATTATGCATTACAGGAGAAACCACATGGCCATAATATACCAAATTATGGCTTATGATAGCAGCTATCATAGCCAAAAGGAATATAGCAAGGGATGGGGAGTAACACAACCTCCTAGGGTTAAAGATTGAGAGAGTGACCTGGGCTGGTTCTGTGCAGCTGAAAAAGTGGTATATCAAAGTCAAGGATGCCCTGGGAAATGGGGTACAATTTGGAAGAGACGAGTAGAACACAGAGGGACTTGAAAGGATACAATGATAACACAGATACAAAGTATTGTAATTAGAAATAAGATGTGTTAAAAACCAATGCAAATGTACTTGTGACACGAAGATTTTCAATGCTTTTGATGGGAACACAGTGATGGACGCAACAAGCTATAATTATTTAGATTCTGTACAAGATACAGTATTATGTACGCTTGTAATGTAATACTGAACAACCACTTGCATAATTTAAAAAACAAAAGAATTAAAAAACATGTAAGATGAAGAAAACATACATACAAACTAATACTGATACATATAAGCAAGTTGTACTAATGAATTTCTTATGTATCTGCTGTTTATTATGGTTTATTGATGGAATTGTCCTCTTAACAAAGTGGCCTAGTGTTTCTAGTGCTTTCTGTTAGAATGTACCATTTCGAAAAGTGAGTGCAAAAATGTGTGGAAACTAGGTACGATCTTGAAATTTTGCATAATAGTACTACAGATTCTATAGTTTATGCAAAGTGAATAATATGAATTAAAAAAATTATAAACATATGAATATTGAGAAAACTGGTGGTAGTAGGGTATTTCTACCGTTAGATATTTTCATGTAATAATTGTCTGGTGAAAGTTCTACATATCCTCTATATGAACAGTCAGTCAGTCAGTAAACTTTATTTGGTTTTAGCAACAATAATAGTAACACAAATATACCTAAAAAACCTGAACACGTTCAATAACCATTATGCAGTGACTGTGTTAAACAATCTAAAAATTGATATCCTAATTCGGTTGGACAAAGCTAATCAACTTAACAACACAAAGAATCTTAAATCTTAGGTAAGTCAAGCAAAGATATATGAATACAAATTGTAATTAAAACCACATAAGGTTATAAATGATAACTAAATAAATGAGCATATTTATATGCTCATGGAGGCACCCGTCGCGAGTTCAGCGGGATTGGTGGGAAACGTGCAAGGATATATATAGATATATATATATCTATCAAACGACTTACATTAAAAACAATTATTAGAAATTTCCAATTTATATCCAAGGTTGCAGGCTTAGTTACATCCTCCAGTACTCAATCAATATGTACGAGATGTATGTTCATATAGGTTACATTAAAAATTATAAAACTAACCATAAGGAACATCTAAAGTTCAGGGTGCAGCCTAAAAGTGAAAACTCTAGTAACCTTCATATAAAAAATGTTATCTTGTGACGGAATTATTAGGATAAAGTGCAATACAAAATATAATAATTAATCATTTCCCTACCATATTCCTTAGTCGCACTGCAGCGAAAATACATTTATAAATCATTTGACATATACATTCTGTTTTAAGAAGCTGGAGGTAATATAATGCTGGCCTGCATTTCCTGATATTCAATACACTCATTACTGGAATAATAAAATCTCTTCAAGGTCTAGAGTATAACTGACCCAAAAAAAGGAAGTGCAGCATGTTCTGGGATGAATTAGAGTCACATGTGCAAGGATCTAAGTAGGAGTCACAATATACTTTGCTGGCCAATAGACCAATAGATGAGCATTACTGAACCTAAATCTAATAAGATAGAATCTTTTGGAATGACCAAAAGGGAACAAAAGGTATGGCTCTATTCGTTTGGTGCAAACCAAGAGCAGATAATTGGCTACACTCTTCTTGCCCGACTCCACGCGTTCCCTGTACTCCATTACAAGAGTTACAAAATCCTGCTTTAGCTGAGATTTTGCAACAGTATTAATGAGTTGTGGATTGGGAAACAATCTGGTCTTCCCATAAATTCAAACTGCTGTTTTTTAATATAGCTATTCCAAGGTATTGTATGCATATGATCAAGGTTTAAACTGTCCTCTATTGTTGCTTGGTAGATAGAGCGCCATTGCATAATTGGGGCAAGTTTGAATACGGTGTGTTAGAGGAGTCAAGCCTAATTCCATATGACATAATATGGTTGGGAGACTGGAGGGGACTTTCGTTGGTCGTCTAAGAGAAACATTTGTTGTTGTTTGCAAAATGGAAACATTGCAAAAGCCCCAAATTCTGGCCCCATACAGGATGACAGGCAGCACAGATGTTAATTTTTGCGTCAATGGGTTTAGAACCCAATGTCCTTCAAACCTGAATAGTGCCTCAATGGTTGTATCAAAACTCCTTTTCCTGACCTCATTGAGGTGATGCCAAGAGCCTCCGTGGTCAAAAGGGACACCTAAATAGGATAAGTTTAATACATGACGTAGCTTATCATGATTGATAAAACAAGATTTTAACTTAGAATCGGTGTTCTTAACCGCCATGACATGTGACTTATCTGTATTAGTCTTTAGACCCAGGTTGCTCATAAAATCTGTTTAAAAGAGTTTGTAAGTCCACACCAATTCGTGAAATCAGTACACAATTATCCACATATAGCAATGCTGGGAGATATCTAGAACCCACCCTTGGTACATGAGCTGCCCCCTCATTCAAATAACTCTCAAGATCATTAATATATAGACAGAACATAAATAAAATAAAATAAATTTTGATTGGTGGTGAAAGTTCACCATCTGCCCCATATCTAACTATACAAGTCACATCTGCGCTAGGAAATATACCAAGGGGGCATCTACGCCCATTCCCAACATCTTTTCCCTGAGTTTCCCTCTCTCCACCCAGTCAAAACCAGATGTCAAGTCCATAAATACTAAATGGAGTGTGCCGTTTTTAACCAACATGTACTTGCTTATGACCAGGTGGAGTTTGAGGCACTGCTCGACGGTGCCCAAACCTCCCCTTAAGCCATATTGAATGCCTGAAAATTTCTGTTTTTCGGCTACCCATATTTCTAAGCAGTCAAGTATAACCCTACCCATTAATATGCATGTGAAATCTATCAATGATATTAGGCGGTAACATTTAAGGTTTGAACTGTCTCCCTTTTTAAAAATGGGAACGATTATCACACTAGACCAAGATTTTAACAGGCATAAAATTGCAACATAGCTTAGAATGTTAGTTAACAGGGCTTGCCATAAAGAGAACAGCCGGGACACTGGCCAGGCCAGGTGCTTTGTTCTTGGTAGTCTGATTTAGTGCCTTTTCTACTTCCTGATATGTGAGAGGGGCCAATTTTTAGTCACTCTCAATGTGTGACTATCAAGATCTATGGAGCAAATAAGCTCCCCATCACTCTTGTATACTGATAAAATGGTCAACCCATTTATCAGGTGGGATTATAACATCAATACAGCTATTATGACTGTCCTGAAAAAAGGGGAAAATAATCACTTAATATCTTTTTTAAATAGAGAAGCATACTGACTTTGGTTTATAGTGCTCTGAGAGAACAATAAAATCAATAAGACTGCCCTGGTCTCTGCCAGTTTATGTGACCTCGCCTGTCCTGACTGTATGATGAAATCTATTGTCAGAAAAAGAGAGAATTTGGATAATATAGAATTAAAAACACCCCCACAGGGGCTGTGTTCAAAATGACATTGGTCCTCAAAAATCTCTTCCATCTGTCTACTAACAGACATTTTTTTTAAATGGACATGATCTGCAATTAAAATCCCCACCCCATAAGATGATAGAATCAGTATTAAGATACATAAGGTGTTTACTCAGAGAGTTTTCAAAGCTAACGGCCATTTCAGCATTGGACGAGATAAAATTATTATGATAAAAATTTACAATTACAAGTGTGACATTTGTTTCGTACCTAATGTTAATAAATTGAAAATACGGGGAGTCCAAGTTTGAATGACAGATCTTTTTATTCAGAGTAGTTGCCATTAAAGTAAGCAAACTACCTCGGTTATGACCCCTAACAGGTGTACAGCTGGGGTGTGGATAAATACGAACCCGTCAATATATACTATTTCTCGGGCCTAAGTTTCTTGGAGGCAAGCAATGTTGTAGCCCTTTATAAGATCAAACCTGTCATCATTTCTCACCTTACTTGCAAAACCTGCCACATTCCAAAATAAGCACCTACATTTATTTTTGTCCTTTTAAATGGCCTGACCTCTACCACCTGCACAGCCATTACTTCCATAATCAACATAGAGTCAGGGGTAATATTTACAATCATAACATGTGCCTCCCTATCTTTTCCAGGTGTGTTAGCACATACAGAAGAAGAAATCACATCTTCCTGACTGACTAGCGTCATGTCCTCCCTTGAAAACTCCTGAGCAACAAATAACCTCGGGGATTGTAGTCAATCAATTTGCTCCAAAGGAGGAAAGTGATTGTGGGTTAAAATGGAAAATAGCTCAGGAGCACCACCATGTGTGGGATGTAGCATGGAAGAAACCTGCACACTTGGTTTATAAAAGTAACCCAGAGGCACTGTCATGATCCTTCCACTAGCGGACATAGCCTCGAAAGTCTTTCCTGGAGAGAGCCAACCTTATATTTCTTTATAAAATTAACAACGATACAGTCTCAAGGGTCCTCTTTTCATTGGGAGCCAACCCACAATACTCTCTGTACATTTTTTATACTCCTGAATAAATCCTCACAGTTATGCCAATATGTGGCTTTATGCATCCAATGTACAAATATATTTTTAAATTGCTGTGTGTCTTCATCATATGATAGAGAAGTAACGTTCTTTAAAACTGTAACCAACGGAGTTGCTTCTGGCGGGAGCTGAAGGATTCTTTACGAGCTGGATCTTACTGCATGATGATCTGTACTACTCCCATCATTTTCTAGTGAATTGGGGCCATGTCCAGTTTCAAGTTGAACGTTTATTTGTGCCACACATGATTCCCAGCTGTTTTAATTTGAGGAGTAGGATCAGAAAGATTTACAGTGATGTTACTATTTTTGTTATTATCTTGGTGGCCACTCTCTTCTCGTAGATATAGCCTTCCTTGACTTTGGACAATAGTTTGTAGTTGTGGTTCCTTGATTTAATTCCACAGGCTTTTCAGATCGGTTAGAATAGTTAAACTTGACCCAATTAAGATCTTCAAGGAAGTGTCTATGCTATTAAGAATGACCAGAATTGGGTTAAAATATGTCTGCGAACTGAGTATGCATCAATGCTTCATTTGGGACCTCTTTTACTGAATCGATCTGAGGACGTGTCACAATGAGTTGCTTTTTTAATAGCTGGGGCACCTTTCATTGAGGGGGTGGTTGGTTGCAACCTTTAGCCTTTTTTGGGATTGGTGAACAAGAGGTGTCAATCTGGGTACTCTGTCCATTATTCCAAACAGTCCCTGAATCGCCTTTGAACACACATGGATTTATGGCTTCTGAGGAGTTTCTATCATTACCTACCAAGCAAGGTGGTTGTGGGATACTAGAACCTCTACATGTGGGGCTAATTTGCAAAGCTTTCTTTGTAGCCACCAGCATCTCCTCCACATACTCAATTACACTATTAATTGCCCCCATTGCTGTTGTCAAGAAACTAGTGATAGTTGCGGCTAGTGGACGTTCTTTACCGGAAGGCATAGCAGACTTCCTTTTCCCCATTCTCTTACCTTGGCAGACGGTGTTGGGATTTTCACAGGTGAATTCTCTCGAGGGCACAGTATCCCAAAGCGAGGGGCCAAAAGGGGTGGAACCGGCCCAGCCTCGAACAGCCACAGACGGGCACAGACGGGAGATTCCCTGGCGCTTTAGAGCGTTGGGGAGGAGTTGCTCTGCCTCCCGAATGTGCTGGCTGCTAGGGGACTGAGTCCCACCCTACGAGCAGAGAAGCGATCGTTGTGGGCTGAGTCTGCCCTGTTAGTGCGTCCTGTGCTGCAGGAGTTTCCCTGGTGCTTTAGAGCATTGGGAAGGAGTTGCTCCGCCTCCCAAAGGGGCTGGCTGCTGGGGGTCCGAGTCTCACCCCAGGAGCAGAGAAGCAATCGTTGCGGGCTGAGTATGCCCGGTTAGTACCCCTATGTGAATTGATTTAATTACTTATATTGGTTCAGAGTTCATTTAATCTAAAACATGTCATGCCAACTTAAAAGTTCCATCGAAATTGCTTTCTCACTAATGCTATCCTTGCCCCTAACCTAACCAATGGTCCATTTACAATTGGTGATATGTTGCTTTTTGTGTTCTGTACATGTATAAATTTCATCATTCCTAAAAGTTTCCTCAATGTTCCCTGTGAAATATTCCTATGGCAACAGGATTTCAGCTGCTGCTAAAGATGGTTACTTAGTATTTCTTTTTTCAACGATTTTAGGCTTATGGGGACCCCAATCTTCAGTTTATCATGAATTGCATGGGAAAGCATTTTACTCTTGCTAGTGTCCGAGGTGAAATTATGTGAATCTGAAAATCTGATACTCTTCCAATCGTGGTGTGATGCCACATCACTGGGACAATGTTAGAAACTTTATAAAAGAAGAAACCACAAAGGAGGGGAAATGTGGATGTTATTGAGTTTTTGCTTCTCAATGCGAACGGCATTGATTTTTGCTTCCTGATGAATGTCATTCCGATTTTTTCCTATACTGAGGCAATGCCATACTTTCCCCTATCAAGAAAATGCTATGCTGATTGATTTTTGATGATTATTTGAGAACTATCCTCTTACTTTTGGAGTGCTTTGCAGAGACCACAGATGGTAGCTGATGGACTGGAACCTTCTTTGCTGGACCATTTACATTTAATTTTCCTTTATTTTCCTTTTGTTCTATGCTAATGCACTAGCCCTTAATGGACTTTAAATCTAAACCCTTCTCCTCTTCTCTGGAAGAATTGTGCTTTTAGAGAACTGAACTATCCCTCTCACTTAATGATAGTAGGGCTCTGTAACTCTGTACACTGAAATTTATAAGAACCATCTGATAAATCCTTGCCTAAATGTTTGATGCCTTAATGCAAGGTGTGATATTCTTAACCAAAAATCCTAAAAGACTGATTATTGCTATGAATTTTGAATCTTTATACAATAACCAAATTAATTTAATATCTGTCTGAGTTTTTTATTGAGTCCTGTTGGTTCTTCCTTTTAAACTGTGCTATTTTACTGATGTCTTAAATGCGTTGTAGGGAGAATCAGTGGGCTTTGACAGAATAATACGTATTACTTCTTCTGTTCTTTTGTTGCTGTTGCAGAGCTATTGGCCTGCATAATTCTAGTCAAACTTAACTTCTTCAGGAGGTTGTTTTTTTTTGTTGCAATTCTTTATTTCTACAGCATGGTTCTGAGAGTAGTGTACCTAAATCTGATCTCAAATCGTAGTTAGCTGTCAATTAATGGCCCTCTTTGGACAAATAGAATGGTATTTTGGCCACCCTAATTTCCACCCCTCCTACCAGTGGAGAAAGAATCGTCAGAGGACCATTGCCTAATCATAAAGAGCCCAGTATGGTTAGAGCAATAAGGAGAGTAAGCGTACAATAACAATTCTACCACGCTTGTGCTGCAAACATGCAAAAAAATGTCATGACCTGGCTCATGCACAGTCTTAGTACCATGCCATACCCAGTGCTTAGATCTGTATCATTTCATCCTATTATTTTACCTGCACGTCCTCTTCTATCTTTGACTTGGGCTCAGTACATGGAGCCATCAGTCATTTGATAAATTATTTCCAAAGGGCAAAGGCTAGAAATATGGAGCACTGACACATGCACTGATTTGAAAACTCTATCATCGAGCAGAGTTGATGAATGCATGTTACTAGAAGATTTTTAATTGTTCTTTTTTTGATCAGGTTCTTAAATATATAACGTGACCAGTTTACCAAAAAGGCAGTACATCTGCATGCCTAGAAGTACTCCTTAATTTGATGTAGATTTACTACATTTTGGAATTCACAAACATTGACAGTAGTAGGCTTGGAAAGCTGTGCCAGTCTCTAGTTTTCAGGCATACTACTGGCAATAAAATACCCAAAAGATGAGGGGATCAATGCTTGCAAATAATCTAACCAGTGGAAATTTCTTGGGCTTTGCATTCCAACTATCGCTTTTTGCCCACTGTGCCACTCTAGAAAGAGGCCTGCCTAATGTAAAACTATAGTTATCCTGTTTCTCATTGAAAAAGTCCATCCCAAACCTTGGACATTGAACCCCTTCACCCTGAAGCACACTGCTTTTATAGATGGGAAATTTGAGATGTACCCCCCACCCCCGAATCTTACATACTTAGCTTCGCCCCTTGCCATGGACCATAAGCTGAAGCACTAGATTATAACTCTCATTTGTTTCTTCCATTAGTTCTTGGGGAGGAGGTAGCCGAGAATGTTGAGTCTTGTTTTCCAACAGAAGTCATATCACTAGCACTAGGCATGTCTCAATCATGAGAGTGAGATGAAGCTGTGTAGTGTTGAATAAACGTGACTTCTTTCACTTGCAACCTACTCCATTTATACATGCCAAAGGGGTTATTTTGGGGGAAACATTCAGCCCACAGTTATACAGTGGTGAAGGAAGGATGGTGGAGGAGCATCCCCTTGATGGTTTGGGTGGGGAGTCATGCATGGTTGGACCAGGAAACACAAGCTGCCCTGGCAATTGTTGTCAGGTCAGACCAGCCCTCATATTGAGTGTGGTGACTGAGCACAGTGAGTGGCCCTGACCACTGCAGGGAAGCCTTAGGGAGGTTCTTCCACCAAGAAAGATTTTGCAACAATTGCAAATATTGATAGACTTATAACACATTTTTCCTTATAGAACATTGTCTAATCATTTAATGGATGCTTGGAGTTTGGAGACTTGTCTGCATGGCTCAATTAGTGAATGAATAGTTGGATGGCTGAGGAGTGGGTGGGTGAATTGATTAAAACATGGATGACAATTAATAAAGACCTTTAGCTATGTGGTGCAAATGGTCTTAATGCACTGACCAAGGGTGGGTGCTCTGATGCCAGCCACGGGTCCAGGACCTGAGGAGGCACCTTTTGGGGATCAGTCCTCACTTCAGCAAATGCCAGCAGACGGACTCTGGCAAGTCAAGCAAAGTCCAGTTGGTGCTTGCCAGCTGGAAAGTTGCACAGAGGCCTCTGGAAGCTTGTTGTGTTCATGCAGCTCAAACAGGAGGTCAGTCAACTGTCCCTTGAAGTCACTTTTGGAGAGCCTGTCTTCAAGGCAAGCACGTCCAGTCTTCCTTATAACAACAGGACAGTACTTCTTCAGACAGGTCCAGGAGTGTTCTGATGGGAGATTCTGAAGGTGCCACTTTTTATACCTGGTGCCAGCCTTTGTGTGGGAGAATTCCTATCCCAATGGATTCTGGTCAGTTGGTCAGTTCTTCACCTGGGTTACACCCCAAAATGTCTAGGGGGACAAAGGCAAGGGCAGGCCTGGTGTCAGGTTTCCTTGTGTGTGCTGCAGGCAGGGTCGTATGGAGTTTAATCAGGGCAGGATACAACTCCTCCCCAGCCATTCTGTCAGGAAGACTCTGTCTCTTCACACCTAGACCTCTTTTGTTCCCATGTCTGGAAGGAGTAAAGAAAACAGCAGAGGAGAGCCCTTTACAGTCATATGACACAGGACACTGGTAGAAAGGTACATTTGGTTTAGGCAGAAAAGTGCTAACTTTCTAAAAGTGGCATCTTCAAAATAATAACTTAAAATCCAACTTCACCATTATAGAGGATTTGACATTATAATTCACTTGAGTGGAAGAAGCATGTTTCTATCAGTTCCCAAACTCAAGTTATCACTTATTAGGGCTAATACGGTAACCAAGTGTTAATCTATGGGAAAGATAGCCTTAGAAAAATGACAAACAATTTTAGGAGTTGTTTCCTGCCAGGACAAATAAACTTAAATACATATGTTCTCCTTTTAAAATACCATGCATCCTACCCTATGAGCCTTTAAGGCCTACCTTTGGGGTGACTTATGATTATTAAAAAGTAAGGTTTAGGCTTAGCCAAAGGTTTATTTTGCCAGGTTGAAATGGCAGTTCAAAACTGCACAGCAGTCTGCAGTGGCATGCTTGAGACAGTTACTGTGAACTTATAAGTACATTAAATGTGCCAATTGGGTGTAGGCCAATTTTACCAAGTTTAAAGAAAAGAGCAAACACACTTTGAACTGGTTAACAGGGGAAGTTCTAATGCAAACAAAAACGAGTTCAGCAAAAATGGAAGATGAAGGAAAAAATCTGTGTAAATACCAAACCAAGGATATCAGGTCTACCACCATTTATTTATTTATTTATTTATTTATTTTTGCAGTTTTGTATAGCGCGAACAAGACCCTTACAGGTATCAGAGCGCTTTACAGTACAGAGATAACAACATAGAAAACATATAGATATCATGAAATAGGTGAGGAAAGTAAAGATTAGTATACACTCGTATCACGTATTTACAAGGGAGGTTCAAAGAATCATGTGAATTTGGATAGAAGAATAGATTTCACTTCTTTTTTGAAAAAAGCTGCCGATGGGTTAAGTCTCGTTTCTTGGGGCAAGGCATTCCAAATCCTGGGCGCCATTCCTGAGAAGGAGCGGTAGTATGTTTTCTGCTTGGAGAACCGTTGTGGTTTAAGCAGAAGATTGTTGGAGCTCCTAGTGGATCTGTTGCCACCCGATAGTACCAATTTCTCCGCTAGGTATCTCGGTGTTTTGTGATGTAAGGCCTTATGAGTCATACAAGCGATCTTCAAGTGAATTCTGGCCTCAAAAGGAAGCCAGTTGAGGGCACGAAGGTCAGGGGAGATGTGGCTGTTTCTTTTGGAGCCTGTGACGAGCCTAGCAGCTGTGTTGATTGTGGCTCTTAAGGGAGCGGTCGTTGATCTGGGTAGGCCACAGAGAGCGATACTTTCATAATCCACTTTGGGCATTACTAGAGATTTAACTGTCTGTTTAAAGTCTCTGGCCGGTATGAAGGGTTTCAGTTTTCTCAAGGTGTTAATCTGGAAATTAGCTCTTTTAGTTGCAGCGCTGATGTGTTTCTGCATATTTAACTTATTGTCCAAGGTTATTCCCAGTGATTTAGCTGAGTCGATGATGATAGGTAGGCAATCGAGTGCTGTAATGTGCTTCATCCATTCAAGGATGGTGGTTGTTTGGTTGGGAGGGGCGATAAGGAAAAATTCCGTTTTAGACTGTTTAGTTTTAGATGATTTTCTGCCAACCAGATCTGTGTTTTGTGAAGAGTTGAGTTAAGGGACTTGATGTCATCAAATGAGTGTACTTTGATGTAGAGTTGTGTGTCGTCGGCATACAAGTGATATTGGTTGTTTGACGAGTTGAGTAGCTCCGTGAGAGGTTCCATAAACAAATTGAAGAGAGTCGGGAAGAGGGATGAACCCTGGGGTACTCCCAGAGTGACCGGGGAGGGGTTGGATAATGATTGGTTAATCTTGAATCTTTGTGTTCTGTTTTGGAGGAAGGACGTGAACCAGTTAAACACAGTACCAGATAGTCCCATCCTGTGTTTCAGGAGGTCTAGAAGATTGTCATGTTTGACTGTGTCGAAGGCTGAGGATAAGTCAAGCAGGACTAGCAGGCATCCCTTGTTTTGATCCAGAATTTGTAGTGTGTCATCAATTATGTGGGTCATGGCTGATTCTGTGCTGTGTCCTGATCGAAAACCTGATTGGAATTGATCTAGCAGGTTGAAGTGATCTATGTGCTTACTGAGCTGCACGTGGACACATTTGTCTAGCAATTTGGCGAGCTGGATTGAAAGTAAAACTGTGATAAGGGAAGCAAGTAACTGTGAAGGACTCGGGGAAAGATGGCGCTAAATGACTGTGATGAGCAGCCTCCTTCAAGCATAAACTGTTGCGCCGTACAACTAATGAAAAGCAGGTTCTGTGTGCTGGCATCCTTAGCTGTGCAAAGATAAATTAGATTTCTGTTTGATGCTACACCAGCACTTGACTGTGTCACAGTTGCAGGTAACATTCAATAAGCAAGCCATGTGTGCATGTTTTACTTTCTTTTTTCTTATTAGATTTCAAACATGAACAGAGTCAGAAACCTACGCATTGTACTCCAATGCTTGCAGTAAATAAGTCAAGAACAGCACAATAACAAAAACCATGTGTATTAAATTATTATATATCTACTTATTTTACCCCTAAAGACATACAAACACAATAGTGAACAGGTGGTGTCAAAGAAGAAAGGTAAACAAAACTCATTGAATGTCTTCCTCATCTTATTTTATTTACTCATTTGATGCTCACTGCAGAATATCACTTTCACACACTTAGATAAGAATACCATTTCGTTATCCTCTTCTTCAATTTTGGGGCAATGGAGAATTTCAGTTTCTTGGACTAACCATGTTAGCTGTTAAATTGCTTGGAGACAGTGCTTTTATAGAAGAGTAAATAAAGTAATTTCTGAGTTCCACTTCAACACTATCCTAAACATATGCCACACATGAAATGTATCTTGTGAATGGGCAATACTTCACAAAATATATAAAAAGACAAACATTGCTCCTTCTCCCTTTTTTAGTGTCTCAGTGGAATAATACTCCCACTTAACGTTTCAGCAACAAATTTACCAAATGCTGAACACTCATGCTGCAAAAGCACTTTGTGAACATCAAGGCAATAAATGGTTACTAACAACTGTAATCAACGATTATTCCTACATTATTCCTACAGTTTCCTTGGAATGTTTGGCGTGTCTATTCCGTTCAATTCAATATCTTTATTTCGGTTCATCTAGGCAATAAAAAGTTCACAGTCCAAATAAAAACATAAGATCTTTAGATTAAAAATCAAATCAATATGATATGCATAGAATTAGCATGTGATCTAGTTTCCTCACTTAAAGCTAAAAATGCCTTCCTAATAAGACTAAAGCCAAGCGACAAAAACCTCAAGAAAAAACCTTAAAATAGGCTTAAAACGGGTCAGCAATGCCATCTAGAACGTCCAAGAATTTGCAAAATAAGATATCAAATGGAGCTAACTAACATAAAGATGCTTAAAGTGCATAGTGGAAATTCCATTCTGGTACATAATGGTTATTTTAGGGGCTAATTCCATGTAGCATACGTACATCGTACAAATTAAATAAAATTCGTAATAAATTAACATTCAGATCTCATACAGAGAATCCAGGTAAAAGCATACATCCAATAGAAAAAGCAATATAAGAAACAATTCACAATATCAGACAGTCATACTATAAAATCATTGTTTTCCTATACTGTAAATCTTTACACAAATAAATTGCCACAGAGTAACAGATAGGTAAGGATGGTAACATTTGCAGGTACAAAAAAGGCAGGGTGGCATTGTCTAAAGCTCAAAGTACGTAAAATAGGTACGATATATCAACTCCTCAATTCCTTGGAAAAATACAGAAAAACAGAGTTTGTATGGTGGTCTGAGTGGATATATTATCACATAGACATTTAGATAAACTTTTGCACCAGTCATGCTGTGTTGGAAATGTCATTAAGCAGGTAAAATGTCCAATCCAAAGTGGGTCAGAACAATCTAATGGTGGGTGCTATGAGCAAACACTAAATATGGTTGTAAAGAAAAAGTAACTAAAGAGATTTGGTTCCTAAGTACATTGGGTTTAATTAGTTCAATAGTCAACCTAGCTTCCTCAAACAATGCGAGGCACATCTTATTTAGTTCTTACCTTAATATGGAATGCAAAGTTCCAAGGGATTCAAAGAATTCTGGGTGTCCCAAACCCAAACAGATCTGTTTGACATTTTTCAGCCAGGGTATATGATGGTATGCTGCTAAATTAAGGCAATCCATGACTACCTTACGATTTGAAAGAGTATCAGGACTAGTCCACACGTTGTGAAACAGAAGAATGAGGCGCAACCATGCTATGTCGACTAGGAGCAGCATCCCCAGTTCCGAATGGCAAACCTGGGACAAACAGCTCTTAGGTACTGACAGAAGAGATCTAAAAAACGAATTCTCCACAATTTGTGAGGAGGTCATATCGCAGAATCCAATTGCTCTGCCCCATAGAATGAAGTTAATATACACTTGACTTATATATAGTCAATATTTCATTAGTGTTGTTAACAAAAAGGTCCCGACATCTTACGAAGCACGTCTACTCATTTCACTGAGATTTAAGCATCAAGGAGTCTATCTCACATATATTAATACATTCTTTGGTTTAGTAAGACATGTACTGCACACAACAGCCAGTGGCGGCTCCTCTGCTATGGCGGAGGAGCGTCACCCCACTACTTTCAAGCAGTGCGAGAAGCAAAAACATAAAATGATAATAACTATAGTTATTATCATTTTATGTTTGTGGTGCTTTGCGTGTGGGCAGGATTGCTCTGCTCTTGGAGCAGGGCAGAGGAGGAGTGGTTTGCCCACTCCTAAGTGCGCAATGACTGTTTGGCCGGCCTTCTCGGGCCACCGAAACCAGTCATGCCTACTTTCCCCTTTCTCCATGCAGGGGTGCATTACAGCCTGCATGGAGAACATACCCACCCCTCCAGCCCCTGGCTGAGCTCCGTGTCACAGCGCTCAGACCAATCATAACGATGTTGTGATTGGCTTAGAGGAGGGAGTCTGGCTGCCTGCTTCCTGTTCCTGTTGCTTAGTGACCTTTTGTAGATGGTTTGTGAAGTGAAAATTCCACCCACTGGTTGCCCTTTCTTTTTATTTGTGTTTGCCACTGTCCTTTGAAAATCCTTGCTTGCTACTGGGCAATTGCTTCTCTTTCCCTCCTTTTTGTTTCCGCATTGCAGCTGCGGAGCACCGGCTAATTACTATCTCCCTACACTATCAGTGTTTAAGTATTCCTCTGAGGACTACTTTTTTGATGGATCAAGTTACTATCTAGACAACGTGCACCACGCTTTGTGCTTTCACTTTCAATATAGGGGGCATACATTATTTTTTTAAGAGCACTGGGCTTTTCACATGCGCTACTGTCTACTTGTTATTTTGCGCTGCACCTTTTAAAACACTACTTTTTGTGCCTGTGCTGCTGATCTTGCCAGTCCTCAGATTAGCTGGACACCTGGCAAATGATCCGGATATCCGAGCGCACATTGAAAAGGATTTACAACCGGCAGCAAGTGTTGCGGGAACTTCGGAGATGTCAGGCTGCGGTGGACGGGTCCCAGATAATGCAATGCAATACAGAAATTTGCCAAGTTTCAAACATGGCCACAGGGCTATTAATAAACAACATCACCTAACTATGGATGAAGTTTGTGTGGTACGTTTACCATATTTAGAGCACTGCTCACACGGCTTGTGTTAGTCACTGCCATGGCAGCCCTTGGCTGGACTGCAAAATCCCTGCTCATGGCGAGCAGTGATCACTGCCCTGCTGGAGGCAGCACATCCCCGTGCCGTTGAAGCAGAGGGACTGGCATAGAAAGTGTGTGTTAGACCTGGCATCTTTGGCGTGGTTACCCCTGACTTTTTTGCCTCTACCTCCTGTATTTTTGATGCTATGCTGGATTTCGTTTTTGCTGGTTTAGATGCTTTGGGCACTTTGCCACTGCTGATCAGTGTCAAAGTGCAAGTGCTCCCTTGGTAAATTGTTATATTGATTGGTTATCCATGATTGGCCTATTTGTTTCACCTGTTAGCCCATAGTAAAGTGCACTGGGTGTGCCAGGGCTGGTGATTCAAATGCTACTAGTGGGCTGCAGCACTGATTGTGCCACCCACAGGAGTAGCGCTAAAATGATGTCTTAGGCCTGCTTGCAGTGCCTATGTGCAGTCCAGGACTGCCATGTCGACCTGGCCAGTGCACCCACTGACCAGGCCTTATCC
This sequence comes from Triturus cristatus, assembly GCF_964204655.1. Classification (NCBI taxonomy): domain Eukaryota; kingdom Metazoa; phylum Chordata; class Amphibia; order Caudata; family Salamandridae; genus Triturus; species Triturus cristatus. The sequence continues at coordinate 451,621,694 of NC_140584.1, forward strand.
TTCCCTTTCTGTACATGGCAGGCATCCCTATGGTGGCCCTAGGTACCCCCCTGGGCTGGGTGCAGTGTATCTGAAAGGTAGGGCATGTACTGAGGTGTGTAACATGCCCTGGTAGTGAATTACAGCCATTTTCGTTTTTCACTGCTGAGAGGCTATCTTGCCCATAGGATAGAATGGGGGAGGCTGTTTACATGCCTATCTTCCCATAAGGGCAAGATAGAAAATCCAAGTTTGGTATCTTTGTGTTCAGAATTTAATTATACATCTTTTTAGCAAGATGGTTTTTAAATTCACTGTGTGAGAATAGCACTTTTTAGAAAGTAGCTATTCTCCTGTTTAACCTTCCTGTGTGCCTGTGTGCTGGTTGGCTGACTGGTGTCATGTGATGGGCTAGGTGGCTCCAGGAGCCTGGATGAGTCAGCAGCAGGGTGAATAGGGAGATCTGCTTTAGATGGGTGGGAGGAGTAGTCCTTGGGTTTGAATAGGGCTGCCCCTGCCAACACAATGCTGGCTCCACCCCCTAATGGCCAGGCTGAGGACTCTGCCTCTGCCAGCACAAAGAAGGCTCCACCTCCTGCTGAGCGTCTAACGACCCTGCCCCTCACTCTGAAAGGAACCAGGTGCTCCAGAGCAGAGCACACCCAGGAACCGGTTTGAGCAGGGGAATCCCCCCACTGAAACACAGAGAGACAAAGACTTGGAGGGGTATAAGAAGAGGACCCCAGACACCTAAACTTTAGATCACTTTGGAACTAAGAAGAAACCTCTGCCAAGGAGAAAGCTGAAAAGAACTGAAGAGGAGAAGATTGCCTGCTTGCTGTTTTGCTTTGCTGCCAAGGAGAGGGGAAGGACTTTGCTGTGTCCCCTTCTTTTGATTCTGATCTCCAAGGGCCTGAGAAGGCTGGGAAACCACTACGAGATCCTGCAAATTACCGCCCTATAAGTCTGCTATCTGGCCTATCAAAGCTCTTCGAAAAAGTTATCCTTGCCCGCCTTGTGGACTTTGTGACAAGCGAAAACCTCCTCGCCAAAGAACAGTTTGGGTTCCGGAAAGACCACTCGAGAAATCACCAACTCCTCAGAGTTGTGGACATCATCAGCCATGGATTTAACATCAACAAGTCCACTGGAATAGTCTTTCTGGATGTAGCCAAAGCATTCGACCGAGTATGGCATGAGGGACTGCTTTGCAAACTCATCAAGCTCAAGTTTCCAAGCTACCTGATTAAACTGCTGTCTAGCTACCTGTCAAAACGGACTTTTCACGTGGCGGTACGAGACGAATGCTCAACGCCACGCCCAATCCTCGCTGGAGTGCCTCAGGGATCAATCCTAGGACCATTCCTCTTCAACATATTCACAAACGACATCCCCACGGACCTAAAGAAGACAGATCTGGCTCTTTACGCCGATGATGCAGCAGTCATCTCCCAATCCTTCAGCGAACAGGAAGTGGCTAAGAACCTTGAGGCATCACTCAGCAGACTCTCCGAATGGTACAGCAACTGGCAGATCACCCTGAACACTAGCAAAACCACAGCAACACTATTCACCAGGAAGCTGAACAGAAAACACCCAGCGATCCTCCTCAATGAGGATGAGATCAAATGGGAAAACAGCAGCTCCTACCTGGGGGTGACTCTGGACTCCAAACTCACATGGAGACACCACATAGAGAAGACCTGCCAGAAAGCAGCAACAAAACTGTCTGCACTGTACCCACTCCTGAAGACCAAGTCGATGCCCTTGCAGAGCAAGGTGCGAGTAATCACCGCAATAATTCGGCCAACCATGACGTACGCTGCACCAGTTTGGAGTGGCTGCCGCCCGCAGCTTCGGAAAGACCTGCAGAGACTACAGAGCAGGGCCTTACGGATTGCAGCAGGTGCTCCACTCTTCACAAGAACAGCAGACCTCCACAGAGACCTAGGCATTGAGATGTTGGACGACCATCTCCGCAAACTCAACATGACATTCTACAAAGGACTGGATCAAAAAGATAACCCACTGATCAGGAAACTTGCAGACATTTCTACAAACCCATTTGACCGCTACCCGAGGCCCATCGAAGCGCTAAACTTGTGAAACTGAAACAACAACACAGCATCCAAAAACCCATCACTGCCTGAGGGCAAATCGCCCCGGCAGGTACCCAAAACTCATCACTGTCAGAAGGCAACCGCCGCGGCAGCCATCAAAAGCTCATCACCGCCAGAAGACATTTGGCAGACGAATACAAGACTCTGCGACTAAACTTGCTGACACTTCCGCAAACCATATTGACCGCAACCTGCGGCCTTTCACAGCGCTGACCTTGTGATCCAACCTCAACTGTGACAAAGCGTCACATCAATAAGACAACCGAAACAGCGACTAAAAAACTCAAAAATGAATGTGGAGTAATGAGGCTATCGCCTCGGTATCCAAAAACTCACCGCTGTCAGATCGAATCTGACAGGCGAAAACAAGAAACACTGTCCTAAACTTTAGATCACTTTGGAACTAAGAAGAAACCTCTGCCAAGGAGAAAGCTGAAAAGAACTGAAGAGGAGAAGACTGCCTGCTTGCTGTTTTGCTTTGCTGCCAAGGAGAGGGGAAGGACTTTGCTGTGTCCCCTTCTTTTGATTCTGATCTCCAAGGGCCTGAGAAGAGCTTGCTCCCTGTTAAAAAGTCCCAGGAACAAAAGGACTTCACCACCAGCTCCCCTGGAACTCTGCTGAAGGAGTTCTGACCTGCCTTGGAGTGCTTGCCCAGTCTTGGGGCCTCAGGAGGTCGTTTTGCTGTGTTTTGGGAGCTGGGAAGCAGAAGCGTGAAAAAGAGTAACTGGTACCCAACGCATCATCCGATTGCGTGTCGCAAGAACGAGAGTGCGGGGAGAATTTAATCGCGGCGTCATCGCAGCACCCGGAGTCCCCGCATCGCCGAGTGCGTCGAGCATCGTCCCGGTGCAAGAAGATTCCTGACGCTGCGAGGGTCGTCGCAGAACCAGTTTGCGGGCCGCACCACTGCCGGTGCGTGAAAGTATCCAGTCGCTGCGTGCGTCGACGCAGAGTCCCGTTCCGTGGCACATCGAGAGTTGCGGCGCCGAAAGTCAACGCTGCGCCGCGCATCGTGCCACGTCGAAGAGTGTCACATCGAACCTGTGCGTGAAGCTTCCCCCTAAGAAACCTACGCAACGAAAGCCAAAGTCATCGCATCCTCCCCCTACAGATCGGAGCCGGCGCATCCACCTCTGCTGCGTGAAGCAGGGCTGCTGCAAAGCCTCCCCAAGATCTCAAGAGTATCGCATCGCCTTTGCCATCTTCCTTGTTATAGCTTTTGGGAACCTTATCGCAACTACAGGTACTGTTGGGCACGAGAGTGTCGCATTTTGTGCATTGAGAGTCGCATTGTGCAAGACACTGACTTTTACATCCTGGAGTACTTTCTGCAAACTCTTGAACTACCTTTAAAGTAACCTTTTGAATTATATGTTGGTTTGTCTGTAGTATTTGGTCTTGTGAAGTTTTTAGTAAAGATACATTACTTTTCTAAAACTGGTGTGGAGTAAATCTGTGGTGTTTTCACTGTGTTACTGTGAGTGTTGGTACAAATACTTTACACATTGCCTTTGATAGCCTAGACTGCTCAGGCCAAGCTACCTAGAGGGTGAGCAGGGGTTATCTTAACAGTGTATCCCCCTTTCCCTGACTAGAAGCAAGGGTCCCTACTTGGACAGTGGTACCTACCCTGCCAACTAGAGACCCCCAGATCTAACATTGGTGGTCAGCAGTGGGATTTGAACTTGTATTTGTACTTGACCCACAGTAATTGGTGTACATCACTAGGAGTGCAGACCAATAGACAACCACATACTGTATTTTTCCATTTTTGAGTAACACTTCAAGAGCATCATGTCTCAGGTGGCAACAAGTGAGAGGGCAGAATTGGAGTTTTCCATTGCGGATTTGTATTCATACAGAGTGGAGGAGCTCAAGAAATTCTGCAAAGACCTTGGTTGCCCTGTGAAAAGCGGATCTAGAAAAGATGTGCTACAAAGAGTTTTGAAGGCCTGGTGGGAGGCCCAAGAGGAAGGTGATGCAAATGAAGAGGATGGTTTTGTTCCCCAAGGTCTGCCTGTGGGCAGACCAGTCTCAAGGGCTGGCAGCTCCCATTCCAGTAGGGGGCTCACTCCAGAGGAGTTGGAGGAGAATCAAAGGGTGAGAAACCATGAAATGGAAATGATGAAAATGAAAATGAAGCAATTGGAAGTAGAGAAGGACAAGGCGGCGGAAGAGAGCAAGAATGCCCGTGCCTTGGAAGAGAAGAAATTGCTTCTGGCTCATGAAGTGAGCATGAGAGAACTGGACATCAAGGCCAAGCAGGTGGAGTCCGGTTCAAATGGTGGCAGCGCACAGCCAGTGCAGGGGGGTAAAGTATATATCCCCAAGGATTTAGTACAGAATTACAATAGGAGTGAAGATATCTATGCCTGGTTTACATCGTATGAAATAGCATTGAGAATGAATGGTGTGCCTGAACAGCATTGGGGGGCGGGCCTGTGGAAACATTTTGAGGCTTCTGGGAGGAGTGCTCTAGAGCCCTTAGAATTAGCAGGTGCCATGACCTATCACAATATGAAAAAGGCCCTATGTCTCAGGTATGGACTTACTCCAGAACAGTATACACTGCAGTTTAGGAACTCCAAGAAGAAAGAGTCTGAGACTTGGATGGAGTGTGTGAATCTGTACTCGCGGGCACTGGAAGGTTGGATGAAGGGCAGCAAGGTAACTGATTATAAGGGGTTGTTACATTTAATTAGTTGGGAGCACTTGAGTAGTCTATGCGTTCCAGAGCTGCGCCAGCATCTTTTAGACAGCAAGCTGACGGACCCCATTGAGCTTGCTAAGGAGGCGGACCGCTGGACCAGTACCAGGGTCCACAGAGGAATTGTGGGTACCATTGCCAAAGGTGGGCAGGGTCCCCAGCAGAAGAGTGGGGGGGACAAGGGTAACCAAAAGGAGTTCTCACAAGGGCCCCAAAACAGTTCCCAGGGTAACCAGTCCCAGCCCCCCAAGTCAAAACCCAAACCAACCTGGCCCCCTAAGGGCAGGTCGGATAACAAGGGTCCCATTAGGTGTTATCACTGTCAGGAATTGGGACACAAGTCTCCTGTGTGTCCCAAGAAATCCCAGGCACCCTCTGGTGCTCCAGCACCGGGTATAGCTAGTGTAGCTTTTGGTGGGGATTTAATTTCTAGCGATTTGGAGGGATTAGCAGTTATGTCCCTTGTCTCTTTAGGAGACACAGAGATGGTCCAGGAAACCCCTGTCCCTTATAACACTAAGAAGTACAGGCAGTGGGTGACCATCAATGGGAAGAGGGTGGAGGCTCTCAGGGACACTGGAGCCAGTGTGACCACGGTCAGGTGTCAGTGGGTCCCTGAGGAGCTGATAATTCCCGATGTACTTCACCCTGTAGTGTCAGCTGACAACTCTGTGCGCCTCTGCAAGGTAGCACATGTTCCCTTTGAGTGGGGGGGTCTCAGGTCCTCTCAGAGTTGTTGTGAGTTCATCCATGCCAGTAGACTGTCTGCTAGGTAATGACCTGGAGAGTTCCCCATGGAGGGAGGTGGAACGCCAGGCTCATTTGGAGATGTTGGGTTTGCCTGAGTGGGTCTGTGTGACCACCCAGTCCATGGCAGCCAGACAGGGTTCTGAAGCAGACCTGGAGCCTGAAACAGTGGCCCAGGTCCCTGCCAGAAAGAGGAAGGGCAAGGGGCGTGGTGCGTCCACCCCCGCTGTTCCCACGGTCCAGGAAGGAGCAGACCCTGCGGGGGATGCCCTGGAGCCTACAGGGGAACAGGTAGCTGAGCTGGGAGACATACCTGAGCTGACCCATTGGCAGTAAGAGGGTGGTCCCTCCAGAGAGGAGTTCTGCCGAGCGCAGAAGGCATGCCCTACTCTTGAAGGTCTGCGGCACCAGGCTGCAGACCAAGCAGCAGGTGCTGATCCGAAGAACTTCTTTCTCTACTGGGAGAATGACTTGTTGTACAGTGAGCCTAGGTTTGCTGAGCCCAGTGGATCACGTACCCTGGTGGTACCCGCAGGGTTCAGAGACTTCCTACTGGGTCTGGCTCACGATGTGCCTCTTGCAGGACATCTCGGGCAGGACAAGACCCGACAAAGGCTTGCCACCCACTTTTACTGGCCCGGGATGAAGACGGACTCGCTTCCTTTTGTAAATCATGCCAGACTTGCCAGGCAAGTGGCAAGGCTGGAAGAAAATGCAAAGGCCCTCTCCAGCCTTTTCCTGTAGTGAGCACCCCTTTCGAACGGGTGGGGATAGATATTGTGGGGCCACTGGACCCCAGGACAGCCTTATTCAACAGGTTTATCCTGGTCCTGGTGGATCATGCCACCCGGTACCCGGAGGCTATCCCTCTCAGGACAACCACAGCCCCGGTTGAGGGCCGTGCGTTGATGGGGTTCTTTTCCCGTGTGGGTTTCCCCAGAGAGGTGGTATCTGACCGGGGTACCAACTTCATCTCCAGGTATATGAAGTCTCTGTGGGAGGAGTGTGGGGTAACTTATAAGTTCACCACTCCTTACCACCCTCAAGGAAATGGGTTGGTTGAAAGGTTCAACCGGACCCTGAAAGGCATGATCATGGGGCTGACAGAGCCCATGAGACGGAAGTGGGACGTATTTTTGCCATGCCTATTATTTGCCTACAGGGAGGCACCACAAAGGTCTCTGGGGTTCAGTCCCTCTGAGCTTTTGTACGGGCACCCTGTTAGAGGACCTCTCAGTCTGGTGAAGGAGGGTTGGGAGAAATCCCCTGGGAAAACCCCCCAGGATGTGTTCAGCTATGTGCTGGCCATCCGCAACCAGACACAGCGCTTCCGGACCCTCGCTCAGGCGAACCTGGAAGCCAGCCAGGATGAGATGAAGAGGTGGTATGACCAGCATACCACTCTGGTGGAATTTCAACCTGGGCAGATGGTGTGGGTGATGGCGCCAGTGGAGCCTTGCGTGCTCCAAGACAAGTGGACTGGGCCATATGAGGTGGTGGAGCGCAAGAGTGAAGTGACCTACCTGGTCAACTTGCGGTCTCCCAGGAACCCCATGAGGGTCCTACATGTGAACCGCCTCAAACCCCGTTTTGAGAGGTCTGAAATCACAATGCTACTTGCTACAGATGCAGGGATGGAGGAGGATAGCGATCCTCTTCCTGACCTCCTGGAAGCTAAGGAGCAAGATGGGTCAGTGGATGGAGTGGTCCTCTCGCCCACCCTGACCCCAGAACCAGGGGCGGCTGGTGTATAGGCGAGAGATGGGCGTCGCCCTGCCACTCTGGGGGAGAGAAAAAAATGAGAGATGGAACACTGAGCAGCTAGCAATTAATTGTGCTGGCTGCTCGGTGAACTAACATGTAAATCTGGGTTTTTGTTTGAGGGGGTGGGGGAGGATGGCCCTTGGCTCTGTGCATATCTTGGCTGGGCGAAGATTTCTTCGACCTGCAGCCAGAAAGCAGGGCAGTGACGACACACTGGTGGGCCTGGTCAGTGTATCACTGCCAGAATAATGTTTTAGTTTGGGCGTTATTCACGTAGCCCAGGGAGGAGTCAGAAGATTACATTAATTTCAATGGCTGGGGGCAGGGCAGTCAGCTTAAACAATGTAGGAGTGGGGGTGTGTCCGCTTCTTCCACGAGACCCAGCAATACTTGTTCCTTTGTAAAATGATTGGTGGGCTGGTGTCTGGGGGAGGAGTTCAAATCCAGTATTTTCCAGCTCCTTCCAGGCTGACGCCATGCTGTCTGTCGTTCAGTCATGCGGAGGAGCCTGGCACGAGAACATTCTATTGGTGAGTAATTTATTTGGTTACCGTACGTTATATTGACCGAGCCCTCTCCAAGGCTTTTATTCACCAACTGCTCTTGAGTGCTAGCTCTACTGTCAGATCCCGAGATAAGGGTAATTAAACTAAGACGTGTGTGTGTGTGTGAGGCCTTTCCTGTCAGGAAATTTTAAATGTTTAAATTGTGAGGCCTTTCCTACCATGCGTCCTTGGGTTCTTTTTTGTGGAGTGTTTGTGCCGCATAGCCTCCCCCACATTTCTGTATCGAGCTTGTTTACATTATGTAAGTCCGAGCGCAGAAAGCACAACATGGCGTGAAATACACATATCTTCAATTAATGGAGAATATTTGCTGTACGATAATCCTTAACATCTTGGGCCTTGACTTATTTTGGCCAGGACAAATGGCGCGCTCAGACCAGCAACGTGCGGCAAGGCAAAGTGGTCGGGGAGGAAGCAGGGGCTGCCAGGGTCCCAGCACTGCGAGGGAGAGGGAGGAGGTGGGGGAGAGCAAGAGTATACAGACGGGAGACCAGCAGGAGAGACATAAATGTGGTAGTGAAAGAACACGAGAGGTTTGCAGAAAGCAGGCGAAACAGAGGCAGCGGAAGCAACGGAGAGAGAAGGAGAGTTGTAGGGCAGGAAGATTAAACCAACAAGAGAGCATGAGGGAGAGGAAAAAAGACGATAAAAGAGCACCTGACAGATAGGAAGAGAGGAGGAAATAGAGAGAGCGCAGGAGAGAGACAGGTACAATTGGGGTGAGAAGTGAGGGGACGGCGAGATAGAAGGAGAATAAAGAGAGAACAATTGAGGGAGTGCACGAGGTGGAAAGCGGGCAAGTAAAGAAGAAAAACGGAACACAATATAGACAGGAAGTAATATATGGAGAGAGAAGAAGGAAGGCGGGTAAATCAGAAGAGAGATTAAAGAGCAGGAGAGTGCATGAATCCCACAGGTACCAGAACTTAATTTGTCAGACAGAGGCTGCTTTGAAATGGAAGAGATCTTTTGAACTGCATGCTCACTGTATTGAAATAGAAGCTAATTAAGTAATGCCAATAAGACGACAACTATCTTCACTGAGTTTAATTCATTTAGTTTTATTCGTTCCCCACCCGCGGGCCGTGATTCCCCCCCCCCCCGAGCATGCCGGCCGCCGCTGCAGGAATATAGTATATACGTCACAAGCTGGAGTTCGAATTCCCCATCTTGCTGCTTGCTTGACTACTAGAATTTATCTCCGACCTGTGGTGGCATTTTAAAATTAAAATACTGATCTTCGTGTTCTGCTTTGCAGTGCATGGTGGTGGGTAATGGCGATCCTCGTGTTCCATTTTACTGTGCCTGGTGGTGGTTAATGGGTTGCCACTAGGGCGGCTGACCCTTGTTTGAGTGGGTCTTCAGAACCCGTGCTCTCGTCACTCCCAAGAATGTCATTCTGATCAATATACTTCAATGTTACGGAAATAGTTTCTTTCCGTGGGACCAATTTGCTTTTATTTGAATCTGATTGTGAACAGATTACTGCAGCGGAGCACATTCAGCCGAAATGGGCTCCGTACCTGCTGCACAAAGCTGTTGGCACCTGGATTTAAATCAAACCCAAGTGGTCGCACGGAGAGAAACTATTTCCGTAACATTCAAGTATATTGTTTCAAGTTTCCATGTAGTTCAGTTCAGTTTACCTCATACTTTTTACTCTTGGCAGAGGGAATGCAAGGTGACCCATTTTATTAATATAGCTACGATTATTCAAAGTTTTGATTGTATTTTATGTATAAACATGGCACTTTAAAAAATCGATAATAATATTCTTTTCAGAATGGAGCAGGTTACTTGTAGACTAATTAGATTGCACATGTGATGTTTTTACTTAAGGAATCGATAGATGATGAAGAGGAAAACAAACTGCAATACTAAACATTAAAACATTGCTATTAGTACACTTTACGTTATCTTTAGAAGATAGTTAGCAGGCTTCACCTATCTGACATCAAAATGGGATTTGTGAGCTGGTGTAAAAAATTGCAACCCAATTGTTTCACTTCTAATTACTTAGCATTATTCTGGCCACTTTGCACTCAATTTTATTCCAAGCAAGAACCAAGCATCAGTAGATTTCATTTTTAAAGTTATATCAACAAATAAAGAACTATGTAAGGTACTCATCATTGTTATCTCAAAGTCAATTATGAAGTTTTTGTGGTTATAATGAATAAGCAGCTACCAACATCATTATTACATGTAATCTCTTTATTGATTCTGTAACTGCACTTTCGCAATTGCTTTATTAGTCTTCTTGCTTTCTCAAAGATGCTTGAAAATGCACCATTTGCACACTATTTTTTCAATTTTTTCTCGGGGGGACCTCCCTTATGACGGTCGGGCTCACTGTGCTCACTCACCACTTGCCATTCATCACAAACGTTTACGCCCCACGACTTTCAAATGTCACCAGCCACCACTGCCCAGAACAGCAGAGGGACTGTCGCCATGTGCTGGGTCAGTTTGCATCTCTGTTCTCCCTGACCCCCGGTATCACCAACTGGTGTGTCCATGACGTGGACACGGGAGATAGCATGCCTGTGAAACAGAAGTTTTACCGGGTGGCTGACAAGGTCAGGGCCAGCATCAAGAAGGAGGTTTCTAAGATGTTGGAGCTAGGGGTGATTGAGCCCTCCAGCAGCCCCTGGGCTAGCCAAGTGGTACTTGTACCGAAAGCTGCTGCGCCAGGTGCCACTCCAGAACTTAGGTTTTGTGTGGACTACCGTGGGCTCAATGCGGTCACGAAGACTGACGCACACCCCATCCCCAGAGCTGATGAGCTCGTGGATCGGTTGGGAGCTGCCAACTACCTCAGTACGTTTGATTTAACTTCTGGGTACTGGCAGATTGCCTTAACTGATGGGGCCAAGGAGAGGTCTGCGTTTTCAACGCCAGAGGGGCACTTCCAGTTCCGTGTCATGCCCTTTGGGTTGAAGAACACCCCTGCCACATTCCAGAGACTGGTCAACCAGGTGCTGTCCGGGCTGGAGCAATTCAGCGCCTCATATCTGGATGACATTGCTGTGTTCAGCTCCACTTGGGAAGAACACTTGCAACACCTCTGCGCAGTGTTGAAGGCTCTGCACAGTGCAGGCCTCACTATCAAGGCCAGTAAGTGCCAGATAGGGCAGGGTTCGGTGGTGTATTTGGGACACCAAGTAGGAAGCAGCCAGGTGGCGCCCCTACAAGCCAAGATAGATACCATCCGGGCCTGGGAACCCCCCAAGACCCAGACAGCGGTGAGAGCCTTCTTAGGACTCACCGGCTACTATCGCCGTTTTGTCAAGGGGTATGGCACCATTGTTGCTCCCTTGACAGAACTAACTTCCAAGAAGTTACCGAAGAAAGTGATTCGGACCAGTGCCTGCCAAGAAGCTTTTGATGCCCTGAAGGAGGCCATGTGTACAGCACCTGTACTCAAGGCGCCTGACTTCTCCAAGGAATTCATAGTGCAGACAGACGCTTCTGAGCATGGAGTGGGAGCGGTGCTCTCACAACTAAATGATGAGGACTTGGACCAACCTGTAGCTTTCATTAGTAGGAGGCTACTTCCCAGGGAACAGAGGTGGAGTGCGATTGAAAGGGAAGCTTTTGCTGTGGTCTGGGCGCTGAAGAAGCTGAGACCCTACTTGTTTGGGACTCACTTCCGGGTTCAGATGGACCACAGGCCTCTCAGACGGTTGATGCAGATGAGGGGTGAGAATCCTAAGCTGTTGAGGTGGTCCATTTCCCTACAGGGGATGGACTTTACGGTGGAACACCGCCCCGGTACAGAACACGCCAACGCTGATGGTCTGTCCAGGTTTTTCCGCCTTAGCGATGAGAACTCCCAAGAGGGTGGGTAGTTCTCCCCACTTTCAGCTGGAGGGGACACGTGTTAGACCTGGCATCTTTGGCGTGGTTACCCCTGACTTTTTTGCCTCTACTTCCTGTATTTTTGATGCTATGCTGGATTTCGTTTTTGCTGGTTTAGATGCTTTGGGCACTTTGCCACTGCTGATCAGTGTCAAAGTGCAAGTGCTCCCTTGGTAAATTGTTATATTGATTGGTTATCCATGATTGGCCTATTTGTTTCACCTGTTAGCCCCTAGTAAAGTGCACTGGGTGTGCCAGGGCTGGTGATTCAAATGCTCCAAGTGGGCTGCAGCACTGATTGTGCCACCCACAGGAGTAGCGCTAAAATGATGTCTTAGGCCTGCTTGCAGTGCCTATGTGCAGTCCAGGACTGCCATGTCGACCTGGCCAGTGCACCCACTGACCAGGCCTTATCCTTCCCTTTCTGTACATGTCAGGCATCCCTATGGTGGCCCTAGGTACCCCCCTGGGCTGGGTGCAGTGTATCTGAAAGGTAGGGCATGTACTGAGGTGTGTAACATGCCCTGGTAGTGAATTACAGCCATTTTCGTTTTTCACTGCTGAGAGGCTATCTTGCCCATAGGATAGAATGGGGGAGGCTGTTTACATGCCTATCTTCCCATAAGGGCAAGATAGAAAATCCAAGTTTGGTATCTTTGTGTTCAGAATTTAATTATACATCTTTTTAGCAAGATGGTTTTTAAATTCACTGTGTGAGAATAGCACTTTTTAGAAAGTAGCTATTCTCCTGTTTTTTTTTATTTTTTAAAAAAAACCTTTATTACAATTTCGAAAAGATACAAGTATGGGCCTACAACCAACAGGCCGGCCGCTAAACGCAGTGTAAACCTAGGCACGACTTAACATGCACATCAATGAAGCAGCAAAAGAGTTACTAAAGTGCTAATCATAGCAGTCAGCCACAGCCGCAGTCCCAAAACAAGCAGGAAAGGTTTCATATCTTTTGAAAAACAGAAAACATCAAACTCACAAGGCAGAGGAGGTTAATGGCAGAAACATGTGCTCCCCGTATCGAGGGAGTAAACCAACCCGGGTAGACAGAGGGGGGGGAGGGGGGCAAGGCAGAAGCGACAAAGTCGCATGTCGCAGGAGCATACAGGAATGCGGGGGCTAGGGAGACAGAGCGGCATCCATCTCACGCGTCTGGGGCGGGGCGCAAATACCTCCACGATAGGAGTTCCAGGGACCCCACACCTTAATCCACTTCCCAGGCTTGCCTCTCGCCACATACACCGTTTTCTCTCTAAACATACACCAGTCCATGTGTTCCTTCCACTCGGAGACCGTTGGCGGCCTCTGGGAGCCCCACAATTGTGCGATGTCACGCTTCGCTATCATATAGCCTAGAGTCACCCATTGCATCTGCGTCACATTATAATCAGTCGGCTCCCAGACATTCAGCAAGCATCTACGTGCCTCCGGCAACAAGGCAACATGCGTGACTTCTTCTAACACCGCATGCACTCTGCACCAAAACCGAGTCACCTCTGAACACTCCCACAAGATATGGAGAAAAGTCCCCAGTAGCCCACAGCCTCGCTTGCACAAACCATCCACCGAATACCCCATACGCATCAGGCCAGGCCCCGTGACATACACTCTATGCAGTATCTTAAGCTGGACGAACCACAATCGGGCCGGGATAGCCACCTCTTTCGGGGAGGCCACCGCTGACACCCAATCCTCGTCGTCCAGTTCTATACCGTCTGCAATCCATGTCTCCCGCAATGAGGCCAGCAAACCCATCCGATCATTGATAAGCTTTTTGTAAATCAACGAAATGGTGCTATCCGGCACATAGCCGTCCAATACTCTGTCTTCCAACGGGGAATGCTCCGGAATAGCCGCCACGTCTGAAAACACGGAACACAAGGCATGATGAACTTGAACATACCGATAGTATTCCCTATCATTCAACTGGTATTCCGTTTCCAGCATGTCGAACGTCTTAAATTTCCCTTTCGTCCAGAGATCCCCTACCGTGCTGATACCAATCGTATCCCACTTCTCGAAGCCTTTCGTAGTATACAGACAACCCAAACGCTGGGACGCGTACAATGGCGTAGCCCGAGTCAAGCGATCCCTCCACCCCATCGCCGCATTTGCTGCATGCCACACCTGCACCGCGACCCGCGTCGGGCCCGTCAACCGCGCATCAAGGGACCCCGAGTATAGTGCTCGATTATAGTCTCCGCCTGGCAGTAGCAATTTGTCCATCTCAAAAGCCGGGTTCAAAGCAGGGCCATACATCCCGTGATTGACGGCAGCCAACTGGGAGGCCCAGTAATATCGCTTAATGTCAGGGAGGGCGATCCCCCCGTCATACCACGGTAGGGTCAGTTTGGCAAGAGCAATCCGCGGCCGCCCATCCCAAAACAATCGACGCTGGAGACACTCCACCTCCCGAAAATAACGGGCCGGCACTACGTCCATAGTGTTCTGCAAGGCGTACAAAAAGCGTGGGAGCGACATCATTTTGAACAATGCTGCCCGGCCGAGCGGCGAGAGCGGCAGCCGCCGCCAACCCACCACATCCGCCCTTAGACGCTGAAGGGGGGAGAAGATTCCGTTCATACCGGGCCACCGGATCCAGGGTTATAAAGATACCCAAATACGTAAACCCCGACTCCGCAATCTGGATAGGGCACCCCCGCGGAAGGGGGGGGGCCTCCCCAGAGAGAACGTATACACAAGACTTAGCCCAGTTAATTACCAATCCGGAGTTGCGACCAAAGGAGCTCAACACGTCCACCAATACAATGAGCGATTTACGCGGAGATGCAAGATACAAGAGGATATCGTCCGCATACAGGGAAACACGATCTTCGTATTCCGGCGTCCATCTAAGGCCACGTATCGAGGGGTGCCACCGCAACCATTCCGCAAGGGGCTCCAAGCAAAGCGCAAAGAGAAGAGGCCACAGTGGACATCCCTGTCGGGTGCCCCTACCCAAAACAAAGGGAGCCGACACCCGTCCGTTGACCACTACCTGTGCCAGTGGGTTGTCATAAAGCAATTTCACCCAACCAATAAACCCCGGGCCAAACCCAAACTTCGCCAACGCCGCCCAGATGTATGGCCATTCCAAGGTGTCGAACGCCATGGTAGCGTCCAAGGACGCCAAGATGGCCGGCTCACGAATGAACGGGGCGCGAGCAAGGACGCCATGCAATCGCCGCAGGTTCAAAGCGGTATTGCGATGGGGTATAAAACCGGATTGATCCTGATGAATCAGGTCGCCCACAACCCGGATCAGACGATTGGCCAGTACCTTGGCGAGGATTTTGGGCTCCGCGTTTAACAAAGAGATAGGCCTGTAAGAAGTACACCGATCCCGCGGCTTCCCTTCCTTATGGATAACAACAATAGTAGCAAGACGTTGGTCAGAAGGGAGGGAGCCCGCCGCCTGAGCCTCAAGGAACATGTCCCGGAGATACGGGGCAATCGCATCTGGGCGCAGCTTATACAATTCGATGGGAAGTCCATTAGGACCCATGGCCTTACCCGAGGCAATGGAGCGAATGGCCAAAGCAATCTCATCTGGCGATAGGGCCGCATCCATCAATACTTTATCCTCCTCAGATAGGGAAGGCAGAGTAATGTCTCGAAGCAGCAGTCGAGAGTCTTCCTCCGATCGCTCTGAGACCGGAGAGTAGACCCCGTGAAAATACTCCGCAAAGCAATCAACAATGTCACCGGGGTCCGTCACACGCACACCATCCACCCTCTCAATCTCAGGCACCACTCGACTCGCTCTCTCCTTCTTATCCAACCAGGCAATCAACTTCCCTGCCTTATCACCCATATCGTACAATCGCCCCTGTTGCTCCCTGCTCATACTCCTAGCAGATTCAGTAACCAGCGCCTTATAGTCGGCCTGCTTAAGCTCCAGCACATGCAATCTGTCATCCGTAACACCTTGCTCCAAATCACTCTCCAACTCGGTGATCTCATTTTCTAGCCGAACAACCTCCTGCGCCTCGCATTTTTTGGTGTGGGAAATGAGAGATAGGGCCTGGCCCCGGAGCACCGTCTTAAAGGCCTCCCAAAGGGAGACGGCGGACGACACCGACCCCACGTTATCATTAAAATAGTGTTCCAAAGACTTAACCAGGTCTGCACGAATCGCGGGGTTCCGGAGGTACCAGGGGTTGATCGGAGCCACCCTCCCCTCAGCCCCCAGGGCAATATCTAGGTGCAGCAAAAGGGGGGAGTGATCAGATATACCGCGGGCCAAGTGTCGCACCTCTCCGATCATCCCCGCCTGGGCAGCAGGTACTAGCATATAGTCAAGCCTCGAAAGACTACCGTGGGCCCCGGAGTGGAAGGTATATTGCGCTTGTCCAGGGTGTTTCAACCACCAGCAATCTATCAGTCCTAGGGGATCCAGAAAGCCCCCCAGCCAGTTCTGGGCCCGAGGGAGGTCCCTAGGGGGGTATCGATCCTCAACACCGGAAACCACCGCATTAAAGTCCCCCCCAGTACCAACACCCCCCCCGGGAGCCCAAGCAGCAGGCGCCCCAAATCAGCGTAGATGGCCGTCTGCAGGCCCGGCGGCACGTAGACCGCGACCAGCGAAAGCAATCTACCCTCCCACCTCCCCACCAGCGCAGTGTAGCGCCCTCTGTCGTCGTGGAGCACCTCATCCACCACCAGCGGGAGAGAGGTCCTGACTAAGATGCCCACTCCCCTCGAGCAAGAGGTGAAACCAGAATGGGCCAGGAGGCGATATCCTCGTCTGTTCATGGCATGAAAAGAGTTCCCTATGAGGTGCGTTTCCTGCAGGAACACAATGTCAGGCGAAATACGTTTCAAGAACTGCAGAACTACCCCCCGCTTTATCCTGTCCCCCAGCCCATTCACATTCCAGGAAAGAAGTCTCAGTCCCCTACCCCCCATCCCTCCCAGCACAAAATATCCCCCTCCTGGGGAGCACAATCATAATAGCACAGCAAAAAATATTACCTCGCCTTGTGAAACAAACAAACAAACCCCAACCCCCCCCCCCATCGACCCCAACAAAACTCCCCCCTCCCTGCACCCCTGCGTGAGCCCAAACAGCCCCCCCAACATGCAGTGTGCCTGTCGCCCCAATATGAAGAAAGGACAAGAAAAAACCCCAGAAGGAGGAAAGGGCCCCAGCAAGCCCCCCGCAACCTCCAAATACCACGGGGCAAAGCGTTACAAACTGGAGTCCAGTGCAGCCACCGGTGCAAAACGTTACCAACACAGTCCATCACCAGGATCACAGTTCCATTCCTACTCAGTCAACCCTCTCCGCTCTCTGCCATCCGACCCTCCCAATCCCGACTCTTGGGCAGGGCATCCAGCCACTCTCCCACCGCCTCCGGCCGGTCGAAGAAGTGGGAGCGACCATCCAACTCGACCCGCAGCCTAGCCGGGAACAGCATTGCATACTTGAATTCCATGTCTCTCAAGCGCCGTTTGATGGCCGAGAATCCCATCCGTTGCTTTTGAACCGCTTGTGTAAAGTCTGGGTAGAAGCTAACATTAGAGTTCTCAAATCGTACTGGCCCAGCCACCCTCGACGCCTGCAGGATAGCGTCCCTGTCCCAAAAATTAAAAAGTCGGGCAATGATAGGCCGCGGGGGGCACCCACCTTGGGCGCGCCCCCCGGAATCCTGTGGGCCCGTTCCACAGCGAAGAACTTGCTCAGCCCTTTGGGTGCTAGATGAGTCACCACTAGATCCTCCACAAAAAGATCCACAGCAGACTCCTCCGACCGTTCGGGCACGCCGATAATGCGGACGTTGTTCCGTCTGGCCCTGCCTTCGGAGTCCTCAAGGCGACGCTCGGTCAGGTCACTGGCGAGCTGCAACCTCCGCACCGTCGTCTGCAAGGCGGCCACATCTACCGTTAGGCTCGACGCTGCTTGGGTCAATGAGTCGACCCGGTCGCTGGTTTTCGACAGGTCTGCTCTGACCAAGGTGACATCAATCAGCACCGAGTCCAATTTGTTAGCCAGAGTATCCAATTGCTGGTTCACAGTCACCTTCATCTCCTCAATGGCCCCCATGACATCCAACAGGGTCAATTCGGATGATGCGCCCGAGGCCTCCTTGGGCGGCTCAGGCGATTTACGCGATCCACTAGGGGATCCCTTTGGCTGTGCATAGCGGTCCATATTGTTGGCCTGGGAATAGGCTCCCCTCCGGGTAGATTTGGGTTTCAGTTTGTCGCCGTCCACTCTCGTCGTCATCGTCAGCGATCAGCAAGGTCAGCACCCTCCAGTACCCGGAGGAAGGCCAGGAGATCCGGGCCGCCAACTGAAAGAGGCCCGTTTACAGTTCAAGACTAGGCCTTGCACTCCGTACCCCGCGCAGCTCTCACAATGTTCCACGCATCAGTCTCGGTAGCTCAACTCGAAACCGAAAGTGAAAGCACGGGGTCCGGGGCAGGCCCAGCCTGGCATGCCGCTGTTGTTCAATTCGCAGCCGGACACCTCACCAACCCGAGTTCGGCACCAAGGCCGGAGAAGGCCGCAAACTTCAGATCGCCAAAAAACACGTTCCCGGAGTCCAATTTCGATTTGGAAAACGAGTGGCACCTTAGCGCAAGATCATAAACACAAGCCCATCGAAAAAATCAGGATTATGACAGGATAGACGTGGGAGGTTGCGGAGGCCCTCGGGAGCCACAAGCCTACGCGGCCATCTTGGTTGCGCGCTAGGCTCATCGCTATTCTCCTGTTTAACCTTCCTGTGTGCCTGTGTGCTGGTTGGCTGACTGGTGTCATGTGATGGGCTAGGTGGCTCCAGGAGCCTGGATGAGTCAGCAGCAGGGTGAATAGGGAGATCTGCTTTAGATGGGTGGGAGGAGTAGTCCCTGGGTTTGAATAGGGCTGCCCCTGCCAACACAATGCTGGCTCCACCCCCTGCTGGCCAGGCTGAGGACTCTGCCTCTGCCAGCACAAAGAAGGCTCCACCTCCTGCTGAGCGTCTAATGACCCTGCCCCTCACTCTGAAAGGAACCAGGTGCTCCAGAGCAGAGCACACCCAGGAACTGGTTTGAGCAGGGAAATCCCCCACTAAAACACAGAGAGACAAAGACTTGGAGGTGTATAAGAAGAGGACCCCAGACACCTAAACTTTAGATCACTTTGGAACTAAGAAGAAACCTCTGCCAAGGAGAAAGCTGAAAAGAACTGAAGAGGAGAAGACTGCCTGCTTGCTGTTTTGCTTTGCTGCCAAGGAGAGGGGAAGGACTTTGCTGTGTCCCCTTCTTTTGATTCTGATCTCCAAGGGCCTGTGATGAGCTGGCTCCCTGTTAAGAAGTCCCAGGAACAAAAGGACTTCACCACCAGCTCCCCTGGAACTCTGCTGAAGGAGTTCTGACCTGCCTTGGAGTGCTTGCCCAGTCCTGGGGCCTCAGGAGGTCGTTTTGCTGTGTTTTGGGAGCTGGAAAGCAGAAGCGTGAAAAAGAGTAACTGGTACCCAACGCATCATCCGATTGCGTGTCGCAAGAACGAGAGTGCGAGGAGAATTTCATTGCGGCGTCATCGCTGCACCCGGAGTCCCCGCATCGCCGAGTGCGTCGAGCATCGTCCCGGTGCGAGAAGATTCCTGACGCTGTGAGGGTCGTCGCAGAACCAGTTTGCGGGCCGCACCACTGCCGGTGCGTGAAAGTATCCAGTCGCTGCGTGCGTCGACGCAGAGTCCCGTTCCGTGGCGCATCGAGAGTTGCGGCGCCGGAAGTCAACGCTGCGCCGCGCATCGTGCCACGTCGAAGAGTGGCGCATCGAACCTGTGCGTGAAGCTTCCCCCTAAGAAACCTACGCAACGAAAGCCAAAGTCATCGCATCCTCCCCCTACAGATCGGAGCCGGCGCATCCACCTCTGCTGCGTGAAGCAGGGCTGCTGCAAAGCCTCCCCAAGATCTCAGGAGTATCGCATCGCCTTTGCCTTCTTCCTTGTTATAGCTTTTGGGAACCTTATCGCAACTACAGGTACTGTTGGGCACAAGAGTGTCGCATTTTGTGCATTGAGAGTCGCATTGTGCAAGACACTGACTTTTACATCCTGGAGTACTTTCTGCAAACTCTTGAACTACCTTTAAAGTAACCTTTTGAATTATATGTTGGTTTGTCTGTAGTATTTGGTCTTGTGAAGTTTTTAGTAAAGATACATTATTTTTCTAAAACTGGTGTGGAGTAAATCTGTGGTGCTTTCACTGTGTTACTGTGAGTGTTGGTACAAATACTTTACATATTGCCTTTGATAGCCTAGACTGCTCAGGCCAAGCTACTTAAAGGGTGAGCAGGGGTTATCTTAACAGTGTATCCCCCTTTCCCTGACTAGAAGCAAGGGTCCCTACTTGGACAGTGGTACCTACCCTGCCAACTAGAGACCCCCAGATCTAACAGTGTGAAATGATGTCATTTTTAAATAGAGTGTACTGAAGAGACGGGCCTATGTAAGGAAAAGCTGACGCAGCAAACTGAGCCACAACACTCCCGTAACTATTAGAACATTTGTGCATCTCTTTTAGTCACCAACAGACTGTTGTGCAGACGCTAATTAATGCAAGCTTCCCTCGTCAATCCCGCTTCTTGTTATGCGTACAGGCCAGCCCTAGATTCTTTTTGTTCCACACATCTTAAACCACAACCTTTAAAGTAAAAATGAATATTATTAAAAAAAAGTGTTAAACAAATAAAGTGCCTTAGTTGAAGTAATGTCTACGGCCCACGTAATAGCCTAAATTAGCTCAGTGATCTTTAAATCACGCTTCAGTTGAGTTGGCCTCCACCTGCGTTCAACAGTTTTGATTCAAATGATCTCGGGAGCAGTGCGTTTTAAACCATAAAGTGAGTTGTGATCAGCAGAGGGCTTTTAAACTAAAACCAAACATAGGTGCCAAGCTTTCAATGTAATTATGCGTGACATTTCTGTATATGAAATTTTAGATCATAAGCATGCTTGCAAAAACTGTCTAGGTCGAAATTTCTTTAAAAAAATAAGACAATTTTGCATACAGCCAAAAGACAGATGTTACCGAGATGGACTGATTAACATGCGAGCTGTCTGGCAGGCTGCTTGCAAACTATCAAGGAATCATTTTATCACAGTCTGCCCTCCCCGTTTGTCACTCTCCACTAAAATATTACACACATATAGAAAGCAGCCTACGCTGCTCGGCGCCAGTAATTCTAACATAACCATATAATGTCAGTCTCCTCCGCCATTAAATACAGATTGAGGTGCACGGCTAAAAGAGAAAACAAACTTGTTATTTAGGAATGTTAAAAGATCTTTTAATTCACCCTGGGCAGGTGATGTATTCCAGTTCAGGTGCCTGAAACCAAGAATCTACGCGCATTAAAGTATAAGGGCAGTGATACTTCTGAGAGGTCAAAGGGCAGAGCACAAGATTGATGCAGAAAGCAATTCTGATGAACTCTTGTGGCACTGACCTTGTAAGACAGCTGCTGGGATTTCAAACACTGTCACTGTAAGTTATAGACATGAAGAAGAGCATGCTGCAGGGAAGCTTCCATTGCAGTGTGTCCTAAACACAAGGCAAGCCCATTAGCAGGGACACCTACTGAAATATGCATTTAATATGGGTGAAAAAATAAATTCCAGTCTGATCAAGAAGGTTGCAAGAGATATTTTGCTTCCAGGTCACAACTAAAGTCAAACAGCAGCAAGGCAGAGGCCTACACTAACCTATGACATCCCAGGAGTCACACGTTGGAGTACTGTAGACATCAAGCACAAGTGCTAATCACCCACAAATGAATGAATGCTGAAGATTTGGAGTTTGGTTATGCTTTTGAAACTGACCGTTTATCTCATTTCTTAAAATTAGCATATGTTTGATTCTATTTTATTTCGTCAACTTTTCAAGGATCTATATTTGCCACATGCTGGAAACCACCACCCGCCCTCCCTTTTATCCGGTTTAATAGGTATTATATTAGAAAAGAGCTTCAACGTTGCTTTTTAATAACCCCTTATGTCCCAAGGAGGGAATTCTCCCAAAGCAGATAGAAAGCAGGCTTCATCGCCATTTTTAATATACAGCGCTTCACTCGCTGATTGCTCAGTGTGTCTCTCGTGCATCATGCGTCATATGACTCTTGTATAGCTCATACTTTGAACTGAGTTGCCTGCAGCTGCCTAGGTTCTGGCTGCAGGTGGGGGTTTATGACGGCGCACAGTTAACAGCTATAAAGTTGGTGCTGAAGGCAGTCTGAGTTTCTCACTGTGTCTGTCAGTAGGACATAAAATCTTGCAAACCACATGCAATCCAGTCCTTGGCTTCTCTACTGAGTTATTGTCGGATATCTGGCATAGGATCCTAATCATTACATGGCTCAAAGACATTGCCTTTGGCAAAACCAATTGTTCTCACAGTTGCTGAGATCTATTGGCTATGCCTCCTAACAGACCTGCCCCTTAGGTGCTGCTGCTAATGTGTGGCTTGCCACAGAATTTTTTTATAACCACATAATATCACAAAATTCAACAGCACACCACATAACTAAACTGCATTACATACCTATCCACAACACAAAATACAATTCCACCTAATAACACTCCATCTCACACAATCCCACTCCACATAATTCCAATACCACATATTTACTATCCACGTAATTCCACAGCACACCATGAGACATCATTCCACTACCCAAATCCACTCCACACCACACAATTACACAACTAACTAATCAAGAATCAAGAATACTTTATTCGGTTTAAAAGACAAAAACCATGAAAGCTACAACATCAATTTACAATAACAGAATACGCACATAAATTATAAAAAGGAGAAGGGTCTAATTAAAATACATCATAACCCAATGTTTTCCTAAGTTTAAAAACATTTTTGAAGAAGCTTAAAACTACAGTAACAGTAAAAACAGTGTCCATTCTCTGAAGTTCTAAAAAGGCTGGGCGACATTTATTAATTTTCCATTCTTTAAGTAGTGGAATAATGTATGTCCTACGAGGTATAGTATAAAATTTACAAAAAAATAATATATGGATATCGGATTGGGGTGAGGAGTCATCGCACGGACACAAAGACAATTTAGGCAACCATGAATTCATTACTGGGAAAGACAAAAGTCTAAAAACGATATTCAATCTAAAACGGGTCAAAAGAAATCGATCGTAATTTGACATCGACAATGTTAAGTATGGCTGCACATTAATACTAGATAGCAAGGGCAAATGCAGGGATACAGACTTTTTCTTCAATTCTTCTTGCCTTCTATCTTCCATAAGGTATTCCAAACATAGCCTGGACAATAAATTCCTGGATGAACCATCCATTGAAAGTGGGTCCTCAAAATATTGTTGGCAACCAATTTTACCAAAAAATGATTTAACGTAATTTAGCCAGTCTAATCGACCCACGTTTTCCAGTTTTAAAACATCCTGGAGAATGGCCCGATTCGTAGTACACTCATTGGTTGTCCATATCCTGTGCCACAGAAGAATGGGTTGGATTCTGATTAAATCAGATATGTAAGTTAAACCCAATTCAATGTGGCAAATATAGGTCGCAACACTTTGAGGAATTGACAGGACGTACCTCAAGAAACTGTTCTCGACTTTCTGAATTGAATCAATGTTGGAAAAACCCCAGAGACCCGACCCATACATTGCAACCGATGTACAAGTAGCATTGTAGATTGTTAAGATTTCTTTGATTGGTTTCTTACCTAGTTTTTTGATAAAATTCTTTAAGGCCATTATGGTTTTTTCGAACAAAAGAGTTCTGGCCTTAACTGCATACGACCACACCCCAGTTTCATGGAACAGAATACCGAGATAGGGGAAGGTGGGGGTAAATTCCAAGGGAACATTATTCAAAAACATTCTTTTTGTAGGCTTACCAGGTCTTTTACCACAATGCATTGAAAAAGTTTTACTACAATTAACTTTTAGATCTAAGCTGGACATAAAGATCTCAAAAGATTGTATCAAGTTTTGAAGTGCCACGGGGGTGCGGGCCATTAGGACTGCATCATCCGCATACAGGAGCGCGGGGACAGACCTCCCCCCGATCCTAGGCATGTCCCCGCACTCCCGCAGAAGGTGACGCTCCAGGCCATTAATATACACCAGAAATAAGAAGGGGGCCAAGACGCACCCCTGACGCACACCCCGGCCCACCTCAAACCCTCTGGTGCATTGGCCCCCACTGCCATAGCGAACCGAAGCTGTGGCCCCTGAATATAAGTCTTTCAAGAAGCAAACAATAGAATCTTCCACACCTATCTCTTTTAAAATTGCCCATAGTTTGACATGAGATACACAGTCAAACGCCGACGAAAGGTCGACGAACGTGAGATACAGACGCTCACCCTTTATCCTCAAATACTTTGATTGTATAATCATTAGGTTTAGGCACTGTTCAATAGTGCCTATACCCTTTTGGAATCCATATTGTAGGTCGCTCATTATTTGATTTTCCACTGCCCAGCTTTGTAATCTTGACAGAATGATTCTCCCAAGGATTTTAACAGATGAGTCCAGAAGGGAGATTGGTCTGTAACAGGCACAACATTGTATGTCTCCCTTCTTATAAATAGGTACAATGACCGAGGTGAACCAAGACGGGTTTAGGCCCCTAGCCAGTGCTGCGTTGAAAAGTTGCACCAGCATGGGACCCCAAAGCTCAATATTTTCTTTATACAAGTCGACAGGGATCCCATCAGGCCCTGCAGCCTTGCCACCCTTCATTGCATTCAGACCCATGTTAACTTCCTCCAGGGTTACTACCAATTTTTCTACCCCGTCACCTGTGTGGTCCCCGATAACAGGATTAGTGATATGGTGTTTATCTTGCGGACTGTAAAGACTTGAAAAATGCGCCACCCAATCCTCCTCAGTAATAGCTATCTCTATTCGCGCTTTGGTATTGTCATAAAGGAGAGGAGTATTAACAGCCCTCCAGAATGCAGATGCATCCTTCAGTTGTGATGCTTCACATAGCGCTTCCAGGGCCTCCTTTTTTATGACCGTTTTCCTATTTTTTAGTGCTTCATTATAGTTTTTCCTGCAGCCTCTTATTTCAATGGGGTTACTGGGTATTCTATGAATGGCTCTTTTCAAGGTGATTAAAGATCTAGTGCAAGCGTTATCGAACCAACTTCTCTTGCCCTTTGCCCTGTTGTTAGCCTCTACCCACAAATGTTCCTTAATTGTGGAGGCTATTGTGTTAAAATGTTCAATTATCATGTCGTTGCTAGATTCTTCGTTTAGGCAAACCTCAAAACTACCAGGGCAAGCATTCAATAACTTATCTAAGAACCTTTCCAGGACAACCTTGTCCCATTTTAAGTTGTACCCGTTTTGTCTGCCAAGGACCACATCCGGAACTGTACACGTGGAGGACACAACCTCATGCCGGTCACAAAAAAGATTTTCGGCCTCCATGATCTGAGGCAAATGGTCACTTACTGGCAGGTGGTCTATAATACTGGACTTAATTAATTTACGGCTGCAGCTATTAGAAGCAATGATAAAGTCAATGGTAGACAATACACCTCTACCGATAAATGTAGGCACCCAGGTTGTGGGTTTTTGGACGATTTCATTTACAAATCCTAGATCATACCTAAACAATATATCGTTTAGTAAGTCCCAAATCAGAGAATGGACAAAATGGGTTAAGTTAGATTCCTGCTCTATCATTAACCCGCACAAGCCCTGTTTTCCTTTAGTACAGATTTTACAATTAAAATCCCCCCCCCAAACAAGCATAGCTTCTCTATCGGTTTTGTCTATTTCATGATGTATGTCCTCCCTCAGCATAGTTAAAACGCTGGGGATTTCTTTCCTTGAAATATTATTATAAAAATTAATAACAACGACATTGAGTCCCTTCTTGTTTCTTAAAGTAATTAATTGATAAAAACTTGATTTTGGGGAAAACCAAATCCCATCGTAATTAAGCTGATTAGAAACAAAGGTTAGTAGACCGCCCTTGGCTCTTCCATGGATACCCCCCACTGCCGGGGTAAAGAAACTTCTATAACCATTAATATTCACTGGCTCTAAAGACCAGGTTTCTTGAAGAGCCAGGATGTCATGACCATCTATAATGGTACCCCAGGATGGATTATTCATTTTCTCCCACAAAATTCAACAGCACACCACATAACTAAACTGCATTACATACCTATCCACAACACAAAATACAATTCCACCTAATAACACTCCATCTCACACAATCCCACTCCACATAATTCCAATACCACATATTTACTATCCACATAATTCCACTGCACACCATGAGACATCATTCCACTACCCAAATGCACTCCACACCACACAATTACACAACTAACTAATCATATCCAACCCACACAATTCCACAACACACCACATACATACAGTTCATAAAACATAGGTAAAAGACATTGCCATTTGTAATGCCAATAGCTCTAAGTTAAACAAATAGGAGACCTATTGTATTTTCAATGCTTGTTTCTTTTATTCTTAAAATCAAAACCAAATTGTGCCAATTCTTTTCAGTGTTAAGATCCACTAGTAAAGTTTTGACGTTGTTGTTTTATGGTCTAATTCTTAGAATATGGCTTATGCTCTTCACCCCTATACTCCCTTCACCTCTTTCGGGACTTAAAAGGACGAAGCTTCCATCCATAAAGCTCCGCAAATTTTCGTTTAGTGTCAGAAAATCAGACACTTGATTGATTAGGATTGTCTATAGGTAAAAAAACATGCATTAGTGGCACAAATATCGAAGAAATGGTTGTCCATCTGGATGTGCAAATGTGACTCAGGACAGTCATTTACTCTATGTCTGAACAAAGGAAAATGTTATAATGTAACTCAACATATTACAGTCTATTAGCATTAAACATGGAGGTATGCAAGGCTGCAAAGTTTCCTCTACAGACTTTGTGAGTTTTGTTTTCAAAACGTCGCAAGCATCTTGAAGTTTAGCAATGCGTACAGAGTGTTTAAAAAATACGTATATGGAAACATTCTAGCAAACATGGAATTAGTAATGTGTACATGCCCTATAAATTCGCACATTAAGCTTGACAGTTTCATGCAAAAAAGTTTATGTGAGAAAACTGTAAAGGTAATCCTTTTCGAGAGAATATTTGCCTACTAATGAAGTAGTGTCCAATTGACAAACGTCAGTGAAATTATAATTTTGGACACTACTAGGAACAATATGAGTTTAATATGTTTTTGATCTTATCCCTAGGACCATATTTTTTGCAAGGCCTAATGCAACATTTAGTTAAGAAATGTATATATTTGGGATCTCTATTTTTTGGATTGTATTAAATGATTTTTATTGTAATCGTTACTTTTAATACTTACATGCAGAGATCACTAGTGCAGCTAGCCATGAAAGGGAAAGGACTCACATAGTCATGGCACTGTTCAAATGGCTGTGATAATAATGTATTGCACAAGGTATACACGCTCTAGAAAAAAAACAGTAAAAAATTAGACCCAGCAATATTTAGTCATTATTTGCTTATGCTAGAGAAATTACAGTGCATGTATTACAAGCAATAGGAATTACATAAACAGAAAAATACGCATTCAAATAAAAATATATCAGCATTAAAATCAACATAGCTTTAAAAAGGACATTATATTTTCTATTTTGATTATTTAGATATTATTTTAAGTCACAAGAAATAACATTTTGAAACACAATATGTGTCCATTAAACAAACATGTTTTATTTATATAATTTATTGCTAGGTAATTAACTTTTTTTGTGATCTTCTCTTCACAACCAACTCCTGTCAGCATCTGATGCTGCTAGATGTGACTGTGCTTGCCTTTAAAAAGAAAAGGCATCCTTGTCCAGTGCATCCCAACACGAGAAGCTGTCATCGCTTCCTATTTCTGCCATCAACATGTTCATCAAGGATTGCCCTTGCAAAGCCAGAACCTTCAACTCCTCATATTACATGGAGCTATTAAGAGTAAAGTGTTCTGTCAGAGTCTTATCACTTGTCACAATCTCACAATGAGAAGTCTCTTTGTAAATGGGACATTCAATTGTGTGACATGAATGAAAGTCGTGGGTATTTGTTAAGATAGCGAAAGACTCCAGTTCATTTTTTCCAGTTTGGCCGCTAAATCCACCACTCCAACTTACTTACCTCATCGGCACGGTGCTCTGCTCTTAAAAAGTGTAATCCTTTGTAACACAGAAGTCACGTTTTTATATCTGTAAAATATGTTTTTTATTGTATCATGTGCCAAAATGTTTTACATTCTTTACATTTTTAGTGATTACATTCACACTATCAACGTTGTATTAATCATTGTACATCCTCAAAACCTATTTAAAATGAATATTGTTGCTTGAGATTAATCCAGATAAATCTCTGCAAGATTGGTAAACTGGTCAGTTACATGTTAAGTTGATGCTCCAGGAAACCAGCTGGGTGTTGTATAAACCGAGTCTTTGGCTCAGCTCTACAAGGTTTGTTTTTACACCCATGGATAACACAAGTGAACTTAGTTCAATGCACCAGTGCTGAATGCAAAAAACAGGTTATTGAAGCCCTGCAGAACCCCACCCAATGCATAACTGAGGTGGAGTCAATACTTTTAGGTTACAGGGAGCAGTGGTAATCCAAATGATCATTCATAAATGATTTACACACTGAAGATGACTCAAAACTAAATATGTATTTCAAAATATTTACTTTAAAATAGTTATTTCAAAATGCCGAGATCTAGTGCATATAATATTGGTAACATCGCAGAAGAAAATAAAAATCAGCTAAGCTTTTCAATAACAGTGAAAACAGGGAAAATTGCAACATCACAATTCTATAACATCACTGTCCTATCTCTAAGTGCTATGCTAGTTCTAGCAGACAAATAAATAATACGTCTGAGCTCTGGAGATGGTGCGCCTACCTGGACAACAAGTCTAGAATAGCTTGTCAGCTATTTTGAGCACAAGGCGAAGCGCTAGGAGATTGTGTCTGTGCAAGAACACAATCTTGCCACCAGTTAGTGAAGGCAGAATGTTAGAAATGGGGGTCTCTAGTTGGCAGAGGTAGGAACCTTTGTCCAAGTAGGGACCCTTCTTCCTAGTCAGGGTAAGGGAGTTACACTCCTGAAATAACCCCTGCTCACCCCCTTGGTAGCTTGGCACGAGAAGTCAGGATTATCTTAGAGGCAGCGTGTAAAGCATTTGCACATAACCAACAGTAATATCGTGAAAACACAACAAAAGGACACCACACCACTTTTAGAAAAATATCCAATATTTTATATACTTAAAACAAGACCAAAACGATAAAGAATCCATAATTCAGTACTTAAAAATGTAGACTTTGCAAGAATATTCGAAAAATACAGTTCCTTGAAGTCAGTAGCTCCGTCCGGGGCTACCACGGCGTCGTGAACAGCAAATCAAAACAGTTCTGGCTGACCGCTGCGTCACGGGCCAGCTATGGTGCCGGGAAGACCTGCAAAACACTACCTTTAGAAATGTAGGGCGTTGAGACCTCTCGTTGAGCTTCGATGAGCTGGCATCAACAGGCATCAGTTCCAGAATTCAGTTTAGGAGTCGTCGGGCCCTTGGAGTCACTCGTGTTGCAGATCGAACTCCTTGTGTTTGAAGTCGGGAGCCCCGGTGTCAAGTGCAGCGGTGCGGTGTGCAGTGCCCTCAGGTTGCGGTGCAGGCAGTGGCTCTGTGATGGTTGTCCAGTGGCATCGGTGAGACCGGGGCTGCGGTGTGAAGTGATGCGGTGCTCTTCGCGGTGCTGGCAGGTCATGGTGCAAGCAGCGTTGTCGTTGTTGCTGAACCGCTGTCCTCGGCTGACGAACTGGAGTCAATGGCGTCAGAGTCGGTAGGCCAAGTCTGTAGTGTGGGATGAGGATGGTGCATCATGTAACTTACGAGCGGTGCCCTCGAATCATGATGCAAACAGCGGCGTCGATATCGGCATGGAGCGGCATCATCGGAGACACCAAGGCTGTGTTTTGAAGCGAGGTGGTGCAAAGTGCGGTGCCCTTAAATCGGGGTGCGAGCATCGGTTCGGTGGTGGTGTTGGGTGGCGTCATCGGTGAGACCAGGGTTGCGGTGCGGCGGTGTCCTCTGCAGTGCCTTTAGGACACAGAGTCGTCAGCGGCATCGTAGATTGCGTCAGGTTGCTTTTTCTTCTGTTGCAGCACAAAACACACAGTCCCCGGTGCTGATGACAGAAGAACTTGAAGTCTTTGCTGTTCCTGAGACTTCTTGAACAGGGGGCAACCTCTACCTCAAACCCTTGGAGAAACTCAATAAAGAAGTTGCAGAATTTTCAGTCCAGTCCTTTCACTGCCCAAGACAGAAGGAGCCACTGCAGGCCAACACAGCAAAGCAACGTGGTAGTTCCTCCTCACAGCTTCTCCAGCTCTTCTTCGTGACAGTCTTCTTGGTCCAAAAGAGTTCTAATGTTCTGGAGTCCATGTATTTATACTACAACATCCTTTGTTCTCTCAGGCAGAGAGTGTCTTTGCTTAGTCCAAACCACTTCTGTCCTCTCTGGACCAGCTTCCTGGCAGGAGGTGGAGACAGCATTGTGGAAGGCATATTAGGCCCATTTAGGTGAAAGGAAATCTCCTCCCCTACTCTAAATGCAGCCCAGGTCTATACAGCCTAACCCTGACTCATCCAGACTCGATGGAGCCACTGCACATCCCCAGCCCCTGTCACCCCAAAGCCAGACTGTCAATACACATCCTAGCAGAGGTACACTGGATGGCTAAGCCAGAAAATACCTACTATCTAAAAGTGGTATTTTCAAACCCAGAATGTAAAAATCACCCTCACTAAAAGATACATTTGAACTTTCTGTGTTCAGGCATTCTAAACTTTATTTTCCTACCTTATTCCCAGGGGTAGGTATGTTTAGAAGATGCTATAAACAAACTCCCCATTCTATCCTATGGGAACAGGTAGACTTGCAATAGTGAAAAACAAAATTGGGAGTATTTCACTATAAGGACATGCCACACACACCAGGGCATGTCCTACCTTTCACATACACTGCACCCTGCACCACATGGGTACCTTGGGACTACCTTAGGGGTGAATAACATGTAAGAAAATGGAAGGGTAGGGCCTCGCAAGTGGGTGCACTTGCCAAGTTGACATGGCAGTAATAGACTGCGCACAGACTCTGCAGTGGCAGGTCTGAGTTACCTTTACAGGGCTACTTCTCTGGGTGGCACAATCAGTGCTGCAGACCCACTAGTAGCATTTGATTTATAGGCCCTGGCACTCTCAGTACACTTTACTAGGGACTTACCAGTAAATCAAACATGCCAATCATGGAAACACCAATCCATAATAACAATTTGCACAGAAAGCATATGCACTTTACCACTGAGCAGCAGTGGTAAAGTGCCCAGAGTCCTAAAACCAACAAAGACAGGTCAGGTAAAATAGGAGGAAGGAGCAAAAAGTTTGGGGATAACCCTGCAAAAAGGGCCATTTCCAACACAGAATGTAATGTTTTACATAGCCTTGGGGAGTCTTGCTGAAGGTTTCTTTTGTCAAGAGGAAATCTGGTGCTTTCTCTCCAAAGTGGTTAAGTGGTAGTCCTTATATATTGTATCTTATTTGAAATGCAATTTGCAATGTCACCTTTGGAATGTTTTGACATAATCATATACATCAGTGTATGTACTAATAAGATAAATTATGCCAATTTAGACATCATTCTTTGGGTCATGGTTGTTATTTGACCTTAAAAAAGGTACCAGTCCCAGACTGATGTTGCACTGGGGGTTTTGTTGATGTCTATATCTGAATCACTTGACACTTTCACTGTTCTTGGAAAGATAGGCACTGAAGAGATGTGCATCAAAGGCAGATATGTTCATGATTCTGAAGAAATTGAGGAAAATGGTGATTCCCATTACCTAAAATTGAGAAAATGTCAACTTCCATTACCTAAGAAGGATTCAGGGCCTACTTAAAAATAGAGTCAGACCATAGGACTTTATGACATAATGACATGCAGTATCTGGGCCAAATTTAAATAAACTGGACTAACTAAAATGGAGACTGTTAGATTTGGCTTTTTCAGCAAGTCACCCCCAGACTTTTTGCTTTTGGGCCTGCTGTGTTTGACCTATCTTTCGTTGGTCTTAGAACTTTGGGCATTTTACCACTGCTAATAAGTGCTAAAGTGCATATGCTCTCTAGGTAAATTGTGTATGGACTGATGTTTCCATGATTGCCCCCATGAGTAGAGTGCAGTGTATGTGAAATGTAGGACATGTACTGTTGTGTGTTATGTGTCCTGATAGTGAAATACTGGGCAATTCGTTTTTCACTATTACAAGGCTATCGGTCTCATAGGTTAACATCGGAGTTGCTTTGTAACATCTTACAAGCTTAACTTTCCATGGGGACAAGATAGAGAAATGGAGTTTAGGCTTCCTGAACTCGGAATTTAAAAATACATCTTTTAGCTAAGATGATTTTTATATTGTGTGTTTGAAAGTGCCACTTTTAGAAAGTGAGCATTTTTCTTGCTTAACCATCCTGTGCTCATCTGCCTTTTGTGTATTCCCTGTCTGTGTTTAGAGTTACAAGAGCAGGAGATGTGCTTATGTGCATTCGATCTAGACAGACACAAGGAGGGGTTGAGGTGTGTCCTGCCTTTCATGAGTGACTCATAGCCAAGCTGACTAGACCTGGCTGCACCTGAATTGGCTGTGGCTGTCTCTCACAAAGCTGTCTCCACCTACTGTGGTGAGCCTAGTCTGAGCCAGGCTGAACTGGTTTATGTGTGCCAGACGAACTTTGTTTGTACCAACTTCAAAGGAAAATGTGGCATAAATATTGGGGCCCTGACCCCAGAACTTTTGATTACTGCTGGACTAAGAAACCGAACGCAGCTGCCGGCTCTGTGGCACCGCCACACTTTGTACTGCCACCCTGGTGTCACCGACGACGATGCTTCAAGCTGACATCGATGCTGCTGCCTGCACTATGGTTTGGGGGCACTACTTGTAAGTTACACGATGCACCACCCGTCCCACACCGAAGCCTTGGCCCACCGACACGAGCATCATCGACTCCACTTCCTCAACTGATGCTGCTGCCTGCACCACGACCTTTGGGCCTGGCACACTCTATTGCTCTGTCTTGCACTGCAGCCTTGGGTCTACTTACGACAGCGCTTCTGCAACGATGACGCCGCTGCCGCACCGCAACGAGCACTGCCCTGCTTCGCACTGCAGCCCTGGTCTCATCGATGCCACTAGACAAACATCACCACCTGTCACTGCACCGCTACCTGCACCTCGACCTGAGGGCACCACGCATCGCACTGCTCCGCTTCACACCACAGCCCTGACGCCTGCTGACACCGACGCTCCTGACTTCAAACTCACGGAGCTCGATCTGAAACACATGAGACTTCAAGGGCACGACGACTTCTGCACCGACTTTCGGAACCAACGCCTGGCGACACCGCACCTCTGGAGCTCACCACCAGGTCCGATTCCCTGCATCTTCAAAGGTACTGTTTTACGGGTCGCCAAGACACCGTCGCTGGCCTGCTATGTGCAACCAGACAGAACTGTTGGATTTGTTTGTTCACAACGCCATGATAGCCCCGGACAGAGCTATCAACTTCAAGGAACTGTATATAAAGTCTAGTTTTGCTTTATTGGTATTTGGATCACTGTATTTTTATTGTCTTGTTTTTTTTTACACAGATAAATATTGGATATTTTTCTAAAACTGATGTGGTGTCCTTTTGTAGTGTTTTCACTGTATTACTGTTTGTGATATGCAAATGCTTTACACATTACCTCTGAGATAAGCCTGACTGCTTGTTCCAAGCTACCAAGGGGGTGAGTACGGGTTATTTTAGACTTGTAATCCCCTTATCCTGATTAGAGTGGTGGATTTTGCCTGGCTGTGGTGCATACCTTAGCCAACCAGGAAACCCATTTCTAACAAAGACTATAGCTAAAATGGAACATGTTTAAGAGCCGAAAAGTAAAAGAAAGACTCCTAAAACAAGTAACTAAAATAGATACAATAATAGAATTATGGAGGGAAATAGGCATGTGTCACATATTCAATAACGTCTTCAAAATTAAATGAAAAGGGGGTCGCTGTTCTGAAAGACATGATACTTACAAGGGGAGCGTGCAGTCACCTGTCAATCCGATTCTTCTGCAGCTATAAGGCTGTTAAGTTCTGGACACAGTAACTCAGTCACATCTCAAGACTTTGGTTCCTAAAAGCCTGTTGGGCAACGGTAGAGCCTGTTCCCAAACCAGCCCATCACTCTGTTAAACTGTCTGGGTAGGGGAGAGAGGGAGCTTGGGTCCAGACTGTCATGTGATAGGGGCAAGTGTCAGGCAAGCTGGTAAGGATGCGGACCAAACAGGTACATGTTGTGCTGGTGCCCCTGAAGTGTGGATATGGTTAGATTGAAGCCAGTTACTTTATGGCATTGCTTCTGAAAGGATATCGAACACTGAATGGGGCAATGAGCTATTTGGGTACCCCGCATTTATTATCACATATAGTTGACCTTCTGATTAAATGGTCATTGATTCACTGCTAAATATGTAAAAGAATGAGTGCTAGTGCCCAAAGCTCTGCTCAGAAGCCTGAAACAGGTGAAATTAAATGTCAGCACGCTGAATACCAAGGCTGTGCTGTCTTAAATCCATCTCATGTCACTTTAATTGACTCTCAGACACTCCCTGCCGTTTTCCGTCTTTCTCTTCCTCTGTCTTTATGCTTTCTGTATTTTCCCCCTCTTGCTCTCCCTAAATATCTGATGAGTACAAATAAGTGCCAGTCCTCAAAAAATAAGTGCTGGGGGCCTCCACCAGCATCCAGCGGCTCAAAATAAGCACTGCATAAATACCACTCTCTTTGGACATTCACATTGAACGTTGCAATCTTTACTCAAACTGCACAAACACATTGGAGCTGATAAGTCAGTTCCTTATGTGTCATGTGCCCCCTTCGAATAAATCTCACATTAATTGCCAAGAATTATGTACAAGAGCAGAATAAGACCCAGCAATATATATTCAACATTTGTCTAGGATAGAGAAAATCAATTGAATGCAATTAGTATATGACAGGGCCTGTGTGATTTTGCTTACTGGGCATTAATGGTTAAATGCCCGAATTATAAAGTGCACTATCAGCATAATAGTTACAATACAATATGGTACTTATTTTACCTGTTATGAGGCATTTTTATAGTATGGCCAATGTCAATAAGGCAGCTATTGTTTTGAAGAATCACTATAAATAGCCAGACACGAGCAATGTATCTATGTATATTTTTCTATTTATATACATTATTGTGAGAAATATCACAATATGGCTCTCACCTGTAAAAACAAATTGCTTTGCATTAGACATGGTGGCTCGTAGTGATAAGGGACCTCCCATTCAAATATATCACTGGGATTCTTTTCTTCCCAACTGTTTACAAACAGTGCAATATCATCTGTCAATCTTCCTAGAAGAGAATGGCAAGAAAATTGGTTGAGAAATTACAGGAATTACGTGAAGAGTAATACAAACATATAACAAGCATTAGCAATGCAAACGGTCTCGCATTTTTGAGAGTTAGAGCCATTGGCGTTGTAAATGTCAATGTCTTTAACCATTGTGTTTTAGTTTGGAGCGTAGTGGATGTATGTACAGAGGCGCAGCTGCAGCACTACCTAGAGTACTTAGAATGGAGGAGTTACCGACGGGACCAGAGAAGCAGCTGCAGCACTGTCTAGATGAGTAATAATGAGGAATTACCAATGGGACCAGAGTAGCAGCTTGCAGCACTGTCTAGAGGACAAAGAATGAGGGATTACCAATGGGACCTGAGTAGCTGCTTGCAGGACTGCCTGGAAGACGTAGAATGAGGAATTACCAATGGGACCAGAGTAGCAGCTTGCAGGACTGTCTAGAGGACAAGGAATGAGTAATTACCAATGGGACCGGAGTAGCAGCTTGCAGGACTGTCTAGAAGACGTAGAATGAGGAATTACTAATGGGACCAGAGTAGCAGCTAGCAGGACTGTCTGGAAGACGTAGAATGAGGAATTACTGATGGATGGGGGAGCAACATGGAAAAAGCAAGAGGGGAAAGTTGGAGTCGGGAAGCAGCCTGAGGGAGAGAGCATGACAACAAATGCCCTCCTATAGGAAGCAGCAAGAAAAGAGAACCAAGTATTTTCCATGCAATAGGTGTCGCTTTTGCAAGCGTTTAAGCTATTGGCATTGTAAATGACAATGTCTTCTATTTGTTTTTTAAACCCAACACACATATAAAAGGCATTGCTATTTTTAATGCGATGTCGTGTGTGGAATAGGGGAAGAGCATTAAAGAAAATAGTGCTCACTAACTTATGTAGCAGAACATGTAACACCACCAGTAAAAGTTCCAGTCGTAATGGGAGGTAACAATTGCAGACAAGGCGGTACCAAGGAGGGACTAACACGCCTAATAACGACTCGGAAGCCAGCGTTTATGAAGAACAATGGCACAAGCCAATTAAAAATATGGACGGGGCTTCAAAGTCATATTCTACTACTGCATACCTCGGAGCAGTGCATGCGCTGTTCAGGCTCGAGCTAAAAAATGAGACGTCCAGGGCTTTAAGTGGGGTGAAAAAACTGGGGGACAGACCTCTAAAAACGGCACGTGAAGCAGAAAAAAGAGCCAAAGGGAGAAGAGGTGAGACTGAAGAATAGAGAATGCTAGCATGAAAGGACCTAGGGGAGGTGAAGGAGCAAGAGGGATGCAGCAGAGGTATCCAGTGAAGAGGAATGAGGTAGAAGAGACAGAATGAAGGACATTGTAGGGTGAGGAAGGACTAACTTATGGAGTGGGGGGTTTACAATGACCTACCTTTTCTTAGGAGTACTGTGTCACGGTATATCTTCCACATAACCAGACACTTTCATGTATTTGGCAAGATAATATGTTTAATTGGATATTTAATTATGGCGTATGTGGTGCTATTTAAGACAACATATTCATTTTGATGAATTATCTGTTATTCTTTGTATCCTCTCCTATAGAACTTTGAGCTCACCACTGGGTGGTTAGTAATATTTAATCAATTTGCCCAATAAATACATTCAAAATGCGAATTGTCTTTTTAGCTCATGTTGCTGGCTGCAATATCAGCTTCTTAAGTTTTTCCTCAGGGAATTGCCCTTGTCAACAAGCAAGCATCACTTTGTAACTATGAGTTTAGGAGAAGCACAAATACAATTTTGCAGGGACATAATTAAAAGGAACCATGAGAAATTCAACACAAAGTGAAACCACAGAATTATATCCGTGTTTTAAAAGCACAGGTATGTAAATTCAAAACTGCATAAATGTCATACATTTGCTAGTAAATTGTTAAATGCTGAAGCATGAGCGTTTCATGTTCATGTGCAGCCATGGACCATTTTAGAAGGAAAAGTTAGTGCTGGCAATTAGAGAAAGAAACAAACATCAGGCAGCTGCAGTGATGTGCATTTCTGATTGGTTATAGAAAATGTACAGGGAATTAATGCTTAAAAGTAACTGGAATAAAAGCGACCCACGTACATTGAAGTTTGCAGTCCAGACAATGGGAATCATTTAAAAAGAAATACGTACACGGGAATGGCTTGATATAGAAAAGATATTAAATAGTACACAACAAAATATTGAGAGACTAGTCTGATTCGCCACCCTGGGCAGAGTCCTAAACACGTAATTAGAAAAGTTGGAGAAAAGCCTTCGGAAGCCGCCCATAAAACCAAACACATCTAAAGAGGAGAACGCATGGTAATAGATTTGTTATGTTGCTGTTGGGCAGTCTGCAGAAGGTGAACTGGAAGTTTTGAAGACTGGCTCCAGGTAATGAGTCAATACGCTGTTGTAGAGATGTTTTGTTATACAATCACGTTTCTTGTAACATGAATTTGTTGCATGTAAACCTTGACTCCGGAGCATGGGGGAAAACAAGGGCAAAACAGAGCAGGCCCCCGCTAGTTCAATGCCCACTTTTGAAAACTGTTGGTGACCCGGACAACTTAAAGCCCTGTACGAGACTTTTTCTGGGCACCCGGCATGGAGCGTCCCTAGAAACGCTCCATTTTGGGTGCCCAGAAAAGTACCCTGCTCTATGAAGATGAGGTTTCGCAGGGACCCAGGGAGACAGGTCATCGATGTGCGGGGCCAGCCAGCAGACACAATATTGTTCCAAAGATGGAAACATTTCATTTCCACCCTACATTGCTACACGAGCAGTCCTTGGATGCAGCCACTCTCAATAATGTTTCTCTACAAACAGCCGTAGCTAGCTATGCATACATATGCTACGGCTGTTTGTATAGAAACAATATTGAGAGGTTCCAAGGACTGCTCATGTCGCGATTTAAAGCTGGAAAAGAAATATTTTTCCGTCTTTGGGTGGCCCCAGCAAGGTTTTTCCTATATCACAATGCATCATGACATGGTGCTCTCTCTTACTATGCACCGAGTCCACTGTGCCCCGTCCTGCACTTGCGACGCTCCTGATAGTTCTCCAGCAGGACATCAGTGACGAAAAACGAGTCCACTGCATATTTTTATTTTGAGACTACTACGATCTTCACTATATGTCCCGCAAACCGATATTTCACTTACATGGAGGCAGGGCACATTTAATGTAAGGAGGCATTCGGAGGGAATGCTTGAGTTGCCCAACCAAGTATATTCCGTAAACAAAACTGCCAATAATTGTGGTTGTTAGCGTCAGTAATTAGAAACCCTGCATTATATGTCCAGCAATTATTTTCAGGCATACACTTTCAATCATCGGACAAAGGGACTGTCCCAAAATTATTTTTGGTGTTTCGAACTGACCTGTCTTTGTTTTCACACACTAGGAAACCCGAATACGCTCGTCCAGTACTGCATAAAACCCTCTGCCGGCCGCACACCATGCAGATTGAACGTAACTCTCGCATTTATGAACCGATAAACCCACATTTCAATCTAGAAGTTGGATATATCTGCAGACAACCACTTTCTACACCTGGCTGCCAACATCATGCAGGAGGAACCTCGCTGTGCCTGGAAACGTGCATGTTCAAAAATATTCTTGTTACCACACGGGATAGCGTAACAGCTTGTAACAAAGGAGAGTCCATATGTTGTGAGAGTTAATATACAAAATCAGAAAGTGACTTTACTGCCCGGCCACTCGATTACAGAAATAACAAGCCCAATCCTCTGTAATACAAAGCCCAAACCCAAACTAAAATCCGACTAAAATAAAGCCCAAATGACGGTCAACAGCGAAAATTGCTAAAAGCCTACAAAACCACGAAGAGGGAGGCATGGCGAAAAAAAGTACCCCCAATACAACTGTGGAATTAGTTGGAGGTGGGAGGGAGGAAAACTATATTTAAATGTAATCAGCTATGGTGCCAAAACTACACACAGGCAAACAGAAACAGAGCAGGAAACAAATAAATTAAGTATTCCCCCTAGAGAACAGACAAAGAAATGTAGTGTGATGAGCCAGTGCTTAGTCCCTGCTGCATGGAAAGAACGGAAGAGAGAAAGGAGAGACAAAGAGGCAGGACTGACCACTGGCAAGCAAGTATTTTTGAGGACATTGAAACAAACAAATCAAAAGCTCAGGGATGGCTTTAACCCAACATAGAAAATTACAATAGGTCTTGAATGCTCGACCTAAAAATACTTTTGCTAACATTTCACACATCAAAAAATAATGCTATAACTAATATAGGAGATGTGCAAAACACTCAAAATTATCAACACAAAACGTAATTTTGCCACTTTTGTTTATTAAAAGCAACAATTATAATTGCACATGTTGGCTAAATACCATGGAGACATTCAAGTTAGAGTTCAAAGGGTTTCAAATATTTGTAGATGGTATGTGGTTTTGCAAAGAAGTAGTAGGGGCTGTTTTAATACAGATGCTGGTTTATACAAGAGGCAGTGACCTCAAACCGGCGCAGTTGTCCCTATTGACAATTTCCATTTGGTTGTGATGGTTCTCAATGTGCGCACAATTAGCTTAGTGGTTAAGTGCCATGCTAGTTTGCTCTGGTTATCAGTGAAAATGAAAAATGTTGAACACTGAGATCCATAAAGAACTGAAAAGAGAGACTGATAACAATACTCATTTTTAGGTCTCGCCTATGCAGCGCGCATGCGCTGCGTAAGAGGAGACATTTAGCCATCGGTTCCCTTTTTCAGCCAAAAACTTGCACGCTTTCCATTGCCTTCAATGACAACGCGTGCACGTGTGGCGATTTCCTTGCGGGAGCGAGCGGCAGTGCCATATGGTATCATTTATCGCGCCTTGCCGCTCGCTCTCGCAAGGGAATCGCGCAGGCCCCCTCCTATCTCCCCTCCCCCTGCTGCCTTTCGTCAAACTTACTCCTGCTCACAGCTGCATGAAGGACCCGAGGCTCCCAGCAGGCGACTATTTAAAGAAAGGACCCGAGGCTCCCAGCAGGCGACTATTTAACGAAGGGAGCTGTTCTGTTATCCATGGTGTGATGGGACGGCTGCACGGTGAAAGCGTCAACAGGCGCGCTACTTAGTGAGTGCTTAGAAGGGGCTGGGGCAGTCTTCTAGCTGTGCCGGTCCGCGGAAATCCAGGACGTCTGGCGCACTAGTGAGAGCGAAAGAAAGCGGCATATAGAGAGAATGCTGCAAACGAAATATAAATCAATTACAATTATTCAGAAAACCTGAGTAGCGCTTCGAGGCAGCTTTGTCAATGTGTGGAACTGTGTAAAGTGCATAAAAAAACACATATCATGTTTCTTTCTTCCCCTCTCCACCGGACCCTTCTACTCTCAGTTTAGCGTTCATGCCACTCTCGCTTTTTCTGTCGGCACACAACGCTTGGAAGTCGCCCACGGACAAGAAGGCGCTTCATAGAGAAGAGGCCGCATGGCATGACTCGAAATATGGGGAAACGGGACTGAAATGAAGATAACGGTCGGAGTGGGGGTCGTCTCATACAGTGACGGAGGGGGTGGAGGGGGGTACTCGAGTGCACCACAGATGGAGTACCTGGTCAGAGAGCGCATGCGTCTGATAGATGAATCGCAGTGCATAGGACCGCTACAGCTATGAGCGGGGGAGGGCAGGGTGGCAGCGAGGGGTGATAGCGGCCCTGCCCCCAGCGTTTGTACCGTACCTTCCTTTACCCCATCCCACGGGTCTCACGGGCGACAACGCCACTCTGCGCGGAGCTGGCACGGAGGGCAGCGCCGGGCACACTTCCACAAGGGGCAGGTCTGAACCCGCACCTGGCTTTTGTACAGGGCGAAGGTGGGGCTCACCCCACCCCCTGCATGCCATTAAACACCACCTTGTCTCCAAGCGCCCACAGCCTGACTCTGCCCCAAAGGAAACTTAAAGTTTCAGTATCCATCATTTATGCGGAAAAGGTGTCTTCAACTTGTTCCTACATTGCAGTAGGTTTGGTTGGGGTGCTCCTGAAAGACACAGGTGATTTGCCCAGAATCACAGGATGTTGAGCCCACGTGAAATTCGAACCTAGTTCACCAACTCCAAAGTTGCTAGCTCTTGCCGTTATGCCACATCTTCTCCTATCTTCAGTTATTGGAAAAAGTCATGAGTTCGAATCCGAATAAGGCCGGAACCAGTCTTTCATTCCTCCGAGAGGGGTAGTCCATGTTTTACAGTGTTTAGAAACAGCAGAATAGTAGCGTTTGGTGCTATACAAAATGCATTATTATTTCCTCTAGGTACATAATTGTTCTACTGGTCCTTCTCTGAGACTTTAGTGGCAACTGGAGTGAAAGACACTGTGAATTTCTTTTACTGGTAAAACACAGTAATAGCGAGCTGTTTCATACGTAGAGTACTTCTGCCACTTCAAAGCACTGTAATTTGCAGACACTGGTATTACCCAGATCTAGAAGCACTCAGTTTATCGACTTTGGAATGATGGAAACTGAGTCACCCTGTGTTTGGGGTGAGTCTGAACAGTCTCGTGTGGGCTGTAATTGGCTCTGAGAGTCACAGACACCTTCCTCGCCAGACATAGCAGGGAGATAGTCAGAGGTCCGTTCATCCTAGGGACTGCACTGTGTGAACCAGTGGACGTCAGCTATGCTAGAGCGGTTGCGAGGCAACTTTCTGTTACTGCGGTCGCTATTTCAAAGTAGAAATACATGGTGCTGCAGGGTAACAATAATGGCACAATGAAGGCTAGGTGAGTTTTCAGAAACTTGCCCTTGAAGATTCCTTTGGTTTCTGGTGAGTTGTCATCAGTTTGCTATCCCTGGGTTTTGGTTAATCTGTATGTGTGGAAGAAGTTGAGACCAAGACCCGAGACTGAGATTAGAGAGCGTCCGAAGAGTCTGAAAACCCTGATACTGTAGGTGGTAATGAGGGTGGTATTGGGGACACAGGAGACAACCTGTGGAAGCAGTTGCAAGTATGGTGGTTGCACTTCCATGAGGCTTTCTTTGCTATTTTCTTGTTCTGATTGAAAAGTGGCGAGCAGCTACTGGGTGTCAGAAGAGGTGCTTCTGGCAGAATGATCCCATCTCCCCCAATAGGACCATAGCCAGCGACAAGATGGAAATAAGAAGCCCAAACATGGAACTTTCTGCAAATTAATAAGTATCGAAGCAAGCTGGGCCTTAGGGAAACATAAGGGCAAATTGATTTTTCCCTTCTGCTGCTGCAGCAAACGCATTCTTGTTTCTGAACAGTTTGCATTCTAAGTCTTCAAATTCTGTCACTGGCTAAGAACACCATCATCATACACTTGACTTTGCAGCAGAGGAAACCCAAATGACGTGAAACATTTTTGGACCTACACCATCACGTGTCTGCCTATTTGTCAACATTCACAGCATGTTACACAAGGTTCACTGGAAGAGCAGGAAGAAGTAGATTGGTTTCCCCGACATACAGAAGCATTTTAGGTAGAGTTGTCCCTTCCAAGAATTATACTCATGAACTTACCAGATGTCAGCACTTAGCGCTTAGCTCACTCAGTCACCTTGCTACCATTACATAGAGTTTCTCCAACAGTATATTTTTGGAAAAAGATGAAAGTACAAAATTAGTAAAGGAATTAATGGTGTGTAGAAACTCCCTGGAAGGGTAAATGTGCGAGGGTGGTTAGACTGCGGAGCGTGCTCAAGGTGAACTTTCACAATGCAAAAAGTAGGTGACTGTCCTAAGGCAAACTAAAAAAGCACTAGCAAAGCCAACAGGTGTCACCTAGCAGAGCTAGTGGCTTTGATAATGTTTTTAGCCATGTTATACAGCAGCATGGATGCTTTGTAGTGTGGCTAAAACTAATTTTAAAAAGTGCAATAATGCAGCCAGCCTATTGCACTTTTTTAGTGCATTAGCGCTGGATGCATCATGGTCCTTTTCTATTATTATTATTATTTTTAGTGATGCAGCACGGCAGCCACGCTGCTATACATTGAGGCTACAAATCATTGCAAAAGTCGGCAATTTCCATGCTGTGCAGCATGAAAAAAAGGCATTAGCAGAACCAATAGAATCAAAGGTGACACCTATTGGCTTTGCCAATGCTTGTTAGGTCTCTGCAAAACATTCCTGTGATTCAGTGCAGATCAGTTAATCTCTCACTGTGTGAAAAAGAAAACAAATATGACATTTGGTAAGAATCCTATCACACAAAGAAAGCAATTGAGTCTATGTCCATGTAACATCTGTTTTCACAATAAGAGCACAGAACACAATAAACATCCATTTTAAAGGAGAAAAGGGCTTCTTTGAAGTGCGTGTGGGAGAGTAAGTCATAGTTACAACTGGCAAGAGTTTCAACATGGACAACAGAGAATAAGAAAAAAATAAAAGTAGAGCCTCAATCACAGCACAAAAAGCGGAAGGACAGCACTCAAGCTGAGGCCATCCGTACTTTGTCCATGTTCTAGCCGAAACAAGAGAATGTGAAGCCAGCATGCACCTGCCAATCAGAAATCAGAAAATAAGAGTGAAAGTAAA
This sequence comes from Triturus cristatus, assembly GCF_964204655.1. Taxonomy (NCBI): domain Eukaryota; kingdom Metazoa; phylum Chordata; class Amphibia; order Caudata; family Salamandridae; genus Triturus; species Triturus cristatus. The sequence continues at coordinate 451,665,476 of NC_140584.1, forward strand.
GCCAACGAATGTCAAACAAAGGGCAGGCTGCAAGCCCCTTGTTGTATGCAATATCCTATGCATGTGAGGCCACATGCAGTGCATGGGCTGTTGCAGGAGAGATCTAAAAAGGAGAAAATTCTGGTCTACCCTGCACTCATGTGTACGAAGGGGTCCACAGAACGAAAAATACATTGTAGAAAAGGCAGTAAAACAGGGAGTTAGCCACTGATGTAAAGTTTGAAACAGTGAAACTCCTGTGTTGAATTCATCCAACACCAAGGCAGATCCATCTTGTAAAAGAGGAAAATGCCACAGCAAACTCTCTTTTCTCCTGACTTTTTATTCTTTCAATTTGCTGATGAGGGAATTGTGAGCTAAAGTAATTGGTTTTATTTGCTGTTGAAGCTGTTATTTAATTGTCTATTGCAGCTAATGTTGCCACTAAAAATTAAATATTTTATTTATTCTTGTTTTCGTGCTCTCTAAAGCTTCAAATCTGTTACAGCCTTGTATCCACGCTAGAGCATGTTATTCAAATTCATTGTGGCCTCTTCAGAAAGGTATTTTCTGGTACGACAGGTTGCTCTCCGTTAGTACTCTTTTCAGAGTCTCACATGGCTTTATAATTTGGCCTAATAATATCTAAAATGGCAATATTCATACACTATGAGTTGTGTTAACAATTGTTGAGTATGTAATTGCCAATAAGGCTTCCTGGAGCTGTTAACTGCTTACAGTAGTTTGTACAAATAGTGAGGAATGTGTGAGGAACGTGTCCTCTTAGCTCGTTTACTAATACAGAGCAGAACTTTTGCGTTTCATAAATATATGTAAGAGTACGTAAAATAAACTCCTCGAGACAGCCTGTGCTCTCCAGAGCACACGGTGATCTATCAATAAATGGCAAGTTTAATGAATGATTCTTTTTGGAGTGCACTTGATAGGAATAAATGTGCTCTGAAGTGGTAGTGGATGACACTAGGTGAAGGTAGTGGGGGGTGACCGAGGAGATTGTACTCCTTTGACAATGTGAATAAAAGAGAAAACACGTTGGCGAGCTGCGGATAAAACAGGTCTTTGTGTGGGCAACAAAACCTTACAAACAACTGCATTTGAAATCTATCATGTGGTCAGCTCTTAAAAATGTGTCCAGACCTCATAAGAAATGAATGTGTTGCAGGTCCACACACATTTTGAAAAGTAACCAGCTTCACTAATCGCAAAAGACGTGCATTGTAGAGAAACTGGCTGCACAGCAACCTTGCCACCCGGATTCATGACTGAGCATGAGTTGGGCATCTGCCGGGGTCCTGCAGCTTCACAGGACTAAACATTAAAGATAATGGGGTAACCCAGTAACCCTCAGAAGCTGGGTGTTTTAACGGAACAAAAAACAATGGTTCTGTTGGGAATCACATAAGCTTAGTTAAATGTGTACTCAATACATATAATCAATGTTTCAATAATTATTCAGTAAGTAACACCGAAACACACACATAGACAAAAGCAAGAGATTCTGAAATTAAATTCGTTTTTACTCTGTGGTATGTATCAAAAATGTTTTCAGCAAAATATTTACAGGACTAACCAACCATAAGGTACATAGAACGTGAGACAATTAGTGACTGGGCGTGCTTAGTGACTTTATAGAGTTGACCACAAATTCACATATAACATATATATACAATAATAGACGCAGTTATAGAGAGAAAGTCCAAAATCAAGAGCATAAACCACAACAGGATATAATTTTCCTAATTCTAATTGTGGGATTGCGTGGACAAGTTGGATGAGCAACGTCGACGTTTCGACCCTATGAAGTAGTGCCGGATCATATGCATCTAGAGCGGGTACACCAGACTGTGAATAAGTCACAATTTCAGCGCAGCTACAATTAATTGTGGGCAGCCTACAGGGGCAAGTTAGTCCAGCTGAAGAGTTACCTTCTCTAATCCAGCGCAAAGAGCTTTGTTCATGTTGGAAGAGGCCACAAGGAGGAGGCTTTTGGTGCGGACAACACGTTGGGCGTTCTGAAGATCCCAAGTTCAGGAATTGTACCTTTTTCTTGAAGAGGGGTGCCCTATAATGCCAGTTCAAGGTCCAGGACCTCTGGAAGCTCTTATAAGGGGGCCAGAGGCTTATTCTAGAAGAGGCCAAAAGGACCCCACCCCTGGGCCACAAGAAGAAACTACACGAGGGAGCGCCATCATTCCCACTTATGATGGAAAGAAGGGGCCCAGGACCCCATCCCTGGGCCCGAGAAGCACCAAGTGGTGGGAGAGCGACGTCGCACTCTCCAGCGAGAAGCAGAAGGGGCCCAGGACCCCATCCCTGGTCCTCAGAAGATGTCAGGCATGGGGGTGTGCCGTTGTGATCCCCGTTGAGGAGAGGTATGGCCCAGGAATCCATCCCTGGGACCCGGGAAGCTGGCACCAGAGTGGGAAAGCCTGGCAGCACCACACCTGTCTGCCTGCAGGAGTGAGCAGACTGGAGTGAACTGCTGGCTCCAGCTGCAGCAAGCGAGTGTGCTGGCTGTGCAGGGAGCCCGTGAGAGCAACCAGGGGTGCGCTCCTTGAGCTACTCTACAGTATTTTCAAAGGCCGCGGAGTGCTCTGTTAGACCGGGGACCCCGAGAAAAAGAAGGGCGGTGTGATGCAGCAGTACGAAAAATATCACATAAAGAAACCAACATGGCTCTCCCCAAGGCAGCAGTAGAGCTTCTGTAAAAAATTCACCAGAAGCGCGAAGAGCATCCCATAATGCTCTCTAGGTATTGACAGTGTTGCCATCAATTTAAAATTGGAAACCACTCGTTTGTGGCTTGTCGTGACCCCAGGAGAGCGAGGTCACCATTAAAATGTTCCCAAAGGCGGGTTTGAGCTGTAGGAGCAGCTCAGCCTCTCCTTAAAGAACATGCAGGAGTCCCCACTCTAAGTTTGCTTGGACTCTACGAAAGAGAAGCCCTCAAGGGTTTCAAGTGTTTATTAAGCTTCTCCCAGCTAGAACTTTTGTTTTGGAGTTGGGAAGTTCTTTGTAGGTGAAGATTATGGCTGCAACTAGTTGTGGCCTGAAAGAGTTTAATATAAATATTCATGTTGAGATACACTCTTTAGGGGTGAAAGGTCGTAATTACATCTATGTGTGTTTACCAAAGAGATGTCATTTAGGGACTATGGGGCCGATTCCCAGAACTAATCTGAGACAAAATCCTAAACTTACTACTTTTGGTATTCACGGAAGGCATTTAGTAGTAGTAAAGTTAGGATTTTATCTTAAGTTTGACTTAAGTTTGACTTAAGACAGACTTAAGACAAACTTAGGACAGACTTAAGACAGACTTAAGACAAAATCCTAACTTTACTACTACTAAATGACTTCTTGAATACCAAAAGTTGTAAGTTTAGGATTTTGTCTCAGATTACTTCTGTGAATCGGGCCCATCATTTAAATTGCATATTTATGTCTGATAAAAATGATTAATTTGGAATCATCCTATAGGGGAGAAGGACTATAATTACATGGATATTGTGACTATAATGTGTTCCCTCAGGGGTGAAGGACTATAATTACATAGATGCTGTGATTACAACCTGTTGCCCTCAGGGACTATGTTTTAAGGGCGTACTTCATGCTAAAGGTAATTCTGATAAGCCAGGTCTCCTAGACATGCTTAGTTATTTTACCTTGTGAATGTTTTAAAGAGGTAATGACACTGACAACCACTCATAGGTCCAGTAAACATGCTTTAGTGGCAATAGTAAGTGCGTTCACCATTCAAAATGATATTGCATTTTTAATACAAGTGAATGTACAGACATGTTATATGTGGATCTAGATCTCTCCTTGGGAGAGGTAAGAATGATTACGCAATGTCATCCAAAAGTATTTCCACCAGCTTGTGTATATTTGTAAATTGCTACATAGTATTGAGTAATGTGTGTGTGTAATACATGTGCCTTTTCCTTTTTCTAAAGAAAAAGCACAGACTGGACAGTCATTTATTGAGTGTTATTGTGTTTCTGTGAATGGTGATTACTAGCCCACACCACATCCCTTGGACTGCTCTGTAATGCTGCCCTATGAGAGTCAAGCGCTACAATGGGGTGTTTGGTTCCCAGTGGAGGACAGATGCAGACTCATTACTTGTGCAGGTCAGAAAACTAATGACCCATTTTGCTATACTGTTTAGCCTATTTACATAGAGACATGAAGACTAGGATTAGAATTAACACACACAGGGACATTTCTAGAGATATTGGTGTTTTTAGAGGGGTAAAACAAGAGTGTGTTTTAGCTCCATTTTTTTTGTATATTAACAATTAACAATTACATGCATTTTTAACATCCCTTACTAAAGACGTCTTATGAATTGTTTTTGTTTTTAGAGTTTTATATACCGCAAATCAGAGCGCTTTACATGAGCACCATTTTCGTTTCAGACGGACACATTCATTTTTGTTAGGCACCGGGAGATTAAGTGATTTGACCAGAATCACAGGATATTGAGCGTTGTTGCCGAGGCTCGAACTTGGGTCCCCAACTTTGAGGTCGACCACTCTAGTCGTAGGGCCACATCCTCTCTCCATAATGGTTCTATCCTCCCAGTCCTAATATATGCAGAAGATACGGTCTTAATGGGCCGCACTCCAAAAGCTTTGCACCTATTAGTACAGGGCTACTTGGTTTCTTTAGCCTCTTTAGATTAATGCACAAATTTTACAAAATCTTTTATTATGGCCTGTGGACCGAGAAAGCACACGATAAATGCCATTTCTGTAGGCAATCAAAGTGTACAATGCACAAGCACTTTTCCTTACTTGAGACTGGTTTTTGCTGCTAACGGTCTGTGGACGGACCATATTGTCAACTGCAGGACTATGTTCTCTAAGTCAATTAATACTGTACTTAGTTTATCCCAACCGAGGGGGTGGGGGCATTTTACCTTTTTGTAAATGTTTTAAAGCCCAGTGTACACCCACAGCAACCTACGGGGCAGAGGTTTGGGGTATCTCCAATTGCTGCAATGTTCAGAATGAAGAGAACAGGTTCTGCCGCGAGTTCCTGGGTGCTCCAATCTCTTCGCCCCAATATTTCTGTCATAGTGAACTAAAATTACATTACATCGAAAACTACATCAGAGCCCGCTCGCTTTATTTTGGTTAGCTATAGACATGTTTTTGACAAACCTACCGATCTCTACACGGTAAGTAAAAGGAAGGTTTGGGCAGATCTATACAAGTGCAATCATGAGGATAAACTGGCCAGAGAGACCAGTAAACCGAGCATGGATTTGCTTCTGAACATTGAGAATAACCATCTACTGGCTGGCTATATAACTAAACCCATTGGCCGCTGGGAGCGTGGCCTCCTCTTTCGTTTAAGGGTTGGTACTGTCAAGTACTTACTATGCTTCCCCCTGGGTTTTCGAGCTAGCCTTGACCTCGCTCACTGTCCATGCGATGGGTGTTCAGGCCAAACCCAACTACACTACTTATTTTTTTGCAAGTACTATACGCAATACACAAGATTGTTCCTACTTACTTTTTTAAGAGACGTTTCTATGTAGAATATAGATAAACATATAGGACCCTTCTTAAACTGGAGGAGGATGAGCTAACAATCCAAGTGGGGGCCTCTCTGAAAACTGCTGTTAGAGCTCGTAACTCGATGAACACTGCATCATTGTATTATAATAGCTTAGCATTGTATCGAACTCCTATGTGTTCGTTTTAACACATCATAATTTTGTATGTTTATAATATTGCAATGTGTTTGTTCTTTTATGGATATGTTTTTATCCGGATAAAATCATGAAAATGAAAATGAATGAAATAAAAATAAATTATATTGGCTCTCAGACACCAAACCTTCAGTCCACTTCTGGACCTGGCAATACTCTTTCAGGAAGAAGGACTACAGTGCTGCTAAAAGGATTGCCACTCTGCTGGACTTCTGCTCTGAAGGGATGCTGCCCTGCTGTGCTAACTTGCTGCCGCCCTCTTGCCAGGCTAAGAAGGACTTAACTTGCATTTTTTGAACTCAGGGCCCCAAAGTGACTCCAAGGGCTAGTTGGCTGGCTTTCTGTATAGAGCAAAGTTTCAGCACTCTGTCCATCATCTCCTTGTGTTTGCTTTGTTCGCCCTAAGATGGCAGGATATGCCCAGACATGGGTCCCTTGCTTACTTTGCCACTGGATTCAAGCTAGCCTGGCTGATGAAGGGTGTTACCACGAAACTGGTCCCAGGATGCATGTTTCTGGTTCAGCGAAGACCTGGCTTGGCAGTTCAGAATGGACTGTTTCCATGAGAAACAGGATCAAGACTGATTTGCATATGGCTGGGTCTGCACTGGGGTGGCGAAGTGAGCTAAAGAACGGTAATGGATTCAACTCAGATCTGTGACTGGGGTTGAGTGTCTGAAAATTTTCAGCACTCAGTCCATCATCTCCTTGTGTTTGCTTTCATGTATAGAGCCCCAGGAACGGAAGGCTCTACCCACCTTGAACACAGCACCTTAACTCTACCATGTGTGAGTCCTACCCTTCCAATTGGTGCCACCCCAGTCCTAGATCCTTGGAAGTGGGCCTGAACGTGCTCTGCTAACCCATCTATGGATCCAGCAGAACCAAAGCAGCTCCTCTGCTGTGCATTGCAAACCTAAGCAGCACCAAAACATTGCCTCTGCTCTGAGGGCTCTCTCTGTGTAAGGACTCAGCATTGACCTCGCAGCCCGCATGAGAACCTGGTGTTGTGTGAAGCTTCACAAAAGCAAGCCCTTGCATCACAAGTCTCTCATCGATCGCAGCCTTGACAACGATGGAGTTTCTCGCATCACAGTCTTGCAGTTCATTGGAACTGATGTATCCCCTCAACTGCGCAAGGTATCCTTGAAGCTGGTCTTCGCATCACAAGTTGTCATCAACGGGATCCTCGACGGGGGACCTCGCAACGCTCAGTAACAAGATTTTAAGATACTTTAAAGTACTTCAGGTTGTTCAGTGGGCTTAACTGGGTCCCTGTAGCCGGCCTACACTTAATTGCCATCGGCTTGAACGTGTGACTTTGTCCTGGTCTGGCGTGACCAGACCAGATACCCACAGTTGGTGCTTTGTGCTCTTTGGTGCTATTTCACTGAAATCTTTAAAGTTACATATCTCCAGTTCTACTGATTGGAGTTTTGCCATTTTGGTCTTGTTTTATTTTTTAAAAATTATTCTATTTTTCTAATCTGGTGTTTGGTCCTTTTTGTGGTGTGTCTTCATGGTGTTACTGTTTGAAGTAATGCATAAATACTTTATACATTGTCTCTAAGCTAAGCCTAATGGCTCTGCGCCAAGCTACCCGAGACTTGAGCCCAGGTTAATTTGGGGTTTGCTTGTGACTTCACCCTGACAAGGATTGTTGTTTCTGCTTGAGTAGGGTTTCACCCCCTCAACCAGTAAACCAATTTCCTATACTGGTGTTCAGCAGTGAGGTTTGGACTTGTGTTTGTGCAGTGCTATTCAGCAATTTTATTTTACACTACTAACCCAGATAAATGATCTGAGGCCAAGTTGAGTTTTAAATTCTCTTTGATTGGCCTTTTTGTTTTTCCAAATTCACCCTTACTCTGCCTGTTTGTGCCTTTGTCTTTACCTGCAAACATGGAATTGGAGATCCTCAATCTGGAGAGCTACACAGAGGCTGAGCTCAAAGAAGTTTGTAAGGAGAAGGGCTGCCAGCCAAAAGGAGAATCAGGAAGATGAAGCTCTAAAAGGCTCTGAGGGTATGGGCGCAGGCCCACTATTTGCCAGTCACAAGAGGAACAGGATGGAGAAGATGGTGTGGAGGAGCCAAAGCAGGACCAGAATAACAACCCTGCAATGCAGCACTCAGCGGTGAGGGAGGACTTGACCCTCCGAGTTGGAACTCCCTGCCAGAACAGAGAGCAGCGTGTCTTCTCGAGGCATGTCCCTAGAGAAGCTGGCAGACAGAAAGGCTAAAAGGAAGTTTAGGCTGCAGATGGCCCATTTGAAAATCGATTAAAAGAAAGTGGCCATGGAGGAAAGAACTGCCTTGGAGCAGTTGACTCATAAGAGGAGCCTTAAGGAGCTGAACCTCAAGGCCAGGCAGGCAGTGCCCAGCAGTGATAATGGCAGCAATTCCACAGTGTCTGAAGGAGACAAGAAGGTCTACATACCTAAAGACCTGGTAATCCAGTTATGTGCTGGGAGATGATATTGATACATGGTTTTCTGCTTATAAAGTGACTCTGAGGGTGCACAAAATCCCAGATGAGCACTGAGTGTTGGCCTATGGAAGCATATGCCTCCAGTGGGAAGGGACACACTTCTGACCCTAGAAACAGAGGACTAAACCAGGTAGCCCCCATGAAAGCCATTCGTCTAGTGGAATTTGGACTGACCACTGAAAAGTACTGCTGGAGATTCAGGGTCAGCCACACACTCTCCAATCAGTCTTGGGTGGATTTCTTTGACTAATATAACAAGGCACTGAATAGGTGAGTGGCAGCAAGGTTAATGATTACAATGGGCTGTACAACTTGATTCTCAAGGAGAAGATGCTCAATATTTGTTTTATAGAGCTGTGCCAGCACATAGTGGAAAGCAAGCTGACTGATCCCCGGAAGTTTGCTGAGGAGACGGGCCTCTGGGTCAGCACCAGAGTGTCTAGAAAGACGTCTGGGGGTGGACGCCGAAAAGGTTGCTCAGGGGTTCCACTTGAAGAGAGAGGGGGCAGAAAACATTAAAAATAAGGAGTTCTCAAATGGTGGTCATACGTCTGGAGATCACCTTGCCTATTGTGAGAATGACTTCCTATACAGTGTGCCTAAGGTTTCTGGACGTCAGCCAGCCTGTGTGCTGATGGTCTCTCAATGTTACAGGGCCTTCCTACTGGGGTTTGCTCATGATATCCCCTTGGCAGGACATTTGGGGCAAGATAAGGCCTTTGCCAGGCTTTCTGCCCATTTCTATTGGCCTTGGATGAAGACAGCCTCAGATGTATTCTGTAGATTCTGCCTCACCTGCCAGTGGGAAGTCAGGAAAGAGGTTGAAGGCTCCCCTGACCCCAATACTTGTTGTTAGCGCTCCCTTTGAGAGGGTGTGCATTAAAATTGTTGGACCCCAAGACAGATTTAGGCAACAGGTTCATCCTTGTCTTGGTGGACCATGCCACCCACTACCCAGAGGCCATCCTTCTGAGGTTAGTGACTGCACCTGCGGTGGCCACTTTTATCTGGGTGGGGTTCCCCAAAGAGGCAGTGTCTGACAGAGGGCCTAACTTCATCTCAGCTTACATGGAGTCCATTTGAGATGAGTGTGGAGTGACTTATAAGTTCTGCACACCCTGTCACCCCTAAGCAAACGAGCATGTAGAGAGATTCAGTAAGACCCTTAACGGCTTGATGATGGGCCTTCCTGAGCCCATGGGGTGTAAGTGGGGTGTCCTGCTACAATGCCTTCTGTTTGCCTACAGGGAGGTACCACAGAAGGGGGTTGGGTTAAGCCCATTTGAGCTCCTTTATGGCCACTCTGTCAGGGGACCCCTCAGTGCTGTCAGAGAGGGAAGTGAGCAAGCTCCCAGGAAACCCCTCTCAGGATGTGTTCAGCTACATGCTGTCTCCGCAACCAGATGCACAGCTTCTGGAAAAAGGTGGAAAGCAATCCTGAGGCCAGTCAAGAAGTCATGAAATTCTGGTATGCCAAGAAGTTCACTGGTAGAGGATCAACCTGGACAGAAGGTATGGGTTGTAGAGCCTATGGAGACCAGAGCTCTCCAGGACGACTGGACAGGCCAATACAAGGTGAAGGAGTGGAAGGGGGAATTCCACTTACCTGGAGAATCTCAAAACCCCTAGCAACCCCTTTAAGGGTCCTCCATACAAACAGCCCCAAACCTCATTTTAAGATATCTAAACTCAACATACTCTTAGTGACGAATGAGGGGGTGGGGGAGGTGATTGAACCTCTCCCTGACCTCTGTCTGCCCAAGAGCATGATGGGTCCTCCCCACTCTAATCCTAGAACAGCAGTGATTGCTGCCAGTTGCTGGGGCAGTTTTTCATCCTGTTCTCTCTCCCCCCTGGGCTTACACATTTGTGTACCCACAACAAGATGAGGGCCAGTTTCAAGGATTAGGTCTCCAAGATGCCGGTGCTAGGGGTGATTGAGCTTTCTAACAGTCACTGGTCCAGCGCTGTGGTGCTGGTACCCATGGCTGCCCAAACGGGCACCACTCCAGAACGTAGGTTCTGTGTGGTATACAGGGGACTCAATTTCATCACAAAGTCTGACACATACCGTATCCCCGGACCTGATGAGCTCATCGACAGGCTGGGTGCTGCCAAAATCCTCGGGACCTTTGATCTTGCATGAGGGTAAAATTGATCTGACTGAGAGGGCAAAAGATAGGTCCGCATTCTTGAGCCCAGAAGGCCACTTCCAATTTAGGGTGGGCCCTTTGGCTTAAGGTACGCCCCTGCCACCTTTCAGAGGTTGGTCAACAGGTTCCGAGCTGATAAGGAGACATTCTCTGATTCCTTTCTGGAAGGCATAGCTGTTTTCAGCTCCTGCTGGAAGGTGCATCTGTACCACCTCCAGAAGGTGCTGCAGGCCCTGCAGCCTGCATCAGTGTGCTACTGTTTGAAGTTTTGCACAAATACTTTCTGTGTTGCCTCTGAGTTGAGCCTCACTGCTCTGTTGCAAGCTAGCCGAGGGTTGAGCACAGGTTAATTCAGGATTTGCTATTGACTTCACCCTGTCAAAGATTGTGGTTCCAGCTTTAGTTGGGGTTTCACTCCCCCTCAACCAGCAACCCAATTTCTTACAGTACCATTATTACTCAAGTATAGCAAGATGTTGCCTGACAGGATTTGTGGCCTATGTTGTGTCGATGCGGCTCTATTGGGGTCTGAGAAGCAGGATGTAGTGTCTGTGTCACGGTGACAGGCACCCCACTATAATACGAACATGTGGCAGCAGGATGGTGTAAGCCATCAGGCATTTCCCCTCCTATTTCATATTTCCTGGTGTTCTCTTCTGGTTTAGTGGTGTGGGCATGGAGATTTTTAAGGTATTGTACATATCCTGGAGACACTGTCACAGATAGCTTAGCTGGGCAGTGGTACAGTGAATAGGTGCCAACATATTAGCCACAGTTTACTGACCAAAGACACCATATGAAGACAGCATTTTCAGCCAGAGTAGCTGTAAGCCCATCCTGCACCATAAACATGCTTTCATACCCATTAAGAGAATGGCATTTGCATGGTCCTCTTCATTCAATCCTTTGGCTGATGAAGGCATACTGAAGGACAATGTTCTTTGCATGCCGTTCCTCAGTGATTCATCATGGCACCTGATGCTTGAATTTCCATGAACTGCTAGATAACTCAGTGACCTTCAGGACCTAATCCTCTTCTGATTTTTGCAAGCCATTCTCCCCATCCATCCATCATGGGAGCATCTACCTCAGGAGCAACACGAACAGGAGTATGTCTCTGCCTTAATAAGGACAAAGGAGGCCAGATCACAAAACCATTTTAACTGGTGCGATTTCATGTCCTCAGTAGTCAACTAAAGCAGAGCTTGGTGCAAACACCTTTTATCACTCAAAGTGGCAATGAGTGACAAGAATATTTACATATTTCTAATGTGACATTTTGTTGTGGTAGTCATATATTTTGTTGATTACTGGATGTATTAAGGCAGAAGTTACCAGAATGTTGGACCTCAGGTTTTTTGAGAGATCTTGTAGTCCTTAGTCTAGTTCTTTGGTTCTAATACCAAAGCAAGGGTCTCCTCACTTACGGTTCCTTGTGAACTACTGACCCTCAATGAGGTAACCAAAAGTGATGCCTATCCAAAGAGGGGATGAGCTTGTGGATCAGTTAAAGTACTTGAGCACCTTAGGTCTGACCAGTGGATGTTCACAGATTGCTTTGGTACCAAATGCCAAAGAGAAGACTGTGGTTTTCTATGCCTTAAGAGCTATATCAATTTAAGGTGATATCCTTTGGTTTGAAGAATGCTCCTGCCACTTTTCAGAACCTGCTCAATCACGTTTTTCAGCGTTACCTGGATGACATAGCGGTGTTTAGCAATTCATTGAAAGACCACCTGAAAAACTGAGGACAGGTGTTGGCTAGGATACAGGAGGTGGAACTGACCATCAAGGCAACCAAGTGTCAGGTGGGGCAATCCTGTAGTCTACCTTTGGCATGAGATGGGACCCTGGAAGATTTGCCCTTGGATGCCGGGTATTACAGGAACTTTGTGGCAAACTATGGAAGTATAGATGACGCATTGACTACTTTGCCTTCTAAGAAGCAACCCAGGAAAGGGATATGGACTGCAAAGAGGCAGAAAGCAGTTTAGGAACTGAAGAAGGCGCTATGCACTACACCCGTTCTGAAAGCACCTAACTATGGTCAGCCTTTCATTATACAGATGGATGCCTCAGACAAAGGAGTTGGAGTGTTGTTAGCTAAACTAGATGACAAAGGTAGAGAGGTTCCAGTATCCTTTACTAGTCAGAGATTACTACCCAGAGAACAGAACTGGGCGGCTATTGAGAAGGAGTGGTTTGCCAAAATTTGGGCCTTCCGTAAGTTCCACCCTTATTTGTTTGCCACTATGATTGTGGTGCAACCGGATCATAAGCCACTGAAATGATTGGTGGTATGAAGGGAAAGAATCCCAAGTTGTTGAGATGGTCTATTTCTTTGCAAGAGTTAGACTTTGTAGCGGAGCATAAAGCCGAATTGAGCCACAGAAATGCTGATAGACTTTTCCACTGGTTTAACTGATCTGACGACCCAACCTCTCCACGTTAGGAGTTGGTTCAGAGTGTTCTGATCTGAGAGGGGTGTCTGTTGGGACAGAAACTTCCAATGCATGCTGATGGACATGCCATGCTCTGAGTGCCCAACTGCATTAATGTCTGGATTCCTAATGCTGATTTGTGTTGTGGTAAGCAAACACGGATCAGACATGTGCGCCATGACATAGGCCAGTCTCATGGACTGCGGTCTTTTTGGACCAAGAAGTGCCAAAAGTGATACCCTAATGGTTGTGAGAGGCTACTGCCTTTACGAGGAGGTCAGAAGCATAGGTGCACTGGTGGCAGTGTGTAGTGATCAGTAGGAGTGCACAGGTCCTTTCAAACCTGTGTCACTGGAGTGAGGCCATCAGGCTCACTCATTTTAACGTTCCGCTGTTGTGTGCTTAACTCACCCTTGGCCAACATCGGTTTGTTGTGAAGTGCTGCACAGCACACGACTGGGGTATCTGTGCTGGGTGTATGTGTTCCGTGTGAGTTGTACAATACAGTGATAATGCAGTACTGTGAAGTGTGTGAATGGGGGGATGCATGTGCTGGGTGTATGTCTACCTGTGATCAGTGCAATAAAGGAAGGATGTAATGCTGTGCAGTGCGTGCAGGTTAAATGCACATGCTAGTTGCATGTGTACCTGTGATTCGTACAATACATGAAGGGTGCAGTGCATGCATGTTAAATTCATGTGCTGAATGTATATGAGTGGTACAGTACATGAAGGATACAGTGCTATGCAGTGTGTCCATGTTAAATGTATGTGCGGGATGTATGTGTGCCTATGGGTGGTACAGTACATGAAGGACACAGTGCTGTGCAGTGTGTGTAGATTGTATAGAAGCAGTGGGTGTATGTGTGCTTGTCAATGGTACAATACATGGAGGACCCAGCGTTCTAATTTGGGTGACCCAGGCTTGCATGGTGAATCATGGAAAGGAAGTAGAGAAATACACCCCAGGAAGATTTGTGTATAGCTGCATTTCTGTAAGCTGGGTGGGACATACACTGATGAGAGGAGAGTCAGGCTTTTCCAGAACACTGCAGAGGGTGCTCTTTGATTCAGTGAGAGGTCACAAGAAAGGGGCCCGGGCACATCTCAGGAAGGAGATGGGGCTGATTAGAGAATCAAAAAGAGCAGGACTGGAGCTCTTTTCTGCCTTCTTTAGGGCTATGACATCTGAAAATAGTGATCAACTGATGGGCCAGAAAGATTTCTTGACATTTTCTTTTCTTCCCCAAAAATTGGAGCAAGTGACATATGAGCAGTTATGAGAACAAGTTACAGTTTACTAGCTAAAGTGTTTTTTATTTCTCCTGCCAACCTGAATATAAGAATATATCATCCACAATAAATAAAACAGCACAGTTTTCCAAGCCACAACTCGATACACCTTGAGGAAGTACAGACAATCTTAGATGCACAGGCTTAATCTTACCTTTTGCATAACTCAATTTACACCATTGATTTAAGAATGTCAAACATCCTATCTTTTTAGAATTTGCTATCTTTGGTCTCTGTGTGCAGGTGTCACATCAGTTATCATTAAAATTATTATCCAGTTCAATAAAATTGAGATTCCATGCAAAACTGAAACACATTATGGGACTTCAACAGCATGTTCACAAAAACATCTGTTCTGAGTTCATTTATTGAAAGCCAACTTTCTTCTCACCGCAACTAAAAAAAATTAATCAATGGAACCAATGACTTTTATTTACCTGGATATTATGACAACAATGCCCATCAAACATTTATTTCCCTGACACTCAAAGCTATATACATCAGTGGTCTCCTCCACATCAATATTATGTACATAAAGGGGATTCTGCCCCTAAACAAACTAATCTCATTACGAGCAAAAAATAAAACAATGGAATCACAAAATTACGAAAATAATCTAACAATTACTTTGATTCCTAAAGGCACACCCGTAATGGATATGCCTCTTCACACGTGTGCCGCTACAGAAATAACCTATTGACACGCTAGTCTGTCTCCACACACACAGTGGTAGGATCCAAAGTTGTATGCAAGCCTTCATATTGTATCATGGTGATTCGTAATGGTGAGCCGCTATCTTTCATTCCTTCGTGTACTTCACAATGATGATAGGAGTGTTTTTTTTCTGGAGATATATCCTTTGTATCCCGAACATAAATTTCTCATAATTAGATAAATTATAACTATTTATGTATTGAATTTATTTGTAAAGAAGCCCCTGCATGCTACTAGGTTTTCATAGTTATAATTCCCAGGTCTTGTCAATAGTTATAGTACATCTGCAAGAGAACATGGTTCCTCTTGTGTATCACCTTTGCGGAATGGGGAGATAATAAGGATGCATAAGGATGCATTCCTAAAGAACTCACATAGCTTAATACAAAATAATATATAGACATTGCAATTAAAAATTAAGAGAGTTTGATGCCAACAACTGTTTTTCACAAATGTAAAATTATATAAATAAATAAATAAAAATTCTTACCATAGCTTGTCATCAGATCATCCTGTATAACAGCATTGTTGTTTCCACAAAGACCCTTGGTTTTTCCCAGATAGTCCGGTGTCATTTTAATATACACTGCGGAATTACCATCCCAGGCCAAGGTAAATGCAAACTGATGTCGAACAATAGTATAGCCAGCTATCCGCTGTATGTGCACATGCTCCACAATGTGAGGCAGCGGAACACTTTAAGACAATTAAAAAAAACATAAACAGGAAGTTACCACAGGTGTTGTTTTATAATCTTTTTATGCACTTGCCGTACATTGGATTAAGAACAACTATTTTCCTAACTTGGGGCCAGATGAACTATTTACTGGTCACAAAATACAGGTTGGTTCTTAACATTCTGAACTTTAGTAGGTCTCAGTTCAACCTACCTCATGAACATTAATGCAGTAGGTCGCAAACTGCGACTCACTATGATTGGAGGCTATCATAGGTATTGTGTTCAACAGACCATCATGTCGGTGATTGCTATTAAATAAAGCAACCTTTTAAATATATATAAAATATATATATATATATATATATATATATATATATATATATATTCAAACACAGTTCGCTGGTCTCCCTGCCGCTTTCTCGGTGGCGGGCTCAAGCGAGGTAGCGATCCTCATCAAAATTTCCAATATGCCTTTTCGTGTGTCTTAAAAAGCATTCTTGAGCCCAACTCCCTAAGCGTGAATTATTTATTTATAAAATGGCAAACAAACACCCGACGCGTTTCGGTGCAGCCGCACCTTGGTCATGGGTAATTGGGAGTTTGTAAAAAGTGAAACATATAGTGCTTAAACATTACAATAGAAGTAGGACTACCTTCCCCAACTCTATGAAAAAGACATTCAAACTTGGCATCCATTTTGAAATGGTCACATTTCTAATGTTCTTTTCATCTTATGTTCAATGCTATTGCCATGTTATTGCTTTCAGTCAGTTATTCGGAGAAATATTCAAGTGAATATTATAGTAAATCGATATTTTCGCCTTAAGTGGATATTGCAACAATGTATGCAGTAAATACACGCTATATACATTATATGCAGGTCAACCTCAAATTAAATTAAATTAAATTAAATTAAATCAGTCCTGCCCCAGTGGGCAATTATACAGAAAACTCATCAAGTGATAATTGTTTTCTAAACATAATGAATTATTGTCGATATCGCTGCAACATATATATATATTCTATACACGTTGTGTACATTCCGCAATTCAGCCTCAGTGGGCAGTTCATATTGCACAAAATAATTTGATTCCGCCCCAGCGGGCCTCAATATTCAGAATTCGATAACATTCCTCTTCTTATCATGAAAGCATAACATTCTCATTCAAATTCAACCAAAAAATGATAATTTCATTGTGCCTCTGTTTGTCAATCTTCTTTTTGGTACGCTGACAGTTTTGTCTCCTACAGAAAATACAAAATTGTGCCATCACTATAGTGTATGTGAATGTTAAAAACAAACTTATGGCTTCTTATTTTCAAGATATAGTACATTTGAGCTTTCAATATACAGCAATAATCTATTATGATGCGGTTAACCCAAATGAATTGACATTTCCTCATCCTTGTTCAAACCTAGTGGCTGTACCGTATCATATTTAATAATCATTCTGGACTCCAATTGTCGCAATTCTCTTATTCTGTTCCCTCCCCTTTCTGATTTTGGAATTCTATCCAGGGCACAAAACTGTAGGACATTAACATTTTTCCCCTGCAGTTCTTTAAAATGTCTAGCAATTGGATATTGCTTATCCTCAGTAATATTCGCCCTGGTATGTTCTAGAACTCGTTTTTTCACTTGATGAATGGTACTCCCAATATATACACGCGGGCAAGGACAACATACTGCATACACGCACTAATCTGACTTACATGTCAAATGTTTTTTGAATCACATAAGGTTTATGATTCTTGGATAGAGTGAATTCCTTTCGGTTTACGCTGTTTTTACATGCTTTACATGAATTACATGTGAAGAATCTCTTTATTGCTCTCAGATTTTTTTTCTTCTTTAAAAGTACTACTGCAAAGAATATCTTTAAGAGCTAGACATTTTCTAAAGGTAATCTTCGGTTGACTTCCCACTGACTTTTTCAAAATTGGGTCAATGTTCAGAACATGCCAATACTTTTTCAAACAGTTTCTGACTTGCCATGACTGATTAGAATATGGGGTGATGAACCGGATTGGTTCATCTTCTTCTCTTACTATAAACAAACTAATAAAACAAGCCTGTACTAAGGTAAATGCAGTTTTGAGGTAAGATCTTTTGAATCCAAAATCTTTAAAACGAGAAGAAGATGAACCAATCAGGTTCATCACCGCATATTCTAATCAGTCATGGCAAGTCAGAAACTGTTTGTATATATATATATATTGGGGTCATAAAATATTGATGCATGTAATAGTGATTCAGTATTTGGAAGGGATGCCTACAGCATTCCCCTTACAAATCCAATTTTGAGCGTTATTGATCATTAAAAAGCTTAATATATCAGAGCTCCTATTCGATGCTTGCAGCAGTTAAAATGCTTTTTTTCTATGTGCTAATACCATTTTAGGAGTCAGAAAGGTTTTTTAAACTCCTAAAATATGATTTGGAAGCTTGATATTGTATGTGTCTCTTCAAATACTGAATAGGTCCCAAAACATTGACATTTTACCAACACCTCAAATTAGGTGGTAATGCATTCCAAAACTGAAAGGGTTCCTCTTTGAGAAATTTTTAAGAAAAAAAAGGCTGTGGAAGAGTAGGCAGTTGTCCAAGGGATCATTGCCTACTGTTCAACAAACTTTGAAAAAAGAAAACGTTTTTAATGTACACCCTTTTCCTTTAAGAAAAACAAGCTACATTTTAAAAAATTGCTTTATTTAAAGGCAATCACAGACATGATGGTCTGCTGATCCCATCAGGCATCCATAGCTGTGATGGCATCCAATCACAGTGAGTCACAATGTGTCCCATTATCTTTTAATAAATTGAATAGTCTCAATAATCTTTGCAATATCTGTGATAAGGAGTTTATTTTATAAATATTGATTCATTTTTTGATCTTCATATAATACATCTGCAAATATTGTGGTACAGGCATACATTCTTTCAAATAACTGGAATGACATCAAATATCCAATTCATAAGAAGAGTCAACAGACCAAATACCCTCTGAATTTGAATGCTTTCTACATCTAGGCATTCTCACCAAGGCATTAACTATTTGGATTTATCTTCACCTAGCTTTTCAAGGTAGTGCCCAAGGAATACTGATTTCTTAGCTGATATGGTTCCTCCCGGCCTCTTGTCCATTAAACATATGACTATAGGATGTACCAACACCATCAGAATTATAAATTGTGATGCTACATATAAGATTTTGACTGCCGAAAGCATCTGAAATCTCCATGTGAAATAATGTGAGACTACCTGGGGGAATCACAAGGAAACACTGACTGCTGCATTGTAGTCACTAAAACATGTGATCCCTGTGCTCATTGCTTCTAGATATGTTTTGTATATGAACATGCATTGGCGGTCCTCTTGTGCTGTGCGGTGACATCCATTTGGGTCTGGCTTGTGCTAAAATATTCTACATTGATAAAAGTAAGTAAATACATTCTCTTAATGTAAACTTTTTAAAAGTATTGTACAGCACCTACAAGGCTTTCTTAATATCAAAAAACTATGAAGGTTAATGTACACAGAAACAATCAGTGAGACTAAAATTATTTTGGCTGTAGTACAGGTTTGTGTTGATGAAATAATGGAAGGCCCTATTCACAAAGGAGGTAAGTTTGCATGTGTATATTTTCTTATGTGCACTCGCGGATGGAATGAAATTAGTTCATTGATGAAATAAACTATTTCCATGTGTAGAAATACACCTAGATGTAGACTAATAAGTTGCCACACCCTCAAGTTAGGGGAACGAGACTCCTATTACTGGATTTGTGGGTGCAAGGTTACTATCAGTAAAGGAGTGTATGCTTGTTGCACTCCTCGTCTGTTTTGCAGTAGCTGCTGCTGTTGAATAACTGCTGCAGCAGAGGCTGCACATAAATATGCACAAAAGGTAATGTGGGACTCATTCAAAAGTAGAAAATTCATCTGTAGGCATGAGGGTTCTCTCTTCCACTTACCATCATTCAATATCAACTTGATTGAGTGGAAACAATACTACAGAAAACACAGTGATGGACAAAGTAAGAATTTCTGGCATACATGTATTGCATTCATACATATATGAAATAGTGCGAAATATATGAATGTGTAGTGCAGACAATGCAGTGCTGACATGGTAATCATATTTACGGCAATTAACACAAAAAGACACTATACAACCCCAATGGTTTTATGATCTCATTGGCTCAGAAAGACATAAGGGAGTTCCAATAAATTAGCAATCCATTCTTATTAGTTGTAGATGTCAATCAACTGGGTGGGAGGGAAAGAGGGGGGTTTGTTGACGTTTTGACCTCAAAGTATTTGAGGGGTCTCCTCAACTCCTGGGATTATGCCATACAGCTTTAGTAGGGGCTTATAAGGAAATTAAATATGCCAATCAGGTGTAAGCCAATTTTTTCGATGGTTTAGGAAGTGAGCACAAGCACTTCCGCACTGGTTAGCAGTGGTAAGGTACACAGTGTCCCAAGGCCAGGAAAGACAAATTAAAAAAAATTAGAGGTTGATGGCAAAACGTTTGAAGGAAAACGGAAACTGACAGATCTAACACCTGCCTTCTTTGATTTCTTTAGGAGTATTTTACAGTACCAGTGGGTGGTCATGTGTAGTGTATGACTTATTACAAAGCTTGGCTGGAGTAGTTTAAAGCCTGTTCTGTCAGTAGCAAGACCATGGTAGAAGTAGCTGTGTATTTTGTGAACTGCAGTTGTCTTGCTCATTTATAGACATGCTTTTGTATTGACATCTCACTCCCTAACCCCCAGCATTAATTTTCCAAAGCTTCACAACATTTCAGTAATAATTCCCCGTGTTAGTACCAGTTCTCCTTGTCCCTCCCACAATTACTACTAAAGCATGTACTTCTGGACATAAAAGTTAGGAGATGGAGAGGCAGTAATCTCCAGCTAGAGGTTTATGAATTCCAGTTTAGAATGAGTAAATGGGTACTAATTTACACCATCTAAAATTGCCAGAGGTGGCTCCTCCATTAGGGAGTAGTAGCATCGCCCCACTGCTCTCAGAGCAGAGCAACAAGGAACAATAAAGTGACAATAACACATTGTTATTATCATTTTATTTTTCTGCACAGAGTCAGGTTGGGGCGGGGAGGCCTAGATGGTTCTCAGGAGGAGAGGTATGTGTACTACTAAGTGCGCATGGCGGTTTGGCGGGCCGTCTTGAGCAGGCCAGACCTTCATGTGCACTTAGCAACTGTCCCAAGGCTGCCAGCCACTGCCTTAGCGGCCAAACAGGCAGCTCAGACCAATCACAACACTGCTGTCATACTTGTGACCGCAGCGTCATGAATGGCTTAGGGGAGCCTGGAATCACCATGATTCCCGGAATCAGGAGGGAAGAGAACAGGAGGGAGGAGAGGCAGCAGCCGTAACCAGGTAAGTGATTTTTTTTCCAAACCCCATTGGTTAGAAGCCACCACTGAAAATGGCTTTGGTGATTATAGCTTGACACTTAAAAAAGCAATGGTGACATGCCAGTTGTTCTGTAATGCAAAATTCTAATTTCAAAGCTTTATTCGACAGCAAGTCATAAAAGCATGTAAACATCCTAACGCATACTATAAATACTACTAGCTAAAAATCATTATTATTAAAAACTCATTAAACCATGATGCTGTTGATTACAAGGTTAAAAAATATCAACAACGATAAATTAAAACATTTCAGATACAAACATGATTCTTAAAATTTTCCATTATTCATTAATCGGTGTCAGAGGTTCATTAATAGTTTCTGAAGGCTTTAAAGTGCGAAGGCGTATAATCCAAGCCCCCCCTAAAAAGTTTGCGACAGCAACTGCCATACAGGGTGTACAGTTTGATTCAAGTATTCTTAAGGCCTCTTTACAACTACGCGTCCCCAAGTTTATGCACACTGGATTTAACCACTTACGACGGGGGCTGGTGTACAGAGGACATACGAACAGTAGATGACAAATATCCTCAATCAGATCTTTACAGCAGTGACACGTATTGTCCTGGGTAGGTGACCATTTATAAGTGAACGCTTTTACAGGGAGAGTCCCAATTCTAAACTGAAAATACAATTTTCTATCGGAGACCTTTTCTATAATATCCCAGTAAGCTTCACAAGATGGTATAGGTTTAATATCAAGAAAGTGATCAGTTAACTTAGCATTTGGACCAGAACTGTTGGCAGACGTTAAAATCATATCCCAGTACATTTTTTTAATAGTTGACTTTGGTGGGAAGCTTGAGCCATTTGGGACATCCCAAAGGTAGTCTAGTTCCAGCTTTGTTAACAGGCTCCTGATTTCCTTGAGCCATAGGATGGAATGGAAACGATCTACCCTGATAATGTCCTTCAGGGCGGTAGCATAATGGGCTAATTCGGGGGTTGACATAATCCATCTCCAATAAAGTAGAGGACGTAGCCGTGCTATGTCCTCTATTTTTTTCCTGCCCAAGTCATATGCAAGCGGGACAGTTGGTGTACTTTGGGGAACCCCTGCTAAACAGCGTAAGAACATGTTCTCTGCCAATCTTAATTGTTGCAGGTTAGAGAAACCCCACAATTCCGAGCCATACAAAGAGGCACTTATGACTTTCATGTTGTAGATTTCTAAGGCAGGAATAATAGGCTTGGTTAAGGAAAGTTTATGCTTAGAAACAATTGCACCCGCCAACTGATGGAATTTTAAAGCAGCCATATCAATATGACTTTTCCAGCTCATATTGCTCTGGAGAGATATTCCTAGGTACGTAAATGCCTCAACCTGTTCTAATGGGATACCGTTAAAATTAATTGCACCTCTGAAAGTTTTCCGTGAGTTCAGGGACATGAATTTAGTTTTGGAAGGATTTATCTCAAGTCCCCGTGCTTCGCAGAAATCTCCAAACGCGTTTATTGCCTTCTGCAGCCCACTCGGCGTCCTGGAAACTATCAGCGTGTCGTCTGCAAACATGAGGACTGGCACGCGAGCCCCTGCTAATACCGGAGCGTCCGTGGGGGAACTTCTAAGATGGTCTACTATGCCGTTGATGAATATTGAAAACAGCGTGGGTGCCAGAACGCACCCCTGTCGGACACCACGCTCGACAGGAAATGAGTCGGTCACCTCACCCTGGGCCCCCCACCTAATTCTTGCGTAGTTGTTCTCGTGCAGGCGGACGAGAAACGTTAACAGTTCCGGCGCCATCCCTGCTTCAGCAAGAACCCTCCAAAGTTTGGAACGAGGGACTAGGTCAAAGGCTGATTTCAGGTCTATAAAGACCGCATAAAGAGTCCCATTAGTCAAAGTCACGTTCCTCCAGTAAAGCGCAAGAAAATAAAAAACCTGGTCAACTGAGCTAGTGCAAGGTCGAAAACCAGCTTGGTACGGGGACAAGATGTCATTTTCTTCTATCCAAGATTGCAGTTTG
The DNA here is from genome assembly GCF_964204655.1 of Triturus cristatus. Taxonomy (NCBI): domain Eukaryota; kingdom Metazoa; phylum Chordata; class Amphibia; order Caudata; family Salamandridae; genus Triturus; species Triturus cristatus. Next base: position 451,688,385 of record NC_140584.1, read on the forward strand.
TTTTGCACTTAGCGACCTATGAGTTTTTGGGCTGAGTCTATTAGACTGATAGGTCTATAGTTGCTAGGTAGTGATTTGTCACCTTTTTTAAAAACTGGAATTATTTCCGCTCCTTTCCATGAGGTGGGAATGGGCGCACCCATAGTCACAGAATTAGCCAACCATTGAAAATACTGACACCAAGATAGTCTGTCACTTAAAAACACGTCAGCTGGTATGCCATCCATACCTGGGGCTCTCCCCCTAGTCACGGAGTCTAGTGCCAAGTTGACATCTTTAATTGTAAATAGCTGCTTTTGGTAAAAGATGGTGGGGGGAAGTGTGTACTCTCCTTCCGATGGACTACAGGCGTATTGTGGTCTAAAAAAATCTACCCATTGGTGTTTGGCAACATTGTTTTGTGGCGGTTGGGCGATCCCTCCTCTATGCCATTTAACTATGGCCCAAAATTGTTTCTGATCTTTAGCTACACAGGCATGTTTCAGATCACGCCACTGTTCTTCGTCCCACTGTTTCTTGGCCACTTTCTGTGTGTGCCTATATGTCTCAATGGCCTTTCTTACACCTAGAATATTTCTAGATCTAAGTTCGGCACTGAGGTTCTGGCGGGCAGCTTTACAAGCTTTGTTGTACCATCCCGCCTCATATGTTTTTATTTTCTTAATCTTGTCTGTTTTTATGGATTTCATAAAGAACCCTTGAAGTTTATTAAAGAAGTGGGTGTGAGCCTCAAGCATAATTTGGGGAAAGATTTGATTGGCAGATTGAACGTTTAGATTGGCCTCTTCGTCTATCACCGCTATTTTAAGGTCCTCCAACTTCTCCAGGTTCTCAATAAATCTACCCCATTTAACGTGGCGCATGTTATTCGATGCTACAATATCCAAGGTGGTTATCCCCCCTCCTAGGTTAAGTTCTCTAGACCCATTAAATGCTTTGAATTCCATGCAGAGTGGGTTGTGATCGCTTTCCACCCTGGATATTATGGTCATATCAATCAGCCTGTGCCATTCTCTAATATCCACCAGGATGTAATCTATTCGACTGGAAAACCTACCATTGTCAAATGTTTTTACACCCTGGCGATCTGACGGGGTACGCCCATTAACAGCTCTGAGCCCTCTCTCTAGGCATAAAACTTTGAGTTGGATGGCTACTGCTGACCATCTTTTAACTACGGGAAGTTCCAACTGAGGGACGCCCCATTTACTATCCTCCTCAGCAGCAAGAAACTGATCCTCAGGTCCAAGTGGCTCAAAAGTGGTATTGACATCACCTCCCACAATGATGGACAACTGGGTTGGGAGTGCTATGAGCTGGAGGTCGAGAGCAGTAATTACATCAGATATATGTCCCCCGGCCATCCCTCTAGCATAAATGGTAAAAATTGCTACTCCATGACCAGGTGCCCATGTGATGTTCACAGATAAGATGTCATTTGATAGGGAGCTCTGTTGCTTAATTTTGCAACATAGTGATTGGCGGATCCAGATTATCAAACCCCCTGATGGTCGCCCTTTAGCTTTTTTAAAAGCAGGTGATTGAAAGTTAAGGAACCCCAAACGATGTACTGGAACCAATGACCAGGATTCCTGAAAGAGGATGATATCAAACTGGTCAACAAAGCTACACCATTCAGGAGATGTTAACTTATTACTAATTCCAGCAAGGTTCCAAGAAAGAAAAGTCAACCCTGCCTCAGCTGTTAAAAAGCAAGGAGGATTTTGAATTGTTAAAGAACTTTGGGTCTCACCCTCCATCTCAATCGTATGCTCAATATTGGTACATGAGCTACCTAGTGGCTCTGTTATTAGTGCTTTGGATACTAAACTGGCACATTTATCTAAAGGGCTGGAGCATATCAATTGGACTAAATCGATATTCTCAGGCTGACTCTCTGGGTGATTAGATGCTCCCCTCGTTTCAGGTTGGGGGATAAGAGCCACGTTCGATAGTGTTATTCTCTGCACTAGAAGAGTACACAATCTATCAGGTTTATCTTGGATCTTTTTCTCCAATCTATCACCCCTCTCAAGTCAGTCGCATTCATTCAGGTCAGACAAGACCCCAAACCTATTTTCCAGGCTGATACCCCCATTGCTGTTTGGATCGCTCCTACCCCTGTTAGAGGTGGGATACCACTTAGATCTTAATCTCATCGGTTTCTTTACACAGCCTCCCTTACAATAGAAATATTCCAGAGTTAGTGGAATTATAGCAGTATACCTACGTTGTGGGGGAAATATATTGGCCAAGACGTTGGGGAGTACACCTGCATTTGAGAAGTTAAGAACTATACAGTCGCCCACAAATTTTTTGGGATTATCCCCTAACCATGTTACTCTTCTTGCCATAATAATTTCCCCCGCTAGTTGTTGTTCACCCCAGGGAGACATCTTCATATTTTTTGACAACCAATGCAAAGATTTATTAATCAAGGAAGAAGTAGATTCCACATTGCCAGGCAACAAGGTAGGTACGTTAGCTAAAACTAATACAAGTGGGGAAGCCTCGGTGATACATTGAAATGTGTCTCTTTCTTGGAACGGAATAGCAAGTCTTGGTGGTGGAACTTCATTAACTAAATTCTGACCGTCCTTATCAACCATGGATTCGGTAAGGGGAGGGTTAGCAATCACATTTTCTTCTGGCCCTGCCCCACGCCTAGGGTGCTCCACATTTGGTGCAAGTCTACTTGACACCAGGGTTGATATACTACCCACCTCATCCACTGATTTGGTTAGCAGAACACTCAGTCTTGTTACCTCTGCCGTGAGCTGGTCGATTTTAGTCACCAGTGGTTTAATAATGCACTTAATCTTTGCGTCAACCATACTAGCAATTTTTATATATAGCTCATCCTCGTTCTCTTTATCATTGTGTAACCCCTTTACCTCTTTCTTATCTATGGTTTTAGATGCAGGGGTTGTCTTTTTCCTTCCTGCACATAACCCGCCACTTTTGCCCTGGGCTTTTCTACATGTTCTGACAGCTCTAGTCATGGGTAAGGGGACGGGAGACAGGGGTTTCTGTACTTCAATAACTGTAACTACTTCATCTTCAATATTAGTTTGTAAGTTAATAGCGGAAGATGCACTTAGTTCAAAAATGTCACTAGCTAGAACCTCTACATCGTCAACAACGCTACCAGTGACCTGTAATGGGGATTCCAGAGATGGATCTGACATAGAACCCATCGTGGGGGGAGTAGGAGAACAACTTAATCCTAGTGATGCCCTTCTATCACTGTTAATTTTATTTACAACCTGCACAAGATAGTTGTCCATGGTATTAGGCACAGAGGGAACCCTTTGCTTGGACATGTCTCACGAAATCGAGTAGCTAAGACCACACAATACTCAACACCGTTTGTGCCAACCCGTCAATACCAATTAAAGTTTGAGCGGATACAATAGCTCACTTATGTGTGGTGATAACGCAACGCTATGTAAAACAGGTAAATAGAACTTGTGACCCAACAGTACCTTTGTGTCCGTGACCTTATCAATGACGGGTCAGGCCGTAGATTTAAGGGGGGTAGCCCGTCCCGTCCTCATACGTCCTCGGACGGCCTCAGACGGCCCGCCCTTTGCCCGGGCTTCGCCCGGCGCTGCCCGCGCCGCGGGAGTTGTACTCAAATTTCAAGCGCCTCTGGGCGCGAGCGTAGCGTCACCTGTGTCCGCCCCCGAAGCAAGGGAGCCTGGGTAATGAAGTTTCCTCCGCTCGGTGGCCGCGTCGTGTCAGCAAGCGGCGGCGGGAGGAAAAGTAGCCAAGGCGTCCACACAGAGGAGCAGGTGAGTTCAATACGTCCCCCAAGATGACCACAGTGTCAGGTCAGCGCCCGCTCCACCGAAGTTGTGCTCAAATTTCAAGCGCCTCTGGGCGCGAGCGTAGCTTCACCTGTGTCCGCCCCCGAAGCAAGGGAGCCTGGGTAATGAAGTTTCCTCCGCTCGGCGGCCGCGTCGTGTCAGCAAGCGGCGGCGGGAGGAAGAGTAGCCAAGGCGTCCACACAGAGGAGCAGGTGAGTTCAATACGTCCCCCAAGATGACCACAGTGTCAGGTCAGCGCCCGCCCCACCGAAGTTGTGCTCAAATTTCAAGCGCCTCTGGGCACGAGCGTAGCGTCACCTGTGTCCGCCCCCGAAGCAAGGGAGCCTGGATAATGAAGTTTCCTCCGCTCGGCGGCCGCGTCGTGTCAGCAAGCGGCGGCGGGAGGAAAAGTAGCCAAGGCCTCCACACAGAGGAGCAGGTGAGTTCAATACGTCCCCCAAGATGACCACAGGTCAGCATTAATTTTCCAAAGCTTCACAACATTTCAGTAATAATTCCCCGTGTTAGTACCAGTTCTCCTTGTCCCTCCCACAATTACTACTAAAGCATGTACTTCTGGACATAAAAGTTAGGAGATGGAGAGGCGGTAATCTCCAGCTAGAGGTTTATGAATTCCAGTTTAGAATGAGTAAATGTGTACTAATTTACACCATCTAAAATTGCCAGAGGTGGCTCCTCCATTAGGGAGTAGTAGCATCGCCCCACTGCTCTCAGATCAGAGCAACAAGGAACAATAAAGTGACAATAACACATTGTTATTATCATTTTATTTTTCTGCACGGAGTCAGGTAGGGGCGGGGAGGCCTAGATGGTTCATAGGAGGAGAGGTATGTGTACTACTAAGTGCGCATGGCGGTTTGGCGGGCCGTCTTGAGCAGGCCAGACCTTCATGTGCACTTAGCAACTGTCCCAAGGCTGCCAGCCACTGCCTTAGCGGCCAAACAGGCAGCTCAGACCAATCACAACACTGCTGTCATACTTGTGACAGCAGCGTCATGAATGGCTTAGGGGAGCCTGGAATCACCATGATTCCCGGAATCAGGAGGGAAGAGAACAGGAGGGAGGAGAGGCAGCAGCCGTAACCAGGTAAGTGATTTTTTTTCCAAACCCCATTGGTTAGAAGCCGCCACTGAAAATGGCTTTGGTGATTATAGCTTGACACTTAAAAAAGCAATGGTGACATGCCAGTTGTTCTGTAATGCATTGTTTCTCATCAACTATTTGGGCTGATGTCCCCAGGCTTCCATCCCTATATCGATGTTAGCAATTAGAGAAGTATTGCCCTGTGAAGTCACTAAGGTGGACATACATATCAAAGCTTATAGTTAGATTTCCACTTTTATGTGTGGTGTGAAAATTGATCTATTTTCTATGTCCTACATGCATTTGGTGACCTGGTGATGATGGGGTCGTCAAAGCTGATGGGTTATTTCTGTCCACTGCCTGCATTACATTCTCACCTGCACAAGGTGAATACTGGCAGAGGGGAACCAGAGGGTGACCAACCACAGTTTTCAGCTCATCCTTCTGTGGAAGTGGGATGCACCAGGCAAAATGTGTGAAAGCCAGTTTTCAAACATGCGCCTCATTTTGCACATATGCAAAGTCTGTTTTTCATCAGTCTGGTCTAGCACAGTTTATTTGTCGCATAACCGTTGAAATACACTGATCGTGAGCTCAAATTGAGCTTCTGTTTTGATCCTGGTCCTTACGGTGAGATTGTGAAATGTTTCAGTTCATCACTCAAAATAATTGGCATTTTACAATACATAAACAAGCACAATTACCTGTTTCCTTTGTAAGTCACATTGTTGCCTTGTAGCTTAATTTCTCCATCCCCTGCAAAAAACAGACTCACTGCACGTTCACAAGTATAGACAGAGTCTGTGCATCCCTGATCATTATGCACCTAAATAGGAAAATGATTAAAATAAAATGTTACAGTAATGCAAGACTGTTGATATATTTCGCTGATTACATCAGCTCATTGAAACAGAAAACAATAGCACAGCGGCTTCCTTAAATTCTAGGGCCTCTTAATGCATGTCTCTATCAGTATGCTGCGCTATTTCTCGCCCCAGGTGAAGTTCAGTTCCCCATCTTTCCCTTTTTACAGACTGCAATCCATAGGCCCTATTCTCAGTTGCATGACAATAGCCCCTGTGGTGCGGGAGGGCCCCCGAGCTTCAGGGGACCCCCTCCAGCACTGTGCACGGGCGCAGACTGAGAGCTCTGGACTGTGTCCATTGCACAGGGCGCCCACTCCATGTACTTTGCAGGGGGATCCCCTCACGTTTCGTTACGCCAATGCCTATTCTGGGTTTTCTCCTAATAATGGGGAATAACATGGAAATGGTGCATTCTAAGGGCTCCCGTTGTTTTCATATAATGGGAAAAGGCAGTAGATTGGAGATATGTTCTTTAGGTCCTGGGCAACAGGAGGTGAGCAGCATCCCTGGTGGATAATTTAGCTTACCATTGGCGTTTCAGGGGCTAAAACTATTTCATTAATTTGCAAAGCAGTTGATCGTTTTGTAATATTGGTTTACAAAGTTGGCTATAAAAAGAAGTCAAGCTTACTCCAGGAGGTGGTGAAAGGAATTCTCTGTAATGGCATTACACAGTGTTCATACTGGATAAACTTAATATCCGGGCAGGTTGTATAAAAATGCCTTAATTAGCTGCTGGGGTTTTGGTATGAAACCCCAATAGCCCACTGGACTCCAATAAATGTCTTTTGATATCCCTGAGTATGCAAAGTGTCTCTAAGTGTGCAAAGTCTATCAAGAAGTGCAAAATACCCGGCGAATGTATAATTGCAAGCATGGTTGGACTGGGGCAGAAAATTGGCCTGGGCAACATAATAAAAGTGGCCCCCTTTAGTAAAGCAGATGGCTGACAAAGATGGCCCATGTTTTCAAATTAAGGCAGTTTTGAACTTGTAAAGACATGCTGTATAAGTGTTTTGCAAAGTATCGAAGATTGCATGGATTTGAGTTTGCTGTAGGCAATGTTTGTTTTAATATCAGTGAAATCAACAGTACCCCATAAAACAGGCCCACACACAGCCAAAAATACGGTCCACACACTGACCTGTCAGACCAGCCCGGGAGGCACTGTCTGACTAGCCTGTACGGCAGCCCGACCTTGATGTCCACCCTAATCCTGGCATGGATGCCTACACAGCCGTTTAATATTTTAATAGTCGACAATTCCTTGACCGGAATATCAAAACGAATATCTAGTTCACCAAAACGACTTTTCATATCCAAATGAAAAAATAAATTCAGGATCAGCCATTAAACCTACTGCAGTATTATGTGAATAAATATAGTGGCATGCCCGCACCTGTATTGAGAAGCTCTGCTCATCCAGGCCATTCTGCCTCACAAGATCATAGGTCGACTTCCCAGGAAAGTAGAAATAAAGTCCGTCAAACGTTTCAAAATGGTACTGGCCCCATGTCCGACAGATGCTGTCTCTTTCTGAGCCTGTATTGTGCACTACAAGAATACACATGGTTGTTACATTCGGTATTTACATGACGGGCTTTCAGTGAATGCCTTTACATGAACCATCTTGTTTCACTTACGCTACCAGGCAGGTTGAACAACGCACCTGTTTGACATCTTGATCCTGTGGCGTTATAACGACTACAGTCACAGCGTTTCCTTTGCGCACATTCTCCACCGTTGAAGCACGCCTCTAAATTAAAACATGCAGATTTTACACACTTTCACATTACCATGCACGTTCAAGGCAAAGAAACACTCTTTACAAATAAAACTACACTGCATGAAAGTTGTCTTGTGAAAGAATGTATTGTTTCCTGATCATGGATGTCGATTCACCAACATGCCAGCGGAAGTGACATGGCATGCTCGTTGACAATCCCCCCCCCCCCCCCCCCAATGTGTCATCAAAAGAGCTTTAGCCACGATGAAGGAAAGTGGCATCATGTTGCCCTGAGCCCTGGAACAGCCTCAAAAAGGGATATTAAGGAAGTGGATGAAACGTTATAAATATAATTTAGAAATCGAATGCTAGCTTTGAATGTCCTATCAGGTGCAAAGCTGGAGGCTGCGCAGGGCCTCGATGGCCAGCAAACAGGGAAAAGATCACTCATACAGCAATCACTCAGACGAGGGCATCATTGCCTAGAAAGGAAACGAGGACCATCTGATTGGATGCTTGTTACCTTGTCTATCTGCAGACCATTGTGCCCTTGTTTGTATCCAGACGATGCGAGAAAAAACATTCAATCCAACTAAAAATGTTTACATTTTACTGTTTGGGACATGGGAGTTTATAAAAGATCCACCGGCCGCTAACATGACCCGCAACAAGTTGAAGAGTAAATAACAGTGCTTGTAAGCTGCACAATCATCGCTCATTGTTCATCTTACTTAATCAAAGAAGACTGGGATGTTACACAAATCCCACTTCAACTTGTTCCAGAGGAAGGGCCTGAAGGAAGGTTCCAGGGACAAGAATCGGATCTTCCTAAGCTTCAGGGAGTCAAAGAGCAGCAGAAAAACAGAGAAGAGGGTGAACAGAGTGGGGGTCTTCCAGCAGGAGGTCAGCAGTGTCTGAGGGGCAGGGAGCAGCTCCTCTAGCTTTGTTCATCTGTCTTTCTTCTCCCTCTCTCTCTAGTCTCACTCTTCTGTTCCCTGTCTGTGTCACCATCCTTTTTATTTCCTCTTCCCTCCTCATCTCACCTTCTCTTTCCCTATTTCGCTCTTCCTTTCCCTTCCATCTCTCTCTACCTGTTGCACTAGCTCAGGGTTCACCAGTGTTCGATCTCGAGGGACGTATCCATGCCAGATTTCTATGATAACTACATTTATCTAAATGTAGATATATGCTAACATTCTAGCTCATTGTCTCTCTCTCTGTCTCTCTCTCTGGCTCTCTCCTTAGCTATCTGAACTACTCATTTGTGCCTCTCTCACATGCACTCTTCCGCTTTACTACTTTCTGTAATTCTCTGCATTATTTCTCTGTCACTGCTCTTGCATGCTTGCCCGTCATATGTGTTGCTCAACCACTTTTCATTGCCTTTTCCGTCTCTTTGTATCCCATACGTTCCCATCATTTATTTCTTTTCACGTCTCACTTCCTGTCACATTTCCTTTATCTGTCTCACTCAGTCCCTGTATTATACTTACGGTGGCTACCTTTTCCAGAGAAAAGTACTAGCCATCTGTTCACGTTTTAGGATTCTTCAAAGGCCCGATTCTTAAGTAGAACTATATATGAAGTCTGTATTCATTTTTTTAAAACGCCCTTTCTTTTTTTGAAAGTGTCTTCTTCTAACATTTACTGTTTCTAGTATGTACTGAGAAGCTACCAGCTTTTGGTGGCTTCTAATTTTTGTACTGGCAGGGACATTAAATACTGATGATGCTGATACAAAACCGGCCAGCTGGCAACCCTCCCTCCATTCGCTCATTTATATTTGCACTCTCCCGCTTCACTGCACGTTGCCACTCAACTCCACATTTTAAGCATACTACATCCTGAGCCCTGGTAGGCATCGCTGCACCATGCACTGTCAGAGGCAGAGAGGCTGCACAAAGTGGGCAGCCGATGGAAAGGCAGGAAAGTAATACATATTTGCATAGCTGCATAGTTGACCCCTGACTAGGGTTTTCACCTGGCCGGTAAATTTATGTTTGTAACTGGGAATTTAAAGGCATATGCTGTTTTTGGCTGCATATGTAGCAGCATGTGTTTTGGCATATTTAAAGAAATTGCAGAGCTCAACAAGAAACAAAACTACAACAAAAGAAAAAGAATAACACAGTAACATATATCATGGCACAGCACAACAAAACAGTTAAGATAGAACATAACATCGAGTACAACAAACAACTAGCACAATGCAATAGTTCAAACACAAAACAGAAAAGATAATACAAAACACATCACAAACCGTGCAAACTGCTACACAACAAATATGGACAAACATTCTCATCACCGATTAGCCCTTTTACAAACCTGCTTTCATAATAATATGATAAAAGGCATTTTCCCCAAGCACTCCCTTACTATCACAATGAGCATGTATTAGTACTAATCAGAAATGTTTTGTGATCCGGCTCAGTGAGTGATGGCTGGGAACACGTATAGAAGATGTAAGGGGAGCAAGGCCCATTGCTTCACTGATAAAGACTTCATCATAAGTTCAGGGCTAACTTCCAATCCTTGTGCATAAAAGGGTTTTCAGAATGTTCAGAATTATGAGTTGTTTTTCCAAATCTTTTTATTGTTTTTTGAAGATGTATATAACACATAACAAATTACTAAACAAGGCCTGGACGACTTTCATTTTGAATACTATTTGAAATTCCACTACATCTTCACCCCGCACCTCCTTCGAGGCTGAGGAACAAGGGTTCTCCTCTCCAGGATTTGACCCTGCGACCATTGTAGTCATCCCCAAATTAGATCATCCAGTGATGAACTGCACCTCTTACCACCCTATTTCTCTAATTAACATGGATATGAAGATCTATGCCAAAACCCTGGTGACTAGACTACAGCTCGTTCTCCACTCTTTAATACACCCAGATCAATGTTGGTTTATGCCTAACCTCAGCCCTTGGCACTGTATCCATCGCGCACAAGTGGCGCTTGCTCATGTCAGCGATATTAAAGGTGTGGCAAATTTATTGCTGGTTGATTTCAAAAAGGCTTTTGACACTGTTGACTGGACCTATCTCGACTCAGTGCTGCTATATATGGGCTTTGGTACCTGCTTACACACCTTGGTGGCTCTCTGGTACTCACGACCTGCAGACCTAGTCTTCATCAACAGTGTGCTCTCTCACACATTTCCGATTCAATGCGCTACCCATCAGGGATGCCCGCTCACTCCTCTCCTCTTCAGCCTTGCCATTGAACCCTAGGCTAATATAATCAGCTGGATGCTCAGATGAGAGACTAGAGATAGAGCAAAACGCTAGAAGACAGAATTGCAATATATGCCGATGAAGTCCTCCTGTTTCTCGTCGACCCTGCGGCATCTGGCCCAGAGTTCTTAAGGTCCTCCAACGCTTCAAGGAAACAGGAGGAAATCACTGATTAAAATGATGATACTCCCCCGCTTTCTCTACATCCTGCAGAATTTCCTGCTCCAGATCCCCAATGCTTAGTTTCTTGCGGTGGCAAAGCTGCTTCTATCCTTCCTCTGGAGTTGCCATCCCTTATGCATTGTGCAGGCTAAGTGTCATCCCTCAGTGTACGACGGAGGCCTAGGCATGGTGGATATTCGATTGTATTACTTGGTGTTTCACCAATTTGTTGTCAATGAGTGGTTGACAGGCGGATGGAATAACGCGGTGTACGAACTTGAATTGTCCTGTCTTGGTCTTGACAGAGTGATGCATTACCTATATGGCCAGCCATTACCCCTTGGTCTCCCAGAGATCACTAGAGTGATATTCCTGCTGAGGACAGCAGCCAACAGATTCACTAGCTGGGACAGACAGCTGACCCAGCAGACCCTCCATGGAAGGAGCGCTAGCTGAGCCACACAACAGGGCTGGAAGTCTTCCGCTCTTGGGATTTGGTTGGAATCACCGTGTTGGAGGATGTGAAGTGCGGATCTTCTATGTACTTCTCTACAGACCTCCAAACTCATTACACACTTTTCCATGCTTAATTCCCCAAATATTTGCATTTGCGATATGCTCTTGATCAATATCTTGCTCGTTTAGTCACCAGAATTGAGCCCCTTGGAGGCGAGACTGCTGACGGGGAGACTAGACGAGGGGGGCGTTACATCCCAGATATATCGTGCCCTTATTCATAATGCCCCAAAGGTACTTAAACTGTTTAGACAGAGATAAGAGGGATGGGTTGGAGAGCTGGTGGAAGAGGAGTGGCGTGAAACATGCAACGCTCCACAGGAGTTTGGGTTACAAGGAGGGGCAGGACACTGGCGGGATTAGCTGCACTGATAGCAAAAAGAGACATTGCGAGCGCCTGGAAATAATGCCGACACCTAACCTGAAATTTTGCCGATCCGGTATGGACTGCTGTGGGAAGCAGGAAGAACAGATTTATACTGATAGGGGCTGCCTTCAGAAATTCTGCAAAATTTGGGGCAAGTTTTCGGACTATCATGACCTATGATCTCTAACGGAGACCGAACTTGGAAATGGTATCTTGAGCATTACCAATATATTGCAACTGCCATGGCATCCCAAATTATATATCTAGGCTCCGAAACAATAAGACACTCAGTGTTCTGTTTTAGAGATTTACATAGCATTACTAATAAATATGAGAATACAAAAGTCAACAAAGGGCTTTTCTAGTATATTCACAGCAAGAAACAATGAAATCCAGGCACATTACAAAATTAACCACAATAGGTTAAGACTGATCGGTCTCGCAGATCAAATTACATTTGGTTGTGTGGGATCGACTTGACCCTGTAAAGTTACTAGTAAGGTTGTGAGAGTCCCCCATATGTCTTGTAGTCTAAAATGGGGCAGTTGCCTTCCAGCAGATATTTCTGCAGTCGCATCACTAAATGTAGAGTTTTTTTAGCCAGGTGGAAAGTTTAAGGGGGCTCTTCATCTAAACATGCAGTAACCTTAGTTTAGCTAATAGTATCAATACTGAAGATAATGTTTTAGCTGGTTTGGGGGAGAGGTTTGGTGAATCCCAACAACATTAATTTGGAAGAGCTTTCAATATGTAGTTCCATTGTTTCTCCTAGTGTTGTTGAACGTCTGTCCAGTAGGTTCTAACTGCTGGACATTCTCAATTCAGGTGAAAGAATGCAGCAGGGTCTGTAGCTGTACCAAATCTATTGCATTTCGAGGGCCTGGTGTGGTTTATTTTATTAAATGAGAGTGGGGTACAGTAAAAGCGTTCAGAAATGTAAAAGCAGGAGCTTCTACCTGTAATTGATGGACACTGTTTTGGTTTGGGAGTAGCAGTATTTCCAACGGTTTGTATTTTAGATTGTTTTCTTAGCATTTCCCCCAACAGCAAATCTTACCCTCACATTGTTCTTAAGTTTAGGAGTATGTTATCTACTTTAGAGCTAATGAGACAAAACAAAGAAGGACATGTTCCAAGGCAAGAATAAGATGAACATCCAGTCTTGCATAAGTGAGCTGAAGACCACCAGTGCTGGCACAGTATGACTGTGAAATCGAGGGAAATCAAACCCAGGTGAAGAATAGAGGTTAGCAACAGGGCAACGCCATTTAGAAGACCTAACCTTGTCATGAAATGTTTGGCTCTGAAACTCAAGTGAGAAGGGTGCAATTCAATTTGGATTTGTAAAGTGCAGCTTATCTTCCCCGGGGGTATCCAGGTGCTGGAGACAGACACGTCCATCGAACAGCAGAACTTGAGAGCTCTTCTGAAATCTGTGAGGGTAGTGGAGGTCTGGAGGTGGAGGGGAGGGTTGTTTCTGGACTTGGCAGTGAGGTAAGAGAAGGAACAGTACCCTCCTCAGGCTCGATGGATGCGTGGAACATATGTGAGGGCTAGATGGGCCGAGAGGAGTTGTCTTGTGGGCTGGTGAAAGGTCAGTCGGTGCTTGATGTAGGCTGGTCTTATGTTGTGGAGGGCCTTGAACGCATGGCTGAGTAGTTTGAAGTGGCATCTCTTCTTGATTGTGAGTCAGTGTAGGTCTCTGAGGTGGGGGGTTATGCTTAAACGTTTTGAGAGATGCAGTATGAATCTTTCTGCTGTGTTTTGGATTGTCTGGAGTCATGTTAGCAGTTGATTTGTGATTCCAGCGTAAAGTGCATTGTCATAGTCAAGCCGACTGGTGATGAGGGCCTTTGTTACTGTTTTGCTGGTGTGCCAGATGGGATCCACCTGAAGACCTTACGGAGCATTTGGAGGATGTGGAAGCTTGAGGAGGTAACTGTGTTCACCTGGCGTTTCATCGAGAGCTTGTAGTCCAGTATGATGCTTAGGTTCCTGGCGTGGGTGGTGGGGGTTGGAGCGGGTCTGAGAGCGGAGGGCCACCAGGAGTCATCCCAGGGGGAGGGTTTTTGACCAAAGATGAGCACTTCCATCTTGTCTGTGTTTAATTTTAGGCAGTTGGACTTAATCCAGTCCGCGACGTTGGTGATGGTGTTCTGGAAGTTTGCTCTGGTGGTGGAGGTGAGAGGGAGGATGAGTTGGGTGTCATCAGTATATGAGATGATGTTGAGTCCGTGACTGCGGACGGTGTTGGCCAACGGAGTCACGTGGATGTTGAAGAGAGTGTGGTTGAGAGAGGAGCCTTGGGGGATGCCACAGATGGTGATTTTGGGTTTGGAGTTGATGGGTGGGAGGTGTATTCTTTGAGTGCATCCTGAGAGAAATGAGATGATAAGTTTGAGTGTGTTGCCACTGATACCGATGTGAAGTAGTCTGGTGACAGGGATGTGATGGGATACGATGTTGAAGGCTGCGGACCGGAGAGGTCGAGGAGGATGAGGACATTCTCTCAAAGCGGTCTGTGAGCTGGTGGTTGTTGGCTTTCTCAAGGACCTTTACTGGGAATGGGAGGAGAGAGATGGGGTGGTAGTTCTTTAGGTCGTTGGGGTCTACGGGGTCTCTGGTTTGAACTTGATACTTCACATACCCATAGCTTGTCTCTGTTCCCCCTCTTTTCTTCATTGTTTGTGGAGTAAGTCCTTATGTATTTCCCCTGTTACCCAGTCTGCCTAGCATCCACCCCCCATACTCTGATCTCTGTCTACCCTTCTCTGACTCTCTGTTTAATATCTAATGGCTGTAGCCTCTGGCCTTTTTTCTCCTGCCTCTGGCATCTATTCTAACTATCTATTCATCTATCTATCAATTCATCTATCCATCTATCTATCCAACCATCCATCCATCCATCTCTGTCTATCTGTCTGTCTATCTATCGTTCTATCTTCCTCTCTTTCTCTCTCTCTCCAACAGTTCTAGTCTCTGTCTCTCTTGTTCACTGTGATAACCTTGGCCTTGGTTTGCTTCTACTGCTAGTTTCTTTGCCACAGCTCTCTCTCTCTGGGCTTCTCTTTCTTTTGGTCTTTCATGTTCTCCTCCTTTCCTTGATCTCTGTGAATCTTGTTCCTCAGGTCCCACCTCTCTTTATTCCACATCTGTGTCTCTGGATCATATTATCTGAAATTGGTCTAGTTTCGCTCTTTTATATCTCTTTATCTCTCTGTATCTCTGCCTCTTTGCTACCATTGTGCCTCTGGTATCTCTAATTCTCCCTTCCATTTAATATTCTACTGTTTAATCTTGTTTCAGTTTTCTCTCTGTTTCACACTGCCTGATCGCCCCCAACTAATTCTTCCTCTCATTCTCTCTCATTCTTTCACACTCTATTTCTTTCTTCCCTGCTTCTTCTTTGAGGCTGGGAAAGGTGAAACATAGGACAGGAGATACGGATGAGTTAATGGGAGCTGGAAGGGTACTGCTGAAGTCTAGTTATTACTCATCTCTGTCCACCCTTTTCTGCTCCAGTACACAAGCTCCTAGTTTATGGTTGGGCAGGAAAGGAAAGAGGGGAGATGATAGCACTCTCATTCCGCATATAGAAGTGCCAGGAGGAAGCATAGGGTAGGGAATCGCTTGGGAGGCGCTATCACTGTTTCCACTCTTCCCCATTCTGCCCCTCCTCATTAAACTCTATTTACATCCAGCAGAGAAGTTTTTTTCTCAGACCTTCATAACATTTAAAAGCAGAACTCTTTTAAATCCCTATTCCCGTCAAGGAGAGTAATCCATTTACTAGAAGCTTCTGCTTACTAGTTTAGCAATGCCTCTCTCTTAACACCTGTGACAGCAGGTGCATCATACACTGGATACTTGGCATGATTGCAAGGGCAGTTTGTGCTGCCAACACAAGAATCATTTTCTAGTCTTGCCAAGACTGAACCTTAGGAGACATCAGTGTCTTTGTTAAAGTAAAGTGAAGGCAGCTAAGAGAATCTGCAATAAGTCTAGGCAATGAGGCACATCATATGAAAAACTTAATGCCAGCAGTAAATGGTAGCGGAAATTCCGGCGACATTGCAGAGTCTGTGATTTCAATTTGCTTGTCTATCACCTCCCACATTTGTTACTTACTTTCCCGCAGTATTTATATTACTCTCTTTATAAGCATAGATATCAAAGTTTTCTTTTAGATAATGGCTTGCACCTTATAAATTTACATTAGTCTTTCTCTTTAACACCTCGATATATACCAAAGGGATGTGTACGTGTGGAAGCACACTGCCACCAGGTGATACTAGGAGAGATCAACAGAGGTACTGGAGGGCAAGAGGGATGAGAAAAGTGGGGATCTGGAGGCAAAAGACATGTGAAAAGAAACTGAGATGGAAAATAAAATGGAAGGGCAGAAGTGGAAGGAGGGAAAGTGCAGTAAAGAGAAGGAAAAGTCAAGTGGAGGAGCAGAGATTGAAAGGGCAGAAGAGAAAGAATGGAGAAAAATGGAAGAGAAAAAAGGAATTGGGGAAAAAGTAGAAGGATAAGGGTAGGTTATTGTTTTTTCAAACTCTCTTTATTGAGGATTTTAATACAGTTTGACAATATTCACAGGAACTGTAAAGAGACAGTTAGCATATATTAAACACTATTCCATTATACAACAGTGTCCTTCTATAAATCATACCTGGGCCCAGTTTCATAGATGCTTGTCTGGATATCATGCCCTAGGCTATGCTAGGGCTCAACATATAGTAGCAGGGCTTGTGTGCAACCAGGACTTGGCCAGTACGCTTTCAGTACCTCGCGTCGGGCAACAAAGTGAGAGAACCTCTGTTGGATTGGGAGGGGGAAAGAGCAACCAGGTATCTGAAAAAAAGGGGGCAACAGAACAGCAGGACCGTCAGCAAACGAGCAGGGTGGTATTAGGGGGTTCATGTGTATATGGGGGGGAGGCCCACTGTTGTGGGTAACAGGGAGCTCAAACCATCATGGACTGTATGTGCGTGAACTAGTAAGAGGATCAAGTGTGTAGCGAAGTTTCAGGCTAGCCAAGTGGTTCATGCAAGAAGAGCTTCCTCACATGTTAGTTCCCGGAACAAGGTAAGCAGTTCTAGTAATCAAGGGCGTAAAACAGGCATTCAGCCAAAACCCAACACAAGCGCACCAAAGAATATTCACATTACAGAACAGCAGCCAGCGTCTAAATCCCCCAATGCTGGGGAAGGTGGATGATAAAAAAAAGGTAATGCTAAATATAGACAGGCACAAAAAAGAAAGGGACCTAATAAAAAAACTGCTGGCCAAGTGCAATTCTACCCCCTCTTTGACGCATCATTATGATCAGAGCAAAAAGCAATGCAAATTGCAACTGTGACCACACAGGGGGATGAGGAAAAGGGAGCACAGCGCCATCTAGACCTGAATCACCCAGGGCCTTGCAAACAGTTCACCGAGTCCAGTCACACTTTAACAATAGCGAGCATACATGGGGAACCCCAAGATACATTACAGGCATCAAATACATCTCCAAGAAGTCTATGACAACCCAAATCACGGTCTTAGATGACCTCATAATGGCATCTTCAACGGCTGGGGCCTTAAATCACAGAAACAGCATAGGGGAACGGTTACCTACAGTGAGAACAGGAAATAGCACTTCAACACAGACAAATAATAAAATTCAAATCGATAAATCATTTTTTTCAAATCTAACTGCTGTCTTAGCTTCAACATCTTCTATCAGTATTTAACCTAATGTATTCTCCGGCAGCACTGTGAATGTTACCATGCCAAGTATGATCTCACAAGAAGGCACTCCAAGTTCATTAGATCATATTAAAGCAAGTCCTAATCTGGAAAACCTTCAGTTCAATGCAAAGGATGATCTGGACAATACCTCGGTTCTAATCCTGATTCCGGAATATGTCTCCAGATGTAGACATGATGGGCCCGATTCACAGAATTAACTTAAGACAGAATCCTAAACTTACTACTTTTGGTATTCACAGCATGCACTTACTACTTTTGGTATTCACAGAATGCACTTACTACTTTTGGTATTCACAGAATGGATTTACGACTACTAACTTTACGTCCGCACTCGGGCTGGAAATTCCGGCCCAGAGGCGGAGCTTCTGGCCCGAAGGCGGAGCTTCCAGCCCGGAGGCGGGGCTTCTGGGCCGGAGGCGGAACTTCTGGGCCGGAGGTGGGGATTCCGGCCAGTGATGGAGATTTAGCCATGGCCAAAATCTCCACCTCCAGGCCAGAAACTCCGCCTCCGGCCCGCAAGCCCCGCCTCCAGGCCGGAAGCTCCGCCTCCGGGCCAGAATTTCCGGCCCGAGTGCGGACGTAAAGTTAGTAGTCATAAATCCATTCTGTGAATACCAAAAGTAGTAAGTGCATTCTGTGAATACCAAAAGTAGTAAGTGCATTCTGTGAATACTAAAAGTAGTAAGTTTAGGATTTTGTCTTAAGTTAATTCTGTGAATCGGGCCCGATGTCTTAAAGTGGGGAAACATCCTCAGACTACTGGCAGCCACGCCAAGTCCTAGCAATGGAACATCAAAAGAACTTGCTGCTGAAAGCTCAGACGCAGCCCCTGGTGGCGAAGTAACTAAGACCATGTGGTCCTCAACCAACATCACAAAAATAATTCTTGCAGAGGATCCAGCTCTTAAAAAATGGGGAATAAAGGTCATTCTTGGAAAAATGATAGGATACCCTTTGCCCCTTCTACCACAAGGTCAAAATGTGAAATCAGAAATGCGGAAAGAAGAAACCACCTCAGTGTTAAAGGGTGCAAAGGGCTCCATGGAAAAATAATGCCTATTATGCAAATCTTACAAAAAGAGTGAGTCGCCCGGGAAAGGTCTCAAAGAGCCATACGTGATGTAGTTAGAACAGCAAGATTCACTCTAACTCAACCGTGACAAAAACCAGTTCCGGAAAATCAAACAGGACTGAACCCCAGACCACTGTGCATGTGTTCCTGGAATATAAACAAACTGAAAACAAAATGAATGGATCCAGAGCTGTATAATTACCTGCTGTTATTTGACATTATTTTTCTCCAGGAAACGTGGCTGGTGGAGCCTGTTTATATCCAAGGCTACACAAACCTTTTTTTACTCCTGCTGTAAAACAGGCAAAATACAGGCATCCCTCAGGAGGGCTGGCAAACTATATTTCAATAGCCAGCGTAGCCTCGGCTACAGCCCTAGACATTAAAGCCACTCGACAGTTAACAAAGACGAACCATTACCCAGCACTTATGATTGTATAAAGTGTTGTTCAAAACATTGCCAAATTTCCAATGGTCGCCAAAATGTTCTAAAGTGAAACCTTGTACATATGTCACATAATATGTCACCACTAGTTTAGGTTCCAAACGATTTTTGGTTTTCTTTTTCACTGGGACACCTCTCACTATTGTTTAATTATTGTTTGTTGTACAAAAGTATTTCGACTCCAAAGCTCTATGTATATATTGTTTACCTTACTTATCTACTATATAAACAATTTTACAAATTGACCGCATCCTCGGTGTTTGTGGCCAGCTTTCTTTTTGACATCAATCCAACCCTGTATATTGTCATCGTGCACATTTTTATTAGAAAAACCTTTATCACTCCACAGGAGCCATTGTTCCCTCACTAACAGAAACAAATGCAGCAAAATACACCATTAACATTGAAGATGTCTCTACTGGTGTAAGTTTTATTAATATCTATATTCATCCTAAAAACAAACTTAACTGCATTAAAAAGGTAGTGCAATAATTAACAAAATTGCTAGAGAAGGAAAACTCGACCCACTTTGTTATATCCGGGGACTTTAATTTATAATTAATGGGCATTCCGCAAGCGATTTACCAATATCTCAAACAGCACTTTGGAAAATACCTTAGGGAACCAGATAAAAATTGGGTGTCGGCTATTGGATGACCTCGAGCACTTAAGCCTTAGGGGCCCTAAACGACAGGTTCCAAACAGATAATCCGCCAAATGACACATTTCATTCTAACAAAACTAGTACTTGTTTGGACTATACCTTTGTATCCCTCTCCATATTTCAACATGTCTGTTCTTTTCAAATTACAGATAGATCTGGTAGTGACCAGCTTCCTCAAGAAGTTACATTTTCTCCACATATTACCAGTTCAAACCATATAAGGGAGACAATAGACAAACTTTACCTTACAAACTGTAGACGTATTAAGAGCACTCCAGGAGGGCTTATTCAACTACATGCAAATGTAAAGGACACATTTCAAGACATTTTAAGCAATGAAACTACTGCGGTAAACATGTGGTCAACTCTCATTGGAATACTACGGGAAACACACTCCAAATCAAACAACACTAAATGTGATAATAAAGTATACAAGGAGGTCACTAATGTAACAAACGATGCCAGATTCAGGGAGTATAACACCAGAATAAATAAAGCCCTTAGAATACTAAGGAAAAAGCCAAGAGGCTTAACAGCCTTCGCAGTACTAAGGTCAAATAAAAAACTAATAAAGAAGTTAAGATGGAGAATTCAAAGAGACAAACACAACAAATTATGGGCTAAATTACATACTGATATAAATTATAACAACAGTACTAGATTCTGTACTACTGTGAATCAAATTCTAACCCTGACAATAGAGCTGTAAACTCACATATTACTGAGGTTTCATTGGCTCACAAACTAAAAAATAATTTTAATGAACAGTCAGCAGAAAACTTCCAGATGAGACTTTGGGACACTCTAACAAACACACAACATGAGTTTTTACCTAAGGTAAACACCAATAGCATTAAAAAGCAAATAATGAAAGGACAGAAATAGGAGCCCGAGAGCAAACAGCATATCTCCAGCGGTATTTAAACATGATCCATATCTCTGGGTCAAAACCTTGGCACCAGTGTTCGCGGAGGTCAGGAGCACAAAAATTATTCCTGCGTCCTGATTATACCTCCCATTTTTAAAGGAGGGGATAGTTCTCTTGCAGGAAACTATCGCCTCATAACATTAATGTACGAGGATGCCAAATACTTTGCCGGAATTGTGCTTGATGAGCTAACATCATGGTCCTTTATTAACACCATTATTCCATAGAATCAGACCGTTTTTCTAAATTCTTCTGGCATGATTACGAATATTTTAGCAATTGCTTTACTTATGGATGCTGCGCATGCTTCCAAAACACTCCTATACTTTTGTTACATTGGTTTCTAATCAGCTTTTGACTGCGTGGACCGAGGGAAATTATGGCAGAGGCTAGCAAACTGCAAGGTAGCACAATATCTTTTAAACATGTTGATAAAATAGGAGCAGGCACGCATCTCTCTAGAAAAATTCGAACTACTCGAGGCTTAAAACAAGGTTGCGTCCTAGTACCAACTTTATTTAAACTTTTTCTGGCAGATTAGACGGAAGCATTACAATCATGTAATCCCCATGCTCCTTAACTAGGTGGAAAACATAGATGCTGATGATGTGGTACTGGTTAGCCGTACCTGGGTGGGACTTCAACGACTCCTTGATACAATGATGACTTACTGACAAGCCAATGGCCTGTCGGTCAATTTAGGTAAAACTAAATCCATGAGTTATAACATCAAGAGCCACAAACGCAGGCTTGGTTTTTGGGTAAAACGCTTCTGGAAAGTGTAGAAGAATATAAGTACCATGGGTAATTATTGATAATAAAGGGAGTTTCCTAAAACAGAAGGCTGCAATACAAAAGAAAGGCTTGTTCCTGGCTATAGCATTCAAAGATTTGAAGAAAAGGTTAGCCGGTCCCTCTCTGAAGCCACTCCTGGAAGTCGTAAGAGCAAAGCTTTTTCCAACAATCTCATATGGAAGTGAAGCATTAAGAGGGCAGGATGCCAGCACCCTAGACAATGCAATCTCTCAAGCTTACAGAATTATATTCTCCTTGCCAAGTTGCACCTTCCCTGCACAGATAAGGTTAGAATTCGGGTTGCTCAAGCAGTCATTAGCTTGATGCGGTGCATATATAATTAGCTGGCACAAGATTAGGAAAGCCAACCCAACTCACGGAATCATATGTTATGGGATGAGCTACAGCACCGCAAAACGTCACAAGCAAGAGTGTACCTGCAAGAGTCCCTTATCCTTACAGGTCTTTCACAACTCTGGGAAACTCCAACCAACCTACAGATCTACAAGCATTCGGACAAGAAGTCACTTAAAATTCAATTAGTCATAGAGGACAAAGCCATATTAACAAAAAGGGCACATGGGTGGATGACATTAAATAATTATAAGACTATTTCCCTTCAAGATTATTTTGCCATGGGTTACCCAGCTTTTAACCCCTTCGGTGCCACGCCCTTTCCCCCTCCTGTGCCGGGCGTTTCCCACGCGGGTGGGTTTCATGACGAGATAGTCTCGTCATGGGCACAGCGCGACCGTGCTCCATGACGAGACTATCTCGTCATGGGCACAGAAGAGGTTAACAAGCAACAGTTTCAAAAATACCGTCTGGGGCTACTACCGGTTAAAGAGCATGCGGCATCTTGGCTACGTGGAATTCTCCCTGCTACTTGTCGACTTGGGACTAACATGGAAGATTTGTTGCATTTAGTTTGCCCTTGCAACACTGTACAGA
Organism: Triturus cristatus; assembly: GCF_964204655.1. NCBI lineage: Eukaryota > Metazoa > Chordata > Amphibia > Caudata > Salamandridae > Triturus > Triturus cristatus. The sequence goes on from NC_140584.1 coordinate 451,710,789, forward strand.
CAGAAAGAAAACAACTGTTAATTAGGGCCTTTAACCAAAGGGGAATTCGAACAAGAAAGCAGGCAATTCTAGCCTGTTTTGATCCAGGCGACCCTCAGCTAAATTGTCGTTTTGTCAAATTTTTGTTAAAGGTGGAGCAAAGACTACACATAATCTCATTTGTTTAGCGCAGCTGACATAAATCGCAACTTAACGGTCATATCATCTTCAAGGCACACTATATGCATATCAAGGCATTACAAGGACAGACCTGTTGACTTTTGAACTAAATCCCTTCAAAGAAAGTCAATGAGTTGTAATACATTTGAGATTAAACTACAATCAGTTTTACTTTTAAGCGACATTATCCCACATGAAAAACAACTGTCCTGTATAATAGTACCTGCAGTTTTTAAAGCCACAATTTTTACTCTCCCTTTACCACTTGAAAAAAAAAAATTGGATTGTAAAGATTTTCTCTTTAGAATTAGTAATTTTACTTATATCATGTAATAGTGTCTTTATATTGTATAATTCTTATTGCAATGGTTTTAAGTAACTTCTCAATTGTTTAAATAAACTTGAAACTTGGGTAAGCATGGTGTCCCAGGCCGCCACTATGGGCTGTTTACGTAGACAATGGGCGTCTTCATAATGGAGGGCATTAGTCTCAGCCTCTACCCAGGAAAGAAGCGCTTTGTGCCAGTGTGAGATTGGTGGGAGTTGTGTAGCTCTCCAGTGCAAGGTGAGGGTGCGCCTGGTCAGTAGAAGGGCCAAGTTCGCGAAACAAACTTACACTTTATGTTGCTTTCTCCTCTTAAAATTTCCCAGATTGTTTGCTTCCCATGTGTTCAATATTGTAAGCTTGATGATGTTCTTAGGGCATCATGCACTGCACGCCAGTAGGGAGCTAGGGTGGGGCATGTTCACAGCATATGTTGAAGGTCAGCTGCAGGAGACTAACATTTAGGGCATGTCAGATGTGCCGCTGGAAATATGTGATTCAATCTTGACGATGTAAGGTGAGCCCTATGTAACACCATAGATTGCATGTTTGTAAGTCACTCTTTGCGAGAAATGCTTGGTGGGGACTCTAGCGCCATGTTCCATTCGGAATCATGCAGGGGGCGTGCAAAAAAATCATCACATTTTACATAATCATGAGTCACCTATATGTATCCCGACTTTAGTTATATTCTATAAGCAAAATATTGTGTACAATGTATATATGTTTTGTTTCCTATGTTTCAGGAACAATATTTTTTGGACCACTGTAGGGATATTTAATTAAAAATAGATGAGCGCTTATAATTCCACAAGAAAGAATCTATGAAACAACTAATTTATTTACTTTTATATCTCAAAAAAGACGAACAAACAAATAAGGAATGCTTGTAAAACTGCATAATGTTTCACAGTCTCATACAATGCTGCTTCAGCTGTGTATGCTAAGTTTTGTAACTCCAGTGTCAAGGTCTTTTTTGAGTTCTTTTTTCTTTTGCAAACTTGAACTTAAACCTGAACAGCCTCAAAGAGTTTATATTTTAACTTAGTAAAGAAATGTTCGATATGCATTTGCAGCCAATTTACGTACTTTGACAATTTATTGAAATCATTATAATTTTTTTTTAAAAGTGTGTTGAAATCATTATAATTTTTTTTTAAAAGTGTGTTGTGTTTTTCTGCAAAGGGCACTAGCAATAGGTTTGCATTCCTAAAATTGAAATATTTTGGTCGTTCAAAAGACAGGTAGGGCCGGGAAGCTTTGCAAGCATATGGCAACTTTTGTAACAGTAAATTTCATATTTTCGATGATATGTTTATAGCTGCAATTAATAAGTAAAACAGTACGGAATAAATACAGGAACACAGAAAGCTTTACTTTTCCATATGTATCACCAGAAACGTAATATAAAATGTACAATGTTTCTACAACTTTAGCCACTTTAACTCTATGTGGTGTTGTGGCATCGGCACTAGCTTTTGCTGGCGCTAACATGCATTACATTTCCATTTTAGGATATGGAATTATTGCATTACGAATGTAGTATTATCATGTTTGCAATGCAGTAGTACCACATATTTTTATAATAGTAAAAACATATGTAAATATGTACAATCAATCGCCTCAGCGGACTATAGACACTACTTTTATATGAATCAATCTTAAACTTACCTAACCGAGAGGATAAGGTGTGCTCACGAATAACTGTGACATGTAATTAAGGGACTTTGTTAAAATGTGTGTGCACTCACTACTCCATTTTTTAACTATTATTTTTAAAGGAATGTATGTTTGACATTGATGTCCTTTTCTGGAGTGAAATTCAGTGGCAAACGAGCGAGATTTTTTCCATTCTCCTATTACTGCATATTTTGGTAACTGGATTAACTCAAAATAAAAGGATTTCTACATTACACAGACCTCATCTTCATTTCATGTTTTAAAAAGGCTGTTCACGGATAAAGCAGTTAAGATAAGGATCATTGTTTTCATCTGCAGAAAAAAAGTTTACATTTGAACTAATGGTTGTGGAGAGACAAGTAATTAACTTGTCAATGACAGATATTCATTTCCCAGATAGGAAAACTTTCGGAACTTATCCATTGCTTTACAGGCACAATTTCAGTTAGAAACAAGCTTGGGCTGAATCCCTACTTTGCATTTTTTACACGTTTTTGCATTCTGCACGGTTAAGTTAAAGGCCCTGATGTAGAAGAGGGCAGTGGCAAAACAATCGAAGTAACACGAGCAATAATGTCAGTAAAGTATCTTCTAACTGGTCTAGCTAGTCATACCTAGGGACTGGGAGGCAAACTAGCATGGACATTCCATATCAGTTACTGAAAAGGGCTGCATAGCCCCATCCTGTATGTATGTTGACATTTCAAGTGTGCAAAAGTATTGATTTCTCCTGGGTCTATCTCTAGAGAGCTTCGCTAGTTGTTCTAACTGGATATCATGAATGGTGAATGCTTATGAATACATTACGGCTAATGCTGCTTTTTTTCAGTCCTGATGTGTTTTTGTTTGCCATCACAGAGGATTACTGGGAAGACAGCTGGTCAACGTTCAAACCAATGAATCAAAACTACCTGCCCCCAAAGGCACAGATTGGGCCCGATTCATAGAACTAACTTAAGACAAAATCCTAAACTTACTACCATTTTGGTATTCACAGAAGGCACTTACTCATTTTGGTATTCACAGCAGGCACTTACTCATTTCGGTATTCACAGAAGTTAGGAGTCCTAACTTTGGGACTCCTAAATGCCTTCTGTGAATACCGAAAGTCTTAAAGTTAGGATTTTTCTCAATTTAGGAGTAGTAAAGTTAGGACTCCTAACTTTAGGACTCCTAAATGCCTTCTGCGAATACAGAAAGTCTTAAAGTTAGGATTTTTCTCAGTTTAGGAGTAGTAAAGTTAGGACTCCTAACTACCCCTACCAGAAGCACCGCCCCCTCTTCAAAGAAACGCAACAATGGAACCGGGCACTCCAATTTCTGTCAACCCAACCATGCAGATCCACCTGAAACCCCACGGCTTGAACTCCTTCGCAATTAGCTTCCCCCCTAACCTCTCCCCAAAAGCGAGAAGAAACTTCAAACATAGACTAATCAGACAGCATCCAGAAACACTATTTGCGGACACATACCACTGCACCTCCAAAGGGCAGATAAAGATAGATCACATCTTCCACACGGATTGACCTGAGAACTGGAACACAACATTAAGAATGCAACTTCACATCTCCAAAACGACTACCACCACACATAGCTGTAAACTGACGACCTCTCTCCCTAACCAGTCGAATAGGAACAGGAACACATCTGTGACCATTTATTCAAATGGCACAGTTTTGATATAGGCTAACAATAAGAACCTAGATGCCTTCGACTCCCTCTTCCTTGCACTTTGTTCCGCCCACTTACACTCAATTCGTCCTACCCCGCCTCAACTCCCTTCCCGGATCAACCTGCCCCACCAGGCAAAGCAAACATCGATTCCTACACCCTTGGTGAGATCCTTCAGCCTCCCCCCTCGAGCCTCCACCCACTCCTCCGTCCCCATGAATCGCGACCTCCAACTATCCGAGGAAGATCAGACCCCACCGCCCCCATTTTCAACATCACACCACCGCCCCACGGGCACGGTCCACTGACCTCCATTCCACTCCTGCAGAAACCATGAGGAAGACCTCACGACTCGACCCTTTGCACCCCCTACCGAGGGTTGCAAACAGAGGCAGCATGGCTGACACAAATAGCAATAGACTTCACAATACGGCCTTGCCCCCCACTCCACGAGATGTCCCTACCCAAGACTGCATGCCCCCTGCCCCGGAAAGCATGGCGCACCGTCTGGCCTTATTAGAAAGTCAGTTAGAAATAATATTCAGAGGCTTCAATGAAATCCTAACCAACCTTGACAAGGCCCGAAAGCCCCGACAATCCCGGCCCAAGGCTCCCTAACGACCAACTCTAACCTTCTAAAATACCCTATCGGGCCCTCATCCGCCCACGTGACCCGGCCACATAGACCCTCTACAATCAATGCAGAGATCTCGTCACAGAGTCACACAAAAATCAAAAGAATCAAAAGTAAGGATGTTGAGATCCAGACACAAATGGGCCGATACACAGAACTAACTTAAGACAAAATCCTAAACTTACTACTTTTGGTAATCACAGAAGTTAGGATTTTGTCTTAAGTTTGTCTTAAGACAAACTTAAGACAGACTTAAGACGGACTTAAGACAGACTTAAGACAAACTTAAGACAGACTTAAGACAGACTTAAGACACAATCCTAACTTAAGTCTGTCTTAAGTCTGTCTTAAGTTTGTCTTAAGTCTGTCTTAAGTCTGTCTTAAGTCTGTCTGAAGTCTGTGTTAAGTTTGCCTTAAGACAAACTTAAGACAAAATCCTAACTTCTGTGAATACCAAAAGTAGTAAGTTTAGGATTTTATCTTAAGTTAGTTCTGTGAATCGGGCCCAAAGACCTTCTAGAACCAAAGCAGCAATGTCCGCTGAAGAAGCAGCGGATCCAGCCTCCACGTACGACTCTCCTCCCACAGCCTCCCCTAAATCCAAAATTCAAGTGATCACAGGCTTCAGAAGAGACTACCCCCACACTAAAATTACAAGACCCCCGCCCTCCCTCTCCACCATACCTAGGGCCCCATCTGGAAAGTATCCTAGCAAAATGCTCTCCATTAACTGCATGCTCATTAACTGTAGATCAGCCCCCAAGCATGCAATCGAATTAGCATAGGCCATCCTCTCTCAGGACTCAGACATTACGTTCATCACGGAGACGTGGTTAAATGAGATCTCTCCACCATGCTAGGATATGCTTGTGCCCCCAGGTTTTACCATCATCAACAAAGATAGAAAAGATCAACGAGGTGGAGGTGTAGCTATCATCCACAAGGACGACATCGACATCGTTGAAATGGACACCTGCAAGTATAGCTCCTTTGAATGTCTTTCTGTCAACATCAAGACTAAGGATAATATAACATTAGTCTGTCACCTTCTCTATCACCCACCAGGCACCACCCCCACATTTGGGGAACACTTATCCGACCTGATTGCCCATTGTGCACTCAAAGACACTAACAACCTAATCCTGGGTGATTTTAACCTACGCTGGAACGAAACCAACAACAAGCTAATTCAAACTCTAAACAACTCCTCTGTGACAATAATCTATCCCAACACTGCTCAGAAGAAACTCACAATAAAGGAGCAACCTTGGATGCCATCATCGCCCATCGAGATGCAATTACGATCGACAACATTCTACCAGTGGACTGGCCAGATCATCACACGATCTTATTCCACATCAACAAAAGAGTACTATCCCGGCCACCTGTACAAGACCCTCTCAAATGGTCCAGAAATGTCACCCAGATTCCCCTTGACGTCATGGAAGAAAGGCTAAATTTGCTCCTGCCCAGCGGCAATGACCTCCTCTCCACAACCGATCTCACCTCGCTCTATAACTCGAATATGGCAATCTTGCTTGACCAACTAGCACCCCTGAAATAAAAAAAAAAATCGAGCTATTCCATCCAGATCAAGGTTCGACTCAGACATCAATGAGGAAAGGAGACAATTAAGAGCCACAGAAAGACGCTGGAGGAACGATCCTACTACCATCCATTGCTATCAACTCAGAAAAGTCCGGAAGAAGTACAACAGTCATATCAAGAACAAAAAATCCACGTTTTTCCGCTCCGCACTGGATAGAGCAAAAAACAGAACCAATGAGCTCTTTAATATCATCAGACAACAAACCTCCAAACCCGATACGTCCCTAGGGCAGGCATCCAAAGAACTGTGCAACAACTTCGCCAACTTCTTCAATGATAAGATCTCCAAGATCGAGCGCTCACTGGTCACCAATAGCGCCCCCCTTTCCAATAGCAGCCCATCTGGGTTGATTGGTAGCGCTCCCTTACCCCTCACTAAACCCTGGTCACTCTTCCATCCCATCCCAGAAGAAGAGATAGTCAAACTGATCTCCACCTCCAAACCTTCATCTCACGTCCTAGACCCTCTACCCGCGCAACTCATCAAAAAGCTAAAACTCTCCGTAGCCCCACTCTGGTGCAAGATGATAAACAGCTCCCTAAAAAGCGGAATCGTTCCAGATTGCCTCAAAGTGGGACAAGTCATCCCATTGCTGAAAAAACCTGGCCTGGACACAACCGATTTGAAGAACTTCCGACCCGTCTCCAACCTTGCTCTTCTTTACAAAATCCTAGAAAGATGTGTACTCCAACAATTAACTCAACACTTGGACAATATCAACATCCTTGACTCCCATCAGTCTGGCTTCAGGAAAGGCTGCAGCACAGAAACCGCGATCCTCAACATAATCGATGATTTCCACAAATCACTTGACTCAGACCAATGTTGCCTCCTCATTCTCCTAGACCTATCGGCAGCATTCGACACAGTTGATCACATACTTCTCCTCAAGGCTCTGGAAGAAAGGGCCGGTCTAGACGAGGTGGTCCTCATATGGTTCTCCTCATTCCTACACAACTGCTCCCAGAGAATCAAAATCAAAAGCTTTGAGTCCGATCTTCACTCAGTCAATAGGGGAGTCCCCCAAGGGTCAGTGCTCTCCCCTCAACTCTTCAACATTTACATGGAACCCCTCACCACCCTATTCAGAAAAGCTAACATTCCACCTATATGCCAACGATACTCAAATTTAGTTGAAATCTCCTCTGCTAAAGACATTCAAAGACTCAATGACAAACTGTGGGAAGTGCAACTGTGGCTGTCAAGTAACCACTTAAAACTGAATCCGGACAAAACCGAACTACTCCTCATATCGAACAAAGAAGAGAACCCACAAATGGTCGAGTGGTTAAAAGCTATTGATGCACTCAATGGGAACCTCACCCTGGCCGACTCTGTTAAATCATTAGACATCACGCTAGACTCAAAACTGGACATGACCAAACACATTAAGATCTCGGCTAAAAGCGCCTTCCTCAACCTGAAGCTACTAAATAAAATAAAACCTTTCATTCCGCCCAAAGATCTCAAACAAGTCACCCAATCATTGGTGCTGTCAAGATTGGACTATGGAAACGCAGTCCTCTCGGGAATAGCTAAAACACATCTTGCGCCTCTGAAAACAACTCTCAACGCGGCTGCCAGAATGGTCACCGGAATAAAGAAATTTGATCACATCTCTCCTGCACTCAAAGAACTCAAGTGGCTACCGATAGAAAGGTAGGCGAACTTCAGAACAGCCTGCCTCACTCACAAAGCCCTACACACCGGCAAACCCGAATATCTGGCTGCCAAACTCAAAAAAGCAGGTCAGAACCTCAGGAGCTCTAACGCCCTACTACTCATCCCGCTGAAATTACGAAAACAAAAAACCGCGGCCAGGTCCTTCGCTGGAAATGCGCCCAAAATCTGGAACTCCATTCCCCCCCACATCAGAACTATCCCCTCCTTCGCTAAATTCAAAAGTCAGCTCAAAATCCTATTCCTCGATCGATCCCTAGCGAACAGATAGGAGAAGTCGGAGTGCTGAAGTTGACCCCTCACTCCTCTCTGATGCTGTGTCAACAAGACCCTGAAATGGAACTCTTCATCATTGACATTTTTTATATTCTTATTCAAAATGCCTCGCTTAATTGTATTATGTTTTGCTCTGTTTTGTTTTGCTTTGTAACTAATGTGAAGCGCTCCGATACCCTCCGGTCAGGCTAGCGCTATATAAAACTTCTAAATAAATAAGAGAGTGACATGGATCCAAATGGGAGCCAGATTTAATGGTACAAAGAAAGAATGTAGTGATGACTGATGTATGAGGGAAGCATTTCAATACATTAGTTGATCCATTATGGGAATTCAAAATGGGACACTTCTCTACTTGGTAACAGAATCATAGGTGAGGAGAATGTTAGCTATTTTTTAATTTTAAGAAAATTGAGCTAGACTGACAGGGGTTGGCAGAAGGCTGACTGGTGGACCTGCTACATGAAAAACTAATAAGTTCCTGAGCAATGTTAGGTGGCTGCTGAATTAGTGAGAGAGTTGGCATAATACATTTCTTGCATTATTTAATGTTCAGCATGTCCTGAAGGTAATACCTTTATAAGAGTTTTAGAAGCTGGAAAGGCAATTTCATGCTCAGGTTTCACAATGACACTTGGTTGTCAGCAGTTTACCAAAATGCTGAAGGATGAGTTTGTTCGGAACAAAGCGGTTTGAGGAAAGCAAGAGGCTCTAAGGCAGGAGTAGTACTTGTTGACACTAACATTTATACCATTTCCTAAAAGGAAAGAGGTAATAGTAACAGTTGTAAACAAGTCATGAGCAATGATTTAGAACGAGAATCTATAATCATAGACAATATGTAGGAGCCTGAAAAAGAAATGGCAGAATTAAAAAAGAAATGGTAAAAAGTAGTTCCTATGATGATCTGTCACGGCCATTGAAATTGGGTCAGATACAATGATCCGATTAAAGCAATTGACTATAGGGTTGATAAAATAACCAGGCAAATGTGTAGGATTCTGCGCCAATTGGATAAGGCCAAGTGTCACAAAACAAAGAAGTGCCAGAAAGATCAAGGGAGTTGATTCAGACTTCAAGGCCACCCAAAAAGCATTTACTTGGTAGCTCTCATAGGAACTCGGCGTTCAGCCTCGTTCCTCTGTATAGTTATGGAACTCCTAGCTGACTTGCACTAGCTGACTTGCAATCTTCTTATAATGTACAGGTGGGGGAACTTATATAAAATCTTGTGAGAACCAATATGGCATTATAGTAAATGTGCCCAAAGAGGAATTATCTGGGAAATGTGTGGTAACTGGGTGAACAGACACTTTTTTTAAGGATTCAAAATGATCCCTTTGCTTGACTACTAGTCTCATGATAGGAGTGATAATGACTCATACCCTCTGCCTGTTCTTGCACCAAAGCAGTCAGTGGGATGCCTACAACATGACAATACACATCTTGATTAATTTAACAACATAGCATCCAGAGGAAATATCCACAGAAATCCAAACCTTCTCACCACCATGTTGAATCAATAATAAGAATAGCAAAAATTGCACAAAATGCTTTTTTACTTTATTACTGTCTAGAATGCCATCATTCAATACAAAGATAGTAATACAGTTCTTCATAAAAAAGTTAATTTGGGATTTTGTTCAATAAGTATGTAAATGTTATCAATCTTATAACCAGATGGTCTGTAACAGTCACTTAAGATTCTGCCATCAGTGGTATATTGTGCAATATATGCATATTAGTGTGGCTTCACTTACAGTTTTTCTGCCTCTCTTCAAGGTATCACTTTTGTGCATTTCTAATTAGCGTATTGATGAGCTATTTCACTGCAGCACTTAATAAGAGTCTCTATACATACATAAGCACTTTACATTCTGAGGACTCCGTACTCAAGACTATGCACAAGAAAATACTTGTATTATTCTATTTCTTAAAATGGAGTCAATATAAAGGCAAGTATTGCACGACTACACAAAAACTGCGATAAATATCTTACCGGATGGTAAACATTTTTCTTTATGTAATTTCCTCCTCTCCCGGGTATAGTTCTGAGCAGGTGACGAAAAAAAGAGTACCGTTTTTAACTCCTTTAGAAAAACAATAAAAAAACACCATGTAAAACCAGTATTAGGTGGTACCTTGCATGGATAAAATGTGCTTCAAACAACCAGGACAACTCACTTGATTTATTTTTCTAAAAAACAATATATTAAAAAGATAAAAGTATAATTTCTCCCTCGTGCCAATTTGCAAGTTCTTTATGTTCAAAATATTTTATTGAGTTTTCATAATAAGCAATAAACAAAGACAATACAGAAAAAATATTATCGAAAGAAAAATACCTAATTACAATATAGAGATAACAAGAACATCAACTAAATTACAGTAGGTAACAACAGTAAATATATAGTCATTGAAAAATAAAAGGGGAGGGAAAGGAAACAGCTATAAAAATATAGCATTATCTATAAAATAGAGCTACTATAATGTGAATATTGGACTACTACAATAGCAATAAATAACTAGATATAAATATGTAATTAAGAAGATAAATATATATCAACAGGTTTCCAAAAAGAGTGATAAGAGTTAGAATTATGATTAATACCAGTCAAGGATAACTGAGCTCCTCTTCTGGTAAAAATAACCCATGACCACCAAGCATAAACTGACAATAGTGAAACATCTTTTCAACAGGATGTAATGGATTTTAAAGCAGCTGATAATAGAAAATTAAATATTTTACCTTTTAAGTCATTATGTTTTGCGAGAGAACAGCAGATTTGCAGATTAACATTTTGAATGACATATCATCATGAATATTAAATATTTTTTTTATAATATCCCAAACTTCAGTCCAAAATTTAAAAACTAAAGGACAATCAAAAAGCATATGTTGTAATGAACCAGGATGTAATTTACAGTGCCAACAAGTTGAAGAAGGAAGAAGTTTAGCTTGAAATAAAATGTAATGGAGTCCATAAATAGTTGTATAAAATATAAGAGTTAGTTTGATAAAGCGAAACAGGTAACCAACCAGAAATACTATTAAGCCAAATAGCTTTCCATGCATCAGTAGAAAAAGAGGTTGAAAGTTCATTATTCCAAAATACCAACATAATATTAATGTTGGTTCCCAGAGAAATAGATGGTTTTTTATACAAAATAGAAACACCATGAGATAAAGTGGAAACAGTTTGAATATAAATTGGTAAATCAGATTTAACATTAGAAGGAATATTGTGAGGAAGTAAATCTAAAATAGAATTACAAAAAAAATTATATTTGGAAAAGTCAGAAGGAGGTAAACTAAATTTTCTTTGTAAAGCTTCAAATGATATGAATGCAATATTGTAATAGACATCTTTAAGATAAAAAATACCAGCACTAATCCATGAATACCAGAAACTAACATTTCTATTGACTGGGCTATGCCATAATGACATATCATGACTGAAAGATTGAATCTAAATCATTAAAAAATTAGTTTAGTGGATCTTAAAATAACATATTTTTGAAAAAATTGTGATTTATCAGACATGGTTAACAAAGTGGGTAGTGGAAAAGTTTTTACTATTGATTTTTCAATAAGACGCCAAATAGAGGGATTAGTCAAAAAGGAATGGTTAAACCTTAGGGAACTTTGTTTTAAAATAAAAGCTTTATGGTAATGATAAAGTCAGGTAATGCAAAACCTGCATTACATTTGGGCATTTTACATTTTGTATAACTAATACGAGGTGACTTGTTATTCCAAAGAAATTTGGAGAGAAGTTTGTCAACATCTTTATAAAAACTTAATGAAAAGTGAGTAGGAATCATGGCAAGGGTGTAAAAGATTTTAGGAGCAATAGTCATTTTTATAGAGTCCATTCTACCCCACCATGAAAGGTGAAGTGAAGACCATTTGGATATTTTATCTTTAATATAATTTAAGATAAAGTCACAGTTCAGCGTTATTGTTGATTTTATGGATGAAGAGAACAGAATAACAAGATATTTCAATTTATCCTTTTGCCAAATAATTTCATTCATGAATATCATATCAGGAGTACAATAAATATTTAAAGGAAGAAATTTGGTTTTATTAGTATTTAACTTATATCCAGAAACTGTGAAATACAACAACATAATCTCCAATAGGGAAGGGAATGAGGATATAGGATCACTAATAAATAAAAGCACATCATCAGCATAAGCTAAGGTTTTAATAATAACATCCTTAATATTGATTCCTTTAATTTTATCACATTTTATTATGGAAGTAAGTAAAGATTCAATACCGATACCAAACAAAAGTGGGGAAAGGGGGCAACCTTGTCTTGTACCTCTAAAAAGAGAGAATTGGTTTGAAATTTGGCCATTGATAAATAAACGAGCAGTAGGAGTAGAGTATAAATCAGAAATCATGTGGATAAATATGTTACCAAAATTAAATGATAATAACATACGGAATAAAAATTAGCAGTGAATTTTATCAAAAGCTTTTTCAGCATCTAGGGGCCGATTCCGATCCGGGTCGGAAAGCACTCCGATCGAGTCGGATCCAGAATGTTTTCCGACCGAGCAGGACCCCTACAGTCCGACCGAGCGAGTACGATGCGCACGTATGCTGTCGGACTCAGTTCGGTCGGACTCCCATAGAAGTCAATGGGAGCCAGTCATACGACGTGTACATGCGCTCCCATTGACTGAATGGATACATCTCGAACAAGTGCGCCCCCTACAGTGGGTACGCGTTGGTGCCATCCGCACCGCACATGCCTGTGTTGGGGAGACCCATAGGTCTCCCCCTGTGTGCGAGTCGTACAGCTGCGGGTGTCGGGGCGTCCGACGCGGACCCCCGAAAACCGACTCCAGGAGCTTTTGCGAGCCGGACACTCCGGCTCGCACAGGCTGTCCGACGCCTGCATCGTACTGGCTCGGTTGTGAATCGTATCCATTGCACGCCACGGTTAGCTTACGACCGAGACGTACGGAGCAGTTTGGACCCCGAAAAAACTCGGTCGGTGAATTTCATGTAGCTCGCATCGTACTGGCTCGCTCGTATAGCTGTACGAGTCGGACGGAAAACACGTGTACGGCTCATAATTTTTCCGGCCGGTTCGCATTCGGTGCCATTCAGACCTGGATCGGAATCGGCCCCCTAATGTGAGAATTCCTGATGGTACAGTTAAAGTAGAACCTTGTTCAATAACATGTAGCAAAGTTCTTTTATTGTTGGCAGAGTATCTATTCTTCATAAAACAAGATTGATCTGGATTAATAATAGAATCTAACACAGGGGATAATCTAGAAGCAAGTATTTTGGCATATAATTTACAATCCTGGTTTACTAAAGAGATAGGATGATAATTTGAAACAAGTGTGGGGTCCTTATCAGGTCTGGGAAGTACAATAATTAAAGCCTCAGTAAAATAACCTGAGGTAATTGCAGTAGAACCAAAAAAGGTAAAAAGTTGAAATAAAAAAGGAGTAAGCTGTAATTGAAATTCTTTATAAAACTCAGCAGGAATACCATAGGGACCAGGGGACTTATTTGTTCTAAGAGATTTTATGGCTGATAGAATTTCATCTTGAGTAATGGATGAATCAAGCCCAATTGTATCTGATTTTGAAATCTTGGGTAAACCACATTTAGTAAAAAAAGAATCAATTAAAGAAACATCATTAAAATTTGGCTTGTCATAGAGAGTAGCGTAAAAATCCAAAAATTCATTAACAATATCATTTTGGGATAAAGCAATTTTACCATTAGGGCCATGAATTGAATTTATTTGAGTTTTATCTTTTTTAATGCGTAAATAACTAGCTAAAAGTTTTCTAGATATGTTGGCATTAAAACCAAATTTGGCTTCAGAATTTGAAATCTGAATGCCAGCTCTTCTGCTAAGGATTGAGTTAAACTCTTATCGAAGTTTTTGAAATTTGACTCTAAATTGAGGATCATTAGACGTAATAATAAAAAGTCTCTCAAATGTTGCAATTTGCTTTTCTAAATTTTTAATATTTGCATTAAAAGTTTTATTTTCATGGGCCATAAGAAAAATAGTAACACCTCTAATATAAGCTTCAAAAGCGTCCCATCTATTGACCATGGAAGTAGAACCTCCAGGGTTAAAAAGGAAATAATCATGAATAGCATTTAAGAGCATAGGTTTATTATGTTCATTAAGAACAATACCAGTATTCATTCGCCATCTAGATTGCGTTGTAAAAGTTTAATTTAAATTCAAAACAAAAGAAATCAAAGCATGATCCGAAATGTCAATATTACCAATAATAGGAGTAATCACAGAGTTAATTAGTTGCTTGGAAACTAATAGATAATCAAGCCTAGAATGAGAATTGTATGGGTTAGGAAAAAATGTAAAACTTTTTTCTGTAGGGTAGTGTAGTCGCCAAATATCAACTAGCTTTGTGGTTTGAATAAATGATTTGAAAGCAAAAAAAACTTTAGGAGGTCGAAATTTAATGAGAGATAACCTATCTAATAAGGGATCAGATATAATATTAAAATCACCTCCAAATATGAGAGGAACTTTGGCCAACTTTAGAACTTCAGTTGTAGGATTAGACCAAAAAGCAGGATCATCAGCAGTAGGACCATAAACATTTAGTAAAAACATTACTGAATCATGAACTTTAATTTTAACTATGACATATCTCCCATCAGTATCTAAATATTTACTCAAAATTTGGCAATGTCATTTTTTTGCAAAAAGAATAGCCACACCATTTTTTTTGCCAATTGCAGGAGAAGAGACAATATTATGAACCCACTTTTTTTTAATATAATCTAAGATTTTGTCATCTATATGAGCTTCCTGTATAAGACCTATATCCGCTTTGCAACTACCTAAATAATCTAAAATTATCGTACTCTTAACAGGATGATGTAAACCTTTAATATTTAATGAGACTACTTTAACATTATGAACATTAGCCATAATAGAAGAGAAAGAAAAAAAGATCAAGAAGAGGAGAAAGAAAGTAAGGAAAGAATATGAAAAATAGTAGCTCCAGAACAGGTGAAAAGGAAGGAGTAGGTAAAAGAATAATCAAACTAACATAGAAAAGACGACAACAAATAAACATTAATAACAAGAGTGAAACGCACACGCGCTTTACAAGCATGACCAAACCGTTGGGGCCCAGTGAGAAATCTATAATAAAATTAGTCAGAAATACATATTTAAAGCTGCGTTTAAGTAGCAGAACTATGCATAACCATAGAATGCTGCAAACGTTAGTCCAGGAACGATTTTAAACCTTCTGGGCATCAGACGAGCCGAGATAAATACAGACATACATAATAAAGCAATGCTCAAGTGTCAGAATCATGTGTATCCATAGAATGCTGTGATTGTTGGTCCAGAAACACTTTCAAATCCTCTGGACGTTGAAAGGACTTAGAAAAATTGTCTTTCCAAATGCTCATTGTTGAAGGGTCAAAAAGGCCATATTTAAAACCAAGACTTCTGAACTGAGGGCGAAGTTCAGAGAAATCCTTACGAGTCTTAACAGTGTCTTTGGCGAAGTCTTGGTGAATAAAAATATTATTGCCATTGACCATTAGGGAAGAAATATCTTGTGCTGCTTTCCTTATCAAAACCAAATGATGGTGACGTAAAACCTTAAAAATCATTTGTCTTAGATTAGTATGGCAAGGATTACGATGGGACGAAATCCTATGCGCTTTATCAAACTCAAATATCTCCGGGAATTTTATGTTTAAGAGACCAGGTAACAAATTCTCCAAATATAGTCTGCAATTGGAACCTTCCACATCTTCTGGCAAATTAAAAATACGCAAATTATATTGCCTATTACGATTTTCCATATCCAGAAGGAGAGCAGACAGAGGAGACATTTTTGCAACAAGTGGTGTAAAAGCATCCATTTTTACATTGTTGTCTTGAATTTTAATCGAATTGTCTGAAACTTTCATTAACATGCTAGCCATATCTTTGCGCAGGTGTTTAATTTCAGATGCTATAGTGTTAGTGTTAGCATGAAGTAATTGAAGTTCTTCAAGAATGAAATTTAAGGAAGGTTCACTGGATTCCACCACTTTAGATTTTATTGGAGGAGGAGAAATGTGTTGCTTCCTTTTATTATGAGGAGCTTGAACAATTTTATTATCCATGTTCTTATTGTGAAAGACAATGGTGCAAAAATAAGTAGACTGAATAAAAAGGAGAAAATTGTGGAAAAAATGCTTCAAAAGAAAGGCTGGTTCAGCCTCTAAAACAGGTTGTGGGAGTGGCTAGGCCAAAGCCAGGCCCTTTCCTGAGTAATCACTCCGCCCCCCTGACAAGAAATCTGGGCTGTACCTTGAAGCAGAGCATGGAAGGAGAAAACACCACCTCCGATGTCCAGAATACTGTGAAAACCAGCCACAGCAGCAGGTGAGGCTTCAGAACGCAGTAGCAAGCATTTCCAGTAAATTTCTGACTGGAAATAAGTATTTAATCGTCACAAATGGGCGATTCCAGCACAGAGCTCACCGGGGGAAAGCCATTTTGAATCGCGCGCTCGCGCATCTCCTGCAAGTTCTGATAGGGATTAAAATGACATCCTAACATAACCACTGGGGTGAGGAGTTAGCCTAACGGATAGGGCGATCGACCTTGAATATGGGGAACTGGGTTTGAGTCTCGGCAATGACGCAGAACATCCTGTGATTCTGGGCAAATCACTTAATCTCCCCGTGCCTAACAAAAATGAATGTGTCCTCATGTAGTGCAACTGGTGCTATGTATAGAGCTCTGATACCCGATTCGGGTCAAGTTCGCATTATATAAAACTCTCTAAAATAAAATAACAACTGCCACAGACAAACCGTAAAATTAAAAAAAAAGAATGAAACTCTAAGAACTTATTTCATGATACTCTTCTCACAGATTAAAATGATTTTATAGACGAACAACAGACATTGCATAGTTGTTGGTATGTCATTTTCTCTTGCCCTTTTAATATGAAAAAAAAAAATTGTGATTTGGCGAGTAAATGAGTGAGTGACTTAAATCGGTCATCATAAAGTCCATGTCCACTGCACCGAGACTCCTGAAACAATACACATTACATCCTCAGTTGCAAGTGAATTAGTGTCAGGCTGTTAGTGAGTTGGCAGTGTTTTACTTCAAGAGAAATCATAACCCACGTCTGAAAAGCATTTTCCCACTTTCATATTACATTACAATTTTAAAAAGCTTCTTTTTTTGTATACAATTTGAAAATATTGTGGCTCAATCTTGCTCGTGTATATAGTTATTTGAGCAGCAATTGGTATGGATTCATACTGCCAATTCATCAAAATGTATTGTAATGTAAATGCTGTTTACCTTGTACTTTATCAGATTTTACTTAAATAATATGCACTGTTCAATTGCCTAATTTAGGTGTCTAATGGTCGCTTGAATTTATACACATGCACAGTTTATTTAACTAAGAGGAGCTTCTACTGGTGTGATTCACATTGGCATGAGGGTTTGCCACTGTCTCATAACATGTCTGCCTCTTGCAAATGAGTGAAGAAAGTGAAAGGGAGTCAGAGGTGCCTGAACAGTTTGGAAGATGTGCCCAACCAAAGACGGGATGATTTTAAAATAAATTGGTAGCTTTCTCCTAAATCAAAAATTTCTTGAATTTTGAATGATTCTGCTAAAAAAGTGTTCACATCTTCCTTAGGTGTTTACATCTATTTTCTTTTTATAAACTACATACTTGGTAACGACGGAAGAGCATTTTTATAAAAACTTAAACTAAAACCATTTAGGTACGTTTTGTCTTTTTATTTTATTTGTATTTAAGTTGTATAATTTTGAGAATGCTCAATTTAGTTTCATCTTATTTTTTTATCTTATTTTTTGTTTTAAATATTAAAAACTGCAGGCCAATAACTCTATCTATCTCTCAAACATTGGAATTATTAATTAAAAAATAACAACTGGAAAATAGATGCAAGAGGCATAATACTCGATCTACGGTTTTCATCATCACAGCCGGAGGTGATCATTGAAAGACATCATAGCAAAATAAGTAAGCAACTCCACACTTGATTCTCTTCGTGTTGTGCTCACTTACTTCGAATACCATCTGCACAGCCTCCGTAACAGACCACCCTCAACCAGAATGCAAGAGTAAAATGTTTTAATATAATGAACCCAAGTATGCCTGGATTAGTTTGACAATGTGCGGTGATGTCATATGATTAGATGACTGTCAGAAGTCACATATGTCATACAGAGTGTTGGCAGACTTCTGATGTTCAATGTTCTGAGATTGTCAGTTACCACCTGTGCCTAAGCCATACCAGGGACGGCTCCCAATAAACCTCTGCCAACAACTCTACTCTGCCACTTCATCTCTTCACTGGCGACAGAAGATGGGATTTGGAACTACAATTCAATTCACTGCATTTCTACTTTAATGTGAGTTCCGATTTCCTCTTCTTACTGTTCCCACCGGAATCAACCTTCTCTCTACAAGTCAACAGTGAGTATTTTTTTTTATCAATTATCAAGGCACTTGCATTTGGGATCGTTTTTACACAGAGAGCCGTACTCTTTCAAGCCCGAGAACACTGCTTCATTGAATTTTACAGCGTTTTCACCGTTATTTTCCGTGTACTCATACGCATTTGCATTCGCATTGCACTGGGAGGAAAAATAGACTTCACTTCTATTCACGGAGAAATCACACAGAGCTACACGCATTTGCGTTCGCACCGCACTCAGAGGAAATATAAACTTTACTTGAATCTTACCGAGCCAAACTGCGAGACGCTCTCGCGCTTTGCTTTGCTCGAGCCATCTCCACGCTCTTAAAGCCTTCAAGCGCACGACTCAGCTCTCACTGGCTCGTGGGTCCGTCATTGTTTTCTTCCTCCACTGCCTTCAAGTCCTGTGACGTACTGCGCATCAACACTGAACGTCTACACACGCTTATACGGTGGAGCGCAGCGTACAACGTCAAAGCTACGAGAGCTGTTTGTCTCGTTTTGCACTGATGCGCAAAGCATTTGCGTGTCAATTTCATCTTCGTGTAACAACTTTCACATTGTGCTGACGCGCACAGCATTTACATATCAAATTCCAAGATCTCTGCAGCTTTTCAAACCAGAGCGTTGGAGTCATTTTGTATTACGCTGACACGCACAGCTTTTGCGTGTCAATTCATATTATTAACAAATTCGCTGACACGCTCAGCCTTTATTTCACGAGTTACTTACACTATATTAATGCACATAGTGTTTGCGTGTCGATGTCTACAATTTCGCTGATATGCACAGCTTTTGAACAAAAAGTTAATTTTAGCACAAAGTTTCTTCTTAATCACAGAATTGTCGTTGGATTTATTTCCTTTCTTTTTCGTTTCTTTGTCTCTACCTCTTTACACTTTTGTTAATAAAGAGAGCTAGTACAGGTATCCTTACATTGACACATACAGTGTAATCTATTTCATTTTAAATTAACCCTATACTGCCATTTTGTGGAATACTCCACAATCAGTATATTACATTCAAAAAGAACATCCTTAAGCAGAATTACAGCACTTTCATTCATAGCCTCATTCACTTTTTTTTACATCTCAAATCTCCATAAATGTTTTTAAATTTATTATCTTTATCTCTTTTCTTTTTCTTTTCCCTTCTCTTTCTCTTCCTTTTCTAAGCACATTCACTGACATGCAGAGTGTCACTCCTCCTGCACCATTTTTACAAGAACCTCCACTTGAATGGAAGTTATGGATCAGATCTTTCAAAGCATATCTCGGCGCAATAGATGGACAGAGATTCAGGCCTGAAAGGAAGAAAAACTTGATGTACTACCATCTAGGAGTTGAGGGTCAAAACGTCTTCGATCATCTACCCGACTTTGAACCACCTGAGGGTCATGATCCTGATGAGTTTGAGATAGCAGTAATGCAATTGGATAAGTACTTTGCTAAAACAAAAAACATCGTCGTACATAGATACAACTTTTTCACCAGAGCGCAAAAATCCAATTAAAGCATAAACACCTTTATTACTGCATTAAATGTCCTTGCTGCAAAATGTGAATTTGATAATTTTACATCTCAACTTATAAGGGATCAACTTGTTGCACGCTGTTATTGCAAAAAAGTACAACAAAAATTACTCACCTGCAAAGATCCCGAACTTGATGAAGCAGTAGATATCGCTAAAAGCATTGAAAGATCTATGGAGGATGCAAAGCAACTTGAATCTGCATTATCAAATTCCACTATTTCTGACGCCGTCAATTCTAAACCTTCTTTTCCTCCTGCTTCTTTTTCGAATTCTACGAGAAGATCCACCATACTTAGGGGTGGAAGAAACTTTACGCCAAACAGAGGAGGAAAAACATTTACACCTAACAGACAATTCAATTATAAATTAAGTTGCTATAGATGTGGGTCATCCATGCATGTATCCTCCTTCAAAAATTGTCCTGCTATTAACCAACAATGCAGTAAATGTGGGAAAATAGGGCATTTTGCAAATGTTTGTATGGGAGGTAAAAGAGGCAATGTAAGATGTGTACTCAATGATTCTGATTGTGTACTCAATGACTCTGATAGTCAATTCAGTGAGGATGTCACTAATCAAGAATATCTCATAGTAGTTAAGAATTGTTCAGACAACTGTGTTACACAATATATTCCTGATCCAGAAGTTGAAGTTTTCATTGATAATAATCATATTCAACTTCTTGTCGACACGCGTGCACGCATCACCATAGTATCACAAGATAAATACCTCAAGCTTTGGTTCAACAAAAATGTACTACCTCCTGACATACTGACAGTGGCTTTTGAGGGTAGCAAAATTGACTTACTAGGATACTTTTGGGCAAAAATCAGTGTTTTCAATATAACCATCAATGGTAAAGTGTACGTAGCCAAACGGGGCATCAATGTTCTTGGTCTCATACATCAAGCTGAATTTGGTCTTACCATCAAACCTGGTCTGCCAAATCCGGTTTTCATTGATCATCAAGATCATCATAATCTAGTTAAGAATATTAGCTCTACGTCAGACACCCAATTAGTCACTTCTTGGGAAAATAACTATGCGAAAATTTTTGAAGATCGTCTAGGCAAGATTACTGATTTTCAACATTTTATCAAGATCAAAGAAGGTACCATACCAATTAAACATAGACTTCACAATGTCCCTTTAAGTATTAGAAGTGATCTTTCTAAGCATTTATAATCCTTATGTGAGCAAGGCATAATAGAGAAAGTTGAGTCCACCCTTTGGCTTTCTCCCATTGTTTTGGCAAAAAAGAGATCTGGGGATTTGAGGATGTGTGTTGATTTGAGGAGCCTCAACGAAGCTATTTGGGTCGATGGTTTTTCCCTTCCGCGTATTGAAGAACTCATCGCAAGAGTAGGGTCCTCTTCCTGGTTCACAAAACTTGATCTTAAAGCTGCTTACCATCAAGTTGAATTACATCCTCAGTCCCGACATCTCACAGCTTTTGTCACTCCAGATGGTGTCTTTCAGTTTTGTCGTCTCCCCTTTGGTCTTGCATCGGCAGCAGCCGTATTCCAAAGATTAATGACCGAAATGTTCAAACATAATCTAAACGTAGTAGTTTTTCAAGACAACATTCTCATTTTTACTCAAAACGAAGCTGAACATGATGCTGTCATTGACCAAGTGTTAACAAATAGAGGTGTCACCTTGCAAAAGAGTAAATGCATTTTCAAAGTAAGGGAGATTGAGTTTCTAGGCCACGTAATCTCTGAACATGGCATCAAACCCAGACCAGGTCTTATAAAAAGTATAGTCGATGCTCCTCCTCCTCAG
Organism: Triturus cristatus; assembly: GCF_964204655.1. NCBI lineage: Eukaryota > Metazoa > Chordata > Amphibia > Caudata > Salamandridae > Triturus > Triturus cristatus. The sequence continues at coordinate 451,732,648 of NC_140584.1, forward strand.
AACAAAGAACAACTAATGTCATTTCTAGGTCTTTGTGAGTTCTATTCAAAGTTTATGAAAGACTTTACCAAGACCACAGAGTGTTTTAGAGCTCTGCTTAAGAAAGGTGCAAACTATGTATGGTCTGACGAATGTCAAAAAGGTTTTCAATCTATCAAAAATCATATAGTTCAAGCGCCTGCTCTACAAGCGTTCATAGAAGGAAATCAAACAGTAATTACTGTTGATGCCTCTGAGTATGGTCTAGGTGCTATTCTCTCACAATATGCTAATGGGAAGGAATACACAGTCGGATTTGCCTCCAGAACTCTCCGTCCGGTTGAACGGAAGTACTCTGTAATTGAAAAGGAGCTCCTAGCTTGTGTTTGGCGTGTAGAAAAATTCAAACCTTATATATGGGGTAGATCTTTTATCCTCAAGACTGACCATCGCCCCCTTGTAGACATCCTCTCCGGTAAAAATGACAAACGTACCACTGCACGCATAGCACGCCTGTCCTCGAAACTTATTGAATATACCTTTACTGTTGAATACATTCCTGGAGGAAATAATTGCAGAGCAGACTGTTTATCGAGACTTCCCATTTCAGATTCGGATGATCAAGAATGGGAAAGTGAGGTCGAGGAGTGTTTTGTAGCACTCATCAGTCAGGAAAATTTATTTTTTGCAGAGGAAGATTGGATCATACAAATTGACAAAGATCCTATCCTCAAGGAGGTTGCATCTTTAATAAAGAAAGGGTGGCCAAAAGAGAAGTGTTTGTCACCTGAACTTCAAAAGTTCTGGAAAGTTAGTGATGAACTTTCAGTAGAAGGTGGAAAAATAGTTAGGGGTGATAAACTTGTTCCTCCTAATCTCTATTGTGAGAAAATTATTCTAGCCGCGCATTCTGGTCATCTTGGGTCAACTATTACAAAAAGGAAAGTTAGAAATGATTTCTGGTGGCCCAGAATGGACACTCAAATAGATAGTATGGTTAAGAATTGTTCACGTTGTAACACTAGTGACAAAGTGTTAGTACTTGAAGGTACTATTGAATCTCCTGTTCTCCCTCCCGGCAGAGCCTGGCAAAAAATCGATATGGACTTTCTCGGTCCATTTCATGTTCTTCCTTCTAGTTTAAGATATTTCTTAGTTCTAATTGACCATCTATCTAGATGGGTCAAAGTTGAACCTATCTCTGTACCAAATTCAAAAAGTGTCATTAACTGTTTGAACACCATCTTCACAAGGGAAGTGTATTCAGAAGAAATTCTCACTGATAATGGTGTGCAATTTGTGTCACATGAAATGACTTCATTTTTGCGTTCCTGTGGCATAAAGCACACCAGAACTCCACTCTATCATCCGCAAAGTAATGGCACAACAGAAAGGTTTAATAGAGACGTGGTAGAATGTGTACAGGCAGCCTTTAGATCTACATTTTGTGTTTTTCAAGCTGTTAAAGATCTTGTTTGGTCATATCGCACCACACCTCATGTTGCAACGAACTTTTCTCCGTTTGAACTTATGCGGGGCAGGAAAGCGTCTTGTCAAGTGTACCCTTTTTGGATGGTAACATCTTTTCATCAGGGCAGTGATATGAAATGTCTATGGGAATTTGCATGGAAAAGATCAAGTGAAGTCTGTTCTAAATCTTGTGAATCTTCAACTAGAAAAGATCCTCACAGACTATGTATTGGAGATTGGGTTAGAGTCAAAAATCCAGTTTCAGTGAGGAAAGGGTTTTCCAAATTTCTTGAGTCACAACAAATCATAGACATACGAAAGAATGCTGTTAAGTTGTCAAATGGTAGCTGGTGGAGCAGTTCTCGTATTGCAAAGTATCCTTCATTCTTTCCTAACACCAGTGAATGCAATCAAAATGTTTCAGGAGGGGATGGTATCAGGAAAAGAACTAGAATTTGTTCTAGACCTCGAAATCTACAAGACTATGTTTAATCCTTAATACTTGTTTAAGAATGTGTTACTTTCTTAGTCCTCATGTTCCAGTTGTTCTCCTTATGTTTCCCTAGGGTTTTTTTTATTTAAAGGGGGGAAGTGTGGTGATGTCATATGATTAGATGATGACAGATTAGTGTTGTGCTCACTTACTTCGAATACCATCTGCACAGCCTCCATAACAGACCACCCTCAACCAGAATGCAAGAGTAAAATGTTTTAATATAATGAACCCAAGTATGCCTGGATTAGTTTGACAATGTGCGGTGATGTCATATGATTAGATGACTGTCAGAACTCACATATGTCATCCAGAGTGTTGGCAGACTTCTGATGTTCAATGTTGTGAGATTGTCAGTTACCACCTGTGCCTAAGCCATACCAGGGACGGCTCTCTGTATCTCCCAATAAACCTCTGCCAAACTCTACTCTGCCTCCTCATCTCTTCACAATGCCCTTACCTCACTGGAACAATTCCAGGAATGTCTGCACTCATACACCCACACCCCTAAACAAGAATGAGAAAAGTACCCTATCTTTATCAACTCTCACTAGCTCTCTTTCTCAGTATCTGCTGAAGGATAGCTAGATGCATCCCCAGTGCCTAATTTGAGCTGGTGCTTCTTAGTGAGGGCCATACCGGGAACTCATAGCAGCCCTGGCAAATGTTGTCAGACCAGCCCCAATACAGTGCATTGCAAGCAAGAACAGCGAGCAAGTCTGACCACAACAAGGGAGGTTTTGGGTTTGGGGGGGTCATTTGGGAAACAAAGGCAAAATGGTTAATTCTACAACAAATTTTTCATTATATGTTCAATTCTGTTCACTTTTAAAGCATAGTAAATGATGATGTTACAGTGCACCAGGATGCGACAATCCTTGTTGGGGCTCTTCAATAATTCCCTCACTATCCCCCTCCAACAGTGCGTCTCTTCTCTCTATAGCCCTTCTCTCACATGCATTTAATTTGCTTCATATCGGCTCTCGTACCAGCGTGGGATGTCGGAGCACTTTGCATCAAACACACATAGACAATGTACCATACGTGTAAATATCAGTGTATAGAAAATGTTCTACAAGACAAAGGGACTACAAGGTGTAGGTTTCACATGTTATTCATACTGGCAGGTATTTTTTAAAAGTGCTTGGGCTGCAGAAGCACAAATGCAGGATTCAGAACATAACACAGTGGTTAGGGTTGGCTTTACTAATTAGAATTTTTGAACTTGCCCCTCTCTGCGGGGTCACCCCCAAACATTTTGCCTCCTATTTTTTTGCTGAATTCCTTTTTGTTGACTTAGGACTCTGTGCTTTTTTCCACTGTTAACCAGTTCTAAAGTGCTTATGTTCACTCCCTAAAACATGGTAGAATTGATTTACAATGATGGGCATATTTAATTTATTTATAAGCCCCTTGTAAAGAGGTATACCATGAATTGAGGGCCTGTAAATTAAATGCTATAAAATGGGCATGCAGTACTCAATATGCCACCCACTTATGTAGTCCCTTAAAACAAGTCCCAGGTCTGTCATTGCAGCCTGGGTGAATTTTTAAACTGCCAATTCAGCTTGGGGAAAAAACGTCGCCAAGCCTTTTATTACATATTTATCACCCCTAAGGAAGGCCCTAGGTAACGCATAGGGCAGGGTGCTTTGAAATTAAAAGGTTGGACATGTATTTTTAAGATTTACATGTCCTCGTAGTGAAAAACTCCAGAAATTGTTTTTCACTGCTGCGAGGCGTACCTTTCCCATAGGATAACATTGGGTTGCCTTATTACATTTAATAATTGCTAATGTTTGATTGGGAACAGGTAAATGTTTCAAGTTTGGTGTTTAAGAAATTGTAATTAAAAATCCTCTTTAATAGTAAAGTCGGGTTTTAATTTTCAGTTTTGAAAATGCCACTTTTAGAAAGTGAACAATGAAAATCCCAGATGAGTATCTGGAAATACCACGTGTCACTCAAAAGTGTACTAAATATTGTCAAAAATTCATCAAATATATCTAATAATCACAAATCAATAACAGTCCTCCAACCTCTGTTCGCTGAATCACATTTTGAAAAACAAATCTTCAAGTCATGCAGTAAATGATGATCTGCTTTATTCTCGATAGTCGCAGTTAACGTTCAGTCAAAGAACCAAATAATATTGCTTATATTCAGCTTGTGAAATTCACAGTCTTCAAAAATCCCAATGCATTTTGGGCTTCAAACATAAGCCCTTCGTCAGGGGAATCTGCAATATATAAATAAACTGGGTCTAATAACCTATATGCAGCAACGTGTGATTAAGCATCAAGCGGTCTCACAAGAGTGCGGATAGAACTGGTCACCCAATTAGATCAAAGTGCCACACAGAAAGATTTGTGAATAACGAAAAGAGAATAAAACCCAAAACGAAAACAAAGGGAAAGAAAGAATGAGGAAAATAAACAGGATATGAAATGAATACCCAAATGTGTGTCACAATCGTGACAAAACCACCAGAGATGGAAAACTAATGCCTCCACATGCCAGATATGAAATCAGAAAATACCGTCAATAGACTGAAGCAATAAAGCTAATCATACCTCTAGGCGCTAGAGTGAACACACTCAGGATGCAAGAATGAACCAACGTGTGTATGTGTAGAAGTAAATAATGTCACGCTATTTACCAAAGGTGAGTCGTCCTCTGCCAAAAAGAAGGACAATGCATGAGTGTATAAAGGTATACTTGGTGTAACAAAATCAACATACCAAGAGGCAAGGGTGGAGCTTACCAGGGGTGGACTTTTCACTGAATCAACCAAAATAGCGTGGTGCAAAAATACAAGATCTGTAATAATGATGAAATTCTACGTAAACGTAATGTCCATGAGTGTTCGATAAGCAAGCACTCTCTTTAAAAATAACACTTACCAAAGACAAAATGGATTCGGACTCAAAGCAGCTTCAATGAAGACCGCCGGTTCCAGCAACTTAGCTCACGTGTCTCGTGCGTATAAAAACGTGCTGGTGAACAAGCATGGACATAGAAATGGGACAATGGTAACGGAGAGCTGTCCCAAAAGTCCGCCATAGCTAAACGTTGACCGTGTTACGAGTGTATTTAGAGACTGGAATTAAAAACCGAGGATCCCCATGTGAATGAATTCTTCAAGCTGACAGAATGAAAAAAGTGAATAAAACAAAAAATGAGGGAGTAAAGGATAATTAAAAAGTGCACCAGGATAACATATAGAGTGCAGAATGCAAAAGTAAATAAAAGAGTGGCAGAATGTGATAAGCATCATTATACTATTATACTATTAAAATGGATGACTAAATACAGAAATGTAACCTAATCTAATACATACAACAAACCTGTCTAAATAGGGCAGCAAATGCACAGAGAAAGCAGAATGTATGAGATGGATCACAATAATGGCATTAAAGAAAACCAGAAAGTTCAAATGTGTCGTTCAACCCTTTGGGAGAAAGTGATTGCATGAACCAAATCCAATAGGACTCCCGCTGAGACTTTTAGACATATCTCTGTCCAAGCGTGATTCAACCATTTCCAAAACACAAAACCTGAGTTGAGCAATCGAATGATTTTTTTCCAACCAATGCTGCGCTAATGGAGAGCTCACAGTCTTAGTACGTATTCTGCTCTTGTGTTCGGTGATTCGAGTTCTAAGAACCCTCTCCATTTTCCCCACATAATGCAAATCACAAGGACACTTTATCATATAAATAACATGATGGCTGTTACAATTTGCATTATAATTCAAAAATATCTTCTTGCCAGTCCAGGGATGTGATACATCCCGGCCTGTAATCACATTATTACAATTAGAGCAACTCATGCATTTAGACCTTCCTTTAAAGGGGACTTTTGTACTAACTGCAGATTTATTAAGAATTTCTCTCAAATTATTGGATCTCTTGTAGGCAAACAGCGGGGGCTCAGAGAACAAGCCTTTGAAGTCAGGTTCAGATTGAAGCAAGTTCCATCTTTGTAATATACTCTTTTTTACAAGATGAGAGTTTGTCGAAAATTTAGAAACAAATACTTCTCGCGCAGCGCCAGGTGTCTTAACCTTCTTTTTCAATAGGTCCTCATGGCTTACAATGAGCGATCTTTTTTGAGCCTGGTTAACGACCTGTTGAGGATAACCTCTTTCTAGAAACGTTTTTTTGGAGTCTTGAATGGTCTGCACGCTAGACTCAACGTCTGAAGAAATCCGTCTAATTCTCAAAAGCTGAGGGAAAGGCAAATGACGTTTTAGGGACCATGAGTGGAAACTATGGTATAACAAGGCATTGTTCCTATCAGTGGGTTTCTTGAAGACAGTGGTTTCAATGGTATTACCGGATATTTTAAGCAAAATATCTAGATGAGCTATACATTGAGACTCAATTTGAATTAATGCCATTGAGTTCAAGGATCTGAAGATCTAAATCATTGCGAGACCCATGCCAGATAATCAAAATGTCATCAATAAAACATCGATACAAGATCAATCTAGATGTCCATAAAGGGTCAGTTAAAATATTTTCAGTTTCAAATTTAAGCATGAAAATATTAGCATAGCTGGGGGTTCCCGAAAAGCCCATCGATGTACCGTTGGCTTGAAGAAAAAATTGGTCTTTCCACTGAAAGTAACTGTGAAATAAACAGAAATGGAGAAGTTCAATTAAAAACACTTTGTTAGCCCTTACATGATCATGCCTCAGTAATGCCCATTCAATAGCCTCAATGCCTTCATTGTGAGGAATGGAAGTGTACAAAGACACAACGTCAATTGTTCACAACCAAATTTCTTCCATTTCAGGAATATTAGTATCACGAAGGACATTCAACAAATGGGTAGTGTCTTGTAGATATGACGGACTAGATTGTACAATCGGCTGGAGGAAAACATCAAGATAATGACCCAAAGGGTCATGTAAGGACCCACACCCGGAGACAATCGGTCTCAACGGGGGATCACAAACATTCTTGTGTATCTTCGGGAGCATATAAAGCCCTGGTCTACGAGGAAAACGAGTGAATAAAAAATCTCTCGTTTTAGTGCTGATCCATTTCATTTCAACAGCATGCAATAGAATGGAATTGAGCAAGGTGGAGAAAGCAGCCGTGGGATCTTCAGCTAACGGTAGATATGTGGTGGAATCCTGAAGCATCAGAGACATTTTTTCCTCATAGTGTGTGCGGTCCATTACGACTAATGCTCCTCCTTTGTCAGCTTTTGTGAAATGTAAAGTGTCATTGCATTGTAAAGATTTCAAAGCCAGTCTCTCACTTTTAGAAAGATTAGAGGGTGCTGTGTTTGCGGATGGATGACTATCAAAATCTTGTTTAACTAAAGTCTCAAACAAGTCTATGGTTTTATGAGAAATTGGAGAAACAAAAGTGCTGCGTGGTTTGAATTCTAAGTATTCATCTTCCTGAGCTGAATCGGGAATCGAAGCTACAGTGGAGAAAAAATAGCGCAACCTTAGCTTTCTGGTGAATTTATATAAAGCAATCTGAGAATCTAAGCTTTTTCCCTGATGCGTAGGAACAAATGAACACCCTTTGTTCAAGACTGAATTTTGTTAATAAGTCAATTGTTTAGAAGAGATATTCACCACTAATGTTTCTTTGTACGGCGCGTTGATCCTGTTTTTGTTAAATCGGTGACCTCTACGGGTTTGGCTAGTGATACAGCTGCTTGCGTGGGAGGTTGATTTGATGCAGGGCTTGTCTCTAAAAAAGAAACTTTGGATGTACTAGGACCAGCAGTGGCAATATCACTCACAGAGGTTAAAATTGCAGTGGGAGCGTGCAGCCGTGATAATTGGGTGTCAGTAACTGATGCTAAACTCTCCTCTGATGAAGTTGTGCCCTGTTTTTGCCAACTCCTTTTCTGGGCATATATTTCGGCCCAAGAATACACCTCGTCTAATTTATAGTCTATTGTATCTCGGCGAAATTTTCTGATCTTACGCTCATGTATCTCTTTGGCATACACGTCAAGTTTCAAGTTGATTTCATCTAAGGTGGTTGACCAACGTCAACTTCCATGTGTGCTACTAAATTGGCCTGAAGGTCTTTAATTTCAGATTCTAAGTCTATTAAAACCTGAGACAATTCCTCAACAATTAATAAAATCAAATCTAAGGAGCACTTATTTAAAATCGCATACCATTTCTCCATACATTTTTTATTCATTTTAAACAGCATAGGCTTAATCGCTAAACGTAATCCCCTAGGGATGCGACTAGCTTTATGATACTGTATGAGGGTCGTAGCATGCAGACGTTGATTTATTTCCCTGCGCATCAGGTACTCTAATTGGTGTATTTGTTGTGGGACCTAACCTGACTTTTAGAAAGTTAGCATTTTCCTGCCGTAACTATTTAGTGACTGCAGCCTGTTCCTGGCAGCTGGACTTTGTTTATTCCTCCCACACATCAACACAATACAGGGATAAGGTCTGCCTGAAAGGGCCATCACTGGCAGGATAGGTGGCTGTTGCTGGGCACAGACTCACTTGCAACTGAAGAGGTTGTGGCCTCCCTTTACACAAAGTACTTGTTACCACTGCATTGTCCAAGCAGCCAGCTTGGAGTCAGGGCAGGGGAGACAGGAAACTTCATGCACTTCAAAGGGAATTCTCTAGAAACTTTTCCTACTTCAAAAAAGGCACAAGGTATAAAAAAGGGCTCTCTGATTCACTCTTCAGTACACTTTCAGGTCCTGCGAAGGACTCATAGGGGACTGCCTGCTAGTGTAGCCTACTGTGTACTTCAGACGACTGCGCTGCTGCACCTGGAAGGGCTGTTTTGCTTCCTGGAGTCTTCCTTGAATCTTTAGAGGACTTCCCTGCTGCTTGAGCCCTGTTCCACTCCTTGAACCCATGATAACATACAGGAGACCGGGACCAACCTGCTTGTCTAGCCGTCCAAGGTGCATCGCCAGTCGGCCTGACTTCACTGGACCTCCTGCTACGTTCAGCAGAAAATCCTGTTTAGTTGGCCTTCACCAAAGGTGTATCTGACCTCAAGGCATTCTCATTGGCTACAGCCTCCAGCTTCATCCCACTAGAGATTTTTGACTTCCAAAAAAACGTGGATATCTCCACCGTGACTTCGTCCTGCCACTTCCTGACAACTACGCCTTCTCCTCGGACACCACCTGCAGCCTTGCCCTCCTAAACTTCTACCTTCTCAGGACATTTGTATCCAAATTTCTTTTAAGTCTGAAGGTAAGCGCCGACTGGGTCTAATCCACTCCTTGTATCAAACTTGTGCTCCACTGTGGTCGGCCTCATCTTTTTTGACTTTGACCGAGTCTCGTTCGACTAGATGTCATTGATGATTTGATCTTTTGAGCGCTAGTTTTTATCTTAAACTTTAACAATTCCTAACTGTGGTTTTACTGATCGGATTTTTGTAATTTAGGTGCCAATGTATTAAAATCGACTCTATTTTTACTACTGTTTTGTGTGCAGCATAAATACTTTACACATTGCCTCTAAGCTAAGCATGACTGCTTTGTGCCACGCTAGCAGAGGTTTAAGCACAGGTTGAATTAGTGACTTTAGTGGTTCACCCTTATGGGGATTGTGGCAGTTGCTTGAGCAGGATTAGCACTACACTCAACCAACAATCAAATTTATCACAAGAAATGATTTCTACCCAAGAAATCCTTTTGAGCAACATTTAGATTTATAAAGACTGGGAAGAAACATACATTTCTGACTTGTACCATGCAGTTTGCATTCAGCTTTTTGATGGCAGTTCATAGCTCACTGTGCTACAATATGATTGTAATTTATGAACTGCACAGTAGTAAAAAGGATCTCTGAACAAAAGTAGCAAATCACTGAGCTATGCACATAAAATACTGCTATGTAATCTGCATGGTGCCATTTTTAGCAGCAGACATATTAAACATCTGCCCTACTTTATGAAGGGTCAAAACAGCCACTAGAAAAATCTCGGATCTTTCTCCAGCAGGAATATTAGTCATCGGGATTATTTTAACACCTTTATTGTTTTCTGTGCTGGATATATAAGGAATTCTGCAGTGGGTGATTTAAAACTGTTGCACTGCTACAAACCCGCCCCCCAGTGACAAACTAGACCCCCACCCTTCCAGCCTCATGCAGAAATGTCTGATACATGGTACGGCCAGTCAAGCTTTGCCCTCCAACACTTATTTTTCTGGACTGGTAATCTTTTTTCTGCATTAGATGTTTCCCGAGAGCAAGAGAGAGAAAACAAACAAATTGGAAAGACAGAGGAAGACAAAGACCAGATCTTTGGGCACCAACAATCATTCTTTTACAAATTAAGCACTGTAAGAATCCCCTGATGTTCCTACACAGAAAGTAAAAAAACTGTATAGGCAGAAATTAAACCTTCCCGTAGAAATACCAAACCTCCTTCCACATATTGGGATTATGTCTGGCTCACAGGCATCCTTCACCCATTAAAGGTTATGACTGGTTCCCGATCCGGACTTCACCTCAGCAGACATCCGCTCACTCCACACGGTTCCCAGGTCCCTCCCCATATCTCAGCCCCTGAAGGAGATTCATCAATTTGTATTGAATTAAAATAATTCAGATGTTGACTAAAGAGCCAAGAAAGCTTCAAGCACTCAGACTGGTTTGCAGATATTCTCCAGCGACCCTGAAATAAGTGTGCCTGTTTGTGAATTAATGCTCTCCCCTTCTGGATCACAACGCCGATAAAAGAAATAACGTCACTGAATGGTGTATTGTATTGGCCCATTGTCAGTTGGGCATCAGTCAAAAGTTTTCACAAGGGGAGAGAGAATGTGTTCTGTCATCGGAAATTAATCAACTCGCCCATCTCTGAGTAAAGCAAGGTATCCATACATTTGGCAGACAGCATAGTCTTATGTTTTAGACAAATTACGCAGTCTACCAAATTCTAAATAAGGCTCGTAAAGTTTTGCACTTTCATCGATTGGTTGTACTTTTTATAGATTACTAAATTTTACTGTATGTGTGTGTAGCTTTTGGGTTTGATCAAACATGTGCACCTGTTAGGATGAGGCAGGTTTGCCCCGGAGGGCAGAAATCTCCTCCCAGACTAATGGTGAAGGCTTGAAATAAAGAGCCAGTGTATTAATCTCAGGTTGCATTAAAAATGCTATTTTTTTGCAGTTTCTGCAGTACCACCCAAGATCGTGTCTGTGCTGGGGTGCCTTTACTTAATCCATCACAGTACAAACATCGCATTCAATTGGGTCCACATAATTCGCACTCTTCCAAGGTAATGGTAGGGATTTTGTTTGCCAATCCCTCTGAATGCTTGCAAATATAGGGGCGGAGGCATGTGAGGACAGCAGACATCCATCCCTGAATTCACATCTGCAAAATGCCACCATCAGAGTCTTTGTGTCTAAAAGAGACATGCCAAAAGGTAAAACAAAATTGTGGCATAGGATGGATGGATGGACATTGTGCAGAGCATACAGCGGTCCCCTGCCCAAGTGCATGCTCCCTTTAGTACACCCAGATGTGATTCACAAAGTAGAAGATTTTTGCTTCGGACCACTTCCACTTTGTGAATCTATACTACCTGGTTTGACAGGGCAGTAATATGTCAATAATTTAGGGAAAAGCTTTGTTACTAGGCCTGGGCGGTAAATTCCGTTCCGCTGGCGGAATTTGGGTAATTTCGCGTTCCGCGGAGAATGCGGAATTGCCAAAAATTCCACGATCCGCGGCTTCGCGGAATTTTTTGCTTGTTCGCACTTTCAAAATGCGCATTCGCAAGATATTTCCCCCCGAGCACGCAAACAGCATTCGCAAACAGGAAATAAGCATCGCGAACGGGCGGATCTAGCAATTCCACGTGTTCGCGGAACTCTGCGTGCGCGTGGAAATTTTTTACTGTTTCGCGAAGCTTTGCGTAGCGCGACTACTTACATTCCGACCACCCCTAATTGTTACATGTCATTGTGATTCGGAATGAAGGGAGAGCCTCTTTCATGACGCATTATTGGTCAAGATTATTACAGAATGCCCATTATCTTTGTAAAACAATATAGGATTAACCTTATAGCCTCAGAAGGGTGTTTTCAAACACTGTAATACTTACACTTATGCAGGTAATTTATGTTTTTACATATGGTTCTCTCTAGACATGCAGATACATTAATCTCAGAGTGTCAAATATCACAGTCAGAGAGACATTTAAATTTCCAACAATATAGAGATACATCTTTTCACTACCAATAAGGATCACTATAAAAGTTCAAACAAACGTATTTAAAGTGGCACTACTGTTGTGAGACTTGAAGAACCCTAAATCAAATCTCTGGGACAACCATAACGAAAAGGTACATTTTCTCCATAGGCCCCCTCCAGCTGTGAGCAATAGTAGACTACTTAATCCCTTGATGGATTTCCTGGTTCAGGTAATAGAATAAGCTCAGCTTGACACCTCTGTGGTAGCACTTGCCTGTTATCTACAACCTAAATCTAGTAGCATCCCTCTGTCAAGATATGCACCAGCCATTAACTCTTTCCATGAAGAACGTTTTGCCTCATCTGCAGACCCCACCTGTCAGAAGAATAACCTAGTCTACTTATGGAAGCATCTCAGTGTAGGGACAGTACCACCTTGGCTAAGCAGGTTATGTCTCCCACTCTGGTGCCTATGTCAGCTCTCCCTCCCTAACCTAAGGTCAGTTCTGTCCACAAGGCGAAGAGCAAGCTGAGACAGCTGACAGCTGCCCTTCCACTCACATGTGAATGCTCACATACAATGCCTTCTGTGACAATGAGTCACCTATGAGTTCCTGTCAATGATGTCTGTGAAAGCGCTGGCGACACCTAAAGTACAGTCTTTACACTGGTGCGGCCAGTTAGAGCAGGTAACCCCTGGCCTACTCATCATTCTACTGCAGATGGCACCAAACTCCTACCTTTATGCCTTTGGGTCCCGATACCCAAACCTGAGGGCCCGTACCCTCAGAAGTACGGGGTAACCTAGGTGATATTACACAATAGTTCCCTTACCAACTGTTGTAGTTCACTGCCAAGGATGCAATCTATAGTTAGGCGACAAATACACAGCTACCTACCTCTGGACAGCTCCTGCCACTCTTAGGAGACCATGGCCATAGGGCGGGCAAACGTCCCACCTTGGACATTCCTTACACTACAAAAATCCCACTTCAGATACTGTTCTGGGATGACCAGCCCTTCAACCCCCAAGGCCCAGCAGGCACAGGTATTCAGCAGATCGGCAGTTTAGGAACCTGTACTCCCTTCACTGTGACTCTCTGGAAGTACTTCCTAGAACTCTCAGTGTTCACCAGCATACCTTCTGTGTCCACCTCCCAACTAAAGTATGCTAAGGCATGTTCTACCCTCTTGTCCTCCCTGTAGTGCTAAGCTAGCCATCCCTGCAGACTGCCCACAATTGAGAGCATTCCCAGGGTATACAGAATCTGACTTCTTGTGCCATGTCTGATGACTGTCAATGCACCTGCCCTGATTTAGAATTTTGTTTACACACCATTAAGAAGTCAGCAAGTTGGAGTGGTAACACAAGTTCAAAAGGGAAGGGGTCTCCTTTGGACCGCTTCCTTATTGTGAATACAGAGGACTGTGGCGGCAATGTGGGTCTTTGCGATGGGTTCAATTCATGCAGCAGTGCTGATACATCAGTACTGCTTGGGGATGTTACGCTCAGCAAAGAAGACATGTTGGTTCTGCTCGGGAATGCGTAGCTCAGCAGAAAAGATGCGTTGGTTTCACTGGCAAGCACCTTAGGCCTACTTTCAAGCATCCAGGGTTGAGCATGGCAGGGTAGGCTCACAGATGGCAAAGTCCAAGTGCAGGTGCAACTTTATTGGAAGCCTGTTCTGTCCCTGAGGCTTCTGATCAGGAGGTCAGCCAACTAGCCCTTGGAGTCACGCTGGGTTCAAGGTTCAAGAGATGCAGGTCTAGTCCCTCTCCCCAGGCAACTACGGAGCGCAGTGAGCGGTGAGTTGGAGCAGCATCATCCCTTGACAACTGCGTGACTAAAAGGAGATGATCCCTCTCCTACCCCAGTTTCAGAATTAATTTAGGTCAATAATTTGCGCCGCAATATCCCCCCTATGGGTATCTTGGCACCGATTTTTGCTGCATCTGCATCTCAAAGCCAGGTTGTTAGTTGCTTTCTGAAGACTTCCAGGGAGGGTGCTGTTCAGAGGGTGCACGGGGTGGGCATTGCAGGCTGAGCCTGATTCCAGATGAATCAGGGAAATCCCTGAGTGTGTATACAAGGAGTGGCAAGTAAGGTGACCGCATGAAACTCTATCATCACTCACCTAGCATTGCTTAGGAACAAGGTGTGGAGAGGTTGAGTTGCAGGATCTTAGTCCTGAAGAAGGCCAGTAGACCCACATGGGCAAAAATAATGCAGAAACATGTTGACATCAGATGAGATGATGTGGCACTAATCTCCCCAAATCATCATAGGATATTTGTTTTATTCTTACCCAGGGGGTCCAGTGTGTGTTTTTCCAAACTATACCAAAACAACCTGTGCTCCATACAAAGCGTAGGTCTGCGATGGGGTATTGTAGCATGCCCAATGATGAAACATGTGGTGGACGTGGCCCTTCTTGGGGGATTTCCCTAAAAGTTGTGTATTTTTCTCCTGGTTTTTGTCGACTCTCTTTTCGTGGTCTTAGGACACTAGACGCTTTTCCACTGTAGTGCCATGTGAAAGCGCATGCACTCTTCCTACACATGCCAGGAAAGGGTGCTTGATTGATGGGTTTAGGTTTTGTACCTGTGGGTGCCCTGTAAAAAGGTAAACAACATGCCCGGGTTGGTACTACACTGGCTAGTAGTGGGATGCAGCTCAGATGGTGCCATCCAAGGTAATAACCTGTCAAGCGTGTATTGTGCCCAGGTTGGCCTTTCTCACTCAGTAGCCAACCCTGAGTGGGCCTTACGCTATCACCAGTACACCCCTAGGGTAAGTCCTGAGGGGTGCATAACATGGGAGGTGAGCGGCCAGGTAGGTACACTTGTGTGTTCTCTGCCCGGGGAGGTAAGAACCCCCATGTGGGCTTTCCCTACCTAGAGAGGTCAGGTCTTGCCTTGGGACACCTTCTAGATTTTGCTGATTCGCTCATTGTGTACCTTGGGCTCTGGGCACTTTCCCACTGTAAATGCAATGTGAAAGTGTGTGCACGCTTCCTACGCGTTAGGAAGCAGTACTGACGTGGTGTTCTTAAACATGCCAGGTCTGCCACTGCAGACCTGGGTGTGTGCTCACTTGTTATTGTTAATGTTATTGTTATTGTTATATTGGATTTATATCGCGCCCAATCACCTGCAGGTCTCTAGGCGCTCGGAAATCGATGGTGACAACAATAAACTAGGCAACACAGGATGAAAGGCACTCTCTGGTCTAAATTACACACAGGATTCTTTTAAACAACAATGGGGCATATGCATCAACTTTAGCATTTGCGATTCCTTATTAGCGAAAAATAAGGAATCGCTAATAAGGAATAGCAAAAGGCTATGCATGTAGGAATCGCTATTCAAATAGCGATTCCTTCACATTCCTTATTACCGAATCGGTAATACCGAATCGGTAATAAGGAATACCTACCCATTCATTCCTATGGGCTTGGAGGCCCATAGGAATGAATGTAAAGCCATTCTGTATAAGCGATTCGGTATTACCGAATCGCTAATAGCTGGAGCACTTTCAAGGGTGCCAGGGTGTCAAAAGGACACCCTGTTGCACCCCTGAAAATGATATGTGCACATATGTTGCACACACACATGCTCTAAGGGCATGTGTGTGCGCAACATGACACTTTGAAAAATGCACCAAAGTGCATTTTTCAAAGTTTTTGCAAATTACCATGCAGTTTATCTTCATGGTAATTTGCTCCCCTGATTAGCGAATTCGCTAATTTTTTAACTTTGATGCATTGCATTTAAGGAATCTCACTTTGGGATTCCTTCAATGCAAGAGCTTCTTAAGGAATCGGTATTTAAGGAATCCCTATTTAAAGAATCGCTATTTAAGGATTCCTTAAATACCGATTTCTGCTTTTGGGTTGATGCATTGGGATTGGGTATTTTTTACTTAATACCGGGAGCTAATAAGGATTCGGTATTTTACCGACTGGATTTGGGCTTGATGCATAAGGGTGAATGTTTTTAGTATCCTTCTAAACCGCAGGAGGTTCCCCTCCTTGCGCAGCACCTCAGGCAGCGTGTTCCATAGCTGAGGAACTAACACAGAGAAGGCTCTACCTCCCTTAGTTAATAATTTGTAACGGGGGCAGACCAATAGCTGAGAATCTGAGGATCTAAGTGTTCTCACTGGGCTGTACACCTCCAAACGATCTGCAATGTAGGCTGGTGCCTGACCGTAAATTGCCTTATGAGCCGTGCATAAGTTCTTAAATTCCACTCGCTCTTTAATGGGGAGCCAGTGCAGGCTATGTAGCAGGGGGGAGGCCTTGGTTCTCCTTGGGAGTCTAAAAATAAGTCGTGCGGCGTCATTCATCACAACCTGCAGTCTGTTAGTCAGAGTTTTAGGTAGGCCGAGATATAGAGCGTTTCCATAGTCTATCCTTGAAATGACAGTTGCTGCTACGATTGAGCGCATCATTGATTGGGAGAGGACAGGGGTTAGCTTCCGCAGCTGCCGAATGATATTTGTACAGCTACCCACCACAGAGGAAATTTGACTGGACATTGAAAGGTCACAATCCAGTTTGATCCCCAAGCTCTTTACATTCGTACTTGATTTTGGGGCGGCGCCTAACTCCGCTGGCCAGTAGAGGTCACTCCAAGGTGAGGCGGTGGATGGAATCACCAATACCTCGGTCTTATCTGGATTAATCTTCAGCAGATTTCAGTCATCCATTGTACAGTGTACCTCAAGATGTTCTGAGCGTTGAGTTGTGCGGTCCTTGTATTGTCGACACTCAGCAACAGCTGCGTGTCATCCGCATAGTTAAAGACTCTACAGCTCCTGCTGGCCAGAGATGCAATCAGAGGTTGTAGGTAGAGATTAAATAGGAGTGGGGACAGGGCAGAGCCCTGTGGCACCCCACATTCCAAGGTCCCCACCTCAGATGTTTCATCCCCCAGTTGTATCCTTTGTGTCCTTCCCAAAAGGAAGGATTGCAACCACTTAAAGGCCAAGCCTTTGATCCCAAAGTCATTCAATCTCTCCAAAAGTAAGGCATGACTGACCGTATCGAACGCCGCTGATAGATCTAACAAAATCAGGGCGCTCGGTTTCTTACAGTCAGCCATGCCTCTTAATTCATCCAGCACCGAGAGCATCACCAACTCGGTGCTGTGATGAGCTCGGAACCCTGCCTGACGCTCATGGAGTAGATGGTGAGACTCCAGATACAGGGACAGGGACTTTAATACATGTTGTTCCAATATTTTTGAGAGGAAAGGCAGCTGGGAAATAGGCCTGTAGTTCTTCAATACAGCAGGATCCGCACCAGATTTCTTCAGCAGAGGCCTTACACGTGCCTCCTTGAATTCCGCCGGTAGATACCCTATTTCCAAAGATCTATTGAGGAGGGAGATAATACATTCCTCCAATAAGGGACGAGCTACACGAAAGACACTGGGTGGGCATGGATCTGCTGGAGAGCCAGATTTAATTCCTCCCATCAATTTCTCCAGACTCAACGTATCCAGCTCTGGAAATGCTGTAATAGTGCAGTCGGCTGAATTATACGGGACCGGAGTTGTGGCAGTCCCATTTACCATCCCACTCTTTATTTCCATAATAATGGTCTTAACTTTTTCTAAATAGTACACCTGAAAGGAATTACAATTTATAAGGGACTTGGAGTTTTCAGGTTTTTTACTTAACTCTGACAGAATTTTAAACGTCTCTTTCTGGACATTGGTTGCCTTACTTAGGCGGGACTCATAATGTTCTGCTTTAGCTAGGACAATAAGCTTTTTATATAAGTTAAGGGAGGCTTTATAGATATTCCTAGCTGTAACTTGCTTAGTTTTCCTCCAGCCTCTTTCCAGGGCTCTGAGCTTTCTTTTATGCTCCCTTAATGATGGCGTAAACCAGGGGGCCCCTTTACCAGGTCCCCTTATCAACTGAGATCTTACTGGCGCTATCTGGTCGATAGCCTGAACCAAGCTCCGTGTTAGATCCGTGTATTCTCGGTCAAGACTACGTTCCAGATCCGAGGACTGGTTCATTAGCGGTAGCACCTTGGTCAGAGCTATAACACCTATAGTGTTTTGCATATGTGACCAGCCTGCCATTGTAGGCCGTTGGGTGTGCGCTTGCGCCTTTAATGATTTCAAACATGTGTCAAACCTGCCATTGCAGGTCTATGTGTGCGCAATTGCACTTACGCTCAGATGGGCCTTTCCAAACCACTGGCCCACTCTGGGGGTACCTTTCACTACCACTAGAGCACCCCTAGGGTAAGTCTTCAGGGGTGAAGCAGGTGTTAGGTGAAAGGCAAGGCAGGTTCACATGTTTGTGTCCTGCCCAGGTAGTGAAGAATACCCATGTGTGTGTTCACTAGATGTGAGGTTTGCTCATCCTGTAGATTAGCATGGTGCAATGAGTGCAATTACTTCAGACTGAAATAGTAGATTGCAGTGGAGCAGCCTCATCATGTTTCCTATAATTTGAATCACAATAGCAAACACTCTCCAGTGGTAAAGGTGGTTTTGTCATTAAGAGCATAGAAATGGCACCGGCAGGAAGTGGGCATTTCTCTGCTCTGAAACTCTTTGTGTGCCTTTTAATTTAACTCCAGTCCACATTGGAGGTTGGGGGAGCACATCTGTGAATTCCCCAGCAACAGCTATATAACTTGGGCCTGCAAGTGGAAGAGACCTCTGCCATTCGAGGGCCTAGTTGGATAGGTTGGAGGGAGAGGATTTGACACTTGGCCTTTGGGAGCCAGATCATGGCCCCACTAAAAATCAAGATCAGCATTCCACGGCCTCATGGCAGACAGGGCTGAAATTTAGGGGAGACATCTGAGGTTCAATGGGAAACCCTCTGAACCACCCCCAACTTCAAAGGCACACTACAGTATAATTACTGGTGCCATACTTCAGCATTGTAGATATACACTTGTGGGGATGTAGGACCAGAGAACCTGAACAGTGTGGTGCACACTTCCAGAGGAATATGTTGTGTACAAGGAAGATTATTGCCATTGAAAGGAACCCTGTGCCCTTCCTGAATAGTGGCTAGCCTGGGCTGACTACCTGCTGCTGTGTGGCACCCTTAAGTGTGTTCTCCAAGGGCTTGTTGGCTTGCTGTTTGTTCTCTTGTGGAGGTCTCAGGGACATTAAAGACCGCCGTGAGAGACCTCCATCAACTACCTGTGACATCTGGAGAGCAGAGACTTGATAAGTGCCCACATCGTCTGGTGGATCCCAACTGGTAGCGTGTCATGAGCTTGAAATCAAGGGCTGTGCCTGGAGGCTGAATTGCTTGGTGCCGAGCCCCAAAAGCAGTGCCCGCATCAAAGGAGTGGGCCCCCTGCATCGTGAGGATCTTAACACACCTAAGCATCTAGTTGGTGGTGAGCGGATTCACGGTTGCGGGATCCAGCATGGTCAACTTCATTGATTATGCTGCATCTCTCTCGTGCGACACGCTGACTACATGCTCATTGCTTGAGGTGTCCGATTCACAGGGTGTGACACTTGGAGGTGAGGGCAAACCCATAGTAGTGCCTCATTCTAACTTGTGTGGCATTGCATGTGTGTGTGTGTGACCAAAATTGTCTGGCGCGACTCATATCATGCATACCAGACATTGTGCCTCATTTCCATGAAGGCACAAACTGTGCAATTCTTCATTGTGTGTGACCAGAATTTTCTGGTGCAACTCGTATCATTGCCCGCCAGACGTTCTGCCTCATTTCCAGGGAGGCACGGAATTTGCAACTCTTCATTATGTGTGACCGGAATTGACTGGTTCAACTCATATCATCGTGCACCAGACGTTGTGCCTCATTTCTAGGGAGGCAGGGGCTTTGCAACTGTTCATTGTGTGACCGAAACAGTCTGGTGCAACTCGTATCACTGCATGCCAGATGTTCAGCGTCATTTTCAGGGAGGCACACAATTTACAACTCTTCGTTGTGTGAGACCAGCATTGTCTGGCGCAGGGTGTATCATTGCACACCGGACAATGTGCTCAGATAGCCTTGGTGTGAATCTGATTGACGTGTGCCTAATGGGGTGTGTCTCTCTTCCAAGAGGCTCCCCTGGTTCATTCCCCCTGCAACAATTGTTCCTTTGGGGCCCTCAGTGCGGTGGACCATCTGCCCTCTCCTCACCAGGCCCCCGACTACATCATGGTGCCAGGTAGTATTGCCCGGAACGAGCATGGGCAGGGAGAATGATTCACTGGGCCAAAGAAACATTTCAGAGAGTGATCGGCAGCGGAGTAAGAGACTGCATGACTCCCCCGTGCTTCGCAGAACTGGACTAGTGCCAAAAGGCATTTTGTGGAACCCTCTTTGAGTGACCGACTACCGCCCTCAGCCTGCTTCTGCTCCCCATCCTGTTGTTGAACTTCCCAAGTGGTGGCTAATTCCCCCTGTGATGATTACCTCCTAATTAACTCTGCTATCTAACTTTGCTTCCTTCCAGGGGACCCGTTCTAAGTGTGACTTCGGGGTTATCTCTAACCTGTGGGTGTAGGGTAGTCGTAGTGAGTTACAGGGTGGTGGGAGGCTTGGGCCACAGGTCTGCAGGGTGTTACTTATTGACCTACTGGATATCGTCGGCACCACATTACGGTGCTGTGTGCATCTGTGTGGGAGTGCGTTCCCTATGAACCTACCTGATATTCATTGCACTACCCCACCCAGCAGTGCTTCTTGTCATGTTGATTTCTTGCCAACAGTTTACTACATCTGACATTGGGTTTACCTGTGCAGCCTTGGCCCACGGTGCTGCTTAAAAGTGTTGTAACTCTTTGTATGTGCATATTTCTGATTTTGTTGTGATCTGAGGTGCACCCTATAAATGTATGATGCTGCATTATAATGATTGTTATGATGTGTCTAGGTTTGACAATGTTTTGCACCGCATAAGGGTGCTGGAGGTTAAAGTAGGATCGCCTCCAAGTGTACTTACTACTAATGGCAATTTACCATGGTTGGGCTTAGTACTGCCTGCAGTATTTCCAAGTGTGATTCATGCCCAGAGACACATGATACTCATGTGGTGTTAATTAATGTGTGTGTTATATATAGACTTTATTTACATACATCACATGTGAAGTCTCTTTTATGATCCTCAGTGTATTTATTGTGTGGAAGTGCTGTGCCAATGCTTTACACGTTGCCTATGTGGTGAACCTGACTGCTCAGTGCCAAGCTACACAAGGGGGAGCGCAGGTTATACAATGAGTGTATTCACCCACCTCTGACAAGAGTGGTAGGTTCTGCCTGTCTGGGGCATCACCTCAGCCAACCAGAAAGTGCCAGTTCCAACAGCATGCCACTACTAGTGGGTGAGGGCAATTTTAAAACCTTCTTTCATTTCCCATAGAGGGTAGTATCTCATCTAGAATACCTCCTCTTACCTTTTTTGTGTTTGTTAGTTTACTTGTCAGGGCGTACGAAAGAGGAGGGGCTCCTCTCACCCCTTATCTTGTGTGTTTTGAGTCCCCTTTTTAGGTCGAGCCGAGACAGCGCATGCGCTGTCAGGATGACCTGTAGTAGGGGTAAAAACTTGAAAAGGACTTATGTCCCGCCTTCTGCCTTCCCATTCGTTAAATCCATCAGTGGCTCTTCTTTGCTGCTTGCTAAATGGTTAAAACAGCGATACCTCACTTCCGTTTTTTGTACGAGCAGCACCGACCAACTACAGTTACCTTCCACTTCCATTCTTTTTCCGGAGTACTCTTTTTCCTGTTTCTAGAGCATCAGCCACTTAGCTTTTTGCCCGTCACATCGCGTACTACTGCTTACATTTGCTCTGAGCGCTTGGTGCTGCAATCACATTCCCTGTTTATGGAAAGTGCGTGACTGGGTGTTTACACTACAGGACTGGTTTGGTGCTATTTGTGACTCACACGTCTGCCGTCTGCGTGTTTTACAGCCATCAGCTTTGCATGTGTAGGTGCCAAACTGTGCGGCAGCCTCAGGGCCCTGCCTTGGCACTGGACCGTGGGTTCTTCCTGGGCACCTCAACCATAGCCCCGGCAGCGGGGAGGGTGGCATCTCCATGGCCACAGAACAGGTTGGCTGGGAGGTGTAGAATCTTGTCTGCTCTGTGTGTGCTGTGTGTGTGTGCGTGTCTGCGTGTGTACGTGCGTGTGTTTGTGTGTGTGCATGCATGTGTGTGTGTTGTATGAGTGTGTGTGTACAGCACATGCTTTCAGTTTTGGGGGACCGGTGTGATGAATCCCACTGCTCAGCTACAGGCGGATTTATGGACATGTTCAAAGTCCTCGGGTGAATGCCCCCATGGGCTGCTGCTGCCCTGTTTGCTCTCAATGTATTCCAGCCAGAAGGGACTGTGCTTTCCCTTGGGAGACGCTTCCCTGTAGGAGCATTGATGAGCCTGCCCTTCCGAGGAAAGCCTGGACTCGTGTGAATACCGGTGCAGTCACCTGCCCCCGGGCAGAGAACTGAGGCCACACAGCGCTCTCAGCCCTGCCTTGACAAAGGAGAGATCGCTGACCTCAGTGTGCAGGGTACCCTGCTCTGATGTAAGGAACCTCCGTCCGCCTCTGCCCTGACCTGTACTGCTGCCTGACCCTGTGTGGAGAGATGTCCTGCACTGTTCTCTACCCTACTGTAGGGACGAGAAACATCCACTGTTATCTGCTGTTTAGTAGGGAAGAGCCCCTTATGTGCGGTCTGCACTGGTGTGTTGAAAGGGAACCTCTGCTGTAGCTAGACAACCTTCGGCTCATTCTACCCTGCAGGGTGAAAGATAACCTCAATTTTTCTTGGGCCGAGCCTCTTATTGTGGACAGCAAATCTGTTTACTCACTAAACTTGCTATGAAATGTAACTGGATGTGAGTATATTTGTCTTTCTAAAGTTTTCCTGCAGGCCATTTTGAGCCCAGATAACAAATCTGTTTCATTATCACAGGTAATTGCCCTTGATTTCACATTATCAGTTTGAGTTAAACATGTTCATTATAATATTGAACATAGAGCTCCGTAATCAACCTGTGCATTTCCTGACTAACATATTTTTTAATTTGGTGGCAGGTATGCACAATTCTTCACTGTATGGTAACGTGCAAATTACTGTTTGCATACATTATTTACATTTGGGTTTTGTTTCCAAAACATCGACTCCTTGGATTTAAGACATGTAATCCACATAAGTATGCATTCATTGTATACATGCATATCATACATACGCTTAAATTCATATACCAATATAGCACCTATTGTAACTCTGCTCAGACAGCAAAATGACTATTCCTTTTTGTGAGTGCATAAGAGTGTGAAATTACTTTCTGTGATGTTACTCTGTGCAGATTTATTATGCATTGATAATGCTTTTAACCCCAGCACTGTTTATATGTGCCCTGGCCTTTTCGGAAAGCTTTTTGGTGATAGTGAAAAATGCTGTCGACCTACTGACTAATTTGCATGCTTTGCCCGTACATCTCATGCTCTCAATTCGTTTTTTGTTTCGTGACTTAAATTATCACTGTTTCTTCTCCACCTCCCACCAGCCCTCCCGTACCTCTTTCTTCTCCTTTTCTCATCTGCCCCCTCTCTTTTTGTTTTAACCTATCCCTAATCCCTCCCTTTTTCCTTTTCCCTTCCACCCTTTCTCCTCCCTTTTTCTCCTCCCCCCACCCTATCGTCCCTGTTTCCTCTCCATTGTTCATTCTCCCTGTCTCTGTTTCTTCCTTCCCGTTCGCCACTCCCACCCGATTGCCAAAGTCAAAAGCTCGCCCATGGGCGAGACCTATTGGCTATGCCAATGCTTGTTATACTCTGGTGCCCTGGTTCATGAAGGTGATGGATGCTTCCAGACAGTGTCTTTGAAGTGCATAGATGCCCTGCCTTCCATGCCCCTGCTCCAAGCTGGCTAAAGTGACAAAGGCCCTTTTTTTGTGGAGAAAGGACAAGGCGTAGAGTGAGGCCTGGCCCAGCGTCTCCCTCCCATTCTGCTAGTGATGGCCCTACTAGTCACACCTAGGCTCCCATTGTGTGTGGCTGTCTAGAAGGAATACACAAAGCCCAATTGCCACCTGAAACCAGTTGTGTGACCAGAGACAGGCTGCAAGCACCAAATGGCGAAGGCAACAAAATGCAAACTTTCTAAAAGTGGCATTTTCAGAATTGTAATTTTAAAGTGACTTCATCATAAGCTATGATTTTAAATTAGGATTTCAGAGATACCAAACATGAACCAGTTATCTCTTCACATTTGGAAATTATACATGTAAAATGTATTAAGGCAACTCCAATGTTACCCAATATGAGAAATATGCCTTGCAGTAGTAAAAATGAATTTGAGAGTTTTTCACTACTAGGACATGTAAAACTTAATAGTACATGTCCTAGTTTTTAAATATATTGCACCCTGCCCTCTGAGCAGTCCAGGGCCTATCCTAGGGATTACGTATGTGTATTAAAGTTTGGACCTTGCAAAAGGTTTATTTTTGCCAGGTCAAAATGGCAGTTTAAACTGCACACAAAGGTTCTTCATTAGCAGGCCTGAGACATATTTAAAAGGCTACTTAAGTGGGTGGCACAATCAGTGCTACAGACCCATTAGAAGCATTTAATGTACAGGCCCTGGGTACCTACTAGGGACTTACATGTAAATTAAGTATGCCACTTGAGTATTAGCCAATATTACCATGAGTTAAGGAGGGAGCATAAGCACTTTAGCACTGATTAGCAGTGGTAAAGTGCACAGAGTCTTAAGGCCAGCAAAAACAGATTGAACAAAAAGTGGATGGTAAAGGCAACAAAACTGGAGAAGACCCTGCAGAGAGGGCTCGGTCCAACAACCTTTGACCTCGAAACACAGTAAATAATTGGTTAACCTATGCCATAGCACATTTGTGCAGAAAGAGGTCAGGGGCAGAAATGCCTGATATTTCCAGTGGGCAGTTTACGCAACCTGTTTAACCAATTCCAAAAACAAGGTATCAAGATGGCTTCTACTGCCCTGGAGTACTCTGCACAGATGCTGCAGCACACAAATGTCAAAGTAAATCTCGTTTAACATGCCTACAAGCTGTTTTTTAACATGAGCTAAGTTGTGTCGTGTAGCCCACGAGCCGCAGTGCAGAATGGGTACACCCCAAACTGGTTTAGACATGCACGTCCCCACACAGTGACAGTAATCTGATTTCCCCAGTAGAAAACATGTGTTTTGCAGACCCCTTTAGGGACAAAATGCTTTTAGGGCCACTGGGCTGCTAGCTGATCTTCACCAGGAAGCCAGTGGAGATTAATCACTGGACAGTTTCCCATGGCTATCATGGAATGTGAGTAAAAGAAGAGTGAACAGGTAAATCAGATGTGCACCACAGAGGGATGACAGGAAGTCTTAGAGTAGCATGGTTGAAGTAAGCAGAGATTTTGATTAAATGCTTACCTTTGATGGGGGCGTGCTCCAACCTAGGCTGACTCATTTCACTCCAAGAGGTGACATGGGCCCGCTATCAGCCTAGTGGTGTTTCCTGGGGTGTGAAGGGGAGTTGCCTCACCAAAATGCATTCCCTTGGTGGAATAATGAGATCTAGAGTGTGTGACACTGGGGTTTCTCATTGGCAGAGGTATGCACTTTGCCCAAGCAAGAACCACCACTCTCGTCAGGGTAAGCTAGATGCACACTAAATTATAACCTGTGCTCAACCTCCAGTTACTTGGCACAGAACCGTCGGGATTATCTAAAGAGGCAATGTGCAAAGTATTTGTGCAACACACACTAACATAGTAACACAATTAAAACACCTCAAAGATACTCCACACAAGTTTAGAAGAATAGATTATATTATTGTTTAGTGAATCAAGACCAAAACAACAAAAGCCCCAAAATAAGTAGAACCACAGTTATGAATTTTTAAAGATTAAATCAAAACGTAGTGCTTAGAAGCAAATAGCACTTAGGGGTTACTTGAGGTTGTGCTGGATTGGGGTAAATCCCAAATTCAGGCTGACCACAATGGAGGGCAGGCCAGCTACAAGACTCAAACAGGTCCCTATGAAACAGTACATTGGATGGAGGAAGTGTCGACAGCGAAGACTCAATGCATCGGTTCCGATTCGCACGTGCAATGGCGGCTTCTTCAACGAACCCCTTTATGATGCACGCACTGCATCGCTGATGAGCTGCGCTGTCTGTCATCCTTGAGCCACACAGTCCGTCGAAGCAATGTCATCGATCTGCTCCTGCGTTGATGTTGAAGGGGAATGCATTGGTTCTGATTGGCGCAAAGTCGTCACTGTCTCAATTTTGATGGTTCTGTACAGGAGAAGTCACCGTTCTAGGGCCTGGGACAGGATTGACCACACTTGACAGGACAGGACTCACAAAGGGCAGAGTCAAAGAGCTGTTGCTGGGTTGAAGGAAGTCTTTGATGGCCCTGAGACTGTAGAGCAAGGAGCAAGCCAGCAAGCCCTTGGAGCCACTCTGGGTTCTAATGAGATGGGTCCAGTCCTTGTCCTCAACAGGGAAGAGATCAGCAGGCAGCAGGGCAGCACAGAAAAAGAAGAACAGCACTTCTTCCAGAGCAGCAGTCAAGCAGAGTGGCAATCCTTGTAGCAGAACAGTCTTTACTCCTGGCAGAGTTCTTCCCATGTCCAGTAGTGTGCCTTCTTGACAGGATCAGAGCCCCAGTACTTATACCTAAATGCACCTTTGAAGTGGGGATGACTTCAAAGCAAGACTGTGAAGTGCACAGGTCCCCCTTTCTTCCCAGCCCTGGCCCCAGACTATCAGTAGGGGGCAATCAGCCCTTTGTGTGGGAAACAGGACACTGTATGGGTGTAAATGACAGCTCACCCCTCTCTTCCTGCCCAGGGAGAGCTATCAGAATGCAGATGAATGCAGATGAGTTCTCTGTCACATCCACCCTTTCTGTGCTTGTGGCTGTCTAGAGGGAATGCACAAAGTGTAGTTGTCACCCACCCCAGATGTGCATTGGAGACAGACTGCAAGGTACACAGAGGAGTAAGAGCAGAGTGATGCCTACTTTCTAAAAGTGGCATTTCTAAAATAGTTATGTTAAATCCAACTATACCATTAAAGAAGTTTTATCATTACCATTCCAAAGACATAAAACATGATGCAGCTACTCTTTTCTGATCAGGAATTACAGCTTAAAAGTGTATTAAGGAATTCCCAATGCTAGCCTATGAGAAGAGTAGCCCTCATGATAGTAAAAAATGAATTTAGCTTTTTGTCACTACCAGTACATGTAAAGTTAAAAGTGCATGCCGTGCCTTTTAGTTACACAGCACCCTACCCATCAGGGCTACCTAGGGCCTACCTTAGGGGTGACCTATGTGTAATAAAAGGGGAGTTTAAGGCTTGGCAAGTGGTTAAATGCCAAGCCAAAGTGGCAGCAAACTGCACACACAGGCCTTGCAATGGCAGGCCGGAAACAGGTTTGAACGGCTACTTGTATGGGAGGCACATACAGTGTTGCAGGCCAGTTAGTAGTATCTAATTTACAGGCACTGTGTATATGGTATACCACTGTACAAGGGACTTGCAAGTAAACTAAATATGCCAATCATGTATTCACCAATGTCACCATGTTTAGGGTAGAAGTGCATACACTTTAGCACTCATCAGCAGTGGTAAAGCGCACAGAGTCCTAAAGCAAATAAAAAGATATAGGAAAAAGAGGAGGTAAGCAGACAAATGTTTTGGGGGAAGACCACCATAAGGACGACAGTTCTAGCACAGGGGTATTAGGGCTCTCTGCCTTCTGGATAGTGTTACATCAAGTCAAAGAACGTATTACAAAAGTAAGACAGGTCCTAGCATGTGGGATTGGTTAGTGTACTCACCAACCACTGCTCCTTTTCGGTGCTCACAACACCTCAGAACACATCCATGACTGCCAGGGAAAGGAATGGGGCCTAGCATGCTTTTCCATTAATCCAAACTTTGGGAATGTTTCTCAAGGAGAAGATTACTTGGTCTTCTGAGGTAAAGAGAGACAGTTAACCCACTTAATCAGTGGAATGGACTGCAGCTGGACCCTGGAAAAAGAGGATGCTTTACCTTTACTTGCTCTGCTGTCTGTGCTCTGGTCCCCTGTAAGCTGTTCTTTGCAGCGTGGGGACTTTGAGAGTGACCAGGAAGAACAACTTCAGCAACCAAAGAATAATGGATATAAAAAAAAAGATTCAGCTTCTGTAGAACGGGGATGAGGTGTCATGGTCATTTGAGAAAGACGTGACAGTAGCTTTTGGTGACTTTAGCGAAATAATAGAATCCAGGTGTAAGGTATCATAAAGCCTTGCAAGCGTAGCATTTTGACCACGTTCCACTAAAGGATTCTCAATTAATGAAAAGGTTTTAATGTCTGAAGTCAGAAAGTGGAAGAGAGGAAGGCATCAACCTGGTGATAGCAATGGAATGTCTTTGGTAGCTATGATTTCTTACTTGCCCACTCAAAGCTTTTGGCACCAACACTGAAGGCTTCAGAGGGACCTTGTTTCTAGTATATCTGATCTCATAGAGTCCTTTCGGACACAATATTCTGTCTTGCCTGCTGATAGAGAATGAACTCCAGAAAGGAGTTTAAGGGGGACAGTGTAAGTTTGGTAGAAGAGGGATAACTGTCACCCCATTTAGAGGTAAGAGATTCTGTGGGTGAAGACTAAGCTGGGTTCAGCAGTAGAGACCCTTTGCATATCACCCTGTCTGCTATAGCCCTCTAAATTATCTTCACAGCTTAAGGATACAAAGGTCTGCACCTAACTTTTGGATTTTTTTGCTACAGTGCTTACAGCATCCAGGAAGTATGTGAGTTGCATATCTCATGCTTGTGAATTCCTTTTAGTTCATGTTTTAGAGGCATTCATGTGCTTCTTACCTCATTCTACCTCCCAGTGCTCCATGGCCGAACTTGTTGTACATGTGAAATTTCCCAGGTACTAATTCTGTCAATTCTTATTTACTTAAAATAATGCTCTGTTCCAGGAAGATGAACCACGGAGATGATCAGATGCAGAGAAAGGACTTGCGCTATCATCTTTCAAGTCTCACAGAAGCCCAAAAGCACTAGTCAAGTGAGATATACTGGAATCAGATGTTGTAGTCAACCTGAACCTCATGGGCCAAACAGCAGCACCATAGCATCCTTAGAACCATATGAAACATGTCAGAACTCTTCACCCTGAGGATACTACAGAGATCAGGAGATGTAACTTAAAAAAAAGAAAAGTTAATCCACCTCAGCTCCTTTCAGGAACATTTTGGGGTGATCCATCAAACAGAGAAAAACGGGGCAGGGTCCTAAAACGCTCTTCCCCATTCAATTTCCAGAGGGAATTTTAGATAGCGCTAAACCCAAACAGCTGAACAGAATTACACCAAATTTGGCAGAATGCTAGATCTTTACCCAGAAAACATGCTTTTTGTGATTTGGCGCAAATCCGTTCAGTATCTTTACAGACATAAAGGTTCACAATTTTTAGATATATTGACATTTAAACTGAAATTCAATATTTCAAGCCTTCTGATTGTCAGAAGGCAGAGGGGATGTTTTTGGATGGAGTGCTCGGTTTGTCCTGCCAGAACATGAATAGAAAGGTTGTGGGGGGCATTACAAGAGTCAGGAAGTTAATACATGTCCTGAAAACGTTTTTTATATTTTTTTAAAGGATTTAAAATCACTAGGTAGGGATACCTTGACCCACTACCCCTTGTGGGTGAACAGGGTGGTCCCAGAGGTAACCCCACTGGGGGGAAAAATGGCCTCATTGTGGGCCCACAGACCCAACAAAATGGAAGGCTCCTGTAATTTATTTAATATCACCCATGGTGGGCCGGGGTCAGCACATATTTAATAAATGTTTGGGGATAAGGGTGTGAGGCCCCCCTCCAAGTGCCAAGTTTGGCCACAGAGACTCTATTGCCTGGGGACCCAAAGAAACACTGTCCCAAGCCCATCCCATGGAAATGTTACGGGCTCTTGCATGGCACCAGAGGAGGTGGTGTGCAGAAACCAGTGGTGCCACCAGGACTCTTGAGACTTGTCTTGCGGGCCCCCAATGAGACCCAAAGCTGTGGGTGTCCCAGGTGGACAATATAAATAATGCGACAGAGTTGCTCATTTATTATTTGCTGTTCTCAGCAAGGAAAGATACATAATGCCCTTTGTGGGCTAATATACATATTCTTTCCTGTTTGCGATGCCCCAATCTACGTAAGGACGCTACCAACATGCTACAAAACTGTGGTGGGTGGATACAGGGAGTGCAGTAGCGCCTCAGAAGTCATTTTGGGAGAAGAGTTGGCCTAACTGCTAGGGTGGTCGACCTCGAATCTGGGGAACTGGGTTCGAGTCCCGGCAATGACGCAGAACATCCTGTGATTCTGGGTAAATCACTTAATCTCCCCGTGCCTAACCAGAATGAATGTGTGTCCTCCTGTAATGTAACTGGTGTTATGAAAAGGGCTCTGATACTCAATTCGGGTCAAGTTCGCACTATATAAAACTCTGCAAAAAAAAAAAAAATTATTTAAAGTCATTCCATGTTTCCTGGGGCATATACAACGTGACCCCAGGAAATGTTCATGATGCTTATTAAGCATTCTCAGAGCTTAAGCTTTTGTTCAATAAGTCACACTAAGGGGGTCCCCTGCATTGATACGTAGGCAGGGATTCAGGAGAAAGTAACTATATAATCAACAAGACAAATCCAACTGCCTGAAAGCCATTTCTTTAATATGGCTGAAAATCTCGACCTTCAAGTAGGGATATATATCTCCTCATCCGTGAGGAGCTAAAGAGAGTGTGCAGTTAAGCACCCCAACATTGAGAATAATTAAATGTCACATTTCATATTATCAAAACATATATGATCAGTTACTTCTACATATTCATCGTACTAAAAATATAACATCAATGATCATCGACAATCAAAAACATTTATACACAGGAAAAATAACAAGACGAGGGTGCACTTTATAGCTATGTCAGTTAGGTATAATAGGTAAAGTTCCGTGTTTTTCCTAGTTTAAAATGAACGAATTTAAGAGACATTTTAACATAACAATAGCGTCATTTTACATTTTGGTTTTTTTCCGTGAATTTTTCTGTTTTTTTTCTTTAAGTATTATATTATTACAATACCTAACAATAAGATCACTTTAACCTTTAATTATTAGGCCTAACCCGTGGCTTGCACTTTCTTTGGCCATGCGTGGCATGGCATTGGCTGCAGGATTTCGCCTGCAGCCAGACCTTTCACCCAACCCTCGGTGGGTAGCTTGTCCACAGCTATTGTGTAGGTTTGGCTTCTGGGCCTGGCTTGGGTGGCCAATCTCCCTTGGGTGGCTGGCATCCTACCACACACAACCTCTGGCCTGGCGCTGTATCCAGCCCCTCCCCCCTGCAGGCATCCGACCCAACGCCATGCATAGCCTTTGGCAGGGCGAAGGCTGTGTGCAGTAGGGTTTGGGGAGGGAAAGGCCTCTCCACAATGACCTCTATACAGGAGACTGTGCGTAAAATGATGATAGCAGAATTTTCTTCCAGTATATGTCATCAAACCTAGGTCAGCACAACCCCTCATTTTCTACTATTTTGTGTATGTCCTTGGAAGCTGCAGGTTAGCAGGGATTATAGGGTGCAGTCTTGCCAAGTACGACGCATCAGACGTTACACTAATGCATTTTAGTGTGGTGGTCTGCATCACTGCACTCAAATGCATTAGTCGCACATTTTTAGCGCCTTGACACCACCTACATGCTCCAGGGAGAAGCTTGGATTTACCATGAACGTCAGAGGAGCTGCAGCACCAGGAGCGCGGCGAGTAGTGTGCAGACTGTGCTGGAAGACTTACACTGGCCTAACTCAGGTCTCTCTGTTTGTTAATAAAGTAACTGACATGTTGAACATTAATATAATTTATTTTACCAGCCTAAAACTCAGAACGGCTCTGACCTCAGCTGTATTGACTGCCGAGGCTGCCTTGAAGGCGGAAACATGCTCTGGCCCTTAGTTCTATCCTATGAGCAGCAGTAGGCACCCCTTGAGTCAGTCCAGGCTGGTGGTGCCTTCCCTGCTGCCATTTTCCTGACAACTGATGCCACCCCATGCACTGGTGCAGTCAGTGTCACTGACACTGACCTTTTGGCGGCCGGGGGCATGATTACTATTTTATTTTTATCTTCGGTGTCCAACACCAGCCCAGAGT
This sequence comes from Triturus cristatus, assembly GCF_964204655.1. NCBI lineage: Eukaryota > Metazoa > Chordata > Amphibia > Caudata > Salamandridae > Triturus > Triturus cristatus. Next base: position 451,764,967 of record NC_140584.1, read on the forward strand.
GGTTACGCTGTTGCCTCTCAGGTTGGTTCAGGTGGACACTGGACAGACTTTCACTATCATGGCAGGGTCTGGACTCTGTACAGGCTTTTGGAGCAGAGTGGTTTTAATTTAAATTTTTCTGACGTCCCTTATGAACTGCTGCTGACACCCCCCAGAGTTAAATTATAGGACAATCTGTCCTCCCTGACCTTGACACATGTTGCTACCCTGCCGTGTCCTGTGTAGGGGGAGGGGCTGTCAAGACGGCGGTGCCACCACTCCCGCAGCTGCAGCACAGAGTTTTGACTCTTAAGACAGTAAGTAAGTTAAATAACGTTAATGATGATAATGTTACTGCTTTTTGTCTACTGGCAATTCCGACTTGCCTAACGCAGAGGATTGATGTCATACTGCAGGGTTCTCCAAAGTCCATGCCCGATTTTAAGCATATCTTCATTTAGATAAATGTAGTTATCTTAGAAATCTGGCAGGGAGCCGGCACTCCGAGACTGACTTTGGAGAACTGTGTCCTACTGAAAAGAATGCGTACCGTGCGTATTGCAGAACTGTATTTTATGAGGATAGCAGTGAGTTACTGCTTTTGTCACAGATCCGTTTGCTACTTGTGGAAATTCTGCTGCACAGTACCTGACACTGAGCTGGGTGGGTGGAGGGTCAGGTGCTTTGTATTTAGAAATAACGTATGTTTAAAACCACCAGTTACCCGTCAGCAATAAAAATGTCAAGTTAATGTAATGGCCTATATGCCAGAGACCTCGTGGCTATCGCGCTGCATCGCGCAGTAAAGCTCTCAGACACACGGTGTGGTTTCCAGCGTGGTCCCGACTGCCGATTGCGGGCCACACCCCTTTATTTATACCTAGCGCATGACGTCATGCGTCAGCGCTCGTTCCTCACCTCCGACGCGGGTAGACTATACCGCTACCCGACGTCGGAGGACACTATATTCCTTATAACCTTTATCAAAACAAACAATAAACATTTTGACCTAGTAGGTCTGTTACCAGTCACTGGAATTCCAGTCCCAGGCCCGTCACACCAGGAAGTCAGCCAGCTGGGAGGACGGCGCCGGATTTCTTCTCAGGCTGTATCCGGACTGCTGTCCCCGCACTGATGGTGTTGTCGGGACCACTCCTTGCGAGGCTGCGCCCCCTGGGGACCGCTCCTGAGGGCTGGGCGACCTCCCGCCTGGTGTTCCTGGCGGCGACGTCGCGCTCTGGTCTGGGTGATCCTCGTGATCGGAGGGGGTGGGCCCCTGACTCCCTTCTGACCCTCCATCCGCTGGCAGCTGACTGGGCCAGTCGCCCTGGCGTTCCGACGGATGCTGGTCCGAGGTCCCGGGGTGCACTCTTTTGAAAAACGATATGTTCCTGGTTACCTCCTCGGTCCCTCGCCTCGCGGTGACCAGAGTTCCAGTTCGGCGGACTACTGTCCAAGGTTTGTGTTCAAAGGGGAGCCGGAATTTGCTCCCAGGATACCTGTCCTTGAGATAGACCCTGTCTCCAACTTGAATGGTTGACATCCGGGCTCCCCGGTCGGCACTGGCCTGTTCATTGGTGTGGGTCCTGTTGGCTAGAACCTTCCCCGCGTCGATCTGAGGCGGAATCCAGCTTGGGTGATGCGGGATGGTGTCTCGCACTATTCGGCCCATGCTCGCCGGTCCCGGGGCTGTCTCTGTCGTGAGATGAGGCGTCAGCCGGTATTCTCTCAGGAAGCTGTAGATGGCCCTCTCGAGCGGCGACCCTTCGGCGTGCGCAATGCGTACCACTTTGTTGAGGGTCCACATGAACCTCTCCGCTTCCCCATTGGCTTGAGGCCAGCGCGGGGTCACTTTCCGGTGGTGGATTCCCCACTCCTTCAGATAGTCTGCAAATTCTTGCCCTTGGAAGGGTGGGCCGTTGTCCGTCTTGACCACTTCGAATATTCCGTGCGTGGCGATAGTCTTCTCGAACTTTGTGATGACCTCCGCGGCGGTCTGGCTTCCCACCACCTCGACCTCCGGGTACTTTGTGTAGTCGTCGATGATCACCAGGGCATAGCGTCCATCTGGGAGGTGCCCAAAATCTGCGCTCACCTTCTCCCACGGTCGTTGCGGGTTTTCCTCGGTGATGACGGGGTGGGGATGCTCCGGCTGACCTGACGCCTGGCACCAGGAGCATGTTCGGACCGTTCGCTCCACCATAGGGTCCATCCCCGGGAACCATACCTTGGCTCTCAGCCGACTCTTTGTTTTCACCATGCCTTGATGGCCCCGGTGTGCCAGGTCTACTGCTTGCTGGGTCAGACTGGATGGGATCACCAGTCGCGGGCCCCGAAGAAGACACCCGCTGGTGTCAACCGAGAGTTCATCCTTGACCCGCGTGAGCGACTCCAGGATGGCCTTGGCTTGCAGCGTTCGTCTGGCCATGGAGGACTGGATGGGGCGCCAGTCATGTGACTGGACGGCCGTCAGGACTAGTTGCAGACATTCGTCTTCCTGGGTGGCTGCTACGATCGTGTCGAGGCTCATGGGCAATGGCCGGGATCTCTATGATACCATCCGGACATATTCTTCCGTGTCTTCAGCATCCTCCTCTTCCGCTTTAGTGGCTACTCTGGGATGTCTTGAGAGATAGTCCGCGGGATTCGAGGAGCCCGGCTTGTACTCTACTGTGTAGTCGTACTCCTGTAGCTGAAGGATCCACTTTTCGATCCGCGGCGGGGGTTTTGATGCCGATCCCTGAAACAGGGGGATGAGGGGTTTGTGGTCCGTGGACACGGTGAATGGATTGCCGTACACGTAGACGTGAAAATGTTGGCAGGCCCAATGGATGGCGATCGCTTCTCGCTCGATCTGCGAGTACCTCTGTTCTGTGACCGTCAGAGAGCGGCTCGCATAGGCTATCGGGGCCCACTCACCATTCTCCTGCAGCTGTGCGAGGACTGCTCCTAGCCCATACGGGCTGGCGTCCACTGCCACATTGGTGGGCCGTGCCGGATTGAAATATGATAGGGTGGTATCAGCCGACAACGCCGCCTTGGTGTCCTTAAAGGCTTGCTCCTGTTCTGGTCCCCATTGCCACGGGGTGGTGGACTTTGTCAGTTCCCTGAGGGGCTTCGTGAGGTTTGACAAGTCCGGGACAAACCGGCCGCAGAAGTTCACCATCCCCAGGAAGCTCCTTATTTCCGAGATGTTGGAGGGTGCTGGAGCGTCCTGCACATCTTTGACCTTGTCCGGGTCCGGGGCGACTCCTTGGTCGGAGAATGTGTATCCAAAGAAACTGATCTTCTTCTTTAGGAATTGGCACTTCTCCCTGTGTAGGGTCAGTCCGGATTCTTTGATCCTCTGGAGGACCCCTCGCAGCCTCCGGTGGTGGTCTTCTATCGATGAGGCGTACACCAGGAGATCATCGCTTACGTTCAGGACCCCTGGAAGCCCGCTGAGGACTTCTCGGATAGCGTTTTGGAACACCTCCGCGGCGCTTGAGATTCCGAAGTTGAGGCGTCGGTACCGCCTGAGGCCGACGTGTGTCGAGAAGGTAGTGACGTAGCGAGAGTCTGGGTGCAGCGGCAGTTGGTGATATCCGGACCTAAGGTCCATCTTTGAAAACCATCTGGCACCGTTCAGTTCTCCCAGGATGTCGTCAATGGTGGGAGTTAGGTGACGCTCCCTCTTCACTGCGGCGTTGGGGAGGCGCATGTCCACGCAGATGCGGACCTGCCCCGGCTGCTTTGGTTTTCTCGCCACTACGATCGGGGACACCCACGGGGTGGGTCCGCTGACCTTCTCAATAATCCCCTGTCTCTCCAGTGCCTCTAGCTCGTCCTCCACCTTCTTGCGCAAATGGAACGCAATGCGCCTGTGTCTCAGCGCCACCGGTTGGACCGACTGGTTGATGTGGAGGGATACTTCTTTACCTTTGAGGCATCCGATGCCCTTGAAGACGTCTTCGAACTCCTCTAGGATAGCCTCTAACTCTTCCTCCTGCACCGCCAGGGCGAACGATATCAGCCTCAGCTCTTCCGCTGACTGCCCACTGATCAGCATTCCATTTCCTTCAGGGGTCACGTATACTGTGGTGGGTATCTTGACATCGTTGTGGCATATCTCCGTCTTGAAACACCCCAAGAGCGAGATTGGTGTTTTCTGCCCATACGCAAACACTCTGATTCTTGCTTTGCTCAGTGGGGGGCTGGGATTTAGTTGTTCATACACATTGGCTGCCATGAGCTCGATCAACGCCCCCGTATCTATGGTGGCTCTCACGTCCTGGTTGTGGATCTTGACTTTGCACCTTGGGAGTCGTCGTCTCTTCCGTCGTGGTTGGTCTACCGCGAACACGTAGTGGACCGGGTAGTCCCCTGCATCGTCATCCATGTCCTCTCCGTCTTGCTCTTCCGCCACCGTCTGGGCCGCCTCTTTCCGTGACTTTGTGGACCGGCAGACTGCCGCGAAATGGTTCATCCACCCGCATGCACTGCATCTTTTCCCTCTTGCTGGGCAGTCTTGCAGGAGATGGGGCGCGCCTCTGCAGTATCCGCATCCCTTTTTCCTGTCTTGCGGCTTTCTCCCTGCGTTTTGGCGCGATTTGGGCCTCACCACATTGGTCGTGTCCACCGCGTTGTCTTGCTCCGTCTTGACAGGGCGGTGGAGCGCCGCCTCCATGTGCGACGCCCTGGCTTGCGACAATTCTTTCGACCGGCCCAGAGTGAGGATGTCCGCCAGAGGCTTGCCGTCCTCCTGAAGAATGTTGACTCTGAGTTTGGACGAGTAGCATCCTTGAATAATCTGACCTCGGATCTCCTCCTGTTCATCGCGAAAACCACACGTGCTGGCCAGTTCCTTCAGGCGCCCATGGAATGCGTCCAGCGATTCTTCCGCTTCCTGCTTGGCCTGGCGAAATATGAACCGTTCGTAGTCCCTGTTCGCCATCGGCTCAAAGTGCGCATTCAGGGCATTGAGAAGCGTGTGGTAGGTCTTAGGTGTTGCCTCCACCAATGTCTTGTAAATGCGATGGATGTCCTTGCCTCCCAGGTGAAGAAGTAGGGCCCTGCGCCGCTCTCGGGCTATGCCCGCCCCTTCGAAGTAGATCTGGAGACGATCGGTCCAGTCTCTCCATCGTGGGGCAAGAGAGGAGGAAGTGCCGTCGACCACAAATGGCTCAATGGCGGGAATCAACGCCATCTTGGCGCAGTCGCAGATACACTCCGCAGCACGTGCGCTCCCTACCTTCCTGGGACAGCGACAGCCGCCTGGCTGAGGTCAGGATGGAAACCCTTAGGGCCTCTTCAGTGTCCCGGCCGTGTCAGGCTTCGCAGCGGGGTCCTCCGCTCACCAGGGTGCCGGGCGCGAATCTCCGTAGGCTCCGCCGGCCACGTGCGAGGCGCACACCCATCAGCAGGCACGCCCCCGAGGAGATGGGCCCAGCGTGGGGTCTCCCACCCTGCCTAGGGCTCATCGCAGGCGAGCTGCACCCAGGCGAGACAGCAAGGGGCCAGGGTCGAGGGCACAGCAGTGGTGCACGAGGAGATGGCTGTCAGCACCATAGCATGGGGTCGTTTCTGCCCCTCGTCGCCAGTGTAATGGCCTATATGCCAGAGACCTCGTGGCTATCGCGCTGCATCGCGCAGTAAAGCTCTCAGACACACGGTGTGGTTTCCAGCGTGGTCCCGACTGCCGATTGCGGGCCACGCCCCTTTATTTATACCTAGCGCATGACGTCATGCGTCAGCGCTCGTTCCTCACCTCCGACGCGGGTAGACTATACCGCTACCGACGTCGGAGGACACTACAGTTAAATCTGATGATTAATGTTCCTGCTGGCATGATATACATGTTTTGCTTAGTGTCAGTTTTCACTCACAAAATAGCGCGAAGGGTCAACGTGCCTGCAGCAAAGAACACCATGCAGATCACAGAACTGCATTTAATGTGTATAGATCCGTGGGTTGCTGCTTTTGGCACAGAGATCCTTTTGTTAGTTGCAGTTTCTAAATCCAAATCCCAGTATAGGACAGTGAGCTATGAACTATCATCAAAGAGCTGCATGAAAACTATATGGAATAGGTTGGAGTTTCATTGTTTCCCCAGTCTTTCATTATCCTGATGTTGCTAAAAGAGGTTAGCTTGGCTAGAAATACATTATTTTTAGTAAAGCTAATGACTGTGGCACTGCTTAATTTGAACAGGTGGTGTCTGGTGCTCGGCACAGGCACTTAATTGTCAGCAATTGAGCTTGTGACAGTCTGCCAAAATTTGGCTAATTTAAAAATGACCACAACAACAGTTAATAATGAATTCAATATACATTAAAAATGACTATTACCTGTATCTCAGGCCAGTCTTATAGCTTTGGTGGCTTGCAATAGTCCAAATTGTCACTCTTGTAAGAGTGTGATGGTTAGTAGTTGTGCTGTTACTATCATTGGCAGCATGGCAGGGCAATGTGTGGTGAAAGCTGCAGTGGCCACTTGACGAGGGCCCTGGCACTTATGTTTTTACAAATTAAGCACTGCACTGTGGTAAGTTTTAAATCATGAGTTTGTACTTCTCCAAACCAAACACTCATAAAACATCCAGCCTACTAGTATGGATGATGTGACTCCAAGACCTTGCAATCCTAATTGTCTCATGTACCATTTCATAGACTGATTTATACACCTAAGATTCATTGTCTCTGTATAATGTGTCTGTGATGTCAAAGTGCTTTAATAGCCTACAGGAATGAGAGTGTAATATAACAAATGAAAATGCATGTGAGAGAGGGGCTATGGAGAGATGAGGGGCACTGTTGGAGAGTGATAGTGAAGGAATCTGTGGAGGAGGGGGTAATTGGGAGGCAGGGCACAAAAAAGATTATCGCACCAGGTGCCCCCAGTGCTAATGCCAGCCCTGAGAGAGTAAGTCAGTGATGCCTGTCACTGTGCTGACTCAGATTGATATATTGTTATTGTGCTAGTATGGTATAGATAGAGGAAAGAAATTGGATTTCTAACTTCTACATTGTGAAAAAAGCTGTTTATGTTGCCAAGTTACAATGGTCTGGTGATTTACACTGACTGTTCGGAGACAGCAATGAATGTCTTAATTTGTCCATGGTACTGCAAGCAGCTCGGCTGCAGTGGTCAGATAAGGTGTAAAATCATGTACGATGAGAGGAGATCCTGCAAGTTAGTAGGAGCATTTACAGTTTTAGAGAAGGCTGTTGGAGTAGTATGTCCATGGCATAAAGCTGTATAAGAGTGGGGTATTGGTGTTGGCTCCTGTCGAGTAGGATTCCAATGGGGTTTCAGAGTGTATCACAAACACTACAGATCATGTCTGTGACTTTGTAACCAACAAGAAACGAAACTGAATCTTGGTTGACTCAAGGGGAATAGTGACTTGTGTATATATACACATATATATATATATATATATTCACTTTAAAAACCATAGGTTTCACACATGTTATAGTTAGCTGGACATTTCACTCGTAAAAAAACAATGAAATTCCCCCGTAACCGACTGTATCAGACGCACGTTAGATCAGGGACAGTCTGCCATCTTGGTCCTTTTAGATCTCTCTGCTGCGTTTGATACGGTCAACCATCAGACCCTGCTCAAAAGATTAAGAGAGGCAGGATTAGGTGGTACGGCGCTTAGCTGGATTACCAGTTTTCTCACTGACCGTACACAAACCCTGAACCTCGGTCCCTTCTGCTCCGCCACCAAGTGTCTGACCAAGGGTGTGCCACAGGGCTCTTGTTTGAGCCCTACACTGTTTAATATCTACGTGGCCCCCCTTGCCTCTCTCCTAAGATCTCTTGGGTTCATCCCCTTTTCCTATGCGGATGACACCCAACTTATCTTTCCATTTGATAAAACCTCTCCTTCTGCTCAAACCCGTTTTTCCCAAGGCATGCTGGTCATCTCGGAATGGATGTGAAGTAACTTTTTACAGTTGAATGCCAATAAAACTGAAATCGTCCTCTTTGGAGAGGCCTCTACTTTGTGGTCTCCAACCTGGTGGCCTAATGAGCTGGGACCCGTCCCAGTGCCTAAGGCCACAGTAAAAAATCTGGGCGTCCGCCTTGACCAGGCCTTGTCCATGAAGGATCATGTCTCTTCCACCGTTAGTACATGTTTCTTCACTCTGCGTCTTTTGAAGAAGGCCTTGCCATACCTCCCTGATCTTTTCCACAGGACATTGGTCCAGGCCCTGGTATTAAACAAACTTGATTATTGTAACTCACTAATGGTCGCTTCTAATGAATCTACTCTCAGTCGTCTACAAGTGGTGCAAAATACCGCAGCACGACTGGTCACTAAAGCCCCCAGCAGATCGACATCTACCCCGCTGCTACGGCAACTGCACTGGCTTCCAGTGAAGAAAAGAGTTAAGTTCAAACTTTGCTGCCTGACCCACAAAGCACTGTGGGGCTCCGGCCCTTCATACCTGACTGAAAGGCTCCATTGGTACATCCCCAACCGAGATCTAAGGTCTGGTTCTAAATCGCTGTTAATCGTCCCGAGGATTAAGAGATCGCGTTTGGGCGGTAGATCTTTCTCCTACCAAGCCCCTTCGGTTTGGAATCAACTTCCCCTTTCACTCAGACAATGCTCCGACTATCTTGAATTTAGAAAATCTTTGAAAACCACTCTCTTCTCGGAACAATAATATCACAGCACACCAGCTCAGGGTGGCAAGCGCTGAGAGACCCCTTCGGGGGTGATTCATGCGCTTTATAAACTATGTAACATAACATAACATAACATCACAATATCTATAACCTGCTCCCTACTTCAGAAACTAACATAGTCAGATGGCCTAGAGGAAGTTGTGCAAGTCCTCACTTGTATTCAAGCCATTCGGTATCTAAGTGTCAAGTGCCAGGATAAAGTGTGTTTCCAGTTGGCGGAGGCTTTTTTCTCGATTACCGCCCCATCTGGGTGCGGGTACAGCCCCTAATACAGAATATTGCAAATTGTTAAAGTTATTCTGGTGCACCAACTTGAAATGCCTAGCAACAGGGTAACTGGGGTCCGAGTTAACAATCGCCCGTATATGTTGCACATTTTTTTTTCTGTACAGGGAGCTTTGTGCTACCTATATATTGGAGCCCACAAGTGCAGTGTAAGATATAAATAGCAAACTCAGTGCAACAGGTTAAATGGTCCTTGATGGAAATAGGTGTTGAGCTGAACGCAGTCAGTTATTCCGTCAGATTAGTGCCAAATTTACAGGCACAACACAAATTACATTTGAAAAAAAATGATTTGGCTAGCCAAGTGGATTTGGATGTTACTTCAGGACAAGTTCTTACTAAGGCAGCCCTCATAGAGGGAGCCCTCCTGAGAGTTATAGAAGGTAACGGTGGCAATATTGGTTTCAATGTAACATCCATTAGCACAATGGGCCATTGGGAATAAATAATCTGACTTATTTTACGTTCTTGTTTGCTAAATGTAGTGATTAATCTATCATTGCGAATATCACTATCATTGCTTTCAATCAAAGAAGCCTGAGCCCCCACTCGTTCTATTTTAGGTATTAACACTGCCTCCCTAGAATGTACATTGGCTTTGCAGAGAGCTTTGTTTAACTCACACCTTTTGTACCCTTGGCTCATAAAGCGGTCGAATGCATCTTGCTGGCACAATTTTAAGTCTGTGTCTGAACAGCAGATACAGCGAATTCATAAGAACTCGCCATATGGAATGCTTTGAATCAAATGGTGTGGGTGCGAACTGTCCGCATGTAAAATAGATTTGCCCGCGGTTGTTTTGCGGTGCAATTTGGTTTGAATCCGAAACTCACTAATGTAGATCAATACGTCAAGAAATTCGACCACTGTGTGACTTATTGCAGCTGTAAACCTTAAGTTCTGTACATTTTCATTGATGGCTGCTACAAATATGTTAGCTGCTTCTCTAGTATCTTCCCATATCTTACAAACATCATCGATGTAACGCTAATAGTACTTAACATGGTTGTCCCAGCTTTCCTTATACTGTGTCCTGAGGATATGCTTCTCCCACCAGCCAACATGAAGACATGCATAGCTGGGGAAGAAACATGCCCTCATTGCCACCCCTCTTAGCTGCTGGTAGACCTCCTGCTTGAAAAGGAAGTAGTTGTTAAAAGGGCATTGTTCGATCATTTTAATAAACATAAGAGTATGTTCCTCTAGGTGAATCGATCTACTATCTAGATAGTACTTCACTGCAGCCAACCCATCAAGATGGTTGATACTCGTATATAAGGATTCAATATCTATTACAATAAGCAGGAAGTTTGATTGCCATTCAACAAAGTTAATTTTTCTAAGGAAGTTTCCAGTGTCTTTCACGAAGGAAGGCAAATTGGTGACATGAGGCTGTAAAAAATAATCCACATATTTGGATATCATTTCCATTAAGCTTTTCCTGGCGGAGATGATAGGCTTGCCTGGAATGGGAACCACATCTTTAGGAATTTTGGGAATAAAATAGAGAACAGATGTGACAGGGTATTCTATCTTTAAAAACTTCAGTTCTTCTTTCGTTAACAGTCCTTGCCTCTTCCACTGGGACAAATGCTGGGACACTTTGTCCTGAATTGTACGTAGATCTTGTTTGGAGGCTTATCTCTAACATGTTAAATCTGACAAATGTCTATTAGCCTCCTCCAAGTTCTGGTTCTTAGGCCACAGAACAATGTTCCCGCCCTTGTCGGCTTTGTTGATTATAATGTCATGATTGTCGCTTAATTTCTTTATCAAGGCAAAGTACTGAACTTGTTTTAATTTTCCTGGCGGTTCTTTCTGGATAATAGTACTGTTTAGACGTTTCAATTCCTCCAATATTCTGTCACTAAAAGTATCGACAGCGTCTTTAGGCATTAATGTCAGGAAAGTCGAGGGTGGACGAAAAGGGCTGTTGGCCGGTTTACTTAAATTGATGCTTATTTCGGACAACTCTTGCTGTGTTGAGATGGTGGATGCACTATCCTCATTGGACAAAGATTGTAACAGACAGAGTGGGAATGTCCTTCGCCTGTGATTACTATCCAACTCACTTGGCTAAGGGGTGTCGCTGGAGGTAGTTGGAAATTTGTTCAATTGAAAGAATTTAATTAGTTTCAATTTGCGAATAAACTTGAATACATCAATTCTAGATAGATTGTATAAAAAAACTGCTCTCCGGGCAATACGTCAGGCCCAAGGATAAAAGCTGTGATTCAGCTGATGTTAATACGGTCTCTGTAACACTGGTTGCAGTATTATTGTCCGGTTGAGCTACCGCCTCCATTTCTTGGTCGATGTCCCTCGTCCGAATCGCTGTTAGTAGTCATTGAACTAGCATCAGATTCAATCTTAGAAGTAGTATTAGCAGAGGATGCAGATAATAAAGGTTCTGATACCTTGTTTGCCATCGCCTGTCTTTTATAGTTGTCAAACGTTTTAGAGAACGTAAATATTCTCCCGGTGGCATAATCATCTTTGTCTCTTGCAAATTTGAAGATTTTACGTGCTTTAATAGTATCCTCATGCTTTTTTATCCTCAAATCTATATCAGCACGTCCTTTTGCGACCACATCTTGTTTCCCTATGGCATCCAGTAATCCATTTACTCGATCTATTTCTGTTAGTATGCCTTCTCGATCTATTTCCGCATATTTTATGAGTATATTGACCATGTTCATGGACGCTTGCAGATTGTTCTCCGGCCCACTCCTTCAAAATGGCAAGGTTCGGATTCTCGAACTTTGGTGCAATCATTACTCTGAGACCTCTTGGTACCCGATTGACATCTCGGTACTTCTCAAGAGACTTCTTGTCCAACCACTTACTGAGTTCCGTTTTGAGCAATTTCTCCAAGGGACTCAATAACGATCTTACATCATTGCTAACTGTATTACTAGATTGTCCTCTTTGTGCATCACTAATATCTGGCAGATTTTGAAATAGTGCCTCAGCTGCTGCCTCTCGGTCACGTAGCACGTCACTGGACGACATAATGGAGATACTTTCAACTACTGCAATGGAGCATCTGGTGCTGTGCCACTATAAATGGCACTGCTGTTGAGTGTGTGCGATCCCTCTACCCGCTAATTTGAAAATATAAGCGCTGCAACGGCTCTTCTTTTTTTTTTTCTCAAAGTGTTTATTGGCATTTTCATAGTTGCAATACAGATACAATATTTATTTTGAATGTGAAGACGTTTCAATAAGAATACTTCAACATCAAGTTCTGTGTACAGTAATATACAATAAGACGGTTGTGGTATGTCCCTTCGGATCCCTTCACATCCACCCCCCCTTCCCTCTTCCCGTCCCATCTCAAGACCTCATTGGGAGTCAGTAAGCGTAAGTCCATAGTGTTTAAGCCAAGGCTTCCATATTCTCCAGAACTTTTTAGGACACCCCCTTGCCTGATATGTTGTTTTCTCCCCCAGCATGTACATGTCCATATTTTTCCTCCACTCATTCAGCGATGGTCCCATCACTGCCCCCTGCAACAGCTCTTCTTACCCGTGTAGAACTTCCGGTCCCTCGAGCCCTCCGACCTCTCAGGCTCCATAAGTCCACTGCTGAGAATGAAAGCGTCCGAAGCAATGTCGCTGACAAGTAGCGGGTGGCACAACCAACACGTACTCCTTCCAGGTTATGCTAAACGCATACGCATGATTGGCCAAAAATGAGTGTGCCACTTGCAGGGAGAGGGTCCATAAATCCGGAATCAGCAGTGCTCTGGATATATTGAAATGAAAAACAACAAGTCCTGGCCCGTTTATTACCACAACGGGACCTCCCAGGTATGGACCCAACTGACTCAAACGGCTTCTTTTTGCAGTGCTTTATTCCATTCAGTGAAATCTCTAGGGCTGCTCAGGCATGACGCGTTTCGATCGCCAAAAGCGCAATCTGGATCACATGACCCACCAAATGACAGTCAACAAGATTAATAGTGTGTGTGCAACAAGTTGGTGAATAAGAAAAACAGACTGTAAACAACTTTTCATAATAATGTTATACTATACATGTATAAATACATTAAATAGGATGGATAAAGCATTATTAAAAACGAAAAATCTGTTGCCATTCTTAATAATGCTACCAATTGTGTAAATACGCATTGGGTTAATAAAAAACATAAAAACAACACCGCCACCATAATATGCTGCCAACAATCATAATTAATTTCCTCCTTAAAATGTTAAAATGTTCGATGATACATTTGAAATTGTAGTGCTATATGTATATATATATATTGGAAAAGCCATCATATATATATTAAAATGTTCGATGATACATTTGAAATTGTAGTGCTATATATATATATATATATATATATTCACTGAAAAAACCATAGGTTTCAGACATGTTATAGTTAGCGGAAATTTTACTGATAAAAAACCAATGAAATTCCCCCGTTCTAGTTAGTGCAGGCAACTATAACTCACGCGACCGCAATCCTCTGCTGATGCTAATACTGTATTTAGACACTTATTTGCCCATGTCTTCTTCCATAAATTTTTAGCTATACATATATTAGAAATATTTTTTTTTCATAAAGACACATATGTCATCAGCAGAAGATTGCGGTCGCGTGAGTTATAGTTGCCTGCACTAACTATAACGGGGGAATTTCATTGGTTTTTTATCAGTAAAATTTCCGCTAACTATGACATGTCTGAAACCTATGGTTTTTTCAGTGAATTTGCAAGGTTTTTTAAATGCTAATTCCTAACTATAACGTGTGTGAAACCTATGGTTTTTTCAGTGAATTTGTACGGTTTTTTAAATGCTAAGTTACTTTACGCCATTCGTGGCGTACACGCCCACTTAACGCAGTTCGTTCCGTGCGCGCCCACTTCACGCAGTTAGTGCCGTACACGCAAGGTGGACATATTATGCGCTTCCTTGTGATAGGTAATCTGTTAAATTTAATTTGTAAGTGATGACAATAATATGCCATGCACAGAGAGTTTTTTTTTTTAATTAAAATTTTTAGCGTAAGCGCACCGTACGCGTACGGTAAGCGTAATCGGCGAAATTTTCAAAAAATAAAAATTTACCGTTTTTGGCCTTTGAGGACTCAACTAACATGGCTATGTGCATGGGCGCTGTCTAAACAGCCCCTTTATATGTTTTTTGCCTTTATTTACTGCCCCTCCCTCAGAGTGCGAGAGAGAAAATGGCGGCCGCCGCTTCCTGGTTTCGACCGATTCGAATGTTTACTTAGATGTAACAGCCAATCAGAATCGCGCTCGCGCACGCCACCGTACGCGTACGGTAAGCTTACGGTAAGCGTACCGTAAGCTGGCTCAGATATATATATTGATTTAAAGGCTATTTTCTCAGAATCTACTGAACAGATTTACACCAAACCTACAAAAGGCACTTCCTTGACCTGAGGACTACCTCTCTGCCAAATTTCTAGTAATTCTGTTCAGCCGTTCGGGCTGTAGCCCTGTCTAAAGGTCCTATGGAAAAATGCATGGGAAAAACGCGTTTTGGGACCCCCCTTTTATCTCAGCCCCCGCTTGACGAATCCCCCCGAGACTTTCAGGGTAGGAGCGGAGCGTAGCGCCCCACCTATTTTGAGAAATTCGCGAGGATTCGTCGACCGGCGCCAAAGTTATTCAAAATAGAATGTTGCGGATTTTCTATGGAAAAGGGGTCCTAACTATAACTACCTACTGGCGACCGCCAGTAGGTAATATATATATATATATATATATATATATATATATATATATATATATATATATATATATATATATCCACAATCTTAATTGCTTTGTTTTGCTCACGAGGATGTGTCACTTGAAGTGTCACTCATTTTGTCGGTGAATGTCACTCATAAGTCAACGTCACTCATTAGTACACTGAAACCATGAAAATGTCACACATAAGCAATCTGAAAGCTTTGTAGCCATGAGGTAGGTCTCTTTAAGAGGGGTAAAGTTCTCCCCCACACAATTCTAAAGTACCATCGCCAGGTCCCAATTTGTTACGCATGGCGCATCGCTGTTACAAGGGCAGTCTCTTCATCACTAAAATGACTCCACCGTATGCCCCGGCCATACCGCTTCTGGGCGATCTCTTGGGCAGACGGATTACCTCTTCTGCAGAGCTCCTTCAATGGAACAAGACAGGCCTGCATACAATGGGAGATCTTTATCCTGATGGCACCTCTCATCCCTTTTGTGTTCCTGCTTGAGGAAGAAGGTCTCCCTCCTGGTCACTTTTTGCTTTATAACTCTCTCCTAGGGGATTTGCGTGGGCACTGGGGAGACATGCACCAAGAGCCCCCGATGCAGTTCACACCTCCGTACCTGTATGTCATGGGGGCATGACGTTATTTTACACGCTGGATTGACGACTCTCTGTGTACCCATGCGGCACTGCACTCATACCTTTGAGTCACCACTGTGAGGTGGATTTAAGCCAAACCTGCACTGACAGGGATAGGACTGACATATTGGAATACCTGGCTCTCATTCGAAGCAATAAACGCTTCCGCCTCATCCAATACTACATACTACACAGGGCTTATCTTACTCCGGACAAAATAAACTAATATTACTCTTGCAATGACAATATTTTTTCTCGCTGCACCCTGCCTTATGCTACCCTCATCCACATGCTTTGGGCCTGCCCATCACTTCACACCAATTGGCTCAAAATGACCACACACTTGTCGAATTGCACTGTGCAACCAGGACTTCATACTTGAGAGGTGTGCTTTTGGGGGCTGTGTCACAGGTATAAAAACCACAAAGCTGCGACTCACTTTATTGTCCTGGGGCTCATCCTAGCCAAACGCTTGATCACTCGTAAGTGGAAATCAACAATTGTTTCTGCGGCCACTGCCTGGGAACGATTCATGCAAGGGTGGGCTCAAGCAGAGGGCACTGCCCTCCGCAGGGAAGACATGAAAGGGCTTCGTAAATACCCTATCACATTCTGTTGGGAGACTATATTGGCTGATTTCCTCGCTGCCCAATCACCCACAGTTGGTTCCTCAGAAGATGGTGAGATTCTTGTGGACACTGGGAACTCTCCAACCAGTTGCCCTCCATCCGATGCGTTAGTCACTCCACCATAAAACTCCTTTACCCATCTCCAATGTGATATTTTATTGCTTTGTAACGCTGCTCCTTATCCTTTTCCTTTTTTTCTCATGCTGTGGAATGGCATGGGCCTGTTTGTTGTTATTACAGCTAACTGTTTAATTTTTCTGTAATTGTTGAATTTTTAGTTAATTTCTCTGTAACTCTCTGATACTGACCCTGTATAAGTATGAGTCATGTACATATTGTATTATTTGAAATCTTTCCAAAATTCAATAAAAATACTAAAACAAAAAAAGGAGGGGTAAAGTTCTCCAGGCACAATTGTGAATAATTCCTTAGTTTCCTTCATTAACTTAGTGGGATAAACATTATATATTTCGTATTCTTCATATTTCATATTTCAAAACTAAAACTTGGATAGGGCACTCACTCACTTAAGGCAGATATCCTTTCAGATAAAATTACAGATTGAATATTACTGTGGTCATAATACCACCACTATTTCTGAGATTCAAATTAAAAATAAATCTATATCTATTGTTATAAGGCATGGGACCTGCGGGGAGGCACGTATATAATATTTTAAGCTGCATGAAACTCATTATCAGCTGTTGGAAAATCATCCTATAATGACTTAGCTGGAACAAGAAGGGTGCCTTGCACTTTTACTGCTGCCTTACAGTGGGCTAGTTCTTCATAATTATGTATACTCCAGTTCTGACCTGAGGCCCTGATAGGCGGTCTGACAAGTTGCATATATATGGGGCTGTACACCATTTAAGCAGAGAATACGTGGTCAGAGCATGTCTAGCAGTCCTTAGTGTACAGTAGGTGTCAATGTTTCAGAGGACTGAAAAAGAAAAAATATAAAGGAAACAAATGGCCTGATACTCAAAAGTAAACTTACACTTTTGCTAGGTTTACTATTGCTTGCTATTTGCAAAGGGATTTACAAATAGTATGTTTACGAGTGCGGAGTTGTCGCATATAAAAAGACCTATGCTTTTTTGTGCGGAAAGTCCGCACTCGTAAAGATACTACTCGGGAATCCCTTTGAGAATAGTAAACAAGCTTAAACTTACACAAAAGGGCAAGCTTACTTTTGTGAATTAGGCCCATAATATTTATGGAGGAGGTGTTCTACTAATGTACAACAGGAGACGTGCAGAAACCCTAATGGAGTTTTCACAGGAGACACTGGTGAGTTCTTAGCAGTAATGTAGCACTGGTAAGGGAAACGAAAAAAAGCCAGCATTTTATGTGGAAGGCTGAAAAACATGGAGATCAGCTCAGTTTGCCTACTGGCTCACATCATATTGAGTGACTACACAAAGCTTGTGCACAATGTTTATATACACTGAAAAAAGTTTCTTTCTCTTCAGTGCCTCATCTGATTCACTGTGCGGTTTATTTTAGTTATTCTTTGTACTAACTTTTAAAGCTACCTGGTTTGGCTTCACTTCCGGTGTTCAGTTAAATGACGATTTCTTTTTGGTCTTTAAATTTTTTTATTATGAATTGTCTAAGTAAGATTGTAACTTGATTTCATGTTCTCTAGGAAAGGACATTGTTATATAAGTAGGTCAGCAATCCAGCTGGCCCGGAAGAAGTTAGATGCCTGGAACTTACTGGTAGGAGCCCGGAAGCACTGTTTTCCCTCTCACTACATTGAGGGAGCAGAGAGAAGAGGACATGTGGAGAGTATCTCCACTTCGGTAGTCCATGTATGAGAGATTAGAAGTGAATAAAGATGAGTTAATAGCCTTACATCAGGTGCTATCTTTTATGCAGAGTGTTATGCTTGACTGTCCTGTGAAAGAGAAACCAATACAGAACAGGACAACTGGTGAGGAGGGTGGGATCAAACATCACACCTGCTGATAAACGAGGCAAGTAACACAAGAAAATACCAGCACTGAGGAGGCACACATTTTCTGCAGCTAGCATGCAGTGTTAAGGAAAAGCAGGAATTCTCGGAGCTACAAGCCATGCAGGCTTCAGCTGAGCAGCAGCCATTTTGAAGTAATGCAGGTTGAGGGACAGCCCATGGAAGTTATGGGGCGGCCTTCTTGAAGTCAGGTGTCCTAAGAAACCCACTAAAATCAATGAGGTGGCTATATTGGAATCTGGCAATCCAGGAATAACTCATTGAAGCCTACCGAGACAGCTGTACTAAGGAAAGACACCAAGCCAGGATGGCTGCTGGAAGGAAAACACATTGCTGGGGGGGGGGCATCAAAGTTGGAACAGCTCTACAAGAAAAGCCAGAAAGAATGCAGCAGTCACCTTTGAGTGAACTCTCCCAAAATCAAAATTAAAGCAACACCAGCAGGATAAGCAACAAAGCGAGGTGTGACGGCACAACACTCCACTGAAACACCCAAAATGACAACTAGCACACTAGATCCCTAACTAAGAGGGCCGACAAATGATACATAACAAAGTGCACACATTATAAACATCATAGTGAGCAGCCTTGTGATATCATCATACTAGCATATTCCACCATCATGCCGGTAGGAAAGGAACACAAAAAGCTAACCCCTGCATTGAAGTGCCACTCCCAGTGGCACAAACCGGCACCCAGAGTTTAGGTCCCAAATGGAACCGGTGGCTGGAGTCACTGGATGAATTTCTTAACATAGCTGGTAAGATAAGAGGCAAACAATGGCTGCAACGACTACTTTAGCTGGTGGGTCATGAGGGCTGATGCCTAATAAGGACTTTTTCAGCAAAAGACGCAGAGATATATGAACAACTCAAAGAGAAACTACGTGCCCATTTCGACACAAAGAAAAATGTGGCTCAAGAACTTCTCATTTTCAACTCAGCATGCCAAGAACAAGGTGAAAACTTAACAAATTTCATTGCAAGGTTACAAAGTCCGGTGCAATACTGCAATTTCAATACATCACAAATGAGGACACAATTCGACTCAGGGTAATTGAGGGCTGTTCAACACCAGACATGAAGAGCAAGATCCTCCAAAAGCAGCTCTCACTAAAGGAAATCATCAGGATGGCCGAAGCAGGAGAGCAGGCCAAAGCAAGAGAATTGCACCTCAATGCAAGAGGAGAAGACAAGAGAAATTAGATGTTTCTCATGTCAGTGAGTAAAGCCCAATCAATCAATCAATCATGGCATTTGTAAAGTGCACTACATACCCACAAGGGTCTCAAGGCGCTGGGGAGGGGGGGCGGAGGGAAGCTGCTACTGTTCGAAGAGCCAGGTCTTGAGAAGTATTCTGAAGGTCAGAAAGTCTTTGGTCTGCCGCAGGCGGATGGGGAGGGTGTTCCATGTCTTGGCGGCGAGGTGGGAGAATGATCTGCCGCCGGCGGTCACTCTTCAGATGTGGGGGGGCGGTGGCAAGGGCGCGGTCTGCAGGGCGGTGCTGGCGGGTGGGGGTGTAGAGGCTGAGTCGGCTGTTGAGGTACGTTGGTCCGGTGTTGTGGAGTGCCTTGTGTGCGTGGGTGAGGAGTTTGAAGGTTATCCTCTTGTTGACAGGGAACCAGTGTAGGTCTTTCAGGTGGGGTGTGATGTGGCTGTGGTGAGGGATGTCAAGGATCAGGCATGCGGAGGCGTTCTGGATGTGTTGAAGCAATTTCAGGAGTTTGGCCGTGGCTCCTGCGTAGAGTGCGTTTCCGTAGTCCAGTCTACTGCAGATGGGGGCCTGGGTGACTGTCCTTCTTGTTTCGGTGGGGAGCCACTTGAAGATCCTGCGAAACATGCGAAGGGTGTTGAAGCAGGAGGAGGAGACGGCGTTGACCTGCTTCGTCATGGAGAGGGTAGAGTCGAGGATGACCTCCAGGTTGCGTGCGTGGTCGGTGGGTGTTAGGGGTGTTCCTAGTGCAGTCGGCCACCAGGAGTTGTTCCAGGCTGAGGGGGTGGATCCTAGGATGAGGACCTCCGTCTTGTCCGAGTTCAGCTTCAGTCGGCTGTTCCTCATCCAGTCGGCGACGGCCTTCATTCCTTCGTGGAGGTTGGTTGTGGCGGTGTGGGGGTCCTTTGTGAGGGAGAGGATCAGCTGGGTGTCATCAGTGTAGGAGATGATGTTGAGGTCGTGCCGTCGTGCGATGCGGGTGAGTGGTGCCTTGTAGACGTTGAACAACGTTGGGCTGAGGGATGAGCCTTGGGGTACGCCGCAGATGATCTCGGTGGCTTCGGAGAGAAAGGGGAGAGGCGGACACTCTGTGTTCTGCCGGAGAGGAAGGAGGAAGTCCAGTCCAGGGCTTTCTCTTGGATTCCGGCGTCATAGAGGCGTATTCGTAGTGTGCGGTGGGAGACCGTGTCGAAGGCAGCTGACAGGTCCGGGAGGATGAGGGCCGCGGTTTCTCCGTTGTTTAGCAGGGACCTGATGTCATCGGTGGTGGCGATGAGGGTAGTTTCGGTGCTGTGGTTGCTGCGGAACCCGGACTGGGACGGGTCCAGGATGCTGTTCTCCTCGAGGAAGCTGGTCAGTTGTTTGTTGACGGCCTTTTCGATGATCTTTGCCGGGAACGGGAGCAGGGAGATGGGTCGGAAGTTCTTGAGGTCCTTGGGGTCCGCCTTGGGTTTCTTGAGTAAGGCGTTGATCTCTGCGTGCTTCCAGCTCTCCGGGAAGGTCGCTGTCTCGAAGGAGATGTTGATGGTTTTCCGGAGATGGGGTGCGATGGTGCCGCTGTTGTTGAAGATGTGGTGTGGGCAGGGGTCTTCCAGGGATCCGGAGTGGACGGTGTTCATGATCTTGATGGTGTCGTCGTCGTTGATGTTGGTCCAGGAGATCAGGCGGTTGGTGCAGGTGGTGGTCTTGGGAGCGGGGGTCTCAGTGGTTGCCGGGGTGGTGACAGTGTTGAAGCTGTCGTGGATGTCTGCAATCTTGCGATGGAAGAAGGAGGCCAGCGAGTCGCACAGGTCTTGCGAGGGTGGGATGTCGTTGGTGTTGGAGCTGGGGTTGAGAGTTCCTTCACGATGTTGAAGAGCTCTTTGCTGTTGTGTGCGTTGTTGTCTAGGCGGTCTTTGAAGGAGGTCCTTTGGGCAGATCTGATGAGGTGGTGGTGTCTGCGGGTGGTGTTCTTGTGGGCGTGTAGCTTTCCGGTGTTCGTTCACGGATCCAGGTTTTTTCGAGTTTTCGGCAGGATCGCTTGGAGGCCTGGATGTCTTCGGTGAACCAGCTGGCTTTCTTGCTAGTGTGGGTATTGGAGGGCTTCTTGAGGGGGGCGAGGGTGTTGGTTCAGTCGCTGATCCACTGTTTGAGGTTGCGAGCGGTGGTGTCGGGTCGGTCAGATCTGTGGGTGGGTTCCGGGCGAGGGAGGTGGAAAGCTGGTCTTCGGTGACCAAGAGAGTGAAATAGAGGGAAAGAGTGATGGCAAAGACAGACCAAAGACAAGATATCACAATAGAAGACATGACCTGAATTACTCAGATTCAACAATAGACTTGGCAAAGGAGGATGACAAACAAAAGGCATAAACAAACAGGGATGTGACAGCCAAACTGAAATAACTTCAATGAGCCATTCATCAAACTTCCCAGGCTATTCCGAAAGAAGCATCAACCAGTGGGACAGATCTCACAAATGGCATAGATAAAGCATGTCCAACAAGTGAGAAGAAGAAATAAATTACATAATTTCTGGAGTCTGGTAATTCACCACGACTCCAGAAACCAGTATACAAACACACCCAAGACACCCACCATTCATCGAGCTTCTTAGACTCTTCCGAAGAAGCTTTAAGTAGTAGGACAAATCACACAAAAGGCACAGACGACAGCTCATCCAACAAGCGAGAAGAAGAAACAAACTACAGAAGATTGGGCAAATTCACACAGACTCCTGTAACCAGTATACAAACACACCCAAGACGCCCACGTCAATATGGAGAAAACTGAGATGTGCCAGTTGACATCACACTGGAGGAGCAGAGACAAAACGCACTGGGGCCAAACAAAAGAACGAAACACACAGCTATCAAATGACGTCCCCGGGTGCACATAGTCTAATGTGCTATAAGACATTTCAAGAGATGAACCCAAAGGATCATCCCAAAGATATCTGCGACTCAAGGAGTAGTTCATTACAGTCCATCAGCTCAAGTGACTCACCAGTCAGACCACACCGAAAAGAACTTTCTCAAAGGAAACCTCCAGAAGACTCGTCTGATTCAGAAAGCGTGTCAGCACAATAAGTTCAACTGAATCATCTGGCACATCAAGATCAAGAAAACACTCATACTGTCAATCACTCCAATGCACAGTGGAATCAGAGAACTTTCTCCCTGATCAGAGCAACATATCACATGCCGATGACTCAGAACAGTCACCTACCATGCAACACAACCTGTCTTGTCAGTTATATTCACATCAAGCCATGAACGTTACACCTTCACCTGTGACGGGGGCAGCCCTGCTCACTCTAAGAACTTGCAGAATAAGAACAAGTGTAAGGGAAATTTCCCAGAAATGAATGAAAAATGTTGTCTCATTCCTCCGTAAGAAAGGCTGAGACGTGCTAGAATAGACATATCATTCTCGAGGAAAGGGGATGAGAAAAGAACATGCAGATGCCTGGATGGCCAAAGACTTCAATATTCCAATGGGTGACTGGGAGTGGGTGAGGCAAACAAGCCAAGAACATGGCTCTTGTCAAGCTGTGGAAAGGGGCAACACTCACCTGATCAGCAAACACATTTCACAACAGAAATAAATCTCAACATCCACAGAGCAAAGAAATCAATCAAGGAGCCCAACGGATACTCACCTCACCAACGAACACACCCCACAGCAGACATCACTCTTAACATCCGGAGAACCACTCTCAACATTTGCCTCGAAGAAACTCACTAGAGAGTCCAAAGAATGCACTGAAGAGATTGACTGAATTTCTTTGTATGTGGGGGGGAGCTGTCATGTCCTTTAGGAAAGGAAATTGTTATATAAGTAGGCCAGCAGTACAGCTGCTCCAGGCATAAGTGAGATGCCAGGAACCTCCTGGTTTCCCTCACACTACATCAAGGGAAGCAGAGATAGGCGGAAGTGTTGAGAGTAGTTCCACATCAGTAGGCCATGTATGAGAGCTCAGGAATTAATAAGGGTGAGTTCATAGCCTTATGCCAGGTGCTGTCTTTTATGCAGAGTGTTATACTTGCCTTGTGCTGTTAAAGAGTAACCAATCCAGAACAGAACACTTGGTAGCAGCCTGCAATTTGTGTGCTCAGTGAGATGGTAATATTTTTCTTGTCTAATTCACAAATATTAACATGTATGGCACAACTGCAAGATTTGTTATTTTAAAATATATCCACTAAAACCACCACATCAGGCATATGGCAACCATGTTTATGTAGCTGTATGTTTATTTTTTAGGCACAATTTTAAGACAAAAAATAAAAAACATCTGACCAACCTGCTAAGGCCGGATGAATTGGCTTTTTTACGGATTGTCTTAATAGTAATTATACCTATCACTTTTGTGGGCAGATTTATGGTTCCTCGTTTTCATGTGTGGCAATACACTCAATACAAAAATTTTGGGGAAATGTTTCTCCTCTGCCTTGAGTCCTCATGTACAATCAGGACCTTAGCTATCAATAGTGTTGCAGGTGCAGTGGCATCAGCCCAAGGGTTTGAATGGCCCACCACATCCCAATTATGGCTCTCTTCTTTTACCAATTATAGCACTCTTTTTACCACCCACCCAGGTGATATGGGCCCATTTTCCTTGATTATATTAGGGTCTAGACGCCATCATTAAACTATTGTGTAATTTAACAGAAGACGTTTCAGTGTGTAGAGGATTTGGGCTTTTCTGTATTTTGCACACAACAGAATCAGAAATGTTTCAGTTGCAGTGATGGGATAGAAAGATATGGAAGAGACTGAACAATATTGTCTACTGCTGAAAACTTTCTCCTGTTGGCAATCGTAACCTGTCAGTTTGCTATCACCTTTTCATTTGTCTTTTTGAAAATATGCCAGTTACTTTGAGTTTCTGAACCACTTCTTAGGAGAGTGCATCAGGAATGAATATCAGACATTCAGACGTCCTTTTGCACAAAGCTATCCTGATGTGCGCCCCCTGACACACACACATCTCCTAAAATTGACTGTGACGTAATAAATCTCATCCCAAATATCTTTTTCATCAGTGGGTCTGTTTTTCCCAAAACGAAGATGACTCCTTCACAGTCTTGTCGGAGTTCTTTTAAATGAACTGGTAAGTTTTTATGTGTCCTAAAATACAACTTCATTAGCACACACGGCATTGGACACATTTGCTTCATGGTTCGACTAGAGGTAGGCGAAATCCATAAACTTTAGACAGGGGGGAGGGGTGTAATAGGGGCCAGACGCCTACTCCTGTGGGTGATAACTTGGCAAGGGGAAAACTATGTCCTACACCTAATGGTTAAAAAGCCTATGGAGAACAACCTGTAATGCTTTTTTAAACAATGTAATTTGGACAACGTTTGCCTATCAGATTGGTGGAAACTGGTGACCCTATTCTGCACTAAGTGAGATGGGTGCAGAATAGAAATAAACATTGGCAAAGACAATAGGTCTTGCTTGGCAGACTGGTGCAATGGATATATTTTTATCATTACAAGAATTTTCCACAAAGAATAGAAAAAAAGAAAATATCCCGCTGCTTAAATGTGGCAGCGATAATCCTAATAAACACAACAAATATTTTACATTAAAAAATAATTAAGAATTGCATATTAATTTTAAACAACAGCACAGATGTTTTCGAGCGGGGAGGTGTACTCAGAAAAGGGATAACAATCTTTTTCGTTTTATGGTACATTACAGGAAAATATGATGCTTTTTGGTGCAGAGAAAAATTGCTATTGTCTTTGAGTTACTTTAGCCTGAAGACACAGCTTAAAGACACAAAGATGACTAAAACGTTTTAAAAAAGGACAACGAATGGGAAGTAAAGTGAAATATTGGCCAACCGGCCAAACACCGAACTGTATATTTTTTAGGTAAATGTGCACGTGATCCGGCAATGTGGTCACTCACAGTGCAAAGGAGCTAATGGCTGAAGTGGTTTGACCACTACCACATGTTGTATGCAGTGGTGGGTAGAAATAAAAAAAAATGGGGAGTGACAATTTAAAAGACCAATAAATAATTAGTACTGGCACAAAGCTTTACTTTGTAAGCACGTATTTTGTGTTTATGATTTTTTGATTGCATGAGATGGAGAACTAGTTACAATTTTCTCTCAGACAGGCAGAAAAAGTAGAATGCTGTATGTTCTGTATGTGTATATAACTGGGTCACCTTGGATTCCTCCGTTTCCTTCTTTAGGTGAAATATTTTTGCAACCATAAACCAGGAGATGTCTATGGTTTTCCACCTAAAAGCCAGCACCAGATAACCAAAGCTATGTCAGCACAACATCTGGCAGCATCATTTGTGCAGCCTGGCAACGGACAGCCTTCACTAAGATCACAGTGCCCTGAGCTGTTTTCTGCCTAGCAACCACTTTTCTTAACTAATCACTACACTTAACCATTAATCCTCCTTTCCACAAAAGAGCTGTTGAAATGCACCTGATTTAACTCCTTACCTCACTGCACAATACTAATTACGACCCAAAATATGTTTGCCTTTTTCAAACATCTCTTTGTGATATTGTTAAACAGACAAGTCTTTTCCTCTATCTACACTATTCACAGTTGTACCTGGAGAACTTTACTCTTCTTAAAAAGATGCCCCTTCCTTTCCAACATTGAATCTCTTCCTCCTCCCTTTTTACCGTTGGGCTTCAAGAGATACTCTCTATCAAAATTAGTTTCTTTCATATCTTTCACTTCTCGAATGCAGCTGACTACAGCATTTTATCTTTGATTCTCATATTCTTCATGTGGATATTCCCCTTTGGACTGGTTGGGGTCAACCATCTTCTCACCTACCATTTACCTAGTGGGTAATAGTTCTCAGTGAGGTATTACTCCACCTACCCACTTATCTTTTCCTTTCCCTACTTTGCCCTCTCATGTGCAGACCAAACTGTCCAGGTATCACTGTCATTTACATTGGATGACTCTGAAATAGCTTATGCTTTACTTATCCAACTTTGAACTGTTTTGCTTAATATGCTCAACCATTGAAAAAATATTGGCTCCCTCATCACCTTCGCTGATCTCATTTGCTTTCTCCTTCTACAAGAAACCCTTGCTATTTTTTCTAAGCCCGGGTGGAGCTGGTGTAGTGCCTCTACACAGAGTTCCACAGAGTTGGAAAAGAACTATGTGGAACTCCTCTCCGCTCCCTCCCCCCAACCTAATTAATTATCATTCTTTATAAAGGCACTTACCTGCTGTGGCTGCCTCCTCCCTGCTGTGGCTGCCTCCTCCTCGCCATGGCCACTCTCCTTCCTCATCCTCGCCGCCCTTGTCTATTGGAAACCCGGACGTTGTACGTCATGCGTACACAACGTTGGGGTTTCCAATAGACAAGGACGGCGAGGACGAGGAAAGAGAGCAGCCATGGCGA
This sequence comes from Triturus cristatus, assembly GCF_964204655.1. Lineage (NCBI taxonomy): Eukaryota > Metazoa > Chordata > Amphibia > Caudata > Salamandridae > Triturus > Triturus cristatus. Next base: position 451,791,474 of record NC_140584.1, read on the forward strand.
GGAGGAGGGGGCAGCCACAGCAGGCAAGTGCCTTTTAAAAAATGTATAATTAATTAGGCAGAGTGGAGGGGCCAGCTAACTCCGCTCCGCCACGGAGTCGGAGTTTTGCCTAAGCCCCGCGTTTGCAACGGAGCGCGGAGTAGGCAAAAGTCCGTAAACAGAGTTAACCGCCCGGGGTTAATGGTTCCTTAAGCCATTTGTTCCTTTGCTCCATCATCACCCAAACCACCACTCACTTCCAGCTCCTCAATATCCAATTATACAAGGATCGTGTGAATATTGTAGACCTTACCAAAAATCCCCTTTTCCAGTGGACTATTGTAGGACCTGGAACTTATTGCAGGGTCAGACCCAGACTTTTGCCTTCCTTTGCTGAACCCATTTTTTGGGGCTTTTAGGACTTTTCGCACTTTACTCCGGCAAACCAGTGGTAAAATGCTACTACTTTCTCTTTTAAACATAGTAAAATTGGTATACACCTGATTGTTCTATTTCATTTTTCTAGTAAATGGTGCTACATATATCCAGGGCGTACAAATCAACCACGACAAGTGGAATGCAGCACTCATTGTCGCCCTCACTTGGGTAGCAGTGTAAAACCTGTCGCAAGGCCTACCACTATAGCCTGTACTGCAGTTTTAAACTGCCATTTCGACTGGCAAAATAGTCCTTTTGCCAGGCCTATCCCTTCCTCTTTAATTCTTACAAGTCATGCCTGAGGTAGGCACTAAAGGCTCATAGAGAAGGTGAGTGATATTTAAATGACAAGACTGTGTGCTACAAAGACTAAGATGTGGTCACCTTATTACATTTAATGAGTGATGCCTTCAGATTGGAAACCGCTAGAGAAATACTTCTTCCACTCATTTGAATTGTAATTTATAAATGCTCTTTAATGGTAAAGTCAGATTTTAAATTACTATTCTATTTTTAGAAAGTTGGCGTTTTCCTGCCTAAACCATATTTGCTTTTCTGCCAGTGTCTAGAGTCACATGACTGTTAATGGTTCTCCGATGGTGTGATGTGTATCCCTTCCAGATGGGACAAAAGTGCCTTGGGTGTAAGGAAGGGTTTTCCTGTCTTGAGTTGCATGGCCTGGGGTTTATACTCAGCCTTCCTGTACTTCAAAGGGTAGCTTGAGGGCTGCACCCAGGTTCTTTCTGACTTCAGAAAATGCCTGCCCTTTCACTGGCAAATGCAGCCTTAACCTGGGCCTGCCTGCTCCATGTTCCTCTAGATGGTTTGGCACCAAGGAACTGACCAGAACCAGCTAAGGGTTTAGGGTTAGACAAAGAGGGTGTCCTCCACACACATTCTGGCAATGAGTATAAAAGTGCCATCCTCAGAACCTCCAATCAGAACACCCCTGGACGTGTGGTGACTCAGAGGGAGGACTTTCTTACTGTCTGAACCCTGAATGAACACTGGACCTGCTTACGTTTACCTGATGGAAGTGATTTCAAGGGTCACTTGGCTGACCTCCTGTTTGAGCTACACGGACTCTGCAAATGTCTAGATGCCTTGCCCTGCATCTTTCCAGCCAACAAATACCAACGGGACCTTCCTGAACCCTGCTCCTGGCAGGAGTGAATTCAAAGCCCACGAGGAACCCCCCAGGTCTGGGAGCCTTGGCTGCTGTTAGAGTGTTCTCCTCCAATCCTAAAAACTAAAGGAACTTGACTGACTCCATGTGAAACACTAGGGACTCTGAGCTCTTAGTGTAAAAAAAACGTTCCCTATTATTAACAGATGGGTGCATGGTGCGCAGCAGGACCCGGCGTGCCGGATGGACAAGTGGCAGATGGCACTTGGGGGATATAGAAAGGCATTATACAATGCACCACGTACGCAATATCTCACTGGCCCCACGACTATTACGATTGCTGTATGGCACTCCACTACGAGAAAGTTAGGCTGGAACAATAGACTGACACAAATGACGCCCCTTTGGCATGCCGCCCTACTGGGCAACCTAGGTAACAGTAGGGGTTTTGATAAGTGAGACACCATTGGTATATCGAACGTGAGTGACTTGGTTAAAGGGGGGAAAATACATTTACAGATTTGCTAAAGGAATATCAATTGTCCGCGCGTGAAATGTTTTGATTCCTACAAATGTGCCATGCTCTGCAGGCAATAGCTAAAGATATAGATGGGATCCCGAAATCCGCTCCACTTGAGATAGATTGCTAGCTGACCCCATGCACACTAAAGTAATTTTGCTCAAGTACAGGAAAATAATCAACAACTCACCAGATCCTCTGGTGAGCCTATATACTCGCTGGCAGGCAGACCTGGGGGAACTAGAGGAAGAGGACTGGCGTGAAGCGCTATCCTCCCCACGTCAGGTGCCCATACCGTAGCGACTGCGGCTGGTTCAGCTTAAAATCCTACAACGCACCTATATCACACGTACCACTTTTCTTAAGATGGGTTGCTTTACTGAGGCTGATTGCATGCAGAAGTGTGTGGAGACAGGCACCTTGTTCCACACAATCTGGAACTGTCCACTTATTCAAGGGGTTTCGTTCGCTGTACACAATGTGTTTGAAGAGGTATGTGGGAGTACCCAGTCCATGTCACCCAAGACCTGTTTACTTAACATTTGGGATGCTACAGATTTAAGTTGCATGGACCAACTATGGGCGGCAGTGGGTTACATGATTGCGAAACTAAACATTACACGTAAATGGGGAGTCCCAGAATTGCCCATGATAATGGAATGGGAACATGATGTTGATTGGCGTATGCTGGCGGAGCAAGCAGTTTATGTGAACAGAGGATGCCCAAAAAAATGGGATAAAGTTTTGGGGAAATGGAATATGTATAGAGGGAACATTTGCACCTCTCCGTCAGAACAGGTGAGCGAGCTAACAGACTTGCCGTCCAGTGAACCTGAGTTGGGTGGGGGCGGGGAATGCACTACGTGGGATGTTTAGTACCAAGAAGTATTATTTACTGAGTTCCGATGATATGCTATATGTTTATACCTGTATCATACTTTGCAATCTGCAAAAAAAAGAGTTTAAAAAAAAAAGAACGTTCGACAGTCTCGTCACAAACATGAGTGGACTTCACCAAAGCCAATTCGAGACCCACATATGATTGCTGATAAAAAATTCCAGATACAGACCCCGTACTTCACTCCCTAGAGCTCTTCAGATTGAAAACGACCGCCTTGTGTGTTTTCCACCAACGCAAAGTTGCCATCGTCGACGAGCTCTTTCCACCGATGATGACCACAGCACCAACGCGAGGGTCTGACTGAAGCCTGGGACTTCAATAACCAACCGTCAATGAGCCCTCTCCAGATCCAGCCTGTAGCCCAACTGCCACCTCCTTCGTCGACTAGTTCTCCTCATGTGAAAACTAGACAAACTTAGAAGGTAAAATTTCCACAGGGACAATCCTGGTCCCAGTATCCGATCGTGCTACATCGTATTTGGCCTTACATTTTGACTTTGACCAGGTCCAGCACAACCAGATACCTGAAATTCGTGATTTGTCATTTTTGGCACTAGTTCTACTGAACAATGTCAAAATTCACATCTCCGGTTCTACTTAATGGATTTATGTTGCTTTGGTGACATTTAATTTATTGAAATTAACTCTAGTTCTCTAGATTTGTTTGGCATTTTTCTCCTGTTGAGTTTTCACTTTATTATTGTTTGAGTGCTGCATAAATAACTTTACACATTGCCTCTAAGTTAAGCCTGACTGCTTTTACGCCAAGCTACCAGAGGGTTAAACAAAGATTTATTTAGTGACTGTTGCGGTTCACCGTGACAAGGATTGTGTTTATTACTTGAGTAGGGCTCTCACTTCTCTCAACTAATAACCCAATGTCTTACACCTATTCATTTGTATTCCATATTATGCTGTGCTCCCAAATGCCATATTTCCCAATTAAATTTACTGTCATCTGGCTCAGACCTTCTCATGCAACACGTCTAACTTTGTCTTCTCTGTGCAATATAAGTGGCAGCTAGTTATTTCCAAACCACATCGAATGCTATCAAGAGTCAGGACACCTTCAGAGAGAGGGCCACTGGCACTGTGATCGTCTCCCCAGAATATGCATAGGATTTAGAGAGGTCAGGACAACTAACTAAATAGCTATATGATTTTCCACTTATCTGTAATAAGGACATCTTGAGCTTTTGTGAACCTCACACACTTCATTTAGGCTTGCTTTCTACTACCTAAAGCAACTAGTTGTGGCATGATGGTCTATAATAATAATGCCAACTAAGGAGCCAATGGAAATGGTGGACATTGCACTGTGTCAAACCCAATGACATAACTTCACAACTTAGCAACAACTGGGAAAATACATTTTCCCAGGCAAAACATGTATTGTGCTTTCTCACGTCTGTATCCACTGGGAAGGATGATGCCTGGAATCTTTATTTTTTTATTCAGTTATATGTAAATATATCTTTGATGGTATACTGAAAATATGGCATTGATCCAACCCTCCTGGAGCTACTCTTTTTATTCTAAAATAATCTTTCCGGCCTTCAAAAATTATAGGGGCAAAAGTATTAAAGTTTATGCTGTATTACTTTCACAGTGTGTAAATAGCTGTAATTAAAACCACAGGTACTTTGCAACAAAAAAGTTGCATTTGTTTTCTCACAGCATACGTTTTGTAGAATGTTATGCTGGAAGATCATATTTATCGTTGCTACTCTACATAATATGTATCATGGATTATCTAATATTTTTGTTGGAGTCTTAAAGTCCAAGTTAATTAGGTCATTTCAACAGCCTCAGTTAGCAAAAAATCTGCCTACTTTTCAAAATATCATAATCTAATTTGAATGAATACCAAACCCATCATCACTTGCACAACCTATATAACCTTTCTTGCTCTGCCGCAGAAAATAAGCTTCATATCCCCCACTACTAACTTTAACAACTCCTTCCTCTTACATTCCCCACTTCTGAAGATCACTCTACTATGCTTACTAGCTTTGCCGCTACATCACCCACACAGCGTACCAAGATATTCAAGTCTTCTAACACTTCTTTTGCCCCATCTAACTCTTAGTCCCCAAACCATAAAACCTGTAGCTCCAATGTACCAGATAATGCACAGCCTAAACTCCTTAATGAAACACTCGCTCTCCTCAGGAACATATGCCTCATGCTTTAAATTAATGGTGTTCTACACTTGCGGGAACCCAACTTCCAATTAAACCATTGCTGAGTATCTTACATTCGATTCTACTCCAAAACGCTATAACGCCTTGTCCTTAAGCACCAGACTATTTATCTCAACTTTAACAATCGGCTCAACCACAATCTATTGAAGCTTCTCCGCCCTCAACTCCACTAAAACAGCCCTCACGTAGTTAGCACATTTCATTACCTCAGCATGCTGCTTCCATCTCAATATGTTTGCTTTATCTGCAGCCATAGACACCTACTACCACCATACCTTAATTTGCACATTAAGGCCCCTTGGCATTGCAAGCTCTCAACTCAAAATGTTTTCCTTCTGTCTGGGGTACTCTCCTATTTTCATTCCATTCTTCTTCACTTGGTGACATTATCTTCTCCTTGGGGCTAATACACCACTTACTTGCAGATGACACACAAATCTTCTTGTTTCCAAATTTCTCAGTCGTTCTATAACCTTTTATCTCTGGCTGTCTTATTCATCATTATCAAACGTTGCAACTAACACACTATACAATCTCCCCAGAAACACCACTACTTCACACTGTCATCCTCAAACTAGCTAGCTTTCTGCTAACAACAGGGCCCCTGGAAACTTCTACCAATCGTCTACTAAGCCATTCATAGAACGCCCCCACATTTCTTCTACCATACTTAGAAACATATTCTCCCAGGACATGAGTAAGCTGGGCCCAGGCCCAGGGTGAAGAGGCACATGGAGCTGTACGCATTAATAGTATGCCAAGATCAGCGCCCTTCTCGTCTTGCTCCAGCCTTTTCCTTGTCCCTGCCTGTTTGTTTCTGTCTGATTTGCCAGTTTAAAGTTGCTTTAGTCCTTCAATATCACACGGTGGGCAATGTTTTAGCCCCCTTCCTTGCCCTCCCTTCACCCTCTGACCCCTTCTGGCACACATCAACAAAACCATCATCCACCTGAGGCACCTAAGCTATCTATGATTTTGGTGAGCTGGGGAGGTCAGGGGATGTTTGTGCTGGGGGGCCAGTCCCTGAACATCCAGGTACTGACCAGTGAATCCAAAAGTGACTCCCAGCTGCCTCATTTATTTCACTACCATCAGCCAAGGTGCCAAATTTACCTCCGTCCATGCCCAGGGCGCTATCTTAACAAAGTAATCTGTAATCCTCACACAACCAAACTAGATTGCTGTACTTTGACTTCTCGGACCCATACACTAGAATGTGCTTTCATTGACCTTTAGGGGCAACTCAACACTACAGATGTTTAAAACAACACTAACAGTTTACCTCTTGAAATAAGTTGGCTTACCACAAAAAGTGAAACAAACACAAGGAGATGATGGACACAGTACTGAAACTTTTCAAACACTCAACCCCCGTCACAGATCTGGGTTGAATCCCTCATTGTTCTTTAGCTCACTTTGCCACCCGAGTTCAAACACAACCATATGCAAATCAGTTTTGACCCTGTGCCTCATGGGAACCGTCCAGCCCGAACTGCTAAGCCATGTCTTCCTTGGACCAGAAACAAGCTTCCTGGGACCAGTTTCGGGGTAACACCCCTCATCAGCCAAGCTACCTTGAATCCAGTGACAAAGTGAGCCAGGGACCCACGTCTGGGCATACCCAGCCAACTTAGGGCGAAGAAAGCAAACACAAGGAGATGATGGACTGAGTGCTGAACCTTTTCAAACACTCACCCCCGTCACAGATCTGGGTAGAATACATCATCGTTCTTTAGCTCACTTCGCCACCCCAGTTCAGACACAGCTATATGCAAATCAGTCTTGACCCTGTGCCTCATGGGAACAGTCCAGCCCTTCAGTGTCAACTCAACACTACAGGTGTTTAAAACAACGCTAATGCTTTACCTCCTGAAATAAGTTGGCTTACCACAATGAGTGACCAAACATTCTACATTTGTCGGTTTTGTACACAAACCTTTAGTGAGGAGTTTTACACCCATTCCTCTACTGCATTATGATTGCTTTGTGTTACAATGTGTTGGGGTGTCTGTCTGTTTGCCCTTGCAATTATTTCATTCAATAGTGTTTGCAAAAAATACCAGCCGCAACCACTTTGGTTTTTGAATGAAACGTGTACAACCTTTCTAATCAAAATGATACTTGCATGTATATGTTAAATACCTAAGGTCAGTCAGTGTGGGAAACCAAAATATGTTCGATCAACTGTTGATACATTTCTCGCAGTAACACTGACCTATAAAGCTTCACAAAATTCATGTACTACACCGCGTAATCATGAAAGGGCATTTAATTACAAAACAACGCATTCTAAAAGGGAGTTCCAATTAGAAGTTCTGATAGTTTCATCAAAATATTTTCTTTAAATCTGGTCTAATTAACCATTTTGATACAACAGTGGTCTCAAAGGGCTTTAAACAAAGAATGACAACATAACATTTTGACTTTTTTAGGTTGCAGTATTTTTGTTTAAACTCAGTGGGTTCATACATTTTTTAATTCCTTTACACTTCGTCTTAGTGTGTGTGTATTTTAGTTCCTTACAAGGTTAAATGTTCTGGGCTAAATACCTGAATTACAGCTGTCCAAGGATAAAACTTCAATACTGCTCCTGTACTGTATCATGCAGTTTTAGTGAGTTTCTATTATTCACTTCTTTAAAGTCAAATTAGAGCGGTATACAGCCAAATTTCTCCACAAAATGAACACATAACATGGCCTCAACAAAGTAAGCAACAATCAAACGAAGGCTTGGAAGATGATTTTGAAACCGAATAAGTATCGCACTGGTTGGAAAAGTGAATATTTCACTCAAGACATTTGAAACTGACTACCAGCTGATGTACTAACACTGTATTGTCATATGCAGGGGCGCCTATGCTCCCGCAAAAAAGCCAAACCATGGACCACAAATGTCAAAAGGCTAAACCTCGTGACTGCGATGGAGGCCACTTAGAGAAAGCACTAACTAGATAATTCATACTGCCGAGCAAGACCTTTCTCCATTTAATCAAAAGACAGCCTCTTCCCATGCTTAACTCGACAGGTGTCTGAAGAAAAGGAGCCCCTTGTACCTGGCCTGTATTTCATGGTCACCCCAGTTTAAAATCTATTCCTAGTTGGTAAGGCCTATTCAATTTTGAAAATTCCTTTTACTACAAATGAAAAGCAAGTGATTGACAGACAATTTTTCATTTTATATTTTATGACCTCAAAGAGTTTCCCTGACTACCATCTCGTTTCTTATCAGGAAAGTCCACAATAAATTGCGTCTGATATGTGGAAAACATAATTTGTACCATTTTGCAAACAGATAACTATCTCTTGCAGGGCCACTGATCTTACATGGCATCCAGCATATACCAGTGTAGGGTTTCGATCAAAGGGGCATCGCTGACTTGAAAAGGGAAAGAAAGAAACGCCGCCGCGCAAACAAAGGGCTCCTTCTCACTGTTGAAAAGCAGACCATGACGTGTGCCGAAAACGGTTTTACAGCAAACTCAAAATAAACCTCAATTTGTTCTCTTCCGAATAAAACGTTCACATCTAAATTAAATCAGAGCCAAAACCTGTGAGGGTTGTGTAATTCCATGGTTTAGAAGATAACAAGATGTTTGATAGTTGAAAAGGATTTGAAACGCTGTTGTAAACAGCAGTGTACTTTTTCAAATTAAAATAAAACTGGCTTTTATAGAAGGAAGCTTACCGTTAATTGAAAATAGACATGGCTGCAGAGTTTACGGGAAGTTCTGTGAAAATCTAACGTTGTATAAAAACACCACATTGTGTAGACGTGGAGATCAGGTTACCCCATGCGGTCATTTTCATTCTTCACCCTTATTAGGTGCTTTACAGCCATGCAGATCAGACTATTATCTAGTTTCATTTAATTAATAAATTGCTTCGGGCAGTAATAGCCCGCCTCTGTGTCCTATGAATGGCATGCCTGAGCTGCCTAGAGCAGGAATCCGGCAGTGGGGCAATGCACCTTGTGTGGGTATTTAATAATGATTGCGGGCCCTGGAACGAGCACATACAACATTTTGAACAATGCACATATTTGGAAAATTCATATTATTTAAAATTATTACGCATAAACATTTATTAGTATCGAGTATAAAAGTGCACCAGCATTTTTGATTGCTGGTGAACACACATAAAAAAGATCAGGCCTCGGTAGTGGATACATAGTTTCACTTGATCTGCAAAGCTGCGACCTATAGATGCTGTCACAAGCCAGTAGTTCTGCGCCCCCCTACCTGGTCTCCTTGGGAAGTGGTGTCTCCTTTCGGAAGCATTACACTGCCGTTGTTACTGGGGGAGAAAGAACAAGGCACCGTTTGTTCCATGAGGGTAATCTGTACCTTTTTTGCTCATGCATTCCACATGTTATACTAGAAACACGAGGCTGTGCTTAGAAGTATAGAATTGAAATTGGGCGCGCTGCCTTTAACGTGGAGGGGTAAAGCGAGTTTTAAAAATCTACCTGCATAAACAACAGTCCAGAAAGGGCACGTTTATTTGACATGGGCACCCATTTAAAGTCAAGGTCCGAGGGATCAGCTGGCCAGACCACAGGCGCGCTAGGGACCAGAGAGAGCATCCATTCCAGGATGGGAAAGGGCAAATGTCGGACATTCTGTGACAATCATATAATTATGCCACAGCTGGAAAAGTAATGTGTATAGCTAATAAAGAACGGATTAAACTGCTGTGCAGAAATTTGACATTTTTGTCTCTGAACCAATGAGCCCATGATCTCAAAGAAATTACGAATAAATTATTAACCACTTTTTGTGGGCAGGGTGTGGGGGAGAGTGACTGGACAACGTGGCCGAGACAACAGGCCTTTTGAAGTTTGGAAGAGAGAATGGACATTGTGGGAGAGGGCGCCCACCGACATAAAAGGACATATGGTGGTACGTATAATTAATAACACTTTGTTGTCGAGGTTTCCTGGTAATGGGGTTCTCACCTTTCAAAGCCCTCTGGCCTGGGCGAAAGCGTCCACGACGGTTGCACTGAAAGAGAAAACAAATCTGGTCAGCGCCCTCTTTTTGCACCATTTACCCTGCAAATATTGACTCTTAAGCTGCCACCTCCTGCAAACCCCGGTACAACTGGGCATTAACTTTCTCTAGAGAGGAGCTCGAAGTCGAGCCCACGGCGGATTGTTACAGAATCTCTGTGCTGTTCTCAGTGGCTCTTTCTCGTTGAGCAGCATCACAATACAATTTTAGATGCTGTATTGTCTGTACAGCCTTCTACAAATCTGCCGGCGCCTACAGCGTTATGATAAAAGGATTTTGTTGCCGCTTATATATACCGCGCGCTAAACCTGAAGGTATTGGAGCGCTTTACTAGAGCGTCAGTTACATTACATTAAGACTGTGGGTTATTAAGACATTAAGAATTAAGGTGCGGGACTTTCCATGCTCCTTCGCTGAGCCTCACGCCAGTACTTAAATAGGGGCCGGCAGAGACCCGAGAGGTTTCCCGTTGGGGAAATCAGAGCTTGGTGAAGAAACACCTGTCGGTCTCCATCTCCCCAGAATCCCTCGTGTCACGAGGCTGAAGCCAGAGACGGGCGCGCGGGACTCACCTGGCCGAAGACAGGACATCACCAGCAGCGGAAAGACAAGCGGAGCCAGGCGTGCCCCGGGCTGCGGCTCCATGAGGGGAGAGTGGCTCTCAGCTTGAGTAGGAACACGGCTACCTCACTTAGAGCAGTGGCGAGGGAGGGCGGAGAGCGCTCTCACAGGCGGGGGCGCGTCACAGGTGAGCCGAGGCGGGCGTGGGAGCGACAGGAAGGTCTGCGCAGTTATCCTGTGCCAGGCCTCCCCTCGCGCGCACCTGCACCTCCCTGAGCAGTGATGTACGACGTGACGCCACCGCTTCTTACCTTGATGGGTGGGGTAGGGTCAAGCTTCAAACCCCCTCACAGAATGGAGTGAGTATTGCGTAGGATTAAAGAACAAACCTGCTCTCCAGTATTCAGGGTAACAAGCAATGTTCTCCCATACAGCAGTTAATTGGTTTCAGATACTTTTTATTTCATGAAAAGTGAACAGAAAATAACCACGCGACAAAGACATTCAAAAAGATAGAATACACAAAAAAGATTAAATAAAATATGCAGTACCTTCCGAAGGTCCACAAAACATGGCAAGATAAACAGCAATGTATTGATGAGGCCTGTAAATTTGAGAACAAGAAACATCTGCATGACATTGCGGCCTGAGGGGCCGTGCTAACAAACACGGTGGTTGCCAAACAATATACATTGCTCAGGAACAATGAATAGATGGGTGGAACAGAGTTTAAGTACAACTGCAGGAGATAGATTTTGAATTTATAGGATCGAGTCTACCGCATGTATCAGTCCGCTTGTCTAAAGATGGAAGTAGAGGAAGAGAGAAAGTGGGAGGCCGAAAGAAAGGCAGAGTCCAGTTGGCTACCCTGGGCAGCAGTGGACTATTCACTTGGGTGGCACTGGGAAAGGTTCTACATGGGGGGGGGGGGGGGGGCGTATGGGGTCTGTGTTCCTGCAGAAAATTGTCAAGTAAAGTGCATCACAAAGTCGCCTTTGGCTTGAAGAGCCATGTATGTAGGAGTGCATTGTGTTATCCGCACTCCTGATCGAGAAAAGTAAGTTCCAGCACTTGTCAGAGGCGCTAGTGGAAGATGATTTCCAATCTGAAAGAATTTTTTTTGTGCCTAGGGATGAGAGGAGGTCAACTAATGATGCTGTCTTTGAGTCTAAGAGCAGTGCGTGATGGTTAGCATGAAGTCCCAGTGCAGTTGTAAGGAATTCAATCACTATTGGGTGCTTTGTAAGCTGCTGTAGTAGATCTTGAATTTTGTCCCGAGTGGACGTGCTAATTTTCATGTGAAAAACATGTGAAGGAGGTCCCCTGTCTCTTCCCCGCATCACCAACATAGGCGGGAGTCCATCAGTCCAAGATTGTGTAATCTATCTGGGGACCAGTAGGTTTTATGGATGGACCAGAACCTGGCTTGTGCTATAGTGGGAGACATTTTCGAGTCAAAGTGAGATTTCCAATTGTTTTGCCAGCTCATTTCATTAATGTGAAGGTTGTTGGAAGGTGAAGTGTGTGGTTCTCATTTTCTGATGAATAGTTTCAACAATTGGCCGTTGTATATGTCAAGAAGTTGGAAAAGGTGGGAGACAGTGTAGGCTCTTTTTTAATGAGTGCTTAGTACGTTCGGCAGGTCTTATTTATGTGGGGTCTTCAGCCTACCCAAAGCTCCTTTGAGGCATAGAAATTTATAGAAGTTAATATTAGAGAGGTAATAACATGATTGTAGGTTAGAAAAGGGGATAGGGTTGACAGAGGAACTGAGGCTTTTTATGTTGTTTATTCCTCTGTGAGCCCCAGGAGAGCCATAATACTCTCTTCCCATCGAGCTTAATCTGGCGGTTAAATCAAAGCGAGGTGTCGAGCCTTGTAACTTGTGCGTTAGGCATTTATGGAGTTGGAGGAGTGAGGATGCTGTGTCCATTTAAATTGGTCTAGAAGATCTAGCAGTAGTTTCCCTTAAGTTTTGGATAGTAAGAATGGAGCTAAGAGGTAAGGGCGCTGTAAGACCTGTCTCAACGGAGAGCCAAGGAGGTGGGTTTGGATCTTGTTGATTTAGCCACCAGGAGTCCTGGGTGATCATGAAAGCTCTTTGATAGCTGACATTGTCTGAAAGCTGACATTGTCTGGGATATTTATGCTTCCAGAGCATTTTTTCCTCTTCAGGATTTTCATGGAAATTCTTGCCTTTTAGGTCGAGCGTGAGCCAGCGCGCAAGCGCTGCTCTGCGAAGATCTGTGGTAGTTCAGTACGGAGAGAAGCTTCTCCCACTCCCCTGCCATTATTTTTCATTGGCTTGTGTGTTTGTTCTTTGTAAATGCTGTCTTCTGACTCATTATGAGGCTTATTAGTCCCTCCTTAGTATGGCCATCTCGTCAATTGTATCCCCCCATGGTTACTGCCCCCTTTACTTGATTGTTACACGGTGTACTATTTTCGTCATTGAGTTTCTTCTAGATTAGCACAATGACATGCTGGGGCTACATTCAGCGCGCCATGCCCGCTTTCACTTTTACGGGCGTATTGTGTAATTTGATATACTTAAAAGAAGGAGAGCTTAGGGGACCCGTGCAGCCATTGGTAAACTTTTCATCGGAGCTCCGCTCCTAGGCAATGAGCATGTCCCTCAACTTTATTCACCCCCCAACGCGCCTGTAGCACAGAGAGAACCAGTTGCTTTTACTTCCCATATGTGCAGGCAATTTCTGCCCCCTTTGTCCACCCACACACTTCTGTCTGAGCGGGACTGCGAACCCCCCACGGGGCAGAGCTCTCCTGCCTGTCCCAACCAAGGACAAGTTGTGATGCAGTCGAACACAACGCCAGGGCATCCGTAAACTGTAGGGACTCTGATCTGGCCCCGCCGCAGCTATGGCGGCATCACTGGCTGCAACGCCATCCTCTTTATGCCAGCGCGAACTCGCTAGATGGGAGAGGCAGCAAAGAGTTTCTCTTCTCGCAATTGCAAAAGATGGGGCCCCACACAGACAACATGTCCTATCTCCTTCAGACCTCCGTCCTACCCAATGAAGCCAACAAAGGGAAGCGGGCCCGACCCCCAACAGCTGGGCGGCAGCGCTGGCTGCAACACTACCTCATCTTCACACCAAATCAATGCAGGAGCAGCTGTCCCCAATTGGGCGCCCCATGCTCTGAAAGCAACAGGCCCCACCGTGCCCTGTACTAAAAAATAATTATAGTCCACAGGCATGTCAGAAGTGGGATCCGAAACCACACCTCTAGGGGAGACTGCGCCCTGAAATCAGATCCTGGACTGGTCAGTCCTCCCGACTTGCGCTAGAAACACGGACGTCCAACACCAGTGATGGGGCCCCTGCCCCTGGCAGGGCTGTGGGCCATAGACCATGCTAGTTTACTGACAGTAGGATGGGGTAATTAAAATTATGACATAGTGGTGCCCCTAGAGCTGCAGGCACGCACATATTTTTCCATGCATGCCTCTGCCGTTTTTCCCTTTACCCACATCTGCCGATTTGTGTGACTGATTTCCGCCTCTCCTGTGATGCTGCTCAGCCAATAGCCTGCCTTTGTGTCATGGGGTACACCCAGAGAACATTGCATTTTGTGACTGTTAGACCTGGCATCTTTGGCGTGGTTACCCCTGACTTTTTGCCTCTACCTCCTGTGTTTTTTGATGCTATGCTGGATTTCGTTTTTGCTGGTTTAGATGCTTTGGGCACTTTGCCACTGCTGATCAGTGTCAAAGTGCAAGTGCTCCCTTGGTAAATTGTTGTATTGATTGGTTATCCATGATTGGGATATTTGTTTCACCTGTTAGCCCCTAGTAAAGTGCACTGCGTGTGCCAGGGCTGGTGATTCAAATGCTACTAGTGGGCTGCAGCACGGATTGTGCCACCCACAGGAGTAGCGCTAAAATGATGTCTTAGGCCTGCTTGCAGTGCCTATGTGCAGTCCAGGACTGCCATGTCGACCTGGCCAGTGCACCCACTGACCAGGCCTTATCCTTCCCTTTCTGTACATGTCAGGCATCCCTATGGTGGCCCTAGGTACCCCCCTGGGCTGGGTGCAGTGTATCTGAAAGGTAGGGCATGTACTGAGGTGTGTAACATGCCCTGGTAGTGAATTACAGCCATTTTCGTTTTTCACTGCTGAGAGACTATCTTGCCCATAGGATAGAATGGGGAAGGCTGTTTACATGCCTATCTTCCCATAAGGGCAAGATAGAAAATCCAAGTTTGGTATCTCTGTGTTCAGAATTTAATTATACATCTTTTTAGCAAGATGGTTTTTAAATTCACTGTGTGGGAATAGCACTTTTTAGAAAGTAGCTATTCTTCTGTTTAACCTTCCTGTGTGCCTGTGTGCTGGTTGGCTGACTGGTGTCAGGTGATGCGCTAGGTGGCTCCAGGAGCCTGGATGAGTCAGCAGCAGGGTGAATAGGGAGATCTGCTTTAGATGGGTGGGAGGAGTAGTCCCTGGGTCCGAATAGGGCTGCCCCTGACAAACACAAAGCTGGCTCCACCCCCTGCTGGCCAGGCTGAGGACTCTGCCTCTGCTGGCACAAAGAAGGCTCCACCTCCTGCTGAGCGTCTAACGACCCTGCCCCTCACTCTGAAAGGAACCAGGTGCTCCAGAGCAGAGCACACCCAGGAACCGGTTTGAGCAGGGGAATCCCCCCACTGGAACAAAGAGAGACAAAGACTTGGAGGGGTATAAGAAGAGGACCCCAGACACCTAAAACTTTAGATCACTTTGGAACTAAGAAGAAACCTCTGCCAAGGAGAAAGCTGAAAGGACTGAAGAGGAGAAGACTGCCTGCTTGCTGTTTTGCTTTGCTGCCAAGGAGAGGGGAAGGACTTTGCTGTGTCCCCTTCTTTTGATTCTGATCTCCAAGGGCCTGAGAAGAGCTGGCTCCCTGTTAAGAAGTCCCAGGAACAAAAGGACTTCACCACCAGCTCCCCTGGAACTCTGCTGAAAGAGTTCTGACCTGCCTTGGAGTGCTTGCCCAGTCTTGGGGCCTCAGGAGGTCGTTTTGCTGTGTTTGGGAGCTGGGAAGCAGAAGCGTGAACAAGAGTGACTGGTACCCAACGCATCATCCGATTGCGTGTCGCAAGACGAGAGTGCGAGGAAAATTTCATCGCGGCACCATCGCAACACGCAGGGTCCCCGCATCGCCGAGTGCGTCGAGCATCGTCCCGGTGCGAGAAGATTCCTGCGTCGACGCAGAGTCCCGTTCCGTGGCGCATCGAGAGTTGCGGCGCCGGAAGGCCACGCTGCGCCACGCATCGCACCACATCGTAGAGTGTCGCATCGCACCTGTGCGTGAAGCTTCCCCCTAAGAAACCTATGCAACGAAGGCCAAAGTCATCGCATCCTCCGCTTACAGATCGGAGCCGGCGCATCCACCTCTGCTGCGTGAAGCAGGGCTGCTGCAAAGCCTCCCCAGGATCTCAGGAGTATCGCATCGCCTTTGCAAGCTTCCTTGTTATAGCTTTTGGGAACCTTATCGCAACTACAGGTACTGTTGGGCACGAAAGTGTCGCATTTTGTGCATTGAGAGTCGCATTGTGCAAGACACTGACTTTTACATCCTGGAGTACTTTCTGCAAACTCTTGAACTATCTTTAAAGTAACCTTTTTGAATTATATGTTGGTTTGTCTGTAGTATTTGGTCTTGTGAAGTTTTTAGTAAAGATACCTTATTTTTCTAAAACTGGTGTGGAGTAAATCTGTGGTGTTTTCACTGTGTTACTGTGAGTGTTGGTACAAATACTTTACACATTGCCTTTGATAGCCTAGACTGCTCAGGCCAAGCTACCTAGAGGGTGAGCAGGGGTTATCTTAACAGTGTATCCCCCTTTCCCTGACTAGAAGCAAGGGTCCCTACTTGGACAGTGGTACCTACCCTGCCAACTAGAGACCCCCAGATCTAACATTGGTGGTCAGCGGTGAGGATTGAACTTGTATTTGTACTTGACCCACAGTAATTGGTGTACATCACTAGGAGTGCAGACCAATAGACAACCACATACTATATTTTTTTTTTCTCTTGATTCTATTTTTGAGTAACTCTTCAAGAGCATCATGTCTCAGGTGGCAACAAGTGAGAAGGCAGAAGTGGAGTTTTCCATTACGGAGTTGTATTCGTACGGAGTGGTAGCACTCAAGCAATTCTGCAAAGACCGTGGTTGCACCTTTAAAAGCGGAGCTAGAAAGGATGAGCTCCAAAAAGTCTTGAAGGCCTGGTGGGAGGCCCAAGAGGAGGATGATGCAGAGGATGGTTTTTCTCCCCAAGATCTGCCCGTGGGCAGAACTGTCTCAAGGGCTGGCCGCTCCCATTCCAGTAGGGGGCTCACTCCAGAGGAGTTGGAGGAGAATCAAAGGGTGAGAGACCATGAAATGGAAAAAATGAAAATGAAAATGGAAATGGCAAAGGAGGAGAAAAAGAATGCCCTTGCTTTTGAGGAAAGAAAATTGCTTTTGGCTCATGAGTTGAGCATGAAGGAGCTGGACATCAAGGCCAAGCAGGTGGAGTCCGGTTCAACTGGTGGCAGCGCACAGCCGGTGCAGGGGTGTAAAGTATATATCCCCAAAGATTTAGTGCAGAATTATAACAGGAGTGAGGATATCTATGCCTGGTTCACATCGTATGAGATTGCATTGAGGATGAATGGTGTGCCTGAACAGCATTGGGGGGGCGGGCCTGTGGAAACATTTTGAGGCTTCTGGGAGGAGTGCTCTAGAGCCCTTAGAATTAGCAGGTACCATGACCTATCCCAATATGAAGGAGGCCCTATGTCTCAGGTATGGACTTACTCCAGAGCAGTATAGACTGCAGTTTAGGAACTCCAAGAAGAAAGAGTCTGAAACTTGGATGGAGTGTGTGAATCTGTACTCGCGGGCACTGGAAGGTTGGATGAAGGGCAGCAAGGTAACTGATTATAAGGGGTTGTTACATTTAATTAGTTGGGAGCACTTGAGTAGTCTATGTGTTCCAGAGCTGCGCCAGCATCTTTTAGATAGCAAGTTGACGGACCCCATTGAGCTTGCTAAGGAGGCGGACCGCTGGACCAGTACCAGGGTCCACAGAGGAATTGTGGGTACCATTGCCAAAGGTGGGCAGGGTCCCCAGCAGAAGAGTGGGGAGGGACAAGGGTAACCAAAAAGAGTTCTCACAAGGGCCCCAAAATAGTTCCCAGGGTAACCAGTCCCAGCCCCCCAAGTCAAAACCCAAACCAACCTGGCCCCCTAAGGGCAGGTCGGATAACAAGGGTCCCATTAGGTGTTATCACTGTCAAGAATTGGGTCACAAGTCTCCTGTGTGTCCCAAGAAATCCCAGGCACCCTCTGGTGTTCCAACCCCGGGTATAGCTAGTGTAGCTTTTGGTGGGGATTTAATTTCTAGCGATTTGGAGGGTTTAGCAGTTATGTCCCTTGTCTCTTTAGGAGACACAGAGATGGTCCAGGAAACCCCTGTCCCTGAAAACACTAAGAAGTACAGGCAGTGGGTGACCATCAATGGGAGGAGGGTGGAGGCTCTCAGGGACACTGGAGCCAGTGTGACTACGGTCAGGTGTCAGTGGGTCCCTGAGGAGCTGGTCATTCCAGACGTACTTCACCCAGTAGTGTCAGCTGACAACTCTGTGCGCCTTTGCAAGGTGGCACATGTTCCCTTTGAGTGGGGGGGGTCTCAGGTCCTCTCAGAGTTGTTGTGAGTCCATCCATGCCGGTAGACTGTCTGCTAGGTAATGACCTGGAGAGTTCCCCATGGAGGGAGGTGGCCCATTGGCAGCAAGAGGGTGGTCCCTCCAGAGAGGAGTTCTGCCGTGCGCAGAAGACATGCCCTACTCTTGAAGGTCTGCGGCACCAGGCTACAGACCAGGCAGCAGGTGCTGATCCGAAGAACTTTTTTCTCTACTGGGAGAATGACTTGTTGTACAGTGAGCCTAGGTTTGCTGAGCCCAGTGGATCACGTACCCTGGTGGTACCCGCAGGGTTCAGAGACTTCCTACTGGGTCTGGCTCACGACGTGCCGCTTGCAGGACATCTCGGGCAGGACAAGACCCGACAAAGGCTTGCCACCCACTTTTACTGGCCCGGGATGAAGACGGACGTCGCTTCCTTCTGTAAATCATGCCAGACTTGCCAGGCAAGTGGCAAGGCTGGAGGAAAATGCAAAGGCCCTCTCCAGCCTTTTCCTGTAGTGAGCACCCCTTTCGAGCGGGTGGGGATAGATATTGTGGGGCCACTGGACCCCAGGACCGCCTTAGGCAACAGGTTCATCCTGGTTCTGGTGGATCATGCCACCCGGTACCCGGAGGCTATCCCTCTCAGGACAACCACAGCCCCGGTGGTGGGCCGTGCGTTGATGGGGATCTTTTCCCGTGTGGGTTTCCCCAAAGAGGTGGTATCTGACCGGGGTACCAACTTCATCTCCAGGTATATGAAGTCTCTGTGGGAGGAGTGTGGGGTAACTTATAAGTTCACCACTCCTTACCACCCTCAAGGAAATGGGTTGGATGAAAGGTTCAACCGGACCCTGAAGGGCATGATCATGGGGCTGACGGAGCCCATGAGACGGAAGTGGGACGTCTTTTTGCCATGCCTATTATTTGCCTACAGGGAGGTACCACAAAAGTCTCTGGGGTTCAGTCCCTTTGAGCTTTTGTACGGGCACCCTGTTAGAGGACCTCTCAGTCTGGTGAAGGAGGGTTGGGAGAAATCCCCTGGGAAAACTTCCCAGGATGTGTTCAGCTATGTGCTGGCCATCCACAACCAGACACAGCGCTTACGGGCCCTCGCTCAGGCGAACCTGGAAGCCAGCCAGGATGAGATGAAGAGGTGGTATGACCAGCATACCACTCTGATGGAATTTCAACCTGGGCAGATGGTGTGGGTGATGGCGCCAGTGGAGCCTTGCGCGCTCCAAGACAAGTGGACTGGGCCATATGAGGTGGTGGAGCGCAAGAGTGAGGTGACCTACCTGGTCAACTTGCGATCTCCCAGGAACCCCATGAGGGTCCTACAAGTGAACCGCCTCAAACCCCATTTTGAGAGGTCTGAAATAACAATGCTACTTGCTACAGATGCAGGGATGGAGGAGGATAGCGATCCTCTTCCTGACCTCCTGGAAGCTAAGGAGCAAGATGGGTCAGTGGATGGAGTGGTCCTCTCGCCCACCCTGACCCCAGAACAGCAGAGGGACTGTCGCCATGTGCTGGGTCAGTTTGCATCTCTGTTCTCCCTGACCCCCGGTATCACCAACTGGTGGGTCCATGACGTGGACATGGGAGATAGCCTGCCTGTGAAACAGAAGTTTTATCGGGTGGCTGACAAGGTCAGGGCCAGCATCAAGAAGGAGGTTTCTAAGATGTTGGAGCTAGGGGTGATTGAGCCCTCCAGCAGCCCCTGGGCTAGCCCAGTGGTACTCGTACCGAAAGCTGCTGCGCCAGGTGCCACTCCAGAACTTAGGTTTTGTGTGGACTACCGTGGGCTCAATGCTGTCACGAAGACTGACGCACACCCCATCCCCAGAGCTGATGAGCTCGTGGATCGGTTGGGAGCTGCCAACTACCTCAGTACGTTTGATTTAACTTCTGGGTACTGGCAGATTGCCTTAACTGATGGGGCCAAGGAGAGGTCTGCATTTTCAATGCCAGAGGGGCACTTCCAGTTCCGTGTCATGCCCTTTGGGTTGAAGAACGCCCCTGCCACATTCCAGAGACTGGTCAACCAGGTACTGTCCGGGCTGGAGCAATTCAGCGCCGCATATCTGGATGACATCGCTGTGTTCAGCTCCACTTGGGAAGAACACTTGCAACACCTCTGCGCAGTGTTAAAGGCTCTGCATAGTGCAGGCCTCACTATCAAGGCCAGTAAGTGCCAGATAGGGCAGGGTTCGGTGGTGTATTTGGGACACCAGGTAGGAAGCGGCCAGGTGGCGCCCCTACAAGCCAAGATAGATACCATCCGGGCTAGGGAGCCCCCCAAAACCCAGACAGCGGTGAGAGCCTTCTTAGGACTCACCGGGTACTATCGCCGTTTTGTCAAGGGGTATGGCACCATTGTGGCTCCCTTGACAGAACTAACTTCCAAGAAGTTACCGAAGAAAGTGATTTGGACCAGTGCCTGCCAAGAAGATTTTGATGCCCTGAAGGAGGCCATGTGTACAGCACCTGTATTCAAGGCGCCTGACTTCTCCAAGGAATTCATAGTGCAGACAGACGCTTCTGAGCATGGAGTGGGAGCGGTGCTCTCACAACTAAATGATGAGGACTTGGACCAACCTGTAGCTTTCATTAGTAGGAGGCTACTTCCCAGGGAACAGAGGTGGAGTGCGATTGAAAGGGAAGCTTTTGCTGTGGTCTGGGCGCTGAAGAAGCTGAGACCCTACTTGTTTGGGACTCACATCCGGGTTCAGACGGACCACAGGCCCCTCAGATGGTTGATGCAGATGAGGGGTCAGAATCCTAAGCTGTTGAGGTGGTCCATTTCCCTACAGGGGATGGACTTTACGGTGGAACACCGCCCCGGTACAGAACACGCCAACGCTGATGGTCTGTCCAGGTTTTTCCGCCTTAGCGATGAGAACTCCCAAGAGGGTGGGTAGTTCTCCCCACTTTCAGCTGGAGGGGACACGTGTTAGACCTGGCATCTTTGCCGTGGTTACCCCTGACTTTTTGCCTCTACCTCCTGTGTTTTTTGATGCTATGCTGGATTTCGTTTTTGCTGGTTTAGATGCTTTGGGCACTTTGCCACTGCTGATCAGTGTCAAAGTGCAAGTGCTCCCTTGGTAAATTGTTGTATTGATTGGTTATCCATGATTGGGATATTTGTTTCACCTGTTAGCCCCTAGTAAAGTGCACTGCGTGTGCCAGGGCTGGTGATTCAAATGCTACTAGTGGGCTGCAGCACTGATTGTGCCACCCACAGGAGTAGCGCTAAAATGATGTCTTAGGCCTGCTTGCAGTGCCTATGTGCAGTCCAGGACTGCCATGTCGACCTGGCCAGTGCACCCACTGACCAGGCCTTATCCTTCCCTTTCTGTACATGTCAGGCATCCCTATGGTGGCCCTAGGCACCCCCCTGGGCTGGGTGCAGTGTATCTGAAAGGTAGGGCATGTACTGAGGTGTGTAACATGCCCTGGTAGTGAATTACAGCCATTTTCGTTTTTCACTGCTGAGAGGCTATCTTGCCCATAGGATAGAATGGGGAAGGCTGTTTACATGCCTATCTTCCCATAAGGGCAAGATAGAAAATCCAAGTTTGGTATCTCTGTGTTCAGAATTTAATTATACATCTTTTTAGCAAGATGGTTTTTAAATTCACTGTGTGGGAATAGCACTTTTTAGAAAGTAGCTATTCTCCTGTTTAACCTTCCTGTGTGCCTGTGTGCTGGTTGGCTGACTGGTGTCAGGTGATGCGCTAGGTGGCTCCAGGAGCCTGGATGAGTCAGCAGCAGGGTGAATAGGGAGATCTGCTTTAGATGGGTGGGAGGAGTAGTCCCTGGGTCCGAATAGGGCTGCCCCTGACAAACACAAAGCTGGCTCCACCCCCTGCTGGCCAGGCTGAGGACTCTGCCTCTGCTGGCACAAAGAAGGCTCCACCTCCTGCTGAGCGTCTAACGACCCTGCCCCTCACTCTGAAAGGAACCAGGTGCTCCAGAGCAGAGCACACCCAGGAACCGGTTTGAGCAGGGGAATCCCCCCACTGGAACAAAGAGAGACAAAGACTTGGAGGGGTATAAGAAGAGGACCCCAGACACCTAAAACTTTAGATCACTTTGGAACTAAGAAGAAACCTCTACCAAGGAGAAAGCTGAAAGGACTGAAGAGGAGAAGACTGCCTGCTTGCTGTTTTGCTTTGCTGCCAAGGAGAGGGGAAGGACTTTGCTGTGTCCCCTTCTTTTGATTCTGATCTCCAAGGGCCTGAGAAGAGCTGGCTCCCTGTTAAGAAGTCCCAGGAACAAAAGGACTTCACCACCAGCTCCCCTGGAACTCTGCTGAAAGAGTTCTGACCTGCCTTGGAGTGCTTGCCCAGTCTTGGGGCCTCAGGAGGTCGTTTTGCTGTGTTTGGGAGCTGGGAAGCAGAAGCGTGAACAAGAGTGACTGGTACCCAACGCATCATCTGATTGCGTGTCGCAAGACGAGAGTGCGAGGAAAATTTCATCGCGGCACCATCGCAACACGCAGGGTCCCCACATCGCCGAGTGCGTCGAGCATCGTCCCGGTGCGAGAAGATTCCTGACGCTGCGAGGGTCGTCGCAGAACCAGTTTGCGGGCCGCACCACTGCCGGTGCGTGAAAAGTCTCCAGCCGCTGCGTGCGTCGACGCAGAGTCCCGTTCCGTGGCGCATCGAGAGTTGCGGCGCCGGAAGGCGACGCTGCGCCACGCATCGCACCACATCGAAGAGTGTCGCATCGAACCTGTGCGTGAAGCTTCCCCCTAAGAAACCTACGCAACGAAGGCCAAAGTCATCGCATCCTCCCCTTACAGATCGGAGCCGGTGCATCCACCTCTGCTGCGTGAAGCAGGGCTGCTGCAAAGCCTCTCCAGGATCTCAGGAGTATCGCATCGCCTTTGCAAGCTTCCTTGTTATAGCTTTTGGGAACCTTATCGTAACTACAGGTACTGTTGGGCACGAAAGTGTCGCATTTTGTGCATTGAGAGTCGCATTGTGCAAGACACTGACTTTTACATCCTGGAGTACTTTCTGCAAACTCTTGAACTATCTTTAAAGTAACCTTTTTGAATTATATGTTGGTTTGTCTGTAGTATTTGGTCTTGTGAAGTTTTTAGTAAAGATACCTTATTTTTCTAAAACTGGTGTGGAGTAAATCTGTGGTGTTTTCACTGTGTTACTGTGAGTGTTGGTACAAATACTTTACACATTGCCTTTGATAGCCTAGACTGCTCAGGCCAAGCTACCTAGAGGGTGAGCAGGGGTTATCTTAACAGTGTATCCCCCTTTCCCTGACTAGAAGCAAGGGTCCCTACTTGGACAGTGGTACCTACCCTGCCAACTAGAGACCCCCAGATCTAACAGTGACAAAATTACATATTGCAAAAAGAACAATTGAAATAACAATTGATGGACAGAATGCAGAACAATGCCATACATTCACCCCAGTACAGAGATGTGGGCCTAAATCCATGTTTTTTTTGCTCACAGTACCATTTCAGTTTGGACCAAGCCATATGCAAATCAGTCTTGACCCTGCGACCAATGGGAACAGTCCAGCCCGAACTGCCAAGCCAGGTTCTCCCTGGACTGGAAACAAGCATACTAGGACCGGTTTCGGGCTTTCATCCCTCATCAGCCCGGGTAGCTTGATTCCAGTGGCATGAAGAGCATGTGACCCACGTCTGGACATACCCATCTCACGCGGGGTGACAAATGCAAAAAGAACAATTGATGAACAGAATGCAGAACAATGCCAAACATTCACCCCAGTACAGAGATGTGGGCCTGAATCCATAGTTTTTTTGCTCAGCATGCCATTCCAGTTTGTACCCAGACATATGCAAATCAGTCTTGACCCTGCACCCAATGGGAACAGTCCAGCCTGAACTGCCAGGCCAGGTCCTCCCTGGACTGGAAACAAGCATCCTAGGACCGGTTTCAGGCTTTTAGCCCTCTTCAGCCAGAATAGCTTGACTCCAGTGGCAGAGAGCATGGGACTCACGTCTGGGCATACCCGTCCTGGCTGATGAAGGGTAATACCCAGAAACCAGTCCCAGGATGCTTGTTTCCGGTCCAGGGAGGACCTGGTTTGGCAGTTCGGTCTGGACTTTTCCCATGAGGCACAGGGTCAAGACTGATTTGCATATAGCTGGGTCTAAACTGGGGTGGCATGGTGAGCAAAAGAGTTATGGATTTATCCCAGATCTCTTGACTGGGGGTGAATGTATGATTTATTCAGCATTCCATCCATCATTTGTTTGCATAGCACTTTTCACCCTAAGTGGGATGGGTATGCCCAGACGTGGGTCCCTTGCTCACTGTGCCACTGGATTCAAGCTAGCCTGGCTGATGAAGGGTAATACCCAGAAACCAGTCCCCGGATGCTTATTTCCGGTCCAGGGAGGACCTGGTTTGGCAGTTCGGTCTGGACTTTTCCCATGAGGCACAGGGTCAAGACTGATTTGCATATAGCTGGGTCTAAACTGGGGTGGCATGGTGAGCAAAAGAGTTATGGATTTATCCCAGATCTCTTGACTGGGGGTGAATGTATGATTTATTCAGCATTCCATCCATCATTTGTTTGCATAGCACTTTTCACCCTAAGTGGGATGGGTATGCCCAGACGTGGGTCCCTTGCTCACTGTGCCACTGGATTCAAGCTAGCCTGGCTGATGAAGGGTAATACCCAGAAACCAGTCCCTGGATGCTTATTTCCGGTCCAGGGAGGACCTAGCTTGGCAGTTCGGTCTGGACTGTTCCCATGAGGCACAAGGTCAAGACTGATTTGTATATGGCTGGGTCTACACTGGGGTGGCATGGTGAGCAAAATAACGATGGATTAAACTCAGATCTCTTGACTGGTGGCAAATGTATGATTTATTCAATATTCCGTCCATCATTTGTTTGTGTAACAAAATTACACACTGAGCATCTTTTTGAAGAGGCAGATCTGGACACGCTGAAGCACTTGGTGCAGCAGTAACCTCGAGAAAATAAATAAATAAATAATATTCACTAATAATAAACATGCCGTTTTTTCCCCTACCATTGGGTTGTCTCTATCACTGAAATAAACCGTGATGCTCAATTGTCCCCCCCAAAAATCCCCCTCCACTCGGAAGCCCGCTTTCCAATGGCGAAACTGAAGGAAGGGACAGCAGGCCCCCAAGAGAAGGGGTTAGACTCACCATGGCACACCCAACGCCTGCGGTACCTCTGGATCCCAGGGACATGGCCGGACAGCGTGCCGCACTGCTCAAGCATTGTCATACACGATTACTGGGAGCCCAGTGAATTACTTCTTCTGACAGCTTGATTCCCTTCATAAAAGTTGGAATCATTGATAATACATAAAAACTCAGTTGACACTTGTTAACTAAAATAACAAGCATTTGCAATGCAACAGGTCTCACATTTAGGCAAGTTTCAGCTAATGGTGTTGTAAATGACAATGGCTTTTTGAGACATTAATAAAACGCATTGTCATTGCCAATAGCTTAAACTCGCGTAAATGCGAGACCTATTGCATTGCAAATCCTTGTTTATTTTTCCAGACAAATTCAGATATGGCAATATCTACAGATTTGAAGAAGGTGACAGATAAAGATACTGGTAGCATGCTAGAGATTACATTGATCAGTGAGGCTATCATTTTTTACTGTACTCACACATCCCCACCATGTGATGTTTTTAGGAGACCATGTGGAAAGAAGTTCTTTAATTTTGTTGAGAGTTTTTTTGCTCGTTAAGGGCAGACGAATCTTTGAGGTCCGAAGAGAACCAGATGCCTATTTTTTTAATGGTGGACAGTTGCCATTTTTCACCCAGATCTCCAATAACCGCAGCTGTGTATATTTAACGGAAAAACCTCTGTCTTATCTTTATGTAGGGAGTATCCTGCCACCTCTGAGTATCTATCTATTTCTGTCATAATAACTGGGATGTCACGAGAGGCATCCACAGAAAATGACAACATCGGCCACATATGCGGCCACTACATCCCTATTGAAGTGGATGCCTGTGATCCCAGGGTTGTTTCTGAACGCTAATATTAATGGTTCAATTACTAAGAGAAAGAGCAAGGGGTACAGTGGACACCCTTGTCAAGTGCAGCAGTTTTAGGGAGCGTCCACCATTGGAGAGAATGAGGAGCTTAAAGCATGTTTCGTTATTTCAAAGGCTCCCTCCCTGTTTGCTTAAAAAAATGAAGTAAATAAACTCTATTTTAATCGTTACCCTAAATGTATTTTGTTAGAGATTTCTTGGTATTTATTGATGATGTTGCTACTTAGTTTGCTTCCTCTTAGAATGAAGGCTGAGTTAGCACTTATTCCAGATGCACTGAGAGTTAATACAGAAGGACTGACAAATTATCCTAATGAAGCTGCAGTGTTGATGGTTTATCCTGAGTAGAACCTTGCAAAATAATTTTATGTCATTCAGTTTCCCTTTCTGTGGCACTAATATTTTCTCTGTTTGGTGATGCAAGTACTTCGCCTTGCTTCGGAGCAACGTACCCACCAGCCTCAGCTGAAAAGTTTTGTATTACTTATTGAGTTTCAAACTATTACATTTCAATATTACTAAATCATAATTTTCATCACTCTGTTGATTTTACACAGTAATTAATTTAATCAAATTATACAATTCACAATAATGTTTACATGATATGCAAATATCAGAATTTCCACATGATTTGATTCGCCCAATGCATTTCGGGCCTTTGACGGCCCTTCGTCAGGGGCTTTTCTGCAAATAACAAAAAAATATAATGGTAATGACGTTGATGTACAGAGGTACTACATATACAGACAATTTATGAGCTATACATTAATTTTTCACATAGAAAAAATATCCTCATGTCGAAGAAAAGAGGTTTGTGATAAAAATAATCCACAGTAAAACCAGCCACCCTGTGCGTGGAAAAATCATGCACTACAAACAAAACCGAATACCTGATATTCTGGTACTCTCCCTGGCTAAAAGAAGGGGGAAAAAAAACATTCGTAACTAAATAAAACTGCCTTCTAACTTCAAAAGATAATAAACGAACTACCGTTCCTCAGTTCAACCGACCTGCATAAATGTTACTGATCCTCGTGAACACTCCTTCACCGGATTAACTGTAGAGAAAACCAAAAACAATGACGCTTACTACCGAGGCGTAACTTCTTCACCTGTGCATTTCTCTCAATACTACGTATCGATCTGCACTGAACATCACTAATCCTCACCTTCACTGAGAAAAAATCTCGTCTTCTTATGACCACCAGGTAAACAGCTAACCGTGCTCCTCAAAGCCGTATTCTACCAACTGCTCGGCGTCTACCTTATACAGACACACGCTGGTCGACAACAAAATAGGACTGTGAAGTTCTACTGCAAATACGAACCGCCATTTTGAAATGGGAATCTATTCCACTAACTTCAATGTAAAAGATACTACCTCAATTTAACAATGTAAGACGTGATTACCGCAAAAAAGCGAAAATCCGTGAATGTGAAAAAATAATGTGCAAAGTGGATAGAAAAAAAGAAGAAAAAAAACACAAGGTACCTTTTTACCTAAGAAAGATAAAAAAGCTAAAGACAATGTGAGGACATTAATAATATGGGCGTCTAAATGTCTCCAGTGGCTTGCCCAATCATCGTGTTACAAAAAACATGATAAATCTACTTTTTCATTGATCCCATGGGGATCCTGTGTGTTCAACCTCCTAATCCAAAATATTTCTTTTTGTAAAAGAGATTTAGATAGGTTCCTACCCGGGACATGGACCATTTTATCGATAATTTGAAATTTCAGTTGGGAAATGGAATGTTTACACTTGTTCCAATGTGTCGCTAAGCTACTCTTTTGGTTTTTATTACGAATGGTGCTTTTGTGTTCAGAGATTCGAGTTTTTATTTTTCTCTCTGTTTTCCCTATATACAGGAGTCCACACGGACATTTGATAGCATAAACTACGTTGGTTGAGTCACAAGTAGAATTGTGATGTAGTTTGATGGTTTCCCCCGTAGTGGGGTGGTATACTATGTCGCCTGTAATTACATTGTTGCAATGTACGCAATTAGCACATCTTTGCGTGCCTTTAAATTCCAGAATGGTGGTCTTGAATGAAGTTGATAAGATTTCTTTGATGTTCTTTGATCTCTTATATGCAAATAGAGGTTTCTCTTTAAACAGGTCTTTAAAATCCTCTTCGTTTTGGAGCATATCCCACCTGTTCAAGATGATCTGTTTGATGTGTTTAGAGCTTGTAGAGTACTTAGAAACAAAGACTTGTCGAGTGGAGCTTTTCGTAGGTGCTTGTTCCAATAAACTTTCCCTTGGCCTTAGTTGTGTCTTATCAATTGCTTCGTTCAGAATTTCCTCTGGATATCCTTTGGATAAATACCTTTTCCTCATGTACTCCGTGTTAGTTTGACATGTTTGTTCTGATGAACATATCCTTTTGGCGCGTAGAAATTGTGAAAAAGGAAGATTTTTCAATAAATTCTGTGGGTGAAAGCTGTCGAATCTCAAGGTGTTGTTCTTGTCAGTTGGTTTATGGTGTATTTCTGTTTGAATGATGCCATCTTTGATTGTTATCAATACATCGAGAAAAGATAGTGAATGTTTGCTGATTGTGTTGGTGAATTGTATGTGTTCATTCTTCTGATTGAGTTCCAATATCTTATTCTCCAACATTTCAGGACCGTTATTCCAGATTAAAA
Source organism: Triturus cristatus (assembly GCF_964204655.1). Lineage (NCBI taxonomy): Eukaryota > Metazoa > Chordata > Amphibia > Caudata > Salamandridae > Triturus > Triturus cristatus. The sequence goes on from NC_140584.1 coordinate 451,820,603, forward strand.
AGATGTCGTCTATGTATCTTACATACATGAGAACATTTTCCGTCCATTCTCTATCTGAGTAGATGTGCTGATCTTCAAAATGGGCCATGTAGGTATTCGCGTATGCGGGCGCCCCCGCAAAACCCATAGATGTGCCTTTGAGTTGTAGGTAATATAGATCGTTCCACTCGAAATAACTGTGATGCAAACAGAAATGCAGCATTTCAAGTACAAAAATTTTGTCTGCTCTCAAGGTGGTTTGTTTCAATAATGCCCATTCTACAGCTTCCATTCCCCCAGAATGAGGGATGGAAGTGTATAACGATTTCACGTCCAAAGTACATAATAAGCTTTCTTGATTGATCTGAATCCTTTGAAGTTTTTGTAAAAATTGGGTTGTGTCTTTGACATAGGAATTCCACTGCTGAACAAAAGGTTGTAAAAAACAATCGATGTATTTGCCAATTGGTTCAAAAATGGTCCCGCACCCGGTGACTATAGGTCTAAATGGTGGATTAAAAAGATCTTTATGAATTTTTGGCAGCATGTATAATCCAGGTGTACTTGGATTCTCTTGAGTTAAGAATAATCTTGTATTGTCTGTGATCCATCCCATCTCTTGAGCTTTGGTTAAAATAGTGTTGAGTGTAACTGCGAGTTGGTTGATGGGATCTCCATCTAAAAGGAGATAGGTACTTGAATCAGATATGTGTTCCATGACTTTTTGATGGTAGAATATTTGATCCATGATAACAATAGCCCCTCCTTTGTCCGCCTTTTTGATGTTAATGGTGTTGTCGTTGGCAAGGTTTTTTAGCATGGATTGGTCTGATTTAGTGAGATTGGTCCTAATTTGCTTTTTGATGTTCATCTTACATAAATCTTTCTTCACCAAATTTTCAAACACATCCAAAATTTTATGAGATATGGGTGCTTGGAACGTAGATTTTCTTCTAAACTCTTCCAGTTCCTTTTCGGGAGGGGGACCCTCTCCCGTTGCAAATGTTGAAAAAAAGTATTTCAGTCTCAAGACTCGCATGAACTTGAATAACGTGATCTCATTTTCCAATTGGTTGGTATAATATGTGGGAACAAATCCTAATCCTTTGTTCAGAGTCCTGATTTGATTTTTCGAAAGTTGTTTGGAAGAGATATTGACAATTAAGTTGTTTTCTGGCTCCTCAATGTTGGTTTTGACCTTTCTTTTGCTTCTCCTGGTTTTCCTGGTGTTTTTCCTGGAGGTAAATTGCTGTCCGTGACCTGGGTTAAAAAAGAAGTTGATGTAGAGGCTTGACTGACAAGAACAACACCTTGAGATTCGACAGCTTTCACCCACAGAATTTATTGAAAAATCTTCCTTTTTCACAATTTCTACGCGCCAAAAGGATATGTTCATCAGAACAAACATGTCAAACTAACACGGAGTACATGAGGAAAAGGTATTTATCCAAAGGATATCCAGAGGAAATTCTGAACGAAGCAATTGATAAGACACAACTAAGGCCAAGGGAAAGTTTATTGGAACAAGCACCTACGAAAAGCTCCACTCGACAAGTCTTTGTTTCTAAGTACTCTACAAGCTCTAAACACATCAAACAGATCATCTTGAACAGGTGGGATATGCTCCAAAACGAAGAGGATTTTAAAGACCTGTTTAAAGAGAAACCTCTATTTGCATATAAGAGATCAAAGAACATCAAAGAAATCTTATCAACTTCATTCAAGACCACCATTCTGGAATTTAAAGGCACGCAAAGATGTGCTAATTGCGTACATTGCAACAATGTAATTACAGGCGACATAGTATACCACCCCACTACGGGGGAAACCATCAAACTACATCACAATTCTACTTGTGACTCAACCAACGTAGTTTATGCTATCAAATGTCCGTGTGGACTCCTGTATATAGGGAAAACAGAGAGAAAAATAAAAACTCGAATCTCTGAACACAAAAGCACCATTCGTAATAAAAACCAAAAGAGTAGCTTAGCGACACATTGGAACAAGTGTAAACATTCCATTTCCCAACTGAAATTTCAAATTATCGATAAAATGGTCCATGTCCCGGGTAGGAACCTATCTAAATCTCTTTTACAAAAAGAAATATTTTGGATTAGGAGGTTGAACACACAGGATCCCCATGGGATCAATGAAAAAGTAGATTTATCATGTTTTTTGTAACACGATGATTGGGCAAGCCACTGGAGACATTTAGACGCCCATATTATTAATGTCCTCACATTGTCTTTAGCTTTTTTATCTTTCTTAGGTAAAGAGGTACCTTGTGTTTTTTTTCTTCTTTTTTTCTATCCACTTTGCACATTATTTTTTCACATTCACGGATTTTCGCTTTTTTGCGGTAATCACGTCTTACATTGTTAAATTGAGGTAGTATCTTTTACATTGAAGTTAGTGGAATAGATTCCCATTTCAAAATGGCGGTTCGTATTTGCAGTAGAACTTCACAGTCCTATTTTGTTGTCGACCAGCGTGTGTCTGTATAAGGTAGACGCCGAGCAGTTGGTAGAATACGGCTTTGAGGAGCACGGTTAGCTGTTTACCTGGTGGTCATAAGAAGACGAGATTTTTTCTCAGTGAAGGTGAGGATTAGTGATGTTCAGTGCAGATCGATACGTAGTATTGAGAGAAATGCACAGGTGAAGAAGTTACGCCTCGGTAGTAAGCGTCATTGTTTTTGGTTTTCTCTACAGTTAATCCGGTGAAGGAGTGTTCACGAGGATCAGTAACATTTATGCAGGTCGGTTGAACTGAGGAACGGTAGTTCGTTTATTATCTTTTGAAGTTAGAAGGCAGTTTTATTTAGTTACGAATGTTTTTTTTCCCCCTTCTTTTAGCCAGGGAGAGTACCAGAATATCAGGTATTCGGTTTTGTTTGTAGTGCATGATTTTTCCACGCACAGGGTGGCTGGTTTTACTGTGGATTATTTTTATCACAAACCTCTTTTCTTCGACATGAGGATATTTTTTCTATGTGAAAAATTAATGTATAGCTCATAAATTGTCTGTATATGTAGTACCTCTGTACATCAACGTCATTACCATTATATTTTTTTGTTATTTGCAGAAAAGCCCCTGACGAAGGGCCGTCAAAGGCCCGAAATGCATTGGGCGAATCAAATCATGTGGAAATTCTGATATTTGCATATCATGTAAACATTATTGTGAATTGTATAATTTGATTAAATTAATTACTGTGTAAAATCAACAGAGTGATGAAAATTATGATTTAGTAATATTGAAATGTAATAGTTTGAAACTCAATAAGTAATACAAAACTTTTCAGCTGAGGCTGGTGGGTACGTTGCTCCGAAGCAAGGCGAAGTACTTGCATCACCAAACATTGAATTAAAGGGTCTGTTCAGACAGACAGCCCAAATTTCGGAAGCACCCCGTCCTTTTATGATTTCCTAAAAATCTTAAATAGTTTCTCAAAAAATAGAGTGCCTTTCTTTCCATTACCATTATTGAAGCACCTCTGTCATTTTAGAAAGAGCACCTGCCCAAAAATGTCATTTGATACAATCAGCAGTTTAACTGACAATCGTGCCAACGTTCTGGCATTTACAAATGAACAAGCCACTGAAATTTACTCTTTAATTCAAGAAGTAAAAACGTTCGAAGTACAGGGGAACACATTACAGCAACAACTAAAACAACTAGAATTTCTCACAAAACGCCAGTTAAACCAACGTCTTCATGCCTCCACGCTTGTGCAATACCATCGTGCTAAAAGAATACCCAGAGGTCTAAGATTATCCATCAAGCCCATGCTTTTCAGGTTCCATTTAAAGAAAGACTTTATGGATCGATGGTATGCTGTATTAAACAAGTGTTCATTGGATTTAATACTACTACTAGTTGAAGAATTGGCAGTTATTATCCAAGAAATCACGGAAGAGATCAAAACAATACAAACTGACATAGAAGCGAGAATGGACTCAGAAGACTGGCACAAAGTCCTGGAAGACATGAACAAGAAATTAGAGACCTATTCCAAAGAAATTCAAGAGGGGAAATTAAGAAAGTACAAGAGGGATACCTTGGATTATAAACTCAATGAGGTTTATACATGGGCGGAAGTGTATGCCCAAAGGAGAGTATATTTCAAGAAAAATCCGAACGTTTCCTCAGAAGAGAGTTTGGCAACAGATACTGACACCAACATTAATAGACCACCACCGAATGTAGACAAGTCCCGTGAAACAACACCAACAGAACGGGCAGGAACAACTGACAGTCAAGCCTCTACATCAACTTCTTTTTTAACCCAGGTCACGGACAGCAATTTACCTCCAGGAAAAACACCAGGAAAACCAGGAGAAGCAAAAGAAAGGTCAAAACCAACATTGAGGAGCCAGAAAACAACTTAATTGTCAATATCTCTTCCAAACAACTTTCGAAAAATCAAATCAGGACTCTGAACAAAGGATTAGGATTTGTTCCCACATATTATACCAACCAATTGGAAAATGAGATCACGTTATTCAAGTTCATGCGAGTCTTGAGACTGAAATACTTTTTTTCAACATTTGCAACGGGAGAGGGTCCCCCTCCCGAAAAGGAACTGGAAGAGTTTAGAAGAAAATCTACGTTCCAAGCACCCATATCTCATAAAATTTTGGATGTGTTTGAAAATTTGGTGAAGAAAGATTTATGTAAGATGAACATCAAAAAGCAAATTAGGACCAATCTCACTAAATCAGACCAATCCATGCTAAAAAACCTTGCCAACGACAACACCATTAACATCAAAAAGGCGGACAAAGGAGGGGCTATTGTTATCATGGATCAAATATTCTACCATCAAAAAGTCATGGAACACATATCTGATTCAAGTACCTATCTCCTTTTAGATGGAGATCCCATCAACCAACTCGCAGTTACACTCAACACTATTTTAACCAAAGCTCAAGAGATGGGATGGATCACAGACAATACAAGATTATTCTTAACTCAAGAGAATCCAAGTACACCTGGATTATACATGCTGCCAAAAATTCATAAAGATCTTTTTAATCCACCATTTAGACCTATAGTCACCGGGTGCGGGACCATTTTTGAACCAATTGGCAAATACATCGATTGTTTTTTACAACCTTTTGTTCAGCAGTGGAATTCCTATGTCAAAGACACAACCCAATTTTTACAAAAACTTCAAAGGATTCAGATCAATCAAGAAAGCTTATTATGTACTTTGGACGTGAAATCGTTATACACTTCCATCCCTCATTCTGGGGGAATGGAAGCTGTAGAATGGGCATTATTGAAACAAACCACCTTGAGAGCAGACAAAATTTTTGTACTTGAAATGCTGCATTTCTGTTTGCATCACAGTTATTTCGAGTGGAACGATCTATATTACCTACAACTCAAAGGCACATCTATGGGTTTTGCGGGGGCGCCCGCATACGCGAATACCTACATGGCCCATTTTGAAGATCAGCACATCTACTCAGATAGAGAATGGACGGAAAATGTTCTCATGTATGTAAGATACATAGACGACATCTTTTTAATCTGGAATAACGGTCCTGAAATGTTGGAGAATAAGATATTGGAACTCAATCAGAAGAATGAACACATACAATTCACCAACACAATCAGCAAACATTCACTATCTTTTCTCGATGTATTGATAACAATCAAAGATGGCATCATTCAAACAGAAATACACCATAAACCAACTGACAAGAACAACACCTTGAGATTCGACAGCTTTCACCCACAGAATTTATTGAAAAATCTTCCTTTTTCACAATTTCTACGCGCCAAAAGGATATGTTCATCAGAACAAACATGTCAAACTAACACGGAGTACATGAGGAAAAGGTATTTATCCAAAGGATATCCAGAGGAAATTCTGAACGAAGCAATTGATAAGACACAACTAAGGCCAAGGGAAAGTTTATTGGAACAAGCACCTACGAAAAGCTCCACTCGACAAGTCTTTGTTTCTAAGTACTCTACAAGCTCTAAACACATCAAACAGATCATCTTGAACAGGTGGGATATGCTCCAAAACGAAGAGGATTTTAAAGACCTGTTTAAAGAGAAACCTCTATTTGCATATAAGAGATCAAAGAACATCAAAGAAATCTTATCAACTTCATTCAAGACCACCATTCTGGAATTTAAAGGCACGCAAAGATGTGCTAATTGCGTACATTGCAACAATGTAATTACAGGCGACATAGTATACCACCCCACTACGGGGGAAACCATCAAACTACATCACAATTCTACTTGTGACTCAACCAACGTAGTTTATGCTATCAAATGTCCGTGTGGACTCCTGTATATAGGGAAAACAGAGAGAAAAATAAAAACTCGAATCTCTGAACACAAAAGCACCATTCGTAATAAAAACCAAAAGAGTAGCTTAGCGACACATTGGAACAAGTGTAAACATTCCATTTCCCAACTGAAATTTCAAATTATCGATAAAATGGTCCATGTCCCGGGTAGGAACCTATCTAAATCTCTTTTACAAAAAGAAATATTTTGGATTAGGAGGTTGAACACACAGGATCCCCATGGGATCAATGAAAAAGTAGATTTATCATGTTTTTTGTAACACGATGATTGGGCAAGCCACTGGAGACATTTAGACGCCCATATTATTAATGTCCTCACATTGTCTTTAGCTTTTTTATCTTTCTTAGGTAAAGAGGTACCTTGTGTTTTTTTTCTTCTTTTTTTCTATCCACTTTGCACATTATTTTTTCACATTCACGGATTTTCGCTTTTTTGCGGTAATCACGTCTTACATTGTTAAATTGAGGTAGTATCTTTTACATTGAAGTTAGTGGAATAGATTCCCATTTCAAAATGGCGGTTCGTATTTGCAGTAGAACTTCACAGTCCTATTTTGTTGTCGACCAGCGTGTGTCTGTATAAGGTAGACGCCGAGCAGTTGGTAGAATACGGCTTTGAGGAGCACGGTTAGCTGTTTACCTGGTGGTCATAAGAAGACGAGATTTTTTCTCAGTGAAGGTGAGGATTAGTGATGTTCAGTGCAGATCGATACGTAGTATTGAGAGAAATGCACAGGTGAAGAAGTTACGCCTCGGTAGTAAGCGTCATTGTTTTTGGTTTTCTCTACAGTTAATCCGGTGAAGGAGTGTTCACGAGGATCAGTAACATTTATGCAGGTCGGTTGAACTGAGGAACGGTAGTTCGTTTATTATCTTTTGAAGTTAGAAGGCAGTTTTATTTAGTTACGAATGTTTTTTTTCCCCCTTCTTTTAGCCAGGGAGAGTACCAGAATATCAGGTATTCGGTTTTGTTTGTAGTGCATGATTTTTCCACGCACAGGGTGGCTGGTTTTACTGTGGATTATTTTTATCACAAACCTCTTTTCTTCGACATGAGGATATTTTTTCTATGTGAAAAATTAATGTATAGCTCATAAATTGTCTGTATATGTAGTACCTCTGTACATCAACGTCATTACCATTATATTTTTTTGTTATTTGCAGAAAAGCCCCTGACGAAGGGCCGTCAAAGGCCCGAAATGCATTGGGCGAATCAAATCATGTGGAAATTCTGATATTTGCATATCATGTAAACATTATTGTGAATTGTATAATTTGATTAAATTAATTACTGTGTAAAATCAACAGAGTGATGAAAATTATGATTTAGTAATATTGAAATGTAATAGTTTGAAACTCAATAAGTAATACAAAACTTTTCAGCTGAGGCTGGTGGGTACGTTGCTCCGAAGCAAGGCGAAGTACTTGCATCACCAAACATTGAATTAAAGGGTCTGTTCAGACAGACAGCCCAAATTTCGGAAGCACCCCGTCCTTTTATGATTTCCTAAAAATCTTAAATAGTTTCTCAAAAAATAGAGTGCCTTTCTTTCCATTACCATTACTAATATTTTCTCTCCCTAAGCCACACAATCAGAACTGTCTTTGTGTGGCTTACGGTGAATCTTATCTTGGGCCTTTTGGATCAAGTGAAGTCAGCCAAAAAATATTTCCAAAACTAGATCTGAAGGGAGCTAACCCTCAGGTGAGGATCAAAGAGAAGGGGATGAATGAAAGACAGCCACACTTATCCAAGTATATATGTCCTTCACTTTTTAAATGTTTGATCATTACAAAAGTCTCCTTTCTGACCTTGAGCAAGTTAAGAAGTGTTGTGATCCAATGGTTCAGATCAGTGCTTAATTTGTAAAAAAAAAAAAATGTACAGGTTGCTAAAGGGACCCTGTCCATTAGACCCACTGGACTGCCCACTTTCTTAGCGCTCTGAAGTAATCTGACTTTGATCAGTGCTATATAAAAGTGCTGGTTAAAATAGCAATGACAACAATGACAAATACCAATAACTGTTGTGGACAGTAGGGTGCAGGGCTTTGCTGCTCGTGGCTCAAAGAAGTACACTGCAGGGGTGAGCCACTCAGAAATGGTTTATCTCCGGGTGTAGTTGTAAGTGTGGCTCTAAGGCTAAAATTGGTGTGCACAGCTAAAGACTGTGTGTAGTGTGTGTTAAACAATTGCAGAGGCTTGACCATAGAGCCTGGCTGCAGATACAAACTCAGTGGCCAGTCTTTACTGGACATTGCCAAGGGTTATGCACATTATGTCTTGGTCAGTCACAGAGGACTGGGCATAGGACACGCCTAGTGCTTAACTCCCTGTGCACATGGCCAATGGCAGAGTACTGGTATAATTTTTTCACATCACCAAGGATGTAATCAAGGATGCTAGTTGAGATGTCATCAGTAATTTCATCAATTGTGCCATGTAAACTGTCATGAATAATGGATTATGTGAGGTAAATAAGCAATGCTTGAAGGAGGTGCAAGGTATGCTTAGTTTACTAGGGCATAATTGGTCAATTTCAGTATTTTTTAGATTTTGGTATGGAAGCATAACTGCGCTTAACTGTGTTTTTTTCAGTGAGTTTCAGAGGGCTTTAAAACATACTGTATTGTGTTTTCAGCAAACCTAACCATAATTTCACGTTAACATTTGGTTTTAAATTTCTGTGGTTTGTAATCATATTCAACATGGAAATGTTTTCGCACCTTGCCTTATGTTAAATTCACACAATTGGTGTGGACACATTTTGGATGCGACTAGTAGGGAAAAGCTGCAGTCTCTGTAGAAAACCTTTGTAGACAACTTAACCATTAAAGGACAAGGCTCGTAGACATATCGCAAGAAAATCAGGCCCGATTCACAGAACTAACTTAAGACAAAATCCTAAACTTACTACCATTTTGGTATTCACAGAATGCACTTACTACTTCTGGTATTCACAGAATGCACTTACTGCTTTTGGCATTCACAGAATGAACTTACTACTTTTGGTATTCACAGAATGGACTTATGACTACTACGCACTCAGGCCGGAATTTCCGCTCCCGGATCGGGAATTCCGCACCCGGAGTGGGAATTCCGCTTCCGGGCCGGAATCTCCGTTGCCGGAATACACGAACTGGGGCCGTTGATCATTTTAGCCAAGGGTAAACACCTGTCCAAGTGCCTACCATCCCCCACCATGCATCAGCTGACACACTGCAGCCAATCAGAGCCAATAGCTCCATTTTGCCATGATGTTGCAAGTGCCTACCTTCCCCCACCACACTCCAGCTGAAGCCAATTAACACTAATTGACCAGCACCAAAAAACATATAAAAGCAGCACACATTGAAGGAACAGGTTTGGCCACAGAGAGTTTGTGTTCACAACGCTGACATCACCAGAGAAAAATGGACCTAATGAGGAGGAAGAAGAACTTCACTGCAGAGGAGGCCACCATGCTTGTGGAGTATATAGTGAGGCACCACAAACGCCTATATGGACTCCCACCCTACTGCACCAGTGGCACACAGAAGGTAGCCCTATGGCAGCAATTAGCCACTGCTGTCACAGCATTAGGGGAGGAGAGGCGCACAGTCCAGGATATCAAGAAAAAGTGGCAGGATGAAAGGCAGTGGGTGAAGGAGAAGTACTCCAGGATCGAATTAAACAGGATCCTCCCTGCTGCATACTCTGGACCCCGCATCCGTCTCACCCCACTGGAGGAGGATATCCTTACCACAATACACCCCCACTTGGTCCATGGGCTGCCTGTTAGTGACATCCGCTACGTGGTACCAGGTAAATGGGATGAAAAGAAAAAGTGCATGAAAAGATTGTCTGTATTGCACTGTCATTGTGAGTAAGGAAGTTGTCCAAAGTGTATATAAAAATATAGTCAGTCAGAGACTCATGTGTCACCCTCTGTATGTAGCACCATAAGTCCCAGAATCCTTTGCATTAGAAATGGCAAATCTCTCCCCCACTTTTGAAAACATGGGCACTGTACTGTTGCCGTATATAGACAACCCTGCTAAGTAGCAATTGACAAATATTAGCAGGGATGAGCCAGTAACAATGCGATACGCAATTCAACTCTTGCGCCACCACGGATGCGTCGCATTTACAATGCGGTGCACTGTGGCATAGGGATAGACAGATGTGTGTTGCATCTGATGGCATTAGGGGGGTGCTTTGCTGGAGTAGTGTCGCAAGTGTGACGAAACTCCAACAATGTCCATGGACCGCCCATACCTAACGTTCTGTGCCACTCCTTACGTGTGCTTCAAGCAGGGGTAAGGTTGCGTAGCAGCAGCCTATGAAAAGTGACTCCGTGAAATCTCGTCAATTTCACTGTATCACTTTCACGAGGCATAGCCCAAAGGAACGCCCACCCTGCCTACATCAAAGCTGACGCAGGTTTAATGTTGCGCAGGGCTTCACAACATGACGCATCCCTATAGATGCGTCACGTTGTGAATAAGTCAAAGTGTGTCACCTGTATTACACCACCGCTGTGTCACAGAAGTGAAACAATGGCGGTGTAAATGTTTTTCAAGGGGCCAGTAAACCTGCCACAAATTATCCAAGAAGTAAATCACCCTGTTCCAGCCTAAATCACAAAGCAGAAGGTGAGAGAATCATCAGAGAAAAATATTCATACACATATTCTGTTGTTCATTTCCCACCCTGCCACGCCATTACATCCCCAATGCACCACTGCTCCTACCTGCCCAGTCTGCGGCAGTACTTCACAACACTGTTAGCATGCAGAAGAAATGGGGAAATCCCTGAAAAGTTCCACAAGCACATTTCCCATTTGGTTACTTTTCTCTCTTCTCACCCATTGACACATTCAGCCAGAGCACAGACAACTGCAGTAGTAGAGGTTCCTGCATCTACGGGGAGGAATCGACATCGTACAGAGAAAGGCATACCACCCTCACCAACTGGTAAGTCAAACTGGCCAGGAGATGGTCAAAATGCATACATTATCAGGAGACGACAGAGGGACATATAGTGAAAGTCAACCAGAGATGAAAAAATAGCTGCATTACTATTGGAGTTGTCCATGGACATTCACCTTTAGCAAATGATATTTGTGAACAGCGAAAGACAAAATATAACATGTCTTGGCTCATCATACCTTTGTAATTTTTGAACATAACATGTATTTCACCAACAGTCCCAGACCTGGCTATCCAAGCCTGTAATCGAGTGCCACAACTAGTCAAAAGGGTGTCCCCACTTTATTGTAATAGTGTCTGTAGACCTAATCAAGTAATCCAATTTTCACAAATATGGTAATGATGAACAATAAGTGAGATACCAGTGTCAGTAGTATTAACAATGCATCCACTGTCCAACTTCGAATGTTTCCAATATACATTAAATTGCCCAGTCCACACAGCTGGTCATGTACTTCTTACCTTGGCTGTCTTTTTTGTTGGCCATCAACAAAACACGATAGTGGACCTTACCTTAGGATTCGTAGACATGTCATTGCGATATAGGTTGCATCTAGGTAGTGGGCCCATTCTAAGTTATATGTGGGATCACTCATGATATTAAGTATAACACACTTCTGCAACAGTGGTGCCCACAACTGCTTGGGCTCATCCTTTCTGCCCGAAATTGAGTGCATCACATGTGGCTGCAGAAATGTAAAGTTGCAAAACACACTTATCATTGTAGGTACAATGAGGTCCTCCCAGAATCAAACACACACACTGATTTCTGCTACAAGGTTGGCTGTGACATCTGTTCAGGGACCACACACTGTTCCCGTGCTGGCCCAAGGTAAGTAAACCCAGGAATAAATCAGGCTGAATGCTCATTAAATGTGCCTTTCACCTCCACCTATTGTTGAATGTGTTGTATGTGTTGTACAACACTGTTGTCCTGCATCACAATATGCTCACATATGGCATTTGAACACATGCAAGATCAGACCCTGGTGGCTAATGGAAGGATGACACAAAATGTATGCCAAGTGAGTGCAGAATGGACATACAATAGTACAATGTGTCATATGAAGTGACCAAAGCACAACAGGCTTGCAATTCAATGATAGGAAAAATCCCTAGCAAAATATATATGGTTAAATAATAATGACATTGGTATGGCTGAGGCCCACACTGATGCCAGTTGTGTATCTTTGAGATAGGTGTAGGGGCTGCTAAGGTGAATCTTCATGCAGTCACACCTGCAAAATAACTTGGCTGAAGAGCAACACGCTAATCCAGTGCAGGCGGAAAGCATCAAAGCTTCTCAGCCTATCCGCAATGTGTGATCATAACCAAATGTTGCATTCTGCTTGCCTCCTCTCCTACCGTATTCACATGTAGAGGTGAGTGTTTGACATATGAGGTTTGGATGTCTGCTGTACAAGACACCATCCGTTGTCAGCTAAGTAGTACCATGATGTTGGAAATAAAGTATGCAAAGAGAGGACACTCAAAGGATGGATATAAGAAATCTGTGTTCTCTCATTCAAAAATGAGCTGTTTGACTTCATGGGTAGGGAAGCACAAATGAGCAACATCATGTCCCTGACTACTGCACATCTCACACATGAACTCCTTTCTTACTTGTCAACAGACAACATTACACTCATGAAAAATGTAAGCCTTAATGGCAAAGGTGAAATCAGTGTAATGCGGAGGAGTCTGGGTCATTTATCCCCTTCCTTGAAATATCAGTAACCTTCTCATACAAGTTTGTCTGTTGATGTGTCATCTCATTGATGTCAGTGCTGCATGGAGGTAACAGCTGGCAAATCCTGCATGTGAGCAGGTGCCCACATGTAAAGTCCATGAGGTAAACATGCTGCACATTGTCCTGGATTATCCGCAAATGGTTATTGAGAATTACATGTTGGCTCATAGCTACCATCTGTTGTACTAAAATATGGACATGTATGTCTCATTACAGCTGCTGACAGGATGACACCACTGCAGCGGACAAAACACGATAGTGGACCTTACCTTAGGATTCGTAGACATGTCATTGCGATATAGGTTGCATCTAGGTAGTGGGCCCATTCTAAGTTATATGTGGGATCACTCATGATATTAAGTATAACACACTTCTGCAACAGTGGTGCCCACAACTGCTTGGGCTCATCCTTTCTGCCCGAAATTGAGTGCATCACATGTGGCTGCAGAAATGTAAAGTTGCAAAACACACTTATCATTGTAGGTACAATGAGGTCCTCCCAGAATCAAACACACACACTGATTTCTGCTACAAGGTTGGCTGTGACATCTGTTCAGGGACCACACACTGTTCCCGTGCTGGCCCAAGGTAAGTAAACCCAGGAATAAATCAGGCTGAATGCTCATTAAATGTGCCTTTCACCTCCACCTATTGTTGAATGTGTTGTATGTATTGTACAACACTGTTGTCCTGCATCACAATATGCTCACATATGGCATTTGAACACATGCAAGATCAGACCCTGGTGGCTAATGGAATGCATGACATCCTGGCTGCAGCAGTGAAACCCTTGCGCACCTGTCATTCAGGTAATTCTGGCATGTGGTGTGTCTGTTGATGTGTCATCTTATTGATGTCAGTGCTGCATGGAGGTAACAGCTGGCAAAGGCTGCATGTGAGCAGGTGCCCACATGTAAAGTCCATGAGGTAAACATGCTGCACATTGTCCTGGATTATCCGCAAATGGTTATTGAGAATGACATGTTGGCTCATACCTACCATCTGTTGTACTAAAATATGGACATGTATGTCTCATCACAGCTGCTGACAGGATGACACCACTGCAGCGGACACCATCCCGGGGAATGCATGACATCCTGGCTGCAGCAGTGAAACCCTTGTGCACCTGTCCTTCAGGTAATTCTGGCATAAGGTGTGTCACTAGCTTAGATTACTATGCCAAGACTTCTGCATGGAATCAGAAGTTGTTGTTTACAAAGTGAAATACAAGTCATGTGCCTGTCTGTCAATTAGTGATGCAGATCATGAGAATGTTGTCACTTCCCTCTACAGCTGCTGGATTAGGGACAGCTATGTCTACAGCAGCTATGAGGAGACAGGTTCAGCAGGTGACACCAGGGGGGAATGCGAAGGGACATAAAGTTGTGGCTGGAGCTTGTGAGTTTGCTTGTATCATGTACATCTCCGTGTAACACCTCAGTGCTATGTTGTGAGGTGTCATTTGTGGTGGTACCCTAACCAGGTCACATGATGCTCAGCTGTTGATGCAAAGTGCAGTTAATGCAACCCTTGTTTTGCACCACATGTAATACCAGGTCAATCACTAATACGGTTGCAACCTCTGTGTTCCAGGGGATGCTGAGGATGAGGATGACAGACCTATGACCAGTGCGGGCCAACGGGGAATCAGAGGGGAGAATCCCCTGATCCTCCATGCAGTTATGTCGGCAGCAAGTACTGCTCAAGAGGAGGAGGAAGTTCCTGAGGATGTCGACTTGGTGGATGATGATGACTACATGTCCATCCACTCCGGGGATGACGATTCTGATGCCAATGAGAGCTATCGCGCCAGATTGCCAAAATCAGTCAGGGCATCACATCCTCTGCCAAGCAACGTTAATCAGCCTCCTCCCAAGCAAACAATTGCCTGTCCCCAGCATAGAGCAAACCAGCCACAGCTCCCACGCATCCCAACACAGACATCACTGCCTCACAGCCCTCACATCCAGGACCGACATGGTGGTTCCCCTACCCGCTCTTCCCTATACAGTGTATCCCTGCCATCCTCTCCACCATCTGGGGGAAGTACCAGCCCTGTTGTGGTGCAGGTATCCCCTGGGCACCATTCTCCTGCCCACAGGCTCCCACCTGCCACCCCCTCCCCTGCTGTTGGAACTGCTCGTCCCATCCATGGCAGACACCTGCAAAGAGGACCTGCACCTGGCTATGATGGCCAGCGGGAGCAGGTCTTCTTCCAACAGCAGACAGATGTGAGGTAGGACATTCGTGCCATAGGGGCTACCCTGTCAGACATGTCTGAGTCCCTGCAGGACATGGTCCAATTCCCTCAGGTGGTGGACAGGCTGAGCCAAGTTTTGGATAGGATGGATAGAACTTGGCAGGATTTGTCCAGGAATATGAGAGACATGATATCCATCCAAAGGGAAGAGAGTGCAACACACCATGCCTTGGCCATGAAGATGATGGAGGGCATGCTGAAAGTGATCCAAAGTCTCCCTTCACGGTCAACGCAGGGAGGGGAGCCATCATATCTGCCTGCAGGACAGCATATCCAGACACCTGTACCACCAACTACACAGCACCACAGCAAAGGTACACATCCACACCGGCGGCCTGAACAGGCACTCCCACCACCTGCACAACCACCACCACCACCTGCACAGGCACTGCCACCACCTGCACAACCACCATCAACCCCTGTACAGGCCCTCCCGCCACCTGCACAACCCCCACCAACCCCTGTACAGGCACTGGCACCACCTGCACAACCACCACCAACCCCTGTACAGGCACTGCCGCAACCTGCACAACCACCACCAACACCTGTACAGGCACTGCCACCACCTACACAACCATCACCAACCCCTGTACAGGCACTGGCACCACCTGCACAACCACCACCAACCCCTGTACAGGCACTGCCGCCACCTACACAACCACCACCAACCCCTGTACAGGCACTGCCACCACCTACACAACTACCACCAACCCCTGTACAGGCACTGCCACCACCTGCACTACCACCACCAACCCCTGTACAGGCACTGCCACCACCTGCACAACCACCACCAACCTCTGTGCAGGCACTGCCACCACCTACACAACCATCACCAACCCCTGTACAGGCACTGTCACCACCTGCACAACCACCACCAACCCCTAAACAGGCACTCCCACCACATGCACAACCAGCCCTTGTCCAGGCACAAACACCAAATGTGCATACACCATTTGCCCCTGCAGATCACCCTGTACAGGCACATGGACAATACCCACCTACACGTAGGCGACGAGCCCGACCTGACCCCTCACAGCGATCATCACCTCCGAAATTGCGATGTCGCAAGCACGATCGCCAGTGACAAGAACCCCAAGACAAATTGACCACGTGAATATGTGTATAGAAAAAATAAAGATCTACAAAACTAAGATTCTGTTGTGTATCATGTCCTGTATAACGATGTAGGTGGCCTAGAGATGTGAGGAGGTATGTGTGTGTGTGACACAGTTACAAGTGTAACCCATCATTGCAACGAGCCATTATGTGCATAGCAGATGACTCACCAAATATGTGTCCATATTCTGAACCAGACATTCAAAATGAAGTCAAAAAAGTTAAAGTAAGTAGAATTCCTCAAATATATTTATGTATGAACAGAAGAACAACAATCTGTTTGGAAGGGAGAAAGGAAAACAAATGATGATCTTAATGCAGATGGAGAAGGGAACTTGCTTTGGGGTGGGGCAACAAAAATATAATACGTCAGGGAGCATCAGGGAAACCAGTCTATTTACAAGGGGAAAATGAAATAATTGTTCAGGACGACGTCTCAGTCAAAAGTCAAGTGTCCTTCTAGTCATCCTCTACTACCACAATGTCCAGATTCTCAGAGTCTGATGCAGGCACACGGCTGGCGGGTGCAGGAACAGGCACCACATGGGTTCGTGACACATGAGGAGTACGGGGGGAAACAGTGTGGGGCAACTGACGGGGAGACATTGATGGTGGTATGGGAAGGGATTTTGGAGATAATAGACGACATGGCTGTGGCCATGGAATTGATGCTGGTGGTGAGGGTGGCCAGAGATCGGACAATGTCCTCTCGCATCATGCGTACCTCCAGACACACTTGTAGCATGATGTGAGCGGACATGTCTGACTGCCCCTCACACATCCACCTCAAGTCCCCTGGCACAGCCACAGGAGTAACAACACTGGGAGGGGCCTGGGGGGGACAGGAGGGATGTGTTGCCTCAGGTCCGGAGCCAATGTTGTGGTCGAGCTGGCAGCTACGAGGAGGGGGACTGGTTGCAGGGGATGCAGCTGGAGCCCCCGATGGAATGGGGGACTCTAGAGGTAGGGAAGGGCTGATGGCAGGCCCAGATTGGGTATTGGCCTGCCCCGGGGACACCTCTTCAGGACCCACAGGTGAAGAGTCTGGGGGAGAGTAGCTCTCCACCACATCATGGGCAGAGGTGTCGGGTTCTCCCCCCCCACCTTTAATGTCCACAGCCTCCACCCGGGAGGAAGCACGAGCATCAGGGTGTTCCTTGTCAGTCCGGGTGGGCTCAATCCCATTGCCTCCTGATGTTGAGGGTCCCTCCTCATCCTCTTCTTCCTCGCTGGTGGAAAGAGGGTGTAGCCGACGGGGCACTGATGGCCTCGTGCTCCAGACCTGGTCCTGCTGTCCTTCCATTTTGCCAGCTGTGCCTGCTGAAATGTAAGCAAACTCCTAGGGCCCGATTCACAGAACTAACTTAAGACAAAATCCTAAACTTACTACCATTTTGGTATTCACAGAAGGCACCTACTCATTTTGGTATTCACAGAAGGCACTTACTCATTTCGGTATTCACAGAAGTTAGGAGTCCTAACTTTAGGACTCCTAAATGCCTTCTGTGAATACCGAAAGTCTTAAAATTAGGATTTTTCTCAGTTTAGTAGTAGTATAGTTAGGACTCCTAACTTTAGGACTCCTAAATGCCTTCTGTGAATACCGAAAGTCTTAAAATTAGGATTTTGCTCAATTTAGTAGTCCTAAGTTTAGGACTCCTAACTTTAGGACTCCTAAATGCCTTTTGTGAATACCGAAAGTCTTAAAATTAGGATTTTTCTCAGTTTAGTAGTAGTATAGTTAGGACTCCTAACTTTAGGACTCCTAAATGCCTTCTGCGAATACCGAAAGTCTTAAAATTAGGATTTTTCTCAATTTAGTAGTCCTAAATTTAGACTTAGGACTACTAAATTGAGAAAAATAACTGATGTGTGCATTGGATGAGCAATGGTACAGACACTGTCCAGTGTGCGCATGGCAGGCCAAAGGGTATTGGATGCTGTGACTTGCATTCCATTTGTAGAGTTTGGGTCCCAATTGAGACAGATCATCATGTACCGTGGAGTCAAGAGAGACTTTGAGATCCTTGCATCACTCTTAAGTGCTTCTAAATTTGCAAGGTGTGTCCACTGACAGACGTCTCACCCTCAGTGGCCTGTATGACATTTCACATGTACAGGTAGCTGTCACAACGACCCCCACTGTTCACCGGTGTACTGCACTACCTTATCAGTCACCAAAGCCTATATGTGGCACTGGATTGTCAGATTATGTGTGGGGACAGCAAAAGGCTAGACACACAATAAAGCTAAAGAAATAGCCCAGATCCTATGTGGATGTGTGACCCACATTCGGCACTTGCCTTGTCCCATACAATGCTACAAAGCAGATGACACTTGTCCAGACGTTAAATAGCTGCGACTCCATATCAATGGCCAAATTCAAATAAATCTGGGCTCTTCGTGTTCTCCTTTGGTGGACTGGTTTTGGAACCTGCACATGTAGCAGTGACAGGACACACAGATCACAAGAATGCCAAGGTTGAGGGTTGGCCAATACAGTTGTGTAAGCCACAAACATTCATGTGAGATGTCCATGTCAGACTCAATTCAGTAAATGACAGTGAACATACACGTAATGTAAGTTCATAAACACTGACAACTGTAGAGTGTGATCAGAGGAAAACAAAGTCTGACCTTGGCTCATCTATGTATGTGTCTCGTCCTGCATGAAACAACCACCACATTAGGGGCCCGATTCACAGAACTAACTTAAGACAAAATCCTAAAACTTACTACCATTTTGGTATTCACAGAAGGCACTTACTCATTTTGGTATTCACAGAAGGCACTTACTCATTTCGGTATTCACAGAAGTTAGGAGTCCTAACTTTAGGACTCCTAAATGCCTTCTGTGAATACCGAAAGTCTTAAAATTAGGATTTTTCTCAGTTTAGTAGTAGTATAGTTAGGACTCCTAACTTTAGGACTCCTAAATGCCTTCTGCGAATACCGAAAGTCTTAAAATTAGGATTTTTCTCAATTTAGTAGTCCTAAATTTAGACTTAGGACTACTAAATTCGAATACCGAAAGTCTTAAAATTAGGATTTTTCTCAATTTAGTAGTCCTAAGTTTAGACTTAGGACTACTAAATTGAGAAAAATCCTAATTTTAAGACTTTCGGTATTCACAGAAGGCATTTAGGAGTCCTAAAGCTAGGAGTCCTAACTATACTACTACTAAACTGAGAAAAATCCTAATTTTAAGACTTTCGGTATTCACAGAAGGCATTTAGGAGTCCTAAAGTTAGGACTCCTAACTTCTGTGAATACCGAAATGAGTAAGTGCCTTCTGTGAATACCAAAATGAGTAAGTGCCTTCTGTGAATACCAAAATGGTAGTAAGTTTAGGATTTTGTCTTAAGTTAGTTCTGTGAATCGGGCCCCTAATGTGGTGGTTGTTTCATGCAGGACGAGACACATACATAGATGAGCCAAGGTCAGACTTTGTTTTCCTCTGATCACACTCTACAGTTGTCAGTGTTTATGAACTTACATTACGTGTATGTTCACTGTCATTTACTGAATTGAGTCTGACATGGACATCTCACATGAATGTTTGTGGCTTACACAACTGTATTGGCCAACCCTCAACCTTGGCATTCTTGTGATCTGTGTGTCCTGTCACTGCTACATGTGCAGGTTCCAAAACCAGTCCACCAAAGGAGAACACGAAGAGCCCAGATTTATTTGAATTTGGCCATTGATATGGAGTCGCAGCTATTTAACGTCTGGACAAGTGTCATCTGCTTTGTAGCATTGTATGGGACAAGGCAAGTGCCGAATGTGGGTCACACATCCACATAGGGTCTGGGCTATTTCTTTAGCTTTATTGTGTGTCTAGCCTTTTGCTGTCCCCACACATAATCTGACAATCCAGTGCCACATATTGGCTTTGGTGACTGATAAGGTAGTGCAGTACACCGGTGAACAGTGGGGGTCGTTGTGACAGCTACCTGTACATGTGAAATGTCATACAGGCCACTGAGGGTGAGACGTCTGTCAGTGGACACACCTTGCAAATTTAGAAGCACTTAAGAGTGATGCAAGGATCTCAAAGTCTCTCTTGACTCCACGGTACATGATGATCTGTCTCAATTGGGACCCAAACTCTACAAATGGAATGCAAGTCACAGCATCCAATACCCTTTGGCCTGCCATGCGCACACTGGACAGTGTCTGTACCATTGCTCATCCAATGCACACATCAGTTATGATTTCCTTGTTTCAATTGTAGTGGTGCTGGCAGAGCAGATTTCAATAGGAATGTTCAAGTGTGGCTCATTTACCCAGTTGTCATGAAGAAACTACAACTCCCAAAATGCACTCTGCCCTGTACAGTCCATATGCCACAGTATGATTTTGTAATCTTGGTGACTGCTGCATGGACATGGAATCAGTGAATGGAGGCATGGGACACACAATGCTACAGCACTATTTCACTCATATCATACTCCCAGACACATATTGCATATGATGCACTTACCAGGTCCCTGCTGCTCATGCTCCTCCAGGTGAGCATGGAGGGTCGGCCAAGCTACTTGCAAGACCCTCCTGTACAGTGGGGAGAGGTGAGGACGATGCACATGGTGCTGGGAAGACTGGCCCACCAGCTCCTCAGCCTTGTGCCGGGACCAGCGTTTTAGGTCGTCCCAGCGCTTGCGGCATGCCCTAGCACTCCTGGTGTGGACTCCCCACTGCACTGCAGCGCTCCCCGATATTGGCCCATAGCCTGGCCCGGGCTGCATTGCTCAGCTGGTGTTCTGGGTCCCCATATAGCTGAGAATATTTGGACCCCATCAGCTAAGATGTCTAATTCCCTTTCAGTGAAAGGGGGTGCTTTCTCTTCATAACCCTCAGCCATTTTGGGGCAAATAAGAAAGATGAGAGCAGCACGATGCCAGAGGATCTGATCTGTGATAGAGGATGACTCAGAATGAACACAAAATGGCTGTCAACAACTTCCTGTGATGTATTTCCTGCCTCACACTTCCTGTATAACAATTCCTGTATGAAATAATGTGTTCTGGGTCATTTTCGGAGTTTACGGCCCGTAAACGTAGTTTCCGGTTCCGGAGCGGCGGGTCCGCACACGCTCATTACGCT
This sequence comes from Triturus cristatus, assembly GCF_964204655.1. NCBI lineage: Eukaryota > Metazoa > Chordata > Amphibia > Caudata > Salamandridae > Triturus > Triturus cristatus. The sequence continues at coordinate 451,842,122 of NC_140584.1, forward strand.
CCAAAATCGGAACTTCCGTTTTCGGGCCGTAAACTCCGAAAATGACCCGGAGCACATTATTTCATACAGGAAATGTTTTACAGGAAGTGGGAGGCAGGAAATACATCACAGGAAATAGTTGGCAGCCATTTTGTATTCATCCTGATCCATCCACAATCAGAAATCAAACCCACTGCCATCCTGCTGTTTTGTTGTGGAAAAAAATGAAATGACAGTGCAGGTGAGAATTATGAATAGGTAACAAAAGGGGGAACAGACCCTTTAATGAAATTTCTGCACGGACGGGGGGGGCTGACACAACATCAAGCGCCAGTTTCATTTTCACCTACTTTGCATTATGGTACATGTAGTCCATATTGAGTGCTCATTACCAGAGTTGTGTAATGTGTTACGTAACATTGGGGCGGAGCAGTGTGGATATATCACAGACACATGGTGCCTGATTCACCCATGACATCATCACTCACCTTGTGGGCTCATCATTTGTGGGGGAGTCAAATCTGTTGAGGGCACAGGCCTGAGAATGCAATGGTTTTGTGATTAAGTGACCCATCCTCATAAGGTCCGGGTAGGTCTCTCAGAAAATGTATCGTTTTTCATCTGCGTCAATAGATTCTTTAGGGACATCCACTACATTGATCGCTGAGATGGGCACATGAGCTGAAGCACGCTCAACGTTTTGACTACTGTCAACAGCTGTGATTTACATGCAGTTAGTGTGGCTTGCAAAGTCGTCTCAGGAAGGAATTTATTGACACAGTCGTGTATATCCAAGTTTCATCATTGACAACAGACAGCAAACCACATTTTGTCCATGACACTACAGGTTGCTCATGTGAAGAACGTGGCAACGAGCTGATCACGGACTTGCATGCCCTGACCTCAGTTATGTGCAATGGCCCGGTTTCCCAGATTCAGAGCTAGCCGAGGATCCAGCGGTATGTGTAAGCCATGCGTTAAAGCAATGTTTTGCAAAACACAACAGGCAAATATGATCTTGCACACGACTTCTGGGAAGTACAGCGGCACACCCCCTGTACGGTCGAGACATCTGAATCGCGACTTCAACAGACCAAAAGTGCGCTCTATGATGGCTCGAGACCGTATGTGTGCCCTATTGTACCTACGCTGTGGTAGAGTGTGTGCACGCCTGTAAGGGGTGAGGAGATGTGGGGAGAGTGCATACCCAGCGTCGCCTGAGGAGTGAAGAAAGGGCAGTTGGTTACATTTCTCTCTTTGATTTGCACAGGACATGATCTATTCTTTAGTACATGCAGTATCTGTTGGGCCATGTATGTAGCTTTATGATTCTTATTGTACAATGGTTAATGTTGGGGGGCATTCAGACATTTCAATAACACATTTCCCTCATTTTAAATGCTTGGTACTTACCCAGTAAAATCAAAGGAAATGATGGACGGAGTGTTGAACATTGCAAGCACTCACCCCCAGTCAACTGATCTGGGTTTAATCCATCACCGTTCTTTAGCCCACTCTGCCACCCCAGTTCAGACATGGCCATATGCAAATAAGTCTGACCCTGTGCCTCATGGGAACAGTCCAGCCCGAACTGCCAAGCCATGTCTTCCCTTGACCGGAAACAAGCTTCCTAGGACCGGTTTCTGGCATTTCAGCCGTCTTCAGCCAGGGTTGCTTGAATCCAGTGGCAAAGAACGGTGATGGATCAAACCCAGATCTGTTGACTGGGTGTGAGTGTTTGATTGGTTCTGATGCTCCGTCCATCACCACCCCCTTTTCTACCACTTTGTTCGCCATAAGTTGGCAGGGTATGCTCAGACGTAAGTCCCTTGCTCACTTTGCCACTGGATTCAAGCAAGCCTGGCTGAAGACGGCTGAAATGCCAGAAACCGGTCCTAGGAAGCTTGTTTCCGGTCCAGGGAAGGCATGGCTTGGCAGTTCGGGCTGGACTGTTCCCATGAGGCACAGGGTCAGACTGATTTGCATATGGCCATGTCTGAACTGGGGTGGCAGAGTGGGCTAAAGAACGGTGATGGATCAAACCCAGATCTGTTGACTGGGTGTGAGTGTTTGATTGGTTCTGATGCTCCGTCCATCACCACCCCCTTTTGTACCGCTTTGTTCGCCATAAGTTGGCAGGGTATGCTCAGACGTGAGTCCCTTGCTCACTTTGCCACTGGATTCAAGCAAGCCTGGCTGAAGACGGCTGAAATGCCAGAAACCGGTCCAAGTAAGCTTGTTTCCGGCCCAGGGAAGGCATGGCTTGGCATTTCGGGCTGGACTGTTCCCATGAGGCACAGGGTCAGACTGATTTGCATATGGCCATGTCTGAACTGGGGTGGCAGAGTGGGCTAAAGAACGGTGATGGATCAAACCCAGATCTGTTGACTGGGTGTGAGTGTTTGATTGGTTCTGATGCTCCGTCCATTACCACCCCCTTTTGTACCGCTTTGTTCGCCATAAGTTGGCAGGGTATGCTCAGACGTGAGTCCCTTGCTCACTTTGCCACTGGATTCAAGCAAGCCTAGCTGAAGACGGCTGACATGCCAGAAACCGGTCCTAGGAAGCTTGTTTCCGGTCCAGGGAAGGCATGGCTTGGCAGTTCGGGCTGGACTGTTCCCATGAGGCACAGGGTCAGACTGATTTGCATATGGCCATGTCTGAACTGGAGTGGCAAAGTGGGCTAAAGAACGGTGATGGATCAAACCCAGATCTGTTGACTGGGTGTGAGTGTTTGATTGGTTCTGATGCTCCGTCCATCACCACCCCCTTTTGTACCGCTTTGTTCGCCATAAGTTGGCAGGGTATGCTCAGACGTGAGTCCCTTGCTCACTTTGCCACTGGATTCAAGCAAGCCTGGCTGAAGACGGCTGAAATGCCAGAAATCGGTCCTAGGAAGCTTGTTTCCGGTCCAGGGAAGGCATGGCTTGGCAGTTCGGGCTGGACTGTTCCCATGAGGCACAGGGTCAGACTGATTTGCATATGGCCATGTCTGAACTGGGGTGGCGGAGTGGGCTAAAGAACGGTGATGGATCAAACCCAGATCTGTTGACTGGGTGTGAGTGTTTGATTGGTTCTGATGCTCCGTCCATCACCACCCCCTTTTGTACCACTTACCCAGTAGCCACATGTTGCCAAATTCTCCCGCAGCCATTCGCCGGGCAAGAGGTGACATGCGGAATATGAAGCTGTCATGGGTACTGCCTGGGAACACCGCAAGCACATTAATGAACCTCCCACTGGCATCACAGACAGCTTGCACGTTGATGGAATACCATCGGTGTCTGTTGCAGAAGATGTGTGCAATGCGGCGGGGTGGCTGAAGGGCCACATGGGTACAATCAATTGCACCCAGCACACGTGGGAATTGTGCAACGAGATAGAAATCTTGTGCTGCCCTTTGTCTCATGGCCAGTGTATGTGGCATTTGTATGTGGTTGTGGGCTCTAGCAGTGATGCATCTCAGTACCTGATGCAGGTACCACGACTGGCTCGCCTGGGATATGCCCACATGGTCACTGGAGACCCTTTGGAAAGACCCAGTGGCAAATAAATGGAGAGCAGAAAGGATCTTGAGATATACTGGTATTGCATGTGAGCAGCAGGTCACAGAGTCAAGTTCCTGCTCCCACTCACATACCATATCCAAGATGACTTCTGGAGGGAAACGGTACCTGGCCCTTACATCTTGGCTGGACATTCCAAATAGGTTGTTCCTTTGTCTGAAGATCCTCTCTGCTCTCCTCCTCCTCCTCAAGTAGTTTTCCCGCATGGCAAGTGCACCCACTTGCCGGGCCCTAGCCTTCCCTTTTCATAAATGTAAGACACACCTCAGGTAGGCCCAAGGTACCCCCATGGGCAGGGTGCAATGTATGTGTATAGGTAGGACATATAATGATGTGTGTGACATATGCTGATAGCGAAGTACTGTGCATTTCGTTTTTCACTATGGTAATGCTATCTGTTTCATAGAGTAACATGGGAGTTTATTTGTAACATCTTACACGTATAACTTTCCATTTGGACAAGATAGAGAAATGGAGTTTAGGCTCTCTAAACTCAGAATTCAATAATCCATCTTTTAAGAAAGATGGTGTTTGAGTTGTGTGTTTGAAAATGCCACTTTTAGAAAGTGGGCATTTCCCTTGCTTAGCCATCCTATGCCATCTGCTGGTTTGTGGACTGACTGTCTGGTTTTGGAGTGACAGGGGCTGGGGATGTGCATTCATTGTAGACAGCCAGTGGGGGGGGCTCAGGTGTGTCCTGTCTTCCCTGGATGACTCAGAGCTGAGCTGAACAGACCTGGGCTGCATTTAGAGTAGAGAGAGGAGTTTTCCTTGCACCTGAATAGGTCCTGCCTCCTATGCACAATTCTGTCTCAACCTCCTGCCAAGAAGCTGGGCCAGAGAGGACAGAACTGGTTTGGCCCCGACACCTGCCGACGCCGCACCGAATCGACTCTGATGCTGTCACTGAGGCTGCTGCCTACACCGGAGCCGGGGGCACCGCTTGTGACGCTCAAGACGCACCGCCCCGACTTGCACCGCAGCCCTGACATCACCGACACCGGTGCTTCATCATCACAGAGCGAATACCTGATTTGGGTGACCTCCCAAATCCATCTTCACCGCACCATAGTAAGGAACTGATGACTCACTGCCACCGCGACGTCACTACCTGGCAACAGTATGGAACCGACGCCTCCCATCCCCGGCAACAGTAAGGAACTGACGCCTCAACTCCCCTGCATTGCAGTAATGACACCTCACCTCCCCTGTGGTCGTAAGGAACCGAGCTCACATCCTCTGTAGTCGTAAGGAACTGGCACCGGCTGACGCCAACGAAGCATCACCTCTCCAATGCCGTGCCCTCTCTTTGTTTTTATCGTTTACCAAGGTACTGTCTTGGGGGTCCGTGTGACTCTGTGCCCGATGTCGCGCACCTCGCGTTCGGCACCATAATTTAGGATTTACATCTGTCACGTCGTCATACTAGCCCCAGGTGGAGCTCTTTGTTGCTACAAGCATGATTTCTGTGATAAACCTACTTTTGATGATATCTTGACATATGTGTGGTGGCGTTTTGTTGTTTGGTCTTGCTATGGTTTAGATAAAGATTTCCTATCTTTCTCATCTGGTGTTGTGTTCATTTGTAGTGTTTTCACTATATTACTGTATGTGTTCACAAATGCTTTACACATTGCCTCTGAGATAAGCCTGACTGCTCGTGCCAATCTACCAATCAGCAGGGGTTGTCTAAGGGCATAACTTCCTCACCCTGACTAAAAAGTAAGGGCCCCTACTTGGACAAAGGTGCAAACCACTGCCAACTAGAGACCCTCATTTCTAACATCTAGTCAATGCATTTTCTTTGAAAAAGGAAAAGTACATTTATTACACATACATACATACTTCGAAATCCTATGCATAAAATTTGCTAATATATAAATTAGGCAGATTGAAACACGTTTGGTGATACCCTTAGATCACATTTCATGCCTAGAGGATCATAAACCTCATAATCACAATACCTCCCACCTATGCCTGATGCAACATCATAATATAAGGGGGTGTCATTTTATATAAGGTCTACTGGCTTGTTCAAGGCATCACCACACATCTAAGACGGGCTTATTGGCATTGTCAAGGTGTTTCAACATTAAAAAAAACAATATTACCATAAGAAAATGTAAAATCGAGAACGATTTTCAAATGCCGTCAATATTAATGTAAACATTGCCATCAATACGAATGTATATAAAGGGGTTCCCCTGACAATGAATGAAGTTCCTAAGCCAGGGACGGAAGAGCAATTGTCTTAAAAATTACTTAGGCAACTATACATTTCAAATATTGTGTTTAAATCGGGGCATCGAAACTTGATGACCAAAAATGTCCCAGATATTGAAATAGATTCAGTATATTTATTGTATCAAAAAGAGAAATTATTTAAATACCTATTTATTAATCTATCTACAATGTATAATTCATTTCATTTTTTATTTTTTTTGCAGAGTTTTATATAGTGCAAACTTGACGCGAATCCAATCAGGTATCAGAGTGCTTTACATAGCACCAGTTATGTTACATGAGGACACACAATCATTTTTTTTGATAGGCACAGGGAGATTAAGTGATTTGCCCAGAATCACAGGATGTTTAGCATCATTACCGAGACTCAAACCCAGTTCCCCCGGTCCGAGGTCGAGCGCCCTAGCCGTTAGGCCAACTCCTTTCCCAAATTTAAAAGTGTCTGGTTATTGTTGGATTGACATGACCCATCCCCCAGACAGGAGCATGGGTCGTTGGCAACGTGCCTGGCTCAGTGGCCTTCTTGCTCTTGTTTTAGGTGATTAATTCTCCAGGATTGCATTTTAAGTGTAATTATCATGAAATTACAGTGACTGAGCCTCAGGTAGTGAGATTCATCCGCAGTAAAGGCCCAAAAACCAGGTGATCAAAGGGCAGAACCCATTTGTAACACATATGAAGCAGGGGTTGACTGCATGCCATGTTTTTATAGAAAGCCCCTGTATCCTAACTAACCTTGGGCAAAGCACTACGCTACGCTTGCGTAGTTTGTGAAGTTTGCACTACTTCGCACTACTCGAATTGCACGTAGCACAGTGCAAACACGCGTAGCGTAGTGCAGCGGTCATTTTTTGCTTGCTCGCGGTCCTCAATGTCAAGTTGGCGACCGCGAGCAAGCAAAATGACATCCCGGTGATACTTTTTCCTCGTTCACGATCAGCAACATCAAGTTGCCAATCGCGAGCTTGGAAAATAAGCCTCCCGGCGAGATTCTCAACGCGGGGAGGTCAGGTTTCTCATTGCGAGTGGTCACGTGTGCTCGCGATCGCTCGCGATGAGAAACTACTATTCTGCTTTGAGAAAGCTGCTGCTCGAGTAAAAATCTACTCGAGCGGCAGAAAACTACAGCTCGCACTGTGCAAGATGCCGTTTTCAATGATTACACAGTGCCGGATGCTTGTCTGCACTGTGCAATCATTGAAAACGGCATCTTGAACAGTGCGAACAGGGTACTACGCAGTTCGCGAAGTGCTACGCGTAGCTTGCGTAGTGCGAAGTGCACTTTGCGTAGCTACGCGTAGCGCAACTTCGCGAACTACGCCCAGGGTTAATCCTAACTATAGCAGGGATTGTGTATGCAAAAGCTATTCTCAGACTTATGCAAACAGATATCTACATTGTGTACTACCTTCCACTGTGCACAGTAGTGGAGGACTACAGGGCCTCGCAGGCTAGGTTTTGAGCACTAACATCAACAGATGGTCTTTGGCTCTGCGCAGCAAAGGTGGAGTGTAGGGTTCAACCTCTCACCAATCCTAGCAATACAACTTTGTGGACATCTAACATTCACTGTGGATGGGTTTTGATTTCCTGCAGGGGAGGTGAGACCAACAAACTCAAAGATGTACACTGCATATGTGTGTAAGGGCTTTTCCCTTTCCTGCTCTCCACCACGGCTGGAAATGGGCTCCGTGGTGACATGTCTCTTCTGTGGGCTTGACCCACTTCTAGTGTTCTTCAGTGTTGTACGCCATGGTGTACTTGGCCGCCATCTTGTTTTCCCTGACAAGGATCGGCTGTTCTAGCCATGTGCAATGGATTGTCAAGTGATCACTTCTGCATGCATGCTTGTCCATAACACCACATGCAGGAGAAATATAAAAAATATGACATCCTTGGCTTGCAGACTTTCTCTTATATGTTATCTTAATATTACTAACATAATTCCTGAAACATATATTTTTACTGCTGGTTGTTTTGAGTATTTACAAATCTTTTTGTTTTCGAGTCACAAATGGCTGAACCTTTTCCTGCATTACATCAAATCCTGCTTTGCACTATAAAACAAGAGTCAATTTTAAGCCCAGCTGTGTCACTAACGATCTTGGTAGCTGTCTGCTCACTGGACTTCATGATTTTTCCACTTTCTTCAGTTTTCTTTCTTTCTACTGGACATTTTATGGAGCACTACTCGATTCTAGTTACATTCTGACATCTTGCTTTGCTTCCAGAGAAAGTATGCTATTCTTTTACATTAAGGGTGGAGTGCAAAGACAGGACTCTGGCTGGGCCCTGCCCCCAACCTTCTATGGCCATTCCAATTCCATTGCAGACCATCTACACGTGCAGTGGGAGTTGATTGCCGGCTGGGCCTGGCATCTTCCCAGGCCCTGTGACCCACCCTACACAGGTGCCTCACCTCCTTTATTCACAACAATTGAATGTACAAAGGGGAGGTCCGCTGCAGGTCAAGGTACAATCCGTGCCGCTCTATCCATGAATCATGTCCTGGTGCTGGCATGGTCGGTGGGTTGGGCCACCATATAACTTACAACACAAAAGGGTCAGGGGAAAGTCTTTTGACCAAAACGTGCATCAATTCCCTTGGGAGATCCAATTACGACACACAAAAGGATGCAGTCAGTCATTTGGTGCTTGGAAACAGTGTGACGTTGTTCCAGCCAAAATTCTATTACGCCTTAAAAATATTTATTTTTAGAACAAGGACCCTCACCCACCCTGAGGTGGCATGCTGCATCATCGGGCCTCTCCTCACACCATGAGTTGGAATTCAATGCATGGGCTACTGCTCCTCGCTCAGAAGAGAGACCATGGAAGGACCTTTGAGTTCATAATGGTTGCACCTGTTGGCGGAGGGCAGTATTAACAGATCTAGAGCCAGGCCACTTGAGTTTGTGAAACTTGTACCCTATTATCCTGCTTTCGCCTATTAGATAATACAGCTCCCCCACAATGGCTCAACACCCGGCAAAGCAAAAGACATTAACACAAAACAAACAACACCTTTAGAAAAGGGTTTTATTTTACACAAAATGCAAGCTCTCCGTCTTTTAGAATAAGGCTTGGGGTTTTATTTTACACAATGCTCTCTAACAAAAAGGCTTTCCCAGATGCCAAATGCACAACATTAATATACACATAGAGATATATATATGTTTATATGCAAGCAATAATAACACACTTGGTAAATACAACAATTAACTGCATGAGTAATACCATGAATAAACAAGCAGCAAATAATATGAGATAACACTGAAGAAAATATAATATGCTGGACGTCCTGCAAGAGATCAGAAAGATATATACACTGAATACATCAAATGATTACTTTGGATGTGCACCTCAACTCACTCACACATCACAAAGAAAACACTTCAAATGATCAAAGCCACTGGCCAAACATCACAATGGCAAAAACTAAAACTCAACACTTGAAATGACCACAGCCACCTGAACCACGCATCACAATGGCACTAGTCAATCAATCAATCAATCACTGCATTTGTAAAGCGCGCTACATACCCGAGAGGGTCTCAAGGCGCTGGGGAGGGGGGGTGCTACTTATCGAAGAGCCAGGTCTTGAGGAGTCTTCTGAAGGCCAGCAGGTCCTGGGTCTGTTGTAGGATGGTGGGGAGAGTGTTCCAGGTCTTGGCGGCGAGGTAGGAGAAGGATCTGTCGCCGGCGGTGGTTTTCCGGATGCGGGGGACTGTGGCGAGGGCGAGGTTGGCTGAGCGGAGGCTTCGGGTGGGGGTGTGAAAGCTGAGTCAAAACTCAATACTTCACCTGGTGCAAACACTGCATCTTAGCCCACTCCTGACCGGGTGATTGATTAACAGCCGGGGATAAGAGTCTCAGCAACCAGGGTTTCATGCTCCAAAGTAGATGCATCCGTCCCCGTTCGGATTCCAAAATCCCGGTTTCTAAGTCAACATCCCTCAGCTTTATAATCTCAAAACACACTAGAAGGTTCAAGAGAAACCTCCCCCCGCGCCAGAGGAATCTTATTAGAACTGGCCAGCTTCCAAGCAAGCATTCCTATGGCAAGAAGGAGTTCCCACATCCCCTTCTCCAATCTTGCCTGTTTCAGCCTTTATCTTGACGGAGCTCACAGAATCCTTCAGGGTACATTAAACAATCTCTCACAAAAACAATCCTTGAACGTGATTAACCCAAACAACTTGCAAATGCTGCTGTGCATGCAGAAAATCTCAAGCAAGGCAGAGTCAGAAAACAGGATGACATGAGGCCATGTCAAAGCCAATAGTAAGAACTTCATAATTCTCATCAATGTACAACACAATGCACATTTGTGCACAACTGCTTATAGATTCACATACTTCATCTCTCAATCTCCTATAGCATCACATACATCATCTCTCAATGTACAACACAAGCACATTTGTGCATCACTGCTCTCTACACTGCACTTCGAGACCAAAAAGTACATTCCACACCTCTCTCTCCCTCTCATGCTTTCAAATGCACATCCCACACCTTCTGTTCTTGGCAAGGCTGCAAGAATACAAGAAAGAAACATTTAAGAGAAACAAGATTATGCAGGACATCGTACATTCAGGCTAGGGTAAAATAACACACCAAAGTCAGTTAAAATAATGGTAGTCAAAGGTCATCACAGCGTGTCAGACCACAATAGTCCATCCAGCACCACACCGATGCTGGTGCACAAGGTGAGTCTGCGAAGCTTGAACCCCATAGTGGTGTACCGGATGAGCAATATAGACCCTCCACAGCCAGGCCCCTTGAGTCTGTGGAACTTGCACCCTGTGGTGGTGTGCCAGGCAGCTGGTACTAGTCTCTTCACAGCGGGACCTCTTTAAGTCCATGAAGCTTGCATCCCATTGTGGTGTACCTGGCTTGTGGTACTAGCATCTCCACAGTTGGAACCTTGAGTCTGTGAAGCTTGCAACAGGTGTTTGGCATGCTAATGAACCTTACTATTGCCTCCACAGCTGGACCCCCTGAGTCTGTGAAGCTTACACTCTACAGTGCTGTACCGGGTGGAAGGGACTAGATCCGCCGCATCCATGCCAATTGAGTCGATGAAGTGTGCACATGGTGGTGGTGTACTGGGTGGGTGGTACTGGCCCCCACACTGCTGGGCCCCTTGAGTCTGTGAAACTTGCACCTGGTGGTGGTGTGCGGGATGGGCAGTACTAGCACATCTGCAGCAGGGACCCTTGAATTAGTGAAATTTACACCCAGTAGCGGTATATCAGGCAGGTGGTACAGGCCCCTCATTGGTGCTCTTGAGTCTAATAAACTTGCACCTGGAGGTGGTGTACTGAGTGGGTGGTACTTGCCCTGTAGCGAACCGGTGGAGGGTTGGTAGCAGGGACTAGTAGCCAGGCCATGCTTCCAACCCTATTGCATATAGCCAGAGGCCATGTGCAATGAGTTGGGCTGCTCTTTTGACTGGATGCAGGGCCTGGCAGGAGGCTCATGACTGAAGTGAGAAAGCAGTGGGGGTGTTTGATGCTGGTTGGTGCGAATGATTTTTAGACGTAATTTTCAAAATGCAAACTACTCACTCCCATGGGTCTGATGGCGCTGGAGGCGTAAGCTGAGCTGCTGACGGACTCGGAGTAAAGACGGTGAACTACTGACCCCTACTGGTCTGAAAGTGCTGGGTACGGAAATTAAGTGAGGTATTGCCTAGAGTGTCATGCTGCTAAATTGAGCTGCTGCTGGACTCGGGTATGAAACTGTGAGCCTGTGTTTGCTATGCTGTGAAGTCATGTGCTCTGGGCGCTCTGCCACACTTGTCCAACTTGTATATGGTGCTTAGGTGGTGGTGTACAGGGAGTGTGAAGGTAAATCAATGCGGTATTTGCAAAGCACAAACTACTCACCCCTGTGGGGGAGTAGAGTTGGTGATCAAAGCTAGAGCTCTGTGCTGCAAAGTCAGATGGTCTGGCCGTTGCGTCACAGCTGTGTGGAGAATACATTTTGGTGAAGGTGCGGGAGTTGCCGTTACTTGGCCCTAAAATAGCAGGCCTAAGTTGTCAGTTATAGGGTGGCCTTAAAAAGAGCTGCAACAACTAACAGAAGGTGCAAAGTCCATTCAAAAGGAATAGCAATGCTCCTGCCAGGGTGTGCACTCAAATCCTGAGGACTCCAGTGATGTGCAGTGCTCAAGTGTGGATGTGTGTTAAAAATGAATACCTGGGCAAAAAATATGTTTATTAGAAATTATCCAGGTTCGGAACCTGGCAGGAGCATTTTTCTTACTGGGAAGTATCAGGCTGTGCATCCAGCAGAGCCTTTGGCTCGTGATTACGGGCCCATCAGTTCCCTAGAGTCACACATGACGAAGTTCCGCCAGTAAGGGTGGGCTGATGGACTCTTAACTCCTGTCGGGTGGTGTACTAACGATCCGAGGTGTCTCTTGCACTATTTCACAGCACTCAGTGGCTTGCTATTCCTTTTGAATGGACTTTGCACCTTCTGTTAGTTGTTGCAGCATTTTGTGGGGATTGGAGGTGTAGTAGTCCTTAAACTCAAATTCCCCTTTGACCCCTTTATAAATTTTGTTTTTGGCCCTAAAAAAGAGCCCTTGTGTTGATTAGTTGGAGCTACATATAAGTGCGGATGCCAGCTTCAAGTTATTCAGGAAAACTCGATTTCCGTGATCTGTGAAGTGTACTCCATCACTTCTGTAGATATCAGCCATATCAAAACGCATGTTGTTGTTATAGATGGACCCCATTTTGTGGTCTCTGAGGTATGCAGACACAGCTTTGTTGAGTTTCTTCCTAGATTTTTCAATCTGAGGACAAAATTGTTTTGACCATTTCCACTTTTGTCTTTGGCATGTATTGGAATATACAAAGACAGTTTGAGGAAAAAGTAACATCAATTGTCCAAAGGTGTCCTTCATAAGCATTTCCAAACCTACCCCAGTCAATGTGCCTAGGTCGTTTCCACCACAGTGCACAATCATGAGGTCAGGGTGTTGGAGATGTAAACAGGTTTTAACCAAAGGCAACAATTGGTGCCACTTCCATCCTCTCTGTGCAAACCATTTAATGTCCACATTTTGTAAGCCTAGGTCTAAGTCAATACGTCTCTGTTCTGCATACCTCTTGCACCAGAAAATATAGCTATGTCCTACGATCCACACTAGCATTTTGAAGGTATGGCTGGAAGATATGGAAAGATGTCTGTAGCTCATGCAGTTCCTTGGTAGAATAAGAGATATGTTAAAAGATGGGGAAACTACTTTTTATTGCCATACAAAACGATACGTAATTGGGAGACGAAAAGCATTATTTTTTAAAAGTAGAGTGCACATTCGTTTTGTGGAAAAGCATCTTTGTGATTGGTTAAGAAAAAGCAGTTTCAACGTGGAGTACATATCATAGGATAAAAGTTGTCAACTCAACCACAGCTGCTACTTGCATTTGGAAGGCAATGTTCGAACTTAAAACAATCGGGAACTTTTAACCTGCACGTGCCGTTAAATGTTCGAGAAAATGTTGCAAAAAAATATGGTTAAGTTTAAAAAGATTGATGATATTTTGACCTGCATGTGTTGTAGAATGTTCTAGAAAGTGTGTTGATAGAATACGTTGCACTTCTGACTTCTATGTGTTGTTGAATATTAAAAAAAAACTGTTTATGTGGAAAATTAAAAAGAGAGAGAAGTTTTGAAACCTAAAAGAATAAAGGAACTATTTTAATTTGTTCTTTACATGTAATTATGTGTGGAGCAACAAAATTATAGACAGAACAGCACCAGGAAGAGGAAGAAGCAGGGAGTGAGGGGACGGGGGGAGATGGGCAGAATGGCAGACATGCACAATTAAGTATAGCACAAGTATAGACAAACAATGGCCAGAATGAAATACACCAACAAGGAGCACAAGTCACACAACTCGCCAACATCACACCAATGAACAAGCATAGAAGTGAAAACCAAGCTGCATTCATAGAGGATGTGTACAAAGTCGGGTCAATGGTGTTGTGGGATGTCTGCGACCGTGGTCATCATGGATGAGATGCCTAGCACGTGGCACATGGGCGAGTTCACTGTCTGTTACGTTGCAAACAGCTGCTCCTCCCTCCCATGAGCTCCCACACTTTTGTACGGTGCGGTGTTGTATCTCGTGCACTCTTACGGCACACCATTGTAATGCCTATTTGTGCATGTGCTGCTGCATTCCAACTACACCATCACAGTGCCGTTTGGAGGTGGTGTATGCCACTTAACAACAACGACTGCTGCTGCCCTTGTGGCAGGCCACACCAGAACACAGAGACGCACTTACTGCACTTCCAGTACACGGAGATGTCCGAGACACCCCGTTCCCGTTGTCGGATAGGCCCACCTCTGCGCTGACCTGTGTACTCCGGACCAGCACACGCCGGTTGTGTATGCAGGAGGATGCGTACGTAGCTACATGTTCAGGCTCACTGCCAACGCTGAGGTGATAGTACACTGTGATGTTGCAGGGCTGGTGCCTATCATGCTAACACAATCACTAGATTGACACACTTGCTCAGATGCGGGTTTGGGGGGCGTTGGCGAAATCGGAGTTGTTCCGAAGAGTCTTGTGGCCCTCAAGGGTATCCCTGCATCATGCTCATTGATTCTATGGCACCTGTGGGTGTTCTGGTGTGGCTCTTGGCTGTGTTCCATTTCATGGTGCAGGTAGTCATCCTGCTTAACACCATCAGAAAGCAGGTATGAAATCCCTGGTGCTAACGTGGCTTATCGCTGGAATTTGTTTCGCATTGCAGTTGGTGTGAAAGTTGTGATGTGATTTTTTGCGTGTGCAGGACAATATACGAACTGGGCAGTGTATCTTGTCAAGATCCAGCACCTGAGGCCTGATTCCCAATCAATATAAATACAAAGAGGTTTCGTAAATGATTTTTTGTGTACACTGTGAGTGCAGCCACTACGTCAGTGCAATTCAATACAGGATTTTAGTATTTAGAATAATACGTGTCTTTTTGTACGGGAACGGCTAATCTGCATTTCATTATCAGCACTTTAATGAAAGTAAAGTTGAGATAAATCTAACACACTATTCAGAAGTTGATGGAAACTGCAGACATCACCAGTATTCCCGCGATAAGTCCTCCAAAATTTAAGACCATGGTGGACTTCATCCAATAACAGCAATAAGAACAAGAAAGAGTTACACAGCAGTTAAGAAAACAACCAGAAACGTTATTAATTTTTTTTATGCAAACTTTATTTTTTATTAACATATATCAACGATAAAGTAATAAACACAATTTATCAAAAAAATACAAAATAACAAGGTGGAACACTGCTGTGGGGACCAAGGATGTGGATGACAGAGCCTGGAAAATAAAGCACAAAATAAGGACGTGTGTAATGCGCATATCAAAGGAGAGAGACATAGAGAAAAAGAGCAGGAAAAAAAAGCCAGAGAGAAAAAGAGAGGGAAGGAAAGAAAGGAGGTGAGTAAGGTAGAAGGAAAAGAGAGTTCAAGAGATAGAAGGAAAAGAAGAGAGAGAGAGAGAGAGAGAGAGAGAGAGAGAGAGAGACGGAGGGTGTGAGAGAGAGAGAGAGAGAGAGAGAGAGAGAGAGAGAGAGAGAGAGACACTGCCGCCCCTGGACACCGATGAGCAAATAATTACCTGGTGCCACTGGAGTGTGCAGCAGTGGGCACTCCACGTGCCCGTCAAAACTCCGCGCATCCTAGATATGTAGCTGAGTCTTGAGCCCTGAATGGCGGAGACCACATCAGGTGCTTGGCGGATCGCACAGATGTCGCTGAGTCCTGAGTCATGAATGGCGGAGACCACATCATCTTCTCTATGGCCCGGCAGATCTCACACATGTCGCTGAGTCCTGAGTCATCAATGGCGGAGACCACATCAGCTTTTGGGGCCGCTAAGCCTGTGGAAGTTAAGTTCGTGCCACGTGGTGGTAGGCACCTGATGGCCATATGAGCTTCGGGTGGCACTAACCCTGTGCATGTGAAGTCCGCGCCAAGGGGGTGGTAGGCCCCTGAGGGCTATACAGATTAGGATGCGAGTAACCTTTTGTGGAAGTTTTGAAAGACTCTTTATGGTTGAGGCACGTGGAGTGTCCGGAATCTAGTCAGCACCGGCAATAAAGGATGTGACGTTGTCTATCTATTATATTTGCGTGGTCACATGGCCTGTGACGCATGTGCCAGATGGGTGTGGTGTGTGTGCAAACCTGCCCTCAGGGAGTGGCCGTGAGATGTTGAGAACTAGACCACTGACCTGCACACCAACAGCGAGTACGCCTGCGACAGATAGGTATGTGGGGCCATCGTCGGAACGTAATCTGAGTGACGTGGCATGGCTTGGCGTACGACGGAACAGGGCAGAGATAGCTAGAATGGCGCAGATGGCTCGTAGTACTGCGTCTGTGAGTGGTGTGGACGGGCCGCAGCTGTCCCTCTGTGAGCCTGGGTGCAAACTGTTCAAAACTCACACTAGATAAGTGTTGAAAAATCATTTGGTGATTCAGTCCGTCAGCTGGAATTTGTCCGAGGTATTTGTGAAAACATATCGGAGTTCTTTCTGTGAATGATATCCCTTTTACGCTGCCTCTCCCCACATCAGCAGGTAACGCACCCTCTTCCCACATTACCCTCATACCCCCAATAACCTTCTTGGGCCCGGAAGTGTCCCTGTGCGGTTGGACAAGTGTCTTAGACATGTATAGATTTACATATAAAAAAAATTATTTAAAGAAAAGAACAACAAATAAGACTGAAGGGAGTCTGGTGCTGTGGGCGCAGCCACGAACTTGGGGTGACTGACATTCAGGATTGAGGACACAGTTACACATGTGGGATAGGTTTATGTTAAAGAGGGTTAGTGGGACTACGTGTCGCCGGCCTTGCATATCGAAATATGCCTCACAAATCGAAGGGAGTATGTTGTGTGGTTGCTGCCTCGGACTTGAGGTCACTGCCATTCAGGACTCAGGACACAGTTACACATGTGGGATCGGCTTCTGTTAAAGAGGGTTAGTGGCACCAGAAGTATTGAGACTGTATGAGCCTGTGATGATGCGTGGTGCGGATGGGCCGCACTGGGAGCAATGTGTCTTGGCTATAGGACTGTGTCATGTGGAATTATGACTGTATCTGAATTGTGAAGCCTGCTGATCATAGTGTAGGCCAGAGGTAGTGGTGAGCAGGGGTCCACAGTCTTGTGCATACGTTGGTAGCCTCACCGGCCTGCGTAGTGCAGGTTCAGTGGCACCACTTGTCGCCAGCCTTCAATATGAAAATACTCCTCACTAATCGAAGGGAGTTTGGTGGGGTGGTCACTGCCATGAAGTTTTGGGTCACTGCATATGGAAATATGTCTATCTGATCAAAGAGAGTTTGCTTCTGTGGTGGCTGCCATGGACTTGGGGTCATTGCTATTCAGGACTCAGGACAAAGTTACACTTGTGGGGTCGGCTTGTGTTGGACAGTGTTAGTTGGCACTATGTGTCCAAAATTCAAATTGCGAGGTCTGCTGCCCACAGTGTCGACTGCTGAGTGTTTGTTTGTTCTTGAAAATGAATTTGGTGATTGTACTAAAGGTATAACTGATATTAAAAATGTTCAAGAAGAAAGGATACTAAAAGTACATTCTGTAGATTTGAGGCCTGTAATAGTTACTTGCCTAGTGGACTTTGTAGTTAATGAATGAAGAAATAATTTCCATTGGGAGCCCTAGTGAGTGCAGTGTAGGCGTATGATGAAAAGATGAAATAAGTAATGAAATGAAGGGGTTTTGTTAAGCGCGGCTGCTGCCCGAGGGCGTCCAAGCGCTAAGTAGAGGGAATAGAACACTGAGGGACGGGGGGAGAGATCCAGGGGGAACTAATTTCTGAAGAGGAACGTTTTTAACTCTTTACGGAAGGACGAGAGAATAGGGTTGGACCTTAGTGAGAAGGGAAGGGAGTTCCATAATTTAGCAGCGTTGAGCGTGAAGGACCTACCTCCTGCTCTGGACCTTTTGACTCTGGGAACTGCAGCAAGGAATGCGTTCGTAGATCAAAGTGGTATACCGGGACAATAGGGGGTGAGAAGTGTGTGGTTAATCTCAGGACTAGCTCTATGGAAGGCTTGATGCGATATGCACAGGGTTTTGAATTTTATTCTTTCCCTGACAGGGAGCCAGTGGAGTGACCTGATCCCTGACTTAGCCGATTCTCTGCGAGGGATCTGGAGTAGCGTGCGAGCTGCACAGTTCTGCGTGCGCTGAAGTTTCTGCAGCACGTATTCAGGGGCTCCCAAGTAGAGGGCGTTGTTAAAGTCGAGTCGGGACTGGATGAGGCACTGAATAACAACCTGCTTAGCTTCCAAGGGCAGAATCGGCAGGATCTTTCTCAGCATTCGGATGATCCCGAAGCAGGTTGCTGCTTTTTAGTTGCCTGAGTATTAAAGGTAAGGGTTTTGTCCAGCCAGACTCCCAGACTTTTAATGTCCTCCTTCGGGGATGGAGGTGGGCCTAAACTGGAGGGCCATAGCTGGTCAGTGGGGGTGGGAGTAGGGGGGTCGAGGAGCAAAATCTCGGTCTTGTCGCCGTTGAGGTTTAATGAGGATGCTGTCATCCATCTTCTAACATCCTCCATGCAGGCTGCCAGGTTGGATTGGGGGAGCCCGCTGTTCTTCTGTGCCAGAGAGACCACCAGCTGAGTGTCGTCCGCATACAAGATGATCTTGATACCGTATTGTCGGACGACCTCAGCCAGCGGCCTCATGTACACATTGAACAGCGTGGGGCTCAGGGAGGAACCTTGGGGTACCCCGCAGTTTAGAGGTCTGCTAGTGGAGCAGGAGTCACCGTCGAAGACCTGAAAGGTCCTTCCGCTCAGAAAGGAACCCAACCAGTCAAGAGCGTCTCCTGAGACTCCTAGATCGGCTAGTCGATACAGCAGGGTTTTATGGCACACCGTATCGAACGCGGCGCTTAGATCGAGGAGGACCACTGCCACTGACCCCCCTCGGTCCAAGATCCTCCTGGATTCTTCCGTCACGGCTAGAAGAGCCGTTTCTGTGCCATGTTTAGGACGGAATCCTGTTTGAGAGGAGTCCAGTAGAAGATTCTCCTCTAGGAATTTAGTGAGGTGGAGATTAATATGCTTCTCCAGAATTTTGCTTGCCCAAGGCAACAGGGAGATTGGACGGTAGTTGTTAGGGTCCGTAGGATTGAGATTGGGCTTCTTAAGTAATGCTCTCACCATTGCCTGTTTCCAAGAAGGGGGAACCACTCCTGTTTGCATGGAGCTATTGAGTAGGTCCATGAGGGTGGGGAGGATGACTTGGTTGGCCGTATTCATCATCTGAGGGGGCGCTGGGTCGAGGGGAGAGCCTGATTTTACCTGATGTGCAAGGGATTTGAGTGATTCCAAGTCTAGTGGTGGGAATTCATTCAAGGAAACTCGCGGAGCGTGTTCTGTAGCGCTTGGAGGTGGTGGTTTGGCAGTGATAGTCTCTGGGCTGGGGGCTGCGAAGGATAAGTAGATTTTATTGATCTTTTGAAAGAAGAATTCAGCCAGCTCGTTGCATCGAGCTATAGGATTGTCGGTTGGGGCTGAGGGAGGGGAAATCTTAGAAAGGCTTTTAACTACGTGGTATATTTCTCTTGGCTTAGATCAAGCTGCCATAATTTTCTCTTTGTAGTAATTGGTTTGAGCTGAGTTTATTTCGAGTTTGTATGCCCTAATAGCTTCCCTATACCTGTTTTTTTCGGTGATGGCGTATCCTAGGCGCCACTTCCTTTCCAGCTTTCTACACTGACGTTTTAACTCCCTGAGCTTCTCCGAATACCAGGGGGCAGTTTCTCGTGCTCTTTTTAACATGGTTTTCCTGGAGGGGAGGATGGAGTTGTTGGAGTCCTCGATCCATTTATTGAATGTCCTGCTATCGGGTATAGGGCTCTGGGAAAGAGCGGGTTTGGATGTGGAAAGGAGGCTCGACCACTGCTCTAGCGAGAGTCTCGACCAGTTTCTCATCTTTCGTGAAGTGGGGGAGGAGGGAGTGAATCTGTGGGTGGACCAGTTAAGGGGAATGAGAAAGTGATCAGTCCATGGGAGGTGAGTAATAGTGCCAACCGTGAGGTTGGGGCAATTGCTAAAGACTGGGTCAAGCAGGTGACTTTTGTTATGAGTGGGGGACCTAATTAATTGTTCGAGTTGAATAGCGGCTAAGCTAGAAACTAGCTCATTAGCGGTGCTGTCAGTGCTGTTGTCGAAGTGAATATTAAAGTCACCCAGCACCGTGAATTTGGAAGAAGACATAGCAGATTCGACCGCTAACGAGGGTAGTGAGGAGTGGAAGTGGTTCAATGGACCTGGGGGGCGGTATACAAGTGCCCCTGTTAGACTGTCGTTGGGGGTGAGTTTGAGGCAGAAAGACATGCTTTCGCAGTCTGAGATTGGATCCAGGATACAATGGCACTGGTATGTAGATTTATGGATAATGGCAAGGCCTCTTCCTTTTCCGCATGTGCGATCCCTGCGAAAAATTTGGTAGCCCGGTGGAAGGGCTTGAATCACATCTGGGTCACAGTCTGGGGTTAACCAAGTTTCGGTTAGGAAGACGGCGTCAGGAGTCCGCTAATCTAAAAGCAGGAAGATTTCTGCGCTATGTTTTGGCAGAGACCTGCAATTTAGGAGCAGTAGGGTGTAGTTTTGCTGGGCCGGTCTGAGCCGGGCAGTTTGGAGTTTAGTGTTGCAGTGTTGACAATAGGTGGGAAGGTTCAGGGGATGGTGTTGGTGAAGGCAGCTATCCGTGGGGGGTTTAAGTGTAAGGAGGGCAGCAGAGCTATATTGAGTCCTAGGAGGGGGGCCAGGGGGAGTGGCCCCTGTCCCCGGCCGGCCGCGGACGGGCGCAGACGGGCTTGCCTTGCCCACAGGACATCACACAATAAGTCAGCTCCAAAGAGTTGTGCATAAATAAACATTGAACATGGAAAAGGGACTTGTGATACAAGTAGCTCACATTTCACTGTCACTGTGGTGGCCATTTTGTAACACATAATGTGATCAAGACACTCTGTGTGTCGAAACGCGTAGTGGTTGAAAATAAAGCTTATGGTATCAGCATTTGGACCTCTGAGAGTGCGTAACTACTTATTTCTGTGTGGAATATATATATATATATATATATATATATATATATGTATATATATATATATATATATATATATATATATGGTTAGCGTACGAGAAGAGTGTACCTTATTGTTCCTTTAGTGATTTCTTTTTATAAAGGCTTGAAAAGTACTTCAAAATGATTCATGCTCCCTATTTTTGAAGCAGTTCCTAAGATACAAATTTATTGATATTGTTATAATTTTGTTGTAATATTTAAATTTTATTCACTCATCAATTTATCAATTAAGGCCCAAAAGTTTTAAATCTCTCATCTTAATTTGTACAGCCAGGATTCAAAACAATATAGTCTCACCGTATTCATGAGTAAATTCCTCATAGGAGTCGTTATCAGTAAGAATCTTGTAAGTTTTGAGAAGTTCTATTTAGCGTTCCATGATACGATCTAAAAGTAATAGTAGACAGTCTATTATGTCCCATCGAACTTGAAAAATTATTATTTATAAAGCATATACATAGTATCTCGAAGAATTCATATCAGCACTGTGCTATCCTTAACATTAAGACACTGAATCTAGTGTACATTGTGATGTTCGAAAATCTCCTAGAGTCTATTACCTCCCATTTCGCTCACAACGATATTCAGAGTAAGGCAAGGAAAAGGATTTAAAATATTAGGAGCCCAAAAAGTTCAGATCTGATAACATTCACTCAATCGCCTAGTATCCAATTTGTGGTGCGTACGGTTCCCTTCTTACCGCTAAGTTGAAAAGCGTTCGATCCTCAGTCCGTCAATTCCACGAGTGAACTGACGTTGTTGACCATCCACTATTTATGCTCCTCCCTTAATTGGTGAATTCAGAAAAACGGCGGGAGAATTTTAAAGCGACAACTCTCTCATAAACGTTTATTTAAGTCCGCTGTTTAAGCCATAAATTTATTAAGATTAAATAACCCACTAAGTTTAGATGGAACCTACCCATTTCTTGGTTAGTTAAATATAGAATATATTCTAATGTGCTCACTGTTTAGAGGGCAAAAAAACATTTTTAGGCACCTATAAGTAAGATTCAAACCCCTTACGCGATGACCATATAAAATATTCTGTCTCAACAGAGTGAGCTATCTTATTAGCTACAGACAAGGTGTCTAATTATAAAGAATATATTGCTCGAACAGTTACCATCATTGTTACTTAATGATTTTGATAGAAAATAAACATGCAAATATTCTCAAGTTTAGATATTTAAATATAAAAGTTGACAAATCGATATTAAAATAAACCGTTCCTAAGTCTTGAGGTTAGACTCGAACCCCCGACTTGCTATACATGGTAGTATAGGCTTTTAATCAGATGTGCTATCTGATTAGTTATTTTAAAGTCTTAGGCTTGTGTCAGAAGCCCTTTTTCCTTGCGCAGGAACAGAGATGCCTTTTCCCAACACCACCTCCAAGAACCACCTACGCAGCACTATGAAAAGATGCGTTAATGCCTTCTCCAGAGGGGGTAGGGGGATTGGATAAAATAACAAAAGAGAAGAGAAGAGACTGCCACTGGTTGACTGCTTCCTGTTTGCTCTTCTTTCTGCTATGCTGGCTTCTGGTTGGATCGTTCAGGAGGCTGAATAAACATTAGACTTATTAGTTCTATTTAATCTCCTTCCTCCTTGTATCTTTTAGTCTTATATTATTAGCCCCTTCTACATACCAGCTTGTAAACCCAGTGTTGCTTCTCTTCTATTTGGACAGCTATTTTTCTGCTCCGTATCTCTCTTCTAATAGTTCCTAATGTTAACACAATAGTTAGTGGTCTTTTCTTATACCTCACAACAATCTATTTAATTCCCAGAAGCTACGTCATACCTATCTTTCACTCTTAGGAATGTTTCTATTTCTAATGTTCTTTTTCTTTTTCACAGGAACAGTTCGTAGAGAGAAGAACTTGGGTAAGTACTACAACACTATTCCTTATTTACATTATAACATTTACACGGTGTGACTTTAGACTCAAGACTTAGCTCTGATGCTTCTCGTGGAACTTCGAACTCTTCACTGACTCTCAGTCAAATGTCTCTCAACAAATGGAACAGACGCGCCTCACTGACACGTGACTCTCAGACTATGGTTCTCCTCCTTCAGACAGGTGGCGGGTTGTACTGTTTTCAGTTGCGGAACTCTTAGACTCCTTCTTGAACTGCGCATGAGCTCCAGCCGAACACTACCTCAGGAGCGGTAGGCTCGAGGTGAAACTTAACACGCAGACACGAATTCCGAAACTGCTACGGTTCAGGGAAGACGTTTTTCAAGATTTCTTCCTGTCAGGTAACTACGGGAAATGCCCTCACTAAAACTAACTCGGACTCAAGGTTGCTGCTAGGGTGACGGGTTCAGGTGAAGTGCGCCAACGTTCTAAGTTGCGCGCTTCACATAGAGTTCTGGAACAATGAGAAAGACTAGAACGTTAACTCCCCCAGAGCGTCGGCCATCTTAAGGTTCCATACTTCCCAGGCCTTGCTCCAAGTCAGAGTTCTTAGGATCTTTTTATTTCTCATTGGTTGATGGGCACTGATAGTGCAGATAGAAGGCTTCTTGTCGGTAATGGTTCTGACAGTACCCCCTCTCAAAGGAGGTCCCTCCAATCTTGGCTTCCGAGGAAATTTTAGATGAAAGGATCGTATCAAACGGGGGGCATGGACATCAGAGCATTTCTCCCAAGATCGTTCCTCTGGACCATAGCCTTTCCAGTCCACTAAATAGTAAACTGTTCCTTTAGATCTCTTAGAGTCTAGAATTCTTTTTATCTCAAACTCAACTCCTGATTCTAAGTGCACAGGTTTTGGAGGGAGGTTCATTCTTACATCTGAGGATATTTTTTTTAGTAAGGAAACATGAAACACAGGATGAATTTTCATTTCAGGTGGTAAGGTCAAACGGTAAGTCACTGGATTGATTACTTTCTCTATGGGGTAAGGACCTACAAATCTTGGTTGGAATTTTCTATCTCCTTTGAGTCTGAGATTTTTAGCGTTTAACCAAACCCTGTCTCCTACTTGCAGTTTAGGACCTTCCTTTCTTTTCCTGTCAGCATATTTCTTGTATGTCTGCTTGGCTTGTATTAAGTTATTAGTGGCAGTCTGATGGACTTGGGCTAAATTTTGTACTATTTCCTGCACAGCTGGGACTGAGATTTCTTTACCAATTACAGAAGCATTTGGATGCCTCCCATAATTTAGATAGAAAGGGGAAAAACCCGTAGAAACATTTTTAGCATTATTGTGTGCGAACTCTGCAGCCCACAAATACTCTGGCCAATCCCCTTCTTGATCTAACAAAAACATCCTTAAATACTGTTCTAGTTCCTGGTTGACTCTCTCTGTTTGCCCATCTGTCTCCGGGTGATAGCTAGTGGAATATTTGGTTTCTATTCCCAAACTGTCCATGAAGGCCTTCCAGAAGCGAGATAGGAACTGTGAACCCCGATCTGAGATAATCACTCGAGGAACACCATGGGCTCGCACTATGTGTATGCCAAAATGGTGAGCCAGTTCTCTAGCTGTCGGAAGTCCCTTTAATGCAACAAAATGCGCCATCTTGGTGAATGCATCTACAAATACTAATATGGTGTTAAAACCCTGACTGGAAGGCAAGTCCACTATCAAATCTACAGTAACCGTGTGCCAGGGATGTGGGGGTGTGGGCATAGGTTGGAGATACCCCCTAGGGGACTGTCTCTCCGACTTTCCTCGCGCACAGACCCCACAGGCCTTCACATGAGAGTGAATGTCTTTAGTCATTTGTGGCCACCAATAGTTTCTTTTAATCAGGTCTTCAGTCTTTTGTATGCCCTTATGTCCGGCTAATTTGCTCTCATGATTGTTCTCCATAACTAATTGCTGAAGCTCTAGAGTAGGCAGATACAGTTTTTCTTCATGCCAAGGTAGTCCATGTTGAATCTTTCGGAAAGGTTCTTGCTCTGCCCAATCATGCATTTCTTTCTGTGACATTGCTCCTGCTACCTTTTCCTCGAAGGTTTCTTGACTCACCGCCCCAAGTATTTGGTGTTCGGGAATGATTGTCTTTGATTCTTGATCGTTTTCAAGCTTTTCCATTTTTAATCTTGACAGGGCATCAGCCTTCCCATTCTTAGTTCCTGGTCGGAAAGTGATCACGAAGTCAAAATCCGCGAAATACAACGACCATCTTAACTGTCTCGGGGTAAGGGTTTTTGCAGATTTCAGGAATTTTAAGTTCCTATGGTCCGTGAACACGGTCACGGTATGTCTCGCTCCCAATAGATAGTGTCTCCACTCCTGGAAAGCGTCCTTGATCGCCAGTAGCTCTTTTTCTGTAATGGTGTAGTTAACTTCAGCTGGTGTTAATTTCCTCGATCTGTAAGCCACTGGGTGGAGTTGTCCTGTTTTCTTGTGTCGTTGAGAGAGGACTCCTCCTATTGCTAGATCCGAAGCATCCGTCTCCAAATAGAAGGGTTCACTGGGGTCTGGGTGTAATAGAATTGGTGCGGAGGTAAACTCTTTTTTAAGAGACCTAAAGGCTTCTTCTGCCTCCTCGGACCACTCAAAAGGAACTCCTTTCTTGAGCAATCGAGTAAGGGGAACTAACTTGTGTGAAAATTCATTCACAAACCTCCGGTAAAAATTGGCAAAACCAATGAAGCTTTGCAATTCTTTCATACAACTTGGAGACTTCCATTCTAGAACTGCCTTAACCTTCTTAATGTCCATCGTGATTCCAGACGGCGTGAGCACGAATCCAAGAAATTCCACCTCTTTTACACTAAATGCACACTTTTCCAATTTAACATACAAGTAGTTCTCCTTCAATTTTTGTAGAATTTTCTTCACCTGGCCTGGATGTTCTTGTTCTGTTCTGGAGTAAATCAATATATCGTCGATATATACTATGACGCATTGATCGATATACTCACTCAAGACACTATTTATAAAATGTTGGAAAGCTGCTGGTGCGTTGCATAAGCCGTAAGGCATGACCTGGTACTCGTACAAACCTAGCTTTGTTCGGAACGCCGTTTTCCACTCGTACCCCTTCTCAAACCCGGATCAAGTGGTATGCCCCTCGCAGGTCTAGTTTCGTGTAAATCTGTGCCTCCTTTACCTGGTCTAACAGCACAGAGATGAGAGGAAGAGGGTACCGATTCTTGATGGTAACTTTGTTAATGGCTCGATAGTCAATACAGGTTCTTAACTCGCCTTCTTTTTTGGGCACAAAGAATAAAGGGGAGGAGACCGGAGACTGAGATGGACGGATAAATCCGTTGACCAAGTATTTCCCAATGTATTCCTTCAGGTGTTCATTCTCTTTCTCTGTCAAGGCATACACTCGGCTACAAGGTAATTGAGCGCCTGGCTCCAGATCTATCCTGCAGTCAAATGGCCGATGTGGCGGTAACTTCTCTGCCTCAATCTCGTTGAACACTTCCTCGAATTCCTTATATTCAGATGGTATTTCACCAGTGTGGATCACACACACAGAAATTTCTTGTTCACTCAAAGAGGTTGCTGGTCCTGATTCCTTAGCTTCCACGAGATGGTCAAAACAGTTGCCTTTACAGAAATCAGAATTCATCCTCACAGTTCTCGCTCCCCAATCGTTACTTGGATTGTGTTCCGTTAACCACGGCAGGCCCAATATAATCTGGAACTGAGGAGCATCGATCAAATTGAACTGGATGAGTTCGCGATGTTCCTCTTGAAAGGTTAATTCTACTTGTTCCGTGTGACTAGTGATTGGTCCGGAGGAAAGATTAGTTCCATCTACGGCTCTTACTGGTTCACTTCTTGACTTCAAGATTGGTCTTAGTCCGATGCTGGCTGCATATTTGATATCGCAGAAGTTTCCTGTTGCCCCTGAATCAATCATAACTGACACCTCAGTTAAAATGACATTCCTGAACTTTATTTTCATTGAAACATTTACACGGTGTGACTTTAGACTCAAGACTTAGCTCTGATGCTTCTCGTGGAACTTCGAACTCTTCACTGACTCTCAGTCAAATGTCTCTCAACAAATGGAACAGACGCGCCTCACTGACGCGTGACTCTCAGACTATGGTTCTCCTCCTTCAGACAGGTGGCGGGTTGTACTGTTTTCAGTTGCGCAACTCTTAGACTTCTTCTTGAACTGCGCATGAGCTCCAGCCGAACACTACCTCAGGAGCGGTAGGCTCGAGGTGAAACTTAACACGCAGACACGAATTCCGAAACTGCTATGGTTCAGGGAAGACGTTTTTCAGGATTTCTTCCTGTCAGGTAACTACGGGAAATGCCCTCACTAAAACTAACTCGGACTCAAGGTTGCTGCTAGGGTGACGGGTTCAGGTGAAGTGCGCCAACGTTCTAAGTTGCGCGCTTCACATAGAGTTCTGGAACAATGAGAAAGACTAGAACGTTAACTCCCCCAGAGCGTCGGCCATCTTAAGGTTCCATACTTCCAAGGCCTTGCTCCAAGTCAGAGTTCTTAGGATCTTTTTATTTCTCATTGGTTGATGGGCACTGATAGTGCAGATAGAAGGCTTCTTGTCGGTAATAGTTCTGACAGTACCCCCTCTCAAAGGAGGTCCCTCCAATCTTGGCTTCCGAGGAAATTTTAGATGAAAGGATCGTATCAAACGGGGGGCATGGACATCAGAGCATTTCTCCCAAGATCGTTCCTCTGGACCATAGCCTTTCCAGTCCACTAAATAGTAAACTGTTCCTTTAGATCTCTTAGAGTCTAGAATTCTTTTTATCTCAAACTCAACTCCTGATTCTAAGTGCACAGGTTTTGGAGGGAGGTTCATTCTTACATCTGAGGATATTTTTTTTAGTAAGGAAACATGAAACACAGGATGAATTTTCATTTCAGGTGGTAAGGTCAAACGGTAAGTCACTGGATTGATTACTTTCTCTATGGGGTAAGGACCTACAAATCTTGGTTGGAATTTTCTATCTCCTTTGAGTCTGAGATTTTTAGCGTTTAACCAAACCCTGTCTCCTACTTGCAGTTTAGGACCTTCCTTTCTTTTCCTGTCAGCATATTTCTTGTATGTCTGCTTGGCTTGTATTAAGTTATTAGTGGCAGTCTGATGGACTTGGGCTAAATTTTGTACTATTTCCTGCACAGCTGGGACTGAGATTTCTTTACCAATTACAGAAGCATTTGGATGCCTCCCATAATTTAGATAGAAAGGGGAAAAACCCGTAGAAACATTTTTAGCATTATTGTGTGCGAACTCTGCAGCCCACAAATACTCTGGCCAATCCCCTTCTTGATCTAACAAAAACATCCTTAAATACTGTTCTAATTCCTGGTTGACTCTCTCTGTTTGCCCATCTGTCTCCGGGTGATAGCTAGTGGAATATTTGGTTTCTATTCCCAAACTGTCCATGAAGGCCTTCCAGAAGCGAGATAGGAACTGTGAACCCTGATCTGAGATAATCACTCGAGGAACACCATGGGCTCGCACTATGTGTATGCCAAAATGGTGAGCCAGTTCTCTAGCTGTCGGAAGTCCCTTTAATGCAACAAAATGCGCCATCTTGGTGAATGCATCTACAAATACTAATATGGTGTTAAAACCCTGACTGGAAGGCAAGTCCACTATCAAATCTACAGTAACCATGTGCCAGGGATGTGGGGGTGTGGGCATAGGTTGGAGATACCCCCTAAGTGACTGTCTCTCCGACTTTCCTCGCGCACAGACCCCGCAGGCCTTCACATGAGAGTGAATGTCTTTAGTCATTTGTGGCCACCAATAGTTTCTTTTAATCAGGTCTTCAGTCTTTTGTATGCCCTTATGTCCGGCTAATTTGCTCTCATGATTGTTCTCCATAACTAATTGCTGAAGCTCTAGAGTAGGCACTTCACTCTGTCAGAAGCCCTTTTTCTTGCGCAGGAACAGAGATGCCTTTTCCCAACACCACCTCCAAGAACCACCAACGCAGCACTATGAAAAGATGCGTTAATGCCTTCTCCAGAGGGGGTAGGGGGATTGGATAAAATAACAAAAGAGAAGAGGAGAGACTGCCACTGGTTGACTGCTTCCTGTTTGGTCTTCTTTCTGCTATGCTGGCTTCTGGTTGGATCGTTCAGGAGGCTGAATAAACATTAGACTTATTAGTTCTATTTAATCTCCTTCCTCCTTTTATCTTTTAGTCTTATATTATTAGCCCCTTCTACATACCAGCTTGTAAACCCAGTGTTGCTTCTCTTCTATTTGGACAGCTATTTTTCTGCTCCGTATCTCTCTTCTAATAGTTCCTAATGTTAACACAATAGTTAGTGGTCTTTTCTTATACCTCACAACAATCTATTTAATTCCCAGAAGCTACGTCATACCTATCTTTCACTCTTAGGAATGTTTCTATTTCTAATGTTCTTTTTCTTTTTCACAGGAACAGTTCGTAGAGAGAAGAACTTGGGTAAGTACTACAACACTATTCCTTATTTACATTATAACATTTACACGGTGTGACTTTAGACTCAAGACTTAGCTCTGATGCTTCTCGTGGAACTTCGAACTCTTCACTGACTCTCAGTCAAATGTCTCTCAACAAATGGAACAGACGCGCCTCACTGACACGTGACTCTCAGACTATGGTTCTCCTCCTTCAGACAGGTGGCGGGTTGTACTGTCTTCAGTTGCGGAACTCTTAGACTCCTTCTTGAACTGCGCATGAGCTCCAGCCGAACACTACCTCAGGAGCGGTAGGCTCGAGGTGAAACTTAACACGCAGACACGAATTCCGAAACTGCTACGGTTCAGGGAAGACGTTTTTCAAGATTTCTTCCTGTCAGGTAACTACGGGAAATGCCCTCACTAAAACTAACTCGGACTCAAGGTTGCTGCTAGGGTGACGGGTTCAGGTGAAGTACGCCAACGTTCTAAGTTGCGCGCTTCACATAGAGTTCTGGAACAATGAGAAAGACTAGAACGTTAACTCCCCCAGAGCGTCGGCCATCTTAAGGTTCCATACTTCCCAGGCCTTGCTCCAAGTCAGAGTTCTTAGGATCTTTTTATTTCTCATTGGTTGATGGGCACTGATAGTGCAGATAGAAGGCTTCTTGTCGGTAATGGTTCTGACAGTACCCCCTCTCAAAGGAGGTCCCTCCAATCTTGGCTTCCGAGGAAATTTTACATGAAAGGATCGTATCAAACGAGGGGCATGGACATCAGAGCATTTCTCCCAAGATCGTTCCTCTGGACCATAGCCTTTCCAGTCCACTAAATAGTAAACTGTTCCTTTAGATCTCTTAGAGTCTAGAATTCTTTTTATCTCAAACTCAACTCCTGATTCTAAGTGCACAGGTTTTGGAGGGAGGTTCATTCTTACATCTGAGGATATTTTTTTTAGTAAGGAAACATGAAACACAGGATGAATTTTCATTTCAGGTGGTAAGGTCAAACGGTAAGTCACTGGATTGATTACTTTCTCTATGGGGTAAGGACCTACAAATCTTGGTTGGAATTTTCTATCTCCTTTGAGTCTGAGATTTTTAGCGTTTAACCAAACCCTGTCTCCTACTTGTAGTTTAGGACCTTCCTTTCTTTTCCTGTCAGCATATTTCTTGTATGTCTGCTTGGCTTGTATTAAGTTATTAGTGGCAGTCTGATGGACTTGGGCTAAATTTTGTACTATTTCCTGCACAGCTGGGACTGAGATTTCTTTACCAATTACAGAAGCATTTGGATGCCTCCCATAATTTAGATAGAAAGGGGAAAAACCCGTAGAAACATTTTTAGCATTATTGTGTGCGAACTCTGCAGCCCACAAATACTCTGGCCAATCCCCTTCTTGATCTAACAAAAACATCCTTAAATACTGTTCTAGTTCCTGGTTGACTCTCTCTGTTTGCCCATCTGTCTCCGGGTGATAGCTAGTGGAATATTTGGTTTCTATTCCCAAACTGTCCATGAAGGCCTTCCAGAAGCGAGATAGGAACTGTGAACCCCGATCTGAGATAATCACTCGAGGAACACCATGGGCTCGCACTATGTGTATGCCAAAATGGTGAGCCAGTTCTCTAGCTGTCGGAAGTCCCTTTAATGCAACAAAATGCGCCATCTTGGTGAATGCATCTACAAATACTAATATGGTGTTAAAACCCTGACTGGAAGGCAAGTCCACTATCAAATCTACAGTAACCGTGTGCCAGGTCTTCAGTCTTTTGTATGCCCTTATGTCCGGCTAATTTGCTCTCATGATTGTTCTCCATAACTAATTGCTGAAGCTCTAGAGTAGGCAGATACAGTTTTTCTTCATGCCAAGGTAGTCCATGTTGAATCTTTCGGAAAGATTGCTCTGCTCAATCATGCATTTCTTTCTGTGACATTGCTCCTGCTACCTTTTCCTCGAAGGTTTCTTGACTCACCGCCCCAAGTATTTGGTATTCGGGAATGATTGTCTTTGATTCTTGATCGTTTTCAAGCTTTTCCATTTTTAATCTTGACAGGGCATCAGCCTTCCCGTTCTTAGTTCCTGGTCGGAAAGTGATCACGAAGTCAAAATCCGCGAAATACAACGACCATCTTAACTGTCTCGGGGTAAGGGTTTTTGCAGATTTCAGGAATTTTAAGTTCCTATGGTCCGTGAACACGGTCACGGTATGTCTCGCTCCCAATAGATAGTGTCTCCACTCCTGGAAAGCGTCCTTGATCGCCAGTAGCTCTTTTTCTGTGATGGTGTAGTTAACTTCAGCTGGTGTTAATTTCCTCGATCTGTAAGCCACTGGGTGGAGTTGTCCTGTTTTCTTGTGTCGTTGAGAGAGGACTCCTCCTATTGCTAGATCCGAAGCATCCGTCTCCAAATAGAAGGGTTCACTGGGGTCTGGGTGTAATAGAATTGGTGCGGAGGTAAACTCTTTTTTAAGAGACCTAAAGGCTTCTTCTGCCTCCTCGGACCACTCAAAAGGAACTCCTTTCTTGAGCAATCGAGTAAGGGGAACTAACTTGTGTGAAAATTCATTCACAAACCTCCGGTAAAAATTGGCAAAACCAATGAAGCTTTGTAATTCTTTCATACAACTTGGAGACTTCCATTCTAGAACTGCCTTAACCTTCTTAATGTCCATCGTGATTCCAGACGGCGTGAGCACGAATCCAAGAAATTCCACCTCTTTTACACTAAATGCACACTTTTCCAATTTAACATACAAGTAGTTCTCCTTCAATTTTTGTAGAATTTTCTTCACCTGGCCTGGATGTTCTTGTTCTGTTCTGGAGTAAATCAATATATCGTCGATATATACTATGACGCATTGATCGATATACTCACTCAAGACACTATTTATAAAATGTTGGAAAGCTGCTGGTGCGTTGCATAAGCCGTAAGGCATGACCTGGTACTCGTACAAACCTAGCTTTGTTCGGAACGCCGTTTTCCACTCGTACCCCTTCTCAAACCCGGATCAAGTGGTATGCCCCTCGCAGGTCTAGTTTCGTGTAAATCTGTGCCTCCTTTACCTGGTCTAACAGCACAGAGATGAGAGGAAGAGGGTACCGATTCTTGATGGTAACTTTGTTAATGGCTCGATAGTCAATACAGGTTCTTAACTCGCCTTCTTTTTTGGGCACAAAGAATAAAGGGGAGGAGACCGGAGACTGAGATGGACGGATAAATCCGTTGGCCAAGTATTTCCCAATGTATTCCTTCAGGTGTTCATTCTCTTTCTCTGTCAAGGCATACACTCGGCTACAAGGTAATTGAGCGCCTGGCTCCAGATCTATCCTGCAGTCAAATGGCCGATGTGGCGGTAACTTCTCTGCCTCAATCTCGTTGAACACTTCCTCGAATTCCTTATATTCAGATGGTATTTCACCAGTGTGGATCACACACACAGAAATTTCTTGTTCACTCAAAGAGGTTGCTGGTCCTGATTCCTTAGCTTCCACGAGATGGTCAAAACAGTTGCCTTTACAGAAATCAGAATTCATCCTCACAGTTCTCGCTCCCCAATCGTTACTTGGATTGTGTTCCGTTAACCACGGCAGGCCCAATATAATCTGGAACTGAGGAGCATCGATCAAATTGAACTGGATGAGTTCGCGATGTTCCTCTTGAAAGGTTAATTCTACTTGTTCCGTGTGACTAGTGATTGGTCCGGAGGAAAGATTAGTTCCATCTACGGCTCTTACTGGTTCACTTCTTGACTTCAAGATTGGTCTTAGTCCGATGCTGGCTGCATATTTGATATCGCAGAAGTTTCCTGTTGCCCCTGAATCAATCATAACTGACACCTCAGTTAAGATGACATTCCTGAACTTTATTTTCATTGAAACATTTACACGGTGTGACTTTAGACTCAAGACTTAGCTCTGATGCTTCTCGTGGAACTTCGAACTCTTCACTGACTCTCAGTCAAATGTCTCTCAACAAATGGAACAGACGCGCCTCACTGACGCGTGACTCTCAGACTATGGTTCTCCTCCTTCAGACAGGTGGCGGGTTGTACTGTTTTCAGTTGCGGAACTCTTAGACTCCTTCTTGAACTGCGCATGAGCTCCAGCCGAACACTACCTCAGGAGCGGTAGGCTCGAGGTGAAACTTAACACGCAGACACGAATTCCGAAACTGCTACGGTTCAGGGAAGACGTTTTTCAGGATTTCTTCCTGTCAGGTAACTACGGGAAATGCCCTCACTAAAACTAACTCGGACTCAAGGTTGCTGCTAGGGTGACGGGTTCAGGTGAAGTGCGCCAACGTTCTAAGTTGCGCGCTTCACATAGAGTTCTGGAACAATGAGAAAGACTAGAACGTTAACTCCCCCAGAGCGTCGGCCATCTTAAGGTTCCATACTTCCAAGGCCTTGCTCCAAGTCAGAGTTCTTAGGATCTTTTTATTTCTCATTGGTTGATGGGCACTGATAGTGCAGATAGAAGGCTTCTTGTCGGTAATAGTTCTGACAGTACCCCCTCTCAAAGGAGGTCCCTCCAATCTTGGCTTCCGAGGAAATTTTAGATGAAAGGATCGTATCAAACGGGGGGCATGGACATCAGAGCATTTCTCCCAAGATCGTTCCTCTGGACCATAGCCTTTCCAGTCCACTAAATAGTAAACTGTTCCTTTAGATCTCTTAGAGTCTAGAATTCTTTTTATCTCAAACTCAACTCCTGATTCTAAGTGCACAGGTTTTGGAGGGAGGTTCATTCTTACATCTGAGGATATTTTTTTTAGTAAGGAAACATGAAACACAGGATGAATTTTCATTTCAGGTGGTAAGGTCAAACGGTAAGTCACTGGATTGATTACTTTCTCTATGGGGTAAGGACCTACAAATCTTGGTTGGAATTTTCTATCTCCTTTGAGTCTGAGATTTTTAGCGTTTAACCAAACCCTGTCTCCTACTTGCAGTTTAGGACCTTCCTTTCTTTTCCTGTCAGCATATTTCTTGTATGTCTGCTTGGCTTGTATTAAGTTATTAGTGGCAGTCTGATGGACTTGGGCTAAATTTTGTACTATTTCCTGCACAGCTGGGACTGAGATTTCTTTACCAATTACAGAAGCATTTGGATGCCTCCCATAATTTAGATAGAAAGGGGAAAAACCCGTAGAAACATTTTTAGCATTATTGTGTGCGAACTCTGCAGCCCACAAATACTCTGGCCAATCCCCTTCTTGATCTAACAAAAACATCCTTAAATACTGTTCTAATTCCTGGTTGACTCTCTCTGTTTGCCCATCTGTCTCCGGGTGATAGCTAGTGGAATATTTGGTTTCTATTCCCAAACTGTCCATGAAGGCCTTCCAGAAGCGAGATAGGAACTGTGAACCCTGATCTGAGATAATCACTCGAGGAACACCATGGGCTCGCACTATGTGTATGCCAAAATGGTGAGCCAGTTCTCTAGCTGTCGGAAGTCCCTTTAATGCAACAAAATGCGCCATCTTGGTGAATGCATCTACAAATACTAATATGGTGTTAAAACCCTGACTGGAAGGCAAGTCCACTATCAAATCTACAGTAACCATGTGCCAGGGATGTGGGGGTGTGGGCATAGGTTGGAGATACCCCCTAAGTGACTGTCTCTCCGACTTTCCTCGCGCACAGACCCCGCAGGCCTTCACATGAGAGTGAATGTCTTTAGTCATTTGTGGCCACCAATAGTTTCTTTTAATCAGGTCTTCAGTCTTTTGTATGCCCTTATGTCCGGCTAATTTGCTCTCATGATTGTTCTCCATAACTAATTGCTGAAGCTCTAGAGTAGGCACTTCACTCTGTCAGAAGCCCTTTTTCTTGCGCAGGAACAGAGATGCCTTTTCCCAACACCACCTCCAAGAACCACCAACGCAGCACTATGAAAAGATGCGTTAATGCCTTCTCCAGAGGGGGTAGGGGGATTGGATAAAATAACAAAAGAGAAGAGGAGAGACTGCCACTGGTTGACTGCTTCCTGTTTGGTCTTCTTTCTGCTATGCTGGCTTCTGGTTGGATCGTTCAGGAGGCTGAATAAACATTAGACTTATTAGTTCTATTTAATCTCCTTCCTCCTTGTATCTTTTAGTCTTATATTATTAGCCCCTTCTACATACCAGCTTGTAAACCCAGTGTTGCTTCTCTTCTATTTGGACAGCTATTTTTCTGCTCCGTATCTCTCTTCTAATAGTTCCTAATGTTAACACAATAGTTAGTGGTCTTTTCTTATACCTCACAACAATCTATTTAATTCCCAGAAGCTACGTCATACCTATCTTTCACTCTTAGGAATGTTTCTATTTCTAATGTTCTTTTTCTTTTTCACAGGAACAGTTCGTAGAGAGAAGAACTTGGGTAAGTACTACAACACTATTCCTTATTTACATTATAACATTTACACGGTGTGACTTTAGACTCAAGACTTAGCTCTGATGCTTCTCGTGGAACTTCGAACTCTTCACTGACTCTCAGTCAAATGTCTCTCAACAAATGGAACAGACGCGCCTCACTGACGCGTGACTCTCAGACTATGGTTCTCCTCCTTCAGACAGGTGGCGGGTTGTACTGTTTTCAGTTGCGGAACTCTTAGACTCCTTCTTGAACTGCGCATGAGCTCCAGCCGAACACTACCTCAGGAGCGGTAGGCTCGAGGTGAAACTTAACACGCAGACACGAATTCCGAAACTGCTACGGTTCAGGGAAGACGTTTTTCAAGATTTCTTCCTGTCAGGTAACTACGGGAAATGCCCTCACTAAAACTAACTCGGACTCAAGGTTGCTGCTAGGGTGACGGGTTCAGGTGAAGTGCGCCAACGTTCTAAGTTGCGCGCTTCACATAGAGTTCTGGAACAATGAGAAAGACTAGAACGTTAACTCCCCCAGAGCGTCGGCCATCTTAAGGTTCCATACTTCCCAGGCCTTGCTCCAAGTCAGAGTTCTTAGGATCTTTTTATTTCTCATTGGTTGATGGGCACTGATAGTGCAGATAGAAGGCTTCTTGTCGGTAATGGTTCTGACAGTACCCCCTCTCAAAGGAGGTCCCTCCAATCTTGGCTTCCGAGGAAATTTTAGATGAAAGGATCGTATCAAACGGGGGGCATGGACATCAGAGCATTTCTCCCAAGATCGTTCCTCTGGACCATAGCCTTTCCAGTCCACTAAATAGTAAACTGTTCCTTTAGATCTCTTAGAGTCTAGAATTCTTTTTATCTCAAACTCAACTCCTGATTCTAAGTGCACAGGTTTTGGAGGGAGGTTCATTCTTACATCTGAGGATATTTTTTTTAGTAAGGAAACATGAAACACAGGATGAATTTTCATTTCAGGTGGTAAGGTCAAACGGTAAGTCACTGGATTGATTACTTTCTCTATGGGGTAAGGACCTACAAATCTTGGTTGGAATTTTCTATCTCCTTTGAGTCTGAGATTTTTAGCGTTTAACCAAACCCTGTCTCCTACTTGCAGTTTAGGACCTTCCTTTCTTTTCCTGTCAGCATATTTCTTGTATGTCTGCTTGGCTTGTATTAAGTTATTAGTGGCAGTCTGATGGACTTGGGCTAAATTCTGTACTATTTCCTGCACAGCTGGGACTGAGATTTCTTTACCAATTACAGAAGCATTTGGATGCCTCCCATAATTTAGATAGAAAGGGGAAAAACCCGTAGAAACATTTTTAGCATTATTGTGTGCGAACTCTGCAGCCCACAAATACTCTGGCCAATCCCCTTCTTGATCTAACAAAAACATCCTTAAATACTGTTCTAGTTCCTGGTTGACTCTCTCTGTTTGCCCATCTGTCTCCGGGTGATAGCTAGTGGAATATTTGGTTTCTATTCCCAAACTGTCCATGAAGGCCTTCCAGAAGCGAGATAGGAACTGTGAACCCCGCTCTGAGATAATCACTCGAGGAACACCATGGGCTCGCACTATGTGTATGCCAAAATGGTGAGCCAGTTCTCTAGCTGTCGGAAGTCCCTTTAATGCAACAAAATGCGCCATCTTGGTGAATGCATCTACAAATACTAATGTGGTGTTAAAACCCTGACTGGAAGGCAAGTCCACTATCAAATCTACAGTAACCGTGTGCCAGGGATGTGGGGGTGTGGGCATAGGTTGGAGATACCCCCTAGGGGACTGTCTCTCCGACTTTCCTCGCGCACAGACCCCGCAGGCCTTCACATGAGAGTGAATGTCTTTAGTCATTTGTGGCCACCAATAGTTTCTTTTAATCAGGTCTTCAGTCTTTTGTATGCCCTTATGTCCGGCTAATTTGCTCTCATGATTGTTCTCCATAACTAATTGCTGAAGCTCTAGAGTAGGCAGATACAGTTTTTCTTCATGCCAAGGTAGTCCATGTTGAATCTTTCGGAAAGGTTCTTGCTCTGCCCAATCATGCATTTCTTTCTGTGACATTGCTTCTGCTACCTTTTCCTCGAAGGTTTCTTGACTCACCGCCCCAAGTATTTGGTGTTCGGGAATGATTGTCTTTGATTCTTGATCGTTTTCATGCTTTTCCATTTTTAATCTTGACAGGGCATCAGCCTTCCCATTCTTAGTTCCTGGTCGGAAAGTGATCACGAAGTCAAAATCCGCGAAATACAACGACCATCTTAACTGTCTCGGGGTAAGGGTTTTTGCAGATTTCAGGAATTTTAAGTTCCTATGGTCCGTGAACACGGTCACGTTATGTCTCGCTCCCAATAGATAGTGTCTCCACTCCTGGAAAGCGTCCTTGATCGCCAGTAGCTCTTTTTCTGTGATGGTGTAGTTAACTTCAGCTGGTGTTAATTTCCTCGATCTGTAAGCCACTGGGTGGAGTTGTCCTGTTTTCTTGTGTCGTTGAGAGAGGACTCCTCCTATTGCTAGATCCGAAGCATCCGTCTCCAAATAGAAGGGTTCACTGGGGTCTGGGTGTAATAGAATTGGTGCGGAGGTAAACTCTTTTTTAAGAGACCTAAAGGCTTCTTCTGCCTCCTCGGACCACTCAAAAGGAACTCCTTTCTTGAGCAATCGAGTAAGGGGAACTAACTTGTGTGAAAATTCATTCACAAACCTCCGGTAAAAATTGGCAAAACCAATGAAGCTTTGCAATTCTTTCACACAACTTGGAGACTTCCATTCTAGAACTGCCTTAACCTTCTTAATGTCCGTCGTGATTCCAGACGGCGTGAGCATGAATCCAAGAAATTCCACCTCTTTTACACTAAATGCACACTTTTCCAATTTAACATACAAGTGGTTCTCCTTCAATTTTTGTAGAATTTTCTTCACCTGGCCTGGATGTTCTTGTTCTGTTCTGGAGTAAATCAATATATCGTCGATATATACTATGACGCATTGATCGATATACTCACTCAAGACACTATTTATAAAATGTTGGAAAGCTGCTGGTGCGTTGCATAAGCCGTAAGGCATGACCTGGTACTCGTACAAACCTAGCTTTGTTCGGAACGCTGTTTTCCACTCGTACCCCTTCTCAAACCCGGATCAAGTGGTATGCCCCTCGCAGGTCTAGTTTCGTGTAAATCTGTGCCTCCTTTACCTGGTCTAACAGCTCAGAGATGAGAGGAAGAGGGTACCGATTCTTGATGGTAACTTTGTTAATGGCTCGATAGTCAATACAGGTTCTTAACTCGCCTTCTTTTTTGGGCACAAAGAATAAAGGGGAGGAGACCGGAGACTGAGATGGACGGATAAATCCATTGGCCAAGTATTTCCCAATGTATTCCTTCAGGTGTTCATTCTCTTTCTCTGTCAAGGCATACACTCGGCTACAAGGTAATTGAGCACCTGGCTCCAGATCTATCCTGCAGTCAAATGGCCGATGTGGCGGTAACTTCTCTGCCTCAATCTCGTTGAACACTTCCTCGAATTCCTTATATTCAGATGGTATTTCACCAGTGTGGATCACACACACAGAAATTTCTTGTTCACTCAAAGAGGTTGCTGGTCCTGATTCCTTAGCTTCCACGAGATGGTCAAAACAGTTGCCTTTACAGAAATCAGAATTCATCCTCACTGTTCTCGCTCCCCAATCGATACTTGGATTGTGTTCCGTTATACACGGCAGGCCCAATATAAACTGGAACTGAGGAGCATCGATCAAATTGAACTGGATGAGTTCGCGATGTTCCTCTTGAAAGGTTAATTCTACTTGTTCCGTGTGACTAGTGATTGGTCCGGAGGAAAGATTAGTTCCATCTACGGCTCTTACTGGTTCACTTCTTGACTTCAAGATTGGTCTTAGTCCGATGCTGGCTGCATATTTGATATCGCAGAAGTTTCCTGTTGCCCCTGAATCAATCATAACTGACACCTCAGTTAAAATGACATTCCTGAACTTTATTTTCATTGAAACATTTACACGGTGTGACTTTAGACTCAAGACTTAGCTCTGATGCTTCTCGTGGAACTTCAAACTCTTCACTGACTCTCAGTCAAATGTCTCTCAACAAATGGAACAGACGCGCCTCACTGACGTGTGACTCTCAGACTATGGTTCTCCTCCTTCAGACAGGTGGCGGGTTGTACTGTTTTCAGTTGCGGAACTCTTAGACTCCTTCTTGAACTGCGCATGAGCTCCAGCCGAACACTACCTCAGGAGCGGTAGGCTCAAGGTGAAACTTAACACGCAGACACGAATTCCGAAACTGCTACGGTTCAGGGAAGACGTTTTTCAGGATTTCTTCCTGTCAGGTAACTACGGGAAATGCCCTCACTAAAACTAACTCGGACTCAAGGTTGCTGCTAGGGTGACGGGTTCAGGTGAAGTGCGCCAACGTTCTAAGTTGCGCGCTTCACATAGAGTTCTGGAACAATGAGAAAGACTAGAACGTTAACTCCCCCAGAGCGTCGGCCATCTTAAGGTTCCATACTTCCAAGGCCTTGCTCCAAGTCAGAGTTCTTAGGATCTTTTTATTTCTCATTGGTTGATGGGCACTGATAGTGCAGATAGCAGGCTTCTTGTCGGTAATGGTTCTGACAGTACCCCCTCTCAAAGGAGGTCCCTCCAATCTTGGCTTCCGAGGAAATTTTAGATGAAAGGATCGTATCAAACGGGGGGCATGGACATCAGAGCATTTCTCCCAAGATCGTTCCTCTGGACCATAGCCTTTCCAGTCCACTAAATAGTAAACTGTTCCTTTAGATCTCTTAGAGTCTAGAATTCTTTTTATCTCAAACTCAACTCCTGATTCTAAGTGCACAGGTTTTGGAGGGAGGTTCATTCTTACATCTGAGGATATTTTTTTTAGTAAGGAAACATGAAACACAGGATGAATTTTCATTTCAGGTGGTAAGGTCAAACGGTAAGTCACTGGATTGATTACTTTCTCTATGGGGTAAGGACCTACACATCTTGGTTGGAATTTTCTATCTCCTTTGAGTCTGAGATTTTTAGCGTTTAACCAAACCCTGTCTCCTACTTGCAGTTTAGGACCTTCCTTTCTTTTCCTGTCAGCATATTTCTTGTATGTCTGCTTGGCTTGTATTAAGTTATTAGTGGCAGTCTGATGGACTTGGGCTAAATTTTGTACTATTTCCTGCACAGCTGGGACTGAGATTTCTTTACCAATTACAGAAGCATTTGGATGCCTCCCATAATTTAGATAGAAAGGGGAAAAACCCGTAGAAACATTTTTAGCATTAGTGTGTGCGAACTCTGCAGCCCACAAATACTCTGGTCAATCCCCTTCTTGATCTAACAAAAACATCCTTAAATACTGTTCTAGTTCCTGGATGACTCTCTCTGTTTGCCCATCTGTCTCCGGGTGATAGCTAGTGGAATATTTGGTTTCTATTCCCAAACTGTCCATGAAGGCCTTCCAGAAGCGAGATAGGAACTGTGAAC
Source organism: Triturus cristatus (assembly GCF_964204655.1). NCBI lineage: Eukaryota > Metazoa > Chordata > Amphibia > Caudata > Salamandridae > Triturus > Triturus cristatus. Next base: position 451,883,301 of record NC_140584.1, read on the forward strand.
CCCGATCTGAGATAATCACTCGAGGAACACCATGGGCTCGCACTATGTGTATGCCAAAATGGTGAGCCAGTTCTCTAGCTGTCGGAAGTCCCTTTAATGCAACAAAATGCGCCATCTTGGTGAATGCATCTACAAATACTAATATGGTGTTAAAACCCTGACTGGAAGGCAAGTCCACTATCAAATCTACAGTAACCATGTGCCAGGGATGTGGGGGTGTGGGCATAGGTTGGAGATACCCCCTAAGTGACTGTCTCTCCGACTTTCCTCACGCACAGACCCCGCAGGCCTTCACATGAGAGTGAATGTCTTTAGTCATTTGTGGCCACCAATAGTTTCTTTTAATCAGGTCTTCAGTCTTTTGTATGCCCTTATGTCCGGCTAATTTGCTCTCATGATTGTTCTCCATAACTAATTGCTGAAGCTCTAGAGTAGGCACTTCACTCTGTCAGAAGCCCTTTTTCTTGCGCAGGAACAGAGATGCCTTTTCCCAACACCACCTCCAAGAACCACCAACGCAGCACTATGAAAAGATGCGTTAATGCCTTCTCCAGAGGGGGTAGGGGGATTGGATAAAATAACAAAAGAGAAGAGGAGAGACTGCCACTGGTTGACTGCTTCCTGTTTGGTCTTCTTTCTGCTATGCTGGCTTCTGGTTGGATCGTTCAGGAGGCTGAATAAACATTAGACTTATTAGTTCTATTTAATCTCCTTCCTCCTTGTATCTTTTAGTCTTATATTATTAGCCCCTTCTACATACCAGCTTGTAAACCCAGTGTTGCTTCTCTTCTATTTGGACAGCTATTTTTCTGCTCCGTATCTCTCTTCTAATAGTTCCTAATGTTAACACAATAGTTAGTGGTCTTTTCTTATACCTCACAACAATCTATTTAATTCCCAGAAGCTACGTCATACCTATCTTTCACTCTTAGGAATGTTTCTATTTCTAATGTTCTTTTTCTTTTTCACAGGAACAGTTCGTAGAGAGAAGAACTTGGGTAAGTACTACAACACTATTCCTTATTTACATTATAACATTTACACGGTGTGACTTTAGACTCAAGACTTAGCTCTGATGCTTCTCGTGGAACTTCGAACTCTTCACTGACTCTCAGTCAAATGTCTCTCAACAAATGGAACAGACGCGCCTCACTGACGCGTGACTCTCAGACTATGGTTCTCCTCCTTCAGACAGGTGGCGGGTTGTACTGTTTTCAGTTGCGGAACTCTTAGACTCCTTCTTGAACTGCGCATGAGCTCCAGCCGAACACTACCTCAGGAGCGGTAGGCTCGAGGTGAAACTTAACACGAAGACACGAATTCCGAAACTGCTACGGTTCAGGGAAGACGTTTTTCAGGATTTCTTCCTGTCAGGTAACTACGGGAAATGCCCTCACTAAAACTAACTCGGACTCAAGGTTGCTGCTAGGGTGACGGGTTCAGGTGACGTGCGCCAACGTTCTAAGTTGCGCGCTTCACATAGAGTTCTGGAACAATGAGAAAGACTAGAACGTTAACTCCCCCAGAGCGTCGGCCATCTTAAGGTTCCATACTTCCCAGGCCTTGCTCCAAGTCAGAGTTCTTAGGATCTTTTTATTTCTCATTGGTTGATGGGCACTGATGGTGCAGATAGAAGGCTTCGTGTCGGTAATGGTTCTGACAGTTTGTAAGCAATTGAGGCCAACCTCTCAGTTAACAAATTAAGGTAGAACTGCTCAATGTAGAAAAAGATCACAAAATCTGCTTTTGCATTTATTTGCAAGTAGAAGTTTAAAGAGATGGATATTAAATTAACCCTTTCCCAAGTCTTGAGGGTAGTCTCGAACCCCCGACTTGCTGTATATGATATTACAGGGTTTTAGTCAGATAAGCTATCTGGTCAACTATATTGAAGCTTGAAACTTATAAGCACTTAAGGCCAGCCTCACAGTTAGTAAAATAGGATTGATCCACATAGCAAAAGATTACATAATCTGTTTATGTATGCATATGGTTGAATCTTGAATTCACCTTCAAGAGGAGACATAACACTTCTACACTGCTCTATCAGTATACGAAGAAATTATTTGGGCACCATTAGTGCTTAAATTGCATAGTTGATATAGTAAACCTAACAAAAAGTAGTCTTTATTTCTCTTGAACAAGAGGAACGGGATCTATAAACAGTCTTGTGAATCAAAAACCTGTAGTATATAATGTTAACTCGAGAGACATTAAGAGTCAGTATTATTACAGCAGAGTATAAATCTCTCTATCTACGTTTAATCCAAACTGTACCACTTGTAATTTATTGATCCAGAATGTTTCTCTAGATCTCAGTTTCGCTTCTAGATCGCCCCCTCTCCTATCAATAGTGACTTGTTCAATACCCATAAACTCAATATCACTTAATTCATTGCGTCTATGTTGTTCTTTAAAATGAACTGCCATTGGATATTTTGGGTCACAATTTTTTATTGCTCTAAGGTGTTCCATCCATCTTGTTTTAAGCTTTCTCATAGATGATCCTACATATATCTTTTTGCATACACAAGTCATTATGTATATGCAATAGCTAGTGTTGCAATTAATGAAGGACTTGATTTTAAACGTGTTCCTGTTAGTATGGTCACTGAAGGTTGTTGTTTTGTTTATAACATGTTTACAACAGATACATTGACTGCATCTATATAACCCTGGTGTTGATAGACTCTTAGTTCCTAGTTGTTGATCATGATCGTTATTATGTATGGGATATGATCTTGTATCACTCGGACTGAGAATATTCCTCAATGTGGGGGCTTTTTTGTACACCATATTGGGTTTGTCCCCCAGAAAGTCAGAGATATCTTTGTCGATGGTTAGCACTTCCCAATGTTTACAGAGGGATCTGAATACTATTATTATTACCTTCACTGTAGGTCGTAATGTATCTAATTACTTCTTTCTTGTCCGTTTCTAGTCTAGGTCTGTCATATAGTAGTGTATCTCTTTTCACTTTTAGTGCTTTATTTCTTGCTCTATCTACAATCTTTTTCTCATATCCTCTTTTGAGGAATCTTTCAGTTATGTCATTGCTAATGTTTTGATACTCATTCTCATCACTGCAGTTTCTTTTGGCTCTCAAAAATTCCCCATATGGGATATTGTCGATCTGCCTTTTAAGATGTCCTGACCTGGCATGCAGTATAGAATTTGTAGAAGAGGGTTTCCGATAGAGTCTCAACTCTAAATGCCCCTGACTCACATACATTTCGACATCTAAGAAAACTATTCTTTCAGTGTTGTATTGAAGAGTGACAGTTATGTTATGATTGTTGGTATTCAAATGACTATGGAAAAGTTTCAATTTCTCTTCACTTCCTTTCCAAATCATAAAAATATCGTCTATAAATCTGCCCCAATAGACAATGTTGTCATCAAAAGTTACACTAGATTTCCAGGCATGTTCCCTTTCGTAGTGCCCCATAAAGAGATTAGCATACGAAGGTGCAAATTTAGCACCCATCGCGGTACCCGTTTTCTGATGAAACAAATCATCCCTATAGTAAAAAAAGTTGTTAGATAGGACTAGATTCAAAAGATCAAGTATCATGTTAGAATGTTGTAGGTAACTGGCAGATTTAGTATATAGGAAATATTTAACAGCTTCAATTCCTTTTTCATGTTTGATACTTGTGTAAAGACTATTTACATCCATAGTCACAAGAATCATTCCCTTCTCCCAATTGATATTCCCTATTTGACGCAAAAAATCTTTGGTGTCTTTTATGTAAGATACTAAAGTTTTGACAAAAGGCATCAAAAACATATCAATGTACTCTGATATATATTAACAACCGCAATGGAGCGCACACCGCTAGCTCCTCCTCCGGGTTGCCCCATGGGAAGCTGGTACATGCAGTTCTTGAGTGGTTCACCCCAGTGGGTGCAAGTAAGTACTTGTTAAACGGACAATCTCTAGACCCGATACATGTCCCGGGTTTTAAAATATCGCCCGAGACATGGCTCGGGTTTCGGGATAACTTCCCTCCTCAGTAGAGAAAATAGTTAGGGGTGGAAGAGAGGGCCGCCAAGCAACCGTCAAGGGCCTCAGTGCCCGCACAGGCACGCGGGTGCGTCGTCCAGGAGCTCGTCAGCTCAAAGCTCAAGGGAGCCATTTATATAAACAACCGCAATGGAGCGCACACCACTAGCTCCTCCTCCGGGTTGCCCCATGGGAAGCAGGTACATGCAGTTCTTGAGTGGCTCACCCCAGTGGGTGCAAGTAAGTACTTGTTAAACGGACAGTCTCTAGACCCGATACATGTCCCGGGTTTTAAAATATCGCCCGAGACATGGCTCGGGTTTCGGGATAACTTCCCTCCTCAGTAGAGAAAATAGTTAGGGGTGGAAGAGAGGGCCGCCAAGCAACCGCCAAGAGACTCAGTGCCCGCACAGGTACGCGGGTGCGTCGTCCAGGAGCTCGTCAGCTCAAAGCTCAAGGGAGCCATTTATATAAACAACCGCAATGGAGCGCACACCGCTAGCTCCTCCTCCGGGTTGCCCCATGGGAAGCTGGTACATGCAGTTCTTGAGTGGTTCACCCCAGTGGGTGCAAGTAAGTACTTGTTAAACGGACAATCTCTAGACCCGATACATGTCCCGGGTTTTAAAATATCGCCCGAGACATGGCTCGGGTTTCGGGATAACTTCCCTCCTCAGTAGAGAAAATAGTTAGGGGTGGAAGAGAGGGCCGCCAAGCAACCGTCAAGGGCCTCAGTGCCCGCAAAGGCACGCAGGTGCATCGTCCAGGAGCACGTCAGCTCAAAGCTCGAGGGAGCCATTTTTATAAACAACCGCAATGGAGCGCACACCACTAGCTCCTCCTCCGGGTTGCCCCATGGGAATCTGGTACATGCAGTTCTTGAGTGGTTCACCCCAGAGGGTGCAAGTAAGTACTTGTTAAACCGACAATCTCTAGACCCGATACATGTCCCGGGTTTTAAAATATCGCCCGAGACATGGCTCGGGTTTCGGGATAACTTCCCTCCTCAGTAGAGAAAATAGTTAGGGGTGGAAGAGAGGGCCGCAAAGCAACTGTCAAGGGCCTCAGTGCCCGCACAGGCACGCGGGTCCGTCGTCCAGGAGCTCGTCAGCTCAAAGCTCAAGGGAGCCATTTATATAAACAACCGCAATGGAGCGCACACCGCTAGCTCCTCCTCCGGGTTGGCCAACGGGAAGCTGGTACATGCAGTTCTTGAGTGGTTCACCCCAGTGGGTGAAAGTAAGTACTTGTTAAACGGACAATCTCTAGGCCCGATACATGTCCCGGGTTTTAAAATATCGCCCGAGACATGGCTCGGGTTTCGGGATAACTTCCCTCCTCAGTAGAGAAAATAGTTAGGGGTGGAAGAGAGGGCCGCCAAGCAACCGTCAAGGGCCTCAGTGCCCGCACAAGCACGCGGGTGCGTCATCCAGGAGCTCGTCAGCTCAAAGCTCAAGGGAGCCATTTATATAAACAACCGCAATGGCGCGCACACCGCTAGCTCCTCCTCCGGGTTGCCCCATGGGAAGCTGGTACATGCAGTTCTTGAGTGGTTCACCCCAGTGGGCGACCCGGAGGAGGAGCTAGCGGAGTGCTGTCCATTGCGGTTGTTTATAAAAATGGCTCCCTCGAGCTTTGAGCTGACGTGCTCCTGGACGATGCACCTGCGTGCCTGCGCGGGCACTGAGGCCCTTGACGGTTGCTTGGCGGCCCTCTCTTCCACCCCTAACTATTTTCTCTACTGAGGAGGGAAGTTATCCCGAAACCCGAGCCATGTCTCGGGCGATATTTTAAAACCCGGGACATGTATCGGGTCTAGAGATCATCAGTTCAACAAGTACTTACTTGCACCCACTGGGGTGAACCACTCAAGAACTCCATCAGAGATCATCAGTTCAACAAGTACTTACTTGCACCCACTGGGGTGAACCACTCAAGAACTTCATGTACCAGCTTCCATTGGGGCGACCCGGAGGAGGAGCTTGCGGAGTGCAGTCCATTGCGGTTGTTTATAAAAATGGCTCCCTCGAGCTTTGAGCTGACGAGCTCCTGGACGACGCACCTGCGTGCCTGCGCGGGCACTGAGGCCCTTGACGGTTGCTTGGCGGCCCTCTCTTCCACCCCTAACTATTTTCTCTACTGAGGAGGGAAGTTATCCCGAAACCCGAGCCATGTCTCGGGCGATATTTTAAAACCCGGGACATGTATCGGGTCTAGAGATCATCAGTTCAACAAGTACTTACTTGCACCCACTGGGGTGAACCACTCAAGAACTCCATCAGAGATCATCAGTTCAACAAGTACTTACTTGCACCCACTGGGGTGAACCACTCAAGAATTTCATGTACCAGCTTCCCTTGGGTCGACCCGGAGGAGGAGCTAGTGGAGTGCGGTCCATTGCGGTTGTTTATAAAAATGTCTCCCTCGAGCTTTGAGCTGACGAGCTCCTGGACGACGCACCTGCGTGCCTGCGTGCCTGCGTGGGCACTGAGGCCCTTGACGGTTGCTTGGCGGCCCTCTCTTCCACCCCTAACTATTTTCTCTACTGAGGAGGGAAGTTATCCCGAAACCCGAGCCATGTCTCGGGCGATATTTTAAAACCCGGGACATGTATCGGGTCTAGAGATCATCAGTTCAACAAGTACTTACTTGCACCCACTGGGGTGAACCACTCAAGAACTCCATCAGAGATCATCAGTTCAACAAGTACTTACTTGCACCCACTGGGGTGAACCACTCAAGAACTTCATGTACCAGCTTCCCTTGGGGCGACCCGGAGGAGGAGCTAGCGGAGTGCCGTCCATTGCGGTTGTTTATAAAAATGGCTCCCTCGAGCTTTGAGCTGACGAGCTCCTGGACGACGCACCTGCGTGCCTGCGCGGGCACTGAGGCCCTTGACGGTTGCTTGGCGGCCCTCTCTTCCACCCCTAACTGTTTTCTCTACTGAGGAGGGAAGTTATCCCGAAACCCGAGCCATGTCTCGGGCGATATTTTAAAACCTGGGACATGTATCGGGTCTAGAGATCATCAGTTCAACAAGTACTTACTTGCACCCACTGGGGTGAACCACTCAAGAACTCCATCAGAGATCATCAGTTCAACAAGTACTTACTTGCACCCACTGGGGTGAACCACTCAAGAACTTCATGTACCAGCTTCCCTTGGGGCGACCCGTAAGAGGAGCTAGCGGAGTGCGGTCCATTGCGGTTGTTTATAAAAATGGCTCCCTTGAGCTTTGAGCTGACGAGCTCCTGGACGATGCACCTGCGTGCCTGCGCAGGCACTGAGGCCCTTGATGGTTGCTTGGCGGCCCTCTCTTCCACCCTTAACTATTTTCTCTACTGAGGAGGGAAGTTATGCCGAAACCCGAGCCATGTCTCGGGCGATATTTTAAAACCCGGGACATGTATCGGGTCTAGAGGTCATCAGTTCAACAAGTACTTACTTGCACCCACTGGGGTGAACCACTCAAGAACTCCATCAGAGATCATCAGTTCAACAAGTACTTACTTGCACGCACTGGGGTGAACCACTCAAGAACTTCATGTACCAGCTTCCCTTGGGGCGACTCAGAGGAGGAGCTAGCGGAGTGCGGTCCATTGCGGTTGTTTATAAAAATGGCTCCCTCGAGCTTTGAGCTGACGAGCTCCTGGACGACGCACCTGCGTGCCTGCGCGGGCACTGAGGCCCTTGACGGTTGCTTGGCGGCCCTCTCTTCCACCCCTAACTATTTTCTCTACTGAGGAGGGAAGATATCCCAAACCCGAGCCATGTCTCGGGCAATATTTTAAAACCCGGGACATGTATCGGGTCTAGAGATCATCAGTTCAACAAGTACTTACTTGCACCCACTGGGGTGAACCACTCAAGAACTCCATCAGAGATCATCAGTTCAACAAGTACTTACTTGCACCCACTGGGGTGAACCACTCAAGAACTTCATGTACCAGCTTCCCTTGAGGCGACCCGGAGGAGGAGCTAGCGGAGTGCGGTCCATTGCGGTTGTTTATAAAAATGGCTCCCTTGAGCTTTGAGCTGACGAGCTCCTGGACGACGTACCTGCGTGCCTGCGCGGGCACTGAGGCCCTTGACGGTTGCTTGGCGGCCCTCTCTTCCACCCTTAACTACTTTCTCTACTGAGGAGGGAAGTTATCCCGAAACCCGAGCCATGTCTCGGGCGATATTTTAAAACCCGGGACATGTATCGGGTCTAGAGGTCATCAGTTCAACAAGTACTTACTTTCACCCACTGGGGTGAACCACTCAAGAACTCCATCAGAGATCATCAGTTCAACAAGTACTTACTTGCACCCAATGGGGTGAACCACTCAAGAACTTCATGTACCAGCTTCCCTTGGGGCGACCCGGAGGAGGAGCTAGCGGAGTGCGGTCCATTGCGGTTGTTTATAAAAATGGCTCCCTCGAGCTTTGAGCTGACGAGCTCCTGGACGACGCACCTGCGTGCCTGCGCGGGCACTGAGGCCCTTGACGGTTGCTTGGCGGCCCTCTCTTCCACCCCTAACTATTTTCTCTACTGAGGAGGGAAGTTATCCCAAACCCGAGCCATGTCTCGGGCGATATTTTAAAACCCGGGACATGTATCGGGTCTAGAGATCATCAGTTCAACAAGTACTTACTTGCACCCACTGGGGTGAACCACTCAAGAACTCCATCAGAGATCATCAGTTCAACAAGTACTTACTTGCACCCACTGGGGTGAACCACTCAAGAACTTCATGTACCAGCTTCCCTTGGGGCGACCCAGAGGAGGAGCTAGCGGAGTGCGGTCCATTGCGGTTGTTTATAAAAATGGCTCCCTCGAGCGTTGAGCTGACGAGCTCCTGGACGACGCACCTGCGTGCCTGCGCGGGCACTGAGGCCCTTGACGGTTGCTTGGCGGCCCTCTCTTCCACCCCTAACTATTTTCTCTACTGAGGAGGGAAGTTATCCCGAAACCCGAGCCATGTCTCGGGCGATATTTTAAAACCCGAGACATGTATCGGGTCTAGAGATCATCAGTTCAACAAGTACTTACTTGCACCCACTGGGGTGAACCACTCAAGAACTCCATCAGAGATCATCAGTTCAACAAGTACTTACTTGCACCCACTGGGGTGAACCACTCAAGAACTTCATGTACCAGCTTCCCTTGGGGCGACCCGGAGGAGGAGCTAGCGGAGTGCGGTCCATTGCGGTTGTTTATAAAAATGGCTCCCTTGAGCTTTGAGCTGACGAGCTCCTGGACGATGCACCTGCGTGCCTGCGCGGGCACTGAGGCCCTTGACGGTTGCTTGGCGGCCCTCTCTTCCACCCCTAACTATTTTCTCTACTGAGGAGGGAAGTTATCCCGAAACCCGAGCCATGTCTCGGGCGATATTTTAAAACCCGGGACATGTATCGGGTCTAGAGATCATCAGTTCAACAAGTACTTACTTGCACCCACTGGGGTGAACCACTCAAGAACTCCATCAGAGATCATCAGTTCAACAAGTACTTACTTGCACCCACTGGGGTGAACCACTCAAGAACTTCATGTACCAGCTTCCCTTGGGGCGACCCGGAGGAGGAGCTAGCGGAGTGCGGTCCATTGCGGTTGTTTATAAAAATGGCTCCCTCGAGCTTTGAGCTGACGAGCTCCTGGACGACGCACCTGCGTGCCTGCGCGGGCACTGAGGCCCTTGACGGTTGCTTGGTGGCCCTCTCTTCCACCCCTAACTATTTTCTCTACTGAGGAGGGAAGTTATCCCGAAACCCGAGCCATGTCTCGGGCGATATTTTAAAACCCGGGACATGTATCGGGTCTAGAGATCATCAGTTCAACAAGTACTTACTTGCACCCACTGGGGTGAACCACTCAAGAACTCCATCAGAGATCATCAGTTCAACAAGTACTTACTTGCACCCACTGGGGTGAACCACTCAAGAACTTCATGTACCAGCTTCCCTTGGGGCGACCCGGAGGAGGAGCTAGCGGAGTGCGGTCCATTGCGGTTGTTTATAAAATTGGCTCCCTCGAGCTTTGAGCTGACGAGCTCCTGGACGACGCACCTGCGTGCCAGCGCGGGCACTGAGGCCCTTGACGGTTGCTTGGCGGCCCTCTCTTCCACCCCTAACTATTTTCTCTACTGAGGAGGGAAGTTATCCCGAAACCCGAGCCATGTCTCGGGCGATATTTTAAAACCCGGGACATGTATCGGGTCTAGAGATCATCAGTTCAACAAGTACTTACTTGCACCCACTGGGGTGAACCACTCAAGAACTCCATCAGAGATCATCAGTTCAACAAGTACTTACTTGCACCCACTGGGGTGAACCACTCAAGAACTTCATGTACCAGCTTCCCTTGGGGCGACCCGGAGGAGGAGCTAGCGGAGTGCGGTCCATTGCGGTTGTTTATAAAAATGGCTCCCTCGAGCTTTGAGCTGATGAGCTCCTGGACGACGCACCTGCGTGCCTGCGCGGGCACTGAGGCCCTTGACGGTTGCTTGGCGGCCCTCTCTTCCACCCTTAACTATTTTCTCTACTGAGGAGGGAAGTTATCCCGAAACCCGAGCCATGTCTCGGGCGATATTTTAAAACCCGGGACATGTATCGGGTCTAGAGATCATCAGTTAAACAAGTACTTACTTGCACCCACTGGGGTGAACCACTCAAGAACTCCATCAGAGATCATCAGTTCAACAAGTACTTACTTGCACCCACTGGGGTGAACCACTCAAGAACTTCATGTACCAGCTTCCCTTGGGGCGACCCGGAGGAGGAGCTAGCGGAGTGCGGTTCATTGCGGTTGTTTATAAAAATGGCTCCCTCGAGCTTTGAGCTGACGAGCTCCTGGACGACGCACCTGCGTGCCTGCGCGGGCACTGAGGCCCTTGACGGTTGCTTGGCGGCCCTCTCTTCCACCCTTAACTATTTTCTCTACTGAGGAGGGAAGTTATCCCGAAACCCGAGCCATGTCCCGGGCGATATTTTAAAACCCGGGACATGTATCGGGTCTAGAGATCATCAGTTCAACAAGTACTTACTTGCACCCACTGGGGTGAACCACTCAAGAACTCCATCAGAGATCATCAGTTCAACAAGTACGTACTTGCACCCACTGGGGTGAACCACTCAAGAACTTCATGTACCAGCTTCCCTTGGGGCGACCCGGAGGAGGAGCTAGCGGAGTGCGCTTCATTGCGGTTGTTTATAAAAATGGCTCCCTCGAGCTTTGAGCTGACGAGCTCCTGGACGACGCACCTGCGTGCCTGCGCGGGCACTGAGGCCCTTGACGGTTGCTTGGCGGCCCTCTCTTCCACCCTTAACTATTTTCTCTACTGAGGAGGGAAGTTATCCCGAAACCCGAGCCATGTCTCGGGCGATATTTTAAAACCCGGGACATGTATCGGGTCTAGAGGTCATCAGTTCAACAAGTACTTACTTGCACCCACTGGGGTGAACCACTCAAGAACTCCATCAGAGATCATCAGTTCAACAAGTACTTACTTGCACCCACTGGGGTGTACCACTCAAGAACTTCATGTACCAGCTTCCCTTGGGGCGACCCGGAGGAGGAGCTAGCGGAGTGCGGTTCATTGCGGTTGTTTATAAAAATGGCTCCCTCGAGCTTTGAGCTGACGAGCTCCTGGACGACGCACCTGCGTGCCTGCGCGGGCACTGAGGCCCTTGACGGTTGCTTGGCGGCCCTCTCTTCCACCCTTAACTATTTTCTCTACTGAGGAGGGAAGTTATCCCGAAACCCGAGCCATGTCTCGGGCGATATTTTAAAACCCGGGACATGTATCGGGTCTAGAGGTCATCAGTTCAACAAGTACTTACTTGCACCCACTGGGGTGAACCACTCAAGAACTCCATCAGAGATCATCAGTTCAACAAGTACTTACTTGCACCCACTGGGGTGAACCACTCAAGAACTTCATGTACCAGCTTCCCTTGGGGCGACCCGGAGGAGGAGCTAGCGGAGTGCGGTCCATTGCGGTTGTACTCTGATATATGTTCTGTCATACTATCTATACCCGATATTATGGGTGGTCCTGGAGGCGTTTTTCCTCCTTTATGTATTTTAGGGAGAAAGTAGATAATAGGTATCTTGGCTTTATCTACTAACAAGTAATTGAATTCATCTCTATCTAGCAGTTTTTTATCCAGATAGGTACTCAGTGTTTTTTTAATAGTCTCTTTAGCATTTGTAATTTGTACCAGTTTTGCTTTACCATAGCTTTGACAGTCTCTAAGTTGTTTTAATGCTTCCTTATGGTAATCACTGTGGTCTAAAACCACAACATTCCCACCTTTATCTGCCTGTCGGATAATAACACTTTTATCATTACACAAGTTTTGCAATGCTTTGAATTCATCTTTATTCAAATTATATTTGCTTTTACTGTATATTTCTTTATCAAAATCCTTCATGACAAGATTGGTGAATACATCAATAACCTTCTCTCCTTTTGTAGGAGGTACAAACTTAGATTTTGGTTTCAAATTACTAGGTATACTACAGTCTGTTGTTATATTCAAATCTAATGCAATGTCCTCTATATCAAAATTAGTCTCATCATCCAAATTTACAAGACAACCAGTATCATTGAGTTCTCTAATAGACATTTCACTGATAGTGTTCTCTATACAAACAGTTTGTTTCAAATCTGGTCTACTCTGAAAATATTTTTTCAATTTCAAAGTTCTAGCAAACCTATTCACATCTACTTTCGCTTGTAAATCATCCCATTTGTGCGTAGGTGCAAAACTCAAACCTTTGTTAGGAACACTTTTTCATTTTCACTGAGAACTTTATGTGATAAATTAACAATAAGATTTTCTACTTTCTCATCACTGTTTCTCTCTGTAATTGGGACCTGGTTCTTACTCCATCTCTGTTTCTGTCTTCTACGGAAGGTCCTATTCCCCCCTCCTTTCCTACCTCTACTTCTCTCAATTCCTGTTCTCGATCCCTGCCTCCTGTTTGAAATTGTACTCTCCGAATTCGTTTGAGTTCCTTTAAAAAAGACGAAGATCTAACCCCAGATCTTGCTTCCTCTCTATTTGATTTATCCAAGTCTGATTCACTACTGCTAAGACCAGAACTAGAGGTATCCCCAAGTGTTGTAATTCGGGTTGTGTCTTTGGTCAGATTTCTATCCTTTCGTTCATCATTACGAATAGACCCATCAAATTTTCTGGCATAAGTGTACACTCTACCGTATTTATAATCTCTTTCATCTCTTGCAAATTTGATTCTCTTTTTTTCTTTCATTTCAACTTGATAAGAATCCATTATTTTATCTAGAATGTCATAATTCTTGGCAGTGTTATCTGGACAGTTTAGACTGTCTATTTCTTTCTTAATGTTCTCAATTTCAACTAGTAGTTTCTTTCTCTCATCTTCTGCAAATTCAATAAGCATACTCATAAGATCCTTAGATGTTACTTTTAATCTTTCTTCCCATTTCTCAGTCTTCTGTTCATCAAGATCTTCTACAGCTGGAAAAATATTGAATCTAAGACCTCTAGGTGTCCTCTCAGCATCCAGATATTGGCATCCCACCATTTAGCAGATTATTTTTTATGGAGTCTTTCCAGTTTGTTAAACAAATCTTTCAAACTCTTTTTATTTGTTTCTCTACCAGCCCCATTCCCTGTCCCTAACACTCCTGAGAATAAATCTTTTGCTAGACATTCTCGTTTATCAAAATGTTTGGCCATTATAAACAAATAAGTTCAGAATAGATACAAATATTACAAAGCACCTTGCACCCCTTAATATCAATTAGAAAAAGAAAAAATTGGGTTACAGGTAAATTGACCGGCGCTCAAAACAGTCTCAGACACTGGTCCCCACCAGTGTAGTACAGTATATTAAACACAAACACTTCTGAGAACAATACAAATCCGTAGATTCAAAAAAGAACAGATGATTAGTCTTCTTGTTCATTCATTTTTATTCTGGTTCCTTGAGAAGTCAAAATTCACAAAAATAACACACAAATTGCCAACACGTGTTTCGCGCCAACTGCGCTTCTTCAGGGCTGTTACATAAACAAAAATAATATGCTTTAGAACTCATATATACATATTTGTTTCTTCACAAAAATACATGTATTTCTGAGTTTTTATAACCACATTTAACAAAGCTCTATCAGTATACTTCCCAACAATAACACAGCAAATTTAATACAAATCTACATAAAAGAAAACGGAGTGAGAAGGAGATTCATATAGGGCTAGCATGTTATTGAGCTATCTTGAATCTTAGATTTATCAATATATAAATTTAATAACCATAATGATTAATGATAGGGTTAGCGTACGAGAATATCACTAAAGGAATAATAAGGTACACTCTTCTCGTACGCTAACCCTATCATTAATCATTATGGTTATTAAATTTATATATTGATTTTTTATTTTTTTATTGAATACGTAGTTTGGCTGATTTTAGAGGAATATTTTAAAGTTCTAAAAATGCACACTTAGAAGAATTTCCAAGTGAAACCAGTCAATGTTAGCCTATGGAAGGAAATTCAAGTTACTGGTAAGTACGGTTAGAATTACTTTTCAGGATCAGTACTGGGCTCAAAGATGCAGCACTGAGGTCTCTCCTGATAACAGGTCAGTAAATCAGAATTCATAGTTCGGCTGATTTTAGAGGAATATTTGTAAGTTTCAAAAATCAACACAGAGAAACGTTTTCAGCAAAAAGCAGGCAATGATATCCTATGGAAGGAAATTCAAGTTACTGGTAAGTACTGTTACAATTACTTTTCGGGATCAGTACTGGGCTCAAAGATGCAGCACGGAGGTCTCTCCTGATAACAGGTGAGTAAATCGGAATTCGTAGTTCAGCTGATTTAAGCTGAATATTTTAAAGTTCCAAAACACCACACTTAGAAGAATTTCCAAGTGAAACCAGTCAATGTTAGCCTATGGAAGGAAATTCAAGTTACTGGTAAGTACAGTTAGAATTACTTTTCAGGATCAGTACTGGGCTCAAAGATGCAGCACTGAGGTCTCTCCTGATAACAGGTGAGTAAATCGGAATTCGTAGTTCGGCTAATTTTAGAGGAATATTTGTAAGTTTAAAAAATCGACACTTTGAAACTTTTTCAGCAAAAAGCAGGCAATGATATCCTATGGAAGAAAATTCAAGTTACTTGTAAGTACGGTTAGAATTACTTTTCAGGATCAGTACTGGGCTCAAAGATGCAGCACTGAGGTCTCTCCTGATAACAGGTGAGTAAATCTGAATTCATAGTTCAGCTGATTTTAGATGAATATTTTAAAGTTCCAAAACTCTACATTTAGAAGAATTTCCAAGTGAAACCAGTCAATGTTAGCCTATGGAAGGAAATTCAAGTTACTGGTAAGTACGGTTAGAATTACTTTTCAGGATCAGTACTGGTCTCAAAGATGCAGCACTGAGGTCTTTCCTGATAACAAGTGAGTAAATTGGAATTTGTAGTTCGGCTGATTTTAGAGGAATATTTGTAAGTTTAAAAAATCGACACTTAGAAACTTTTTCTGCAAAAAGCAGGCAATTATATCCTATGGAAGGAAATTCAAGTTATTGGTAAGTACGGTTAGAATTACTTTTCAGGATCAGTACTGGGCTCAAAGATGCAGCACTGAGGTCTCTCCTGATAACAGGTGAGTAAATCGGAATTTTTAGTTCGGCTGATTTTAGAGGAATATTTTAAAATTCCAAAACTCCACACTTAGAAGGATTTCCAAGTGAAACCAGTCAATGTTAGCCTATAGAAGGAAATTCAAGTTACTGGTAAATACGGTTAGAATTATTTTTCAGGATCAGTACTGGGCTCAAAGATGCAGCGCTGAGGTCTCTCCTGATAACAGGTGAGTAGATCGAAATTCGTAGTTTGGCTGATTTTAGAGGAATATTTGTAAGTTTCAAAAATCGACACTTAGAAACTTTTTCAGCAAAAAGCAGGCAATGATATCCTATGGAAGGAAATTCAAGTTACTGGTAAGTACGGTTAGAATTACTTTTGAGGAAAAGCAGGCAATGATATCCTATGGAAGGAAATTCAAGTTACTGGTAAGTATGGTTGGAATTACTTTTCAGGATCAGTACTTGGCTCAAGGATGCAGCACTGAGGTCTCTCCTGAAAACAGGTGAGTAAATCGGAATTCGTAGTTCGGCTGATTTTACTTTGGTCCAGTATATATAGAGCCACTTTCCTACACCATCCCCTTCCTTCACCACTGTGTAAACGCGCCCTGTGTCCGTTTTAATTTAGGAGATTAAGTCCTCTTGAATCCTGAGTGTCCCTAGGGTCCAAGTAGCCCACTAGGTACCTCCAGTAAGCACCACAGAGCTGCGTTGCAGAGAGGTGTAAAAAGGGGCACGGCCTGGGCCACCTCTCAGAAGCACAGCGCAGTGGCACTTACTGGAAGCACCTGCTGGGCTAGTTGGCCCCCTGGGGCTCTCAGGATTGAAAGGGAATTAATTCCCCAACTTAAAACTTGCCACAGGACGTGTTTTCACACGTCACCTCAGGCCCCGTCCCCTCCCTTCCCTACTGTGTAAACACACCCTGTGTCCGTTTTAAGTTGGGAGATTAAGTCCCCTTGAATCCTAAAGGTCCCTAGGGTAAAAGTAGCCAACTCGGTACCTCCAGTAAGCGCCGTTGCAGAGAGGTGTAAAAAGGGGTACGGCTTGGACCACCTCTCTGCAACGCAGCACAATGGCACTTATTGGAAGCACCTGGTGGGCTAGTTGGCCCCCAGGGGCTCTCAGGATTGAATGGGAATTATTTCCCCAACTTAAAACCCGCCACAGGGTGTGTTTGCACACATCACCTCAGGCCCCGTCCCCTCCCTTCGCCCCTGTGTAAACGCGCCCTGTGTCCGTTTTAAGTTGGGAGATTAAGTCCCCTTGAATCCTGAGGGTCCCCAAACTAGCCCACTAGGTACCTCCAGTAAGCACCACAGAGCTGCATTGCAGAAAGGTTTAAAAAGGGGCGTGGCCTCTGAAGACCTCTCTGCAACGCAGCTCCCTGGCGCATACTGGAGATACCTGATGGGCTAGTTGGCCCCTAGGGACCCTCAAGATTGAAGAGGAATTAATTCCTCAACTTAAAATGCACCACAGGGCGCGTTTGTACAATGGTGAAGGAAGGGGGCGGGGCCTGAGGTGACATGTCTGCAAACACGCCCTGTGGCGCATTTTAAGTTGGAAAATTAATTCCTCCTCAATCTCGAGGGTCCCTAGGGGCCAACTACCCGACCAGGTACCTCCAGTATGCGCCAGAGAGCTGTGTTGCAGAGAGGTGTTCAGAGGCCACGCCCCTTTTTACAACACTCTGCAACGCAGCTCTGTGGCACTTACTGGAGGTACCTGGTGGGCTAGTTGGCCCCCAGGGACCCTCAGGATTGAAGAGGAATTAATTCCTGAACTTAAAACGCGCCACAGGGCGTGTTTGCACAAATATCACCTCAGGCCCAGCCCCATCCCTTCATCACTGTGCAAACGCGCCCCGTGGCGCATTTTAAGTTGGGGGATTACCCCCCTTGAATCATGAGGGTCCCTAGGGTGCAACTAGCTCACCAGCTACCTCCATTAAGCGCCACAGAGCTGCGTTGCAGAGAGGTGTAAAAGGGGCGTGGCCTCAAAACACCTCTCTGCAACGCAGCCCCCTGGCGCATACTGGAGGATCCTAGTGGGCTAGTTGGCCCCCAGGGAACCCTCAGTATTTATGGGGAATTCGTTCCCCATCTGCAAACGCGCCAGGGGTACGTTTGCAGAGTGCTGAAAGGAGGCCTTCTTTTTTAAAGAAGGGGTTCTGCGTAGCCTCCCTTCTTTTTCTCATTTTTTGGCCCTGGGGACCCCATCCCCCAGGGCCTGCCCCCTAATTTATTTAAAAAAAAAAAAAATTGGGAAGGGGGCCGCGTGGCCCCCCTCCCATGGCCTTAATTTGCCCCGTGGACCCCATCCCCTGGGGTATGGCCTTTTTTTATTTTTTTGTAGGGGGCTGCGTTGCCCCCATCCTCTGGCCACTTTATGCCCCGGGGACCCCTTCCCCCGGGGCTGGACTTTCTAATTTATTTATTTATTTATTTTATTTTTGGGAAGGGGGCTGCGTGGCCCACCTCCCGGGCCACTTGTAGCCCCGGGGACCCCATCCCCTGGGGCTGGTCTTCTCTGTTGGGTACCGTGGGGGGGTCCCCAATCCCCCCACGGTCCTGCCAGCTCCCCGCATCCTTCGGGAGCCGGCATTGCTTTTTCACATGGGGAGCCGCTAACATGCAGCTCCCCGTGTGGAAAAGCAATTTGGTTTGAATTTTGAAAGAGTGAGCAGGTTTCCTGCTCTCTCTTTCAAAATTCAAACCAAGTTGGCAGGACAGGAGCCACGAGCCTGCCACCCTGCCATAGCACACTACAGTGCCCTGGGGATGGGCACCCCGGGACACTGCAGGAGCCGGCCCTGGGGGGGTGGTGGTCCCCAGGGCCATCATTGGCTCCAGGGGGGGCCGCCCGACCCCCCCCACCATTTTCCAAAGCCCTGGGGGGTGGTGGTCCCCGGGGCTGGTGGGTCCGTCATGGACCACCCCAATTTACATATTTAGAGACCCGGGGAGGTGGCGTTCCCCAGAGTGTGTGGGGAACTTGAGCCCCCCACACAGGGTATTTTTTCATAGAAAAAAGCCCCAGGGGTGGCGGTCTCCGGGGCTCCCCTGCAATGTAAATTAAGTTGGTCCCTGGGGCTCGGGGGCCTTAGAGCACCCCAACATCAAACTATTAAGCCCCGGGGGGTGGCGGTCCCCAGGGCTGCAGGAGGGCCGTGTGCCCCCCACAATTATTCATACTTTGCCCTGGGGGTGGTGGTCCCTGGGGCAGTGTGGGGGGATTGGGCCCCCTCACACTTTATTTTCAATATGCCCTTAGGATTTGGCCCCCCTGGGGGCTAATTAGCATCGAAGCGTGGGAGCCCGCGCTTAGGTTTTTTTTCTATCGACAGGATCCACGCACTCAGCGCAAATTTTGTTGATTTTTTTGCGTTCTGCGCATTTTTTCTTCTGTTTTCTTGTGCCTCGGTTCTACCGATCCACATGATGGCTGCCAACACTTCCTGGTTTGGAGTGTTGACAGCCAATTAACATACAGCTTGTGCTCGGCAGGGTGCGCGGATCCACCGTGCCCATAGATATATCTATGATTTTACTTTTGATTTTCTCAGGAACTACTGAACGGATTTACACCATTTAACCAAAAGGCATGACTCTGAACCAAGGGCTACCTTTTTGCCAAATTTGGTGTAATTCCGTTCAGCAGTTCGGGCTGTAGCGGCGATTAACGGTTCCTATGGAAAATTGAATGGGAAAACATGTTTTGGGACCCCCCTTTTTTCTCGGCCCCCGCTTGACGAATCACCCCGAGACTTTCAGGATAGGAGCGGACCGGAGCTCCCCACCAGTTTTGAAAATTTCGCGAAGATTCGTCAAGCAGCACCAAAGTTATTCCAAATAGAATGTTGCGGATTTCCTATGGATAATAGGTCCTAACTATAACTACCTACTGGCGACCGCCAGTATGTAATAATTAGTAACTTTGTTCACGAGTCTCTCTGCTGCTAATGGCGGCAGGCTAGAGTGAGGGCGCGAATCCTCAAAAATAACTTCAAGTTTCTCGTCAGCTATTGACAAAAGGGTGCTCCAGCCCAATTCCATGCACGCAAAAAGATTTTATTTTATTATGGCATGTAGCAAGTCAAACGCCCGACGCGTTTCGGTGCAGCCGCACCTTGATCACGGGTCAAAGGACTGTTTGTGAAAATCACTTACATATAGTGCACTTTCAAACAACATAAAGATAAAGATAGAAGTAGGACTACATATCCCAAATGCTCTAATACCGAGGCAAAGACTGTCGTCCATTTTGGAACGGTGGCAATATATACAAAATATATTGTTAAATAAGGATTACTTAGACACTGTATTGACGAATGCAATTTACGTGATATCAAATAAATTCATGAAATTGTACCTTCATTCATGCTCTAAAGCTGATAAATATCTCAGCACTAGACAAAATACATACAATTAATAATTCCTCCCGAGTGGGCAAATATTTGTTTCTACAGCATTCATATGGAAAAATAGTCCATCAATAAGTCCACAATTCCGCCCCAGTGGGCAACTAATTAAACTTGTGATTCAGGTCACAGGTTAGGGCTTCTTGGCAGTCACAGTATATAATTTTTGCCCAGTTGGGCAACCGCTTTTAACCACAGCGCTGATGTTGCAGAATAGTCCATCAACATAACCACAATTCCACCCCAATGGGCCAATAATTGAACTTGTAATTCTAAGTCACAGTTTAAAGCATGCAGTCGGGGCAAACCTGTTTTCCCAATGAATTTCCATTCATCACCATTAAACCCACTCTTCCAGGTCTGTAATCCACAATTAGAAATGTATTGCTCTCTTGTATTTCACCACAAAGTGAGATGATATCTTTGTCTCCTACAACAAAACATAAAAAGAGTGCTATTAATAAATTTAGTGATAATTAAAACCAAACATGGCTTATACTGATGTAGTTATTTCTGGAAGTGGACAAGATCTCAAGAACAAAAATTTCTATCGTAAATGAACTGATGACTCTTCATCTTTGTTCAGTCCCATAGGAAAGCCCGTTCCAAATTTTATAATCATTTCAGACTCTAACCGTCTAAGTTCCCTCACTCTGTTTCTTCCTCTTTCAGTTACTGGAACTCTGTCCAAAGCACAAAACTGTAGGAGACCACTATTTTTATCATGGAACTCCTTAAAATGTCTTGCGACAGGGTAATTTTTGTCTTCATTGGTAATGGCTCGCATACGTTCTAAAATGCGTTTTTTTACTTGATGTACCGTGCTACCAATGTAAACCAGAGAGCAGGGACAACAAAGAGCATACACACAATAATCTGATTTGCATGTTAGGTGTTTGGAAATGTGAAAAGGTTTTTGTATTTGAGATAGTTTAATATCTTTATGATTGCTGCTACCTTTGCAGGCCTTACAAACCACAAACATAAAATCCTTGTATAGGGTTTAGGACCATTTGAGTGGGTAGGGTACTACTACATAGTAAGTCATTTAATGCCATACATTTTTTGAAAGTGATCTTGGGGTTTTCTCCTACAAATTTCTTCAAAGTTTCATCTGTGTTAAGCACATGCCAATATTTTTTCAAGCATTTCCTCACTTCCCACGATTTATTGCTGTAGGCTGTTATGAACCTGAAATGTTCTTCTGCAGCCGCATCCTTACAGGCTATTTTTAATGTGTCAGCTCTCTCAACTTTCATAAGTCTCTCGCATGCTTGTTTAATTGTCTTGTCTGAGTAATCTCTCTGTCCAAACCGTGTCATCATGATTGACATTTCTTCTTTAAAAGCGATTTCCGAGCTACAATTTCTTTTGGCTCTAAGAAGCTTACCGTATGGTATGCTTTGTATCAAATTCTTAGGGTGACAGCTTCTTGCATGTAGCAAACTGTTTCCCGCAGAAGTTTTCCAAAGCAGTCTACATTCCAGTTTGTTGTTGTTGACTTTAACTTCTACATCAAGAAATTCTATTGTTTCTTCTTGTATTGTGCTGGTAAATTTTAAATTGCATTGGTTTTCATTCAGTGTATCAACAAACACAATCACTTCTTGCCTAGTCCCCTTCCAAATACAAAACACATCATCTATATATCTGGCCCAGAGGACAACGTGTTGGCTAAAGGCTACGATGTTGCTAGCCACCTGCTCCTCCCACCAGCCAAGGTATAACCCAGCATAACTGGGGGCGAAGCAGGTGCCCATCGCCATACCCTGGGTCTAACAATAGCTCTCGTGGTCAAACAAAAAATAATTGTTCGACAGACATGTGTACATCATGGTCAAGATCATTTCTGTATGCATGCAACATGATAAATCATGTTTGTTCAAGTAGTGACGACTAACCTTCATGCGGCATACATGTGTAAAGGCTATTCACATCAAGAGTCATTAACAACATGTCAGTGTCCCAAATAACATTTTCAATTAATCTAAAAAAATCTCCAGTATCCTGAATGTATGCAAGAAGAGCCTGAACATATGGGCGTAGGAAAAAATCTATGTATTTTGAAGTGTTCTCATATGTGCTTCCTATAGAGGATACAATAGGACGCCCCGTTGGATTTTGATTATTTTTATGTATTTTAGGGAGTAAATACATTGTGGCCAACTTCGGATGTTCACACTGCAGATACTTGTATTCCTCATCTGTTAACAATTTATCATTTTTCCACTTTGTTAATTGAATTTTATACAACTCATTACTTTTCTAATAACATTTTCTGTTAGTCACAGCATAACTTTGTGTATCATTCAATTGCCTTTTGCCCTCTTCTAAATACATTTATTTAGGCCAGACCACAACGTTCCCTCCCTTATCAGATTTCTTTATGACAATATTTTTATTGTCTTGCAGTTCCTTGACTGCTTTTTGCTGGTTTAGGGTTAGATTGCTGTGTTTGCAATTGGCCAGCCTCTCTAATTTTCTGAATTCAATTTTGACTGAAATCTCTATGGCTTCATTATGGATTTGAGGCGTAAATTTAGATATAGGCTTGAACTTGCTACCGCTAGTATAATCAAGTAATAAACCTTCTCCTGCCCAATTGTTAACTGAAGCCTCAGTAATATCCTCCCCCATCTCAAGGGCCTTCATTGTCTTAAGCAGATCTAAATCCCCTACAGTTAAATTGGCATTAGGTTCAACTCTGGGTACACCTTCAATCCATTATGACCCAAACCATTTTTTAAGCTTCAATTTTCGTACAAATTTAAAAAGGTCAATACGTCATTCTATGCAATTAAACTTGGTAGAGGGGCAAAAAGTCAGACCTAATGATAAAACATCAATTTGATTGGAAGATAATGCAATGTCAGATAAATTTACCACAGTGCATGTGTCCTTCATTTTGGGGTCGATTTTCCCCTTGTAGTCATTCCTGCCCCTGCAATGCACTGCTTATAACCTCATATATTACATCACTCATGACATGGTGAGTGACATCTCAAATGACATCACTAATGAGATCATCCGGAGAATCTGAATGCTTATAAAAATGTTATGAGTGTTAAATATATATACACTAAGGTGTATTGATAAATCAGTGCGTGTAGGTGTGTCTGTATGGATGATTTAGTGGGTCTGTGACTGTATAAGTGAGTGATTATACGTGTCTCAGTGAAATGTATGGGTGAGTGACTAATTTGAAGGAATGTCTGTATCAGTCTGTCCGTTGGTGTGTAAGTGGCAGTATGGGTTGGTGAGTAGGTACATGAGTGGCTGTATGTGTTATTGATTGGTTGTCTGAGTACCTGTCTGGGTATATAAGTATCTGTATGAGCAGGTGAGGGAGTGTGTAACTGCCTACATGAATGAGTGAGTGGGTGAATTAGTAACTGTATGGATTTGTGAGTGCATCTGTGAGGGGCTGTACAGGTGAATGAGTGCATGTATGGCTGTGTCGGAGAGTGAATGGATGTGTCAGTGGTATATGGGTGAGTAACTGCATATGTGAAAGACAGTATAGGTGAGTGTTGGAGTATATAAGTGACTGTATGTGTGAGTGAGTGATTGTGAGAGTAGCTGTATGGGTGAATGTGTGCTTGTGTCAGTGACTGTATAGGTGAGTGAGTATGTGTTAGAATCTTTATGAATAAGTGAGTTGGTGTGTGTATAACTGTACACATGAGTAAGAGGCTTTGTGATTGATCCCATGGGTGAGTGAGTAGCTCCATGGGTGACTGAGAGTGTTTGAGTTGCTGTATGGGTATATGAGTGGATATAGTTGGCCTAACGGCTAGGGTGGTCAACCTCGAATCTGGGGAACTGGGTTTGAGTCTCGGCAATGATGCTGAACATCCTGTGATTCTGGGCAAATCACTTAATCTCCCCATGCCTAACAAAAATGTCCTCATGTAACTTAACTGGTGCTATGTAAAGTGCTCTGATACCCGATTTGGGTCAAGTTCGCACTATATAAAACTCTGTAAAATAAAAATATATCAGGGGCTGTATAATTGAGTGAGTTGGTGTATCAGTGGCTGTATGGGTGACTGAGTGGATATGTGTGTAGACCTATGAATCAGTAAGTAGGTGTGTAAGTACTGGTATGGTTGTGTCAATGGTTTTGAGAATGGTAGTGTGGAAGTTGGAGGGTCTGTGAGAGATTCTGTGGATGATGTCATCAGTGATGTCATTTGAGATGTCATCACTTATGTCATTGGTGTTGTCACTGACTATGTCATTCATGATGTAATATGTGAGGTCATAAGCAGTTTATTGTGGGGGCGCGAGTTATAGGTAGCTCAGCTAACCATAATTTATTAATTTCTTTGGTTTTGTACGAGTGAAATGTCAGCTTAACTATAACGCCACTGTAACCTTTGTTGTTTTCAGGGAATATCTAAGGTGTTTTAAATGCTAAATCCTCACTATAACATCTGGGTAACCTTTGCTTTTTTCAGCGGATTTGTAAGGTTTTTCAAATTGTATTTCCCAACTATAACATCCAAGTAACCTATGATTTGTTTATTACATTTTTAAGGTTTTTAAATTATATTTTCTATCTAAAATAGCTCTATAGAGTTATTGTTATAAGCTTGTATTTTCTTCAGTGGATTAATAAGCGTTGTTTTTTTTTCTTTTCATATTTTATATTTGCAACAGTGTCCCGATATCCGTGGTGACGTTGCAAAAACAGAAAACGAAAGAAAACATTTAATGACCACCAACACATCCAAAAATAATATGTAAAAAAATCCATTTTGAACACTGCCCTACACATATTACTATATACATACTTCTTTCAAAGCATGTTTAAACTCATATTTTTTTACTAAGTTTCTTTAAAAACCTTCTTTCAGACCTATTTTCCACTTTCACAGTTATTCGGGACGTCGCGACGTTGCTGTTAACCACGACGGTTGCATCGTTTCCATACAGTGAAAACACATATGTGCACCCATATTAGAGTATTTTAAACACTAGGGAATTATCACTGTACACTAGTGCTTTTCTAAAGCAACCATCACTAAAACCTATTTTCCATTTTCGCAGTGAGGCCGGAGATCACGATGACATTGGTCGTCGCCAAGCCCGGGGTTACGTCGTGAAAGAAAAAAGCAAAAGCGGGAATTAAATAGCCACCACTACATAAAAAAATGATAACTATATAATTAATTCTAACCATCACAGCAGATAGCTCACTATATAAATAACTCTATAAAACATTTATAAAAATTTCAATATCTCTATAAGAATGCATATTAATGATTCACTAATATATATATGATTATTTCCACAAATATTCATGATGACGTTGATAGTCACGATGTCCCTGCGGTGATACACAGGGGGCTGTGTTGGCACTCACGGTGTCATCACAAATATGGCACGCAATTAAAAAAATCAATTTTAGACATATAATAACTTTTGTCACTAACACCCCCATTTCTCAAACATTGGATCAGAGTACCTCTACTCTGAGCCCTTACATTAGATTTTTCAGAAATTATCCGCCCGGAAACCTTTCCCAAGCAATAAAATGGTGACTGAAATTTTCTGTTCCATCCAGCCAATCAGAGCATTCCTGTTGGTGCGTGCATTCACGATTAATTGCGAAACCACTGCGAAATATCCGCGGCCAGAGATCTCACTGTAATTTTAAGCTTAAATTTAGCAAAAAGTTACAGAAGGGATTTACACAAAATAAGCATAAGGCACTTCCTGGAACCAACATCTACTTCCCTGCCAAATTGTTTGTGAGTCCGTTCAGCGGTTCAAACTGTAGGTGTGGCTAAAGGTTCCTATGGAAATTAATATTACAAATGCATCCCTAATTTGTGCCCCAAATTCTTGGTCCCCAGTGTACGGATCACCCCCAAACTTTCCATGGCAGCCAGAGCCTACCTTGATTTTTATTTTATTTTTTATTTCATGACTTTTGGTCAATGGAGGCCAAAGTTATAGGTAAGTCAAAAAATGCTTTTCCTATGGAAACTATGTTGTAAACAAATTAGGCTGAAAAAAACAAAAGTTACAGGGATGTTATAGGTAGGCTCAGATTTTACTGGTATTTTACTCAGATTATACCATTGAAATACAGCAGTTATAGTTACCTAAGCTAACTATAACTTAAGCGCCCACAATACACTGCTTATTACCTCAGATATTACATCACTCATGACATGGCCAGTGGCATCACTGATGACATCATTAATGATATCTCAAATGACATTACTGATCACATCATCCAACAGGTGTAAGTGTTTCATAAACATATCTGAGAGTTAAAGATATATACTAAGCTTATGCATAAGGTAAATTACTATTCTTTTTGTATTACAAATGAGTGATAGTGTTTCTAATGTATGTCATCTGAGTGGCACAGTGATTGTATCAGTGTGGGAGTGGAGTGGGTGTTTGAGTGGCTGTTTGGAAGTGTAAGTGTGTGTGTGTGAGTAGCTGTATGGGTTAGTGAGTGACTGTGTGAGTGGCTATATGGGTGGATGAGTGTGTGTTTGAGTGGCTGCATTGTTTACTGTGGTGGGTGTGTGAGTGGCTCTATGGGTTGATGAGTGAGTATGTATGAGTGGCTGTATGGGTTACTGAGTGGCTGTGTGAATAGCTCTATGGGGGCTCAATAGGTGAGTGCATTGCGGGGGCCTAAGCTATAGTTATCACAGGTAACTATAACTGCTGAATTTCAAAGGTTTTGTATGAGTGAAGTCTGAGCCTAACTATAATATCCCTGTAACCTTTTTTTCCCATTGAATTTCTAAGGTTTTTTAATTCTGTTTACTATGATAATATCCCTGGAACCTTTGTTTTTTCAGTCAATGTCTACTTTAAAAAAAATATTCTATTACCTACCTGTAATGTCCCGGTAACCTTTGATTTGTCAGTGAATTTCAACTGTTTTTTTACATTTTATTTCCTAACTGTAACCTGTCACCTTTGAGAGTGGGTGTGTGAGTGGCTGTATAGGTAGGTGAGTAGGCATGTGAGATTCTGAGTGGGCGAGTGAGTGGGTGAGTGAGTATCTGAGTGGGTCTGGGAGGGGTTGTGTGAGTGTCAGAGTGGGTCTGTGAGTGGGCCCTACGTGTCTGAGTGGGCCTAAGTGTGGGTACGTGAGTCTCTGAGTAGATTTGTGAGTGGGTACATGAGTCTGTGAGTGGGTCTGTGAATGGGAACATGAGTGTCTTAGTGAGTCTGTGATTGGGTGGATGAGTGTCTGAGTGGGTCTGTGAGAGTGTGCAAGAGATTTTGAGTGGGTCTGTGAGTGGGTGAGTGAGTGTCTGAGTAGATCTGGGAGTAAGTGTCGGAGTGGTTCTGTGATTGGGTGAATGAGTGCTTGAAAAGATCTATGAGTGAATGCATGAGTGTTTAAATGTATTTGTCATTGGGCGTGTGAGTTTGAGTGGTTCTGTGAGTTGGTGCGTGAGTGTGTGAGTGGGTCTGTGAGTGGGTGATTGAGTGTATGAATGGTTCTGTCAGTGGGTGTGCAGTAAAAAAAAGTAGAAGGGCACACGGGAGCAGGTCCTCATGCCAACTCCCCCCTGGATGGTTCTCCTGTCCAGTTTGTCTGCAGTCTGCTACTCTCTGCTACCTTCAGTTTTGTGCCTTCTCTTCTTGTTTTCTCCTCATTTTTCTGCTTCTTTTCTGCTCGCTTCTGCCCTCTATGTTGCCTCTTTCTGTTGTTCTGCCCTTTATTTTGCCTCTTTCTGCTCACTCCTGACCTTTATTCTTCCTCTTACTTCTAATTTCTGACCTCTATTTGGCCTCTTGCTACTCGTTATTCACCTTTATTTTGTTTCTTCTGCTCATTCTGCCCGTCAATTTGCCTCTTTCTGCTCACTTCTGACCTCTACTTTGCTTGTTTCTGCTCATTTCTAACCCTTTATTGTGCCTCTTTCTGCTAATTTCTGACCTTTATTCTGCCTATTTCTGCTCCCTTCTGACCTTTCTTCTTCCAATTTCTGCTCATTTCTCACCTTTGTTTTGCCTCTTTCTTCTCATTGCTGACCTTTATTTTGCCTCTTTCTGATCATATCTCACCTTTATTTTGTCTCTTTCTGCTCGTGGCAGACCTTTATTTTGCCTCTTTCTCCTCATTTCTCACCTTTATTTTGCCTCTTCCTGTTGGTTTCTGACCTCTATTTTGACTCTTTCTGCCCATTTCTCACCTTTATTCTGCCACTTTCTGATCCCTTCAGACTTTTATTCTGCTTCTTTTTCTGCTAGTTTCTGAACTTTATTCTGCTTCTTTCTGCATGTTTCTGACCTCTATTTTGCCTCTTTCTGCTAATTTTTCACCTTTATCTTGCCCCTTTCTGCTTTTTTCTGACCTTAATTCTACTACTTCATACCCGTTTCGACCTCTATACTGCCCTTTTCTGCTAGGTTCTCACCTTATTTTGCCTCTTTCTGCTCTTTGCTGACCTTTATTCTGCCTCTTTCTGCTTATTTCTCACCTTTATCATGAATCTTTATGCTTGTTTTATGCCTTTATCATGCCTCTTTATACTCGTTGCTCACCTTTGTTCTGCCTCTTTCTGTTAAGTTCTCACCTTTACCTTGCCTTTTACTGCTTGTTTCTGACCTTTATCTTGCCTCTTTGTGCTCATTGCTTTTTTTTTTATACATTTTTTTTTGTAAATTCTTTTTATTGGCATTTGTTGTTATAATCATAAAGACGTTACATTCCGTACAAGTAACTGTGGCACATGTGCAACAGAATTGACCAACATCAATATAGAGAGTACATTTGCGTCTTATTCCGCGTAGATGCGGCATGTGTTGGAGCAGGTGTTCGCCAGAAAGAAAAACTGGGGGAAGAACCGAACTAGGAGGTGCCATGGGGTTCTTAGTGGTTGGGCCAGGCAAATACAGTGAGTCCGCGGGTACCTACTCGACGGTACGGCTGCATCTCGCTTAGGAGGGGATGGGTGCGCGGGCTGGTGTAGGGGACAGTTCAGTATGTCTGGCGAGCGGGGGGGGATCCCCTGCCCTGGGAGCATGTACAGCAGGTAGCTGTGTGGTGTCAGGGGTAGTTGTGTCGGTGACCGGGTCCTCTGGGGACTGGGACTGTTTGAATTGGTGTAATAGAAGCACCCATTCTAGAGAAATTGGGACATTGCGGATACCTTTAGCTTCTTCCTCACGCACTGCGTCCTCCTCAGCTGCAGCCCACTTAAGCACCGCCCCCACCCACGCCGCAATCGGAGGGCCCTACGGGGAGCGCCAGTGCATAGCTATACAGCGTTTGGCCAGCAGGTGGGCTAGGGAAACAAAGCGCATTGGTATTTTGTGATGTTTCCTTCTTCCGAGTATGCCCAATCCTCCCAAGTGGTCAAGTGGGCCTGTCCGGTGAGATCTCGAAGTGTTGAGTGGATAGATGACCAATAGTCCTGAATGCCCGGGCAGGTCCAAAACATATGGGAAAAGTCTGCATCCCGCGCTTGACAACGAGGACAGAGGAAGGTCGTATCGGGGTAGAAGCGCTGTAGGCGCGCTGGTGTCAGGTAGGCCCTGTGTAAAATGTGAAACTGTATATTCTTAAAACGGGCGTTCCTGGATACTTTTTTGGGGAATTCTATCGCTCTTTCCCACTCGCTATCATGAAATGATCGTCCCGCTTCCTCCTCCCAGAGGGACCGCAGGGGTGCTAGTAGTGGGGGTGTCAGTTCCCTAATCGATTTGTACAGCCATGTGGTAAGGTGGCGACCCGGTCCCATTCGTAATATTGTGTGAAGAACTGGATGTGTGGGAGGCTCCCCCAGTGTGAGGTCGGTAGTGGCTGAGGAGTTGGCGGTGAAGCAGGAACTGGTCTGGGGGAAGGTCATAGTTGTCCATAAGTTGCTGGTACGACCTAAGCTGTCCCTCTTCAAACAGTAGTTCTGCTTCGGCGATGTCTCTGGATGTCCATTCCTGGAGCATGGCAGGAGTGAAAAACCCCCTGTGTCTTGGCCAGCCGACTAATGGTAGTAATGGTGTGTATGGGGGACAGTTTGGTGGCATGTGGTGTATGCGCTGGACGCATTTCCGGGCAATGTCCACTTGAAGGGGGTAGGTTCGTGTGGGACGGGATCCCGGTAGGAGTAGGCGACGCAACTCTGGTATTGATATATGACCCGTGGCAGTGCATGTTTCAGATGTGTACCTTTCTGCTGTCCAACATGAAAGCCACTGGAGCTGCGCCGCCAGGAAATAGGCTTCGAATGATGGAGCGCCAAGTCCCTCCTGTGTTGTGGGTAGTTTTAATTTTGCTAACGCGATCCTGTGTCGCCCCTTACCCCATATTAGAGAGCTAAGGAGTGTGTCTAAGTCTTTGAAAAAGGAGCGGGTGGGACTACTGGGAGATTGGTGAAGTAATATAAGCGCCGTGGGACCAGTATCATCTTTGCGAGAGCTACCCGACCGATCGGGGCCTGCGGGAGGCTCCGCCAGAACCCAATTGTGGATCGTATACTGGCAAGTGCCCTACGATGGTTGCCCTCAAAGATGTCAGCCGGGGAATGGTATAAGCAAATCCCGAGGTATCGGGGGCCCTCTGTAGCCCAATGCATTTTCCGGTCACCAATCCAAATGTCCTGGGGAGAGGCTCCTGGATGGAGGGGGTACACCATTGACTTGTCCCAGTTCACTTTCAAGCCCGAGGCATCCGCAAATTCCGTCAGGGCGGTCTCGTGTGTGGTGAGATCCGCCGTAATATCCCGTATATATATGAGAAGGTCGTCTGCGTACATGGATACGCAGTGCGTGGCGTCCGCGAGTGGAATGCCCCAGGCCTGTCCATCCGGCGAAGCCGGATAGCTAAGGGTTCAACAGCGAGCGCGAATAATAAAAGTGAGAGGGTGCATCCTTGTCGTGTGCCCCTGTGTATCGCGAATTCTGGGGAGATGTAGCGACCGAGGCGGACCCGGGAGGTAAGGTTGGTATAGAGCAGGCGAGTGTAGGCTATGAGAGTGGGGCCCAGTCCCAGCCGCCCGAGGATGGTAAAGAGGAACTGCCATGTTAGGGTGTCGAAAGCCTTCTCAAGGTCCAGGATCAGGCACGCCGCTCGAGGGAATCGATCGCCAATCTGATCCTGGATGTGAAAGAGGCGTCGAATGTTGTGAGAGGTATTCCTACCCGGGACAAAACCGCATTGGTCTGGATGTACTAACGGGCGTATAATTTGGGAGTATCTATCCGCCAAGATTTTCCCCAGGATTTTGCAGTCGGCTGTGAGAAGTGTGGTGGGGCGATAGGAGGCTAGGAGTTGGGGGTCCCGATCGGGTTTCGGGAACGTCACAATCACCGACGCTCTCATGGAGCTAGGCAGTTCACCGGATCGGATCGCTGTGTCCAGCACTGTAGATAAGCGAGGAGTCAGCTGAGAGGCAAAGGTGGCATAGTATTCGAGTGGAAACCCATCGAGGCCTGGGGCTTTGCCATGGGCTAAGGCTCGTATAGCGCATGTAATCTCAGTGATTTGTATCTTTGCGTCTAACACCGTCTTGTCCGCGGCAGATATCTGCTGGAGGGGGAGAGGGTCTAGGAAGTGGTCGACAGCCTCCGGGTCGAGTGATGAGGGGATATTGTAGACTGCTGAATAATGTTGATAGAATGCCTGGAGGATCTCATCCTGAGATTGTACCAGGGTGCCATGGGAATTTATGATTGCGGTGATGGGCCGAACTTCAGTGTCTTGTTTAGCGAGCCATGCCAAGAGTGTGCCCGTTTTGTCAAGGTCCTTATGCATTCGAGTCGCATAGGTCCGAAAATTGTGACGCCGGAGGTCCATGCACGCCACCTGATATTCTGATTTGGCGTGGGCGACTTGGGTCACCGCCGCTACTGACTGATCCGCGGCCTTAGTGGCCGTGGCCAGTCGCTGTTCCGCATTCTCTAGGACCTGCTCCAAGGTACGCCTTACCCCAACTCTCTGCTGAATACATTCCCCACGGGCTACCACCTTGAAGCCGTCCCACTCGATCAGGGTTGATGACGCGGTCCCCGTATTGTGAGTAAAGTATTCTTGAATGCTACGTTGGTGCTCGTGTGTAAAAACTTGGTCCGTTAGGTAGTCCCGCGATAATCGCCACGTGGGGGCAGGGGGGTGTGGGGGTCTCCACTGGAGGCTTAGAAGATGTGCATCATGGTCTGAGACGACCCTGCCTAAATAATCCGAGTGACATATTTGCGGGAGAAGCGTTGCCGTGCATAGTAAACGGTCGAGCCAGACTCGCAGGTTGTGAGGGATGGAGTGGAAAGAGTAGACGCGGGCCTGGGGGTGCTGCAGTCTCCACGCATCTGTGAGTGACCAGTGTGCAACCCATGCTTTGAACCGTTCAATTTGTCTGTGGGTGGGGGAGTGCGGGAGTGGGGGGTGCGACCGGTCCAGTCTCGGATCCAGGATACAATTGTAGTCCCCACCCAGTATCCAGGGTACATGCGTGAATTGGGCAAGAGTGTTTGTGAGTCGGTCCCAAAATTTATCCTGGTCGACATTCGGGGCGTACACACTTCTCAAGAGGATAGCCCTACCATCTAAGAGTCCTTCCAGGAGGGCGAATCTGCCCTCTTTGTCCACCACCCGCCTGAGTTCCCGGAATGGGGTTCCTGGGCAGATCCATATCAGCGCTCCGCGGGCAAATGAGGAGTAGGTCGTGGCACAGATAAGACCACGCCACTTTGCATGCAGTTTGCCCGCTTCGGTTGAGTTAAGGTGGGTTTCCTGCAGGCAGAGGATAGACGCTTTCTGCCGCTTCGCATAGGTGTAGATCGTGTAGCGTGTGTAGACCGCGTGTATTTAGCATGAGTATGTTAATGTCTGCGTTTTTCGTCAGCTTTGCCATGGGCAATCAGTACTGCGTGTGGGTTGGGTGAGGCGCCTGTTAGATAAATCATTTAGTGGTCTCCTAGAGATGCGCTGCGTCTGGGGAGAGTAGGCGGAGGGGGAGCCTGGCCAATCGAATATTCTGTGGTGTGGAGCTCCATGGCGGAATGGGACATGTATGAACCGGGGTATGAACAACGTGTGGGGGAGCGGGAAACTGTCCCAATACAAAGGACTCATCGTTTAGGAAATGGTGTGTCCAAACTTCCTCCCATAACACGAGGGGGGATAACTGCTCTATGTGATGGGGATGACGACATGCAAGTGCGAAGCCGCGCGCTAAATGGGCATGTAGAAGGAGCAATGCGCGTCATGTGCAGGGTGTCAATCCCCGCTTTTTAGGCAATGGGTGTAAGGCGGACTTTACATATAAGGATACAATTTGGCAGTCTGTATGCCTGGGTTGCTTCAAGATGAAATAGGAGAGGTTTGTCCATCTAGCAGTCCATCTGCCGTTTGTGGAGTGGCATGGGGAGGCGCCACCAGGTCTACCCCCGAGGCGGTGCCATCGCTGTCGTTTTCGCCTTCTGATGAGAAGAGGTGCGGGGTCGGTCTATGGTTTCCGAGTGTTGCGTGGAGCGCAGGTCAATTGCTGCTTGCAAAGCTTCGTGCCTCTCCCGCATAATCTGTTCAAGATCAGGCGACTCGTGGGAGCCGTTCGTTGTTCTCGATTCGATGTTGCGGAGTTTCATGGGGCGTTTCCGAGCACGGAAAGTTTTGAGAGGCGAGCCCCTTTGAGGATGAGGGTTGAGTGCCCGCGAGCAATGTTGATCTGCCCAGTCTTGTGCGGCCTCCGCAGTCGTGAAGAAAAGGGAAGAACCTTTGTGGAGGATCTTGAGGCGAGCCGGGAAGAGCAGAGCATATTGAATATTATTGTCTCGTAGTCTCCGCTTTACGTCCAAGAAGGACGATCTTTGCTGTTGTACTGCTCGGGCATAGTCCAGGAAGATCATTATCTGGTTGTTTTCCACCCGTAGTGGCGCTGTCAGTCGCGCCGCTCGAAGCACCGCATCGTGGTCCCGGAAGTGCAGGAACTTAGCAAGGAGTGGCCGAGGAGCTGCGCCAGGTGGGGGTTTTCGGGCGGGCACTCTGTGAGATCGTTCTATGGAGAAGAAGGCTGTACGGTCTGATTTGGGGTGAAAGACTTCAGCCATGTGTCCATATAGTCTATGGGGTTTCCACCCTCGACACCCTCCGGCAGTCCCATCACCCGGATGTTGCAGCGTCGCGAGCGACCTTCCAAGTCCTGTGCGCGCTCTTCCACCGCGATTAGATGAGTGAGGACTCCCTGGAGCGTCGTCTGGTGTTCCTTTAGCATTGGCTGTATTTCATCTAGTGTCCGCTCCTCTGTTCGCACCTGGTCAGCCAATTTACGGTGATCGTCTCGGAGAAGGTTGACGTCTATCGCCAGGGTACCAAGGCGTTCCTCCACAGACAAGCGGGATAGTTCGATGGCGGCGAGGACCTTATCCAGTTTATCCGAGATTGATAGGTCCGAGGAGGGTGCTGTACTGGGGGACCAGGTCGAGGTCTTTGGCATGTTCTCCGGGGCTGTTTTCGGGACCGCGTGGTGCTGCGCAGGCTTTGATTTCCCCATCTTCACCCTGCGTGGGGGGGGGGGGCGGTGCTGTCGATCAGGTCTCAAGAGCTCTCAGTGGTGCCAGGGGTCCGCGAAAAGAGGAAAGGCGCGGGCCCCCACGGTGTTGATTGATGGCGGGAGCACGTCGCCGGAGGAGAGCAACCCGAGCCGGTATTCTGGATCCCACACTGCAGTCAGGGTACAGGAGTCGCCTATGTCGGGCGTGGGAAGCTGCGGATGAGTTGCTCCCAATAGCAGGCCACCCACACGGAGACCACACGTGTATTCAATGGTGCGGGTGGAAGATCACTTGCATCGTCCCAATGAGTTAGGGGGTTCTCTCCACAGAATTCGGAGGGCTATCTTCGCAGTTGCCGTGTGGACAGAGCCCCCTCCGGGAGCCCGTAGAGGAGTCAAGGTCCCCGCAGTTCACAGTTATGGAGGTTGGCGAGGTCCAGTTGTGGGTAATGGAGGAACCCGGGCTCGCGTCGGCCCTGCCAAGAGCCGCAGTCCTCTCCGGGCCTCACTGTGCGCCCACTACGCCCGACATCCGGAGCGCCCCGATCAGGGTGCAGGGCCCGCCACCATCTCACGCCAGCGCGGCCCATCGCGCCGGCTCTCGCTGATCTCCGGGGCCCCCAGAGGCACCAGGGGGTTCCCAAGCGGTCTGCTGTGGCCAGACGGCGGGTGGGCCAGACAGGGGTGTATCAGCTCTCTCGGGTGCCGCTGGGGAGGCTGTCACTGTGGTGGCCACGCAGGTAGGGGCCTCACCGGCGGTGTATGGAAAGGTCCGGTGCCATCCGGGCGGCCATGTCAAGGTCAGGCAGGATCTGAATATGAGGGTCGGAGGACATCCAGGCTACGCACCCACCGAGATCCAACGCTCACCCTCAGTCCCCCCAGGAATAGGCTGTGAGGAGTACCTGGGGCATCCGATGTTAGCGCTGGAGTCCACTCCCGGTGCGCGACGGGCGCACAGCACCCAAGATGGAGGGCGGACTAGGGGCGTCGATAGTCGTCCATGCCGTGGCGCTCCGCACTGTTCTTCCCGGGTCCGCTCCCGGTCCACAATGCTCAGATGTCGGAGCGGGCAGAGCGCGATGCGCCGACGTCCTCGGGGTTTCTCCCAGCACCGTCCCTCGCTTCACCTAGAGGAGTCCCGGCGCCATCTTGAACTCCGGAGTGCGGCGCGAGCGGCTCCGCCCGGGGAAGCCCCGTTCCTGAAGCAGCAGACGTTCTCAGGCTTCCTCAGGTACCACACCGCCGTGCAGGCACATTCCGGTGCTCCCATGTCCGCCGAGCAACCGCAGTGACGCTCTGTATTGATTAGGAGAGGCGCCCGAGCGCGGAGCCTCAGCCATCGTGGCTTGCTTAGCCACGCCCCCTCTTTGTGCTCATTACTGACCTTTATTTTGCCTTTGCTGCTCATTTGTGACCTTTATTCTGCCTCTAGCTGCTCATTTCTGATCTCGATTTTGCCTCTTACTGCTAGTTTCTCACCTTTATCTTGCTCTTTCTGCATGTTCCTGACCTTAATTGCTGACCTTTATTATGCCTCTTTCTGCTAGTTTTTCACCTTTATCTTGCCTCTTGTTGCTCGTTTCTCACCTTTATCTTGCTTCCTTCTGCTCATTTCTGACCTTTATTCTGCCTCTTTCTGCTCATTGTTGACTTTTATTCTGCCTCTTGCCCCTGATTTCTAACCTCTATTTTGCCTCCTTCTGCTTGTTTCTGATCTTTATTCTGCCTCTTTCTGCTCATTTCTCACCTTACTTTGCTTATTTCTGCTTATTTCTGATCTTTATTCTGCCTCTTTCTGCTCATTTCTGAACTCTATTTTGTCTCTTTCTGCTTGTTTTCTGGCCTCTATTCTGCCTCTTTCTGCTCATTTCTCAACATTATTTTGCCTCCTTCTACTCATTTCTCACTTTTATTTTTCCTCTTCTTGCTGGTTTTTTATCTCTATTTTGCCTTTTTTGTGACTATTTCTCACCTTTATTCTACCACTTTCTGCTAGTTTCTGACCTTTATTCTGCCTCTTTCCTTCTGCGAAATTCTGGCCTTTAGTCTGCCTCTTTCTGCTCGTTTCTGACCTCTATTTTGCCACTTTCTGCTATTTTCCCACCTTTATCTTGCTCTTTATGCTTGTTCCTGATCTTAATTGCTGACGTTTATTCTGCCTCTTTCTGCTTGTTTCTCAACTTTATCTTGCCTCTGTCCACTCATTTCTGACCTTTATTCTGCCTCTTTCTGCTCATTGCTGACCATTATTGTGCCTCTTGCTTCTCATTTCCAACCTGTACTTAGCTTCTTTCTGACCTATATTCTGCCTCTTTCTGCTCATTTCTCATCTTTGTTTTGCCTATTTCTGCCCTTTTCTGATCTTTATTCTGCCTCTTTCTGCTCGTTTCTTACCTCTATTCTGCCTCTTTCTACTCGTTTCTGACCTTTGTTCTGTCTATTTCTGCTCATTTCTGACATCTATTTTGTCTCTTTCTGCTTGTTTCTGACCTCTATTCTGCCTGTCTGCTCGTTTCTCACCTTTATGTGGCCTCCTTCTGCTCATTTCTCACCTTTATTTTGCCTCTTCCTGCTCATTTCTGACTTTTATTTTGCCTCTATCTGCTTGTTTCTGACCTTTGTTCTGCCTCTTTCTACATGTTTCTGACCTCTACTTTACCTCTTTCTGCTAGTATTTCACCTTTATCTTGACTCTTTCTGCTTTTTTCTGACCTTAATTCTGCCTATTTCTGCTTGTTTTGACCTTTATTCTGCCTTTCTCTGCTAGGTAATCAACTTTATGTTGCCTCTTTCTGCTGTTTGCTGACCTTTATTCTTCCTCTTTCTACTAGATTTATTGTGCCTCTTTCTGCTCATTTATGTCCTTTATTGTGCCGCTTTCTGCTCATTTCTCATCGTTATTTTGCCTATTTCTGCTCGTTTCAGACCTTTATGCTGCCTCTCTCTGCTCGTTTCTTACCTTTGTTCTGCTTCTCACTGCTTATTTCTGACCTCTATTTTGCCTCTTTCTGATACTTTTTGACCTTTATTCTGCCTCTTTCTGCTTGGTACTCATCTTTATCTTGCCTCTTCCTGATTTTCACTGACCTTTATTCTGCCTCCTTCTGCTTGTTATTCACCTTTATTTTGCCCTCAGACCAGGGAGGAGCCTGAAGGCCCCCACAGTCCCAGCTGGTTTGCTGCCCCCTGCGGGAGCTGGCTTTGCTGCTGCATAGAGGTGCCTGCTTGAAAGGCAGATTCTTCCATGCTGGAGCAATTGTTTAATCTCTTTCCCTACCCACATGTCTGCAGGTAGGGTAAGAGAATAAACCTCCGGTTCCAGTGGGTGGGGGCACTTTGACAGCTCCTGCCCACTGGAACCAGAGTGTTTGTTTTTGTTTGACAGGAGCTGTGTGCTCCCACCAAGCTAAAGCAAATAGCTATCCTGGGATGGGCACCTTGAACATAGCAGGGTGGCGGTCCCAGGGCCATGTATGGCTCCAGGAGGGGTGCCCGGACCCCCTCCTTCTGTTTGCATGAGATGCCTCGGAGAGGTGGTGGGCCAGGAATGGCCCAGGAGGGGGGATGCCCTATTTTTTTGTACAAAAAAGAAAGCCCCAGTGAGGTGGTGGTCCCCGGGGCTCAGGGGGGTCCGAGCTACCCCTGCATTAATAAAATAAGCCCTGGGCAGGTGGTGGTCCACTGGGCATAATTAAGCCCAGAGAGGGAAGCCTCATGCATCCCCCTCTTTTTTAATAAAAATTCATGCAAGCCCCCAAGACCTGGCTCACTCAGGGGCTATAATATACACAAGCACGGAAGACGGTGCTTGTTTTTTCATAAATGTTGCCACGAATTCACGTCTCCGTTGCTTTCCCACAGCAATTGTTTTAAAAAAATGTGCTTTTTGGCCCTGTCATGGTCACAGGGGGATCCCAGGACCACAGTTAGGAGGCCAGGGTATTCCTACCCTCCCCCCTTTCTTTTTTTAAAACTTTTCAGTGGGACTTGGTTGAAGCCGAGTCTCAAGATGGCTGCCAACACTTCTTAATTGAAGTGTTGGCAACCAATCAGATTTGGCCGTGGGAACTATAAGATCCTATGAGGATCCTCACCACTATATATCCAAACTTGGAATTTCTTTTACTATCTCCCAAACTACTGAAAGTGTACGCACCAATTTACCAAAAGGTCACTTTCTGGACCAACAGCTACCTCAAAATTAGGATAATTCCATTCAGCGATTCAGGCTGTAGTCGTGTTTAAAATTCCTACAGGAATTAACATAGAAAACACATTTTTTTTACCCCCCCCTTTTCGCAATCCATGCTTGAGGGATCACCCCAAATATTTCCATGCACAACAAGAATCACCAGGGCACTTTTTTGGGGTAAATTTCATGATTATTCGTTAAACGGCGTCAAAGATATAGGCAAGTCAAAAGAAATCATTTCCTATGGAAAGTTGGTCCTAGCGATAATTATCTACTTGCGATTACCAGTAGGTAGCATCTCTATCTATCGAGATAGAAAGAGATACTACCTACTGGAAATCGCATATATATATATATATATATATATATATATATATATATATATATATATATATATATATATATATATATATATATATATATATATATATTACCTACTGGCAGCTGGTAGGTAGTTATAGTTAGGACCAAGTTTCCATAGGAAAAGGATTTTTGATTTGCTTATAACTTTGGCGTCGTTTGACGAATATTTACGAAATGTTCTCAAAATATTCTTTTTTCAGATCAGCTCCTATCTTAAAAGTTTGGGGGTGATTCGTCAAAGGGGGGCTGAGAAAAAAGGGGGGTCCCAAAGTGTTTTCTCCATGCAATTTTCATAGGAAACTTTAGACAAGGCTACAGATCAAACTGCTGAACGGAATTACGCCAAATTTGGCAGGGAGAAAGGTCTTGGTCCAGAAAGCACACTTTTGTTTAAACTGTGTAAATCCGTTCAGTAGTTTTTGAGAAATATCAAGATTTACAGATATCAATATATGAGAATTCTGACATCTGATTGGCTGAGGCGTTACGAGCACGAGCTTGTGGCTCATTGGCTGTGAACAGTTGAAACTAGGAAGTGTTGGCAGCCATTTTGTGACTCAGTTAAAAGGAGTAGGGGAAAAAAGAGAAAAACTGTATAAGAGGGTATAGTAGGAACAGTGTGGACTTAGTTTAAGCAGTCTGTATGGTGCAGAGTCAGGGAGTTTGAATGTTGCGTAGGCCATGGAAATCACATCCGCAGAACAACGGTATGCGGTATTGCGGCAAGGTTTTCGTTGTCTCTGGAAATCCCGTCGGGAAAGCAATGCACCGTATTGCGGCAAGCAGTGTGTAGCGTGCACACACAGGTAGTGTGAATGTTGCGTAGGCCGTGGAAATTACGTCTGCTAAACAGCGATGCACAGTATTGCGGCAATGTTCAGTCGGCTTGTGGAAATCATATCGGGAAAACAACAATGCGCCTTATTGCGGCCTTCCTTTAATATAATGTGCAGTAATGTTTACTTATAATGCGGTGTTCACTTTTATCACTTTGTTAGAGGAAATGTAATATTATGTGGGAGGGCGTTTTCTGTTCCTGTGCGCGGAACAAAATTAACGTTTAATTGGCTGAGGTGTTCCAACAACGAGCTTAATGTTCATTGGCTGCAAACTACTGGAAGTAGAAGTGTTGCTAGCCATTCCCTCCCCCTCCGCAGAGTTGCAAGGACATCTGATTGGCTCACATGTTCCAAGCAGGACCTTCCAGAGCTTAATGTTTATTGGCTGCGAACCATTGAAAGTAGAAGTGTTGCCAGCCATTCGCTTCCCCTCCGTGGAGTAGCAGGGACATCTGATTGGCTGACATGTTTCAAGCAGGACCTTCCCAAGCTTAATGTTCATTGGCTGTAAACCATTGCAAGTAGAAGTGTTGTCAGTGATTCCCTTCCCTCTGCAGAGTTTCAGGGACATCTGATTGGGTAACGTGTTCCAAGCAGGACCTTCCCAAGCTTAATGTTCATTGGCTGTGAAGCATTAAAAGTAGAAGTGTTGGCAGCCATTCCCTCCCCCTCTGCGGAACACCATGGACATTTTATTGGCTAAAGGGTTCCGAGTACAAGTTTGTTCCTTATTGGCTGGGAACGGTTCACTGTTGTGAGCCATTTTGTGACGCACTTCAAAGGAGTATGGGAAAAAAAATAGTAGAGGGGATGGTAGGAACACTATTAACTCTGTACAGTGGTCACAAGGTGGTGGACAGGGACTGTGAAGGTAAAAATAGTTTTTTAAATATTTTAAGGGCCATTTACATAATTTGAGTGGGGCCTACAAATCACGGTGGGAAAGTAACAGAGTGTGTTGCGTTTTTTTTTTATTAAGTCCACGGGTGGGATACTTTCCAGGAGCACTATTTACTTAGAATGTGGCATTTACTTTTCTGACTGGGAGGTGTGGTTGCGCTGCAAAAATTTCAGTCTAGGTTTGAAACAGTTTTTATTAAGCAATCACAAATATACTTTCTTAGGAAAGTGAAGCTGTATATATCAGAGGGGTGAAAATAAAAACGCAATTCATAAAATATCCCTTAAGCGTGGTCACACCCACTTTTTTTTTGTCGCCTATAGTTTGTAAAAGTGTTGCCCCATATTCTTGTTAATATAAGAGGGCATCAGTTACTTTTAGATAAAGTAGAAAAGAAGTGCTACAAGAAACAGTTAAACACAAATGACGTCATATTACATAGAAATGTGCGCTTTATCAAAATATTTTATAAAACATTAGCACTGTTACAAACTGTGAGGTACTAAGTTATCAACAGAAATAACTGTAGTATATGTTGTTAATTTCTCACACAGATACATCTCCGACCTCTTTGAACTACTATAAAGTCACAGTACTAAAATATACAGGGTGAGTTTATAGTATTCCACAGGAGAACAAGAATAAGGACCACAACAATAAAATCAAAACTTTTACAATTTCTATTCTGTAGAACTCGGGAAAGTTCTGTCGTAGTGATTAGAGGTCACTCCCTGCTCTGCTAACAGATCACGTACTCCTTTAAGAACATATAGGATAGTATTATAATATACACTACTATTCCTTTATATTCTATAGGGAGAAGGACAATATTTTCCAGCGGTGAATATGTTCAAAGCTTCTTTTCTCCAGGACTTCGAAATCTTTTGTGTTCACGCCGACGGGTGATAAACTCTACTGAGGTCAGTATGAATGTGAATATTACAAAATACATACTCACACTATATGATTCCAGGGGGGAAACAGAGTAAGAACCAGAAGCTGCTGACGTTACATATAAATCTTTAATCTTCGCGCCCACGGGTCACCAATACCTCTGAGGTCAAGTCAAGTATAGTGTCACTATTATAATATACAAAGTCACACTATATGAGCTCAAAGGAGCCAGAAAAGGGACAGTGTTTTCTCTAATCTGTTTGTTTCTGAATACAAGCTGCTGACATTACATATAAATGGCAAAAACAATCAATAACACTTTTTTCTAAATACAAATCTTTAAATAATCAGAAATAGCTACGGATTATAAATATCTGCTATGCCATAATCAAACAACTTACAACTCTGTAATATGTTTTGTTTTCGCAAAAGAAGAATCCGACATGGAAAATGGAACCTGCCTCACAGAATGGACACGCGTAAATAACTCGCAAAAACAAAACTAATCGATCAACTGGTGTGGTTTACATAATTTTTGGTTATTGAGTAGTCTATGGAAGGAACATGCAGCTCCACCCATTTAGATGTCATGTTTTACAGTTGACATATGCTCACGTTTTCACTGTTAACTTGTGCACGTGTTGGGAAAAGTTACAAAATGTGAAGCGGTAAAGGTTTCGATTTCGATCCTCACACGTATAAGCTCCTTAATATGTACATATGTTGGAGAGCTTAAAAGCTGTTACCCGGCAAACCGTGTCATTTCCTTTCTCGTGACTAAAAACATCTATTAATTGCCGTAATTCAAAATAGAAGATATAAAAATAAATATCGTTCAAAATAGAAGAAAAAAAATATGTGCTAATATTTCTCATCACTATGGTTTTAAATTTAAAAAATGCCAGTATTTGTAAAGCATATAGCTACCTCCAGAGAGGTGTCCCAGCGCTCGGGGCGTCGGGAAGATTAAGCAAGATATTGCCCTCAGTGACATAGTGGTGGGCTAACGTGCCGCCGGAGCCAGATATCAAACTGTGAACGCTATTGTTTGAAGTCAGGTATCATAGCTGCTGCATCACACTTTTTCCACACTTAGATGTTAATTATTGCTAATTAAGTTTAAAACATTGTTAAATTATAACTTATAACAGACTACTGTTACAGTTAGTTTTTCACTACAAAAGTATGCATGTTTTTTTTTTTTAATTTACTTTAAAACAATATAGGTTTCAGGGACATTGTAGTTAGAAATTAGCATTTATAAAACATTCGAAATTCACTGAAAAAACCATAGGTTTTAAAAACGTTATAGTTAGAAATTAGCATTTAAAAAACCTTAGAAATTCACTGAAGAAACCATAGGTTTTAAAAACGTTATAGTTAGAAATTAGCATTTAAAAAACTTTAGAAATTCACTGAAAAAACCATAGGTTTCAGGGACGTTATAGTTAGTTGCACATTTCACTCATATAAAACCAGAGAAATGTGCCCATTATAGTTAGTTGAACTAAGTATAACTTGCGCCCCCGCAATGTGCTGCTGATGACTTCACTTATTACATCACTCATGACATGCTCAGTAACATCAGTGACATCACTGATGACATCACTGATAACATCTCAAATGGCGTCCCTCCAAGTATTAAGGATATCGTATTACTATCATCCCGCCAAAACCCTTGAACCATCGGACAATCCATGAACATATGTTCGTCATCACTTTTTTCTTTCCCACATTTTGTGCACCTTGTCGTGAAGCCTTTCGCAAATTTTGCCAATGTATATGGCGTCCAATAGACCTTGTGGGGACAAAAAAGGTTGTTCTGCCTAAAATTTGCAGTACGTACCACGGAGTATGACAAGTCACAAGATACTTGCCACAGGTCTTTCAACTGCTTTCCCGGCAAGCTCTTCTCGCACAACATAATTGGTAGCTTAAAGTCTCCATCTGAGTGTTCCACTAAGATCCAGTACCATCTTGCCATCTCTTTTCCACGGGTTCCTTCAGATTTTATTGAAGATTCTAATTAATTAGAAAGTCCCGCACCTATTCCATCAGTGAGGCTCCAACTCTTTATTTGGATATACTTGAATCTTGACGGTTGCCCATTAGCCATTTCCTGGGCCTTCTCCCAAGAGATTAATACTCCGTCTATCATCAATTGACCCAAGGTTGTTATCCCTGCTTCTTTTAATGGACGAGCCAAACAGTCCTTAGACCCCTCCGGAGATCCAGGAGAGTCCCAGATAGGGCCTAATCCATTATAGTAGTTAATGTTAGATTCCCTCCTAATTTATGCCAACCTATTGCAAAGCCTTGCAGGATCTTAAGCCGTACTTTTTTAAAGAAGCGTGGGTCACCATATTTATGTACAAAATCGTGCTCGCCCCATTGCACATTGAATAGCATGGCTTTAAACATTTTACCGGTATCAGAATAATCTGGTTTGCTTAGTAGAAATTTCCCTCTCTTTTAAGGATGTATGACGTAACAACGCGAGTCATTACAACGCGTGCAGTTACATCGTGGTCGTTACAACGACTGCGATGTTACTACGCTATGCCATTACAACGCAAGTCTTTACATCGACTTGCGCTAGATGGCGTGCTAACATTAGAAAAGCGTAATTTACTATTCCAACTCCAGTCCACTTAACATTAGGGAAGGTGTTGGGATAGTAAACTACACTATTTGTAATGTTAGCACGCCATCTAGCGCAAGTCGATGTAAAGACTTGCGTTGTAATGGCATCGCGTGGTTACATCGCGTTCGTTGTAACAACCGCGATGTAACAGCATCGCGGTGTACTGAATGCGATGTAAACGATGTTTCCCCTCTTTTAATAGAAAAACCCAGGCATAATAAGATAAATCATAGGCACCCCCTTGTCATATTTCCTTCTAAGCTTTTTCCAAGCAATTCTTGTACCTTTTGAGGCCCAGAAAAAGCTAGTAATCTTTGATTGGGCCTTTGTAAGCCATTCCTCTTTAAAGGCCATAGGAATATTCTGAAACAGAAAAGTGAACTTGGGGAGGATTGCCATCTTTTCAAGATTTACTCTGCCATAAATAGTTAGAGGAAGGTGAGACCAGCTAAGTAGGAGTTTCCCCACTGCCTTATTGATCTTTTGGAAGTTAGTTTCAGGAATTTGTCCTATCCTCTGAACAATTTTCATGCCTAAATACCTAATTTCTTCCTTAACACAGCTCAGTTGAGAATTAATGTTCCATGTCATTACAACTGTTTTATTTTCAATGAGC
Organism: Triturus cristatus; assembly: GCF_964204655.1. Classification (NCBI taxonomy): domain Eukaryota; kingdom Metazoa; phylum Chordata; class Amphibia; order Caudata; family Salamandridae; genus Triturus; species Triturus cristatus. The sequence continues at coordinate 451,928,288 of NC_140584.1, forward strand.
TCATAACCTGAGAGACTCCCAAACCGTGATGCCAAATCGTACACTGCTGGTAATGCTGCATTAAGATCCGAGGTGTATACCACTAAATCGTCGGCATAAAGTCCTACTTTTTCCTCCTGCCCCTGGAATATAAAGGGGAGTATGCTGTCATGCCCTCTTATCTTTTCCGCTAGTGGTTCAATATACAAATTAAAAAGTAAGGGGGATAACGGGCACCCTTGTCTAGTCCCCCTATAGATGTTGAAAGTGTTTGAGATGTTTCCATTCACCAAGACCCTGGCTGTGGGATTCTTATATAAGAGTGCTATTGCCCTGCAAAAGTTCTCCCCTAGATTAGATAATCGCAAGAGTTCATGGAGGAATGACCAATTAACCTGGTCAAAGGCCTTAGTTGCATCCACGGTGATAACTGCCAGTAGCGCTTTGAATGTAGTTGCTATATCGATAGCACCAATTAAGTTATAGGTTAATTCTTTGATCCTCCTACCATGCACAGAGCCCTTCATGTAATAGTACTTTCAACACCCCACTCAGCCTATCTGCTAGAATTTTAGTAAAGATCTTATAATCCGAGTTAAGCAATGAGATAGTCCTGGAGGAGTCGCAGCAGTTAGGTGGTTTATCTATTTTAAGTATCAGAGTGACAATGGCATCATTCCAAGAAGAGGGGCTCTCACTACCACATTAAAAAATCTCAGTGAACAGCCTGGCCATTACCGGGACTAGATATTTCTCCAACTTTTTATAAACTTCAACAGGAAGGCCAACTGGTCCTGCAGCCTTATTTGATTTTCCTGTTTTAATACCACTTCTAATTTCGGCTTCTGTAATTGGGCTATTAATTACTTCCCTTTGAGAGTCAGATACTTTGTGGGGAGCTTCTTGACCCAGCCAGCCTTCCATCTCCTCTCCCAGTGTGGATAGATTTTCAGAATACACTTCCCCAAAATGATTTAACAAAGCATCTTCTATGCCCTCCCTCGTCCTAGTTAGGCATCCTGTCCCACCACATTTTAGTTCTTTTATAAAGCTTTTTGCTTAGTCGTTTTTTACTTTCCATGCAAGTAGCTTACTACAACCTTCTCCATAATTAAAATGGGCCAGTTTACTCACTTGTCACCTTTTCTGCAGTTTTCTTTCCAGAACGCCTACTATCTCAATTTTAAGAGCCTCAATCGATGCTACCCCGGACTCCTGTACTATCTCTTTATCCTGTATCTGTTGTTCAAGCCCTTTGATCTGATCTTCAATATTAGCTGTTTCTGCCCTTCTTTGCTTATTTTTGTAAGATTGGATAGATGTTATTTTCCCCCTTAAGAAGGCCTTATAGCCATCCCACACTATCCCTATTGAGGCACTATCTAAGTTATGCTAAAAAATCTCTTGAGATTCCAGCCCTAATTTCTCCATTGTGTCTTCATCAGACAGTTTAGTGCGATTAATAGTCCATCTCCTTTGGATCACCGTGTTAGGAGGGACCAAAAGTATAGTTATGGCAGAGTGATCTGACAAGTGAGATCCCACATGGCTGGCGTCCCTAACCTGACCCTTCAAGTATTGATCAATGAAGAATAGGTCCATTCTTGATTGATGTCTATATTGGTTATTATTAAAGGTAAAGCTTTTTAGGGGCCCTTTCCTCTCCCTCCAGGTATCGCACCAACCTAGATTCTTTATTGAATTTATTATTAGAGAACGTGATTTATTATGTGTAGTTGCTCTTCTTTTGGTGAAGCGGTCTAAGCTATCATCTAGAACCACATTAAAATCACCTGCCATTATGATGGGATCCGGAAAATCCAAGAGTTCAAGGAGTAGATTGCCCAACGGAGTAGGGTCATCTAAGTTGGGGCCATAAAAGACAACCAAGGTATAAGCCTGGTTGTAACACCTCACTTTAGCAATAACCCATCTACCAGCTTTATCTACTCTCCTCTCCTCAATTATTATCTGTGGATTCGTTTTTACAAGGATCGGCCATTACTTAAATTGTGTCATCACTCCTCAACTTAAAAAAAAGCAACCCAGTAGAACCAGTAGGTCACAAATCCACAGCACATTCTAGAAGAGACATGCTACTTCCAAATAAGATACAGCAGGTGTGCTTTACTCCACAGATTCAAAAGCATATCCATGTCTGTATTATATTTCTTTTTTTAAACAACAGCTCATAAAAATACTTCTTGCTGAGACATCCAACACACTACCTAATTGTATTCACTTTCATGCTGACAACATGCAATTAACTATATCTTCTTTTTTTATTTTTTATAAAACACCTCCATTTTAACTGCTTTCCCTTTGGAGATCTACCTCATTCAGCACCAGCCTTCTCCTGACTACTTCTTCACTTCAAAATGTTTACAGTATGGATTGTGGCCCACAACTTTATAAATCGGGCTAAAGAGGCTGCAAAATAGAGAGGTATTGACAGGGACTTGAGTTTGCCAAATGTGGAGATTACTTGGTTTGGCCAGAGAGGATTAAAGTTTCATCAATTGCTGGCTTTGATTAAACCAATGTGGATTCCCAAGCTCCTCACCTCATGAATATGCACTGTGGTGGCAATGACTTAGGCACTTTGACTGGGGTCATGCTGGAAATCCTAATTAAAGAAACCTTTGCAGAACTGATGTCGATTTGCTTCACACCGACCACGGACTTACTCTCCCACCCTCGCAGCTCCACCATTAAGTGAGGCTTCTCCTGAGCCCTTGCACTCTGTAGTGTTGGTGTTCGAGGCCCTCCTCCACCCGCAGGTTATACCTGCGCCTCATCCCTGGTGGTCCAGTGGACCTCTGACTCCTTCTCTCGCTCCGCTCTATCCTTCTCCTTTCTGCTCCCGTTTCAGGTTTTTCACCCTTTACTTTAATTTTCACCCTTTTACTTTCCTTTATTTTCACTTTTCTTCACTTCCTGCCCTCCCTGACCCCTACTTAATGGCAGTCGCTGCATGGCCGTGCAGCAGGTGCGCCGCTTGCGCGCCAACGCCTGTCCATGACCCGAACGTGACCAGCGCCAGGAACCCTGGACCTCCACACTGCCAACGCTATAACCCAGCTGCACTCCATGCACTCAACCACGGTCGCAACAACAACTGCAAGCTAGCCTCACCAGCTGACACCCACGGACCCTTCAGCAGTCACCGCAGTCGGCACACCTGCAGCACCGCCAGGACCACGGACCCAGCACAACCCACCCACAAGAACACAACCGCACCAAAGTCTCCTGCAATGCATCCTCCTCAATGTACGATCCCTCCGTAAACATGCCACCGTAATCTGGGACCTCCCTGACAGCACCACCCCGGATGTCACAATCTTCACCGAAACCTAGACGAACACCACCTTCGAGACCGGACATAGCCATCGCCATTCCCCAAGGGTACAAGATCTCCTGGAAGGACCGCCCCTGCTGCCCTGAAGGAGGAATTGTCATCATCCACAAGTCCACTCTCCGGCTGAGCACACTCCCTGACGAGCCCACAGACCTGATGGAACACCACCAATCTCCGAGGAACCCTCATCTACCGACCCCCCGGACCCTGCAGACCATTCACCAACTCCATCATGGATATCATCTCGCCGTAAGCCATTGCATCCGCCAACTACACCTTGTTGGGAGACTTCAACTTCCAACTCGAAAACCAATTAGACCCCAACCTCACATCCCTCCTGAACAACGTCCACAACATTGGACTCTGTCAGATCGTGACTGAGCCAACTCACTCAGCAGGACACACCCTCGACCCCCTCTTCACAACAGGAAACTCCGTCACTTTCAGCCACACCACCAAACTCCCATGGACAGACCATCGATGCGTCCACTTCTCCTTCAGAACACCCTCCATCCACAGACCATAGCACCTGCTCCCACAAAGAAACTGGACCACAATCACGATGACCAGCTCACCTCCTCACTCGCCAACTCCACCCCAACCATCGCGAAAGACGAAGACCCCAGCACTGCAGCCTGAACTATGCCCAGATGGATCTCCGACAGCACCAACACCCTAGCCCCCATCAAGTAGAACAGCAACACACGCGCCAAGAAAGCCAGATGGTTTACCACTGAACTTCGAGAGTCCAGATGCACATGCCGCCAACTCAAAAAGACCTAGAAGAACTCCAAATCCACAAGAGCCCACAACTTCAGAGCCGCCACCCACGCCCACCAACAACTCATCAGAAATACGAGAAAAACAGCGATCAAAGACAGAATCTCCACACATGCACATAACAGCAAAGAGCTCTTCAGCATCATCAAGGAGTTCACCTAACCCACCAGCGAGTCTACAGACATCCCTCCCCCTCAAGACCTCTGCGACAAACTCAGCACCTTCTTCCACCGCAAAATCAGGAACATTTACAACAACTTCGACGAAGAGAGCCAACACACCGAACCCTCACCAACCACCCCCCACACCCTGAGCTCAATGATTGATAGCTGAACAGCACTCACAACCAAAGGCATGCTGAAGACGATGAAGTCAATCCACTCCGGGGCTCCCTCGCACCCCTGCCCCCACCACATCTTCAACAGAGCCGCCAACTCCATCATACCTATACTTCACCACACCATCAACCGCTCCCTCACGAACGCCTCCTTCCCCGATGACTGGAAGCATGCCAAGATCAACCCCCTCCTGAAGAAGCCCTCAGCGGACCCCCACCGACCTCAAAAGCCACAGACCAATCTCCCTGCTCCAGTTCCCAGCAAAAGTCATCGAGAAAGCTATCAACAGCCAACTGGCCACCTTCATCGAGCACAACATCCTCGACCCCTCCCAATCCGGCTTCAGAAAAAACGACAGCACAGAAACCGCCCTCCTCACCGCTACAGACGATATCCGCTCCCTCCTGGACAGAGGAGAGACAGTAACCCTCATCCTCCTTGATCTCTCAGCATCCTTCGACACAGTCTCGCACTGGACCCTAACACGCAGGCTTCACGACGCAGGGATCCGGGGCAAGGCCCTCAACTGAATCCACCCCTTCTCTCCAGCAGAACGCAGGGGGTCAGACTCCCTCCTTTCCTCTCGGACCCTACAACAACCCCCTGCGGAGTCCCCCAGGGATCCTTCCTCAGCCCCACGCTGTTTAACATCTATATGGCTCCGCTTGCCCCCATCATCAGAACACACAGACTCAACAGTGTCTCATACGCAGACGGCACCCAACTCATCCTCTCCCTATCCAACAAACCCAATACAGCCAAGCACAACTTTCAAGAAGGCATAGAAACAGTCGCCAAAGGGATGCAAAGCAGCTGCCTACAACTCAACACTGACAAAACAAAAGTACTCATCATGGGCCCACACCTGGACACCTGGAACGACACCTGGTGGCCCCCCGCCCTCGGAAACCCGCCCACCCCCACGAACCACACACGCAACCTCGGAATCATCCTGGACTCCGAACTCAAAATGGACCGTCAGACCAACTACGTCACATCCTCCTGCCTCCCCACCCTCTGCCTTCTACGCAAGACCTTCAAATGGATTGTCCTTGAGCACAGAAAGACCATCACTCACGCCCTCGTCACCAGCAGACTTGACTACGGCAACACACTCTATGCCAGAATAAACAAAAACCTCACCAGCAAGCTACAAAACATCCAGAACGCCATTGCAAGACTGGTCCTCAACTTGCCAAGACACTGCCACATCTCCCAGCACCTGCACACACTCCACTGGCTCCCCATCGAGGCTAGAATCACCTTCAAGACTCTCACCCACACACACAAAGCCCTCCTCAACACCGGACCTGAATACCTGAACAGCCGACTTGAATTCCACGCACCCCAAAGGACCCTACGATCAGCCCAGCTCTCCTACGCTGTGGTCCCCCACACTAGGAAGTCCAGATCGGGAGGCCGCTCCTTCTCTTTCCTTGCGGCCAGAGCCTGGAACACCCTACCGCTCCACCTCAGACAGATGATATCACTCCCCATCTTCACCTAAAACCTCAAAACAGGGCTCTTCGACAGACCTCCTCCTTGATTGCCTGGAACCTGCACCTCCCCTCCTTCCCAGCGCCTTGAGACCCTCACAGATGAGTTGTTGCGCTCTACAAACTCATGATTGATTGATTGGCACTGTCTTGGTGTACTGTAATATATGCCAAATACAGAAATGGGAGTGGTCATATCAATTCTGTCAGCAGATTGACAAAGCCAGGACATAAATAAAACTGCTTCTGTATTCCTCAGAGACCATCCCACGGGCTGTATCTATAACAACAATCTGCGTTTTAACCTTTAACATGCATGGAATTCATAGAAATTATGGAGTGCATTTTACAGATGAAGGCAACAGGGTGTTTCTAAGTAACCTGAAACTCTGTATCCGGCCTTATGTGTAGCAGCCATATACACACAAACAACTCAACAGCTCTTGTAAGAGCCACTGTGGTACCCGAAATATTTAGCAGTGTTTTTTTAAAGGTTTTTTTTTTAGTTTTTGGGGATCTTCGCAATGACGTCGCGATCCCCATGGACACATCGTGAAAATGGAAAACAAAAGCAGACATTTAATGACCACCAACGCATCCAACAATAATATGTAAAAATATCCTTTCTGAACATTGCACTACACATATTACTATATACATACTTCTTTCAAAGCATGTTTAAACTCATATTTTTGTACTAAGTCACTTTAAAAATCATCTTTAAGACCTATTTTCCGTTTTTGCAGTTAGTCAGGGCGTTGCGATGTTAACTGCAACTACCACACCTTTTCCATAAAGTGAAAACACATATATACATATATTACAGTATTTTACACACTAGGGGCTTATTACTGTACACTTCAAACTCATGTTTTTCTAGTGTATTTCTAGAACAAACATCTCTAAATCCTATTTTCCGTTTTTGCCGTGATGCTGGTGATCACGATGACATTTGTAATCGCAATCCCTGTAGTTACGTCGTGAAAGCAGAAATCAAAAGCAGGAATTCATTAGCCACCACTACATTAACCCCTTGAGTGCCCATGACGAGATGTTCTCGTCATGGGCCGCGGTTGCGCTGTGCCCATGACGAGACTATCTCGTCATGAGCCCCGCCCGCTAATGAAACGCCCGGCACAGGGCATGGAAAGGGCGGGGCACTCAAGGAGTTAAAAAATGATAAGTATATAATTAATTCTAGCCATCACAATAGATAACTCTCTATAGAAATAACTCTATAAAAACATTTATCAGAATCTCAATATCTCAATAACAATGCCTATTAATGATTCACTGATTTTTTTTTATACTTTCACCAATATTCGTGATGATGTTTTGATTTTCACGACATCCCAGCGATGGTACATGGGGGATGGGGTGCACTGTCAATTTTTGGACACGTAACTTGTGTCACAAACACCCCCATTTCTCAAACATGTGGTTCAGAGTACCTCTACTCTGACCCCTTATGTTAGATTTCCAGAAATGCTCAGCCCCATGAAGAATTCCCGATCAATAAAATTGGTGGCTGCAGCTTTCTGTTCAGTTTCCGTCCATCCAGTCAGAGCATTCCTGCTGGCTTGAGCATTCGTCAGTAATCACAAAAACGTCAAAAAAAATATCCGCAACTAGAGATATCATTATAATGTTTGGCCTAAATTTCGCAAAGACTACCAAACGGATTTACACCAAATATGCAAAAGGCACTTCCTTGAACCAATCTACCTCCCTGCCAAATTTGGTGTAAGTCTGTCAAGCAGTTCGGGCTGTAGGTGTGGCTAAAGGGTCCTATGGGAATTGACATTAAAAAGGCACCCTTATTTCGCACCCCACATTCTCTGTCCCCACTGCACGGATCACCCCCAAAGTTTCCATGACAACCAGAACACTTTTTTGGGACTATTTCATGAAGATTGGCCAATTAACACCAAAGTTATAGGCAAGTCAAAAAGCTTTTCCTATGGAAACTATTTCCTAACTATAACTACCTCTTCACAACAATATTCTACAGTGTGTCTTTTTTTCATAATTCTTTATTAGTTATTAAAGAAGAACATGTCAATATGAACAACACACATTATGGCAAACTCACATGGCCTATTGTCATTACATATACCAGTGTGTAATTAAAAGAAAAAAGTAATCAAACTAAGGGGAGGGAGTGAGGGAGCTGGGAGTATAGCAAACAGGGGGAGTAGGGAGGGGAAAGTAGGAGAATAGGGAGGATAAGGAGGAGGGGAAACATTATTACATATCAAGATCAGACAAATAGACATTGTTCTTAGAACGAAACCATGGAGTAGACAGTACAGGGGGGAGGAAATCTCCTATATAGGGGATTGTGGGGAAGAATAAAATAGTTTGTTGAATTGAAAAGAATCAGTGGAAGGAATCTTCCTCCATCTAAAGATACTATACATTGATACAGTAGGTTAAAGTGCTAAAAATACTTAGAAGTATGGGGGTAGACAGAGGTATTATAGAACAAGACCTGGTAAGGAGCATACTGTGTGTAGTGTCTAGCACCCGTCAGCATAAAGAGTCACAGAGTGATTCAATAGTAGTGAAAGATGAGTGAGGTGACAGAGACGGATCTCCTTACCAGGAGGGGGAAGAGGTTCGGGGGGATAGGGTAGGGGAAGGAGAAGAAAAAAGGAGCGGGGAGGAGAAGAGAGAGGTAGGGTGGAGCGGGTGGGGGAAGAGGATGGTAGGGGAGAGAAGGGAAGCCACGTGCATTGTAATTGAGAGAGATAAGGAGAGGAGGAGTGGAGGGGGAATAAGAAGGGATGGAGACTGTGAGAGGGGAAAAGGGAGGAGAGGAAAAGGAAGGAAGGGGCGAAATAGAGTAGGGCAGGGACAGTTGCTGTTCAAGTATCTTGTAGAAAAGAGGACCATGTTTGTTCAAACATTTCATCCACAGTGAGTGAGTGTAGAGGTCTGCTTCATGTTTAGTTGTGCTGGATGCTCATGCCAGGGTGTTCTGGCCGAGAGCGTTCTACCTTAGAATGTAGATTGTTGGTTTGATTTTATGATTCAGTTGCTGCCTTTCTACTGCCTCTACCGGCTGCTACACGGCACCTGTAATGAAAATAAAGCTTTACTTCTAACATCACTCATCTCCCAGCGTCTTACCTGCTACATGGTGCTTTGAACACGACTACAGCCCAAACTGCGATACGGAATTACACCAAATTTGGCAGGAAGGTAGATTTTGGTTTGCAGATCATGCTTTTGGTTATTTGGTTTAAATCAGTTCAGTACTTGTTCAGAAATGTAAGGGAAAGCAAATAAGGATATGTAGGCAGAGCCTAAGCACAGATATCCTGAGGAGAACTTCAACCAGAAAGTGCTGGTAGCCATCTTGAGACCAATATACATGATAGCATCCCATTGAAATACATTCTAGTGAATGGAAGATTTTGAGGGTCACAAAAAGGAGAAATCATTTGTTGATGGTACCATACTTATTTTAGAAATTCTGGTGTGTTCTAAGATGATTGTACTCTGTGAAAAAGCCTTATACTGGTGGTACATCAATCATGATTGAGAGTAAACAGTTTTCTCATGATTTCCCCATTGCGGTTATATAAGGTGCTCCAGAATGTAAAATGAGAGCACATTTTCTGTAAATTCACATTATGTTTCACAGTTATATAAGAATGAAGTCTGACATTCTCAGTAAAACATGTACCTACAACAGCAGCAGCCTGTCAGTTGATTCTCATGTGTTCTACTGCAGCCTCCCAAAGTGTTCTTAAGAACAACTAGAGCGCTAACAGTCTTACTTATGACAAAAATATGGCACACTGAAGCCATTTTGATTGAATCAAACTGGTGAAACTTAAAACTTTTAATTTAGAAAGAAACACAATGAGGGAGTTCATTTTGCCGTAGTAATTATGGTTGGTGCTGTAGAAAGAAAAATTAGGACATGTTTTAGGTGAGATCTCAAATATCTTCCTGTTGTACTTCAACAGGAGCAGACAGTCAGTTCATTCCCTTGTATTCTAGTGTAGCCTCCCAGAGTGTTCTAAAGAAGAACTAGAGCGCTAACAGTCTTACTTATGACAAAAGTATGATACAGCTGAAGCCATCTTGACTGAATCAAACTGGTAAAACTAAAAAAAAATCAATTAGAAAGGAACAAAATGAGGGGTTTTATTTTGTCAAAGAAATAATGGTTAGTGCTGTAGAAAGAAAAATTAGGACATATTTTGACTATCTTTCTCTTCTATTTCATTAAAACATTCTGAAATGTAGACTGAAACATGCATTTTCAACACCAGCAGCAGACTGCCATTTAACTCCCTGGTGATCAGCAGTTTGCTACAGTGTTCTGAAGAGCGACTAGCATGCTAACATTCTGAAATTATGCCAAAAGTGAGGCACATTAATATTAAATTACAATAAACAAGATAAAAGGTACTATAAAATATTCCCTATACAGACTCTTGGAGTTATTAAAAAACAAATATGCATCCACCATAAACTTGACACAAAAATAAAGATACATAAAAGGCGCAAAGCTCAATGAATTTCAGTATTTAAATGCTTTGTCCTATTAAAACAGACCTAAAGTGCTAGTGCCTGTGTGACTTTTGTTTTTATGTCAATTTTACAAATATACAACCCAATTACACAACAGCTTCCATTTTAAAACCAATGCCCCAAATTACCAATAGAGAGATACAAATTTAGGATAATTGTTTAAAAACCAATTATTTACAATCCAAAGTGCTAGTTCAGGGTACATGCCCGATTGGTCTGATCATTTAGATCTCAGTAAATTTTATTTGCACCAAACGGGCAAGTAGATAGAGCCCTCCTTCTTATCGCCCAAAATTGACCCAGAAATGTTGCTATAGCACATGCATAAAGTGGTCTCGCATCTGACTTTAAAATGCGTAGGGCATCTTTATGGCTATGTGTCCCAAGTTGTTTACATACCAGAGTTAGCCAGTTCCTTCTAGGTCTGGCCTAAGCAGCACAGGCAAAGGATACATGGTCTGTTGTTTCATTTGGGCATGGACAAGAAGGACAACCCTTGTGCTGTGATGTATTTGTCAGCCAAGTATTAGTAAAAGCATTAATGGGTAGACAGCCATATCTGAACTGAGTGTACAATTTTCTATCTGCCGGCACTTTTATAAAATCAAGGTAACTTTCTAGCCAGCTGCCTGATTTAATATCAGTGAACACATCAGTAAAACAGCCATGGAGTATTTTCAAGAAACTCGTCTGTTCTACCCACTCCCAAAACTGTGATTTTAATGTGTCCATAGAGTATGTGGGCGGGTGACCTTCCTGCTCCTCAGGTACACCTATATCTGCCCGGATGGTATTTATATAATTAAACCTCCCAATTTTATGGATTATGTCCAAGGCTGAAACTTCTGTATAGGCAGCAGCGTAGGACATCAATTTGTGGGTTGTGACCAATGTATGCCAAAAGTGAGACACATCTGACCGCCATCTTGATGAAATCGAATTGAAGAATTGAAAGCATTTTCCCACTGAGGATACTGCAGTAAATGGAAAAGTTCCTAGGTAACATGAAGAAAAGTTTCAATTCTATTAAGGATGCAGAGACGAGGATTATGCATTTCTTTCTTCACACTTTATCAACAGCACGTTTAAAGATAAAGTAAAAAACAACATGCCACTGAACTACAACTCCCATGAACATTAGGAGTGACCATGGCCACCAACAGTCCAATCACAATGCATTCCACAGTCCATATAATAAAGCTAGTGTTGTAGTCCTTCCTCTTTCTTCGCTGGAAGAAGTTAAGTCCATTGTATCCTAGCGTTTTCGGGCTGCAGTCCTGGCTTATCACGGTTGGAACTGGTGATTGCCCGAATTATATAGTCCAACTTACTTTGGTGTGACTGTTTGAATAATATTATCTGGACTTACCCTGCTTCTGGCTAATCTCACTTACATGAAGCTTACTTCGCTCTCTTAATAAATATAGTGAACGGGATTTGCCATCTTCCTAGCAGATTTCATCCACCATGGACACTCTGACGTTATATTTTAGGAGTGCCTCATTGATGGCCTGAAGAAGTCCATCTGTTTGGACCAAACGCATTGGCTGTTCATTTCAACTTGATCGTTTTTAATTTTTTGAATAAATGAAGAACTTGAAGAAACATCTCTGGACACAGATCTGATCTTTTGGTGTGTGTTTGCTCATCTTTTAGTAGTGCACCTTTGCGCTTGTTAGAAATTGTTAAATTCCGGTATTGGATTGCACCGTGACAGTGGATACGCTAACTGGGTGCACACACAACCTTGGGTACTTCTCAATATATGCATAATAATTAGGCATAGTAGGTCAGGTGCTAGCTCTCTGTATGGTTCCACTGGCTAAGCTTGTTTTCCCCAGAGTCATAGAGATACTAAAATAGACAGTCATACACCGGCACATTTACTTGCACATCTCATGGCACTGCTACAGGTGTACTCCTACAATTTCTCAGTTATGTTGGCAAATACTGACACGACCTTCTCATTCATGTAGACAAATACTCTTTCAAACATGAATGATTCTTGGTAGTACAGGTCCTATGTGTGCGCTTTCACTTGCAGATTGATTTGCCATGTTAAAGCTGTTTGTCACGTCTTAAATTCAAGTTTCAGTATGCACAAGTTGCATGTGAGAGATGTTGTAAAGCGTGCTGGTTTGTGCTTAAAAGATGAGAGAGTTCTTTTCAGTTCACTAAGTTTCTTGTGCACTTGCATGCCCCTATGCCAAGTACTACACAGAGTATGCCATCCCTAAAGCATAAAGCCTCTGTATCAGATTTTTAGACAGCTACGGAAGCACGTATAGATTCAGCCACTCACCAGAAACTATTAATACATACAGCAGACTCACAGGTATTTGAAGTTCACACGTACATAGTTCTGTATTGCCTAACACAGACAATGAACTATTTCTGTAGGCGCTTACCTGCACATTTAGATAGCCATAGCGTTATGATAGCAGGCAGTTACATGCCAGCACATTTACTTAAGCATCTCATGGCACTAATAGAGGTGTACTTCTACAATCTCTCAGATATGTAGGCAAATACTGACTGTTAGACCTGTCAGCCCTTTGGGTGGTCCCTCCTCATCATTATTTATTTTGTCCCACTTTTGCCTCAAACCCTGTTTGAATTTTTCCTTTTTGGGAACCACCAGACTTTTTCGTGTTGCTGCAGATTCAGGGAGCCATTTTAGCTACCCCTGAAACTTCTGTCTGAGGGCCTGGAGCACAAAATGGTGGACACCTGTGACATCACCAGCATCCACTGGAACCTACCAGCACCTTCCAGAACATTCCAGGAGATTCCAGAACTCTGTGACAGTTGGAAACCGTTTAGAATGTTGGGAGGATAAGAGAGGCAGTTGGCAGTTGGAGCTGGCAGTTGGCACCTGACTGGTGAAGAGAGAGGAGCACAACAGTGAAGGAGGAAGGAGTGAAGCAGCAGGGGTGGAAACTTGTGCCTGGAGTGGGGTCCATAAACCCACCCTTGATACTTGTCCCTACTGATGGATCCCAGCCTATAGCCCTGTGTGGGAAGAAGACAGAAAAACTCAACCTAAGGACCTGGACAGCAGGAACAGGCCTTAGAAGCAGAAAGCAGCAAGATCCTGACCTGGAAACTGGTTTCCCTGGAGTCCGGCGTCGAGTAGCCTGAAGACCTGGAGCCCGAGGTGGAGAAGCGGCGCTGACTGAAGTAGCAGACGTCGTACCCGGAGCCGCCTGAGGTCGTGAGAGGGCGCCGACGGAGGTCGTGAGGAATACCAGAGGTCGAGGAGGAAGTGAACCGAGGTCGAGCGAGCGGCGTCATCGGAGGAGTGAAGTCCGCCCTCCGGAGTCGTCGGAGACCGAGGTAGAGGAGCACCGGAGGTCGGGAGTGAGGATCGCACTCCGGAGTCGCCCGGAGCCTGTGAGGAGGAGCACCGGAGGTCGGGGGTGAGGATCGCACCCCGGAGTCGCCGGAAGTCGACATCGAGGCCAGGCCGGCCGACGTCATCGGAGCCGAGAGCGCCATCGGACCGGAGCCGCCCGAAGACGACATCGTGAAGAGACTGCCCGACGCCGTCGAATCGGAGGTCGAGATCGAACCGAGGCCACCGACATCGGACCGGAACCGCCTACCGGCGTCGTCAAAGAACTGACATTGTGCCGAGGCCGCCGAGACCGAACCGGAACCGCCTCACGGCGTCGACACGACTCCAGTGGCGTCGGAACATCAGAAAAAGGGCAGTAAGTGGAGTAGAGGGCGCCTAAGGCCCTGTGGAGACCTGAGAGACTGCTCTAAGGGGCTAGGGAGGTGCTGAAACCAACCTGACTGTGCAAGGGGTGAACTGGGACTAACCTAGAGAGGTTGTGTGGAGAGAGAAAGCCAGGGCACTGGTATTCCCCCCTTGGATCTACCTCAGATTAGGCCTCAGCCTTGTCCCAGCCAGGGAGTAGCCCCCCTCAAGCCTTCCACAACCCTACAAGCTGTGCCTGGGCCAAATCAGCCCTTAAGAATTGAAGTGTCATCTGATTACATGAGTGTTGCTGTATACTTTTAATTATTTATTGGGGATACTGTATTTATTGAGTTTTTACCTATTTATTGCTGCACTATATTTATAGGTCCACAGGACTTGTTGGTGTACAATATTTATTGGTACAGTATTTATTGCCTCAAAGTATTTAATTGTCTGTATATATTGCACTTGTATTTATGCCCTGTTATTTATGATCACCCCTATTTATTTCATCAAACAGCCAATATTTATTTGACCTGCACTAATTGAAACTTGTATATTGTGATTGACCTATTTATTTTTCCAATCAGCAACTAAGAGAAAAAGATAAAGAAAGAATATTTTCATAATTTTTACGGTGTAGAGTCGTTTTTGGAACGGATGCACGCATGGTTATTGTATGGGTATATTGTATGCTTAGCACTGTGCCTGTTTCCTGACCACTCGAGCCAAGCTACCACAGTGTGTTCGGGGAGTCCACCACCACCCTGCGGAGTGGGAGTGGGCTGTTTCCAACATAAATTGGTGTTCAGTGGTGGGATAGAGCTGTGCCTACATATACTCAACAATAACTGTGGGTAGTCCATAGGCCTACACCGGGAGTTTTCTCACAGCGGCCTTCCTAATTGTGGGTTTTTGTTTTTTCCAAATTTACTCTGGTGGTGGGAGGAGGTATTACTAAAGGTACCCCCCTACATTGCTACTGCACAAAACCTGTCCTCTAACCTGAGTGGGCAAGATGGAGTTTGTACTAGAGAATCTAGAAACGTACACTGTGGCCCAACTCAGGGAGTTTTGCCAGCGGGAGGGGGTGTACTGTCCCCCAGGAGCAAAGAAGGGTGCACTCCAAACCAGCTTAAGGGCTTGGGGGGAGGCACGCCGAGAAAGCAAGGCTGAGGAGGAAGACAGGGATGGAGAGCCTGACCCCGAGGGGGCTGAGATGTACCAACCTGAGGTGGGGAACCTGTCAGCAGGGCCCAGGACACTTTCTAGGAAGGGCAGCACTGTCTCTAGCGGGGGCTTATCCAGCGTGGAGTTAGCAGATCGGAGAGAGAAAAGACAGCTCACATGGGATTTAGCAAAGCTGGAGAAGGAGAAGGAGGAACAGAGGTTGGCTCATGAGACGGAGAAAGAGAGGATGGCTCATGAGATAAGACTGAAAGAGATAGAGCTTCAGATCCTAAGAATTGGGGCACCAACTGTTCCTAATGGTGGCAGCAAAGACCAAGAAATCACCAGGGAATCCAAACCTTACCTGCCAAAGGACATAGTAGCTAGCTATGGGGCGGGTGACGACATCGCCAAGTGGCTAGCAGCCTATGAGGTCTCGTTGAGGGCCCATGGGGTTCCAGTGAAGTATTGGGGAGGAGGATTGTATAGGTACATGCCTCCAGCTGGTAGGGATGCTTTATTGGCCCTCGAAGAGGATGAGCAGACCCACTACCCCACCATGAAACTGGCGCTCATCAGAAAGTTTGGACTAACACCTGAAAAGTACAGACAGAAGTTCAGGGGTAGTCACAAGCTGGGCACACAGAATTGGGTGGACTTCCTGGACTATGCAAAGAAGGCACTGGAAGGTTGGATTCAGGGCAGTGAAGTAAGGAACTACGAGGAGCTGTTTGACCTAGTACTGAAGGAACACCTACTCGAGAAATGTTTCCCTGAACTGCGGCAACACCTGGTGGATAGCAAGCTGACCAGTCCCCGGAAGCTTGCTGAGGAGGCGGACATTTGGGCTAGTACCCGGGTGTCCACAAGGGGGACTGGAGGGGATACTCAAAAGGCCGGACAGGGCGCCCCCCAGAAGAAAGAGGGAGGGGAAAAGAAAAAGGAGTTCTCCAAAGGCCCCCAAAATAACTTCCAAGGGAAGGGAACAGGATTCACCTCTAAGGCTAACCCACCCAGAAACCCTAATCCTGGCCAGAATCAGCAGCCAAGGGTTGTCCATTGCTACGAGTGCGGTGGCGTTGGACACTATAAAGGAGATCCGAAGTGTCAGAAACGATCACCCCCTCCCACTGGAGGAAAGCCCCCCGGAGTAGCTAGTGTAGTGCTCGGGGAGGAGATGCCCTTAACTAAAGGAAGGGAGTGGGCGGGTGTCACTTTAGTGTCCCTGGGAGAACGGGAGATGGTTCCTAAGATCCAGGTGCCCGCAAATACCGCAAAGTATGGGCAATGGATCACCATCAACGGCCAAAGAGGGGAGGCTCTGAGAGACACAGGAGCCAGTATGACTATGGTGCGTAGCCAGCTGGTGTCTCCAGAGCAGGTAATTCCCGATGTACTCCACCCAGCCGCGATGGCTGACGGCAGAACAGGTCACTATCCAGTGGCCGAGGTTCCCTTTGAATGGGGGGGGGTTGCAGGTTCACTTCGAGTTGCCGTAAGCCCTGCCGTGCCAGTCGATTGTCTGCTGGGCAATGACATGGAGCACAACGCTTGGAAGGAGGTGGAATACCGGACTCACACCGAGATGCTGGGTACACCTGACTGGGCCTGTGTTAGCACAAGGTCCGAGACTACCCGAAGAGGGAGTTCATTCCGGCTGGAGCCTGGAACAAAGGCCCAGCCAGCTGCCAGTCAAGGGAAGAACCGAGGACAGGAGGAGCCTGCCTCGGCGTCTCCACCCCGTAGGACGGATAGGCCACCGGAGGTGGTGGGCCAGGAGTCTGCGGAGGGGGACGTTACCAACCTGGAGGACTTACCCATCCCGGCCGAGTGGCACGTGGAGGAAGGCCCGTCCAGGGAGGAATTCTGCCAGGGCCAGAGGGAGTGCCCTACCCTTGAGGGGCTGAGGCGACAGGCCGAAGCCCAGGCAGCAGGGAACGTTGAAGGGAACTACAGTGTTTACTGGGAGGATGGCCTCCTCTACAGTGAACCCAAGGCACCCCTACATGGATCGTCACGAGCCTTGGTAGTTCCTCAACGTTATCGAGCCTTCCTTTTAGAGTTGGCTCACGAGATACCATTGGCAGGACACCTGGGGCAAGACAAGACCTTCGCCCGTCTTGTCCCACACTTTTATTGGCCTCAGATGAAAGTGACATCCGATACCTACTGCCGGACATGTGTGTCTTGCCAAGCCAGTGGGAAAACAGGGGTGAAGCTGAAAGCTCCCCTGGAACCACTTCCTGTCGTTAGCACCCCCTTTGAAAGGGTGGGCATCGACATTGTGGGTCCATTAGATCCACCGACTACAGCTGGTCACAGGTTTATCCTGGTTCTAGTGGATCATGCCACACGGTACCCAGAGGCAATACCTCTGAGGACCATAACAGCACCTGTTGTGGCAAGGGCCCTGATGGGAATCTTTACCCGAGTGGGTTTTCCCAAGGAAGTTGTGTCCGACAGGGGGACCAACTTCATGTCAGCGTATATGCGGGCAATGTGGAAGGAGTGTGGAGTGACCTACCGGTTCACGACTCCTTACCACCCCCAGACCAATGGTCTGGTGGAGAGGTTTAATAAAACCTTGAAAGGCATGATCAGAAGTCTGCCTGAAAGCCTGCGGAGGAAATGGGACGTCCTCCTACCCTGTTTACTTTTTTCCTACAGGGAAGTGCCACAGAAGGGAGTGGGCTTCAGCCCCTTCGAGCTTCTGTATGGGCACCCTGTACGTGGACCTCTTAACCTGGTGAGAGACGGATGGGAAAGAACTCCCAGAAAGCTCCCCCAGGATGTGGTGAGCTACATGCTGGCCTTCCGGAGCCAAATGGCTAAGTTGTGGAAGCAAGCTTCTGACAACTTGGAAGCCAGCCAAGCAGTAATGAAGGCGTGGTATGACCACAACGCTCACCCGGTGGAGTTGGAGCCTGGCCAGAAGGTGTGGGTGATCGAACCAGGAGAGCTTAGTGCCCTCCAGGATCGCTGGTCAGGACCCTTTGAGGTGTTGGAGAAGAAGGGTAAGGCTACCTACTTGGTGGACCTGAAGACCCCTCGTCAGCCCCTGCGGGTGCTGCATGCCAACCGCCTCAAACCCCACCACGAGAGGCCCGAAGTCATCTTGATGATGGTGACTGACGGAGGAGAGGACGTGGAAAGCGAGCCTCTCCCTGATCTGTTTGCGTCTCAGGAAAAGGATGGGTCGGTGGAGGGAGTGATTCTCTCCCCATCTCTAACTCCTGAACAGCAGGAGGACTGTCGCCAGGCCCTGGGGCAGTACTCTGCGTTGTTCTCCCTTGTCCCGGGTAGGACTCACCTGTGCGTCCATGACGTGGACACAGGAGACAGCCCACCTGTGAAGTCCAAGATCTACCGGATGTCAGACAAGGTGAAGGCCAGCATTCATAGTGAAGTCACTAAGATGCTGGAGCTAGGAGTGATTGAACCTTCTAGCAGCCCCTGGTCCAGTCCGGTGGTGTTAGTACCGAAAGCTGCACCACCGGGTGCCCAACCAGAACTGAGGTTCTGTGTGGACTACCGGGGACTGAATTCAGTGACAAAGACTGATGCACATCCGATCCCTAGGGCGGATGAATTGATTGACCGGCTGGGAGCTGCCCAATATCTAAGTACCTTTGACCTTACCTCTGGGTACTGGCAGATCTCTTTGACTGATGGAGCAAGGGAAAGGTCAGCCTTCTCCACGCCCAATGGCCACTACCAGTTCTGTGTGATGCCCTTTGGGCTCAAGAACGCACCTGCCACGTTTCAGCGCCTGGTAAACCAGATCCTCACCGGGATGGAGAGTTTCTCTGCTGCTTATCTGGATGACATAGCCGTCTTCAGTAGCAGCTGGGAGGATCACTTGCGTCACCTGCAAGCTGTTCTCCAGGCCCTGAGACAAGCTGGATTGACGATCAAGGCCAGCAAGTGCCAGATCGGGCAGGGGTCGGTAGTGTACCTTGGACACTTGGTGGGTAGGGGAACGGTGCAACCCCTCCAGGCGAAGATCGAGGCCATCATGGCCTGGGAACCCCCCAAGACACAGACTGAGGTCCGAGCATTTTTGGGCCTCACGGGATACTATCGCCGCTTCGTGAAGGGGTACGGTACCATCGTAGCCCCTCTCACGGAGCTCACGTCCAAGAAACAACCTCGACGGGTAGTCTGGACGGAGGCTTGTCAGCAAGCCTTTGAGAAATTGAAGAAAGCCATGTGCGAGGCCCCGGTCTTAAGGGCCCCAGACTTTTCCAAGAAGTTCATTGTCCAGACAGATGCATCAGAACATGGCATTGGGGCAGTGTTATCGCAACTCAACGAAGAGGGTCTGGATCAACCCGTGGTCTTCCTATCCCGGAGACTACTTCCCAGGGAACAGAAGTGGAGTGCAATAGAGCGTGAAGCCTTTGCAGTGGTATGGGCTCTGAAGAAGTTGCGGCCATACCTGTTTGGCTCGCACTTCCTGGTTCAGACCGACCACAGACCCCTTCGCTGGCTGATGCAGATGAAGGGGGAGAATCCCAAGTTGTTGAGGTGGTCTATTTCCCTACAGGGGATGGACTTTCAGGTGGAACATCGGCCTGGAGTGGACCACGCCAATGCAGACGGTCTCTCAAGGTATTTCCGCCTTAGTGATGAGAACTCCCAAGGGGTTGGGTAGCTCTCCCCACTTTCAGCTGGGGGGGACGCGTGTTAGACCTGTCAGCCCTTTGGGTGGTCCCTCCTCATCATTATTTATTTTGTCCCACTTTTGCCTCAAACCCTGTTTGAATTTTTCCTTTTTGGGAACCACCAGACTTTTTCGTGTTGCTGCAGATTCAGGGAGCCATTTTAGCTACCCCTGAAACTTCTGTCTGAGGGCCTGGAGCACAAAATGGTGGACACCTGTGACATCACCAGCATCCACTGGAACCTACCAGCACCTTCCAGAACATTCCAGGAGATTCCAGAACTCTGTGACAGTTGGAAACCGTTTAGAATGTTGGGAGGATAAGAGAGGCAGTTGGCAGTTGGAGCTGGCAGTTGGCACCTGACTGGTGAAGAGAGAGGAGCACAACAGTGAAGGAGGAAGGAGTGAAGCAGCAGGGGTGGAAACTTGTGCCTGGAGTGGGGTCCATAAACCCACCCTTGATACTTGTCCCTACTGATGGATCCCAGCCTATAGCCCTGTGTGGGAAGAAGACAGAAAAACTCAACCTAAGGACCTGGACAGCAGGAACAGGCCTTAGAAGCAGAAAGCAGCAAGATCCTGACCTGGAAACTGGTTTCCCTGGAGTCCGGCGTCGAGTAGCCTGAAGACCTGGAGCCCGAGGTGGAGAAGCGGCGCTGACTGAAGTAGCAGACGTCGTACCCGGAGCCGCCTGAGGTCGTGAGAGGGCGCCGACGGAGGTCGTGAGGAATACCAGAGGTCGAGGAGGAAGTGAACCGAGGTCGAGCGAGCGGCGTCATCGGAGGAGTGAAGTCCGCCCTCCGGAGTCGTCGGAGACCGAGGTAGAGGAGCACCGGAGGTCGGGAGTGAGGATCGCACTCCGGAGTCGCCCGGAGCCTGTGAGGAGGAGCACCGGAGGTCGGGGGTGAGGATCGCACCCCGGAGTCGCCGGAAGTCGACATCGAGGCCAGGCCGGCCGACGTCATCGGAGCCGAGAGCGCCATCGGACCGGAGCCGCCCGAAGACGACATCGTGAAGAGACTGCCCGACGCCGTCGAATCGGAGGTCGAGATCGAACCGAGGCCACCGACATCGGACCGGAACCGCCTACCGGCGTCGTCAAAGAACTGACATTGTGCCGAGGCCGCCGAGACCGAACCGGAACCGCCTCACGGCGTCGACACGACTCCAGTGGCGTCGGAACATCAGAAAAAGGGCAGTAAGTGGAGTAGAGGGCGCCTAAGGCCCTGTGGAGACCTGAGAGACTGCTCTAAGGGGCTAGGGAGGTGCTGAAACCAACCTGACTGTGCAAGGGGTGAACTGGGACTAACCTAGAGAGGTTGTGTGGAGAGAGAAAGCCAGGGCACTGGTATTCCCCCCTTGGATCTACCTCAGATTAGGCCTCAGCCTTGTCCCAGCCAGGGAGTAGCCCCCCTCAAGCCTTCCACAACCCTACAAGCTGTGCCTGGGCCAAATCAGCCCTTAAGAATTGAAGTGTCATCTGATTACATGAGTGTTGCTGTATACTTTTAATTATTTATTGGGGATACTGTATTTATTGAGTTTTTACCTATTTATTGCTGCACTATATTTATAGGTCCACAGGACTTGTTGGTGTACAATATTTATTGGTACAGTATTTATTGCCTCAAAGTATTTAATTGTCTGTATATATTGCACTTGTATTTATGCCCTGTTATTTATGATCACCCCTATTTATTTCATCAAACAGCCAATATTTATTTGACCTGCACTAATTGAAACTTGTATATTGTGATTGACCTATTTATTTTTCCAATCAGCAACTAAGAGAAAAAGATAAAGAAAGAATATTTTCATAATTTTTACGGTGTAGAGTCGTTTTTGGAACGGATGCACGCATGGTTATTGTATGGGTATATTGTATGCTTAGCACTGTGCCTGTTTCCTGACCACTCGAGCCAAGCTACCACAGTGTGTTCGGGGAGTCTACCACCACCCTGCGGAGTGGGAGTGGGCTGTTTCCAACACTGACACAATCTTCTCAATCTTCTCAACCGAGCAGATAAATAATATTTTCAATTGGGTGATGGCTACTACTGCTACCCTGTCTGTGCTCTGTCACTGGAAGCTTCACTTGGCATGTTATAGGTGTTTCTGACGTGTCAAACCCACATTTTAGTGTACATAACAAATTTCTCAAATATGCTGCATGTATGCCATAAAGGATGCTGTTACGGTTTTTAAGAAACTGACAGATGTCCTTTTGAGCTGAATACGTTACTGGAGCATTTGTAGGCACCTATGCGAAGCACTACATAGAGTATGCACCCCTAAGCAACTGATACACATGTTCACAAAAGCATAAACTCTCTCTGCAACCTGATCAGTCAGTCACATAAGCACATTCAGACACATACTAAAACTTTTTATGCCTGCAACAGACTCAAAGGTAGTTGCAGTCACACGTTCATCGCTCTCTATTCCCCTACAGAGGCACTAAAGTATTTGTGCATCTATTTACATATGCAAAAAGAACTATTGATGGACAGAATGCAGAACAATGTCCTACATTCACCCCAGTACAGAGATCTGGGCCTAAATCCATCATTTCTTTGCTCACAATGCCATTCCAGTTTGGACCCAGCCATATGCAAATCAGTCTTGACCCTGTGCCCAATCGGAACAGTCCAGCCCGAACTGCCAGGTCAGGTCCTGTGTGGAGCGACAGAGAAATTGTGCCATTCCTGGTTTCATTATTGATGAAGTCGGAGCTTTACATGTACATGTACTATGTGAGAAAGAGAGAATTGTATGCGTGTGTCATTTGAAATCTGGATAACAACTACAAAGGTGAGTTAGAAATGAACAAGGTGTGTTATGTGTTTTATAGTATTTTTTGAAAAACTTTATTGTGCAAATTAGCATCATTACAAATATGGGCCTACAACCACCAGGGCCGGCTGCTAATATATGCATGTCAATTACTGGACGTCACGAAGCAGCAACTGATCCCCAGAGGCTCAGCAGGGTTACAGGAGACATTACCTGCAACTCAGAAGCTAGGCAGGATACAAATATTTTAAATTTTAAAGAAAAAGAACAAACAAAGAAACAAAGAAAACAAAACTCAAGGCGAGGAACAGTCTAGACGGTGTCGAGCGCCGATGGGGGGGTCCCACCATACCAGGTAAAGAATCAGGAGGGAAACAGCGATGACCGGGGGGGGGAGGCAGCGGGGAAGTCAGAACAATCAGACAAAAGGATACAGTATTCCAGGAACCACAGGATCAGAGGGACAGAGAAATGTCCGGAGTATCTACAAAAGGGGGCGTACAGATGTTACCTCGGTAGGTGTTCCACTGACCCCAAATTCTACCCCACGCCCCAGGCTTACCCCGAACCAGATACACCGTCTTCTCTCTGAACATGCACCAGTCCATGTTCTCCTTCCACACTGACACCGTGGGAGGCCGTCGGGAACCCCGAAGCTGCGCAATATCCCTCTTTGCGATCATGTTCCCAAGTGCCTCCCACCGGGCCTGGGCGACGTTGTAGTCATTCTGCTCCCATACATTCAACAAACATCGACGAGCCTCAGGCAACAGAGCGACCCCAGTGACACACTCCATTACAGCATGCACACGGTGCCAATATGCCGCAACCTCGCGGCACTCCCAAAGTATATGAAGGAAGGTGGCGCTCATTCCACAGCCACGCTTACACAACCCATCCGAAGAAAAACCCATCACAACCAAACGAGGACCCGTCACATAAACACGGTGAAGAATTTTGAGCTGGACGAGACGGAGACGGGCAGGGATGGCCACCTCTTTCAGGGAGGACAGTGCGGACTGCCAGTCTTCGCCATCCAACTCCAACCCGTCTCCGGTCCAGGCCTCCCTAAGACGCACCAGGAGGTCCGCCCGATTGTTGATTAATTTCTTATAAATCAAGGAAATCGTACTATCGGGCAGATGACCATCAAGTATACGGTCCTCGAGTGGTGAAGATGCAGGGACTGTGGAACCGGCCTCGAAGACCGACAGCAAAGCGTGGCGAACCTGCGCATATCTGAAGAACTCCCTCTCACTCAACTCATATTCACTCTGAAGCACCGCAAAGGATTTGACCGCACCTTTCACCCAAAGATCACCCACTCTGCTAATGCCAATCGTATCCCAGTTCTCAAAACCTTTCGTTGTCCAGAGGCATCCCAATCTGTCCGATGCAAACAAGGGGGTTGCTCGTGTCAGGCGATCATTCCATCCCACAGCCACATTGGCATCCTTCCACACACGTACTGCAATCTTAGTGGGTCCCGTTAGGTTCCTCCCCGCCGTCCGAGAGTAGAGCGCTCTGTTGAAGTTGCCACCAGGCAACTGATATTTGTCCATCTCGAAAGCCGGATTTGGACCGGGAGCATACGTAGCATGGTTGATGGCGGACAACTGGGAGGCCCAATAATACCTCCTGATGTCCGGGAGCGCGATGCCCCCGTCATACCAGGGGAGAGCAAGTTTTGCAAGAGCGATGCGTGCGCGACCGTCCCAAACAAGTCTCATCTGTAAACCCTCCACCTCCCGGAAGTAGGCCGCTGGAATAATATCAAAGGAGTTCTGGAGTGCGTAGAGAAATCGGGGCAGGGACATCATTTTAAAAAGGGCCGCTCGACCGAGTGGCGACAACGGCAATCTACGCCACTGAGCCACGTCCAACTTCAATCGCCGGAGAGGAGGAAGGAGATTATGCTCGTGGCGGACCGCCGGGTCCAACGATACGTAGACCCCCAAGTACTTGAAACCGGATTTCGAAATGTGAATGGGAAACCTATTCGGTAAGGGGGGAAGGCCACCAGAGATAACATACACACACGATTTAGACCAATGAATGATCAAACCGGAGTTTTTACCGAAAGAAGTGAGGACGTCGAATAGGATGTTAAGGGATTCACGCGGGGAGGTGAGGTACAAAAGAATATCGTCGGCGTACAATGAAACCCGATCCTCAAAGTCAGGGGCCCACTGAATGCCCTTTATCGATGGCTCCCATCGGAGCCAGGCTGCAAGCGGTTCTAAAGCAAGGGCAAAGAGCAAGGGGGACAGCGGACACCCCTGCCTAGTACCCCTCCCGAGAGCGAAGGGCTGGGACACCCTACCATTGACAACAACCTGAGCCAGCGGATCCGTATATAGAAGTCTCACCCAACGAATAAATCCCGCACCGAAACCGAACTTCGCCAGAGTGGCCCAAAGATATGGCCATTCTATTGTATCAAAGGCCATCGTGGCGTCCAAGGAAGCCAAGATGGCCGGCTCGGAGAGAAACTCCGCCCTGGCGAGAACGCCATGTAAGCGCCGCAAGTTAAGAGCAGTGTTCCGGTGCGGAATGAAACCCGACTGATCCGGATGGATCAGGTCACAGATGACAGCGAGTAAGCGATTAGCAAGGACCTTGGCAAGAATCTTCGGTTCAGCATTCAATAGGGAAATAGGCCTGTAAGCGGCACAACGATCACGAGGCTTGCCCTCCTTAGGAATCACAACTATAGTGGCCAGACGCTGATCACAAGGGAGGGAACCAAGCTCACGCGACTCCAGAAACATATCACGGAGAAACGGTGCGACTTTTTCCGGGTGCAACTTGTACAATTCAATAGGCAATCCATTGGGGCCCATAGCTTTGCCAGAACGAAGGGAACGACAACGATGCCTCCATGCGCCCTCGATCCTCCTCGGACAGGCAGGGCAGCGCAATGTCCCTCAACAAGAAACGAGAGTCATCCTCATCTCTATCAGACACCGGGGAGTAGACCACACGAAAATAGTCAGCGAAACACTCCACAATCTCGCCAGGGTCAGTCACATGCACACCATCAGAATTCTGAAGCACGGGGACCACACGGTTCGCTCTCTCCTTCTTATCAAGCCATGCAATCAATTTACCCGCCTTATCCCCGACATCATACAGTCTACCTTGCTGTTCCCTGTACATTGTCTTGGCAGCATCCGTAACAAGGGCTTTATATTCAAACTGTTTCAAGCTAAAGGCGTGGAGCCTATCCTGGGTAACACCTAAGTCTAGATCAGCCTCCAACTCCAGTATTTCGGCCTCCAGCTTCACGACCTCCCCATTCCTAGCTTTCTTGGTCTCGACTATTAATGATAGGGCCTCTCCACGAATAACAGTTTTGAAGGCTTCCCAAAGGGACACTGAGGACAAAACAGACCCCTCGTTCTCCAGGAAGTAGCGGTCGAGCGACTTAATGAGGCTGTTGCAAGTCTTGTGGTTGCGCAGATGCCAGGGGCTAATAGGGGCGATCCGTCCCGCGGCTTGCGTCCCAGTGTCGAAAAGAAGCCACACAGGATCTGAAATGCCCCGGGCCAGTTGTCTCACCTCCCCAACGTGGGGGGACTGGGCCGCGGGCATGAGGAAGTAATCAAGCCTGGAGAGACTCCCATGAGTGGAAGGTGTATTGACATTGCGTCGGATGCATTAACCTCCAGCAATCCACCAAACCAAAGGTGTCCAAAAACCCACCAAGCCATGATTGGGAAACGGGAAGGGCCCTGGGGGGGTGGCGATCCAGATCGCCGGATAGCACGGAGTTGAAGTCCCCACCCACGAGGAGAAGACTATCGGGGAGTTCCAGCAACATCCGACCAACATCAGAGAAAGTGGAGGTCTGGAGGCCTGGGGGAACATATATCGTGACTAAGGAGAGAGTCTTACCCTCCCACCTTCTGGTTAGGGCGGCATAACGCCCTCTGTCGTCAAGGATGACATTATCAATCTCTAGTGGGAGGGAAGACCGGACCAGAATACCAACCCCTCTGGAACCAGTGGTGAACCCAGAGTGTGCCACCAATCGGTACCCCCACCTATTCATAGCATGACACACGTTGCCAACCAAATGCGTCTCCTGCAGGAGTACCACATCCGGAGTCAAACGACGCAAATATTGCAGTACAACACCCTGTTTAATACGATCCCCCAAACCATTGACGTTCCAAGATATCAACCTCAACCCACTAGCCCCCATCCCCACAAGAGTTGCATGAGTCCCCCTACAGAGAGCAGGACACCAGAAACAGAGAAAGAACCAATATGCCACCTTGAGAAAAGAAAACACGAACACAAACACCCCCTCCCACCCCCCAACCAAAACCCGTTACAACTCCCCCCTCACTGCACCCCTGCAGACTAAAAAGCCACCCCAAAATGCAATGTGCCTGTCGCCCTAACAATCCCATTCTACAAAAAGACCCCGGAGGAGGAGAGAGGCCCGTCTCCACCCGCCACCCGGACCCGAACTACTATAAGGCAAAATATACAAAAGAAGTAGAACCCAACTGAGCAATGTCCGATTGTCAAGGTTAGGGACCAAAGGATCACTTCTGTGTAGGCTCACCACCCTCAGCACCGCCAGGGTGCCCCGTGCGATCGCCCCAACCAGGTAAGGAATCCAACCAGTCACTCACACTGTCCGGTCGCTCAAAAAAGAAGGTGCGTTCCTCGTATTCCACTCGAAGCCTGGTAGGGAAAAGCATACTTCAATCCCAGGTCCCGGAGACGTCGCTTAACCCCCTGAAAGCCCATCCTCTGTCTCTGGACAAGTTGAGTGAAGTCCGGGAAAAAATTGACAGAGGAGTTTTCAAATTTCACCGGGCCGTGCACTCTCGAAGCTTGCAAAATCGCATCACGGTCTCTGAAATGAAAAAGTTTTGCGATGATAGGCCTCAGAGGAGCGCCAGGCTTGGGCTTACCGCCCGGAACATGATGTGTACGCTCCACCGCGAAAAACTTGCTCAGTCCAGAAGGGGCAAGATGGGTGAGGATTAGATCTTCGACCAGGAGGTCAACCGAACGAGTCTCTGGATTCTCTGGAACACCTATGACGCGAATGTTGTTGCGTCTTGTCCTGTTCTCAAAATCCTCCAGCCGATGGGACCTCAAGTTGTTGGCCGATTTCAGATTGCCAAGGTCTGTTTGAAGTTCCGACACATCGGCCGTGAGGCTGGAAGTCTTCAAATCCAATGACTTCACCTTCTCGTTAGTCTTAGACAGGTCGGCCCTGATTAGAGTGACATCAATGGCGACCGTGTCAATTTTACGAGCCAGAGCCTCATACTGTTGGCCAATGGTCTCCTTCATGCCGGTGATGGCGCACATAATGTCCTGCAGGGACAAGTCAACAGGGGCAGAAGGGTCGTCTCTGGTGTCCTCCGGGGTACTGCTGGAGAGCCCGGGGGATCCTTTGGCTTGAGTGTAACGGTCCATAACATTTGTCTGGAACGGTCCCCCACGAAGAGGCGTCTTGGTCTTCCGCTTCTCGGGTTCACCCATGCCCGTCATGTTTGAAGATGCACCCCGGAGGGGCCCGCAAGACCTGGTGAAAATGGCCGCCGGCAGGTCGGGCACCAACAGGTCAAGAAGCTGGCTCGTACGATCCGAAGAAAGTCACGACTTACGAGGCTGGATTGGTCCCCGGCCGAGTGAAACGGTCTCTCAATCAGACCATGTCAGGATCCGGAAACGAAACCGAAAGTGGGGGTACGGCCACAGATGAGGTCCCACTGCCGTTGTTGTTCAACTACGTCCCGGCTCCACAAATCACCAAGTCCCCGGCACGGCCTTCAGGTGGGCCTCAAAAGTTCAAAGTACTGTAATTCTGGTCGCCCAAGTCCGATTCAAATTCTGGAAAGAGTTATGGACTCAGTCGAGGTTCACCTTCGAGGGTCCGTCCGAGAAATCAGGATATCATC
Organism: Triturus cristatus; assembly: GCF_964204655.1. Taxonomy (NCBI): domain Eukaryota; kingdom Metazoa; phylum Chordata; class Amphibia; order Caudata; family Salamandridae; genus Triturus; species Triturus cristatus. The sequence goes on from NC_140584.1 coordinate 451,957,049, forward strand.
AGGATGAATTGCGAGGAGTGGCGAGGGTCCGGGGAGCCCTGTGCTCACGCGACCATCTTGGATGCGCGCTAAGCTCCTCCTCGTGTTTTATATTATTGATTAAGTATTTGAGGTGATGTTTTTAATTTTGAAAGTATTTTTTATTTCAAAGTAATATAGTGTTAGTAAAGTGTGGTGTTTGATATTGCTTATGAAATATGCATAAAAGTTGAGCTGTTGTTATATGAGTATTTTATATATGTTTAGGAATTTTTCAAAGAGAAGAAGTGTAGTTTGTCATCTAGGACTGTATTGTTTTTAAAATGAGGTACAGCGTTAATTTGAGTTTGTAATGTATTTGGGGAGAAAAAGAAAATGTTGCACATTTGCAACTGATACTTTTTGTGGAAATAGTGCAGTTATATATAAATTGTAAAGGTGTATGTAAATAATTAAATAAATACTTGCTCTATGTTCTATGGCACTACTTGTCATCCTAGTACTCATCTGTCGTGCTCCATCACATTGCAGCACTGGGTCTGGAAGTTGTTAGTGGAAGTTTTGCAATTGTATGGTATTATTTTAACATAGTGAAGAAATTTGAAAAATAATTGAATCTATTTTTGTTTTTCAGAAAATTATTTCGTTTGGATTGAAATGTGGAAATGCCTAGAAGAAGTGAAAAAAAAAGAAAAGAGAAGAAAAATATATATTTGACGAAATGGAAAGATCTTGAAGTAGAAGTTTGTTCGAGTAAAAGCAAAAGACAATTTTTGAAAAAAATATTACGAACATTTAATGAGAAAAACATCACACAAAGCAAAAAGAAGAATTTTTCAAGTTAAGGTGAAGCAGAGTTCAATTTCAAATACCAGGAAAAGGAAAGATGATAACGAAATAGTATCTGTTACTCGAAGACAAAAACTATTTCAAGAAATTCGTCAGAGACTTTTTCGTCTAGAGTGATTCAGAATTTATTGAAAACATGCTGCAAATATAAAAGAAGAATGTTCCAATTCAAAGAGAAGCCGCGTATTGAAAGTATAGTGGATACTGCTTTCAATTTGAAACAGAAGTTGTCCATTTTGATTTTAAAGAAATTGAAAGTATTGGATAAAATAGCGAAAGTATTGAGAGACAAAAGTAGAAAAAAAAGACTTGTGAACAAAACCAACTTTTGTAAAATCTTTAGTGGACATTGGAGACATACTTCTAGTACTGAGCCTTTTTTTAATGAGGAAAGTTACTTCCAGGAAAATAGTTTATCATTTGCAGTTGATACTGGAGGTTGTTGCTATGAAGTTCAAGATGGTGTTCCTCCTCCAAAGGAGGAAATGGTTGGTAAAAGCGCAGAAGAGTTAATAGCTGAAGAAGTGCAAGGTAAACGTCCACGAGCTCCTGTGTATAAGTGGAGTTGTAGTAGCATTTGTAGTATTCAACAGGAATCCATTGATAAAATGCGAAATTTGCTACAAGAATATACTCAGAAAAGTATGAAACAAAAGATTAAGTTGTTACAAGGACTAGATCCATGTAATATAAGAAAATATACTGAGAAGTATGGGCATTCTCTGGCTTGTCTTTCAAGAAAAGTTTGTAAAAGTGTTTTTCATCATTTGAGGATGTTAGCAGTACACTATTCAGAAATGCGGAACTTTGTAAAGAAACTGTACTATGTAAAAAGTCCTGCATTAAGTTTAAGTGAACTGAATGGAAGTCTTTTATATGGTTCTTTATCAGATGTTCAAAAAAAGTGTGATGATATTAAAATGCGAAATATTTTGGTTCAGAAGAGCAGTTCATAGAAAGTGAAAGTTTGACAATTACAGATGTTGGAGGAGATGAGAAAGTGATTAGCACTGATCAGTTGGAAGAAGAAATTGGAAAGTTTAATGTAGTGTGCTCTGAAATACCAGACTAGGGGGCATATCAGCAAGCTGGCGATTAAAAATTATCGCCGCTTTAGCGCCCGTTTTCGGACGAAAAGCGGCGATAATTTTATCGCTTAATCAGCAAGGTCACGCTAACGCGTGATTCCTTGCTTTAGCTCCCTTTCCCATAACGCCCAACTTTGCACGTCTAATGAGACAAAATAACTGGAGAAATGTCGCTAACCGACATTTCTCCAATTATCAAGGGAATCGCTAACAGGCATAGTGATAAGAAAAGTAGCGCTAACCACAGTTAACGCTACTTTACTTACGCCTGCTTTCACCCTGACTTAGCCATTATATCCAATGTAAGGTGGATATAATGGCTAAGTATGCCCTCCCTTATCAGCAAGCTAGTGCCAAAATGTGTGAGTATATCGCTGGATTTCCAGCGATAATCTCTCTTTTGGCTGTTAGCGCGAGGAATTTTATCGCTTTTGAGATGAGCGTTGCTGATAGCACGTTATCTCAGCGATAAAATTCCACGATAGCCGGCGACAATTATCCTAGCGCTCAGTGCGCTTAGCGATAATTATCGCTGGCCCTTGCTGATATGCCCCCATGTTTGTGTTTGTTGTCGACGTACTCATTGTAAAAGTCAAAGTAGGAATGTTGATTTGTATGTGAAAAGGAGAACAATGGTAAGTGGGAAGAATTTGCAACTTACTTGTTTGTTGAAGGTTGATTTGAGTTAGGTAGTGATCAACATATATGTAAATATTGTTACAACAAATTAGAAGAGAACAAAATGCCTTCTAGAGCAGTGCATAATAAGTTGGAGTTAGTAGCTATTCCGCAGGAGCTGGCCAAATTGAATACATATGAGTCGGTTCTAATTCAATCTGTTCATCTTTTTCAAACTATAATTCGGATGGAGCCTAAAACAGGTAAACTGCCACCAACAGACTTGCAAAGAGGGCTGAAAGGAAGAGTGTTGTACTTACCTTTGGATTTTAAGAAAAACATTGAAACTATTGCTGGAGAGAAAGAGGAAGATGAGTCAGTAGTTATTTTAGTAAATGGTGTACCCACAGAGAGTCGGAAAATATGGCAAGAATTTGTGGATGTTAATAAAGTTGAAAAGGCTACCTTATATCTTATAGAGAACAATATTTATTACAAAAATGTAAATGTGGATGAACAGGTAATACGTTTAGAAGATGATTTTGAAATTTCAAGTGGTCAACTAGAGAAAGTGGACAAGTCAAGGATTGAAGAGATTTATGAACATTACACAATATGTCCTTTGCATTCAAAAGAAGTGATAGGAAGTAGCATTGAGTTATTTCAAATGAAAAAAGCACAGGGAATTCCAATGACTGTATGGGAGAAAAGCTTGGAAGCTCGTTGTTTTCCACAGTTGTTTCCTACTGGAGAAGGTGGACGATATGATGACCGACCTGTATGGATTCCAGCTTCAGAATATCGGTCAACAAGATTATATTCTGAAGATCCTAGATTTCGACAGTGCATTCCATACATATTTCACCTTTTGTTTGAAAGTGATCTGTCTTCTCTCTGGTATGCAGTGAATCATATACTTAAAACTGGAGTTCATGAATCACTTCTTTCTGCGAAAGAATTTGTGGAGAAAGTTCAAGAAACAGATGAAAATTTAGAAGCACAGTTAATCAATTTGATAGCATGTCTACGTGGAACAAATGAGTATTGGGATCGTCGTCATGGAGAACTCAAGTGTATGTTACGAAACTTAGGTACACCAACATGGTTTGTTACACTTAGCTGTGCAGAGTATGCATGGGAAGATTTGCTTGAGTTTTTAAGAGAAGCGAATTCTAATATAAAAAAGGATGAAATAAAGACTCCTGGTGAACTGTGTTAATTGGATCCTATAAATGTGTGCAGATATTTTAATCATAAGTTTCAAGGTATGATGTATTTTATCTGTAATAAAAAGAATCCACCTCTTGGAGAAGTTACCGATTTCTTTTGGAGAAAGGAGTACCAAGCAAGAGGTGCACCTCATATACATATGCTACTATGGGTCAAGAATGCACCTAAATTTGGAACTGATTCTGATGAAACAGTATTGTCTTTCATTGAACAGTATGTGACATGTGAGATTCCAAGAGAAGGAGGAGATAGAAGCTTGAGACAGCAAGTTTTACGTTTCCAAAGTCACTGTTGTGGAAAGTACTGCAGAAGAAAATACAAGTCTAAAGGAAAATTTTACACCAAATGTCGGTTTGGTTTTCCCCATCCAGTCATTTGTAAAGGAAGAGTAAATTCTTTTTTTTCTTCTGTGAGGCACACAATTACTCAGAAATCTCCAAAGAATAACTGCATCTTAAAAAGAACAGAAGTGTCAAAGTATATCAATGACTACAATCCAGTCATTTTAAAAATGTGGAATGCGAACATGGACATCCAGTATGTTGCGGATAACTCAATTGCTGTTGCATGTTAAGTTACATCGTACATAACAAAATCTGAAAAAACAGAGATGAAACAAATGTGGGAAGAAATTGCACAAGAGAATAATCTTAGCAAAAAATTGTACAGCTTTAGTTTGAAAATGCTTTCCCACCGAGAAATTGGATCCTATGAATGTTCAGACTGCTTGTGTTCTTCAAGTTTATATTCAAAGTCACGAGGAATCACTTGGGTAAGTTTAGGTCTTGCCTGCAAACGAAATAGAGTGTTGAAATCATTGGAAGAAATCGAACAATTAGCAGCAAATGAGCCAGGTAGTACAGACATTCTTAAAACAAATATGTTGGACACATACTATCCCAAAAGGAGTCAACAATTGGAACAGCTATGTCTGTATGAAGTACTTCAACATTTCAGCTTCAAAAGAAATGTTAAAGTGAATTTAAAAGAAGGAAAGTATGCAGTAGTTGGATGTCATGGTTGTTTAGTAAAACATGCAAAGGGTTATCTTATAAACCACAAGAAACTTAGTTGTGAAACTCCAGATAAGCGAGAATTTTACTATTTAGCACTTCTGCAGCTGTTTAAACCATGGCGTAGTGAAAGTGAATTACTTGGAGAGTTTGACTGCTACGAAGATTCTTTTAATGCTTGTAAAAATAGCATTCGATGTCCAATTTTCCCTACATATTTAAAAACGTTGAATGATGAAGTTGAACAGGAAAAGACTTTTACAGCTGAAATAGCTCATGAAAGTTCTCAAGATAGTCAAAGTAGTGGTCCATGTAGTCAAGATCCTCTTGGACAAGCAATGCTGGAAAATGAAGCAGCGATTGCTATGTATGAAGTCGAAATTGCAATGCAACAAGCACACGAGGAGAATATAACATTGGAAAAGTTAGAAGAACTAGTAAATTTTGAACAGAAAGAAATATATGTGCAAGTGAGAGAACGGATAGAACATGGTTTTTTGCATGAAAAAAAGAATGTCTGTGTTCATCTCTTAAACCTCTTCTGATGTACCTCAGTGGTCAAGCTGGGACAGGTAAAAGTTTTGACCAGTAATCTCCAAACAACTACTGGTTCACATTTATGTTTTGTGGTGACAGCTCCAACTGGATTAGCTGCACACAATGTTAAAGGAGTTACTTTGCATAGATTATTGATGTTACCAGGTATTAAAAACAGTTTACGACATTCTCTTTGGAGGAAAACATTTAATTGTATTTGGAGAACTGCTACAACTAACCCCTGTAAAAGGAGAACCAGTGTTTAAAACTCTTCTACATAAAGACACAAAGAAATCTCTGGGAAGTATTGGAAATGTGAATCTGTGGTTAAATTTTGAATATAAATTACTCACTCAGAATATGCGACAAGCAAGAGATGAAGATTATGCAAATATTCTAAAAGATGTAAGAATTGGTGTTCAAAGAAAACATGGTAAAGAAGCTTTTCAAAGTTGTCTACTAAAGAACTTGTTTACAAATGAAAACACACCAGCAGAAGTAATGTACTAGAAAATGAAAGAAAAAAAGTCTATAGTTTGTTTAATGCCTACAGTGGAAGAGTGCTATACATTTAATAGAGAGCTTATGAAATTGGAAAATCAAGAAATAGTTCACATTGAAGCTATTGATAAAATAGAGCACAAAGGAATAACAATTGTTCTTTCAGAAAAACTACAGACTGAATTGGATTCTTTGGAAAAGTCTGTATCAAAAACTGCTGGCTTAGAAAAAAATTTAGATGTATGTTCAAACTGTCTGGTAATTTTGAAGCGTAATCTGAATGTAGAAGAAGGATTAGTGAATGGAGCAATGGGGAAAGTTGTTGATTTTGTGAACTATCAAAATAGAAATGGAATTGAATTTTTTAAAGTTATATTTGATCAGATTGTAGAGGTAAGACAGATTGCACGTTCTGTCGCACGTTTTTTGCTTGTAAAAGACTTGTATGTTCGTAGAAAACAGTTTCCCTTCTCTTTAGCATATGCAATAACTATTCACAAATCACAAGGTTTAATTGTAGATAATGCTTTGGTAAATGTTGGAAAAAGAGGGAATGTTATACGTTGCATTATCTCGAGTTAGAACGTTGTCTGGTTTGTATTTAATTGATTTTGATGAGAACAAGGTTAGTGCTGATGTTAATTGTGTAACAGAATATAATCGTTTGAGAAGGCTTTATGATCCCCATTTAGGTGAATATCCTATTTATGAGAAATGTGTTGTGTGTTCAAAACGCAAATATGTTGAAGAGTTAACTATGGTTGAAAAGCAGAAAGAAAATCAACAGAAAAGAAAAGATGTAAAGAAGCAGAAAATACAAACAAGTAAGTGATGATGTTGTTGAATACCAATTAGAAAATGCTTCTGGTGTCAACTGCTATGGTAATGTCATTCTAAATGTTATATTTTATCTTGAAGATGTTTGTGGTGGAATTATGGAAGTCAGGAAAAAACTTTGGGCCTCATTTATGAAAAGTGACGCATCACTGCGTGAAAACAGTGATGCGTCACTTTTCACTACGCCCTCCCTGCGACTCCGATGATGCGTCATATTTACAGTATGACGCATCATGTCGCAAGGAGTCACAGATATGTCAGTATTTCTGACGTATCTGTAGGCGCAAAAGTGACGCATTGCTGGAGTGTGTCACAAAAGTGACGCAACTCCAGCAATGTGTCCTTTCACATGGGGCAAGCCCCATGTGAAAGGGCCTGCGTCAGTCTTACGCCTGCTGTGAGGCAGGCGCAGGATATTGACGCATTTGCACCCTAGAAGTGGCGCAGTGAAATCTCGTAGATTTCACTGTGTTACTTCTACGATGCTTACTTACGTGGGAACGCCCACCCTGCATACATTATACCTGACGCAGGTATAATGTAGCGCAGGGGTTTACAAAGTGACGCATCTACCTAGATGCGTCACTTTGTAAATATGGTGCAACAAGGTCCAGTTTTTACGCCGCTGATGCGTCACAAAAAACGACACACCAGCGGCGCAAAAGTGACGCAAGGACTCATAAATGAGCCCCTTTATGTTCTGCACTCTACACTTTATTTCAAGAAGTGAGAACTGATAGAAGTAAGATTCATTCTGCTTCTGATATTCGCCAACTGTTGGATACATGTACTGGATCTTTAACGTTCAGTGCTAATATACAGCAAGATGCACAAGAATTTCTGATGGTTATGCTTGGAGTACTAGAAGATGAAGGAATTCAGATTGAGAGTAAGGGTGGGCGACAATTTCTGTTCTGCTCTGCTCGCGGAAATTGCGAAATTTCAACAGTTTCGCGTTCCACGCGGAACGCGAAAATATCAAAGCTTCCGCGATCCTCGGCGGAACGGAAATATGCAGGGCAGGATTCATTCTGGCACGATGCTCCTGTCATTTTAAACCTCAGGAAGCACTTACAGATTTAAATAAAGCAGGGGCCCGAGTTGAAGGTCAAATTCAGTAACGCATTAATCAGCACAAAAGATTTGTGAGCATGGTGGAGGCTAGGCAGGTGTGCTTTCCCCTCATATCTACCGTCAGAAATTTGCTGTAATCTTTGATGGAGGTCTGTGCATCCATGAGTTTCTCGAGCACAATCCCCGTGTAGTTCCTGACACCAGGAGGTTCTGTCTCCTCATCTGCTGCGCTGGTCGGTCTCTGACCCTTTATAAACAAGAGGCATGTGAACTGCATAGAAGCTCTGCCGTTTGGCCCCAGCCCACACATCAGTGGTGTGCAACGTCTTCCCGCCCTTTCCCCACTAAGATGGACAGCTCACTCGAGGGACCCCGGCGCCTATCGGCGTGGTGGCAAAAGTGACAGACACACATGGTCGCTGGACAACTCTTCTGACCCTTTACGCAGCAGTAGTGTAGGAAAAGCACTATACATTTACCCACTGAGGTAGCACTTACTGATTAGCCAGTAGAAAGTACTCCAGTTGAGTATTGCACAAAACGGTGGCATCTTCTTGTAAAATATGCAGGGCAGGATTCCTTCTGGCACGATGCTCCTGTCACAAAAATTAAACCTCAACAGGAAGCACTTACAGATATAAATAAAGCAGGTGCCCGAGTTGAAGGTCAAATTCAGTAACGCATTAATCAGCACAAAAGATTTGTGAGCAAGGTGGAGGCTAAGCAGGTGTGCTTTCTCCCCATATCTACCGTCAACAATTTGCGGTAATCCTTGATGGAGGTCTGTGCATCCATGAGTTTCTCGAGCGCAATCCCCATGTAGTTCCTGACACCAGGAGGTTCTGTCTCCTCATCTGCTGTGCTGGTCGGTCTCTGACCCTTTATAAACAACAGGCATGTGAACTGCATAGAAGCCCCGCCGTTTGGCCCCAGCCCACACACCAGTGGGGTGCAAGGTCTTCCCGCCCTTTCCCCACTATGATGGACAGCTCACTCGAGGGACACCGGCGCCCATCGGCGCGGTGGCAAAAGTTCCAGACACACATGGTCGCTGGAGACAACTCTTCTGGCCCCTTACACAGCTGTAGTGTAGGAAAAGCACTATACATTTACCCACCAAGGTAGCATTTACTGATTAGCCAGTAGAAAGTACTCCAGTTGAGTAGAGTTATTGCACAAAACGGTGGCATCTTCTTGGATAAATATGCAGGGCAGGATTCCTTCTGGCACAATGCTCCTGTCACAAAAATTAAACCTCAACAGGAAGCACTTACAGATATAAATAAAGCAGGTGCCCGAGTTGAAGGTTAAATTCAGTAACGCATTAATCAGTACAAAATCTCCGCGAGCACGCAAAATTTCGCGTGTTCGCGGAGATTTCTTGCCGTTATGCGACATTTTGTGAAAGGCACTTTCGCAAATTCCACCCACCCTTAATTGAGAGTTTATATGGACTCAGTTACAAATGGGAACATAAATGTGAAGAGTGTTCTTTAACTTCAAGCACTATAGTTGACAGAGAACGATTTTTATATTTAACAATACCTGACTGCAAATCTGTACCATTTTCCAAATTAGTAAAAGAAGCTGATCATGAGATGATGTGTTCTCGTTGTAAATCAAGAATGCTATTTGCATTATGCCTACAAAGATATGGAAAATATTTATAATGCTGCAACGCTATCGATCAAATGGAAGAAAAGTTGAAACCAAAATTAAAAATGTTGTTGCTAATCAAGTATCTATTTATGGAAGAACTTTTGCAACAGTTGCTATTGTTTTCCATGCTGGAAGTACTACTACAAGTGGACATTATACAGTTTATTTAAAGTGTAATAATGGTTGGAGTCACTGTAATGATACACACTTGGAAATGAAACCGAGATTGCCTTATGAATTACCCAACTCATACTTAATTTTTCTGAAACAAAGATTTTAGATACACTATTCGGCTTTAATGGGAAGGTTTATAGATCTTTAAGGAATTCATACTGGATGCTTTCAAAGCAAATTTTTTGATACATTATCTGGAGTATTGGGAAAATGTGCAGAGAAACTACGTAAGATCTTTAAGGAATTCATACTGGATGCTTTCAAAGTGAAATTTTTGATATATTATCTGGCGTATTGGGAAAATTGTGCATAGAAACTACGTAAGATCTTTAAGGAATTCATACTTGATGCTTTCAAAGCGAAATATTTTATACATTATGTGGTGTATTGGAAAAATTGTGCAGAGAAACTACGTAAGATCTTTAAAGAATTCATACTGGATGCTTTGAAAGCAAAATTTTTGATATATTATCTGGCGTATTGGGAAAATGTGCAGAGAAACTACGTAAGATCTTGAAGGAATTCATACTGGATGCTTTCAAAGCGAAATTTTTGATACATTATCTGGTGTATTGGGTAAATTTGCAGACAATCTACGAAATAAAGGTAAGCTTTGAACATTTGAAATACTATTGGATGTGTTATTTGTCTTGATTTTGTATTATATTTGAGAGAATTAGGTTTTTTTTTTTAACAATCTAGCTGATTGTTTTTTTCCCCCTGCTGTTTATGATGATACTACACTGGCATCACTGTGAAAAGTGAAGTTAAGTAGTAGCTGATGACAGCAAAAAAAGGGAGAAAAATTGTTATCTGAATGTTAAATTGTTTTGTATTATTTAAAAACTCATTGTAATTTGTGAAATGTATTACGTTACATAGTACTTTTGCAGTTTATTTTATGTAGCTGAAAAGTTAGTAAAATAGTATTAATGACAAATGCACAATAGTAGTTCGATATTTAAAAAACCTTTGAAATTCATAGAAAAACCATAGGTTTCAGAGACGTCATACTTAGAAATTAGCATTTAAAAAACCTTCGAAATTCACTGAAAAAACCATAGGTTTTACAGACGTTATAGTTAGGAATTAGCATTTAAAAAACCTTAGAAATTCACTAAAAAAACATAGGTTTTACAGACGTTATAGTTAGGAATTAGCATTTAAAAAACCTTAGAAATTCACTGAAAAAACCATAGGTTTCAGGGACATTATAGTTAGTTGGACATTTGACTGATATAAAACCAGAGAAATTTGCCTGTTATAGTTAGTTGACTCACACGCTCGCAATGCACTGCTGATGATGTCACATATTGCATCACTCATGACATGGTCAGTGACATCACTGATGACATCACTGATGACATCTCAAATGACATCACCCATGACATCATCCATGTGACAATCTGATGCACATACTGATGCTCTAATATAAACTTTCATACACCCATTGTAAAATGCTGACTACTATTTTTGAAACCACACACAGAGGAATGCCATATAGTACATAGCACTCACTACTTCCTAGGTCTACACACACATCCAGTCACTTATACATGTAGTTACTCATCAATAGAGGACTATAATATGCACTCATACATCTATACATGCAGTCACACGCTGCCACTCATCCATAGAGTTACTCACACGCCTAGTCAGTTATGCAAAGAATGAATGACATACCCATTTAATCATGTATACAGTTAGACACTCCAACTTCGTTATTTTTAGACATACCACATCACTTATTTATAAAGATACTAACACATATTTACTGTCTTATACAATCACTGATAGAAGCAGAGACTTATTTATACACCCACTCTTGAAATAACTTAGTCTCATGTATACTCATTTATATACTCCAACACTCACATATAGTGGCTTAAAACATATGTAGTTAGTCACAGATATACCACTGAGACATTTATTCACTCACCAACACACCCATAGACACACTAACTCACCCATACAGCCCTTTCCAGATGTACTTTTTAATCCATACAGCCACTGAATCACCCACTCAGACATCTATGCACAGACTCATACACCCACCCACCCACACAGACACTCAGGGACCCATACAGATACTCAGACAACAAATCAATAACCTATATAGACACTCATGTAGGTATTCAGCAAGCCATGCAGTTGCTTACACACCAATGGAGAGACTAATACAGACTTTTACACAGTTTAGTCACTAACCCATGTATTCAGTAAGACACATTCAATCACTCACTTATGCAGTCAGTCACACACATACGAAATAATTCCTTTAGGCACTTGTAAATGCATTCATACTTCAATACACCTTGGCATATATATATATATATATATATATATATATATATATAAACATATTTACATTTTATAGAAACACACATTCACTGGATGATGTCATGAGTGATGTCATCAGTGATGTAATTTGAGATGTCATCAGTGATGTCATCAGTGATGTCACTGACCATGTCATGAGTGATGTAATATGTGACATCATCAGCAGTGCATTGCGGGTGCACGAGTTATAGTTAGCTCAACTAACTATAACAGGCAGATTTCTCTGGTTTTATATGCGTCAAATGTCCAACTTACTATAACGTCCATGAAACCTGTGGTTTTTTCAGTGAATTTCTAAGGTTTTTTAAATGCTAATTCCTAACTATAACGTCTGAAAAACCTATGGTTTTTTCAGTGAATCTATATATATATATTTATATATATATATATATATAGATATATATATTGTGAAAACTTGTTTGACACTTACTGGACATGTCATGTATTAGTCCACAGTTGCTGAGGAAATGATCATGTACTTGATATGTTACTGAACATTCAATGAACTCCTAGTTAAGTAAATAAAACATTTCGAGTAACCTCTCTTTTTGAGCACTTGGTTCAGCATTTGGTTCACAGCCAACTGCTCCTGTGTCACATTAAATAAACCTTTATTTCTTTTTATGATCATATGGGTTTTGTCTTTGATTATATTTAAGCTTCTACAAGATATGTAGGGAAGTACTGACACAACCTTCTCAACCATCTATACAAATAGTCCTTCAAACATGGGTGATGGCTACTAGTGCAGATCCTGTCTGTGCTCTCTTATTGCAAGCTTCACTTGGCATGGCAGATGTCTTTCTCAAGTGTCAAATCCCCTCAAGAACTCATGCACCCAGTCACTGACCCACTCAGACACTCATTCATCTACTTAGACATCTATGCAAACAGTCAGAGAATCACTCAGACAGTGATGCACCCACTCACACACCCAGTGAGACACTTATGCAGGTAGTCCCAGACCTACTCAGACTCACACACACCCAGTCACACTCCCATTGAGACCCTCACCCTTCAGTCACACACCCACTGAGGCACTCGTGCACTCACTCACACACTAATTTTCAAAGGTTACAGGTAGGAAATACAATTTCAAAAACCTTAGAAATGCACTGAAAAACACAAAGCTTGCAGGGACGTTATAGTTAGGAAATAGAATTTAAAAAACCTATTGCTACACTTTCACAAGTATTAAATCTGGGGAATAAATTGTGGCCAAGTCGTATAACTGTGTCAAACGAGATCCACAGGGTTAGTAAGGGTTAGTAAGGGTTAATAACACACTGTCACGCTGGTATAAACTATAAATTTGCAGCATCAGACAAACTTGTTCTAACATAAAGATGGAAGTACTATAAGTAAACAGTCAAAGAGAATAACGGGACATAGAGTGAGGTTGCCACACCAGAAATTTCCGCTGCATAAGGATACGGGCGCAGTGGAGCTTGCACATTTAAATTCATATACTAGCGATGACCAAGCCAGCCCGAGTCCGGAGCTGGGAAATACAAATTTAGAGATATCTGACAAATAACAGTCCCCTCAACCAATTAGTCGTCAACAATGCAGGAAATGGAAAACACCAAAATAGCCAGGCCTCCTTTCAACCACATATTACACATTTCCAACTCTCCATCCAAAACCATTTTTATACTATCATATTAATCAAGAAGGAAACATGATATACTCAATCAAATTTGTAGGATCAACAGATAGCAAGATTCAAGATTCAACCTTGGTGACTTGGGCAAGTGTTTTACCTGCCATAGAAGTGCTGCCAGTTGGTCATTGCCGCTGCCAAACTCGAAGGGGGAGACGCGCTGATTTGTGCTGGTCCCGTGTGGAGAGGACTGCAGCCCCCAGCTCCATTAGCAGCGCGCCAGCCACCCACGTCACCAATCTGCGCCGGGGGGTGCACAAAAGAGCTACAGGAACCCCATGCCGTGGGACGCACCCGGGCCAAGGGTGGGCCCATCTGCACCCTTCAGAGACAGAAGGAGGCCGGGCTGGGCTATACCATTGGTCTTTGTTACTGGTGATTCATTGCTGGGTCTCACTGACAAAGTACTGTGTTAACCTACTGAGCTATTGAATTGAACACTTGGTGGTCCCTGCATTATACCAGCATGAATAAGAATGAGGCAATAACAGGGCAGGGGGTTGCAGGGACCGTGGATGCCTTCCTTATGAGGGCTGAATCAGTCCTAAATTATGAGATCGAACTTACTGAAAGGAGATTATCCTTCGTCCCACAATGTTCACTTATACGAAACGCTCCCCCTATTACTTTACAATATGCCAATACCGAGGTAGTTTCTTCCCCCCTAAATAGTCTAGATACTCCAGAGTCTAACCCAGCAGCTATAATGGCACCATTGACCAGTGAAATATCGCACAGGTCTCCTGTTACAACTAGGGACAGAAGGCAAAGATAGCGCATGGCCATACTCTCGCACCGGTACCCAAGAAAAGTAAAGGGCAGGGTAGTCACAAACAAACCCAGTCTATGTTGAAACATCCAGCCCGCAACTTACATCAACCTAACAGTGAGTCCACACAGGGGATGACACCGGGGATGACACCGGTGATACTGGTGATGAAAGAGGTGGAATTAACACATCTCTGGCAAAAGAAGATCTCTAAGGTAAACTTGAATCAATGATAATGGCCTTATTAGATCCCGTAATGCAAAAACTTACCCAAATTGAGGCTAGGCTAGCTAGCCTTGATAAAATTACACTAGCCCTCACCCAAACATCACTAGATAATCCGGGGAGGAGGAGTGAAGATATTTTAACAGCTAATCATCAGGGGAGTCTTGGAATTAATACGGGTCAGCCTAATGCTAATCCTGGCATCACCCCAGGCACATTCTCCCAGCAGCCAAACCTGGGAACCTAGATAGATTAAGCGGAGAACCTCCCCTCGGCCACAGATGGTGCGATACAGGCACATGCCTTATCCATACAGGGTCCATCTAGGGATGTAGTTGGCAGGGACAATTATACCCCATCTGTGAGAGGCCAGTCCTTAATTCCTACGAGGAGACAGTCTCCTGTACATGTGGTCTCCCAGAAGCCAGCCACAAATCTACATTTACCCCCGGAAGTAACCCAGTATATAGTGGTGATGGCGAATGTCCCTAAAGTGTCACCCAACCATAATGAGCACTGGTCATCATTGGTGAATAAATCTCTCTATTTTCTCAGCGTAAGGACTGGAATTAACATCAATCTTTTATTCACAGAATTTAAGATGGCTCGATGAATAGGTTGGGTTGGCCAGTCTAGAAAGTCACTCAAAGGGGACTGTGTTTTGCTATCATTTAGGTACAGTCATAACTACATAGGGAGGGCCAAGGGCTTGTGAGACCAGATGAGATAGCCACATTACCATTAGGTTACTTCTAGCCTCCATTTGCAAATTCACAGCACACTGCCAAGCTGAAGGGGTCTTTTTATGGCAATCAGCCAAGATATGCAGTCCCGATCAGTAACCACTTTGACATCTTTAATACTCTAGAAGATGTCGACTGACTGACTTAAAGAGCAACTGTATAAGATCCAGAGACAGGCAAGTTGGGTATTATGGAAACAAGGTCTCAAGACATGAAAATAGACGTCCACCCTCGTCAGAGCAGGATAAGCCTTTATCATATATGATATGTACAGCAGAAGAAATACAGGTCATGGGGGCCACACCCTGGTATCAGACATCTCCCCTGGATTCTTCAACTTTTCAAACCCCAGTGGTAGAGGCCCACGCCATCGCTCTTATCGCCTGGGATCAGGCCCCATTACCTGAACCATCTAATCTTCGGCCTACAGCCCAGCAGCAAATATCTCACATAATTTTAATCCCCACGACCTGGAGGCAGATAGTTCTCCCTTTTCTACTGTAAGCTCTGGGTGTAGTATTGTATCATGGAATATTTCAGGTCTACGCTCCAAGATCAGTAACCCCCAAAGGTCTGACTACATATTAAAATACAACATCATCTGTTGTCAGGAAACGTGGCTGAAGGACCCAATACACATGAATGGCTATAGAACATTTAACAAACATGCTATAGGGGGTCTACATGGTAGAGCGAAAGGTGGGCTCTGTACATATGTATCTAACAAGCTAAATATTACAAAAATTCAATCCTACCTTGAGTCACCTTATTACCAAGTATTAACATTGTACTCAACTGCTTCCCATTGTATGATATTGGCTAATTTCTACAACAACATATCACCTGATAGTGTCCCTATTGTGGTCAAGAAACTGTGCAATGAATTAAGAAGTATGTGTAATGTAAATGCTAAAGATAGTATGCTCATTATTTGTGGGGATTTTAATTGTGCCTTGTGCCCTTATGAGGATGATATGATATGTGGCTTTAACGTGGAAGAAGGCATAAGCAATACCCATTTCTGCCATTCAAGCACAGGGGTACTTTTTAATGAGCTTATGTTTAATCTAGATTTAGGTTTACTAACAAATTATGCATCAGACCTGCTCCTATGCCGCAGACCTTCAATGGTAGGGGCCTCTGTTCCACAATAGATTATATACTCTTATCAAATATGCATACATCTAGATTGCTCACATTCTCAGTTGACACTAACTCATTGAGCGATCATTTTCCATTATGCATTAAGACAATACTCACTGCTAGCAGTCAGGGAAGGGATGAACAGGCGGTAGATGAGGCGTTAGCCAATCTAAAAATTGATAATGTCAACGGGTATACCCTTCGCTGGAATATGATGGATCCAGACGCGGTAAATAAACAACTAATCACCAGGTGTAGACTGGCTTATGACACTTGCTTGAGTGAATCAGCATCTTCTGAAAGTATTTCATCTTCTTTTCAAACCATAGCCGGCACGGTTTGGGATGTATTATTTAAAAAAGGGGGAAAAAAGCCCGTTCCCCAGCGGTGGATTGATTCAAATTGCTCTCGAGCATACTCTTCCCTGAAATATGAGCTGCATAATATTCCTAGGAATATCATTAAGATTAGGCAGACTAGAAAGAATCACAAACTGGCCCTTATAGACAGAAAGTATGCCCTAAGAAATGAAGCTTTAGAGCTGCTAATCTTAGCCTCACAAACGAAAGATAGCGCCGCTTTCTGGAAAGTTGTCAAAAAACCATTCTTATCTTCAGGAGGGGCCCAACTATTGAAGTAGCCATCCAATGGATTGAACATTTTTCAAGGATATATATTGGCCAATGTTCCTCTAATGGCTATGATAGTGATACTTTTGGAACTACTAATAATAGGGTCGACTTACACTTCAGCATAGATGAAGTAAATAGGGCTCTCCTTTTAAGCTCAGGAGGCAAAGCCTCGGGACCCGACAGGATACTAATGGACTTATATAAGTCCAACATCACTCTGTGGGCACCTATCATCACACAAATAATTAATGCAAGCTGTAAGACTGTTTTTCCGCCAACTTGGGTGGAATCAATCATTGTCCCCATCTTCAAAAAGGGGGAACGTCAGGACCCCACCTGCTACAGACCCATTGCCCTGCTGGACTCCATGGCCAAAGTTGTGGGGCGTATTATTTTGGAACGCCTTCAGCTTTGGGCCGAGGACAATCAAATCTTATCTGACATTCAATATGGATTCCGGGAAGGACTTGGGACTGTAAAGCAGAGCTTAAACCTAGCCATACTCATGGGGAAGCATACCAGGGCAAAAAAGGCCAACCTGTTTTTAGTTTTTGTTGACCTAATGGCTGCCTTTGATTGCGTCCTGCTTGAAAAGCTTTGGGAGATTTTTGAATCAATGGGGGTTGACATAAACATTATTCATTTTATTAGGCTTCTCTATAATGGGGCAAAGTCACGTGTGTGCTTTGGATGGGGGAGAGCGCACCACCCCTTTCCCCATCTGGAGGAGGGTTAGGCAAGGCTGTGTTCTAGCTCCCTTCCTTTTTAACCTTTATATTAATGGCATAGGGCAGGCACTCATTAAGGATGTCCAAGATTTTCCCCAAATAGACAATCGTCCAATACCAGCTCTTTTATATGCGGACGACGCTGTTATTATGTCCCGCATGCAGATTGGCCTCCAAAAAGTACTTAACAATTTTGCTACTTTTATGAAGGATCTTGATCTTAGAATTAATATCTCTAAGACTTTTGCAATCAGATGTGGACGTGGAAAGCAGAAGCATAGGGATATCTATGTAGAAGGACATCCAATAGCCACAACCAACAGCTTCTCATATTTAGGCATTTTGTTTAGTCACAATGAGACCTGGGCTCAAGCCGTTGCGGCTAAAAAGCTGGCATTGATAAGAACAACGACAGCTCTTGCCAGCTTCACAAAAAAACTGGGACGGAAGCCCCCGAGAGAACTCCTGAAAATATATAATGCAAAATGCGTCTCAACTGTTATATATGGAGCTGGGATCTGGGGTTTTACCGACACATGTTCAATTCAAACAGTGGAGAATACCTTTTTAAAATATATTCTGTCAGCACCTGCTAGTACCTCCACGTATGTTTGTCACGCTGAGCTGGGTCTTTCATAATTCTCAGACCTCATTAAACTGGAGCCAATTCTTCTTTGGCACAGGATTTGGTCAAAGGATGAGACTAAATTAAACAGGGAATTCTTACTGGATAGTTTGAGGCTGGATGGCGTGCAAGTTCGTCCAAGAGTTCACAAAAGATTTAGGCCACCCGGAATATTTTACCAACCCGAGCACAACCACTTTGATCTCCAGGAAAAGCCTAAGAAAGGATGCTATTCTTTTCCTGGATCAGCTAAGATTATCTAGGGAAATTGCAAAACCTAGCGTCCTGCAACATCAGATGTTCCTTAGTAGTTTTAGCTTGCAGCCATACCTAATTTTTTTACCCGGGGGTTTTGATAGGCTGTTATTAACAAGGCTTAGACTGGGGATCATCCATAGATTTGTTTCCTTTCCAAATGTGAATGACTGGGCAATCGAGTTACCACCTTGCCCATGTAACAACCAATCGACCCAATCCTCACTCCATCTAATTTTATTCTGCAAATTTTATATAGAACTAAGAAAGATTTGGATAGTCCCAATTTTAAAAACGTGGGGCATGAGACAATGCCGCCCAGCCCTCATCAAGCTCCAGCTCCTAGAAAATAAACACGTAGGCTGGAGGTTATCTATGTTTTTTTTAAAAGTACTCCATCTTGGAGAGAACATCGTGATCTAGGACTAGGAACTGATCACTTTTAGGCTTATCGTGTTTTTTTTTTAAATATATGTCTAGGAATGATATCTTAAGCTTGCAAAAGTTTTTTTATTGGGTGTTGTATTTAAATTTTGATGTAAATTTGTGCACTATTCTCGTATTTTTTAACTGTGCTTTTATGATTGTTATATTGCAATCGAAATAAAGCTGATTTGATTGATTGATTGACTTGGGAAGGCAGCTAGTCAGTAAGGATGGTCCTCTGCGAAAAAGACTGCCAATTGGCATGGGGCAACAAAATAACTACTCCTCCCCACTGCAGTTTTTTTTTTTTTTTTTTACTTTTTATTTAGTTTTGAAAAACATAACAATGCGAGAATATCGGCTGTGCAGACATTTAGGAACAAGTGCGGAGATACATCATTACACTCCCCCCTCATATACAAACAGCAGTTCAACATCATGGCAGCAGACCATAGAAAGACCCCCCATCCAGAGCCCACCCGTCTCATCCGCCCGTGTCCACTAAAGGGGAATGACGCGGTCAGGACACACCAACCATGTGCAGCGGGCACCCCCATCTTCGGCTCAGCTCCCCCAATGTGGCCCGCCCCGAGAGCGCACATCCCCCCAATACCCAACAGGGAGGACTACCAGAGCTACCCCACTCCCGTAGGCACTATTCCGGAACTGGCTCGCGGTGGGGAAGAGCTCGGGAGGTTAGCGATATAGGTCTTGTAGGGGCCCCAGATATCTTTGGGACGCGCCACTGCAGGGAGGAGACTGGCGTAGATCTCGCTATTTGTGCTGCAATAAGCCATAGACGTGAGCCATGTCCCGGCCGTGGGGGCCGTTCTACCGCCCCAATGTTTTGCCACCTCATGCTTGGCGAGTAGCAGGCCCAGGGAGGCTAGCCTGCGGACGTTCTTGGGGAAGTTCACTGTGTAGCCCAATAACGCAACCTCCGGAGTGGGAACCAGCGTGAGCTCCAACATAACGCCAAGGATCTCATGTATCTGCGTCCAGTATGATTGCAGTCTGGGGCACGTCCAGGACAGATGTGCAAAGTCAGCGTGTGGTGCAGCGCATTTCCAACATGTGTGCGGGCGCGCAGGGTCAATGGCGTGGAGCCTAGCTGGGGTCATGTAGCAGCGGCGAAGAAATTTATAATGGAGGAGCTTATGTCGACTATTGAGCGATATCGCGTTAGTGACTTTGCAACAAGCGGTCCATTGGTCATCTGTGATCGGCCTACCCAAATCTGCCTCCCAGGCCGCTCTCAATCGGCCATCCTCACATGGAACCAGCGCCGCGCATGCCTTATAAAGCTTAGAAACCATATGGGCACCCGAGTCCTTGTCAATGAGGAGAGTTAGAGGCTCGAAGGATGCTGGCTCGAGAGGGAATCCCGCAATGTCTGAACGAGCCGCACAATAAAGCCGGCGCAGGACAAATTTGTCCATGAACGTGGCCTCACTGAAGCGCTCCTCCTCCGAGACCGAAAATATGTGGCCCCCAGGGTAGAGGTCTCCGATCTTAGTGAGGTGAAACTTGGTCAAAGTACGCTGAACCAGCGCCTCCCCCGTGCCAGACAGCAATCCGGGGTTGGGAAGTGGAAGAGAAGAGGAGTAGAGGAGAGGCTGGGCTAGATAGTGAGTAAGACGATGCCACGCCCAGCTTGTGGTGGACACCGTTTGAATATCAACTGGGTCCCGGGGAACCCCCTTTGGCAACACAGCCGCTAAACGGCCCGGGAGAACGAAATCCGCCTCGGGACGCAGGAACGGAATACGAGCGTCAGGGTGGTACCAGGCATAGGCGTGCGCACATTGCGCAACCAGATAGTACAAATACAGATCCGGTACCCCGAGGCCGCCCCTATCAGGAGGGAGCGTGAGGGTCTTCCAACCGATCCGGGGGTGCTTCCCGCCCCATACCAGCCTGATCAGCTGGGATCGCAGCGTGGAGAAGAAGGCCCGGGTGACAGGGACAGGGATATTATTGAAGAGGTATAAAAATCTAGGGAGAACTATCATTTTTATGATTGCAATTCTGGCCGACATGGACAGTGGGAGCCTCAACCATCCCTCCACCTGTGTCTCCAGCCTGTCCAAAGCGCGGCCATAGTTGAGGCGGATAAGTTCGTCCGTGTTAAGATGGATCTGTATGCCCAGGTACCGAACCGAGTCAGAGCACCACTCCAACGGGTACTCGCACTGCCATGGGGAGGTGCTGCTGGTTAATGGGAAGATTACGGACTTATGCCAGTTGATGCCCAGCCCGGAGTGTGCGCCGAAACGAAGGATCTCCCGTATCAGGGGGGCTAGGTTGATCTGCGGTTCTCTTACATACAGTATGGTGTCATCTGCGTAGAGGGACGCAAGCAAGGGACCCGTCCGGAACCGGAGACCCCTGTGGAGATGGCGCTCCTGGAAATGTCGGATCAAGGGGTCCATGGCCAAAATGAACAGTAGCGGTGAGAGTGGACAGCCCTGCCGCGTACCACGCGTTAAAGAGAAGGGACAGGACAGCGTGCCATTGATACGCAATCGGGCCGTGGGGCGGCTATACAAAAGCCGCGTGGTAGCAAGGAAGTTCTCCGGCATGCCCATACGTTGCATGACGGAGAGAAAGAAAGGCCATTCTAGAGTGTCGAAGGCCTTCTCGGTATCCAGGAGGACCGCCGCCGCAGGCGTGGCAGGGTTAATTCTATGGAGGACCGTGAAAAGCGTTTGCAGATTTAAAGACGTAGAGCGACGCGGGACAAAGCCCGATTGGACGGGCGAAATGATAAATTCCATCAATTGAGAGAGCCTGTTGGCCACTATCTTTGCCAGGATCTTGTAGTCAAAGTTTAAAAGGGAGAGGGGCCGATAGGAACTACACAACGTCGGGTCCTTGTTTGGTTTTGGAAGTAGGACTATTACCGCCTCGCTGAGGGTAGCCGGAAGGGAGCCGCGCTCCAGAGCCTCCGCATACACTTCTATCAGTTGTGGCGCCAGCTGATCAGAGAAAGCCTTATAAAAATCCCCGGAGAAGCCATCGAGGCCGGGGGCTGTGGACCCGCGAAGCACCTTAATCGCCCCGCGCACCTCCGCCACAGTTATAGGCTCCGCCATGAACTCCTGCATGCCCTTATCGAGGAACACAAGTGCGATTTCCGACAAGTAGGCCGCACGAGAGGCTGGGGATTCCCCCAGCTTGGTCTTGTATAGTTCGGAGAAGTAGGTCAGGAATTCATCTCTGATCTCCGTGGGAGTTGTGCGGAGCGAGCCATCCACGCCCCTCACCTCAACTATCAAGGACTTACCATACGGAGGCCTCAAAGCCTGAGCCAGTGTGCGTCCCGGCCTGTCTCCCTCACCATATCTACGCGCCGTCTGGTACTTCCCAAGATACAGAATCTCCCTGTCCGCAGCCTCCCAGAAGTCAGTCAGGAGGCGAAGCCGCCTAGCGGACACGTCCCCAGCCTGCCCACGCTGCGCCTCAGCATCAATCGACTCTAGCTGTGCCTCCAGTTGCTTAATGGTTGCGCGCAGCGCCTTCAGGACCCCAGAGTGCTTGGCTATGCAAATCCCCCTGATGTAGGCCTTAAACCCCTCCCAGAGCGCGGCCTGAGAGTCTACAGATCCTGCATTAATCGTGAAGTAGTCCTCTATCGCCTCGGAAATCTCGTGGACAAATAGGTCATCCAGCAGTGCTCTCCCAGGGAATCGCCACTGTCGCTCAAAACCCTCGGGGCGCGGGACATCCAAGCGGAGCGACACAGGGGAGTGGTCTGAGTACGTTCTAGGGAGAGTAAGGAGCCCACCAAACCATGGGGACAGGCCCGGGGACAGCAGCCAATAGTCAATTCTGGTCCAAGTGTTGTGTTGCCCCGAGAAATGTGTGTAGTCAGTGGTGTTTGGGTTGCGCCTGCGCCAAATATCTACTAGGGAGAACTGGTGACAAAGGTCCAAAAGAGCGCGCCGCGCCCTGGGCTTGGAAGGAGCAGCCCCAGATGTGCTATCCAAATCAGCATCTAGCAATAAGTTAAAGTCGCCGCCAAGAATGAGGCCCGCTGGTTCAAGCGTCGCAAGCTGGGCAGTCAGCGCATGAAAAAATTCCGGGGAATCAGTGTTAGGGGCATACACACATACCAGGATGACCGCATGACCCATCAACACCCCTCGTACTATGCAGAAGCGACCCTCCGGATCCCCCCGGAACAGCTAGCAATGAAACGGGACTCTCTTGTGAATCAGCACCGCGGTGCCTCAGGCGTAATTGCTAAAATTGGAGAAGTATCTATGGGCGCCCCAGGAAGCTGCAAAGCGAGCGGGAACAGAGGTGTGTAAATGCGTTTCTTGCAGGAAGGCAATGTCGACCCTGTGTCGATTCAGATAGTGTAGTACCTGCTTGCATTTTCGTTGATTGTTCAGGCCTCTGACGTTCCAAGACATGAGTGAAAGGCCAATGGGGGCTTCATGTCTCCCCACTGCAGTTTACGCAGCACCATTTACCCTAATGAAATTGATCCCAAACTCAAGTGCCCCAGAAAATGTCAAGCAAACATTTTCGATTCTGAAAAATCCTATGGGGAAAACATCTATAACACCATCTATAATTTGAAATACTATGGCAGCATCAGATCAAAATGGGAGGATGAAGGTAAATTTAGGTTGAATAACTGCTGCCTTGCATGGCAATAATGCTTCATGACACCATCAGAATGACATAATAAAATATTTCAAACAGCTACTAAATTAGAATTTGGCAGTTAAAATAAAAAAAGTTCAGATGCCCAAAGGGAGGGTTGGCTACCGCTAGAACTTCAGAGTCTCATACAGCACAAACAGA
Source organism: Triturus cristatus (assembly GCF_964204655.1). NCBI lineage: Eukaryota > Metazoa > Chordata > Amphibia > Caudata > Salamandridae > Triturus > Triturus cristatus. Next base: position 451,980,972 of record NC_140584.1, read on the forward strand.
GCTCAATGTAGTCCACTGCAGCTAAACTACCCAGTTATACCGATATCAAACGTATTCAACAGCAAATGAAAGAAACAATTGGGCTGTACCACTTGCGTATAAAAACTTCATTTCCTTTCAGTGCCCCAAATAATACCTGAAGGATTTAAATGGGGTGATACAGCTAAAACAGATCGACATTGAATTCTTACATAATTACAGTGGGTGAAGGAATGAGTGGTGGGGCAATCGCCCAATTGGATTATATTTGGCTTATACCCATCAGAGGGATATTTGTCAAATTGAGTCTATACCCACTCTTGAAGGGTGCATGAAGATCCCTCGTGTACAGCTTGAGCAAGAGCAGTCTTAGCACTAAAGAACAGGCACTAGCTTTCCAGGTCGCTTGCCTAGCCCCACACCCTGTTTCTTTTTGTAACTTCTGACACCAGAGACTGCATTATAGCACAGGTGTGGCAGTGTTGATGAACAACAAGACCGTTTTTTAAAAGTCCCATGATGTCTCCCCAGCCTTACATCACGGTGTCAGTTGTTGTGGTCACAGTTCTCGCTGGAGTAATAGTGCTAGGGGTGGGCGGAATTTGCGTAGTCGCGCTACGCAAAGCTCCGGGAAATGGTAAAAAATCTCCGCGAGCATGCAAAAGTTCCGCAAACATGCGGAATTGCTTGTTCCGCCCATTCGCAATGCTTTTTTCTTGTTCACGAATGCTGTTTGCATGCTCAGGGGGAAAAGTTTCTCGCAAACACGCATTATGAAAGCGCGAACAAGCAAAAACTTCTGCGAAGCCGCGGATCGCAGAATTTTTGGAAAATCCGCGTTCGCCGCGGAATGCGAAATTACCCAAATTCCCCAAATTCCGCGAGCAGAATGGAATTTACTACCCAGGCCTGATAGTGACCCAGAAGTGCTGAGCATTCCAAGATGGTTCACACTGTAATAGACACAGGGAGCTGTCTTGTTCCGTGTACCATCTTCTCCCACTAAGTGCATTGCAGGACTAGAAAAAATCATGCTTGCTCTCCAGTCTAGCACTGTCAAATCATATCAACACTTTGCTGTAAAATCAGAATAGAATATACTATCACATGCAAAAAAAAATATTCAAGAATTTGATTACATGCCTGTCCTCCAAGAGTCACAACTGATTTAATTCTAAGAGAAGTAAGATAACTGGTTGGTTCCATTGGTGGGAATTTAGTATGGAATGGAATGTATTACTTGTGAATAAGGTATGCACACTTGTTTTGTATATATCAGATAAATATAATTATTATATTGACTGTATGGAAATCAAACTTAAAATAAAAAAAAAACTAAGGTTACAGGGGCATTATAATTAGGGAATAGCATTAAACAGCCATATACATTAACTGAAAAAAAAGGTTGCAGGGACGTTATAGTTAGGTTCAGAATTTACACACATAAAACCATGGAAACTCAGCCGTTTTAGTTATCTCATGAAACTTTAACTTGTGCCCTAGGTAACTATAACTCACGCCCTCACCATGCACTGCTAAATATCCCACATATTACATCAGTCATGACATCTTCTATGACATCATTGATAATATCACTGCAACATTTGCAATAAAATTATTGATGAGAAAACTGTGCATGGCAGGGGCACGAGTTAAAGTTAGCTCCGTAAACTGGCGAGTTTCATTTGTGTTTTTGGTTGTCAAATGTTAGTTTTTATATTATTAAAACACCTAACTATAATATCAATTTAACTTTTGTTTTTTTCAGTGAAGATATGTATTGATATGATCCAGTTAAACCTCATCTTTGGTTTATAACACTCTTGTGCACCTCAGCTGTTTTGAGATAAGCAAGGTATGGCAACAAGGAATGTTTCCTTATGTAAAGGGTTCTACATTTCTTTAGCGTAATCTTTACAATATTTGTGACAAAAGAAAACTGTGCATTGGCAGCATTTTCTTTTCCGATGGTACCTCAAATGTGCTGAAAACTGAAGTGCTGACATAAGCATTGCTTGTGTTCCAGACAAACTCTTTCAACCTGCAGATAATATGATGAAAGACATCTAATTAAAAATGATATATCACAGAAAATTCAGTGCGCAGCTGGCCACCTCATTGGATCCTTTGGAGGTGATAAATGAAAAGAGTCTGATCTGTGAGCAGATCAGCAGGTGACGACAGGCTTTAGCCAGACATACCTGAAACCATTTGCAAGTAAATAGAAGCCAGTGTCTAAATTACGTCAGTGTTCGTAGTCTCTGGGAGTTTGATGTCAACCTCTCAGCAGCAGAAGTTTACTATACTGAGGTAAGCGTACCATGTGAAACCTTGAATGTGGAAGGTACAATCATGGTGGCCATTTCTCTCCACCAATGCTTTCAGCGTTATATTGAAAGTTTTTGTGATTAACTATATTTTAAAGTTTGTATCTTCTTGAGCATATAAGTGTGCCACGTCCATGAGTGACTAGCTCAACCAGCCCAGATGTATCCTTTGCATCCTAAGATATGTAGGTCTGTTCATCATTGCACTACATCAAATGTAGAATGAAGACTAGAAGCCACATAAAGCAAAGAAGAGGCTTGTAACACCTGTATGCATGTGAGCTGACTTGAGCTGCCCTTATAGCAGGACATGTATGCAGCACATGAAACATGGTTTGCATTTCTATTTAACAAAGGTCACTAAGAAGAGCATTTAACAGATTATTGCTTTGGAAGAAGCAACTTGCCTGAAGCTGTTATCAGTTAATCAATAAAAGCATAAATAAATACCCTAATTAAATAAGCACATATATTTTAAAGCTGTAAAATGTGGAAATACATTATCTTTTTCACACTGAGTGAAACAACCTGGCCCAGGTCTGTGCACAACTTTTGCATTTGCTACAATGTTAACAAATGTTTTCCAGATTATAACACTGTTATCTATGTCTGTGACATTTGTATAGTGCAATTATAGTCAAGAAGCAACAGAGAGCTGTTTAGGGTCTACGGTAAAGATGCAGTCAACATCTGTTAAGAGGTGTATCTGGTTGGTGGCATGATGTATTGCTCTTTAAAGAGGTGACTATTCAGCTGTTTCCTAAGCTGAAGCTGGGTTGAGGCTGTCTGGTTTGATACAGGGGTATTGTTTTGGAACCTCAGTGTATAGAGGGAGAAGGCCTTTTGCCTTGTTTTCATGTTTTGCACTTGTTCATCCCCATCTGAAAATGCCCTGGCTGTGGCTGTGAAGAGAGCCACCTGGGGATATCAAGCTTGTTGAAGGAGGCAGGGATGCCACTCATGATGACTTTGCAGATGATGCGGGCTGGCAAGAACTGTCTTTGGGTGATATTGTCATAATTCTTCATGCCTAATGTGCAGTTTTGCAGCACGTGGGATTACCTTAAGAGACGCTACTGTAAATTAAAATTCCAAGATGGTTTCCAAGATACCCAGTGCATATTATATGGTGTGTGGCATGATCTTTGAGCCAGAAAGATGTTGAAGCAAATGAAACAGTTGCTTTCTTTCTATTTGGGCACTACTCAAGTCTCTGTAAAACTAAGCATGGGATTTAGTGAGATAAATCTGAATTCTGATACATTTATCTTTTTGTTTGAAAGATTATAAATCACAGGTCAGACCTAGGAAAACAGCATCAGAGTGTTGCACAAATTTATAGATGGTGTTCTCTAAAAAACATTAGCATCCAGAGATTTCTACGCCCAAATTTACATTATTAACTATAAAGCTACTGGAATGTCATAATATTAGGCAAAAAGGGTTCAATGGCATGTGCGATGAACCATAGTTACAAAACCCCTATGAACCACCTCAACAGCCTTTAATAGTTCTGATACTAACTATAAGTATGCACTTCTGAAATAGCCTTTACAACACAGATGTAACATGCAATGCATATACCATGCATCCTTTATCACGCAATGCCTTTACCAAGAATTGCCCATGACATACAGGTCTTTACCATCTTTACCATGCATATGTCTTTGCCACGCATGCCTTTACAATGAAATGTTAAGCATTCAGGTAAGTGCATAAGTGTGAATATATATATATACATATATATATATTCACTGAAAAAAACATAGGTTTCAGGGACATTATAGTTAGCTGGACATTTCACTCTTACAAAACCATAGAAAATCCACCATTATAGTTAGTTCAGCTCACTATAACTCGCACCCCCGCAATGCACTACTGATGACATCACATATTACATCATTCATGACATGGTCAGTGACATCACTGATGACATCACTGATGACATCTCAATTGACATCACTCATGACATCATCCAGTGACTGTGTTTCTATAAAGTTTAAATATGTTTTGTATATATGCCAAGGTGTATTGAAGAATGAGTGGGTGTATAATTGTCTGGATGGATGATTTAGTAGGTGCGTGACTGACTGTGTAAGTGAGTGATTAAATGTGTCTTACTGAATGCCTAGGTAAGTGACTGACACAGACATTCACACAGTTTAGTTTGCCAGTTGGTGTGTAAGCAGTTGCCTGAATATCTGTATGGGTGCCTGAGTGTCTGTGTGGGTAGGTGGGGGTGTGATTCTGTGCATAGATGTGTGAGTGGATGAATCACTGGGTGTATGGTCTCAAGGGTGCATCTGTGAAGGGCTTTATGGGTGGGTGAGTGTGTGTATGGGTGTGTTGGTGAGTGAATGGATGCCTCAGTGGTATATGTGTGAGTAACTGCATATGTGAAAGGCAGTATATGTGAGTGTTGAAGTGTATAAATGACTATATTTGAGAGTGAGTGATTGTGAGAGTGGTTGTATGGATCAGTGTGTGCTTGTATTAGTTATTGTTAAAGAGTGTAAGTATGTGTTAGTATATGTTTGAATAAGTGAGGTGGTGTGTGTATAACTGTATAGGTGAGTAAACAGGAGTGGGATTGATTCTTTGCATGACTGACTAGGTGTGTGAGTAACTCTATGGATGAGTGGCGGTGTATGAGTGTCTGTGTAGATATGTGAGTGCATATGATAATGCCATATTGATGGTTGACTGTATGTATGAGTGACTGTATGGGTGAATGAGTGGATGTGTGTGTAGACCTAGAAATTAGTGAGTGGGTATGTACTAACTGGTATTGGTGTGTCTATGGTTTCAAAAATGCTTGTCTGTATTTTAGAGTGGGTGTATCAAAGGTTATATTAGGGTATGAGGAGGTGCATCAGATTATCACATGGATGATGTCATCAGTGATGTCCTTTGAGATGTCATCAGTGATGTCATCAGTGATGTCACTGACCATGTCATGAATGATGTAACATGTGACGTATCATCAGTGCATTGCGGGGGCGCGAGTTCTAACTAGCTGACCTAACTATAACGGTGGAACTTCTATGGTTTTGTAAGAGTGAAATGTCCAGCTAACTATAAAGTCCCTGCAACATATGGTTTTTTCAGTGAACTTCAAATGTTTTTTAAATGCTAATTTATAACTATAATCTCCCTGAAACCTCTGTTTTTTTCTGTGAATTTCAAAGGTTTTTCAAATGATAATTTCTAACTATAACGTCCCTGAAACCTATGTTTTTTTCAGTGAATTTCAAAGGTTTTTTAAATCGTAATTTCTAACTATAACGTCTGTAAAACCTATGGTTTTTTCAGTGAATTTCAAAGGTTTTTTAAATATCGAACTACATAAAAGAAAATAAACTGTTAAACTGTTGTAATATATTTCACAAATTACATTGTTACTTTTCAAATAATACAACATAATTTAACATCCAGAAAGCATATTTTTCTCCCTTTTTTGCCGTTATCAGATTCTACTTAACTTCACTATTCACAGTGATGTCAGTGTAGTATCATCATAAACAGCAGGGAAAAAAAACAATCAACTAGATTGTTAAAAAAAAACAAATGGCTAATTCTTGCAAGTACAATACAAGTGAAATGTCCAGCTAACTATAACGTCCCTGAAACCTATGGTTTTTTCAGTGAATTTCAAAGATTTTTTAAATGCTAATTTCTAACTATAACGTCCTTGAACCTATGGTTTTTTCAGTGAATTTCAAAGATTTTTTAAATGCTAATTTCTAACTATAACGTCCTTGAACCTATGGTTTTTTCAGTGAATTTCAAAGGTTTTTTAAATGCTAATTTCTAACTATAACGGCCCTGAAACCTATGGTTTTTTCAGTGAATTTCAAATTTTTTTTAAATCGTATTTTCCAAATATAACGTCTGTAAAACCTATGGTTTTTTCAGTGAATTTCAAAGGATTTTTAAATATCAAACTACTATTCTGCTATTTGTCATTACTACTATTTTTTGTAACTTTTCCACTACATAAAAGAAAAGAAACTGTAAAACTGTTATGTAATGTAATATATTTCACAAATTACAGTGTTACTTTTCAAATAATACAACATAATTTAGCAACCAGGAAACATATTTTTCTCCCTTTTTTTGCTGTTATCAGATTCTACTTAACTTCACTATTCACAGTGATGTCGGTGTAGTATCATCATAAACAGCAGGGGAAAAAAACGATAAACTAGATTGTTAAAAAAAAACAAATGGCAAATTCTTGCAAGTACAATAGGAAATCAATACAAATAACACATCCAATACTATATTTTTAAATCGTACCTTTACTCTGTAGTTTCTGTTCACATTTTCCCACTAGGCCGAAAAATGTATCTAACATTTTTGTTTCAGAAATATCAAGTATAAGTTTGGTAATTCAGAAGGCAATCTCGGTTTTATTTCCAAGTGTGTATCGTTGCAGTGACTCCAACCATTATTACATTTTAAATATACAGTATAATGTCCACATGTGGTAGTAGCTCCAGCATGGAAAACAATAGCCACTGTTGCATAAGTTCTTCCAGAAATAGATACTTGACTAGCAACAACATTTTTAATTTTCGTTTCCACTTTTCTTCCATTTGGTCTACAGCGTTGTTGCATTAAAATTAGATTTTTTCCATATGTTTGTAGCCATAATGTAGATAACATTTCTGATTGACAACAAGAACATTTTGTATCATGATTTGCTTCTTTTACTAATTTCGTAAACGGTACAGATTTGCAGTTAGGTATTGTTAAATATAGAAATCGTTCTCTGTCAACTATAGTGCTTGAAGTTAATGAACACTGTTCACATTTATGATCCCATTTGTAACCGAGTCCAAATAAACTCTGAATCTGGATTCCATCATCTTCTTATACTCCAAGCACAGCCATTAGAAATTCTTGTGCATCTTGTTGTATATTGGCACTGAACGTTAAAGATCCAGTACATGTATCCAAGAGTTGGCAAATACCAGAAGAAGTATGGATCTTACTTCTGTCAGTTCTCAATTGTTGAAATAAAGTATAAAGTGCAGGACATATTCTTTTTTCCTGACTTTCCATAATTTCACCATAAAGAACTTCTAGATAAAATACAACGTTTAGAATAACATTACCATAGCAGTTGACACCAGAAGCATTTTCTAAATGGTATCCCGCAACATCATAACTTGTTTGTATTTTCTGTTTCTTTACATCTTTTCTTTTCTCTTGAGTTTTTTCTGCTTTTCAACCACACTTGATTCATCAACTTGTTTGCGTTTTGAACACACAACACATTTTTCATGAATTGGATATTCACCTAAAGTTGGTGCATAAAGCCCTATTAAACGATTATATTCTCGTACACAATTTACATCAGCACTAACCTTGTTTTCATCGAAATCAATTAAATGCAAACCAGATAATGTTCTAACTCAAGATAATGCAACATATGCCATGCCCTCTTTAGCACAGTTCTTCCAACATTTACTAAAGCATTATCTACACTTAAACCTTGAGATTTATGAATGGTTATTGCATACACTAAACAGAAAGGAAACTGTTTTCTACGAACATACAAGTCTTTTACCAGCAAAAAACGTACAGTACAACGCTCAATCTGTTTTACCTCTGTAATCTGATCAAATTTAATTTTCAAGAATTGAATTGCATTTTTGTTTTGATATTTTACAAATTCAACAACTTTCCCCATTGCTCCATTCACTAAACCTTCTTCTACATTCAAATTACGCCTCAAAATTACCCTACAGTTTATACATACATCTAAAAAAAATTCTAAGCCAACAGTTTTTGATATAGACTTTTTCAAAGAACCCAATTTAGTGTGTAGTTTCTTTGAAAGAAGAATTGTTATTCCTTGATGCTCGATTTTATCAATAGTTTCAATGTGAACTATTACTTGATTTTCCAATTTCAGAATCTCTTGATTAAATGTATAACACTCTTCCACTGTAGGCATTAAGCAAACTATAGACTTTTTTTCTGCAATTTTCTTGTACATTACTGCTGCTTGTGTGTTCAGTTGTAAACAAGTTCTTTAGTAGACAACTTTGTAAAGCTTGTTTACCATGTTTGCTTAGAATACCAATTCTTACATCTTTCTGAATATTTCCATAATCTTCATCAATTGCTTGTCGCATATTCTGAGTGAGTTCTTTATATTCAAAATGTAACCAGAGATTCACATTTCCATTACTTCCCAAAGATGTCCTAGTGTCTTCATGAAGAAGAGTTTTAAAAACTGGTTCTCCTTTTACAGGAGTTAGTTGTCGCAGATCTCCAAATACAATTAAATGTTTTCCTCCAAAGAGAACGTCGTAATCTATTTTTAATACCTGTTACATTCTTAAATGTACAAAAGCAAGCATTAAGTTTGAGACCATGCTCACCTCATCAATAATTAAAAGTTTCATTTTCTTCAGCACTCTTAACACTTCATAAGAAGCTTCTCCAGGCAACTTCTGATATTCTAATTTATTATCATGCTCAACTGGTAACATTAGTAATCTATGCACAGTAATTCCTTTAACATTGTGCGCAGCTAATCCAGTTGGAGCTGTTACCACACAAGATAAATGTGAACCAGTAGCTTTTTGAAGATAACTGGTCAAAACTTTAATTAAAAAACTTTTACCCGTTCCAGCTTGACCACTGATGTACATCAGAATAGGTTTAAATGATGAACATACACATTCTTTTTTTCATGCAACAAACCATGTTCTATCTGTACTCTCACTTGTACATATATTTCTTTCTGTTCAATATTTACTTGTTCTTCTAACTTTTCCAATGTAATATTCTCCTCTTGTGCTTGTTGGATTGCAATTTTGACTTCATGCATAGCAATCACTGCTTCATTTTCCACTATTGGTTGTCCAAGTGGATCTCGACTGCATGGATCAGAACTTTGACTATCTTGAGAACTTTCATTAGCTATTTCAGCTGTAATAGTCTTTTCCTGTTCAACTTAATCATTCAACATTTTTAAATATGTAGGGAGAAATGTAGATTTTCCACAGCCTGCTGAACAGAAAGTCTGGATCTGATTAAGGACAAGGAGGCTAAGATTATGAAATTTCCTTTTATTGCCAGCTCACAGCAGCAACAATTAACAAGAATTTAGAACTTTGAGAACATTCTAAACATCTATAAGGTCCAGCTATAGGCAGCCATCTTCCTTCTTTTATTTTGCGCTGCGAACGAGATAAACTTTAATCCAAACAAATTCCTGAAGAATAAGTCCAGGAGAAGAAAGCCTATGGGTCCAAACTTCGTTACTCTGAAAGAAAGTAAAGAATATGTTACTCCACCTAGGTGGGTATCAGTGGTGGGATAATCTTAGCCTCCGTGTCCTTAATAAAATCCAGATACTCTTTTCAGCAGGCTGTGGAAAATCTACATTTTATGGCACGACACGGAGGACAATATTATGCAAGTTCAAAGTGCATTTACTACATTATCAATTACATTAGCCATTGTTTTAAATGAAAAGCTTTTAAACATGCTCTCATTAGACCAGGCAGCTGCTCTTAGAATGTCCTGCAAACCCCCTCCCTAGATGAAAGCTTTGGCGGCCGAGGCACCTCTAAGTGAATGTGCTCCAAAAATAGAGGTGTCCACACCCCCATCAATCATGATATCTTTTACCCATCTAGCCAGGGTAGAGGGGGAAACATCTTTGTGAGGTTTTTTATAAGATATTAATAGTTGTGCAATGCCATTTCTCAAATTAAGTGTTCTCCTTTCATATTCTTTCAAGCATTGCACTACAGACAGTTTTGGGTTTCCAGAAAAAGAAGGATAGAAGACAGTAGAAGAAAGGGTCTTGGTTCTTCTTTAAATATAGAAACATACTCCCTCAGGCTGGTAAGCTTTACTGGTGACATCTAAAGCTCTAACGTCAAATGTACATCTAAATGAAATCAGACATAGGAGGGTTGTGAGTTTGTAAGAAAAATTTTTAAGCGACAAATATTGATTACCACCCCAGTTCTCTAGAATTTGAAGGATCAGTTTAACATCCCAAAGAGAGGTGTATTTAGGTATGGTGGATGATGCTTCTCATAATCTTCCTTGTCAAAGTGCTTTGACCGATGGGCAATCCATCTATCAGACAATGACCGGCAGAAATGGCTGATCTACAAATGTTTATTGTCCTATATGACAAACCTGACTCAAATAATTCTGTTAAGTGATTTTTTACGTGAACTACATCAGCTGAAATAAGATTGATATCCCATTGAACACACCAACAAATCCATGTATTCCATGCCAGTCTATACGCTTTTCTCATGTCAGGTGCCCATGAGTCTGAAAGCATTTGACGAAAGGCCAGGGATTTCCCAATGTCTCCGGAAATCTTCCATGCCGTCAGTGTGAGGGAGCCTTCTTCTATCAGAGGATGGATTTCTCCTCGAGGGCCTAGGACTGGGGTCTCGAAATGGGGTAATAGTAAGGGGAAATCTATTGACATTTCCAGAATGACAGGGAACCACGCCTGGGATCTCCAAAGTGGGGTTACCACTACTACTGTTTCCTTGAATCTGCATGTTTGTAGAAGGAACCTGGGAAGCATAACAAATGGAGGGAAGGCATACGGCCTTAAACCTCTCCAGTCTTGAAGGAAGGCATCCACCCCGGCTGCTTGAGGGTCTGGCTTCCAGCTGAAAAACTGTGTCAGTTGAGTATTTAATCTGTACGCAAAGAGGTCTATGCTGAAAGGACCCCATATGTGTTGGATGTGTAGGAATAGCTCCCTGTTCAGTCTCCAGTTGCTGGAGTCTCTGAAATTCCTGGAGAACCAATCTTCTACTCCATTGCTCAGACCAGGAATGTGTTGAGCTACAACTGAAATTCCTTTGCTCAAACAATAACCCCAAAAGTCCTTTGCTAGGTCCGCTAAATCGTTGGAATGTCGTCCTTCCATCTTGCTCACATATTGGACAGCTGAAATGTTGTCCATACGAAGCATTACACAACATTTCATCTGATCTTGAGTGAAACTGCGGACTGCAAATGAGCCCTCTAGGAGTTCTAAGCAGTTGACGTGCATGTTCCTCTCTTGGTCTGACCAACGTCCCCGGTGGAATAATTTCTGCATCTCGCTCCCCAACCCTCTAGGCTTGCATCTGAATCTATCACTAATTCGGTTTCCTCCCCGAAGATTGCCCTCCCGTTCCACGCTTGAGCGTTCTTGAGCCACCATTCTAATTCCTCCCTTGAGTCCTGATCTAGGGATAAAGTTTGAGAGTAAGATTGGTTTATGCGAAGGTATCTCTTTTTTAGTCTTTGGAGGGCTTGATAGTAGAGTGGGCCCGGGAATATGGCTTGGATGGTTGAGGATAGGAGACCCAGGATTCTTGCTAAACACTTTACAATAATAACTTTTTCTGATAAAAGCTTTTTTATTCCTTTGCATAATTTTTTTAGCTTTTCTTTGGGTAAGCGTAGTTCTGTGTGCAGTGTGTCTACGATGAAGCCCAGGAACTGAGTATCTTGTGCCGGAGTTAGACATGACTTTTTTAGCTTTATTACAAATCCTAGATTCTCTGAGATCTCTATTGCCCATTGAGTGTGTAGGGATACAATGGCCTTGGATTGACCCATTATTAAGATGTTGTCTATGTAAATAATTAGCCTTACTCCTTTTGTCCTGAGCCAGGCCGCTACCGGACGGAGTACCTTTGTGAAGCACCAAGGTGCTGTGGATAGGTCAAACGGAAGACTGGAGAATTCCCAGACTTTGTTTAGCCATGTGAAGCGAAGGTATTTTTGAAGTGGAGGCCAGATGGGAAAAGTAAGGTAGGCGTCCTTGAGGTCAAGTCTTGTTAACCAGTCCCCTATCCTTAGGATGTCTCTTAATAGGTATATTCCCGCCATTTTGAAATGACGATAGACCACCCATTCATTTAAGTCTTTGAGATTTATGACCGTTCTCATTTATTTGTTGTTTTTCTCCACTAGGAATATGTTGCTGATAAAGCCAACCCCTCGATCGGTTGCCTTTCTGATGGCACCTTTGGCCAATAGGTCTTGTACCTCTTTTGTTACTAATTTTGAGTGTTCTTGTGAAAAATTGATTTCTATTTGGGGTTTTGTCTTGAAAGGGGATGTCTGTGAATTCTGTTCGGTATCCCCTTACTGTTTGTAGCACCCAAGGGTCCTGAGCCACAAGGTTCCAATTTCCACAGAATTGGGCTAGTCTCCCTCCCACCTTTATAGGCGAATCTGAAAGTTCTTTCATATGACCTACCTGATGAAAGATTTCTTTGTCTCCTATCGCCTCTGGAGTTCCGGAAGCGGCCTCTCTGCCTTTGAGGATAGGTGTTGGATTATGAGCCGTTGGATGGTTGGAAGGACCTATTGCCTCGTGGGATATAGGGTCTTGAAGAAGATATACCTCGGCCGGGGAACCGACCCCTTGTTCGACCGACCCTTGCAAAAACTCTATCGTTGAACACCTTTCTTATTTCTTTTTGGGACTTCTGTATGGAGCTAAAGATCCCACATATTTTGCCATCTCCTTTATGAATTAATTGCCAAAAAGTTGGCCCTGGGAAGAAGGTTATCCTTCTTTAGTTACTAGTTCAATTAATTTGGGGTCCAGTTTTAAGAGGATGCTCTTCCATCTTTCATTTGAAAGAGCCGTATTAGCATTGCCAAGGAGGCAAACAGCTCTCTGAGCCCACTCTCGTAATTCTTTTGGGTCAACCTGGTTATCGTTCAGGTAAGCCATCTCGGCCATCTCGAAGATTTTGGTGAGGGGAGCAGTAATGTTAAGCAGTCTGTCCTGGCAGGACTTCAAGACTCTATCTAGGGCTCTTCGAGGGTCTTTGCCTCCCTTGTTGATGAATGAAACGACCTTTGGGTTGAGTTTGGGTGTTTTGGTTATTTTTTCAGGAAGTGATGGCCGAGGGCATTCGGACCTTAAATGAGATCTTACGTCCTTAGGGATCTCTCTTCTCAACCAGAAGGTGATGTATTTAGCCACATGTAGAGAAGCGGTCCATTCGGGTGACAGGGGATGTTTTATCAGGAGGGGGTCAAACATATTGTCCCCAAGTGGGTCAAGGATCCCCATCTTAGACCCAGAGGCCAATGATGCCTCATCAGATGTCTCTTTTTTAGTCGAGGGCATGTTTTCGTAATCAGAGTCGAACTCTGAGGAGCAGGACAAATCTAGTTCTGGTTCATAAGTCTGTTCCTCATCAGACTCGCTGTGTATAGAGACAACCGGGCCGTCATGCCCATCCACAGTGTCGAACACACTGAGTCCTGCACTGGCGGCATCCGGTAGACCCTCAATGACCCCTTTACTTTTCTTGGATTTTTTATGAGAGTGGTCACCCAATGACCTTCTTTTTCTGGGGTTTATCAGACCAGGAGGAGCATTCAGGTTGGTCACCTACCTAGTTATTTGAAAGGGTTTCTAATTTTTTATTGATGGTGTCATCCAACAACCCCATCAATTTTCCTAAAGCCCTATTGCCTAATTCCTCCAGTTTGCACTAAACTAGGGAGTCTAACTGTTGTTCAGACATTTTTTTTTTTGGAATAGTTATAGTAATTTGGTAATTAGGTGCCCAAAAGCCTATTTATGAGGTTAATAATTCGGTAATTAGGTATCTAAAAGCCTAAACGAACTTCAAACGAACAACGTAGTGAGTGCTTGCTATCTGTAGGAAGGGTCTTTCCTCTAATAATTAAATCGAGGCTTCACTTCCTTGTTCTGTGATGGAGGAGGGCAGGAGGTCCCGGTGGGGTCGCGTTATGATTTCGGACCTCACCGGGAGATATAAGGGGTGAGAAGCGTTGACGAGTGAAAAGCGTGGAGAGGCGGCTTAGATGAGGTAAAGTTTTATTTTAAATAATATCATGAGGCCCAGGTATGCGTCAGCGGGTTAGAGCCGGTCGCCTTATCGGGAGAGAAGAGGGCGCGATGGGCCGCATCAAGCATTGAGGCAATGAACATAGCCCGCGGGGCCGCGCTAGTATAAGCGAGGCCCTGGCGCATCTTTTGAATTTGGCCCGGTTTGCGGTGACGGCTCAGAGTAAAGAAGATTAATAAATCTTTGAGAGAAGAAATAAGTCTCTGGTAGGGGAAGATGTAATAAACGCGCTAAAGTGAAACCCTGGCAGTGGGGAAGAATGTTACAAGGGGAGTAAAACGACAAGTAAAAAACTTTCAGGGCTAAAGGTTAGCATCATGCAGGCATTAGAAATAATAATGTTCAAAGATTTACATACAAGTATACAGTATCGAAACAGCATACATATATATATATATATATGTAAAGTTCCACAAGTTGCCTTTAGTAGAGAGCACTCACGGCAAGCAAAATTACCAGGAACAACCTCCGTGAATTTCAAATAACAGCATGTCATAGCCTGACGCGTTTCAGATTAACATCTTTCTTCAGAGGCAGCATGCAGAGCAAAGTTCTTTCCGTAATGACTCCAACTAAATAGCCCATTCAATCACATTCAGCCCAGGTGGGCCTCTCAGTGAAAAGCATCTCGGGAGTTGGAGTCCCAATTATTACCCATGTGGGTCGGAAAATAATGTACAAGCTCCAAATTAAACAGCATGATTTCTTTTTACTCAAATAAGTACATTCACCAAAAAGTTATTCCACATGAAAGCCCACTTGTCGTTCCAAAGTGGCGCATTACAATCTGCGCGCCACAGGATTTGCTCCAAGGCGCATATTGCATAGCACTCGCTAGTGCCTGTGCTATCTCGCGCTCTCCGATGAATCTGTCAATGCGCACAATGTATTGCATATTATATTTCACGCCCCGGTTCATCTTATATCACACTTTTTGGTGCATAGTTTATACCATATACTATATCTAGTTTTCATTTTCAATCGTTCTCTCAGGACTATGTTCTATATAACACTGCGTCCACCTACCCTTTTCACGGGCATTACATTTTGCGATGGGGGGTGGAGGGTCAGGGGGTGTTTCTGCCAAGTGAGCCCGGAGTCACAGTCACAAACGTCCTCTTCTTCCTTAATAAAAGTGAGATTATGCTGCATACTTGTTCATATTTTAAGTAGTTCGCACAGACACACATTTTAAAAACAATAAAGTTCCTAATACCCACCTTCTCTGAACAGTTAGCTTGCTGCCCCATCCACCTCCTCCCTATCCTCTGTTGTCTGAATCCATGGACTAGCCTCCTACCTCCTGCCATGCATGGTCTGATGTACTGCCACTGCCCTCCATTTAGCATGATGTACCAGTCCACTCCTCCTGCCCTCCATTGCCCAATTCTATGGCCCATCATTCACCTCCTGCTTAGCCTCTGTGCTTAGCTTGCTGCCCCTATTCTCCTTCCCCCTGCCCTCCGATGTCTTTGTGCATGCCCCTGCTCCATCCTTTTCTCCCACCATGTTCCATGGACCTGCCACTCCTATCTACTCTGAGTGTTCTGTTGAGCTGCCACTCCCCTCCCACCTGCCTAGCATTGTCAGATTACTGTAAACTGTCCTGCCACCTCCACCCTGCCTGTCCACATGCCATGCCCCTATCTTCTTCCTCCTGTACTCCATGGTCCATTTTAGTGCCACACCCTTCTGCCCTCCCTGGTCTGTTGTGCTCCAATTGCTCCTCCTGCCTGCCCCGCGCGGTCTGTTGTGAGGACCCTTCCCCTGAACTCTCTTGTCTGTGCCCAGGTCCTGACCCTCCCTTCTATCCTCCATGGTCCTTTGTGCATGCCCCTGCACCCTCCTTCTTGCCCATCATAGCCATTGTGCTGCCGCTAACCCTCCCGCTTGCCATGCATGGTCTTCTGTGCTGCCATGGCCCCTCCCACCTTCCCTGTGTGGTCAGCTAGCTGCCCCTGACCCCCTCCCACCTTCCCTCCATGGTCTGTGTGTATGCCATCATAGTCTCACTGTTGCTCTCCATGGTGTGTCTTGTTTCTAGTGCCCATCCTGCCTGACCTCCATGGTCATCTTGCTGCTCCTGCCCTGCACCCTTACCCCCAGCTCTCTGTTTCCATGTGCAGATCCCTATTCCCTCCCTCCTGGCTTGTCTGTTCCATTGTAATGCCCCTGATCCGTCCCTCCTGCCCTTTATGGTCTGTTATGCTGCAGCTTTCTCTCCTGTCTGTCCATTATGGTCAGCTAGCTACCATTGCCTCTTTCCCCTCTGTTCTCTGTTGTCCATGTGCATGGTTCTGTCCCCTCCCGATTGCTTTCTATGGATTGTTGTGCTGCACTCCCATCCCGCATGCACTGTGTGGTGTATTGTGCTGCTGCAAACCCTGATGCCTGCCCTGTAGGGTCAGTTTGGTGCACCTCTCCATGTCCCTCCTGTCCTCTGTTATCCGAGTCCATGTCCCTACCCCAATTCCTCCTGCCTACCACGATCCAATGTACCATACTTGCGAACATTTTGAACTTGGTAAGAGGGAGATTTTGAAAGAAAACTGGGGCATTGATTTTCCCCTTTGAGTTACATTGAAAAAGAGGAGATTGTAGATAGGAGTCAGATCAAATAAAGTCCATTTGAGCTTAAAAACATTGGACGTTTCCTGGCTGAAACGGGTCTGTTGGCATGTATGGTTGTACTACCACTGCCTCTTCCTTCTGCCCACAATGGTCTATTATATTGCCACAGCCTCTCTTGCCAGCCCTGTATTGTTGGTTTGTTGCCCCTGCCCCCCTTTCCACTGCCCTCCTTCCTGCCTGCCCAGTATGGTCAAATTGTTGCATCTGCACTCTCCTACCTGCCTTCAATTTTCAGAGTCTGTGCCCCTGGCCTCTGCCTCTCAACAGTATCCCAATGAACAACTAGATTGCTAACTTTGAACGCCTGATGTCATCTTGATGTAATCAAAACTGTAATACCTAGAGTATTTCCTTTAGAAATTACATATCTGAGAGGGTCTTATTTGCATCTAAATTATGGTTAGTGCTCTAAAAAACTAAAATGAGGATATATTTTCTGAGTTTTCAAATAGCGACAAAGAACTTTTTTTTTTTTTTTAAACTGTTTTTATTCGTCAACAGACACAGATAATGCCGGCCCCTGTAACCCAGAAGTATCGGCCCAAGCAGTACACTAATCACACCATTGACAATTTTATCATAATAGGATATATGGAATGCATTTCAGATGAAAACAAAACCCCCAAACTCTCCCCCCCCCAACCTCCCAACTCCCGCCCCCGACCGCACCATACTATATTTATCCATCAATAATGCGTATAAGCGTAGGTCCGACAGGTCTATTCCCCGTCCATGCGTGCACCCCCTCACCCGGGGGCGACTAGGCGAGTCCCTCCTCCTGCTCCTCTGGGACTGGCTCCAGGGGAAGACCCCTATAGTTTGCCGACCTTTTCCATATCTTATAGTGTTTGCGAGGGCACCCTCTAGCTGCAAAGATAAGGAGCTCCAGACCCATATTAAAGTCCAAGCCCCTCTCCCACACATTCAGCGAGGCGGCAGTCGGCGCTTTCCATGCCCGGGCGATATCCCTCTTGGCCAGTGTGAGACCCAGTAACAGTAGGTGCCGCTTGTATATGTTGCAACCAATATCCTCCATAATGTGCAGGAGTGTCAGCTTGGGGTCCGCGGTGAGATCCCACCCCAATACCTCGGATAGACAAGCCAATACCCCTCTCCAAAACCGAGACAAGGACCCACAAAGCCACACAGTGTGAAAGAAGGAACCCTCTTCCCGTCTACAGCGGAGGCACTCCGGAGAGTCAATTAAGCCCGCCCACCACAGCCTCCACCGGGTAAAGTAGGCCCTATGGAAGTACTTAAATTGTATAAGACGGAGTCACATGGCTATGTCTGCTCCCCGGGGCGAGGCCAGTGCATCTGTCCAATCCATCTCATCGAGGGGCCCAACATCGTCCTCCCATTTCCCTTTGAGCTGTTGGAGCGAAGGGGCACTATGGATAACCAGTGATCGATATATCTTGGAGATGTTCTTGTCATGAAGGTCTCCCATGAACAGCTTCGCTTCCACTGGGCTAAAGTCAGCTATGGAGTCCAAGCCCACCAGACTGGGGGAGAAGGCATGACGAAATTGTAGGTATCGATAGAACTGCGTCTGCGGCATGTCAAACTCCTGCTGGAGATCCTGGAAGGACTTCAGCACACACGCACGCATGACGTCGCCTATAGTGGAGATGCCAATCCGATCCCACCCCGCAAACCCTGACAAGGCCACCAACTGTGGCAGCCGTCCATTGTGCCACAGAGGGTTCTCGCGCGTGAGTGCGCCCCACCACCCAATACGTTGCAACGCCTGACGCCAAATTTGGAAGACTACTTGCGTCGCCGGTGGCAACCACGCCCGATGGACGGCCGAATAAAGCAAGGTGTGAAGTGTGTGTGGGGCCATGAGCCGCCGTTCCACCGCATACACCGGGTCCCCCCCTCCCATACCACCACTCGTTCAGCACCAGCAGGTGGGTGGCCTGATAATACGAGAGCAAATCCGACGTAGCCAGACCCCCAGTATATGTTGAGAGGAAACATGTTCGTAAGGCAACCCGCACTACCCCTCCCTCCCACAAAAAACTGACCCAAGGTCGAGTTCACCCTACGGAACCATTCCGGCGGGATTGTATAGGGGTGATTCTGCAGTTGATATAGCAGGCGGGGAAGAGCCACCATTTTAAAAATCGCAGACCGGCCAAAGATAGTGAGTGGCATGCGAGTCCACAATTTGATGTCCCGACAAACCTGCTCCCACACGGGCACCACGTTTCGCCCCCAGGAAATCACCGGAGTAGGTGACAAGAATACCCCCAGATACTGAAACCCCCCCTCCGCCATCCGCACCGATGACGCCCACTCTTGCACCGGAGTCGGGCCCCCAAGTACCCACAGCGTGGACTTCCGGGGGTTCATAAAAAGACCCGACGTCTCACCGAATATCTGCATGATCCGAAGCAACCGGGCCCCCGTACGATCGAGATTCGTCAAAAAGAAGAGGACATCATCTGCGTACAGTGCTATCCGATCGGCCAGGCCAGTTTCCCACTCAAATCCGGATATCTGCGCGTCCATTCGCACCCATGCCGCCAGCGGCTCCATGCCCAAGGCGAACAAATACGGGGACAGGGGGCACCCCTGGCGCGTTCCACGCTGTACGGGGAATGGCCGCGAGGATGCCCCCGCCACCCTGACCGAGGTCGTAATCTCCGTATAAAGGAGCCGCACGTAGGACAGGAACCGCGGCCCGAAGTTTAAGTGCTGCAGCAGCAGAAACAAATAGCGCCAACAAAGGGAGTCAAACGCCCTTTCCAAGTCTGCTAACAATAGAGCTGCCGGGACCTCTAACCGCCGCACTTCAGCAATCGCCACATTAGCTCGCCTGATATTATGCCGCGTGGCACGAGAGGGCATAAACCCCACCTGATCCGGGTGGACCAGTGAGGCGATATATGGCAGGAGGCGATTGGCCAAGGCCTTCGCCAGTATTTTAGCCTCCACGTTGAGGAGGGAGATCGGACGGTACGAGGCGTGCTCCTCTGGGGGTCTACCTGGTTTATGAAACACTACAATCTCAGCATGTCTCCAATCCCGGGGTAACAACCCACCCTCTCGAGCCTCCTCCACCACTGCTGCAAAGTGTGGACCTAATGGTAAAAAGTACTTCTTAAAAAACTCACTCGGGAACCCATTCGAGCCCGGGGCCTTGCCCGGGTTCAGGCCACCCAGAGCCTCCCCCAATTCCTCCACTGTTAGTGGACGATCCAATGCCGTCCGTGCCGTGTCGGTTAAAGCCGTCACCGGGTGATCAATCAGGAAGCGCTCTACTACCGTCGCCGTTAGGCACTCACGGGGGCTATAGAGATCCTCGTAGTATGTCGCAAAGCTATTGGCCAGCGCCCCCGGGTCCACTATGGGCGCCCCCCCTGAATCCGTTATCCCCGTGAGGTCCTGAACATGATATTTCCCCTGGCACAATCTATGCAGCATCGCTCCCGACTTATTCCCCCACTGGTACACCCGACTCCTTGTGGCCAGCCACACCTGGCGCGCCTCGTTGAGCAGCAGGGAGCCATACTTCTGCTGCGCATAGAGTAACTGTCGACAATGCGCTCCCCCCACCTCCCGGGCCCTACGCTCCAGTACCCGGACCTCAGCCTCCGCGTAAACCAACCCCGCCCTATGCTCACGGCGGGCCGCCACACAAAAGGAGATATCCGCACCACGGAGTGTCGGCTTCAGTGCCTCCCACAACGTCTCCGCCCCGGATACAGAACCCACATTCCGCGACAGATACTGATCTAGCGCCGCAGTCATATGCCCTCCATAGTCATGTTGTTGCAAGTGCCACACTGACAGTCGCCAGCGAAACGACCCCCCCGCAACCCCCATCCGCAAGACCGCAGACACCGGGGAGTGATCCGATAGCCCGCGTGGTAGGATCTCTGCCGCGTCCAACCGGGACACCGCGGCCCCGATAGGAATATATAGTCCAGTCGGGAGAAGGAACCGTGCACCGCCGACAAATATGGGTAAGCCCTAGCAGCTCCATGACACCGTCTCCAGGCATCCACCCACGCCAGGCCACCCACCAGCACGTGGAGTTTCGTCCGTCCCCCTTCCCCTCTGTCCCGGCCCCCCGACAGTCGGTCCCTATGGAGATCCATCACATCATTCCAGTCCCCCCGATGATCCCCGGGACTTCTGGGATTTCTGTCCAGCGCGCCATGAGCTGTTCCGCAAAGGACCAGGACAAGGGGGGGGCGTACACACTACCGAACACCACCTGCTCCGTTCCAATCCGACCCAAGACAAAGACATACCTCCCATACTTATCCGCCCACGTCTGGGAATGCGCAAAAGAGACCCGCCTATGTATCAAGATACCCACACCCCTGGAACCCTGGACAAACCCTGCATGGAACACCTGCGTGTATCCGTAGCGTTGTAGGCATAGCACCTTCGTTCCCAATAAGTGCGTCTCCTGCAGGAGCACCACGTCCGCCGATGCCCTCTTCACGTACTGAAGGATCGTCCCTCTCTTGATCTTATTGAGGGCACCCCGAACATTCCAACTCAGCACTTTGAGTGCAGCTAGTCGCCCATTAGGCCCCGGGACCGCTGTCGCCATAGTGATCATAACCAGACCATAGGGGCCACTCAGGGACTCCTGTATCTACCCCCACCCACGCCCAATAGTGATCTAAGGTGCGGTCAACCCCTAACTCAAAACCCCAACTCTCCCCCAATCCACCCACCCCTGCTCCCCCCATCCCATACCTCACAAACATGGAAGTACGTGTCGCGGTGAGAAACTTCCCCAGGCCCAAACAGTGAGCCTCAGTAGTGCTCAACCAAGGGATCCCCAACGTACCCCCGCCACCAAATCCCAAAGACCCCGCCCACAACTGGCTACGACGGTAGTCGCCCCCAAACTCTGTCCCCCAGACCAAGCTAGCCCCTCATGTCCAGGAGAGTAAAGCAGCAGGCGGAATGTCCATAATGCGGAAACCAAGAAAATTCGCACCCAAGGAACGTCCAGGCCCTTAAGGTCCACTCGGCGGATGTCCTGCCTCTGGGCCGGCCCCACGCCGGGCTCCCCCCCGACTTGTGCCGACGGCGGGATCTGGAGTGCCGCTGCTTCTTAGCGATAGTTCCTGTCCCCTCAGCTTGGTATGAGTCCGAGTCTCTACCAGGAGGTGTATGGGGGCGCAATTTTACTGTCTCGTCTGTCCATTTAAATACCTCCTCTGGTGATTCGAAGAACAGTGTTCGGGACTCATAGACAACCCGCAGGCGTGCTGGGTAGAGAAGGGCATAGGATAAAGGAAGTTCTCGTAACCTGGCCTTAGCCACCAAGAAAGACTGCCGCTGCTGCTGGACCATGTGGGTATAGTCTGGGAATATAAGTATACGGGAGTTTTCGAACTGCAGAGGCTTCCGCTCCCTGGCGGAGAATGACGTCCCTGTCGTGGTAATACAAGAGTTTAGCGATAATTGGCCGGGGACAGGCCCCCACCGGCGGCCTCTGGACCAGGGCCCGGTGCGCCCGCTTCACCACGAAGCAGCGGGACAGCGATTCAGCCGGTAGCCACCCCTCCAGCCATTGGGAGAGGAAGCACTCCATGTTGTTCTCTTCGTATCCCACAAAGCGCAGGTTATTCCTGCTGGCCCGTCCTTCTGCATCCTCCACCCTGCCCGCCAGGCCCCACTGGGTCGACTCCAGGGCCGCGGCCTGCATCCTCAGCATCGCAACCTCGTCCTCCATGCTCGACACCATGGTTTCGGCCTCCGTGATGCGGGTCACCGCGTTTCGCAGGTCTTGACGCAGCAACATTACGTCCGAACCTACTGCCCCAATCTTGGCATCCAACATATCCCGGGACTGCGTTATGGCTGCAAGGAGGGCGGCGTTGTATGGCACTGCCCCCGGGGGGTCTCCAGTCACCGATCCCACTGGGCCCGCAAATTTATCCATAGGCCCCTGCTTCGCCGCCCCTCCTCAGGGTTTGTCTCTGGTCATCGTTGTAGGCTGACGCTCTCAATCCACCACTGTACGGGATCCCCCAGACTGACCGTAGATCCTCACTCTTTCCTACAGGATAGCGCCACCGTCTCCTGTACTCCACCCCGGTCGTCCAGGGGAAACCACGAGGCTGGGGCCCAGCTGGTCCTCCGACACCTCACCCGCGCCGGCCCAGGCCCAGTCTCTGCCAGATGTTGGGGGCGGAGGGGGCCCCCGGTGCCACTCCCCAGACTATGGCTCGGGGTGGATACGATGTCCACTGCACCCCAGCCGGCCAGGTCGACCGTGCCCCGTCACCACAAGGATCCAACAAGCCGCAGCCCCGTTCCAGTCGGACCCGGCGGCTGACCAGCAGCCCTCGCCGCCTTCCACCAGGCAGCTCACCCCCCCCGCGACCCGAGCCAGCCGCCGAACCCCAGGGACCACCAGCCCATCCGGGGGGGGGAAAGAAGAGAGGGGAGGACTAGTTTCGGCCCACCGGGGACCCAGGCGCCACCTCACCTCAGGGCCGAGGCCCGCAGTGCACCCCGCTGGCTCGCAGGCCCCTCCAAGACGAGACGCCCCTGACCGTCTCCGCCGGATCTCGCCCGCTGGGACTCAGACTCCGCTCCACCGTCAGCTCCACAGGATTGCCGTGTGACCTCAAGCGTCGCCGGGCACCACACCGCAGCAGCCGCTCTCGTGCAGGGGCGGCCCGGCCTCCCCGCTCACGCGAGGCCGGTGCTCCCAGCGCCGCTCCAGGCCGCAAATGTCTCTCGGCCGTCCCCGGGCTCACAGGGGACCTAGACCTTCCGGAGCCCTGCAATCGCCGCCGCTGCTCCTCCGCTATCGCTACCTGCTGGTGGGTCCCCTCTGCACCGGGGACAAGGATAATTATACGGATATTCGTTACGGGCGGGCGGAAGCCGGCTTAAGATGCGGCTGCCATCTTGGCTCACCAAGCCACGCCCCCTTCGACAAAGAACTTTTAAATTATTTGTAATCTTTATGTTTTTTTATCCAGTTGACCACTTGATTAAATGTTGCACCTAGGGGAGAGAATGTGGTGTTACTTCCAGAGCTGCAGACTTTGCAACTGGGGAACCAGGTTGGAGTTTCTGCTTCAGCTCAACATTCTGTGATTCTGGTCAAATCACTTAATCTCCCCATGTCTACAACCAAAATGAATTTGATCTTGTGTGATGTAACCAATGCTCATGTAAAGCACTTCAATACCTGACAAGTCTGCACTATATAAAACTGCAAATACACAAAAAATAAGTGTTTTGCACACTTCTGTCATTGGGCTACATGTGGGCTACATTTGGGTGATATTTGTGCTGCATGTGGGCTCTTTTGTCTCTGGTGACCATCTTGGGAGATTTATTTGTTATGAAGTTTCCTAATTTCCTCATTTACTCTCAGTAGGAAATGCTTTCAGTTTTTTACTTTGATTCCATCAAGAAGGTATTCAGATATGTCACACATTTGCCATAAATTCTGAATGTTAGCACTCTAGTTGCTCATTAGATCACTGTAGTAAAACTACTGCTCACCAGGGAAGTCTGCTGCTGGTATTCAAAGTGCATGTTTCAGTCTGCATGTCAGAATTTTTTTATGAAATAGAAGAGGGTTTGAGAAGTCACACAAAATGTGCCCTAATTTTTCTTTCTGCAGCACTAATCATACTTTCTGTGGCAAAATGAACCCCCTCATTTTGTTCCTTTGTAAATTAAATGTTTTAAGTGTTACCACTTTATTCCAATCAAGATGGCTTCAAGTGTGCCATACTTTTGTCATAAGTAAGACTGTTAGCGCTCTAGGTGTTCGTTAGAACACTCTGGGACATTCTGTCATTGGGCAATACTTGGGCTACATCTGGGTGATATTTGGGCTACATTTGGGCTCTTTTGTCTCTGGTGGCCATCTTGGGAGATTTATTTGCTATGAAGTTTCCTAATTTCCTCATTTACTGCAGTCTCCTCAGTGGGAATACTTTCAGTTTTTTATCTTGGTTCCATCAAGAAGGCATTCAGATGTGTTACACATTTGCCATAAATTCTGAATGTTAGCACTCTAGTTGCTCATTAGATCACTGTAGTAAAACTACTGCTCACCAGGGAAGTCTGCTGCTGGTATTCAAAGTGCATGTTTCAGTCTGCATGTCAGAATTTTTTTATGAAATAGAAGAGGATTTGAGAAGTCACACAAAATGTGCCCTAATTTTTCTTTCTGCAGCACTAATCATACTTTCTATGGCAAAATGAACCCCCTCATGTTGTTCCTTTTTAAATTAAATGTTTTAAGAGTTACCACTTTATTCCAACCAAGATGCCTTCAGGTGTGCCATATGTTTGTCATAATTAGGACTGTTAGCGCTCTAGTTGTTCTTTATAACACTCTGGGAAGCTGCAGTAGAACACAAAGGAATCAACTGACTGTCTCTGCCCTTGTTGGATGTACATGTTTTACTGAGAATGTCAGACTTCATTCTCACATGACTGAGAAAGATAATGTGAATTTACAGAAAACATGCTCTCAGTTTAGCTTATAGATCACCTTCCAAACCTCTGTGGGAAAAGCATGAGAAAATAGTTTTCTCTCAAACATGATTCATGATATCACAGCAGAAGGCTTTTTCACATGGTAAAATCACCTTAGAACACACCACAATTCCTAAAATGAGTATGGTACCATCAACAAATGATTTATAATGTAACTAAAGTCTTAAAACCTTCTATTAACTGCAATGCTTTTTAATGAGGTGCTATCATGTATATTGGTCCCAAGATGGCTGCCAACACTTCTTGGATGATGTGCTGACAGCCAATCAGATCTCACGATGAGATGTGTGGTTAGGCTCCGCCCATATATATATGGGATTTTACTTTTGATTTTCTCAGGAACAACTGAACGGATTTACACCATTTAAGCAAAAGGCACGAGTCTGAACTGAGGACTACCTCTTTGCCAAATTTGATGTAATTCCGTTCAGCACTTCGGGCTGTAGCTGCGTCAATAGGTCCTATGGGAAAATGCATGGGGAAAATGCGTTTTGGGACCCCCCTTTATTCTCGGCCCCCGCTTGACGAATCACTGTGAAATTTTCAGGATAGGAGCGGATCTGAGCTCACCAAAAGTTTGGAAAATTTCGCGAAGATTCATCAATCGACGCCAACGTTATTCCAAATAGAATGTTGCGGATTTCCTATAGAAAATAGGTCCTAACTATAACTACCTACTGGCGACTGCCAGTAGGTAATATATGTATATATATATATATATATATATATATATATATATATATATATATATATATATATATATAAAACTCCAAACTTTTATCGTACAAAAGTAAACACGGACTCCCAGGAGATTTGCAGTTCTTAAAGCTTGTTTAATAGACTGCACACAACACAACGCGTTTCAGCTTTCGCCTTGTTCACGCTAAAGAAAATTTTGTTTCAATAAAGTTAAATACAATTCAATGTGCGCAAAATAAACAACAGACTCATTTCAAGCATATAGTGTTACAGGGAAACGGTAACGTGTCGGCCATCTTAACCTAGTACAAAAATTCATTCAGAAAGGCTTATAATGTAAGGTAACATTACAAAAGGTTTAAATGAAAAATAGCAAAAATGTCAATTGTCACAACAAAATGATGTATTCAGTAAATGTACAGCGTAAGTCGCACCCCCCACGCTACAAATAGCAAAAAAATGTTAAGCATATGCATACTATGTACAAAATTATAGCCCTAGTGGGCATGTCTTAGATGTTAAACCATCGCAATCATGAATACATCATATACAGAATTATTGGCCTAATTGGCAGATCTTTGTTGCTATCTGAGCTAGGGCCATCAGTGTGCAAACTTCTACTGAACATAGAGCCCCAGTGGGAAAATTAGAAAAGTACAGTACTGTAAACAATTCAATTAACAGTGATTCGAATTTCAGGTTCATCAAAGGCCTCAGGATGATAATGATACCAATCCCTGAAAGATATAATAAAACAAAACAAAAGCAAATTTTAGTATAACATGATTCTAGCCACAGTAGAGGCAATATAAATATTACAGTTTAGTTATGCAAATGTACAGTTAACTCTTCACTCGAGTTCAATCCTTTCGGAAACATCATGTCAAAGTCCACAATAAATCTGGACTCCAATTGTCTCAGATGGAGTAATTTGTTTCCTCCACGTACAGTATCCATAACAGCTGTCAGGTGCGTTTACAGTCTTCAACTAACACGGGAGCAGAATGATGCTAATTTCCCAATGCCCCCATCGGAACGTTCCCGCGAAAATATGTATAACTCTCAACGGGTAAGTGCCAATGGGGGAAAGGGGAATTGGACAGAGAGGAGACAGCCCTGGATATCTTCGTCGTTGTAGAGAAACGATTCTGCAACAATTAACATTTGTTCACTACTCAATTCTATAAGTCTTAACTTACTGTATCTGAGGTAATAAATTAGCTTGTCTTACCAGGAGGTATTCAGGGCCAAACCTCTCTTCTATTTCTCAGTTGCTTGAGTGTGTAACAACTGACTTGCTCTGGCTCTTGCTAACCCTTTCTTCTTCTTCTTTTCTTACAGGAGTGAAGGTGGTGTCGGGTCTTGAAAATAGAATTTTAAAAGGTAAGTATCGTGAATCTTATCTGTCATGTATAACTACACTGTTGCTATGTAACTGTTAACTTACTTCATCTTCTAGCCGTGAGCATATTGTACTTTTATCGTTGAACTTCAGCATTCAGGAGGAGATAACTGTAAGCTAGGCGTAAATGGACTTCCTAGTTTTGTAACCCAATTCTCTGTAATGTCTGAGGTACTGTTCCCTACTTAGATACTATGGTAGACTACTCGGAAGCTCCTAGGCTGAATGCACTAACGGTCTTTTGACCCAAAAGGAATTAAACAAGGACAGTGCGAAGTTGGGTTCGCGTTGTTCTGGTTTAATCTATGAATTCTCTGAGAGAGTCTTATTCCTCCTGCGGAATAAACTTGTCAGCGGACTTCGAACTACTCATTGTCCTTCTTAACTAGAGTTCGGACTTCCCTACTTTCTGTCAGGAAGAAATTCTTCATATCTTTCTAATTACAAATCAAGATACACTAACCTGCGTATGTATGGTGACCGTCGAAGGTTAACACGACGAAAATCCTCGACGCGACCTACTCTAACTTCCACGACGGTGAGGTAAGTGTTGCCTCGATAATTTCTCTGGTGAAGTGCGCTCGAGAACGTTGACAGGCGCGCCTCACCTGCTGCGTTAGAATTCAATAAAGACTAGAACGCTGACCCATGAATGCGTCAGCGGCCATATTGGAAATCCAGCGGCGCCAACAAATACGCCAACTGAGAGCCCCATGAATTCCCTCACTCGGTTTAACCGAGAAGATGGTATTAACAGTGGTGGGTTCCGAATTACGCGGAGGAATCCTCCCGTGAACCCTGACAGTACCCCCTCTCAACGGGGTTTCCTCCAAGCGAGGTTTATTAGGATACTTGGCATGAAAGGCCTGGATCAAACGTGGCGCGTGGACATCCGAGCTTTTCTCCCAGGATCGCTCTTCAGGTCCAAAACCTTTCCAATCAATGAGATAAAAAAGGTGATTGCGACTCCATTTTGAGTCCAAAATTCTCTTTGCTTCATATTCAGGGTCTCCATCAACAATAATGGGAGCAGGAGCAGATTTTTGACGTAAGGTTGGTTGCACCTTTTTTAGTAGGGAAACATGAAAAACCGGGTGAATTTTAGTAGTAGCTGGTAATGTCAAGCGATAGGTGACAGAATTTATGATTTTTTCAATAGGGAAAGGACC
The DNA here is from genome assembly GCF_964204655.1 of Triturus cristatus. NCBI lineage: Eukaryota > Metazoa > Chordata > Amphibia > Caudata > Salamandridae > Triturus > Triturus cristatus. Next base: position 452,009,584 of record NC_140584.1, read on the forward strand.
CATAAAGCGTGGTTGGAATTTACGGGTGCCCTTAAGGCGTAAATTCTTTGTAGACAACCAAACGTGGTCTCCTACATTAAGGATGGGCGTAGGTCGTCTTTTCCGATCAGCACCACGTTTATAAGACGCTTTAGCAGCAGCCAAATTTCGTGTAGCCGATCGGTGGATGTTAACTAGGCGTTGGGCAAAATCCTGAACTACAGGGACTTCGATGTTAGGCAAATGAATATGTGAATTAGGATGCCTGCCAGAAGTTATGAAAAAGGGGGAGTACCCAGTGGAAACGTTTTGAGCATTATTGTGAGCAAATTCAGCAGACCACAAGTAATCAGGCCAATCTGCTTCCTCATCAAGCAAATAAAGCCGCAGATATTGTTCTAACTCTTGGTTTGTGCGTTCAGTTTGTCCATCCGTTTCTGGATGGAAACTAGTGGAATAGCGGTGGTCGATACCTAAACCTTTTATGTAAGCTTTCCAACATCGAGATAGGAATTGGGACCCCCTGTCAGTGATTAACACCTTAGGAATACCAGGAAGGCGAATGACATGTTGGTTAAAGAACTGTGATAATTGTAGTGATGTTGGTGTGCCTTTAATAGGTACAAAATGTGTCATTTTACTGAAAGTATCCACACAGACTAGGATAGTGTCAAAGCCATGAGAGGATGGTAGATCGACAATTAAGTCTAAAGATACTGTGTGCCAGGGATATGGGGGAGTTGGTAAAGGTTGTAAAAGGCCTTTTGGTGCTTGCCTGTCCGATTTTCCCCGAGTGCAAATCTCACATCCCAAAACATATTGTCGAATGTCAATGGTCATGTGTGGCCACCAGAAACTTCGTTTAACCAATTCATCTGTCTTGTGGACACCTTTATGACCTGATAGAGGGTGATCATGACATTCACGTAAGGCTTTAGTTTGAAGGTCTGTGGTGGGTAGGAATAGTGCCTGTCCGTGATAGGGTAATCCATTCTGGACAGTTCGTAAAGGGTCTTCAGCGGCCCAGTCGTGGATAAGAGCAGTGGTCATGTGTTCTCGAATTTGATCTTCAAAAGGTTCCAAGGAAATGGTTCCAATGATTCTGTCTGCCGGAATTATTTGCTGATTTTCGACCCTGATACTCTGATGGTCAGTATCCAATCTGGACAAGGCGTCCGCCTTCCCATTTTGGGAACCAGGCCTGTATGTGATGACAAAGTCGAATTCCGCAAAATAGAGGGACCATCGAAGCTGGCGTGGTGTAAGAGTTCTTGCAGAACGTAAAAACTTCAGATTTCTGTGGTCCGTGAATATCGTCACAGTATGCTTAGCACCCATCAGATAATGCCTCCATTCTTTAAAAGCATCCTTAATGGCTAAAAGCTCCTTCTCAGTGATGGTGTAGTTGCATTCCGCTGGGTTGAGTTTACGAGAACGATACGCCACAGGATGCAGCTGGCCGGTGTTTTTGTGCCTTTGAGATAAAATGCCTCCTATAGCAAAGTCGGAGGCATCAGTCTCTAGATAAAATGGCTCCGTGGGGTCAGCATGTAGAAGAATAGGTGCCGAAGTGAAACTTTTCTTTAATAAGGTGAATGCTTGCTCAGCTTCCTCTGACCAATTAAAAGGAACTCCTTTTCTCAATAATCTGGTTAAAGGTGGAATCTTTTGAGAAAAACCATGGATAAATCTCCTATAGAAGTTAGCAAAGCCTATAAAACTCTGGACTTCCTTGATGGTGGTTGGAGATTGCCAGTCTGCAACTGCCTTTACCTTGTGTTCATCCATGGTGATTCCAGAAGGTGACAACACGAATCCCAGGAACTCTACCGTGGTGGTGTTGAACAAACATTTTTCTAGCTTCTCATATAAGGAATTTTCTCTGAGACGTTGTAAAACAGCTCGGACCTGTCCGTGATGTTCCTCTTCAGACTTTGAATAAATCAAGATGTCATCTATGTATACGATCACACATAGATCAATGAAGTCTTTCAGAACATCGTTTATGAAGTACTGAAATGCCGCTGGCGCATTGCATAGGCCGTACGGCATCACCTGATATTCGTAAAGACCGTATTTAGTTCTGAAGGCTGTCTTCCATTCATCACCTTCTCGCACTCTGATTAGGTGATAGGCTCCCCGAAGATCAAGACGGGTGTAAATCTTGGCTTCTTTAACTTGGTCGATCAACACAGAGATCAGAGGTAAAGGGTAACGATTCTTTGTTGTTATTCTATTGATTGCTCGAAAGTCTATGCAGGTTCGAAGATCTCCTCCTTTCTTGGGCACGAAGAAGAGAGGAGAGGATACTGGTGACTGGGAAGGTCTAATGAAACCGTTGTCCAGATTTTTCGCTAAGTATTCCTTTAGATGAAGATTCTCCTTTTCAGTGAGGGCGTAAACTCGACTACATGGTAAATTCGCCCCCGGTTCCATGTCTATCTTGCAGTCATAAGACCGATGCGGAGGTAATCTTTCTGCTTCAGCTTCGTCAAAAACATCCTTGAAATCCTGAAGGTTTTCAGGAATTTCAGTAGTTTGAATTACGCATACTGTCTGTCCATTGTCAAAATGTTGCGCGGCCACACTTTTTTCGGCTAGTGTGTCTGGTTCAGAGAAACAATGTTTGGCACAATATTCTGAATCTAAGGCTATGGTTCTGGCCCCCCAATCAATTGACGGATTGTGTTCTGTGAGCCATGGAATTCCTAAAATGAATTGAAATTGAGGAGCATCTATTAGATCAAACTGCATTAGTTCTTGATGGCCCTCCTTGGTAATTATCTGTACAGATTCTGTGTGGCTGGTTATTGGTCCTGAAGTTAAGTCTGACCCATCAACTGCCTTAACCCTTTCGCTCTTCTCCTTTTTGATTGCCAATAAACCTATCTGAACTGCAAATTTATGATCGCAAAAATTACCAGTTGCCCCGGAGTCTATCATGATTGCGATTTCCTTCAGGATCACTGTTCGAAATTTCAAGGTAACGGCTAAGGTCAGGTGAGGTGTGGAGATTTGTAAGGTGTTCGCCAGTTGATGATACACTGGAGTTGTGTCTTTAATTGCATCCACCAGTCCAACTCCGCCTACTGGTGGTGCTGAGAGTTTTCCTTCTCCTTGTTTTGTATTTTAGGTCTCTTCAGACAGGCCTTAACAAAGTGACCACTTCCTCCACAGTACATACATAGCTTATTCAGACGTCTCTTTTCTTTTTCTTCCTTCGACAATGGGCCTCTAATGGCACCTATCTGCATAGGTTCCTCTCCAGTGGTTTGCTCAACAGTTCGTGTTGATTCTGACTTGATTCGATCAAACCGAGGGACATTTGATTTAAAATCCCTTCTTCTTTCTCCCTTTCTTTCATTTAGGCGATAATCAATCTCTAACACCAGGTCTATTAAGGCTGAGATTTCAGAGGGTCGATTTGGAACCTAATTCATCTTTCAATCCCCTGTAAAACACTGCTGCTCTTTTACTCATTGGCCAATTCGTCTCCACTACCAACTTATTGAATTGAGCCAAATAAGCTACCAATTCTCTATTACCCTGACAAAACTCTAGTAATTCATTATCCGTGGCCTGTGAAGCTTTTCTCCTATCGAATATACGAAGAAATTCTTTCTTAAAGTCTTCGAGATTGTAAAGAATGGGATCATCTTGTGTTACTAAGGGCATCGACCAGGAGGCAGCGTCCCCACTAAGATAAGATAGAATGAACGCTACCCGAGATTGAGCATCAGGGAAAATCGCAGGTCGGCACATAAAATGTAGGGAGCACTGAGTCAGAAAATTCTGGGCCTTTTGGGTGTCTCCAATAAATCGCTCCGGAGGAGCAAGGGGAATTACTGGGGACAAGGAGTGCACAACCTGAGTGGTACCCAAGGGTACAGGGCTAGAACTTATGTTTTGTCCTAGAGTTTCAAAAGTTGTGGGTTTTACACTTGTTCCAGAAATGGTCTCCCTTCCTTTAATGCCCAGTATTTCCTGTCTTAAGATTTGATTCTCCTCTCTAACAGCTCCTAGATCCCTTTGTATATTTCCAAGTATTTCACTCAAATTTTTTAGATCTAACCCTTCCGCCATTCTGCTCAGGTGTTGATGACAACGTGGGCACTTCACTCTGTCAGGTGCGTTTACAGTCTTCAACTAACACGGGAGCAGAATGATGCTAATTTCCCAATGCCCCCATCGGAACGTTCCCGCGAAAATATGTATAACTCTCAACGGGTAAGTGTCAACGGGGGAAAGGGGAATTGGACAGAGAAGAGACAGCCCTGGATATCTTCGTCGTTGTAGAGAAACGATTCTGCAACAATTAACATTTGTTCACTACTCAATTCTCTAAGCCTTAACTTACTGTATCTGAGGTAATAAATTAGCTTGTCTTACCAGGAGGTATTCAGGGCCAAACCTCTCTTCTATTTCTCAGTTGCTTGAGTGTGTAACAACTGACGTGCTCTGGCTCTTGCTAACCCTTTCTTCTTCTTCTTTTCTTACAGGAGTGAAGGTGGTGTCGGGTCTTGAAAATAGAATTTTAAAAGGTAAGTATCGTGAATCTTATCTGTCATGTATAACTACACTGTTGCTATGTAACTGTTAACTTACTTCATCTTCTAGCCGTGAGCACATTGTACTTTTATCGTTGAACTTCAGCATTCAGGAGGAGATAACTGTAAGCTAGGCGTAAATGGACTTCCTAGTTTTGTAACCCAATTCTCTGTAATGTCTGAGGTACTGTTCCCTACTTAGATACTATGGTAGACTACTCGGAAGCTCCTAGGCTGAATGCACTAACGGTCTTTTGACCCAAAAGGAATTAAACAAGGACAGTGCGAGGTTGGGTTCGCGTTGTTCTGGTTTAATCTATGAATTCTCTGAGAGAGTCTTATTCCTCCTGCGGAATAAACTTGTCAGCGGACTTCGAACTACTCATTGTCCTTCTTAACTAGAGTTCGGACTTCCCTACTTTCTGTCAGGAAGAAATTCTTCATATCTTTCTAATTACAAATCAAGATACACTAACCTGAGTATGTATGGTGACCGTCGAAGGTTAACACGACGAAAATCCTCGACGCGACCTACCCTAACTTCCACGACGGTGAGGTAAGTGTTGCCTCGATAATTTCTCTGGTGAAGTGCGCTCGAGAACGTTGACAGGCGCGCCTCACCTGCTGCGTTAGAATTCAATAAAGACTAGAACGCTGACCCATGAATGCGTCAGCGGCCATATTGGAAATCCAGCGGCGCCAACAAATACGCCAACTGAGAGCCCCATGAATTCCCTCACTCGGTTTAACCGAGAAGATGGTATTAACAGTGGTGGGTTCCGAATTACGCGGAGGAAACCTCCCGTGAACCCTGACAACAGCATCTAATACCACCATTCTAAGCAGTTGTTCATTTTGGGCATGTTTTACAAAAAATGTTCTAGCACTCTTTTTTTCGCACGGTGAATGGTGCTGCCGATATATGCCTTATTACAAGGACAGATTAGTGCATAAACACAGCACATGGTGTTACAAGTAAGAGCTTTTTTGATAGTGAATTTTTTGCTCATGCTGGAGAATTGTACCTCCGTACAATCTACACTGTTTCTGCAAGCCTTACAGTTTTTACAGCAGCGAAATCCTGGTCTGCCAATACTCTTTAAGGTAGTGTCACTGGTAATTACATTAGGACTTAATTCATCCCTCAAAGAGTTGCTTCTCTTAAAAGTGACTTGCGGATGGTTCGTCAAGTATTTCTTGAGATTATTGTCAGTCAACAGAATATGCCAGTGTTTATCCAGAACACGGCACAAGTCATGCGCTTGTCCCGAGTATGTAGTAATAAAACGGAGGCTTTCCATTTCTGATGTTCATTGTGCTGGATGTAACAGCTCATTCCGTGCAACAACATCAGCTTTTTTACAAGCTTCTTCAATGATATGTGACTGGTAACCTCTGTCTCTAAAGCGTTGCACCATATTAGCTTTTTCATTTTGATAGCTGTTGTCTGTACTGCAATTGCGCTTGGCGCGTAATAGTTCCCCATATGGGATGCTATATACCAATTTGCGTGGATGGGAACTAGATGCACTTAAAATACTGTTACCGGCGGTCTTTTTACGGTAAAGGTGTGTGTGTATAGTTTGATCACTGATCTCCACCATAACATCTAGGAACTCAACAGAGGTCCTACTGGCGTGCTTGGTGAAGACCAAATTATATGGGTTGTCATTTAATTTATTTACAAATGCACTGGCAGAGTCAAGGTCACCTTTCCAAATTAAAAAGATGTCGTCAAAATATCGGAGCCACAAGACACAGTTGGAAAATTCTTCCAACTGCGAGGCCACCCGCTCCTCCCACCAGCCCATGACAAGATTGGCATACCTGGGGGCGAAGCAGGTGCCCATCGCTGTGCCTTGTGACTGCCGATAGACTACATCATCAAACAGAAAAAAATTATTGGTCAAACAAAATTCGATCATGGCCATGATCATTTCTGAGTGATGTAGGAGAGAAATAGAACGGGCTTTAAGGAAATGTTGCACAGCCCTTAATCCCAACTGGTGTTGTATGCTTGTATACAAGCTGCCAACGTCCAGGGTAACCAAAGTGTAGTCTGGTTCCCAATGTATCCCATTGATAATAGTTAAGAAATGGGTGGTGTCCCGTAAATAAGCTGGTAAGGCAACTACATATGGTCTTAGGTAGTGATCAATGTAACGGGAAGTGTTTTCCAGCAGAGACCCAATAGAAGAGACTATAGGTCTACCTGGCGGGTTAATGGGGTCCTTGTGCAACTTGGGGAGTAAGTATAGAACAGGAATCTGAGGGTGAGAACATCTCAGATAGTTGAATTCCTCCCATTCTTATAATCCCCTTTCCCTCCATTCTACTAGAAATTCTCCATACTTGGTATTAGACATTGTTATAGCCCTCCTATCGGAAACCTCATAGCATGTCTGGTCATTCAGTTGTCTGAAACCTTCACGCAAATAAGCTAGTTTGTCCTGGATAACAACGTTACCACCCTTGTCGGATTGTCGAACAACGATGGAACTGTCTGCCTTCAATTTTTGCAATGCCTGTATTTGACGCCAATTGAGATTTTTCTCACATGCTGGAATTTTGCCATATCAATAAATCACAGGTGTTCTCTACACAAGTTTGCTGTCTTTTCTTGCTGGGTGGCTTGTGAACAAGGATGCAAATCTGAAACGCGTAAAGCCTAGAACCTGCTATTTGATGATGAAATGGTATGCGGATGTCTCTGCTGTCTTCACCGCAAGAGGTATTTCCCCGGGAGGACGTCCTCACTCAGGGCAACCTTTTGTTTGGATATTAGCGGCTGTGCCTTAGCCGCGAGGACGAACCGCTGCGCAAATGCGGATCCTGGGCATCGGGAGACTAGATGCTCAGTAAAGGAACGGAGAAACTCAAACGTGACTGACTATAGCAATAGCAGTACACTCGACATCCATTCCATCAAACCCACTGGGGATTTTATTGCAATTTACATTGAACATGCAGCAACGCCCACTGTGGATTTATTCTAAGTAGAGACTACAAATACCAGAAGGCAATGAAGCCTACGCCCACTGGGGCTCGAGCACACGCCCACAAGGGCCGGACTCAATCAATAAATCACAAGTGTTCTCTACACAAGTTTGCTGTCTTTTCTTGCTGGGTGGCTTGTGAACAAGGATGCAAATCTGAAACGCGTAAAGCCTAGAACCTGCTATTTGATGATGAAATGGTATGCGGATGTCTCTGCTGTCTTCACCGCAAGAGGTATTTCCCCGGGAGGACGTCCTCACTCAGGGCAACCTTTTGTTTGGATATTAGCGGCTGTGCCTTAGCCGCGAGGACGAACCGCTGCGCAAATGCGGATCCTGGGCATCGGGAGACTAGATGCTCGGTAAAGGAACGGAGAAACTCAAACGTGACTGACTATAGCAATAGCAGTACACTCGACATCCATTCCATCAAACCCACTGGGGATTTTATTGCAATTTACATTGAACATGCAGCAACGCCCACTGTGGATTTATTCTAAGTAGAGACTACAAATACCAGAAGGCAATGAAGCCTACGCCCACTGGGGCTCGAGCACACGCCCACAAGGGCCGGACTCAATCAATAAATCACAGGTGTTCTCTACACAAGTTTGCTGTCTTTTCTTGCTGGGTGGCTTGTGAACAAGGATGCAAATCTGAAACGCGTAAAGCCTATAACCTGCTATTTGATGATGAAATGGTATGCGGATGTCTCTGCTGTCTTCACCGCAAGAGGTATTTCCCCGGGAGGACGTCCTCACTCAGGGCAACCTTTTGTTTGGATATTAGCGGCTGTGCCTTAGCCGCGAGGACGAACCGCCGCGCAAATGCGGATCCTGGGCATCAGGAGACTAGATGCTCGGTAAAGGAACGGAGAAACTCAAACGTGAATGACTATAGCAATAGCAGTACACTCGACATCCACTCCATCAAACCCACTGGGGATTTTATTGCAATTTACATTGAACATGCAGCAACGCCCACTGTGGATTTATTCTAAGTAGAGACTACAAATACCAGAAGGCAATGAAGCCTACGCCCACTGGGGCTCGAGCACACGCCCACAAGGGCCGGACTCAATCATAAATCACAGGTGTTCTCTACACAAGTTTGCTGTCTTTTCTTGCTGGGTGGCTTGTGAACAAGGATGCAAATCTGAAACGCGTAAAGCCTAGAACCTGCTATTTGATGATGAAATGGTATGCGGATGTCTCTGCTGTCTTCACCGCAAGAGGTATTTCCCCGGGAGGGCGTCCTCACTCAGGGCAACCTTTTGTTTGGATATATATAAAACTACTGCCACTGGGCCGTTATGTTTGCGAGGGGAGAAAGGAGGCAGCGCGTAGTTGCCTGAGAAGGATGCGGACGAGGATGCGAGCCGAATTGATCCAGGTGGAATATGCAGTTTGAAGTCCAGCGCCATGAACTGTGGGGCATTAATAGGTGTCTGTTTTCCCGTCACTGTATGAGGTACCACGTTGGACTGCCAGTACCATCATGCAGTTCTCCTGGAGCCCAGCGGCACCGTCTCACTCACCTGACTGTAGTGGGAGGAGCTGAGAGACTGCTTATCAGGACAGATCTCCAAGCTAACAGTTGAATTCACCAGCCTGTGATACCGGCACTGATGACGGCCACGGAGGCCAGAAACGCGTCTTTTAATTTTGCTCATTAAATTCTTTTCCGCATCCGGAGCTGTGTCCTGCTTACTTTTGTTATATAGTTAGTGCAGGCAACTATAACTCACGCGACCGCAATCCTCTGCTGATGACATATGTGTCTTTATGAAAAAAAAATATTTGTAATATATGTATAGCTAAAATTTAATGGAAGAAGACATGGGCAAATAAGTGTCTAAATACAGTATTAGCATCAGCAGAGGATTGCGGTCGCGTGAGTTATAGTTGCCTGCACTAACTATAACGGGGGAATTTCATTGTTTTTTTATGAGTAAAATCTCCAGCTAAGTATAACATGTGTGAAACCTATGGTTTTTTCAGTGAATTTGCAAGGTTTTTTAAATGCTAATTCCTAACTATAACGTGTGTGAAACCTATGGTTTTTTCAGTGAATATATATATATATATATATATATATATATATATATATATATTGCACAAGAACACACGCACCATTCAGCTGCGTGATTTAGGCCACTCCATCGTACTGTTCAAATTCATTTATTTCTGGCAGACACAGCATGACGCGTTTCGAGGTAAGAAACCTCTTAATCATATGCAACATTTGCAGGGGAGGGTTCGTTGGATTATTTGAAACGTAACTAAAACATCGAAGAAGGACCAGTGTCCACTTGTTTGTTAAAGAGGCAGTTCTTATTTCTGATTTTCAAATTTTACATCATCATGCAAAATACTTTCCTTGCTTGTTTCTATGAAAAGTCTCGAAGGGGATTGTATGATTGTATATTTCACATGTGCAATTACAATGCTTTCATTCTTGTGCCCCTAAAAGTTAGGACTACAATCCCCAGAATGCCTCTCACGTGTACATAGTTCTCATTTTCTTCGATGTCGGTCTTGGCAAAATTTCATTTTAAATTAACTCGGTGCCAAACGCTTACAAAGCCTTTACTGGGTTTAGTACCTTATTGTGGCTGCATCCGACGGTCCGAGAACCAAGAGGAGATTTCACGACCACCCCGGTTTCTGTTAATTGTCTCTTGCCTTTGAAGTAAAAGTTCATCAGTACGGCGTGCTTAAGGACAAATTCCTCCAGCAGACTCTGGCCAATTCAAAATTCATCTCCCAGGTGAGGTGGGCCACGTGGCCCTTCCGATCAGTCCTTTTCAATGTAAGTTGCTTCAGCCGGCGGGCGCTCACATATAGAAATCCAAACGAAGCTTTCTGACAAAGTAAATCGCCACAGCCTCTCGAGTCGGGGCCCTTTTAGGTGTGTCAGACACCTTGTAAATTGCACAAGAACACACGCGCACCATTCAACTGCGTGAAAAAGGCCACTCCATCGTACTGTTCAAATTCATTTATTTCTGGCAGACACAGCATGACGCGTTTCGAGGTAAGAAACCTCTTAATCATATGCAACATTTGCTGGGGAGGGTTCGTTGGATTATTTGAAACGTAACTAAAACATCGAAGAAGGACCAGTGTCCACTTGTTTGTTAAAGAGGCAGTTCCTTTTTCTGTTTTTCAAATTTTACATCATCATGCAAAATACTTTCGTTGCTTGTTTCTATGAAAAGTCTCGAAGGGGATTGTATGATTGTATATTTCACATGTGCAATTACAATGCTTTCATTCTTGTGCCCCTAAAAGTTAGGACTGCAATCCCCAGAATGCCTCTCACGTGTACATAGTACTCATTTTCTTCGATGTCGGTCTTGGCAAAATTTCATCTTAAATTAACTCGGTGCCAAACGCTTACAAAGCCTTTACTGGGTTTAGTACCTTATTGTGGCTGCATCCGACGGTCCGAGAACCAAGAGGAGATTTCACGACCACCCCGGTTTCTGTTAATTGTCTCTTGCCTTTGAAGTAAAAGTTCAGCAGCACGGCGTGCTTAAGGACAAATTCCTCCAGCAGACTCTGGCCAATTCAAAATTCATCTACCAGGTGAGGTGGGCCGCGTGGCCCTTCCGATCAGTCCTTTTCAATGTAAGTTGCTTCAGCCGGCGGGCGCTCACATATAGAAATCCAAACGAACCTTTCTGACAAAGTAAATCGCCACAGCCTCTCGAGTCGGGGCCTTTTAGGTGTGTCAGACACCTTGTAAATTGCACAAGAACACACGCACCATTCAGCTGCGTGAAAAAGGCCACTCCATCGTACTGTTCAAATTCATTTATTTCTGGCAGACACAGCATGACGCGTTTCGAGGTAAGAAACCTCTTAATCATATGCAACATTTGCAGGGGAGGGTTCGTTGGATTATTTGAAACGTAACTAAAACATCGAAGAAGGACCAGTGTCCACTTGTTTGTTAAAGAGGCAGTTCTTATTTCTGATTTTCAAATTTTACATCATCATGCAAAATACTTTCCTTGCTTGTTTCTATGAAAAGTCTCGAAGGGGATTGTATGATTGTATATTTCACATGTGCAATTACAAAGCTTTCATTCTTGTGCCCCTAAAAGTTACGACTGCAATCCCCAGAATGCCTCTCACGTGTACATAGTTCTCATTTTCTTCAATGTCGGTCTTGGCAAAATTTCATCTTAAATTAACTCGGTGCCAAACGCTTACAAAGCCTTTACTGGGTTTAGTACCTTATTGTGGCTGCATCCGACGGTCCGAGAACCAAGAGGAGATTTCACGACCACCCCGGTTTCTGTTAATTTTCTCTTGCCTTTGAAGTAAAAGTTCATCAGCACGGCGTGCTTAAGGACAAATTCCTCCAGCAGACTCTGGCCAATTCAACATTCATCTCCCAGGTGAGGTGGGCCACGTGGCCCTTCCGATCAGTCCTTTTCAATGTAAGTTGCTTCAGCCGGCGGGCGCTCACATATAGAAATCCAAACAAAACTTTCTGACAAAGTAAATCGCCACAGCCTCTCGAGTCGGGGCCCTTTTAGGTGTGTCAGACACCTTGTAAATTGCACAAGAACACACGCACCATTCAGCTGCGTGAAAAAGGCCACTCCATCGTACTGTTCAAATTCATTTATTTCTGGCAGACACAGCATGACGCGTTTCGAGGTAAGAAACCTCTTAATCATATGCAACATTTGCAGGGGAGGGTTCGTTGGATTATTTGAAACGTAACTAAAACATCGAAGAAGGACCAGTGTCCACTTGTTTGTTAAAGAGGCAGTTCTTATTTCTGATTTTCAAATTTTACATCATCATGCAAAATACTTTCCTTGCTTGTTTCTATGAAAAGTCTCGAAGGGGATTGTATGATTGTATATTTCACATGTGCAATTACAATGCTTTCATTCTTGTGCCCCTAAAAGTTAGGACTGCAATCCCCAGAATGCCTCTCACGTGTACATAGTTGTCATTTTCTTCGATGTCGGTCTTGGCAAAATTTCATCTTAAATTAACTCGGTGCCAAACGCTTACAAAGCCTTTACTGGGTTTAGTACCTTATTGTGGCTGCATCCGACGGTCCGAGAACCAAGAGGAGATTTCACGACCACCCCGGTTTCTGTTAATTGTCTCTTGCCTTTGAAGTAAAAGTTCATCAGCACGGTGTGCTTAAGGACAAATTCCTCCAGCAGACTCTGGCCAATTCAAAATTCATCTCCCAGGTGAGGTGGGCCGCGTGGCCCTTCCGATCAGTCCTTTTCAATGTAAGTTGCTTCAGCCGGCGGGCGCTCACATATAGAAATCCAAACGAAGCTTTCTGACAAAGTAAATCGCCACAGCCTCTCGAGTCGGGGCCCTTTTAGGTGTGTCAGACACCTTGTAAATTGCACAAGAACACACGCACCATTCAGCTGCGTGAAAAAGGCCACTCCATCGTACTGTTCAAATGTATTTATTTCTGGCAGACACAGCATGACGCGTTTCGAGGTAAGAAACCTCTTAATCATATGCAACATTTGCAGGGGAGGGTTCGTTGGATTATTTGAAACGTAACTAAAACATCGAAGAAGGACCAGTGTCCACTTGTTTGTTAAAGAGGCAGTTCTTATTTCTGATTTTCAAATTTCACATCATCATGCAAAATACTTTCCTTGCTTGTTTCTATGAAAAGACTCGAAGGGGATTGTATGATTGTATATTTCACATGTGCAATTACAATGCTTTCATTCTTGTGCCCCTAAAAGTTAGGACTGCAATCCCCAGAATGCCTCTCACGTGTACATAGTTCTCATTTTCTTCGATGTCGGTCTTGGCAAAATTTCATCTTAAATTAACTTGGTGCCAAACGCTTACAAAGCCTTTACTGGGTTTAGTACCTTATTGTGGCTGCATCCGACGGTCCGAGAACCAAGAGGAGATTTCACGACCACCCCGGTTTCTGTTAATTGTCTCTTGCCTTTGAAGTAAAAGTTCATCAGCACGGCTTGCTTAAGGACAAATTCCTCCAGCAGACTCTGGCCAATTCAACATTCATCTCCCAGGTGAGGTGGGCCACGTGGCCCTTCCGATCAGTCCTTTTCAATGTAAGTTGCTTCAGCCGGCGGGAACTCACATATAGAAATCCAAACAAAACTTTCTGACAAAGTAAATCGACACAGCCTCTCGAGTCGGGGCCCTTTTAGGTGTGTCAGACACCTTGTAAATTGCACAAGAACACACGCACCATTCAGCTGCGTGAAAAAGGCCACTCCATCGTACTGTTCAAATTCATTTATTTCTGGCAGACACAGCATGACGCGTTTCGAGGTAAGAAACCTCTTAATCATATGCAACATTTGCAGGGGAGGGTTCGTTGGATTATTTGAAACGTAACTAAAACATCGAAGAAGGACCAGTGTCCACTTGTTTGTTAAAGAGGCAGTTCTTATTTCTGATTTTCAAATTTTACATCATCATGCAAAATACTTTCCTTGCTTGTTTCTATGAAAAGTCTCGAAGGGGATTGTATGATTGTATATTTCACATGTGCAATTACAATGCTTTCATTCTTGTGCCCCTAAAAGTTAGGACTGCAATCCCCAGAATGCCTCTCACGTGTACATAGTTGTCATTTTCTTCGATGTCGGTCTTGGCAAAATTTCATCTTAAATTAACTCGGTGCCAAACGCTTACAAAGCCTTTACTGGGTTTAGTACCTTATTGTGGCTGCATCCGACGGTCCGAGAACCAAGAGGAGATTTCACGACCACCCCGGTTTCTGTTAATTGTCTCTTGCCTTTGAAGTAAAAGTTCATCAGCACGGTGTGCTTAAGGACAAATTCCTCCAGCAGACTCTGGCCAATTCAAAATTCATCTCCCAGGTGAGGTGGGCCGCGTGGCCCTTCCGATCAGTCCTTTTCAATGTAAGTTGCTTCAGCCGGCGGGCGCTCACATATAGAAATCCAAACGAAGCTTTCTGACAAAGTAAATCGCCACAGCCTCTCGAGTCGGGGCCCTTTTAGGTGTGTCAGACACCTTGTAAATTGCACAAGAACACACGCACCATTCAGCTGCGTGAAAAAGGCCACTCCATCGTACTGTTCAAATTCATTTATTTCTGGCAGACACAGCATGACGCGTTTCGAGGTAAGAAACCTCTTAATCATATGCAACATTTGCAGGGGAGGGTTCGTTGGATTATTTGAAACGTAACTAAAACATCGAAGAAGGACCAGTGTCCACTTGTTTGTTAAAGAGGCAGTTCTTATTTCTGATTTTCAAATTTCACATCATCATGCAAAATACTTTCCTTGCTTGTTTCTATGAAAAGTCTCGAAGGGGATTGTATGATTGTATATTTCACATGTGCAATTACAATGCTTTCATTCTTGTGCCCCTAAAAGTTAGGACTGCAATCCCCAGAATGCCTCTCACGTGTACATAGTTCTCATTTTCTTCGATGTCGGTCTTGGCAAAATTTCATCTTAAATTAACTTGGTGCCAAACGCTTACAAAGCCTTTACTGGGTTTAGTACCTTATTGTGGCTGCATCCGACGGTCCGAGAACCAAGAGGAGATTTCACGACCACCCCGGTTTCTGTTAATTGTCTCTTGCCTTTGAAGTAAAAGTTCATCAGCACGGCTTGCTTAAGGACAAATTCCTCCAGCAGACTCTGGCCAATTCAAAATTCATCTCCCAGGTGAGGTGGGCCGCGTGGCCCTTCCGATCAGTCCTTTTCAATGTAAGTTGCTTCAGCCGACGGGCGCTCACATATAGAAATCCAAATGAAGCTTTCTGACAAAGTAAATCGCCACAGCCTCTCGAGTCGGGGCCCTTTTAGGTGTGTCAGACACCTTGTAAATTGCACAAGAACACACGCACCATTCAGCTGCGTGAAAAAGGCCACTCCATCGTACTGTTCAAATTCATTTATTTCTGGCAGACACAGCATGACGCGTTTCGAGGTAACAAACCTCTTAATCATATGCAACATTTGCAGGGGAGGGTTCGTTGGATTATTTGAAACGTAACTAAAACATCGAAGAAGGACCAGTGTCCACTTGTTTGTTAAAGAGGCAGTTCTTATTTCTGATTTTCAAATTTTACATCATCATACAAAATACTTTCCTTGCTTGTTTCTATGAAAAGTCTCGAAGGGGATTGTATGATTGTATATTTCACGTGTGCAATTACAATGCTTTCTTTCTTGTGCCCCTAAAAGTTAGGACTGCAATCCCCAGAATGCCTCTCACGTGTACATAGTTCTCATTTTCTTCGATGTTGGTCTTGGCAAAATTTCATCTTAAATTAACTCGGTGCCAAACGCTTACAAAGCCTTTACTGGGTTTAGTACCTGATTGTGGCTGCATCCGACGGTCCGAGAACCAAGAGGACATTTCACGACCACCCCGGTTTCTGTTAATTGTCTCTTGCCTTTGAAGTAAAAGTTCATCAGCACGGCGTGCTTAAGGACAAATTCCTCCAGCAGACTCTGGTCAATTCAAAATTCATCTCCCAGGTGAGGTGGGCCGCGTGGCCCTTCCGATCAGTCCTTTTCAATGTAAGTTGCTTCAGCCGGCGGGCGCTCACATATAGAAATCCAAACGAAGCTTTCTGACAAAGTAAATCGCCACAGCCTCTCGAGTCGGGGCCCTTTTAGGTGTGTCAGACACCTTGTAAATTGCACAAGAACACACGCACCATTCAGATGCGTGAAAAAGGCCACTCCATCGTACTGTTCAAATTCATTTATTTCTGGCAGACACAGCATGACGCGTTTCGAGGTAAGAAACCTCTTAATCATATGCAACATTTGCAGGGGAGGGTTCGTTGGATTATTTGAAACGTAACTAAAACATCGAAGAAGGACCAGTGTCCACTTGTTTGTTAAAGAGGCAGTTCTTATTTCTGATTTTCAAATTTTACATCATCATGCAAAATACTTTCCTTGCTTGTTTCTATGAAAAGTCTCGAAGGGGATTGTATGATTGTATATTTCACATGTGCAATTACAATGCTTTCATTCTTGTGCCCCTAAAAGTTAGGACTGCAATCCCCAGAATGCCTCTCACGTGTACATAGTTCTCATTTTCTTCGATGTCGGTCTTGGCAAAATTTCATCTTAAATTAACTCGGTGCCAAACGCTTACAAAGCCTTTACTGGGTTTAGTTCCTTATTGTGGCTGCATCCGACGGTCCGAGAACCAAGAGGAGATTTCACGACCACCCCGGTTTCTGTTAATCGTCTCTTGCCTTTGAAGTAAAAGTTCATCAGCATGGCGTGCTTAAGGACAAATTCCTCCAGCAGACTCTGGCCAATTCAAAATTCATCTCCCAGGTGAGGTGGGCCGCGTGGCCCTTCCGATCAGTCCTTTTCACTGTAAGTTGCTTCAGCCGGCGGGTGCTCACATATAGAAATCCAAACGAAGCTTTCTGACAAAGTAAATCGCCACAGCCTCTCGAGTCGGGGCCCTTTTAGGTGTGTCAGACACCTTGTAAATTGCACAAGAACACACGCACCATTCAGCTGCGTGAAAAAGGCCACTCCATCGTACTGTTCAAATTCATTTATTTCTGGCAGACACAGCAAGACGCGTTTCGAGGTAAGAAACCTCTTAATCATATGCAACATTTGCAGGGGATGGTTCGTTGGATTATTTGAAACGTAACTAAAACATCGAAGAAGGACCAGTGTCCACTTGTTTGTTAAAGAGGCAGTTCTTATTTCTGATTTTCAAATTTTACATCATCATGCAAAATACTTTCCTTGCTTGTTTCTATGAAAAGTCTCGAAGGGGATTGTATGATTGTATATTTCACATGTGCAATTACAATGCTTTCATTCTTGTGCCCCTAAAAGTTAGGACTGCAATCCCCAGAATGCCTCTCACGTGTACATAGTTCTCATTTTCTTCGATGTCGGTCTTGGCAAAATTTCATCTTAAATTAACTCGGTGCCAAACGCTTACAAAGCCTTTACTGGGTTTAGTACCTTATTGTGGCTGCATCCGACGGTCCGAGAACCAAGAGGAGATTTCACGACCACCCCGGTTTCTGTTAATTGTCTCCTGCCTTTGAAGTAAAAGTTCATCAGCACGGCGTGCTTAAGGACAAATTCCTCCAGCAGACCCTGGCCAATTCAAAATTCATCTCCCAGGTGAGGTGGGCCGCGTGGCCCTTCCGATCAGTCCTTTTCAATGTAAGTTGTTTCAGCCGGCGGGCGCTCACATATAGAAATCCAAACGAAGCTTTCTGACAAAGTAAATCGCCACAGCCTCTCGAGTCGGGCCCTTTTAGGTGTGTCAGACACCTTGTAAATTGCAAAGAACACATGCACCATTCAGCTGCGTGAAAAAGGCCACTCCATCGTACTGTTCAAATTCATTTATTTCTGGCAGACACAGCATGACGCGTTTCGAGGTAAGAAACCTCTTAATCATATGCAACATTTGCAGGGGAGGGTTCGTTGGATTATTTGAAACGTAACTAAAACATCGAAGAAGGACCAGTGTCCACTTGTTTGTTAAAGAGGCAGTTCTTATTTCTGATTTTCAAATTTTACATCATCATGCAAAATACTTTCCTTGCTTGTTTCTATGAAAAGTCTCGAAGGGGATTGTATGATTGTATATTTCACATGTGCAATTACAATGCTTTCATTCTTCTGCCCCTAAAAGTTAGGACTGCAATCCCCAGAATGCCTCTCACTTGTACATAGTTCTCATTTTCTTCGATGTCGGTCTTGGCAAAATTTCATCTTAAATTAACTCGGTGCCAAACGCTTACAAAGCCTTTACTGGGTTTAGTACCTTATTGTGGCTGCATCCGACGGTCCGAGAACCAAGAGGAGATTTCACGACCACCCCGTTTTCTGTTAATTGTCTCTTGCCTTTGAAGTAAAAGTTCATCAGCACGGCGTGCTTAAGGAAAAATTCCTCCAGCAGACTCTGGCCAATTCAAAATTCATCTCCCAGGTGAGGTGGGCCACGTGGCCCTTCCGATCAGTCCTTTTCAATGTAAGTTGCTTCAGCCGGCGGGCGCTCACATATAGAAATCCAAACGAAGCTTTCTGACAAAGTAAATCGCCACAGCCTCTCGAGTCGGGGCCCTTTTAGGTGTGTCAGACACCTTGTAAATTGCACAAGAACACATGCACCATTCAGCTGCGTGAAAAATGCCACTCCATCGTACTGTTCAAATTCATTTATTTTTGGCAGACACAGCATGACGCGTTTCGAGGTAAGAAACCTCTTAATCATATGCAACATTTGCAGGGGAGGGTTCGTTGGATTATTTGAAATGTAACTAAAACATCGAAGAAGGACCAGTGTCCACTTGTTTGTTAAAGAGGCAGTTCTTATTTCTGATTTTCAAATTTTACATCATCATGCAAAATACTTTCCTTGCTTGTTTCTATGAAAAGTCTCGAAGGGGATTGTATGATTGTATATTTCACATGTGCAATTACAATGCTTTCATTCTTGTGCCCCTAAAAGTTAGGACTGCAATCCCCAGAATGCCTCTCACGTGTACATAGTTCTCATTTTCTTCGATGTCGGTCTCGGCAAAATTTCATCTTAAATTAACTCGGTGCCAAACGCTTACAAAGCCTTTACTGGGTTTAGTACCTTATTGTGGCTGCATCCGACGGTCCGAGAACCAAGAGGAGATTTCACGACCACCCCGGTTTCTGTTAATTGTCTCTTGCCTTTGAAGTAAAAGTTCATCAGCACGGCGTGCTTAAGGACAAATTCCTCCAGCAGACTCTGGCCAATTCAAAATTCATCTCCGAGGTGAGGTGGGCCGCGTGGCCCTTCCGATCAGTCCTTTTCAATGTAAGTTGCTTCAGCCGACGGGCGCTCACATATAGAAATCCAAACGAAGCTTTCTGACAAAGTAAATCGCTACAGCCTCTCGAGTCGGGGCCCTTTTAGGTGTGTCAGACACCTTGTAAATTGCACAAGAACACACGCACCATTCAGCTGCGTGAAAAAGGCCACTCCATCGTACTGTTCAAATTCATTTATTTCTGGCAGACACAGCATGACGCGTTTCGAGGTAAGAAACCTCTTAATCATATGCAACATTTGCAGGGGAGGGTTCGTTGGATTATTTGAAACGTAACTAAAACATCGAAGAAGGACCAGTGTCCACTTGTTTGTTAAAGAGGCAGTTCTTATTTCTGATTTTCAAATTTTACATCATCATGCAAAATGCTTTCCTTGCTTGTTTCTATGAAAAGTCTCGAAGGGGATTGTATGATTGTATATTTCACATGTGCAATTACAATGCTTTCTTTCTTGTGCCCCTAAAAGTTAGGACTGCAATCCTCAGAATGCCTCTCACGTGTACATAGTTCTCATTTTCTTCGATGTTGGTCTTGGCAAAATTTCATCTTAAATTAACTCGGTGCCAAACGCTTACAAAGCCTTTACTGGGTTTAGTACCTTATTGTGGCTGCATCCGACGGTCCGATAACCAAGAGGACATTTCACGACCACCCCGGTTTCTGTTAATTGTCGCTTGCCTTTGAAGTAAAAGTTCATCAGCACGTCGTGCTTAAGGACAAATTCCTCCAGCAGACTCTGGCCAATTCAAAATTCATCTCCCAGGTGAGGTGGGCCGCGTGGCCCTTCCGATCAGTCCTTTTCAATGTAAGTTGCTTCAGCCGGCGGGTGCTCACATATAGAAATCCAAACGAAGCTTTCTGACAAAGTAAATCGCCACAGCCTCTCGAGTCGGGGCCCTTTTAGGTGTGTCAGACACCTTGTAAATTGCACAAGAACACACGCACCATTCAGCTGCGTGAAAAAGGCCAATCCATCGTACTGTTCAAATTCATTTATTTCTGGCAGACACAGCATGACGCGTTTCGAGGTAAGAAACCTCTTAATCATATGCAACATTTGCAGGGGAGGGTTCGTTGGATTATTTGAAACGTAACTAAAACATCGAAGAAGGACCAGTGTCCACTTGTTTGTTAAAGAGGCAGTTCTTATTTCTGATTTTCAAATTTTACATCATCATGCAAAATACTTTCCTTGCTTGTTTCTATGAAAAGTCTCGAAGGGGATTGTATGATTGTATATTTCACATGTGCAATTACAATGCTTTCATTCTTGTGCCCCTAAAATTTAGGACTGCAATCCCCAGAATGCCTCTCACGTGTACATAGTTCTCATTTTCTTCGATGTCGGTCTTGGCAAAATTTCATCTTAAATTAACTCGGTGCCAAACGCTTACAAAGCCTTTACTGGGTTTAGTACCTTATTGTGGCTGCATCCGACGGTCCGAGAACCAAGAGGAAATTTCACGACCACCCCGGTTTCTGTTAATTGTCTCTTGCCTTTGAAGTAAAAGTTCATCAGCACGGCGTGCTTAAGGACAAATTCCTCCAGCAGACTCTGGCCAATTCAAAATTCATCTCCCTGGTGAGGTGGGCCGCGTGGCCCTTCCGATCAGTCCTTTTCAATGTAAGTTGCTTCAGCCGGCGGGCGCTCACATATAGAAATCCAAACGAAGCTTTCTGACAAAGTAAATCGCCACAGCCTCTCGAGTCGGGCCCTTTTAGGTGTGTCAGACACCTTGTAAATTGCACAAGAACACATGCACCATACAGCTGCGTGAAAAAGGCCACTCCATCGTACTGTTCAAATTCATTTATTTCTGGCAGACACAGCATGACGCGTTTCGAGGTAAGAGACCTCTTAATCATATGCAACATTTGCAGGGGAGGGTTCGTTGGATTATTTGAAACGTAACTAAAACATCGAAGAAGGACCAGTGTCCACTTGTTTGTTAAAGAGGCAGTTCTTATTTCTGATTTTCAAATTTTACATCATCATGCAAAATACTTTCCTTGCTTGTTTCTATGAAAAGTCTCGAAGGGGATTGTATGATTGTATATTTCACATGTGCAATTACAATGCTTTCATTCTTGTGCCCCTAAAAGTTAGGACTGCAATCCCCAGAATGCCTCTCACGTATACATAGTTCTCATTTTCTTCGATGTCGGTCTTGGCAAAATTTCATCTTAAATTAACTCGGTGCCAAACGCTTACAAAGCCTTTACTGGGTTTAGTACCTTATTGTGGCTGCATCCGGCGACGGTCCGAGAACCAAGAGGAGATTTCACGACCACCCCGGTTTCTGTTAATTGTCTCTTGCCTTTGAAGTAAAAGTTCATCAGCACGGCGTGCTTAAGGACAAATTCCTCCAGCAGACTCTGGCCAATTCAAAATTCATCTCCCAGGTGAGGTGGGCCGCGTGGCCCTTCCGATCAGTCCTTTTCAATGTAAGTTGCTTCAGCCAAAGGGCGCTCACATATAGAAATCCAAACGAAGCTTTCTGACAAAGTAAATCGCCACAGCCTCTCGAGTCGGGGCCCTTTTAGGTGTGTCAGACACCTTGTAAATTGCACAAGAACACACGCACCATTCAGCTGCGTGAAAAAGGCCAATCCATCGTACTGTTCAAATTCATTTATTTCTGGCAGACACAGCATGACGCGTTTCGAGGTAAGAAACCTCTTAATCATATGCAACATTTGCAGGGGAGGGTTCGTTGGATTATTTGAAACGTAACTAAAACATCGAAGAAGGACCAGTGTCCACTTGTTTGTTAAAGAGGCAGTTCTTATTTCTGATTTTCAAATTTCACATCATCATGCAAAATACTTTCCTTGCTTGTTTCTATGAAAAGACTCGAAGGGGATTGTATGATTGTATATTTCACATGTGCAATTACAATGCTTTCATTCTTGTGCCCCTAAAAGTTAGGACTGCAATCCCCAGAATGCCTCTCACGTGTACATAGTTCTCATTTTCTTCGATGTCGGTCTTGGCAAAATTTCATCTTAAATTAACTTGGTGCCAAACGCTTACAAAGCCTTTACTGGGTTTAGTACCTTATTGTGGCTGCATCCGACGGTCCGAGAACCAAGAGGAGATTTCACGACCACCCCGGTTTCTGT
This sequence comes from Triturus cristatus, assembly GCF_964204655.1. Taxonomy (NCBI): domain Eukaryota; kingdom Metazoa; phylum Chordata; class Amphibia; order Caudata; family Salamandridae; genus Triturus; species Triturus cristatus. The sequence goes on from NC_140584.1 coordinate 452,032,062, forward strand.
TAATTGTCTCTTGCCTTTGAAGTAAAAGTTCATCAGCACGGCTTGCTTAAGGACAAATTCCTCCAGCAGACTCTGGCCAATTCAACATTCATCTCCCAGGTGAGGTGGGCCACGTGGCCCTTCCGATCAGTCCTTTTCAATGTAAGTTGCTTCAACCGGCGGGCGCTCACATATAGAAATCCAAACAAAACTTTCTGACAAAGTAAATCGCCACAGCCTCTCGAGTCGGGGCCCTTTTAGGTGTGTCAGACACCTTGTAAATTGCACAAGAACACACGCACCATTCAGCTGCGTGAAAAAGGCCACTCCATCGTACTGTTCAAATTCATTTATTTCTGGCAGACACAGCATGACGCGTTTCGAGGTAAGAAACCTCTTAATCATATGCAACATTTGCAGGGGAGGGTTCGTTGGATTATTTGAAACGTAACTAAAACATCGAAGAAGGACCAGTGTCCACTTGTTTGTTAAAGAGGCAGTTCTTATTTCTGATTTTCAAATTTTACATCATCATGCAAAATACTTTCCTTGCTTGTTTCTATGAAAAGTCTCGAAGGGGATTGTATGATTGTATATTTCACATGTGCAATTACAATGCTTTCATTCTTGTGCCCCTAAAAGTTAGGACTGCAATCCCCAGAATGCCTCTCACGTGTACATAGTTGTCATTTTCTTCGATGTCGGTCTTGGCAAAATTTCATCTTAAATTAACTCGGTGCCAAACGCTTACAAAGCCTTTACTGGGTTTAGTACCTTATTGTGGCTGCATCCGACGGTCCGAGAACCAAGAGGAGATTTCACGACCACCCCGGTTTCTGTTAATTGTCTCTTGCCTTTGAAGTAAAAGTTCATCAGCACGGTGTGCTTAAGGACAAATTCCTCCAGCAGACTCTGGCCAATTCAAAATTCATCTCCCAGGTGAGGTGGGCCGCGTGGCCCTTCCGATCAGTCCTTTTCAATGTAAGTTGCTTCAGCCGGCGGGCGCTCACATATAGAAATCCAAACGAAGCTTTCTGACAAAGTAAATCGCCACAGCCTCTCGAGTCGGGGCCCTTTTAGGTGTGTCAGACACCTTGTAAATTGCACAAGAACACACGCACCATTCAGCTGCGTGAAAAAGGCCACTCCATCGTACTGTTCAAATTCATTTATTTCTGGCAGACACAGCATGACGCGTTTCGAGGTAAGAAACCTCTTAATCATATGCAACATTTGCAGGGGAGGGTTCGTTGGATTATATGAAACGTAACTAAAACATCGAAGAAGGACCAGTGTCCACTTGTTTGTTAAAGAGGCAGTTCTTATTTCTGATTTTCAAATTTCACATCATCATGCAAAATACTTTCCTTGCTTGTTTCTATGAAAAGTCTCGAAGGGGATTGTATGATTGTATATTTCACATGTGCAATTACAATGCTTTCATTCTTGTGCCCCTAAAAGTTAGGACTGCAATCCCCAGAATGCCTCTCACGTGTACATAGTTCTCATTTTCTTCGATGTCGGTCTTGGCAAAATTTCATCTTAAATTAACTTGGTGCCAAACGCTTACAAAGCCTTTACTGGGTTTAGTACCTTATTGTGGCTGCATCCGACGGTCCGAGAACCAAGAGGAGATTTCACGACCACCCCGGTTTCTGTTAATTGTCTCTTGCCTTTGAAGTAAAAGTTCATCAGCACGGCTTGCTTAAGGACAAATTCCTCCAGCAGACTCTGGCCAATTCAAAATTCATCTCCCAGGTGAGGTGGGCCGCGTGGCCCTTCCGATCAGTCCTTTTCAATGTAAGTTGCTTCAGCCGACGGGCGCTCACATATAGAAATCCAAACGAAGCTTTCTGACAAAGTAAATCGCCACAGCCTCTCGAGTCGGGGCCCTTTTAGGTGTGTCAGACACCTTGTAAATTGCACAAGAACACACGCACCATTCAGCTGCGTGAAAAAGGCCACTCCATCGTACTGTTCAAATTCATTTATTTCTGGCAGACACAGCATGACGCGTTTCGAGGTAACAAACCTCTTAATCATATGCAACATTTGCAGGGGAGGGTTCGTTGGATTATTTGAAACGTAACTAAAACATCGAAGAAGGACCAGTGTCCACTTGTTTGTTAAAGAGGCAGTTCTTATTTCTGATTTTCAAATTTTACATCATCATACAAAATACTTTCCTTGCTTGTTTCTATGAAAAGTCTCGAAGGGGATTGTATGATTGTATATTTCACGTGTGCAATTACAATGCTTTCTTTCTTGTGCCCCTAAAAGTTAGGACTGCAATCCCCAGAATGCCTCTCACGTGTACATAGTTCTCATTTTCTTCGATGTTGGTCTTGGCAAAATTTCATCTTAAATTAACTCGGTGCCAAACGCTTACAAAGCCTTTACTGGGTTTAGAACCTGATTGTGGCTGCATCCGACGGTCCGAGAACCAAGAGGACATTTCACGACCACCCCGGTTTCTGTTAATTGTCTCTTGCCTTTGAAGTAAAAGTTCATCAGCACGGCGTGCTTAAGGACAAATTCCTCCAGCAGACTCTGGTCAATTCAAAATTCATCTCCCAGGTGAGGTGGGCCGCGTGGCCCTTCCGATCAGTCCTTTTCAATGTAAGTTGCTTCAGCCGGCGGGCGCTCACATATAGAAATCCAAACGAAGCTTTCTGACAAAGTAAATCGCCACAGCCTCTCGAGTCGGGGCCCTTTTAGGTGTGTCAGACACCTTGTAAATTGCACAAGAACACACGCACCATTCAGATGCGTGAAAAAGGCCACTCCATCGTACTGTTCAAATTCATTTATTTCTGGCAGACACAGCATGACGCGTTTCGAGGTAAGAAACCTCTTAATCATATGCAACATTTGCAGGGGAGGGTTCGTTGGATTATTTGAAACGTAACTAAAACATCGAAGAAGGACCAGTGTCCACTTGTTTGTTAAAGAGGCAGTTCTTATTTCTGATTTTCAAATTTTACATCATCATGCAAAATACTTTCCTTGCTTGTTTCTATGAAAAGTCTCGAAGGGGATTGTATGATTGTATATTTCACATGTGCAATTACAATGCTTTCATTCTTGTGCCCCTAAAAGTTAGGACTGCAATCCCCAGAATGCCTCTCACGTGTACATAGTTCTCATTTTCTTCGATGTCGGTCTTGGCAAAATTTCATCTTAAATTAACTCGGTGCCAAACGCTTACAAAGCCTTTACTGGGTTTAGTTCCTTATTGTGGCTGCATCCGACGGTCCGAGAACCAAGAGGAGATTTCACGACCACCCCGGTTTCTGTTAATCGTCTCTTGCCTTTGAAGTAAAAGTTCATCAGCATGGCGTGCTTAAGGACAAATTCCTCCAGCAGACTCTGGCCAATTCAAAATTCATCTCCCAGGTGAGGTGGGCCGCGTGGCCCTTCCGATCAGTCCTTTTCACTGTAAGTTGCTTCAGCCGGCGGGTGCTCACATATAGAAATCCAAACGAAGCTTTCTGACAAAGTAAATCGCCACAGCCTCTCGAGTCGGGGCCCTTTTAGGTGTGTCAGACACCTTGTAAATTGCACAAGAACACACGCACCATTCAGCTGCGTGAAAAAGGCCACTCCATCGTACTGTTCAAATTCATTTATTTCTGGCAGACACAGCAAGACGCGTTTCGAGGTAAGAAACCTCTTAATCATATGCAACATTTGCAGGGGATGGTTCGTTGGATTATTTGAAACGTAACTAAAACATCGAAGAAGGACCAGTGTCCACTTGTTTGTTAAAGAGGCAGTTCTTATTTCTGATTTTCAAATTTTACATCATCATGCAAAATACTTTCCTTGCTTGTTTCTATGAAAAGTCTCGAAGGGGATTGTATGATTGTATATTTCACATGTGCAATTACAATGCTTTCATTCTTGTGCCCCTAAAAGTTAGGACTGCAATCCCCAGAATGCCTCTCACGTGTACATAGTTCTCATTTTCATCGATGTCGGTCTTGGCAAAATTTCATCTTAAATTAACTCGGTGCCAAACGCTTACAAAGCCTTTACTGGGTTTAGTACCTTATTGTGGCTGCATCCGACGGTCCGAGAACCAAGAGGAGATTTCACGACCACCCCGGTTTCTGTTAATTGTCTCCTGCCTTTGAAGTAAAAGTTCATCAGCACGGCGTGCTTAAGGACAAATTCCTCCAGCAGACCCTGGCCAATTCAAAATTCATCTCCCAGGTGAGGTGGGCCGCGTGGCCCTTCCGATCAGTCCTTTTCAATGTAAGTTGTTTCAGCCGGCGGGCGCTCACATATAGAAATCCAAACGAAGCTTTCTGACAAAGTAAATCGCCACAGCCTCTCGAGTCGGGCCCTTTTAGGTGTGTCAGACACCTTGTAAATTGCAAAGAACACATGCACCATTCAGCTGCGTGAAAAAGGCCACTCCATCGTACTGTTCAAATTCATTTATTTCTGGCAGACACAGCATGACGCGTTTCGAGGTAAGAAACCTCTTAATCATATGCAACATTTGCAGGGGAGGGTTCGTTGGATTATTTGAAACGTAACTAAAACATCGAAGAAGGACCAGTGTCCACTTGTTTGTTAAAGAGGCAGTTCTTATTTCTGATTTTCAAATTTTACATCATCATGCAAAATACTTTCCTTGCTTGTTTCTATGAAAAGTCTCGAAGGGGATTGTATGATTGTATATTTCACATGTGCAATTACAATGCTTTCATTCTTCTGCCCCTAAAAGTTAGGACTGCAATCCCCAGAATGCCTCTCACTTGTACATAGTTCTCATTTTCTTCGATGTCGGTCTTGGCAAAATTTCATCTTAAATTAACTCGGTGCCAAACGCTTACAAAGCCTTTACTGGGTTTAGTACCTTATTGTGGCTGCATCCGACGGTCCGAGAACCAAGAGGAGATTTCACGACCACCCCGTTTTCTGTTAATTGTCTCTTGCCTTTGAAGTAAAAGTTCATCAGCACGGCGTGCTTAAGGAAAAATTCCTCCAGCAGACTCTGGCCAATTCAAAATTCATCTCCCAGGTGAGGTGGGCCACGTGGCCCTTCCGATCAGTCCTTTTCAATGTAAGTTGCTTCAGCCGGCGGGCGCTCACATATAGAAATCCAAACGAAGCTTTCTGACAAAGTAAATCGCCACAGCCTCTCGAGTCGGGGCCCTTTTAGGTGTGTCAGACACCTTGTAAATTGCACAAGAACACATGCACCATTCAGCTGCGTGAAAAATGCCACTCCATCGTACTGTTCAAATTCATTTATTTTTGGCAGACACAGCATGACGCGTTTCGAGGTAAGAAACCTCTTAATCATATGCAACATTTGCAGGGGAGGGTTCGTTGGATTATTTGAAATGTAACTAAAACATCGAAGAAGGACCAGTGTCCACTTGTTTGTTAAAGAGGCAGTTCTTATTTCTGATTTTCAAATTTTACATCATCATGCAAAATACTTTCCTTGCTTGTTTCTATGAAAAGTCTCGAAGGGGATTGTATGATTGTATATTTCACATGTGCAATTACAATGCTTTCATTCTTGTGCCCCTAAAAGTTAGGACTGCAATCCCCAGAATGCCTCTCACGTGTACATAGTTCTCATTTTCTTCGATGTCGGTCTCGGCAAAATTTCATCTTAAATTAACTCGGTGCCAAACGCTTACAAAGCCTTTACTGGGTTTAGTACCTTATTGTGGCTGCATCCGACGGTCCGAGAACCAAGAGGAGATTTCACGACCACCCCGGTTTCTGTTAATTGTCTCTTGCCTTTGAAGTAAAAGTTCATCAGCACGGCGTGCTTAAGGACAAATTCCTCCAGCAGACTCTGGCCAATTCAAAATTCATCTCCGAGGTGAGGTGGGCCGCGTGGCCCTTCCGATCAGTCCTTTTCAATGTAAGTTGCTTCAGCCGACGGGCGCTCACATATAGAAATCCAAACGAAGCTTTCTGACAAAGTAAATCGCTACAGCCTCTCGAGTCGGGGCCCTTTTAGGTGTGTCAGACACCTTGTAAATTGCACAAGAACACACGCACCATTCAGCTGCGTGAAAAAGGCCACTCCATCGTACTGTTCAAATTCATTTATTTCTGGCAGACACAGCATGACGCGTTTCGAGGTAAGAAACCTCTTAATCATATGCAACATTTGCAGGGGAGGGTTCGTTGGATTATTTGAAACGTAACTAAAACATCGAAGAAGGACCAGTGTCCACTTGTTTGTTAAAGAGGCAGTTCTTATTTCTGATTTTCAAATTTTACATCATCATGCAAAATGCTTTCCTTGCTTGTTTCTATGAAAAGTCTCGAAGGGGATTGTATGATTGTATATTTCACATGTGCAATTACAATGCTTTCTTTCTTGTGCCCCTAAAAGTTAGGACTGCAATCCCCAGAATGCCTCTCACGTGTACATAGTTCTCATTTTCTTCGATGTTGGTCTTGGCAAAATTTCATCTTAAATTAACTCGGTGCCAAACGCTTACAAAGCCTTTACTGGGTTTAGTACCTTATTGTGGCTGCATCCGACGGTCCGATAACCAAGAGGACATTTCACGACCACCCCGGTTTCTGTTAATTGTCGCTTGCCTTTGAAGTAAAAGTTCATCAGCACTTCGTGCTTAAGGACAAATTCCTCCAGCAGACTCTGGCCAATTCAAAATTCATCTCCCAGGTGAGGTGGGCCGCGTGGCCCTTCCGATCAGTCCTTTTCAATGTAAGTTGCTTCAGCCGGCGGGTGCTCACATATAGAAATCCAAACGAAGCTTTCTGACAAAGTAAATCGCCACAGCCTCTCGAGTCGGGGCCCTTTTAGGTGTGTCAGACACCTTGTAAATTGCACAAGAACACACGCACCATTCAGCTGCGTGAAAAAGGCCAATCCATCGTACTGTTCAAATTCATTTATTTCTGGCAGACACAGCATGACGCGTTTCGAGGTAAGAAACCTCTTAATCATATGCAACATTTGCAGGGGAGGGTTCGTTGGATTATTTGAAACGTAACTAAAACATCGAAGAAGGACCAGTGTCCACTTGTTTGTTAAAGAGGCAGTTCTTATTTCTGATTTTCAAATTTTACATCATCATGCAAAATACTTTCCTTGCTTGTTTCTATGAAAAGTCTCGAAGGGGATTGTATGATTGTATATTTCACATGTGCAATTACAATGCTTTCATTCTTGTGCCCCTAAAATTTAGGACTGCAATCCCCAGAATGCCTCTCACGTGTACATAGTTCTCATTTTCTTCGATGTCGGTCTTGGCAAAATTTCATCTTAAATTAACTCGGTGCCAAACGCTTACAAAGCCTTTACTGGGTTTAGTACCTTATTGTGGCTGCATCCGACGGTCCGAGAACCAAGAGGAAATTTCACGACCACCCCGGTTTCTGTTAATTGTCTCTTGCCTTTGAAGTAAAAGTTCATCAGCACGGCGTGCTTAAGGACAAATTCCTCCAGCAGACTCTGGCCAATTCAAAATTCATCTCCCTGGTGAGGTGGGCCGCGTGGCCCTTCCGATCAGTCCTTTTCAATGTAAGTTGCTTCAGCCGGCGGGCGCTCACATATAGAAATCCAAACGAAGCTTTCTGACAAAGTAAATCGCCACAGCCTCTCGAGTCGGGCCCTTTTAGGTGTGTCAGACACCTTGTAAATTGCACAAGAACACATGCACCATACAGCTGCGTGAAAAAGGCCACTCCATCGTACTGTTCAAATTCATTTATTTCTGGCAGACACAGCATGACGCGTTTCGAGGTAAGAGACCTCTTAATCATATGCAACATTTGCAGGGGAGGGTTCGTTGGATTATTTGAAACGTAACTAAAACATCGAAGAAGGACCAGTGTCCACTTGTTTGTTAAAGAGGCAGTTCTTATTTCTGATTTTCAAATTTTACATCATCATGCAAAATACTTTCCTTGCTTGTTTCTATGAAAAGTCTCGAAGGGGATTGTATGATTGTATATTTCACATGTGCAATTACAATGCTTTCATTCTTGTGCCCCTAAAAGTTAGGACTGCAATCCCCAGAATGCCTCTCACGTATACATAGTTCTCATTTTCTTCGATGTCGGTCTTGGCAAAATTTCATCTTAAATTAACTCGGTGCCAAACGCTTACAAAGCCTTTACTGGGTTTAGTACCTTATTGTGGCTGCATCCGGCGACGGTCCGAGAACCAAGAGGAGATTTCACGACCACCCCGGTTTCTGTTAATTGTCTCTTGCCTTTGAAGTAAAAGTTCATCAGCACGGCGTGCTTAAGGACAAATTCCTCCAGCAGACTCTGGCCAATTCAAAATTCATCTCCCAGGTGAGGTGGGCCGCGTGGCCCTTCCGATCAGTCCTTTTCAATGTAAGTTGCTTCAGCCAAAGGGCGCTCACATATAGAAATCCAAACGAAGCTTTCTGACAAAGTAAATCGCCACAGCCTCTCGAGTCGGGGCCCTTTTAGATGTGTCAGACACCTTGTAAATTGCACAAGAACACACGCACCATTCAGCTGCGTGAAAAAGGCCACTCCATCGTACTGTTCAAATTCATTTATTTCTGGCAGACACAGCATGACGCGTTTCGAGGTAAGAAACCTCTTAATCATATGCAACATTTGCAGGGGAGGGTTCGTTGGATTATTTGAAACGTAACTAAAACATCGAAGAAGGACCAGTGTCCACTTGTTTGTTAAAGAGGCAGTTCTTATTTCTGATTTTCAAATTTTACATCATCATGCAAAATACTTTCCTTGCTTGTTTCTATGAAAAGTCTCGAAGGGGATTGTATGATTGTATATTTCACATGTGCAATTACAATGCTTTCATTCTTGTGCCCCTAAAAGTTACGACTGCAATCCCCAGAATGCCTCTCACGTGTACATAGTTCTCATTTTCTTCAATGTCGGTCTTGGCAAAATTTCATCTTAAATTAACTCGGTGCCAAACGCTTACAAAGCCTTTACTGGGTTTAGTACCTTATTGTGGCTGCATCCGACGGTCCGAGAACCAAGAGGAGATTTCACGACCACCCCGGTTTCTGTTAATTGTCTCTTGCCTTTGAAGTAAAAGTTCATCAGCACGGCGTGCTTAAGGATAAATTCCTCCAGCAGACTCTGGCCAATTCAAAATTCATCTCCCAGGTGAGGTGGGCCGCGTGGCCCTTCCGATCAGTCCTTTTCAATGTAAGTTGCTTCAGCCAAAGGGCGCTCACATATAGAAATCCAAACGAAGCTTTCTGACAAAGTAAATCGCCACAGCCTCTCGAGTCGGGGCCCTTTTAGGTGTGTCAGACACCTTGTAAATTGCACAAGAACACACGCACCATTCAGCTGCGTGAAAAAGGCCACTCCATCGTACTGTTCAAATTCATTTATTTCTGGCAGACACAGCATGACGCGTTTCGAGGTAAGAAACCTCTTAATCATATGCAACATTTGCAGGGGAGGGTTCGTTGGATTATTTGAAACGTAACTAAAACATCGAAGAAGGACCAGTGTCCACTTGTTTATTAAAGAGGCAGTTCTTATTTCTGATTTTCAAATTTTACATCATCATGCAAAATACTTTCCTTGCTTGTTTCTATGAAAAGTCTCGAAGGGGATTGTATGATTGTATATTTCACATGTGCAATTACAATGCTTTCTTTCTTGTGCCCCTAAAAGTTAGGACTGCAATCCCCAGAATGCCTCTCACGTGTACATAGTTCTCATTTTCTTCGATGTTGGTCTTGGCAAAATTTCATCTTAAATTAACTCGGTGCCAAACGCTTACAAAGCCTTTACTGGGTTTAGTACCTTATTGTGGCTGCATCCGACGGTCCGAGAACCAAGAGGACATTTCACGACCACCCCGGTTTCTGTTAATTGTCTCTTGCCTTTGAAGTAAAAGTTCATCAGCACGGCGTGCTTAAGGACAAATTCCTCCAGCAGACTCTGGTCAATTCAAAATTCATCTCCCAGGTGAGGTGGGCCGCGAGGCCCTTCCGATCAGTCCTTTTCAATGTAAGTTGCTTCAGCCGGCGGGCGCTCACATATAGAAATCCAAACAAAGCTTTCTGACAAAGTAAATCGCCACAGCCTCTCGAGTCGGGGCCCTTTTAGATGTGTCAGACACCTTGTAAATTGCATAAGAACACACGCACCATTCAGCTGCGTGAAAAAGGCCACTCCATCGTACTGTTCAAATTCATTTATTTCTGGCAGACACAGCATGACGCGTTTCGAGGTAAGAAACCTCTTAATCATATGCAACATTTGCAGGGGAGGGTTCGTTGGATTATTTGAAACGTAACTAAAACATCGAAGAAGGACCAGTGTCCACTTGTTTGTTAAAGAGGCAGTTCTTATTTCTGATTTTCAAATTTTACATCATCATGCAAAATACTTTCCTTGCTTGTTTCTATGAAAAGTCTCGAAGGGGATTGTATGATTGTATATTTCACATGTGCAATTACAATGCTTTCATTCTTGTGCCCCTAAAAGTTACGACTGCAATCCCCAGAATGCCTCTCACGTGTACATAGTTCTCATTTTCTTCAATGTCGGTCTTGGCAAAATTTCATCTCAAATTAACTCGGTGCCAAACGCTTACAAAGCCTTTACTGGGTTTAGTACCTTATTGTGGCTGCATCCGACGGTCCGAGAACCAAGAGGAGATTTCACGACCACCCCGGTTTCTGTTAATTGTCTCTTGCCTTTGAAGTAAAAGTTCATCAGCACGGCGTGCTTAAGGACAAATTCCTCCAGCAGACTCTGGCCAATTCAACATTCATCTCCCAGGTGAGGTGGGCCACGTGGCCCTTCCGATCAGTCCTTTTCAATGTAAGTTGCTTCAGCCGGCGGGCGCTCACATATAGAAATCCAAACAAAACTTTCTGACAAAGTAAATCGACACAGCCTCTCGAGTCGGGGCCCTTTTAGGTGTGTCAGACACCTTGTAAATTGCACAAGAACACACGCACCATTCAGCTGCGTGAAAAAGGCCACTCCATCGTACTGTTCAAATTCATTTATTTCTGGCAGACACAGCATGACGCGTTTCGAGGTAAGAAACCTCTTAATCATATGCAACATTTGCAGGGGAGGGTTCGTTGGATTATTTGAAACATAACTAAAACATCGAAGAAGGACCAGTGTCCACTTGTTTGTTAAAGAGGCAGTTCTTATTTCTGATTTTCAAATTTTACATCATCATGCAAAATACTTTCCTTGCTTGTTTCTATGAAAAGTCTCGAAGGGGATTGTATGATTGTATATTTCACATGTGCAATTACAATGCTTTCATTCTTGTGCCCCTAAAAGTTAGGACTGCAATCCCCAGAATGCCTCTCACGTGTACATAGTTGTCATTTTCTTCGATGTCGGTCTTGGCAAAATTTCATCTTAAATTAACTCGGTGCCAAACGCTTACAAAGCCTTTACTGGGTTTAGTACCTTATTGTGGCTGCATCCGACAGACCGAGAACCAAGAGGAGATTTCACGACCACCCCGGTTTCTGTTAATTGTCTCTTGCCTTTGAAGTAAAAGTTCATCAGCACGGTGTGCTTAAGGACAAATTCCTCCAGCAGACTCTGGCCAATTCAAAATTCATCTCCCAGGTGAGGTGGGCCGCGTGGCCCTTCCGATCAGTCCTTTTCAATGTAAGTTGCTTCAGCCGGCGGGCGCTCACATATAGAAATCCAAACGAAGCTTTCTGACAAAGTAAATCGCCACAGCCTCTCGAGTCGGGGCCCTTTTAGGTGTGTCAGACACCTTGTAAATTGCACAAGAACACACGCACCATTCAGCTGCGTGAAAAAGGCCACTCCATCGTACTGTTCAAATTCATTTATTTCTGGCAGACACAGCATGACGCGTTTCGAGGTAAGAAACCTCTTAATCATATGCAACATTTGCAGGTGAGGGTTCGTTGGATTATTTGAAACGTAACTAAAACATCGAAGAAGGACCAGTGTCCACTTGTTTGTTAAAGAGGCAGTTCTTATTTCTGATTTTCAAATTTCACATCATCATGCAAAATACTTTCCTTGCTTGTTTCTATGAAAAGTCTCGAAGGGGATTGTATGATTGTATATTTCACATGTGCAATTACAATGCTTTCATTCTTGTGCCCCTAAAAGTTAGGACTGCAATCCCCAGAATGCCTCTCACGTGTACATAGTTCTCATTTTCTTCGATGTCGGTCTTGGCAAAATTTCATCTTAAATTAACTTGGTGCCAAACGCTTACAAAGCCTTTACTGGGTTTAGTACCTTATTGTGGCTGCATCCGACGGTCCGAGAACCAAGAGGAGATTTCACGACCACCCCGGTTTCTGTTAATTGTCTCTTGCCTTTGAAGTAAAAGTTCATCAGCACGGCTTGCTTAAGGACAAATTCCTCCAGCAGACTCTGGCCAATTCAAAATTCATCTCCCAGGTGAGGTGGGCCGCGTGGCCCTTCCGATCAGTCCTTTTCAATGTAAGTTGCTTCAGCCGACGGGCGCTCACATATAGAAATCCAAACGAAGCTTTCTGACAAAGTAAATCGCCACAGCCTCTCGAGTCGGGGCCCTTTTAGGTGTGTCAGACACCTTGTAAATTGCACAAGAACACACGCACCATTCAGCTGCGTGAAAAAGGCCACTCCATCGTACTGTTCAAATTCATTTATTTCTGGCAGACACAGCATGACGCGTTTCGAGGTAACAAACCTCTTAATCATATGCAACATTTGCAGGGGAGGGTTCGTTGGATTATTTGAAACGTAACTAAAACATCGAAGAAGGACCAGTGTCCACTTGTTTGTTAAAGAGGCAGTTCTTATTTCTGATTTTCAAATTTTACATCATCATGCAAAATACTTTCCTTGCTTGTTTCTATGAAAAGTCTCGAAGGGGATTGTATGATTGTATATTTCACGTGTGCAATTACAATGCTTTCTTTCTTGTGCCCCTAAAAGTTAGGACTGCAATCCCCAGAATGCCTCTCACGTGTACATAGTTCTCATTTTCTTCGATGTTGGTCTTGGCAAAATTTCATCTTAAATTAACTCGGTGCCAAACGCTTACAAAGCCTTTACTGGGTTTAGTACCTGATTGTGGCTGCATCCGACGGTCCGAGAACCAAGAGGACATTTCACGACCACCCCGGTTTCTGTTAATTGTCTCTTGCCTTTGAAGTAAAAGTTCATCAGCACGGCGTGCTTAAGGACAAATTCCTCCAGCAGACTCTGGTCAATTCAAAATTCATCTCCCAGGTGAGGTGGGCCGCGTGGCCCTTCCGATCAGTCCTTTTCAATGTAAGTTGCTTCAGCCGGCGGGCGCTCACATATAGAAATCCAAACGAAGCTTTCTGACAAAGTAAATCGCCACAGCCTCTCGAGTCGGGCCCTTTTAGGTGTGTCAGACACCTTGTAAATTGCACAAGAACACACGCACCATTCAGCTGCGTGAAAAAGGCCACTCCATCGTACTGTTCAAATTCATTTATTTCTGGCAGACACAGCATGACGCGTTTCGAGGTAAGAAACCTCTTAATCATATGCAACATTTGCAGGGGAGGGTTCGTTGGATTATTTGAAACGTAACTAAAACATCGAAGAAGGACCAGTGTCCACTTGTTTGTTAAAGAGGCAGTTCTTATTTCTGATTTTCAAATTTTACATCATCATGCAAAATACTTTCCTTGCTTGTTTCTATGAAAAGTCTCGAAGGGGATTGTATGATTGTATATTTCACATGTGCAATTACAATGCTTTCATTCTTGTGCCCCTAAAAGTTAGGACTGCAATCCCCAGAATGCCTCTCACGTGTACATAGTTCTCATTTTCTTCGATGTCGGTCTTGGCAAAATTTCATCTTAAATTAACTCGGTGCCAAACGCTTACAAAGCCTTTACTGGGTTTAGTTCCTTATTGTGGCTGCATCCGACGGTCCGAGAACCAAGAGGAGATTTCACGACCACCCCGGTTTCTGTTAATCGTCTCTTGCCTTTGAAGTAAAAGTTCATCAGCATGGCGTGCTTAAGGACAAATTCCTCCAGCAGACTCTGGCCAATTCAAAATTCATCTCCCAGGTGAGGTGGGCCGCGTGGCCCTTCCGATCAGTCCTTTTCAATGTAAGTTGCTTCAGCCGGCGGGTGCTCACATATAGAAATCCAAACGAAGCTTTCTGACAAAGTAAATCGCCACAGCCTCTCGAGTCGGGGCCCTTTTAGGTGTGTCAGACACCTTGTAAATTGCACAAGAACACACGCACCATTCAGCTGCGTGAAAAAGGCCACTCCATCGTACTGTTCAAATTCATTTATTTCTGGCAGACACAGCAAGACGCGTTTCGAGGTAAGAAACCTCTTAATCATATGCAACATTTGCAGGGGAGGGTTCGTTGGATTATTTGAAACGTAACTAAAACATCGAAGAAGGACCAGTGTCCACTTGTTTATTAAAGAGGCAGTTCTTATTTCTGATTTTCAAATTTTACATCATCATGCAAAATACTTTCCTTGCTTGTTTCTATGAAAAGTCTCGAAGGGGATTGTATGATTGTATATTTCACATGTGCAATTACAATGCTTTCTTTCTTGTGCCCCTAAAAGTTAGGACTGCAATCCCCAGAATGCCTCTCACGTGTACATAGTTCTCATTTTCTTCGATGTTGGTCTTGGCAAAATTTCATCTTAAATTAACTCAGTGCCAAACGCTTACAAAGCCTTTACTGGGTTTAGTACCTTATTGTGGCTGCATCCGACGGTCCGAGAACCAAGAGGACATTTCACGACCACCCCGGTTTCTGTTAATTGTCTCTTGCCTTTGAAGTAAAAGTTCACCAGCACGGCGTGCTTAAGGACAAATTCCTCCAGCAGACTCTGGTCAATTCAAAATTCATCTCCCAGGTGAGGTGGGCCGCGTGGCCCTTCCGATCAGTCCTTTTCAATGTAAGTTGCTTCAGCCGGCGGGCGCTCACATATAGAAATCCAAACGAAGCTTTCTGACAAAGTAAATCGCCACAGCCTCTCGAGTCGGGGCCCTTTTAGATGTGTCAGACACCTTGTAAATTGCACAAGAACACACGCACCATTCAGCTGCGTGAAAAAGGCCACTCCATCGTACTGTTCAAATTCATTTATTTCTGGCAGACACAGCATGACGCGTTTCGAGGTAAGAAACCTCTTAATCATATGCAACATTTGCAGGGGAGGGTTCGTTGGATTATTTGAAACGTAACTAAAACATCGAAGAAGGACCAGTGTCCACTTGTTTGTTAAAGAGGCAGTTCTTATTTCTGATTTTCAAATTTTACATCATCATGCAAAATACTTTCCTTGCTTGTTTCTATGAAAAGTCTCGAAGGGGATTGTATGATTGTATATTTCACATGTGCAATTACAATGCTTTCATTCTTGTGCCCCTAAAAGTTACGACTGCAATCCCCAGAATGCCTCTCACGTGTACATAGTTCTCATTTTCTTCAATGTCGGTCTTGGCAAAATTTCATCTTAAATTAACTCGGTGCCAAACGCTTACAAAGCCTTTACTGGGTTTAGTACCTTATTGTGGCTGCATCCGACGGTCCGAGAACCAAGAGGAGATTTCACGACCACCCCGGTTTCTGTTAATTGTCTCTTGCCTTTGAAGTAAAAGTTCATCAGCACGGCGTGCTTAAGGATAAATTCCTCCAGCAGACTCTGGCCAATTCAAAATTCATCTCCCAGGTGAGGTGGGCCGCGTGGCCCTTCCGATCAGTCCTTTTCAATGTAAGTTGCTTCAGCCAAAGGGCGCTCACATATAGAAATCCAAACGAAGCTTTCTGACAAAGTAAATCGCCACAGCCTCTCGAGTCGGGGCCCTTTTAGGTGTGTCAGACACCTTGTAAATTGCACAAGAACACACGCACCATTCAGCTGCGTGAAAAAGGCCACTCCATCGTACTGTTCAAATTCATTTATTTCTGGCAGACACAGCATGACGCGTTTCGAGGTAAGAAACCTCTTAATCATATGCAACATTTGCAGGGGAGGGTTCGTTGGATTATTTGAAACGTAACTAAAACATCGAAGAAGGACCAGTGTCCACTTGTTTATTAAAGAGGCAGTTCTTATTTCTGATTTTCAAATTTTACATCATCATGCAAAATACTTTCCTTGCTTGTTTCTATGAAAAGTCTCGAAGGGGATTGTATGATTGTATATTTCACATGTGCAATTACAATGCTTTCTTTCTTGTGCCCCTAAAAGTTAGGACTGCAATCCCCAGAATGCCTCTCACGTGTACATAGTTCTCATTTTCTTCGATGTTGGTCTTGGCAAAATTTCATCTTAAATTAACTCGGTGCCAAACGCTTACAAGGCCTTTACTGGGTTTAGTACCTTATTGTGGCTGCATCCGACGGTCCGAGAACCAAGAGGACATTTCACGACCACCCCGGTTTCTGTTAATTGTCTCTTGCCTTTGAAGTAAAAGTTCATCAGCACGGCGTGCTTAAGGACAAATTCCTCCAGCAGACTCTGGTCAATTCAAAATTCATCTCCCAGGTGAGGTGGGCCGCGAGGCCCTTCCGATCAGTCCTTTTCAATGTAAGTTGCTTCAGCCGGCGGGCGCTCACATATAGAAATCCAAACAAAGCTTTCTGACAAAGTAAATCGCCACAGCCTCTCGAGTCGGGGCCCTTTTAGATGTGTCAGACACCTTGTAAATTGCACAAGAACACACGCACCATTCAGCTGCGTGAAAAAGGCCACTCCATCGTACTGTTCAAATTCATTTATTTCTGGCAGACACAGCATGACGCGTTTCGAGGTAAGAAACCTCTTAATCATATGCAACATTTGCAGGGGAGGGTTCGTTGGATTATTTGAAACGTAACTAAAACATCGAAGAAGGACCAGTGTCCACTTGTTTGTTAAAGAGGCAGTTCTTATTTCTGATTTTCAAATTTTACATCATCATGCAAAATACTTTCCTTGCTTGTTTCTATGAAAAGTCTCGAAGGGGATTGTATGATTGTATATTTCACATGTGCAATTACAATGCTTTCATTCTTGTGCCCCTAAAAGTTACGACTGCAATCCCCAGAATGCCTCTCACGTGTACATAGTTCTCATTTTCTTCAATGTCGGTCTTGGCAAAATTTCATCTCAAATTAACTCGGTGCCAAACGCTTACAAAGCCTTTACTGGGTTTAGTACCTTATTGTGGCTGCATCCGACGGTCCGAGAACCAAGAGGAGATTTCACGACCACCCCGGTTTCTGTTAATTGTCTCTTGCCTTTGAAGTAAAAGTTCATCAGCACGGCGTGCTTAAGGACAAATTCCTCCAGCAGACTCTGGCCAATTCAACATTCATCTCCCAGGTGAGGTGGGCCACGTGGCCCTTCCGATCAGTCCTTTTCAATGTAAGTTGCTTCAGCCGGCGGGCGCTCACATATAGAAATCCAAACAAAACTTTCTGACAAAGTAAATCGACACAGCCTCTCGAGTCGGGGCCCTTTTAGGTGTGTCAGACACCTTGTAAATTGCACAAGAACACACGCACCATTCAGCTGCGTGAAAAAGGCCACTCCATCGTACTGTTCAAATTCATTTATTTCTGGCAGACACAGCATGACGCGTTACGAGGTAAGAAACCTCTTAATCATATGCAACATTTGCAGGGGAGGGTTCGTTGGATTATTTGAAACATAACTAAAACATCGAAGAAGGACCAGTGTCCACTTGTTTGTTAAAGAGGCAGTTCTTATTTCTGATTTTCAAATTTTACATCATCATGCAAAATACTTTCCTTGCTTGTTTCTATGAAAAGTCTCGAAGGGGATTGTATGATTGTATATTTCACATGTGCAATTACAATGCTTTCATTCTTGTGCCCCTAAAAGTTACGACTGCAATCCCCAGAATGCCTCTCACGTGTACATAGTTCTCATTTTCTTCAATGTCGGTCTTGGCAAAATTTCATCTTAAATTAACTCGGTGCCAAACGCTTACAAAGCCTTTACTGGGTTTAGTACCTTATTGTGGCTGCATCCGACGGTCCGAGAACCAAGAGGAGATTTCACGACCACCCCGGTTTCTGTTAATTGTCTCTTGCCTTTGAAGTAAAAGTTCATCAGCACGGCGTGCTTAAGGATAAATTCCTCCAGCAGACTCTGGCCAATTCAAAATTCATCTCCCAGGTGAGGTGGGCCGCGTGGCCCTTCCGATCAGTCCTTTTCAATGTAAGTTGCTTCAGCCAAAGGGCGCTCACATATAGAAATCCAAACGAAGCTTTCTGACAAAGTAAATCGCCACAGCCTCTCGAGTCGGGGCCCTTTTAGGTGTGTCAGACACCTTGTAAATTGCACAAGAACACACGCACCATTCAGCTGCGTGAAAAAGGCCACTCCATCGTACTGTTCAAATTCATTTATTTCTGGCAGACACAGCATGACGCGTTTCGAGGTAAGAAACCTCTTAATCATATGCAACATTTGCAGGGGAGGGTTCGTTGGATTATTTGAAACGTAACTAAAACATCGAAGAAGGACCAGTGTCCACTTGTTTATTAAAGAGGCAGTTCTTATTTCTGATTTTCAAATTTTACATCATCATGCAAAATACTTTCCTTGCTTGTTTCTATGAAAAGTCTCGAAGGGGATTGTATGATTGTATATTTCACATGTGCAATTACAATGCTTTCTTTCTTGTGCCCCTAAAAGTTAGGACTGCAATCCCCAGAATGCCTCTCACGTGTACATAGTTCTCATTTTCTTCGATGTTGGTCTTGGCAAAATTTCATCTTAAATTAACTCGGTGCCAAACGCTTACAAAGCCTTTACTGGGTTTAGTACCTTATTGTGGCTGCATCCGACGGTCCGAGAACCAAGAGGACATTTCACGACCACCCCGGTTTCTGTTAATTGTCTCTTGCCTTTGAAGTAAAAGTTCATCAGCACGGCGTGCTTAAGGACAAATTCCTCCAGCAGACTCTGGTCAATTCAAAATTCATCTCCCAGGTGAGGTGGGCCGCGAGGCCCTTCCGATCAGTCCTTTTCAATGTAAGTTGCTTCAGCCGGCGGGCGCTCACATATAGAAATCCAAACAAAGCTTTCTGACAAAGTAAATCGCCACAGCCTCTCGAGTCGGGGCCCTTTTAGATGTGTCAGACACCTTGTAAATTGCACAAGAACACACGCACCATTCAGCTGCGTGAAAAAGGCCACTCCATCGTACTGTTCAAATTCATTTATTTCTGGCAGACACAGCATGACGCGTTTCGAGGTAAGAAACCTCTTAATCATATGCAACATTTGCAGGGGAGGGTTCGTTGGATTATTTGAAACGTAACTAAAACATCGAAGAAGGACCAGTGTCCACTTGTTTGTTAAAGAGGCAGTTCTTATTTCTGATTTTCAAATTTTACATCATCATGCAAAATACTTTCCTTGCTTGTTTCTATGAAAAGTTTTGAAGGGGATTGTATGATTGTATATTTCACATGTGCAATTACAATGCTTTCATTCTTGTGCCCCTAAAAGTTACGACTGCAATCCCCAGAATGCCTCTCACGTGTACATAGTTCTCATTTTCTTCAATGTCGGTCTTGGCAAAATTTCATCTCAAATTAACTCGGTGCCAAACGCTTACAAAGCCTTTACTGGGTTTAGTACCTTATTGTGGCTGCATCCGACGGTCCGAGAACCAAGAGGAGATTTCACGACCACCCCGGTTTCTGTTAATTGTCTCTTGCCTTTGAAGTAAAAGTTCATCAGCACGGCGTGCTTAAGGACAAATTCCTCCAGCAGACTCTGGCCAATTCAACATTCATCTCCCAGGTGAGGTGGGCCACGTGGCCCTTCCGATCAGTCCTTTTCAATGTAAGTTGCTTCAGCCGGCGGGCGCTCACATATAGAAATCCAAACAAAACTTTCTGACAAAGTAAATCGCCACAGCCTCTCGAGTCGGGGCCCTTTTAGGTGTGTCAGACACCTTGTAAATTGCACAAGAACACACGCACCATTCAGCTGCGTGAAAAAGGCCACTCCATCGTACTGTTCAAATTCATTTATTTCTGGCAGACACAGCATGACGCGTTTCGAGGTAAGAAACCTCTTAATCATATGCAACATTTGCAGGTGAGGGTTCGTTGGATTATTTGAAACGTAACTAAAACATCGAAGAAGGACCAGTGTCCACTTGTTTGTTAAAGAGGCAGTTCTTATTTCTGATTTTCAAATTTCACATCATCATGCAAAATACTTTCCTTGCTTGTTTCTATGAAAAGTCTCGAAGGGGATTGTATGATTGTATATTTCACATGTGCAATTACAATGCTTTCATTCTTGTGCCCCTAAAAGTTAGGACTGCAATCCCCAGAATGCCTCTCACGTGTACATAGTTCTCATTTTCTTCGATGTCGGTCTTGGCAAAATTTCATCTTAAATTAACTTGGTGCCAAACGCTTACAAAGCCTTTACTGGGTTTAGTACCTTATTGTGGCTGCATCCGACGGTCCGAGAACCAAGAGGAGATTTCACGACCACCCCGGTTTCTGTTAATTGTCTCTTGCCTTTGAAGTAAAAGTTCATCAGCACGGCTTGCTTAAGGACAAATTCCTCCAGCAGACTCTGGCCAATTCAAAATTCATCTCCCAGGTGAGGTGGGCCGCGTGGCCCTTCCGATCAGTCCTTTTCAATGTAAGTTGCTTCAGCCGACGGGCGCTCACATATAGAAATCCAAACGAAGCTTTCTGACAAAGTAAATCGCCACAGCCTCTCGAGTCGGGGCCCTTTTAGGTGTGTCAGACACCTTGTAAATTGCACAAGAACACACGCACCATTCAGCTGCGTGAAAAAGGCCACTCCATCGTACTGTTCAAATTCATTTATTTCTGGCAGACACAGCATGACGCGTTTCGAGGTAACAAACCTCTTAATCATATGCAACATTTGCAGGGGAGGGTTCGTTGGATTATTTGAAACGTAACTAAAACATCGAAGAAGGACCAGTGTCCACTTGTTTGTTAAAGAGGCAGTTCTTATTTCTGATTTTCAAATTTTACATCATCATGCAAAATACTTTCCTTGCTTGTTTCTATGAAAAGTCTCGAAGGGGATTGTATGATTGTATATTTCACATGTGCAATTACAATGCTTTCATTCTTGTGCCCCTAAAAGTTAGGACTGCAATCCCCAGAATGCCTCTCACGTGTACATAGTTGTCATTTTCTTCGATGTCGGTCTTGGCAAAATTTCATCTTAAATTAACTCGGTGCCAAACGCTTACAAAGCCTTTACTGGGTTTAGTACCTTATTGTGGCTGCATCCGACAGACCGAGAACCAAGAGGAGATTTCACGACCACCCCGGTTTCTGTTAATTGTCTCTTGCCTTTGAAGTAAAAGTTCATCAGCACGGCGTGCTTAAGGACAAATTCCTCCAGCAGACTTTGGTCAATTCAAAATTCATCTCCCAGGTGAGGTGGGCCGCGTGGCCCTTCCGATCAGTCCTTTTCAATGTAAGTTGCTTCAGCCGGCGGGCGCTCACATATAGAAATCCAAACGAAGCTTTCTGACAAAGTAAATCGCCACAGCCTCTCGAGTCGGGCCCTTTTAGGTGTGTCAGACACCTTGTAAATTGCACAAGAACACACGCACCATTCAGCTGCGTGAAAAAGGCCACTCCATCGTACTGTTCAAATTCATTTATTTCTGGCAGACACAGCATGACGCGTTTCGAGGTAAGAAACCTCTTAATCATATGCAACATTTGCAGGGGAGGGTTCGTTGGATTATTTGAAACGTAACTAAAACATCGAAGAAGGACCAGTGTCCACTTGTTTGTTAAAGAGGCAGTTCTTATTTCTGATTTTCAAATTTTACATCATCATGCAAAATACTTTCCTTGCTTGTTTCTATGAAAAGTCTCGAAGGGGATTGTATGATTGTATATTTCACATGTGCAATTACAATGCTTTCATTCTTGTGCCCCTAAAAGTTAGGACTGCAATCCCCAGAATGCCTCTCACGTGTACATAGTTCTCATTTTCTTCGATGTCGGTCTTGGCAAAATTTCATCTTAAATTAACTCGGTGCCAAACGCTTACAAAGCCTTTACTGGGTTTAGTTCCTTATTGTGGCTGCATCCGACGGTCCGAGAACCAAGAGGAGATTTCACGACCACCCCGGTTTCTGTTAATCGTCTCTTGCCTTTGAAGTAAAAGTTCATCAGCATGGCGTGCTTAAGGACAAATTCCTCCAGCAGACTCTGGCCAATTCAAAATTCATCTCCCAGGTGAGGTGGGCCGCGTGGCCCTTCCGATCAGTCCTTTTCAATGTAAGTTGCTTCAGCCGGCGGGTGCTCACATATAGAAATCCAAACGAAGCTTTCTGACAAAGTAAATCGCCACAGCCTCTCGAGTCGGGGCCCTTTTAGGTGTGTCAGACACCTTGTAAATTGCACAAGAACACACGCACCATTCAGCTGCGT
Organism: Triturus cristatus; assembly: GCF_964204655.1. NCBI lineage: Eukaryota > Metazoa > Chordata > Amphibia > Caudata > Salamandridae > Triturus > Triturus cristatus. The sequence continues at coordinate 452,054,467 of NC_140584.1, forward strand.
GAAAAAGGCCACTCCATCGTACTGTTCAAATTCATTTATTTCTGGCAGACACAGCAAGACGCGTTTCGAGGTAAGAAACCTCTTAATCATATGCAACATTTGCAGGGGAGGGTTCGTTGGATTATTTGAAACGTAACTAAAACATCGAAGAAGGACCAGTGTCCACTTGTTTGTTAAAGAGGCAGTTCTTATTTCTGATTTTCAAATTTTACATCATCATGCAAAATACTTTCCTTGCTTGTTTCTATGAAAAGTCTCGAAGGGGATTGTATGATTGTATATTTCACATGTGCAATTACAATGCTTTCATTCTTGTGCCCCTAAAAGTTAGGACTGCAATCCCCAGAATGCCTCTCACGTGTACATAGTTCTCATTTTCTTCGATGTCGGTCTTGGCAAAATTTCATCTTAAATTAACTCGGTGCCAAACGCTTACAAAGCCTTTACTGGGTTTAGTACCTTATTGTGGCTGCATCCGACGGTCCGAGAACCAAGAGGAGATTTCACGACCACCCCGGTTTCTGTTAATTGTCTCCTGCCTTTGAAGTAAAAGTTCATCAGCACGGCGTGCTTAAGGACAAATTCCTCCAGCAGACTCTGGCCAATTCAAAATTCATCTCCCAGGTGAGGTGGGCCGCGTGGCCCTTCCGATCAGTCCTTTTCAATGTAAGTTGCTTCAGCCGGCGGGCGCTCACATATAGAAATCCAAACGAAGCTTTCTGACAAAGTAAATCGCCACAGCCTCTCGAGTCGGGCCCTTTTAGGTGTGTCAGACACCTTGTAAATTGCAAAGAACACATGCACCATTCAGCTGCGTGAAAAAGGCCACTCCATCGTACTGTTCAAATTTATTTATTTCTGGCAGACACAGCATGACGCGTTTCGAGGTAAGAAACCTCTTAATCATATGCAACATTTGCAGGGGAGGGTTCGTTGGATTATTTGAAACGTAACTAAAACATCGAAGAAGGACCAGTGTCCACTTGTTTGTTAAAGAGGCAGTTCTTATTTCTGATTTTCAAATTTTACATCATCATGCAAAATACTTTCCTTGCTTGTTTCTATGAAAAGTCTCGAAGGGGATTGTATGATTGTATGTTTCACATGTGCAATTACAATGCTTTCATTCTTCTGCCCCTAAAAGTTAGGACTGCAATCCCCAGAATGCCTCTCACTTGTACATAGTTCTCATTTTCTTCGATGTCGGTCTTGGCAAAATTTCATCTTAAATTAACTCGGTGCCAAACGCTTACAAAGCCTTTACTGGGTTTAGTACCTTATTGTGGCTGCATCCGACGGTCCGAGAACCAAGAGGAGATTTCACGACCACCCCGTTTTCTGTTAATTGTCTCTTGCCTTTGAAGTAAAAGTTCATCAGCACGGCGTGCTTAAGGAAAAATTCCTCCAGCAGACTCTGGCCAATTCAAAATTAATCTCCCAGGTGAGGTGGGCCACGTGGCCCTTCCGATCAGTCCTTTTCAATGTAAGTTGCTTCAGCCGGCGGGCGCTCACATATAGAAATCCAAACGAAGCTTTCTGACAAAGTAAATCGCCACAGCCTCTCGAGTCGGGGCCCTTTTAGGTGTGTCAGACACCTTGTAAATTGCACAAGAACACACGCACCATTCAGCTGCGTGAAAAAGGCCACTCCATCGTACTGTTCAAATTCATTTATTTCTGGCAGACACAGCATGACGCGTTTCGAGGTAAGAAACCTCTTAATCATATGCAATATTTGCAGGGGAGGGTTCGTTGGATTATTTGAAACGTAACTAAAACATCGAAGAAGGACCAGTGTCCACTTGTTTGTTAAAGAGGCAGTTCTTATTTCTGATTTTCAAATTTTACATCATCATGCAAAATACTTTCCTTGCTTGTTTCTATGAAAAGTTTTGAAGGGGATTGTATGATTGTATATTTCACATGTGCAATTACAATGCTTTCATTCTTGTGCCCCTAAAAGTTACGACTGCAATCCCCAGAATGCCTCTCACGTGTACATAGTTCTCATTTTCTTCAATGTCGGTCTTGGCAAAATTTCATCTCAAATTAACTCGGTGCCAAACGCTTACAAAGCCTTTACTGGGTTTAGTACCTTATTGTGGCTGCATCCGACGGTCCGAGAACCAAGAGGAGATTTCACGACCACCCCGGTTTCTGTTAATTGTCTCTTGCCTTTGAAGTAAAAGTTCATCAGCACGGCGTGCTTAAGGACAAATTCCTCCAGCAGACTCTGGCCAATTCAACATTCATCTCCCAGGTGAGGTGGGCCACGTGGCCCTTCCGATCAGTCCTTTTCAATGTAAGTTGCTTCAGCCGGCGGGCGCTCACATATAGAAATCCAAACAAAACTTTCTGACAAAGTAAATCGACACAGCCTCTCGAGTCGGGGCCCTTTTAGGTGTGTCAGACACCTTGTAAATTGCACAAGAACACACGCACCATTCAGCTGCGTGAAAAAGGCCACTCCATCGTACTGTTCAAATTCATTTATTTCTGGCAGACACAGCATGACGCGTTTCGAGGTAAGAAACCTCTTAATCATATGCAACATTTGCAGGGGAGGGTTCGTTGGATTATTTGAAACGTAACTAAAACATCGAAGAAGGACCAGTGTCCACTTGTTTGTTAAAGAGGCAGTTCTTATTTCTGATTTTCAAATTTTACATCATCATGCAAAATACTTTCCTTGCTTGTTTCTATGAAAAGTCTCGAAGGGGATTGTATGATTGTATATTTCACATGTGCAATTACAATGCTTTCATTCTTGTGCCCCTAAAAGTTAGGACTGCAATCCCCAGAATGCCTCTCACGTGTACATAGTTGTCATTTTCTTCGATGTCGGTCTTGGCAAAATTTCATCTTAAATTAACTCGGTGCCAAACGCTTACAAAGCCTTTACTGGGTTTAGTACCTTATTGTGGCTGCATCCGACAGACCGAGAACCAAGAGGAGATTTCACGACCACCCCGGTTTCTGTTAATTGTCTCTTGCCTTTGAAGTAAAAGTTCATCAGCACGGTGTGCTTAAGGACAAATTCCTCCAGCAGACTCTGGCCAATTCAAAATTAATCTCCCAGGTGAGGTGGGCCGCGTGGCCCTTCCGATCAGTCCTTTTCAATGTAAGTTGCTTCAGCCGGCGGGCGCTCACATATAGAAATCCAAACGAAGCTTTCTGACAAAGTAAATCGCCACAGCCTCTCGAGTCGGGGCCCTTTTAGGTGTGTCAGACACCTTGTAAATTGCACAAGAACACACGCACCATTCAGCTGCGTGAAAAAGGCCACTCCATCGTACTGTTCAAATTCATTTATTTCTGGCAGACACAGCATGACGCGTTTCGAGGTAAGAAACCTCTTAATCATATGCAACATTTGCAGGTGAGGGTTCGTTGGATTATTTGAAACGTAACTAAAACATCGAAGAAGGACCAGTGTCCACTTGTTTGTTAAAGAGGCAGTTCTTATTTCTGATTTTCAAATTTCACATCATCATGCAAAATACTTTCCTTGCTTGTTTCTATGAAAAGTCTCGAAGGGGATTGTATGATTGTATATTTCACATGTGCAATTACAATGCTTTCATTCTTGTGCCCCTAAAAGTTAGGACTGCAATCCCCAGAATGCCTCTCACGTGTACATAGTTCTCATTTTCTTCGATGTCGGTCTTGGCAAAATTTCATCTTAAATTAACTTGGTGCCAAACGCTTACAAAGCCTTTACTGGGTTTAGTACCTTATTGTGGCTGCATCCGACGGTCCGAGAACCAAGAGGAGATTTCACGACCACCCCGGTTTCTGTTAATTGTCTCTTGCCTTTGAAGTAAAAGTTCATCAGCACGGCTTGCTTAAGGACAAATTCCTCCAGCAGACTCTGGCCAATTCAAAATTCATCTCCCAGGTGAGGTGGGCCGCGTGGCCCTTCCGATCAGTCCTTTTCAATGTAAGTTGCTTCAGCCGACGGGCGCTCACATATAGAAATCCAAACGAAGCTTTCTGACAAAGTAAATCGCCACAGCCTCTCGAGTCGGGGCCCTTTTAGGTGTGTCAGACACCTTGTAAATTGCACAAGAACACACGCACCATTCAGCTGCGTGAAAAAGGCCACTCCATCGTACTGTTCAAATTCATTTATTTCTGGCAGACACAGCATGACGCGTTTCGAGGTAACAAACCTCTTAATCATATGCAACATTTGCAGGGGAGGGTTCGTTGGATTATTTGAAACGTAACTAAAACATCGAAGAAGGACCAGTGTCCACTTGTTTGTTAAAGAGGCAGTTCTTATTTCTGATTTTCAAATTTTACATCATCATGCAAAATACTTTCCTTGCTTGTTTCTATGAAAAGTCTCGAAGGGGATTGTATGATTGTATATTTCACATGTGCAATTACAATGCTTTCATTCTTGTGCCCCTAAAAGTTAGGACTGCAATCCCCAGAATGCCTCTCACGTGTACATAGTTGTCATTTTCTTCGATGTCGGTCTTGGCAAAATTTCATCTTAAATTAACTCGGTGCCAAACGCTTACAAAGCCTTTACTGGGTTTAGTACCTTATTGTGGCTGCATCCGACAGACCGAGAACCAAGAGGAGATTTCACGACCACCCCGGTTTCTGTTAATTGTCTCTTGCCTTTGAAGTAAAAGTTCATCAGCACGGCGTGCTTAAGGACAAATTCCTCCAGCAGACTCTGGTCAATTCAAAATTCATCTCCCAGGTGAGGTGGGCCGCGTGGCCCTTCCGATCAGTCCTTTTCAATGTAAGTTGCTTCAGCCGGCGGGCGCTCACATATAGAAATCCAAACGAAGCTTTCTGACAAAGTAAATCGCCACAGCCTCTCGAGTCGGGCCCTTTTAGGTGTGTCAGACACCTTGTAAATTGCACAAGAACACACGCACCATTCAGCTGCGTGAAAAAGGCCACTCCATCGTACTGTTCAAATTCATTTATTTCTGGCAGACACAGCATGACGCGTTTCGAGGTAAGAAACCTCTTAATCATATGCAACATTTGCAGGGGAGGGTTCGTTGGATTATTTGAAACGTAACTAAAACATCGAAGAAGGACCAGTGTCCACTTGTTTGTTAAAGAGGCAGTTCTTATTTCTGATTTTCAAATTTTACATCATCATGCAAAATACTTTCCTTGCTTGTTTCTATGAAAAGTCTCGAAGGGGATTGTATGATTGTATATTTCACATGTGCAATTACAATGCTTTCATTCTTGTGCCCCTAAAAGTTAGGACTGCAATCCCCAGAATGCCTCTCACGTGTACATAGTTCTCATTTTCTTCGATGTCGGTCTTGGCAAAATTTCATCTTAAATTAACTCGGTGCCAAACGCTTACAAAGCCTTTACTGGGTTTAGTTCCTTATTGTGGCTGCATCCGACGGTCCGAGAACCAAGAGGAGATTTCACGACCACCCCGGTTTCTGTTAATCGTCTCTTGCCTTTGAAGTAAAAGTTCATCAGCATGGCGTGCTTAAGGACAAATTCCTCCAGCAGACTCTGGCCAATTCAAAATTCATCTCCCAGGTGAGGTGGGCCGCGTGGCCCTTCCGATCAGTCCTTTTCAATGTAAGTTGCTTCAGCCGGCGGGTGCTCACATATAGAAATCCAAACGAAGCTTTCTGACAAAGTAAATCGCCACAGCCTCTCGAGTCGGGGCCCTTTTAGGTGTGTCAGACACCTTGTAAATTGCACAAGAACACACGCACCATTCAGCTGCGTGAAAAAGGCCACTCCATCGTACTGTTCAAATTCATTTATTTCTGGCAGACACAGCAAGACGCGTTTCGAGGTAAGAAACCTCTTAATCATATGCAACATTTGCAGGGGAGGGTTCGTTGGATTATTTGAAACGTAACTAAAACATCGAAGAAGGACCAGTGTCCACTTGTTTGTTAAAGAGGCAGTTCTTATTTCTGATTTTCAAATTTTACATCATCATGCAAAATACTTTCCTTGCTTGTTTCTATGAAAAGTCTCGAAGGGGATTGTATGATTGTATATTTCACATGTGCAATTACAATGCTTTCATTCTTGTGCCCCTAAAAGTTAGGACTGCAATCCCCAGAATGCCTCTCACGTGTACATAGTTCTCATTTTCTTCGATGTCGGTCTTGGCAAAATTTCATCTTAAATTAACTCGGTGCCAAACGCTTACAAAGCCTTTACTGGGTTTAGTACCTTATTGTGGCTGCATCCGACGGTCCGAGAACCAAGAGGAGATTTCACGACCACCCCGGTTTCTGTTAATTGTCTCCTGCCTTTGAAGTAAAAGTTCATCAGCACGGCGTGCTTAAGGACAAATTCCTCCAGCAGACTCTGGCCAATTCAAAATTCATCTCCCAGGTGAGGTGGGCCGCGTGGCCCTTCCGATCAGTCCTTTTCAATGTAAGTTGCTTCAGCCGGCGGGCGCTCACATATAGAAATCCAAACGAAGCTTTCTGACAAAGTAAATCGCCACAGCCTCTCGAGTCGGGCCCTTTTAGGTGTGTCAGACACCTTGTAAATTGCAAAGAACACATGCACCATTCAGCTGCGTGAAAAAGGCCACTCCATCGTACTGTTCAAATTCATTTATTTCTGGCAGACACAGCATGACGCGTTTCGAGGTAAGAAACCTCTTAATCATATGCAACATTTGCAGGGGAGGGTTCGTTGGATTATTTGAAACGTAACTAAAACATCGAAGAAGGACCAGTGTCCACTTGTTTGTTAAAGAGGCAGTTCTTATTTCTGATTTTCAAATTTTACATCATCATGCAAAATACTTTCCTTGCTTGTTTCTATGAAAAGTCTCGAAGGGGATTGTATGATTGTATGTTTCACATGTGCAATTACAATGCTTTCATTCTTCTGCCCCTAAAAGTTAGGACTGCAATCCCCAGAATGCCTCTCACTTGTACATAGTTCTCATTTTCTTCGATGTCGGTCTTGGCAAAAATTTCATCTTAAATTAACTCGGTGCCAAACGCTTACAAAGCCTTTACTGGGTTTAGTACCTTATTGTGGCTGCATCCGACGGTCCGAGAACCAAGAGGAGATTTCACGACCACCCCGTTTTCTGTTAATTGTCTCTTGCCTTTGAAGTAAAAGTTCATCAGCACGGCGTGCTTAAGGAAAAATTCCTCCAGCAGACTCTGGCCAATTCAAAATTAATCTCCCAGGTGAGGTGGGCCACGTGGCCCTTCCGATCAGTCCTTTTCAATGTAAGTTGCTTCAGCCGGCGGGCGCTCACATATAGAAATCCAAACGAAGCTTTCTGACAAAGTAAATCGCCACAGCCTCTCGAGTCGGGGCCCTTTTAGGTGTGTCAGACACCTTGTAAATTGCACAAGAACACACGCACCATTCAGCTGCGTGAAAAAGGCCACTCCATCGTACTGTTCAAATTCATTTATTTCTGGCAGACACAGCATGACGCGTTTCGAGGTAAGAAACCTCTTAATCATATGCAATATTTGCAGGGGAGGGTTCGTTGGATTATTTGAAACGTAACTAAAACATCGAAGAAGGACCAGTGTCCACTTGTTTGTTAAAGAGGCAGTTCCTTTTTCTGATTTTCAAATTTTACATCATCATGCAAAATACTTTTGTTGCTTGTTTCTATGAAAAGTCTCGAAGGGGATTGTATGATTGTATATTTCACATGTGCAATTACAATGCTTTCATTATTGTCCCCCTAAAAGTTAGGACTGCAATCCCCAGGATGCCTCTCACGTGTACATAGTACTCATTTTCTTCGATGTCGGTCTTGGCAAAATTTCATCTTAAATTAACTCGGTGCCAAACGCTTACAAAGCCTTTACTGGGTTTAGTACCTTATTGTGGCTGCATCCGACGGTCCGAGAACCAAGAGGAGATTTCACGACCACCCCGGTTTCTGTTAATTGTCTCTTGCCTTTGAAGTAAAAGTTCATCAGCACGGCGTGCTTAAGGACAAATTCCTCCAGCAGACTCTGGCCAATTCAAAATTCATCTCCCAGGTGAGGTGGGCCGCGTGGCCCTTCCGATCAGTCCTTTTCAATGTAAGTTGCTTCAGCCGGCGGGTGCTCACATATAGAAATCCAAACGAAGCTTTCTGACAAAGTAAATCGCCACAGCCTCTCGAGTCGGGGCCCTTTTAGGTGTGTCAGACACCTTGTAAATTGCACAAGAACACACGCACCATTCAGCTGCGTGAAAAAGGCCACTCCATCGTACTGTTCAAATTCATTTATTTCTGGCAGACACAGCAAGACGCGTTTCGAGGTAAGAAACCTCTTAATCATATGCAACATTTGCAGGGGAGGGTTCGTTGGATTATTTGAAACGTAACTAAAACATCGAAGAAGGACCAGTGTCCACTTGTTTGTTAAAGAGGCAGTTCTTATTTCTGATTTTCAAATTTTACATCATCATGCAAAATACTTTCCTTGCTTGTTTCTATGAAAAGTCTCGAAGGGGATTGTATGATTGTATATTTCACATGTGCAATTACAATGCTTTCATTCTTGTGCCCCTAAAAGTTAGGACTGCAATCCCCAGAATGCCTCTCACGTGTACATAGTTCTCATTTTCTTCGATGTCGGTCTTGGCAAAATTTCATCTTAAATTAACTCGGTGCCAAACGCTTACAAAGCCTTTACTGGGTTTAGTACCTTATTGTGGCTGCATCCGACGGTCCGAGAACCAAGAGGAGATTTCACGACCACCCCGGTTTCTGTTAATTGTCTCCTGCCTTTGAAGTAAAAGTTCATCAGCACGGCGTGCTTAAGGACAAATTCCTCCAGCAGACTCTGGCCAATTCAAAATTCATCTCCCAGGTGAGGTGGGCCGCGTGGCCCTTCCGATCAGTCCTTTTCAATGTAAGTTGCTTCAGCCGGCGGGCGCTCACATATAGAAATCCAAACGAAGCTTTCTGACAAAGTAAATCGCCACAGCCTCTCGAGTCGGGCCCTTTTAGGTGTGTCAGACACCTTGTAAATTGCAAAGAACACATGCACCATTCAGCTGCGTGAAAAAGGCCACTCCATCGTACTGTTCAAATTCATTTATTTCTGGCAGACACAGCATGACGCGTTTCGAGGTAAGAAACCTCTTAATCATATGCAACATTTGCAGGGGAGGGTTCGTTGGATTATTTGAAACGTAACTAAAACATCGAAGAAGGACCAGTGTCCACTTGTTTGTTAAAGAGGCAGTTCTTATTTCTGATTTTCAAATTTTACATCATCATGCAAAATACTTTCCTTGCTTGTTTCTATGAAAAGTCTCGAAGGGGATTGTATGATTGTATATTTCACATGTGCAATTACAATGCTTTCATTCTTCTGCCCCTAAAAGTTAGGACTGCAATCCCCAGAATGCCTCTCACTTGTACATAGTTCTCATTTTCTTCGATGTCGGTCTTGGCAAAATTTCATCTTAAATTAACTCGGTGCCAAACGCTTACAAAGCCTTTACTGGGTTTAGTACCTTATTGTGGCTGCATCCGACGGTCCGAGAACCAAGAGGAGATTTCACGACCACCCCGTTTTCTGTTAATTGTCTCTTGCCTTTGAAGTAAAAGTTCATCAGCACGGCGTGCTTAAGGAAAAATTCCTCCAGCAGACTCTGGCCAATTCAAAATTCATCTCCCAGGTGAGGTGGGCCACGTGGCCCTTCCGATCAGTCCTTTTCAATGTAAGTTGCTTCAGCCGGCGGGCGCTCACATATAGAAATCCAAACGAAGCTTTCTGACAAAGTAAATCGCCACAGCCTCTCGAGTCGGGGCCCTTTTAGGTGTGTCAGACACCTTGTAAATTGCACAAGAACACACGCACCATTCAGCTGCGTGAAAAAGGCCACTCCATCGTACTGTTCAAATTCATTTATTTCTGGCAGACACAGCATGACGCGTTTCGAGGTAAGAAACCTCTTAATCATATGCAACATTTGCAGGGGAGGGTTCGTTGGATTATTTGAAACGGAACTAAAACATCAAAGAAGGACCAGTGTCCACTTGTTTGTTAAAGAGGCAGTTCCTTTTTCTGATTTTCAAATTTTACATCATCATGCAAAATACTTTCCTTGCTTGTTTCTATGAAAAGTCTCGAAGGGGATTGTATGATTGTATATTTCACATGTGCAATTACAATGCTTTCATTATTGTGCCCCTAAAAGTTAGGACTGCCTTCCCCAGAATGCCTCTCACGTGTACATAGTACTCATTTTCTTCGATGTCGGTCTTGGCAAAATTTCATCTTAAATTAACTCGGTGCCAAACGCTTACAACGCCTTTACTGGGTTTAGTACCTTATTGTGGCTGCATCCGACGGTCCGAGAACCAAGAGGAGATTTCACGACCACCCCGGTTTCTGTTAATTGTCTCTTGCCTTTGAAGTAAAAGTTCATCAGCACGGCGTGCTTAAGGACAAATTCCTCCAGCAGACTCTGGCCAATTCAAAATTCATCTACCAGGTGAGGTGGGCCGCGTGGCCCTTCCGATCAGTCCTTTTCAATGTAAGTTGCTTCAGCCGGCGGGCGCTCACATATAGAAATCCAAACGAAGCTTTCTGACAAAGTAAATCGCCACAGCCTCTCGAGTCGGGGCCCTTTTAGGGGTGTCAGACACCTTGTAAATTGCACAAGAACACACGCACCATTCAGCTGCGTGAAAAAGGCCACTCCATCGTACTGTTCAAATTCATTTATTTCTGGCAGACACAGCATGACGCGATTCGAGGTAAGAAACCTCTTAATCATATGCAACATTTGCAGGGGAGGGTTCGTTGGATTATTTGAAACGTAACTAAAACATCGAAGAAGGACCAGTGTCCACTTGTTTGTTAAAGAGGCAGTTCTTATTTCTGATTTTCAAATTTTACATCATCATGCAAAATACTTTCCTTGCTTGTTTCTATGAAAAGTCTCGAAGGGGATTGTATGATTGTATATTTCACATGTGCAATTACAATGCTTTCCTTCTCGTGCCCCTAAAAGTTAGGACTGCAATCCCCAGAATGCCTCTCACGTGTACATAGTTCTCATTTTCTTCGATGTCGGTCTTGGCAAAATTTCATCTTAAATTAACTCGGTGCCAAACGCTTACAAAGCCTTTACTGGGTTTAGTACTTTATTGTGGCTGCATCCGACGGTCCGAGAACCAAGAGGAGATTTCACGACCACCCCGGTTTCTGTTAATTGTCTCTTGCCTTTGAAGTAAAAGTTCATCAGCACGGCGTGCTTAAGGACAAATTCCTCCAGCAGACTCTGGCCAATTCAAAATTCATCTCCCAGGTGAGGTGGGCCGCGTGGCCCTTCCGATCAGTCCTTTTCAATGTAAGTTGCTTCAGCCAAAGGGCGCTCACATATAGAAATCCAAACGAAGCTTTCTGACAAAGTAAATCGCCACAGCCTCTCGAGTCGGGCCCTTTTAGGTGTGTCAGACACCTTGTAAATTGCACAAGAACACACGCACCATTCAGCTGCGTGAAAAAGGCCACTCCATCGTACTGTTCAAATTCATTTATTTCTGGCAGACACAGCATGACGCGTTTCGAGGTAAGAAACCTCTTAATCATATGCAACATTTGCAGGGAAGGGTTCGTTGGATTATTTGAAACGTAACTAAAACATCGAAGAAGGACCAGTGTCCACTTGTTTATTAAAGAGGCAGTTCTTATTTCTGATTTTCAAATTTTACATCATCATGCAAAATACTTTCCTTGCTTGTTTCTATGAAAAGTCTCGAAGGGGATTGTATGATTGTATATTTCACATGTGCAATTACAATGCTTTCTTTCTTGTGCCCCTAAAAGTTAGGACTGCAATCCCCAGAATGCCTCTCACGTGTACATAGTTCTCATTTTCTTCGATGTTGGTCTTGGCAAAATTTCATCTTAAATTAACTCAGTGCCAAACGCTTACAAAGCCTTTACTGGGTTTAGTACCTTATTGTGGCTGCATCCGACGGTCCGAGAACCAAGAGGACATTTCACGACCACCCCGGTTTCTGTTAATTGTCTCTTGCCTTTGAAGTAAAAGTTCATCAGCACGGCGTGCTTAAGGACAAATTCCTCCAGCAGACTCTGGTCAATTCAAAATTCATCTCCCAGGTGAGGTGGGCCGCGTGGCCCTTCCGATCAGTCCTTTTCAATGTAAGTTGCTTCAGCCGGCGGGCGCTCACGTATAGAAATCCAAACGAAGCTTTCTGACAAAGTAAATCGCCACAGCCTCTCGAGTCGGGGCCCTTTTAGATGTGTCAGACACCTTGTAAATTGCACAAGAACACACGCACCATTCAGCTGCGTGAAAAAGGCCACTCCATCGTACTGTTCAAATTCATTTATTTCTGGCAGACACAGCATGACGCGTTTCGAGGTAAGAAACCTCTCAATCATATGCAACATTTGCAGGGGAGGGTTCGTTGGATTATTTGAAACGTAACTAAAACATCGAAGAAGGACCAGTGTCCACTTGTTTGTTAAAGAGGCAGTTCTTATTTCTGATTTTCAAATTTTACATCATCATGCAAAATACTTTCCTTGCTTGTTTCTATGAAAAGTCTCGAAGGGGATTGTATGATTGTATATTTCACATGTGCAATTACAATGCTTTCATTCTTGTGCCCCTAAAAGTTAGGACTGCAATCCCCAGAATGCCTCTCACGTGTACATAGTTGTCATTTTCTTCGATGTCGGTCTTGGCAAAATTTCATCTTAAATTAACTCGGTGCCAAACGCTTACAAAGCCTTTACTGGGTTTAGTACCTTATTGTGGCTGCATCCGACGGTCCGAGAACCAAGAGGAGATTTCACGACCACCCCGGTTTCTGTTAATTGTCTCTTGCCTTTGAAGTAAAAGTTCATCAGCACGGCGTGCTTAAGGACAAATTCCTCCAGCAGACTCTGGCCAATTCAAAATTCATCTCCCAGGTGAGGTGGGCCGCGTGGCCCTTCCGATCAGTCCTTTTCAATGTAAGTTGCTTCAGCCGGCGGGCGCTCACATATAGAAATCCAAACGAAGCTTTCTGACAAAGTAAATCGCCACAGCCTCTCGAGTCGGGGCCCTTTTAGGTGTGTCAGACACCTTGTAAATTGCACAAGAACACACGCACCATTCAGCTGCGTGAAAAAGGCCACTCCATCGTACTGTTCAAATTCATTTATTTCTGGCAGACACAGCATGACGCGTTTCGAGGTAAGAAACCTCTTAATCATATGCAACATTTGCAGGGGAGGGTTCGTTGGATTATTTGAAACGTAACTAAAACATCGAAGAAGGACCAGTGTCCACTTGTTTGTTAAAGAGGCAGTTCTTATTTCTGATTTTCAAATTTTACATCATCATGCAAAATACTTTCCTTGCTTGTTTCTATGAAAAGTCTCGAAGGGGATTGTATGATTGTATATTTCACATGTGCAATTACAATGCTTTCATTCTTGTGCCCCTAAAAGTTAGGACTGCAATCCCCAGAATGCCTCTCACGTGTACATAGTTCTCATTTTCTTCGATGTCGGTCTTGGCAAAATTTCATCTTAAATTAACTCGGTGCCAAACGCTTACAAAGCCTTTACTGGGTTTAGTACCTTATTGTGGCTGCATCCGACGGTCCGAGAACCAAGAGGAGATTTCACGACCACCCCGGTTTCTGTTAATTGTCTCTTGCCTTTGAAGTAAAAGTTCATCAGCACGGCTTGCTTAAGGACAAATTCCTCCAGCAGACTCTGGCCAATTCAAAATTCATCTCCCAGGTGAGGTGGGCTGCGTGGCCCTTCCGATCAGTCCTTTTCAATGTAAGTTGCTTCAGCCGACGGGCGCTCACATATAGAAATCCAAACGAAGCTTTCTGACAAAGTAAATCGCCACAGCCTCTCGAGTCGGGGCCCTTTTAGGTGTGTCAGACACCTTGTAAATTGCACAAGAGCACACGCACCATTCAGCTGCGTGAAAAAGGCCACTCCATCGTACTGTTCAAATTCATTTATTTCTGGCAGACACAGCATGACGCGTTTCGAGGTAACAAACCTCTTAATCATATGCAACATTTGCAGGGGAGGGTTAGTTGGATTATTTGAAACGTAACTAAAACATCGAAGAAGGACCAGTGTCCACTTGTTTGTTAAAGAGGCAGTTCTTATTTCTGATTTTCAAATTTTACATCATCATGCAAAATACTTTCCTTGCTTGTTTCTATGAAAAGTCTCGAAGGGGATTGTATGATTGTATATTTCACATGTGCAATTACAATGCTTTCAATCTTGTGCCCCTAAAAGTTAGGACTGCAATCCCCAGAATGCCTCTCACGTGTACATAGTTGTCATTTTCTTCGATGTCGGTCTTGGCAAAATTTCATCTTAAATTAACTCGGTGCCAAACGCTTACAAAGCCTTTACTGGGTTTAGTACCTTATTGTGGCTGCATCCGACGGTCCGAGAACCAAGAGGAGATTTCACGACCACCCCGGTTTCTGTTAATTGTCTCTTGCCTTTGAAGTAAAAGTTCATCAGCACGGCGTGCTTAAGGACAAATTCCTCCAGCAGACTCTTGCCAATTCAAAATTCATCTCCCAGGTGAGGTGGGCCGCGTGGCCCTTCCGATCAGTCCTTTTCAATGTAAGTTGCTTCAGCCGGCGGGCGCTCACATATAGAAATCCAAACGAAGCTTTCTGACAAAGTAAATCGCCACAGCCTCTCGAGTCGGGCCCTTTTAGGTGTGTCAGACAGCTTGTAAATTGCAAAGAACACATGCACCATTCAGCTGCGTGAAAAAGGCCACTCCATCGTACTGTTCAAATTCATTTATTTCTGGCAGACACAGCATGACGCGTTTCGAGGTAAGAAACCTCTTAATCATATGCAACATTTGCAGGGGAGGGTTCGTTGGATTATTTGAAACGTAACTAAAACATCGAAGAAGGACCAGTGTCCACTTGTTTGTTAAAGAGGCAGTTCTTATTTCTGATTTTCAAATTTTACATCATCATGCAAAATACTTTCCTTGCTTGTTTCTATGAAAAGTCTCGAAGGGGATTGTATGATTGTATATTTCACATGTGCAATTACAATGCTTTCATTCTTCTGCCCCTAAAAGTTAGGACTGCAATCCCCAGAATGCCTCTCACTTGTACATAGTTCTCATTTTCTTCGATGTCGGTCTTGGCAAAATTTCATCTTAAATTAACTCGGTGCCAAACGCTTACAAAGCCTTTACTGGGTTTAGTACCTTATTGTGGCTGCATCCGACGGTCCGAGAACCAAGAGGAGATTTCACGACCACCCCGTTTTCTGTTAATTGTCTCTTGCCTTTGAAGTAAAAGTTCATCAGCAGGGCGTGCTTAAGGAAAAATTCCTCCAGCAGACTCTGGCCAATTCAAAATTCATCTCCCAGGTGAGGTGGGCCACGTGGCCCTTCCGATCAGTCCTTTTCAATGTAAGTTGCTTCAACCGGCGGGCGCTCACATATAGAAATCCAAACGAAGCTTTCTGACAAAGTAAATCGCCACAGCCTCTCGAGTCGGGGCCCTTTTAGGTGTGTCAGACACCTTGTAAATTGCACAAGAACACACGCACCATTCAGCTGCGTGAAAAAGGCCACTCCATCGTACTGTTCAAATTCATTTATTTCTGGCAGACACAGCATGACGCGTTTCGAGGTAAGAAACCTCTTAATCATATGCAACATTTGCAGGGGAGGGTTCGTTGGATTATTTGAAACGGAACTAAAACATCGAAGAAGGACCAGTGTCCACTTGTTTGTTAAAGAGGCAGTTCCTTTTTCTGATTTTCAAATTTTACATCATCATGCAAAATACTTTCCTTGCTTGTTTCTATGAAAAGTCTCGAAGGGGATTGTATGATTGTATATTTCACATGTGCAATTACAATGCTTTCATTATTGTGCCCCTAAAAGTTAGGACTGCCTTCCCCAGAATGCCTCTCACGTGTACATAGTACTCATTTTCTTCGATGTCGGTCTTGGCAAAATTTCATCTTAAATTAACTCGGTGCCAAACGCTTACAACGCCTTTACTGGGTTTAGTACCTTATTGTGGCTGCATCCGACGGTCCGAGAACCAAGAGGAGATTTCACGACCACCCCGGTTTCTGTTAATTGTCTCTTGCCTTTGAAGTAAAAGTTCATCAGCACGGCGTGCTTAAGGACAAATTCCTCCAGCAGACTCTGGCCAATTCAAAATTCATCTACCAGGTGAGGTGGGCCGCGTGGCCCTTCCGATCAGTCCTTTTCAATGTAAGTTGCTTCAGCCGGCGGGCGCTCACATATAGAAATCCAAACGAAGCTTTCTGACAAAGTAAATCGCCACAGCCTCTCGAGTCGGGGCCCTTTTAGGTGTGTCAGACACCTTGTAAATTGCACAAGAACACACGCACCATTCAGCTGCGTGAAAAAGGCCACTCCATCGTACTGTTCAAATTCATTTATTTCTGGCAGACACAGCATGACGCGTTTCGAGGTAAGAAACCTCTTAATCAAATGCAACATTTGCAGGGGAGGGTTCGTTGGATTATTTGAAACGTAACTAAAACATCGAAGAAGGACCAGTGTCCACTTGTTTGTTAAAGAGGCAGTTCTTATTTCTGATTTTCAAATTTTACATCATCATGCAAAATACTTTCCTTGCTTGTTTCTATGAAAAGTCTCGAAGGGGATTGTATGATTGTATATTTCACATGTGCAATTACAATGCTTTCATTCTTGTGCCCCTAAAAGTTAGGACTGCAATCCCCAGAATGCCTCTCACGTGTACATAGTTCTCATTTTCTTCGATGTCGGTCTTGGCAAAATTTCATC
The DNA here is from genome assembly GCF_964204655.1 of Triturus cristatus. Lineage (NCBI taxonomy): Eukaryota > Metazoa > Chordata > Amphibia > Caudata > Salamandridae > Triturus > Triturus cristatus. The sequence goes on from NC_140584.1 coordinate 452,071,246, forward strand.
TTAAATTAACTCGGTGCCAAACGCTTACAAAGCCTTTACTGGGTTTAGTACTTTATTGTGGCTGCATCCGACGGTCCGAGAACCAAGAGGAGATTTCACAACCACCCCGGTTTCTGTTAATTGTCTCTTGCCTTTGAAGTAAAAGTTCATCAGCACGGCGTGCTTAAGGACAAATTCCTCCAGCAGACTCTGGCCAATTCAAAATTCATCTCCAAGGTGAGGTGGGCCGTGTGGCCCTTCCGATCAGTCCTTTTCAATGTAAGTTCCTTCAGCCGGCGGGTGCTCACATATAGAAATCCAAACGAAGCTTTCTGACAAAGTAAATCGCCACAGCCTCTCGAGTCGGGCCCTTTTAGGTGTGTCAGACACCTTGTAAATTGCACAAGAACACACGCACCATTCAGCTGCGTGAAAAAGGCCACTCCATCGTACTGTTCAAATTCATTTATTTCTGGCAGACACAGCATGACGCGTTTCGAGGTAAGAAACCTCTTAATCATATGCAACATTTGCAGGGGAGGGTTCGTTGGATTATTTGAAACGTAACTAAAACATCGAAGAAGGACCAGTGTCCACTTGTTTGTTAAAGAGGCAGTTCTTATTTCTGATTTTCAAATTTTACATCATCATGCAAAATACTTTCCTTGCTTGTTTCTATGAAAAGTCTCGAAGGGGATTGTATGATTGTATATTTCACATGTGCAATTACAATGCTTTCATTCTTGTGCCCCTAAAAGTTAGGACTGCAATCCCCAGAATGCCTCTCACGTGTACATAGTTCTCATTTTCTTCGATGTCGGTCTTGGCAAAATTTCATCTTAAATTAACTCGGTGCCAAACGCTTACAAAGCCTTTACTGGGTTTAGTACTTTATTGTGGCTGCATCCGACGGTCCGAGAACCAAGAGGAGATTTCACGACCACCCCGGTTTCTGTTAATTGTCTCTTGCCTTTGAAGTAAAAGTTCATCAGCACGGCGTGCTTAAGGACAAATTCCTCCAGCAGACTCTGGCCAATTCAAAATTCATCTACCAGGTGAGGTGGGCCGCGTGGCCCTTCCGATCAGTCCTTTTCAATGTAAGTTGCTTCAGCCGGCGGGCGCTCACATATAGAAATCCAAACGAAGCTTTCTGACAAAGTAAATCGCCACAGCCTCTCGAGTCGGGGCCCTTTTAGGTGTGTCAGACACCTTGTAAATTGCACAAGAACACACGCACCATTCAGCTGCGTGAAAAAGGCCACTCCATCATACTGTTCAAATTCATTTATTTCTGGCAGACACAGCATGACGCGTTTCGAGGTAAGAAACCTCTTAATCAAATGCAACATTTGCAGGGGAGGGTTCGTTGGATTATTTGAAACGTAACTAAAACATCGAAGAAGGACCAGTGTCCACTTGTTTGTTAAAGAGGCAGTTCTCATTTCTGATTTTCAAATTTTACATCATCATGCAAAATACTTTCCTTGCTTGTTTCTATGAAAAGTCTCGAAGGGGATTGTATGATTGTATATTTCACATGTGCAATTACAATGCTTTCATTCTTGTGCCCCTAAAAGTTAGGACTGCAATCCCCAGAATGCCTCTCACGTGTACATAGTTCTCATTTTCTTCGATGTCGGTCTTGGCAAAATTTCATCTTAAATTAACTCGGTGCCAAACGCTTACAAAGCCTTTACTGGGTTTAGTACTTTATTGTGGCTGCATCCGACGGTCCGAGAACCAAGAGGAGATTTCACAACCACCCCGGTTTCTGTTAATTGTCTCTTGCCTTTGAAGTAAAAGTTCATCAGCACGGCGTGCTTAAGGACAAATTCCTCCAGCAGACTCTGGCCAATTCAAAATTCATCTCCCAGGTGAGGTGGGCCGCGTGGCCCTTCCGATCAGTCCTTTTCAATGTAAGTTGCTTCAGCCGGCGGGTGCTCACATATAGAAATCCAAACGAAGCTTTCTGACAAAGTAAATCGCCACAGCCTCTCGAGTCGGGGCCCTTTTAGGTGTGTCAGACACCTTGTAAATTGCACAAGAACACACGCACCATTCAGCTGCGTGAAAAAGGCCACTCCATCGTACTGTTCAAATTCATTTATTTCTGGCAGACACAGCATGACGCGTTTCGAGGTAAGAAACCTCTTAATCATATGCAATATTTGCAGGGGAGGGTTCGTTGGATTATTTGAAACGTAACTAAAACATCGAAGAAGGACCAGTGTCCACTTGTTTGTTAAAGAGGCAGTTCCTTTTTCTGATTTTCAAATTTTACATCATCATGCAAAATACTTTTGTTGCTTGTTTCTATGAAAAGTCTCGAAGGGGATTGTATGATTGTATATTTCACATGTGCAATTACAATGCTTTCATTATTGTCCCCCTAAAAGTTAGGACTGCAATCCCCAGGATGCCTCTCACGTGTACATAGTACTCATTTTCTTCGATGTCGGTCTTGGCAAAATTTCATCTTAAATTAACTCGGTGCAAACGCTTACAAAGCCTTTACTGGGTTTAGTACCTTATTGTGGCTGCATCCGACGGTCCGAGAACCAAGAGGAGATTTCATGACCACCCCGGTTTCTGTTAATTGTCTCTTGCCTTTGAAGTAAAAGTTCATCAGCACGGCGTGCTTAAGGACAAATTCCTCCAGCAGACTCTAGCCAATTCAAAATTCATCTACCAGGTGAGGTGGGCCGCGTGGCCCTTCCGATCAGTCCTTTTCAATGTAAGTTGCTTCAGCCGGCGGGCGCTCACATATAGAAATCCAAACGAAGCTTTCTGACAAAGTAAATCGCCACAGCCTCTCGAGTCGGGGCCCTTTTAGGTGTGTCAGACACCTTGTAAATTGCACAAGAACACACGCACCATTCAGCTGCGTGAAAAAGGCCACTCCATCGTACTGTTCAAATTCATTTATTTCTGGCAGACACAGCATGACGCGTTTCGAGGTAAGAAACCTCTTAATCATATGCAACATTTGCAGGGGAGGGTTCGTTGGATTATTTGAAACGTAACTAAAACATCGAAGAAGGACCAGTGTCCACTTGTTTGTTAAAGAGGCAGTTCTTATTTCTGATTTTCAAATTTTACATCATCATGCAAAATACTTTCCTTGCTTGTTTCTATGAAAAGTCTCGAAGGGGATTGTATGATTGTATATTTCACATGTGCAATTACAATGCTTTCATTCTCGTGCCCCTAAAAGTTAGGACTGCAATCCCCAGAATGCCTCTCACGTGTACATAGTTCTCATTTTCTTCGATGTCGGTCTTGGCAAAATTTCATCTTAAATTAACTCGGTGCCAAACGCTTACAAAGCCTTTACTGGGTTTAGTACTTTATTGTGGCTGCATCCGACGGTCCGAGAACCCAGAGGAGATTTCACGACCACCCCGGTTTCTGTTAATTGTCTCTTGCCTTTGAAGTAAAAGTTCATCAGCACGGCGTGCTTAAGGACAAATTCCTCCAGCAGACTCTGGCCAATTCAACATTCATCTCCCAGGTGAGGTGGGCCACGTGGCCCTTCCGATCAGTCCTTTTCAATGTAAGTTGCTTCAGCCGGCGGGCGCTCACATATAGAAATCCAAACAAAACTTTCTGACAAAGTAAATCGACACAGCCTCTCGAGTCGGGGCCCTTTTAGGTGTGTCAGACACCTTGTAAATTGCACAAGAACACACGCACCATTCAGCTGCGTGAAAAAGGCCACTCTATCGTACTGTTCAAATTCATTTATTTCTGGCAGACACAGCATGACGCGTTTCGAGGTAAGAAACCTCTTAATCATATGCAACATTTGCAGGGGAGGGTTCGTTGGATTATTTGAAACGTAACTAAAACATCGAAGAAGGACCAGTGTCCACTTGTTTGTTAAAGAGGCAGTTCTTATTTCTGATTTTCAAATTTTACATCATCATGCAAAATACTTTCCTTGCTTGTTTCTATGAAAAGTCTCGAAGGGGATTGTATGATTGTATATTTCACATGTGCAATTACAATGCTTTCATTCTTGTGCCCCTAAAAGTTAGGACTGCAATCCCCAGAATGCCTCTCACGTGTACATAGTTGTCATTTTCTTCGATGTCGGTCTTGGCAAAATTTCATCTTAAATTAACTCGGTGCCAAACGCTTACAAAGCCTTTACTGGGTTTAGTACCTTATTGTGGCTGCATCCGACGGTCCGAGAACCAAGAGGAGATTTCACGACCACCCCGGTTTCTGTTAATTGTCTCTTGCCTTTGAAGTAAAAGTTCATCAGCACGGCGTGCTTAAGGACAAATTCCTCCAGCAGACTCTGGCCAATTCAAAATTCATCTCCCAGGTGAGGTGGGCCGCGTGGCCCTTCCGATCAGTCCATTTCAATGTAAGTTGCTTCAGCCGGCGGGCGCTCACATATAGAAATCCAAACGAAGCTTTCTGACAAAGTAAATCGCCACAGCCTCTCGAGTCGGGGCCCTTTTAGGTGTGTCAGACACCTTGTAAATTGCACAAGAACACACGCACCATTCAGCTGCGTGAAAAAGGCCACTCCATCGTACTGTTCAAATTCATTTATTTCTGGCAGACACAGCATGACGCGTTTCGAGGTAAGAAACCTCTTAATCATATGCAACATTTGCAGGGGAGGGTTCGTTGGATTATTTGAAACGTAACTAAAACATCGAAGAAGGACCAGTGTCCACTTGTTTGTTAAAGAGGCAGTTCTTATTTCTGATTTTCAAATTTTACATCATCATGCAAAATACTTTCCTTGCTTGTTTCTATGAAAAGTCTCGAAGGGGATTGTATGATTGTATATTTCACATGTGCAATTACAATGCTTTCATTCTTGTGCCCCTAAAAGTTAGGACTGCAATCCCCAGAATGCCTCTCACGTGTACATAGTTCTCATTTTCTTCGATGTCGGTCTTGGCAAAATTTCATCTTAAATTAACTTGGTGCCAAACGCTTACAAAGCCTTTACTGGGTTTAGTACCTTATTGTGGCTGCATCCGACGGTCCGAGAACCAAGAGGAGATTTCACGACCACCCCGGTTTCTGTGAATTGTCTCTTGCCTTTGAAGTAAAAGTTCATCAGCACGGCTTGCTTAAGGACAAATTCCTCCAGCAGACTCTGGCCAATTCAAAATTCATCTCCCAGGTGAGGTGGGCTGCGTGGCCCTTCCGATCAGTCCTTTTCAATGTAAGTTGCTTCAGCCGACGGGCGCTCACATATAGAAATCCAAACGAAGCTTTCTGACAAAGTAAATCGCCACAGCCTCTCGAGTCGGGGCCCTTTTAGGTGTGTCAGACACCTTGTAAATTGCACAAGAGCACACGCACCATTCAGCTGCGTGAAAAAGGCCACTCCATCGTACTGTTCAAATTGATTTATTTCTGGCAGACACAGCATGACGCGTTTCGAGGTAACAAACCTCTTAATCATATGCAACATTTGCAGGGGAGGGTTCGTTGGATTATTTGAAACGTAACTAAAACATCGAAGAAGGACCAGTGTCCACTTGTTTGTTAAAGAGGCAGTTCTTATTTCTGATTTTCAAATTTTACATCATCATGCAAAATACTTTCCTTGCTTGTTTCTATGAAAAGTCTCGAAGGGGATTGTATGATTGTATATTTCACGTGTGCAATTACAATGCTTTCTTTCTTGTGCCCCTAAAAGTTAGGACTGCAATCCCCAGAATGCCTCTCACGTGTACATAGTTCTCATTTTCTTCGATGTTGGTCTTGGCAAAATTTCATCTTAAATTAACTCGGTGCCAAACGCTTACAAAGCCTTTACTGGGTTTAGTACCTGATTGTGGCTGCATCCGACGGTCCGAGAACCAAGAGGACATTTCACGACCACCCCGGTTTCTGTTAATTGTCTCTTGCATTTGAAGTAAAAGTTCATCAGCACGGCGTGCTTAAGGACAAATTCCTCCAGCAGACTCTGGTCAATTCAAAATTCATCTCCCAGGTGAGGTGGGCCGCGTGGCCCTTCCGATCAGTCCTTTTCAATGTAAGTTGCTTCAGCCGGCGGGCGCTCACATATAGAAATCCAAACGAAGCTTTCTGACAAAGTAAATTGCCACAGCCTCTCGAGTCGGGGCCCTTTTAGGTGTGTCAGACACCTTGTAAATTGCACAAGAACACACGCACCATTCACCTGCGTGAAAAAGGCCACTCCATCGTACTGTTCAAATTCATTTATTTCTGGCAGACACAGCATGACGCGTTTCGAGGTAAGAAACCTCTTAATCATATGCAACATTTGCAGGGGAGGGTTCGTTGGATTATTTGAAACGTAACTAAAACATCGAAGAAGGACCAGTGTCCACTTGTTTGTTAAAGAGGCAGTTCTTATTTCTGATTTTCAAATTTTACATCATCATGCAAAATACTTTCCTTGCTTGTTTCTATGAAAAGTCTCGAAGGGGATTGTATGATTGTATATTTCACATGTGCAATTACAATGCTTTCATTCTTGTGCCCCTAAAAGTTAGGACTGCAATCCCCAGAATGCCTCTCACGTGTACATAGTTCTCATTTTCTTCGATGTCGGTCTTGGCAAAATTTCATCTTAAATTAACTCGGTGCCAAACGCTTACAAAGCCTTTACTGGGTTTAGTACCTTATTGTGGCTTCATCCGACGGTCCGAGAACCAAGAGGAGATTTCACGACCACCCCGGTTTCTGTTAATTGTCTCTTGCCTTTGAAGTAAAAGTTCATCAGCACGGCGTGCTTAAGGACAAATTCCTCCAGCAGACTCTGGCCAATTCAAAATTCATCTCCCAGGTGATGTGGGCCGCGTGGCCCTTCCGATCAGTCCTTTTCAATGTAAGTTGCTTCAGCCGGCGGGCGCTCACATATAGAAATCCAAACGAAGCTTTCTGACAAAGTAAATCGCCACAGCCTCTCGAGTCGGGCCCTTTTAGGTGTGTCAGACACCTTGTAAATTGCAAAGAACACATGCACCATTCAGCTGCGTGAAAAAGGCCACTCCATCGTACTGTTCAAATTCATTTATTTCTGGCAGACACAGCATGACGCGTTTCGAGGTAAGAAACCTCTTAATCATAAGCAACATTTGCAGTGGAGGGTTCGTTGGATTATTTGAAACGTAACTAAAACATCGAAGAAGGACCAGTGTCCACTTGTTTGTTAAAGAGGCAGTTCTTATTTCTGATTTTCAAATTTTACATCATCATGCAAAATACTTTCCTTGCTTGTTTCTATGAAAAGTCTCGAAGGGGATTGTATGATTGTATATTTCACATGTGCAATTACAATGCTTTCATTCTTCTGCCCCTAAAAGTTAGGACTGCAATCCCCAGAATGCCTCTCACTTGTACATAGTTCTCATTTTCTTCGATGTCGGTCTTGGCAAAATTTCATCTTAAATTAACTCGGTGCCAAACGCTTACAAAGCCTTTACTGGGTTTAGTACCTTATTGTGGCTGCATCCGACGGTCCGAGAACCAAGAGGAGATTTCACGACCACCCCGTTTTCTGTTAATTGTCTCTTGCCTTTGAAGTAAAAGTTCATCAGCACGGCGTGCTTAAGGAAAAATTCCTCCAGCAGACTCTGGCCAATTCAAAATTCATCTCCCAGGTGAGGTGGGCCACGTGGCCCTTCCGATCAGTCCTTTTCAATGTAAGTTGCTTCAGCCGGCGGGCGCTCACATATAGAAATCCAAACGAAGCTTTCTGACAAAGTAAATCGCCACAGCCTCTCGAGTCGGGGCCCTTTAAGGTGTGTCAGACACCTTGTAAATTGCACAAGAACACACGCACCATTCAGCTGCGTGAAAAAGGCCACTCCATCGTACTGTTCAAATTCATTTATTTCTGGCAGACACAGCATGACGCGTTTCGAGGTAAGAAACCTCTTAATCATATGCAACATTTGCAGGGGAGGGTTCGTTGGATTATTTGAAACGGAACTAAAACATCGAAGAAGGACCAGTGTCCACTTGTTTGTTAAAGAGGCAGTTCCTTTTTCTGATTTTCAAATTTTACATCATCATGCAAAATACTTTCCTTGCTTGTTTCTATGAAAAGTCTCGAAGGGGATTGTATGATTGTATATTTCACATGTGCAATTACAATGCTTTCATTATTGTGCCCCTAAAAGTTAGGACTGCCTTCCCCAGAATGCCTCTCACGTGTACATAGTACTCATTTTCTTCGATGTCGGTCTTGGCAAAATTTCATCTTAAATTAACTCGGTGCCAAACGCTTACAACGCCTTTACTGGGTTTAGTACCTTATTGTGGCTGCATCCGACGGTCCGAGAACCAAGAGGAGATTTCACGACCACCCCGGTTTCTGTTAATTGTCTCTTGCCTTTGAAGTAAAAGTTCATCAGCACGGCGTGCTTAAGGACAAATTCCTCCAGCAGACTCTGGCCAATTCAAAATTCATCTACCAGGTGAGGTGGGCCGCGTGGCCCTTCCGATCAGTCCTTTTCAATGTAAGTTGCTTCAGCCGGCGGGCGCTCACATATAGAAATCCAAACGAATCTTTCTGACAAAGTAAATCGCCACAGCCTCTCGAGTCGGGGCCCTTTTAGGTGTGTCAGACACCTTGTAAATTGCACAAGAACACACGCACCATTCAGCTGCGTGAAAAAGGCCACTCCATCGTACTGTTCAAATTCATTTATTTCTGGCAGACACAGCATGACGCGTTTCGAGGTAAGAAACCTCTTAATCAAATGCAACATTTGCAGGGGAGGGTTCGTTGGATTATTTGAAACGTAACTAAAACATCGAAGAAGGACCAGTGTCCACTTGTTTGTTAAAGAGGCAGTTCTTATTTCTGATTTTCAAATTTTACATCATCATGCAAAATACTTTCCTTGCTTGTTTCTATGAAAAGCAGACTCTGGCCAATTCAAAATTCATCTCCCAGGTGAGGTGGGCCGCGTGGCCCTTCCGATCAGTCCTTTTCAATGTAAGTTCCTTCAGCCGGCGGGTGCTCACATATAGAAATCCAAACGAAGCTTTCTGACAAAGTAAATCGCCACAGCCTCTCGAGTCGGGCCCTTTTAGGTGTGTCAGACACCTTGTAAATTGCACAAGAACACACGCACCATTCAGCTGCGTGAAAAAGGCCACTCCATCGTACTGTTCAAATTCATTTATTTCTGGCAGACACAGCATGACGCGTTTCGAGGTAAGAAACCTCTTAATCATATGCAACATTTGCAGGGGAGGGTTCGTTGGATTATTTGAAACGTAACTAAAACATCGAAGAAGGACCAGTGTCCACTTGTTTGTTAAAGAGGCAGTTCCTTTTTCTGATTTTCAAATTTTACATCATCATGCAAAATACTTTCCTTGCTTGTTTCTATGAAAAGTCTCGAAGGGGATTGTATGATTGTATATTTCACATGTGCAATTACAATGCTTTCATTATTGTGCCCCTAAAAGTTAGGACTGCCTTCCCCAGAATGCCTCTCACGTGTACATAGTACTCATTTTCTTCGATGTCGGTCTTGGCAAAATTTCATCTTAAATTAACTCGGTGCCAAACGCTTACAACGCCTTTACTGGGTTTAGTACCTTATTGTGGCTGCATCCGACGGTCCGAGAACCAAGAGGAGATTTCACGACCACCCCGGTTTCTGTTAATTGTCTCTTGCCTTTGAAGTAAAAGTTCATCAGCACGGCGTGCTTAAGGACAAATTCCTCCAGCAGACTCTGGCCAATTCAAAATTCATCTACCAGGTGAGGTGGGCCGCGTGGCCCTTCCGATCAGTCCTTTTCAATGTAAGTTGCTTCAGCCGGCGGGCGCTCACATATAGAAATCCAAACAAAGCTCTCTGACAAAGTAAATCGCCACAGCCTCTCGAGTCGGGGCCCTTTTAGGTGTGTCAGACACCTTGTAAATTGCACAAGAACACACGCACCATTCAGCTGCGTGAAAAAGGCCACTCCATCGTACTGTTCAAATTCATTTATTTCTGGCAGACACAGCATGACGCGTTTCGAGGTAAGAAACCTCTTAATCAAATGCAACATTTGCAGGGGAGGGTTCGTTGGATTATTTGAAACGTAACTAAAACATCGAAGAAGGACCAGTGTCCACTTGTTTGTTAAAGAGGCAGTTCTTATTTCTGATTTTCAAATTTAACATCATCATGCAAAATACTTTCCTTGCTTGTTTCTATGAAAAGTCTCGAAGGGGATTGTATGATTGTATATTTCACATGTGCAATTACAATGCTTTCATTCTTGTGCCCCTAAAAGTTAGGACTGCAATCCCCAGAATGCCTCTCACGTGTACATAGTTCTCATTTTCTTCGATGTCGGTCTTGGCAAAATTTCATCTTAAATTAACTCGGTGCCAAACGCTTACAAAGCCTTTACTGGGTTTAGTACTTTATTGTGGCTGCATCCGACGGTCCGAGAACCAAGAGGAGATTTCACAACCACCCCGGTTTCTGTTAATTGTCTCTTGCCTTTGAAGTAAAAGTTCATCAGCACGGCGTGCTTAAGGACAAATTCCTCCAGCAGACTCTGGCCAATTCAAAATTCATCTCCCAGGTGAGGTGGGCCGCGTGGCCCTTCCGATCAGTCCTTTTCAATGTAAGTTGCTTCAGCCGGCGGGTGCTCACATATAGAAATCCAAACGAAGCTTTCTGACAAAGTAAATCGCCACAGCCTCTCGAGTCGGGCCCTTTTAGGTGTGTCAGACACCTTGTAAATTGCACAAGAACACACGCACCATTCAGCTGCGTGAAAAAGGCCACTCCATCGTACTGTTCAAATTCATTTATTTCTGGCAGACACAGCATGACGCGTTTCGAGGTAAGAAACCTCTTAATCATATGCAACATTTGCAGGGGAGGGTTCGTTGGATTATTTGAAACGTAACTAAAACATCAAAGAAGGACCAGTGTCCACTTGTTTGTTAAAGAGGCAGTTCTTATTTCTGATTTTCAAATTTTACATCATCATGCAAAATACTTTCCTTGCTTGTTTCTATGAAAAGTCTCGAAGGGGATTGTATGATTTTATATTTCACATGTGCAATTACAATGCTTTCATTCTTGTGCCCCTAAAAGTTAGGACTGCAATCCCCAGAATGCCTCTCACGTGTACATAGTTCTCATTTTCTTCGATGTCCGTCTTGGCAAAATTTCATCTTAAATTAACTCGGTGCCAAACGCGTACAAAGCCTTTACTGGGTTTAGTACCTTATTGTGGCTGCATCCGACGGTCCGAGAACCAAGAGGAGATTTCACGACCACCCCGGTTTCTGTTAATTGTCTCTTGCCTTTGAAGTAAAAGTTCATCAGCACGGCGTACTTAAGGACAAATTCCTCCAGCAGACTCTGGCCAATTCAAAATTCATCTCCCAGGTGAGGTGGGCCGCGTGGCCCTTCCGATCAGTCCTTTTCAATGTAAGTTGCTTCAGCCGGTGGGCGCTCACATATAGAAATCCAAACAAAGCTTTCTGACAAAGTAAATCGCCACAGCCTCTCGAGTCGGGTCGTACACGTGAGAGGCATTCTGGGGATTGCAGTCCTAACTTTTAGGGGCACAAGAATGAAAGCATTGTAATTGCACATGTGAAATATACAATCATACAATACCCTTCGAGACTTTTCATAGAAACAAGCAAGGAAAGTATTTTGCATGATGATGTAAAATTTGAAAATCAGAAATAAGAACTGCCTCTTTAACAAACAAGTGGACACTGGTCCTTCTTCGATGTTTTAGTTACGTTTCAAATAATCCAACGAACCCTCCCCTGCAAATGTTGCATATGATTAAGAGGTTTCTTACCTCGAAACGCGTCATGCTGTGTCTGCCAGAAATAAATGAATTTGAACAGTACGATGGAGTGGCCTTTTTCACGCAGCTGAATGGTGCGTGTGTTCTTGTGCAATTTACAAGGTGTCTGACACACCTAAAAGGGCCCCGACTCGAGAGGCTGTGGCGATTTACTTTGTCAGAAAGCTTTGTTTGGATTTCTATATGTGAGCGCCCGCCGGCTGAAGCAACTTACATTGAAAAGGACTGATCGGAACGGCCACGCAGCCCACCTCACCTGGGAGATGAATTTTGAATTGGCCAGAGTCTGCTGGAGGAATTTGTCCTTAAGCACGCCGTGCTGATGAACTTTTACTTCAAAGGCAAGAGACAATTAACAGAAACCGGGGTGGTCGTGAAATCTCCTCTTGGTTCTTGGACCGTCGGATGCAGCCACAATAAGGTACTAAACCCAGTAAAGGCTTTGTAAGCGTTTGGCACCGAGTTAATTTAAGATGAAATTTTGCCAAGACCGACATCGAAGAAAATGAGAACTATGTATACGTGAGAGGCATTCTGGGGATTGCAGTCCTAACTTTTAGGGGCACAAGAATGAAAGCATTGTAATTGCACATGTGAAATATACAATCATACAATCCCCTTCGAGACTTTTCATAGAAACAAGCAAGGAAAGTATTTTGCATGATGATGTAAAATTTGAAAATCAGAAATAAGAACTGCCTCTTTAACAAACAAGTGGACACTGGTCCTTCTTCGATGTTTTAGTTACGTTTCAAATAATCCAACGAACCCTCCCCTGCAAATTTTGCATGATTAAGAGGTTTCTTACCTCGAAACGCGTCATGCTGTGTCTGCCAGAACTAAATGAATTTGAACAGTACGATGGAGTGGCCTTTTTCACGCAGCTGAATGGTGCGTGTGTTCTTGTGCAATTTACAAGGTGTCTGACACACCTAAAAGGGCCCCGACTCGAGAGGCTGTGGCGATTTACTTTGTCAGAAAGCTTAGTTTGGATTTCTATATGTGAGCGCCCGCCGGCTGAAGCTACTTACATTGAAAAGGACTGATCGGAAGGGCCACGCGGCCCACCTCACCTGGGAGATGAATTTTGAATTGGCCAGAGTCTGCTGGAGGAATTTGTCCTTAAGCACGCCGTGCTGATGAACTTTTACTTTAAAGGCAAGAGACAATTAACTGAAACCGGGGTGGTCGTGAAATCTCCTCTTGGTTCTCGGACCGTCGGATGCAGCCACAATAAGGTACTAAACCCAGTAAAGGCTTTGTAAGCGTTTGGCACCGAGTTAATTTAAGATGAAATTTTGCCAAGACCGACATCGAAGAAAATGAGAACTATGTACACGTGAGAGGCATTCTGGGGATTGCAGTCCTAACTTTTAGGGGCACAAGAATGAAAGCATTGTAATTGCACATGTGAAATACACAATCATACAATCCCCTTCGAGACTTTTCATAGAAACAAGCAAGGAAAGTATTTTGCATGATGATGTAAAATTTGAAAATCAGAAATAAGAACTGCCTCTTTAACAAACAAGTGAACACTGGTCCTTCTTCGATGTTTTAGTTACGTTTCAAATAATCCAACGAACCCTCCCCTGCAAATGTTGCATATGATTAAGAGGTTTCTTACCTCGAAACGCGTCATGCTGTGTCTGCCAGAAATAAATGAATTTGAACAGTACGATGGAGTGGCCTTTTTCACGCAGCTGAATGGTGCGTGTGTTCTTGTGCAATTTACAAGGTGTCTGACACACCTAAAAGGGCCCCGACTCGAGAGGCTGTAGCGATTTACTTTGTCAGAAAGCTTTGTTTGGATATATATATATATATATATATATATACACGATCGTAATAGAACAAAACAGAGATAATTTCAGAGGAATGTAGAGACTACTTATCTGGTGATCAGCAGCAATAAAAGAAGGAAGATGGCTGCCTGTGGCTGGACCTTATAGATGTTTCGAATTTTCTCAAAGTTCTAAATTCTTGTTAACTGTTGCTGCTGTGAGCTGCCAATAAAAGGAGATTGCATAATATTGGCCTCCGTGTTTTGCCATATAATTGTACATGCAATGCTATCTTTACATGCATTAAAAGAATCTTCATAGCAGTCGCAATCTCCAAGTAATTCACTTTCTCTACGCCATGGTTTGAAGAGTTGGAGAAGTGCTAAATAGTAAAATTCTCGCTTATCTGGAGTGTCACAACTGAGTTTCTTGTGGTTAATAAGGTTACCTTTTGTATGTTTTACTAAACATCGTTGACATCCAACTACTACATATTTACCTTTTTTTTAATTCTGTTTAACATTTCTTTTGAAGCTGTAATGTTGAAGTACTTCATACAGACATAGCTGTTCCAGATTTCAACTCCTTTTCGGATAGTATGTATCCAACATTTTAATTTTAAGAATTTCTGTACTGTCTGGTTCATTTGCTCCTAAGTATTCAATTTCTTCTAATGATTTCAATACTCTATTTCGTGAGCAGGCAAGTCCTAAACGTACCCAAATGATTCCTCGTGATTTTGAATATAAACTTGAAGAGCACAAGCGGTCTGAACATTCATAGGATCCAATTTCTTGGAGAATGAAGGAGGTATTTGGCAGAGGGAGAGCTGTAGTATATTTCCAGTGTTGGCTTGCAGAGGTAGCCCTCTCTGCGAGCCCTCGGGCCCGCAGTTGTAACTCTGCAAACCAACACTGGAAATATACCGCAGCTCTCTCTCTGCGAGATACCCCCTTCAAGCTCCCTCTTCCCACATCACTGTCCTGCAGCTATCCCTTTGCAAGCCGACGGCCCGCACCTCTTCCAATACCAGTCGGCCCGCAGCTGTCCCTCTTCGAGCCGATGGGCCGCAGCTCTCCCTCTATGAGCCAGCCAGTCGGCTCGCAGCTCTTCCTCTACGACCCAGCCCGCCGTCTCGCAGCTCTTCGTCTGCGAGCCATCGGGCCCACAGGTTTATCTGTACAAGCCATGGGGTCTGTAGCTCTACCTCTACTAGTCAACACTGTGAATAAACCGCAGTTCTCCCTCCTCAAGATACTCCCTTCACCCTCCCTCGCACCGCATCAACAGCCGGCAGCTATCCCTATGCAAGACAACGTCTTGCAGCTCTTCCTCTGCAAACACCATGGGGCCCGCAGCTCTACCTCTGCAACACAACACATCACCAGCCCGCAGCTATCTCTCTGCAAACTAATACTGAGAATATACCACAGCTGTCTCTCTCTGAAATACCTCCTAGACCCTCTCTTGCCCCGCATCACCGGGCGTTGTACATTATATCTAAAAGTATCATCAAATTATTGAAACCATGCGTACATATACAAAGGAAGGTACATATTTACTTAGTGTATTTGCTCTCCATGTAATGTCTGCACATTGTAAACGTGCTTGCAGTACAACACCTCCCTTGGCTTTTATTCAAATATACCTCTGTGTGAAAAATGAGCCCACAAGCTGTACACATAATATATCTGTTTTTTGTTGTATCTGCCTTAAATTAATAACAGATAAATAATATCCCACCCCCCTCCCTTCACCACTGTTTCCAGACCAACCATAATTTCCAAACGTGCAACATTTTCTTTATCTCGGCCAAATTTATTTCTCAACACAAATCAACGCTGCACCTGATTTATAAAACTACATACTCGTTTAAACATAACAAACTATACTTCTTATTTGTTACCTCCATACATTACTCCTAAAACCATGTAATCTTTCAAACATATGTCACGTAACTTTTGTACCATTGAAACTGACTACGACCTTCTCTTTACACTACAGATCCCACGAACATACCAATAAAGGTATAAGTGCTATTTTCATACTAGATAAAGTTCTATTACTTAATTTAATTTTTATAAACACTACTGTTGGGTGAACAAAATGGTGGTGGGAGATGAGGAGAGTAAATGGAGGTGTAATTCCTAAACTTTTATTGTACCGTTCCTTTAATTATATATATATATATATATATATATATATATATATATATATATATATATATATAATTTTTTTTTTTTCTGCTCAAAAGTTGTCCACCTGTAAGTAGCACTCGACCAGCAGCTTGATTTATGTGTAGGTAGGGACGGGGATCCGCTTGGAGGAGCCGCTCCGTAGTGGATTTGCCTGGCGCGTTTCGAAGCTACGGAGCGGGTCCTACAAGCGGATCCTCGTCCCTACCTACACATAAATCAAGCTGCTGGTCGAGTGCTACTTACAGGTGGACAACTTTGGAGCAGAATATAACACGCGGCCGTCCAGCCGCGGAGTATGCACCACCCCGGAAGTCTTGGGTGCCACGAAAGAGGAACAGCAGCCATACATAGGATCGAGGACGGGCCCTCTTGCAGGGTCCATATAGGACTTGATTATGTGCTTTCCGCACTACACTTCCCATAATGCACAGTCTCATTTGAGCCTCCCATTGGTGGGTGTGTCATATGTTAAATGGCGAAGTGGGTTAGCGGTTGTGCACACCGTTTCCGTTAAAGCCTCTGAAGAGAAGCATATGGAGCTTCGAAACGCGTCAGGCAAATCCACTACGGAGCGGCTCCTACAAGCGGATCCCCATCCCTACCTACACATATATCAAGCTGCTGGTCGAGTGCTACTTACAGGTGGACACCTTTGGAGCAGAATATAACACACGGCCGTCCAGCCGCGGAGTATGCACCACCCCGGAAGTCTTGGGGGCCACGAAAGTGGAACAGCAGCCGTACATAGGATCGAGGACAGGCCCACTTGCAGGGTCCATATAGGACTTGATTATGTGCTTTCCGCACTACACTTCCCATAATGCACAGTCTCATTTGAGCCTCCCATTGGTGGGTGTGTCATATGTTAAATGGCGAAGTGGGTTAGCGGTTGTGCACACTGTTTCCGTTAAAGCCTCTGAAGAGAAGCATATGGAGCTTCGAAACGCGTCAGGCAAATCCAATACGGAGCGGCTCCTACAAGCAGATCCCCGTCCCTACCTACACATAAATCAAGCTGCTGGTCGAGTGCTACTTACAGGTGGACAACTTTGGAGCAGAATATAACACGCGGCCGTCCAGCCGCGGAGTATGCACCACCCCGGAAGTCTTGGGTGCCACGAAAGTGGAACAGCAGCCATACATAGGATCGAGGACAGGCCCTCTTGCAGGGTCCATATAGGACTTGATTATGTGCTTTCCGCACTACACTTCCCATAATGCACAGTCTCATTTGAGCCTCCCATTGGTGGGTGTGTCATATGTTAAATGGCGAAGTGGGTTAGCGGTTGTGCACACCGTTTCCGTTAAAGCCTCTGAAGAGAAGCATATGGAGCTTCGAAACGCGTCAGGCAAATCCACTACGGAGCGGCTCCTACAAGCGGATCCCCATCCCTACCTACACATATATCAAGCTGCTGGTCGAGTGCTACTTACAGGTGGACACCTTTGGAGCAGAATATAACACGCGGCCGTCCAGCCGCGGAGTATGCACCACCCCGGAAGTCTTGGGGGCCACGAAAGTGGAACAGCAGCCGTACATAGGATCGAGGACGGGCCCACTTGCAGGGTCCATATAGGACTTGATTATGTGCTTTCCGCACTACACTTCCCATAATGCACAGTCTCATTTGAGCCTCCCATTGGTGGGTGTGTCATATGTTAAATGGCGAAGTGGGTTAGCGGTTGTGCACACTGTTTCCGTTAAAGCCTCTGAAGAGAAACATATGGAGCTTCGAAACGCGTCAGGCAAATCCACTACGGAGCGGCTCCTACAAGCAGATCCCCGTCCCTACCTACACATAAATCAAGCTGCTGGTCGAGTGCTACTTACAGGTGGACAACTTTGGAGCAGAATATAACACGCGGCCGTCCAGCCGCGGAGTATGCACCACCCCGGAAGTCTTGGGGGCCACGAAAGTGGAACAGCAGCCGTACATAGGATCGAGGACGGGCCCACTTGCAGGGTCCATATAGGACTTGATTATGTGCTTTCCGCACTACACTTCCCATAATGCACAGTCTCATTTGAGCCTCCCATTGGTGGGTGTGTCATATGTTAAATGGCGAAGTGGGTTAGCGGTTGTGCACACCGTTTCCGTTAAAGCCTCTGAAGAGAAGCATATGGAGCTTCGAAACGCGTCAGGCAAATCCACTACGGAACGGCTCCTACAAGCGGATCCCCGTCCCTACCTACACATAAATCAAGCTGCTGGTCGAGTGCTAC
Organism: Triturus cristatus; assembly: GCF_964204655.1. Taxonomy (NCBI): domain Eukaryota; kingdom Metazoa; phylum Chordata; class Amphibia; order Caudata; family Salamandridae; genus Triturus; species Triturus cristatus. Next base: position 452,089,227 of record NC_140584.1, read on the forward strand.
ATACAGGTGGACAACTTTGGAGCAGATATATATATATATATATATATATATATATATATATATATATATATATATATATATATATATATATATATATTATATATATACATCCTCCAAAAATGCCCCTGCATTAGGAGACGCACTCCTCCAGCCAGTGATTTCAACAAAACCTTTTATTTAAACAGGAGCAGGCATTACCATTCCGATGATTTCTGTCCTCCTGCCTGACACGTTTCAGAGCTCTGGGGCTAGGGGCAGTGTCGTGCAGGGGGTAGTGTTTTAGGGTTTGGGGTAGTGTTGTGGTGTTAGTGTACTTTAGGGTACTGTTGTAGGGTTTAGGGTAGTGTTGGGGGTCTTGCAGGGTAGTGTTTGGGAGTAGGGACAGGACTGGGGCTAGGGGCAGGGTCGTGCTGGGGTAGTGTTTTAGGTTTAAGGGTAGTGTTGTGGTGTTAGTGTAGTGTAGGTTCCTGTTTTAGTGTTTAGTGTAGTGTCAGGGGTTGTGATGGGTAGTGAATGAGTGTAGGGTCCGGAGTGGGGGAATGCATATGTTCGTGTAGGGGGTTGTGATTTAGAGTTAAGGTTAGTGTAGTGGTGTTTCAGTAGTGTAGGGTAGTGTAGTGTTTGAGTGTTTTGGTAGTGTTTTCCATTTTTAGATGTTCAGGGTAGTGTATTTCTATTTAATACTTAAAGTAGTGTTGTGTTTTAAACATTTTAAAAAAGGGGTTAAATGTCTTTTTTAAATATTACACGTTATTCCGCATACCATTTTTATTACTAGACAAGTTTTTACTTCATATAAATTAAAACTTTTAATGTAATGGTATGCGAACTAAAAACTTGCGTAGTAACGGTTATTGCAAAGTAATGGCATTCGAATTGATGGCATGCAAAATAACGTGTCATATTCATTACTTTACCCTTTTTTTCTGTGAAATTCAAGTAGAGTAATATTTCATTACCATAGGTAAAGCCATCCCCCTGCCACGCACGGCAAAAGGGTTGGCCATACAACTGTACGTTTTTAAAGGGGAGGGATCCATTTCCCTGGGCATTATAAGGCTCTGGAGACCACACCCCCAGGGTCATTTTTGTTAAATTAAATGATAAGGGGGCACCCCCCTCGACAAGCCTTATTAAGCCCTGCGGTCTGCATCCCCGAGGGCCGTTTTGTTTAAAGTAAAGCCTCCCTCCCTGAGCCTTGTTAGGCCCTGGGGACCACATCTCCTAGGGCACTTTTAAATTAAAGGGAAGGCCACTACTAAAACGAAAGGGGAGGAGGGTCCCATCCTCAAGCCTTTTCCGGCCCTGGGGAACCAATTCCCTGAGGCCCACAGTGTTAAAGGTGGGTGCCCGGGTGCCTACCCAGGGCACCCACTATATACTCGTTGGGGGCTGTGGTGGGAGCTACAAGGACCCCGCAGCCCAGCCAGCTCTCCATATGCAGCAGGAGCCCCAATTGCTCCCACTCAAATAACAGCTACTAATGCTGCTTGCCCCTGGTGGGAGCAATATTTTGACCTGTTTCCCTGTCCGCATCAGTGTGGGCAGGGAAACATATCAAAACATATCAACAGTCTGCTCCCAGCCTGCGGGAGTATTCTTAAAGCTCCCGCCGGCTGGGAAAAAATTTTGTGTTTGTATTTGCTCCTGCTTGTTGGGAGATTCAAAAATGTTCCAGCCAAGCAGGAGCAAACACAGGATTCCCTGCCAGTCCTTGTGCAGGCAGGGAAACCGCTATATCCAGGGGTGGGCTCGCCAGGACATACCATGTGGGCTGGCCCCAGGGGATGGGGTCCCCAGGGCCAATATTGGCTCAAGGAGGCGGGCCACGCAAACACCCAGAAAGCACATGTCCAAATGCAATTAAATTATGCTGTGCGACTGATTCACTAACTGGCTTCTTTCCTTGGACCTCACAGTGCTGGACTGTAGCTGCAAAGGCCAGGGGAGGCTCTCTAGCGTTGCCACCTAGCCAGTAATTAACTGGCTCATTAATCTTTTAATATCTACACCACATGAAAAATTGGAAAAGGCATAGAAATGGTGTATGCAAGGTAAATTGTCCCCCATGTCCAATGGATGAGTAGTAAAATGCAGCCATAATTTAGGTGCGTTGGACCCACACCAGCACATGGCCATGGTGTAGCTGCAGTTGCTACACTGTTGATAGCTATGCCCTTCATATGTGCCTCCTACCCTGGGCTTACCAGCCCAGCAAGGAGACCCACATGGTCCAGTTCTGTGAGGCCTAGGGGAGGATGGGCCTTTCCTGAGACTTACAGATCTAGATCATAGCAATGAGGCCAGTGCTGTAGCAGTGGCACCACGGGACATGATGCCAGCAAAGTAAACTAGCCTCCTCACTCACTTGTTGGTCAGAAAAACACAGTCATCCTTTGAGTTTATTGTGTCCGTAGCATTTGTGAACCTTAGTGCCATTGTACTTGCTGCACTACTGAAACATACACCAGCAAGAAAGGCCCCGTCCAAAGAGCTGTTCAGCCATGGTCCAGCACTATGAAGCCTGTGGGAGGATGCCACCTGCCTGGGCTATGCAGAGCTCAAGCATGGCTTTGAGGCCCAGTAGAGGAAGGGTCATGCAGCTGAACACGGTTTTGAGGCCCATGGAGCAGGGGCAAGTAGCATAGCAGTGATGCCATGAAATGCAGTGCAAAGTAAATGTGCCCCCGGGTCACTGGCTGTACAGTGACATTCAGCCATAATTTGGGTGCATTGACACCATATATTCCTGGAACCTGGTGCCACCGCTTCTGCTGCACTATTGATGGCTATACCCCTAAAATGGTACCAATGCACATGAGACCAGGGAATTCAACACCACGCTCTAGGCCTTCCAACAATGTAATAGTGCTATGAGGCCCAGAGAAGGGTCGCCCTCTTCTCTAGGCCATGCAGCCATGGTCTACCCCTGCAAGGGAGTGGGTCCATCTCTCCTTTGCCCAATTCCCTGGGCCTCGTCAACATTATCCACAGCTGCAAAGACAAGGAGCGGGGACTCTTTCCCCTAGTAATCCTGGCCACCTGATATACCTTTGTAAAAACATTTTTGACAAGAGATTTTCATACTTGATTTGTATTTTTGGATCATTTGAGATGTAAATTAGCTTCGGTAGACATTGCTGATCAGGGCCGAAGTTTTTTACATGACATTTTTAAAAATGGGAGATGTGTTGCAGTGATGATGTAATATTTCAGAGTCTATGAGACCTATATACTTTATGTTGGTGTCCAAAGATAGGTTTTGGGGGTCAAGCAGTCTTATAGAGACAGAAAATAACTCCTCAGAGCAACGCTTCCGCCATTTTCCAAAATGGCAGATATAATAGAGGAAGAAAAGACATATATAGAAATGAAACAAATATTGATGGTTGTTATCCTTTTATGTATACAGCAAACAATGTTATTGATCTGAATATGAAAAGAAAGTAATGTTTATCACTCCTGTTTTTGACATTTTCATTTATTCGTTTTGGCAATCATTCGGGGTACACTTGCAGAATGTTGAACATTTGAGAAAAACATATCAACAGAGACATCTGTTTGTAGCACAGGTTTTGCAAGTACATGTATGTGTAAGTTCTGTGGGTAGAGGCATTCAAAATTTTGCAGGTTGTAGCACCCCATCAATATCTTCCCAACCAAAGTCACATGATTTTTCTCTACATATGCATGATCCAAAACATTTACACATCTTCTGATCAAGTAGAACTCTCTTTTAATGTGTCCATGTACGGAAAATGACATTGGTGGAAGGTCACGTAGTGGGGCTGATCTCTTGAACTCACTGTACAGAAGATCGTCAAATGTGTGAAAATCAGAACTCATTTTCCACAAACGCAGAGGGTATTTTTTTATGTCTTTAAAGTCACATTCTTCTTCTACCTCAGCAAATCCTTTTAGAAACTTCACAGGTTCACCAGTTAAAGCTCCAAGCTTTGTTCCAGTTTTGCTCATAGTGTCATCACCCGTAGGAATATGTATCTCGATAAGAACACTAATCGAAAACAAAAACAAGGGGACCCTACTCACTGAGGAACCAGGGTGATTGATTAGTATCCGAAACAACGGTTCCTGTGGAATAGTACAGTCAAATATTGGTACTACACTGCGCAATCGCAATGGAAGGGTATGAGGGATGTCAGGGAAAAAGAAACCATATACACCAATGGTATGGTTTAACACATTTGCATATTATTTTTCACAAACAATATAATTAAATAGAAGGATAGTGCGTAGTGTCCCAAGTGAAACAAGAACATAAAGTATTGGTGACAAAATGTGACAATATTTGCAAGGTTTCCAAAACTCTTTACAAAAAGTCGACCATCTGTAAGTATATGGATAATATACAGCCACTATATGTAATAATAAGTGCTGATATAGTGGTTCGCTTTTCTCTTTACTGTCGACGACGTTTCGACCCTTTGTGCAGTATGGAGTCTCATCAGGACCTAGGAATGTAGGGACATCTGGGCTGGTAATTGTGCAGCGAAGTGAAGATTGTGTGCCAAACGTGAATGATAGTAAAAGAAAAAGGATACTCACAAGAGAACCCAGCCGGGTTCCCAAGTGAGGGTGGGGGCTGGCAATAGATGAGTAGCACACCGCTAATGCAGATAACACACCTTGACGTGTGTGGGCTGATGTAGAGGTAGGGACTCTAATTGCGGCACATACGCAATATGTGTGTGAGCGAAATCAGCGTGAGTCTGTACGCTTCCAACTTGTGTTAATGGAAAATTCCTGAATGGAGATGGAGTTCCGTGGCAATCTGACGCGCTGGCAGCAAGACCGCATCCGTCTCCATGCTGCAGGTCTCCAACCCTTCCATTGCGATTGAGCATTGTAGTATCAATACTTGACTGTACTATTCCACAGGAACCGTTGTTTCGATAAGAACACTGGGCATCTCTGGATCAAGTTTCTTATACAGAATATAAAGCGGGATTAAAGTATTTTCTCGCCTGTTCCATTAAGTATCCATAACTCTGACAAACCTTGACTTCTGAACATTGCAACAAATCTATGCAGCACAATAATTACAGCTGTGTCATTTGACAGTACAATGACTCTATTGGAACCATTTTAAACAACCCACTCAACATGTGGCACAACACAAAGGTCAGCTTCCTCCAACAGGCTGTTAAGTTCTCGAACAACATGGATAGTATCTGTTGAATATATCTCTGCAGGCACTAACTCTTCATTGACAATCATTCCACTTGCAATATTTGGAAACTCATGGGGCAGATTTATGTTCCCTGGCGCATCCCTGCAAATCAGCATGGATGCGCCAGGGAAGATGCGTCACGCAAGTTTGCCCTGGCGCCACCGCAGATGCGCCGCATTTACAATGCGGTGCATCGTGGCGCAAGGACAAGCAGATACGTGACGCATCTGCCGGCGTAAGGTTGGCGCAGTGCTGAAGTTCCGTCGCAAGCACGATGCAACTCCAGCACTGTTCCAACCTACCCTATCCCTAACATGGTGCGTCAAGCCTTACGCCTGCTTCAAGCAGGTGCAGGGTTTTGACGCATCAGCGTTGGGAAAGTGACTCAGTGAAATCTTATAGATTTCACTGAGTCACTTTTCAGGGGCGTTCCTGCGACGGAACGCCCCCCCCCTGTGTCGAAACGCCCACATGAAACCTGACGCAGGTTTCACATGGCGCAGGGCTTTACACCCTGACGCATCTCCATAGATGTGTCACGATGTAAATGGGGCGCAAAGTGGCGCAGGGTTTACGCCGCCGCTGCGTCACAAAAGTGACGCAACGGCGGCATAAAAGGGGCGCAAGTTCCACATAAATCTGCCCCATAGTGTTTACTGAAGCATCAGCAATATTTTGGCAAGTTAACATCTCCAAGTTCAACTTGTTTGATGTTCATGACCAGAATTTATCAAGTTGCACAGGTATAGATATTAAATTGTTTATGCAGGCAAGGTCAATTGTGCCACTTGTAGACATTCATCTGATTCTCTCACATTCTTTGACAGATAGTTCAAGATAACTATCAAAGACAATTTGCAGTTTTTTCAAGGTGCATACTGACTTTGATATCTGTACAAGTTTTGAAATTGTTTTGAAATTGTGACATATAGTCCAAAATGACAAACGTTTCCAATGAGGACATCTTTTCGAATTAAATTTCTTCAAGTGAAAGTTTTTGGCGAGTTCTTGTATGAGTTTGTGCTTCACTGGTTTGTTTGCAGCATCTCCATCAAATTATGAGTTTTTTGGAAGGTCATGCGACCGAATATCCTTGATAAATTCACCCCTTTATTTTGCTACATCCATCTGTGTGCCTGCGAAAGTTGTTTTTTTGTAACCTGTTTTGGAGTGGCTAGTTGGACGAAACTCTTACTATGGCAATTAAAGCATGAACGTTTAGCTTTAGTGATTATGTCAAACAGCTTTTTCTCTTTCAATACAAATCTCTCCGGCTTCAGTTCTGCGTAGCTTTTTGATCCATGGTCCAGGACATCTAGTAAACCTGCCTTTATATCATTATCCACATATTGAACGGTCATGAGGTTGTGTAGTTGCACAGGCTTAGTCATTTCAAAGGGGTTTCCTTGCTGCTGCATGAAATGGAGAAGGCTGTCAACATGTTTAATAAAACTTCCCTTCTCTTTCCCACAAGTTTGTAGTGAGGAACAGTTTCATGACGGTCCATTAATTTTGAATTTGTCATCTCTTTGAAAACATTGCAAATAGAAAGGACTTCAGGTAAGCTAGCTACCATTGAGAAACCTATTCACTTTTCCGGGTCTGACCAACAATTCTTTGGAGCTTTTCTTTGATCTCTGGAACGTCTGTTCCAGTTACATATCTGGAGCCACAGCGTTGAACCTTTCCTCTTTGTCTTTCACCACAAAATGTCTTTGGATGAATCTTCTGTATAGGTATGGTTTTTCCATCTCTAGCTTCTTCACTCTTCCCAAATACCAGGACCCATATCTCAGGTAGTTTATGCAATCAATTCACAAAACAAAGTAATCAGTGACTCCACAGTCTTCACTTGCAGCTCCCAATCACCTTCCAAATCAGCATGTGCCAAGTTTTTCACTAGAGCTATCATGTGTAAAACATTTCCTCAGTACTTGCAAAGGTCTGTTTCTTCACAATCTTTGACAATCTCTACGAACTTGGTTTTCAGGGTTCCTGATTTTGAACTGAGTGTATTGAACATTGCCTAGCTTTGCATGATGTCTTTTGAATGAAGTGCACCCTGTTCCTTGTTCACTTCTGAGATAAGATATACAAAACCTACTTTTTCATTCTTGTTCCATAAAGCCTTCCAACGCAATGATTCTTTAGCTTCAGATACAATGAGAATACCTTGTAACAAAATAATATAAGTTCCGCTCAATACTGACAAGACAGTTTTGCTTCCAAAGATTTCAGCCTCAATGTTAGGAATTCACAACATCAGGCATGCATAATTTATCGACATCCTTTGGGTTTTACCCATCATGTCTTAGTACATATTTGATTCCTTGTCACAAATTCTGTCTCACTGTGTGCTTGATTTATGCATGTTTGTTTAATGATTCCATGGCCAATGCTTGTTGGTTCTCAGAAGACATTGCCAATGCTTGTTTATTTGTAGTATGGCCAATGCTTGTTTATTCTCAGTGAGACTAAGGACACCTTCTAGAAGAAGCACTGACGTTACGTGAGCCAACGCCCGGTTGTGTCAGCACTCAATGCTTAAGGAGCGCTTGGCTTTTTGTTGATCATCAGGAGATTGTGTGTCCTCGTTTCCAAGGAAAAGCATTGGATGCATCCAAGACTCTGCATTTTCCTTCTCCAGGCCAGTAGGACTTCGAAGCAGTGACAGTGATAAATGTGTTTCCAGCAGAGGCTTCCAGACAACGTTTCCTTTCAAAGCTAAGTGCCAATTAGCTTGTTATTTTAAACGTGACTTTTCAAGCAAGCTGAAGGAAAGAATTACCGTGTTTCAGTTGAACAATGTCAAACGTTTAGTGCAAGTACTGGGACAAGACTCTTGCTTCTTGGTCCCTGTTAAAGACATTAAGTGGTGTTTAATGTTGAAGTACACTTGTAAAATGCCCCGCATATGACAGTAATATTGCTGGTGCTTAATTTAAGGTCTGACATTTACATTTATATTGGATGTTAGTTGCATGCATGTTCTTTTCACAAGGTTGCAAGACTGAAACCCAGGACTTTAGAGACCTATTCCTGCTTGATGAACAGGAATGAAGAGAACCACATTATGGCTCAATGATAATTAAGCAAAAGGTATAAAAGCTATTGTAAAGGAAATATCTATTCATGTTAGTCAAAAGACATCTCTATAATGTATGCATATTCTGTTTCTAGTGTATATTAGGTACAAATAGAGAGAGAGAGAGAGAACACAAACCTTAATTCCCAGTTCAGTTTCTGCTAAAGGTCCAAAAGGTGAACAAGCCAAAATATTGAAGTAAATTACAAAAGTATTAATGAAGAAATATTAAGATGTTAAAAGGATAACACATACAAAGAACTAACAATCATACTTGTCTACAGGCGAACATTCTTTCTCTGTCTTGTCATCCCAATTCCCCTTCCCTCCTCTGACATCTGCCAGAGCTCCTGTATCCATTCAGTAGAGCTGAGAGTTGTTCCATGAGGATTGGAGAACTAACATCGCCCCTGCAAACATTCCTGGACTTCAGGTGAGTGGCTGGAGTCTCAAGTTGACATAAAGCCAAGGCACAAAATCTCAAGTTTGCCTGGGCGATGGATATTCCAAAAGAGAAAGACATTTACCTACAGGGATTATCAAAAGCCTTTGTAGCTTTGCAACATGAGGTAGCGGTTCTTAAGCAGACAAATCATAATTTGCAGTGTGAACTACAATGATATAAACCACGAGAGTCACCTTGGGAGAATGTTCCAGTTCGCCCTAAACAATTTCTCCAAGCACCACGGTTTAACTTTACACCACATCCTTCAGATGCTAACACTTCACATGTTACATCAAGTGCTTTGGCCTCATCTACGTACAATGCTCAACCGATTAACGTTTCAGTCACCACCCCTACTCCTGTTCCCTTGGCACCCCCTGAGCGGTTCTTTGGGGATCAGTCAAAATTTCATATTTTTTTGAACCAGTGTCACTTACATTTCCTATGTCGCCCCTTGGCCTTCTCAGATGATTCTACTAAAATAGCGTTTATTCTCTCTTACCTGGGTGGTACTACAGCAACCTGGTCAATACCATATGTGGAAAAGTTTGATCCCATTCTACACAATTTTCTGAGATTCAAGGACACTATGCAAAAGCTCTTTGCTAAACATCATTTTGTCCAAACTAGTGACAATGAGCTAGTTGTAAAACACTGCTTAAATTCAATTGTAATGCTAGGAGTTCACAGTATTATTATTAGGCATTATAAAGATTAAAAAATGAATTTAATGCACTTATCTTTAATAGCATTGTTTTTATATAATTAAAATTCCCCTTTTTATTTTTTATTTTTAATAACTCCAAGCTTTTTTATGATTGCACATATGAAAAGCAAGCGTCATTCCTTTCCTGTGACATTCATTTATAACCCTAAGCACAGAAGCCTTACTTGAAACATGAACAAATCTGTGCCACTTTTTAAATTTAAAGGACAGTTATTATTTAACATCAAAACCACGGATGTACTTATGTAAAAAGGCATTAAGAAAGGAAATCCCTTCTGATCTTTTCTTCGTTATCCAAAATAACGAAACTGTATTTCTACCTTTTAAAACAGCAGTCTGTAATGCAGGCTTTTATACCAGGTTTACACTGACTTAAAATCAAGGTGACTCAGCATTTTCCCTTCTGTAGCCTGCAGTCAAAAATAGCCATGTGCTATTGACACAGCTGTTACTTGTGATCAGCAGGCGTCGAATTCACACGCCTTTCAAGCCAGCACAAATCTATCGTGCTGTAATATGTGTTTAGTTCAACAACAACCAACTCACTCAGATAATGTGAATGCCTTTTAATACCTAATACATAAGGATAAATGCTGTGACATTTTGTATCTTAGTCCAAATTATTGTAAAGCCCACAATTTCGTTTTTTCTTCCTTTCTATGAGGCCTATTTTATTCCTATTGATTGTGAATTCTAATTTTTATCTTTAGCATTGTGGCAATTTGCACACATGTATAGTGTCTTACTCTGTCAATTTTAATGATAGCGTGCAGCTATTTAGCATATATTATATAATTCATTGCTGGATTATTTTAAAATATATTTTATTTTAATAATATTTTGCTTAACAGAATGATGACAAAAAAAACACATTGGGGCATATCAACAAGGGCTTTATCTCTGCTTTTTTAGCTTTAAAAGCCAAAAAAGCAGAGATAAAACTAGCACCCTATCAACAACAGGGTGCTAACATGCAAATTTGCATGTTAGCACCCATTTACTTTACGCTTCCCCTTGCATCTCTAATGAGATGCAAAGGGGGCGTTCCAGAGTAAAATAATAGGAGAATTGTCGCTAAGCGACATTTCTCCTATTATCAAGAATATCGCTAACCCTGTTAGAGACAAAAAAAGCAGCGCTAACCGTGGTTAACGCTGCTTTTTTACGTCTGATATTTTTCTGACTTAGCCACGATATCCTATGAAAGGAGGATATCATGGCTAAGTTTGTCTGTCCCTATCAATAATAGGAGAATTGTCGCTAAGCGACATTTCTCCTATTATCAAGAATATCGCTAACCCTGTTAGAGACAAAAAAAGCAGCGCTAACCGTGGTTAACGCTGCTTTTTTACGTCTGATATTTTTCTGACTTAGCCACGATATCCTATGAAAGGAGGATATCATGGCTAAGTTTGTCTGTCCCTATCAAAAAGCTAACGTGAGATTATCGCTGGGTTTCCAGCGATAATCTCACGTTAGCCACTTAGCGTGAGTATTTTTATCGCTATTGAGATAAGCGTTGCTAATAGCACGCTATCTCAGCGATAAAAATCAACGCTAGCCGGCGATAATTATCCTAGCGCTAAGTGCGCTTAGCGATAATTATCGCCGGTTGTTGTTGATATGCCCCATTGAGCTCATTCCAGAAATTTTCAGAAGGGGGTCATACACTCAGAACACACAATAGAGCGTGCTTAAGGCTAGCCATTCTTAACACAAAGAGCGCAATTGCTACTTAATCACACAAGTACCACCAATGTCAAATCACAAACCACATAGACATTTGAACACACATTTAACCCACAGATCAACACCTAGGACAGAAACAAAGGACAGCCCACAGACTGTACTTAAACCAAACCATTTGTAAATACTAGTTGTAAGTCATATTTACAAGAAGAGCTTCTCAAAAGTAGTTCAAAAACAGCCCAAAAGACTGTTCCATTTTCAAGAAGCCAAAATACACCAAATTTGGGTGGCAGAACACCAAAAATCGCTCTGCATATCACCACTTATGAATGTTACTAAGTGCACAGACCAGGATCCTTTTTATGTACATATTTAGTTCCTCGGGGTACTAGTCACCAAGGAAGAAATACGTTTTTTTACCTAATCCTAGTTAGGTATCCCCTCTAGGGGAGCCGGCTGATTTCATACAAGTTCCATTATGGTACCTCCAAGAAAGCAACACATTCCACGATGTGTGCTAAGAACAGGCATGCCAAGAATATTGCAGCATATACAATATTATACACAAAGTAGCACTTAACTCAAAGTGTGCCGAGTTACCAAGCACAACATTTCCAACTTCTCAATGCCAAGTTCTGAGTGGCCAAACGGTCGTTTTTAGAATACTCATGCCAAAAAGGTTTTCAGTCAGGAGTGGTAAACAGTTGCAGGAGTCAAATCAGGAAGACCAGAAATATACTGGGCTGCAGAGACAGAGAATCTCAGAGTAGGGTACCTTCTTACTAGAGTCCTTTCCTGTCCTCCTCAGTAGATTCCTGTCTCCCATCAAGACCACTCCTTTGGATAGCCACTTCTCTGATGAGGTCCACGTTGAGCGCCAATTGAAGAAATCAAAACCTTCTCTGGGGTTTCACTGATACACCTGGTCCTTTTAAACCAACAAAGAAGAGATTGCCACAGAAGCTGTAATATAAAAACAATGCATTTATTAAACCTAAGATGAGGGAGATTGCGTCACACAGTACCCTCAAGTCACTGTAGGAGGCATTCTAAGGAATACAGAGAACAGGGGCCTTATATACCCACACAGGGGATCAAAAGAAGGCGGTACAAGTACACATGAGAAGAGTTACACACATAGATGGTCATACAGAAAATGCACAATCAACAAGTAGGAGGAGTAATGAGTTGCTGACATCAGTTATAACAGCCTGACAGTTCTATACTAGGAGCAGGTGCATTCTACTAGCTAGGCCCTTCTGAATATGTGCGAGGTTCTGGAAGAGGGAGAAAGCAAATGGCTAGCACATAGCTAACTAAAATGGCTGCCAAGTACAAAATGGTTTTCAGCTCATGCTAATAGATCCCTGCAATCTTTAACAGGGTGAGAAAGCTTGTTCAGGGAATGTCCTGCAAACCTGGCTGCTGATGACAGGGAGGGTGCAGATGCAAGGTTGTCCTGGTCGTCCTGTGCTACCCCTGAGAGCTACACTCGGGTTTCTGGCTGACCTTGGCAGTGTCCTGCCTGGGCACTCACGCAGGCTGAGGCTGGAGCTGAGGAAGACCCATGCGGTGAGTAAGCGAAGGGCCCCCGCATTAAGCACCCATACCAAGCTCTGTCTCCAATGCTGCCCCGCCACACTCGGCACGCTGACACCGATACTTGCCCCTGCTCTGCGCCGCTCGTCTGCCCGCCCGTTCTGGCTGCAACAATGCCACTCACACTCGCACACGTGCTCAGAAAGCTACCCACAGACTTTCCAAGCGATTGTCGAGCCATATGCAAATCAGTCTTGACCCTGCTCCTCATGGGAACAGTCCAGCCCGAACTGCCAAGCCAGGTTCTCCCTGGACTGGAAACAAGCATCCTGGGGCCGGTTTCAGGGTATCACCCTTCATCAGCCGGGCTAGCTTGAATCCAGTGAGCACAGGACCCATGTCTAGGCATACCCTTCCCACATAGGGTGACAAAAGCAAAAAGAATAATGATGGACTGAATCCGGAACAATGCAAACATTCAATCCTAGTCACAAAGATCTGGGTTTAATCCTTTGTTTGTATGCTCACCACACCACCCCAGTTAAGACCCAGCAATATGCAAACCAGTCTTGACCTTGCTCCTCATGGGAGCAGTTCAGCCCAAGCTGCCAGGCATCAACAAGCATCCTCAGACCAGTTGCGGGGCATCACCCCTTATCAGCCTGGCTAGCTTGAATTCAGTGACGCAGAGAGCACGGGACCCACGCCTGACCGTACCCTTGCCACTTAGGGTGACAAAAGCAAAAATACCCTAACCCACCCCAGGATAAATCTTAAACCAGTGGGGGGGGGGCACGTGGTCCACTCAGCAGAGAATTCAAAAGTCTTAAAAATGCAATAACTCGGGACCCATTGGGCTGACCCATACTATCCTGGGCTTGTTTTACTCCTGGTGGGGAGCTCAAGCCACAATGAACGATTTCACCAGACCTCCTTACCTCCAAAGCAGTGTAATCCATAGGAAGATGATTCTCCTGGCTCCTTGCACCAGCCTTACTCCTTGTTTTGGTTTCTGGGTGCAGAGGACCAGGGATTTCCCCCAAATGGTCCTTGGGTAGAGTAAGGGGGCTAGTCTCACTGTACCTTGCGGAGACTCACTGGTCCTAGGGTCAACAGGGGTAGAGTCCTTATTCCTTTCTGGGTATCAAGAGGTTCTTCCTTCCAGTTATCCATGGCAGCTCCAGGTACCAGCAGGGAAGAACAGAAAAACACTAACCAAGAGAAGGTCTCCCCCTTCTGCAAGAGTTTTCCAAGGGGAGTGGAAAGTTCCAGAAGCCAAGCACCTCTGGTCAATCCTAGGGTGCAACGTCACCTCTCAAACCCATCCCAACTCTCCTGACCGGTATGCACCCCATTTTGATCCGTCACTGGTCTCTATAGGCCAAAGATAAGCGAAACTGCACTTTAAGGCAGTTTTCTCCCTATGTTTATAATAACTGTGTCACTACAGACAAAACAGTATATCACACTGACTTTTCTTATTAGTGTACACTAACATTGTAAGGCCTACCCCAGGTCAATATCTAATCCTGCAGAGTGCCCTTTGTGCTAGGCTACCTGTGTGCAGTTACCAAGCCATGCACAACAGTAGGCACACACGGACATTCCTCGCAAGTGTGCAGATATGTATGCACATGTATTCAGGTGTAATCAGTCAACTGACCCTTACCATTGCTGCGTCACAGCTGTCTTCTCTCAGAAGGTGGCCACTGGTGGTAAACACATGCAGTCCATTTGCCATGTGATTTCCATGGGTGAGACACATGTAGTGAGACTCACCCACAGTAAAAAGTCCACAATCGAGTGCTCCAAAAATCAAAAAATCAATGTGTTCTGAATGGGCGGAACACAATTGGAACAATCTCCTGTAGGAGAATCACATCTGGATTATGCCTGTTCAGATACTGCATCACCACACTCACTTCACTTTATTCCCTAGTCCATTTCCATTCCAGGAGAGTATCTTAAGGGGCTGAGTGCACTGGTCAGGGCAAGGTATCTCATCCATCATGGGGTTCCTGCCTGTCCCGGGGGGAACCTCCTCCTCCCACAGCGTAGTTCGTCTGTGTGTTCATGTCTCCATTCAAAACTCCAGTGTCCCAAATGAACCCCCCCACCTTACCACCTCATGCCGTGGGTTTAAAACTACCCGCCATCCCAAAATCTGAGGAATCTGTTGCCCCCCATTCATAACTATTGAAAGATGACTCCCTGGAAAACACTAATGCAGTTGCACAACCTGTGGGGCATTGCCCCACAAACTAGCATACACTGTGTATTATCTTCACACTTATTGTCAGCCCCACCCTATAGTTCCCGAAAAGTCTCATATTCCCCATTTGGCTGCCCAAGCAGGGAGTCAAATAATGGAGTCTGAAGGTCATCAGAGCGACCACTGGTTGGGGCTAATCAGACTCCCCTGTGGAACAACTTACCTCCTCCTCAGAATTCCCAGAGTCTCCATCCAGTCCCGGCCATCTGTTGGGTGCTATAACAGGTGGTCTGTGATGATTGTCACTACCTTGACCCTTTCAAACTTCACTTGATCTCTCGTGGGGCCGGCCCTTGTACATCTACGAGGGCAGCAGCATAGCCTTTCCGTCTTCCAGCCTGGAGAGTGATCGCCTGTTCTCTCATGAGGCGAGGCATGCCCCCTTGTCTCCAATCAGTCCCAAACCTTGGCTGCAGTGATGAAGAAGAAAAACTCTTCCTGACTGATTATCCCCAATTTCGCCGGGAGGAGCAGTGCGTATTTCAGATTCAACTGCTGTAGGTGTTTCTTGACCATGAAAAAGTTCTTCATTGCCTTTGCACAGCATTAGTGAGGTTGGTGCAGATGTTCACCAAACCTCTCTGTCCTGAAAGTTGAGCAACCACGCCACTATTGGTTGCGGCATTGCCCTCGTGCAGGTGATGTGACAAAGACCCTGTGCACTCGTTCTAATGTAGATAGCTTGGAGACCTTACCACCTAGCAGTGTTGACAGAAGCCTGTCCTCCAAAAACAGTTCAATACTGGGGCCCTCCGCATGTTATGGCACCCCTACTATGCGCAGGCTATTGCTTCATCCAAACTGTGTCTGAGGAAGGTCATCTCTTTCTGCAAGCCAGCCATCTGGGCCTCATTCTCCAACACAGTATGACTTATCTTTTCAAGGGTGAATTTCACATCTGTTCCACTATCTGCTAATTTATTGTGTACCACATGCAGTACTTTTAGGTCTAGAGCCACTGTGTCCAACTGAGCCTACAGTGCGGATTTGGTTTCCAGGACTGAAGCCAGGATCTTGGCCCTATGTGCCTCTAATTTAGTGTCCATGTTTTCTGGGCTTTGTCCTGTCCCTCCCCTGTGCTCTGCAAGGGTTCTGTGTCTGGCAGCAACCTGGCAATCTTCGGGCAGACCAAAGCACCGATAGGCCACTCCGGCCAGCAGTAGAGACAGCTGGGGTGGGAGGGTTTGTCTCAACCCCCTTATGACTGTCCAATCTCAAGTTCCTCAGGATCAGGGAGATAGGTGAGGGTGTGTGCTGATCTCTGATTTATGTGCTCACAAACCCGCTGCCCTGCAGAACTACCTGTGCAGGGCTGCTCACTCCTTGGGCACATCCAGCCCTTGCGTCCTCAGTAGCAAGCAGGGGTGAGAGGCTTCAGCTACCAAATAACCCATCCAAGGCGGCTGTATCAGCATTGGTCCTGGGGTTCTGCTGTTGCCCCACTTGTGGGCCATAGGGCATGGATGTGCAATGAGGGACCGCTTGACTACTTGCCACTGATTGCAGCCAACTTTCCAGCTGAGTGCGACCCCATTTCCTTTGTTGCCATCCTGGGAGCACCAAGTGGCCTCAGTTCCGGTTGCAGGAATCCTCCCCGGTGGAGTCTCCCATGGCACGCTTTAGAGCTGGTGGTTCATGGTGCAACAATATATTTTTAGCCACCCCCCCATGACCTCTTCCTTGGATTCCATCACTCCCAGCCAGCAAAAATGCTCCCCTCTCTCACATAGATTTTATTTCTTTTAACGCACTAGTAAAGGCTGGCTTTACTAATCCACTCAGCGATCCATTTAAAATACAGATCTGTTCTTTGCAGCAGGCATGTTAACCCTATGTGCTACTTTATGGCGAGTCAAAACTGCCACTAGACAAAACTCCTATCTCTCTGTCTAGCAAGAACCTTAATCACAAGAGACATCTTGACATTTTTATTGCTGCCTGAAAGCTGGACGCACAAGGAACTCTGCAGGAGGTGCTTTTAAATTGTAAATTACTGCTAAACACAGCGCCCCCTCTAGGGTCAGTGCCCCCTCTCCAGGACAGCACCCAGTGCCGACGCACTGGTTGCACTACCCTGAAACCGGCCCTGGAGTCTTCTTCAGGGTCCCAGCAGTGCCGGCCCAGGACCTTGGGGACCGTAAATCCAGCAGTCTGTGTGGCGTCCGGTGCAGGAGCGCTGAGCAATGCGGCAGCAAACCATCGCCATCCAGGCAATGTCCCTCAGTCAACAGTCTTCCTCGCTTAGCCTGCACAAACGATCACATGTTTGTGTGTGCCTATGTTCACATGTAATGTGTAGAGAGCCTCTTACGACAATTGCCTAGCAGCAGACCTTATTTTAAAAGGTGGTCACTGGAAGTTACAGTTCAAAACCCATTTTAACATAGGGATTACAGTGGGTGAGGCTTGATTAGTGGGTCCCACACCTGAGCATCAATCCAAAAACCATAGGCTCATAAGCAAAAGGCTAGGAGTTCTCACAATTTAGTACCTGCTTTTCTACATCCCCCTTCAATGTTTAATTATACCTGCAATACTATAATTGTCCTGTCCTGATTAGGCTCCTCTTGCAACTCCGAATGCATTAACTCACATTGCCGACTGCACCTTTACGAAGGCAAACAACAATTTGAAAAAAAATGTTTTACTCAAAATACTTCTCACTGATGCAGATAACAATACAACAAAGATGGTATATCACTGGCTTATCCGACAATGGCAGAAACACCATTCAGCACTGATGCATAGCTACCTCATGTTTTTTCCTTCATATCAAAGAAATCACTAAATGTGCTAGATTTTACCTGAAGCTTCTCTGTAACCTCCGACATTTCATCCTCAAACATGACATCAAAGCCACTGTAAAGCAATGTTGGTATATTGCACAGGTAACAGCAACACTCTTATAACTGGGCTACCTAAGTCACGTGTCTAAATACTCTGAAAATCATCCTTCGGCCGATCACTGACAAGAGAAAATTCAACAGAATTATTCCTTTTCCAACTCCTTGAAATGAATCACACTTGAATGCTGCTGCAGTCCTAGAGTAGCTTGTTTCATATACAGAATGACACATCTTAATTTTCCTCACTTCCACCTCACACAAAAAGCTGGAACAGCCCAGTAAAGTCCAAGAAGCAATTGTAAACTCCTACTCAAGTCAACACAGTGTGCATCTCCTGCTTTCACATCCTATGCATGCTGAGAAAAATCTTCAAATTGTTGCCTCACAACACCAGACGGGCCGTCACCCAAGCACTCATCACCAACAGGCTGCACTATGACAACACTTTCCATGCCGAAATCATCAAACAACTCCTACACAGACTCCAGACCACCCAAAACACTGCTGTGAGACTCATATTCAACTTCCCACACTGCACCCACATCACACTGCACCTAAGGAAGCTTAACTGGCTTCCCATTCACAAGAGCAGCCAATTCAAATTTCTCACGCACACATGCAAAAACCTACACAACACAGACCAGAATCCTTGGAACAGCCGCATCCACTTTCACCAACCCACCAGACACTTATGCTCTGCCTCACTCACAGACATTCCCTGCATCTGCAAAAGCTAAACTGGAGGTCGCTCATTATCCTACATCACACTCAAGAAATGGAACGATCTTCCTCAATGTCATACATATGCCCAAGCCTGAGTCGCCGCGGTAGAAGGGGTGAGATCTCCGCTGGTATGATCTCCGCAGCGGTGATGCGCCGCGTCTGATTCCTGCCTTCTCCTTCTCGGGACGTGTTGAGAGTCTCTCTCTGTTGTTGACCTGATGCCGCTGACGGTGGCATGGGAACCGTCAGTGGCATTCTTCGCCTCTATCGTTCTCTCGAGAAGGAATTTCACTAGTGTGGCGGTAACGCGCTAGCGGTAGTCAGGTGGTCCTGTCCCTCCCTCGAAGCTCCTTTGGCTGGCCATGTAGGGGCTCAATTCAGCGGCGCTCTGGCATTTGTTTTCCTCAAAGCTCCATAGCTGGCTATGTAGGGACTCATTTCAGTGGCGCTCTGGCATCTGCATCTTCATTATATGTTTTGAATTAAGCAAAGCATCACCCCCTTCCTTCGCATATAATTTATGTTGTATTGTCTTGTATGTCGGATTTGGAGACCGCTACTGGACTAGTATTCCTTGAAACTCCTTTTCCTTTAAGCACTACATATATAGCTGATTATTGTGAGTAGCTGTAAACAATATGCACAGTAGAGATTAGAAAGGTTGTGCTGAAAAACAACCTACACGATATAGTGATTTCGTATATTGTATGTTCGTTTGATTACTTGGAGGTTGTGCTATTAACAACCCATGCTATTTTTGAAGCCGCGATACATTACATGTTCGACATATGATTGAGAGGTTAAGATGAGCAATTTCTATACTACATAAAATATTTATTGTGATGTAGAGCGCTTAGATATTCACATTATCTTTCTTATGTTTAAGAGCATCACACCTGTCATCCATTTTTACCATTTTGTGGACACAAGTGGAAGAGGGGAGATGTTCAGGTAGAATATTGGACCTATAATTAGCTCTGTTATTTAAGACCTAGCTTTACTGTCTGCTAAGCTTCACTATTTGCTAATCTAGCTTTCTGTTTGCAGGACTTCTTTTGGATCTCAGTGAGGTTTTCGTGGTGTTTGGAGGTGCGCTGGACCTGCCCTGTCTCTCCTTCCCTTGTCTCCCCTCTTCCCCCCACTCACTTGTTCTGCTTTGACTTTGTTGGGCGGGCGAGTGGTGGAGGGAAGTTGGGAATTATCATCTGGCTCCTGCTTCCTGCCCCTGCAAAGACCTCAGGTGGGCCTGACACTCAACACATCAGAGTCTCCTCCTCACTTCTTGAGTTCTGCAAGAAGCTGAAGAGCTGGCTCTTTATATAAGCATCTTGGAGACCAGTAACCTACACACCTGCCCAAGCGGCTGGATACCCTCTCGGGTGATTAGTGCCCTATACAAATCAGTACTACATAACGTAACTTAAAACGCC
This sequence comes from Triturus cristatus, assembly GCF_964204655.1. Classification (NCBI taxonomy): domain Eukaryota; kingdom Metazoa; phylum Chordata; class Amphibia; order Caudata; family Salamandridae; genus Triturus; species Triturus cristatus. Next base: position 452,109,174 of record NC_140584.1, read on the forward strand.
TTGTTTAAAAAAAAAATCATGATTGAGCACACCTTCCTAGGGAATTCACCTAGGATCTAGATGTCCTTATAACATATATAAGACTCACTCTCCCATTGCAAATCTTCAAAGCCAAAATAAAGGAATGCTTATTATACCTGCTTAAGATTGCTCACCTTCTTTATGCAACTAAACTTAACCTTAAGATACAGACTTTCCACTGTTGCACTACGTTTGTACCACTTCTGACCTCAAATTCATAAACCAGACAATTGCACCACTACTAGAAATATTTTATCAAATTCTTATTTTAATCTCACTGATGATGTGAACACCTTATCTCCTTTATGTACTAAACACACCCTCACTACGTTTTTTTCCCACAACTGCTTTCGTTACAAATGTATGTTTTGCAAATGTTTAAATCTTACACATCTTACTATTGCACTGCTGTTTTCATCACTGCCGCCTACAATTGATTATATTTTTTAAATGCCCCTGGTCATGCTGATGCCAACCACACATGTATAGCTCTCACTTATCACACTATTGTGCCCTTTCTCTTCCATCTGCAGATGGTGTGCAAGTTCCTATCCTGTTACCTTTTGTTGTAAAGCACTGCATCTCTCGCCAGGTTCTAGCCGTGTTGTAACACTTCTGCCACTGCACTCGCTGCACTAATGAGTGTAACTGCCCTGGACAGGTCACCCCCCGAGCACACTCCCCGTGAGTGAGCCCGTCCCCTGGTGCCACCTCTGCCCTGAGCTGGGCCCTGCGCCCTCTGTTGTGCCCCGACCGCCGGATCCGCTTGGTCTGCGGATCTCCTGTGCCCCCTGCCACCAGCTTGCTTTGCCGCCGATCGCTTTCCCGCCGTTTTGCCCAGCCCCCTGTGCTCCCCCCCCTCGCCCAGCCCCGGCCGCGCTTCCTGCCACCTCCCCGCCGCTGCCCCCCTGCGGCCCCGCCCCCTTCCCTCGCTCGCCCTCCCCATTCGCCACCCCGCTCCCCCTACCAGCTGCCCCTCCCTCCCACAAGACTACTTATAGCCCGTTGCTGCCAGCTAGGTGCAGTGACCTCTGTCCCTGGACAGGTCACCCCCCGAGCACACTCCCCGTGAGTGAGCCCGTCCCCTGGTGCCACCTCTGCCCTGAGCTGGGCCCTGCGCCCTCTGTTGTGCCCCGACCGCCGGATCCGCTTGGTCTGCGGATCTCCTGTGCCCCCTGCCACCAGCTTGCTTTGCCGCCGATCGCTTTCCCGCCGTTTTGCCCAGCCCCCTGTGCTCCCCCCCCTCGCCCAGCCCCGGCCGCGCTTCCCGCCACCTCCCCGCCGCTGCCCCCCTGCGGCCCCGCCCCCTTCGCTCGCTCGCCCTCCCCATTCGCCACCCCGCTCCCCCTACCAGCTGCCCCTCCCTTGCTCCGCCCCCCCACTCTCCTCATATGGCAGAGTGGCCAACGCGCAGCGGGCGTGCCGATTGTGCGCCGAAGGTGCGCCAAAGGTAAGCCCGTCTGCGCCCGTCCATGCCTGGCCCGCGCCCAGCGCCCGAACCCCTGGCTCCCGAGGACCCCAGCCCACCCGCCAGACGTACGACGCCGCCACCCTCAACGCACTCAACACCGGCCGCACCCCGGGATGCCACCAAGCCACCCCGAGACGCACCCACGGACCCTTCAGCTGCCACGCCTGCAAGTTCACCTGCATCCGGACCTGCCCCGCACCAGCACCCGCCAAGCCGAACACCAGCAGCAACCACCTCAAGTGCATCCTGCTCAACACCCGCTCCGTCCACAGACACGCCATCGAACTCTGGAACCTCCTCGACACCACATCTCCAGACGTTGCCTTCCTCACGGAAACCTGGATGAACGACTCCTCAGCGCCCGACATCGCCATCGCCATCCCAGAGGGATACAAGATCACCCGGAGAGACCGCGACAACCAGACTGGAGGAGGCATCGCCATCGTCCACAAGAACACCATCCGCATCACGACCAACACCGACGACACCCTGACTACCGCCGAACACCTACACTTCCAGATCCACACCGACCCTAAGACCACCCTCAGAGGCACCCTGATCTACCGACCCCCGGGACCACGCACACCATTCAGCGAAGACATCGCCGACTTCATCAGCCCGCACGCCCTCCCCTCCGCTGACTACATCCTCCTGGGGGACATCAACTTCCACCTGGAGAACAACAACGACCGCAACACCACCACCCTGCTTGACAACCTCGCCAACCTCGGACTCAAGCAGCTGGTGTCCACCCCCACCCACCTCGCCGGACACACACTCGACGCCATCTTCTCATCCAGCAAAGACATCGCCTTCAGCCACGCCACTGGACTCCACTGGACGGACCACAGCTGCGTCCACTTCACCTTCAGAAGAACCACGATCCACCACCACCAGCAACAGGATGCTCGAAGAAGCTGGAACAAGATCACAGCCGACCAGCTCGCCGCTTCCCTGAGCCAGCACCCTCCAGCCAGCTCAGCGAACCCTAGCCAGGCCGCCGACAACCTCACGAAGTGGATCAGCACCTGCGCGGACGAACTCGCCCCACTGAGGACCCCGCCCAGCAGACCCGGCAGCAAGAAGGCCCCATGGTTCACCGACGAACTCAAGGGCTCCAAGAAGAACTGCCGAGCCCTCGAGAAAGCCTGGAGAAGGGAGCCAACACCGGACAACATGACCACCTTCAAGCTCGCCACCCGGAAGCACCATCAACTAATCCGCGCCAACCAAGAAAACTGCATTCAAGGACCGGCTGGACAACAACGCACACAACTGCAAGGAACTCTTCAACATCGTGAAAGAGCTCTCCAACCCCAGCGCCGGAAACAACGACATCACCCCATCGCAAGACCTCTGCAACTCCCTCGCCTCCTACTTCCACAACAAGATCGCTGACATACACAACAGTTTCATCCCACAAACAATGCCCCCCACGACCGCACCAACGCCCCCACCACCACCCTCAGCGCCTGGACCCCGATCAACACAGAAGACACCATCCGCACGATGAACTCTATCCACTCCGGATCTCCGACCGACCCCTGCCCTCACCACGTATTCAACAAGGCCGACGCTAACATCGCACCCCACCTGCGAGACATCATCAACACCTCCTTCGACACCGCCACCTTCCCTGAGAGCTGGAAGCACGCCGAACTCAGCGCTCTACTAAAGAAACCAACAGCGGACCCCACCGAACTCAAGAATTACCGCCCCATCTCGCTCCTCCCGTTTCCAGCCAAAGTCATCGAGAAGACCGTCAACAAGCAGCTGGCCGCCTTCCTCGAGACGAATGGATCGCTCGACCCCTCACAGTCTGGCTTCCGAGCCAACCACAGCACCGAGACCGCCCTCATCGCTGCCACCGATGACATCCGAGCCCTGCTGGACAACGGAGAAACAGCGGCCCTCATCCTTCTAGACCTCTCCGCGGCATTCGACACTGTCTGCCACCGCACCCTAGTGCAGCGCTTCAGCAACGTCGGAATCCAGGAGAAGGCACTGGAATGGATCATCTCCTTCCTCGACGGAAGGACACAGAGAGTCCGCCTACCACCGTACAAGTCAGAGGCCACCGAAGTCATCTGCGGCGTCCCCCAAGGATCCTCACTCAGCCCCACCCTCTTCAACGTCTACATGAGCCCCCTGGCGGCCATCGCACGCCAACACAACCTCAACATCATCTCCTACGCCGACGACACCCAGCTGATCCTCTCCCTGACCAACGACCCTGCCGCCGCCAGAGCCAACCTCCACGAAGGAATGAAAGACGTAGCCGAGTGGATGATGACCAGCCGCCTGAAACTGAACTCAGACAAGACGGAAGTCCTCATCCTGGGCTCCTCGCCCTCCGCCTGGGACGACTCCTGGTGGCCCCCCGCCCTGGGCACCGCACCCAAACCGACAGACCACGCACGAAACCTGGGCTTCATCCTCGACTCCTCCCTCTCCATGACCAGACAAGTCAACGCCGTCTCCTCGTCCTGTTTCAACATCCTGCGCATGCTACGGAAGATCTTTCGGTGGATCCCCACCGAGACCAGGAAGACGGTCACCCAGGCCCTTGTCACCAGCCGACTGGACTACGGCAACGCCCTCTACGCCGGAACCACCGCCAAGCTCCAGAAGAGACTCCAGCGGATACAGAACGCCTCAGCCAGACTCATCCTCGACATCCCCCGAAGCAGCCACATCTCCGGACATCTGAGAGACCTGCACTGGCTCCCCGTCAACAAGAGAATCACCTTCCGTCTCCTCACCCACGCACACAAAGCCCTACACGACCAAGGCCCGAGCTACCTCAACAACCGCCTCAACTTCTACGCTCCCAAACGCCATCTCCGATCAACCAGCCACGCCCTCGCCGCTGTCCCCCGCATCCGAAGAGCGACAACAGGAGGAAGGTCCTTCTCCTACCTGGCCGCCAAGTCCTGGAACTCCCTCCCTCCCGACCTGCGCCTGACCCAAGACCACCTCTCCTTCAGGAAGAAGCTCAAGACCTGGTTGTTCAAGCAGTAGCGGCACCCCCCCCCCCGTAGCGCCTTGAGACACTCCGGGTGAGTAGTGCGCTTTATAAATGGCTCTGATTGATTGATTGATTGATTGATTGATTGTGGCGCTCTATGTATACAGTTGTTCATCTCATCCGTTTATCAATCCATCTATCCATCCATACAACCGAAACTCCTGTAGTATAGGGGAAATTGCAAAACTAGATTTTGTGTTCATTCATGAAATTAGTCCGTTCTAGCTAATTTTAGGGGATGCCGCTCAATAAGCAGTCAGAAGCTCGTTAATCACACTTCCATAATTTACACAAGTCACTTCGGGCATGTCTATTTTCATGCTTCACTAATCCGTTCGGTAGATTTAGGGCTTAGCTAATGGATTTGCCAAGCGTGAAAGTGCCAAACTAAGAGGCAAAGGGCATGGATATTACACGCCCTCATTTAATTCCAGCTGAGAATTTCAAACGAGCTATGTGCAACAATGTATGTTTAGCACGCATATCTAAATAGTTTATATGCAGTGCACTTACAATTCAACCAAACTTGCCATGTGTCACAAAATTACAAATAATTCTGTGAAATATGTTGCATTTTCAAAGATGGAAATAGCAAAATTGCTATGTATTCAAATATTTGTTTTCATAGTGAAGCAATTTATTTCCATGCAAAGAGAGCCATTATGGAAGGATTTTAATTCCACAGCACGAAGCTTAATTAACATCAACCCACAGCCGCCAATAAACAGAGGTGTTAACCAGGGATGGAGCTGTCACATAGTTCTTCATTAATGACAGAACAAATAACCCGGGTGAGCATGAAAGCAAGAACAGCCAATCGGAAAGCAGCAGGCTGTAGCTTGTCTCAGGCTTTCCGTTTAGTCCAATCGAACCGCCGCTTACATCTCAACTTTGGAACCTGCTTTGCATCTCGAGTTTCAGGAGCACCGTCCTCCTGTCAGGGACAAATTGTGGTACCTTTCGACCAGCAGCGGGCATCATGGAGAGGAAAGTGGCAAGAGAATTCAGACACAAGGTAAGAACTCGCGACGATGACAGACCCTCACATGTAAAACTGCTATCAGCAATTGGCAAAGTAAAACTTAGTTCTTGTCTTGTTTTCTGGAGAAAATGCCAGGTGCTGAGACTATGGACTTTAGAAATATATTATTAACCCGGAGGCGCGGCTCATGGCTGAAACTACAGGGAACGGAAGGCGGGTGCTGTTGCAGCTGTTCTGGGGTAAATGTCTACCTCACGGGGGTTTAGAGGGCATCTGACAGCTTGTCGGCTTAAAACACGCAACTTTCCTATATACGCAAGCCATTTCCAAGGTTTCTGGCTTAAATAGAAAGCGTACGGGTCAGTGCGTGTGCGAACGTTTGCAACCACTTAACCGACGGATTATATTAATGAATGTCTCATCACATCAAGTTAAAGTCTCGAATGTACTTATTCACAAACTGGGCGCGGTGCTTTGGACAGGTAATGTAATAGGCACCTGGGTGAAGTGTAACGCTGGCTCCTCACTGTTAACTAAAAAAGCCCCTCCCTGGCGAATTTATGAAATTAACCTCTGGTTATGGAGTCTGTGAAGTCGCTCAATGTGTGAAAGCTGCAGAGACATCATTTATATATTGAGTATTCAATTTACAAACCGCAAATGACAGTCAAGCAAAGCTATTAACTATGGACACTTTCGCTCATTCTCTTTTTAAAACTCATTTTGCCCAAACATGAAAAAAACACAAGTCCGCTCACACAAACCCGCCAAATATATGTTTTCTTTTTCTCTGTCTTGCGGCTCAGGTCTGTGAAATCCTATTGCCAACGCCACATGATACTCTTAAATAATGTATGCGTCGCTACAAAAACAGATCCTATTGTGAGCCTTCCACAAGCACTGATGCGCGCTTCATGCGGCCTGATAGCATTTATTTTATGGCTTTGGATGTTTCTGGAAAAGGGTAATAAAACCTGTTACATATTAACCCTATGACTTTTGACCCTTTAACGGAACACTTCATGCAACTTTATTTTTAGATGCGACCAATTGCCACACAGCAGCACAGCGGGACGCAGATGGTCGTTCGACCAGGGTCCTCGATTGCTCATTGGTTTTTAATTGAAGGGTGGGTTAACGCATCTGAGCCTGAGGCTGGGGCAGCTTTGAGTCGTACGTCACTCTTCATGGCATCCTGGCGTTCGGCTCGGCTCATGGAGGTCTCTATTCCTCTGCCGTGGCTCGAGCTGCTTTGCACGAATAAAGCAATATTTAAATACACTGCTTAGAAGCATTTGAGCTGCGTGTGACTCGTGCATCTACCCACAGCCTGCATAGAACGACTTATCTAACTTAAAATGTTTTAGACGAGGAAGTTACAAAACATGCCATACTCAGTGCTTGGCCTGGAACTGAGAAAACAATACAAGCATCGTTTATGGTGCATTCAAATGGCATCTCTATGAGCGCACCGTGGAGAGAAAAACTTGTCATATTATGCAATCATACAGATGGCACCGATCTGCACACATGTTATGTTATGTGCATTTGTAAAGCTCACTGTCTATCACCAGCGATGATCTTTCTTCTCTTTTACACTGTGTGCTCACAAGTAGCAGAGCACCGTTACCCGTTCCTTGTCCGCGCCTTTCATCCGTGCATTATGGGGATAGGGCTTATTGCCTTGGTGCCTACTCTGCAATGGCACGCGGCATGGGTAACAGCTACATTACTCATTTGCATGATGCTGCATATCTTGCAAATGTGGAAATGAGATCCTCTGTAAAAATCTACGCGTAATGAAACAGCACGAGTCACGACTCATGTCAAGGCACCATTAAAAAAATATACAGTTGAGGACAAATGCTACAAGTCGCCTATTTTCAAAGTTACATTATTTTTTATAATAAAATCCTCAGTCACTGTTTTATGACTGGGATGGAGGTAGGACAAATGCGAATGCCTGCCAAATTATGCAATTTAGGGCATAGTGAGTTAAAGCAGGTGTCAATGAGGAGTACTGTCCTTTTATGGCTAAAAGCGAAAGGCTACCGTCAAAGAAAATACACATTAATTATTTGGGAGCACCAAAGCACAATTAACATTTAGAAAGGCAAAAATAAATTAAAAATTCCCAAACTAATTTAAGGAGAAATTAGTTTGGGAATTTTTAATTTATTTTTCAGATACTTAAGAAGAAATTTGGCATTCAAACTTACTAACACCCATGACAGACATGCAAGACATATATATAACAACATTTAACTTTGAAGGGAATGTGGGGTAAAGCACTCACGAGTTCCACACAGTAAGACGGAAGCTCAGTAAGTTCCTCACCCACAATTGCTGTTCAAGATACTGACTGCAAATACCCACATATCGAATATACATGTAAAGTCAGGGTCCATGGTAATGTTATAAAAGTAACTCAAAATTCACAGTGGACAAGAAAAACCACCTAGGTTGTTGGCTGTGCCCACGGATTCTGGTGATCAAACAGGAACATGCAAGGCAGTAACATCAAGAGTGTGGAACTAATACACATCCATAAATGGACAAGGAGCAGGCAAGGAGGCGAGCTTACCAGAAAATAAATAAAAACAAAGGGCACACTTGGCAGAAAGCAAGCACAAACCACACAAGGGAAATGGAAGCTAAGACAGCGGGAACAGGAAGGAAGTAAACTAGAAACTGGAAAGAAGGAAAGGAAAGCAGGCACAGGGAGATGCATATACAGAAAGCAAGAGTTCAAGGGTGCAATAAAGTGCTGACTCAGAATGCAAGGGAGCACAGCAGGCAGTGCTAGTTCAGGAACAAGGATTAGCTACACCTGAGGAATCAAGGTAGCACTGCAGGCAATGCTAGTTCCGGAACAAATAAATTAGCTACTGCTCAAGAACAGGAGACAAGGAATAACTATAGCTCAGGAACTTCAGAAACATAGATAGCAAAGCTCAGGAAATAAGGAGTCCGCCAAATAGGAACATTGCTACAATGGTCAATGCTGGGCTGATGGGAACTTAGGTTTAAAAGAGCTCACTGTGATCACATGCCTCAGGTGTGAGTAGGTTAGCTCCTGACAGCCGCAGGTATGCTGGATTCCTTCACCCATCCTTTACCTGCAGGGGTGGAGACGAAGCAGTGAGCAGGTAATTCTAGGTAATGGACCTTTTAACAAGAGCAGACTGGCTTCCACAAAACCATGCATGGGTCAGGAATGGATGGGAATTTCCGAATAGTGTCCAAGAGCCAGGAAATAAGTATAAACATAGAGTGGACAGCCCAGAACCTTATTAGAACACTAGAAAGTGCCATAGGTAATCACCTGGTGGGGGGCACAAGAGCACAGAGAGCGAATCGTGACAAGTAGTTCCTTCAGGTCAGCAGTGCAGTCCTTTCAGAAGCACAGTAGTCCTCCTTCCTGGAAGATTAGTCACGGGTCCAGAAGTGTACTGAAGAGTTGTTGTCTGAGGCTCAGGATTTATACCCAGTTGTGCCTTTGAAGTGGGGAAAGATTTCTTGAGGCATATCTTTGAAGTGCACAGGTGCCCTTACTTCCTTGTTCTGGCTCCAGGTTAACTACAGGGGGTCTGCAGTCCTTTGTGTGGAGCCTATTTAAGTGTAAGGGGGGCCTTGCCCAGTTCCTCCCTCCCATCTTCCCAGTGATGGCCCTTCCAGGCCCTCTTAAGCTGCCTGTTGTGTGTGACTGTTTAGGATGAATACACAAAGCTCAGCTGTTAACTACACCCTTTCATGTGGTCCAGAAATAGACTGCAGGCACCAAATGACTAAGGCAGGAAAATGCAACCTTCTAAAAGTGAGATTTTCAAAATTGTAATTTAAAATTCAACTTCACCATAAGTTAGGATTTTTCATTAGAATTTCAAAGACACCAAACATGAAATGGTAACCTATTCCCATTTTGAAATTGCAGCTTATTAAATGCAATAAGGTAACTTCAATGTTTTACTAGGGGAGAGGTAGAACTAATGCAAGAGCTTTTCTCTACTAGGACATGTAAAACTTAAATGTACATGTTCTGATTTTTAAATACATTTCACCCTGCCGTCTGGGCTGTCCAGGGCCTACCCTAGTGGTGACTTAATTTTGACAGGTCCAAATGGCAGTTTAAAACTGCACACACAGTCTGCAATGGCAGGCATGAGACATGCTTAAAGGTCTACTTTAGTGGGTGGCACAATTATTGCTGCTAGCCCATTAAAAGCATATCATTTACAGGCCCTGGGCACAGTTAGTGCCACATCACAAGGATCTTACAAGTACATTTAATATGGCAATTGGGTATTAGACAATCTTACCCTGTTTTTACAGAAAGAGCACAGGCATTTTAGCACTGGTTAACAGTGAGAAAGTGTGCAGAGTCCTAAGGCCAACGAAAACAAAGTCAGCAAAACAGGAGGGTTGTTGGCAAAAAAGTAGGAGGTAAACCACACTAAGGATGCCAGGTTTGACAACACTGAATGCGTGATAACTTCCATTTGGGACAAGATAGGGAAATGCTATTTCCACTCAAATGAACAGTAATTTAAAGTCCTCATTAATGGTAAATGTCATTCTTCTGCCTAAACCAAATGTGGCTTTATGGCAACATCCAGGGCCACATGACTGTGAATGGCTCTTCTGTGGTGTTTTGCGTAGTCCTTTCAGAAATGGAGACAACAAGGGTTGGGTGTTGGGCTGGGTGTTCACCTACTGAGCAGGATATCCTAGGGGGTTGAACTCAGCCTTCCTGAGCTTCAAAGGGTAGCCTCAGGTCTTGTCCACCCCTTCCTGAGATTTTTAAGGGTTGTCTGCACTAGCATTAACAAACACAGCTCACAGCTAGGCATGTCTGCCCGTTGTTACCCTAAACAGTTTGGAGCCAAACCCAGGAAAGGGGGAAGGTTAGACAAAGGGGCTTCCCCAAACCACAGAATGGCACTCAGGATGAACATGGCATATTCAGAACCTGTGATCAGAACACTCCGGGACCTGTGTAAGATTCAGGAGGACTTTTCTACTGACTGAAGAAGGAAGACTGGAATTGCTTGCCTTGGGCCCAGGCTCTCTAGAAGTGACTCCAAGAGTTAGTTGGTTGACCTCCAGTTTGATCTACAGGGCCACAACAAGCTCCCAGCGGACTCTCTCCAACTGCCCATCTGAGGAGCACCAATTGGATCTGTCTGCTGGCCTTTGCTGGAGTGAGTCCTGCTCCCGATGAGGTGACCCTAGGTCCTGGTTCCGTGACTGGCATCAAGGTGTACTCCTCCTGAAAAAAAGATAAAGGTACAAAGGTTTTGGTCTCTGTGCGACCGCAAAGTGACCTCTGTTTGCTGAGAAATGACTGTCCACAATGACCGGCAATGCATAGCTCGAGGAGGACCTTCACTTCATGCAGACAACAACCCTCAATGTGAAGCTTCAGCGAGACCTGCATTTCTAGCCGACAGCGACAGCCCACTTTGACTGACAACCAGAAGCTCCAGTAACAATCAGCTTTTTTGCTACAACTGCAACCATCCGTGACACCTGACCTGTACAGACAATAACCTCCTTGCTGTCCCCGCCAAGGCTACTAGCAGTTTCTTGCACAGACTTGAGAACTTGAGACTTGAAAACTCTTCAGCAGGATGAACCTGGTCCCTGTATCTGACATGCACTCCATCGCAGTTGGCCTGAACTTGTGACTTTAACCCGGTCCAGAGCAAGCAGATTACTGTGAGTGACTCTTTTTTGCTTTTTGGTGTTATGTTATATTCCCCATAAACTTAAAAAAACTTATATCTGCTGTTATACTGAATCTTATGTTGTCATCTTGATGTCATTGTATTAATTAAATGTTCCCCTATGTTTCTAAATTGGTTTTGGATTTCTTTTGTGTTGTGTTTTCACTTTACTGAGTGCTACATAAATAATAGGGGTGTGCAAAAAATTCTGCTCCACCGGCAGAGTTCACAGAGTTTTGGCCACTCTGGGTTATGCTTGTAACATGGAGTTCCGGCCAAACTCCACCAACTGCATTGTGGTGGAATTTTTTCTCATGTGTAGTTCGCCAACAGAATGTTGGTGATCGTGAACGATGATTGGGGTCCCTAGTGCTATTTTCGGGCACTAGGAGGACACCCGGCAAGATTTTCTCTACGAAGGCAGCACCCGCTAGCACATCGAGTGGTGACGTTAGAGCTGGCCAGGCACTAAAAATCAGCACGAGCTGGGCCTGTTCGCATAACTCTACTGAATCTTGCAGACATTTCATGTACCTCAGCAGAATTCCGCAGAGTCAAATCCCCTAAGTTCCTCCCACCCCTAGTAAATACTTTACACATTGCCTCTAAGTTAAGCCTGACTGCTTTGTGCTCAGCTACCAGAGAGTCAGACAGAGTTTTATTTAATGACTTTTGTGGTTCATGATGACAAGAATTGTGTTTATTATTTGAGTGGGGCTTCCAACCCTCTCAACTAAAAACCCAATTTCTTACAGTTGACAATTGAGCAAGGGTTGGGTAAGGATTAGTGGCTGATTCAACTGTTGTACAGTTTTCAGATTTAAAACTCTTTTGTCACTCAAAATCCTTCAGCAAGGAAAGTCTGGATCCTGTGGGTAACTACTTTGTTTGATGTTGGATCCCTTTTCATGGTCCAGCAGTAACCTCAAACTGTGCAATCAAAACCGCTAAAGGAGACAACCCTAAAAAGGGGGCCATGTTTTCTTTGTATAAACCTGCAATTTTGTCATAGTCCTCTAGAGGTTGACAAGTTTCTAAAACTCCAAGAATCAGCATAACTAAACATCAAATAGAATTTTAGGTACTCTGCCCAGGGTACCCAATATGGATTTCAGTTGGCGACAGACATCTCAACCAATCTATTTGAAACAACAGCCAAAATTCCAGTTTCAACTAATCATGCTGGGTTTCACTGAGGTAGTACAGCAGTAAAAGAAGTAGAAGACATTCTGTTTCTGGGTCACTCTTCCTTCTTCACATCCACTGCTTGATTTGTAAGCGAATAGGTGCTGGTGCCTGAAGTTTTGCTCAGAAGCTAGGGGACAATGCTATTAAATGTCTGCTGAGTGCTGAGCATCAAGGCTGCTTAGTGTTAAATCTACTTGAAGCCTCTTTCGTCCAACACCAGACAGTCACTGCCCAATTTAGCTTAGTCTTGCAGGTCCCTGCTTTCTCCCTTTACCATGTTTTTTCCATTTTCCCCTTTTTCTTAATTGCTGCCTCGCTTGTTTGTGCTGGGTCTGATGAGAACAATTAAGTGCTCATTTCTAAAAAATAGTGCTGGAGTGTCCTACCACCTGCAACCACTGACTCAAATTAAACACTGTTCACAACCCTGGGAAAACTCAGAGATTAGTCCTGAGCCCTCCTTTTCTTTGCAAGGATTGTGACGAGCAGTGTGCGACCAACTTTTGCATAATTTATTACGGCTCCCTTGAGCCAACGGGCTGACGAGCCTTGGATCTGCACCTGCGCGCCATGAGAGGTACTTGACCTGTTTTAATTACATTTTGGCAGTCCACACGGCACCCCTTTACACTGACCTGCTCTCTGCTGACGAGAGGCAACTACCTCGAAACACGTGTCCAGGGATGGCTAACGCAACACATACTGTTCTTTTTACACATCGTGGCATAGGCGTACCCGCCGTCGCCACTACATTTACCACAGTCCTTTGGGGCAACTTGCTGGTGTGACGAGCAGTGTGCGACCAACTTTTGCATAATTTATTACGGCTCCCTTGAGCCAACGGGCTGACGAGCCTTGGATCTGCACCTGCGCGCCATGAGAGGTACTTGACCTGTTTTAATTATATTTTGGCAGTCCACACGGCACCCCTTTACACTGACCTGCTCCCTGCTGACGAGAGGCAACTACCTCGAAACACGTGTCCAGGGATGGCTAACGCAACACATACTGTTCTTTTTACACATCGTGGCATAGGCGTACCCGCCGTCGCCACTACATTTACCACAGTCCTTTGGGGCAACTTGCTGGTGTGACGAGCAGTGTGCGACCAACTTTTGCATAATTTATTACGGCTCCCTTGAGCCAACGGGCTGACGAGCCTTGGATCTGCACCTGCGCGCCATGAGAGGTACTTGACCTGTTTTAATTACATTTTGGCAGTCCACACGGCACCCCTTTACACTGACCTGCTCCCTGCTGACGAGAGGCAACTACCTCGAAACACGTGTCCAGGGATGGCTAACGCAACACATACTGTTCTTTTTACACATCGTGGCATAGGCGTACCCGCCGTCGCCACTACATTTACCACAGTCCTTTGGGGCAACTTGCTGGTGTGACGAGCAGTGTGCGACCAACTTTTGCATAATTTATTACGGCTCCCTTGAGCCAACGGGCTGACGAGCCTTGGATCTGCACCTGCGCGCCATGAGAGGTACTTGACCTGTTTTAATTACATTTTGGCAGTCCACACGGCACCCCTTTACACTGACCTGCTCCCTGCTGACGAGAGGCAACTACCTCGAAACACGTGTCCAGGGATGGCTAACGCAACACATACTGTTCTTTTTACACATCGTGGCATAGGCGTACCCGCCGTCGCCACTACATTTACCACAGTCCTTTGGGGCAACTTGCTGGTGTGACGAGCAGTGTGCGACCAACTTTTGCATAATTTATTACGGCTCCCTTGAGCCAACGGGCTGACGAGCCTTGGATCTGCACCTGCGCGCCATGAGAGGTACTTGACCTGTTTTAATTACATTTTGGCAGTCCACACGGCACCCCTTTACACTGACCTGCTCCCTGCTGACGAGAGGCAACTACCTCGAAACACGTGTCCAGGGATGGCTAACGCAACACATACTGTTCTTTTTACACATCGTGGCATAGGCGTACCCGCCGTCGCCACTACATTTACCACAGTCCTTTGGGGCAACTTGCTGGTGTGACGAGCAGTGTGCGACCAACTTTTGCATAATTTTCTTTGCAAGGAACAAGGTGTAACATTTCCTAGCCTTCATAGGAACCTCTCAGAAACCTGCATACAAAGGAACATAGGCACACTTCTCAGGTTTTTCCGAGGCAGAGTGGAATTGTCTCCAGCACCTGTCTACTTCTTCTGTTGTTTTCTTTTTGCATCTAAACAGTATTCTGACTTCCAGGTGGTTGGGGCCCTACACTGTAATGGTAGCACAGATGTGGTTAGTATGACTCCATGAATCTATACTTGCAAAGTGTGCACCCTGTTTTCCTCAGTTTTTGCTGCACTTCTTCTGACAAAGGTTAACCCGCATAGCACAGGCTTGTAAGCTGTGGGCTTTTCACATCCGCTTATGGACTTGCCAAGTAAAATTAGTTCCCACCCTCAAGCCAACAGTGGAAAACCTACTCAAACTTCCCTCTGCCCATTGCACTTACTGGTTAAGAAAAGTTAGTGAGTCTGTAGGAAGATATCCCAAAAGACCCATTCTTCTGGATGAAAATTGTCTTTGTGTGGGCCACTTGTCTCAATTTCTCTCTTTCCTTTCCATGTATTATTGCCTTGTAAATTTGATGTATCTGTTAGTGACATGTAGCGGCAAGTTCCTTACTGTAGAATATTCCCCAGATGTCAGACTGGATCCAGAAAATCTGGAGCAGTAGGTCTGTGTGCCTGTAGGTGGTGTCGGTTGGATCTGTGTTAGCGGCTGCATCAGTGACGTCCTCACCAGAAATGAAATGCGCAGTACCTAGATAGGCAGCAACTCAGCATGCTGACATCATTGCTTTTCTTTCCACGCCAAAAGTGCAGATCTGAAAGAGCTACCTCGGTCCTGTTTCTCACTGTTCTCTCTTTTTTTTCCTTCACATTATGTCAACATTTTTTGAGGTTCACTCCCAGTGTGGTCTTGGGATGTGCCCTAAAAACCTGTCAGAATTAAACCCTGGGGATCCATTCACAGGCAGTTGTCTGTGATGGAATGCCACTTGGTTTACTTGCAGTGCCTGGAGCTGGGCCACAACACCAAGGCCTGCTCAGACTGAAGAGCGATGAACAACCAAGGTAGGACGGGAGTGTGCCCTGCGGCTTTTGGTCACATGACACTGGACGACTCTGCACATGTTCAGGTCCCATTCATGAAAAAGCGCCTGGGTCCACTCTTTGAGCCATTAGCAGTGGTCATCTTCACTTTCAAAATCCGTGTCGGGTAAGTCCCTCAAGAAAACGAAATCCAAGAAGTCAAAGTGTTCTTTGACTTCACCGCGTTGGCCCAAACCATCGTACAAGGCATGGAAATGATGCCACAAATGTAGGACCCGCTCACACACGTCAGCTGCAGAGCTTGAAGCTGAGTTCACTTCACCTCCCAGAACTTCCAGAGGCCAGAGCGGCCTCCCTCCAGCTGAAGGAATTTTATGAGGCCACCCATCTTTTATTTGGGTTTGCCAACCCCTCTGGAGCACCTTCGGGCCCCATGAGTTCGGCAGGTGCCCAACTGGATTCCTGCCATCATGTTCATCCTCAGCATCAATAGTGCCTTTGGATCCATTCCTTGATCAGTTCCGGTCGCAAGTCTGGGACCTTCCCAGGAGTCTGTTTTGGCTGTGCTGGCCCTACATCATACCCGACTCCGATACGGAGCCAGACCAGATTAGTCCGATGTTGACTCTGGCGCTAACTGGGTCAAAACTCTCATGGTCAGAGACATCACCTCCCTTTACAGGCAGGACCTGTGGAGAATATGATTGGGGTGGATCTGAGGGGCCTTATTGTTATCCCAACCACCTGGTAGAGCCCTTGGCCGAGAATAACTGGCATGAGGGAACTGGTAGATGCCAGTATTCTGCACACCTCTACGGACACTGGTCTAGTCTCTCCGAGTGTGGCAGCAGAGGAAGTGGCTTCATTTGCCAAGGTTGTGAGAAAGGCGGTGGAGGTCCTGGACTTTACGGTGCACTCAGGGGCAGTCAAGACTAATGTCTTGACATAGGTGCTTCAACCCAGGGTAGCCCCCACGGAACCTCTTCTCCCCATTAATGAAGCCCTCTCTGATTCCCGATCGGGGCCTGCCTGGGCCAAACCCTCAAGAGGCACTCCTGTGCACTGGATGATTGCCTACCACCACCAGCAGGATCCTGGGAACCCAGCTAGCCTCACCAAGCACCCTACCCCAAGAGTTACGTCGTCCATGTCTCCATCTTTAAAGATACCATTGGATAGGGAATCCAAGAGGCTGGACCCCTTTGGCAAGAGGATTTTCTCCACCAGACTTGTACTGCCTCATCAGCCAGTATTCTCACACAGTTTGGGCCTCAGATGTGTCAGTGCTGCTCATGGTCTTGGAGGAGGCCCGAGCTATCCTGTCTCAGGCTATTGCTGATGGCTGGGACACAGCAAAGTTCACAGTACGTTGTGGACTGGAAAAGCTGACTCGCTAGTTAGAGCGATTGCTCCATCTGTGGCATTTGTCACCATGCCTGGCTGTGGTCAACTGGATTTTTGGGGGAGGTCCGAGCATCTCTAATGGACATGCCCTTTGATGATACTGTCCTGTTTGGTGACAAGGCTGATTTGGTGCTCGAGCGCTTTAAGGACTGCAGGGCCACAACATGGCCATTGGGAATCTCCACGGCCCCATACCCGCCCCATTCTGCCTTCTGCCCCTTCTGTGGCTATGGTAGGGGCTACCAGCTGCATCCATTCTCACTTAACCACTACAGCCAGCACTCATCCTTTCGGACCACAGGCAGTACCAGTATTTCACAGTGGGCCAAGAACCCTTTCAGTTCGTTTTGCTTCCTTTTGTTCCTACTAGCACCCCTCAGGTGTTCATGAAGGTGATGGTGATAGTTGCAGCCCATCTGCAGAGGTCAGGGTTTCCAGTGTTCTCCTACCTTGATGACTGGCTGTTGAAAGCTGGCTCACCCCAGTCAGTGGTCACCTACCTCTAGACTACAGTAGACCTTCTGCATTCGCTGGGGTTCACTATACATGTGCCGAAGTCAATCCTGACTCCCTCTCAGATGCTCTTTTTCATCAGAGCCATTCTGGACACAGTGTAATTCCACGCCTTCCCTCCGGAGCAGCGAGTCCAGGATATTCAGGCTATGATTCAGACATTTCACCCTCTATTCTGGACTTTGGTGAGACTAACTCTGGGCTACTGGGTCTCATGGCCTTCTGCATCTTGCAGGTAAAGCATGCCCACTGGCATATGTGGGCTCTGCACTTGGACCACAAATACTAGTAGGCACAGCCTCCGGGAAATATCTCCGACATGGTCCAAATATCAAAGAAAATGCAAAAGAACTGCAGTGGTGGCTCGTGATTCGGTCACTAGCCGACCCCTCTCCCTTTCCCACCCACATCTATCACTGGTGACAGATGCATCCCTTCAGGGTTGGGGCGGACATCTGGGAGAGGTCGAGATCAGAGGACTCTGGACTCCAGTGGAGTGTCAGCTTCACATCAGCTTGTTCGAGTTAAAAGTGATCTGCTTGGCATTGAAGGCTTTCCTACCTTCCATTAAGGGGAGGCTGGTTCAGGTGTTCATGGACAACACCACTACAATGGTGTATTGCAACAAGCAGGGTGAGGTGGGATCATAGACCCTGCTGCCAGGACTCTTCTACAAATGTGGAGAATCTTGGTTAGAGCTATTCGCTGCCATCAAGAGCATGCAATGGCAGCAGTTCTGAGCATTGGAATTTCTAAGGCGCCTCTTGCTCTGAGACTCAGTTCGGCTTGAGAGGGGCTGAGAATTCCTGAACACCTTCCCACCAATATCACTCCTGCCTCGAGTTCCGAGGAAAATCAGGACAGACTGGGCCCAAGTCACCCTCGTGTCTCTGGATCAAGCATGAAGATGTTGGTGGAATATGATTTTACCTTGGAAAAACAAAAGACAAGAGGTATTTGGCAAAATAGGAGCAGTTGGTTTAATTAAACACTTCCGTTGGAAAACAACCACAGCAACAGGTATGAGGACTGTCTCCACATACATTTGTTCTGAGTGAATTTATTTAGTCTTTGGAGCATCTTAAAATGACCTAGATCTTATTTTAGAGAAAGGAATGCAGGCCTAGTCATGGGGTTGTAAATCAAGCCACCTGATGGTAAATTAAGGTGGGTCTTGACCTTGTATGGACACAATGAGGGCCAGTGGGTGAAGTGTCCAGATGTCCGGTATGGGGATCGCGTGATTGCTGCGTGTACTATAGTTGCTGTGCTCTGATTGGCTGAGTGTTCCTAACTTAATGTGGCATCTAACTTTATTGTGTTTTTGGAACGTGCCACCCCTCTGGCCATATGTGCTTTATAGGAGCAAATCTCCTAGGACCATTGTGGTGTTGCAGCCTATCTGTGCTACTAATCTGGGTATTTCCCTTTTCGTGTGTTTGTATAGCTGGTTACATGCTACCCTACTTGGATCTGCCAATCAGTAGCCTCAGTTCTAGGTCGCAAGCACTGCCTGACGACATGTTTCTTGCTTGGGGTTGATGGAGACGTCAACTTGGGAGAATTTGACAACAGTGACTCAATCTCGTTTTGAATATACATGTATTGTTGGATTAATTGACATAAATATTAACATTTCCCCCTCTAGTTGAATTTTCAACTACATTATTTACTCCATACTTCATTACATTAACATTGTTGGGGGCTTGTTGCGTTTCATTTTCAATTACTTCTTCTCTATTTATATGCATTCTACCCAATTTGAGGACTGCATTTTTACAGCAGAAAACCCCCAATTGTAGGAAACAACACAAAAACAGTAACAAAAATGAGAACCGGCAGCAATGACGTACATAGTCCTTTAAACCACCAGGCAAGCCAGGCAAACCAGCCCTCATACCATTCCTACTTTGAGACACCTCTCGCCTTATGGCTGTCCGTTTGCAATTGATGCAGTGTCTAGATGGCAAGTATAGGCGTCCCGTTATCCATGTGGTTGCCTGGGATGAAAGTACAGCAGGATGCACCGATCTTGGCACACACCCCTCCCTTTATTATAGTCATTGAGTACAAATCATAGCGGTGTTACATCACCATGAGGAGGATGGCTCTTAGTTCTTCCTTGATTGCGTTAAGGCTGAGCTCAGTACTGTTCATCATTTCCAGCAGCTCCCACCTGGTCATTTGTAATCAGTGGGCGTTTGCTTTCGTCCGCATGGTGAAAAAGGGTACAGACCCTTCCGCATTTAGTTGTGTGTCAGGAAACAGTCCTAATTATTCTGGAATGTCCCTACACTGAGCCCAGCCAAAAATATTGACAGTTCTATTTTCTCGACCCTGGAACACTAGAATTGCTTTCTTCTGTAGTGGATGCTGGTACAACTCTGACAAATTTTCTCCAGGGATGACCAGGGACAAGGGGGTGTATGGTGATTAGAGAGGAAAGGCCATGCCATCCAGGGACAAGCTGAGCATATACAAATTCCCTACACTGCCAGTACAGATCCATAAGCATGGAGGTGCCCCATTGCATGTCTGGTATGATGCGCAGTATCGCTCCGCAGTTCGCATTCGTGTCGAGTGGAATCATTCCTTTGCCTCTGAAACACAAGGAATGCAGCATAAGTTTCCATAAAATTAGGGGGTGCCCCTTCCAACCATGTATACCTATCTATGTCGGCGTCCCATATTTCCTGATAGGAGTGATCTACGCTGGAATTTAGCCCTCCCCTATGTGACTCATTTCCTTTCATCAAGGTGGATGGCCCTATATTGGAACTCCTCGATTGGTGTCCATTTATTATTGAAGAAGACTGCACCAGACATGCTAAGTGCCACTCTGGGACCACAGACGGAAGAGGGAGCAGGCATGTTTGTGCACTGGTTTGGTGGCTTTGCTACCTCCAAGAATCTAATTTCAGGAAAGTCTCGGGGCCAAACAATATCCTCTCCTATGGTACCCCACCTGCCCATCCTATCTAGCTCTGTTTGAATCTCGCTAGGCTTGGTGTAAAGGTATAGTGCTGCTGGAGTGGTCTTGTATCAATTCACGATTACTATTGCTCAAGGAGTTCTACTCTGTTGGGTTGTATTTGGGCCCTAAACCTACATAGGTAGTGGTGGAGCAGGTATTTTGCTTTTTCAAGAGCTACCTCTTGAGATAAATAAAGCCGGTCTGCACCTACTGCGTGTTGTATCAGTGAGCACACATAACACAACTGGGCTTATGTCTGAGTGCCCACAGCGGTCAGGTGCTGATACCAGTTGTTGCGAAAGAGTGCACTTTGTAGTGCATGTGGAATACTAGCATTGGGTTCAGAGTAATTGTAAGTGGTGTGGGAGAGGCCCCTGCTCAAGTGCTGTCGAAATGCCGGGGTGGGCTCAATTTAGCTAGGCATATTTCTGGCTAGAGAATAATGCAGTCACACCCATACTAAACCCATACTAAACAGAGGGTATACAAAGGTACAATAATACATAGCTTTTGAAATATGACAGGTCTTGGGATGATTTCAGAGACATCTGTAGTCTTCTGGTGACTGGGGGTTTCTTTTGGTTTGGTGAAAGTGCTGAAAAGAGTTTGTGTGCAAATGTCTATTAAAAAAAACAGTCAGTGGTCTTTGACCTGAACCCTTGGGCCTGGTTGGTGATCTGCAGACCTGTTGTATAAGAGAGATGTTGTTTTTAGGTTAGTTTAAAATAACATACATCCTTATATATCATCCTGAATCAACCTTGGGATTTCCTATGCCATTCCTTTTTGGGGTTTTGTTCTCTTTTTTATTTTATTCACTCTCTTTTAGTAGGTTGCTGGAAGGTGGCCCCAATTATGGTAACTATTTCAAAATTCGGTGGTGAATGGTTACTCATGGGTCGCCTGGTTCTTTTACTCATTGTTAGAAATGGTGGTCTCTAGCTGACAATATTTATTCTAGTCAGGGTAAGGGAGCTACAAACCCAAGATAACCCCTGCGCCCCCTCTTGGTAGCTTAATACGAGCAGTCAGACTTATCTCAGAGGCAACATGAAAAGCATTTGCACCTACACACACAGTAACACAGTGAAAACACTACAACATGACACCACACCAGTTTAGAAAATAATCAATATTTATCAGACTAAAACAAGACCAAAAGGACAAAAATCCAACATACACAAGTAAAGATATCACTTTTAAAAGGTTCAAAATAGTTCAATCCATACCATAGGAAACTATGGATATGTCACTCTTATCACAAAGTACCTGGGATGAGTCAAAATCAAAGATGAAAACAGGCGCAGGGGAGGTGAAGCGCCAGAAAAGAAAAGCAATGTGTAATTTCTTTAATCCCAAGGGTTGTGATGCATCCTTTCCTTACTACCAGGAGAGGTGATGCATCGATTCTTTCCTGAAGTGTAGGGGAGGTGATGCATCAGTTCCTTACTGTGAGCAGAGGTGATACATCGGTTCCTTACTGTGAGGGGAGGTGATGTGTCGGTTTCGAGAACACGGCCTCGATTCCTTACTCCTGGGCAATGTTGAAAAGCCAGACGCACTGGGTCGATGTGGCAGTGGTGGAACAGGCACTGTGTCGATTTCTCAGCCTCAAAGCAGGTGATACATGATTTCTTCAGC
Organism: Triturus cristatus; assembly: GCF_964204655.1. Lineage (NCBI taxonomy): Eukaryota > Metazoa > Chordata > Amphibia > Caudata > Salamandridae > Triturus > Triturus cristatus. The sequence continues at coordinate 452,131,207 of NC_140584.1, forward strand.
CACACAGCAGGGAGGGCCTGCATCAGATTTGGAGCCCGAGCAGGAGCCACAACGTTGGTGACACAGTGCTCAGGACTTTCAGCCACACGGCAGGCACTGTGTCCATTCTTCGGCTGCTCTGCAGCAATGAGTTGAGATTTCACTGCATCAGGAAAACATGCAATGGATGTTGATGCGTGGATTTACTTTTGTACTTGCAGCACAACCACCTCCAAGAGCCCAGAACTGAAATTGGCTCCATTTGCCATGTAGGAACTCTGAGCAGAGGAGTCCAAGGGCTGCAGATGAAGTCTTTAGTGGCCTTGAGACTTTTTAACAGGAGGCAAGCACACACAAGCCCTTGGAGAACCTTGACAAACAGGATGTAGAAATCAAAAGTTTAGTCCTTTCATTGCCCAAGACAGAAGCAGCAAACAGTAGGCCAACCGAACACAGCAAGAAGCAGAGTGGCAGTTCCCCTCCTACAGCATCTAGCTCTTCTTCCTGGCAAAATGTCCTCTTAGTCCAGTAGTGTTCTGATGCTATGGTATCACAGCTCCAGTACTTATACCAGTTTCCGCTTTTGAAGAAGCAAACCTCAAAGGAAAGTCTTTGTAGTGCACAAGACTTTGCCTTTCCCTGACCTTGCTCCAGACACACTACAGGGGCGGAGACAGCTTTGTGTGAGGACAGGAACAGCCCTATGCAGGTGGCAGTGACAACTACTCCTTCCCCTCTAGCTCAGAAAGACCCATCAGCCTGGTGATGGGCCATCAGGATATGCAGGGCACACCAAGCTCCCTTTGTGTGATTATCTAGAGTGAATGGACAAACAGCCTAACTGTCACCCTCTTTCAGACGTGGATTCCATAGGCAGGCAGAAGCACAGAATGGTAAAGCAAAAAAAATACCCACTTTCTAAAAGTGACACACAACAAACGGGGTTTGGGCCCCTATCTACAACTACCATGGAACTCTATCAACAATAAAAAAACAAAGCAGTTGGTGGTTGTGTTTCTTTTTGTTTTTTACTTTTTTTCACAAGATCATTCTACTTAATAAACATGACCTGTAAATCAATTAAGGCATATTACCATGTTGGCATACATTACTCGGTATTTTGTCACAGAGAGTGATACCAAAAGAATTGAAAACCTATACAAACTATTTTCTCATCACAAACTAAATCACATCAGTAGACAAGATGACACAAATCAAATAGAGTCAATCAGTGTTCAATCAGTCCAAAGTAAGCGACTTCTCTCAGCGCTCTTGGTGTCAGTTATGGGTTCCAAAGACATCAAATATGGATAGTGAAAGAAAACATTGCTTTTCATAGGAAGTTCTTAGTCAGCCTCCATATTAGTGTAGGTTGGACATGGAGACCCCCAAATAATAGCCTATGCTTTTCGAACCATAATCATTATATGTTCTCCTCAGGACAAGGGCTGGGTGATTTCTAAAAATTAAAAAGAAAGAAAGGAGGAAGTTTTCTTCATATTTACAAATATTTACAATAGAGAGAAATTGTGTCATACCTTAGGTAATCTCATATGATGTAAGAGGGAGAGCCTCTTTCAACAGTGTCCGTATTTTTTATTTTGGATGTAGAGCTGAGTAGTAGCAGAACTGCAGACCTATATGATGACTGTGCATTAATTCTTCATGGGAGAGTCTTTTCATTAGAAGAAATCAGGCTTGTGGCTTTAAACTGTTGAAACGAAGCAGGACTATGGTACAATGTTGCTTAAGCATGTTGGAACAAAAGCTTTTATCAAAAAGCTAAAGCGATGCTTGTCTAATGTAACCATGGGCGGAGCAGGCAGAGTTGCTCTACGCTGAGCTCCACAGAGTTGGGCAAAAACTCCACTCCACTCCGCTCCACGCCTCCACACCCCCTCAATAAATATTTTATAAAATAAAAATGAGAATGAAGGCTAATAAAATACACTTACCTTTATTGCGCGTCTCCGGGCTGCCCTCCTCCTCCTCGCCATGTTCCTGCAGAATCCCGTACGGACGTCTGACGTAGGCTCCCAGTCTGACTGGGCTCCCAGTCTACTGCTTGGCCAACCACCTGGTCCTTATTGTGGTGGTGTGGTTGTTAACAGAGTTGCTGTATCTGAATGTAAGATGCATTCAGATTGGTCTAGGCTTGTTTTTGTGGCAGGGGATATTGGGGGTACTGGCCTAGGCTTATTGATTGTTGCTCATGACAATCAGACATGTGACCCATTCTGTGCAATAGAAACATTCTCTGAGGTCTGCCTGCTGCCAGCCTCCCTGACCTCTGCCGTTAGTAGTGGGTGAAAACTCTCTGGGGTTTTGAGGGAGAGCCCCTTTCTAGACTTGTGCCATTTGCATACATGAGCCCAAAGGGTAGGGATGGGCTGAGTTCGTGGAGTTGCACTGCGTAGAATTCCGAAGAGTTGCATTCAAACTCCATAGAATTCCACGGAGTTTAGCTGCGCCCTGCAAAATAATTACCAGGCAGACGTCACTGTCCAGAGTGTATTGTTTTAAAAAGTGACTTGCACCGTTCACATCGGTTCAGAGTGGAAATTTACTATCCCACTCTCTCGTACCCCAGAAATTGCTAATGCACCAGAGTTTACTTTTTCAAAGTTATTTATGATGAGCTCGTCGATGTTCAGTGGCTCCTTAAAATAGGTGCCTTAGTACCGCTTTTTCTCGCACCTCGACCTCTTCTCTTTCTGCTTCAAAGCCTAAAATGTGACAAAGGTGTTCTAAGCATCTGAGATTTACCCTCTTTTCCTATGCCTGCTCCCAAAGACTCGGCAGTAGTGGGAGGTAAAAAGCTATAGCTGTACCTCTGACCATGTACATCCCAGGTGCCACAAGGTGGTACCTCAGACAGTAATTTAGACATTCTGAGTTGAGTAATCCTGCACCCTAAATCCAACTGTGGACTGACCAATAGGGAAATATAGGTAGGAAACACTCAACTGCACTGAAGGAAGACCAAGTTTGCTGATACAGCGCTATTCTTATCCTGTACCAGTTTTTTTCCATGTGTCCCATCAAATCCCAGTAAACGTAGCGCATTTCAGCCAGGTCAGTAGGGACAGAAGTAGTAATAGGACCTACTGTATGAAGAGGCAAGCTGTTTTGCAGTAGCAGCTGCTAAGACTATTTTGCTTATGCTTCTGTTTGTACTCAGCCTATCTGTCCCCTCACTTTTGTTGTTTTCCCCTTCTTGGTCCTCCTCTGTGTCCTACGCCTTTTCTTGTTCCTATGACTTGCTGGCATCTCGTCTTTGTTAGCTTTGCTCTCTCCTGCCATACTTCCTCCTTACCAGTGCTGCAGACAGTTCCTCATCTTTCAGCACTTGAGTGGGACTCTAGGCATGCTTGGGGGGATGTTATGGTCTGTCTGTACTCTCCACTGCAGTAAGTTTCAACCCTACTCCTATAATACCTAAATGTATATTCCTTTAGCGTGTTTCCCTTCCCTGACTGTGCTTCCTCTTCCCAAGGTGGAGTGTTGTCGACCCCTTGAATTTTAGTTACAGACATGGTGCCATAAATACAGATTCGTACCGTAAAATCTTACATTACATTATGGACAGACAATTAATGAAGTGTGCACTGCTCACCTCTTATGCAGCACCTTGCACACAAAAGACTGCTGCCGCAGCCTCAAGCTGGTATCCCCTACCTGTGGTCTCACTCTTGCATTCCCAAATCCCTTGCTGCTCCTGTAAGACTAGACGGAGCCAGTAAGTGATGACACTCTCTGGGGGTCGAGGCTGGCAGTGTCAGATATCGCCTTCTCCTTGGCAAAAGAAAAGACTCTCGGACAGTGAGGGGTGGGCTCTCAAAGTGAGCTGGCAGGCTCCTAAGCTGCTATGTGCGCAGCAGGACACCCCCTGTCTCTACCCCGTCTTCCATCTCTGTCCCTGGCTCTTTTATTATTTTTGTATTTCCTTCTCGAATGCTCTCAGGTGTCGGGGACATGGCTGGTTATATTCCGGCTCCCTTTGCCCTGCACCAAGCGTCCGACAACCCCAGGATCCCTACCCTACTTGCTGTGAGTGAAACACCCTTGGGGGCTACTGTCTTGGGGAGCGCCATGAGTGACGGGCATCCGGGGCTGCCCTTTGTGATGTACCCACAGGGGCTGTCAATTTCATCTACAATGCTGTGCCCAGGAGTTGTTGTAGCGTTTGGTCCGCAGGTGTGCCCATGCTGAAACTGAGTGCTGAGTAGAGGTGGGCAGCAAGACAAACTCCACCATGTGGCGGAATCAGAGTTTTTCACCGGACTCCGCACTCCCTGTGGAGCATGGAGTAAGCAAAACTCCACAAACTCTGCTGCTGGAGCGGAGTTCGCCGACCACCCCTACCAACGCGTCCCCCTCGATGGTGGTCTTTTTCAATTTGCATTGGATCAGCTTAGCAGTGTCTCGGGCTCCATATGGCTGTCTACCCTTCTCAGGCTGAGTCTTTTCCGAGGTGGTTGGCAAGGACCCTTCCTTGGGGTGGTGTTCTATTTGTTGTGTGTACCGAATTTCCTAGGGTGGTTACCAATCTGGGTAACGCATCTGGCGGCAGGAACAGCATTGCAGGCATGTGGAATGCACCACATAGTGCCAGGCATACCACGTCTGTGCCACCTCTTTACGCGTGGAAGTGCTTTGGTGGCAATAGGTACTAAGCTAAGTGATCTCAGAGGCACCCTGGCTGTTGCCTCCATTCCCTCTGTGCAACTTAGCCCTGCTCCCCACCCAGTCTGGGGGGGGCTGCAGGTATGCGTGTTTTGCAGTCTTAACTCCCTTCCTCCCTGCATACCCTATTAGTTTTTGTTATTTTGGCTGCTTCAACTAGGAGATGGTGTGTGTGAAATGCCCACTGCCAGCCTAAGCCACATAGTTTAAGCAAACTCCCTGCATATTCCATTACAGCCTCAGTGAAGGGAGTCTGATTGGCTGGGACAGTCCTTGCCTATATACATGCAGTGTGGGAATTTATTGCTAGTGTGGGTTCTAGGGAAGGAGCTACAAATGAGGAGCCGGTCTCGGCCTAACATATTAGTCCGGGATGAGGGATAGTATTGTACCTGTTCCCTCATCCTATTCCCCCCATCTCCAGCTCTAGGGGTTCTGTGATGGGGACCCCTGCCAATGTACCCGAGACTCCCTGTATAGTTGCAGCGTACTCTGATAAGGGGCCTACCCTTCACCGTAGGCAAGATATCATTGCCCCAGGATCTATTAGGACATTGTAAGAAGGCATTTTGTTCACTAGCATTGTGACCACGGGTTCTCCTCCTGACCTGTTTGGGGTGGATAATAGGATGTGTGTGTTCTCAGGCATGTGTGTTCCCTTTGCAAACATGTGTCGGAGTTTGCTCTGTTTGTCGAAAAACACAGTGTTGATGTGGCTTTTATCACAGAAATGTGGGGAGATGCCTCCTCAGACCCAGATTTGACAATGGCGGTCCCCTCTGGGTACACACTATTTAGGCAAGACAGAGCAGGCAAAAGAGGGGGTGGGCTAGCCATCCTGTTTCAACATACGTGGAAAGGGATTTTTACCTCTCAAAATAATAGGCCTACCCTGGAATCCCTACTCTTTAAATTCTTGATAGACAACCACTATACTTTTAATGGTATGCTGTGCTACCGACCCCCAGGTTCCTGGGCTGATTTTTTGAACGACATAGGCAGCTCCCTTGATGTAATATCCCAGTCACCGGATTTCACGCTCCTGGGTGACTTTAATTTTCACCTTGAGGATCCATCAGATAGTGACGCGGTACAATTTATTGATATTGCAAACAGCATGGGCCTCACTCAGCAGGTGACCGGTGGTACGCATTCTGGGGGCCATCTGCTGGATGGAGTATTTACCAGCTATAATTATCTTCACTGCCGCTTGTCTGGTCGGACCATGAAGCTGTTACGTTTTCATTTCTGGTACAAAACCCTCAGACAAAGAAATCAACAAACAGACATCTAAAAAGGGTCCGGCCATGGAACAAGTTAGCATTGGATATTTTTGAAGATGCCTTAGCCCAAAATCCACCGCAATTCTTAGAAGACCTAAATGTAGCTGTCGCTGCATTTGAGGATTGGCTGAGAAAGTCAATAGATCAGGTACTACCAACCAAATGCATCTCTAGCCATAGGTCTAGACCCACTGAACCTTGGTATTCAGAACAGCTTAGGCTACAAAAACAAAAATTTCACCGTATGGAAAGGAAGTGGAGATCCTCATATGAGTTTCAGTATAAAGTTATTTATAAACTAGCCTTGCTCGAGTACAATAAATTTGTTTATAAGGAGAAAACCAGCTATTTTACCATAGCTTTACTAACAGCAAAAAATTCCTCAAAGGAACTTTTCTCAATGGTAAAAAAGTTAGCCAAATGCTCTGAGGCGGTAGATTCACCTAAAAATCAGGCATTCTGTAACACAGTGGCTACTTTTTTCCAAGAGAAAGTAAAGGCGGTTTATAATGGATTTGCCAGATTCACGGGTCAAGAAACGGTACCCTCATTAGAGGTTTTAAGCATGTCTGGGGCTGCTAGCATCATCCCTGGAGCCCCGATTCAATCTAGGGACCCTCCCTAACTATCTGCTTTCCCGACGCTGACCACGGAAAATACAATAAACCTTCTGCGGTCCACTAAATTGGGTTCCCCATTGGACTTATGCCCCCCAAACATTTTCCATCTCTTACCAGAGCTTTTTGCTTTCCATTTTCCATTTGACTCTTATTTTTAATCAAATGTTCTCCTCTGGTATATTCCCCGCTAGCTGGAAGCTGGCATCTGTGCTCCCCTTTTGAAGAAACCAAATTTAGATGGGGCAGACCCCAACTTCTACCGCCCGATCTCTAGACTTCCGCTGCCGGCGAAGATGGCGGAGAAAGCCATGAATGGCATTCTATCAGAATATATAGAGAGGCATGGCTTTCTGGATGACACCCAGTTCGGATTTCGGAAACACCATAGTACCAAACTGGCTCTGATTACATAATCTGAACTGATTAGGCAGACAGTTGACGCGGGTGGCAATGCAGCACTTGTGCTGCTGGACCTTTCCACCGCATTTGATACAGTGAACTATCAGAAACTGTTGGAAGTGCTGAGGGGAATCGGTGTCAAAGGGAAAGCATTCACTCTATTTGAATCATTCTTGTCCCGCAGGGAACAATTTGTGGCCCTAGATGAGTTTAAGTCACCTAACGTTACATTACCATGCGGGGTGCCACAGGGGTCGTCTTTGAGCCCGACCCTTTATGTTGCACCGCTGGCGAGGCTGATCAGGTCCCTCGGCTATCTCTAATGTCGATGACACGCAGATCATTGTCTCAGTGACAGGCTCGCTCACTGACACTATGGCACAGTTTCATACCTGCCTTCGTCAGGTTGGTGACTGGATGGCTACCAATTGTTTAAAACTTAATTCTCGTAAGACTGAGGTCTTACTTTTTGGTGCCCACACCAATTTCTGGTCCCCCGATCTCTGGCCCTTGGAGTTGGGTCCGTTACCAACGCCAGTAATCAAGGTGAAGAATCTGGAAGTCATATTTGACTCTAAACTCTTGTTTGAAAGTCATGTCAATCAGGTTACCTCTCTTTCCTTTTACACGCTAAAGCTTCTGAGAACGATTCTCCCATTAATTCCAGCTGAGCTCTGCAAACTAGTGGTCTCAGCACTTGTTCTATCTAGAGCAGATTACTGTAATGGGCTGTTCTAAACTACAGGTGGTGCAGAATGCTGCAGCTCGGCTCTTGTTGAACATCCCAAGACACATATCTGTATCAAGGGCGCTCAAAGATCTACATTGGCTCCAAGTAAAGAGACAAATTGAGTTCTGATCTGATTGCACCCAGGGTCATAAAATATTCCTGGGGTGGAAGAAGTTTTCTGGTAGGCACGACTAAATTATGGAACTCTCTTCCAATGAGGTTGAAACAAGAAACCCATCTGTTGGCCTTCGGAAAGGCTTTGAAGACATGGTTGTTCAGTCTTTAAGGTGCTTTCGAACCGCCTAGTTCAATCCTGTCTGATGAGCAAGCGCCTTGACACCCTTGGGTTAATGTTCCACGCTCTATAAATCTCCTTTTCATTTCATTTCATTTCATGTTGGTAGCCTCTGGCATAGATCTTTTATCCCCCCTGTCTGTTGGGCTGACCCTGTAACCTCACTTACGCTGTTTGATCCCGGGGGACCAGGCCCTCATCCTCACTCTCACTAGTCGTGTCACTATCCAGAATCGATATGAACTGCCCCGTCACCTGAGAGCGTTTGTCTTGCTTTACACTCCCAAATAAAAGAAATTCAGCACTCTCCAGCATATGCATTCAGTAAAGCAAGAAAGCACCTGGAAAGGGGGTCTCAATACCCACCAAATTAGGCACGTCAAAAGGCAGATGTCAAATGAAACAGATATAACAACACGCAAAAGTATAAGAATAAATATATATATATATATATGTATATATATATATATATATTTATTTATTCGGAGGCTTGTCTTGGATGTTAATCAAGGGAGCATGACCCACACGCTGCCGGTAAACCTACCGAGGAGATGCCAATAATGGTGAAAACAACGGCAGGCTGGAAGGGATTTGGTTGGGGATGATTTCCCTTCCAATCGTTCCGGTGACAGAAGCCAGTAAACTGAGAAGGGGTAACATCCAGCATTACGCTGTTACAAGACATTTAACTGTTTTCCATTTGGATTTATTTTACATTACGTGCATCTGGTAGCTGAGCAGATTACGATCTTTTTGCCAGCATAACGAGGAACTTTTCTCCAAAACATCACTTACCTGAATTGAATGATACACTATGGGAGATGCAGGCTACAAGCAGTCAGGTGACCAGAAACGTTATAAAAATGTAGGCACAGATGCACTTTCTAAAACTTCCTGTCCGTGAGCAAGGCTGTAGTGCCGAAACTAGTTGGACTGCAGGAAGCGCTGTGCTGTAATTCTCGGAATAAAGGCATCCTGTTTCCTGAAGTGGGCCTCTGTTGTTCTTTCATGGAGTGTGAAGTGGCGGGCTTCTCCGTGCCCGTCTTGAAAGAGGCCGCCCTGTAGGGTTGGGGTCTCCCTATTCAGAGGCTTGTGTTGGATGTTAATCAAGGGAGCATGACCCACACGCTGCCGGTAAACCTACCGAGGAGATGCCAATAATGGTGAAAACAACGGCAGCGCTGGAAGGGATTTGGTTTGGGATGATTTCCCTTCCAATCGTTCCGGTGACAGGAGCCAGCAAACTGAGAAGGGGTAACATCCAGCATTACGCTGTTACAAGACATTTAACTGTTTTCCATTTGGATTTATTTTACATTACGTGCATCTGGTAGCTGAGCAGATTACGATCTTTTTGCCAGCATAACGAGGAACTTTTCTCCAAAACATCACTTACCTGCATTGAATGATGCACTATGGGAGATGCAGGCTACAAGCAGTCAGGTGACCAGAAACGTTATAAAAATGTAGGCACAGATGCACTTTGTAAAACTTCCTGTCCGTGAGCAAGGCTGTAGTGCCGAAACTAGTTGGACTGCAGGAAGCGCTGTGCTGTAATTCTCGGAATAAAGGCATCCTGTTTCCTGAAGTGGGCCTCTGTTGTTCTTTCATGGAGTGTGAAGTGGCGGGCTTCTCCGTGCCCGTCTTGAAAGAGGCCGCCCTGTAGGGTTGGGGGCTCCCTATTCGGAAGCTTGTCTTGGATATATATATATTGGTCAGGTGATCAAGGCCGCTTGGACGGCCGAAACGCGTCTTGACATCATGAAAGGTAAATAAACATAAACTGTTGGTATAACAAGTGGTCTGCGCCCGTGATTTCCTAATAGGAAAAGAATTACGAGCTGCCTCAATATATATATATATCACAAGATTTTCCCTTTTTACCAAAGAGAGGTTGCCGCACACCACAACGTTGATAAAATTAATTTAATACCGGCACAGCAATGGCAGAAATCCTGACATGTTTCGGTCACCATTGACCTTTCTCAAAGGTTCGCCATTGACATCGAGGAGCTGAGCAGAAAGCCTGCAAGTCACTTGCACATATTTATAGTCATTTGCCCCCTAGTGGACATCCTGATGGGTTAGTATGTTGCATGCTGGTACTTGCGTTTTTTTCTGCCCCTTGCTTTTTATCCCTCCAGTGGGTGATGCCATTAGAATGTTCTCTTGGCTGTTGTGGTTTGAAACGTTGTGTCTCTGCAGCATATTTTCGAAGCTGCTGAGAACCATGCCGAAGTCAGTCTCCGGCGGCTGCCTGTTGCCCTTTACGCCTTCGCGAGCACACAAAACGGTCCACTGTCGGGCAAACACGGCGCTCTTGCTGGTGGTGCGTCGCATTACGGTAGGACCAAACCGTTTTAACATCATAAGATTTTCCCTTTTTACCAAAGAGAGGTTGCCGCACACCTCAACGTTGATAAAATTAATTTAATACCAGCACAGCATTGGCAGAAATCCTGACATGTTTCGGTCACCATTGACCTTTCTCAAAGGTTCGCCATTGACATCGAGAAGCTGAGCAGAAAGCCTACAAGTCACTTGCACATATTTATAGTCATTTGCCCCCTAGTGGACATCCTGATGGGTTAGTATGTTGCATGTTGGTACTTGCGGTTTTTTCTGCCCCTTGCTTTTTATCCCTCCAGTGGGTGATGCCATTAGAATGTTCTCTTGGCTGTTGTGGTTTGAAACGTTGTGTCTCTGCAGCATATTTTCGAAGCTGCTGAGAACCATGCCGAAGTCAGTCTCCGGCGGCTGCCTGTTGCCCTCTATATATATATATATATATACACACACAAGCAAATAATGAAGCAAATACATGGGATAATAATAGTAAAACACATGCAAATAATAACTGGATCATTCGCAAGTCAAATGAGAGTGAAACATAAGCCGATAATAATAATGGACGTCCTATGCAAGAAACAGGCGCTGTCAAATGCAAGTAATAAGCATTATCAAATGAAAAACTCAAGTATAGAGAGCATGTATACACAGCATGGAAGCAAATAAAATATATACACAGATAATGCCAATGAACAAGAACCAATGAATAAATGTATGTGCACACAGACAAAATTACATATAAAGATCACTATAAATATGCATCTCTCTATATATCTAATTCCCAATAATCAGAGAAAATACCTAATTGGATGCAATATCTCCATCTTAGTCCACATAAAACTGGGGGATCCCAAATTACAACCCTGGGGTCAAGAGACTCCTCAAGCCGGGAAACGCAGCACTGAGCAGATGTGTCCACCTCTCAGGAGAGAACCTGTTTATTGATCCAAGAAACCCCAGTTTTTATAATATTCTCAATGCATGAGAAGACACCTTCTATGCCTAGAAAACTTACTGGTGCTGGCAAAGTTCCTGCAAGCATCACAGGGCAAAGGATTACTCACGAACTCCCCCTACATGTTCCAGCCTCTTATCTTAGTAAAGCCTGCAAAAGTAGAAAGCATCTCAAAGAGTACGAATAACACACTCAAAGAGCAAAACTATTCTGAATGTGAATAACCTAAATAACAGCGAGTAACTCGGGGGCCTACTTGTGTGTGCAGAACTCAAGCAAGACAGAGTCAGAATTCAAGATGGAGTAATGGCACATCAAAGCTAATAGTTAAAACTTCATTTCCCAATGTACAACATCTTGCACATTTGTGCACCAATGCCTACAGCACTACAGGTTGAGACAGAGTAGTACATTCCACACATTTCTCCCTTTTATGCTTACAAACACACATCCCACACGTTCTGTGCCAGGCAAGGCTGTTTTGCTCTGTGTTAAACACTCCTACTCTGAAGCTATAACGAGACACAAAATGAAATCACAAGTTAAAATGCAAGTGCACAAAAAATGATGTCATACATTCAAGATAGACTAAGTCGAAACACATAGGGGCATATTTACAAGGATTGCAGTTTTCATGCTGCTCAGTGGCAATTTTTTTATAGCTACCGATCGCCAAATTATAACGCTATGTTTGCGACGCATTTACAGTACGTCGCTGCATGACATTTGGATCAGCTAGTAAGCGGGAAACATGTCGCTAACACTAGCATCAAGGCGATAGAAAAATACACGTTAACGTGAAAAAAGTGACGGATGGCCAATTAGCGGCAAACATTTTTACGCTGGTCAGCCCAATGTCACTTTTCAGCATCTAGCGGCAAAAGAGCTTACAAAGAAACCTCTAAAGAAGAAAAAAACACCGGAATGCAGAACGGAGCAGCCAGAACCAAGTTCAGTACAGATCAACAACCCCTCCAACCCCCCCTATATCCAGGATGACCAGCCGGAGTCCCAGTGAAAGAGGAAATGCAGATTCAGGGCCTCCTTTATGAAAAGTGGCGCATCGCTGTGCAAAAACAGTGATGCATCACTTTTCATTGCGCCATCCTTGCTAGGCCTGGGCAGTAAATTCCGTTCCGCTCGCAGAATATGCGGAATTTGGGTAATTTCACGTTCTGCAGAGAACGTGGAATCGCCCAAAATTCCTTGATCCGCGGCTTTGTGGAATCTTTTGCTTGTTCGCGCTTTCAAAATGCGTGTTCGCAAGATATTTCCCCCCGAACACGCAAACAGCATTCGCGAACAGGCAAAGAGCATCGCGAACGGGCGGAGCAAGCAATTCCGCGTATTTGCGGAACTCTGCGTGCTCGCGGAGATTTTTTACCATTTCACGGAGATTTGCGCAGAGCGACTACGCAAATTCCGCCCACCCCTAAATTCCTTGCGACACTGTGGATGCGCCATATTTACACTATGGCGCTCCATATTGCAAGACTCAACAGATACATCAAGAATGGGTGGCACAATAATGACTCATTGCTGGAGTGTGCAGGATAACTGATGCTACTCCAACAATGTGTCAATACACATGGGCAAGTCCCATGTGAAAAGCCTTGCATCACTCCTCACGCCTGCTTGAAGCAGGCGTAAGGATTATGATGCAGCCAAGTCGCAGGAATGGCGCAGTAAAATCTCATATATTTCACTGCGACACTTCTTCGAGGCTTTTTGAAGTGGGAACGCCCACCCTGCATACATTATATCTGATGCAGGTATAATGTAGTGCAGCTCTTTACAAACAAAGTGACACATCTGCCTAGATATGTCACTTTGTAAATAGGGTGTCATGTGGCACATTGTTTACTCCGCCGCATCATCACAAAAAAGTGACATAACGGAGGCACAAGCCCTCATAAATAAGTGCCTCGGTAAGGAGGAGAATAAGATCCTCATTGTGGAGGTGACGGAGCATCAAAACCAGCTGCTGGTCAGCTCCAAGTTGTCATTGGGGACCAAAAATGCTATATGGCAGTCCATAGTCAACAAGGTGAACTCCATCACAGATGTCAAGAGGACCGTGATGGACTGCAAGAAGAGCTGGCATGATATTGAGCGCAACACTAAGCAGAAACTAGCTGCCAATCTCCAGGCTGCATTGCAGACCGGAGCTGGAAGTCCAGTGTAGTTTGTGTGAAATGTTTTGCCGCTAACAGTTTAGATTTAATTTTCCATTGACAACTCAACGACTATGCACGTTTATTTCATTACAGCTATGAAAACTTCATGCTAACGTGTATTGCTGTTAAAAAATGTACGCTAAGTGTTATGTGACCTGTATTTGTACCATTTGTTTGCTGTTGCATGCCTGGCAGCAGTCCATGGCATTGACATGTGACATATGTTGCATATGTGGCTTTCATTGGTCAGATGTCTTTGGTTCAAAATGTGTCTAGGCTCTCAACACCTTCACAGATGTATGCTGCGCCATACTTCACAATGTTTGTTTGGCAATGCATGCAATTGTACAAGCCATATGTGTTTTCCATATGTTGTATGTGTGACTATATATGTGGCAATTACTTACCCCATTCCAGTAAGGTGTCTACCACTGTCAGGCGTTTGAGACACACACCTATGTGTCAACCAAGCATTTACTACTTGTGTCAACAAATTGGGGGCATGCATACAAGGCCCAAACACCAATGATACATCACTTTTTGTTTATGTTCTTGTGGTGTTAAATACATCCCCATATTTACAGGGTTGTGCAAAGCCAGTTAACCTTGATTTAGGCCACTTTGTTGTTATTTGCCTTACCACAGCAGTCCACTACAGCAAAGAGGTCTGCAAATGGTTTTGGGTTGGACCACAACATCCATAGCTTTTAATGCAGCTCCAGATTCACATATCTGGGGCTGTGCCAAATTTGATAGCTCTGACAATTTGGCGTTAGACTGCCAAGACTAGGAGACATATATTTAGTTCTCATGCATTTCAGCTCATTCCAAGTGTGCTGCATGCTGCAGCACACATGGTTGAGGCAAATGCCCTTTCTAGATTTGTGATGTAAGTTATCCGTTCATGCACAGAGCAAATGAACATGCAGCGCAGTCACCCTTGCTACAAGGCACAAGTGTGACAGCACTGGCACTGCCCTGATTTGTTAGCACCGGCGCAAGGGCACGGACATGGATGCACCGTAAATGTGGTACATATGCCTCATTCCTGTGTGTTGAGACAACACAAAGCGCTTTGCTGCCCATTTGTGCACAACAGCAGTCTCAGACCTTTCATCATAGATTACCCCTTACATTTCTGTTTGGGAATTTGCTGTTTCAATGTGTGAGGCATGACCATGAAAGTGAATGTATGGGACCCTGTGAGGTGTTTTAGGACACATGGTGGTGCACAGTGTCCACTGTAGGGACACTATCCAGAAGTTAGCAGATGTGTTGTTAGGTTGCACAGAACCATTGAACAAGTATCCTATTTACACTGCAATGCAAGACACCTTGGGGCTAGTGTAGGCCATAGCTTTGGCAGTATTTGGTATCCATTCATTGTGTTTCTGCACTGGCAATAGCAGTGCAGATTTCCTCTATGACACTCACGATATGCCCTTGGAGATGTCATTGTTAGCTGCCAGGCTTCTGGGTCTATGTACAAAGAAGTGACAGAGCACAGCGTTAGCCTTCTTGGCTTAATGTAGTGCTACGCTACTTCTGAAATGAAGGGTTGTATCCTCATCCTGCTTCCACACGCTCCACCTGCTATGAAAGACATTCAGATGGATCCCCAGAGAATCCAG
Organism: Triturus cristatus; assembly: GCF_964204655.1. Lineage (NCBI taxonomy): Eukaryota > Metazoa > Chordata > Amphibia > Caudata > Salamandridae > Triturus > Triturus cristatus. Next base: position 452,146,311 of record NC_140584.1, read on the forward strand.
AAAGACGGTCACCTACACACTCATTACCAGCAGACTCGGCTACAGCAATGTACTCTACACCGGCGTCACCCAAAAACAGCTCAGGAAACTACAGAACGTCCAAAATGTGTCAGCCAGACTGGTCCTTGACATCCCATGCCGCAGTCACATGACACATGATGCAGTCACGTGACACAACACCTCTGACAACACCACTGGCTCCCACTCAACAGGCGAATCACCTTGAAGCTCCTCACACATGCCTACATGGCTCTCCACGACGCAGGACCAGAATATCTGATCCACCGCTTCGCTTTCCACACACCCACCAGACAACTCCTCACCGCCTAACTTGCCCTGGCCTCTGTCCTACAGATGCACAAGACCAGAACAGGAGGAAAATCTTTCTCCTGCCTCGCTGTCAAGACCTGGAACGCCCATCCACCTCAGGCAATCCGCGTCATTAACTTAATTCAGGATGTACCTCAACACCTAGCTCTTTGACTGAAACCTCCACATCCAGACGGGTATGCAACCCCCCCCTCACCACCTTGAGACCCTCGCAGGTGAGTAGCCGTATTATATAAACCCCTTATTGATTGATTGATTGATTCCTGCACAAAATCAATCAGTCCTGCAACGCAGGCACCCTTGCACCATAGTGCAAGGGTGCCTGTGTTGGCGCACAGCATCCCATAATGCGCCAGCACTGGGGAAAAGGGCAGGAATGCACCTATCTGATAGATACAGTGAATTCCTGCCTTTTTCTTTTGACGCAGGGTAGAGCAGCAAGATTCCTTACAGCGCTGCCCTGCGCCAAAACCTCATAAATGAGGGCCCTACGATACATGTCTGTTAGCCTCATTTTTAAGACCAGGTAATTCCTACCTGTAAGAAACAGCAGCTAATGTGAGTTAGCAGCAGATTTTCTTTTGCAGCAACGTACAAGGTAATCCTTGTCAATATCGCAATGTGTGTTTTGCAGGAGTTTTTTCTCCATAATACTTACACTGCATCTCATTTTCTGTAAGTCACGCTTTGAAAAATGGACGTTAACACTTGAAAAATACAGCTAACTGGACTGTGCAACAAATTGTAAATATGGCGATTAAAAAAAACTGCTGTAGCACCAAAAAATTCACGCTACGGTGGTGTTAAATCCTTGTAAATATGCCCCATAGAGTCAATTAAAAGAATGGTAGCCAAAGGTCATCACATGGTCCCATTACATATGCGTGCATGTAGCACTACAGCGTTCTAATGAATGGGTTGGTGTGCAGGTTCCCTGTGCCACTAGGGCTTGATGTTGATTGAGAAGGATGGGGGGGTCGAGCTTCAGGATAACCTAGAATCGAACCGGGGAGAGGCTGGAATGTCCTGGGCTTGCAAGTTTGTTAGCCTCGCTGTCCTAGATCTAGCAGCTCGCTGCCCAGTATAGGGCCCTCCAGTTCCCACAGCCGGCAGGTTGATGTATCCTACTGCAGGAGCAGCTGGGATGGCAGGCATCAGAGGGGGCACCTCCTTTCCCGTGTTTGGTGGGGGAGGTTCGGATGCCTTTCTTTAGTGTTCTAAGACAGGATTGTCAGTCTAGGCCATGCCAAAAACGGGCCACAGTTCTAGCAGTGCCTCTCTTTTAGCTTTTGTTTGTACTAAATATTTGGGCCGAATATGTGTCCTTGTGCGCTCTAATATGTTGGTGTCGCATGTTCCCCCCTCTGGCCAGGGGCCCACGTATGCCTTAGTGTGTGCGTGCTATTCACTGCGAAAAATATCTTGCTGAGGAATCTAGTTTACATGAGGGTTAGAGGCGACTCCATGGTTTAGTTGGGATTTTTTTAAGGGAACAGTATACTCTAACTTCTCGGGTTACAATAAACCTAAATTTCTACTCTGATCGTGGGGAAATATGTACACAACATTATGATGGCATTAACTACTTACTACGAACTCGGCTTAGACAAAGAAAACAGACTTTTCATAAAAACAAAACAACAATGCAATGAAGGGTCACAATCTGAAAGAAAGTGCAATGGTTAAATTCAAAACACTGTGAATTTTTTATCAGCGGATTCGCAGATATGGAATGACAGTTTGCAGAAATGGTATCCTCTTCATACATACATTTAAGTTAACAAGACACAAGATTCAAGATTCAACATAAAACACAGTTGCAATAATGTACCAGCACCACCACATCAAGAATACCCAAAACATTGTGAATGCAACATCTGAACACTGAAATGACAGACGAGAGCGGGAGAGAGAGAGAGAGCAATAAAAACTTGACAGAAAAAAATGGTGACTTTCTCCAAAAATTTTTTAAAAACTTAGCCTGCTCCTAGTGCATGCTTCCCGATGACGAGCGGAGGCTTGGCACACTACAGAAGACTAAATGAGTCAACATCGGCTCTGGAACAAGGATAGCAGCAATTTATTTGGAAAAAAGGGAACAACTTGACAATCATAGGCCCTTCTTGGCCAAAGACAAGATACACCTAGTCTCCAAGATCCAAATGTTCCCTTATGTCCGAGTTATACCCAATGTCACACCCAGTGGTCATGCATACCGGCAGTGTCACGCCCAGTGGCCCAAATTACACCTCTCACTTCTTTCAGATACTACCAGTGTTAGGAAACTGACAGCATTGAGAAAACTCTTTAGACTTAAAAATATGATTGAGATTTTGGCCATATATCACACCCAGGGCCTATACGTACCTTCTGTGTTACGCCCAGAGGTCAAAGCAATGATCCCTAGCCCCTGTATCACACCCAGGAGACAGGCGTACTGACTGTGTAATGCCCAGCGGTTCAAGCGACAAACAACCTTCACCTTTCCTTGCCTGTTAGCTATAGAAGAAAGGTGACCCCCGCTGGATCGTCTCTCAGGCCGCCTTGCGACTACTCAGTTTGGACACATGAAGTGTGCAATATGTCAGATTTCTGTTAGTGGCAGGGCACTCAGGTTACTGGTTTGCTCTTCTTTCGACAAATGCTGGGACTAAGGATCAGATGTAGTCTCTTACCCAAAGACGGCAGTTTCAGAATGGACATCTGCCACACGGATTTCGCAGAACTTTCAATCAATTGCAGTGTCTTCTTACATTCCTTGTTACACAAATGTGAATCCGTTCGGATCTGGGTCCCTTTCCTTCAGCTACAGTCGAGCTTGAAAAACCAAATTCTCCTATCTGGCTCACCAAAATGTTTCTGGAATATGATTTTACCTTGAAGAAAACAAAAGACAAGAGGCGTTTGGGAAAACAGGAGCAGTTTAGTTAATTAAACGCTTTGGCTGGGAAACAACCACAGTAATGGGTCTGAGGACTGTCCCTACATACATTTGTTCTGAGGGCATTTATATACAGCCTTTGGAGTATTCTAAAACGATTTAGATATCATTTTTGAGAAAGTAATGCAGGCCTAGTCATGAGGTTATAAATTAAGCCACCTTATGGTGAATGCAGATCGGTCTCAACCTTGCGTGGACACAATGAGGGCCAGTGGGTGAAGTGTCCAGATGTGTGTACTGTGTGTGCTGTGCTCTGATTGGCTGGTTCCTAACTTCATGTGGCATCTAACTTTATGGTGTTGTGGGACCGCAGCACCCCTCAGGCCTATATATGATTTATTGAGGCAAATCTCCTGGGACCATTGTGGTGTTGCTGCACTTCTGTGGGAGTAATTTGGGTTATCCCTGTTCGCCTGTTTGTCCAGCTGGTAACATGCCACCCCACCTGTGATCTATCAATCAGTAGCCTCAGGACTAGTTTGCAGGGACTGCCTGACCATGTTTTTCTTACTCGTAATTGATGGAGAGGTCAACTCGGGAGATTTTAACCACAGTGACTCGATCTCGCTATGAAATATACATGTATCGTCGCATAAATTGACAAAAATAGTAACATAAAGTTTGGTATTCCAAACTCCTGAGCATGAGCATTGGTCCCCCCATCAGGCTGCCCCTTTGGAGGATTTCCTGTCCCAGCAACAGGACAGGGTTCTACACCAAACCTGCACATGCTCTCCCTTCATGTGTGAAGATTGAGCAGGGGCAGCTGACAGTTTTCGATCTCCCCATGGAAATCTGTGAAGTAGTACTGGCATCCATCAACAAAGTCCTTATTCCGTTGGGACAAGTTTGTGGCTTGATGTGCTAAAAAGCATGTTGATCCTCTTTATGCATCTTTGTCTGAGATATTGCTGTTCGTTTTAACATTATCCCGGCTAGGCTTTGCTTTGGGCCCAGTTAAAGGGTATCTTTTGCCCATTCCAGCTCCCCCTGTACAAGTCACCTGTTGGGACTCGTTTCCTGAAAGGACTTCAGCACATGTTTCTCCCTAACCCCTTCATCATGCCCCAATGTGACCTTATTTAGATTTTAAACTTCTTGATGTGTTCACCCTTTGAGCTCATTCACAGCTGATCTCTACGTATCTTGAAGATATAAACAGTCTTCTTGGTGGCCAATACTTCTGTCATGAGGGTTAGCAATCTACAGGCATTCTATGTATGCTGTCCATACACCAGGAACTTCCCAAACAAATTGTTTCTTTGTACCCATGCCTCTTTTCTGCCAAAGGCGATGACACATTTCCATGTGGGCCAGAGCATCACTCTGCTGACCTTCTTCACTCTGCCTCACCCTTCTAAGGAAGAGTAGAGACTCTATCACCTGGACCCCAAAAAAACATTGTCGTTTTACTATGATCGCACCAGAGATCACTAGGGGGATGATCAAGTCTTTGGGGAAAGCAGTGCAGGAACAGACCATCTCCATATGTGGGAATACAGGCACACTTTTCTAAAACACTGCTGCCTTGACAATAATATCTGTCATGACAGGCACTTTGACCATTCAGTTCTCAACGACTTTTTGATTTTAGCCAGTTCGCAGACACACCTCCGGAGAGGTATTGCTTTGGTATCTATTCTAAGGTAAGTAATCTGCAGCTAGAAGTCTCTATCAGATGAAAAAGTTATTCACCTTCAGTAACACCTTATCTGGTAGAAACTCTACATAGTCCCAGATTCCTTACGGACCTGCCAAACTTCCCTCCCTCTGCAAACCTATTTTCTGCCTAGAAAGGTCTCTGTAGGTCCTTAGTATCTGCACACTCGCCCATCAGCCTTCTGAAGTGGCTTTGTGCTTCCGGCATGGAAATGTCATGAAAAAAACTGATGTCATTGTGCAGGGGTGGCACCTATATAGGCACCGTGCACGTCACTTCCAATACAGAGTAGATCAGCGCCATCAACTGGCACCCAGAGGCACTAGTCAAGATTTTCCAGATAAGGTATTAGCAAAGGTAAGAAACTTGTTCTTATATCCTGCTGTTGGAGAGTCACAGGAAGCAGGACCATAGCTGTGGGGAGGGGGAGGCATGGAATGCCCAGTCACCCTATTTAATTTGGTGTTTCCCCCCCAAAAAAATGTAATAGAAGGCAAGCATACACAGTCAATACGGTGCTTTAAATAATAAGCAATAAACTCAAAATAAGCACAATGCACGAGTCGTGCTCAATAAAAATAAAAATGTTTCAAATAGCAGACATTTCTCTTCTTTTCAACAGGATGCAAGGATCGGTGGAATTGCTAATACTTAGTGTAAGAGATCTTTATTTTCTGCACGGTCACTCCAGAGTTTTTGGCTTTTCCTGAACCCTATTTTGGGAACTCTGCTAAACAGGAGTAAAGTGCCTGTGCTCCAACTTTAAACATGGTTAAATTGGCTTCCACCTGAGTATCATATTTACCTTGCCTATATGTTCTTAGTAAATGATGCAGGGAATGCACCCAAAGTTTGGAATGTAAAAGCCACCTGTGGACGTCAACAGCTATAGTTTTATTCACAGATTGGCCTGTAAAATGAAACTTCAGGCCTACCATGTGTAGCCTAACTGCAGTAGCCTAAAAACCTGCTGTCAATCCTGTCAAAATTACCTTTTTTATAGGTGGGAAACCTTGCTTCAAATATTAATGTCACCTCAAAGTACATTTTGTTGCTCAAAAGGTAGGGGGTCACGACCGTTCGCGGTGAGAAAGTTGTCATTCAAGTAGAAAATCTATTTGAGTGGCAGCAAAATCAGTTCAAGAAGCAGTGCCCTCTGGCACGCTGTGTGGTGTTGTTCATGCTGATTTAACAGTGTGGAACAAGATCCCGGTGCTAAAAATCAGCACGAGCAGCGCAACATGCTCATGTCCACCCGTTGCTGGGACTCCGCAGAATCTCGCTGAGTTTTCATGCAACTCCACGGAATTCTGCGGTTTGAAACTCCACAAGCTCCACGCTTCTCTAATACTATTCATACTTATGAATAGTCCAATTCATTGCTGAAGTTCAATTGTTAAATATTTAGTAAAAGAAACTGTTAGAAAGTTATATTTTCCCTGCCTGAAGCTCCTGGAGGGTAACTTCCATTAGCAAGCCAGCACCAGCCCAGCATTGCTTGTTTTTCTTGAGGTATGAAAAAAACAGCAGAAACATTGGCCCGGGAGTAGTGAGGTGTTTTTCTTTCGCTTTTAAAAAGAATGGTTAGGGTGGACCCAATATCTTCATTAAATTGTAGGAGGCCTGTCCTTTCAGAAATAAATGTAAGAAATGTCCTGGAGAAGTCAACACTTTGTACACCCAGTCAGGCTGGCACTAAACCCAGTGGGAGGGGAACTCCCACTAGAGCCAGGTTCGAGTGACTACAGAGGAGGGGGATGCTCATTTCCATGGCCACACCAGGGATTAGCACACAGGCTCAGCACAAGGGATGAAGGAGTCCACCAGTTCATCTAATGAAACCCTTTAATAACTTTATTGCATGATGTGTTAAAACCTTTGCAATGCTCAACAGTAACGAATATTCATTACAGTATTCGAAATAGTAATTTGATAAAAGAACTTACAGTGCTATTAAAAAAGAAAAAGACAAAAAGTCATTTTAATATGTAAAACATTTTTACAGTGCACTATCTGCGATCTGCTGTAGATTACGTTCAGTTAAGAACGGCAGTCACAAATAGGCTAAGATGTCTAGGTCCTGGGCCAGCTGGCCTGTAGGCATGTTACCTCCTCCAGCTTTTTGAGAAACAATCCAAAATCCTGACCAAGGCGCAATTGAGCAAAGTGTTCGAGGGGTCGAAGCAGGCCAGCACGGCTCCTCTGCAAGATCTAACGTCCTTTTTAATCCAGCCCCTTTGTAATAGAGTTCTTCAAACCTCTAAGAGATTAGGGCACAGGCATAGCACATGAATTATGTCTTCCCTATGCTGACCACAGAGCCGACAGTTGTCCTGGGCACCCTCCCTTTTCCATTTCGGGAGGTGACAGATTATAGGAATCACCCCCATTCTCAGCTTTAAGAGCTGGAGCTCGGTGCGTGCCTTAAACATAATCGTTAAGTAGCTCTGGGGTTTCAACTGTGAATAAGTTCATAGGGTCATCCAGCCATGCCTCCATGCCGAGAGGCAGGCCCTATCTTCTACTGAGGAGATTCGTTTTGCACTGAGTTTTGCTAGCCTTTTGAATTCGTTTTGGCTTACATGTAGGGCCCAGAGGTTACTCAGGCCGAGAGAGCTAAGGCCACGGGACAGATAGAGGTGCCCCGCGGGCCAACGGCTTGTGTTCATCTGGGACCATTGATAATGGGCCAAGCTGCCTTCCTTCAACACCCTCAGTTTATGGCAGCTTATTAGAAAAGTCACCATACGGCCCAATTACTGTTTACAAATACCAAACTTCAATCTGATTTGTGCTGGTGACGTATACGGGGAAGCTGGAAGATTGATCTGTAGATTTTTACCACTGATTTTTCCAATTGCCCGCTGTCACTCCCTATAGGACCTCGCTCCCATAAGTTAGGGTGGGACTGACCTTTGCCTGGGCCGCCTGAAGGGTGAATGTTGGGCCGTCTAGTTTTTTATGAATGGAGCTGAGTGCAAAGGACAGCGCAATTCCTTTCTTTTTTAGTTCACCCAACTGGTTTGCATATCTGCTGTTGTTGTTAAAGAAAACCCCTGAATACTTAAGACAACTGGTTGCATCAATTCTTTCCTGGTTTAAAAACCAAGCCATATTTTTGGGACCTGATTTGCAGACCGCAAGGATTTTAGTTTTCTTGTTATTAATCTGTAGCCCATTCTTTTTAGACTATGTAGCTGTTGCATACAGTAGGCGTTGTAAACCTATCTTGGTGTGACTAAGAAGAACCAGGTCATTGGCATGCAGAAGATTGGATAGACAAAAGTTACCCCGTTTTGGTGGGTGTGAGTTGACTTGGTCGAGGCCTGCTGAAAGGTCAGATTGAAAAGCATGGGAGCAAGGACACACCCTTGCTTGAGGCCTTGCATTGTTGGTATTGGATGCGACAGTCATGAGCTGTCCCCTATCTTAATCCTGACCCATGTATCCTCATGCAGGAGCTGCAGGGCCTGAGTAGGCTATTTGGAGTATACAGTAACGAAAGTTTCTGCCACAGCTTCTTCCTGTTGACCCTGTCAAAGGCCGATTTGCAATTGTTGTACCCCATATATATATGGGGCTCGGACTGACATACGTCTGGTCAATCAAAAAAGAAAGTGTAATAAGATTGACCATTGTCCCGGTGCATCTTATGAATTTGGTCTGATATGGTGGGATAATTGAACTTGGGTCCGCCCATGATCGTTAGGAATTAAGCAGTATACCTGCAAAATACTTCGCTTTATTGTCGATTAAGGCGACCAATCGGTAATTCCCTGGAACTTTTTTATCCCCGCCTTTAAAAATCGGTGTGAGAATCGATCCTCGCCATGAAGATGGGATTGAGCATTTTTCTAAAATGGAGCGGTAGAGCGGGGCTAGCTGAGTGGCCCAAAAAGCTCGATCCTCCTTAAAAAGGGCTGTTGGAATGCCACCTGACCCGGGGGCCCCGTCCTTGCGCCCCTTTGCAATCTGCTTTGCAATCTGCAAGGGATGAAGGGTTCCTCCATCTCTAATTTTAGGATTAGGTTGTACTAGGGGATTGTTTGTAGTAGGGCAAACGGCAACTGCTGTAAAAATGGGTAGTATTGCCTCTGGGAACTTTTACCCTATTGGGGCCACCAGGAGTTACTCTCATCTACTAACAGGTATCAACTTTAGAAGGGCACCCCAATGCACCATCCAAAGAACATTTCTAGAAGATGTGGAAGATCAGAAGAGGAATGGACCCTCCTGGCTGCAACCTAAGAGGAGCCCTGAAGAACTGTACCTTTTCCTATTGTTCCCACGGCAAAGAAATTAACTACATGGGTTGGTTGTTTGACCTTCTGTCTAGCTACAGGTACACAAAAGGAGGCGATTTTCCTTAAGAGACCAGTTATTAGGTACCAACTGGACCCGGATCGGACTCTGCTAGTGACCCCTGCTGGAGTGAGCCCTGGCCTATTAGTGCTGTCCTTGAGGACCTGGAAGCCATAGAAATTACCCAGAAAAGCTTCTTCAGAAATCTGAAAAGTCTCTGAAAACTGTTAGTGTTCCAAGATCTCCAGAGCCATCAGGGGGTCCTGGTGGCAAAGGTATCTGATTTTGATGCCCTTCCTCAGATACATGCTTGAGGATTCTGAACTCCAAAATACAGATTAAGGGCCTGATTACGAGTTTGGTGGTGTGAGAGCGGGCCGCCATGCCGCCTCCCCACTCCTACACTGCCAATGTCGACCACCGCCCACCTGACAGATTAGGTGTTTTCTCCTGTTCTGGTGGGCGGTACTTTGGCGGTCCCATGGCAGTGCATATTAGAAAGGCACCGCAATGGGAGTGCCAAAACCAGTTCCTGTATGCCATGGACTGTGAAGTTCATGCCACAGGCTGTCCAGGGCCTACCTTATGCGTGACTTATATGTATTAAAAAAGAAGGTTTTGGGCCTGGCAAGAGGGTTAACTTGCCAGGTCAACATGGCAGTTTATAATTGCACATACAGTCTCTGCAGTGGCAGACCTGAGACATGTTTAAAGGGCTACTGAAGTGGGTGGCACAATCAGTGCTGCAGGACCACTATTTGCATTTAATTTACAGACTCTGGGCACACGTAGTGCATTTTACTAGGGATTTATAAGTAAATTAAATATGTCAGTTGTGGAGAAGCCAATATTACCATGTTTAAAGTAGAAAGCACATGCACTTTAGCATGGGTTTTGCAGTGGTAAAGTGCTTGAGTCCTAAACGCAGCAAAAACAAAGTTAGCAAAACAGGTGGTCAGACGGCAAAAGAGTCAGAGAAAATCACACCCAGGATGCCAGGTTGCACATTCTGCATCCATAGAGTTGTACATGCCTTCCTTTCCTGGCTGTGGTTTACTCTGAAATTGTTTCTTGTGTGATATTGGCAGCGCACTTTAACATCTTAGACACTATCCTTCGTTATGAGCTGCCACAGGAAAACATTGGTTTATTGATTAAGAATGTTCCATGTGGCTCTTCTATTTTTTTGGGGGAAAGAAGCCCCCACTTTGTGTGCAAATTGTTTCAAATCATAATTTGCACCACCTACTTATTACTTGGGGGAATGCCTGGCCGCTGGGAACAATGATGAGGTTGCTAACAGAAGTCTTAGCTCTAAGCACCTGGGAGATTAGGTTTGGTATTCAATTTGACACCTCAGAAGTGGAACTATTTCCCTCAAAGCAGCTCCAGTCTGGGTGGCAAGAGTAGATTTGGGTCAGTAATGACTATGGTGTTAAGTTCAGGATATCAAGGCCATTTGGTTGTAATGCTACAATCACTAATGTGGGTAAAATGTACTTCTATAGCTTCTACATTTACAATGTGCTAGATGTTTTATCCTTATCTTGTCCAAAAGTGACATTGTCAGAAATGGTGGCAGCCGGCCAACATAAATTGAGTAATTCTCCTGCTACCCATTCTGGTAGCATTGCCACCACCAGCGAGCAGTTCCTCAAATGGAGAAACATGGTGAAAACTTGGCTGTTGGAAACACTGCGTGTAAATACCTTCAAAATGGTGCAGAAGAATAATGAGGAGGAAAGGAAGATGTCCCTTTTCATTCAACTCTTACAGGTCACAAGCCATATATCAGTTTATCATGCTGTATACTAAAGTGTCTTTTTTTAGTTAAGCACAATATATAATTGTTTATATTGTAACTTCAATAATTTTCTTGCCCTATATGTTTTACATGTGGTCACATAAAGAGGGTGGTCTCACCAACAATTGATACATGGTAGTCCAAAATGTATCAAGTATAGAAAAAATTGAACAGCAATGCCTGTTGCTTCACTTGTTAAAATAAAATCAGTGCTGGTGCCCAAAACTCTGCTCAGAAGCCAGCAGCCAGCGCTATTAAAAGTCAGTATGCCCAACAACCAAGGCTGCGTTGTCTTGATATCACCTCAGGCCTCTGCCTGGCCCTATACATCACTCTTGTAGGTTCTTGTTTTCTTCTTTTATGACGGTGTTTCCTCTATCTTTCCTCTTTGCTTGTTTTGCCCTCTTTTCCTCTCAGTAAATATTGGATGAGAAAAAATAAGTGCTGGTCCCCAAAAATGAGTACCGGCTGCTCTATTAATTACACATTTGAGCGCAGTGTATCTTCAAGTTCTATTTCCTCACATACCAATAAAGCAGATGGTTTCTGTTCTTCATACCTACTTGGACGAAGGATCTATACTAGTGGCTTCACTCACCCTTAAAGGGCTTTTGAGGGTGTATCCTTTCCTTGTTGACCTGAGGAAGACCATGTTCCCTAATCATATATGGGTCGAAAAATTGGCAAATAAATACATAGTGAGCTTGATTCAGTTTGACTGTTATGGGGCAATATAAGGTTTGGCAAATTGCCCCCTTTTAATTAACTTTGAACATAATAGTTAACCGGCTCTGATTGATGTAACGTAGCACCAGCATTAGATAACTGCAGTAAGGAATGTAATCAGATAGCAGTTGCAATGAATTAACCCTGGGCGTAGTTCGCGAAGTAGCACTTCGCGAAGCTACGCAAAGTGCAGTTCTCACTACGCGAGCTACGCGTAGCACTTCGCGAACTGCGTAGTACCTTGTTCGCACTGTGCCAGATGTCGTTTTCAATGATTGCACAGTGCGGACAAGCAACCGGCACTGTGCAATCATTGAAAATGGCATCTTGCACAGTGCGAGCTGTAGTTTTCTGCTGCTCGAGTAGATTTTTACTGGAGCGGCAGCTTTCTCAACGCGAACTGGTAGTTTCTCATCGCGAGCGGTCGCGAGCATACGCGACCACTCGCAATGAGAAACCTGACCTCCTCGCGTTGGGAATCTCGCCGGGAGGTTTATTTTCCATGCTCGCGATCGCCAACTTGATGTTGCCGATCGCGAACAAGGAAAAAGTCTCGCCAGGATGTCATTTTGCTTGCTCGCGGCCACCAACTTGACGTTGAGGACCGCGAGCAAGCAAAAAATGACCGCAGCACTACGCAACACTACGCTACGCGTGTTCGCACTGTGCTACGTGCAGTTCGCGTAGTGCAAAGTAGCGCGAACTTCGCAAACTACGCGAGCGTAGCGTAGTGCTTTGCCCAGGCTTACAATGAATAATACACATCACTGAACATTACATTGTTATCAGTTGTTATGCCAGTCCTAAAAAATTGTTTATCATGAAGTAATGGCAAGTGAAGTAACAAAGATGGGCAACATTCACAAATATCATATAATCTGCTAGCTATCTTAAATCATCTGAAAAATAATTTTAGACTTTTCCTGGATTTCAAGGAACAAAATATGTAAAATGAATTACATTTGCAATCTTGTAAGCTCTAAAAGTAACTTGTTTCAGTTACACAGTGCCTTGGCACTTGCAAAATGTTAGACGTGTCAACCTTAGGGTGGTCTTCCCCCAAACATTTTTCTGATCTCATTTTTGTTGGCCTCGGGATTCCCTGTGTTTTATCAATGCTCACCACCAGTACTAAAGTGCATGTGCTCTCTTCTTAAAACATGGTAACAGCTTGTCTCTAGTAGGCATAGTACATGTACTTATAAGTCCCTTGTAAATTGGTACTACATGTACCCAGGGCCTAGGTATTAAATGCTACTAGTGGGGCTGCAGCACTTGTTCTGCAAAACACTTAAGTAGCCTTGAACACCTTTCTCAAGCCTGACATTGCACCCTGTCTGTGTAGTTTTAAACTGTCATTTCAGACCCAACACTGCCTTTTAATACATATAGGTCACACCTAGGGTAGGCACTAAACAGCCACAGGGCAGGTTGGAATGTATTTAAAAAGTAGGACATGTAAGTTTAAGTTTTACGTGTCCTGGTAGTGAAAAACTCTTAAATTCATTTTTCGCTATTGCAAAGCCTTCATCTTTGATTGGATAACATTAGCGTTACCTTGTTACATTTAATAAGCTGTAACTTCCAAATGGGAACAGGTAAACAGTTCATGTTTAGTGTCTTTGGAATTGTAATGAAAAATCCTCTTTTATGGTGTAGTCAGATTTTTGGTTACAAGAGTGAAAATGCCACTTTTAGAAAGTTGCCATTTTCCTTCTTAGCCATTTAGTTCCTGCAGTCTGTCTCTGGGTCACAGGACTGGGTGGAGTTGGCAGTTAAACTTTATGTTTGGAGGGCTAGAGAGCCCAGGACAAGATGGCAGCACATTAGTGTAGCTCTGCTGCCCGGGAACTCCAATCCGTCATTTATCTGTAATTTCCCACAACATCTGCTCTTCTCTAGAGGAGCATATCATTTGGGGGACACGCTGCGTTATTTTGATGTGGCAGATGGCTGGATGGTGCCTGTGAGTCTTAAGAAATTGTGCCAGATTCACTAGGCATTCCAGTGGCGAGAAAATGGCAGTGCCCGGCTATAAGATCATTGGGAGCGGCGTTCCGCAAGCCGGGACGTGCATTAGGGTAATGCCGTTCACTGTGATTTTCAGTGCCGGGTGTTTGTCTCGCTCTGTGCAATCATCGCGAATGGCACCATGTGCAGCACAAGAAGGTGCTCCTGTCTTTCTGCTGCATGGGTAGATCTTCTACCCGAGTGGCAGCTTTCCCAACGTGAACGGAAGGTTTCTCACTAAGAGTGGTCGCGAGCATAAGCAACCACTTGCATTTAGAAATCCAACTGCCCGTGTTGAGAAATCTCGCCGGGAAGTTGATTTTCCTCGCTCGCGCTCGTCAACTAGACACTGACATGCACGAGCAAGGAAAAATCTCGCCGGGAGGGGTATTTTCCTCGCACGCACTCGCGAACTTGATGCTGATGAGCGCAAGCGAGGAAAAAAGCGGAGCGCAATTTTTCAGAACTCTGCGAGCTCCAAAGAATGCGGAGTGAAGAAAACTCTGCAAACTCCGCAAGTGGAGTTCACCACCCAGGATTACTCATAGAACCCTGCAGGTATGGCCTTCTCTTGGAACTGCCTTGAGGTCGATTGCAGCAAAGCTACTAAACTACTGAGATCGCAATACAGTACTACGCCTCTCCAGATAAAAAGGATCTATTCAGTATCAGGGCAATCATATCGCTTTTTACCCTGACTTTACTGTGGAAGTGCAGTCTGCTAGGCGAGAATATTTTCTGGTCAAAAAGAAACTGCAGACAGCGGGTGTACAATATGCCATGCTTTACCCCGCCCACCTCAGAGTGGATAAGGCTGGCATGCAGAAGATCTTCACTCCTCCAAAAGCAGCCATGGACTTTTCTAAAACCCTCACTAGATTTCGATACACCTCACCAGGATCCGAACCAGACGCTGAGGGTATTTTAGAATGATTATGACTACGTTGTTCGTTAATTTATCTGCGCAGGCTCTGCAGGGCACATCTACTACTGCTAGCTGTACTTCCCTTACAGGTCGCACCGTATGTTCTTTCGACACCGCATCAGTGCTTACGTATGATGTAGCACATACTCTGCTTTATCACCAAAGTTACGCTTTACCACAGTTGCGCATTGCAATGTATATTCATTTCACCAGATTTATTATGGATGTTTTGACAATTTTGGTGCCACCGGATGTTGCACCCCAAACAGTTCATACGTGTCATGTCTGCCTTCAGTCATATTCCCTGCCACCCCCATCAACCAGGAGGGTTCTCCCGCCTCTAGCTACCTCTGGAGGGTGTTCCCTGTCAGACTGCAATAAAGTCTAAAAGTTTAATTTTAATTGCACTAATTAGTATTTTGACTGCATGTTTGATTATTCTTCTCAGAGTTGGGATGGCTTTAGCATAGGTCCAATGCTGAAGTGGGTCAGGGGAGGGTACATTGTTTGTTTTTTAGATCCCTTGCACATGCCACAGTCACATTGGCCCCTACATTTCTCTGATCATGTACGTATCATCCTATGGCTGTCCTAGAGTGAAGTGGCCCGTCAGGTAGGACAGATCAATCTGCTTACGTGGAATTTACATGGTCTAAATAACCCCAAAATATTTAGACAGGTATTTGCCTATTTGGACCACTGCCAGGTGCACGTGGCATTCCTCAAACGATGCCCCTCACTGTGCAAGCTGCAACACTTTTGGCAGCAGATGTGGGAATAGCCTCCTCTTATTCTTTCTATTCCAGAGTCATCCTCCTCCAAATTAAAAAGGTACACCCTTTACTATTTCACTCTCCGAGATAGATGATCAAGATAGATATGTTATTGTAGGTAACTTTGATAACTTTGGTGGCAATGTTATTACCTTTGTTAATCAATACATACCCAACATTGGTCACCCTGTCTCCTACACTAAAATGTGTAACCGCTTCCATGACCTGAAGCCCTCTGCTATTCTCTAGGAAGGGGATGTTAACATTCATATAAAGTCTGCATTAGATAGGTTGACTACCATGGTTTCGCAAGATAAACACTCTGCTCAAATACTGAGGGAGGGTATGAAAGACTGTGGCCTCATAAATATATGGCGTGCAAGTCACCGGAAGTAACAAGAGGGCACCTCCATATTGTCGGTACACAATATGTTGTTCCGTTTGGATTACTGGTTAGCGACGAGACAGGTGAGCCCATGGGTCATCAATGTATGCCATCTTCCAAGGACGCTGTCAGATCATCCCCCTGTTCTGCTATTACTCGTTCTTCTGACCCACACACCTAGGCCATTCCAATGGAGGCTCCAAGCCTCAACACTTCTGGATGCGGTATTCTGCGATGGTGTGCTTACGACAATTATACAATACTTCAAAACAAACAAGGGATCAGTGGACGAGGTGGGCACATTATGGGAGGCTTTTAAGACTACTATACGTGGGGCATGTATTGAGCCTCAGGCTGCAGTGCTGAAGGTCATCCGCTCCCACCTTCAATATCTTGAGAACACCTTGCAAAACCTAGTAAAATTCTATGAAGCCCAGCCTCACTCCACTGCATTAGCAGCTATTAGAACACAACTTACAGAATATAATGACACAGTAGACCAAGAGACGTGGCATCTGTCCAGATGGTGGGTGGCAAGAGCATACAGGGAGGGTGGTTGCCCTGAATGTAGCCTAGAAACCAAGATCAAAGAGCCCTGGGCCTACACTTATGTTGTGACCATTTCTTCCCCTGTTGGTAATACATACCATGATACCCCGTCTATTGTAGCGCAGTTTGTGGAGCTCTACACTGAACTATTCTGTGCCCACACATCAGCAACAGAGCAAGAAACATCATTGCATTTGAATGAGGTTGCGTTCGCCTGGCTCTCACCCAGGCAGAGAGAATTTCTCATCCAACTGATTTCTGAAGATGAGATAAAAGATGCAATTTGTACACTTTCGAACAGGAAGGCCTCCTGGAGCAACGGGCTCCCAGGCAAATTCTATAAGATGTATTCAGATTTAATAGTGCCCCACCTTAGAGATATGTATCAGGAAGCCTATGATAAACACATGCTGCCACCCACATTAAGGGAAGCTCTAATAATAACAATTTTGAAACCTGACAAGGCACCTCAGAGTTGTGACTCTTACCGCCTGTTGTCATTAAAAAATACAGATGTCAAAAGTATTGCTAAGATCCTGGTGGCCCAACTTCAACCTCTGCTATCCTCGCTCGTTCCACCAGACCAGTGAGGCTTTATCCCTTCCTGATCCACCACTTACAACCTATGCACACTTTTCTCAGTCCTCCATCAATTGGATGCCTCACTTCAGGCATCAGCGGTATTTCTTGACGCCACTGAGGCATTTGATTCTAATCAATGGCCTTATATGTTCACGGTTCTGTCTCATATGGGTATGCAACAGGTATTCCTATGATGGATCCGTTTATTGCACACAGACCTAGAAGCGTGATACCGCTTCAATGGCATTACGTCAAAAGCACTACACATCTATAGAGGGACATGGCAGGGTTGCCCATTATCACCAATTATATTTGGGTAATTAGGCAAACACATGCTGCCACCGCATTGCGATTTTGCCAACGTGCTTTAGCCATATCCTTATATGCAGATGATATGGTGATATAGGTACACGTCCCAGACATTAATTTGGCACCAGCGATCCACCAGTACATTAAATATGAATGTTAATCCGGACTGAATATAAACTGGTTTAAATCGATTACTTTTTCCTTAACCCAGTCCACGAAACCCCTCGTCCTGGACAAAGCGCTGGAATGATGTGCAGATTCTATAAAAAAAGTAAGGGTGTGGGTGCCCAGGGACCGTGAGCTAGTTATCCAACAACACTATGGTACTGCCATCTCAAAACTAGAGGACCAGGTGACCCGTTGGATACATCTTCTTCTGTCCTTGGCTGACAGATTGGCCAGTATAAAGATTGCTGTATTACCCAGATTCTTATACTTATTCATCAATAACCCCTAGGCCCCTGACTAAGGGCTCCTTCAAACTCTTAAATCTTGTATGATAACCCTTGCCTGGGCTGGGAAGAAAGCTACAATTCACTGGCAAACCCTCACGTGCCCCTACAACCAAGGGGTGTTTGGTGCACCTGACATTTACCTATATTATCTGTGTGCACACATGCACTTTGCGCATTACTGGCATCACCCCCAATGACATACACCACATACAGTGATAAAAAATGATGCCGTCCGTACTATAACCCTCAGGGCTATACTACCCTTTACACGCACTGATACCGCATCCACAGAAATAAACTATATCATAGCACAATGAGAACTGAGCAGGCACTTAATACACAAGCGTGTAAGACCCCATTGTATACCTTGGCGATGCCTGGATGACATCTAACGGCCTTGTCAGCCACTCAAGATCGCTTTCTATACTGGATGAGGCAGGTCTGAGGACGATCGGTGATGCATTTCCCAGGGGTACCTTTATTGCACTTGATGATTTCCTGTGTACTCGACACCACACACCCCTTCAAATGTTCATTTATGGCCATGAAAACCGTTTATTCCTCCTTTCCACAGGAACTAGCGACTCTGGGGTCCTTACAGATTCTCCTCACCTGTGCTGACCGCAAGTAACTAATTACCAAGCTATACACACCTCTCAGAATGAACAGCTCAAGACCTTGAACTAGCCGATTGGGAATTCTGCTGCACCCTGTTGAGTAGACTAACGGCAAATTGTAATTTGTGAATTATACACTTAAAATACCTACAGCAGATATACTATTCTCTCCTTCAATTAAAAAAATGTGGGTTACGGGCCGAAGCGACAGGCACCCACTGCAGTTATCCTGCTGCAGATTTTCTACATCTGGCCTGGTACTGTGGCCCTATACACCATTACTAGATGCAGGCAATACAGGCACTATCTGAAATGGTGACGGAGTGTGTCGAATGCGCCCCCCAGGTGTGTCTCCTGAGCCTTATTAAATCTCTTCAACCAGCCAATTGGAAACTTGTGTCAGTGGCACTGTCGCTTGCAAGTGTCTATTCACTGGGGGGAGACATGCTCCTAAGCTTGCAGAGTGGCTTAAAGATATGCTTACAATAAGGAGCTATAGAGGGTAATAATATGCCAGAACGCCCTCCACTCAACATCTATTCATACAACAAAAGTCTGGCATATACAGGCACATTCTCAATTTTTTATATGTATATATAGGATTATAGTGAAGAAAGATATTTTTATCTAAATCCACACCCAGCTATCATATAGCAAAATATGGCCAAATCCTATGTGCCCATTAGTTTTAAAACAATTAAAGCAAAGAAAAAGAAAAGAGAGTAGTCAGTCAGTACACTCAAATCAACACATAACCCCCAGCTTCAAGTGTATATGTGCTAAAAAATGTGTAAAGGAAAGAGAAAGTATCTCACGTGCGCACCACCAGAGGAGCTACTGGTAGGTTCTCACCAGCTTGCCCACGTTTGTATCATCATCGATAACTTTCTCAAAAAAAGAAAACAGTGATGTGTCCAGTAGAAAGGGAGTGAAGAAGATAAAGACCCCGTGAAAACAATGAGACTCAAGAAGTCTCAATTTAAAATTGGACTAAACTCACAAAAACTGGTCACTTTTATTCCGAACTGTGAGTCTGTGCCAAATTAAAAACACAGCATGTTGTGAACCACTTTAATGACGGAAATTAAAGTGGGCAAGCTGGTGAGAACCTACCAGTAGCTCCTCTGGTGGTGCGCACGTGAGAGAAGCAGATGTGATGACGATGACGATGATATGGGTCAGGGTGGTGCCTATTGGTGATGTTCCTAGGGTACAGAAGTGGGGGCATTGATCCATTGGGGCCCCTGAGTGGATGGTCAGCATGATTGCCACTGTGTCATTTCTGGTGAGGGTTACCATTTGGTCATTTAGCCATCTTGATTGATGATTGGTAGGTTAGCAATAAATTCTCTGGGGTTGGGTTGGTTTGTGAAGTAGCTGTAGATGTTTGCGACTGTGCTGTGGAAGAAGTTCGATAGGTTTTTGCAGAGTTCTTGGGAGGCAGCGATGTTGTCGGCAATGGCTGAGGGGGAGGTGAAATCCTTGATGATCGGAAAGATCTCTTGCAGCAGTTGGAGCTTCAACTGATGTGGTCTACTGAAGCTTCTTTCTTGGTATCTCTATTTGCTGGGAATAGCGTCTGAGTGCAGCTTTGAGGGTAGTTCTGTTAGTAGTGTTGTAGCTGGCTCTCCATTTCCTTTCTAGCTGTTTACAGTGTTGTTTGATGTCTCTGAGGCGTTCTGTGTAGCAGCTGGCCTGCTTGTTTGATCTACTATGCTTATTGGATTTGATAGGTGCGAGAGAGTCCATGCTATTCTTGATCCAATTGTTGATGTCCTTGTCGGGGTTGTCAGTGGGGCTATCTTGAGCGTGCTGAGGGCGCTGAGCCAGCCTGCTCTGTGATTTTGCTCCAGCTGTGGCTTGGAATGTTGAAACTGGTAGGGGTGTTGACTTGAGGTGTGTTGACTTGGAAGTGGATGATGGTGAAATTGATACATGTGGGTGGTGTGGTGGAGTTGTATTTGATTGTGTTGCTTATGGTGAAGATGAGGTCCAGTGTGTGTCCTGTGGTGTGTGTTGGTTCTTCTTAGATGAGCTGGGTGAGTCTGATGTTGCTCAAGCTTTCAAGGAGTGCTGTCAAAGACGGCCCTGTTGAGCAACCTTGTAACTTGCTAGACTTGCCATGGCGATGTCGGGAGCTGATGAGGAGTGAGTCAGATCTCTGTGATGGAGAGAATGTTGGGTATATTGCTGCTCCGCAGGTCCCATATTTTGGTTATGTGTTTGCTCAGTGATCGTGTTTTGAGAAGCATGTTTGCGAGTGGGTGCTGACTTGCAAGTTTGGTGTGGCAGGGGTGTTGAGGGCATTGTTACTATTTGTATTGGGAGTGTGGCTGTGTGGCTACTGGAGAACCGGCAGTGGGTTCAGTTGAAAACTCCTGTCATGGTGTGCGGTGCATTGCAGCAGCCATTGGGAGAACAGTGTCTGGCTCTAGAGATCTAAGGAGTGCTGTGGAGTATTGCTGGGAGGTGATCAGACCAAAGTTCCTAGCGCTAGGCGCAGTCTAAGCACAAACAGGTGCTTGCTTGCTTGCTATTGGAATACCTTCAGCCATCCACTCTGCATCCGTGTTGCAGCTGTCGTTAAGTATGTCCTGGAAGGGGAGAGGAGTGCAGGGTGCCGTGAAGTAATTTCTTGTGCTAATGGCTGATGGGCAAGCTTGTCTTCTTCTTTTAAAGAAGGTTTCAGTGGGAAACCCCATAACGTCACTTCCTGTCCAAATGGATGATGGGAAATTCAGTGACATCACTTCCTGCGCAAGTGGATGATGGGTTGATCCAATGATGTAACTTCCTGTGCTGATGGGTGATGGGAAAGTAAGTCCTCTTGGCTGGCTTCTTCTTTAAAAAATGATTTTGGCGGGAGAACTAGTAATGTCAC
This sequence comes from Triturus cristatus, assembly GCF_964204655.1. NCBI lineage: Eukaryota > Metazoa > Chordata > Amphibia > Caudata > Salamandridae > Triturus > Triturus cristatus. The sequence continues at coordinate 452,167,560 of NC_140584.1, forward strand.
TTCCTGTCCAGATGGAAGAGGGGAAATTCAGTGATGTCACTTCCTGTGCAGGTGAATGGTGGCAGATCCAGTGATGTCACTTCATGTGCTGATAGGTGATGGGAAATGAAGTCCTCTTGGTTGGCTTCTTCTTTTAGCGATGGTTTTGCGAGAGAACTAGTAATGTCACTTCCTGTACAGATGGAAGTGGGGAAATTCAGTGATGTCACTTCCTGTGCAGGTGACTGGTGGCAAATCCGTAAAGGCACTTCCTGTGCTGATAGGTGATGGGAAAATGTTTACTTATTAGCTCTATGTTAACCCTGACTGTTTGTACCAATCTACCATACAGTTGAGCACAGGTTAATTTGGGTTTTTCTTTTGACTTCACCCTGCGAAGGTGTATGGTTGCTGCTTGAGCAGGGTTTCACCAACATACAAAAGGTGATGAGGGGGACACTTGCAATTTGGTTAACCACTGGCAATCACTTGGAGTTGCATTCCAACCCATCAGTCTTTTGCCCACCATGCCACTTCAGTTTGGACCCAGCCATATCCATATTAGTCTTGACCCTGCTCCAATAGGAACAGTCCAGTCTGAATTGCCGGTTGTAGGTAGCTAGTGTTCTCGTTGAGGAAGGACTTGATCTGGCATATGAATGTATGGTTGCCGGGAGCACCTCTGTGCTCTGGCTGGACTGACGTTTATAAGCACTGCAAAAACATATAGCAACGAGAAGTTTATTTGGGCATTAAGAAAAATGTATTTTTAATTATTAATAGTTCACATTTAAAGTTTACCTTGCAGGGTGCCTAATATGAAAATGTGGTGCATTATGTGTTCTAAAAGTGTGCCCTCAAGGGACTGAAGACCTAAAACGTATTTCACTGTGTATGTTCAGCTGCAGTTTCTATAAGACAGGCTAGGTGTAAATAAAATAGTTAACTCTACACCTCCAGTCGAAAAAATGCTTGAATGTCATTCAGTGTTATTTCCCACTTAATTTTCACAATCTGATTTGAATCTGATTTTCAGTAACGTTAGTGGGGGAAAAAAAATTAAATGTACTTTTGACTAAATGAGCTAGAACTGGCTTAAAACCAGCTTGCTACTTATCACGTTTTCAGAGATGGAATACACTTCTTTGGCTGGGAGAGTTAATAAGCCTGGATTAGCCTGGCTCTGAACCTAGGAATGAGAGGGTGACATTAACTGCTACCACTTAGCAGGGAATAGTCACATGGGAGGGGTGCAGGGCAGCTAACAGAAGAAAGGGAGCTTTAACAGAGAGGTATTCTACTGTTTATTCCCAAGATACTCCTAACCAGCATGGTTCCTGTCACAGTGGGGGGAAAAAGCAATTTAGATCAGGCAGGTTAAAGTAGATGCCATCTATATAAGGAGTATCTACGGAGCTGAAGACAGGCCTGACTGGTGGCAGGTGGGGATGTGATTTTGAAATAGGGTCTCCTGGGTAATTTTACAGGAATGTAGAGGAAGTGCTCTAAACAGAGGTGGGGGAGTGGTAATATGTATTTTTTTTTATTAGCATTTTATTTGTATACAATCAAATACAACCATAACATTTCGGTCACAGTACAACAGCATCCTTCATCCATTCTTGCTGTTCCAGTCCTATTCAGAGGCCCCCACGCCCACCGTCCCTTAACGCAGGTAATAACAGCGGTCAGTTCCCTGGCTGCAATTGCAAATATTGGGTTAGGTACGTCCAGTAGTCTCTTGGTTTCGACCTGGCAGGAAGTTCTTCTTCATAGGTCCTTAGTGTATCTCTACAGTACGTTAAATCTGCAAGCCACTCTTTAGATTTCGGGACCCGCTTGCTATTCCAGCAGAGCGAGACCCTCCTTTTGGCCATGAGCAACGCTAGTACACAGAATCTACGCTTTAAGGCCCTGACCCCGGGCATCAGTCCCAGCAAGCAAGTTTTGACCTCGCAGCACACCTCACCGCCCACCATAGCCCCCAGCAGTTGCGTCACTTGTGCCCAGTATTCCCCAATTGCCCCGCAGGACCACGCCAGATGAACAAAGTCTGCCCCCTCTGCACCACAGCGGCCACATCTAGAATCCTCCCGCAGCCCATATCTGTGTAGCCTGGCAGGCGTGTAGTATGTCTGGTGTAGGTACTTGAAATGGAGGATGCGGAGATTGCCATTGGGCGTTAACATGCCAGTTAACGTATACGCAGTAGTCCATTCATCCCCTGTTAGTGGTGTATCTAAGCAGCTATTCCACTTCTCCATAGAGGCATGTGTAGTTGCCGCTATGTCTGCCTGGACTTTCGTATACAGTGTAGAAACCAAATGCTTGGCCGCGGGTGTGGTGATTAGCCACTGTAGAGCGGTCAGTTCCGGCGGTTCCGCCGGGTACGTTGGGTACAGCTGTTTCACCGCTTTTTGTAGCCTGTGATAGTTGAATCGGAACAGTCCAGTTATATTACTAATGAATGTCAAGTGGTCAAGCGTTTTAAAGTTCCCATCTTCGTACAGATCCCCCAACGTATCGACGCCGACCTGTCGCAGCAGCTCCAGCCCCACTTTCTCCTGAGTGACCGAGATTTCCGGATGCCATTGGAGCCGCAGCACCGGGGCATATAGCGGTAATTTATTAGCCTTCCTATCTATAATATGCCATGCTTTATTTGTGGCATCTATTGTGTTAATGTCTTTCTTGTGTAGGGGAGGCCTGCGATGTGTTATAACCGCTTCTAGTGGGATTGGCAGGGCGTCCCCTTCTTCGATGGCAGTATGAGTGAGGAATGGGACTTTGTGGTACCAAAAATGCGCATATTGCGCTTGCGCACAGAGGTAGTATAGTAAGAAATCGGGAACTCCGAACCCTCCCTGGCTGTAGGGCAGTGTGAGCGTCCGCATCTCAACCCTAGCCGTCTTACCCGCCCATATGAGCCGGAGGACCATTGAGGTAATACGTCGAAAGACCTCTGCTGGAGGGTGGATGGGGATGTTATTGAAAAGGTATAGTAGTTTAGGCAGCACTACCATTTTGACAATGGCAATGCGATCCGCCAGAGACAGTGGCAGTTGAATCCATCTCCCCACTTTCACCTCCAAGGCATCAATTGCCCTCACATAGTTAGTCCGAATCACGACTTCTGGGTCTCTGTGATACCACACACCCAAATATTTTATCGGGTCCGTCGTCCACTCCAAAGGATAGTCCACGGGGTGCGGCTGCGTGCCGTCCGTCAAGGGAAAAATTAGGGACTTGGCCCAATTTATATTAACACCAGAGTGGTGCGCAAATTTAATGTATTCCCTCAATAACGGGTTCAAGTTATCCCTTGGGTCCCTCACATATAGCAGCATATCGTCGGCATATAACGATATGTGCAATGGCCGTTGCGGAAACTGCAGAGCCGAGTAATGATGCCCCTGCCGGATTTTGCACGCTAGTGGCTCCAGCGCCAGTGCGAACAGGAGAGGGGACAGAGGACATCCCTGCCTGGTCCCCCTCCGAATGTCGATGGATTCTGATATATAATTATTCACCCGAACCTGCGCCACTGGCGCGTCATATAATAGTTGTATCCACTGGAGGAACATGGGTGGAAAGCCCATCCTCCGCAGCACCGTATTTAGATAGGTCCACTCCAACGAATCAAAGGCCTTGGTCGCGTCCAAGAAGACCGCCGCAGCCTTTGTCGCGGGTGTTAGATAGTGCGAGAGCGCGAATAGTGTCCTAGTGTTGTGCGCAGTAGAGCGCGTCGGTATGAATCCCAATTGATCGGGCAGGATCAGATTGGGCATCAAAGGGTTCAGTCGGGCAGCAAGCAGTTTGGCCAGGATCTTATTGTCCACGTTTATAAGGGACAGGGGTCTGTACGAGTCGCAAAGTTCCGGATCCTTTTGCGGTTTGAGCAGCGCCAACAATAGTGCTTCCCTTAGGGTTGGTGGCAGGCTCTGCTGCTCATGGGCATTGCCATACATCTCCACCAGGCGAGGAGCCAGCTGGTCCACAAAGGCCTTATAAAATTCGCATGTGAACCCATCTGGGCCTGGGGCCTTTCCATTCGGCAGCGATCTAATCACCTCTGTGACCTCTTCCACCGTGATAGGCAGAGATAGGTATTCCCGGTGCGTATCTGACAACCACGCTAGCGCCACATCCTCCAAATACTCCACAATTTCAACTGGAGTGGCCGTGGGCCTGGATGCGTACATCGCTCCATATGTGGCCACAAACTCGCCCAATATTGCCTGCTCGCCATACTTCCTCTCTCCCTGTTGATTTCTGATCGTCTGAATGTTTTGTGGGGCGCGTCCTTCACATATGTTAGCCGCCAGGTGTCTGCCCGGTCTACCACCCTCCCCGTAGGCCCTCGCTATCTGTCTCTTCGCTGTGTATTTAATTTCATCTTCCGCGAAGCCTTGGAACTCGGAAAGTGTATTCCTAATATCCCCTAGTACTTGAACATTTTGTGTTTTCTCATATTCCCGTTCTAAATTGCGTAGCGTTTCCTCCCTCATCTGGAGCTGTTGCCGTACGTCTTTGAGGATGCCAGCGTTAGTACTGATACAGACACCGCGAATTGTGGCTTTAAAAGCCTCCCAGAGCACGCCCGGGTCTTTTGTAGTAGGTGCATTGTGATCAAAATACTCCTGCACTGCCTGCCCGATGGCGTCGACATATAAGGGATCTAGTAGCGCTTTAGCGTTAAATCTCCAACTGAAGGGAGGTGGCGTGTAGTTCGGAAGTTCCAGGGAAAGGAGCACCGGGCTGTGGTCCGACAGCGTTCTAGGCAGATGTTGAACCTCCCGTGTCCATAAGGCAATATCCCCAGTCACCAACCAGTAATCTATGCGGGACCAGCTACCGTGCGCCGCAGACGCATGTGTGGCTTCCCTTCCCTCTGGATGTCTCCTTCTCCAAATATCAGTAAGTCCCCTTTCCACCATTATGTCCTGTAGGACATGCAGGGCGCGTCTGTGAGATTCTGTTGTCGCTCCAGATCTATCTACGTCATCGCAAAGCGCAAGATTGAAATCACCTCCCCAAATCACGTGGGGGGTTTGCAGTTCTCGCAGTTTGCCCCATTGTGAGTGGTAGAATTGCGGGTCATCCACATTTGGCCCATATACATTCACAACAGCCAGCCTCTGTCCCCATAGAAGACCTGATAGGATTACAAATCGCCCCATGTCATCCGCCTCAACCGCATCTATCGCATATTTTAGTCCCTTTCTAACCAGTATCAATACTCCCCGTGCATAGGATGAGTATGAAGAGTGATGCGCCGACTCGGCCCACCTCCGGCCTATATTGGCTTGATGTGTCGGTGCACAGTGAGTCTCCTGTATGAGTGCAATGTCGATGTGTAACCTGTCTAGGTATGCCAGTTTCTGCCTAATTTTCTTGGGATTACCAAGCCCCCGCACATTCCATGTGAGCAGTCGGAGGCACCCAGCTCCTAGCTTCTTCTCAGCCATGTCCCAGTAGCGATTTTATTACACCATTCAACCCCGCAGTCAGTGAGTGCGCCCCAGCGCTTATCTAGGCCTGGAAGGACCCCAGTTTTCCTCCCCATTAGTACTTGGATTTCAGCGATGCGTCTCATGCACAGTGACCAACATAACAACTTCCCAACCCCTTCCCACCTCCCCCCACCCACTTCAGCACCCGAACCATGCCAAAGACACACCCTACAGATGAAAACCAACATTAAATGAACTGAGTTCGGGGATCACCCGCTTCGGGGGACCGCCCAGAGCACACTTCTCCATCCAACTCAATGGATGTGGACGGGGACAGAATATGAGATGGAGCCCAAAAAAAAAACAGGGCCCCCATATCTGTGCAGGCAGTATCACGTCCCTTACCATGGCCCGCAATGACCACATTATCTATCCATGCCGGCTAGCCCGCAGCACCACTTCCCCGCTATTAAAGGAGCTGTATTCCAACCCCCGATCGTCTATCATCTGTCCCTCCCGGTGCTGTCACTTACACCAGGGGCCCAGCCTCGGCCACCAGAGCCCAGTCCTCCAACTATCCATCTAGCCCGTTATCTCCCATTCCCACGGGCTCCATGTGACCACAACAGAAAGCATCAATGTTTACCAATAGGTGGGCCCCAGTACATTATATCATTACCTCCTCGGCAGTAATCAAAAAGGAAAAAGAAAAAGGGCTACCTTAGTCCCGCCAGGGCTTGAACCTCATTAAAGTTACCAGTTATCAGCCGGGTGTTAGCGTGAGCAGCTCAGTTCGTGACCCTCACACGTGCAGTCTCCGACAGTCCAGAGAGGCCATCGCCGTCCGCGCCGATCCGCAGTGGCCTCCACGTCGAAGCCGCAGGACCACCTCATGATGGGCAGCGCAGTCGCCACCTCTCAGGCAGCTCTCCTCTTCAAGGTACTAGTCGGTGTCAGCCGCTTGATCGTTTCTCTGCCTCTCTTTACGCTTGGCTCCAATTTTTTTGACGTGGTCCTGTGCCGCCTGAGGCGTGTGGCACAGCGTTGCACGGCCCCCATGCGTTATACGAAGCCTGGCAGGGTAGAGCATGGCATAATCGATGCTGAGGTCGTGCAGTTTCTTCTTAACTGGGTTGAACTCCTTCCGTGCCAGCTGGACTGCTACCGTGAAGTCCGGATAGAATTCCAGGGTATTACCCTGGTGTGTGATCTGCCGTTTTTCTCACGCTAGTCTGAGGATGGCATCTCGGTCCCTATAGTTTAGGACCCTGGCGACTATAGGACGCGGGGGCGCCCCAGGCTTCGGCCTCGGGGCCAGCAACCGATGCGCTCTTTCAATCAGAAACATCGGGGAGAGGTGCTCCGCGCCGAGAACGCTGCGAATCAGCTCCTCGACGTACGTTTCCATCCGGCCAGTGTTGGTGGATTCCGGAACCCCCGTGATTCGCACGTTATTGCGCCGCGATCGCGCCTCCAAGTCCTCCGCCTTGTGTTTTAGCGCCTCCAGCAGTCGCTCGGTCTCCCCACATTTTTTGGCCGTGGTCTGCGACATATCCTCCACCGCTCCAATGCGGGTCTCCGCCTCCATCAGCCGTTCACTGTGCCCCTCCAGCTTGGCCGCCATGTTGTCGACACGCAGCTTGATGGTGTCCAGTTTGCCATGGACGTCCTGCAGGCTCTGCTGGATGGCCTTCAGTATTCCCTCCATGCCTGCAGGCGTCGGCTCTCCTGCATCCATGGCAGTGTCCGACAGCGCCGCAGCGCCCTTGGTCTGACGTTTGGCCTCAAATGGGAGTTTGGTTTGCGTCTTCTCCGGTTTCCCCATCTTGCGGCCGTCCTCTGTCGGTCCCCCGGGTACCCGGCTTGCAAGTCTATCGAGCGGCGATGGCGCACCCGCAGATGCAGTGGACTCCAGTCTGGCAGAGCACCAGTCCCCAAGGCCCTCTCAGGTCCCCAGCCGATCGTGCTCTTCACCACCGCACTTTTCACTGCCCACACCCTTCCGTTCACACCCAGCCGCAACGACGCCCAGACCACGCGGTGCCCCCTTCGCCTGGTCAGTGAGCAAGGGGGGCAGGGCGCCAGTGTGCAGCGTGGTTCTTAATACCCGGGGGCCCAGTTGTTCTCCGGCCACCGCACGCGGCTCAAGTGGGGGGCAAGGAGCAATCCGCTATGCGCAGGCAGGGGCGGCTGTCATCTCTGGCGCGCCAGGCCAGTGCGACACCCTCCAGGCTCTCCCGTGTAGTGATGGCCAATATGTCGGTGGTCTCTGCACATCTCCCCCAACAGATGCGCCAGGTCGCAGTTGTCCCATTAGCGCCCCAGCGCGGTGCCAGCGCCACACACGCGGACAATGTCACAGCAGCCACCAGGTCGGCACCTGCCCCCATCCCGGCGGGCGGGCAGCGCGCAGCGGCCTTCAGAGCCGATCCCGCATCTTCCTCAGCCTCTTTCGTTGTCCCCGCCGCGTGGCGCCCTCACCCGGCCTCAGCAGTCACCACGCGTCCTCCATTCCTAGAGTCCCGCACAGCCACGAAGCTCCCAGCTCACCAGCGCTGGTCCAGCCTGCGGAGGCAGCAATCAGTGCAGCAATCTCCTTCCCCGCGGCAGCCCGCGTCCGCGGTCACAGCGGCTCCCGACCTCGGCGCGCCTCCGTCCTCCCGGGCGCCGCCATCTTGCCAGCCGTTAGATGCACTCGCATCGGGATGTTCAGCGCCGCCTTGCCGGGGCCGCCGGGCCGCTCGGGAGATCTCTGCACCCGCCACGGGTGGACGCCGACCTCCGATCACCGAGGCATCAATTTCGAGCGGCGGCGCTTCTCTGATCACGCCTGTTGCGCCATTAGTTCTCCCTGTCCGGCGGAGCTGTCTCAAGAGGCATTCCGCTGTGCGCCCTCTAGCGCCCCCGGGGAGTGGTAATATTAGATTGGGTGAGAGAATATCTCCAATCACAGCCTAGTACATATGATTTGGTTCCTCAACCACCCCTTCCTCAGAACAATCCTGGACCTGGGACTATTCCTTCTGAAGAAGGCCCTGTTGAAAGAAAGAAGACTCATGATCTCTGGTTAGTTCTGAAAGAAGAGAACTCCCTTATGAACTGCTCTGAGCTCCTCCTGCACCTGGGGGCTGTAATTCGTCTCCAAGAGTCAAATTGTTGGCCTCCTCTTTGCCTGCTTCAGGTCCTCAAAAAGGACAATGACTCCTGACTCCAAGAGGACTCAGCTGACCATAGTGGACTGGACCCTGCAAATGAGCTGGAGAGACATGTTGCTTTGGAACCTGTGCTGGGGAGCTGAGGGCTAAAGAATTGATTTGACAGATCTTTCTCTTCTTCCCGAGGATTGAATCAAGGTGCTACGGTTTTTCCAGGGATATGCCTCCCAAAGTGGGAGAGAAAACCAGGTACATCCGGCTCAGAGGTCTTTGCCACAGTCAAAATTGATTCAGCTGTACTTGCCAGGAAGGGTAATTGGCCTTTGGGAGGATGTACGATGTTACAACGCGAGTTTTTACAACGCGTACCGTTACATCGCGGTCGTTACAACGACTGCGATGTTACCACGCCATGCCTTTACAACGCAAGTCTTTACATCGACTTGCACTAGATGGCGTGCTAACATTAGAAAAGCGTAATTTACTATTCCAACTCCAGTCCACTTAACAGTAGGGAAGGTGTTGGGATAGTGAACTACACTATTTGTAATGTTAGCACGCCATCTAGCACAAGTCCATGTAAAGACTTGCGTTGTAATGGCATGGCGTGGTAACATCGCAGTCGTTGTAACGATTGTGATGTAACTACATCGCGGTGTACTAACCGCGATGTTAAGGATGTTCCCCCCTTTGGGAGCACTGCCTAGCGGTCGCTTCCTGCCGCCAAAACCTTCAGTGGGAGCTCGATGATGACATATTCTATTTCGACGGATCTTTGCCAGCCACAGACTTGTTCCACTGGAAGATTTTGACATTTGTTTCAGAGACTAAATCCGAAAGTAAAATCATTGACTGAGGCAAACTGCTTGGTGTATTCAACCACTATAATAATCTACAAGATTTGAGAAAACCAGCAACCTGCAAAAAATGGAAGGATCTTTCAGCCTGAATTACAACTGGGACAAGAGTTGTTCAAGATGGAAGATTTGCTGTGAATCTTACTACGTGTCTACAGTGTTGTACGACGGGTCGGCATAGGGTGGTGGGAGAAGCTGTAGGCATAGAGTACTCAGCAAAAGGCGAGTCCCTGCATCTGCATAAGCGACACAGCTAGAAGTAGGTGTGGCTTGCAGAGGCGGAGTACTAGCACTCCCGGCACCCACTGTACATACTCTGTTCTGTGGGGGAATCAGTAGAAGTGACACCCATTCTGCCAGCCACTGTACTTCGTCAATCTAATTCAAATTAAATTCTCAGTTAATTTTCATACAATTTCCACTGATTCTGGTTTACCCCCACATGTTTACTACTCGGATTTCAAGCCTTGAAAGTTTGTACGTATTAATCTAAACCTCAAACTATTGCTGTAGTATGTGAAGGTGGTGATCAATCACATCTAGGGGAGAAAAACTTGTCTCTCTAACATGGCAATTAAAAAGCTAAAAACTCAGACCGTTGCAATGAAGCAGCAAGAAACAGTACAAGCAGTAAAGAGAGGCAAGAAAAGTCTGTGCTAATAGGTAGTTTAGAAGGATTAACATCAATGCCTGAATCCTTCCCTACATTAGCTCCTACAACACCAGGAAATGGGAAAACACCAAAAGGAGGCAATGCAATGATTGACGCAGAATTCAGTGACAACACAGCAAACAGCATAGCAGATCAAGAGCCAAAAGCTGTAATAAATACAGAAATAAATAGCACCGCCCTTTTTACTGACTCAAGTATCCAACAGATAATTCCAGAAGTTGTCTCTATCCATGCCTTGCCAACGAATTGTATATATACCAGATATAGATCGGAGTTAGCTCCATTACACGGCTGAAAGCAAACTGAAGAAAGAGACTTTAGAACTATTTAATAGTACACCGAGCAATGTAACCGAGATTGAAGTGAATCTATCCTGCTCTCCAGATTTTCCTCTATTACATTGTTTCAAACCGCAAATGATCATGCAATCCTCTCTGAGTCCTACAGTCATTACAGAGGATGCTCAAATCTATACTACTACTTCTGGAGAAAGCAACATCTAATTTTGATCACACACTAGAAATCCAAACTACAATACTAAATTCTTTATTTAATCAAAATGATCTGTCAACTGCCGGAAGAGCAGATATTGGAGGGGAGTTCAAACAAGTGAAGACATTAATGGCTTAAAAAGACAATCCTCCTGGAACATTCACAAAAAGTTAAGTGCAACTAAAACAAGCAAAAATATACAGAAAGTGAAAAAAAGAGAATGGGGAAGGTACAGGAACAGTTTACTCCCTACTTATTTGCAGAATCATCTCTTGATCAGGAGACAAGTACTGAGACAGCTGCTTCTCCTTGATACCCAATATTTAAATGTTCTAATGGAGTAAGTTTCTCGAAAAATCCCCCCCACACCACTTCAACAACACAAGAAGTGAAGAAGTCTGTGAGGAAGAAGAATAAAAGCAAATCGCAGAATTACTAAGTGGAAGTCCATTTAGTAAAATTTGCTCCAATAGATGCCCTCAATAATGCTGAGGTTGACGGTGCAAGCAACAGCACAACTAAAAAGGCAAACTCACAGGTAGGCCAAGTATCAATCGTGCCTCTACTCCCACCTGAAAAAAAGCACAAGCGCAACTAAACCCACTGGTCCCTAATTTGTAAGCTCTATGCCTCAGCCGGAAAGCAGGTCTCCCTCACATGTAGCTTTGGCAGTAAGCTCTCACTGCGGGTCTTCTATAGCAGAGCCATTATTAAATCGTTATCAAGTCCTCGAGATATAAGATTTTTAGCTAATGGGAAAGATCCTCTAAATGTACAAAGAATCGTAATCCTATTGCATATCTTCCCGCAACTCAAGTCCCTTGCTTCCTCTGAAATAAATCTGTTATCTTTTCCTAAAAATCAAGATTTTTCCACAGCGTACGTAGATTTTTGGTCTAATATGATCCCCATCAATAGTGCTTCAGGAAAGTGAAAGACTCCACATGAATGGCTTTGACATCGTGGGAATTCATTATAAGTCTCCCGCCCGCTGTTCCAAATGCAAGCACTTGACAGGGGAGGGAAAAACCTGATTGCTCCACCTAACAGAAATGGTTATGAGGGCGATAATGGATCTGTGCACACACTAACAGTTTATATTGATAAAAGAGGCAGACTGATATGTAGTCAAAGCCTGCCAAAAGAGGATAATACAAAAATGGATGTCTCTTGAGGAATGTAAATGAAAATAAATTAAACAGTAACTCCCAACTGTCTTTTTACCTATAACTTGGCAATTATCTCCTGGAACCTGGCTGGACTAGAAATGTTTAAGTTACACAGCCTGGTGAGATTCTGCCCAGCAATTATATATCTCTAGAAGATTTGGTCTGTAGCTAAATTTGAGTGGGACAATTATTTTGTTATTGTTGTTCCTGCTATAAGGGGTTGGAAAGGCCATGCTAAGGGTGGTCTCTCTATCCTCCTTACAGTTCCGATATATTGGGACTTTGAAATAATACAATTTCCGTGCAATATTATGCACTGCATCAAAATAAACAAACTTCACAAAAGTGCTTATTCTGCTTATACTCTATTTTTATTCAACATCTACATTCCACCCAGCCTAGAATTCAACCCACTGATGAATGAGATATTTGATCTAATAGAGTCCATCCTTGAGTCTGGTGGGAATTCCCAAATGATAATAATGGGCGACCTTAACGCACAGATCTCAAATGCCTTGATAAAAGCCATAAAAACAGATCTGGGAGAAGCTTGGTCCATTCCTGATCCAGTCTTTCCACCTCAGATAAAGGCCAACAAATGTGGAAGAATGCTATTGGAATAATTGTACGTAATAAACGGTGTGATTTTAAATGGAAGAACTGATGGCTATATCCCTGCTGCCTTTATCAAAAAAGGGGGTTACTGGTTCCTCTATTATTGAATACATTATAACCAGTTATGACCTATATCAGAAATTTTTTGCTCTTTAGAACGAGTTTGTTCAAGTGAGCGACCACGCAATATTATAATCTTAACTCAAATTACAACTACATCCAACGTCCTTATGGTCACTAACAGTAGGACATGGGTATGCTTCTATAGCCCGTAAGCAAAGTTTAATTATCTGGATTTCTACAAACAAAACCAAGATGAATGTAGTAGGCATGTCATCACGTCTACACCATCCATTTGAAGAAAGACATTCCATTCTGACATTCGAAGAGATAATCTCAAGTGCTGTCCTCGATATTCAGAGGAGGTGATTAACTCGTAAGGAAAAAAGAGTCAAAGGAAGCTGAACTTTCTGCTCGTTCGTCATCAATTTATTGTTTTCTTTGTCACAAGGGGTAAAGAAATTCAAGCTCTACGAAGGAAAAGGAGGACATTTTCTCAGTAAATAGTAAAAACACCATGGATAAGAACTGGGTAGAATTGCAGCAAGCAGCCTTACAAAAAAGAATTGTAAAATCTTTGGGCGGCTTATTTCTAAGTTTACGGGCAGCAGGAAAAAACTCAGCTGCTATTTCCATCTCTCATAAAGAATGGATCAATTACTTTTCTGAACTGTATGCCATTAACACTACCTCAACGGGTCGTGAGGAGTTCTCTAAACCTATTCCCGAGATTGATCGGTTTATAACATCTCAAAAGGAGAAACAGATAAGGACAGCAAGATCTCCCGCAGCGATGGGTCCTGATGATTCCCATACAAGTACTACAGGGCGACCCAGAAGGATAGAGTAGGCTCCTAACTCCCCTTTTCTGTCACTGTTATTAAATTAGACAAATACCAAGTTTTTGCACAGGAAGTGTAGTAGTCCCCTGCACAAAAAAGATTCCCGCCTTTCTCCCTGTAATTACCATCAAATTGCATTACTCGGTGCAACAAGGAAGATCTTTGCCTCAAGTGTTTTGGGACCCCTCAAAATATAGGCGTTCTCAAAGGGTGTGATACCACTTGTCCATGCGGACTTCAGACCCAAACACTCAGTGACTGATAATATTGCGATAGTGCAAACTGTTATTGATAAGTATGTGGTGCCTAAAGCGCAAGTTGTAAACTGTGCATCCGGGCTCGCGGAGCCCTGTTTGGCAACAGCTTCCAGAATTCCCTGCAGAAGGAATCTGAGGTCCAAAATAATGACTACGTCTCAAGGTAGAAGTCTTCATGGGGAGAAAGCATCAAAAGAATCCATCCAGCGAGGGACCTTTCATGGGTGCGAATTTTAATTTCTCCTGCTCAGATCTTTCCTGCTTAAAAGCCAAAAGCTTCACTGGGACTTCGTATGATGACTTTCCAGCCTAGTGGAGTTCTTCTGGGCTGCAACCAGTTGCATTACCCCACTGATGATTTTTCGCTTCCATTCCATAAGCTCAGTTGAGAAATTAAAACTTCTGACTGGGTCAAACATGATTTCTGTATCTGACCCGCACTCCAACAAGGTCAACCTTAAATCGATCCTAGGTCCCGGTCATGCACAACCAGATGGCAGCCATTGGTACAGAACTATTTTTCGCACTATTTTTATTTAACATTGTAAAAATATATATCACTGGTTTCCCACTTTACGTTTTTGTCATGTTGTTCATTACATTATTTTGTATTTTTGTAAATTGGAGTGGGATTTTTATTGTGCTGTTTTTTCAACTTTTTAACTGTTTTGGTACCTTTAAATGCTTTACATATTTCCTTGTGTTAAGTCAATCTTCTCTGTGCTTCAGCTACCAGGGGTTGAGCTCACGTTTAAAATACTGAAACCTAACTGGATCTAAAAGAAAGAGTGTCCTTATTACTTGTGGTGGAACAACATCCACTCTAGCTAATAATCCACTTTGTCACAAGGATCTACGAAAGATTACAGGTATGTAATAAAATGTTTGCATTTTCCTTTTTTGCAATTGTATTCCACATTGCACTTCGAACGATCATGCTTCCTGCTTTGCAAAAGAAAGTAATAGTGCCGATTTAGTTGCAAAAAAATCTTTCAAAATACATATGCTAGATGCGATTTGTGAACACTAGCTATGCAAAATAAATCCACCAATGCATATCCAGTTGTAGGATTCGCTTCTGTTCTTGGAATAAAATGGAACAAGAGACAAAGTGGTAGGAAGATAATTATATTAAAGTGTACACTGGATTAAGCAGTTCTTATTTGTATTAGTCAATCTTGCAGTTTTTTTTCCTAACTTCTCTTCTGCTTGGACACTAATCATTGTTTATTTGAAGGAAAGCATGGAACTGTTTGTTTAAAGCAGGTAACGTTAAAAGGAAATTGGTTAAAATGTAAATACGTCATCTTCATAAAATATACTGCTAAAACCATTGCTCTAAATCTATGGTTTCCTCTTTTCATAAAAACGAGGAATGTTAAAGATTTTCAGCATATTGTCATTGTTCGGTTGCTAGTGAATAATTAGCAACACTGCCAAAGTGTCGTAACTCGACCCGCCTCTCCGTGAATGCTTGAGTTCTGGAGTGAGGAAAGAAGTAGTAACAGCAAACCAGCTAAATGTCCCCGCTGCCAGAACTCTGCGGTACAGGACTGCACGCGACCAGAGCGGCAGGTCCATAGGCATGAGTGGCAGCCGCAGCACCCGAGTGCCATCTCCGCGCTGAGGATGGGCAACTTTAGTGAGTGCCCGAAACGGTTCCTGAAGGCATTTCTTCACCATCACAGTCCGCATCAGGTAGGGCGCTGCAGGTTCACACCTGGGGCAGGTTCACAATGGAACATGAACTCACCTTCGCTTCTATAGCGCTTGCAAATGCGACTAAAATTGGTTATCTGCCTGCGTTTCATAGGATTGTCTTTCATTGCAGTGATCTGGGAACTGTGCTTAAACATTTGAAAATATGTGTTTTATTTACAGGTTGACTTGCTGATTGACAATGAAGCCGAAAAAGATTATCTATATGACGTGCTGCGAATGTATCATCAGTAAGTGACTGGGTGCCACAATTGTTTACATAAATATGTACATCCTTTGAGAGCATATCAAATGATGTATTTATCGTCTGCGCCATGTGCCCTATGTAATGTACAGTAAAATGTTTTTTGTGAGCGTGCACCTTACTTTCAGAATTTAAAAAATGCTCCCTTTCTCATCATCGTTACACAGCAGAATACCATTAAAAGAGGCTTGCTATATTTTGTGATTTTGATCAATCTCTGATAAGTCAGACAGATGTACTGAACATGGGTTCAATGTTTAAAAGTCACAAGGCTCTCATTTTAACTCGGTGCTGTGCACAGGTCCTCGCCCGCATATATTTAATTTCAAGATCAGTGAACGTGAAACTGGAGTTCTAACCACTTCCAGCCTGCATGTAAAATACAAATAAATTATGTTGACTTGTGAGTGGCTCCAAGTTGTATGTATATATTCTGAAAATGGCAACATAATTGCGTCTATGCCTCACTGAAATATGAAATACATTCGGAATGATTCACAATTGTAGATAATAGGATGCTGGTGCAGTTATATTACTTGTATGACAGACACAAGATTTTATACCCCCGACATTTTCTGATTATTGATTTTCAATAAAAGTGACCTCCTGCCATGCCTAATTTGTGCCGGTGGGCACCAATACTCGTTTTTGGGAACCAGAATAGATTTTTCGTCTCAGGTGTTGACCCACAGCAAGGGACAAAGGTCGAAAAGGTAGAAAGGGGAAGGGACAGAAAGTAGTAAAACAATGTGAAAAAGTAGTAGTAAGAATAATAATTCAAGATTGAGATAAAGTGATAGGAAATACAGGAGGGACCAAGAAAGAGGCTGAGATCAAAGCAAGACCAGGCAGCCTTGGTGGTCGGTAGGTCCGGCATCTGCAATACCAGCATTGGGTTCCTGAGAAAAACTGGGGGTCTCTGTACTTAGCTTAGCTTTTTACACCACTTCCGGTGGGTGATTGACAATGTTCAAAGCAATGTTATGGTAACCTTGAAAATCTAATTTCATGATATATTAGTAGGTGTGTCAATGCATTGAAAGATTCCCAGTCAGCTTTATTGGAGCAGAAATGAAGCCATGCAGTACACTAGGCTAATATGTGTGTGCCATTGTGTAAGAATGTACTTTGGGAAAACAAGTAACAATACCGTGTTTATATTCCCTGACAATGAGCAGGTTTCCATTCCGCCTAAATAGAAACTGTTCTCCTCCACGTCTCAGTGGTGTCACAGTCTAGTTAGGGCAAGCGCTTGGAAGTTTCCACTCTGCCTTTGTGGTGAGCACAGTTTTTCTATGCGTCCGATTCAGATTTCACTGGGTCTCTCTAATTGCTTTTCCGTTCATAAAGCACTGCCCATCGCTGGTGTACCGAGCAAGAACCTATTATTAATTATTTACAACCATTGAGTGAATCTAAAAGGAACATGTATTCCAACACTAACAGGGTATTTAGTCTTAGGTCTTTTTACAGTTCTTCATGTCATGTTTCTTTTAAACGCTGAAAGGTTTTTAGAGAATGGAATGACTGTTTTCATAGCTTGATCTTCCTGCTCCCAATAAAAGAGGTGATAGTGTGAAGATTAGACTTCACAATGTTGGTCCCAAGTTTGAGATGTCATGGCAAGGGATAAAGTAAATTAGATGTTTGTAGTTCTCTTATATCATTGTATTCTGCTGGTTGACTTGTCCATTTGTGAAATTTACATCCAAGAACTTGAAACGCGCTGAATGATCCTTGCTGAAGGAGTTCACTCTAAATATCAGGGACATTCCCAGATGTGGTACCAATATTATCACAATGAAAACGTATGTTATTCGGGTGGATTTAGGATGTTTTGCCCATAAGCGAGTGTGTGTGTGTTTGTGTATACAGCCTTTTGGTGGTAGACAGCCACTTTATTTATGTGCGTCATATTGCAATAGAATCACTTTTCAGGAGTGGTGAAATCTGTCGTAATCGGAATATATATTACAATTCCCCTATTTTTTCTGCACTTTAAAAGTGATGCACTTGTTGTGTGGCTTGCATAGGTAGCCTTCATCATTAATAACCAGGCCAAAGTCCGGATATTCTTTGCAGTGATATCACAGTAGTTGTTACTGGAACTGGCTGTGACATCACCCCAGAGAAGCCTCTCTTCCCTTTTGTTCGGACGACACCCCCCCCCCCCCCCCCCCCCCTCTACAGGACAATGCTTTAAATGGGCCGGTAATGTCCAGTACTGAGTATCAGCACTTTTTTATTTTGAGAGGGAGAGTACCTTCACTTCTCAAGAAAAACGTAATACTTTTAATTAGAGAGTACCATAACTTCTCAGAAACAAGCAGGTACTCTGCTACAGAGTACCTGCACTTCTATTTTTCCAGGGAGGCAGGAGAACATGGGCAGCATTGTACCTACACCAAATGCCTTCTCTCTAGTTGGGTCTCTGCTGACCCACGTTGAGAGGGAAAATGAAGCTGTGCTGATAGTCAGCTCTCATAGAGCTGTTGTCTGAGTGGTGCCAGCTCTTTGCTCTGAGTGAGTGCCAAGGTGGTGGGGGTGGGTGGGAGGATGCCAATCTGCAGAGAGAGGTGTGGGTAAGTGGGTGGTCGGAGGCAGGTGTTTTCTCATATTTTGGAGATGGGCATGGGAGAGTTCTTTTTTAGAGGGTGGTGGGTGGAAGGAGGAGAGATAGGTTTCTTTTTAACTTGAGGCAGGAGGAGGATTGTTGTCAAGAGGGTTGGTAGCAGGAGGCCAGGTTCACTTGTATACATTCTTTGCATGTTAAATATGGTTCCCCATTACTCTTGAGCTGCTGTGTACATTTTGTAAGTAGGAGCATATGCTCTTTGGGGTGACATATAAAACAAAGAATTATACATGCCTAGACTTTGATTAAGGGCGATGTTCTTCACCACAGGGATTATGAATGATTTAATTGACAACTCAAGAGTCTCTCTCCTTGTCTATTTGATGTCACTCAGAACCACTCAGTGAAAAATGATTCTTATTCACTGTTAGCATCTATAATTCAACATATAATATCCCCAGTCAACCCAGTTGCTGCTGTAATAAACATGGAATACCTTTTGAAGAGTATATCTCTAATCCTTTCACGCATGTATTTTATTTGAAAGCAATCATCAGGTAGTGTAACTGTGTGTATGAATTCTACTCGTGTGTCAAAAAGGTAATGCAGAGCTGGTTATCCTAAACAAGGTACAAAAGCATACACTTCACATGAGCAACCATTGGGTACACTGAAAGATTAGTGCCTATGTCACAGGTTTTCCTATCGTTGGTGTTTACTCCTCTGAAAAGAAGAAGGTAGGCCTTATGTAAGAAACACGGTTACTGGCTCAGGGGGGTGAAACCCTACTCTCGCAGGAATCACAATCCTTGTCAGGGTGAACTCACAAGCAAGCCCCCAAATTAACCTGTGCTGAACCTTCTGGTAGCTTGGCACAGAGCAGTCAGAATTAACTTAGAGGCAATGTTTAAGGAATTGTGCAGCACTTCAAACAGTAATAATATGAAAACACAACACAAAAAATCCCATACCAATTTAGAAAAATAGAACACATTTTAATAACTACATCAAGACCCAAATGGCAAAAAAAACAATCAGTAGACCCAGAGATATGCAATTTTAAAGATTTAACTGAAACTAGATCCAAAAAGCACAAAGTGCCATATGTAGTTATCTGGTTGTGCAGGCCTGGGACAAAGTCACAAGTTTAGACCGACCGCGATGGAGTGCGGGCAGGCTACTGGGACCCACTTGGGCTAGCTGAATGTAGAATACTGGTTGTGAAGAGATGCAGAGTGCTGTGTCGAGGATATATTGCATAGAAGAGGCAATGCAGAGTCCAAGCGAGGAGATGCATCACACAGCAGCGTTTCTGGCGATCTACAAAGTGCAATGTCCATGCATGGAAATGCGTTGCACAGCGGTGGTTCTGATTAGATGTGCTGGGCAAGGCGATATCCTTGTGTGGAGATGCATTTGCTCCAGTGGGCTGCGATGGGTGGTGCACAGCAGAGGTGATGCATTGATTCAAAGGATGATGGGTTGAGCAGCATAGGTGAAGCACCAGTTCTGAGGGAGATGAGCACATTCAGACCCACGTCCAAGGGTCCAGGACTGGAGTGACACCACTTGGGAGGCAAAGGACTCAAAGATGGTAGTGTTCAAGTGCTGGGTTCAAGGTTGTTGGAAGCCTGTATGTCCCTAAGGCTCTTGATCAGGATGCCAGCAAACTAGCCCTTGGAGTCCCTCTGGGGTCCTGGTTATAGAGATGCAGGGCCAGTCATTCTCACCCAGGCAAGGAGGGCGCCAAGATGGCAGATCAGTACAGTAGGGCAGCAGTCCTTCAGAGCAGCAGTCCAGTCCAGTGACAGTTCTTTCAGCAGTACAGCAGTCCTTCCTCCTGGCAGAGTCCACGGGTCAAGAATTGTACTAAAGAGTTGATGTCTGAGGTCCAATATTCATAGCTGGTGCCCACTTTTTAGTGGAGGAAGCTTCTAGAGGTTTCCACCCCCCTGAGGTATCAGGCATCCACTTATTCCCTGTCCTGGCCCGGCTTGTCCGGGTTCACAAAAGACTAGTGACAAACCCTTTGTGAGAGTGCCCAGGCAGAGCCTTTGTGATGTACAAGTGTGCCACTAACTCTTGAAACTCCAGTCTAATTTCTTGATTACCCCAAGACCACGTATATGCATTTTTGTCCTTTTTTCTGCCATGCAATCGTTTATGTACTGTTTTGCATTTGTACTATATGTATACACTTGAATGTAGACTGATCGCGCAATTACTAGAACCCCAAAGATGATTGTCTATTAACTGTTGTTGCATTCTAATAATTGACCTAACTAATATCCCCTTGATTTCAATTAATTTTTAGATTTTCTGCTCCCCCTAGACTTAGCAAGTCTCAAAACTGTCTTGCCCAGCGTTCTGGAATCATGCACTGTCCCAGTACTCAACATTCGAGCACATCCTTGCATGTTGCCTTTCCCAATTTCTATCGCTTGATTACAGGCATCTCATGAGCCTACTCTCGATGCTGGGCCCTCGCGCGTCCCAACTCGCGCAGCTGCAGACGCTTCACGTAACCATTAGCAACCCTGTTCCTTAAATACCCTCCCCCTCCCACCACATCGCCAGTCGCTGCGCGTACCTGCACGCATCCAGGGCCCGCTCCACCCCCCGTGAGACCCCCATTGACTGAACCGTGTGCCGCCTGTAATGAGTAAGTACTTCGGCGATTACCTTATTCACCCTCCCCTCTCTCGCGGCCTTAATATCCGCCTGACGGTAATCTCTTACTCCCCCTCCATTACAGATTAATTTCCCGGCACCGGATCCCCGCCTCCATACATTGAGCAGGTTGAACTAAGTCCTTTACTTCAGTAAGTGTCTTCCCCTTATTCTGGCACTACCCCGTACTCTCGTGTATCTACACCGGACCACGTCGTGTTAACTGTAATTCCGTTTTCCCCAGGCAACTGGTCTCTTCCGATACATTCACTGAATTTTTCGGCACCGGAACCCCGCCTCCATACATTGAGAAGGTTGGACTAAGTTTGTAACTTCAGTAAGTGTCTTCCCTTATCCTGGCACAACCCCGTATTCTCGCTTAAATCCACACCGTACTATGTCCTGTTAACCGAAAATCACTCCGTTTCCCCAGGCGTTTGGTTCCCATCGAGACTTTCACTGCTGTGACGAGCACACCGTTGCATCTTCCTTAACTGACGACAACCCCATTACTTAACCTTACATATGCTCAGTAAGTGATCCATTCTATTCGCGCGCCCTGACGCCCCCTCCTTTCCTTGCTAGCACTTCTAATAATTACCTCGCCCTTGTGAGCCCAGAGTCTCTTGAAAATAACTTTGCAATTGCTTAAATGCTTCCATTTTTCTGGGCAGTAGACTGCTCAGGTCCGTCACCATGATTTATTCTCCCAGGTTATCAATTATCACCTAAATGAATCTGCATCACTATTTGGAGAACACTGTGTACCTTACATTTACTTGATTGTGATGCTATTTACAGTTCGGGGACTTATTTATGAGTTATTTATACTTGTTTATTTTTGCATTTTCCACATTTAGAGTTCATATGCTCACATTTGTCCTGAAGATGAACTCAAATAATTGAGTTCGAAACGTCGTCGACCTTACGCAACTTGAACCTTTTTTGTACTGATTTAACCAAAAGAAAAAATGGTTCTCTATTGTTGCCAATGCGATGTTCCTTTTTAAAGAGTCCACCCTCACCTGCATGTCACGCTTTTTTGTCACTAAATATGTGAGCACTTGAATTCAACCTATGTACAATAAATAAGTGTCATATATTGACCTTTCCTGTCCCCTGTTTCTCTATATTAAGTATTACTCTCCCGTATGAGTCTTTGAACCTATACCAAATCATCCGCCCTCCTAAGGGTTTCTCGTTGCACTGGACCTTCTTAGGCCATTCCGAACCATTGTTTTCTTCCACATTGTATCACCCCAGGTTCACACAAGGGGTACCCTTGTCCTTTAAAAACACTTGCACGAGCAGTGGCTTCACTGCAAGGGTTCCACTTTTTAGTGGCTATATTAAGATATACTATAAAGAAATTATTCTACTCATCTATTTGATCTATGTACATCGACCTAACTCATAGGCCAGCCAGAAGCCCTACCTCATATAAACACTCGCTATTAGACTATGTCTACATCCACTATCCCAACTTATACCGAGGAATATATAGCGAGATTGATTAATGGTCCTTCACTTTTCCATACACCGATACCAGCTAACAATACTCCCTCTAATGTGGCAAGTGAGAAACTGACTAGTCTAGAAAGATTAAAAAAGAAACACATACGTACTGAGTTACACGCTCGTATGCTTACGGAATATCTGAAAGCCGACATCATCCCGGTAGGCTTGCAAGTACGTAATATCCCTGCAATTTTCCTACAAGACCCAAAATTTAAGAACGGTTTCGCCCACATTGGCACTACGTGTTCCCGCCACTGGATGGTGCTAGGTATTGACACTGCATTAGAACACAGTAGAAAAGAACTACTAGAAATCCGAGAACTAGAAAAGGCAATCTTAGAATTAGATAGCCTAGCAGATGCCAAATCAGCCCTAGAAAAATTAGAACGAACGATTGTTGACTTCCAAAACTTTGAACACCATAAAAAGTCAACCAAAGTGACAAAAGACATAAGGAATTACAATAAAGAACAAACCTACCCCTACCTCAGAGAAGACTTCTTTACACAAAACAACCAAGATCAACAGAGGTATCCAACAGGCACTTGGGGTAGATTCAGAAACAGGCAGCCGGTCACGTTCTCCACCTCCTCTCTAGAATCCGACAACTCTGACCCCGGGGAAGGCACTAGCTCCTCGACATACAATCCCAATTTTTTAGAGAGAGGCCAAACATTCACAGGGGAGAGACCAAGAGGCAGAGGGAGAGGCAGAGGGAGACCCAGGTACAACCTCCCCCCAGGGGAACGACAAACACGCAGGAAATTCTACCAATGGGGGTACCAATACTAACCCCTCCCCCCTCACCTCCCTCATCCAACATGGACCAAATGCCTATTTTTAACTTATCCAAACATCAACTGGCCTCAACTGACATTGCCCTACTTAGTAGAGGTCTGTCTTTTGTCATCACGGAAAAACCAAACTGGTTTGACATCCACACCGAAATTCTTCAATTTTTTAGGAAAGTAAGACTTAATGTATTCTTTCAAGATAAAGAGACAATCACTAAAACTGACATCACAGGACTGCGACCCAAATCCACATTCAATCCGCCTAGTGGTTCGATGCCCCCGGAAGTTATTGCCTTTGAACATCTTGTACTTAAAGATTTCAACAACATAAAAACCAACTACAGGTTCACTCCCTTTAATGTTAGCCTGGAAGAAAGACAGAGCCTCAACGCTCTAAAAAACCTGGACGATGTGGTCATAAAACCCTGTGACAAGGGAGGCGGTATCGTCCTACAGGACAAAACCGCCTACGACAATGAAATTCAACGCCAACTCAAGAACACGTCACACTATGAACGCCTTATGCGCAACCCCCTTCAAGACATCAGTGATCTCATCCTCACGGTTACCAAAACGGCTCTAGAAGAAGGCTACATCAGCAAACACAAATTTTCCTTTCTAAATAACAAAAACCCTAGGACTCCAGTCCTATATACTCTTCCCAAGATCCATAAGAATCTGGAAACTCCACCTGGCAGACCCATCCTTTCTGGGTGCGGATCAATTCTAGAACCCCTAGGGAGCTACATTGACTTTTTTATAAAGAATATGGGACAAGACACCACCACATACGTTAAGGACACCACTCACTTTATCAATCTCATTGAATCCCAGCCCTTTGACCCCCAAACTGAACTCCTTGTCACTCTGGACATCGAGTCACTATACACCAATATTCCTCAAGACAAAGGCATAGAAGTTATCAAAAAACATCTCAATCTACGCCCAGCACCACATCAGGTCCCAACAGAATTTATCATCTCACTCCTTGAAATAGCACTTACCAGAAACTATTTTATGTTTAAAGACCGGTACTACAGGCAATGCAAAGGCACTTCGATGGGGGCCATTTTTGCCCCCAATTTTGCCATACTCTTTGTTGACGACATTGAAAACAAGTTCATCCTCAATAACAACGACCCCTTCTTTAACAAAATTTGTGTTTGGCGCAGATACATAGATGACGTATTCATGATTTGGTCTGGCACTGAAACCGAACTCCAACTATTCAGTGCTTGGCTCAATAACATCCAGCCGGATCTAAAATTCACCTACAATTTTGACAACAACAAAATTGACTACTTAGATGTCACGGTCAAGAACTCCGAGGGCGAACTCTAGAAAACCAACAGAGCGTAACACCCTTTTACAATACGATAGCTGTCATCCTAGGGCTCTGAGAGATGGCCTACCCTACGGACAATTTCTCAGAATTCGTAGAAACTGCAGGTTCAAAGAGGATTTCTTCCAGGAGGCTGAAATCCTGTGCAAGAAACTCACCAACCGGGGCTACCCTAGACGTCTAGTAAAGCGCTCAATGAAACGAGCATGGTATTCACACCGTGAATTCCTGCTGCAACCCAAAGAAAAGGCAGCCCTCAACAAGATCACATGCGTCACTACCTTTTGCCCAGTCAGCAACAAACTTACCAAAATGATAAAGAAACATTGGTCAGTACTAGGTCCTTTGGAACTTAATACAGGCACCCCACTCTTTGCCTTCAAAAGAGGACGTAATATTAAGGACCACCTAGTTAGAGCTCAAAAACCAACGCACAAGGACAATACTCTACATTCTTTCCTTGGCCTCCCTCCTCTACAAGGCCACTATAAATGTAACAACTGTATGTCGTGTGATTCCACCTGTAACACCCAGTCTTTTGAATATAATGGCACTAAACACACTTTACAATTTTTCTCTAATTGCAATTCACAAAATGTGGTCTACTGTATTAAATGTCCCTGCCAACTGCTTTATATCGGACAAACCACGCAAAAAATCAAGACCAGGATCTCTCAACATAGGAGCAGGATCCGTTGCAAAATACAAACGGCACCACTGGTGGAACATTTTTTGGCCAAAGGACACTCTGAAACTGATGTCACATGGCAAGTGATTGACAGTCTACACCACAACCACAGAGGAGGAAATCAACAACAAATCCTTAACCGCATGGAATGCAAATGGATCTTTAAATGCCGCTCTATCGAACATGGACTTAACACTCTGGACTAATACAGAACCATTCTGTAACCTCCTCCCGTGGCCCCATGTGCCACTAACTCTTGAAACTCCAGTCTAATTTCTTGATTACCCCAAGGCCACGTATATGCATTTTTGTCCTTTTTTCTGCCATGCAATCATTTATGTACTGTTTTGCATTTGTACTATATGTATACACTTGAATGTAGACTGATCGCGCAGTTACTAGAACCCCAAAGATGATTGTCTATTAACTGTTGTTGCATTCTAATAATTGACCTAACTAATATCCCCTTGATTTCAATTAATTTTTAGATTTTCTGCTCCCCCTAGACTTAGCAAGTCTCAAAACTGTCTTGCCCAGCGTTCTGGAATCATGCACTGTCCCAGTACTCAACATTCGAGCACATCCTTGCATGTTGCCTTTCCCAATTTCTATCGCTTGATTACAGGCATCTCATGAGCCTACTCTCGATGCTGGGCCCTCGCGCGTCCCAACTCGCGCAGCTGCAGACGCTTCACGTAACCATTAGCAACCCTGTTCCTTAAATACCCTCCCCCTCCCACCACACCGCCAGTCGCTGCGCGTACCTGCACGCATCCAGGACCCGCTCCACCCCCCGTGAGACCCCCATTGACTGAACCGTGTGCCGCCTGTAATGAGTAAGTACTTTGGCGATTACCTTATTCACCCTCCCCTCTCTCGCGGCCTTAATATCCGCCTGACGGTAATCTCTTACTCCCCCTCCATTACAGATTAATTTCCCGGCACCGGATCCCCGCCTCCATACATTGAGCAGGTTGAACTAAGTCCTTTACTTCAGTAAGTGTCTTCCCCTTATTCTGGCACTACCCCGTACTCTCGTGTATCTACACCGGACCACGTCGTGTTAACTGTAATTCCATTTTCCCCAGGCAACTGGTCTCTTCCGATACATTCACTGAATTGTTCGGCACCGGAACCCCGCCTCCATACATTGAGAAGGTTGGACTAAGTTTGTAACTTCAGTAAGTGTCTTCCCTTATCCTGGCACAACCCCGTATTCTCGCTTAAATCCACACCGTACTATGTCCTGTTAACCGAAAATCACTCCGTTTCCCCAGGCGTTTGGTTCCCATCGAGACTTTCACTGCTGTGACGAGCACACCGTTGCATCTTCCTTAACTGACGACAACCCCATTACTTAACCTTACATATGCTCAGTAAGTGATCCAGTCTATTCGCGTGCCCTGACGCCCCCTCCTTTCCTTGCTAGCACTTCTAATAATTACCTCGCCCTTGTGAGCCCCGAGTCTCTTGAAAATAACTTTGCAATTGCTTAAATGCTTCCATTTTTCTGGGCAGTAGACTGCTCAGGTCCGTCACCATGATTTATTCTCCCAGGTTATCAATTATCACCTAAATGAATCTGCATCACTATTTGGAGAACACTGTGTACCTTACATTTACTTGATTGTGATGCTATTTACAGTTCGGGGACTTATTTATGAGTTATTTATACTTGTTTATTTTTGCATTTTCCACATTTAGAGTTCATATGCTCACATTTGTCCTGAAGATGAACTCAAATAATTGAGTTCGAAACGTCGTCGACCTTACGCAACTTGAACCTTTTTTGTACTGATTTAACCAAAAGAAAAAATGGTTCTCTATTGTTGCCAATGCGATGTTCCTTTTTAAAGAGTCCACCCTCACGTGCATGTCACGCTTTTTTGTCACTAAATATGTGAGCACTTGAATTCAACCTATGTACAATAAATAAGTGTCATATATTGACCTTTCCTGTCCCCTGTTTCTCTATATTAAGTATTACTCTCCCGTATGAGTCTTTGAACCTATACCAAATCATCCGCCCTCCTAAGGGTTTCTCGTTGCACTGGACCTTCTTAGGCCATTCCGAACCATTGTTTTCTTCCACAGTGCAAGTGTGGTAGGTCACAGCTCCTCCCCATTTTTAACTTAGAGTGGCCCATCCTGCCAATACCTAGCTTCCCTACATCGTACTGTCTGGGACCAATACACAAAGACCAACACCTAATCATGTGATCCAGGATCAGGATGCAGACACCAAATGGTTAGACAAGAAAAGGCAATTTTCTAAAAGGGGCATTTTCAGAAAAGTGATACAAAAATCCAACTGTACTATTAAATAGAACTTTTCATTACAGTTCTTTAGACACTAAAATTGGCCTATGACCTGCTCCTAATTGGAAGTTACTGCTTATTAAATGTAATAACGTTACTCCAATGCTATCCCATGGGAGAGACAGAACTTGCAGTATTGAAAAACAAATGTAAGAGTTTTTTTTAAAAATCAGCACATGCAAAGCTTAAAAGTACTTGTTCTAATATTTAAATACACAGCAACCTGCCCTCTGGGCTGTTCAGTACTGACCATAGGGGTAACTTATGTGTTTTAAAAAAGAAGGTTTGGGCCTGGCAAAAGTTTTATTTCGCCAGGTTGACGTGGCAGTTTAAAAACTCATCACACAGGCTGCAATGGCAAGCCTGGTACATGTTTAAATGGCTACTCTGGTGTACAACTGGTAAACTTGGTTCTAAAGCCACATTCTTCATCACACAAATAATGAAGAGACCTTTCCCTGGTGAATATTTCAGCTGTTCCTGTTCCTGATGGTATTGATCGGGACGGGGTATTGTATGATGTGTATGGCCCTACAGAAATTTTATTATCATTAAATGACATCATGATACCTAGTACTATCTCTGATGATTGGGATATTGATAATAAAATGCTAGATGATCTAGGGCATTCTACTGTTTTTTCGTAGGATGAACTGTACAAATGCACATCTAATGATGATGAAATGTTCTGTTTTCAACATTATGGTCATTATTTTTTGCATAAAGGAAGTACTCCACATGCTGTTTTTAATTACACAAAATAGGAACATTGCCCTCCACCACCATGGGGTAGTTCAAAAACATTTGTGTAGAAGGTTGTTTATTTTCCTGGTTATGAATCATTAGATCAGGTGTCTTATTATTATAAGCTTGCACCATCACCTGCACAGAAAAATATGCTTACAAACACCAGGCTGATTTATTTTGCTTTCTTTTTCCCAGTTGTCCACACAAGGGTTTAAGTTTTAGAGGGGCACTATTATTGTCAAATCAATTTGAGGGATGAAGGATTGGCAAGTTCAGGGGAACAAGGTGTTGTTTAGAGCATGTCTTATACTACAACAGATGATTTTCCCGAACAAAACTGTGCAACAAACATCATGTCTTGGTTTAGCTAAGGCAAAGGGTTTGAACACACCACACATTTTCACATTCGCATGTTTTGAAAACTGGCATCAGTTTACAAAATACAAGGTGGAAACATTAGACACCATGCTATGCAATGGCACATACAATTCATCAGACACCGATTGGAGGGGATAGTTAGTTTGCCTGTTAGATACTAACGATTGTCAAGCAAGGTTACTGGGTAACACATAGGGCTTTACGATCAGCAGGCCTGGCCTGCGTTATGTTCAGAAAGAACACTTGGGGGGAGATTTACAAAAAAGTCACGCAGCGCATCCCCCTACGAGGCTGCACTGCGTTGCGTGACAGGGCGGGAACACGAGAGCTCCATATCTTCAAAGATATGGTAATCTCCTCCCCTTTCCCTTGCGCCGGCTCTAATTACAGCTGCTGTGCACCATGCACAAACCTTAGCGCCGAAGCACTAGGGTGTGTGCAGGAGTCCAGCATAGGTTTTGTACAGGCAGGGTACCCTGCCTGTACAAAATACTATGATCGACACAAGGGAAAGCTTTTCCCACTTTGTATGCGTGCTGCCCAGCACAGCACACATGCAAAGTCAGAAAAGGAAGGAGAAATGTAAGCATTTCTCCTTCCTTGCGCCTAGTTGAAAAGGGCACAGTTTTTCACGCTAAATCCAATCTACTGTTTTTAGTAAATTGGGAATGCATGAGAAACCTTGGGTGGTTGCATGGGACCGCCTATGCACCACCCTTGGTGCGCCCCCATGGTTCAAAGAAACGCAAAGCAGCACAAAGCGTTTCTTCGCATTACTTTTACGTTATTTCTAGCGCTAAACAAGTTTAGCACTGGGAAGTAAATTACAAAAAACGATTTTGCGTCATTTTGCATTACTTTTGTGATGCAAACACGGCGCAAAAGCTTAGTAAATCCCCCCCTCGAAGTGGTAACAACTTACAGTGTTGGGAAGTTGTGCCTTGATTGGTTAATAATCTCAGCATTTTCCCATTTGAAACAACACTTGTTCCTTCTTTCTGATGACTGGAACTATGGGACTTCTTGCTAGGTCCTTGAAAACCATGTAAAAAACGCTTATTGAATGCAATATACAATGAATATGAAAAGTTTCTTAGCAGGAAGCTGCTGAAAGACTGCGCAGGATTGACAGGGCTAATCCAGAAAAGGCACTAACAGTAGTTTACAATGGCATGACAACTTTGTCCTCTAGAATGTATACTTGGGTAACATAGTGTCGTCGGCAATAGTCATTATACAATATGACATGTCCGTGTTACAACATGGGCAGTCGCAACTTAGATAGATTCCTGCTATTGAGTTGGACACTTCAGACACTCTGTTCTGGTTGTGTACCATGGTGAAATATTTATGCCACCAGCCCAGTGGTTAATTTATAAAAGAATAAATGCTGAGGTTCTCGTCAGGAAGCAGCTTGTGCTAGCCCATTTCTCCTGTTAGCGACGCCTAAAACAGAACCAACTACTAACAATGAAAGTGTGGAAAGGATGTGGCGTTATGGCCAGGGCTGCTGACTTTGCAGCTGGGAAACCAGGTTTTGAGTCTCGGCGTTGGCTCAACATTCTGTGATTCTGGGCAAATCACTTAGTCTCCCCATGTCTACCATAAATTATTGTGTCCTTAAAAGGTGCTCATAAAAAGCACTGGTGTTGATGATTAAGTGCGGGTGCTGAGCACCGGAAACCACCGGCTCAAATTAAGCACTTCACAAGCCTGTTTTCACCATACCAACTTACAAAACAACAAATACTCATGGCATGTAAAGATGAGACATACGCTATGTTACACACAGAGAAATTAGAGAAGCTACCTTTCACTGCTGCTGAGACTCCTTTGGCGGATTGGATAATCGACGGGTTCATTACTCTGCCGATTTCGACATTTTATTTCCAGGACTGCTTAGAACACCACCAAGGGGGCAGATGTGAAGCTTAGGAGATTGGTATGTACATGAGTAGTGGGAATTGCCTTTTAAATTCTGGTGTCGGAATAAGGAAAATGACCTTTTTCTCAGCGGTTCCTACTTCGAGAATGTTTTATAATGGTTGTTTGGTGTGAAAGGAAGTTTCGCTCCACGGAGCTTTTACCCCATCCATAGCAAACATACCTTGCTACTTAAAAGGTTGCCCAGCGACCATGATTTGGCTGGTGTCATATTACTCTTGAATGGGAGTTATTTGGTATTGAACAATCAAGGTTGTTGCGGTATGAGACTGGGCATAGTCTATCTTGTCACGGTTTCTTCTGTGGTCACTTATTGTAAACAAGTATTGTTTCTACCTGCCCGGGCAGTTAGGGAGGCGACGCAATTGTTTTCGAATGTGCACTTTGATGCCCAGAGCAGACTGAAAGCCTTACTGTTTCAGAACAATGTGGCCTTAATATCTGCCAAGGAAACGTTTGATCTTCAAGTTGTAAGGTCCTCTTCATAGATACATTCTCTACTCTGCAATATTTTACCACAACATTTTGGAGAATCGGTGCACTGCATTAAATAACATCTCTCATACTGCAGGGGTAGCACACTCTTTTAAAAGCTTAGGCTCTAGTTTGGTTAGTACCTTCCAGATAGTCTTCGGAGTCATTCCATCATTCATTCACCCTGCGCTCAGAAGTGTCTCTGGAGGTCTTCCTCTGGTCCTGTTTCTGATTGTCTGGACTATGATTTTATTTTTTTGGCTCCGCATAAATGTCCCATCTCGAGATTAAAAGGAACTGGCACTACCCCATGTGCTCCTGTGCAGTGAATGCATGGTACAATGTTTCAGCACTCCTTTCCTTCAGGAATTAAATGAGCATTGGTTTTCAGCCTGTGTCGCTACACTGCATGCAACCTGTATTCCGCTGTCTGCTGTGCACTTTCGAGTGTGCCTTGGACTTGTGCCTAGGAACGCAATCGGTTCAGGCTCTGGACATGGATGTACTTGTGGACCCCGTATAGGCCCATTTTTTATCATTGTCCTTTGTGTTTACCATTGCTTCTGAATGCATTCTATGAGTTTTCTTGGGCTGCTTCTGCTCCTGGTGAGTTGGATCTTGACTCTGGTGTTGTGGATTTTTTATTGGCTGTGGTCACTGCTTCAGTGGCTGCTGTGGGGGTAGGATGAGAACATGTTTGCTCCATAAACCTGCTCCAAGGTCTTTCTCTGAAATCATCATTTGCCATTGCTGGGAGCAGAAATGTTTCATCTACCTCTTGGAGCACATCACAAATTGGCTGTTCCCATTGGTGAGAACTTTTTTGATTCAGGCTATTTTTAACATTCTAAATTCCTTTTAAATTTGATTTTACTCAGTTTTATTGTCTCAATAATGGCTTTCTGTATGCTTTGGTTTTCAAACTGTATGATTGCTTTATTAATAATTTTAGCACCTTTTATATGTAAATATGCTATAGCATTGCTTTGGACAGCTTTCTTATTATTAGATAGCTTTAGTCATGCCCGAGGAGTGGGTGTCATGTGGCTAAGTTATACCCATGAAGAAACACTGCCATTTTACATGTACATGTTTCTTAAGTTACGTTGTTCTTTACACAATGACTTTTGACACATATTTGCTTGTGTGACAGTGCAGGATTAGTTCCTCTGAAACCGCATTGCTTACAATTCCAGTTCGTAATTACTTAACACCTTGAACATTTAGTACAAAGCCTGAACACACTTTTTTCAAATGTTCTTTGTTATTCGTCCAAGAGGCTACATGGCTATCAATAAGACAATAAGCAATGTCGGCCCGGCGGAAGCCTTGACACAGAAGCATGGATGATGTTATTATAAATACACACACATTTCCGTGCTCAAATTAGAGGACCACTCTGCTGTCATTTCGAGGTTGTCGCAGTGTTGGAGTCTCAGCCCAGCTAATTCCTGTTTACCCTCTGTGAGGAGGGACGACCAACTTGTGACCAAGATGGCGACCTACATACTTTGCCTTCCGGTAATGGGGGCTTAGATTATCCAGTAGGGGATTCTTGGCAGAATACCCACCCTAGGCAACTAGATTATGGAGAGCATAGAAGGAGCACACTATACCCAGTACATATATGCCAGCAAATATACACTGTTTTAGCACTATGGTGGAATCGTTTATCCTTTTCACTGTTCATATATTGCCTGTAACTTTTATGTGCTTCTGTCTATTAATCATTGCTGCACATATATTTTATACATGAATCACAAAGGATCAATAAATATTGAAACGCCCCTTTGTGTATTTTTTGTGTGTACCTTTCTGAGTGAGCACGAGTGACTGAGCGAAAAGGTTCTAGATCTGTTACCATGATTCCTTGGGGAGTCAGGGTTGTCATGTTCTGAGATTGCCCAAACCATTTGTTACCTTACTAGGTTTAGAGGTACATATGGTGGCACTGGGAGCTAGCAGGTCTATAGGCCAACATTTCCTGAGGGGGTGCATGGAATCAGTCTGGCACCATTCCAACGTTTATGTTGTCTAACAAATAAACAGTTCCTATTGAGCAAGTGGAAACCATACTACAAGACTAGTTTCTACTCTTCCAACCAGATGTGAAGTGATTTAGCATATCAAGTCCAAGGACTTCAAAGCCTCTTCTGCCTTTGATATGCAAAAATGGCTTCCCCCCACACCTGGGGAACACCACCCCCTGCCCTTGGGGCCATTTGGCACTAGAGCAGGCGAGAAATTAGATAGTCAGTTGCAATTTGAGGCTAAGCACACCCCTAAGGTGGGCCACCTGAAGTGGACAGCCAAGTCAGGGATTCACCATTTTGAATATGGTGAAACTAGGAACTCTGGGTCAAGACTATACCCACTCTCCAAAGGAAGTGGTCATATAGGGGGGTGTAGTCGCCCCAAGGGTAAGTATACCATTGGCTACTACCCTACACTCCCCTAAATGCCAGTGGTGGCTCGCATAGGACGTGCTGCGAGGTGGTGGGGCGGGGGAGAGGTAGAGTGGGGGGGTACTAAACTCGGACATAGGACGGAACGGAGGAAAGTAATTATTACGTTCCTCCATTCCGTCGTATGTCCGAGTTTACTACCCCCACACCCTGCCCCTACTCTGCCCCGCCTCACCGCCCGCAGCACGCCCTATGCGAGTCGCCATTGCTAAATGCCCCTAAATGCAGTATTTAGGGGTCCCCCAGGAACTTGAAACTCAGATTCATCTACCTGGGAACTGAAAAAAGACTAAGGAGAGCCGACATCACAAGAACTGTGGACCATCTCCGAAACTGTCTCTAAACTCTGCCTGGCTGCTGCTTTCCCAAGCTGCTGCTGTCCCAACAAATCTGAAGACCCTACTCGTCCAAAAGCTGTGCATCCTCCTAACGTCTGGGAGGACTGTCCAACACTTCAACAACCTCACAGCATCTCCCTTAGGGTGTAGCAGCCACTCCCTGCAGCTGCAGGCACTAACCGCATTTGTCTGGTACTCCGTTTTGCTGAATACCAGGTCCACTGAGGGAGTATCTCACCAGGGGGACGTCACTGTGGTTCTAGGAGGTCAGCCCCACCTCCCCAGCCTGGTTTGAGATGCTAGATGGACCAGGACCTCTGACCTCCTGGCCAGGGACCTGCTCTCTCCCTCTACAGCTCCGCTGCTGTGCCGCTGCCTCTGCCCTGTGCAGTGCTCGGTGCTGGCAGGTGTTCGCACCATTGCCTGGACTGGGTTGTGCCCATTTTTCTGCCCCAGGGCAATTGTGCTTGTTAAGTGCCATTCTCTGTATTTTCTGTTATTGTGTGTAATTGTGCCATAATCTTTGTGCCACCCTCTGTATTTTTTGGGCCATTCTCTGCCCGTTCTTTTCCTCTTCCTGCCGTGGCTGCCTCTGTGGCCCCTCCCCCTGCTGAGCCCCACTCCCGCCTCCCAGCTGCGACTCCCTCCCCCCTGCCCTATTTAAAAGGCGGTCGCTGCACGGGAGCCCGAGCAGGACCTCTGACATCCTGGCCAGGGACTTGCTCTGCAGCTCTGCAGCTCTGCTACTCTGCTGCTGCCTCTGCCCTGTGCAGTGCTCGCTTCTGGCTGGTGTTCACGCCACTGCCTGGACTGGGTTGTGCCTGTTTTTCTGACCCTCGGTAATGGTACTTGTTTAGTGCCATTCTCTGTATTTGCTGTTATTGTGTGTTATTGTGCCATAATCTTTATACCATTCTCTGCCCATGCCCGTGATCTTCCTGCCGCTGCTACCCAAGAGGCCCCTCCCCCCTGCCGACACCCGCTCCCGCCTCCCAGCTGGGACTTCCTCCCCTCTGCCCTATTTCAATGGCGGCCACGCAGCGGACAAGCGCAACGGGTGCGTCTGTCTGCGCCTGTCCGCGACCCAACCGCGACCAGCGCCAGGGACCCTGGATCTCCGAGCATCCACCGCTACGATTGAGCAGCCCTCCTCGCACTCAACCCCGGAAGAAACAACAACTGCAAGCTGTGTTCGCCAAACACCACCCACGGCCAGTTCTCCTGTTGTCACTTTCACCAACCTCCTCATCCCCACGGACCACCCTGGAATCAGCCGCCAACACCACCAAAGTCCTGAAATGCATCCTCCTCAACGTGCGCTCCCTGCACAAACACACCATAGAGATCTGGATCCTCCTCGACACCCTCTAGCCAGATGTCACCTTTTTCACAGAAACCTGGACCAACGCCGCTTCCGCCCCTGGCATCGCCACCACCATCCCTGATGGATACAAGATCCAGTGGAAGGAACGCCTCAACCGCCCAGGAGGAGGACTTGCCATCGCACACAAGAGATCTTCGAGTCACCACCTCCACCACGAGTGATTCTGTCTCCACCACCGAACACCTTCACTTCCAGGTCCAGACCAGCCCTAGAACCACACTGTGCGGCACCCTCACCTACAGACCCCCTGGACCTCGCATGTCATTCACCACTACTATCACTGACCTCATCACACCACACACCATCGCCTCCATGGACTTCATACTCATCGGAGGCCTGAACTTCCACCTCAACAACCCCAGGGACCCCAACTCCGCCACCCTCCTGGACAACCTTGCCAACATTGGACTGAAACAGCTCATCACCACACCTACCCACAAGGCAGGACACACCTTTGACCCCATCTTCGCAGGTAGGAACAACATCTGTTTCAGCCACACCACGCAACGTCCAAGGACAGACCTCCACTGCGTATACTTCCTCATCAACAAACCCACATCGCCAAACCTGCAACCTGCCCCCCACGAAGAAACTGGAGCAAAGTCACTGACGAGCAGCTTAACTCTGCCCTCAACTGTAACGCCCCACCATGTCAACCGACGCCAACCTCGAAGCCAAAGAACTCCACAGATAGATCTCCAACTGCGCAGACGAGCTTGCAACCCTACATAATCCTGACAGACAGCACCCCAGGAAGGCCACCTGGTTCACCACCGACCTCCTAGAATCCAGATGCACCTGCAGACGTCTCGAGAAGAACTGGAGAAACAGCAAGACGTCGGAAGATCGCACCACCTACAAGAACACCATGACGGAATACCACCAACGCATCAGATTGACCAAAAGGACCTTCATCCAGAAAAAGATCCTCGCCGACTGCAGAGAGGTCGAGTAGGATCAGGGCCGTAGTGATTCCTTGGTTGAGGAAGGTGTGGATTTCGTCTGTGGTGGCGAGTAGTGCAGTCTCGGTGCTGTGGTTGCTGAAGGATCTCACGTCTCCCACCGCACACTCACCGCCAGACTCCACAACGCCGGCATACAGGGAACCGTCCTTGACTAGATCCACTCCCTCCTCACCGGCAGAATCCAAAGATGGATCTCCAACTGCGCAGACGAGCTCGCACCCCTAGTTAACCTGGAGAAACAGCAAGACGTCGGAAGATCACACCATCTACAAGAACGCCATGACGGAATACCACCAGATCGACCAAAAGCACCTTCATCCAGAACAAGATCCTCGCCAACTCCAGCAAATCCAAGGAACTATTCAGTGTCAACCAGGAATTCACCAAGCCCCCCAGTGAAACCACGGACATCACCCCATCCAAGGACCTCTGCAAAAAGTTTGGCTCCTACTTCCATCTAAAAATCAAGGGCCTCTACGACAAGTTTAATGACCGGACACCAGACTCCAAAACCACTTTCTATTCCAGCAATGCCAGCCAGCCCACCGTCTCCTCCTGGATCCCAGTCACCACCGAAGACACCATCTCGACCATGAAAGGCATCCACTCATTAGCCCTAATGGATCACAGCCCCCTGCACATCTTCAACAGAGCCGCCATTTCTCCGGAACTTCGACGCACCTTCAACACCACCTTCGGAACTGGCATCTTTTCTGACAACTGAAAATGCGCAAAAGTCAGACCCCTGCTCAAAAAGCCCTCAGCTGATCCTACGGACCTCAAGAACTACCGACCCATCTCCCTCCTCCCCTTCACAGCCAAAGTCACTGAGAAGGCCGTCAATGCCCAACTAACAAAATTCATCGAAGAAAACTCCATCCTCGACCCCTCCCAATCCAGATTCCTCTGCAACCACAGCACCAAGACCGCTCTACTCACCACCACAGACGACATACGCACCCTCCTCGACCAAGGACACACCACGGCCCTGATCCTACTCGACCTCTCTGCAGCGTTCACTACGTCTCCCACTGCACACTCACTGCCAGACTCCACAAAGCTGGCAAACAGGGAACCGCCCCCGACTAGATCCGATCCTTCCTCACTGGCGGAATCCAAAGATTAGACTGCCACCCTTCCTCTCCAAACCCACGGAAATCAATTGCAGCGTACCTTAAGGATCATCACTCAGCCCCATGCTCTTCAACATTTACATGGCCCCCCTCGCCACCATCATCAGACAGCACGGACTCAGCATAGTATCCTACGCTGACAACACCCAGCTGATCCTCTCCCTCACCAAAGACTCCTTCACCACCAAACTCAGCTTCCAGGAAGGAATGAAGGACACTGCCTCCTGGATGAGCAACAGCTGCCTGAAGCTCAACTCTGAGAAGACAGAGGTCCTCGCCCTCATACCCTCCATCTCTGCATGGGACAACACCTGGTTGCCCACTGCCCTCGGCAGCCCACCCACACCCACAGACCACACCAGAAACCTCTGTATCATGCTTGACTCTTCCCTCTTCATGACCCGACAGGTCAGAGCCGTCACCTCCACCTGCTTCAACACCCTCTTAATCCTCTGAAAGACCTTCAAATGGTTCCCCCTGAATCAAGGAAGACTGCCACCCACACACTCATAACTAGCAGACTCCTGAGAAGAGAGTAACTTTCAAGATACTCACCCATGCCTACAAATTCCTCCACAACGCCAGACCCCAATACCTCAACGAGAGAATCTCCTTCCATGTACCCAAGAGAAACCTCCGATCCGCCGACCTCGCCCTAGCCAAAACCCCGCGCATCCGCATAGCCAAAACAGGTGGAAGAGCTTTCTCCTACTTCGCTGCGAAGACCTGGAACGAGCTCCCGATAGACATCAGACGTGCCCCCTCTCTGACCATCTTCAGGAAGACACTCAAGACCTGGCTCTTCGACTGAACAGAGCTGTTTACCCCCCCCAGCACTTTGAGACCATCACAGGTGAGTAGCGCGCTTTACAATCCCCCTGATTGATTGATTGATTGATTGATAGATCCTCCAGGAGCCTCCCAGCACCAATACTCTGAGTATCAGAACATTTGTCACAACCAAGGCTTGTTGAGTGTTCAGCCTGGACACCATCGATTCCAAAGCCGACCTACAGACAAGGGACTTCAGGATCAATAAGGTCTGCACCAAGAGTTGCTCCTGCTGTCCTGTTTTCTTCCCCTCTCCTAGTCACCCAAGTAAAATGAGACCTCCAATGCAAGCGACCCACTGGACAAAACACCCCTGCGCCCGAGCCCCACGGCCCTAGATACCCTCAAGAGCCAAGCCCCTTTTGGATGCTCTTGGACTTATTCCCAAGTCCCCACTTGCAGCCTTACTTTTACAGGTACCCTTTCATTGACTTTAACTCGTAGTGCTCGAGGCTACCAACACAACCAGCACCTCTGCACTCAGACTCACCAGGGCAGATAAAACCAAACTGCTGGTGGTTTCTTGGACCTTCATCCCTAAGCAACTTAAGTCCCAAAAGTCACCCTCCAGAAACTCTTGCAAGTATATGTATGCATAGGATGACATTATGGCGTTTGATGCTCACTCCTCAAAAAACTTTGAGCATTTTACTGTTTTACTGTAAAAATCCTATCTCCGAAATTACTTACCTGATTCTGATGATCTTGGTGTCTAAAATTATATAAATGTCTGTGTTATTTTTCTAAATTGGTCTCAAATTTGAAGTTCGAAGTTGAGTGTGTGTCTCATGGTGGTTAGTCTAAATATCGAGTTTTAAATGTCGACCTACAAGTATATCGAGTTGTTAATATCGTAGGTAAAGAATATCGAAGTCAAGAATATCGATGGACAGAATATCGACCCCAAGGTAAGTATTATCGAAGTTAATACTATCGAAGTCATTAATATAGATGTAAGTAATATCGTAATGAAAAATTTCGATGTCAATAATATCGATATTTTATTAATGTAATGTATTTTAATATGTATTTTATTTGTATGTTAAAGATTATTGTAATGTATTTTAATACATTTAAAAATAAATGTTTAGAGATTAATAATTATTTAAAATATAATTTAGCGTTTTAGTATCAGAGCGGGTTGTGGGTTTATAGGGGAATAGGGTGGGAAGTAATTTAATTATAATTAATTAATTAATATATATTGTTTAATTGGTATTTATGATTAATTGTTAATTAATTACTAATTGTAAATTAAATATATTAATTGATTAATTATTAATTATTAATTATTATTAATTATTAATTATTATTATTACTTAATTATTAATTGTAAATTAATTTTATTAATTGGTTAATTATATAAGTTATAATTAGTTTAATATTAATATTTATTTATTGGTATTGTTAATTAATTAATTGCTAATTACTAATTAATTGGTGATTTAATTTTATTAAGTGATTAATTGATGATTAAATTAATTATGTGAATTTTTATGTGCAGTGGGTTGTGGGTTTATAGGGGAATAGGGTGGGATGTAATTAAATTCAAAGAATTACTGATAATTTTTATTTACTTGTAATTGATAATAATTAATTGTTAATTAATTGGTATTAGTACGTTAAATATAGTAAATATAAATAATTTAATATTTCATGTTATTTGTTGTTATTGCTAATTAATGTATTGTTAATTAATAATTAATTTGTGAATAATTGTAATTTGGTAGTTAATATGTATAAATTAGTAAATAATAAGTATATTAATTATAAAGAATGTATTATTAATTGTAAATAATAGATAAACTGATATTTAAATGTATTGTGTATTTTGTATGTGTAGTGTGTTGTGTGTTAAAGGGGGAATAGTGTGGGATGTAATTTAAAGTTATTTATATAAATATTTATTTTAAATAATTGGCATTTAAGAATAAATATTTTGTAAATTAATTATTAATATGCTATTTTTTTATAACTAATTATTTAATTGGTTAATATGTTTATAGAATCCCTATGCTATCCAGTGCTTTCCCAACTGTTTTACTATCTGGAGTAGGAATAGTAATTTTTACCCCTACGCTATCCAGCGCTTTTCCTACTGTTGCACTCTCTGGAGTTGGAATAGTAATTTTTACCCCTACGCTATCCAGCGCTCTCCCTACTGTTTCACTTACTGGAGTGGGAATAGTAATTTGTACCCCTACGCTATCCAGCGTTTTCACTACTGTTGCACTCTCTGGAGTGGGAATAGTAATGTTTACCCCTACGCTATCCAACGCTTTCCCTACTGTTGGACTCACTGGAGTGGGAATAGTAATTTTTACTCCTACGCTATCCAACGTTTTCCCTACTATTGCACTCTCTGGAGTTGGAATAGTAATTTTTTTCCCTACGCTATCCAACACTTTCCCTACTGTTGCACTCTCTGGAGTGGGAATAGTAATTTTTACCCTTACGCTATCCAACGCTTTCCCTACTATTGCACTCTCGGGAGTTGGAATAGTAATTTTTACCCCTACGCTATCCAACGCTTTCCCTACTGTTGCACTCTTTGGAGTTGGAATAGTAATTTTTACCCCTACGCTATCCAGCGCTTTCCCTACTGTTTCACTTACTGGAGTGGGAATAGTAATTTTTACCCCTACGCTATCCAGCGCTTTCCCTACTGTTTCACTTACTGGAGTGGGAATAGTAATTTGTACCCCTATGCTATCCAGCGTTTTCACTACTGTTGCACTCTCTGGAGTGGGAATAGTAATTTTTACCCCTACGCTATCCAACGCTTTCCCTACTGTTGGACTCACTGGAGTGGGAATAGTAATTTTGACTCCTACGCTATCCAACGTTTTCCCTACTATTGCACTCTCTGGAGTTGGAATAGTAATTTTTTTCCCTACGCTATCCAACACTTTCCCTACTGTTGCACTCTCTGGAGTGGGAATAGTAATTTTTACCCTTACGCTATCCAACGCTTTCCCTTCTATTGCACTCTCTGGAGTTGGAATAGTAATTTTTACCCCTACGCTATCCAACGCTTTCCCTACTGATGCACTCTTTGGAGTTGGAATAGTAATTTTTACCCCTACGCTATCCAGCGCTTTCCCTACTGTTTCACTTACTGGAGTGGGAATAGTAATTTGTACCCCTACGCTATCCAACGCTTTCCCTACTGTTGCACTCTCTGGAGTTGGAATAGTAATTTTTACCCCTACGCTATCCAGCGCTTTTCCTACTGTTGCACTCTCTGGAGTTGGAATAGTAATTTTTACCTCTACGCTATCCAGCGCTTTCCCTACTGTTTCACTTACTGGAGTGGGAATAGTAATTTGTACCCCTACGCTATCCAGCGTTTTCACTGCTGTTGCACTCTCTGGTGTGGGAATAGTAATTTTTACCCCTATGCTATGCAATGTTTTCCCTACTGTTGCACTCATTGGAGTGGGAATAGTAATTTTTACTCCTAAGCTATCCAGCGTTTTCACTACTGTTGTCTCTCTGGAGTGGGAATAGTAATTTTTACCCCCACGCTATCCAACGCTTTCCCTACTGTTGCACTCTTTGGAGTTGGAATAGTAATTTTTACCCCTACGGTATCCAACATTTTCCTTACTGTTGTTTTTGTTGGAGTTGGACTAGTAGTTTTATTGTGTCTGATATTTAATATGTTTTGTATTATTTTTGCTATTGTAATATATCATTAATAATAAAAATTATTCACATTAAAAATATTGATTATTATTTGCTATATGTAATTATTAAATATTTATTAATGTTATTGTTGTATGTGTATAGATGTATTGGTAATTTTTAAAAACATTTAATAATTTATACGTTACAGAAATTATTATTAAAATTAATTATTAAGAATATATATTATATATTATATGTATATGTTTAATTAAAGTTTTATTAAATTATATATATTAATTATACATTTTAAATATTATACAATATATTTAATTATGTTTATTTCATTTCTAAGTATAATTTGGTTTATTTTACATATATTTTTAAAGTAAAAGAAAAACGATATTTTTAATAACGATATTTTTGACATCGATATTTAATTTTCGATATTTTTGTACTTACCATGTTGTAGATAGGATGTCGATATTCTTGACATCGATATTTTTGTTGCGATATATTTGTAGGTCTATTTTCTGTCTGTCGAAATTATGTCATAGAACCGTGTCTCATTTATTGACTCTGTGTGTACAACAAATGCTCAACACTCCGCTCTGATAAGCCTAAGCTACTCGATGACACTACCACAAATAGAGCACTTTGGATTATTAAAGTAAGCCCCTGTAAACCAATAAGGGTGATCTGGACTTTTGAATGGTGTACCCCTACGTTGGTGCACTACATAAAAAAGCCATCTTCTTACATTGGTGGTTCAGCGGTGGGATACAAGACTTTGTTCCAGGCTACAGGCTCTCCTGACTACCCTCTTGGTGGCTATAGACTGTGTAGTCAGGCACACCCACTCAGGCAACTCTACAATCGCCAGATGGGACCTCTTTCCAGATTGTGTGCTGTATGCCATTGCCAAGCAGAAAACCCACAGGCATGGATGGACTCACAACTATCCTTAAGGAACTTGACCCTCCCCCCCACTTAATGGGAACCAGAGCCACTGGAAAGTGACTCTCATGGTTGTCAGCTACAATAACCTAGTGGAATGCATTAGGGACCATCCGCTTAAAGGTTATTGGTTGACATCTGACAGTTTTCATGCTGGCTCTACTGTCTTTCAGAGCTTCCACCCTCTGCCCACTGATGCTGACCCACTGCCTTTGTACCTTAGTATTATGAGGCATGTGAGCCTTTGGCACCATCTCTCTGTCACCCAGGGACACTAGGATAACTTATGTAATACCCACCATACTATCTGGGCTTATCTACTCCCCAAGGTCTACACTAGCCAGCCCTGGTCTCGGCCCACTAGTGTGAGCATGTGCCCTCTTGAGACACTTGGCATCCTCTTTGAAATTCCCAACCTGTTGGCACTTAAGAACTTAGGGGGTGCCTGTTATCTGGAAACCATTTCTTTTTCTGCTCCGGTGAAGGTTGGGGGTCCTGACATATGGAACTATTTTGGTCACCTTTGGAGAACTCTTTGTTTTTATGTCTGTCTACCCCCTCCTTCTTCTGGTGGGAACCTTGCCCACCCTTGTGTGATCCCCCCAGATACCTTATTATGGACCCTGGTGCTGAACCAGTGGTCTGCCTCCTTAGTAAGCCACCTGGTGTGAGTGAGCTTACTAACAATCAGGTGTTGGCGCAGATCTGCAAAGCAAAGACTGAACATGTGCTCTTGCAATCAAGTTATACAGCCCCTAGCAATCCTTCACATCACTGCCTTTCACCCAACGATCCAGTGCCTTCCAAATGGAATCAACACAATCCACCCAGGATTGATGGGCCAGCTTCTGGCTGTTTCTAAACTTGTGCCTATA
Source organism: Triturus cristatus (assembly GCF_964204655.1). Classification (NCBI taxonomy): domain Eukaryota; kingdom Metazoa; phylum Chordata; class Amphibia; order Caudata; family Salamandridae; genus Triturus; species Triturus cristatus. The sequence goes on from NC_140584.1 coordinate 452,211,099, forward strand.
CTTTTCAGGGGTGAGGCCATATTTCCTAACAAGGGTTTTTCTTCATTGAGGTATACCTCATCCTGCCCTCCTTCTCTAGGGCTAGTATGACGTCCCTCCCTTCACTAGGGATATGCTTCCAGAGGCTAGTCCCCAATCCTCCTCAGGGATCCTATGCATCTGCAAAGCTACCTCATAACCTTCAAACCATTTGCCAGTGTTGTCCCCCACAACATAGTCAGGCACCAGACCTTTAGAAATCAGGACCCTCATGTCTCCAGAGGGCATTGTAGGTATGGTGCCATCAATATTGCTGGTCTCTGCCTGCCTAGCTCTTATGCCCAGCTCTCTGAGGGTCCTCTCATGAGCCTTTTTACGCTTCTCTGCCTCCATGGACATTTTTACCCTTGCTAAGGCCCTGTCAGCCTCTGCCTTCTCTTGCTCTGCCTCCATGGCCAGTTTCTTTTTCTCCAATATTAACTGAGCCATCTGTAGCCTAAACTCCCTTTTGAGCTTCCTTTCCACCAGATCCTCTGGGAACAGGCCCTGATAAGATTCACTGCTCTCTGCTCTGGCTGGGAGGTCCAACTCGGGAGACAAGTCATCCCCCTCAGCTGCCTGCTCCATCTCTGGTCTGGTATCCAGGTCCTCTCCTTGCTTTTTCACATCATAATTTACTTCTTGTGCTCCAACGAATGACTGGTAGACTTCTGCCCAGGCCCTCCGCGTCTTTTGGAGCTACACGTTTGTGGTTTTGCTCTTGGCTGGAAGTCCCCTCTCCTTGCAGAACTCCATAACCTGGACCATAGTGTTGTCATCCATGTTAGCCAGCTCAGACTCCATCCTTGTGGTTCCAGGCACAACATTCAAGTAGAATGAGAGGGAGCTTGGAGAAAGCAAAAAAAGCCAATAAAGAAGAAATGTAAAAGTCAAATTGGTCTCAGGCCATTTATCCGAGATTTTCAATGTAACACAAATCACTGTATGGCACTACACAAACACAAGTCCCAATCCTCACTGCTGATCACCAATGTAAGAATGTGGGTTACTGGTTGAGGGAGGTGAAATCCTACTCAAGCAGCAACTGCAATCCTTGTCAGGGTGAAGTCACAAGCAAAACCGGAAATTAACCTGTGCTCAATCCTCTGATAGCTTGGCACAGCGCAGTTAGGCAAAACTTATAGGCAATGTGTAAGGTAAAGTATTTGTGCAATACTTGGAACAGTAATGCAGTGAAAATACAACACAAAAAGAATCCCTCCCCAAATTAGAAAAATAGAGCAGATTTAATAAATAAATCAAGACCATAATGGCAAAAGTCCAATCAGTAGAACCGGAGATATGTACGTTTAAAGATTTAATTGAAAAGAGCGCCAAAAAGCAAGGGGCAGATTTACAATAACTGACGCATCCCTGCATATCACCAGGAATGCACCAGTTATTTTGCGTTACGGCAGACACCTCTTGCGCCATCATGGATGTGCTGCATTTACAATGCGGCGCACCATGGGCGCAAGAATAGACAGATGTGTGACGCATCTGCTACCGTAAAGGTGACGCATTGCTGGAGTCGCAAGCGCGACGCAGCTCCAGCAAGGCTCGGGGTGCCCCTATGCCTAACATGCTGCGTCAATCCTTACGCCTGCTTCAAGCAGGCGCAGGGTTTTGATGCAGCATGGGCGTAAAAGTGACTGAGTGAACGCCCCACCCTGCGCCGGAACGCCCAAATGTGGCGCATGGCTTTACAACGTGACGCATTTCCCTAGATGCGTCATGTTGTAAATACTCCTCAGCATGGCGCTGGCTTTGCGCCGCCGCTGCGTCACAAAAGTGACGCAACGGCGGCGCAAGTGTGGCGTACGGGGCTTGTAAATCTGCCCCTAAGTGTCAACTGTGTTTAACTGGACATGCCGGACAGGGAAAAAGTCACAAGTTCAGGCTGACCGTGATGGAGTGTGGGCCAGCTTCAGGGACCCATTTATGCCTTCTGAACACAGTACCTTAATCCTGGTTGCAAAGAAATGAGGAGTCCCATGTTGAGGATGCAGCGCGCAGCAGAGGTGATGCAAGGTCTAGGCGATGAGATGCACCACGCAACGGTGGTTCTGGAAAGCTGCGAAGTGTGATGCGATGTCCTTCCATGATGCGTCACGTTTCGGCTGTTCCGATGGGCTGAGTCGGGTAAGGCAATGGCCTTGCGTGGAAATAATTGGTGCAGCAGCAGTTTTGATGGGCTGGGATGGCTATGCAAAGTCCTTGCATTGGGAAAGTACATGCAGCAGAGGCGCTGCGTTGGCTCCAAGGGCGATGTGTCAAGCATCAATGCCAATGTGACTGTGGAGTCACTCTGGGGTCCAGGGTTTAGAGATGCAGGTCCAGTCTTTCTCATCCCGGCATGAGGGCAGCAGAGTATCAGGTCAGCACAGCAGGGCTGAATTCAGGGCAGCAGTCCAGCAGAGTGGCTTTACGTTCAGCAGCACAGCAGTCCTTCTTCCTGGCAGAGTCCGCAAGTCCAGAAATGTACTGTGGAGTTGATGTCTTATGTACAATATTCATACATTGTGCCGACTTTGAGGTGGAGGAAGCTTCTATACGTTTCCACTCCTCAGAGGTGTCAGGCATCACCTTTCTCACTGTCCTAGCCCCATCTTATCTGGGGTAACAAAAGACTAGTAACAAACCCTTTGTGCAAGTGCTCAGACAGAGCCTTTGTGATGTGCAAGTGTGGTAGGTTCAACTGTAGTGTTCCCTAGTAGGGTCCGTCCCCCTTAGCACTGCCTAATCCCCATTTACCGGGGTTGAATAATATTCAAATATAGAACATGAATGAAACATAAAGTTTTCAGTGAATAGACGATATTTTAATCGTTTTCTGTTTTTTTGATTAAATTCAACTAATTGCTTAGGTGCAGCAATGATAAGATCCATTACAGTGACAAATACAATCCACTTTCCTTTTTCTCCATCCCGAGACTGGTTTCAGGGCATCACCCTTCATCAGCCAGTCTAGCTAGCCCGGTAAATGGGGATTTGGCAGTGCTAAGGGGGACAGAAGCTACTAGGGAATGCTACAGCTGAATTGGGCATCACACTCTTTGGTCAGAGAGTGAAACCCTTCGAGCATGCTACAAACAAGCAAATTGAATACCTAAGAGAAAAAGTTGTGCGTGTTCTCCCACTTATGCAAGTGTGATAGGTGAAAGCTCCTCCCTATTGTTAACTAAGAGTGTCCCATCTTGCCAACACCTAGCTTCCTTTTGTCTCACTGCTTGAACCAAATGCACAAACACCAACTGCCAGGTGCAGCTAGTCATGTGACCCAGGATTAGGCTGCACTCACCAAAGGGTTAGGACAAGAAAATGGCAACTTTAAAAACAGGGTATTGTCAAATTGTGACCAAAAATCTGATTTTACCATTAAAGACGTTTGTTAATTACAATTCTTTAGACACCAAACTTGACCTGTCTACCTGCTCCCAATTGAAAGTTACAGCTTATTAAAAGTAGTACAGTAACTCCAATGTTATTCTATAAGAGAGACAGGCCTTGCAGTAGTGAAAAAGGAATTCAACAGTTTTTCACTACCAGGACACCTAAACCGTAAAATGACATGTCCTATTTTTTAAATACATTGCATCCTGCCTTCTGAACTTTTCAGAACTGTAGCAATGTAGCTATGGCATGAATTATGTCATAATGACTATGATATCAATGGTGGAATGTTGATGTTCAAGTTGTGGCACTTGTAATAGCAGTGCTAGTAATTTTAGGAGGCTGATGAATAAGCTGTAGGCAGATTCAATAAATAGTGACTGTAGCCACGAAGTGTGCCCATATTTTGTATCATCACAAGGGCCTACCCTAGGGGTGACTTAAATATATTAAAAAGGAAGTTTTGGGCCTGTCAAAAGGTTTATTTTGCCAGGTCCACATGGCAGTTTAAAAACTGTACACACAGGATGCAATGGCGGGCCTGATACATTTTTAAGGGGCTACTTACGTAAGTGGCACAATAAGTGATGCATGCCCACTAATAGTATTTAATTTACAGGTCCTGGGTACATGGAGTACCACTTTACTAGGGACTTACATGTAAATTAAATTTACCAATATGGTATAAGCAAATTCTACCATGTTTAAAGGAGAGAGCACAAGCACTTTAGCACTAGTAGCAGTGGTAAAGTGTGCAGAATCCTACAGTCAGCTAAAACAAAGTTAGCAAAACAAGAGGGTTGAAGGTAAAATGTTAGGAGAGAACCACGCCAGGGATGCCAGATCTAACAACAACGTTTCTGTAAAGAGTTCTGTGTGTTCTTTTTAGGGCAGTTTAACAACTTTGTGGTAAATACTGCATAATTCATTTTACGGCGATGTATTTTGGAATTCTGTATTTTTGTTTATTTAATTTTTTGGAAAATCTCTTGATTATTTATTTTGGTACTTCTTGGTGTCATTTTTGCGTTTTTTCTTTTCAATAAACGGAAGTGTTTCTTATGCCCAACCACTGTCCTTTGTGCCTCTGTGCATTAACCCATCCCAATTCCCCTTTCATTGGCTGTTACCTGCCCTTATACCATTCCATTCCTTAACCATTTCCTTTACCCACAGCAGCATTAAAATATAGTGGGGCACACAGACAAGCATACAAACACGCACACACACACACATACATACAGTCACAATCATAAACACACCCACGCAAACACACACAATTAATCGCACAGCGAGTCAGGGAGGCGTAAAATACATAAAAGTTTCACTTACCTTGCAGCACGTCCTCAATCTCTCCAGATCGTGGCTCTGATTCCTCTGAGGATGAGGTGACGTAGGAAGGCAAACTACACTTTATCCAATCCAGATGCTGCTCAGAGCAGTATCTGGATTGGCTGGAGCAGACTGCCTCAGTGCTCCAAAAGACACTGAAGCCCTGTCCCTGCTCTCCAACCCAGATGTCTAAGACAGCTAGGTTGGAAGGTTTGAATTGTGAATGTCGGTTTGGCCATAGCATGGTAGCCGACCAAATCTACATGCGCAAATTCACACTGAAGGGGCCACTCCTCATTGTTGCCAATCACTTGGCAATAATGACGCACTGGTCCCATCCCCACACACTGTTCAGCAGAAACCTGGAAAAGTAAAATGGTAATAAAAACATTTTTATTACCATTTTATTTTTCCTGCTTTCTAGCAGCAGTGTGTGGGTCTGGGGGCGACGCTCCTCCACTCGTATGGAGGCACTGCCACTGCTTACCCATATTTCACAGTTTAATGTATCCTCTCTGATTTTTTCATCCCGTTTTCTATGCATATTCTTGTACATAAAGTTATTATCCTGGCGCTGCTACTACTACTCATAGACTTATTGTCCTCCTATTAAATAATGAATTCTTCATTCCCCTTTAATCAGGAATAGCTTTGCCTATTTTTGTATTGAATTGATGCTAAAACCAACCATCGCAATCTTTTACAAAAACTAAAAAGAGTGTAATAAAGCTTCATGGACTAAAGGTAACAGGTGAAAGATGTAGGTTCACAATAATATTTACTTAAACATGAAAATAATATTAACACAGGAAGGCTTCATTATTGCCTCTTATGTCACATTAGCTTAACATAGGTATGCATGTAGTTATTCAGTTCAAGCAATCAATTAATCCTTTATTCGGTTTTTATATATTTGGAAAATAAAAAAAAACATAAAAGTACATGTTAAGAGAAGATTTACACAGGTGAAATAATTTGTAATTTAAGATATGTTCTTCTGGTAAAGAACATACGAAAAAATTCATCTACAACTATCACGATTTTCACAATTAATAAAATGCAAAAATAAAAACAATTAAGAACAGTTTAAAAAAACATCTTAAGCTATACAGCTAATAAAAGTAAGGATGATCCTGACAAATACATTTCTCAGCTTAGTCTAAATTTGGCCTTTGTCTGATAACAAACTTCAAAAATTTAGCTATGGCTTTAGCAGAGCATTCTTCATCCAGATATTAGAGGGAGAGAAATGCAATGTGACACCTTCGAAAACCCAAAGTTTTTAGAATCGGTACAAGGCAAACGTTTCCTTGGTTCACAATAAAACTTACAAAATAGGATTGTGTGGATTGTAGATTGGGCAGAGACATCATCACAAGGACATGATTGTAGATTCTTTGCCCAGTCGTTAGTTATTGGAAAAGTGACCAGACGGTGGAAAATATCCAACCTAAACCGAGTTACCAAAAATCTTTCATAGCTAGAAAGATTGAAAGTTAAGTAGGGTTGGATGGACAGAGTTGTATGAATTAATAACATATGTTGGACTGTTATTTTGCTGGCCTCGTTGGTCAGCCGCAGGTATTCTAAATGCGTCAAGCAGTGTTTTTTGAACGCTTTTCTAGAGAGTTCTGAGACTAGGATAGGAGTATGATAATATTGTGCCATATCCAAGTCATACAAAAAGTTTTTAATGTAAGCTATCCATCCAATCTTATGAGCATTCTCTAGAGAAATACAGTCCTGGATAAACCCTTGGCAGAAGATAGTTTTATTTGATATCCAAATATGGTTCCATAAGAAGAGAGGTTGGATTTTAACTAAGTCTGTCAGATAAGACAGACCCAGTTCCAAATGGCACGAATAAATCGCAGTGCCCTGAGGGACAGCGAGAAGAAACCTTAAAAAAATATTTTCAACCTTTTGTAGGGCTTCAACCTTCCCATACCCCCACACGCCGGCCCCATATGTTGCAATGGCTACACATTTAGCTTTATATATCTTGATGAGTTCAATGGGAAGCCTCATTCCCAATGTCCTCGAAAAATTTACTACCGCGACTGTTGCCCTCATAAAAAGCAATTTCCTTGACTCAATAGCCTGCCTCCAGGAACCTTTATGATCTATTAGAATTCCCAGATACGGGTATGTGTTAGTGCTCTCAAGTTTTACATTATCAATAAAGATAGCCTTAGTTTTCCTAAACCTGGAACCTGAGGACATAACAAAAGTTTTTTTAATGTTAATTTTTAGGTCCAGGTTGGCCATAAAAGTGCTGTATCTCACGAGAGCACGTTGTAATTCTAAGGGGGTGCGAGCTAAAATCACGAAGTCATCGGCATAGAGGGTCAGTATTGGGTGATTGTTGATAATAGGCAGATTCTGGCACCCTTTTACCATAGCAAAAACCAAAGGAAATGATGGACGGAGTGTTGAACATTGCAAGCACTCACCCCCAGTCAACTGATCTGGGTTTAATCCATCACCGTTCTTTAGCCCACTCTGCCACCCCAGTTCAGACATGGCCATATGCAAATCAGTCTGACCCTGTGCCTCATGGGAACAGTCCAGCCCGAACTGCCAAGCCATGTCTTCCCTGGACCGGAAACAAGCTTCCTAGGACCGGTTTCTGGCATTTCAGCCGTCTTCAGCCAGGCTTGCTTGAATCCAGTGGCAAAGTGAGCAAGGGACTCACGTCTGAGCATACCCTGCCAACTTATGGCGAACAAAGCAAAAACCAAAGGAAATGATGGACGGAGTGTTGAACATTGCAAGCACTCACCCCCAGTCAACTGATCTGGGTTTAATCCATCACCGTTCTTTAGCCCACTCTGCCACCCCAGTTCAGACATGGCCATATGCAAATCAGTCTGACCCTGTGCCTCATGGGAACAGTCCAGCCCGAACTGCCAAGCCATGTCTTCCCTGGACCGGAAACAAGCTTCCTAGGACCGGTTTCTGGCATTTCAGCCGTCTTCAGCCAGGCTTGCTTGAATCCAGTGGCAAAGTGAGCAAGGGACTCACGTCTGAGCATACCCTGCCAACTTATGGCGAACAAAGCAAAAACCGAAGGAAATGATGGACCCTTTTACCATATGCTGTTCCGGGTCATTTGTATAGAGGGTAAAAAGGAAGGGGGCCAGGACACAGCCCTGCCTAATCCCTCTCTCTACTCTAAATGACGCCGTTAGTTCCCCCCCAACACCATACCTAACTCTGGCTGTGGCATCAGAGTATAATTCATGCAAAAAATTTACAAGAGACTGGTCTACCCCCATATCCAGTAAAGTGGACCATAACTTAGTATGACTAACACAGTCGAAAGCTGCCGGCAGATCAACATACGCCATATATAAAGCCCCCCCCTTGGCATTTACGTACTTGCCCATCAAAAGAGACATATTGAGGGCTTGTTCAGTAGTACCAAGTCCTTCTCGAAACCCAAATTGAATATCTGATATAATCTTGTTATCGACCGCCCACTGTTGGAGTCGCTCTAGGATAACTCGCCCCACCACTTTCCTCAGAGAGTCCAGCTAAGAGATGGGACGGTAACAGGAAGGGGATTGGCGGTCCCCTTTTTTAAAAATGGGAACAAGAATGGATTTTGACCACGAGTCCACAAGCGCTACAGCACAGGATGCTCGTAGGACTCTGGTCAAAATTGGGATCCACAAGTCCATGTTGAATTTAAAAAGATCTATTGGGACCCCATCGGGGCCTGGAGCCTTTCCATTTTTGCTAGCCATCACTGCGAGCTCCACTTCTTTGAGCGTTATATCTAGAGCAATCGGGAATGGAGTTATTTTGGACTCAGTAATGGTTGGGACCTCTGCATTATGTGTTTCATGCCCATTATGGGGGATGCCAATAATCCGCACAAAATGCTCAACCCATAGTTGTTCATCTATCGCGACATCAATTTTGGGCTTGTCTCTATAATCTGACAAAAAAGGTGACTTTATAACCACCCAAAAAGCGGCACTATCTCTATCAGTTTAACAGCACGTGTACAAGGTCTGACACATACTTGGGCACCTGAGCATTGATTTTTTGTTTGACCCACTTGTCAACCATATGAGATCTGAATCCAATGTTGCTGACAAGACCCAGGCATGTAAAGTTCATTATTACTATTATCAAAAACATCAAAGTCATCACATCCAAGTGGAGCACGACTTCTGATATTTCTAGTAATTTGTCACTGAACTCTACCTGTAAAATCATAAAACGAGAAGTAGGTACCCAATTATTCCACTCTGCAACATCTCATGTGTTATGTCAGATTCAGTGTCATATAACGCGCTCATAAATGTACTCTGTGTAATGTGTGACACACATTATTTTAGTGTTGGCTGACATTTCATTGGCAATATGTAATTGTTTTACAATCGTGATAGCGCTCCAACATAGTCATGTTTTCCTCAAATCTTGTTACTAAAAGTTGGAAATAACAAAATTCAGTCATAAACGGAGAAAGAAGTTTGCAATGAATTGTCAATCAGCCTAGAGAAAAGCACCCGCTTGTAAAATGCCCACCCTATGGCATCCCTCCCCCATAACCCCGGGGTTGAAATGACGGATATGTGGTTGGTGGTCTCCGTGGGTCGAGTTGTATCATGACATTTGCAATTCCCCCAGCGAATCCATTCTTTGGTGGCCTCCATTTAAATGAAATCAAGTTCCTTTTAATAGAGACTTCTTATTTCTATCAGACCTTTCTATAGCTTTCTTTACATTGAATTAAGGGAAGGAAAAGCGCAGCTTCTAGAATTTTACTGCTGCACACCGTTGATCGGTTAAAAATTACACAAAGCTTAGCTGTGGTGATTTACATTATCTACTACACAGCCTGCTTCATTACCAGCTTAGACTTTTTTGTACAACAATGATTGACTACCTGATGAAACTTCAAATAGAAGCTTGCAATCTCAGTTTGTCAGGCCATTTCTCCACTCCACCAGCACGAATTTCAGATTACGCCTTAGGTATTTTGTAAAATGGCACATTATCAAACTGAGCCAACACTTGAAACAAGCATTGATAAAGCCAAAAGGTCTGGCGTTGGCTTGTAGCCATTTGGCTTTGTCATATCTTGTTTTGAGTTGTCAGTGTTTTTGTAAAACTTTGTTGATCAGGGAGCTGCTGGACCTTTGCACACATATTGGTCTCAAAAAGCAGCATTTCCATAGTAGTTTCCGGCATTGAAGCTATATAGTGCGTGGGTGTGCTGTTTGTGAAAGAATAGAGGGGCATATTTACAACGAGGCGATAAAAAATTATCGCTGCTTTAGCGGCCGTTTTCGGCCGAAAAGCGGCGATAATTTTATCGCTATATTAGCAAGGTCACGCTAACGCGTGAAACCTTGCTTTAGCGTGGGGATGTCTAACACCCAGCTTTGCATCTCTAATGAGATACAAAGAGGGCGTTCCTGACCTGACATGATATGAGAAATGTCGCTAAGCGACATTTCTCCTATCATCAAGCCCCACGCGATGAAGCATAGCGTCAGGAAATGTAGCAATAACACCTGTTATCGCTACTTTCCTAACACCTGCTTCAGGACTGACTTAGCCATGATATCCTATGGAAGGAGGATATCATGGCTAAGTTTGTGAGTCCCTATCAACAAGCTAACGTGAGATTATCGCTGGGTTTCCAGCGATAATCTCACGTTAGCCAGTTAGCGTGAGGATTTTTATCGCTATTGAGATAAGCGCTGCTAATAGCACGCTATCTCAGCGATAAAAATCCACGCTAGCCGGCGATAATTATCCTAGCGCTAAGTGCGCTTTGTGATAATTATCGCCGGTTGTTGTTGATATGCCCCACAATTCTTTCACTAACAGTGTGGCTAGCTAATGGCTGAAGAGGGATGACACATTGTCCCATGCTATATGGTGTAGTGGGCAGATTAAAAATGTGAATGATACAGCACCCTTTCAGTGAATAACAAAAAAGAGTAGCTGAAAGCACAGATAATTCGGTAAGGAAATATATATCATTATAATTTTGGCAAAATCAAAAGGTCTAAGCTAACTCCAAACCTAAAAGTATGCACTTCGGTCAGTGCTACATGAGCAAGCAGTATTCCTGATTGTTTGCAGTTATTTTCCTCTGGTTTGTAGCTCCAAACTATTAGATTGCAGCATTTCATTACAGAAAACTATGATTGTTGTTTTTATTTTGAGTTTTGCGATTTTGTCTTAGTTAAAACTGGAAATTACTACAACAAAATTTTAGAAATACTAAAATGCAATGTTTGATGCTACTTTATTTGCTTTTTCAGTGTCCTAGGTAGGTTTACTTTTGTAAGGAAATGTTGGAGACAGAAAAGTAATAATACATGATAGATACCTTCATGTAATGACTATACATTTATTTTGAAGAGGTAAACTCACTCAATTAAGCAGTTTTGTGCAGCAGCCTGATATGGTTTTCTTGACAATTTTCAGGGCTATGAATCTACCGGTGTTCGTGGGAGACTTGAAACTAGTGATTAATGATCCAACTCGTTTACCGCTGTTTGATGCTATCCGTCCCTTAATACCACTGAAGCATCAAGTTGAATATGATCAGCTCACTCCTAAAAGATCAAGGTAAGTGTTGACCTATGTGTGCGCCAGTCATTGATGAAGAACATTTTAAAGCATGTGGTGTAAGTGCAATGGCCAAATAGCAGTGAGCGAGTGCAGGGTGTATGGCGGACACCCAGGCAGTCCAGTAGTGTTTCCCCCCCAACATTTTTGTTGCAAAATCCTCCTAGAAAATGGCTAAGAATGCAAAGGCCTTTCAGCCGTTTCCGGATGGGCACTCTTATGATAGGCATTCGATTGCCTCCGAAGAACCCTCAAAGTTGTTTGGCATGCAGCCTGAAGTAAACTTTGAAAAAACTTGAGCCAAACAGGTAATTTGAATAATCTGGTAACACGATTGTGTAAAATATCCAGGGAATTGGTGCTCCTATCAATTTTCAATGTGTATAAATATATATATATTTTTTTGCTTATACTGTACTGAAATGGCAATGTTACGCCTGAGACAGCATAGCTATCTCTTAGACTACAGTGTTTACACAGGCTGAAACAGCAGAGATGCAACTCACATTGTAGAGTCCTAAAAGATTTAAGAGCAGACAGCCTTTGGGATACACCAATCTTAAAGTCTCAGACCTCAGTTTAATACAATGATAATATGACGGCATCCTGTTAGATGGCTGACTGGGAGTCTGTGTCTGACCCCTGTAGGACTAGCAAGGACTCTTGGGGTGATTTCTGTTTATTACCTCACCTTTCATCCATATATCAACAAAGTCACTGCTTCCTGCTTTTATTACCTGAAGATCGTAATAATAAATCCTTTAAAGAGGCCCATTATCCTATCATAAAAGCCATGATTGGATCTTGCTTAGACTACTCAAATGCACTTTTGCTTGGCTTACCGTCTGTTGCTCTGTAGTTATTTTGGTTGATGCAAGATATTGTGTCACGGCTACTGCTAGACCTCCTGCGATAGACGCACATCTCCGGTCACCTACTGACATGCATGGTTGTCAATAGATAAACGTCATCTTTAAAACCCTGTATATTGGTTTTAAACCCGTCTATAATCAGGGTGCTGAATTTAATAAACAAGTTCTCACCACATATTTCCCAGATAGAGCACTGTGATCTTCTATTGCACCTTTATTAAAAGTACCATGAATCAAGAAAATGAGGCAAGGGGGATGATTATTTGCCTATCAGCCCACGATTACATTAAATGCCCATCCTTTAGATCTAAAAAGGGAAAATGATCTACTGACGTTTTGATATGGCTTAAAACTTGGCTATTCTCCTTGCTATCATTGGTATTCTCATTCTGAAGTATTTCTCTAACCCAGAGCCATGACGCCCTTTGGCCACCGCATGCTCCATTAAAACAAATACAAAAATGTAATGATGGTTAAAAAGTCAGAACTGACCCTTAGCACAGGGACAGTAGGCAGCTATGAATCTTACGCAACAACAGCACCACCACTTTCATGTAATCAGGTAAAGAGTTTAGAAAAGCAGAGGTAAGCATGCTGAAAGCATCGGGTTTTAGATTCTTTAGATTACTGGCTACAAATAAACCATGTGTAATTCAAATTTTAAAAGTTTCACATGTACCATTATATGTAATAGGAAGTAGGTGAATGCCCCCCGCCCACAGCTGTGTCCAGGGATTTGAATGTAAACTATTTTACTGTCTTAATCCACTAATTGTTCTGATAAGCAGACAGAATCCTGAGAGTGTGAGAATAATGAGGTAATGAGATGTGAGAAAGGACACGTGAGAGTGAAACGCACATACTTCTATGCTTGACATTGTCTACCGTAAGCCCATTTTACATAGTGATAGTGGGAAGACACCATATACCTTGCAATACTCATCTTTTTAAATAAATGTGTGCAGTATAACAATCAATGCAAAAAAGCAATATGTTTTGTAGACACTGGAAAAATATACTTTTTCGACTTTGGGGGTTAGGCAGTAGAATAAATACCAATAAACACTGATTTCAAAAAGTTTGGAAACCCCAGAGGAAATCTGAACTGAATTGCATAACAAATAAAAACTGAAAATAGGAAAGCCTTGACATATACCAACAGGGCTTCAAACACATGTAGCAGAGCTGCTACTGCATCTGGGGAGTAACTGAACAGTTGGGAGCAGGGCCCGCATTAGAGTTGGTGATGCCTGGTGCGATATTTTTTGTTGGCACCCCTCTCCCCACACAAACTTGTTTTTTATGTTGATTGAATGTTTGTGCATAGTGCATGGATGTGTATGCATGCGTGGTGGGTGTGCATGTGTATGTACTTAGGAATGTGTGTGTGTGTGTGTGTGTGAGCGTGTGTATGTGCGTGAGAGGGTATGTGTATGTGTTTGTTGTGTGTGTCTGTGTATTTTTAACAGGGCCGGCTTCAGGGCGGTGCCACCGGTGCCACCGCACCTGGTGCTGACTGTGCATGGGGGCGCCTGTTTGCTATTTTATATTGTTTTTAAAAGCACCCGCTGCTGCGTTACTGACCTCCTACAATAAAAATATCAAGCCTACTCCATTGATTGATGCTCTTCCTGGAGGGAGAACGAAGTTTTGTCTAGTGAAAGTTTTCACTGGGGCATGTTTTGGTTCATCTTAAGGTAGTGGAGAGGGTTAATATGCCTGCTGCAGAGAATGTGTACCATGCAAATCACGAAGTGAACATAACAAATCTGTCAGGGGGTGACTGCTTTCATCCGAGACTTCCTTTTGTTACTTGCAGTTTATAAGTTGAAATGCTAACAAAAACAAAAACTGTGCGCTAATAACTGCCATCAAAGAACTGAAATGCAGACTTCAAGTATAGAATAGAGCGTATTGATTCACCCCCCCCCCCCCCGCCGGACTTTCAATATCCTAATGTTGTACAAAGTGTTGATTTGGGTAGAAATCAATTCCAATTATTAAAGAAAATCCCCCACCATGGTCTTACATTTAAATTCTGAGTTTGTGGTTGTCTAGACTAAGCCCCCCTAAACTTTCTGCCTACCAGTATGGATGACATATAAATCCTACCACTCTCTCTTATGTAATGTTTCCTATACATTGAATTACACGCATATGATTGAGTAAAGTGCTCTGACATCCTTCACTTTTATGAGTGACAGTATAAAACTAATTACAAGCATCTGAATCAGAGTGGTTATGGAGACTGTGATGGGGTGGTGGTAGTGCGGGAATCCGTTGGGCAGGTGGTCATTTGGGGCGGGGGCGCCAAAAAACATTATTGCACTGGGCGCCACCAGTGCTAAAGCCGACACAGGAGTGAAGCATTTAAGTTTAGGGTTGGAGGTTCTCTGTACTTCGCCAGTGATGCTAACTTCACTACTAGCGAAAATTCAGGCGACCCTTGGTCAAATTTGGTGAACTCACCCTCGATGATCTGAGCTCTCAGGTTTTGTGGAAACAAACCTCTGTACGCGCAAAACAAGTGTGGGGACAATACAGAACAAGCGAATTTGAACCCAGAAGTGGGCTAATCCACCTGATTCTGCAAATTCAAATATTGTAAAACATTCATTTTGTATGTCATTATATTCAAAAGTACGGGTATCGATTGACACAAAATCCTTCAGTAATCCACAAAAACATAATTCTCTTTTACACAATTTAGAAGTAATCCTATGATAGAGGACAACAGTGCTGGAAAGATTAGGCATTACTACTCACTGAAAATAAAAGTGTATGTATGCCTGTGTGTTTGTGTGTGTATGTGTGGATAATTAAAATGTTCCACCTCTCTCAAAACTCCTTCACCATCACATTGGTAGATGCTGAGTCCCAAGGCAAGGTAAGAACACTTCTCTAATCACCAACACACAACAGCAGAGCACATTTGACGCAGGATCACAACAATCTACCAACGGGGTATGAAGCGCTCTATTCTGCAACAATGCAGAAAATTAATCTGTTGCGTGTCTCTGTACACGTGAAAGAGCACCAGGCATATGCGGACATGCAACACATGAGTTTGTGTACTTTTATGCTGGTACAACATATTTTTTTGTATATCTGTGTACTTAGTAGTTTGTTTGTGTACCATTGTGGACCAGGTGCATTAACCCATGGGTTGTCCTCTTTGTAGGGAAGAACAGCTGCAGAGCTGCACAGAGATACCTGCTCTGTTCATAGAATGCGCTCAGTTGTTCTATTATCATTCCTGTAGGGCACGGCTTGTAGCTCACCACAGCACGTGTATGTATGGGGATAAGGCAGCTTCTGTCTGCCGAGCTGCTTCTCCCCATGTCTCCTTACATTTTATCCTCCGACTTCATAATTATCGCTCAGCGTGCTTAGCGTGAGGATAATTATCGCCGGCTATCGCTGGATTTTATCGCAGAGATAGCGTGCTATCAGCAACGCTTATCCAATGCGATAAAAATCCAAGCGCTAGCTGCAAAATGTGCGATTATCGCTGGAAATCCAGCGATAATCACACAAACATAGGCGATAGCTTGTTGATAGGGCAGGGCTGACTTAGACATAATATCCACCTTCCATTGGATATAATGGCTAAGTCAGATTGAAAGCAGGCGTAAGGAAAGTAGCGATAAGCACAGTTAGCGCTACTTTTCTTATCGCTAAGCAGGTTAGCGTGCAGCTTGATAATTGGAGAAATGTCGGTTAGCGAAATTTTTCACGTTATTTTAGTCAGGAACACCCACTTTGCATCTCATTAGAGATGCAAAGCTGGGCGTTAAGGTAAACGGCGTTGAGGCATGGAAATACGCGTTAGCGTGTCCTTGCTGATAGTGCGATAAAATTATCGCCGCTTTTCGTCCGAAAACGGACGCTAAAGCGGCGATAATTTTATCGCTGGGCCTTGATGCTATGCCCCCAGGTCTGTTTGCGAGTCTGGTCCTGACAAACGTCACCCCTCCAGCCCAGCACCTGGCGAGATGGCAGCAGTGCTGGTTGAGAGCCTATCACACATCACAATCATTACAACACCAACTAATCACCCACAACCTGCCTACATATAGCAATAAAAACGTTTGTATTTACCAAGTTGGTGAGTATATTTGTTGTCTTGTCCCTCAATTTGAGGAATAATAATTTGAGTAGGAGAGAGGAGCTACAAGAAAAAGATCAACTTATTTGGCATGTGCAGGGAAGCAGTTATTGTTAGATTCCACTTCTCACCTGATGTGATCGATGACATGGCTACAGACTGGGTGCAGGCTATACCTGCACATGTAAAAATAATTGCTGCACTCCACTAACAGCCCACTGGATCTCTCCAGAAGATCAGTAAAGATCCCATGGTGAATGCACTTGCAAGCTAACTATGTTGCTGTTGGCATACTGAAATACAGCACCAGCAGAGTGGACTGATTTTCCACTCTGCTCCAGGTGGAAGTATTTTTGCGCCAGCTGTTGGTAACCAAGCAATACATATTCAGACTGTATGTGTGTGAGAAAATGTCTATTTTTGCATGGTCACCCCCATTTTTATGCTGACTTTTATTTCTGGGATACTGCTGTCCAGTGCCCACTATAAGTGTTCCAATCCCTAAAATATGTACAAATTGGATAATCCCTGGTTGGCATATCTAACTCTCCTATAAGGCTATATATAAAATGGTGTGGACACCACATTTGTGGCATGGAAGGTTAAATGTCATCTGTGGACTGTAACACTTATTGTGCCAGACACTAGTGTAACAAGGAAAACATTGCTTCAGGCCTACCATTGTAGATTGATCGATGCAGTTTAAATCTGTAGTTCAGCATATCGAAATAACCCTTTTGAAAGAAGAAAAGCTTTCTGGTAGCCTACAAGATAGGGTGGCTAGTAATTAAAAGTAGGACATGTAGATATTTAATGTTGTCTTGTCCCAAAAGTGACAAGTCACCAAAAGCTATATTTGCTGTGGAAGACTCTAGCTAGGGTGGGAGGATGGCCTTCCCCCTAATGTTTTTCTTCTTCCCTCAATTTTTGATGGTCTTTTTTGTTCATTTCAGGACTCTGGGCACTTTACCACTGATAACCAGTGCTAAAGTGTGTGTGCTTTCTCCCTAAACATGGTTTGATTGACTCATTCACAATTGACCTATTTAATTGACTTATTAGTCCCTATGCACTATGTGTGCAGAGGGCCTGTAAATTAAATGCTTCTAGTGGGCCTGCAGCACTGACTGTGCCACCCACTTAAGTATTCCTTTAAAACATGTCTCAGGCCTGCCACTGCAGAGCCTGTTTGTGTATCTTGCACTGCCATGTCTACTTGGCATTTAAAACCACTTGCCAAGCCTTAAACTCCCCTTTTAAAACATTTAAGTCATCCCTCTTGTAAGTTAACATTGGGGATTTCTTAGTACATCTAATAAGTTATAATTCCTGATGGAGAGTGAGTAGATCTGTCTTGTTTTGTTCCTATGGACTTTTAATATTAAATCTTCTTTAATGGCACAGTTAGAGTTATGACTAGAACTTAAAAAATTCCTCATTTAGAAAGTTGGCCTTTTTCTGCTCTTAAGCCCTGTGTGCCCGCTCCAATACACGTCTAGGGTGGGTGACAGCTGAGCCTTGTGCATTCCTTCTAGACAGCCATACACAAAGGGAGCGTAGGTGTGACTGATGGGCCATCCACATCCTGATGGGCCACCCTTGGCAGAATGGGAGAGAGGAGCTGGGCACAGCCTCACACTTACACCTGAATAGGCTGTGTTCTCTCCCCACACAAAAGACTGCTTAACCCCCAGTAGTGAGCCTGGAACCAGGGCAGGAAGGGAGGATCTCTGTGCACTTCAAAGCCCCCCTTTGAAGTTTCCTCCACTTCAAAGGCACCACTGGGTATAAATACCAGACTTCTGACCCTACCAACTCAGTACACTTCTGCACCTATGGATACTGTGCCAGGAAGAAGGGCTGCTGTGCTGCTGAAGGACTGCCTCTCTTCTGGACTGCTGCTTAAGAAGAACTGCTTTTCTGCTGTGCTGACCTGCCTGCTGCCCTTCTTGCCTGGGTGTGAAGGACTGGACCTCCACCACTTGAACCCAGAGTGCCTCCAAGGGCTCGTCTGCTGGCCTCCTGTTCTGACGTCTCAGGGACTTCAAAGACTTCCAATAACCCTGCTACAGCACGTGGACTCAGTCTTGCATGCCAAATGTTGCCAATTCAGTCCCGGTCCATTAGAAGTGGGTAAAAAGTGCTGTTCCAGCAGAAATCTATGCATCAAAACCATTGCGCCACTCGGAACTGGCACATCTCCATCGATGCTGAATCATTGCCAGTGCCGCAAAGAATAAAGACATTGCATCACCCACTGCACGGTGCATCGTCTCCAGTTCTCTACACATACTTGACTTGTGTGGCTCAACGACAATGCATCTCTTCCGTCTTGGGATTCAACTATGACACATATCTGACTTAGCGTGGATCGGAACCAATGCATCTCCTACATCTGAAGGGATTGACAACACATCGCCTCCTATGCTCCTCGCAACTCGTATTTGATGTCAACGCAACCGTGAATCAAGGTACTGTTTCGGTGCCCACATACTGTAAGCAACCCACAGTCCATCGTGGTCAGCCTGATCTTTTGGTTTTGACACTGTCTAATGTGACCAGATAGCCCCGGTTGGCACTTTATGTTTTTAAGCACTACATTTCAAGATATTCTTGAAAAATTCATAACTCCGGTTCTACTTATTGGGTCTTTGTGGTTTTGGTCTTGGTTTGTTTATTAAATTAAGCTCTGTTCTTCCAACCAGGTGTGATATCTTTTTGTGTGGTGTTTGCATTGGTTTGCTGTTTCAGGTGTTGCACAAATACTCTACCCATTGCCTCTTAATTTAAGCCTGACTGCTCTGTGCCAAGCTATGAGGGAGTGAGTACAGGTTAATTTAGGGTGTGTTTCTGACTTACCCTGACTAGGATTGTGGTTACTGCCGGACAGGGTGCATACCTCAGCCAACCACAAACCCAATTTCTATCATAGTGCTGAACCCTTTTTAGGTCTTGGATAGGCAGATAGTCAATCACTGGCATACTGGTTGGATTTGGCATGAGGGTAAGTAAATGGTTCATAAAAATGTTTTAATCACCAATGACTTTACAAAATAAAGTCCACAAAAGCCATTGTTAATAATTTCCACATCATATCAGAGAACCACTGAGTTATAGCTCGTGAGCTGTAAAGGCAAGGCAAGGCACCAACCACTTTACAGTCCATTCACAAGCCTTTCATGCATAACACACAGAAATCCATTCACATTGCCAGCTGCAGTTCCCACACAATACACTTGCATTTACAAACAGCTCCATTCAAGGGCCTATCACTCTCATATGCCAACAGAACTTTCACACCATTCACACCACCAAGCACCCAAACATCACACAAAAGACAAAATCACCTCATGCAAGTCAATATAGATACTGTCTACCAGCCACAAACACACCGCCAGTCCATGCACACAACCAGCCAAGCACCAGTCCATACACACTGCCAGCCAGGCTCCGGTCTACACACACCGCCAGCCAAGTGCAAGTCCACACACATCACCAGCCAGAACCACCACAATCCAAGCATCAGTCTATGCACACCACCAGCCAAGTGCTAGTTGACACACACCGCCAGCCAAGAGCCAGTCTACACACACCTCCAGCCAAGCTCCAGTCCACACACCCATCAGCCAGGGACCAGTCCACACACCCGCCAGCCAAGTGCAAGTACACAAACTCCACCATCAAGTTTTTTTAACAAAAAAGAAAACACAAACCAATTTGAAGGAGATAAAAAACTAGCTATGACTACAAATACAACAGGTTTTCCAAAATACATCAAACTACTGTCAAGAAGTACCAGGGACCAGTGTAAGGGGGAGTCGGCCCTCTTGGTGAATGGGCTGACCCCCGATTTGACCCTTATTGTTTTTTGGGAGTGTGTTTTTTCCCTTGGGGGGGCCTGAGGATGTGTGTATCCATATCTATATTCACTGAAAAAACCATAGGTTTCACACACGTTATAGTTAGGAATTAGCATTTAAAAAACCTTGCAAATTCACTTAAAAAACCATAGGTTTCACACAAGTTATAGTTAGCTGTACATTTCACTCGTAAAAAACCAATGAAATTCCACGTTATAGTTAGATCAGGTAACTATAACTCGCGCCCCCGCAATGCACTGCTGATGACGTCACATATTACATCACTTATGGCATGGTCAGTGACATCACTCATGACATCAATGATGACATCTGAAATGACACATTGTGCATTGCGGTCGCGCAAGTTATAGTTACCTGATCTAACTATAACGTGGAATTTCATTGGTTTTTTACGAGTGAAATGTACAGCTAACTATAACTTGTGTGAAACCTATGG
This sequence comes from Triturus cristatus, assembly GCF_964204655.1. NCBI lineage: Eukaryota > Metazoa > Chordata > Amphibia > Caudata > Salamandridae > Triturus > Triturus cristatus. The sequence continues at coordinate 452,231,739 of NC_140584.1, forward strand.
TTTTTTAAGTGAATTTGCAAGGTTTTTTAAATGCTAATTCCTAACTATAACGTGTGTGAAACCTATGGTTTTTTCAGTGAATTTGTACGGTTTTTTAAATGCTAAGTTATGTATTTATTTTTAATTTTTGCGCGCGCGGTGCGCTTTGCGCACCGTGCGCACGCTGTGGGCACTCGGTGCGCTTCGCGCACCGAGCGCCCACGTTGAGCATTTCGTACCGTGCACGCCTCGCCATTTTTTACAAAATATCACTTGTTTTTTTCTCCCTTGGGGGTCCTTAGATTTATATATTAAATGTGATTGTTAATTCTTTTTTTTTTTTACTTAAGCTTACCGTACACGCACTCCGCGATTTTTTTAAAAAATTATTAAATTTATTTTTCATACTTTTTGGTCCTTCGTGAACCCCCTGACGAACGCTAGGGGTTCTGCAACTCTCTTCGTTGCCCCCTTTTCATGTTATCAACCTTTGTTTTTCAGTGCGAGAGACAGAAAATGGCGGTCGATACTTTCTGATTTCGACCGATTCGAATGTTTACAGTCATGTAACCACCAATCAGAATTGAGCTCGCGCACGGCACCGTACGCGTACGGTAAGCTTACCGTAAGCGCACGGAGCGCGCTTACAGATATATATATTGATTTAAATGCTATTTTCTCAGGACCTACTGAACAGATTTACACCAGACCTGCAAAAGGCACATCCCTGACCTGAGGACTACCTCTCTGCCCAATTTCAAGTAATTCTGTTCAGCCGTTCGGGCTGTAGCTCGGACTAAAGGTCCTATGGGAAAATGCATGGGGAAAACGCGTTTTGGGACACCCCTTTTTTCTCAGCCCCCGCTTGACGAATCCCCCCGAGACGTTCAGGGTAGGAGCGGAGCGTAGCGCCCCATTAGTTTTGAAAAATGCGCGAGGATTCGTCAACCGGCGCCAAAGTTATTCCAAATAGAATGTTGCGGATTTCCTATGGAAACACGGTCCTAACTATAACTATCTACTGGCGACCGCCAGTAGATAATATATATCTTTATCTGTAGATATAGATATACATGTGTGTGTGTGTGTGTGTGTGTGTGTATGTGTAAAAAAGCGAGAATTTTAAATAGAGAAAATGTATTGTTTGAATCATCTAAAACAGCAATGAAAAAGAAGAACAGGGGACAAAATAGCACACACAGGTTTATAACAACATATAATATTGAACATGAAAAAATACGACAAATCTTAAAGAAGCACTTGCACTTTATTAGAGAGGGCCCGATAATAGGACAACAGTCAAAGAGAAATCCAGAGATAACATCCAGAAAATCCAAATCATTGAGAGATTATCTTGTTAGAAGTGACTGTCTGAGGGGGGCACCACAGTAGACTTGGTTCCCGCAGAAGTAAGGCTTTAGAAAGTGCTTGAAGAGCAAGGCATGTCACCACGTAGAGAATATTTCATCTTTTAAGACAGGTTTTAATAAAACTGTGAAAGAAATAGGATTTCTAACTTGGAAAACAAGCTTTATGGTGTACATTTTAAAGTGCCCTTGCAATAAAGTATTTGTTGGCACTACTACACTACCAGCACATCAGAGGATATTACAGCATAGGAGAGCTATAATCAATAAGACCATAGCTACCCCGTGGCTAGGGACTTTGAAAAGGAGCATCAAAGTGATTTGTCACTGATGAGATATAGCTGCATAGCTCAAGTGCCTAGAAAAAGAAGGGGTGGAGAGAGAGAAAGGGAGTTGAGGAAGTTAGAAACATACTTCATCCTGGAACTGGATAGCAAAGAACATAATGGTTTTAACGTGGGTGAGGAATTGTTTACTTGCCTTTATTGAAGCCTGGATCTAGATCTGCACTCTCATTAATACAGCTAAGCTAGATTCTGAGAGGACATGGTAAACACGCACTAGCACTTGTAGAGGGTAGCACTTTAGTTCACATAAGGATTTTGTTTTAACTATTTACATTTTTAATACCTTCCTGGAAATAGGGACATAAAAGTAATCCAAATAATATAATTGGAGAATAGGAGAAATAAACTTACTCCAATATATCATATTGATTTGGTATCAATATATGTCCTAGGCAATTTAGGTAAAGAGGCTCTAATGGATAGATTAAATTTTAAATAGATAAGATCAGTTCAAATTGTGCACTTTATTACATTTATGGCACTTACAAAGCACTTTAGATAATGGACACGTAGTATATATATTTTTTGCACATTCATAAGAAGTACTGTAAGGTCCATTTAGAAAGCATAAGTGGGAAATGGCAGCTATGGAACAAAATGCACTCACGCACTTTAGAATCCCAAAATGAACATATTGTCCACCAATAGGAACTGTCCGTGTGATTCTGAGTAAAGTAAAAAAAAGTGTTTAATTCTGAGAGAAACTGTTCTCAGAACCAGAAATATCATGTAAATGGAACTTTCCAATTGAATTACATTTAAAACGGTGATGAATTGTTTTTGGGATAGCAAATAATGCGAGAATTGTGCAGGAATATATGTTCCAAGATGGTGCTACTATTTGCCTTACACATTGTATGTTTAAAACCACAATACCAATTGTCCTCCTTCTATGTGAATTTTCCAAGAAAGTAATTATGTATTTAAAAAAAGCAAATGGGGCTCATCATCATGAACAGGGCTGCGGCCAGCAGCCGAAACGGATAAATGATTGCAACACTCATGAAAAATAAAGCCTGAGTGAAAAGCAATGGAGTGCCAGTTCCATCTCTTTTTTCGCGCAAACGAGGTGTTTTGTCTGCATATTACCTACTGGCGGTCTCCAGTAGGTAGTTATAGTTAGGACCTAGTTTCCATAGGAAAAGCATTTTTTGATTTGCCAATATCTTTGGCCCAGGGTGACGAATCTCAAAACTAATGGCCCGCTTCGGTAAGCTCCTGTCTTGAAAGTTTCGGGGTGATTCATGAAGCAGGGGCCGAGAAAAAAGGGGGGGCCCAAAACGGGTTTTCTCCATGTTAATTTCCATAGGAACATTTGTCGCGGCTACAGCACAAAGTGCTGAACGGAATTACACCAAATTTGGCAGAGAAGTAGCTCTTGGTCCAGAGTGCACTCTTTGCCTTAAATGGTGTAAATCCGTTCAGTAGTTCCTTAGAAATTTAAAAATAAAAAATATCGATATCTGGTGACCGCGGTGGATCCACAAACCCTCTCGATCACAAGCTTCATTCTTATTGGCTGCCAACACTCTAAACCAAGAAGTGTTGTCAGCCATCTTGTGACTCGGTTGAACTGAGTCACAAGCAAAAGGGTAAAAAAACTATTAAAAAAGAAGATAAGGGGGCAGGGTAGACACACTCTGACCCCCCTAAGCCTCCTCATGGTGTCCCACAGGGACCCCGAGGGCCAGAAAAAGCATTTATTTTTCAGCGGGATTGGGGCTGGGTTTGCGAATCCCACCGAAAAAAAAACAAAGCGCGGGCTTCTGTGCTTCGTTTTGTAGAAGCCCCCGGGTTGGCCAGGTCTCGGGGACTATGTTATTGATATTTGCGTTGGCCGCATGGGCCCCCACAGCCCCGAGTACCACCACCTCCCTGGGGCATTTTTTTATTTTGGGTGAGGAGGCCTTGTGGGCCCACCAAGCCCCAGGGACTGCCACCTTCCCGGGGCTTCGATGTTTAAATGCGGAGGGTTCGCATGAATGTCCCCCTCACTATTTAACCGGGCTGAGGGCGCGGACGCGCGCAGCGGCGCGCCGGCGGCGCGCCGAAGGCACGCCAGAGGCAAGCCCGTCTGCGCCCGTCCGCGCTAAGCCCGCTGCACGCTGCCAATCCCCCTGCACTTTTATCTTCAGAATATGCTAAACTATACACGGGAGAGACTTCTCTCCTATCGGGACCATACAGTCTGCGCCCCCTATCTCTTTCACCCTGGCTCTGCTACAGTGCACTGCCCTCACTGTGGCTTTTCGGCTACTGAGACCTTCTTACCCCCTGATAAGTTAACACACCTTAAGGTGTTTAGTCTGAACTGCAGGTCTCTGGTCAGTCACTATGAGGATATCTATGATCTTCTAGCTGACCAGACTCCTGACCTACTGTTCCTTACCGAGACATGGTTAACCAAAGATACCTTAGCGATTCCCACTCTGTCTCTTCCACCAGGGTATTTAATACAAATCCAGAATAGACCTGTAAAGAGAGGGGGTGGTCTAGCAGTGATCTTCAAATCCTCTTTTACCTGCTCACTCTCCCCGGCGAATATTGTGGATTGTGAGAGCTCTCTTTTTAAGATCAAGATCCTGGACACCTTCACTCTAACCGGGCTTCTGATTTACCGCCCTCCTGGCCCTGCAAGTTCCTTTCGGGATTCTCTGGTGGCTACTGTCTCCACTATGACTCTGAATTTCGCTAATTTTAGCCTATTGGGAGGCTTAAACCTTCACTTCGAAAGCAGTGAGACACCCATGGTGAGAGGTCTCCTAGATGACTTAGAAGCATGCCAATTTATACAACTTGTCAAAGGGCCCTCCCATGCAGCCGGCCACTTATTGGACCCAGTTTTTTCTAACATTTCGGCAATACTGCCTTCCCCCCTTATCCTCTCAGCTGGACGGACCACTATCTGGTTCATATCACCATCCAGGTAGCTGACAATTTTAAAAGACAGCCCCCCCCTCCTATCCCTAGGCGCCCATGGCATAAACTAGATAGTAGTCTGTTTATAGACAACCTGAAAACCACATGTCCTATCTGGTCGACGAATCTGGAGGAAGCTTATGCCACATACAGAGAATGGATTAACAAATCATTAGACCAGCAGATTCCCCTAATACTATCTAAATCTAAACGCGGAAAATCTCACCTCTGGTACTCAGAGACACTTGCTGAACAAAAAAAGCAATGTAAGTTGCTTGAACGTGCTTGGAGAAAATCCTATGATCCCCAAGCCAAAATTACATTTAGGTCTGCTACAAAAAGGTATCACAAACTAATAAAAAAAGCTAAAGCTAGATACTATACCGACATGATCTTGTCAAGCACTAATCAATCAAAAACAATATTCTCTATGATTAAAGAAATGACTAAACTTCCTGAAGGACCTAGTAATATGATTACTTCCAATGCTCACTGTAACGAGATTGCCACCTTCTTTATAAATAAAGTAGAGGGTATTTATAAGTCCTTCCCCTCAAATGTCGCAAGCTCCGACTGTACCACAGCTGAGTCTTTACAAGATCTCCCATACTCCCTCGACACCCTCCCATCTATCTCTGCAGACCAGATGGATAGGCTAACTGTTAAAATTAAATCCGGTTCCCCTGAGGATCCTGTAAAACCCGAAATAGCGCGACTTCATAAGGATCCTATTTTGTCAGAAGGTTTGAATCTGATCAATAAAACCCTGGAATCTACTACAATACCTAGATCCTGGAAACACGCTAAGGTCGTCCCTCTATTAAAAAAACCCACTCTAGATCCTTCCAAGCCAGAAAATTTCCGTCCGATATCCTTGCTACCTTACCTATCCAAGATAGCGGAATCCCATGTAAACTCCACTCTGATCAACTACTTAGAAGCCAATGGTATTTTAGATGACTCCCAAAATGGCTTTCGGGCGAATCACAGTACTGAATCGGCCCTGCTAGCCGTTACGGAACAATTGAGGGAGGTGCAGGACCGAGGTGGCACAGCAGCGCTGGTCTTGTTGGACCTGAGTGCAGCATTCGACACGGTCTCCCATGAGATCCTCTTAAGAAGACTGTGGGAGATCGGGGTCCGAGATGGAGCCCTAAAGTGGTTTGCTTCATTCTTGAAGGACCGCTCCTTCCAGGTGCATGCTCCACCATATAAATCAGGAAGGTTTCCACTGTGTTATGGCGTCCCCCAGGGGTCCGCACTTAGCCCTACGTTATTTAACGTATACATCCGCCCCCTAGCCATTTTGGCTAGAGCTCATAACATCAAACTAACATCTTATGCGGACGACACACAGTTCATCTTCTCCTTCTCCAGTGATACCAATGCCGACAAAATTAAATTTCAAGAAGATCTATCGGTCATTGCAAACTGGATGACTGAAAATCGTCTCCAGCTTAATTCATCTAAGACTGAGGTGTTACTGGTTGGAAAGGAGACCCTAAAAGTGGTGGCCATCTGCACTGGGACCTGCACCCACCCCTAAGAAGGAAGTTAAAAACTTGGGTATCATGGTCGATAATCGACTAGACCTTGACTCCCACGCCAAAAAGGTAGCAGGCATGTGCTATGGCCGCTTACGGTCTCTGAGACCCATTCTGGGTTTTTTCGAACCCCAAGTCCGTCAGACGATCATTCAGGCCATGGTGCTATCAAACATCGACTACTGCAATGTCCTCATGTTGGGTTCCAACCAATTCACGATTTATAGACTACAAAGAGCTCAGAATGCGGCCGCACGTAGCCTGTTCGGTCTGCCTAAAAATTGTCATATTTCTCCCATTCTTCATCATTTGCACTGGTTGCCTGTAAAGCAGCGTGTACAATTTAAGGCACTCTGCCTTATCCATAAAATTCTTTATTCCTCGGGCCCTAAAATTCTGCAGAATTTAGGTTCACTATATGCCCCTACACGCGCTCTTCGCTCTGCAGATTTGACTCTGGCCCACATTCCTATGATCAAAAGGAGCAGAGCAGGAGGCCGATCCTTCAGATATTTGGCCTCGAAATTGTGGAACACAATCCCACTTGAAGCTCGTGCTATCACAAATCATTTGGCCTTCAGAAAGAAAATTAAGACCTGGCTATTCACTACTCTTTAGGCCCGACTTTCTTTAGCTCTTCCTACACCTGGCTCAGTCGCTGCGTATCTAGTTGTCTGCAAGCGCTGGGACGCCCCGTTGCTGGGGTAGCCATGCGCTATAAAAGCTACCTTAACATAACATAACATAACATGTCAGCAGCTCCCCTTGTCCAAAAGCAATGCCGGCTCCTGCAGAAGGTGGGGAGCTGGCAGGGACTGCAATGTCATTGGGGCTCACCTGCGGTCCTCAATGTGAGGGCCCTCTCCCGTATAAATCATTTTAAAAAAATGTGAAAACAAGGCCATGCCCCAGGGAATGGGGTCCCCGGAGCCGAAATCGGCCTTGGGAGGGGGCTATGCCCCCTTCCCATTTAAAAATAAATAAATGGGTCAGGCCCTGGGGGATGGGGTCCCCAGGGCTCACAAAATATTAAGAGAAGGGGGGCCACACAGCCCCGCTTCTAACAAAAATATAAAGAAAAAGAAAAGCCAGCAGGTCCCCGGAGGCCCTACCCCCTCCCTGCACCACTCTGCAAATGCGCCTCCTGGTGAGTTTTAAGTTGGGGGATTAAGTCCCCTTGAATCCTGAGGGTGCCTGAGGGCCAACTAGCCCACCAAGTACCTCCAGTAAGCCCCACACAGTGGGATTGCTGAGAGGTGGTATGAGGCCACTCTGCAAATGCGCCTCTTGGCACATTGCTGGTGGGGTGAAGAGGTCCTCTTGTGTCCTGAGGACCTCAGGACTAAAGTTGACTTCATCCCCCGGGCAGCAGTTTGACAGGTGGAGCGTTTGCAGAGTGGTGTAAAAAGGGAGCATGGCCTCGGACCACTCTCAGCAATTCAGCTGTGTGGGGCTTACTGGAGGTACCTGGTGAGCTAGTTGGCCCCAAGGGACCCTAAGGATTCAAGGGGACTTGATCTCTCAACCCAGAAGGCACCAGGAGGCGCGTTTGAAGAGTGGTGGAGAAAGGGGGCATGGCCTGTGTCCACCTGTCACCAATCCCACTATATGGGACATACTGAAGGTATCAGGTAGGCTAGTTGGCCCCTAAGGACCCTCAGCAGCGAAGAGGATTTTAATCCCCATCCAAGCATGCCAGGAAGTGCGTTTGCAGAGTGGTGGGGAAAGGGTACGTCGCCTGCTATGAGAACTTAGCAATCCTGCTTTGTGGGACTTACTGGAGGTAACAGGCGGGGTAGTTGGCACCCAAGGTTGACCTTGGGGGCCAGCTACCCCTCCTGTTACCTCCAGTAAATCCCACACAGTGGGATTGCTAAGAGATCTGCGGAGGCCACGCTCATCTTTCTCCACCACTCTGCAAAAGCGACTCCTGGTACAGTACTGGTTGGGGAATGAAGTCCACTTTACTCCTGAGGGACCTTGGTAGCCAAGTAGCCCTCCTGGTACCTCCTGTAAGACTTACGCAGCTGAAATTTTGAGTGCTGGTTGGAGGCCCAGGCCCCTTTCTGAACCACTCTGCAATCGTGACTACTACCGTATAGTTAGAAATTAGCATTTAAAAAACCTTTGAAATTTATTGAAAAAAACATAGGTTTCAGGAACGTTATAGTTAGTAATTAGCATTTAAAAAACCTTAGAAATTCACTGAAAAAAACATAGGTTTCAGGGACGTTATATTTAGTTGGACATTTCACTCGTACAAAACCAGAGAAATGTGGCCATTATAGTTAGTTGAGCTAACTATAACTCTCACCCCAGCAATGCACTGCTTCTGACTTCACATATTACATCACTCATGACATGGTCAGTGACATCACTGATGACATCTCAAATTACGTCACTGATGACATCACTGATGACATCATCCACTTAATAACTGATGCACCTCCTCACACCCTAATATAACACCCACTCTAAAATAAATACTATTCTCGAAACCATAGACACACCAATATCAGTTAGTACATACCCACTCACTGATTAATAGGTCTACACACACATCTACTCACTCACCCATACAGTCACTCATACATGCAGTCACTCATGAATACAGCCTCTGATATATGCACTGCCATTTACTCACCTATACATTTATAGACACACCACCTCACTTATTCATACAGATACTAACACATTCGTACTCTCTTACACAATCAGTGTGGACGGTGGCAGCGTCTACACAGGCTGTTGGAAACGTTACAGGAGGCGTGAGCTAATTTGGGCAACACACGTTTTTCTCTGCTGAGTAATTTTAATGTTAATTTTAAATCGTACTAATTCATTTTAAATTGGCCATATGGCAGCGTAATACTGTCAATCCCCCCCCCCCCCACTTACTCGTTGTGCCGATAGGAAGTCTGGGTCAGCTGACAGCCTGCACGCCTCGGTCTGACTCGGTGGCTATCACCGTTGAGCGGAGGGCGGACAGGCAGACCCTGTCACTTCCGGGTTAGGGGTGGTTAGCGCTCTAGCTTCACCCTCGCAAGACTACAAAGGGAGCGAGGAACGACTGGCTCTGGCGGCTCAGTGTGGACGGTGGCAGCATCTACACAGGCTGTTGGAAACGTTACAGGAGGCGTGAGCTAATTTGGGCAACACACGTTTTTCTCTGCTGAGTAATTTTAATGTTAATTTTAAATCGTACTAATTCATTTTGAATTGGCCATAGGGCAGCGTAATACTGTCAATCCCCCCCCCACTTACTCGTTGTGCCGATAGGAAGTCTGGGTCAGCTGACAGCCTGCACGCCTCGGTCCGACTCGGTGGCTATCACCGTTGAGCGGAGGGCGGACAGGCAGACCCTGTCACTTCCGGGTTAGGGGTGGTTAGCGCTCTAGCTTCGCCCTCGCAAGACTACAAAGGGTGCTCGTCACTCCAAGCGGGCAGCGGTTGCGCGCAGGGGTGTGCCTAAGAACGCGCCTAAGTCCGCGACTGGACGAGGCCAGGGGCCAGAGGTTATTGCCATGATTGCTACCCAGCTGATGACTGGTATGAAACCCCTGGTAAAATATTCTTCAGAAGAGCTGTTGTGTATTCGTAAGCCGGCACTTCAGGGCTGCATGAGGGAGGAAGGGTGTTTTTTGGAGGGTCCCTTCTCATGTCGGAACTGTAAATATCAAACTTCTGCTGATTATTTGCAAATCGCACCACTTGAAGTACCATCTATTATCACCTTCCTAGATGATTCGCATAAGAGTCGTCAACTCCTCTGTAACATTAGATCATTATCTAAACATTACAGTGAAGTGTGGGATATGATTGCTTCATCGCAGCCTGAACTCTGTTATTTGACAGAGACATGGTTAAAACCACACTCTGTCCCTGCTATCACATTAGGGATTCCAGAGGGCTATAAAATAGCCAGGCTCGATCGGCCTACCAAAATTGGAGGAGGCATTGCTATTGTGTACAAAAATAATTTATCAGTAACCATTCTAGAGGAAATAAGTAACCCAGATTTAGAAATTCTGGTTTTCAAAACCAACTTCTCAAAGAATATTGGTTATAAAGGGGCACTGGTTTATCGTCCCCCCGGACCCTATACCAATTTCAATATCTTGTTGCTGGAGGTACTGGCTAGGCATATTGACCCTGATAATGAGTTCTTACTGTTAGGAGATTTTAACATGCATTGTGACCTCAAGGATAATGTTGAGGTACAATAATTTCTAACCGATATGTCCGTGTTGGGTCTAATTTTAATAAATACTGGTCCTACCCACTTGGCAGGGCATACTTTAGATCTTATTTTCTCAAACAAACCTAATACCCTGCTATTTGATTCCTCCACTCAGGTCAATTGGACAGACCATTTTGTCTTGAAATTTTCTTCCTCATACTTGGGTAAAGCCTCCACCCAGGCACTAGCCCTTCCTATTAGGCGTAGACCATGGCACAAGATTACTCCAGAAACATTTGAGGAATCCTTTGCTGGATGCCCCATCCCTCTTGGAGAGAACGTTGATATAGCATTAGATCACTATAATCAGACGATACTCCAGGTGGTAAACAAGATTGCTCCTATAAAAACCTAGAAACCCTGCCGAGCCCGGAAACAAGAGGTATGGTTTACAGAACATCTGAGAGCTCTCAAACAGCAAGTAAGAAAATTAGAAAAGGTGTGGAGATCAACCCATGATAATATGGATAAGAATCATTTTTGGGTAGCCCTTTCTAAATATCATAAGGAAATTCGCAGTGCCCGGAAATCCCACTTACAGGCCCTTCTCCTAGCTGCAGGAAATTCTTCTAGAATATTATATCAAACTTTACAATCATTTGTGAAACCAGCAGCTTGTGAATCTTTGGAATTGGCTTCACAACAACTATGTAATGAAGTAGCACAGTTCTTCACCGACAAAATAAACAAGATTCACGACAATATCCTAAATTCTCAGCCACCCATTATAGATGATACTCTATCACCTATGGAATTGGATAAAGAGATAGAAGATACATACCTGCAATCCTTTTCCTCTATCTCCTTGAGTGAGACAGAATGTTATCTGGGGCAGATTAAAAGCGGAAGCCCTTCTGATATTATTCCAGCAAGAATTTTTCCGATTGTAGGAAAAAGCTTGAGTCCTCAGATTCAAAGCCTCATCAACCTTTCCCTGACCGAGGGGCAAGTTCCTTAGGAATGGAAAAAAGCATTGGTAAGGCCTATTAGAAAAAACTCCTCCATTCCTTGGACTGATTTATCCAATCTGAGGCCTATCTCGCTACTCCCTTTTTTAGGGAAGGTCATAGAGAAACATGTCAATAAGCAGGTTTCTCAGTACCTAGAACTACATGGCAAGCTTGACAGTTCTCAGTTTGGTTTTAGACCCTGACACAGTACTGAATCTGCTCTGTTGTCGGTGACAGACGAACTTCACATGTACCAGGATCGAGGGTATTCTGCGATCCTGGTACTATTGGACTTATCGGCGGCGTTCGATACTATATCACACAATTTCTTAATCAACCGTCTGACCGCAATTGGAATAGAAAGCACAGCGTTAACCTGGCTAAAGAGTTTTCTGTCTGACCGTACCCAAACTGTCAGCATGGGCACATTTAGGTCGACAGCAACTCATATCACCAAGGGGGTGCCACAGGGCTCTTGTCTAAGCCCTACTTTGTTTAACATCTACGTGGCACCCCTGGCCAACATATTGAGAGAATTCGGGTTTGTACCTGTCTCATACGCTGATGACACGCAGCTCATATTCCCTTTTAAACATCTGACCGACGAAGTGAGGGAGACCTTCTCAAATGGCATGAAAGCTGTTGCGAATTGGATGAAAGCGAACTATCTCCAATGCAACGTAAGCAAGACCGAAGTAATGCTCTTTGGGGAGGTTAGAAATCTGTGGACTTCAGAGTGGTGGCCAAGTGAACTGGGACAAGTACCTGAACCCAAAATGGTCGTAAAAAATCTAGGGGTCCGTCTTGACCGTGAGCTCACCTATAAGCAACATGGCAACTGGGTTTTTGGCCAATGCTTTCATGCTATTGGGCTCTTACGTAAAGTGTTTCCACTACTGCCTGATTCCATTAGAACAACTTTGGTTCAGGCTCTAGTGTTGAGTCGCTTGGACTATTGCAATGGACTCCTGCTATCGGCTAATCAGGGAGTCCTAGCAAAACTCCAAGTAATACAAAACACTGCGGCAAGACTGGTGATGAATGCCCCCCCAAGAACTCCTTCTAAACCACTTCTTGACAAATTACATTGGCTCCCAGTCTATAAAAGGACCAGGTTTAAGACATGCTGTCTTATCCATAGAACCATATATGGCTCTGGTCCTCCTTGTTGGAAAGATAAATTCATTCCTTACAATCCTATTCGACTCCTCAGATCCAGCAGTAAACTTCACCTTAAAGTACCGACCATTAAGAAGAGTAGACAAGGGGGGAAAGCTCTATCTGTGGCAGGCCCGACCCTATGGAACAATCTTCCTTATGAGTTAAGGCAATGTTCCGAATTCTTGGGTTTTCGGAAAAAACTCAAAACGTTTTTATTTTAGTAATTTTTCACTGCGCTAGCTGGAAACACGCTGTATTGTGTTGTGCCTTCTTTTCTCCCGTCGCTTGTAGCTGCCAACCTCTCTTCTTCTGTCTTTCTGTGCGCAGAGATACTCTTATGCAAGAGTCGATTCTAGCGCGGTATAAATTTATAAATAAATTTATAAATAAATCACTGACACAAGCACACATTCATGCATACAGCCACTCTCACAATAATTCACTCTCACATATAGTCACTTATATACTCCAACACTCACATATACTGCCTTTTACGTATGTAGTTGCTCACACATATACCACTGAGACATCCATTCACTCACCAACACACCCATATGCACACTCACTCATCCATACAGCCCCTCGCAGATGCACTCATGAGCCCATGCACCCTGTCAATTACCCCATTACACATCCATGCAGGGAGTTACCCACCCACCCACCAGCACAGACAATCTGGCATCCATGCAGGTCCTCAGACAACCAATCAGTAACCCATATAAACACTCAAGTAGCTACACACAACCCATGCAACCACTTACACACCAACTGACAGACTGATACAGACAGACTTTGTTGACCTTTCACCAGGCATTACAGACCGCCCTCCCCCCAGAGACCCCAGCCAGCCCACCATCTCCAACTGGACACCAGTCACAGCCGACGACACCACCTCAATCATGAAAAGCATCTACTCGGGGGCCCCTACTGACCCCTGCCCCCACACATCTACCACAGAGCCGCGGCTGTCATTGCACCCGAACTGCAATGCACCATCAACACCTCCTTCAATACAGGCACCTTCCCAGATGACTGGAAGTGCGTAGAAGTCAGACCCTTGCTCAAGAAGCCCACGGCTGACCCCACCAACCTCAAGAACTATCAGCCCATCTTGCTCCTCCCCTTTGCTGCCAAAGTCACTGAGAAAACAGTCAACAGGGAACTAACACGATTCATCAAAGAGAACGCCTTACTCGACCCATACCAATCAGGATTCCGAAGCAACCACAGCACTGTGACCGCTCTTCTTGCCGCCACAGACGACATCCACACCCTCCTGGACCAAGGCCACTCCACAGCCCTCATCCTACTCGACCTATCAGCGGCCTTCAGCACCGTCTCCCACCGCACACTAGCCACCAGACTACATGATGCAGGCATACAAGGAACAGCCCTGGACTGGATCCGATCATTCCTCACCGGAAGAAGCCAAAGGATCACACTGCCAACCTTCATCTCCGACCCCACGAAAATCACCTGCGGAGTCCCATGGGGGTCATCTCTGAGCACAACCCTCTTCAACATCTACATGCCCCCCCTCGCAGCCATCGTCTGACAACACGGCATCAACATTGTATCCTACCCTGATGACACCGAACTCATCCTCTCCCTCACAAAAGATCCCACCATTGCTAATCTCAACTTCCAGAAAGGAATGCAAGATGTTGCAGCCTGGATGACCAACAGCTGCCTAAAGCTCAACGCCGAGAAGACAGATGTCGTCATCCTCGGTACCACCCCATCAGCATGGGACAGCACATGGTGGCCGACTGCCCTCGGAAGCCCACCTACCCCCCAGACCACACCAAGAACCTCGGCATCAACTAATCACTCACCATGAACCGCCAGATCAACGCCGTCACCTCCAGCTGCTTCAACACCCTCCGCATCCTCCGCAAGACCTTCAAGTGGATCCCCCCTGAGTCAAGGAAGACAGTCACCAACGCACTAATCTCCAGCAGACTGGACTATGGAAAGCACTCTAGACCGGCATCAACAAATCCCTACTCCACAAACTGCAGACAATACAGAACTCTGCCACCACACTCGTCCTCGGAATCCCCCGGCATGAACACATCACCCATCCCCTACGAAGACTTCACTGGCTCCCCGTGGAGAAAATAGTTACCTTCAAAATCCTTACTCACACCTACAAATGCCTGCACAACAACAGACCCACATACCTAAACGACAGAATCAACTTACACGTACCCAAAAGAAACCTCCAATCCCTCTTCCTCACACTGGCTGAAACCCCGCTAATCCACAGAACCAGAGCAGGCAGAAGATCCTTCCCCCACATTGCAGCCAAGACCTGGAATGAAAAACCAGCAGACATCAGACGAGCCCCGTCCCTGAACACCTTCAGGAAGACCCTCAAGACCTGGCTCTTTGGCTAGACTGATCTACAGACCCCCATCAGCACCTTGAGACCTTCACGAAAAAGAGAGGGGTAGCCATCCTTGCTAGGAATAGGAATATTGTGGTAAGGAAGAAAGCACAGGATCAGTGGGGGCGGTGGGCTATGGTAGAGTGTCTCTTGGATGGGGTATGGACCACGCTTGTATCTGTCTATGGGTCTACGGAAGATGATCCGGAAATCTTTCAATTCTTAGATGTAGAATTAGCTACTTGGGCCCCGAGAGTCATTATCGCAGGGGATTTTAATATTAATGGGTCAGATGGGTTAGGGCAGGGCTCCTTTGGTAAATATAAAGGGAGGAAGAAAAGAGTGAGCCGGGCATTGGGAAGCTTAATCGTAAATAATGCCCTAATAGATGTCTGGGGGATTAAACGGATGGCTGACAAGGGGTACACATACTATTCAGCTCCACACCAAGTGTGTGTCAGGTTAGATAATTTTTTGGTCCCTAGCTCTGATGTCTCGAATGTACAGATAGGTAAATTACCAAGGATATTCAGCGACCATAACCCACTAATACTTACAATCTCAAGTAAAACAAATGAAAGACAGCGCACTGGTTGGACGTTTGAAAGGGGGCTGCTAAAAGATGAGGGTTATGTAGGACACATGACTAAGTGGATCAAAGATTTCTTCCAGATTAATAGAGGTAGCGCGGCAGAGGGGGTGGTCTGGGATGCCTTTAAGGCAGGAATCCGGGGCGAGACAATGAGCTTCAGTTCCTATAAGCAGAAACAAGAATGCTCAAGGAGCGAGGAGGCAAGGGGAAAAGTGATCGAGGCGGAGGCAGAATTAGAAAGCTGTCTTTTGAGTGGTATCCAAATTGACAATGCATGGAATGAGCTACTCAAGGTTAAAGGGGAGGCTGAAAGGGACGTTGCTATTAAAGCGGCTAAATTGTACACGTCTAAAAGGGAGAAGTGCTATGAGTGTAGTGAAGCCGTAGGCAGACACCTTGCTGTTCGGGCAAGACAGCAAGAGTCTACGGGAATAATAAGGGAGATAAGGGATACAGCGGGCGGGCTACATACGGACCCGGAGGAAATTAGAGATGTATTTAGGAGCTTTTATGAGAGGCTATACACTGATGATCTGGGGGATATTGATAACCGGGCGGTGAATGAGTATCTCCAAGGGATACCTGGGGTAGCATTGGAGGAGGAGGAGGAGGAGGAGGAGGGTTTGGAGGGGGCACTGCAATTAGAAGAGATAAAAGATGCAGTATGGAATTTGCCGGCGGGTAAGGCAGCAGGACCGGATCAAATTCCGGTCGAATTTTATCAGGTTTTCTGGGGGGCCCTGAAGGAGGTTATAACAAATCTAATACAGCAGGCGCAAGCAGGATTCTCAATTCCTGCATCGTGGGGGGGTGCGGTGATTGTGTTAATACTCAAAATAGGGAAACCTCCGGAGGAGCCTGGGTCTTATAGACCAATCACTTTAATGAACTCCGATGCCAAAGTGTTCTCCAAAGCATTGGCAACAAGACTAGCAGGAGTGATCGCTAACACTGTGAGCAGAATACAACATGGGTTCATCCCTGGAAGGGGGACAACCCATCATATTCGTAAAGTGATTACTCTATTTGATGCGACGGAAGTTGCAGGAGACCCGATGGCTGTTATGCTACTGGATGCGGAAAAAGCATTCGATCGGGTCTCCTGGGGCTATCTATGGGGGGTACTGGAAAGATCTGGTGTAAAGCAGGGATTTATTAAATCAATCAAGGCATTGTACCTGAATCCTGTCGCCTCGGTTCGGGTTAACGCAGGGTGTACGAGGCAATTTCAAATAGGTCGCGGAACTAGGCAGGGGTGTCCTTGTTCACCACTGCTGTTTGCCATCTACATGGACCCATTTATACGGCGAATTGAGGCATGTGGTCTGGTTAGTGCTCTCCCTACCCTAACTGGGCAGTGTAAAGTTCTAGCCTATGCTGACGATGTTGCAGTGGTCACGCCAACACCGACGGAGTCCATTAATCAAATCGAAATAGAGGCCACAAATTTTGGGTATATCTCGGGGTATAGGTTAAATACGGGAAAGACTCAAATAATTAAAAATAGATTTGCCATCTGTACTGACAACCGAGTTATACGCTCAGGAATATATCTAGGAGTCTCTATTTCGGCTGATTTGGACTCATTAGTGGAAAGGAATATTGCTCCATTAATGAATAAAGTAGAAAAAGAGCTGGACAGATTGGAGAACTTGCATTTGAGTTTAGTGGGGAGGACGAATATAATTAAAATGTTAATTCTCCCTAAATTTTTATATTTATTTAGGGCAATTCCCTTGCTGTTTGATGCTAGGTGGTTCAAAAGGATAGAACACATGCTTAATAGATTTATTTGGGGGAAAGGAAAGACACGAAGGGCATTAAGATTCATGACATTGCCAAAGGAAAGGGGAGGGTGGGCAGTGCCCGATTTAAGACTGTATTATTGGGCTGCAACGTTTCAAAATATGTTAGGGTTGGTAGGGGGTGCGGAGGCTGAAGGAGGGAGCGATCTAGGCACGGTTGCAATATTTGGACTGGTTTTGGGTATGGAGGTAGAAAATGTGTTTCTAAAATTTACGGAGGCCAGCTATTACAAGAGAACAAAATTTAAGACTCTCATGGCAGCATTTGCAGTCTGGAAAGCATTTATGAAAAGGTCAGGCCTGGGGAGGTATAACCGCTACACTAGATTCACAGATAACTCTAATATTCCAGAAGAGATTTTTGCGGACTCGGTGTTCACAGAATGGGTACGTAAGGGAGTTAAGAGCTTTGGGGACGTTCTGGGGGACTCAAGTGTCTGCCAATTTTCAGAAATGCAGAACAGGTACAATTTACACAACAGTCACTTCTTCAAGTTTTTACAAATCAGGAGCTTCTTGATGAGTAAAGTGGGCGGATCTCTGGGGTTTGGTAGAGACTCGGTAATGGAATTGATACGAACAGGGAAAGAGTGTACGATTAAACGATTTTATTTTTAACTAACGAAAGGAAAGCAGGATGATTTAGGGAAATGGGGTGATAAGTGGAAGGATAGTCTGAGTGTCAGTCAGGATTGTTTTGAGTTATCCCTGGAAAAGGGTCATAGATTTCTGTGTTCTGCATCATTGCAGGCACAACATTACAAAACGTTGTATCATCTGTACTACACCCCAGCTAAATTAGCTCAGTGGGGAGGAACTGTAGGAACAAATTGTTATAGATGTGGAAGTAATGAGGCAGACTTAGAACATGTATTTGCCACATGCCCCCATTTATATTTGTTGAAGAAGGATATTGGAAATTTTATAAAGACTGTACTAGGAATAAATTCTTTTTCATTAACCCCCGCAATAATTCTATTAGGCATAAATGAGGAGGAAGGAGAGATGCAGTTAGGGGGGGAATTCTTGTTTGTAGCGGTAGCAGTTCTTAGATTGTGCCTAGCCTCTGCATGGCTAGATCCTCTCCCGCCTACATTTCATCAGTGGCTTGCTAACTTGCTTTCGATGTATCATCTGGAGAAAGAGATATATGCTAGGAAAGGCAAAAACGGGAGGAAAATGGGCAGGGTAATCTGGGATCCCATCACTCGATGGAAGGAAGGGAATTTCTAAATTATTTTAACGAACTGAATGGGTCTGGTAATGCATGTTCATATATACTTTCTGCTGACTAGAATTTGTGATTATTTGGTGTATAGTCTCGCTTGTTTATCTCTTTTTTGTGTTATGTATTCTTGTTCCTACGTTAAATTTTCTGGCCCTTGTCGCTCTTATTGTAGATGGAATATCTCACTGCTGTCACGCTACTTTTTGGAATAGTGCACTGTGCATTGTACATAAATGTAAAAATGCTCAATAAAAAGATTTAAAAAAAAAAAAAAAAGAGACCTTCACGGGTGAGTAGCCCGCTTACAATTCCCTGATTGATTGACATTCACACAGATTAGTCATTTACCTATGCATTCACTAAGACACGTTTAATCACTTACTTACACAGTCAGTCACGCATCCAGTAAATCATCCATTCAGACACTCATAAACTCACTTATTCTTCAATACACCTTGGCATATATATATAACATTCTTAAACTGTTAAAAAACACTCAGTCACTGAATGATGTCATCAGTGATGTCATGTGAGATGTCATCAGTAATGGCACTGACCATGTCATGAGTGATGTAATATGTGATGTCCTCAGCAGTGCATTGCGGGGGCGCGAATGATAGTTAGCTCAACTAACAATAACGGCCGAATTTCTCTGGTGTTGTATGAGTGAAATGTCCAACTATCTATAACGTCCATGAAACCTAGGGGTTTTTCAGTGAATTTCTAAGGTTTTTTAAATGCTAATTACTAACCATAACGTCCCTGAAACCTATGGTTTTTCAATGCATATATATATTATCTACTGGCGGTCGCCAGTAGATAGTTATAGTTAGGACCGTGTTTCCATAGGAAATCCGCAACATTCTATTTTGAATAACATTGGCGCCGATTGTCGAATCCTCGCGAAATTTTCAAAATAGGTGGGGCGCTCCGCTCCACTCCTTCCCTTAAAGTCTCGGGGGGATTCGTCAAGCGGGGGCCGAGAAAAAGGGGGGTCCCAAAACGCGTTTTCCCCATGCATTTTTTCCATAGGACCTTTAGTCCAAGCTACAGCCCGAACGGCTGAACAGATTTACTTGAAATTTGGCAGAGAGGTAGTCCTCAGGTCAGGGATGTGCCTTTTGCAGGTCTGGTGTAAATCTGTTCAGTAGTTCCTGAGAAAATAGCATTTAAATCAATATATATATCTATAGGCGCGCTCCGTGCGCGTACGGTAAAACTTACCGTACGCGCACGCAGCCGTGCGCGAGCGCGATTCTGATTGGTTGTTAGATCTTAGTAAGCATTCGAATCGGTCGAAACCAGGAAGTGTCGGCCGCCATTTTGTCTCTCGCAGTCTGAGGGGGTGAAAAACAAAGGTGGAGAACGTGAAAATGGGGCATGGTGGACAGTTCCTGACCCCCTAGCCTTTGTCAGGGGGTCCCAGAAGGACCCCCAAGGGCCAAAATTTCCTTTAAATTTTTTACGAAAAATCGCGGAGTACGCTTAGCGTGCGCGTACGGTAGAAGCGGAAAAATTCCGCGAACTGCGTAACGTGGGCGCGCGGTGAAAAACCTTAAAAAAAAAAAAAAAAAAAATACATAGCATTTAAAAAAACGTACAAATTCACTGAAAAAACAAAACCATAGGTTTCACACACGTTATAGTTAGGAATTAGCATTTAAAAACCTTGCAAATTCACTTAAAAAACCATAGGTTTCACACATGTTATAGTTAGCTGGACATTTCACTCGTGAAAAACCATTGAAATTCCCCCGTTATAGTTAGTGCAGGAACTATAACTCACGCGACCGCAATCCTCTGCTGATGACGTCAGATATTACATCACTGATGACATATGTGTCTTTCTGAAAAAAAAATATTTGTAATATATGTATAGCTAAAAATTAATGGAAGAAGACATGGGTAAATAAGAGTCTAAATACAGTGATGTAATATCTGACGTCATCAGCAGAGGATTGCGGTCGCGTGAGTTATAGTTGCCTGCACTAACTATAACGGGGGAATTTCAATGGTTTTTCACGAGTGAAATGTCCAGCTAACTATAACATGTGTGAAACCTATGGTTTTTTAAGTGAATATATATATATATATATATATATATACATATATATATATATATATATATATATATATATGTATATATATATATATATATATTATCTACTGGCGGTCGCCAGTAGATAGTTATAGTTAGGACCGTGTTTCCATAGGAAATCCGCAACATTCTATTTGGAATAACTTTGGCGCCGGTTGACGAATCCTCGCGAAATTTTCAAAATAGGTGGGCCGCTCCGCTCCGCTCCTACCCTGAAAGTCTCGGGGGGATTCGTCAAGCGGGGGCTGAGAAAAAGGGGGGGTCCCAAAACGCATGTTCCCCATGCATTTTTCCAAAGGACCTTTAGTCCAAGCTAAAGCCCGAACGGCTGAACAGAATTGCTTGAAATTTGGCAGAGAGGTAGTCCTCAGGTCAGGGATGTGCCTTTTGCAGGTCTGGTGTAAATCTGTTCAGTATTTCCTGAGAAAATAGCATTTAAATCAATATATATATCTATAAGCGCGCTCCGAACGCGTACGGTAAGCTTACCGTACGCGCACGCTGCCGTGCGCGAGCTTAATTCTGATTGGTGGTTACATGACTGTAAACATTCGAATCGGTCGAAATCAGGAAGTGTCGGACGCCATTTTGTGTGTCTCACACTGATAAACAAAGGTGGAGAACGTGAAAAGGGGGCAACGAAGAGAGTTGCAGACCCCCTAGCATTTGTCAGGGGGTCCAAGAAGGTCCCAAAAGTATGAAAAATACATTTTAAATTTTATAAAAAAAATTGCGGGGTGCACGTACGGTAAGCTTACCGTACGCGCACGGCAGAAAAAATAAATAAAAAAAATAGAAGCAAAAATCAAATTTAAGTGTTTAGATATTAGGGGGCTCTAAAAAGAGCCGTTGTGTTTATGAAGTGTTTTTTTTGTGGTACCTACAAGTAAGTACCGATGCAGAGTCTAAAGTTCAAGAGGAAGACTCTGTTGCCTTCATCAGTGAAATGTACACCGTCTCCTCTATAAATGCCTTGCATGTTGTAACGCAAGTTGTTGTGGTATATAGAACCCATACCATAGTCTCTGAGGAAAGCATAAATAGATTTGTTGACGTGCTTTCTTGCTTTGTCAATCTGTGGACAAAATTGGTTGGACCAGTTCCACTTTTGCCTTTGGCATATATTAGAATATACAAAGGCAGATTGAGGAAAAAGCAACATTAATTGCACAAAGGTGTCCTTAACAAGCTTTTCCAGACCTACCCCAGTTAAAGTGCCTAGGTCACTTCCACCACAGTGCACAATAATAAGGTTAGGCTGCTGGAGGTGTAGAAAAGATTTCACCAAAGGCATTAATTGGTGCCACTTTAACCCTCTCTGACCAATCCATTTAATGTCTACATTTGGCAAAGCAAGGTCTCTCACCATACCTCTTTTTTCTGCATACTTTTCACTCCAGAAGACATAGCTGTGACCTACAATCCACACTGTGAACATCTTTCAAGGAGATCTGGATGCACTCAGGAGGTGTCTTTCAGTAGAATGGCAATATGAAATGAAAGACAGTTGTAAAATGGAGGCATACATTTTTTTTTAATAAAAAGAACTCATTGGCTGATTCAAACCATTTTACAGTTAAAACTAGGCTGTATGTGTACATTTTTAGAAGCATGTTTTGTATTGGTTCAGAAAATTGTGTTCCCACAGAAGATTAATTTGGATTTGCTGTTAGGTTTGACAGGTGAAGCACTCTTGCTCTTTGGAATAGAAACATTATGTGCTGAACTTCTGACCTCTCTGCTCACACCAGTGTTCCATGAGCTGTTGCTATGGTAGCAGGCAGAAGTCAAGTTGGGGGAAGGGTTCATTTGGAAAAGGGTTGAAGTTTTCAAGCAATAGAAATGTGTGATTTCATTTGAAAAAATGTGGGAAGCACTGAGATTTGTAATTAACATGTATATGTGTGAAAAAAGAGAGGGAAACATTGCCGTTTACTGGTTCTGGTGAGAGGAAAGAGGTGTACAGCTCTGAGATTCTGACTCTGATAATCTGCTGTGTTCTCCTCTCTCTGCTTTTCTCATTTCCGTTGTACTCCCTCAAGGACCTTGTAGGGTGAATTTTTTTTATTTAAAAAAAAAAAAACGTGCGCGTAAAAAAATGTGCGTAAAAAAAATTACAAAAAATTTACAAAAAAGTTGTGAGGTAAGGTTGGCTCTTAAAAGAGCCGTTGTGTTAATACAGGGACAGAGGAAAGAATGAATGGGAATATTAACAAGGACCACAGATGTGCTGGTCTATCTTATTGTTTATTAGGGAAACACTGGTCTCCCCATGAACAATTAGACCATAACATCTGGTGCACCTCATTTGTACCCTCTGAAATCGAGGGTTCGTTTCCAGAGGAGCAGAAGAGGGTGATGCTCCCACCGCAGAGGAAGTGCTCGGCTGAGCTGCCGAAGATGTACTCGGCTGAGCTTCTGCGGATGTGCTCGGGTGACTTACTGAAGGGTTTGCTTCAGTATGTCGAGCAAAAGTCCTTGGATGAACATCCCTAAGGTGTCTCAACATAGTGTGATTACCAAAGGAATACTTCTTCCTAGGATTACCTCTAGATAACACACGCTCACAAAGTGAGCAGGTAACTAAAGGAGCATTTACCTTTTTCTGCCCCTCAGGAAATGTAAAATACTCCCAAATAAAAGAACTCTTCTGTTTCCTCCTTCTCTGTCTGATGATGCTGCTGCCCTGCTCACTCTCAGAAGAGGACTGCTGCTCTGCCATTGTATCCCAAAGACAATTCATCTCCTTCTCCTAAGAAATCACAAGCAGTAATGAGGGGAATGGGTGTGGTGTAGGAAGATTCTGGAACTGAAAGTAGTTTCAACCAATCAAAAGTGTTGTTTCTTGATCACATGACCAACCGTACGCGCACGTT
Source organism: Triturus cristatus (assembly GCF_964204655.1). Taxonomy (NCBI): domain Eukaryota; kingdom Metazoa; phylum Chordata; class Amphibia; order Caudata; family Salamandridae; genus Triturus; species Triturus cristatus. The sequence goes on from NC_140584.1 coordinate 452,255,234, forward strand.
AAGCTTACCGAGCGCGTACGGTAAAAGTACGCATGCGCGTACGAAAGACATACGCACGCGCGCATGCGCATTACAGGCACTCTCGTACACTTCCGCGTAATGTGCGCGCGCGTGTGCGCGTATAAGGCATGCGCTTACGCGTCGCGTAGGAAGTACGGACGCGTCCGCAAATTGCGTAAGCATGCGCACACGGAGTATAAATATTACGTACGCTCACCGTACATAAAGCGAAGCGTGCGCTTACGGTAAGCTTACCGTACGCGCACGGTAAAAAAAAAGAAAGAAAAAAAAAGGTTTGTTGAAGATATTAACTATGTTATACAACTATATCTAACCATGTATTTAAAAAAGGTGAATCATACTATATTGAAGAATGCATTAAATCCATGAATATATACATAGGTAGCATAGTGTTTAAAGGAAAAAAAGAAAAAGAAAAAAAATGATGTAAAAAACCAAGCAAATTCAATGAAATAACCGTAGGTTTCACACACATTATAGTTAGGAATTAGAATTTAAAAAACCTTGCAAATTCACTGAAAAAAACATAGGTTTCACACACGTTATAGTTAGGAATTAGAATTTAAAAAACCATGGAAATTCACAGAAAAAACCATAGGTTTCACACACATTATATTTAGGAATTAGCATTTAAAAAACCTTGCAAATTCACTGAAAAAACCATAGGTTTCTCACACGTTATAGTTAGCTGGACATTTCTCTCGTAAAAAACCATTGAAATTCCCCCGTTATAGTTAGTTCAGCTAACTATAGCTCGCGCACCCGCAATCCACTGCTGATGACGTCACATATTACATCACTCATGACATGGTCAGTGACATCACTGATGACATCTCAAATGACATCACTGATGACGTCATCAATGTGATAAATTACCACATCTTCTCACACCCTTATAAAACCTTTGATATACCAACTCAAAATTACAGATTTCCATTCTCATATTCATAAATAATGCAATACCAATAACTGCATACAAACATATTAACTTTTAGGTCTTCAAACACCTCCACACACTCACCGTTAAAGTCACTCATAGTTACAGTCACTCCATAAAAAAGTATCATATGAATTTATACACACACCTATATAGACACTCACACACTACCAATCATCCATAGAGGTACTCTCACACCTAGTCATTCATATAAATAATCACACTGCCATTTACTCACCTATGCAGTTATACACACTCAAGTTCCCTTGCTCACAAAAATAGTATCACATTTTTATGCTCTATTAGAATCATTGACAAAAGCACACACTCATCCATACAGTCACTGTCACAATCACACATTCTCACATCTAGCCACTTATATACTCTTATACACATATATACTGCCTTTCACATATGTAGTTAGTCACAAATGTACCACTGAGATATACATTCAATCCATAACACAGCCATACATACACTCACTCAACCATATAGTCCATCACAGATGCACTTTTAAAAACATCCACTCATAGAATCACCCACTCACTCATCTATGCACAGAGTCACACACACCTTACCCACACAAACACTCAGGAACTCATACAGATACTGAGACAAGCAATCAATAACTCATATAGACACTTATATAGCTATTCACAAAAGCATGCCGCCACTTATACACCAACACACAGACACATACAAACAATTATACAGTTTAGTCACTAGTCTGAAGTAAGATGCAGTTAAACGACTCACTTATCGAGTCAGTTACGCAACACAGAAAATCATCCTTTTACACACTTGTACACCCACTCATTCTTTAACAGACCTTTCCCTATATATATAAAAGATATTGAAAATGTTAAGAAAATCACATACTCACTGGATGATGTCACCAGTGATGTCATCAGTGATGTCATTTGAGATGTCATCAGTGATGTCATGAGTGATGTCACTGACCATGTCATGAGTGATGTAATATGTGACGTCATCAGCAGTGGATTGCGGGTGCGCGAGATATAGTTAGCTGAACTAACTATAACGGGGGAATTTCAATGTTTTTTTACGAGAGAAATGTCCAGCTAACTCTAACGTGTGTGAAACCTATGGTTTTTTCAGTGAATATATATATATATATATATATATATATATATATTGAGTCCAATCCCACTTCAAAAGAAACGGGCCCGACACATGCTCAGTGGAGAAGATGGATTTATTGCAAGGTTTCCCAGTTCAAAGTCCTGTTAAAATGGTGAAACGCTGGGCAGACGCGTTTCAGCCTTGCGGCTTTCCTCAGTGCCCGCTTCACTTTGATAGTGTTATGCCTGGGGGCTTGTATTTGAAGGTAGGTAGAACTTCCCTCATTGGAGCATACTGCTCTTGGCCCCGCCTCTCTCAGCCTTTGACTCCGCCACTCCTGCTATGATCCATCTCGGGTTTTCATGTCCCACGCTGTGATTGCAGATACAGTGATCTGCTTGTTCATACACCAAGTGGTGTTCCATTGCTGGCTGCGTGTTGCAATCATCCTCCGGCAGTCAAGGTAGGGTGCAATGATGTCATCTCCATTTTCAACCACCTTAAAGCAGCATACTGCTACTTCTTCTCTCCCCGTATGGTCCCAAGCTCAGGTGAGTATCCGAAACCAACTGGGGGGGCAACGCGCTTGTGTCTTCTAAACACCCAACCAAACTGATGCAATATATATATATATACATATTACCTACTGGCGGTCGCCAGTAGGTAGTTATAGTTAGTACCTTGTTTCTATTCAAAAAGTTTTTTTTCATTTCCCAATAACTGGCGCCGGTTGACGAATCTTCGAGTAATTTTCAAAACGTTGGTCCTGCTCTGGTCAGCTCCTATCCTGAAAGTTTCGGGTCGATTTGCCAAGCTTTGGCCGAGAAAAAAGGGGGTCCCAAAACGCGTTGTCTCCATTTTATTTCCCATAGGAAACTTTAGACATGACTGCAGCCCAAACTGCTGAACGGAATTAAACCAAATTTGGCAAAAAGGTAGCCCTTGGTTCAGAAAGAGACCTTTTTTTTTTTTTAAATGGTGTAAATCCGATCAGTAGTTCCTGAGAAATTCAAAAAATAGAGGTAAAAAAATCAATTTCCCATAGGACACGGTTACAGCTGAAACTGCTGAACGGAATTACACCAAATTTGGCAAAAAGGTAGTGCTTGGTTCATAAAGCAACCTTTTTTTTAAATGGTGTAAATATGTTCAGTAGTTTTCGAGATATTAAAAGAAAAAACCTTGATTTATCTGGGCTGGACCAACTACACAAGCACGAGCTTGGCTCTAATTGGCTGCCAACACTAGAATCTAGGAAGTGTTGGCAGCCATCTTGGTGCAATGCTTTTTAGGTCTCGCCTAGCGATGCAGCGCATGCACTCACACTACACAAACACGACTGCACTGCCCTAAACCCGAAAACACTACCTCAGCACGAGCCCCTACACTGCATGAACACCACTGCACTGCCCTAAACCCTGAAACACTACCCCCAACATGACCCCCTACTCTGCCCGAACACCACTGCACTGCCCTAAACCCTGAAACACCACCCCCAGCATGATCCCCTACACTGCCCGAACACCACTGCACTGCCCTAAACCCTGAAACACCAGCCCCAGCACGAACCCCTACACTGTCCGAACCCCAATGCACTGCTCTAAACCCTGAAACACCAGTCAGCACGACCCCCTACACTGCCCGAACACCACTGCAGTGCCCTAAACCCTGAAACACAAGCCCCAGCACGACCCCCTATGCTGCCCGAACACCACTGCACTGTCCTAAACCCTGAAACACCAGCCCCAGCACGAACCCCTATGCTGCCCGAACACCACTGCACTGTCCTAAACCCTGAAACACCAGCCCCAGCACGACCCACTACACTGCCCGAACATCACTGCACTGCCCTAAACCCTGAAACACCAGCCCCAGCACGGCCCCTACACTGCCCGAACACCACTGCACTGCCCTAAATCCTGAAACACCAGCCTCAGCAAGACCCGCTACACTGCCCAAACACCACTGCACTACCCTAAACCCTGAAACACCACCCCCAGCATGATTCCCTACACTGCCCGAACACCACTGCACTGCCCTAAACCCTGAAACACCACCCCCAGCAAGACCCCCTACACTGCCGAACACCACTGCACTGCCCTAAATCCTGAAACACCACCCCCAGCAAGACACCCTACACTGCCCAACCACCACTGCACTGCCCTAAACCCTGAAACACCACCCCCCTGCACGACACCCTACACTGCCCAACCACCACTGCACTGCCCTAAACCCTGAAATACCACCCCCTGCACGACACCCTACACTGCCCGAACACCACTGCACTGGCCTAAACCTTGAAACACGATCCCCAGCATGACCCCCTACACTGCCGGAACACCACTGCACTGCCCTAAACCCTAAAACACCACCCGCAGCATGACCCCGTACACCGCCCGAACACCACTACACTGCCCTAAACCCTAAACACCACCCCCAGCACGACCACCTACAGTGCCCGAACACCACTGCACTACCCTAAACCCTAAAACACCACCCCCAGCAGGACCCCCTACACTGCCCGAACACCACTGCACTGCCCTAAACCCTAAAACACCACCCCCAGCACGACCCCCTACACTGCCCAAACACCACTGCACTGCCCTAAACCCTAAAACACCACCCCCAGCACAACCCCTACACTACCCAAACACCACTGCACTACCCTAAACCCTAAATCTACCTCCGGCACGACCCCCTACACTACCCAAACACAACTGCACTACCCTAAATCCTAAATCTACCCCCAGCACGACCCCTTACACTACCCAAACACCACTGCTCTACCCTAAACCCTAAAACACTACCCCCAGCAAGACCCCATGCACCACACCAAAACCACTACACTACCCTAATCCCTAAAACACTACCCCAGCACGACCCCCTGCACTTCCCAAACACCAGTGCACTACCCTGAACCCTAAAACACTACCCCCAGCACGAACTCCTATGCTGCCTGAACACCACTGCACTGCCCTAAACCCTGAAACACCAGCCCCAGCACAACCCCCTACACTGCCCGAACACCACTGCACTGCCCTAAACCCTGAAACACCAGCCTCAGCACAACCCCCTACACTGCCTGAACACCAGTGCTCTGCCCTAAACCCTGAAACACCAGCCCCAGCACAACCCCTACACGGCCGAACACCAGTGCTCTGCCCTAAACCCTGAAACACCACCCCCAGCACGACCCCATACACTGCCCGAACACCACTGCACTGTCCTAAATCCTGAAACACCAGCCCCAGCATGACCCCCTACACAGCCCGAAAACCACTGCACTGCCCTAAACCCTGAAACACCACCCCCAGCATGACCCCCTACACTGCCCGAACACAACTGCACTGCTCTAAACCCTGAAACACCAGCCCCAGCACGACCCCCTACACTGCCCGAACACCACTACACTGCCCTAAACCCTGAAACACCACCCCCTGCATGACCCCCTACACTGCCCGAACACCACTGCACTGCCCTAAACCCTGAAACACCACCCCCCTGCATGACCCGCTACACTGCCCGAACACCACTGCACTGCCCTAAACCCTGAAACACCACCCCTAGCACGACTCACTACACTGCCCGAACACCACTGCAGTGCCCTAAACCCTGAAACTCTACCCCCGCACGACCCTCTACACTGCCCGAACACCACTGCACTGCCCTAAATCCTGAAACACCACCCCCAGCAAGACCCCCTACACTGCCCGAACACCACTGCACTGCCCTAAACCCTGAAACACCACCCCCAGCATGACCCCCTACACTGCCTGAACACCACTGCACTACCCTAAACCCTGAAACACCACTCCCAGCAAGACCCCCTACACTGCCCGAACACCACTGCACTGCCCTAAACCCTGAAACACCACCCCCAGCAAGACACCCTACACAGCCCAACCACCACTGCACTGCCCTAAACCCTGAAACACCACCCCCTGCACGACACCCTACACTGCCCAACCGCCACTGCACTGCCCTAAACCTGAAACACCACCCCCCTGCACGGCACCCTACACTGCCCAAACACCACTGCACTACCCTAAACCTTGAAAAACCACCCCCAGCATGACCCCCTACACTGCCGGAACACCACTGCACTACCCTAAACCCTAAAACACCACCCCCAGCATGACCCCCTACACTGCCCAAACACCACTGCACTGCCCTAAACCCTAAAACACCACCCCCAGCACGACCACCTACAGGGCCCGAACACCACTGCACTGTCCTAAACCCTAAAACACCACCCCCAGCACGACCCCAAACACCACTGCACTGCCCTAAACCCTAAAACACCACTCTCAGCACCACCCCCTACACTGCCCAAACACCACTGCACTGCCCTAAACCCTAAAACACCACCCCCAGCACGACCCCCTACACTGCCCAAACACCCCTGCACTGCCCTAAACCCTAAAACACCACCCGAGCACGACCCCTACACTACCCAAACACCACTGCACTACCCTAAACCCTAAATCTCCCTCCAGCATGACCCCTACACTACCCAAACCCCACTGTACTACCCTAAACCCTAAATCTACCCCAGCACGACCCCCTGCACTACACCAACAGCACTGCACTATCCTAAACCCTAAAACACTACCCCAGCACGACCCCCTACACTACACAAACACCACTGCACTACCCTAAACCCTAAAACACTACCACCAGCATGACCCCCTATACTACACAAACACCACTGTACTGCCCTAACCCCTAAAACACTACCCCCAGCACGGCCCCCTACACTACATAAACACCACTGCACAACCCTAAACCCTAAATCTACCACAAGCACGACCCCCGACACTACACAAACATCACTGCACTACCCTAAACCCTAAAACACTATGCCCAGCACGACCCCCTACACTACACAAACACCACTGCACTACCCTAAACCCTAAAACTCTACCCTCAGCACGACCCCCTACACTACTCAAACACCACTGCACTACCCTAAACCCTAGAAAAGTAACCACCACACCATGCCCATTCCCGCTTACCTCTCACTCCTCGTGGTTCCTCTCTCCTCATTTCTCCTGCTTCATGTCGTCTCTGAGGGGCAGTGCACGTCGTTGTGAGGAAACGGAACAGCCTCTGTTTCCTTACAATGACGTGGTTCGTCTACATTTTTTTAGAACTCATGGTCATTTACCATACGTACCTTTACAACAACATTTTATTCTAAAGGCATGACCATGCATTCTAGAAAAATGCGTAGTAATGACTTCGCGATGTACAATGCATGCGTGGTAATGCATGCATTGTAATGGTATCGCAAAGTAAAACATTAGTTGTAACAGCTGTACCGATCGAAGCTGGCCCCTGTTCTTCAGTGAGTCTTTTTTAAAATAAATTAGGAGGAAGGAATGTGTTTTTTTTAACCGAAAAGTGCATTCCCGGCTGTTGTATTGTGAAAGTGTCCGCGTGGTCTGGTTTCCCTTCCAGTGAGAGAGTGAAAGAGTCTGTTTGGATCTAAAGGGGTTCTTCTGTTGGACGGGGCCGGTGCGACACATCATCAGAAAACACAGCTAATGGAAAGCGATGTCCCCGAAGTGTGGAGCAGTGCCATGAGAGGTCAACGGGTGTGCGTCCCACCACAGTATGACCGTACCGCATGACCCATGTGCCGCCTCCAGTGTACGGAAGGCAGAAGCGGCATCCATCGCAGGTCCTCTTGAAGACCGTTTTAGCCCTAATTCTACATTTTGGAACTAGGGCATTTTAACCTTGTTGTTCCTGCCAGATACAAAGAGAAGATCCTGTGTTATTCAGTGCCCTTGTTACCTTTTCTGTGGGTAGTGGTGCTTGTCACTTCACTGCCCCGCCGGTGCACACGACTGGGCTCCCCACCTCGTGTGCCATCTGCAGGGCCTCTGTCCTCGGATCATTGGTTTCTGTTTCTGGAGTGGTAACATAAACAGTTGCTCCCAAAGGCCTAGCCTTAACACTTAGGTGAATATCCCCTGTGCCAGCATTCCACGGAAATTCTTTCCTAGCTCTCCCACGTCGACAACGATGTCATAAAAGCACGGCTCCGCTCGCAACACCGTATGACGTCATAGGAGCCATAAGAGGACCTTGTCGGCGTGCTGATGTCAGTTCCACCCATTTTTTCCGTGCCACCGAGGTAAACAGGTGGACCGACACATTTTCACATGTATACATAGTATATTATATATATATATATATATACATACAAATGCATAACCAATAAAGGCATAAAGAAATAGCAATAGATCAAGCATTTCTCACTATTAAAACATAAGCATGATTAAGACATATTAAAAACATTCATGCCGAACAGTAAAAGCATTTTTTTGGTAGAAACAGGTGGACAACCGGGAAGTGGGTGGGACAGTGAGGAATCCACAGGCAGATACTGTATCCACCAGAAAAAGCGTTATCGAAGGTAAGTAACTTGCATTTCTGATGGATACTTCTGCCTGTTGATTCCTCACCTTTTGAATAGAATCCTCAAGCCGTACCTCACCCGGAGGAGGGTGTCCACCTGACTAGACCAAAAAATCTTGCAAAACAGATCGAGCAAAATGGCCATCCCTCCTAACCTCCGAATCCAATAATAATCGAATAATTTTTTGTCGAAATTATATTGAAAATAATACTTTAACAATACTTTTATTAATACATTTAGAAAAACACTTTTATTTATAATTTATATATATATCATATATATATATATATCCAAAAACGCAAAACAGCGCTGACGCACTGAAAAAAGCCTTTCCCTTAATCACTTGCGATGGTGGTCCGCGGTGAGGTGGCAATCCTCTACGTACGAACAGGACGCTGTATTATTCGTCTTTTGAAGGAATAAGCAAGACCGCGGACAACTTAATGCTTTCCAGGCAGTGATTTTATTCAGAGCACAGACGCCGACCAACTCGACGCGTTTCGGGACAAATTCCCGTCCTGTTTATATATATATATATATATATATATATATATATATATATATATATATATATATATATATATATATTCACCAAAGAATGACCTTGTTTCCTGGAATCCGTGTCCCATTGGCAGGTGGCGAGTAAAACCGAGCAGGTCTCCCGGTAATTTTATAAACACACAGCGTCTTCTTCACAGAAGGACTCGCACTCGGGAAGGAGAATGGACTGTTTATTAGTCACTCGTTACGCGTTTCGTCAGTGAAACTGACTTGATCACACGAAGTGTACAACAAAAGGGAGGTGTATACATAGCTGAGAAAATAAACGACAGACAAAAGTTTGTCTAGTGGTGTCTGTAACGTTGGCGGCCATTACTGAATGTCAAAAGGTTGCCAGTTTGTACATATATACACGTAAATAAATGGTTACATGCTGTATCAGTGACATCAGCATATGCAAAAATAAATATACATAGTATAACAGCTTAATGTAACCAGTATTACTAAAAATTACGCAACAGACAAAGATTTGTCTCATACTGCATACATCTTAGGCAGCCATTACTAAATGTCGAAGAGTCAAATGACAAAATATAAAATTCCGTGACTATGTTCTTCAATACATATTGTGCCCATTGTTCAAATTAAACCTCAGTGGTCAAAATCAAAGTACACAGGTATCTGCATAATGGGCTGAATCTAGCTGATTATGAACCTATGATTTGCATAGTGCCATGTATTGAACACGCTGTCACAAAATAATTACAATATTGCAAGCATATAATTCACATACACAAATAGTGTGTGCTCGCTAGTGCACTACATTACTCCACAGCAAATAAATAGAGGCAATGTAAACGGTGCATAGAAACATGTCCCATATTGGGGATCTTGAGTGGTCACATGACATACTGTATATTTATATATATATTACATTAACTTATTTAAGAAGTCAAGTAACCCCATGAAATTCAATTTCAATACAAATCCATGTTGGAAAGGAAATATATACGGCATAGTGCCTTTATGCACATAGAGCTTTTGCTTGTTGCAATGTCAGTCGCCACTCAAATCAGACACAATTCTAAACCATCAGCACTGTACCACCTCCTATGCAAAATCAGTGCTATAAAAAATCATAAGCTCATCAATGAAACGAGAAAATTACAAAGAAAGAATGTAATGTAAACTTCTTTCCTTACTGTGCCCCCTAGAACCGGGAAGAAAAGGGTAGGGTAACCGGTGCGGATGAGAGTAATCCAAAAGAGATGGCGACCCTTCCTTTCCTCCTGTGCAACAAAAGAAAGAAAAAAGAAGAGAAGGGAAATTATGCCCAACTTCCTAAGAAAACATAAGTTTAAAATTGCACATATTAGTACTATTAGGTCATAGTACCTATAAATGGCTAAAAACATTCATTTTTGAACAACCAGCAATAGGATATATCTAACCCCAGTAGGGGGCTATTTCCTTACGGAAAAACAGAAGGCACATATGAGAAAGTAATTATTCTTCATGTAGGTGTACGCTCAGTTCCTCATCCAAATTGTGTCCCTTAGGGAACTTAGTTTCCAATATCAATATCCATTTAGACTCACGTTTACGGAGTAGTAAAGTTCTGTTACCCCCTCTTGGGCCAAGATGGATTTGTTCAAGGATGAAGTAACTAAGCAGGGAGCTGTTGGATAGATGGAAAAGGTCAAAGTGTCTTGCAATGGGATAGTTGGTATCTTTCTTATTGATGGCCCGCATATGCTCTAACACTCGTTTCTTAGCCATACATGTAGTGCTCCCCACATACCATAGTTTGCATGGGCATATCAATACATAGATACAAAAGGACGTACTACAAGTTAGAAATTGGTTAATCATTTTTGGTTTGGTTTGGCCAGGAATATTCACGGTTTTGGTCATATGGCTGTTACGGCATGCCTTGCAGTGGCCGCAAGGATAAAAACCAGTAAGGTTCTGTACATTACCTGGCGTTCTGTAAGTTACATCACTGTGTACCAAAAGATCTCTCAAGCTACGACCTCTCCGGTAGCTTATTGAAGAACATAGTCACGGAATTTTATATTTTGTCATTTGACTCTTCGACATTTAGTAATGGCTGCCTAAGATGTATGCAGTATGAGACAAATCTTTGTCTGTTGCGTAATTTTTAGTAATACTGGTTACATTAAGCTGTTATACTATGTATATTTATTTTTGCATATGCTGATGTCACTGATACAGCATGTAACCATTTATTTACGTGTATATATGTACAAACTGGCAACCTTTTGACATTCAGTAATGGCCGCCAACGTTACAGACACCACTAGACAAACTTTTGTCTGTCGTTTATTTTCTCAGCTATGTATACACCTCCCTTTTGTTGTACACTTCGTGTGATCAAGTCAGTTTCACTGACGAAACGCGTAACGAGTGACTAATAAACAGTCCATTCTCCTTCCCGAGTGCGAGTCCTTCTGTGAAGAAGACGCTGTGTGTTTATATATATATATATATATATATATATATATATTATCTACTGGCGGTCGCCAGTAGATAGTTATAGTTAGGACCGTGTTTCCATAGGAAATCCGCAACATTCTATTTGGAATAACTTTGGCGCCGATTGATGAATCCTCGCGAAATTTTCAAAATAGGTGGGGCTCTCCGCTTTGCTCCTACCCTGAAAGTCTCGGGGGGATTCGTCAAGCGGGGGCTGAGAAAAAGGGGGGGTCCCAAAATGCATTTTTCCCATGCAATTTTCCATAGGGACCTTTAGTCCAAGGTAGTCCTCAGGTCAGGGATGTGCCTTTTGCATATCTGGAGTCAATCTGTTCATTAGTTCCTGAGAAAATTGCAGTTAAAAGATACATACATATCTATAGGCGCTTACCGTGCGCGCACGGTGCGCGCACGGTGACGTGCGCGAGCGCATTTCTGATTGGTTGATAGATGTCAGTAGACATTCGAATCGGTCGAAATCAGGAAGTGTCAGCCGCCATTTTGTCTCTCGCAGTCTGAGGCAGTGAAAAACAAAGGTGGAGAACGTGAAAAGGGGGCAGGGTGGACAGTTCCTGACCCCCTAGCCTTTGTGCGGGGGTCACAGAAGGACCCCCAAGGGAATGAAAACATTTTTTTTTTTTTTTTTTCGAAAAAGTGCGGGGTGCGCGCACGGTGCGCGCACGGCACACACAACGCAACGTGGGTGCTCGGTGCGCGAAGCGCACCGAGCGCCCACAGAGCACGCACGGTGCGCGCACGGTGAAAAACCTGAAAAAAATATATATTAATAAATACATAACTTAGCATTTAAAAAAACATACAAATTCACTTAAAAAACCATAGGTTTCACACATGTTATAGTTAGCTGGACATTTCCATCGTAAAAAACCAATGAAATTCCCCCGTTATAGTTAGTGCAGGCAACTATAACTCACGCGACCGCAATCCTCTGCTGAGGACGTCAGATATTACATCACTGATTATATATGTGTCTTTCTGAAAAAGAAATATTTGTAATATGTGTATAGCTAAAGATTAATGGAAGAAGACATGAGTAAATAGGTGTCTAAATACAGTGATGTAATATCAGACGTCATCAGCAGAGGATTGCGGTTGCGTGAGTTATAGCTGCACGCACTAACTGTAACGGGGGAATTTCATTGGTTTTTTACGAGGGAAATGTCCAGCTAACTATAACATGTGTGAAACCTATGGTTTTTTAAGTGAATATATATATAATTAAAATAACATAGGATTGAGGTACATTAGACTTACAAATTTTCATTGGTTTCAGGCATGTTATAGTTAGAAATTAGCATTTAAAAAACCATAGAAATTCACTGAAAAAAACATAGGTTTCAGACACGTTATAATTAGAAATTAGCATTTAAAAAACCATAGAATATTTAGTTGGACATTTCACTCGTACAAAACCATAGAAATTCCGGCGTTATAGTTAGTTCAGCTAACTATAACTCGCGCCCCCGCAATGCACTGCTGATGTCACATATTACATCACTCATGACATGGTCAGTGACATCACTGATGACATCGCTGATGACATCTCAAATGACATCACTGATTACATCATCCATGTGATTAATTGATGCATCTTCTCACACCCTAATATAACCTTTGATACACCCACTCTAAATTACAGACAGCCATTCTCAAAACCATTTACACTCCAAAACCAATAACTACATACCCACTCGCTGAATCTTAGGTCTACACACACATCCACTCACTCATCCGTACAGTCACTCATACTTATGGTCACTCAGTACTGGACTATCATATGCACTCATAAACCTATAAAGACACTCACACACCACCACTCATCCAGAGAGGTACTCATACATCTTGTCAGTTATGCAAATAAATAATCACACACCCATCTACTCACCTATACAGTTATACACACACCAGCTCACTTACTCATAGAAATAGTAGAACATTCTTATGCTCTTATACAATCACTGATACAACCACACACTCATTCATACAGCCACTTTCGCAATCACACACTCTCACTTATAGCCATTTATGTACTCCAACACACATATATACTGCCTTTCACATATGTAGTTACTCACACATGTATCACTGAGATATACATTCACTGACTAACACACCCATACACACACTCACCCACCCATGCAGTCCATCACAGATGCACTCTTGAAATCATGCACCCACTGAATCACCCACTCACACATCTATGCACAGAGTCACACACACCCCACCCACATAAACACTCAGGTACCCATACAGATACTCAGACAACCAATCAATAACCCATATAGACACTCATGTAGTTATTCACAAACCCATGTAGTCGCTTACACACCAACAGACAGAAAGATACAGACATTCACACAGTTTAGTCACTAACCCATGCATTCAGTAAGATACATTTAATCACTCACTTATAGAGTCAGTCACACACCTACTAAATCATCCATTCAGAAACTTATACACCCACTCATTCTTCAATACGTTTTTCCCTATATATATTAAACATATTTAAACTTTACAGAAACACACAATCACTGGATGATGTCATCAGTGATGTCATCAGTGATGTCATCAGTGATGTCACTGACCATGTCATGATTGATGTAATATGTGACGTCACCAGCAGTGCATTGCGGGGGCGCGAGTTATAGTTAGCTGAACTAACTATAACAGGGGATTTTCTATGATTTTGTACAAATGAAATGTCCAACTAATTATAACTTACCCTAAATCCAATGATTTTTTCAGTGAATTTCTAAGGTTTTTTAAATGGTAATTCCTAACTATAACGTGTCTGAAACCTATGGTTTTTTCAGTGAATATATATATATATATATATATATATATATATATATATATATATATATATATATATATATATATATATATGTATATATATTACCTACTGGCGGTCGCCAGTAGGTAGTTATAGTTAGGACCACGTTTCCATAGGAAATCCGCAACATTCTATTTTGAATAACTTTTGCGCCGGTCGACGAATCCTCGTGAATTTTTCAAAATAGGTGGGGCGCTACGCTCTGCTCCTACCCTGAAAGTCTCGGGGGGATTCGTCAAGCGGGGGCTGAGATAAAAGGGGGTCCCAAAACGCGTTTTTCCCATGCATTTTTCCATAGGACCTTTAGACACAGCTACAGCCCGAACGGCTGAACAGAATTACTTGAAATTTGGCAGAGAGGTAGTCCTCAGGTCAAGGAAGTGCCTTTTGTAGGTTTGGTGTAAATCTGTTCAGTAGATTCTGAGAAAATAGCCTTTAAATCAATATATATATCTGAGCCAGCTTACGGTGCGCTTACGGTGCGCTTACCGTACGCGTACGGTGGCGTGCGCGAGCGCGATTCTGATTGGCTCTTAGATCTTAGTAAACATTCGAATCGTCCGAAACCAGGAAGCGGCGGCCGCCATTTTCTCTCTCGCACTCAGAGTGGGGCAGCATAAATGAAGCCCAAAAATGTGTAAAGGGGCAGTATATTGAGATAATAATCACCCAGCAGTGATATACGGGCCCCCAAACAACCCCCAAAGGCAAAAAATGTAAAAAAAAAAAAAATTATCCACACTTTCCACACCCCATGTGCAAATGGTGCCCTAAGGGCTCCATTTGTGCATGGCATATCAAATAAATGAAAATAATAAACAAAACATTTCACAACGATGCGCATAATATGTCCCCCATGTGGGCACGGTGCGCGAAGCGCATCGTGCGTACATGGCCCATCCCGCATAATTTGGGCACGCGGTGAGCGCAGCGCACCGCGTGACCACTGTGCGTGCATGGCACTAACTGCGTAAAGTGGGCGCGCGGTGCGCGAAGCGCACCGCGTGCTCACTGTGCGCGCACGGTGCGCGAAGCGCACCGTGCGCGCACGGAACGAACTGCGTTAACTGGGCGCGCACGCCACGAATGGCGTAAAGTAAGTTAGCATTTAAAACACCGTACAAATTCACTGAAAAAACCATAGGTTTCACACACGTTATAGTTAGGAATTAGCATTTAAAAAACCTTGCAAATTCACTGAAAAAACCATAGGTTTCACACATGTTATAGTTAGCTGTACATTTTACTGATAAAAAACCAATGAAATTCCCCCGTTATAGTTACTGTAGGCAACTATAACTCACGCGACCGTAATCCTCTGCTGATGACATATGTGTCTTTATGAAAAAAAAATATTTGTAATATATGTATAGCTTAAATTTAATGGAAGAAGACATGGGCAAATAAGTGTCTAAATACAGTATTAGCATCAGCTGAGGATTGCGGTCGCGTGAGTTCTAGTTGCCTACAGTAACTATAACGGGGGAATTTCATTGGTTTTTTATCAGTAAAATGTACAGCTAACTATAACATGTGTGAAACCTATGGTTTTTTCAGTGAATATATATATATATATATATATATATATATATATATATATATATATATATATATATATATATATATATATATATATATATATATATATATATATATATATATATATATATATATATATATATATACCTACTGGCGGTCACCAGTAGGTAGTTATAGTTAGGACCTATTTTCCATAGGAAATCCGCAACATTTTATTCCCAATAACTTTGGTGCTGGTTGATGAATCTTCGAGAAAGTTTCAAAACCTTTGGCCAGCTCCGGTCCGCTCCTATCCTGAAAGTCTTGGGGTGATTCGTCAAGCAGGGGCCGAGAAAAAAGGGGGTCCCAAAACGTGTTTTTCCCATACAATTTTCCATAGGAACCTTTAGTCGCAGCTACAGCCCGAACTGCTATACGGAATTACACCAAATTTGGCAAAAAGGTAGCCCTTGGTTCGTGCCTTTTGGTTAAATGGTGTAAATGCGTTCAGTAGTTCCTGAGAAAATCAAAAGTAAAATCACATACATATCTGGGCGGAGCCTACCCACACATCTCATCGTGAGATCTGATTGGCTGTCAGCACTTCATCCAAGAAGTGTTGGCAGCCATCTTGGGACCAATATACATGATAGCACCTCATTAAAAAGCATTGCAGTTAATAGAAGGTTTTAAGACTTTAGTTACATAATAAATCATTTGTTGATGGTACCATACTCATTTTAGGAATTGTGGTGTGTTCTAAGGTGATTTTACCATGTGAAAAATCCTTCTGCTGGGATATCATGAATCATGTTTGAGAGAAAACTATTTTCTCATGTTTTTCCCACAGAGGTTTGGAAGGTGATCTATAAGCTAAACTGAGAGCATATTTTCTGTAAATTCACATTATCTTTCTCAGTCATACGAGAATGAAGTCTGCCATTCTCAGTAAAACATGTACATCCATAAAGGGCAGAGCCTATCAGTTGATTCCTTTGTGTGCTACTGCAGCTTCCCAGAATGTTCTAAAGAACAACTAGAGCGCTAACAGTCCTACTTATGACAAAGGTATTGCACACCTGAAGCCATCTTGATTGGAATAAAGTGGTAACTGTTAAAACATTACATTTAAAAAGGAACAACATGAGGGGGTTCATTTTGCCATAGAAAGTATGATTAGTGCTGCAGAAAGAAAAATTAGGGTACATTTTGAGTGACTTCACAAATCCTCTTCTATTTCATTAAAACATTCTGACATTCAGACTGAAACATGCACTTTCAATACCAGCAGCAGACTTCCCTGGTGAGCAGTAGCTTTACTACAGTGATCTAATGAGCAACTAGAGTGCTAACATCCTTAATTTATGGCAAATGTGTGACACATCTGAATGCCTTCTTGATGGAATCAAAGTAAAAAACTGAAAGTATTTCCTACAGAGGAGACTGTAGTAAATGAGGAAATTAGGAAACTTCATAACAAATAAGTCTCCCAAGATGGCCTCCAGAGGCAAAAGAACCCGAATGTAGCACAAATATCACCCAGATGTAGCCCAAGTGTAGCCCAATGACAGAATGTCCTAGAGTGTTCTAAAGAACAACTAGAGTGCTAACAGTCTTACTTATGACAGACGTATGGCACACCTGAAGCCATCTTGATTGGAATAAAGTGGTAACACTTAAAACATTTAATTTGCAAAGGAAGAAAATGAGGGGGTTCATTTTGCCATAGAAATATGATAAGTGCTGCAGAAAGAAAAATTAGGGCAAATTTTGACTTCTCAAATCCTCTTCTATTTCATTAAAAAATTCTGACATGCAGACTGAAACATGCACTTTGAATACCAGCAGCAGACTTCCCTGGTGAGCAGTAGCTTTACTACAGTGATCTAATGAGCAACTAGAGTGCTAAGATGGCCACCAGAGACAAACGAGCCCAAATGTAGCACAAATATCACCCAGATGTAGCCCAAGTATAGCCCAATGACAGAATGTCCCAGAGTGCTCCTAAGGACAACTAGAGCACTTATTGTCTTACTTATGGCAAAAGTATGGCACACCTGAAGCCATCTTGATTGGAATAAACTGGTAACACTTAACACATTTAATTTAAAAAGGAACACAATGAGGCGGTTCATTTTGCCATAGAAATTTTGATTAGTGCTGAAGAAAGAAAAATTAGGGCAGATTTTGAGTGACTTCTCAAATCCTCTTCTATTTCATTAAATAATTCTGACATGCAGACTGAAACATGCACTTTTAATACCAGCAGCAGACTTCCGTGGTCAGCATTAGCTTTACTACAGTGATCTAATGAGCAACTAGAGTGCTAACATTTAGAATTGATGGCAAATGTGTGACATATCTGAATACCTTCTTGATGGAGTCAAAGTAAAAAGCTGAAAGCATTTCCTACTGAGGAGACTGCAGTAAAAGAGGAAATTAGGAAACTACATAACAAATAAGTCTCCCAAGATGGCCTCCAGAGACAAAAGAACCAAAATGTAGCACAAATATCACCCAGATGTAGCCCAAGTATAGCCCAATGACAGAATGTCCTAGAGTGTTCTAAAGAACAACTAGAGCGCTAACAGTCTTACTTATGACAAACGTATGGCACACCTGAAGCCATCTTGATTGGAATAAAGTGGTAACACTTAAAACATTTAATTTGCAAAGGAAGAAAATGAGGGGGTTCATTTTGTCATAGAAATTATGATAAGTGCTGCAGAAAGAAAAATTAGGGCACATTTTGACTTCTCAAATCCTCTTCTATTTCATTAAAAAATTCTGACATGCAGACTGAAACATGCACTTTGAATACCAGCAGGAGACTTCCCTGGTGAGCAACAGCTTTACTACAGTGATCTAATGAGCAACTAGAGAGCTAACATTCAGAATTTATGGCAAATGTGTGACACATCTGAATGCCTTCTTGATGGAACAAAAGTAAAAAACTGAAAGTGTGTCCTACTGAGGAGACTGCAGTAAATCAGGAAATTAGGAAACTTCATAACAAATAAGTCTGCCAAGATGGCCACCAGAGACAAACGAGCCCAAATGTAGCACAAATATCACCCAGATGTAGCCCAAGTATAGCCCAATGACAGAATGTCCCAGAGTGCTCCTAAGAACAACTAGAGCGCTTATTGTCTTACTTATAACAAAAGTATGGCACACCTGAAGCCATCTTGATTTGAATAAACTGGTAACACTTAAAACATTTAATTTAAAAAGGAACACAATGAGGGGGTTCATTTTGCCATAGAAATTTTGATTAGTGCCGAAGAAAGAAAAATTAGGGCACATTTTGAGTGACTTCTCGAATCCTCTTCTATTTCATTAAATAATTCTGACATGCAGACTGAAACATGCACTTTTAATACCAGCAGCAGACTTCCGTGGTGAGCAGTAGCTTTACTACAGTGATCTAATGAGCAATAGAGTGCTAACATTCAGAATTTATGGCAAATGTGTGACATATCTGAATACCTTCTTCATGGAGTCAAAGTAAAAAGCTGAAAGCATTTCCTACTGAGGAGACTGCAGTAAATGAGGAAATTAGGAAACTTCATAACAAATAAGTCTCCCAAGATGGCCTCCAGAGACAAAAGAACCAAAATGTAGCACAAATATCACCCAGATGTAGCCCAAGTATAGCCCAATGACAGAATGTCCTAGAGTGTTCTAAAGAACAACTAGAGCGCTAACAGTCTTACTTATGACAAACGTATGGCACACCTGAAGCCATCTTGATTGGAATAAAGTGATAACACTTAAAACATTTAATTTGCAAAGGAAGAAAATGAGGGGGTTTATTTTGCCATAGAAATTATGATAAGGGCTGCAGAAAGAAAAATTATGGCACATTTTGACTTCTCAAATCCTCTTCTATTTCATTAAAAAATTCTGACATGCAGACCGAAACATGCACTTTGAATACCAGCAGAAGACTTCCGTGGTGAGCAGTAGCTTTACTACAGTGATCTAATGAGCAATAGAGTGCTAACATTCAGAATTTATGGCAAATGTGTGACACATCTGAATGCCTTCTTGATGGAACCAAAGTAAAAAACTGAAAGTATGTCCTACTGAGGAGACTGCAGTAAATCAGGTAATTAGGAAACTTCATAACAAATAAGTCTCCCAAGATGGCCTCCAGAGACAAAAGAACCAAAATGTAGCACAAATATCACCCAGATGTAGCCTAAGTATAGCCCAATGACAGAATGTCCTAGAGTGTTCTAAAGAACAACTAGAGCGCTAACAGTCTTACTTATGACAAACGTATGGCACACCTGAAGCCATCTTGATTGGAATAAAGTGGTAACACTTAAAACATTTAATTTAAAAAGGAACACAATGAGGGGGTTCATTTTGCCATAGAAATTTTGATTAGTGCCGAAGAAAGAAAAATTAGGGCAGATTTTGAGTGACTTCTCGAATCCTCTTCTATTTCATTAAATAATTCTGACATGCAGACTGAAAAATGCACTTTTAATACCAGCAGAAGACTTCCGTGGTGAGCAGTAGCTTTACTACAGTGATCTAATGAGCAATAGAGTGCTAACATTCAGAATTTATGGCAAATGTGTGACACATCTGAATGCCTTCTTGATGGAACCAAAGTAAAAAACTGAAAGTATGTCCTACTGAGGAGACTGCAGTAAATCAGGAAATTAGGAAACTTCATAACAAATAAGTCTCCCAAGATGGCCTCCAGAGACAAAAGAACCAACATGTAGCACAAATATCACCCAGATGTAGCCCAAGTATAGCCCAATGACAGAATGTCCTAGAGTGTTCTAAAGAACAACTAGAGCGCTAACAGTCTTACTTATGACAAACGTATGGCACACCTGAAGCCATCTTGATTTGAATAAAGTGGTAACACTTAAAACATTTAATTTGCAAAGGAAGAAAATGAGGGGGTTCATTTTGCCATAGAAATTATGATAAGTGCTGCAGAAAGAAAAATTAGGGCACATTTTGACTTCTCAAATCCTCTTCTATTTCATTAAAAAATTCTGACATGCAGACTGAAACATGCACTTTGAATACCAGCAGGAGACTTCCCTGGTGAGCAACAGCTTTACTACAGTGATCTAATGAGCAACTAGAGAGCTAACATTCAGAATTTATGGCAAATGTGTGACACATCTGAATGCCTTCTTGATGGAACCAAAGTAAAAAACTGAAAGTGTGTCCTACTGAGGAGACTGCAGTAAATCAGGAAATTAGGAAACTTCATAACAAATAAGTCTGCCAAGATGGCCACCAGAGACAAACGAGCCCAAATGTAGCACAAATATCACCCAGATGTAGCCCAAGTATAGCCCAATGACAGAATGTCCCAGAGTGCTCCTAAGAACAACTAGAGCGCTTATTGTCTTACTTATAACAAAAGTATGGCACACCTGAAGCCATCTTGATTTGAATAAACTGGTAACACTTAAAACATTTAATTTAAAAAGGAACACAATGAGGGGGTTCATTTTGCCATAGAAATTTTGATTAGTGCCGAAGAAAGAAAAATTAGGGCACATTTTGAGTGACTTCTCGAATCCTCTTCTATTTCATTAAATAATTCTGACATGCAGACTGAAACATGCACTTTTAATACCAGCAGCAGACTTCCGTGGTGAGCAGTAGCTTTACTACAGTGATCTAATGAGCAATAGAGTGCTAACATTCAGAATTTATGGCAAATGTGTGACATATCTGAATACCTTCTTCATGGAGTCAAAGTAAAAAGCTGAAAGCATTTCCTACTGAGGAGACTGCAGTAAATGAGGAAATTAGGAAACTTCATAACAAATAAGTCTCCCAAGATGGCCTCCAGAGACAAAAGAACCAAAATGTAGCACAAATATCACCCAGATGTAGCCCAAGTATAGCCCAATGACAGAATGTCCTAGAGTGTTCTAAAGAACAACTAGAGCGCTAACAGTCTTACTTATGACAAACGTATGGCACACCTGAAGCCATCTTGATTGGAATAAAGTGATAACACTTAAAACATTTAATTTGCAAAGGAAGAAAATGAGGGGGTTTATTTTGCCATAGAAATTATGATAAGGGCTGCAGAAAGAAAAATTATGGCACATTTTGACTTCTCAAATCCTCTTCTATTTCATTAAAAAATTCTGACATGCAGACTGAAACATGCACTTTGAATACCAGCAGCAGACTTCCCTGGTGAGCAGCAGCTTCACTACAGTGATCTAATGAGCAACTAGAGAGCTAACATTCAGAATGTATGGCAAATGTGTGACACATCTGAATGCCTTCTTAATGGAACCAAAGTAAAAAACTGAGAGTGTGTCCTACTGAGGAGACTGCAGTAAATCAGGTAATTAGGAAACTTCATAACAAATAAGTCTCCCAAGATGGCCTCCAGAGACAAAAGAACCAAAATGTAGCACAAATATCACCCAGATGTAGCCTAAGTATAGCCCAATGACAGAATGTCCTAGAGTGTTCTAAAGAACAACTAGAGCGCTAACAGTCTTACTTATGACAAACGTATGGCACACCTGAAGCCATCTTGATTGGAATAAAGTGGTAACACTTAAAACATTTAATTTAAAAAGGAACACAATGAGGGGGTTCATTTTGCCATAGAAATTTTGATTAGTGCCGAAGAAAGAAAAATTAGGGCAGATTTTGAGTGACTTCTCGAATCCTCTTCTATTTCATTAAATAATTCTGACATGCAGACTGAAAAATGCACTTTTAATACCAGCAGAAGACTTCCGTGGTGAGCAGTAGCTTTACTACAGTGATCTAATGAGCAATAGAGTGCTAACATTCAGAATTTATGGCAAATGTGTGACACATCTGAATGCCTTCTTGATGGAACCAAAGTAAAAAACTGAAAGTATGTCCTACTGAGGAGACTGCAGTAAATCAGGAAATTAGGAAACTTCATAACAAATAAGTCTCCCAAGATGGCCTCCAGAGACAAAAGAACCAACATGTAGCACAAATATCACCCAGATGTAGCCCAAGTATAGCCCAATGACAGAATGTCCTAGAGTGTTCTAAAGAACAACTAGAGCGCTAACAGTCTTACTTATGACAAACGTATGGCACACCTGAAGCCATCTTGATTTGAATAAAGTGGTAACACTTAAAACATTTAATTTGCAAAGGAAGAAAATGAGGGGGTTCATTTTGCCATAGAAATTATGATAAGTGCTGCAGAAAGAAAAATTAGGGCACATTTTGACTTCTCAAATCCTCTTCTATTTCATTAAAAAATTCTGACATGCAGACTGAAACATGCACTTTGAATACCAGCAGGAGACTTCCCTGGTGAGCAGCAGCTTTACTACAGTGATCTAATGAGCAACTAGAGAGCTAACATTCAGAATTTATGGCAAATGTGTGACACATCTGAATGCCTTCTTGATGGAACCAAAGTAAAAAACTGAAAGTATGTCCTACTGAGGAGACTGCAGTAAATCAGGAAATTAGGAAACTTCATAACAAATAAGTCTGCCAAGATGGCCACCAGAGACAAACGAGCCCAAATGTAGCACAAATATCACCCAGATGTAGCCTAAGTATAGCCCAATGACAGAATGTCCCAGAGTGCTCCTAAGAACAACTAGAGCGCTTATTGTCTTACTTATGACAAAAGTATGGCACACCTGAAGCCATCTTGATTGGAATAAACTGGTAACACTTAAAACATTTAATTTAAATTGGAACACAATGAGGGGGTTCATTTTGCCATAGTAATTTTGATTAGTGCCGAAGAAAGAAAAATTAGGGCACATTTTCAGTGACTTCTCGAATCCTCTTCTATTTCATTAAATAATTCTGACATGCAGACTGAAACTTGCACTTTTAATACCAGCAGCAGACTTCCGTCGTGAGCAGTAGCTTTACTACAGTGATCTAATGAGCAATAGAGTGCTAACATTCAGAATTTATGGCAAATGTGTGACATATCTGAATACCTTCTTGATGGAGTCAAAGTAAAAAACTGAAAGCATTTCCTACTGAGGAGACTGCAGTAAATGAGGAAATTAGGAAACTTCATAACAAATAAGTCTCCCAAGATGGCCTCCAGAGACAAAAGAACCAACATGTAGCACAAATATCACCCAGATGTAGCCCAAGTATAGCCCAATGACAGAATGTCCTAGAATGTTCTAAAGAACAACTAGAGCGCTAACAGTCTTACTTATGACAAACGTATGGCACACCTGAAGCCATCTTGATTGGAATAAAGTGGTAACACTTAAAACATTTAATTTGCAAAGGAAGAAAATGAGGCGGTTCATTTTGCCATAGAAATTATGATAAGTGCTGCAGAAAGAAAAATGAGGGCACATTTTGACTTCTCAAATCCTCTTCTATTTCATTAAAAAAGTCTGACATGCAGACTGAAACATGCACTTTGAATACCAGCAGGAGACTTCCCTGGTGAGCAGCAGCTTTACTACAGTGATCTAATGAGCAACTAGAGAGCTAACATTCAGAATTTATGGCAAGTGTGTGACACATCTGAATGCCTTCTTGATGGAACCAAATTAAAAAACTGAAAGCATTTCCTACTGAGGAGACTGCAGTAAATCAGGAAATTAGGAAACTTCATAACAAATAAGTCTGCCAAGATGGCCACGAGAGACAAACGAGCCCAAATGTAGCACAAATTTCGCCCAGATGTAGCCCAAGTATAGCCCAATGACAGAATGTCCCAGAGTGCTCCTAAGAACAACTAGAGCGCTTGTTGTCTTACTTATGACAAAAGTATGGCACACCTGAAGCCATCATGATTGGAATAAACTGGTAACACTTAAAACATTTATTTTAAAAAGGAACACAATGAGGGGGCTCATTTTGCCATAGAAATTATGATTACTGCTGAAGAAAGAAAAATTAGGGCAGATTTTTAGTGACTTCTCAAATCCTCTTCTATTTCATTAAATAATTCTGACATGCAGACTGAAACATGCACTTTTAATACCAGCAGCAGACTTCCGTGGTGAGCAGTAGCTTTACTACAGTGATCTAATGAGCAACTAGAGTGCTAACATACAGAATGTATGGCAAATGTGTGACATATTTGAATACCTTCTTGATGAAGTCAAAGTAAAAAACTGAAAGCATTTCCTACTGAGGACATTGCAGTAAATGAGGAAATTAGGAAATCTCATAACAAATAAATCTCCCAAGATGGCCACCAGAGACAAAAAAGCCCAAATGCAGCACAAATATCACCCAGATGTAGCCCACATGTAGCCCAATGACAGTAGTGTGCAAAACACTTTTTATTTTTTGTGTTTTTGCAGTTTCATATAGTGCAGACTTGTCAGGTATTGGAGTGCTTTACATGAGCACTGGTTACATCACACAAGAACAAATTCATTTTGGTTGTAGACATAGGGAGATTAAGTGATTTGACCAGAATCACAGAATGTCGAGCTGAAGCAGAAACTCCAACCTGGTTCCCCAGTTGCAAAGTCTGCATCTCTGGCAGTAACACCACATCCTCTCCCCTGAGTGCAACATTTAATCAAGTGGTCAACTGGATAAAAAAACATAAAGATAACAAATAATTTAAAAGTGCTTTGTCGCTATTTGAAAACTCAGAAAATATGTCCTAATTTTAGTTTTTTAGAGCACTAACCATAATTTTTATGCAAATAATACCCTCTCATATATGTAATTTCTAAAGGAAATGCTCTAGGTATTACAGTTTTGATTACATCAAGATGACGTCAGGCGTTCCACACTTTTGTAATAAATATAGAATGTTAGCAATCTAGTTGTTCATTAGGATACTGTTGAGAGGCAGAGGCCAGGGGCACGAACTCTGAAAATTGAAGGCAGGTGGGAGGGTGCAGAGGCAACAATTGGACCACACTGGGCAGGCAGGAAGGGCAGTGGCAGCACAACAGACTATGGAGGGCAGTGGAAAGGGAGGTAGGGGCAACAAAACAACAAAACAGGACTGGCAAGAGAGGCTGTGGCAATATAATAGACCATTGTGTGCAGAAGGAAGAGGCAGTGGTAGTACAACCATACATGCCAACAGACCGGATTCAGCCAAGAAACGTCCAATGTTTTTAAGCTCAAATGGGCTTTATTTGATCTGTCTCCTGTCTACAATCTCCTCTTTTTCAATGTAACTCAAAGGGGAAAATCAATACCCCAGTTTTTTTTCAAAATCTCCCTCTTACCAAGTTCAAAATGTTCGCAAGTATGGTACATTGGATCATGGAAGGCAGGAGGAATTGGGTAGGGACATGGACTTGGATAACAGAGGAAAGGAGGGACATGGAGAGGTCCACCAAACTGACCCTACAGGGCAGGCATCAGGGTTTGCAGCAGCACAATACACCACACAGGGAATACGGGATGGGAGTGCAGCACAACAATCCATAGAAAGCAATAGGGAGGGGACAGAACCATACACATGGACAACAGAGAAGAGAGGGGAAAGAGGCAATGGTTGTTAGCTGACCATAATGGATAGACAGGAGAGAAAGCTGCAGGATAACAGACCATAAAGGGCAGGAGGGATGGATCAGGGGCATCACAATGGAACAGACAAGCCAGGAGGGAGGGAATAGGGGTCTGCACATGGAAACAGAGGGCTGGGGGCATGGCGACCGGAGCAGCAAGATGACCATGAGGTCGGGCAGGATGGGCACTAGAAACAAGACATGCCATGGAGAGCAACAGTGAGACAATGATGGCATACACACAGACCATGGAGGGAAGGTGGGAGGGGGTCAGGGGCAGCTAGCTGACCACACAGGGAAGTTGGGAGGGGTCGGGGTAGCACAGAAGACCATGCATGGCAAGCAGGAGGGTTAGTGGCAGCACAATGGCTATGATGGGCAAGAAGGAGGGTGCAGGGGCATGCACAAAGCACTATGGAGGATAGAAGGGAGGGTCAGGACCTTGGCACAGACAAGAGAGTTCAGGGGAAGGAGCCTCACAACAGACCACGCGGGGCAGGCAGGAGGAGCAGTTGCAGCACAACAGACCAGTAAGGGCAGAAGGGTGTGGCAGTAAAATGGACCATGGAGGACAGGAGGAAGGGGATAGGGGCATGGAATGTGGACAGGCAGGGTGGAGGTGGCAGGGACAGGTTACAGTCATCTGACAATGCTAGGCAGGTGTGAGGGGAGTGGCAGCTCAACAGAACACTCAGAGTAGATAGGAGTGGCAGGTCCATGGAACATGGTGGGCAAAAAGGATGGAGCAGGGGCATGCACAAAGACATCGGAGGGCAGGGGGAAGGAGAATAGGGCCAGCAAGCTAAGCACAGAGGCTAAGCAGGAGGTCAATGATGGGGCATAGAATTGGGCAATGGAGGGCAGGAGGAGTGGACCGGTACATCATGCTAAATGGAGGTCAGTGGCAGCACATCATACCATGCATGGCAGGAGGGAGGAGGCTGGTCCATGGATTCAGACAACAGAGGATAGGGAGGAGGTGGATGGGGCAGCAAGCGAACTGTTTAGAGAAGGCGGGAAGGCCAGTGGCAGTACAACGGCCACACAGGGCTGTAATAAGGGAGCAGGGACATGGACTTGGACAATGGATGGCTAGGAGGAGGGAAGGCAGGAGCAGCAAGCTTGGGTGGGGGCAGCACAATGCCTGGCCCTGCTTCCAACCCCCCACCATCCATTGTGATATGCATCTTACTTAACGTTAAAAAAAAACTAGAAATTTGCTGAAAAAAACAAAGATTACAGGAACGGTATAGTTAGACTCAGGTTTCACTCATACACAACCAGTGAAATTCAGCAGTTATAGTTACCTGAGCTAACTGTGACTTACGCCCTTGCAATGTACTGCTAATGACCTCAGACATTACATCATTCATGACATGGTCAGTTACATCACTCATGACATCACTCATGACATCACTCATTACATCTCTAATGAGCTGTGAATGGAATGGAACTATAATCGCTAGAACTTTATTTAGGGATAGTGTGTGTATATTAACACCCCTTTTGTTCCTTTTCTTTCGTGTAAGAACCATTATAATACGCAACGTGCCCAGATTAATATGGCTGATAGCCTTTCACTTTAACCCCTTCAGCACGGCGCGGATTTCCGCGCCACGCTGAAGGTTCTGAGCGCGGGCGGGGCCATGACGGAACGGTTCCGTCATAAGCACAGCCCAACCGACGTGCATGACGGAACCGTTCCGTCAAGCGCGTCGAAGGGGTTAAAGTAATGTGTAGTCCATTGTTTATGTTGATGTTTGCAATTCTAAGTATGTTTATTATGAATAAGTCATGTTGACGAACATACAGGTATGGCAGTCACAGGGCAAGATATGCTGAAATGACATTGTGTGCATATTAACACTTGTTTTCTTTTCTTTTTGGATTCAAGTAATGCACTGCTGATGACGTCACATATTACATCACTCATGACATGGTCAGTGACATCACTGATGACATCACTGATGACATCTCAAATGACATCACTGATGACATCATCTACGTGATCATCTGATGCACCTCCTCACACCCTAAAATACAGACTACCATTCTCGAAACCATAGACACACCAATACTAGTTCAGCTACAATATTCTGTGCACTATGCATGCAGAACTCTAATCAGCTACATAGCTTTGATACAGTCTTTTAACTACTCAGTTAGTACCTATGCAGTCTAGGAATCCTTCTGTTTGTCCCATGCACTTCTCAATTCAACCATCCAGCACTATCTACGTATTCTATCACTCTGCCAATACCTAAGCACTAATAAATTTAGCATGCACTCTCTTTGCAGCACTGAAATTACTCCAGTTATTAGTCATATACTTAAGGAATGGCCTAGCCACTAACACAAGTGCAGGTACAATATTTTGTACACTATGCATGCAAACCACTAACTAGCTACATACTATTGATAAGCTCTTCTAAATACCCAGTTAGTACCTATGCAGTCTAGGAATCCATCTGTCTGTCCCATGCACTACTCCATTCACCCATCCAGCACTATCTACGTATCCTATCACTCCAACAATACCTACGCACTTATAAATTCAGCACGCACTTTCTTTGCAACACTGAAATTACTCCAGTTATTAGTCGTATACTTAAGGAATGGCGTAGTCAAAAACACAAGTGCAGGTACAATATTTTGTACACTATGGTGCCGATCACGATCCGGTAAAAAATTCCCCCGTGCGACTCGTATCGGGTCTTTTTACCGTACGAATCGTACAAGTGCCGTACGAACTGGCAATCACGATTCGCATGGTAAAAAGTCCATACGAACCGCACTGGGAATCATTCCCCACACGTCCTCGGGTCGGAAAATGTGTCCGACACGTCCTCGGACGATTTACCGTACAAACGTGAAAATCCAAGTCCGACCGAGGAATCACGATCCATCCCGTGCGTCCGAGGTTACAACCGTATGGAAAAAACACCGTCCGCACCGAACTCCTACAGCAACCATGGAGACATGTGCCCGCATACGCGCCCAACACTCCCCCCAGCCCCCGTACGTCCGACACGTACCCCCCGTATATGTATACCCCCACCCGTCTAGGTACACCCCATGACGTTCCAGTCGAACCCCCACCCCAGTACGTGTCATAGCCCCGTCTACCTACACCCCAGTACGTCCCAGTCGTACCCCCACCCCAGTACGTGTCGTACCACCGTCAATGTACACCCCCCCACCCCAGTACGTGTCGTACCATCGTCTATGTACACCCCAGTACGTTCCAGTCGTACCCCCACCCCAGTACGTGTCGTACCACCGTCAATGTACACCCCCCCACCCCAGTACGTGTCTTACCACCGTCAATGTACACCCCCCACCCCTGGACGTGTCGTACCCCCCTGTACCTACACCCCAGTACGTTCCAGTCGTACCCCCACCCCAGGACGTGTCGTACCACCGTCAATGTACACCCCCCCACCCCAGTACGTGTCGTACCACCGTCAATGTACACCCCCCCACCCCAGTACGTGTCGTACCCCCCGTGTACCTACACCCCAGTACGTTCCAGTCGTACCCCCACCCCAGGACGTG
The DNA here is from genome assembly GCF_964204655.1 of Triturus cristatus. Taxonomy (NCBI): domain Eukaryota; kingdom Metazoa; phylum Chordata; class Amphibia; order Caudata; family Salamandridae; genus Triturus; species Triturus cristatus. The sequence goes on from NC_140584.1 coordinate 452,285,104, forward strand.
TCGTACCACCGTCAATGTACACCCCCCCACCCCAGTACGTGTCGTACCACCGTCAATGTACACCCCCCACCCCTGGACGTGTCGTACCACCGTCCATGTACACCCCAGTACGTTCCAGTCGTACCCCCACCCCAGTACGTGTCGTACCACCGACAATGTACACCCCCCCACCCCAGTACGTGTCTTACCACCGTCAATGTACACCCCCCACCCCTGGACGTGTCGTACCCCCCTGTACCTACACCCCAGTACGTTCCAGTCGTACCCCCACCCCAGGACGTGTCGTACCACCGACAATGTACACCCCCCCACCCCAGTACGTGTCGTACCACCGTCAATGTACACCCCCCACCCCTGGACGTGTCGTACCACCGTCCATGTACACCCCAGTACGTTCCAGTCGTACCCCCACCCCAGTACGTGTCGTACCACCGTCAATGTACACCCCCCCACCCCAGTACGTGTCTTACCACCGTCAATGTACACCCCCCACCCCTGGACGTGTCGTACCCCCCTGTACCTACACCCCAGTACGTTCCAGTCGTACCCCCACCCCAGGACGTGTCGTACCACCGTCAATGTACACCCCCCCACCCCAGTACGTGTCGTACCACCGTCAATGTACACCCCCCACCCCTGGACGTGTCGTACCACCGTCCATGTACACCCCAGTACGTTCCAGTCGTACCCCCACCCCAGTACGTGTCGTACCACCGTCAATGTACACCCCCCCACCCCAGTACGTGTCTTACCACCGTCAATGTACACCCCCCACCCCTGGACGTGTCGTACCCCCCTGTACCTACACCCCATTACGTTCCAGTCGTACCCCCACCCCTGTACGTGTCGTACCACCGTCAATGTACACCCCCCCACCCCAGTACGTGTCGTACCACCGTCAATGTACACCCCCCACCCCTGGACGTGTCGTACCACCGTCCATGTACACCCCAGTACGTTCCAGTCGTACCCCCACCCCAGTACGTGTCGTACCACCGTCAATGTACACCCCCCCACCCCAGTACGTGTCGTAGCACCGTCAATGTACACCCCCCACCCCTGGACGTGTCGTACCCCCCGTGTACCTACACCCCAGTACGTTCCAGTCGTACCCCCACCCCTGTACGTGTCGTACCACCGTCAATGTACACCCCCCCACCCCAGTACGTGTCGTACCACCGTCAATGTACACCCCCCACCCCAGTACGTGTCGTACCACCGTCAATGTACACCCCCCCACCCCAGTACGTGTCGTACCCCCCGTGTACCTACACCCCAGTACGTTCCAGTCGTACCCCCACCCCTGGACGTGTCGTACCCCCCTGTACCTACACCCCAGTACGTTCCAGTCGTACCCCCACCCCAGTACGTTCCAGTCGTACCCCCACCCCAGTACGTTCCTGGCGCACCCCCAACACAACCTCCTAAGTACGGAGCGCACCCCATGCCCCAACATCACAACCGCATGTACGAGTCTTACAAAGCCACACACAAGGACGAAATCGTACAACCAAATGGCCCATGTACACACCGTACACACGCTCAAAACGCACGTACACAACCAGGACAAAATAAAACAACACAAGAATACACCATTCGAAAGGCACACAGCCACTAAACATGGCCAACAACCACTAAAATAACACAATCACTGACCTGCAACTGCCAAAAACAAACAGAGGCCCAATACACCACCACTCCTTATAACACACCCACCCAAAATTCAAAAACTGCCACACCCACCCATGGACCAATAAAAAGGGCCCACACACACAAACCATGAGCCTTTGCAACAGACTCACTGCTGCCAGACACCACAGAACCAGACTACAAGCTACACCACACCTTACACTTGCACACCTTCACACGACCACCCTCACAAACTCCCTCTCATCACATTCACAGACACACACAACCATCCACACCCCCCCCCAACATCCACACCCCCCCCACACCCACACCATCCCCACCCACACCCCTCACCATGCCCACTACCAAGAATCCAAAGTTCAGTCACCGAGAGTTGGAGGTCCTTGTTGATCAAATCCTCAGAGTCGAGCCACCGATCTTTGGAACATTGGTCAGAAGCACCAGCCAGGCAGCCAAAACAGCCATGTGGCAGACCATCGTCGATGCTGTGAATGCTGTTGCGGACACCAGGAGGACCAAGCAGGATTGCCAGAACAGGTGGTACGATCTGCGGAGGAGGGTCAGAGCCAAGAGGCAGGAGGAACACGACCAGGCCAACGCCACCGGAGGAGGGCCCTCCCGCAGAGCCGTACAGTACCATCCCTGGGAGGAGAGGGTGATGGCCATACTGCCGGTGGAGGCAGTTGAAGGAGTAGAAGGACTCCGAGACCCGGGTGAGTACACAAACAACGCACCTCACATGGGGGGAACTGCAACCACAACCAAAATTAATAACAGGCACGCAACCACCACAAGCCATCGCATTACTCAACCACACTCCATGAGCAGGCACATGCCACTGCTGCCACCATGCCCCATGCACCCAGCTGGACAATGTCAAGTCACAGGCCACAGAAGACAACAACACATGACACGGTAACCCGGATGGCGGGAGGCTGGGCACCAAGAATCACATAGTGCGACTCCAAAGCAGACAACAATGCCCTCTGCCCATATGGCCTAGGTCACAGCCAGACAAACACTGTGTCCCAACACAGGAATGACTTGCCAGCAAATGGCGGACGCCTTGCATCAACACATGGGGGTGAAGGCACTGTTTTGCACATGACAGCAGCTAATGAACAGCCAACAGTGTGAAAGAGTGGCAGCACACACCACCACAGCAGCAGCGCACAGACACACAGCAGACAAAATGGGTGCCTGGAGATCAGAAACAAACTCACATCAACAGGCCAAGGGCCACTCAAAGATCTGCTAACAGTGTGTGCCCAGGAAGCTGGGCCAAGGTGACAGAGGGTGACACACGGAGGGAGGGAGAGGGGGACACAGAGGGAGGGAGAGGGGGACAGAGAGGGAGGGAGAGGGGGACTGAGAGGGAGGGAGACGGTCAGCGGGAGGAGGCTGACACACGGAGGGAGGGAGAGGGGGACACAGAGGGTGGGAGAGGGGGACAGGGAGGGAGGGAGAGGGGGACTGAGAGGGAGGGAGACGGACAGAGGGAGGAGGCTGACACACGGAGGGAGGGAGAGGGGGACACAGAGGGTGGGAGAGGGGGACAGGGAGGGAGGGAGAGGGGGACTGAGAGGGAGGGAGACGGACAGAGGGAGGAGGCTGACACACGGAGGGAGGGAGAGGGGGACACAGAGGGTGGGAGAGGGGGACAGGGAGGGAGGGAGAGGGGGACTGAGAGGGAGGGAGACGGACAGAGGGAGGAGGCTGACACACGGAGGGAGGGAGAGGGGGACACAGAGGGTGGGAGAGGGGTACAGAGAGGGAGGGAGAGGGGGACTGAGAGAGAGGGAGACACAGGAAGATGGACACAGGGAGGAGGCTGACACACAGAGGGAGGGAGAGGGGGACAGAGAGGGAGGGAGACACAGGGAGAGCAAATCAGTCCTTTGGTGTGTGTGAATGTCTGCTCGTCAGCAGGTGGACTGCGTGCATGTAGACAAGGGTGGCCAGTGCCAGAACCCCCCCTCTTCATCATGGCAAAACGCAGGGCCATGTTACAACCTGTACACGAGCACAAGGACAGCCACCTGCATCATATAAGTGTGTGGATCCACTCCATGTGCACATGTACAGTGCTACAAGGAAGGCGCAAATGCATAGCTCGGCACACATGCACACTCCACTGCTGACTGCAGTCACACTTGACGCAGCAAGTAAGACTGTGCCACACATAGTGAAAGGGGCCAAATTGGTGCCCAAGGGACACACACATGCACAAGTGCACTGTGAGTGGAATGCAAGACAGATCCTAATTCCAAGAGGAAATGTGCCAACTTTGTAACGGATGAAACATGGATGTTGCATGGATCCAAATTAACATTGTCTCTCTCACACACAGGTCAACGTCGTGCTGCACCCCCCAACACTGGGGGGGAACACTCACAGGACCCGGATCTGCAGGAGACCGATCCCACCGGCAGCGACCACTCTCACCACTCTGCGGACGACCCCGACCGACCTGGCCCCTCTGTTGTCCAACCACCTGCAGCACCTGCGTCAGGTACAACCGTGCCAACCACCACCCCCACTCCTGCCACATCCCAGGAGACACCCAGGATCCCTGCCCCAACACCACAATGCAGCCAGGCTCGCCAGGAGGGACACGGTGTCCCGGGCACCCAGGAGGAGGCAGGCGACAACGCCAATGCCACCCCTCAGGGGTCCCGGAGACCCCATGTGCCCACAAGTGCAGGCCAGACGCAAGTGGGCAGGGGTGGCGGGAGTGGAGGACGGCGGAGGCGCGAGCCTGACCAGTTGGCTGGGGATCCGGTATTTTCCCATGTCCGTAACATCCTGGACTCATACCGGCAGGACACCACGGGCATGGCCCAGGTTGTGTCCGTCCTCGAGGGGATCAAGGTCCAGCAGGCCCAGCAACATGCGGAGCTAATAGCCTGTCTACAGCTACACCAACGGAGGATGGAGGACAGACAGGCTCAGCAAGTGACGGCGTCCCAGGGGATTCACGCTGAACTCCGTCGGATGGCCGACACCATGGCCGACCCTCCCTGTGCCAGAAGGCGGAGAACATCACCACCCACAGGGAGGGATCATGAGGAGGAGGAGGAAACATCCGACGGAGCATCCCAGACGTCGTCACGGCCTGCTGCTGAGGTTCCCCGCAGGAAGCCGGGTCGTCCACGGAAAGGACCGTGAGGGTGGCTGCTACATCACCATCTCCCAGGACACCTGGCCTGGCACCTGGCCCACTGGAGCAACAGCATCACAGCATCAAGAGACATTCTCTGCCACATGGCCCTGCTGGTCACTGGCTGACCAATGTTGACAAAGACTGTGGCATGGACTCTGAGGATTTCCAATGGCAAGGACACCAACTCCCCTACTGAACTTTGGATTCCCTAATCCCGGAAAGGCCCTCACTTTGCCCCCCCCCCCCACAATAATAAATCACACTATTAAGAGTAGATGCCTGCTGGTAGCATTATTACCTAACATGTGTCTTGTACAGTCTAGACATGCCTGAGTCATCTGTTCACTTCAACCATCCACACCCTGGGGCCTGAGTCTGGCACAGGACACATGGGTCACAGTTTTCTAGGCAAGACAGACATGGAGCACCATACACACCCGTGATGGTCAGAACCAGCTGAGGGGGTGGCCGAACAACCGTGCTGACAGACACATTGAGTACAGCAACAGTCATGCGCAGAGGTCAGGGATCCTGGCCCGTGTCCTGGGGGCCACCCAGGTACGTGTAGACAGGTGGCAGAACCATGTCCTGCAAGCTTGAGTCCGGTGGATGCAGAGAATGGGGTCATGGACAACGTTGGATGCATGGGGATGGCACATGTCACAATACCCACACAGTCATGGACATCATGCACATTACACAGTCTCAGCACACACACACAGCTTGCATCTTGCCACTCGACACATTGACACATAGCCACAATCAGGGAATACCATGCCAGACATGCAGGATGCACCGTGGCAACACACCAGCATTGACTGAGAAGAGGCACCTTGGAGGCATAGGGACACCTTTAATAGTCATGTGTTTGGGATTGCAGAGGCAACTTGAAGTACACATGAACACATCATGTGGAGTAACATGTGGCTCCAACACTGGCACCCCCCTTCTGCAGCACAAATGCGTGATAGCCATGGAACTGGCACACAAGTGTCGGATAACAGCTAAATACCCACAGCTGCTCACGGAGAGACTGCCATACACCATACATCCGCTGATGTGGAAGTCCCACGCCATGTCAAGACAATGTTAACCGTATGTGTCCCAGGGCAGTGTCACACACATTGATGCCTTCATCACAATTCACTATCCCATCACTGATGACTGACAACCAGGCAGCCCATCTATTCAGGTGTACCCAGCTGCATGTCGTGTCCCATGGGGATGCCACATGTCTGCAGAGGAACCAAACCCCGACCGGGGCAGTGTGCACACATCGTGAACAACTGCCACACCCAATACACCCCAGATGCATCCCTTACCCCATGGAGACTTCCAAACGTGTCCGTGCCTATACCGCTGAGTCAGCCCACGATGCCATGTCCATGAGGAATAGCAGTGCCACAACAATGCAACCAGAAGACGGCATGCGCAGGTACCTGGGGAAGAGAGACACACAAGAAGTCAGCCACAAAAAGCACAGCCACTTGCATGTGCATTGACTCGACACATGTATGGATGACAACATGCTAGGTCACAATTATGAGTGTGGAAATACTACCATCACTGCCACCATCACTCCAGTGACACACCCACACACACCTCTGACTCACGTGCCATACATGCAGGTGGACACACGCATCACAACACATGCCACACGGGGACCAAGGCGTGCACACTCAGACACTGGTACTCACCACTATGCAAAGAAGTCGCGTATGAGCCGAGTCCGGATGTCCTCTTGCGGCTCCACATCCTCCACATCACTAGCCCCATTGCCAAGCCCTTCGTCCTCCACGGGTGGATGGTCCTCGTCATGTTGATTCAGGATGAGTGGCACAGCTCTTTCAACTGCCATGTTGTGCAGCATGCAGCAGACCATGAAGATCTTGCAGACCTTCGCCGGGGCATATGGGAGTGCGCCGCCGGTCTTGTGGAGGCACCTGAATCGGCTCTTCAGCATGCCAAACGTCCTCTCTATCACTCGCCTTGTCCGGCCATGGGCGGTGTTGTAGCGGAGCTGGGCCGGCGTGATGGGGTTGCGGAGAGGTGTCAGCAGCCAAGGCATGTTGGGATAGCCAGCGTCCCCTAAATGGAAAGCACATGGATATCGTTAGAACTGGCGAAGCGGTAGTGCTGCTCGGCCAAACAGAATACAGGACAGACAGACTGTACCCACCAACAACACATGCCCGTTCGTTGCGCAGCTGCATCATCATATCAGGCATCCCGCTACGCCTCATGATGTAGGCATCGTGTGCTGATCCTGGAAAACGAGCACAGACATGTGAAATCACCATGTTGGACAGACACACCACAAGGGCATTGATGGAGTGGTAGTGCTTCCGATTGCGGTACGCCACCTCCCGTGCGTGTGGTGGTACCAAACCTACATGTGTCCCATCTATGGACCCAATGACATGGGGCATCCCTCCCAGGGCATAGAAACCACGCTTGACCTCAGTCATCTGTTCAGGGGTTGGGAACTTGATGAAGTCATCCAGGTGAATCAACATGGCCTCCAAGAAATCATGCAGCACACCGCTGAACATGCTCTGGGACATGCCACCAACATGAGCTATGGTATATTGGAAGGTACCCGTGGCAAGGAAATGTAGGGCAGCCATTACCTTCAGCTGGGGTGTCAGTGCCGTAGGATACCTGTGCTGCGGTTGCAGGTGTGGTGCCAGTCTCGCCGTCAGCTCCAGAATCAACGGTTGGGTGAAGCGGTAGAGCCGGATCGTGTCATTCTCCTGCATGGTGGCCAAGTCTGGAATTCTTCGGGCAACAGGAGGCGCTCTGCAGTAATTTGGAAGTGACAAGGAAGAGTGAGTGCACTACGAGAACAACTCATGTCTACTGAGCACATGTAAATCTGGCAATACACACATGCCACATAGGGAGTCAGGCATGTGCTACATGCCCAGGACACGTATGGATGCAAGGTGACACTCCTTCCAAGACCCAGCTACACACGGTGATTGAGAACCTCCCCATGCCACGCCATGAAAATAGCTGTGTCCCAGTGCAAGTGCACTGCCCGACGCAAGACAGGAGTGACATACACCCACACATTAGCAGAAGTGTGATGCCGATTGCAGAGACTGGCAGCGGAACACTTGAGCCACAGGTCACATGACATTACACTAGTCCAGCCCACACACCTTGCCATGAAGGTGCACATGTCATGACTCCCCACACATTCCTTGTGAGTTTGCTGACATGGCCTTGTCACGCTACTCCGTGTCCCTTGCATACATGTGCACCTCACATCCGATAACACATGTGGCATGGTGTTGGGAACAGTGTGCAATGACAATCTACACACAGCCACATGTTGGTTGCTGCAACGGCTGCAGCTTTTGAGGGTGCTACAACATCAACCCGATGTAAATCCCGGACACATATATGGCATAGTCACATTGTGCACTGTGGGTAGTGATGAGTCATGTGTCATGACCCCTGTACCGGGCATAATGGGACACTTCCGTGTGTTGGTGTCCGTGCCATGCCAGTGACGCTCACCCCAAGTGCGCAGTCCCACATGCACACATGTCAAAGGAGTCAAGGGCACGCCTGGCACACATTGCACCCTCACACAGTACACATGTACACATCTCATCATACATCTGGTGCCTTCTCCACTCAGGAGGCATGTTCCACATCACAGCCTGTGACCCCTGTGCCCCACACATGTGGTAATGCACAGACGATGCCTTGATGTCCATTCCTGGACAAGTATGTCCATCCATGGACAAGTATGTCCGCCCTATTCCTACATGTGTGTCGCCTATCACCACAGTGATGTGTAAAATCCGCCGTACTGCTGCTGAGAGGGCCTGTGCATGTTCCCAAATCACTGTGGGAGTGCTGCCGTATGTGTACCCATCGTGATGGCGAGCGTAGATGCGAGTGTACGGTCCGTACCACTACGAGTACGCATACGCGTGCCGACCCATAGTGATAGTGAGCGTAGATGCGAGTGTACGGTCCGTACCACTACGGGTACGCATACGCGTGCAGACCCATAGTGATAGAGAGTGTAGATGCGAGTGTTCGGTCCGTACCACTACGGGTACGCATACGCGTGCAGACCCATAGTGATAGAGAGCGTAGATGCGAGTGTACGGCCCTATCACTATGGGTCTGCACGCGTATGCGTACCCGTAGTGGTACGGACCGTACACTCGCATCTACGCTCTCTATCACTATGGGTCTGCACGCGTATGCGTACCCGTAGTGGTACGGACCGTACACTCGCATCTACGCTCTCTATCACTATGGGTCTGCACGCGTATGCGTACCCGTAGTGGTACGGACCGTACACTCGCATCTACGCTCTCTATCACTATGGGTCTGCACGCGTATGCGTACCCGTAGTGGTACGGACCGTACACTCGCATCTACGCTCTCTATCACTATGGGTCTGCACGCGTATGCGTACCCGTAGTGGTACGGACCGTACACTCGCATCTACGCTCACTATCACTACGAGTACGCATACGCGTGCAGACCCATAGTGATAGAGAGCGTAGATGCGAGTGTACGGTCCGTACCACTACGGGTACGCATACGCGTGCAGACCCATAGTGATAGAGAGCGTAGATGCGAGTGTACGGTCCGTACCACTACGGGTACGCATACGCGTGCAGACCAAAAGTGATGGAGAGCGTAGGCATGCATGTACGGGCCGTTGCCATGCATTTGGGGTGCCCTAGGGCCCCCACACGCACCGTACCTGTGTGTGATGCTCCAAATTACATAGGGGACAAGTATTAAGGCCTACATGCATGCTGGTTGTCATGGAGACCAAGTTCAAAATTCGAAATTGTTCTGGAAGGTGCACAGCAGAAGTCAGTTGGGATTTGTCTACTTTGTTGCAATGTGTTTGTGGGGCTGACATCATGCAGGAGAATGAAACCGATCGAGAACCCACAGACTGCTAGGTTTGAAGGGATTGGTGGAAACATAGGATGCAAATGTGAGTGACCAATCTCTCTGTACTCCTGTGCATGAGACTGGGCAGAAGGGCACATATAAGGCAGCCAGGTCCCATGAGGGAGCACTTGCCTGCACATCTTTGCATTCGTCGACCCAGCTGCTGCTACTGATTCCCTGGAACCATGTCAAGGGCTGTGGAGAGGACACAGCCATTCACCCTGGAGGAGAACATGGCTCTGCTGGATGTGATCCTCCCACAGTACTCCATGCTGTATGGGCGACCAGGTTATCAGGTGAGTGCATAGGCCACTGCCACAGACTGTCCCTATGTGGTGACTGTGACTTCTGCCATTGCGTCCAGGTGTAACACACATGCCATGTACTACATGCCATGATGTCTCCCAGCAGTGCCCTGAGACAGGAGGGGTGGGTGCAGAGTCCTCCCAGCAGTGCCCTGAGACAGGAGGGGTGGGTGCGGAGTCCTCCCAGCAGTGCCCTGAGACAGGAGGGGTGGGTGCGGAGTCCTCCCAGCAGTGCCCTGAGACAGGAGGGGTGGGTGCGGAGTCCTCCCAGCAGTGCCCTGAGACAGGAGGGGTGGGTGCGGAGTCCTCCCAGCAGTGCCCTGAGACAGGAGGGGTGGGTGCAGAGTCCTCCCAGCAGTGCCCTGACACAGGAGGGGTGGGTGCAGAGTCCTCCCAGCAGTGCCCTGAGACAGGAGGGGTGGGTGTGGAGTCCTCCCAGCAGTGCCCTGACACAGGAGGGGTGGGTGCGGAGTCCTCCCAGCAGTGCCCTGAGACAGGAGGGGTGGGTGTGGAGTCCTCCCAGCAGTGCCCTGACACAGGAGGGGTGGGTGCAGAGTCCTCCCAGCAGTGCCCTGAGACAGGAGGGGTGGGTGTGGAGTCCTCCCAGCAGTGCCCTGAGACAGGAGGGGTGGGTGTGATGCACAGTGTGAGCCTTGATCATTGATTGTGACATTGCCATCATTCCACCTGTGTACCCACTGTGGCACGTAGTGCTTTTTCCCTCACCAGGGGATGATGTCCCTATGACAAAGGTGCAATGCGTTGGCTGCATGACATGCCTTGTTGTTACCAGCTAATTTGTACCCATATGTCTCTCTGTGACATGTGGCTGGTGTATTGATGTGGTGTCACTTGTTCCTCCTCACAGGTAGGCGCCACTGCCAAGGAGCAGATCTGGCTGACCGCCGTCAGTGCCGTGAGGGGTGTGGATGGTCGGAGGCGGCGCCTGGCCCAGGTGAGGAAACGCTGGCAGGATATCCAGTGCTGGACGCGGAGGATTGCACGGCTCCTGCTGGGGGACTCACCTGAGAGCCACAAGAACCGCGGCCGCCGCCGTCTGAGCCACCTCCACAGGCGTGTGCTGCCGGTGGTCTTTCCAGACCTTGAGAGGCGCTTACAGGCGATACAGCAGCCGGAAGGGGGTAGGTACATGTGTGTTTGTTGTGTGTCACCGGCATTTGTAAGGGCACAGTAGCATGAATCCACTGGCAGGGTTTAAAGGTGCTGTGCAGATCCTGTTTGCCCCAGTATAGCGCTGTGCCCCTTCCACCCTTCCCCTCCTTGCAATGTGTTCCCTGGTCTGTGTGTAGTCACTCCTTCACAGGGTAATGTAGGCTGGCGCTTTGTCCACGGGAACAATGTCTGTAGCATCATGTGTGGGGGTGGTGTGTAACAGGTTGTGGGACCTTGCCTGTGCACTGTCAAGTTCACTGCATGTGGGTTCCATGTCAGTTGGCACTGATGCTGACTCCAGACATGGGAGTTGGTCTCTCATGTGTCATGCCTTACAGCGCGCATGTCCTATGTAGTGGCCTGTGACATGATGTGCATGAGTGTGCGATACACATAGTGCAGGGATGGTGACGTGTGTTGCAGTCATTACCATTCAGTAGCATGTAGTTGCGTGCCCACTACTGTCCCCTGGGGCACCTTTGCCTCAGTGGTGTATGTGTCATCATAAACGTGGCCACTGTCAGTGTCTACAGCGTAAGTTGTGCTCTGTGCCATTGTCCCCTGTCACCATGTATATAGACGTGCTAATTTGTACAGGTGTCCACTGTGCAGCCTGACCTGATTGTCCTTCTTCATACTCACAGTTGCCAGTGCCTGTGTGTCTTGTTATACTCATCTGAGGATGGGCACTGGTACCTCATTATTTGTACAGGCGCACCTTGGCTGTTTGGCGTCCAATCTTGCTTTTTGCCTGCCCCTGTGTGTATCACCCAGACCATGAGATGTTGGTGCCACCTGTGTCTCCACAATTTGCCTCGTGTAGGGTCTTGTTGGGGCGGGCAATGCCTATGTGTTAAATCCTGATTACCACTTGCTGGGTCTGGGCATTGTGTGATGTGCCTGGACACACACGCAATGTGCAGTGACCGAGTCATGTTGTGCATGTTTTCAGCATTACCTATGCAGCATGTGTCTCAAGTTCATGGATATGGTCCCTGGTCATCGGTATTTTTGCCAACGCTGTGTGGTGCAGATGCAGTGCTGGATTGTCCCCAGGGCCTGGGTGCTATGTCAGACTCCTTTTCCTGTGTTTAGCTATTGTCTCATGCTCTCCATGGTATTTCAGTGGCATGGTGGATCAACCAACTGTGTGTTTCATGCCCTACATCGGTACCCTGTTCAGTAGATGTTAGGGATCTTCCTTTTCAGGCCATGCAATGTTACCTATGTAGATTGGACTCATGTGACAGATGTGTACAGGTGTCTGAATAATTTCTGTCTCTCCACCCTGCCCACAGCATCGTCGGGGGACACAGAGGGAGACATGGACACAGACCAGGCGGAGGGACCGAGCACCAGTGCCAGCCGTGACATCGGGTCTGGCACATCGAGTGGGACAGAGGCGGAGGAGAGTGTGGCCGAGGACCTGTCGACTGGCACATCAGACTACGAAGCTGACAGGTCCGGGGAAGATGTCTCCGAGTGGGCGGAGGCTGCACCAGCAGCTGACAGCGGAACAACACCTCGCACCGCCCCCTCAGTTTCCACCAGCCGCCTCCCACTTGCTCGTGTCCCTTCCCAGCGTGCCCGGTCACAGCATGTCTCCTTCCTGCCAGGCACCGCACCCCCTGCCCCTGTCTCCACTGCTGCCGCCAATGCTGAGTCTGTGGACATCCAGCGGCAACTGCAGGTTGGTCAGGCTGCGATCCTTAATGTCCTCCATGCCCACGGCAAAACCCTCACCAACATCGAGGCTTTCTTGGAGGGCATTCATTCATCGCAGGCTGACCAACGCAACTTGCTGAGGTCCATCGACTCCACACTGACTGCAGCAGTGGGTCTCCTGCAGCGCGACCTCCCCCCACCTACCCCTGCCCCATCCACACTTCCCACTCCCATGCCTGTCACACGTACACCCAGACGTCGGCATGCACCCACATCAACGGACACGGGCACCACACCAGCAGGGAAGGTCCACCGCACTCCTCCTGACACGCACACACAGGGTGAGGTAGGCACACCCACTGGGTCGGGGGGCAAACGTGTGACACGCAGCCATAGTGGGAGTCCGCATTCCACCCAGTCCACTCCCTCCAAATCCCCTCCCCTCAGCTCTCCTGGCCACATCTCCCCCAAGGACTCCTTCATGGCCGCTCTGTCCCTGAGCCCCACAGTTACACCACCACGCAAGCGGTCAAGGAGGTCCCCGGTCAGGGTGGTTGAGTCTCCCCCCCTGTCTCCACCCTCCCCCGGTGGCGCTGCGACCCATCCCTCTGACCCCCCCCCCCTCCTTGGGGCCTGAGGTCCCTTCGGGTGCAGGGGACTCCCTGGAGGACCTTGCAAAGGTGTGTAGTGCCATCCTGGCCTCCGCCTTTGGCACTGACCCACCCCCTGTGGTGGACTCCTCCATCCCTGCACCCACAACGCCGCCCCTTTGCCCTGATGTCCCTGCGGTGCCTGTTGCTCCCCCCCCCCCTGATGCCCTCACCAGTGTGGAAGACGATGCTATTTGACTGTGCAGGCAAGGTAGGGGACACGCATCCCACTGTGTCCCCCATCCAGCTGAGAATCATTGACTGCCCTATGGGCTTTGTGAAGATTGAACTGCCTGCGATCCACGGACATTGTGCTCCTGCTGAATAAAGCTTAATTTTGTTTTCATTATCACACTACTGCTATGCTGGTATTGGTGTTGGTGGGGCTGCTACATGGTTTTGGGTGGTGTGTAAGGGTTTGGGTGTGTGGGATATGTAGTAGTGTACTGCTCATTGGTGGGACCCTGTGATCTGTGTGCCATCACAAGGTGTTGGCTAACTTTCTTTGTTCATGTAGGCAGTTACTGCATGGTGCACTTGTCCAAGGGTGTATTCCTTCCTCTGTGTACCCAGCTTTCTTCCCTGCAGGGTGTTCCCAATGTTTAGCGCAGAGCTGTGTCTACATGAGCTGTGTGTGTGACGGAGCCCTTCTACTTTGGCCATGCATGCAGGGCCATGTCTCCACCTGCGACAATCGTGGCATCCTTGGTGATCACTGTACTTGTGTGTGGAGTCTGTTGACATGAGTTCATGGGGACATGTTCCCTTGTAGCCAGTATGCATGTGGATAATTCTGGCCTCACACACATGTGTCACACCCCTCCAGTCTCAGGGCACTGCTGGGAGTGATAGGCCCCCACCCCTCCTGTCTCAGGGCACTGCTGGGAGGACTCTGCACCCACCCCTCCTGTGTCAGGGCACTGCTGGGAGGACTCTGCACCCACCCCTCCTGTCTCAGGGCACTGCTGGGAGGACTCCACACCCACCACTCCTGTCTCAGGGCACTGCTGGGAGGACTCTGCACCCACCCCTCCTGTGTCAGGGCACTGCTGGGAGGACTCTGCACCCACCCCTCCTGTGTCAGGGCACTGCTGGGAGTGATAGGCACCCACCCCTCCTGTGTCTGGGCACTGCTGGGAGGACTCTGCACCCACCCCTCCTGTCTCAGGGCACTGCTGGGAGGTGTCAGGATTGCCGCCTGAACTCGGCGGCAGACAACGGGCGAGTACTGCGCAGGTGCGAGGAGGTCAGGCTGTCAACAAAAGCCTGACTTCCGCCGGAAACTACGCTTTGCGTCGTTTCCGTTTCCTGGATTCCCTGAAGCCGACCCGTAACTCGGAGTTCCTGTTCTTGGATTTCTGTGCCCGTTCTGGAAATTCTTCGTCTTTCTTCATCAAGTGCCCGTGGCCGGGCAAGAACACGTTGTAGCAGCATCTGGTTTGCCAAGTGGTTCCCAGATATTTGAGGGGTTCACGGTGACTCGTTAGTTGAAGCCAGGGAGAGGGGTAGTTCCCAAGACGGGCCGAGGGCATTTTGGAGTTTGTCTAGTCGAAGGAAGCGGAGTTCCTCGACCGGGCAAAACCCGAGTGTGCTCGCGTCTAAAAAGGGGGCTGCTCATTCTCTTGGGTGGAGATTTGGGGCAACGTGGTTACTCCCTTTTGCACAAATCCTGTCAACCTGACTTTCAGTCCACCTGCCGTGGAAAAGACTGCCTAACACCGTTGGAGTTCATTTATCCTTGGTTTCACGTTACCCGCCCTTCGAACATTGGTGAAGCTAACACATGCCTGAGGGGCTACGGTAACAGCGAATGTTCGCTGCTTTCATTTCCTTTATTCATTTGAGTTGAAGGGGACTATTCTTAAAAGATGTATGAAGTATCCTATAGCAGATTACTCTGAAGGAAGAGCAGTCGATTGCTGGTGCTTGTTTACATCAGAATCCTAATACTTGGAAGGTCCACACAGTTACCACAGTAAGCTGTATAGATTAGTAGTCTCATTGTCCCGTATATATTGTTGCCCTGGATATTGATCTGTCCTTTTCCATTGTAGTGCACGCACCTAGGAAGAGGGAGTCCGTTCAGCCTAAGAAGGAAGAAGGGTGGTTTTTAGGTAGTTGACTGTTCATACTTCTTTTAAGTCAGATTTGTGCTTTAAAGAGCATCGATACATTGTTTGTCATTCCTTTTCAGTTCCGGTTATGAGAAGACTCCTGCTTGGTGACTTTATTTGACAGCGTCCCCACTTTCCTTGTTTTGTTTCCCTTCTTCCCCGGATCTCATGTCACTGCCTAGAGTTTGATAGGTGTGACACGGGGTTGGGGAAGTTGCGGACATACTCATCGGTTCCAGGGCGCTTCTGCAGAATTCAACAGGTGAGCACCTGTACGAACTGTGACAGGAGGACTCTGCACCCACCCCTCCTGTGTCTGGGCACTGCTGGGAGGACTCTGCACCCACCCCTCCTGTCTCAGGGCACTGCTGGGAGGACTCTGCACCCACCCCTCCTGTGTCAGGGCACTGCTGGGAGTGATAGGCACCCACCCCTCCTGTGTCTGGGCACTGCTGGGAGGACTCTGCACCCACCCCTCCTGTCTCAGGGCACTGCTGGGAGGACTCTGCACCCACCCCTCCTGTGTCTGGGCACTGCTGGGAGTGATAGGCACCCACCCCTCCTGTCTCAGGGCACTGCTGGGAGGACTCTGCACCCACCCCTCCTGTGTCAGGGCACTGCTGGGAGGACTCCACACCCACCCCTCCTGTGTCTGGGCACTGCTGGGAGGACTCTGCACCCACCCCTCCTGTCTCAGGGCACTGCTGGGTGGACTCTGCACACACACCTCCGATTTCTGGATATGTGCGCTTGGCACATACACGGTGGGGGTACGCACAATGCATTCGAGGTGAGGGTACGAGTCTACTGACACTGGTGTGGTGGGGGTACGCTCCGTACGTCCGCGGGTGTGGGTACGGGTCGTACTTACACTGTTGGGCAGGGGGGTACGCTCCTTGCATTCGCGGGTGGGGGTACGGGTCGTACTTACACTGTTGGGCTGGGGGTACGCTCCGTACGTCCGCGGGTGGGGGTACGGGTCGTTCTTACACTGTTGGCATGGGGGGTACGCTCCGTACGTCCGCGGGTGTGGGTACGGGTCGTACTTACACTGTTGGGCAGGGGGGTACGCTCCTTGCATTCGCGGGTGGGGGTACGGGTCGTACTTACACTGTTGGGCTGGGGGTACGCTCCTTGCATTCGTGGGTGGGGGTTCGAGTCGTACTTACACTGTTGGCATGGGGGGTACGCTCCATGCATACGCGGGTGGGGGTACGGGTCGTACTTACACTGTTGGCATGGGGGGTACGCTCCTTGCATTCGTGGGTGGGGGTACGGGTCGTACTTACACTGTTGGCATGGGGGGTACGCTCCATGCATACGCGGGAGGGGGTACGGGTCGTACTTACACTGTTGGCATGGGGGGTACGCTCCGTACGTCCGCGGGTGGGGGTACGGGTCGTACTTGCACTGTTGGGCTGGGGGTTACACTCCTTGCATTTGCGGGTGGGGGTACGGGTCGTACTTACACTGTTGGCATGGGGGGTACGCTCCTTGCATTTGCGGGTGGGGGTACGGGTCGTACTTACACTGTTGGCATGGGGGGTACGCTCCTTGCATTCGCGGGTGGGGGTACGGGTCGTACTTACACTGTTGGGGTGGGGGGTACGCTCCTTGCATTCGTGGGTGGGGGTTCGAGTCGTACTTACACTGTTGGCATGGGGGGTACGCTCCATGCATACGCGGGTGGGGGTACGGGTCGTACTTACACTGTTGGCATGGGGGGTACGCTCCATGCATACGCGGGTGGGGGTACGGGTCGTACTTACACTGTTGGCATGGGGGTACGCTGCATGCATACGCGGGTGGGGGTACGGGTCGTACTTACACTGTTGGGGTGGGGGGTACGCTCCTTGCATACGTGGTGGGGGTAGGGTCCATACATATCCGTCCCCACGCTATGTGATGTTTGTGCGGCCCGTACCCAGGCCTTTGCCACGTGGGTGCGATCCGTCCCGCCATTGTTGGGGTGACGTGTGTGGGCGTGGTCCGACTCGTACCCACGCTCTTCAGGCGTGGGTACGGGACGTACCTGTCTGGTTGTGTTGCCGGTTCGCGTGGTGACGGACTTCCGTTGTGGCGGTCGCTGGCTTATCAGGACACGCCCCCACCCCCTCGTGGTGACCAGGGCATGGGAGTCAGGTATGTCCAGGCCATGTGTGGTGTGTGACTCATGTGGTTGTTTTGTGGCCTGCCCTGGTCGTGCCACCCCCACCCCACCCCACTTTCCCCCCTCCCTTAGTTATTCTGACCTTCTGCGGCGTCTGCGTCGTAACCTGTAGAGGAGGTGTACTGCTATGAGGGCAGGGATGACTCGTAGGTTCGGGTCCATGTCTGTCCGTCTCGTACTGGTCCTCCTTGTTCGCGGCGTCGTCTGTCCGTCGCGTACTGGTGGTCCTTGTTCGCGTCGTCCTGATTTCCCGGCAGTTTTTGGCTGCCGCAAAATATTCACCGTGCGGGGTGACGTCGGTGCGAATCGTGATTCCTGGGTCGTGAATGGCTGGCTGCGTGCGTCCCGACGTCAGGTCGGCGCTTTCCCGGATCGCATTGGTAGGTGTTTTTTGTTCGGTTGGGCTTTTTTACGATTCGTACGGTAATGGTGTACCCGTGCGAATCGTAATTCCTTGTTTGTAAAATTTGACGACCGGGTACGCGTCGGGCGGAGATTATGCTCCGTCCGACGGTTCGTACCCGGTTTTTGCCGGATCGTGATCGGCACCTATGCATGCACACATCTAACCAGCTACAAACTATTGATACGCTCTTCTAAATACCCAGTTAGTACCTATGCAGTGTAGGAATCCTCCTGTCTGTCCCATGCATTTCTCCAATCACCTATCCAGCACTTTATACTTCTCCTATTACTCCACCAATACCTAAGCACTCATATATTCACTATACACTCTATTTGTAATACTGTAATTGTTCTAGTTACTAGTCATGAACTTATGGAATGGGCGAGCTGCTAACACAAGTACATCTATAATATTTTGTGCACTATCCAAGCAGACCTCTAACTAGCTACATACTATTGATACACTCTTCTAAATACCCAGTTAGTACTCATTCAGTGTAGGAATCATCCAGTCTGTCCCGTGCACTTCTTCTAATCACTTATCTACCACTATCTACTTATCCTATCACTCCACCAATACGTAAGCACTTATAAATTAGGTGTTCACTCTGTTTGCAGCACGGTCATCATTCCAGTTACTAGTGGTATTCTTATAAAATGACCTAGGCACCAACACAAGTACACATAACATATTCTGTGCATAATCCCTACAAATCTCTAAGCAGATACATACTATTGGTCCACTCAATTAAATACTGAAGTAGTACCCATGCAGCATAGGATACCTCCTGAGTGTCATGCAATTCTTCAATCACCCATCCAGCATTATGTTCTTATTGTATCAGTCTGCCAATACCTAAGCACTTATGGGGCAGATTTACAAGCACCCTGCACCACCAGTACGTCACTTTTTGTAACGTAGTGATGGCGCCAGGCACTCCTTCATATTTACAAGGAGAGGAAAAGCCACCCTGCATGGTTTTTCCTCTCCTTGTAAATACGACCCCTTCATACACAGAACTTTGCATTGAAGGGGCGTCCCATAGGTGTTGCTGTGGGTGTTCCCACGCAACACCCATAGAACAAGACACATCTCCAGATTTATGAGAAATCGTAAATCTGGAGATGTGTGTGAATGCTGCGCCATCCTAGAGTTGGTGTAGCAAGCCGCAACGAGCAGAATTGTTTTCATTTCTCCTCATTCTTTCCTCTTTCAATGCATGCTGCGTTCCACAGCATACATTGAAAGAGGAAAATGCCTTTACTGATTTGTTTTTGTGCAGGAAGGTGTACCTTCATGCACAAAAACAATCTCCACATGACACAGACATCCTTGCACCATGGTGCAAGGGTGCCAGTGTCACTGCATGGCTGCAGTTTGTGCAGCAGTGCAGAGGGAATCACAGAGTTGCAGCATATTCATGTACCTATGCCACATCCCTGTGCTTCGGAAGTGCCACAGTGCAGTGCAGCTAAAGAGCTTGCAGTGTCACGCTGCAGTACTTCCTCATAAATCTTCACCTATAAATTCACCATACACTTCTAATGCATTCTTTCAGTCAATCATGGTGTATACATATATTCAACCAAACTTTCACACATTACCTTGCAATTATAGTTCTTTCTTTAACCAGACAAGGTAGTTCTGATAAGAACTTTTTTTTCTTCTTTTTCCTTTTGTATTTTTTTGAACATTTTTGTATTTTTTTAGTTTTTTTCAAAAAATGAACAAAAAAAAGAGCGAATAATACAGGAAACATTTGGAATTACTTATCATTCCAACAACAAAAAAACAAAAAAATTAACAACGATGGTTGCGTTGCGCAGCACAAACTGCATCCACCGACTGCTCACTGAAACATATAAGTTTCTTACACTTCACGCAGTGTTGATTGAGAAAGCCCAATCCTGGCCTAATATCCATTGCAGGTGTTCCTGAGGACGCTCCAGATGTACTTGCCACAGCAGGTGAGGGGTTCAAAGCAGCTCGCCTCATTTCCTCCCGAGCAAGATTGAGAGGATGTGTGGTCCGGAGATGCTTGTACAAAGAAGCAGTGCCACAAGAGTGTTTTTTTTCACTCCCTCTTGACAGGACTCGGTCACAAATTTTGCACGTCACCTTTCTCACATTTACTTTCTTCTCTCCAGGTGGAAAAGTGAAGAATTTCCACACGACAGATTCTGGCCTCTGTGGACGTGGTGCCTCCTGCAAGAATTCTTCTTCAGAAGATACTTCCTCCTGCTGCTGCCGCTGTCCAGATGCCATTTTGTTTGATATTTTTTGAAAAACACCAAAGAAAACAAGCAAAAAGGGTTCTGGTAGGAAAACAGATGTCTCTCCAAAGATGCTCCAACAAGAGTGATTAAAATGGGTAGGGTCCTTCAACAGTTACAGTGGGAAATGTTATGAACCATTGAAATCTTTTTTTTTTAGGTCACACGGGATCCGTGCACTCTGCGCTCACGAAGCACGCATCAGACGCGACTTCGCGAAAATATATATAAAAATAATATAAGTTTATTATAAGTACAAATATATTATTTTTATGAATATCTTAGATAGTCTCTTGCCCTAACATGTATATTAAATACACATACATATCATTTTGGTACATAAATTTTTTTTGCGGGAGTCGCGTACCTAGCGTGCCCCAACACGTATATGACGTCACGCGGGACCTGCCAGCGCGCAAGCATCGCGTACCGTAAGGCGCATGTGTCGCGAATGCACGGGAGCAGGAGTCGCGGACTGGTCGCATACCAATCGCGCACATCACGTAATATTAAATGTATATGATGTAACTGAAAAACACGCAGCCGTCGCACACAGTACGCGGATCCTTCACAACGTTTCTAAAATGGCGGCTAGCATCCCGTGCACCCACCGTGATGTGTACGTTTTGGGTGCGTGACTCCGAAAAAAATGTGGGAATTTTTTTTAAAAAAAGACAATTATATAAATCTATTAAAATAAAAAATAAAACAAAAAAATTAAACAATATTTCAGTTTTCATTAAAACAAATTATTTTTTTGCAATTTTCAGAAGAATATATAATTTTATTTAAGGAATAAAATATTTATAAATAAACAGTTAAAAAACTGTAGAAAATCAGTACAAAAAATAGGTATAACTGGCGGAGGAGCCAAGATGGCGACCGGAGCAGTCGCTTGAGCGCCCGGCTCCGTCGGCCCTGGGCCTCGGACTATCATCCTGATTCCTATCCTTGCCGATTTTCGAGGTGCAACGCGTGCGACGACGCGCTGACTGCGCCGCCGCTTTCCCGAAGTCTTAGCCCGCCCGGATGCCGGAGTTTTTGGTGCCTTTGTTCCCCGCCCTGGACCCTTGCTCTACTGTGGCCTCGGCCGGCCCCCTGGAAGCGTCGCAGTCACCGGACCCGCTGGTGCAAATCTGAGCCCGAGGTCCCGATCCCGCCTCACGCCACGTACGGTCGCCAGAAGAGCCGGGAGAGAGACGCCCGGACACCTCCCGTACCCTGCATCTGACGGGCTGGAGCCAGAGGGTAAGCCCCGGTGTGGCGGGTCTCCTACCCCGCTCTGTGGACCACGTCGTGGAAGGCTGCAGACCCCCTTCTTCTATGGTCTAGTCGGCTGCAAAGAGCGCCCGAGGGAGGGGAAGAGACTGCTGGCTTTCACCTGTTGCGGCGCAGACCTGTTGGGAATTGCCTCCTTGTCACGATCCCCCCCCCTGGCCACGGTACCGTTCAACGGTAAAACATGGCGCTGATTGCCTGCTCGCTGCTGGGGGGTGATGCTCCGGTCTCGCCCGCTGCCCGCTTCGCCCTCCCTCTACCAGACTCCAGCTCCCCAGTGCCGTCCCGGATTGCTGCCGTTGGGGGGACGCAGCCTCCGCTGACATACGGCTCCGTTCTGGCTGCCCTGCGGGACTTTCGTCTGCAATTGTGTGTCGGCTTGCAAACGCTGAGTGAGCGGTTCGACTCTACACTGTCTGCTGCGGGCCGTGAGCGCCCCGTTTGTGATCAACAAGACGTGAGTCTGCCAGTGCTGTGGCCCTCCTGCGGGGAAGCAACGACTGGGTATAACGGTGCTACACTGGTGTCTGCATTTGGCTTTCCCGGCGCTCGGGATCAATCGCTCTCCTGCTCAACGGCAGATACTTTGTTTCCCCGGTCATTGCTGCCTGCTTTGTTGTTGCCTGCCTCACCGTGCCCGCAGGAGTTTCCAGCTGAACTACACCTGGCGACCTCGAGGAACCGTTCACGGTGGCCTATGACTCCTTTTATGTGGAACTCATGTACTTTACAAGCCAGGTCTGGATTTTATATGGTGTGCAAGGGGACCTCCATAGATGATCGGCGGCCATTTTGTGACTCTACTTCTCCATCTTCTCCCAAGTGGCCATATTGTCTTTGTCTGTTCGGGATGGGGGGCATTCAAGAGGGGGCGGGTCTAATCGTACGCCCGCGATCGGGCCAGGGCTAGATTACTTTCTATCATCATGGCTTCACGGCCGGGCTGGACTGGGACTGGAATTGTCTACTTATGTTGTGCGCACTCGTCGCGATCTGTCTGCCTTCATTTCCGTGGTGTTACATGCTATCTTCCCACGACCGCCTTCGGGTGTAGTGGGGTTTCAGTGTGTGGAGGCTTGGTTGGCCGGTGGTGTCGGGCGCTCCTGAGGATACGTGGGCTCCTCCCCGCCTCCTTTCTTCTTTCTTCTCTTAGTTTCTTTACTCTATTCCTACTTTCTCTCTCGTCTATATTTCGGGTTCATTGGGCGACAGGCACTATGCTGGGGGGGGGGTAGGCCATAGCCTCCGCATTGGTGTAGGGTGGGGGGGGTAATTTACTGTTTCTTCTTAGTTCTATGGGCCTCTTTCTTTCATGTCTCTGCGCTATACTTGTTTCGATTCGGGGTCCGGGTGTGGGGTGGATTGAGTGGGGGCGGCTTTTAGGGGGTGCGTATTTACTACTGTGATGATCCTGTTATCTAATTGCATCGCCTTACTGTATGAGATTTTCTATGGCTGTTTTAATGATGCTGCTGCTCTCCAGTGTATGAAGCCGACTTGCGGACTCGAATCTCCTTGTTTCTATCCTTTACTGACTTTATTCTCGATAAAAAATTTTTTTTTTTGAAAACCTTAAAATTAACCTTCACTTCTCCTTCCCCCGGTGTCAAGGATCCCTCCAGTGTATGAATCCTGAATCGTTGCTAATCTTGACCTTGCCGCACAGGGAATGTATTGTTTGCCGCTGTGCTCAACCGTATTGTGGCCGGCCTGATGGTTGTAGGCCCGTATTTGTTCTTTTACTCTGCACAAATAAAGGTTTTTAAAAAAAAAAAAAAATAGGTATAACTACTATACGACTTAATAATTTGCATTAAAAAAACCTTTGAAATTCACTGAAAAAAACCATAGGTTTCAGAGACGTTATAGTTAGAAATTAGCATTTAAAAAAGCTTTGAAATTCACTGAAAAAACCATAGGTTTCAGAGATTTTAGAGTTAGAAATTAGCATTTAACAAACCTTAGAAATTCACAGAAAAAAACGTAGGTTTCAAGGGTGTTATAGTTAGCTGGACATTTCACTTGTACAAAACCATAGAAATTCCTCCGTTATAGTTAGTTCTGCTAACTATAACTCGTGCGTCCGCAATGCACTCCTGACGATGTCACATATTACATCATTCATGACATGGTCAGTGACATCACTGATGACATCACTGATGACATCTCAAATGACATCACTGATGACATCACTGATGACATCATCCACGTGACAATCTGATACACCTCATCATACACTAGTATAACCTTTCATCACTCACTGTAAAATACAGAGTACCATATTTGAAACCATTGACACACCAATACCAGTTACTACATACCCACTCACTGATTCCTAAGTCTACACACACAACTACCCATTCAACAACAAAATCACTTATACATGCAGTCACTAATTAATAGAACAACATCAAATGCACGTATACACATATATAGACATTGACACATCAGCAGTCACCTTAGTCGGTTATGCAGTCATCCTACTCACTAATGAAAAAAATGAATCACACTAACATTTACTCACTTACACAATTATACATACAACACCTCATTTATTCAAACACATAGTAACTCATAGTTAATATGTTAAAAAATCACCATTACAATTATACACTCACTCATTCACTCTCACAATCACTGACTCTTATATATACTTATTTATATACACCAGCTCTCACATACAATGCCTTTTATTTTTTTACTTTGTTGAAGATGTACAACTAAAACATATATTCGCTCACCAACACACAAATAAATACACTCAGTCACCCAAACAACTGTTTCCACATGCACTCTTAAACCTATACACCTAGTCAATCAACCATTCACACATCTATGCATAGAGTTACACATACCCCATCCAACCACTCACAAACTCAGTGTTCCATCCAAATATACATACTCATGTAGTTAGTGACCAACTGATGCAGCATGTTATACAACAACAGAGAAGGTGATGCACACATTCACATAGTTTAGTTACAAATCCACGTATTAAGTAAGGGTGGGCGGAAATTGCGTAATCGCGTTACGCAAATGTTTGCGAAAACGCTAAAAATTATCGCGAACGCGCGGAAACATCGCGAAGACGCGGAAGTTTTTGTCCCGCCCGTTCGCGATGTTTTTTGCATGATCGCGTTGGAAATGTGTCGCCAACTTGCCCATGCGGTCGCTAATGGGCGCAGCCATCTTGTTTTCACTTGTCCCGCCTGCTCGCGATGTTATTTACTGTTCGGGA
This sequence comes from Triturus cristatus, assembly GCF_964204655.1. Taxonomy (NCBI): domain Eukaryota; kingdom Metazoa; phylum Chordata; class Amphibia; order Caudata; family Salamandridae; genus Triturus; species Triturus cristatus. Next base: position 452,310,127 of record NC_140584.1, read on the forward strand.
ACGCGTATTGCGTGTTCGCGATGCTTTTTGCATGCTCGGGGGGAAGATATCTCGCAAACTTGCCCATGCGGTCGCAATGGGCGCGGCCATCTTGTTTTCACTCTATGCTATGGTTCTGGGGCCTGCTTTTCAATCCTCCCTATATCTGTTCAATCCTTTGCTTCTGAAAACTTTTTTGGGATCTTTTTTATTTATTATCTCTCTCTCTATTTTCCTGACTCTATATTTTTAGTTTTTGTCTACTTTTTTTTGTGTTTTTTAACTACTTTGTCACTCTTTTTTTATTACCTGCTTTTTTCATTTCTTTTTTAATTTTTACCTTTTCTTTTCCGCACTCCGCCTACCCCAGAACCATGGCAAAGGGCCACAGGGGGCATCGCAGCCTGAGACGCGACCGCCTTCCTCGCGGAAGGTGGCGCGCACAAGGGGTGCACGCACAGGCCTTATTTGGGGAGGTGGAGTTGGCAGCACTGTGTTTTTTTGTGCAGCGCCACCTCCCCTTAACCCTGGCAGCAGGCGGCAGGCCTGGGTCTGGGTACAGGCTCCGGGAGCATTGGCAGCGGTGGGGGAAGGTGCGCCGGGCAGTGTTTCGCTGCTCGGGTGTCCGGCACAGCCAGAAGCAGCTGACGCACTGGTGGTCCGATATCCTGGACCGGGAGCAGGACCTGCTGGACCTGCTAGGAGTGGAGGTCCCGGGTCTTGGTGAGTAGCTATTTAATTATTACTACTTTGTGTTCTTCTGCTCTGTGTTATATATTGCGAATATATATTTTTTCCAACCAGCTAGAATGCTGCTGCTTACATACATTTCAGGTAATTTACGTTTAAAAGTCTTCTGTGATTGTTATGACACTGGTGCTCTGCGCTACTAATCTTGTTATTTGCAACTTTGCATTTGCACTCGTTTTGCGTGATTATGTAAGAGTTTATTTTAGAAAACTTAAGTTAGGTAATGCTAGAGTGACTCTAGTCCTTCCTTTGTTCTGTCACTAAGCGATAGGGGTGGATTGATACTTAGGTTTAGTTACTTATTATATGTTTGTAATTTTTTAGTGGTCTGCGACGCCCCCTCTATTACGTCACGTGCTGCTGAGTGCTGCTACTGCTTAGCCCACTCCTTAGTAGAACCTTTTGTAGTTTGTTCAGTGAGTGCTAATAGGCTTAGCACTAGCAGAACATCTGCATCAACGAACCAACAATTTTGTGTATACAAAAATACAGGCATATGTCCTCCATGTATGCATTTTTGAGGACTAAAAGAAGTGGAAATGCTTACTTAATGTACAATTGGCACGCCTGGAATAGGTGGGCTCGGTCAGGTGGTACGTACTACTTAGGCTTAGTTAGTATTCTGTAATCACAATGGAACACTGGATTAGTGTAGATAAATAATAACTAGTCGGACCGCGAATCCCCGGATACTACTTGTCGACCAGATTAGATAGGTCAATTTTATTGCAATTGTTGTTTACACAAATGTTTTTTTGACAGTCTTATAAAAATATTTATTTGTTTCACACCAATCATCAATGTTTGTCTCTTCCTTTCTTATATCTTTCATGATCAGCGCCCAGGGGCAAGAAGATGGGGGCAGAGTCGGCGGGAGCAGTTCCAGTCCAGGAGGACCAGAACGAGGGCTCTTCTGCTGGCCCCAGTAAGTCTTCCTATTTTTAATATTAATTCTCATTCACTAACTTTTACTGCACCGTATTTTTTTTCCCGAACTATTGTTTTAGTTTCCTAATGCTATTTTTTACCAACAATTACCCTTCGATCTAGACTATCTGTTTCTAGATTCTTGTTATCCCTGCCTCTAACTGCCTCTGCTATGACTCTCTGTACTACTACTATTAGTCTGTCTGTAGCTAAGCATGCCCAGTTGGCCACTGTTTATTTAAAAGGTTTTAAATAAAACTCAGATTCACCAGTAGCTCTAGCCATTGATGAGTCCAGTCCTTTGGGTTGTCCTCTTGTACTCCTTCTATTCTTCTTGATCTTTGAGGCTTTATTAATCTTGATGTTTTTCGACAATTCCCACCAACAAAATGCTCAACCAGATTTTACTATTTTGATAGGATAGGACATACTACTACTGTTGTAGGGATTTTCCACATACAGACCATTGCAGTTGCACAAGAAAATAGGATGTTGGTGATGGTAGGTTGGACCTTCCTCACACTCACACCTCAGTCAGAACAGAACCCACCATAATTCCCTACCCGACTAGTTATAATAGTGTTTTATTACTATTAGCTCTCCGAACCCCCCCCAATACCCAAGGAGTAGACAACCCAGAACATAACACTCCCGACCTCTCAGTCGTGGAAGCAATGCACAAGCACAGTTTGCACACCCTTCCTTTCGCTCGCTCACTCGTGTAAGTCCATCCACACCAAATACCACCAAGTCTATGTTGCAACTGACAAGCTATGTACGTTGTTCTATAATCCACAGCAAAATGCATAAGATTAAAACTATAAACATTGTTGCACTTAGTTACACTTACAACAAGTACATGTCCATAGAACAAAGAAAAAAAAAAGCGAAATCAGTATTAATAAATAAGTGAACATTTGATTGGAATTAGTCGTGTGGGGGATCTCTGGGCGAAAGGCGCTTTTAAAACGTTTGAAGCTCTTCGGACAGAATATAAGCTGAGCGATAGGGAGTTCTTTCGCTATGCGCAGATTCGCCATGCGCTACTTTCCGCTTTCCCGAATCCTGCAGATATCCCTGAAGCCTCCCCGTTGGAAGATCGTTTACTTGATGGCTACCTGCCGGATAGTACTATTTCCCTGATCTACAAAAAATTAATCAATACTCGCGCGGACCTCCTCACACATTTGCGAGAGGTCTGGGTCGCCGATGGCCTAGAATTGGATGATGAGGACTGGGTCGCGGCCATAGCCTCACCGAGGGAGGTTGCCATACCGGCTCGCCTTCGATTTGTGCAGTTAAAGATATTACACAGGGTCTATGTCACCGGTCCCCGCTTGCTTCACATGGGTTACACAAGTGATGGTTTATGTCGGCGTGGTTGTGGCCTGCTTGGTACTTTTCTTCATATTCTGTGGGAGTGTCCGATGGTGCTACGTTTCTGGACTGGTGTGCATGCAGTGATGGAGAAGGTTACGGGTGTGGCTCTGCTCCCTGAGGCTCGGCGATGTGTGTTGATTGTGTGGGAACCGTCTGACTGCAATGCGGCACAAGAGCGCTGGGTGACTTTGGGCAACATGATCGCTAAAAGAGACATTGCACAACTCTGGGGTTCCGGTAGGCCTCCCACAGTTTTGAAGTGGAAAGAGAATATGGATTGGTGCATGTTCCGAGAGAAGACTGTTTACGTGGCTAGAGGCAAACCTAAGAAATGGAGTGAGATGTGGGGTCCGTGGAATTCCTACCGTGGGGATATATGCACTCCCCCCTTGGTGGTCGCACCAGACGTAACGATGTCCCCTTGACTTTGATGTTCATGGTCTTTCTCCCTTTCGCATTGCAGGATTGATGACTGGTCTCTTCCCTGCCCACCCCTGCCTTTCTTAACACGAGTTGATGTATAGTGTGCTGCATTGTCGCTGTTGTCCCCCGCTCATGAGAGAGCAAGTTCCTGCTAATGGAGTTCCTATGCCTGGTCTAAGTTTTTTGTTGTTGTCTGTTTTAAGAAAAAAGTTAATAAGAAACCTTTTTGTAGTGTTGGGTTAAGTTGTGGGCGTCTGCAGCCGTTACACGTGCAGTTTACTCCTGCTCTCATGACTGCTGTATTATTGTTGTCCTCCTTCTTCTATGTTAGCGGCCGGCCCAGGCGGTTGTAGGCCCATGACTGTGAATATTTGATGTGTAAATAAAGGTTTAAAAAAAAAAATAAGTGAACAGCTGTAGGAATAGGAATATAGTTTATATAAAATTATAAATGAAGATCTGAGCGAATTATGTGGACCCCTCACCTTAGAAGAAGCTAGTACTGGTTACATCATAAGCTCTGCAAGGCTCTGGTTCTTAGAATGGAATCTTCCGTCTGTTAGGAGAAAAATGGTGTGCGTTAGTATATTGCAAGCATTTCTCAGTCGTGGCAAAAAGTGTAGCATTTTGGATAAGCAATATGGACTAACACCAGAACTCCATAACAAAGTGGCTTGTTTTGATTGACCTTGTTCGCAGCGCTTAGGCAGTAGCAGTATGAGCTCATGTGGGCTCAAAGGCGTCACTCTTTATACAACAAGCTGTGAGGTAATGACGCGTGGGCTAAAATAAAAGACACAACGGTAAAATGGTAGCATGGCTCGGGCTAACTAAGCAAAGACTAGAATGACTCTAGGGACCATATAACTACTAGTGTCTACTCTACTACTACCTGATTTGTACTAGTGATATATGTTGTATATGTATGTATTACTATTAACTCATTTTTCAATCTTGCTAGTGAAAAATAGGGGGAGGTGGATATGACACCTAAAAAATGTGTAATGTTTTTTTAAGGCGCACTACCAACCACCAGTGCCGGGGCCAGCGGCTACGCAGCTGCTGACGGAGGAGAGGAGGAGGCGGCAGTTGCAGGAGGAGCTGCAGGGGGTGAGCCAGCAGCAGTGGCGGGCGGTGGTAAGTTAGATACCTAATCCTTACTTATTGACATTACACTACCTGCAAGGGTGTACTGTATAATACTGTACAGTTGACTTACTAAGTAAGAGGTTGTTGTGAACGGTTGAAGACACCCTTTACTTAGTATTAGTAAAAGCATTAGTGGCGGGAGTGTTGTTGAGTAACCAATGGCCTCTTCTATCTGATGATTTCAACTCAGCTGTGAAAGTTTTATGGAGAAGACTAAAAGTCAGATCAGATGACCTTGATGGATGATAGAGAAGGATTCGTGGGATGCATGCAGCATGCATACTGGTGGCTGATAGGAATCAGATGCATGGTTGGTTGAATGCCTGAAACTCCCACAAATGTTAAAGTCCAAGAAAGTGGGAGGATAGTACATACATACCACAAATGTTATGTGCTTGCTAGTGTTACCATGACACTATGTGTAGAAATATTTGTCTTACTGCTTTGCTAAGAGTATATTTTACAATAGTCTTGTTTTTTCTTCTTCATATATAGCTACTCCTTCCAAGGGGAAACCTGACCGGAAGGAGTTGGCAGCCAAGGCCCAGCGTCGGAAACTGGAGGAAATACAGACCGACTATCGTCGGCTGGTGGTCCTGGAAGAGGAGGAGTAGGAGGCGGCAGCAGCTGCAGCCTCCTCCAATGCCCCGGGCCCCAGCCACCGCCATCCAGTGGTACGGCGCCACTGTCTGGCAGCCGCCCTCCGCCGCCCCTCCATCAGTGCTGCCCCCCGTGGATGCAACTGCAATGCATTGAAGCGCCATGTTGCCCGCCTGGAGGAGCAAGTTTGTGTCCTCCTGAAAAAAGCCAGCCGAACTTAGACCCCATTCTTTTTCCCCCTTTTTTAATTATTCTTGGGGTGGGTGGGATCCGGGCGTTGGGTTTCCTCTTTTGGACAATTTGACATTTTATTTACGGACATTGGTTGGGGTTAGGTTGAGGGGTGGGTCAGGTGTGGGATTTTTTTTAACATATTTTTGTTAGGGTATTAAATAATATATTTCTACTTAAGTTTACATACGATGTTGTTAATGTTTTCTGGGTGGGGTTACTGTTTTACATCACACTGTATCCTTCTTTCCTTGCTGGTGCAGGGCCGCACACAGCCAGTGTTTGATTTTAATAATTGGATGACTTTGTAAGACAGAGACAGATAGATGCGGCACCCCTAACTGAGTGACTTGTCCTACTACTAGTACTGCCAGTCTCTTCTACTCTAGGCACTCTGCAACTGGACTCAAAGTGGTGTGTGAAATTGAATCAATGAAAACCTGTCCATTATTAATTATGCCTCCCCCAAACTTCTCTTACCTTTGCTTGATGTTGAACTTAGGCACGGCGATGGCTGCATGGTGATGATGGTTTTCTTTCCTAACATGCCATGGTTGTGGTGGTGGTAGTAGTAGACACTGGCAGCAGCATTTGCCAAAAAAGAAAATGAGACAGTCAGTAGCCTGAGAGAGACTCTTCGAGGAGTAGTAGAATGAAGTACAGTACAGAACAGAACTTACTGCCAAACAATAATGTGCCCAAATACAACAAAACATAATGGTGGTGGAGATAGCCTAGTAGTACACATCAACTCTAGTTGTGTAGAGTCACTTGACTAGGCCTACAGCACACTGACACAAGTGTAACTGTTAGTGCTGTGTAGGAGGATGACAACAAATGAAATCCATTAATCCAATCAATGCCGTGAATTAATGCTGATGTAATAGCCGGTTCCTTTGGTAAAAAAATTACCTCACAAATATACTGCTCATGGGTGGGCAAGCAGAAGAAGATCCCCACCCTGCCTTGAAACTGAAGTACTGTTGCTTTTGCCACATCCGCCCCAGCAAGTGTGTGATAAGTTATTGATGTACATTTAATGTAGTCATACCTCAATAAGTCACACAGCCCGGGGGAAGAGGGTTAGGGTTTGTTGAATGGTTGGGAAGGGGGTTTTGGGGAAAGGTTTGAGAAAGAAAAACAGTATGCATGGACAAACTTCAAACGACAGAATCTTTGTAGACTACCATATCCATATCAATATGTTATGGGAGAAAAAGGAAATAAGGCATGCATGATGATTGATGATCAGGAGAGACCTGGATTACATACAGTTTGTGTTCAGAGTTACCAGGCTTACTTTTACAGACAGCAAAGAAAATTTTAAAATATCTTTAGGGATGAATTATAGACAGAGAGCAAACCTAATAATAATAGTAATAACAACAAGAACACACTGTTGTAATGATTGTAGACACAAAAATGAATCAAATTATTTAAAAGATGAAAATTGATACTGTTACTGTGTTATCCGGGTCAAATGGTGAGTTGAATCTCAGCATTCCTCTTGGTCCTCCCTTCCACGGATGCTCCGTCCATCAATCTTGCTTGATGCCACTGCTTGCCTGCAGTAGCGGCTCGTGGAGGGAGTTTGGTGAGGCAGTGAGGCGGGGCGGGGGAGGGGCAGGGTGGGGAAATGTAAACACCAGAATATGGATGAACGGAGGTAAGTACACATTGAAATAAATAAAACGAATTTCGTTGCGCGCGCTGCATCGCATTTTGCGATGCAGCGCGCGCAAAGGAATTTGTTTTATTAATTTAAATGTGTACTTACCACCGTTCATCCAAATTCCGGTGTTTACATTTCCCCGCCCATCCTCACTGCCCCACCGAACTCCCTCCACAGGCCGCTACTGCCTGCCTGGCAGATGTAGATTCATTGGTAAGGTAAGTGTGCATTGTTGTTTTCCCAAGTATAGCACAGGGTAAGGCCCGGCCTGTAATTGTAGATGCAAAAACAAAAGGGATATTGAGATTGAAACCAAGCTGAAAAAAATGGACAAGTTAATGTTGTAGTGCAACAAGAACACTTTCCGAGGGGGCATGGATGCATCATCTCTACTCTAGTCTGTTTCCAGCATTAACCTACAATACCAACTGGACAGAGCAGGCCCACGGTGACGGCACCCTTTGCACATCCTCTATTTAGCATACATTTTTTTAAAGAGTTGGATAAAGCAACATAGCATTTTACAATTTACCGCAGTCATACCACCACTACACTTGACTCCACCGCTACACAGACATTTAGGTCTGCTGTGGTTGTTGTTTACTTGTTTACCTTATATGCCACTCATGAAACGGCTTGACTTATTCCCTTAATCATCTCTGATCCGTGTACTGTGTGACTGTGATGATACTATGTCACTGTGGTCACCATGATGGTGTTGTTCAATTCAGTCTGGGTGTACCGAGTGAGTCCCCTTCCTATATTCAAAATGCAATATATCGGCCTGAAGTAGAAGTACAAATTTGGTATTAAAAATACAAGAAGGGAAAAGGGACTTGAGTTACTTTTAGTGTGTAGATTATTACATAAAGTACACAATGAAGTAACTTCATGCACAACAAACAACAACAAAATCACTCTGTCAGCATCCAATGCATGGCTTCATTCAGTACCTGTTCCTTCTCATCTTCAGTTAATGGGCAGTCTCTCTCGGATCACAAAGGAAGATAGCTATAGTAGTCATCATCAATCATGTTCCACTTATTTTGGAGGGACTTGGAAATATTTTTTCTTTTTTCTTCTATTTTGCATCATCTAATCATCATCTGTCTTCTTGAGGGCAATGGATTTAGGGAGGTCCATGAGGATTGAGGAGCAGGATTTTGAGGAGTGTACTGTTATATGCAGCCAGCCGGAACTTGTATATGGCAATAAAATAATTAGAAGACGGTGGTGATGGATTTGTTGAGATTCAAAGTTTAAAGAAAATAAGTGAGGAAGACAGTTGAACTGGAAGTGCAAGCCTAATTGTCAGGGAAGTATAGCTCGTCCTCAAACTCTGGGGGTTCAACCAGAAGTAGGTAATCATCATCTAACACACGAGTTCCGTCACCTGAGCCGCTGTCCTCATCTTCCTCCCTTGATTCATGTATTGTGTAGTTCGGTGGTATAAAGTGCTGATTCATTTTGATCATTGTTAACCTCTCCACGTTTTTGGGTGAGAGACTGGTCCTTCTCACTGTTACAATGGAACCAGCAGCACTGAAAACACGTTCCGAGGAGACACTTGCGACAGGGCAAGGCAGATAGTTTATCGCCAGCCTGCTGAGCACTGGCCATTGGGCCCTTTTCCCATACCAATACCTCAATGGGTTTTGATCAATGTACACCTCTGTTGGGTCGTCCAGATAGGCCTGAACCATCCGCTCAATGTTCAGGGGTGCAAAACTTTTTTCGGGCTCTTTTCTTGTTGCATCAGCATTGGACTTACCAACGATTTTACTGGGCCTGAAGATACAGCTCTTGCTGTTGTAGATAGTGTTGGTGAGGGTTATGAGCCAAACGCACTGCGCTCAGGCTCCCAAGTTGAACTTGACGCCGGATGCCCTGCTGCAGTACTTGTTGTGGGTTTATCTAGCGGACTTTTAATTAGCAGACGTTCATTTTCCAACTTACTCGCTGACTCAGCTATCCACGTTTTGTACCGGGCAACATCTGTTTCTGAAAAAGGAATTAATGTCTTCAGTGCCCATTTTGTCCGTGGATCCAGAATTGTGGCACAAGTGTAATGTTTTTGTGACAAAATCTTATTTTGCACCCTTGTATCGTCAGCTAAGCGACGAGCTAAGCTCTCCACCAACTCATAGGCTTCTTTTTTTTCTCTACATCTTTGTATGCTTCTGACACCTCCTTCAGCTGATTCTCTAGCATTTGCAACAATGGGATAACTTGGTCCATAGTACAGTCCTCCTTGCTTACTTCACGTGTGAAGACCTCGAAAGGAAGAAGCTTCTCAGTCAGGTATTTAACTAGGCACCATTGGTCCATCTGAAGGCTCATGCCTTTCACAGTAGCATCCCCTCTTCGCATGACATATTCACTGATTGGCTTGTACTGCTCAAACAGACGGTCAAGCATGTAATAAGTTGAGTTCCAACGTGTTGCCACCTCCTGGACGAGTGCTTTGCCTGGCATTCTATAGTCACATTGAATGATCCTCAGCTGCTTCCGAGATTTAAAAGAATGGCTGAAATGAGTGCATATTCTTCTGCAGATGGTCAATAAGTTGCTGACTATGGCTTCTTTTTTCAGAAAGTCTTGAAAAATAATGTTAATGCAGTGCGCCAAACACGGAACCCTGAAATAGGAACCAAGTTCCATGGCCTTAAGTACATTACTGCCATTATCCGTGGAAACAAAATCAATCTTAAGCCCTATTGGGCGCAGCCATTCAAAAACCTTGCTCTGAAACTCTTCCAATATGTTCACAGCAGTATGAGATTTCTCCATGGCGAACATGGATACAGTTGCATGTTTCCGAGTAGCTTTAAAAATCTCAGCTGCGTCAACAACACTTTCAGATAGCTTATCTCTAACCCCCACAAATGAGACCCAGTGTGCAATGATGCACATGTAATCAGTGGCTTGGCAACTGGTCCACATGTCTGTTGTTAGGTGGATATTGTGAACAGCACTCTGCTGCAAAGCTTGTCCAACCAATTCCAGCACATCATGATGTAGTGCTGGAACAGCAACTCTTGCAAAATAGGACCGGGTGGGAACCTTCCATTTAGGGCAGGTGGTTGACACAAATTCAAGGAAACCCACCCCTTCCACAAATGAATAAGGGAGAAGGTCCAGCGCTAACATGTTAGCCAGCTTTGCATTGTACAACCGTGCTGTTGGGTGGTTGCGTTGGTACTGCCTCTCCAACCTAAGCATGCTGTCAATGGTAGTATGGATTATTTTCCTTTGTGGTGCAGTTTTCTTCAACCCAGTTAGGCTCAACGACGCACTTTGTTTCATAATCATTGCTTTACTACTTGGTCGCCTTGGTGTCCTAGCCTGACTCAGACTCTTTCTGCGGTGCCACTGAGATGTTGCTGAGGAGGATGTGGCCGGTACTACTGCACTACTGGGGACAGGGCTAGAATTGTCTCCCTCTTGTTCACCTTCCACTGCGATAATATCGTCCCCTGATTCTTTATGCCCAACAACAATGGGTTGAGTTTTACTTTGTTCTAAGCGAAGTAGGTGAGCCTCCCACGCGATAGTGTGGTGTATTTTGAGATGACTGGTTTGGCCTCCGGTACCATAGTTTGTACCAAGCTTACCCCGCCGAACAGCATGGCAACAAATTGAGCATATAGCAATGTTCTCCTCCTTACTGGTAACCGAAAAGAAGTCCCAAACTGGGGAGGAGAACTTTCTGGTGCTGCTGGCTGTGCCACTTTCAATACCAGATGAACTGGAGGGTGTGCTTGGAATGTGACACTGAGCAGCTACACTGCGACTTCTACCACTACCTACTGAGGTGGTGGTTGAGCTGGATGTAGGTCCCTGCCTTTCCTTTACAAATGGAAATATGGAAGCTGGAGGTCATGGTGGTGTTACCTGTGTTGGTGGTATCCGTGCTACATCCCTTGCAGCCATTTTGGATAGGGTAATAATGTTGGTCTCCATATCCTTTGGGCCGGGAGTGATGTCCGTGATGATTGGCTCGTCATCATCATCATCTCCCTCTTGTACATCTACCTCCATAACTCTAAGGCTTTCTGGAACCTTCCTTTTCACTAGCCTTGTCTTGTGGTGTGCATCACTCTCAGACTGAGCTGGTGGCTTCCAAGTGGCATCAAGATCATCAGAAGCGGGGCTTGAAGAAGAAGATTATGGAATAACCCTTCTTTACCTTGCTGGGGGTCTGGAAGACAATGGATCTTCTGAAACAGTGGCTTGCCCCTCTTTGTCTGCAGGAAGCTCGATTTCCTGAAAGGCCCCTGCTTCAGGAGGAACAACTACTATTGTGGGCTGTTGTTGTGGCGATTCTTGTGTTTGCTGCGGTTCTTGCGGCTGCTGTGGTTCTTGCGGCGGCTGTGGTTCTTGCGGCTGCTGCGGTTCTTGCGGCTGCGCCTGCTGCTGCTGTTATTGAGGCTGCTCCTGCTGCTGCTGTTCTTGCGGCTGCACCTGCTGCTGCTGTTCTTGCAGCTGCGCCTGCTGCTGCAGACTTATCTGCTGAGTTGCCGCATGCGTTGATTGTGTACTACTTTGCGATACTGACATTTCAACATCGCTGCTCGTTAGTAGACTGGCTACCTCTGCGACATTCATGGGCTTGGGCCTAGGTTGGTGGGGTTGGCCTGCTGGTGCGGATGTGCTGCTCCCAGCTTGGTTCCCACCCAACGATGCTGCAGGCGTGTGTTTTCTGGTCCCAAAAAACACATTTACCGGCACACGAGTCGCGGTTAGTGCTTCTTGCTTTTTCTGTTCCTTCTTTTCACTGGCAACTTTCATGGTACTGGAGGACCTGGTACCTTTCTTTGGACCCATTTTCTTCAGAGGTCAGACAGGACGCAGGTGCACAAGTTGCAGAGATGTCTGTTGTCACAGTTGGACGTGATGTGGTCCGCAGCAGGACTTCTGTCGGGCAGTACAATGGATGATGTTGATAGTTACCTCCTCCGGTGTCTTTTTGTGCACCTAAAAGCAAATAAGCCAGGAGAAGAACATCAGTGAAATGTTGCATTTGTTGTTGTGGTTCAATTCCTACTAGTACAAACAAAAAAATAGAAGATATAGTGTAGCCATTTGTGAGACTTTGGCAACAAGGGCTATGGTATACTACTTACTGTGTACAGTATACACACACTACACTCTCAGGAAGGATAGGAACGAATAAGAACAACCACAAAAATACAAATGTAATGGAAGGGAGCTGCTGCTGGCAAAGGGGATGGATGGAAGCAGTAAGCCAATAGGAAAACCATGCAGGCCCATATTAAGTCCCACCAGAAAAGGCCACAAGCCACATGGACACTCACAAGCAACAAGCTGGAGGCCTGGCAATCAATGAACTGTCAAAAGGCCTATAAAGAAGCCAGGCAAAAGATGCATGCTAAACCACACTGCTGTGCCTTTTTAATGCAATAAAATGCAAAAACGAAAATCCACAGGGCAAAACAAGGTCTGCAGGGTGCAAACCAACACACCAGGCACACACAACAAAAGCATTTCTTTAACACACCCCCAAAAACAGAAATCCCCCCCAAAAAACACATTTTCCAACTCAATCCAATTCCATCCATGCCCTAAATGATGTTTAAATTCAACAGGACACACAGATAAACACTTGTTTAATGCACTTGTGGCTACCTGCTCTGAGCCTACTGGATGAAGGCAGGCCCGTGGGCAGACAAGGCCACACAAACTTGCAGGCCTAAGCTTCAAAATGGCCACCAGCCACATGGCCAGGCCCACCCAACTACAAGAAAGAGAAGACAGACAATGCAGGCCTGTTGCAAAAAACACACTGCCTGCCTTCAAAATGGCCGCCAGCCTCATGGCCAGGCCCACAACAAGAAGCCTAGGCCACAAAGGAATACCATGTAGGCCTATATATATGGCAAAAGCTGCACACTAATAACTCCCACCAGAAAAGGCACAAGCAACAAGCTGGAGGCCTGGCAATGAATGAACTGCCAAAAGGCCTATAAAGAAGCCAGGCAAAAGATGCATGCTAAACCACACTGCTGGGCCTTTTTAATGCAATAAAATGCAAAAACAAAAATCCACAGGGCAAAACAAGGTCTGCAGTGTGCACACCAACACACCAGGCACACACAACAAAGGCATTTCTTTAACACACCCCCAAAAACAGAAATCCCCTCCAAAAAACACATTTTCCAACTCAATCCAATGCCATCCATGCCCTAAATGATGTTTGAAAAACATTCAACACACACCAAAGGAACAGTTGCTTCACCATGACTAGCTCTGGACCTACTGGCTACCCCCAACAATAAAAAAAAAAGAATGATAAGTACCAAAATTGTAGTTGCAGCAACTGCAATGCCCCCAATCAAACAGACACAACACCAACTTACTTATAAAATATCAAATTCAAAAGTCCTCAAATCCAATGATAATGATGCCGCAGACACAAAGAATGATCCTTCCAGCTGAAATCCAAAGCCAGAATGAACAGGAGATGGACAAAGCACTGGGAGGAGCCTGATGGACAGGAACAGGAAGTTAGAGACTCTGTGGCACTCCCTCCCTCTCCCCCCAAAAGTTTTTTTTTTTTTAAAGGACTCCTTGCACAAAAAAGGACAGCCAAATGTCAATCAGAGGAGTTTTTTCCATCCAAATCCTCATTTAGAGAAGGTTTTATGCAGCTAGAGTTAATATTCTTCTCCAAAAAATTGGCGTGTTCGCGATCGCGACCTTCACCACACTTCCGCCGGATATCGATGGCGCGTCCAAAATGACGTGTTCGCGATCTCATGGTCTTTGTCGTGGTAGAGATTGACGTGTTTGCGACCTCACGCTCTCTATCGCTCTGGAAAATAACGTGTTCGCGATCGCAAACTCTTACGGGATAGCGCGACTGGCTATCAACATCTCGTGGCGCACGCGAACGAATTGGAAAACTCATCGGTGAACGCAGGGATCCCGGTAAGGCGATCGCACGCGCGAGAACGCATTTTCAACGCGCGAACATGAAAAAATTCTTCGCAACACGGCAAATAGCGGAAATTTGGCCATTTTTGCGCTCTCCGCGGAACGCGAAAATGTCAAAATATCGCAATTCCGCGAACGGCACGGAATTTGACGCCCACCCTTAGTATTAAGTGAGACACTTTTAATTACTCACTTAAACAGACAGTCAGACAGCTACTAAATCCTCCATCCAGACAGTTATATATCCAATCAAATTTCAATACAGATTGGTATATATATAATACATATTTAAATTTCAAACTACACCACATTCACTGGATGATGTCATCAGTGATGTCATCAGTGATGTCATTTTAGATGTCATCAGTGATGACATCAGTGATGTCACTGACCATGTCATGAATGATATAATATGTGACATCATCAGCAGTGCATTGCGGGCGCGCAAGTTATAGTTAGCAGAGCTAACTATAACGGAGGCATTTCTATGGTTTTGTACGAGTGAAATGTCCACAGCTAACTATAACACCCCTGACACCTATATCCAAAAAGAAAAACACTTGAGTTGCAAGTACTTTAGAGGACACAGCGGGGAGTTAAAGGAAGTCCACTTTGATCAACAGCTTGTGGCATGACGCGTTTCGGCGAGGTTTGCCTTCATCTGATGCCGCTGGTACCGGGAAATTGCCACACTCCTCCTTTGAAATAGCTGCAACATTTCCATTGGTGGGAATTCAGCTGGTCCGAGTTCGATGATATAACATGATGTCGGTAATGCTACAATGCATGGAATTCGGTTACTAAACCGGTACCTGGGGTAGCACACTTTTGAGGGTAGAAGAATGGCAGGGCATGTAACTCTCTTCTTTAATCAGCCCATGTTTGGAGAGTGGAAACGAAGATTGAGAAATATTGTTGGTTTGCATGTTCGTTTACTAGGAGTGAAAAATCTTTATTAACATGGAAAATCGAGCATGCAGCCAAACTCACTGAGAGATTATTATTAAAATATTGATGCTATGATGGAGGACATGAAAAAGGAACAAATTGAATGAAATTTTAAAGTCTGTCTTCCCTTACCACATTTTGCCTGTCCAATAGATGAAGGACGGGAATGTTTAAAAACATGGCTGATGGTAATTACATGCAATAATGGCATTGAGTAAGGTGTAACTGCTGAAATGCGTATGCCTGAATAAATTGAAGTTTTAGGAAATGCTGAGTGTTCCGTGTTTTTTCAAGCTTGGAAATTGGTAGATATTCAATTCAGTCACGACGGAAGCATCCGCCCGTAAGTTTGTTCAGCAGTATTGTGGCAATGGTAAGAAAATAAATATACATATATATTTTGACATCCTTTGGAAACGCAGACCACCTAACTATAACTAGCTAGTGGCATCCGCCTGACAAGGGCCCTGGCACTTTTCTTTTTACAAATGAAGCACTGCTTAATTCCGACTTTCCCGTAGAATGTCACATTTACTAAAGGCCTTCTCTCAAACCCCGATGCTCGTATTTTGTCTACAAAAAACAAAATATGATCATTGATTTTTGCTGCTACAAAAAAGCACTCACAGACACAAAATTAAATAGAGAAAATATGCACATCATTTAAACTATAAAATATGATGCTTAATTACACCTCAGTGAAAATTACCAACCCTTTTTCCAGATAACACCTATACCTAAGGGACTGATAGCGACTGTTTTGGTTTCATTAACAGAACATTCATGTTTACTTTTCTGCTGTCTTTTGTGTTATTTAGAAGATCGCTGTTCCACTTCCCCTCTTACAATTTCCATGTAACTTCTCACATAAATATCACTGTGTTTTTATTTATGGGTTTGCAGATTTGGTGGTATGTATAAAGTAAATAGATACGTTCGATTCAGTTTTAGTTGTATTTTGTAAACTATTCATACATAGTATCTATTTTGCTAAGTGGTGTATTATGCGTATTCAGTATCCAAAACATTGATCAAACAAATTTTGTGAAATAGCAGTGACTTATCTTTCTTTTTCTCCATGAGTAAAAATGTTTCTTTATTTACAAAAGCAAAGTTAATACTATGGTATGTTATGCCAGTGTGCATTTACATTACAAGACATCTGATTGAATAAAACAGTTATTCAGGAAAAATCCAAAATGTTTTTGTGCAACTGTACCTTCATATGGATTTCATCCTTTAAAATATCTATCTACGATTTGCAGACCCAATTACAGCTAGTCTTCATTAAACATTGTACTTTTTGCAGAAAGTTAAAGGAGGTGAGGCTCGATCGGCTGCACCCTGAAGGACTTGGACTCAGTGTAAGAGGAGGACTTGAATTCAACTCAGGGCTTTTCATCTCTCAGATTTTAAAGGAAGGACAAGCAGATAATGTCGGCCTTCAGGTGAGAAGTTGAGCTGGGAGCTTCAGAGGCATTAAATACAGATTATAAAAGATATGTTCGAATTCATACTGATATATGGCAAAATTACCCATAAATGCCATTTCCACTGCAGTCGATAAATTGTTGTTACAGAAGAATAATATAAAATTCAGTGGTGCCGAGGATGGAGAGGATGTGGCTTACAGTCTACAGAGACGCCTTTGAAGCTGGGGAACTAGGTTTGAATCTGGCGGGAGGCTCAAACAACCTGTGATTCTGGGCAAATTACTTAATTTCCCCGTGCCTAAAAATTAATGTGTCCATCTGTAATGCAAAGCAAGCATTCAAAGGAGAGCTTTCCATTATGTAGACGAGTGCAAGGTCCAACTAGCTCCTATGGGGCATGTTGTCTTCTGTTCACGAGGTACCTGGGTAGGGAAGGGGGTCAGCATTTTTACTGACTTTGACAGTGACTTGGACCCACACTAGGCCTGGGCGGTAAACTCGGATCCGTTCGCGGAGTGTTACACGGAGCGGAATGTTTTCCTCGCTCGCATCCCGGTGAGATTTCTTAACGCGGGCAGTCAGATTTCTCAACGCGTGCGGTCGCGGATGGTCACGACCGCTCACAATGAGAAAGCTACTCAAGCGGAAAGAAAAGAAGCAGTGCCCTCCTGCGCTGCGCATGGTGCCATTTGCGCTGATTTTACAGTGAGGGACAAACACCCAGCGCTGAAAATCACCCCAAATGGCATGACCAAACACACCCCGCTGATAGTGCGGCAGAGTATTTTGGTCCCTTCGCGGAGTTAAATGAACTCCGCCCAGGCCTAAGTCCCACTCAGAGCCTAATAGAGGAAACTCTGGGCCCCAAATAAGTCTGTAGCTTCCTGGACTGCATTTAAACACTCAGGTCCTTCTCAAGGGTTTATGAGCAGGACATACTGCCAGAGGGTGGGTGAATCCATCGCTCTATGACTGTGCTTCACTTTCTCATGTGTGCATTTGGGTAGAGTCAGCTTGCATGGGGCACTGCATTCATTAATTATTAACCCTACACATGCGGCTAGTTTATGCATGGTGGTTTCCATTTTGCATGCATCGGCACAAACTTTACCCACAAACATTCCATATAAAATTGCTGCTTACATTAAATTTTTTTAGGATGCTATTGGTTTCTGGTCATATTAATGTTTTTATGTTCTCAATATAGAAGTGGAGGGACTCCCGATGCAGTAATATTGCACTCCGAGATCCTCAATGCAGCAGAGTGCGATAATATTCGGGGTGGGAATTATCATACCATTCTTAGGTGGAATGCCGAATAAAAGTAAAATCGGTATTATTCCCATCGACTCCCAACTCTTTTTCTAGCTGTTGTGCCATTTCATCTGTACTTGTTTCTACAGGCTTTCCTGGTGAAATGTGCATGAGAAAAAACACATGACTGAAGTTTTACACACTACTTATAATCATTATTAACTTCTGTTAACAGTAAAATCAAGATTACCACGCGATCTAGAACCCGGTTGGGGGGATATATCACAGTCATTTCTGAATGAATACACAAAGAGCCACATCATCATCTGAAATGGGTGGAGGAGGGTGATGTGGAACGCGTTATATAATGTATCATAAGGATACTAAAGACAGTCGGCTTGTAGGTTTCCTAAAAAACTAAAGGATAGGATTGGAAGTAGATTATATAACATTAAGCGCCTGAGCTCACATACATATACCCTATCTTACAGCAGAGTACAATACTACTACTACTCCTACTACTACTACTACTACTGCTACTTTTAATAATAATATAATGATAATACCTTGTGGGTTGCTAAACAATAGCTAACACTGTTCTGCATGTTTAAATGGCAGGTGTCACAGATGTTCCCACTGCATTTGCCATTGTAATGCATTGTACAAGGAGCATATCAAGCTGACTCTATTCTATGTTTCTGAACACGAAGGCGCAGCACATTATTTCCCTCTAATTATTTATTTGTTGCTACCAAACCATCAGTTATATATTAGTCAAGGTGTTGTTATGTGACTTAATAATCAATTTTGTCAAAATCTGCAAGAAATCAAGGAGGACAAGAAGTCAGTCATCACTGTTGTCCAGTGTATGATAAATAGCAATGTCCCTCAAACTCAATCACTTACTTAGTGTGCTAAACCCTTTATGTCAAATGCTTTAAAAATAGATCATAAGATGAATGCACTCTCTGTGATAATGAGAGGAACCTGACGTTTATAGCTTTGAATTCCACCAAAGAGATTCAATCTTGCACCGCACAACGAGCAGAGAATTGATGGGATCTGAAGAATGTTTTCTTAACATCTCAAAGCCCGAGCCACAGGGTGGGACCTTCATTTGAATCTTTGTGATACAAGCCAAACAATGTCTTTGCTTCTGAGGCTTTTACCATCACTGCTTTTCTTTATGCAGCAGTGGGAGTATACCGGTTGTCAATTTTTTAAGACTTTAATGGTGAGACCCACCTTTCACGCTAACTGTTGCCTCTGGGGCAATTAAAGTGGTTCTTGCAGTGCTGAAAGCAGGCGCGTAGCCTTTAAACCCAACAGCGAGCCCGGCTGGTGATGTACTAGTGCTTTCAGAGGGACAGGGCTTTTGTATGTGCTCCCACCTATTTTGTAGATAATAGTGGCTTGAACTACAGTCCAGACATCAGTGTTTCTACTGTGGGTGTGTACCCTTTTAACTAGATGAGAACAGCTCTGGCTTATTTTGCAGTGTTCACAATGCATGCTGTCATGAAGAGGCTAATCAGAGATTGACAGTGATGAAGTCAGTGAAGGAAACAATTTTGTTACAGTTGAATGTCATCCAATTATTGATGGATGAACAGACTTCCATCATGGCTCCCAGTGCTGTCATGTAGAAATTGAACAAAGTGAGCATAGGCATAGAGATCTTGGGGTCATCACAAGAGGCCGTTTAAGTGCCAGAACAAGTATTTTCCACCTGCTTTTTGCACTTGTTGATGAATGAGATGAGTTGATTACCAATCATGACTTTAAAACCAATTGCACATTTTGAGGATCTCGTATTAAATACTTTGCTTTCAAAATAAACAGAGTCAGCCTGAAATGCATAACAATTTCCATAAATTCGAAGAGATGGTAATATCCAGCCATCATTTACAACATCGTGATTAGTAAAATGTTCTCTTACAGCATAAACATGATCACAAAATCACAAAGTTTGTATAAGCAAACATTAGGTACAAGATATGAGGACAACCATACTTCCAAACATTATTAGTAAATGCAAGTGCTGGGTTTTGCCAAAGAGTTCTCGCCCCCAGACATTTTTATACTTGTGGGGGCATTCTTCATTTAATACATTGAAGCCTCGATCAGTTGAGCATGTATCCATTCCTTTCGGCCATTCTCCACCTATGGAGCTTCCTTGGACTGTCCACCTTCGGCCAGATCTCTTTTGAGAAAGGGAAAGTTCTGATTAATCAACATCTTAGTATACTTAACAAGGTCCAAGTTACCGTCCAGTCCAAGTAGGGCTGCCTTAGGGTCAAAAGCAATTGCCATACCTGACACTTCTAAAAGAGCCCACACCATTTTTTTTTATCTCTGAGCATTTAAAAATTGTATGACGGATGTGACTTACTGGAGGAAAACATTGTAAGCAATTTGGGGAGATGCATGTGCCACAGGCATTTGATTGCATGTAAACCCCATGTTAGTAGTTGAGTTGGATTAGGTGGAAATAGCAATTTTCAAGGGGGCCATTCTATCTTCTGTTCTTTCCTTCTCTGTCTGGGGCCCCACGTCTCACTCCCAGTTTTTCTTTAGGGGTGTTAGGAGATGGAGCGTTATTATTAAGTGTTTTGTATAACCAGGACACTTCCTTGCCTTTAGGGCTTTTGATAATCACTTTTGCTTTGATTGCACTAAAATCTGGGACTGCATTTATGGTTTGGAGGTGTATCCCCAGGGTGTTTCAGAGCAGGAATTACTTATAGAGTTGTGACTTATGAAGATCAAATTTGGATGCCGAATATGTAAATGATTTGACATGATCATTTTTCCATACATCCCCTCATCTTGGACATACCCATAAAATCCCAAACCTGAAAGCCCGGCAGAGTCACTACCTGGGACTGTCTGTCACTCCCTGACAGTGGTATTAGTTTAGTCAATTTACTCAATGTGCCATGTAATTCATTCAGATACCCTGGTCTTCATGTTTATTGTTAACTGTAAAGTTAGGTGGACACCACGGGGAAGAATCGTGCTCTTCAAAATCATAAATAGAACAAGAAATATTTTTGGGTTAGTGACGTCATGTTTTTTAATTAGTTTTTTGTGTAATTTTACAGGCTTAACCTAACAAAAGGAGGTTAATGGGGAAATGTGTGCTTATGACTATGTTATGGTGTTTGACAGGCGAGTCTGTTCATTCCTTCCATTTCACACAGGTCAGAGATGAGGGTCTGGAATGTAGTAGAGAGAGCCCAAAGTTATTCCTGCTCCATGAGGATGGAGAGCTTGAGTTTTAATACCCACCAGCTCCCCCAACCCTAGCGCCTTGCATTCAATAAAGCTGTCTAGCCAGGGAGTCCTGGTATGCGGCGCTGGGATTAGCTCGGCGTGCCTTAATAGTGGATGGCACTAAACACTGTTTAAATCCACGCGAATAAGAAGAGTTGACAGGCAATTCATTGTTCTAAATTGCTGTCTCATATTCAATCCAACAGCTCCTGAAATTTCATCCGCCAGAATTTGTTTTTCACTAATCTCTGCAAGTTTGAAGCTTCAAACTGCAGCAAGACAAGGCCTGTGGTTCTCTAATATCATAGCTGCGGTTTTATGTACAGATGTATTTCTCCTGCCGGTGTCGTTTCAGCGGAATGCCCGTCTGGATTCAGGAGGTTGTATCTGATGAACACCTGCGTTCAGATGTAAAGAAATATCTGCGAGGCTGCAATTAAATGACCGGGCTCATTACTGCACCGGTAGGGATATGATTCCTGGTCTCTGACGCCTCTGAGCTGGGACCAATACACCTACCTCTGAGGCTTATGGTGAAGACAAAAGGGAGCAGTATGAATGGAAAAGCATCACACGATTACAAATATTTTAGAGATTTGGAACTATGTTAATCTGTTCTGCCTGAATGATGTCTAGCATTGTGTTACTCTCTAGTGCAGCTCACTTTTCCAGCATGCATAGATGGTAGTTCAGAAGAGGTAAACAATTACGTTAATTAAATCTATTCTGGAGGCAGTTTAAAATATTTTTAAACATTTCTGACAAATGTTTTTTTTAATTTACAAATCCATAGCGTGTACATTTTCCTCTAATCATAAATTATTTTTCTAAAATATGTTCATTTTATGCTATCGCGCACAGAAAAGAACTACAGCAATGTTGCCTCTTTCCAATATGAAATATCTTGTTAACAATATTTTAACAATTTATTTACATTTTTATGTTCGAATTTTCCCGCAATTTAGGTGCACCATCCGACGGGTCTAAAATGTCCCATTTAACAGATTCTTGCTAGTCTGGTACAATTTTTTTTTGTCATTGAAGTGCACAGTTAGAATGTTTGGCGCATTTTTTAGCGAACGTGTACTTTGTGCTGCATCGATGCGTGTGTTGTATAACTGTGCTATTTGGTTTCTGTAAGGATGCTGAATGGTTCGCTATTGCACGGGTTGAAGTGTTAGTTTACCATTTAAAAACCTCAATAAAAGTGTCATTTTAATTCCAAAACAATAGTTTTTGCCCTATTTGGAATTACAAATGATGCGGCATTACGTGTGTTTCTGGGCACATGTCGACCTGCTGAAAGCAGCTTCATATGACCGCAACAGAGCCCTTTAGTAGAAATAAAACATGCTACAAGAATGTTGTAGTAGTATTTTCATGCATTATTTTCCATATTCCAAGCCTTAAACTTGGAATGGTTGGTAATAGTGCGGTAATACCATCTGGGAGCGGTAATTAAGGAAACGCTTTGCCATCTATTTGGCCGCGAATAAATTGTGTGTTTGTGTTTGTGGTGTGGTCTTACTAAAATATTCTGTGCTTTTCATTTAAATAACTACAAATCATTCGTTTATTTCAAATGCTTGATATGAACCAAAGGTTTGTTTAATGACCACTGAAATGTCAGAAGTGTGCTGATGGTATGAACGTCATACAACTAACCCTGGGCGTAGTACTCCGCTTCGCCCACGGAGTGTACGTAGCGCTTCCTGCTTCGCGATTTACGAAGTAGGCATAGCAGGCAGCGCTACGCACACACCAGGGCGAAGCAGAGCTGCCTGCCGCCCGCCTCCCGCCCTCCCTCCTTTTAAAATAAGGTAAACTATGATATAAAAAATAAAATAAAATGCCTTACCTGCAGCGCGGCGTCCCGGGGCTCCCTCTTCCTCGTTGGCGACAACTTCTTTTCACAAATGAGCATGCGCGGACGTCCGCGCATGCCCATTTCTCGCGAGAAATGCGCATGCGCGGGTGTCCGCGCATGCGCATTTGTGAAAAGAAGTTGTCAACCAGTAAGAGGGAGCCCCGGGACGCCACGTTGCAGGTAAGGCATTTTATTTTATTTTTTTATCATAGTTTAACTTCTTTTGAAAGGAGGGCGGGCGGGAGGCGGGCGGCGCGTAGTGGGGCTACGCGGAGCGCGCGAGTGTGCGTAGATTTGGCCACACTACGCGATGCTCCACGTAGCTCCACGTAGCCCACTACACCCACGTGGAAAAACTGTGCAGTATTGAAATACTGAGGGTTGGGGTGGGAAAGTTGTGAAAATAAATTGTATTTCATTTCTCTAAGAACTGGTAACATTACTACAGGTGTGTCTGGCCAGCCTATCAGTAGTGGGGTGAAGGAGGCAAACTAAATAAAATCATCCTTGTGTCTCAGTGGGCAGAAGGAGGACATCTGTGTGGTATGAGTCTGAGGATGTTAGAACCATGTGCTGACAAATGGTGTATTGGTAAACATATTAGGCTCATGTAATTGATCACATTTTGCAGCATTTAAAGATCATTTTCAAGGGTTTGCGGTTCTTCTACAAAGAATGTTTTCCTTAATTTAATGACAAAAAATGTGTTTACAAGGAAATTTGGTCAGCAACGTTAGATTGAACGTAGGATGTAACGAAATGTTTCTAGAGGTAGCTCAGGGTGATCCCTTAAAGATTTTGGCAAAAATACATTTGGAAAAGGTGCATTTGTAAGCACATATGGTCGAAAACATTGACAAAAACTAGCATGATTTAGAGACTATTTTTTATTTGGAAGATAAAAGGCTGCTGATGCAGTTTGCAAAAACATTGAGCTGGCACACCGCCCACAAGCCAAATGTAAGGTGACCTGCGAGGCACAGGCAGGAACTTCCTGAAATCTCTATCAGCAGTAAGTACTATACCTGATGAAATGCCGTATATGTGTGCTGGTGTTGTCTTTGAGGTTTCATTTAGTGTTTGTGTGTGTGTTTGTGGCCTGTGTGTGTTTGTATCGGCAGGAGTAGACAGTGTGATTTGGTGAAGACAGTGCTGAACATGCCATGGGTTCTAGTTTGGTTGGATGGTAAAGGGTAGGCATTCCAAAGTTCTGGTGCAAATAGGGGTGGTGAACATGGAGATTGGCTGAAAAATCAGTACTCTATTTGTTTATTTGAGAGAACAAATGAATGAAATACAGATGGAAACGTAACACAGAGTATATAGAAGTTTGCTAATTAACGGAAACGAGCTTAGGAGCAAGTGATCTAGACTAGGAATTTGTGACCAATAGAAAGTTTTTTTAACAATGTTCGTGGCAGAACAGGCGAGAAATCAGTGACTTTACTGCATATTAATGAAACGAAATTTTGGAGAGTAGAAATGCATTGCTTAGAAAGATAGATGGGACTTGATGATGATGAAGCAGAGAGCTTCAGGCTTAAGAAGTGAGAAGAAAATGAAAGAAGCGAGAGAGAAAGGCTGTGCTGCTGTAGTTGCTGCTTAACATGTGAGTTTTTTATTTGTCCAAATCCAAAAAGTTCAGCTGCCTTAGTTTTTTTCCAATCAAGTTTGAGTTTACACAAGGTAATCCACACAGAAATACATCCTTTAAAGGCATGTAGGAGTTTGACCACATCACCCCAAATTCGCAAGTCATGGTATGTTTCAGAAACTGGGTTTCTGGTTGTCATAGGTATGCACCCTGTCCAAGCAGAAGCCACAATCCTAGTCAGGGCAAGCTATCTACTCATTAATAGATAACTTGTGCCCACCTTCTGATAGCTTGGCACAGAGCAATCAGGCTTATCTAAAGAGGCAATGGGTAAAGTATTTGTGCAACACACATACAAACACACACACACACACGCACCCACACGCACACACACAGTAAGACTATGAATACAACACAAAAAGACGCCACCAAGGTTTTTAATAAGACCAAAATGACAAAAATCCAATGTATAGAAGTTGAAATGTTGACTTTTAAAAGAACAAAAGCACTTAGAAGCAAGTAGCACTAAAAGGGTACTTTAGGTCGCGATGGACCGGGGCAAAGGTAAGAGTTTGGGCTAACCTCATGGATGCGTGGGCTGGCTACAGGACCCACACAGGCCTCGGTGAACAAAGTACCTTTCCTGGTCGCAAGCAATTAGATGCATCAATCTTCTCCATGCAATAAAGGTGCTGCGTTAGTTGCGAAGACGGGTGAAGGAGTCGAGAGGCGTTGAGTGATGCACCTGATTCTGATCACAGTCAAGGAGATGCTTCGATCTCACCAGGCTGCCACAGCGGTGATACACTGTCTGATGTGTCATTCCTGGGAGGCCAAGCACTGGTTCCAATGCGATGTGCTGATTTTACTCCCGCAACCGGGTCAATGCGCCAGTTCGGTTATACACAGACGGGAGATGCACTGTAATCCGTGTTACAAGAATCTGGACAACTTCCAGTGAGCCTGGTACAGGAGCAAGGGTAGAAACTTTGATATGTCTGAGTCTCAAGCAACAGGAGGCAAACCAACAAGGTGTTGGAGCGAAGGCAGAGTCCAACTCTCCTTCAGCAGAGTCAGAGAGCAGCAGGCACATGGCCAACAAGCAGAAAAGCACGCTTTTGACATCAGCAGTCCAGTTGAGTCATTTAAGCAGCACAGCAGTCCTTCTGACAAAGGTTCAGTTCAAGATCCAGAGGTGTCTGATTAGGTGGAGTCAGAGATCAAGTGCTTAACCCAAAAGGGCCTTTGATGAGAGGGTGACTTCAAAGCCGCTCACTGAAATTCACAGGTTCCCCTTTCAGCCCAATCCTGTCTTACAGGCTACATATGGGGGTAGGGTGGGAGGTAAATACAGACCCTAGGTATATGATATACCACCTTACAAGGGTTGTACAAGTAAATTAAATAGGTCAATCAGGTATACACCAATTACACACATGTTAAAGGAAGAAGCGCATGCATTTTAGAACTGATTAGCAGTGATAATTTGCTCAGAGTCCTAAAGCTAACAAAATGATTCAGCAAAGCATGGAGGCAAAAAGAAAAAGATTGGGGGAAGACCACCCTAAGACTGACAGTTCTAACAGTATGCCACACACACCATGTAAGACATTACTCTGATTATTATTATTATTATTATTATTATTATTATTATTGTAATAATAATAGTAATTAAAAAAAGAAGCACTTCTGCTACTGTACATATGTCCTGGTGCTGATAGTAGCAAAACATCATAACACACAGTGAGGATTTAAAGTGTGTAAATTCCAGGTTTTTATGGTCTTTTTAAATGTTAACAACTGATGTGAGCAGCAAAGAGAAGGAGGTAGTGTGTTCCACAGATGGGCAGCCTGAATAGAGAAAGCTCTGCCTCCCAACCGCTCACATCAGAACTTAGGAACAACCACTAGATTTACATCACCAGAATTCAATGAGTGTCTTGGTATGTATTGCTCAAATGTCTGCTGTAGATAAAGTGGGCCCACCCTGTGAATGGCCTTATGCACAATGCAAAGGGCTTTATCCATTACACACTTACACAGACGGAGCCAATGCAGAATGTCTAGAGCATCAAATGGAAGGCGTATTGAGGACATTGCGCTGCTGATCTGGCCACAGCCCTTTGAATGTGATAAAGCCATGTCAGAATGTAGTGTTGGGTACCTAAAAACAGAGCATTGTAGTAAACCAGCCTCCTTAGGATGGTCGACTGTACCACTGGGGGTCGTATATGAGCAGGTAGGAGTGGGGGGATTTTGCATAGCACTCACAACAGGGAGAAGCAAGACAATTTATTTATATGACTCGTCAATGACAAATCTTCATCCATCTGGAAACCCAGATTCCAGACTGAGATTGAAGTAGATGGATCATGGTCTTCCAGTATTGGCTAGATATCGAAAGGAACTACTTGTAATGACCTGTTGAAGGAGCAGCACAGATCTCTGTTAAATTTCAAGTAGTTAAAAGATAGCCAAGAAGTGATATCATGAGTACAACTCTGAAAGGTATACGATGAGTAAAGATCTTTTTTGCAGCATGGTTTTTTTATTTTTATTTCCTTAGCATAATATTCAGCTTTAGTGGAGATAGCTAATTTTTTATATGCTGTCAGTGGTTTTTAACTTTATTTTTAGCTCAGGGGTATAACCAACCCTCCAGCTTTTCTCTATTCTTTTGAAGCCTAGTCCAAGGTGCTAATGGACGAGTGTGCTGCTGTGATCTCTCTAAAGGAAGAACAATATCCAGTGCCTGATTTATCCAGTTCTGGAGGATGTGATAGTCCACAGACACAGAGTCTGCTAATATCAGGTTCGGGGTGGTAGATAATATATCAGCTAACACTGGGTGAGACCATTTAGCACACAGTCAAATCAGGAGGGTCTTGTTCTTCATGGAGTTCCCATAGCCTACTCTGTTGAAAAAAGATTACCTGGAAATGGATCAGCTAATATCCACATCTAATGCTTGCTTTTAAATATAGAAGATGAACCAGGCTATCTAGCATCTTTTTTTTCTGGCGCCTTTTTGAAATGGGTGTTTTGTTTAGTTTTTTTCTGCTTGGCGGGTGACATGAGGTATGACTTACGTTCTGTTCATTGCGTAGTAATTTAATTTGATTTCCTTGTTTGAGAGAAGCATAACTCTTTGAGGGATGCCAACCCACCGCTAAATGTCAACACAGGCATCTACCCTCTGCCAGACATGTCCTATGACTGACTTCTGCTGTTTTTTTCTCTGTTTATTTAATGGGAAAATGTTCTCTTTTGTATTTTTAGTGAAAAATAATGATTTGTTAAAGAAATTAGGTTGCTGGTTGACGAGGGTGTGAGCCCTGGTCAAGCAGCTACCATAATCCTTGTCATAATGAGGCACAAGCCAACCCTAAATTAACCCATGCTCAACCCTCTGCTAGCTTGGCACAGAGCAGTCAGGCTTAATTTAGAGGCAATATGTAAAGTATTTAAGCAACACTTCAAACAATAATAAAGTGAAAAACACCACACAAAAAGGATCCCCCACCAATTTTGAAAAATAGACCTTTCTTTATGAAATAAAACTAAACCAAATCCAATAAGTAGAATCAGAGATATTCAATTTTGAAAAGTTTAGGGAAAATAGCGCCAAGAACTGCAAACCGCCAGCAGTGAAAATATAGTCATGCTAGGTCGAACAAAATCACAAGTTCAGGCTGACCACCATGGAGCACAGTAGGCCTGCTGAACAAAGAACCTTAAATCCTGGTTTGTGGAGCATTGCGAGGATCCGCGTTGAACATGTGTTGTGCAGCTCCAGCGATGTGGCGATTCCAAGATGTGACGAGGTTGCAATGCGGCATGTGTCGTCATCGAGGATCCCGTCGACAGGACTTGCGATGTGAAATCCAGCGTAGAGGATGTGGCATGCAGTCGGGCAGTGCGTCAGTTCCGAGGAGCTGCAAGGCTATGATGCGGAGTGCAGTGTCGTCTGGAAGGCTGCCATCAATGAGGGGTGCAAGGGCTTGCACACAGAATGTGTTGCGCGGTTTTAGGTTTAAACCTATAATAACTGATAAAACCCCACTGAAAGGGAAATTTCCATCACCCGTGAAAACATATAAACACTGAAAAAACACCTGCACAACCACTAACTAAATGCCATTCAAAGAGAGAAAAAAGAGAGTGAAAGAGTCATTTTTTCTTCCTGAAGGGGCTATACAAGCTAGCGGCAAAAAAGACTGGGCTAACATTATTCTCTTTGAGTTTTTTTTTTGGGGGATGCCACTAAAATATTGTTTCTTCTTCCTTTCGATTTTTTCAGTTTTGTGGTCTTTGGTCTAAAGATGCAGGGGTTAGAAGCATGTTTTAGGTCTTGTTTAATTATTTTATAAACTGTAGAGAATCAGGAAATATCAAAATCATATTTGATATTTTGGCTGCGTTGGATTCTTTCACTGATTGGTAAAATGGCTTGGAATCTTTCCCAATATGTGTCATCACATTTACCCACAGAGAATGCGTAAAAATACTTGAAGCATCAGCCCCCAGTTACTAGTGAGTCAGTAGTGATAGTAGGTACATTGCCAATACCTCAGGCTTTAAACATTCAATGCAAGGTATAGTGACAAGTGTATGTGAAAAGAGTGCTATCACCAAGCATCTGGGATAGGGGTGAAAACATGGCACCAGACTTTTGGAAAACATGGAACACAGTGTCACTTGGAATGCTCTGCAAAAAGGTTCTTTCCAAGTTCAACAAAGACTAGAGTGATATTGTTTGTATTTGCAGTGATTCAGCTACCTATATGAAAAAGTTGTGTGATGACCTGTCAAAATCGATACCTGAGCTGAAGTTCTTCCCTGTAAGAGATCCTTGCCACTTGTTACATGGTATACTGAAAACATATTTACAATCTTCAGAGGTAATGAAGAAAGCTATTGCCGTTTTAGTCCATTCTTGTGCACTGTTTTGTTATGCACACAAACTAAAACGCAAATATTTCTAATTTTGTGCTTTGTGTGGCATCAATGAAAGTCATCCCAACTGTGTCACTTAGATGATTGTTCTCAGTCCAATGGTTTATTATCCATTTGGAAACCGTTTGCACAATTTCTGCTGAGTGATGATGCCAAAGGCAAGAAATGTGAGGATCTTCGGTCAGATATTGATAGTGATGTGAAAAAAAGTACACTCTACTGCATTCTTAGATTTTTACACAAAAACATAACTTCTGTAGCAGACATAATAAAAACATTAGAGTCTGAAAACACCCTTGTCTGCCAAGTGTTCAGCATAATTGGTTTAGATGTGAAACATCTCCTTGAGAGTAGGCTGGGTGACACCTTTAGTGACTTTGGCACTGCAACATGTTCCATGTTAGAGTGCTTGCCACTTGGTAAGCAAAGCAATGTTGAAGAGCAATTCAGGAACTTTTATTTAACAATGTATGAAAAATGGCTTGCAATGATGCATAGAAATGTCCCTTTATTAACCGTGGCATTTGAAGTCAATGAAACCACACTGTGTTACTCTGTACAAGTTCTAGATCCCTTCCAGAAATGGGAATTTCCTCCGTAGTTTCAAAAGTGCTGCTACATTTTTGACCACTTCAATAACTCTGAGGGCATGAGCCTACCCAGTTCAACGCACATGTTGCAGAACCTGCCCTGAGAATCGCAATCTTCAAGTGCACCAGTATTGGCATGGAATGCTATGTAAATGGCCAAAGTAAAAAAATTGTGTACTGGCTGTTTTGGTATTGCCCATCTCAAGTGCCAATGTTGAAAGGGCCTTTTCACAGAAAAAAAGTTTACATGGGAAGGAAAGAGCGAGTGCACATGACCAAAGATTCACTGAAGAAGTATTCTATGGTGTACTATAATAATTAATTTGCAAACATTTATTTGTACCCCATATACACTATATGTACACTGTCTATATACCATGTGCTATCAGTGAAGAAAGCAAGCAATAATAGAAGCAAAACGTTCCATAAACTCCATAAAAACACTGCTTATGTTGTTTTTAATGGCGCGTAAATGTGTAACCACTGATAACCACTGTTTTTTTGAGGAATTGAAATCACTTGAAAACACTGAAGAAACCCCACCAGAATTTACCAAAAATAGAAACTGAAAACAGGAAAGCCTACTTATTATGAACAAATCATAGACAAACAATACATTTAACCCACCCAACATACATGCACAAAAACATTACATATAAAAATGTATATATGTTTTAGGTCACTTGTAGAGCGCACATTCACCATAAGGTCTCTTGGCGCTAGTAGCAGAGGGAAGCATCGATCACCAGTTTAGGCATAGGATTGTCAGAACAACCAAGTTTTTAAGAATCTCCTGAATTTTCTGTAGTTGGATACTGATCTAATATCTAAGGGGAGGGTGTTCCATGTAAGAGGAGCCAGTACAGAAAAACTGACCCCTCCTAGCCTTTTCGTTTTGCTTCTTGGCACCATTAGTAAATTGGAATGAGCTGATCTCAGATGGCGAGTGGGCATGTGGTGCTGAAGTCTGGTCGATATAAAACCGGGGCTTTTACCATGAACAGCCTTAAAATCGTGCAGGCTGTTTTAAAGATGGTCCTCTGGGCCACAGGGTGCCAGTGGAGCTTTTCCATCAGTGGCTTAGTGTGACAATGTCGTGCCTGGCAGAAGACTAGCAGGGCCGCCTGATTTTGCACCAAGTGCAACCTTTGAATTAATCATGTAGGAAGTCCCAAGTAGAGGGCATTTGTATAGTCAATCCGCGATATTACATGATAATTTGAATGACAACTTTCTCTTTAAAATATCTGCGGATTTACCTTATTCTTTTAAGTTGGAGATGGAAAGAGGATGACACAGATCCAATCTGTTGTTTGAGAAATAAATCTTCATCAATAAGGATCCCAAGGCTTTTTACCGCTCTCTTAGGCATGGGGGAAGAGCCTAATTCTAAAGGCCAGGAGAAGGGGTTCCAATGGATCGAGTTGTTTTTTTGTTACCACCACTCCAGTTTTATTGGAGTTTAACGTTAACTGATGACAATTCATCCAGTTCTGAATATAAAGCATGGTGTTTTGAAAGAGTACCTTAGACTCTTGTTAGAAATTGGATTTATGGTTGGCTGGGACTTGCGCCCAAGCCAGGCAGAAACCACCCCTCTAGTCAGGGCAAGGGAATTACACACTGACGATAACCCCTGCTCACCCCCTTGGTAGCTTGGCACGAGCAGTCAGGCTTATCCCAGAGGAAATGTGTAAAGCGTTTGCGCAACACACACACACAGCAGCAACACACTAGGCACACCACAAAAGGAACTCCACACAAGGTTATATAACAAAAGCCTTTGTATTATCATAAACACAGTAGAAACATAATCACACATTTATACTGTGCCAACTGGCACTAGGCAATATTCACAAGGGATTATATACAGGACAGGGCCAATTGGGCCACTGTCAGAACCATCTGTATAAAACACAACCAGTATCTACTGGTATAATAATGACCTCAGCATTTACACCTCCAACATAAGCACATTATGTCTGTATCACTGGAAGCATAAACACATTATGCAATATCACCTTAGGCCTAAGTCATATCAGGGCATCATCCTGCATCATCAGTGCCCGCTAACAAAGCAATCAGTAACTACTGGTAAGGTCTAACTTAGCACCCACACGTTAGGCATAACCCCAATAACGAAACTGGGCGTGGTACAGTTGCACATACACAGCATTAGGAACAGGGCACCCACGTACCCACTCTCAGAGGGCACACCATATAACAGCAGTATAAACACACCCAGGTGCTCCTTCCTGACAAATGGATGTTTTGTGGCCCAGCAGCACAGCATAATGTCAGGGCACACCTAAGGAAAAAGCATTAGGCATACATCACAAACTTGGGGCACCCTTATCACTGGCGGGGTACATACTGCACCTCCTGGCTTTGTGTTCCACCTTTACACATAGGGGCTAATCCCAGGTCGTCTAACCTTATTCTCGGGGGCCCATCCCGGGTGTCACCGCAATGCCCCTTCCAAGAAGAAGCCCCTCACCGGCACCCAACTGGCACTTGCCGTGATTCCCGGAAGGGCAGGCACCAAATATGCTTGAAGACTTCTCCTGGTCTTGTGCTTCCCGGATCAAGGTAATCTCCACAGAGTTTCCTCAAAAGCAGGCAGTGCAACCCACAGGTCCCTCTACCACGGGAGACCAAACAGAAATTAGCAGGGATCCGCGTTCGGGCTGCCTCTCGGTACGCACCTTCCTACAGGTGCAGAGGGGAAATTACACTCACCCGGCTGGCCCTTGGCCTCGGAGTGCGAGAATTGCGGTACTCTGATATGGCCCTTCAGGATCGGGTGGACACAGGCTGCGACCCCCGTTCTCCGCTCTCTTCTTCGTGTGACACGCGGGGCTTCCATCACTGATACGGGAGCCCTGCCTCGCATCCAGCACCGTGTTGCCTGTTTTCCTCGCTGGCCGCAGGCTTCCCTCCTGCTGACTTCCAGCCCTTAGGCCCTGCCCTCAACCAGGCCTTCAATGTCTGACTTCCAGTTTCGTCTTGGCGATAGCAGCTGCTTCTTACTGCCGAGCAGCCCTAGTCCACTCGCAGGCAGAAAAACGATATGAAGAAATGCCCATCAATGCACTTTTGGGGGCGCGGACACTGCACTTTCCCCTAATACCAATATTGTGGGGTAGGCTCCCGCCGTCGTTCTCTCACCTAGGGAACCCGCACCTCAGCTCCGGGGCTAATCTCAGCCCTGCACCTCCTCCACGAGGAGATCCAGCTACACGCCCTCCTCTGCAGGGCCAGGGAATCAGGAAAGGTGAGCAGCGCTCCGCCCGTCTCTCACCTATAAGCTGAACAGGGAGCGGGCAGCGCTGGCAGATTCTCCCTTGTTGAGAAAGCGCTTCTCCTGCGCAGAGCCCCAGAGTCTTCCAGGGCTAGCACTGGGTAGAGGCAAAGCAGTAATGATAAAGCAAAAGTCCTTGGTGCTGGGGACACCCCAGCAGGGTGCAGCCAGGCAGGCCAGCATGCAGGGACCCCCAAGAACAGCAGCTGGGTCCCAGGGCAGTTCCTACTGGTAGGGCAGCCCCTTCTGTCCCAGTAAGCACAACCACACCCATCATGGGGTCGCAGCTCCTATATTTATATCACACAGCCCATTGTCTGCAGTACTGGGTTTGGGGGAACCAGATGCAACTGGTTCAGGGGGAATTGGAGCACTTTGTTTACAAGGCTCCTCTTCCCCTTTGTCAGGTGGGAGCTCATCATCAGACACACCATAGGGGGACGGAGCCAGCATTGTAGAGGCTAGGCACAGGCCTATTCAGGGATCAGGAACTACTCCAAATGCAGATGTCCCATTCAGCCTAGTGCTGACTCACCCTGCCCCTCCTGGAGTCACACACACCTCACCAGCCCCTGTCACTCAAAAGCCAGACATGCAATTCACATCAGGCAGGCAGACACATTGCACACAGAAATTCGCACTTCTAAAAGTGGCATTTCTAAAATAGTCATAATAAATCTGCGCACACCATTGCGTAGCATTTATTATTACTATTTCAAACATACCAAACTTGACCATGCTGCGCCTCTCATATCAGGAATTACCACTGAAACACTTATCAGGCAATCCCCAATGCATTCCTATGGGGGGGCAGCCCCACAATAGTGAGAAACCAAAATGGCTGTTTGTCACTAGCAGGGCATGTCACATACTTAAGGTACATGTCCTATCTTTTACCTACAATGCACCCTACCCATAGGGCTAGCTAGGGCCTACCTTAGGGGTGACTGACATGTAGTAAAAGGGGGGTCACGGACATGACACACACTTTAGGTGCCACGTCACAGCGGCAGTCACACTGTGCGTACAGGCCCTGCAATGGCAGAGGCCTGAGACAGGTTTGAAAGGGTGCATTGGTGGGTGGCGCAATCAGCGCTGCAAGCCAACCAGTAGAATTTAATTTACCAGCCCTGGGTATATGAGATACCACTTTACAAGGGACTGACAGGTAAATTAAATAGGTCAAACAGGTGTAGACCAATCTTACCATACTGAACATAGAGAGCACACACGCGTTACACTGAACAGCAGTGCTAAAGTGCCCAGAGTCCTAAAACCACCAGCACCATGTCAGAAAAAAGGCTAGGAGAAAGACAAAAAAGTTTAGGGATGACCCTGCAAAAAGGGCCAAGTCCAACAACGCTACAGTGTCGATCGCAAAAATTAGCTGCATGTCATCAGCGTAATTAAATATTTCCACATCTTTCTTCTGAAGAGAGTGTATTAAAGGACGAATTAGAGATTAAACAAGTGGCGGGACAAGGACGATCCCTGAGAACTGATAAACACTTGGATTCATATAGCAAAATATTGTGTGACAGGTAAACCGTCTGCACTTCTCTGATAGCTTTACATCAGTCACTAGAAACCAATCCTCAAGCCATTGCTTTCACGCATGTGAATGCTGCGAGGGGGATTGAATAAGGAAGCAGCGTGTGACCTCGGGAGCTCGATACTACCGATGATGAACAGAAGCACGACAGGGTGAAGGAGTGGCGTATGGTCCCCGCCAATGTTCGGAAGTTGTTACACCAATTGGTTTTCGTCTGAAGTCATTGTTATGTAAAGGTGCGTGAAAGCCGTGGCTGTCACACAATATTTTGGCATATGATTCCAAGTGTTTCTTAGTTCTGAGTCCTGAAGAAAACCCACAAATAGAGTTACTGGTTCGAAACAGGTTGACATTGGTGCAACCTACAAGCAGATATAAGTAGCATTGTAATCAGGCAGATAAGAATGAATTTGCTTGGTATACAAACCCCTGGTTACAAGAACAGTGCATTGCTAGGTTGCTTGGCCCATTAATCTAGGAGTATGGAAATTCTTTTCAGTTTCAAAAGCTATCAAATTCTCCTGTTTGGGCAATTTTATTTCAGAACTGTGAATTTCAGTTGTATTGTTGTTTTTT
Organism: Triturus cristatus; assembly: GCF_964204655.1. NCBI lineage: Eukaryota > Metazoa > Chordata > Amphibia > Caudata > Salamandridae > Triturus > Triturus cristatus. The sequence continues at coordinate 452,345,542 of NC_140584.1, forward strand.
ATGTGTATATTCATTTTTGTATGTAATGTTTTTGTGCATGTATGTTGGGTGGGTTAAATGTGTTGTTAATGTATGATTTGTTCGTAATAAGCTTCTGTGTATTATGAATTTCAAAGTGATATTACTAATGAAGGAAAAATAAATGGTGATCAATATTATTGAATAGAGTGGTCATGAAAGAAATTCAGTATGTATAAATAATTAGTCAGTATTGGCAATTTTGTGGTTTAGAACTTTCAGTGGCCTAGCCTTGCTGATAAAACAGGGCACAACCGCTGTTGTAGGTGTTGTAACTTTCTAAAAGTGGCATTTTCAAAATTGTCATTTAAAATTTGACTTCACCATAAATTGGGATTTTTTCATTACTATTTCAGAGACACCAAACATGAACTGATCACCTGTTCCCATTTGGAAATTACACATGCAGAAGGAACTCCAATGTTATCCTATGGGAGAGGTTCACCTTGCAGTAGTGAAAAACCAATTTAAGAGTTTTTCACTACCAGGGCATATAAAACTTAAAAGTGCATGTCTACCCTAGGGCTGACTTATTTGCATTAACAAGGAAGGTTTGGACCTGTCAAAAGGTTGTTTTGCCAATTCAAAATGGCACTTTAATCTGCACACACACAGGCTGCAATGGCAGTACTGAGACATGTTTAAAGGGCTACTTAAGTGGGTGGCATAAATCAGTGCTGCAGTGCCACTAGTAGCATGTAATTTACAGGACTTGGTCACAGGTACTGCCACTGTACCAGGGACTTACAAGTAAATTAAATATGCCAATTGGTTATGAGTCAATCTAACCTGTTTTAAGGAGAAAGCATGAACACCTTAGCACTGGTTAGCAGTGGTAAAGTGTCAGAAGTCCTAAGGTCAGCAAAAACAAATTAATAAAAAACAGGAGGTCTGAAGGCCAGACGTTAGGGGGGAAACAATGCCAATGATGCCAGGTCTAAGACGTGTCTACCCCGCCAGCATTGGCGTTGTCTGTTTCAGGGTGGTGTTCCACCATAAAATCCATTCCATGTAGGGAGATGGGCCAAATCAACAGTTTGAGATTCTCACCCCCATCTGCATTAACAATCTGAGGGGTCTGTGATCTGTCTGACCCCCGAAGTGAGAACCAATCAGGTTTATCAGCCCCCAGACCACTGCACAGGCATCCCTCTCTATGGCACTCCAGCTCTGTTCTCATGGAAGTAACCTCCTACTAATGAAGGCTATAGGTTGATCCAGACCTCTGCGTTCATCTGTGAGAGCCCAGCCCCTATGCCATGCTCTGAGGCATCTGTCTGGACAATTAATTATTTAGCGAAGTCTAGGGCCTTGAGTTTGAGTGCTATGCATATGGCCTCCTTCAGGGCATCAACACCTTCTGGCACACCTCTGTCCAGATCACCTGTCTGGGCTGGTTCTTGGAAGTCAGCTGTGTCAAAGTTGCAGTAGTGGTGCCATAATGCTTGACAAACATCCTTGAGTAGCCAGTGAGGTCTAAGAAGGCTCCTACCTCTGTCTAGCCCCCAAGCCAGAATGGCCTCAATCTTTGCCCAGAGGGCTGCACATTACCTCCTCCCACTTTATGATCCAAGTAGACTACTGAACCCTGCCCTATCCTGCACTTACTGGCCTTGATAGACTGACCTGCCATCAGTAGAGCCACTTCCCTAAGATGGCATAGGTGGTCCTTCCAAATAGAACTGAAGACCGTAATGCCGTCAACATAGGCACTACTGAAGTTCTTTATTCCAACCAGGACCTGGTTGACCAACCTATGGAAGATGGCAGGGGTGTTCTTAAACCCGAATTCACTACCCAGAACTGGAAGTGCCCTTGTGAGATAGAGAACTCGCCAGAACAGAACAAAACAACAAGTTTAGACCAACCATGATGGAGCATGGGCCGGTTACAGGGACCCAGTTGGGCTTAGTGAACAGAGTACGTTAAATCCTGGTTTGTGGAGCGTTGGGAAGATCCGCTTCGAAGAAGCATCGTACAGCTATAGCGATGTGTTGGTTCCGAGATGTGGCAAGGATACAATGCAAAGGCCTGTGTTGTTGTTGAGGATCCTGTCACCGAGGCTTGCGATGTGCAGTCTGGCACCGAGGATGCGGCATGCAGACGAGGCAATGCATCGGTTCAGAGGAGCTGCGAGACTGCGATGTGGAGTCCGGCATCATTAATGAGGCTGCTGTCGATGAGGGATGCAAGGGCCTGCGCTGACGAAGTGTCATGCAGCAGTGGTTCCAATGGGGCTGCGAAGGAGATGTGTGTCTTTGCGATGGATCCAAGCCAAACAGCAGTGACAATGATTCAGTTCTGCTTGGGTTTGCGCAGTGCAGCAGAGGAAATGCGTCAGTTCTCCTGGATCCACAGAGGTTGGCAGAGCACCTTAAGACCACATCCAAGGGTCCAAGACTTGTGTGGCACCACTTGGCAGGGTAGATTCACAGGTGGCAAAGTCCAGGTGCAAGGCTGTTGCAAGCCTTTTGTGTCCCTGGGGTTTCAGATCAGAATGCCAGTCAACTAGTCCCTACAGTCACTCTGGGATTCTGGGTTCAAGAGATGCAGGTCCAACCCTTCTCACCCAAGCTAGATGGAAGCAGGTAGCAGGGCAGCAGTCCTTCAGAGCAGCAGTTCAGCAGAGCGGCAGTCCTTTCAACAGCACAACAGTCCTTCTTCCTGGCAGAGTATTCACAGGTCCTGAAGTGCACTGAAGAGTTGGTGTCTGAGGTACAGTATTTATACCCAGTTGTGCCTTCGAAGTAGAGAGAAGTAGGTAGGAGCCTCCGGGCAACCGAAAGATATCTTTGTAGTGCACAGGTGCCATGACTTTGTAGCCCTAGCTTTAGACTGACTACAGGGGGTATGCAGCCCTTTGTGTGGAGACAGTACACAGCCTAAGCTGCCCATTGTGTGTGGCTGTCTAAGAGGTATACACAAAGCTCAACTGTCAACTGCACCCAGTCATGTGACTCAGAGACAGGCTACCTCCACAAAACGGCTAAGGCAGGAAAATGGCAACTTTCTAAAAGTGGATTTTCAAAATTGTAATTTTTAAATCCGATTTCACCATAAAATATAATTTTTATTACAATTCTAGAGACACCAAACATAAACTAGTTTGGAAATTACACCTTACTAAATGTAATAAGGTAACTCCAATTTTGAATGCTGACAAGACAGAGGTGATGTTTTTTAATCAAACCTCACCCCCACCGGCTGATCTCTGGTGGCCGATGCTGCTGAATCCCCCTCCTACCCCTGTCACCTCAGTCAGAAATGTAGGTTTCAAATTTGACTCAAAATTGTCGGCCAAGGCCCAGATTGGTCAAGTTTCCAGAGCATGTTTCTGGAAATTCAAAACCTTGCAAAGATTTCTTCTTCTGTTGCCGATGGATTGTCGGGCCACCATAGTCCATGCCCTTATTACATCTCAGCTGGACTATGCTAACAGTTTGTATTTAGGTCTTCCAGCTTATCTCACCCATAGGCTGCAGACAGTCCAGAACGCCACAGCAAGGTTCATCAGAAATGTGCCCCTTCGACACCACATTTCCCCTCACCTGCATAGCCTTCACTGGCTCCCAGTGAAAAGGAGAATTGAATTTAAGGCACCGTCTTTTGCTTTTAGAGTCACAAGAGACAGAGGTCCAGGATACCTGAAGCAGAGACTTCAGAAATACCATCAGTCCAGGACCCTGCAATCTAACTCTCAGATGCTGCTCCACATCCCTCGCTTTTCTAAAGTCAGGATTGGCAGGCGAACCTTTGCAGTAAGAACAGCCGCTCTCTGGAATGCTATGCCTAATCACCTGCGTAAAGCAGAATCAGAACCAACTTTTAGAAAGGTATTGAAAACATGGCTGTTTGACTTGCCCTAGCGCGTCCCTTCTCCCCCTTTCTGACCACTTAGCGCCGGGATACAGCCGTTGGTGGTAGCTGAGCGCTCTATAAATTGCTTGGTATGGTATGGTATGTTATCCTATGGGAGGGGTAGGCCTTGCAGTAATGAAATAAAAATGTAAAAGTCTTTCTCCACCAGGACCTGTAAAACGTAAAAGGGCAGGTCCAACTTTTTAAATACACTGCACCCTGCCTTCTGGACTGTCGATGGCCTACCCTAGGGGTGACATATGTATTTAAAAGGACGGTTTGGTCCTGTCAAAAGGTTTATTTTGCCATGTCAAAATGGCAGTTAAATCTGCACACACAGAGACTGCAATGGCAGGCCTGGGACAAGTTGAAAGTGCTACTTTAGTGGGTTGGCCAATTAGTGCTGCAGGCTCACTAGTGGTATTTAATTTACAGGCCCTGGGCACAGGAACTGCCATTTTACTAGGGACTTACAAATAAACGAAATGCTCCATATGGGTATAAGCCAATCTATCATGTTTTAAGGAGAGAGCTCAAGCGTTTTTGCACTGGTTAGCAATGGTAAAGTGCACAGAGTCTCAATGCCAATAATAACGAAGACAGCAAAAAGGTCTGAAGGCAAAATGTTAGGGGGAAAACCACACCAAGGATACCGGGTCTGACATTTTGCATTTCAAAATAGTACTTTTCTCTGCTCACAAAATGGTGACTACATAGCAAACTCTGGTTTTTGTACCATTTTCCCCGGCCTTTTAACCAAAAGGGTTTTGAAACACGTTGGCATCATTTTCACCAACAGAGGAGCAGTTAGCTTGCTCAATTTTATAGCATTGAGGAAAATTGTATTAAGTTTGTTGTTTCTCTCATGCTTAAACTGAAATTACCCCCGTTGGCTGGTACCCTGATTTCTCTTCATAAGGTTACCTTACCAAACTTTAGCACTTGACTGGGAGCATGTTTTATACGTTTGTATGTAAATATTAATCCTTATAAAATCACTGTGAATATTACTCAATGTTCTTTGTTTTTCACTTGTCTGTGTTTTAATTGTTATATTTTTTGTAAAATGTGAAGTGTTGTTCTTCTCACTCTTGTAAAAATTGGCAACCGAAAGAAATCTTTGTTGAACATAAATAATAAATAAATGATTTGATCAATTTACAAATGATTTCGGTCATAGTCTGCCAAATCATTTTCTAAAAGTGGCATTTTGAAACACAGAATTTAAAAACCACCTTCACCAAAAGGTGTGTTAGTAAATTCTGAGTTCAGAGAGCCTAAACTCTATTTCTCTGTCTCCTCTGTATGGAAAGTTATACTTGTAAGATGTTACAAAGCTACTCCCATTTTAGCCTATGGGACAGATAGCCTTTCCATAGTGAAAAACGAAATACACATTATTTCACTATCAAGACATGTCACACACCCACCAGTACAAGTCCTACCTGTCACATATACCTACCCTGCTCATGGCGGGTACCCTTTGCCTACTTGAGGGCTGCCTTACATGTAAGGAAAGGAAAGGTTTGGGGCCTGGCAAGTGGGGGCACTTGCCAGGGCAACTTGGCATTTTGCAACTGTGCACGCAGACATTACAGTGGAATCTCTGAGACACATTTACAGGGCTACTAGTAGTATATGATTTACAGGACCTGGCACACTCAGTGCACTTTACTAGGGGTTTACTAGCAAATCAAATATGCCAATCATGGATAACCAATCATAGTCACAATTTACACTGAGAGCATATGTACTTTAGCACTGATTAGCAGTTGTGGAGTGCTGAGAGTCCTATAACCAAAAAAAACAGGGCCAGAAAAATAGCAGGCAAAAGGCAAAATGTTTAGGTACACCCCTGCGAAAAGCACTAATTCCAACACATGCTTTCGGGTAATGTTCTTCTTTAATGCTTATTCAATTTTGTGTAGACGTTGAATGAGAATGGGGTGGGAGACAGTGCTAAATGCTTTAGAGAGGTCCAGGTGAATGAGGGGCGCCATGTCTCCTTCGTCCAGAGTCATGCAGGTGTCATCCGTAGCGGCGATGAGGGCAGTTTCCATGCTGTGAGTGGGTGTGAAACCAGACTGAGGTGCTGGTGGTCATTGAGGTGTTTTTTGAGTTGTTTGTTAAAGATTTTCTCTAAGACATTGGCTGGAAATGGTAGCTGGGTGATCGGTCTCTATTTGACAAGCGTTGAAGGGTCTGCTGAGGGATTCTTCAGCAATGAGAGGACAGTTGCGTGTTTCCAAGCATCTGGAAAGTTCTCTAAAGAGGTGGAGGCTTTCAGAATGGGTATGAGCAGGGCATTGATTGTTTGTAGGCTTCTGGAGTAGGCTTGGTTCATACAGGGGTTTGTTGAGGTCCCTAAGTGGATGGACTTCATGGTGGTGGTCGTTTCTATTTGGGGGATGATGGGCCATGTGTTTGGCATTGGTTCTTTGGATAAGATATGGAGTACTTTTGTGAGGTCTATTGGGTCTGGTTGCTTGTTGAGGTGCTTTAAATGACGGTGATTTTGTTGCTGAAGAATTGAAAGAGATTGTTGCAGAGGTCCTGTGAGGGGGTGGCCGAGTTGGAGGGATCAGCTGATGAGGTGAAATCCTTTACAATGGTGAAGATTTCTTTGCTTCTGTTGGTGCTAGTGTCAATGTGATCCACCAGAGAGGCACGTTTGGTGGTCCGGCTCATTTGGTGGTAGCATCACAGGGGAAATGTAAGCACGCTCTTATTTTCATTGTCCTGCCTCATTCTCCATTTATGCCCCAGTTGTTTGCAGTGCTGCTTTATCAATCTGAGTTTTTCCGTTCAGCCAGGGTTCAGCCAGGTTTTCGTGAGGAAAAGTAGGTCTATGGTGTTGTCATACAACCTGTCACAAGCTTATTGAGAAACATGCATGTGAGTGCAGTTTGTTGTGTGGGTGGTTGCAGGGCTGTGAAGATGTGAGAATGTGGAGTGGTGGGTGCTTTCGGTACAGGTGGTGAATTTTGGGTGTGGGTAAGTGCATGAAAACTTATGGTTAACGCAGGAGAATGCTTCCTTGATGTTGTGTGGTGCAGCGAGGTGCCAGCATGGGGAGTGGAGGATGGGATTGAGGGCATGGAGAGTCGCAGCCAGAATTAGCGGCGGGAAGGGTGAGAACCAGGGTTCCAGGTGATGAGTGCGGACCAAGTGCAGATGGGCATAGACGGGTTTGCCTTTGGCGTGTGCTGCATCTGCCATTAAATAGGTCCTGGGAAGGGTAAGGAGTGATATTACTTCTTGTGTAGATAGATGATGGGAAATCCAGTGATTTCACTTCCTGTGCAGATTGATGATGGAAATTATTCCTCTTGGTTTGCTTCTTCCTTTAAAGTCCATTTTGGCAGGAAACCAGTGATGTCACTGCCTGTGCAGATGGCTGATAGTAAATCCAGTGGTCCTTTCCTGCGCATGGATGATGGGAAATCCAGTGATTTCATTTCCTGTGCAAATGGGTGAAGGGAAATCCAGTGATGTGCAGTTCCTGTGCAGCTGGATGACAGAAACTAGCCCTCTTGCTTTGCTTCTTCTTTTAAAGATAGTTTTGGCAGGAAACCAGTGATGTCACTTCCTGTGCAGATGGATTCTAAATCGGAAATCCTGTAGTCACTTCCTGTGCAAATGGATAATGTGGAATCCATTAATGCAATTTCCTGGACAGATGGATGATGGGAAATCTAATGATGCCACTTTCTGTGCATAGATTATGGAAATAACTTAGTAAAAAGCTACATCTTAAAAGCCTTGCCAAATGTAAACATGTATTCATGCTCTCTGAGTTGGAGTAGTAGTTCTGTCCGTAATTTGGAAGCCTATAAGTGTGTCTCTCCATTATACCCTTTTTTGAGGTAATTTAGAACAAAAGTTTGAAGGGCATGGAGGCAGTCAGAGTACGCATGATTAAAGCTCCTGAGATGACATATAAGTTGAACGTCTGTGTTTTGTACTGTTTGGAGCTTTAACAGGCTGGCTAGAGGTACACCAAAGTAATTGGGGTGTCTATGAAATATTTTCCATTTTTAAATAGTTTATTATATTTTCTTCTGCCACTTTTCTTTAATAAACGAAAATAATTTTTTGATGTTTTCCACATTCGTTCCTAGTTTTCATAATCTATTAGTATGTGTAGTGTGCTTACTTACAAGTGTAATTTGGACCATGCACTTGTTCTAAGTCGTATGAACAATGCCTCTTTCTTTCCATAGGCATTCAATGGGCACTGCATATGAGGGTCCACGTTGGCATTTTCCCTAGCTTGCCTGGCAGTGAACATTTGCAATGCATTTATGGGAGTTCAATGTGCCTGATGCATTGTGAAGCATTTTACATAACTCTTTGTGCTTTTTAGCAGACCATTTTTTCTGCTATTATGTAGCACAATTGCTCTACTCCCATTCATTCTTGATGATGTCTCCAAAGTCACAGAGGGATTAAAATGTTCACAGCCACGTAGGTCAGGAAAATATCAAGCATTGAATAGAATAGCACAACATGAACTCATAGAATGACTTCTTGAACTCTGTAAACAAAAAATGTCTTCTGTCACCAGCATATATTGTGGATTGAAATGTGATCATCATTGAAAATACAAGCACCAAAGTGTGATCTCTGAGCAGTTTTTACCAGAAACATTGTTATAAACATTGTTTCATTGTTTTAGATTGATTTCTGATTAAGCTGTTGTTCTAGTTGTTGTATAGCCTGTCACATATGGTCTTGAATCCAATTAATATATTTTTATGCATAGTGTTTGATCTGACATTCATTAGCATATCAATTATCACGAATCCTGTTGAATTATGTCCTTTAGCAGTTTAATTATCCAAACTAACTTTTATTAATTAAGAGGTCGATTACAATGTCATGCGGAAAGTTTGCGCCCGATACCATCTCAGAATCCGGGCCGAACGACTTGCGGTTCCGCCCGCCCAATTACGATGCGACCGAACACGGTTCGGTCGGAATCCCATTGTTTCCTATGAGAGCTTGTGTTCCGCCCAACAACACACGCTCCTATGGGGAAATGGGGTGTGTGTGTAAATAAAACCCTGGTGTATAAATAGCCAACATGGTGCCGCAGAGCCTGTCCACGCCCGTCGGAGCCCGGAGGAGGCTGGGCTGGGCCCCCCTCTAACACCTGCATTGTCTAAAAAGGTACTGTTTGTTTTTTCTAATTTTCCTTGCTGTTTGTTCCTATAACATGGGAAAGCACAAAGGCCCTGTCGAGAAGGCGGGTGGAGGCTCTGTAGCAACGCTGGATGCATTTTTATCTAGAGCTACCAACGTTCTCACCCATGAAATTGAGTTAACTCAAAGGCGCCTGTCAATGGAGCCGCTTCTCTTTCCATCAAGGTCACCTTCTGGGGCAACTTTGGAAGACTATTTACATGTCTGTCCTCCCCTTTTGACAGACTCCAGCGATCTTCCATATGGGCAACAGGACTTGCTCTCCTTGTCCGGCCCTGCACTTGTTATATTTGAAGAGGATGCAGAGTCCTTCCCCCAAACTTCTACGGCACCAACGGACCTTCAAAATTATCCCCCTGCAAAGCGGCGTAGGGCAGGTACAGCCAGTATCATCAAACAGACTAAACCCGCTAAACCCACTCGTGTCACAAAGTCAAGGGTCACACAACCTAAGGTTCCCATATTGACATGCAGAACACCTGAAATGACTCAAATGCCAATGGGCAGAAATAAGTAAAAGGATGCTCATACTCTTGGTCCCAATTATAACCAAGCTAGCTGAGATCGAACAGCAGCTGGCCAGCCTAACTACATCTAACATATCCCTCCATTCTCTGGTTGAATCCTCCAGAGCGCACCTTTGTCACATATCCACAGCTGCATCTCCAACTCTCCCTAGTGCGGCTAGATCTGTCTCAGCCTGTACCACCACGGACCAACACACTTACCATGAATAATTGGGCAAACGGACCGTCCCCTATAGCAAGCAGTCAAGAAAACCCGCAAAGGGAGGCTCAAAACCATCAAGCCACGGCTAACAGAGGAGATCTCAAGGACATCTCACCAGGCTCTTGGTAGTGTCAATCACCCCCCCCCCCCTTGATGAAGACCATATAGAGGCTCACACCCCATTAGTACTTCATCTTCCACCGGAGGCTTCTCCCCTGGTACTGGTTCTGGCAAATGTTCCATCCCTCCGGGAACATCAGCTGAAATCAACATCACAACTGATGGACAAATGCCTCCATTGGCTTTCGTATGACCTAAGGAACTCGGAGAGGAGTAACCACTACCTGGCAAACAAAATCATCATGGCCAGGAGAGTGGGGTGGGTGGGTAGTTCCCCAAAGACAATTGGGGGATTGCGTGGTCATAAACTTCAACAGCACTCAGGTCGCTCATATTGTGCGAGCAAACCTGTACAGGCCTCTGTCTGAGAGTACTCATATTACACCTTTACCACTGCACTTTTACAAAAAGGTTGTAAATCCAGGACCAGGGAATAGGAGTGGACAAAGCCTAGGTCGTCCCCCATTTAGATATGTGGATGTCCCCATGGATCCGCAGGGAGTAAGGCTAAATAACAGATTTGCTCCTCTTTCCGACTTAGAATCCTGTGACTGACCATATTTGCTCTCTGGTGAACCAGCCACAGCAGCCAGTCTACCGAATGGAACACAGGCAATACCTTTGATCGCCACCATCCAGTATAGTAATAATAATAATAATAATAATAATAATAAGATAACTTTAGCATCTTGGAATGTGGCAGGAATTGCCTCTAAAGTGGATAATGAACAGTGGTTACATTTGTGTCACTCCATGGAGATTATTTTTTTCCAGGAGATCTGGGCAAAGGAGCCGGTATTCTTCCCTGGTTTTTGCACTTTTCATACTCCTGCAGCGCCCTCTTCATCAGGCACAGCAAAGGGGGTACTTTTAACCTTGCTCTCCAATACTATCCCAGTCCAAATTAAACAGGCTGGCCCCCCAAGTACCCACTTCCAGATATTTTTCCTTGAATTCAAAAATGAGAGACCATGGATCTTGGTAAATTTTTATTATAATGAATTCGGACGAAACATGAACAAAGTAGCCGAAGACCTAATTAGGGAGCTAGGAAAAGTTATTCGAACTAAGAAATTAGGCATACCACGTATCATCTGGGTTGGGGATTTTAACAACCACCTATGCAAATATTCTGACTCTAAAGTGTGTGGTTTAATGGATCCCCAGGATAATCCCCTTACTTATTTTTCACACAACGAGTATGGGGACACCCTGAATAAGCTACTGAACCAACTTGGGTATAATTAACAACACTAAACATGGCCAGATAGGGACAACTTTTAGGCGGGGTTCCCAGGCATCAACGATTGATTTTATTTCAGCTTCTCCCATATTAAGGAGTAGAGTGGCCCAATTAGGAAATTTTTTACACTGTTCAGCGACATTGCTATCCTCCTTAGCTCCTTAGATATCCCTTGTCAGGCCAAAGACCATCAACAGGTAGCAGATAACTTACTGTTATCCCGGAAAAATTGATATCAGCTAAAATGGGCTCAGGAAGAGAAGTTGAATATGGGCAAAAAATAATAGTGCAAGTAACGGAAGACATCACACTCTGTCTGGTTGAGGGTCTCATGTCCCCACACTTAGTCACCCACTTTAGAGCACTAATCACAAAAATAAAAATGGCACTTACTAGCACCAAACCGCTGAATTTGAACAAAAAAAGAGGTTGGTTTGACTATGATTGTTCGACAACGAGGGCAGTGCTCAAGAAGGCTCTTAAAGCTCAATGTAGAGATCTTGTAGAGCTTAAATTGCTGCTTAGTAACTACAAACAGGCCAGGGAAAAAAGAAAGAAGGAGATAAGGGAAAAGGCCTGAAATGACCTGGAGCAAGCTGCGTCCTCAGGCAGCACCAGGGACTTTTGGAGGGGTATAAACGCCCCTTATTTTAAGGACTCTAAGGATCCTTCATTGGCAACCCAAGTGGACGAGGACGATTGGGTGACTTATTTTGAAAGCATCTTTGGTCTCAAAGATATTCCACCCCTAGCTTTGGCCGATGCTACTGAAAGTCCATTGGGCTCTATGAAATTTTCACTAACAGAAGTTAGAAGAAGGTTGGCGTCTTGCCCACCAGGGAAAGCCCCGTGCCCTGATGGGGTCCCAAATGATCTTTTCCAGCAGAACCATGATTTGGGGGTCTCCTTATTAACAAATGTGTTTAATAAAATAGCAGTTGAGGGCCCTCCACCATCTACGAATTCGCTGTAGTATTGTATGGCTAGGGAGCACCAAATGAACAAACTCAACTTGTCTTGCAGTATTTCGCTATCACTAATGTCCATGTTTCTGTATTTGACACATTGTGCAGTTTCTCAAATGGAGTTTTCAAACAGTGGGAAGAAACGTAATAGGGCCTTATTATTTCAAAGGTTTTTTTTTATTCGAAACGGATTTCTCTTTCTTTTTAAGAGAGAAAACAATGAACGCTTTTGTTCATGTGCTCGAATACCTTTATCACCTGCCAAATAGACAACGGGCTGGTTTAGTCTGATGTGATGGCACTGAAAGAATGCTTGTTGAAGGACTTTCTTTCTGCAGTGATAAAAGTGAATGGAAAATGAATTTTTCATTGAAAATGAGACGTGCATTTGACAAAGACTGTGTCTATCACACTCTAACTTTCGAGAAACTGATTATCTGATACCAGATTATTCATCCAAGTCAAATACATGCTTTCCCGCAATATTACTTCGCAAGCCTCATTCTAAAAATATCTCTAAAGCTTTATGCTCTTTTTGCAGTGAATGTATTCTGACGCTAAACATTCCAACGTGAACGTGAGGATGTAGTTCATTCTAAAATACAGACGCCAAATGGCAGTATTGCATTTAAAGAAATTACGTGCAATTTCATGTAATTTTGCTGAAATTTGGCAGAATTCTGCAAAAGCAAATTACACACTTTTTACACACCCATACCCATAACTCACTCCCCGACCATGTAAACCAAAACACAAACCACAAATTCAATGTACATGACATCACCCATGATATTAAATAATATCACAACTGACACCAATGGCATCACTTAACGTTGATGTAAGAAATTGGGTTATTAATTGAGGGTGGGCCAAGTCCAACTCAAATAATAAACACAATCCTTCTCAGAGTGAACTATAAAAGTCACTAAATAAACCCTTGCTTAGGGATCAGGTTCGTCCAGGTGTAGACTTTTATCTTTTTGTGGTCCAAGTTGATGCAGGGAGCGTCAGCCAAGCTTTGCGGTCAATGTGAGGAGACAGTTGTCAGCACGAAGAGCAGGTTAGATACTGCGGACAGTCACTGTTTGGTGGGAAGAGCCAGTCGTTGTTGGAGCTTCATGTTGGTGGTCATGTGTACTGTCACCTTGGGTGCTAGCCGCAAAGAGCCCAAAAACCTCTGGATCTTCACCTGGAGCTGGAGTAGAAGGAGTACTCTGTGATGCCTTTCAAGGGTCCATGCCCTGAGGGGCACCTCTGGGGGATCACAACTCACTCCAGTAGAGACCAGAGCTCAGCTGGAGGCTTGCAAAATATCTAGTTAAACTTGACCAGAATCTGAAGCACTGCAGGGGCTCTTGCCATCACAGACCGAGTCATTTCAGAACGTTTGCCTAGTATCACAGACGTAAAATCAACCAGCAGCCATCATGAAAAGCAGAAGAGACTGTAGCTGAGTCCCACAGAAAGGACATACAGACTTTATTATCAATACATTCGTTTAATGTGCTACTTGTTTCATAATTTGTTCGATATCACTTTCGTGAAATCTTTCTTATATTTCACATGGTTTTAATTGAAGTTTTTTAATTGAGGTCTTGCAAGCACTCAACATCTCAGCACTTTAATGTTTTGCTTCTTTTAATTACTTACTTTCTGATCTTATTCTAATGGGAAGCTATTTCTTAACCATTCACACTTGGTGCAAAGGTTTTAATTAACTGCATTAAATAAAATAAACTGAAACTGAAACACTGGCTAGCAGGGTTAAAGTGCACAGAGTCCTAATGTCAACAAAAATGAGTTCAGCAAAATCAGAGAGTGGAATCAAAAAGTCTAGGGGAATACCACACCAAAGAAGTGAGGTGTAAAAATTGACATAAAAAAGAACATTATTATGGATATATTGCAATTGCTTTCTTTGGACATGTGTTGTTATATAGTGATATGCTGTTGTCTTTTCCCTTTTTAGAATAATTATTGTGAGGTTATGTCCATGCATTTGGGGTGCAATTCATGATCAATATAGAAGGGATGTAAACCATAACAGGCCAATTTCATAGGAAGTTTGGTTTTGTTTATTTTGTTTAGTAACAATGACTTCAATTGACTTGTTTTATGGGTATTCCTAAAGATTTTTAACATTCATTAATGTCTTATGAACAAATTAAAGCACATCTTACGACTAACAACGTTTTTCAATTATATTTGCTTTTAATGAAATACTTAATTCACTTTGAATGTCCAACACCCAGTTTGGGTTGCCTTTCGCTGCTGTTAGCACAGGCTTGCCATAGATCCTGACCTATGGTCAGACCCTACGTCCACCACCCATGCACTGCTTTGTGCTGAAATGAGAAGCCACAGTGCCTGGCATTTGCCAGTGCCATGACCCTCAAGCTCCTGTGCTTGCAGTCAATAGGAACAGGCGTTGGCCGTGCACAGCAAGGTTGGCCACTGTCAGCATGCTCAACTTCCCACTCACACAATCCCCAATGGGCTGCTTAGCAGACATGCAGGCATTCAACCATTCATAACTGGCTTTGGGTGCAGTTTTCAAGCTAACCCCTTGCCACTGAGCCGGCTGTGCAATACACATTACTCTCTTGGTGAAGGCTCCCGCCCCTGCCCCTGCCTTAATGCCACCAAACCAGCTGTGCACAGCTTCTCGTCATGCACTGTGGGCTCTGGGCACAGGGTTTGGCTTACGTGCAGACACTGAGCCATCCCCAGGATCCACTGTGCCTCTTAATTCTTTCAGATTTCTGTCAGTCAAATGATTAAGACAATTGCAGATCTGCCTCTAAATTAACAGACCGGTAGACCCGAATATGGATCCTCAAACCTCCCAAGAATTTCTAGGACTAATATTTGGCTCCTGGTTTCCCTGGACACTCTCCACGTATTCTCAAAGGATCTGCGAATACTGCATTAGACCAATGAATGAATGAATGAATGAAAGGAAACTTGTAAACGCGCTACTTAGCCCGAAGGCATCAAGGCGCCTAACCAAAAACAGTTCAAAAGAAAGGCAAAAATCAAGTCTAAGCGTAGGCATTGGCAAATAGCCATGTCTTGAGGGCCTTCCTAAAAGCCTGCACGGAGGAAAGAGATTTGATCTCCAAAGGCAGAGTGTTCCACAGCTTAGGGGCGAGAGTTGAGAAGGCTCTGCCACCCCACTTAGCTTTGCGTATCTGGGGAACTAAAAGCAAGGACTTATTGGACGACCGGAGGGTTCTGGAAGGTGTATAAGGGACCAACAAATCCCTCAAGCCTCCAGACCGATTGGTGGCCAGATCCCTGTAAATCAGAGTCAAGGATTTAAAGGATATCCTGGCCTCAATTGGAAGCCAGTGTAGGGTCCTTCTGGCCGTGTGGGCAGAGGCCCGTTTGGGCAGGTCCAGAACCAATTTAGCAGCAGCATTCTGCACCATTTGGAGACGGGTTAGCAGGCCATTGTTAATGCCTAAATAAAGAGCATTGCAATAGTCGAGTCTGGAACCTATCAGTGCCAAAACGATTTGTTTCCTGGCCTGAAAGGACAAATAATACCTGATCTTCCGTAGGATGTTTATAAGGCCCCAACAGGTGGAGATGGTCCTCTTTACATGTTGGTCCATCCTCAGGAGGGGGTCAATCAAGACTCCTAAGTTTTTGGCCAGGGTCGTCGGTATAGGGCACACCCCCATAGTGGAAGGCCACCAGTCAGCCGACCAAAAATCCTCCTTTCCCCCAAACACCAGAATCTCTGTCTTTTCCCCATTAAGCTTCAATGAATTACAGACCATCCATTGAGCGACTGCCTTCATACAGTTTTTAAAATTAGAGGCAGCAGAGATGACAGGTTGGGCAAAAGACAGCAGTATCTGTGTATCATCGGCATATGAGATTACCTCCATCCCGAAGGATCTGATGAGCCTGGCAAGCGGGGTCACATAGATGTTAAAAAGGGTCGGGCTTAATGCCGACCCTTGAGGGACCCCACAGTGCACAGGAAGGGATGGAGACAAAAACTCCCCCAGCTTTACTCTCTGTTCCCTCTGATTCAGGAAAGATGCCAGCAAACTAAGTGCCGTCCCTTCCACCCCTATCTCTCTCAGCCTCGATGTTAGGACTGAGGGAGACAGGGTATCAAACGCAGCCGAAAGATCCAACAGGATAAGGAGAGTGGTCTGTCCCTTGTCAACCCTGGTGCGGATGGTGTCAAGCACGATAGTGAGGGCAGATTCGGTACTGTGTTCTCTCCTAAATCCGTGCTGCGAATGATCTAACCGATCATAAGTTTCCAGAAAGTCGACAAGATGCTTATTTAGATGAATTTCCAGCATCTTGGCGGGAGCTGGGAGCAGCGAGATGGGGCGAAAGTTTTTGAGCACGCCCGGATCAAGTGTGGATTTTTTTAAAAGAGGTTTGACCACCGCTTTCTTCCATTGAGGGGGGAAGGTCCCTTCCTTCATTGCTCCATTCATAACACCCAATAAGGGAGGGAGAAGACAGTCCTTGCACTGTTTAAGAAGTTTCAGAGGGCAGGGGTCTAGAGGGGACCCCGACCTAACCTTAGACAAGAGGACTTCAAGATCCGATAAGGAAAGGGATGGAAAACTGGACAAACATCCAAGGGGCACCTCCTCAGGTAAAGGTAGCGGGGTGACGGGAGAACCTGTGGAGGTAGATAGAGTCACCTTTTGTAGCTCTAACGCTGAGTGAATATCCACAATCTTAGTATTAAAGAATTGTGCAATATCGTTACATAGCTGTTGTGAGCTGACCACCGGGTCTGGCATCTTTAGTGAGATGAGGGTGTCAACAATTTTAAAGAGGTCTTTAGGTGAAGAGAGAGAGGAGGTGAGAGAGGTGAAATATTCTTGTTTAATTCTTATTACCTCCTTCTTATATTTCTTCAGAAGAACTTTGTGTCTATCACTCTCACGCAAGTCCCAGCTAGACCGCCAAAGACGTTCCTGTCTCCGTAATCCCTGCCTGAGCAGTCTTAATGATTCAGAGAACCAGGGAGCCGAGGGGGTTCTTCTAGCAGAATAGCACAGAGTAGCCGGTGCCAGTTCATCAAGAGCTGTTGTGAAACCGTTCTCCAGCCTCTCCACTGCCGAGGTTACATCCTCCCCAGGGGTAATCAGTAACCCTGTAAGTCTAGGAGCGAGTACGTTGTTAGTTAGGTTTTTTAAGTTGCGTCTCAGTTCAAACTTACTAGACTTGTTTCCCCTATTGCTGGCCGAGGTGGTCGTTAAAACCAGGGGGATCGTATAGTGGTCGGACCATGAGAGAGGAAAAGGCATTTCAGTGGCCAACCGAGAGTCGTTGGAGAATACCCCATCGAGCGTATGGCCAGCCGTGTGGGTGGGGCC
Organism: Triturus cristatus; assembly: GCF_964204655.1. Taxonomy (NCBI): domain Eukaryota; kingdom Metazoa; phylum Chordata; class Amphibia; order Caudata; family Salamandridae; genus Triturus; species Triturus cristatus. Next base: position 452,363,040 of record NC_140584.1, read on the forward strand.
TTTGACTAGCTGTATCAACCCACACCCAGAGAAGATATCCAGAAGAGATTGAGTTTCAGTTAAATCCTAATTCTCCAGATGAAAGTTTACATCCCCCAGGACGGTGAAGTGGTCACAACCAAAATGTGACTCTAAGATCTTAAGCACCTGTCAGCCAAAGTCAGTTTTGGTCCCTGGGGGTCTGTAAATAAGAAGGCCCTTAAACGGCACTCCGTATGCTCCATTAATGGAGAATTGGAGAGCCTGAAAAGACTCCTGGAGATCCTCTAAAGGAATAATGTGGCAGGACAGATGGTCCCTATGAAGAATGCCAATCCCTCCCCCCATCCGACCCACTCTGTCTATTCTCACTAAGTTGTAGCCTTCCGGGACTGCCTCCACAAGATCAGGACCTGAGGAATCCTTTGCCCAGGTTTCAGTTATAAAAACCCAGTCCGGGACTCTAGTCAGTACAAAATCCTTAAAAGCGAGATTATTTTTAATTAAGGACCTCGCGTTTAAGAGAAAACCCGTGTTGCTCCTCACCTTAATGTCGAATTTAGGCCTTGGAACAGCAGCTGCATGAATCGGTCCCCGGACAGAGGAGCGAAAACATTGACAGTTGGGGGAGGTCAAGAATCCCTCCGGGACGTACCCGTGATGACATGGAAGTTTGGACGGTTTTAAAGCGATGAACTCCTGCCTCGTATATACTGTCCTAGTATTCTCCCGGTCGTTGTGATCTGTCCTAACGCCGTCCAGCCCGTCCTTAGCGCGGACGGGCGCAGACGGGCTGGACTCTGGCGTGACTCCGGCGTGAGTACGGCGCACACGCTGCGCGAACACGCTGCGCATCAGCATGACGGCGATATATAGGGCTCTAATCAGAAACCACCTGCCAGCTAGAGCGCTACGTCGCGTCAGTTCCTGCCAGCCTCCCCTATCCAAAATGGCACCGAGAATGCAGTAAAGGGCGCAGAACGCGCTGGGGATGACCCGCTAAAGCAGCGGTGAGGGCCCGATTTAAAGTGCAGGTGAGAGTGACAATTAAAAACAGGGAAGAATGAGCAAACAATTATAAACACAAATATTAAAGGGGTACTTTTAAAAATGTAGTCCGCGCCTGAATATCCAAACGCTACGCTTAGAAATAAGCAGCCTTAAAATGCTGTCGTACCTGTGAGGGCACCTTTTAAAGGCTTCCCCCGGTGATTGCCTCTAATCAGAAACCACCTGCCAGCTAGAGCGCTACGTCGCGTCAGTTCCTGCCAGCCTCCCCTATCCAAAATGGCGCCGAGAATGCAGTAAAGGGCACCGAACGCGCTGGGGATGACCCGCTAAAGCAGCGGTGAGGGCCCGATTTAAAGTGCAGGTGAGAGTGACAATTAAAAACAGGGAAGAATGAGCAAACAATTATAAACACAAATATTAAAGGGGTACTTTTAAAAATGTAGTCCGCGCCTGAATATCCAAACGCTACGCTTAGAAATAAGCAGCCTTAAAATGCTGTCGTACCTGTGAGGGCACCTTTTAAAGGCTTCCCCCGGTGATTGCCTCTAATCAGAAACCACCTGCCAGCTAGAGCGCTACGTCGCGTCAGTTCCTGCCAGCCTCCCCTATCCAAAATGGCGCCGAGAATGCAGTAAAGGGCGCCGAACGCGCTGGGGATGACCCGCTAAAGCAGCGGTGAGGGCCCGATTTAAAGTGCAGGTGAGAGTGACAATTAAAAACAGGGAAGAATGAGCAAACAATTATAAACACAAATATTAAAGGGGTACTTTTAAAAATGTAGTCCGCGCCTGAATATCCAAACGCTACGCTTAGAAATAAGCAGCCTTAAAATGCTGTCGTACCTGTGAGGGCACCTTTTAAAGGCTTCCCCCGGTGATTGCCTCTAATCAGAAACCACCTGCCAGCTAGAGCGCTACGTCGCGTCAGTTCCTGCCAGCCTCCCCTATCCAAAATGGCGCCGAGAATGCAGTAAAGGGCGCCGAACGCGCTGGGGATGACCCGCTAAAGCAGCGGTGAGGGCCCGATTTAAAGTGCAGGTGAGAGTGACAATTAAAAACAGGGAAGAATGAGCAAACAATTACAAACACAAATATTAAAGGGGTACTTTTAAAAATGTAGTCCGCGCCTGAATATCCAAACGCTACGCTTAGAAATAAGCAGCCTTAAAATGCTGTCGTACCTGTGAGGGCACCTTTTAAAGGCTTCCCCCGGTGATTGCCTCTAATCAGAAACCACCTGCCAGCTAGAGCGCTACGTCGCGTCAGTTCCTGCCAGCCTCCCCTATCCAAAATGGCGCCGAGAATGCAGTAAAGGGCGCCGAACGCGCTGGGGATGACCCGCTAAAGCAGCGGTGAGGGCCCGATTTAAAGTGCAGGTGAGAGTGACAATTAAAAACAGGGAAGAATGAGCAAACAATTATAAACACAAATATTAAAGGGGTACTTTTAAAAATGTAGTCCGCGCCTGAATATCCAAACGCTACGCTTAGAAATAAGCAGCCTTAAAATGTGACCAAGTGAAACAAGGTTCCCTCTTCCTATAATGTTTGCATGTTTTTCAAATGTATTATCTTAGGTGGATTTGAGAATCCAAAGCTGAAAAGAATCCATTAACAAAGAGGCAAGATGTGCAAAAGTATTTTTCTGATTAACATTTCACAATTCAGACGATTCCTCTTTACAATGCAATCATCTCGACAACTACAGATTCCAGGCAACCAAGTTTGATGCCAACTTTAGTGTAATTCCATTCAGAATTGTTTTACTGTAGTGGAGAGCAACGTTTTCTAAGGTAGCTAACACTGAAAGGTAAACGTGACCCTAACTATAACTTCACAGTGGCTATTGTGTGGCCAACAAGTGAGTGCCTTGGAATTGTCATCAGAATTCGAACAGATAATATAGGACTATATCACACATTATCCATTATATTTTTTTTATATCACGTTTATTTCAAAGTAGTTGGCATGAAAATGTGTGTTTTTTTTCAAGCAGGGAAGTGTGTATTAAAAAGTAAAATACTGGGCTATTCTGCTTGGTTGCCTGCAGTTAAAAGAAAATAACAATACTTAACTGTCTGGCTGAGAATCGACCATTTTAGAAAAAAAACATTTATTTAAAAAAACACATTTTGTTTATAAAAGGTAAATATTTGTAAGCTTTTCTCTTCAAGGTGCAGCTAACATTGAACATTGATTGGCATTCGAATATTTAGGTTTTATTTAGCTTTCACAAATAGATTGTTGATAAAGCAACGAGCAAAAGTCTAAAACCTTTCAAGTTTAATTTGGGGGTGCTATAGCACCTTCTGTGCCCCTATTTCCAGCCCCAATTAAATATTTCATGTCTTTGGCTCTGGTGTTTACTACCAAATTATGAATTTGCCACACTTGCAGTTTAACATTTCTTTACAAATATTGGTTCTCATTCCATTGGAGGACAATATTACATCCGGAGAAAGTGCCACATGATTTGCCTAATGTTGGGCACAATTTAGAGCACCATGCCACAATATGTGGTCCTTCGTTGCTGCATAATCCTAGTGCGATGACAACGCCAAAGCTCTTCAGATTGGTTTGGGAACACTCATTATGATGACTAAACCTCATTGGTGACTTAGGCTGAGTGTTTAGTAAATGCCACTAGATTCCTAGTATGACAGAATAAAAACCATGTTACACATGCTAGCTGTTGGGTATTTTTATTACATGTTTTGCTAGGGGCTATTAACGTGGACAAGCTGGCTTCAAAAAGTGCAGCTAACAACGACCACTGATTCGAATTTGGATGGTTAGGTTTTGTTTGCCTTCGATGAATATATTATTCTTAAAACAGTGGACAATGGTGAAGGTCTGGGATAAATGCAATTCCATGGCTGCAACATTTACCACATATTTGTGAATTGACAATATTTGCCATGTAATTTGCATAATTGGAGATTTCACAAAAATGCTGTTTCTAGTTCAAGCAGATTAAAAGAACACTGGCAGAGAATGTGTGGTCTAATTTTAAATTCCACATAAATTAGATGATCATGCCGTAACATTCTGTCCACCATGCCTCGTGATTCTAAAAAGTCTGATAATTTTAAAGTTCTACAGATTCCAACAAGAAGATATTGAGATCACAAATGTGATTTGCTTCTATAGGCATTATTCTTTATCTCATATTCAAATAACCATCTTGGAAAGTATTAAAATAAACTTGCATAGCTGTATAAAACCACCAGACACGCAATTAGGCAACGTGTTTTGCTGCTTTCTTTTTCTTTAAATGTTGCTTCTTCAGGGAAAACATTACTTTCGAAAGGTTTCAAACAATAATTGACAATTATCACAAATGTTTAATTAAAAAATCCTCATGACTTTATATAAAAAAACAAATGACATATGTAACATAATAAAATAAGGAAGAAATAGACAAAACTGAAAAAAGAAAGCGAGACAAGTGAAAATATTTGTTTATGTCCTTCTAATTATCACACCAACATAAATAAATACACTTTAGATTAATAAGAAATGATCGACGCTGGTAGCAATATAAATGCCCACAACATAGTATGTTAAAATTAAAATGTGTCAGATTTTCTAGGGTAAATGTCCAATGAGAATATATCATATTATCAAACTTCTCAGTTCAAACACCTCTGTAGTTGATAGAGAATATATTACTGAATATATAATTTATAAAAAATCATATCAAGTTGTGAGGTACACTTAACTTTAGTGCATGAGATTTAGAGCACCCAATACACCAGTTGCATCTCCATGTTGAGCACTTAAATTGTCATGCGCAGGATGACACCCAGAACACCATTCATGGTTCATAATTAAAAAGCTCATCAGAATTTAATAGGAGAAATTAAATAAGTATTGTACTCAGTTTAAAAACAAATTAAACTCCAAAGTTTGTTCTAGAATTCTGAAGTGAAGAGTCAAAATAATGTAAAGTTTTCGTGGTTATGATCAAATAAAAAAAAATAATGAAATATATTTAAGAACAAAGTAATAACTTCAATATAAGGGGCCGACAACGACGTGCGGTCGGTGTCAGTCTCAGTGATATCTACAGCCAAGGTCAGACCTCTGCATTACGATGCGGTCAGTTGGACCGAATTGCCACAGGGACCGACCGACAGCTCGCAAAGCCGTTAGATCGCATTCCCCACTATGGAGGCGGTGCCTTCTTAGGCCCCGCAGTGGGAAATATGATCCACCTTTCCACCAGCCATTTCAGGGCGGTTCTTCCGACGTGAAAAATCAGGCAGAAAGGCTTTTTTGGGGCCCCATCTAGGGCCCTGGGCCCAACGCTATGGGCCCTGGGGCACATGTGGTGCCTCACTAAACATTCCTGCATCGTATGGCAGGGTGCAGGGATGTTTGCAAACAGGCCTGTTGGCATTGGGGCTTGTGCTGCGGCCCTTTTTTGGTGGTGGGCACTGTCATTATAATGATAAAATCCATATTTCACAGGTAACTGTAAAATATCTTCCATATTTCCTGGTTCAAAATGGCAGCTATGGTGACCAACTCTCTTTTTGCTAGTCGAAACATTTAGATCCATTTACTCATCAATGGATTTTATATGGAATCTCAAAAATAAAACCATATGCATTGAATGAGTAGGTGGTTTGTTAAAACTTATTTTGGAGGGGATTTGTTGGATATGTACAAAAGAATATCTATCTATCTATCTATCTATCTATCTATCTATCTATCTATCTATCTATCCATCTACTCATATATATCTACATATACGTATATATATCTATCATAGTGATATCACTGACAATGTCATGAGTGATGTAATATGTGAGGTCATAAGCAGTGCATTGCGGGGCGTAAGTTATAGTTAGCTCAGTTAACTGTAATTGGTATATTTCTATAGTTTGTATGAGTGAAATTAGAGCCTATCTATAACGTCCCTGTAACCTTTGTTTTTCATATAATTTCTTTTGAAATATTATGCAATTTTCTATGTCTTCAGATAATCTTAGCACACCTGAGATAGGTTAATACGTTGTCGGTTAGCCATTTAGAGCAGCCAGAATCACCCATGTCTATTGTTATGACATTTCCGTAAATTATTACTACAATAGTCCACTTTATTTCTTGTTGATATTTTGAGTTTGCCTTCTAAGGGATTCCTGTTGGGTAGCACAGAAGTAAGGGAAGTACGATATCTCTCCTACGTACTCCTAGGGGTATATTCAGAAGAACGTGTGATAACTACCGCAAGAGTAGCTTAACGCAACTCTCAACATCACAGCCTATTGCGGGAAATTTACGCCGTGCCAACCAAGTATTCACAATGCGGCGGTAGCATGCGATAGTCACCTGATAACGTGTCAAATGTCACGCCAGTGCAAAAAATCATGCGAAACGCCAGTGCAAAAAATCATGCGATGAGGCCAATCGTGATACAAAAAGCTGCGAAAACCAGCAGCAGGCCTGCAAATCCCACGCGTCTGGTGGGAAAATGTGCCATAAAAGCAACAAAGACGACACCAGAAAGAATCCAAAGTGCGTAGCAACATGGATGCACCCTGACCGAGTGCAGAGGCCAACGCGAACCCCACAACCCCCACAGACCACCAGCAAGGAACAACAGGGACGGCCGAGGAGAAGAGGGCGAGGAAGACGTGGTGCTGTCCTCAGCAAAACCAGATTAGCATCACGGAGGTGACAGAACACTACCATCAACTGACCCACAAGTAGACCACCTGGAATATAGTCGGAGTGCCGAGGAGACCAATCTAGGAGGACAATGATGTGACAACCTAAACCCGCTGCCAACAGGAAGGCTGCAATGGTGACAGGAGCTGCAGCAAACCGAGGCCACAGTCATCAGTGTGGAGACGGTGCAAGGAGTAGGTAGTACGGACACAACTCTAGAGGACCTGACACAACATCAACAGGGTGAGTAACGACTAGGGACTGGCGGGACGGGGGGTAGATAGGCACAATGGCACACATGCACAACGAGGTGTAGCACACTGCACACCCACAATTACCCAGGATCATGTCCCTGATCCCCCTGGCACACTGCAGCACACACACATAGCAAGAACAGCACACCCACATTGACCACAACATGGTACAATGCGCAAAGCTGACACTGCAGAACAGAGGACCCAACTGGCTCCGCACATGCACAGAAGCATGCCTACTACATCTGACAGAGAAGGAAACTGTGAAATGGAAATGTACGCCTAGGACCTCACATCCGTCGAGCAGTCCAAATGTACACTGTCCCGCAGCAGTATTCAGCACCTCCCAAACAGTCACAATGTACAATGTACATTGTACATTGTCATACAGTCTGCATGTAAACCAGAACAATGCGCCAACATACATGTCAACACAATGTCAACATGCATCTCCCCTTCACATTGCAGAGGGGCACACAACACCTCCAGCAGAGCACAGAAGACAACACATCTGTGATGCCAGAGAGGACCACCACACCTTCAACACCGATGCCCTACATCAGCCCACCACCAGGACCCGGGCAGCCAAGCTACTTAGTGGAGAACACAGAGCCTGCAACAGACCACACAGCAGGAAGCACCCGCAAGCACAGCTGGCTCACAACACTTCACCCACCCACACATGGCACCCCAATGCCATGTGTCAGCACGCCAAAAGGAGGTGGCCGAACAGGTGTGGGTGGGGTCTGAACCCATGGAAGGCGAATTAGATCACATACGTTGGTGTCTGTTACCCTTCACCCCACAAAGGAGACCCACACTGCCATAGAGACACATGCAGATGCACATTCACAGTACAGAACCAAGCACAGGGGCATGCAAATAGCAGTCACACACCCACTTTGGCTCTGCGTATGACGGCCCAGGCCACTCCCCTAATGAATTGAGTGGATGACGACAAAGCTACATGTTCAAGCTCTAACCCGCTGCCTGCAGTGACATGTCTGCATCCGCTGTATACAGCACAATGTAATGTCGTAGAGCCCAGGGCCCTCATGCATACAACAAGACCACAGGGACACACGCAGATATTATGTTGAGCTGGCTACAGACACGTGCGCCCGGCCCCTTTATTGGCAGGGCCACAAGTACAGTGATGCCTGTGCTGGATGTGTGTAAGGTGAGTGTAAGCCAGCACGCATGGAGTGCCTGGTGCTGGCAGCCACTTGAACAGTGGACACCAGTGCAACGGAAACTGAAAACACCTGCATAACAGAGTCAACTGCTGAGCAACATGGAGGGAGTCGGAGAAAGTCCAGAGGACACCCAACATGCAAACAGAAGTGTCCGTGAGTTGCAGTGCACTGAGGTTGGGGTACTACTAGCCTGCCCATGTGAAGAAAAAGTTTCCGATTGTGTCCCTTCGAGATATTCCTGATGCAGATACAGTAGAGTGTTTTAGACCTGCATCATCATTCTCATCAACGTCCCAGGTCTCCCACACTGCTTGAGGTGACATTGCTGCGCAACCTCTCCACACCACAAAACTCAATCAGTAACGGACGATGGCTTGCGGTGCACTGAGTTAGTGGCACCTGGAGTGCCGAGCAGGGTATCAGTCTGATGATGGCACCCACAACAGGTGAGAGTAACTCCGTAAGTCTGTCAGGACCACCATTTTGACTCTGGCAGATGGCGGTTGGAGGTAGTCCTGGCGGTGGTGGCGTGTGCCTCTTGCTGTGATGCAACATCCAGGCCGGTCAGGATTCGATTTGATTTGTGAGCCCTGGTGGACCGCAGTTGAAGCCGGAGGCAGCGGACAGCACAGGGGAACGGACACATGGCATGGATGACCCAAAGGCCATCGCTTCAGAGGCCATCCAATATGTTATGTTATGTTATGTTATCCAGTTTTTTAAAGCGCAAACAGCTGCCCCAGCAACGGGGCGTCCCGGCGCTAACCCAACCAGTACCTGAGGGGTGAAGGAAGATTACCAACAGAGGACTAGATAAGGGAAAAGAGATGCGTTTTTAATTCTTTCCGAAAGGCAGTTAAGTTGGTTAGGGTACGGATGTGTAGAGGCAGGGAGTTCCACACTCTTGCCCCCAAGACCTTGAAGGAACGTCCACCCATTCTACACAGCTTGGAGCGGGGGACTGTCACAAGGTGTTGTCCTAAAGAGCGTAGAGTACGCTGAGGGGTGTAGGGAACAAGGAGCGGGCGTAGGAGTTCAGGGCAGTCCGAGTTAAGAATTTTGAATGCCGTGGTGAGGGTTTTAAAATGGATGCGGGATTCAATTGGCAGCCAGTGCAGATTGCGGATGGTAGCTCTGGCCGAGCACCTGCGTGGGAGGCCAACCACTGCTCTGGCGGCCGAGTTCTGAATACGCTGCATCCGTGCTAATTCTGCTTTATTTGCCCCTAAGAATAGCACATTGGCATAGTCCAGCCGGGCGAGAATCATGGACTGGATGATGAGTTGGCGGGTTCTAGAGTCGAAGAAACCGAGTATCGGGCTAAGACTTCTCATTAGGCCCACACACGTAGCTGCCACTTTCTTTGTGTGGGACTGGAAGTTAAGAGAGGAGTCGAGCCAAACACCTAGGTTCTTCACCACGTCTTTCGGCACGGGGGTGGGACCAAGCAAAGAGGGCCACCAATGGTCACTCCAAAGGCTAGGGTTTTTGCCAAGGAGAAGCACCTCCGTTTTCCCGGCGTTCAGCTGCAAACAGTTGTTTGTCATCCACTGTGCAACTGCCGCTAGCCCATCCTTGAATTTAGTGGCCGAGGTGGAAGGGCCTTCAGAGAGTGTGATGACCAGCTGTGTGTCGTCGGCATACGATACAAGCGTAAGGTCCCACTCTTTTGCCACTGTTGCAAGAGGCTGAACGTATAGGTTGAAAAGAGATGGGCTGAGCGCCGATCCTTGGGGGACTCCCTGTTCGATGGAATGGGGTTGGGAGATGTATGGTGGGGCTGAAACTTGAAAGGACCTGTCTTTGAGGAAGGACCGGAACCACTCAAGGGCGAGTTCGTTGATCCCTATGGCCTCAAGTCGAGTCAGCAATATGCTGTGTGAGACCGTGTCAAAGGCCGCGCTGAGATCCAACAGGATCAGCGCGGCACTTTGACCAGCGTCCAGGGCGTCCCGAATGTGTTCCGTGGTGGTCAGCAGGGCCGACTCGGTGCTATGTCCTGGCCTGAAGCCATTTTGGGAAGGATCAAGGACGTGGTTGGACAGCATATGATGGGATAACACTTTATTGACATGAGCTTCGGCCAGTTTAGACGTCCAGGGGAGCAGCGAGATGGGTCTGTAGTTTTCAGGTTTTGTGGGGTCTAATGTGGGCTTTTTAATAATAGGAGAGACCCAAGCGGATTTCCAGCGGGTGGGAACCACAGCTGAGGAAAAAGAGAGATTGAGTAAGCTAGAAAGCGAGGGAAGAAAAAATTCCAATGAGTCCAGGAATTTGGATGGTCTCATGGGGTCAGTGGGGGAGCCAGATTTAACCTGTCTGCACAGTTTTGCAAGGTCGTCGGGAGATATGTCAGGTATTCTTGACAGTTTAGACGTGTCCATTGCAGAGTTGGAAGTGTTAATGGGCACTGGCTCATCTTGAGGAAAAGAGGTATAAATTTTCCTCACTTTCTCAATGAAGAAAGTGGCAAGGTCTTCGCACTGTTTCGAGGAAGTTATATATGAGCCAGTGTTGGAGACTTTTTGGAGGCTTTGCACCAATTTAAAGATCGTTTTGGTAGGGTTGGTGCTTTGTTTAATTTCCTTTGCGTAAAAGGAGGCTCGGGTGGTACGTATCGTCTTGTGATATATACGCAATTTTGACAGGTAGAGGGCTTTGTCGCTATCTAGGTAGTTTTTCCTCCATTCTCGTTCGGTTTTCTTGCAGTCCTTCCGTAAGGTTTTAAGCGTATCGTTGTACCATGGGTTGGAGGGGGAGCTGCGGGTTTTAGTCCATTTAGCAGGAATAACGGCGTCAAGCCCTGTCACAATCCAGTCATGAAAAGCAGCATAGGCTGTGTTAATATCTCTGTTGTTGTCGGGGAGATGGAATTCGCCTAGGTTTTGAATGAGATTTTCTGAGGACAGTTTGTGCCATGGTCGTTTGTGGCAGGGGTTAGCCGCAGCTTTAGCGTGCGTTTTTTTTGCCGTGATAGTAAGTTTGATGAGGGAGTGGTCGGTCCAACCCATGGGTTCAGGGGGCTCAGCACTGGCTTCCAAGATGTTGATAAAGATAGGGTCTAATATGTGCCCGGCAATATGAATGGGGGAGTGGACCAGGGAGTTTAGCTGCAGGGCCGTAAGGTCGGCCAGCAAGTTTTTAATGGTGGGTTCATTGACGGAGTCCAAGTGGAGATTAAGATCACCCAGTATGGTGAAGTTGGGAGAGGAGACTGCCAGAGTGTGGGATAGTTCGAGGAGTTCATCAATAAATCTGGCAGAGGGGCCAGGTGGCCGATAGATGTAAAGACCAGAGAGGGTGAATTGAGGGCAAATGGAAATCTTGAAGCGAGCACATTCGCAACCCCAGATGTCTTCTTTCGTGAAGGAGCAGTTATACGTGGTTCGGTATATAACGGCTATTCCCCCACCCCTAGAGTCTCTGTTAAATAGTTTTACGGAGAACCCATTGGGCAGCGTAAGGTTCAAAATGCTAGTCTGGTCGTCATGAAGCCAGGTTTCGCATATGAACAGAATGTCGGGGTTTTCATCCGTAATGAGAGTATGGACTTCCGCATGATGCTTTGCGAGAGACCTAACATTCAGTTGAAGAATCCGAAGGGGAGAAGGCTTAGGTGCAGCTAGCTAGGCACGGCTTAGGAGTGGTAAATTTACAGGACTCACAGAGAAGTGCTGTTTGGCCGAGACATCCTCCCGGCTTGTCGCATCTGGCGTTGGTATTTAGTGCGAGAAGATGTTCTCTGTCATAGCAGACTCTAAGCTGGGAATTTGGTGCAGGGGGTCTGGCGAGAGGCGATGTCCTGGCGATGACGGGCGCAGACGGGCTTGCCTTAGGCGCGCCTTCGGCGCGCAGATGGCGCTCGTCCGCTGCGCTTCCTCCAGATGCACATTTAACCCGGAGGAAAGGGGGTGTGGCCTCTAGGGGGCGTGGTCAGCGCGCACGCCGGCTTAGATGGCGGCCGCTTTTGAATACAGGAGAAAGCGCGCCAGCTAGTAATCAGCTGAGCGCTGTGAGCAGAGTATCAGGCGAGATGCCCTCTGCGTTTAAAAACACAGTAAGTGACACCACGCAGTGAGATTCAGTTTTAAAAATGCTTTGCTGATGTGAACAAGTACCGCCAGCTCCCGGCTTCCGCCTCAGGACTGGGAAAGGGTTTGACTGACAGCTGCTAGGATCGAGGGTTAAGTATTCAGAGGAGGGGGCGTGGCCTCTAGGGGGCGTGGTCAGCGCGCACGCCGGCTTAGATGGCGGACGCTTTTGAATACAGGAGAAAGCGCGCCAGCTAGTAATCAGCTGAGCGCTGTGAGCAGAGTATCAGGCGAGATGCCCTCTGCGTTTAAAAACACAGTAAGTGACACCACGCAGTGAAATTCAGTTTTAAAAATGCTTTGCTGATGTGAACAAGTACCGGCAGCTCCCGGCTTCCGCCTCAGGACTGGGAAATATCTCAGAAGAAGGGGTCCCGGACATGACCAACACAAAGTTAGTGGCCCCGGATGCACTGGGGCCGGCACAGGCACCCAGCCACAGGACAGAGACTTGCGGTGCAGTCAGATGGGCCATGCGACCTGAGCGGGTCCTCATCAATCTCCGAGGTGTATGTTGCGGAGGGTTACGGGGGACAGTGGAAGGTGTCCTCCAGGGCATCATGCAGAGGGTGGAAGCTGTCTGGAAGCAGCAAATGGAGGGGTGGAATTCCACGGCCTCATTTTCCCCACAAAGTCAGTATCACCGCTATGATGGCGACTACAACCCCAATTCCATGGACTCAGTCGCCACCAAAGTACAACCAGAAAGTGTCCATGGGTCTCGGGGAATAGACATAGTGGCACCGGGGCTAAAAGGGGATGCAGTCTGCGATGAGGCATGTACAATGACAAGTCAGCCATAAATAAATCAAGGCTGAATTTGTAAGTGTGTGTGACCTATTTGACCGCAGTGTAGGCCGGGGGCAGCGGTCAGCAAGGGCCCACAGCCATGTGTCATTGGAATGCTATGCACATGGTTGCTGCCACCTGACCGAAGGGAGTACAATGAAGAAGAATCTTCATTCTTGTGTGTACACGGACAATGTATGATAAAGACTCAGTTCCAAATGTGTGACCTACTTGACCATGGAGTAGGCCGGTGGCGGCAGTAGAGTACGTCATCGAGAAAGGACTAAAGCGGGCCTGTGTTGTGGAGGCCATGATGGTCTGAGGAGGTTGCCAAGGTTGTGGGCCTCGGGCTTGGAGCTAGCGCAGGCACGTGGTGGGCCCTCCTTGACACACGCCGGTGTCAGAAGGTGATCAGTGTGGCCTGGCTGCGCAGGGGTGGGCCTGATGGGTTTGGGGTCCAGCGAGTTGGGGTACGGCAGGCGCACAGGATCGCAGGCAACTCCGCTCACGAGGACGGCATCGGCCTTGTGGCATGGTGAGAGGCGCTGCCCTGGCAGAGACATTGGGCTTTCTGGAAGAGGACCACGCCCAGGGCTACTTGCTTTATATTCAAACCCCTATGCTGGTCTGGCGTACGCCGGGCCATCCTACTCTGCTCTGCTCTGCTCATGATTACGGGGGGATGTAACAGGCAACATTTCCGCGAACTCCCCCACTGGCTGGGATGACATGGTTGCATCCACTGTCCACTACACTCCATACACCAGAGGTGTATGTCGCCATGGATATGGGTGTGTTCTGCATACTCTTGGCATTGTGTACTTTCCCAATCATGGTTCTTCTGCATCCTTCACACATGCCTGGTTGCCACCTCTCCCCACATTCAGCTATTGTGTGACTGGGGTGCCATGCCGTTGATGGCTCATGTTCACGACTTGCCTAGGTTACCATTGTGAGTTGTTCTGTCGTGTCTGGTGTGTGGGCCTGTTGTTTTGCATGTTGGTTGTGAGTTTGTGACGTGTGCATTGCCAAAGTTGTGAGTTGCATGGTTGTGGAGTTGAGGTGAGTGGGATGTTCATTTGGAACTTGCCAAGGGGCTGTGCATTTCTCTTGGTGCCATCCTGGGAACGCTGGTTGCTGATGGACTATCGGAGGATGGAGGTATCATGCACATTGGCTGGGTATTTGGAGGCGACATTGGTGGAGGTTCCACGGTGTTTGGTTGTTGCCTGCACATTGATGTGAGACGTGTGCTTTCTGTTGCGGTGATCGTGTGCTGTGTCACCAGTGGGCTCAGGTAGGACGTGTGCTGTGGATTGCCCCCAACACGTGCGTGCATCCAGCTACGGCGTACGGTCCTTACTTGGTCTCCAGCGGATCCTGCGCATTGTGTTGGATGTATAGGGACTGGGGTACCAGGCTAATGGTGATGTCCACGACAGGTGTGAGGGACTTGGATGTGGCTGGCTGAGAGACTCCTCCGACTCTGGCAGGTGTTGGTTGGGGGGTACCAGGGACCAACAGGTGCAGCACAGCCTGCAGCTTTGTGTGGGGTGGGATGTTGGTTTTCCGCTGTGTTGGTGCTGTCGGCCTGTTGGGCGATGATGGTCAGGTTGCGTATGATGGTTGTCCTTTTGAGCCTGTAGTGGGCAATGACATTGTCAGATGTTGGGTCTGTGAGGCTGGTGCGTTTCCTGGGGGTCTGCTGTCTTTGTCTGCGCTGCCTCGGTGGTGGTTCGGGAGGAGGTTCCGGGTGGGGGTTGGGGTCCTGGGGTGGGGACGGTGGGTGTTGTGGCCTTCTTGGGTGTCCGGGCCACATGACCAGTGGCTCCATGGCATCTGTTGCCCTTCCGATGTGGCTGTGGGCTGGGCTCCTTTTTGTGGTGCAGGCTGTCGTCCGACTTTGCACCAGGTCTGAGCAGGTGTTAGTTTCCAGGTGCTAACGCGCCTTATCACCTATTTTGTGTTCTTATCGCTGATCTGGCTGGTCGTTGAGAATGTTGAGGTGTGGTGTTGTCACGGATTTTGGCACGGGAACGCCTACTCTGCATCTCATTTGCGATAGTTGCAGGCGATGTTTTTTGCGGCTGCTATCGCGGGTAAACTGGTGCTGTGGGATGTTAACACCAGCTTGTGATTGGGGCAATCAGTTTATCGCTACTTTGACTGCGATAAAGTGCCGTTGACTCTGCAATAGATCCTTGTGAATATGCTCCCTAGTGTCTTCTATTTATAAAGCAATTCATGACGAGGTCCACCAGCGTCTATTTACTAGCTGTAGGATATCAGATTTTGGTGAATGATTGACAGTAATAATTTAGCTCTGCTGAGAGACCAATTGTTGGAAGGTACAACTCTTGATAGTGGATACATACTCAATGCACATTTTACCCTATATGTCTCTAATGATATTTGCATATTTTGGGCAGTCTGTTGTGGCATACCTAATGAAAGTCTGATATTGAACTATGAGATAAACAGAAAAGCTAAAATGTAGGGGGTGTATAATACAGACATTCAAAAAAGTATGTGTAATTCTTTGCTCAAGTGCTTCATACAGCCCCTGGATTTCATGAGTCTTGCTCCAGTCACTTTTAACAGACATGCAAATCCTTCTGAATTTAATGCTTCTGTCACTTCTCTATAAAATACTCAGCTAGACGTGTATAAAGGGTGCAAAATAGTATACAGTGATTATTTAGTTGCAAAACAAAATTAGGAAAAGGGAGCAGGAAAGCAGTAATTATGTTACCTGGCTGACTTGGATTAGTAAAGCCAGACTTTATAAACAGTTGCTAAAGACTATTAGGATAAATACCACAAATTAAATAATAATTTCCCTAAACTTTGCTGAAGAATTTTAACTTTGACAGAACCTTCAGAGTTATGTAAACCTCTGGTGGCATACTTCGACACAAAAATATACATTTTAAGAACATGTATAAGGTCTCTGTTTATAACCTTAAGAGATGGCTCAGTCCATGCTCTTCCATACATCATACCTGAGTTTAAATCAGCAATGTTTTTATGTATAGTGAAAAATAGTCAGCCTTTAGGTATAACATAGAATTAATGCCAACCTGCATTTTCTCACCACTTATACCAGGTTCTGGCCTGCTCCATATTTTGTACCAGGCTTCCACATGACAAGCTGTGCTTAATATTACTCACACTTGCTAACTATCTCTTTCCAAAAACTGCAGACTGTTTTGGAAATGGCCCTTTTTTGTGGCTTACCCCAAATGTTTTCCCTTTTTCCGTCTCTGTTTTTGACTTCCTTTTTGCTGGTTTTAGGACTCTGAGCACTTTACCACTGCTGACCAGTGCTAACGTGCATGTTGTGCACTGTGTTTAAAATGCCATGGCATTTGGTTTCTCCATGATTGGCATATTTGATTTACTGGTATGTCCCTAATACAGTGCCCTACATGTGCCCAGGTCCTGTAAATAAAATGCTTTTTGTGGGCCTTCAGCACTGATTATTTCACCCACATGAGTGGCCCTTCAAACCTGTCTTAGGCCTGTCACTGCAGAGCCTGTGGGTGCAGTTTTAAGCTGCCATGTCGACCTGGTAAGTTCACCTACTTGCCAGGCCCAAACCTTCCCTTTTATTACATGTAAGGGACCCCTAAGGTTGCCCAAGATAGCCCCATGGGCAGTGTGAGGTATTTGAAAGGAAGAAAATGTGCTTTTGAGTTTTACATGTTCTGGTAGTGAAGAACTGCTAAATTAGTTTTTTCGCTTCAGCAAGACCTGTCCATAAGTTAGCATTGGAGCTGCCTTGTAAAACTTTACAATTGTAACTTCCAATTGGGAGCAGATAGAAAATGGGTGTTTGGTGTCTCTGGACTCACAATTTAAATACACATATTTTAGTGAAGTTGGTTTTCAAATCGCAGGTCTGAAAATACCACTTTTAGAAAGTTGGCTTTTTCTATGTTAACTATTCTGTGCCTCTGCCTGTCCCAAGATACACGTCTGGGTAACAGCTGGGATTTATAAATTCACTCTAGACAGTCACACACAAAGGGAGATGAAGTGTGCCCTGCATATCCTGATGGCCCAGCACCAGGCTGATGGGTCTTACTGAGCTAGCGTGGTGGGAGAAGTTGACACTTGCACCAGGGTACAGCTGTACCTGTACCCACACAAAGAGCTGCATAATCCCTGTAGTGTGTCTCAAGCCAGGGCCAGGAAGAGCATGGTCTTCTGCACTACAAAGACCTTTCTTTGAAGTCTCTCTACTTCGAAGGCAAAAATGGGTATGAATACTGGACTTCTGACACCATATACTCTACTGGAACCAAGGACATTCTGCCTGGAATAAGAGCTGCTGTGCTGTAGGAGGATCTACCAACTTGCTACTTGCTCTGCTGTGTTGGCCTGCTGCCTGCTGAGTGTTGTGCTTCAGGAGGGACTGCTACTTTGCAACTTGCACTGCTGTGTTGGCCTGTTACTTGCTGCTTCTTGCCTGACAGTGAGAGGGACTGGACATTTTTGTTTTTAGTTGTATATGGCACCAACTCAACCCGAAGGTATCAGAGCACTATACATGAGCACCAGTTGCTTTACAGATGACACAAAAGACTTCTCAAATCTCTTCTGGTGCTGCTGGACTCTGCCATCTGTGAGTGCTACCCTTGCCGAGGTGCCTCTTCAGTCCTGGGCCTCAGAAGTGGGTTCTGCAACTGATTGCTGCAAAAACCGTTACGAAGCCTTGCCGCACAGCTTCTTGGCACCAACGCCAGACGACGAGAAGCTTTGCAAAGCCTCGCTGCGCAGACTGCACCCAGGATCCAAGGAACTGTTTTCAGTGGGCCCAAGTGAGCCTCAGTACCAGATCCCAGGTCCATTGTGGTCGGCCTGAATTTCGGATTTGCACCAGTCCCTCGCAACCTAGAGACTTCTGAGCTCTGCATTTTGATTTAACCTTTAATAATTCATATCTTGACTTGTGTATGTTGGAGTTTTGTCATTTGGTCTTGTTTTACTCAGATAAATATTGGCTATTTTTCAGGCCTGGGCGTAGTGGGGCTACGTGGAGCAGCGCGTAGTGTGGCAAAATCTACGCACACTCGTGCGCTCCGCGTAGCCCCACTACGCGCAGCCCGCCTCCCGCCCGCCCTAATTTAAAAATAATTTAAAGAAGGTTAAAAGTACATATAAACCTCCTTACCTTCAGCGCGGCGTCCCGGGGCTCCCTCTTCTTTCTGACGGTAACTTCTTCACGCAAATGCGCCAGCGCGGGCGTCCGCGCATGCGCATTTGCCTGAAGAAGTTACTGTCAGCAAGAAGAGGGAGCCCCGGGACGCCGCTCTGAAGGTAAGGAGGTTTATTTACCTTTACCCTTCTGTGAATTATTTTTAAATTAGGGCGGGTGGGAGGCAGGTGGCGGGCAGCTCTGCTTCGCTGCGGTGTGTACGTATCGCTGCCTGCTACGCCTACTTTGTAAAGGGCGAAGCAGGCAGCGCTACGTGCACTCCGTGGGGGAAGCGGAGCACGAAGCCCAGGGTTACTATTTTTCTAAAACCTGTGAGTACATTTATGGTTTTTTTACCGTGGTACTGTGTGTGTGTGTGTGTGTGTGTGTGTGTGTGTGTGTGTGTGTGCGCGTGTGCGTGTGCGTGTGTGTGTGCGTGTGCGTGTGCGTGTGCGTGTGCGTGTGCGTGTGCGGGTGCGTGTGTGTGTGTGTGTGTGTGTGTGTGTGTGTGTGTGTGTGTGTGTGTGTGTGTGTGTGCAAATACTTTACACATTGCCTCTGTAGTTTAGCCTGACTGCTCTGGGCCAAGCTACCTGAAGGTGAGCACAGGTAAACTTTTAATGTGTGCTACACTTACCCTGACTAGAGTGTGGGTCACTACTTAGACAGGGTGCATACCCTGCCAACTAGAGGCCCCATTTCTAACATTGGTGATTTGCAGTGAGGATAGGACTTGTAATTGTGTATTACAGTGATTGCTGTACACTAATTCCATATCTCAAACCATAACATACCAACATACTATTTGTTCTTTTCCCTCATGTTTGCAACCTCCTGAGTTTTTACATCCTCTGGAGTTTTTACATCGACCATGTCTCAATCTGGAGAGCCTTTAGCTGCAACTGGAATAGTGGAGATTGAGCAGGAGAAGTTGGAAACCTACATGGTGTCCCAGCTCAATGGTTTCTGCAGGGAGCTTAAATGTTCTTTAGAAGGTTCCACTAAAACACTAAAAGGGAGGAGCTTCAAAAGGAGCTGAGGGCCTGGTTAGCAGCCAGGAATGCAGCTGTGCACCCAGAGGATGGGAATGCCATTTTGGAGGAGGAGGAACAAACATTGCATCTGGAATAGGTGGATGACCCAGCATTGCCTGTGGGCCAGTCTTAATGGAGGAAGAACTCCCTCCCGAGCTAGCAGAGTTGCATGACAGATGGGAAGAAAAGAAGCTCCAGTTGGAGCTGGCAAAACTCTGTGGAAGTAGAGAAGCAAAAATTGGCAATGGAGAAAGATAGATTGGCCATGGATGAAAGAAAGATGCTTTTAGCTCAAGATCTGAGCTTGAAAGAGCTGGATTTAAAAGTAAAGAGGGCTGAATCCAGCACAGATGGTGGCAGAATTTCTTCAGTACACTCAGAGGAAAGGTATACATACAAAAGTCTGGTGCCTGATTATGGAGTGGGAAATGACATAGATCGGTGGTTTAGGCCTATGGAATAGCTTTGTAGATGCACAAGATTGCTGAGAGGGACTGGGGTGCAGGTTATTGGATGCATTTCACAGTGGAGGAGAGGACACTTTATTGGCCCTAGGAGATGAGGACAAAACAATGTAGCCTGCCATGCAGGAGGCCCTGATTGGGAGCTATGGTCTGACCCCAAAGAAATACAAGCAGAAGTATAGGACAAGTGAGAAATGAAACTTGGTCCTCAGACCTGGGTAGAGTGTGTTGATTATTTCTGTAGAGCACTGGATGGTTATAGGTTTAACTTGAGATTTCCTATTGCTCTGAGGGTCAGGATTTGGGCAGTAGCACCTCTTGTCCCAAATGCTCTGACTGAGGATTTGAATTGCTAGTGGGATTCCACCCTAGCATCTCAGTGTGGACCACTAATGAATGGACACATTTCCAAAAAATAATTGATCATTGTGGACTCGAATGCGAATTACTTACTTTTCTCTTTTTACTTCTAAGGTTGGAGATGAGATAGTCCGGATTAATGGATACTCCATTTCTTCCTGCACCCACGAGGAAGTTATAAATCTTATCCGCACAAAGAAAGTTGTGTCCATTAAAGTGCGACGTAAGTATTAAAGTTACTTGCTTTTGTTAACCCTTTTTGATTTCAATGGTCGAAGTATGTATACCAATTTACATGTTATAATGATGCTTGTCCTGGTCAAAGCATTGTTTAATGAGTTTTTCTTTTCTCCATATTTCAGACGTTGGCATGATACCGGTCAAAAGGTAAATGCACTATTTAGTACTTTTCTTCTTTTACTTTTTCTTTATTTTCCATAGATAAGAAAGCCCCATTTTGAGGACTATGGGTTTCTATTTAAATATAAAACGATCCTTTTCCCATTTTGATAGTCTGTGTTGCTGAATGACTAGGCACTTCATTGATCGATTCAAAGCTTTATTAGGAACAAGGCCATACAAGAATAAATATCATACATACATTTTTTTTAAATAGATACAAACAATCGAATGTAATCTCAAGCCATATGCGATGCCATTTTCAAATTCAATCCACAAAAAAAGGTGAACAAACATGCATTAATCAATATAAATGGCCACAGGCTTCTTGATTTTGAGTGCTTGACGGATATAAGCCAATACTGCTGCACAACAAAATTCAGATTTCAGCAGTTAGAGACTAAGCAAACAGGTAGAGAACGAGCTAGAACCTAAAGAGCGTAGTAATTAACATTAAAAAAATGCCCTGGGCCTGGAATAAAAACTTCCAAAACACCTAAAATGGGCCAGAGATTGCTTACAAAACCCATCACAAGGTCAGAGAGGTAAAAAAGAGAACCACAAGCCCTATTTAGGGTGGTCTACAAGTAAATAAAAGTACCCATTCTAAAGCAGGTTAGATAAATCTGCTTTCCAAATTTGGAATCCAGGTATGGTACTGTTCCTGGCCCTCAGTGTGCTTCACATCAAAATAACACACGACTGAGGTCACGGACTGATGCATTACAAGCCTGGAATGTGATCTGTGGAAAGTGAAAGAGGATTTTACCAATTTTTTTGAGCTTCCATTGATTTCTTATGGTTTGTGAAAGAACTGACAGTACTATAGTTGTGAAAGTCTTTTGGACATAAGCAAATCAAGAGATCGCGATTGCATGATCTAATTTAAGACAGTCTCCAAGAATCATTTACCTGAATGCTGTATGGGGCGAGTGCCAGCTCTTCAACCATAGCAACAGCGGGGCAACCTAAACTAGATCCTCCAAAAATGCCATTCCAACTTCCAAATGAGTAATAAAAGTTGCCATGCTCCTCAGCACGGCAAGTAACCTATAGAGGAATTAATTTTACATTGTTTGGAGGTTGCCCGCTCAAGAGTAGCCCCAGACACCAGCACCATAAGTCCCCTGGGAAATACACTTACCCTTATAAGGAGAAATAAGCTCTCTAATTGGTTTATGTCCAAGACTTTTTGAAAACCTAAAAATTGCACCAATTGCGCCCTCAAATTTACCTGTTCTCTGAGATAAAAGGTTACCCCAACTAAAATCTGAAGATATCAAAATCCCTAAATAATTAAAATTGGTTACTTTAGCTATGAGAGTCTCTGCAATGTGAATGGAATAGGAGTGCATGCTCTTTGGACCACATGTCATGATAAAAGGCTTGTCATGTTTAATTAACAGATTGAGTCCCCTCATGAAATCATAAAAAATATTTGATGTACAGGGAATTAAAACTACGTCGTCGATGTATAAGAAAACCAGGATGACACAGGAACCAAACCTGGGGAGGTGTTTTCCTCTTGCCTCTAACTCCTTTTCCAGGGCGATAATAAAAGAAAAAAGGAAAAAGTAGGCTAATATGCAGCCCCGCTTTACACCCTTGTAAAAGCATGGATGAAATCTTCATTTACATTATAACGCACCTGCACTGTAGTGTCCCAATGCAAGCGTTTTAGTAGGTCAACCGGGGAGAGAAATAATCCCAGTCTTCTCCATCATCATCCATAGCATGCCCCTGTACCCTAGGTCGAAGGCACTCAACAGGTCCATAAAGGCTATGTGGAGGGCCCCGCCTCTGGCCTGTACATATTAACCCCCAATCATTAGTAGATTTTGACTAGGCACCCAGTTTCTGTACACAAAAGAGGCCACCAGAAAAATTATGAGTATTGCTGAATAAATGAAATTGAAAGTGATGGTAGTGGAATATGCAAATACTAAGGGCTTTATTACGAGTACGGCGGTCCACAGGACTGCCGTACTTGCAGTGAAGGTCCGACCACTGCCACCACTGCGAGACCACCTGCAGTATTCAGAGTGTGGGTGTCAGACCGCCATAGGACCTCCGCGTACCCTGAGGAGCCAGGACCCTGCAGCGGTCGTGAAGCAAAAGGGGGCAACAATATGCTGGCAGTTCTGCTGCAGCACCGCCATGCATATTACGAGTTGCCTGTTCACCACCCCTTTCATGGCGGTGAACCGCCATATAGAGGGTGGCGGAGAGACAACTTAGGAGGGCTAACAGGCCTCCCTTCTGCTCCTGGGCCCGGAGGGTGCATGCAAGGGGGCACATTTTAGACCCCTCTAGAATTGCACCCCAGTTCCTGCACAGTGTGATATGCATGCCACACCATGCAGGAACGTGCTGCAGACACTGTCATGGCGGCGGCTGCAGTTAAGGCTCACCTATGAGAATTATACATCTGCCCCCGTGAAACCACCACACCACTACCGGCCCCCCCATGGATTGCAGTTGTAATCCGCTGGGCGGGCGCTCACAATGCTAGCCGATGGTCCTATTGGCGCAGCAGTGACGGGCTGACAGGAGGACCGCCAAAATCTTAATAAGGCCCTAAGTGTGTTGAATGCTATGGAAAACAATGAAATACAGCAAGATATTTCATAAATGTTTTAAATGTTATACATCCTCTCTGAGACAATATCACAAAGTTTTGTAGAACTTGAAAAATTGACTTCAACCTACAAAAAAGTGCAACATGGACATGTACAAGAGGAATATGATTTACAAAGTAACACAGGCATTGGCAATGCCAAAAGATGTCTGGCTTTAGAGTGCAAAAATAAGCATGCAAAAAGTGCACTTGTACATTCTAGTTTTCTGGTGCTTTAGACCTTCTGCCGTTGCTAATGTTTGTTTTTCTCTGTGCATTTTCATGTGAGTACTGAAAAGCTGCACTTCAAACTATTGCCTTCAGAAAACATAGCATGCTGTCAATTTTGATGAGTACTCCACATTCCAATATTCCAATAAGAATTATGCAGCAAGTTGACCGAGAGTCAATTGATCTCGCCTGACACCAACATTGCAGTATTTGAAAATAATTTTTGGAGCATCGTGGGGGTGGCCCCCTTTACTCCTGTCATTGGGACCACCCTGTTCATCATGTTTTCTACAAGTAAAGAATTATTCGGCTTGGACAACATATACATTATGGATATGTCCAGGCTCATGTAACGGTTGTCCTTTTTGTCCTGATGAAGACCCACATGCAGAGGTAGAAATTACCCTTATCTCTTTCTTTGGCCTGCAATACTACTGTTTGACCCTGGCACAATGACCAGAGGTCATCCAAGGAATAGGAAAGTGAATTGATATTGTATACAGGCCCAACATTGGTTCGGTCGACCAAATCATCTAATCCAACCAGTGTTGTATAATATGAATTGGATGTATGACATTACAACGCGTGTTATTACAACGCGTGCAGTTACATCGCATGCGTTACAACGCTATGCCATTACAACGCAAGTCTTTACATCGACTTGCACAAGATGGCGTGCTAACATTAGAAAAGTGTAATTTACTATTCCAACTCCAGTCCACGTAACAGTAGGGAAGGTGTTGGGATAGTAAACTACACTATTTGTAATGTTAGCACGCCATCTAGCGCAAGTCGATGTAAAGACTTGCGTTGTAATGGCATTGCATTGTAACATCGCATGCGTTGTAACGCATGCGATGTAAAAGCTGCGCGTGGTAAAAACCGCATTGTAATGGCTGTTCCCCTATAAATTAGGGTATCTTTGCTTCTTATTTTTTCTGATTGTTTCCTATTCTTTTCACGATCACATTGCAAATGAGTACTTTCTTTTTCACTCCTCCTCTGACAACCGCCTATTGTTGTTAATGATTGATTGTATACTGTTCTTTGATGAAGACTACATAAAGATAAGACTTTTCATATAAACATTGTTGTCTTTGCTCTTTCTCTCTGTGACAATAATCCAACTATAAAATAACTCTCGATATGACCATTTGAATTGATTTATTCAGTCCTGTGCACCCTAGGTGTGCTGAAAAGATACGTCAGGACCAATTGTTACTTATACCAATACAGAAACCAGCACATACATAGAGAATACAAAAATAGATAATACACTATACTGTAAGAAACAAAAAACAGATGAAGGCACTATTTTACCCAATTAGTTTAAAGCTTTAACTGCTGAAAAATGTAATCCCACCAACAGGTAATGACTTAAGGGCAATGCCTCAAAGACCATTTTAGTACATGGTATGTTGTATGGGGTATGTTGTGGAGACATCAGGATCTTGCAAAATAGTTAAAGCTCTCTGTATCCAGACCATTAAAACGTGATAGCTGCTGCTGGCAAGTTTACAATGGATTTATGCAACTTGCACTGCATGTGTGCAAATGTGCTGGTTCACAGCTGCACAACACTTGTGCACTTTGTTACATCAGAGCTAACACCTCTTGTAGGATGAATATGTGACCTAAGGATAGGTTGGGGATACCAGGAAACCCGCTTCATACTTCGGCTGTTTCTGAATAACCTGCCAATGACAGTCTATGATTTCTGAGGTTGTCCCAATGTTCCTGACTGCAGCGGCTGCACTTTTTCTTCTAGGAAGTTGTTTCTCTACAGTGCTCAAGTGTCCTTTCCCTTTTTCAGCAGACGCACAGCAATACTGTAGGCTTCTGGTGATGTCCCTAACGTCTGGGAAACTGACTGTACAATATACCCACCTTGGATCTCAGCATTTTTTCAAGTACTCACAGTGGGTTACCTCCTACCATAGTCATTGAAGAAACTGGAACTTATTGGGAAAATTCGGGCCCCACTTAAATAGTCCTTTACAAATAGGGGACAGAGTGTATGACAAAATCTCGACCACAATGATATTGTGCTACAAAAACACTGTGGCCAAAACATCCACCACAAAAATATCAACTTTACATATATACAATGTAAATTACAAATACCAAAATATTACGGTCCAAAATACCAACATTATATTGTTAAGCATATCTATTTAATTGTAATAAACATTATTAAAATTGAAAAATATATTTTTCAATAGTGTATTGAACATATATAAGTTAAGTATACTTGATTAACTTTAAAAATATTTCAAAAAATAAATATAACTTTAAAAATCATGAGTGAATAAAATGTTTTAATATTAAATTATTCCTTAAATTATTTTACAATACATGTATTATGCACATTAATGAAATGATTTCTAATTTAAAATGAAGAATAAAGCACAACGCTAACATTGATGGCCTGATTCACAAACTGCACAGTTGAGTACTTTCACACTTTTGAGCAAGTTTACTACTTCCATATTCACAAACTGAACTTTTGTAGTAATATCCACTTTTGTAGTAAATTACACTTTTATAGTAAGCCCAGCATTTCACATGGCCAACCACTGGTCGTGCAACACCCTCACATAGAAAATAATGGAGTTAGAGAAGTTAGAGATTTAAAATAAAACCCCTAGGAAATAATGGTAAGTTGAATCAAGGGCCTGATTTAGATCTTGGCAGACGGGTTCCTCCATCACAATGGTGATGGATACCCCATCTGCTTACATATAAATCCCATTATCTTCGATAGGATTTACATTTTGGCGAACGTAATATCTGTCACTGTTGTGACGAAGTAACCCGTCCGCCAATATCTGAATCAAGCCCCAGGCTACTTAAAATTGTTAAAAATATGAATACATATAAAGTTTAAAAAATCTATAAAAGATCATATTTATTATTTGAGTATATATTTTATATTTAATTATATATTGTGGCATTATTTTTAAATGCAAAATAGGTCATTAAATATTTACATGCACTCATTTTTTTTAACCTAATTTACATCAGGAATTTCTAAGAGCAAAAATATAGACATTCATGATATTTCCTTGCAAGTAAGCACTTATTCATTTAACCATATGCTCTTCAGTGGGAGTTAGAATATTTTAAACTTGTTTTCATACTACTTGCCAAAGGCACAGTTCTAAGCTCCAAACTCAATACCTAGTAGTATCTGATTTATGTGGCTTGTACACATTTTTGTTACACAGTTTGCTCTCAGTGCAGTGCAATTGTCTCCTGCCTAATTTTGCACCATACTTATGCTTTTTGTCATTCTGGGTCGATGTGATAATGCTTTTAGAATAGAAAAAAATAGCATTTAGCAGTGTTTACATTTATTTAAAGTCTTAATAAACAATTTGAAACTTCTACACCTTTTGGCACGATTGGAAAAGTATCCCATGGGGATAGAAGCTCACTTTAAAGCCACGAAAAAATGGCAAACTCATTTTGCTTGCCTCAAACACTTTATCTCTCCTGCAAGTTTTGTTATCAATTCCATCTTCTCTTCAGACTGACCACCATCTTGGAGTGCCAAACCCGATGATGGTTGATCAGTTCATTCTAAAGGTATCCTCACCCTTGTCGAAGAGGGTGGATTGATGAAAAATGGCTAAACATCACATGCAACGTATTGTACATGTAATTCTCAATAAATTCTTTCATGCCGCAAAACTAGTCAACAAACTGTAACCTCCATTCGATTTCTATAACTCTGGGCATAATGTACCATATGTTGCGTATCTGTTGAATTCTATGCATCATTCTAAAATTCAATAAACAGAATGTGAAATAAAATAAAGGTATCCTCTGAAGCTCCAATGATGTAGGCGTTTGACTTAAGTTATGAGCAGTCACATCATATTTCCTCTCATACCCCTAGTCAAGAGAATATAGAGGGATCACCTACAGCCTAACAGAGTCCCTTCTTTCTAGTACCTTTCTGAGCTTAAGGGCATACATCTTCAAGAGTGGTAGGAATTGACAACCAGTACAATTCAGTCCAGAGTAAAGAACTTCTGATAAAATAAATGGAGATGGAAAAATAGAAAAAATATTATATTCAGAAGGCATTGCAATGGTGCAAGTAAAAGGTACATTCACTTTGTTCCTCTGAGCTAGCTTTGTGCAGATCTGTCGAGGACCTAAAAAAAGAGGCGTCCCAATAATGATATTACTCATTTTCACTTCCGTTAAGATTCTTTGATCCTCATAAAGAAACAATAGCTGAATTGAATTTCACCAAATTTGGTATGAAAGTAGAACCTTACTCAAGGATGTGTCTTTGCTTGGTTTGAGTAAATACATGAAGTAGTTTTTGTGAAATTAGTGTTAAAAATGTCCTTGGATTCCTTCTTTAAAATGATGTAAGTGCTTATGGAGTAATGTGAATAGCAGTATCATGGATGATAATATTTGAGATGTTGTTAGTGATGTAATTGAAATGTAACTCTAGGAAAAGTAATTCAAGCGTCAAGATGGCTACCTGGTATAATAAGCTTTGTAGAGAGTCATATCTGGAGTTAACAAAAGCTATTAGATCTAAAAATATGGGCAAGGTAAGATTGGCTAGGTCCAGGTATAAAGCAGTTCAAAAAGCAGCTAAGAAGGATTGGGACGAAAAACGCTGGCTCGACCTACTTGATGCCAGTCTCGAGAGAGACATGACTACATTTTGGCAGTTAGTCAAGTGGGGCAGTAATGGGACACCACACATACTGGTGAACCATGTA
This sequence comes from Triturus cristatus, assembly GCF_964204655.1. Classification (NCBI taxonomy): domain Eukaryota; kingdom Metazoa; phylum Chordata; class Amphibia; order Caudata; family Salamandridae; genus Triturus; species Triturus cristatus. The sequence continues at coordinate 452,391,090 of NC_140584.1, forward strand.
GCACCAGACTCGTGGGTTGAGTTTTTTAAAGCCCAATTCTCCATTGTAAATACTGTCGATACTTATCCACTACCAGGTTTAACGTCTAACACCTTACTGTTTGACAACCTCAAGGTTGAGAAGGTCCTCTCTCTGTTGCCCAAAGGGAGGGCTCCTGGTCCGGACTGTATACCGGCTGACGTGTTCCAGTATGACAAAGAGAATTGGGTCAATTACATCACAATTATAGCCAATGCCATAGCCAGTGGTGCACCTCTTCCCGGTACATGGTCTGGAGCTATTATATCACCGATATATAAAAAGGGTGATCGCTCATCTCCTGCCAATTACAGGCCGATTAGCCTTATTGACTCTATGCAGAAAATAATCGCCAGATTGGTCCTTAGTAGAATCCAAGTGTGGATTGAGGGGAATGAGATTTTGTCACCTTTGCAGGCAGGCTTTCACCCTTTTAACAACACCATTGACCAGGTTTTAAGGTTTATTATGATTTACTGGAAGGTAGTCATTATAGGAGGAGGGTCCATATACGCAGCCTTTATTGATCTTAAGTCTGCTTTTGATTTGGTGCCACGTAATAAAAAGTGGCACGCTTTTTTGGAAGTAGGGATGCCTCAGGAGCTATTAGCCTTGATAATTAAGTTGCATAATTTGAACTATGCCCAGGTGCGGTTGGGCTCAAAGGGCGAGATCACAGCTAGTTTCCCTGTCCTAAAGGGTGTGCGCCAAGGATGCGTCCTTGCGCCGACACTGTTCTCCCTGTTTATCAACAGGGTGGTCCAATACTATGCCACATACCACACAGATGCCCCTAGCTTGGGGGCGCTTAGGATGCCATTGCTCATGTTCGTGGACGATACCCTGATCCTATCTAAGACACAGAAGGGACTGCAGGCTGCATTGTCCAGGTTCAAGGAGTTCTGCCACGACCATGGGCTTGTGGTTAATGTGGACAAGACCAAGTTTATGGTCTTTCACCATCATAAGACCATTCAAAGCACTGTATTTATGAACAATGCCCCTTTGGAACAGACAGAAGCATTTGCATACCTGGGGATTACTCTGGGTAAGAAACTTAGCTGGAAACCACACATTGATCTTTTAGCTTTGAAACACGCTCAGCTGGCAGGAGCCCTTGTTAAAGAACACAAGCTTTCATTTACCAAGCCTATGGCCCCTGTTTAAAAGCTATATAATACCAAGGTAATTACCTCAATTCTATATGGAGCGGAACTATGGGGTTTTGAGAACATTTCCTCTTTGGGACAAGCCCAAAATAAATTTGTCAGAGCTATTACGAGTCTCCCGCAATCCACTCCACTATTGCCCCTTTTTTTGGATCTGGGTTGCCTTAGAATCGAGGATTTAGCTCGTTTTAGACCAATAGCGTTTTGGCGACGACTTTGGGTTAATACTGAGCTTTCCCAATATGCGTAATCCCTCATGGATTTCAGGGGGGTTGGCTGTACAGGGAAGATCAAATGGTTACAGGATGTAAAAAACTCCCTGTGTGGGATGGAGATGAGTGGCCTGTGGACGCACCCCGATGAAAATCCATTTCCGTCTAAAAGGGAACTCAAGGCCGCCTATTGGGATATGGTCAAGAACAAATATTTTTTTTCTTCCATTAGGCCCACCCTATCCTCGGACTATCTGATGCATAAACAGGATTTTGTGTTTGAAGCATACTGGGATATTATTTCTAGACCGGTGGACAGAAAACTATACCATCAGTTTAGGGTTGGCTCTCTCCCAATCAACGCCTTTACTTCTAAATGGCGGTCGAATGGGTCTGAGCATTGTCCTGTCTGCCCAGCTTTGTTGGAATCCATATCCCATTTTCTGTTGGTGTGCCCGGCTTATAAATCCCCCAGGCTTAAATGGCTCAAACCAATTTGTACGAACATGGGTACTAGATCGGCCATGGTGGCATTAAGGATTTAGCGGACATCTACTGACGCTCCTATAGTTGTAGCTTTGGCGAAATTCCTGAAATGGGCATGGTTTATTCGCTGCAAAAAACTAGGATACACGCAGGCCTAGCTGTAGCCATAACAATGTGATATAACTCCAGTACAGCATTACGAATTAATACATTTTTAGCTATATGATCAACTGGTTTTACACTGTATTTTTGTATTTACATGGTTTTATAGTGGTTCTCGATTGCTGATTATTTTTATTTGATATATATATATTGTACTATTTGACATTTTGTTTTGATTGTTTATATGGCATTGTGTTTTTATCCAAAAAAGTCCCTTTTTAGCTTTTTTGCATGAACTGTCTTTTATGATTATTTTAATCGAAATGAAGACTTAACGAACTAACGAAATTAGTGTTAAAATTGTCCTTGGATTCCTTCTTTAAAATGATGTAAGTGCTTATGGAGTAATGTGAATAGAAGTATCACGGATGATAATATTTGAGATGTTGTTAGTGATGTAATTGAAGATATCACCACTGATGTCATTAATGATGCTATTTAACATGTCATGAATGATGTAATTTGTGCGGTCATAAGATGTACATGGTGTGAACACATGCTATAGTTAGTTCTTTAACTTTAACTGACAAATCTCAGTGGTTTTTCTGTTTTAAATGTTAGTTCTTATCTTATTTCAACGCTAAACTATAACATCACTTTAACCTTTGTGTTGTAAAGTCATCCTGTGCCCTGGGCACCCCCCAACTTTTTGCTGACTGATGCTGGTGGTAACTGATGTTGACTGACCCTGGGCTCTGCCTAACCAGGCCCTGGTCCAGTGCTGAGCCTAAAGGAACACATTAAAATACAGTTAAAACACCCAACATACACGAGGGTACATTATGGTATGGTGGGGTACCCCTGTAATTGGCATGACCTACCCCATACGCCGCTAGTATATAATAGGGCAGGGGATTGGAACTACATAGAAGTCCCCAGTACCCTGGGGTATGGCAGTTTAGAGGCCAGCAGCTTTTTCTGCACTAGCATGTGTGCAGTGCTGAAGCGTGAGGTCAGTTTAAAAGCAGCACTGGGTGCCAGGACGGCTTTGAAACAGTAAATTGTGCTCAAATTCAACTTTGATTCTAGGAGCACTGGGTAAGGAGGAGCTGCCATATTTCTGCAGAATCAGAACCCCTAAAGTCTCGCCTAGTTGCACAGGGGGTGGCGGTCCTGTAGAAATTAGGGAAATACTTATAAAATATGTTTTTATAAGCCCTGGTGCTAGAAAACTGGCCCAAGTCATTTTCCCCATTGCAAACCCCATGGCCCATAGGTTAACATGGTAGGAGGTTATTGATTAATAAATATTGATAGGAGAGGACTAGCCAGACCATTCAAAGACTTCCCAGAATGGTAGTAGTAAATCCAACAATATTATATTGTTGATTTTCTCCTAAAGTGTACATACAAGAAGTTATAGGACTTTCTTGTTTGTAAGTCCAAATTCAGCCTTCCAGTGGTCTGCCCTGATTGGTCAGAGTTAAGTGGATTAGCCAGGCTGCTTTGAAGAGGTCATAAGCAACCCCTGGGGTTAACCACTCTGCTGGGAGGGCAGTGTGCTGGTCTATAGGAATGCTAGGCCAGGGGGTGGAGTCGTAAACCATGCTCTTTAAAGGCAGCGGGGAGGCCTGGGTTTCAGTTTCACTCTTACACTCTTGACCCAGAGTCAGGGCTAGGCTTAAGGAAGGTATGTGCAGGTGGTAGGGGAAGAGTCCATGGAAATGAGCCATCCCAGGGGGTGTGTTTAGTCAGCTCTTACCTCCTTGCTGGAAAATCAGCCATTATGGATTTGGAAGATTTGGTGCACTCTGGGACATAATAATGCCACACTCTACAAGATTCGGTCATAACTATGAGGAGTTACCCTGCTCTCATTGGTCCAAAGTGACCTCTTGCTTGACCCAGATAATTTTGAATAAGTATCTGAGAGGGGCAGAGCCCTCCAGATCTGCTGCTTGAAACTTACTGAAGCAAGAAGTGCCTTGCTGCGAAGTTCTGCTGTGCAAAGATTTCTAAGGCCTGACCTCTGAAGACTGCACCAACTGAAACTGCAGCCCTGCGGATTACCTTGCTGAAAAAAGACAAAAGAGTGGACTCCCTGCGAGCTACAGGTTAACAGAGCTCACCTGGACATCCCCACAAAGAATCCCCAGCCTGGAGTACCAGTGGATTTGTAAGGGTTTTGTTCAAGTGGATTGCGGAATTGAAGTTTCACACTTTCAAAGACCCTCTTGGAGATTCCAGAACCTTGGATTGTGTGTTGGATACTTTGGGACCCGCAAGCAGAACTTCAGGAAGGAGTTCTAACTGGACCCGCCTGCTGGGGAAGGCAGCACATTTGGTGAGATTCTCCAGAACAATTTTAAAGGTGTCCCCGTCAGAGAAAACAAAATGGGGCCGATTCACAGAACTAACTTAAGACAAAATCCTAAACTTACTACTTTTGGTATTCACAGAAGTTAGGATTTTGTCTTAAGTTTGTCTTAAGACAAACTTAAGACAGACTTAAGACAGTCTTAAGACAGACTTAAGACAGTCTTAAGACAGACTAAGACAGTCTTATGACAGACTTAAGACAAACTTAAGGCAGACTTAAGACAGACCTAAGACAAACTTAAGACAAAATCCTAACTTAAGTCTGTCTTAAGTCTGTCTTAAATCTGTCTTAAGTTTGTCTTAAGTCTGTCTTAAGACTGTCTTAAGTCTGTCTTAAGACTGTCTTAAGTCTGTCTTAAGTTTGTCTTAAGACAAACTTAAGACAAAATCCTAACTTCTGAGAATACCAAAAGTAGTAAGTTTAGGATTTTGTCTTAAGTTAGTTCTGTGAATAGGGCCCAATGACTATAAGGGGCACTGTTGGTTTCTAAGCACTAGAAAGTGACTAATCTTTAAGAATTCATATCTCTGGTTCCCTACAGTGGATCATTTTTGTTTTGGTGTCATTTAAAAGATCCAAATATTACCTATTTTTATAAATTGGTGTTGGATTTTTATTTTGTGTTGTGTGTTAATTATTTACTGAAATGGTGTTTTTAAATGATTTACATACCTGTCTTTGAAGTTAAGCCTGCCTGCTTGCAGCTACGTTACCAAGGGTTGAGGATAGGAATAATTTTCTAAGACCTATGCTGGGTCCTTCCATATGTTAGTGGCCTTATTGCCGGTGGCAGACCTACATTTGCCCCTACCAATAACCCACTTTCCAACATTTTGTTTTTTCAATGTTTTTTTTTTACCATTTTTAAAAGTTAGGCATACATTCAATCCCCTTGGCAACCTCCAGCTAATGCCTGCACTGTGCCTGGCTTTGACCATAAGTGGTGGTGGTTGGCGAGATCCTAATTCATTCCTCCTATTTGTGCCCACCTCCCTGTTTTGCACAGCCTGCAGCTGTGGGCAGTGGGGGTTTGTTGGGGGTTTGGCACTGAGCCTGACCTCTTGCCAGTCCCTGCACTGATCCTCTGGAGGCAGCTTGACACACTGTTCTGCACAGCCTTCAGCCATATAGCGGGGGTTTCGCTGCTGGTCTGGACTCCTACCTTGCTCTTCACTCAAACTCCCCTGCAGGTGCCCAACCGACCATGGGCATCCAACCTCCCGCAGGCACCCAAGCCCCCTCTACACTCAGCCTTCAGCAGGCTGCTGCAGTGGGTTAGGCTTGTGACTAACCCACTGCAGTGGGCCAACCCTCACTGTACACAATGCACAGCCTGTATAATCGTGTAGGATCTTGTGTATGACCCGACCTGTGTAAGATTTTAGTAAATGTTTTTTTGGTACCAGTGTCGCAGTCCCACAAGAGTGTACTTGTTGGGACTACTGTTCTGCATGCCAGTGACCTGAAAGAATATTTTTCATAACTTTAACTTAAGGGAGGGTATTTTTGAGACCCTCCACTTGGCCCTCTGAGACGTTTGTCGCCTTTTCAAAACAAAATGTTTTCCTGGTCTCGGGGACCAAGCACCCGAGGCCTGTAATGGTGGCCAGTACATTTTCTTCAATGTTGGAGACAGCTAATCAGATCATTTGGTACCACAGTACCAGCAGCGGTACCACTGCGACAAAAGGGCTGTTGGAAGAAAAAGCTCTCTCAGTCAATCACAATGGCCTATTTTTGCATTTTTTATTACCATTGGATTCTCGTGGGACAAACCCTCCAGAGAGGCCTACATGTTTTTTAGGGTTAACCCCTTCGTGCCCAAGACCCTTTTTGAAAGTTTTTTTCTCAAAAGCCAAGTCACAAAAGCATACTTTCTGAATAAAGTTATAACGTTTTGCCAAATTTGGCATCATTCCATCTAGACATTTTTTCTGTATGTCATGTCATGTATTGCAAAGTGCTATCATCAGTGAGTGTGTCCTGCACTCAGCGGGTGAGTGTGCCTAGCCTCTTGCAGAATTCAAAAATAGTGCAGAAGGCTTGGATGTGAAGTGGGAATTTGGTTCATGCTTTATGAGCAATGCAATGGAAACACTTTCCCCTTGATTTGGTTCTGTGTATGTGTGGGATGTGTGCGAGTAGGACTCCTGCAGAGTGGATGGGTCGGAGTGGTTTGTGGTAAGTAATGAAATGGTACAGGTAGGTGGACTTAAGTTGTGTAGTGCTTTGCATGTGTGTGAGGAGTTTGAAATGAGTGCAGTTGTGTATCAGGAGCCAAAGGTGCTCCCTGAGGGGTGGGGTGATGTAAATTATGTGTGGGAGAATAAGGATGAGTCTAACTGCAGAATTCTGGATGGTTTGTAGGCTTCTGGTAAGTTGCTTGGTAATCCCGGTGTAGACGGTGTTCCCTTAATCAAAGTTGCTGCTGACTGGAGCATGAGTGACATTTTTTCTGGTGTTGCTTAGAAGACATTTGGAGATTTTTTCACAGCATCTTCAAGGTGTGGAAGCAAGATTCAGTGACAGAGTTGACTTGTGAGGTCATGTCCAGTTTGCTATTGATGGTATTTCCGCAGTTACTTCCGTGAATGCTGAGTAGGAGTCTTAGATCGGCCAGCCACCAGTTGGAGCCACATGACGAGGTCCTCTGATCGAAGATCACTACTTCTGTCTTGTCAGTGTTCATCTTGAAAAATTGACTTTACTTAGTTGTCAACTTCGTTCATGCAGGCAGCAAGCTTGTTGCTTGCGTTGGGGTCTTGTCCAAAAGGTAGAATGTGAGTTGCATGTTGTAGGTGGAACAGAGGATGCTGATGTCATCTGCGGGAATGACGTTGGCCAGAGTGAGCATGTACATGTTGAAGAGGGTGGAACTTAGCCATGAACCTTGAGGCACTTCACAGATGAGTATGCGGGTTTCCAAGGAGTAAGGTGGCTGATTGACAGCTTGTGTTCTATCCGTTAAGAAGGACCAGATCCAGTAGAGAGTGGGTCCATGGATGCCAGCCTTTGGCAGGTGCCTGACGAGGCACCAAAGTATCAGTGGGCCAAGTTGCCTAATGAAATTAACATGAGAAATCTCACTTTTGGGTTCTCCCTTGTTTAGCCCCATGCTTGATGGAAGTCGAAACTTTCCATGAAGGTGCCAAACTGGATGAAGTTTATTTTTGGAAAGTTTTGTGCAAATTCATCAAAAGGCATCAACGTTATTAGCAAAACATAACATGCCTTACCTATTCAAACTATACCTACTAATGTATTAATCCTTAAATATATATTATAATTTATTTTATACATAATCGAACCAATTTACAAAAAAGTCTTAAATCTTCAGGAGCAAATTTCCATCCTAGTGTGGGCTCATATGTACATGACTTTTGGTAATTCCTAAAATGGTCAGGAAGTGTGCCTGGCATGCTGCACCAGTCAGAGGTTTCCAAAGGAACCTCAGTAAACGTTTGTGAATTCTTTTTATGGATGTGAAAAGGCATTTTGGCCTTCCTAGTTATATGTTTTATAGATTTATGGATGCTGAAAAAACACCACTATGCTCTGACTGGGTTGTAGTTTAAATGCACTGCTGTGACACATGGCAGGAAAGAAATGTATTTGTGCAGTAAAAAATAAACCTTTTTTATTAATTCATAATTCACCCCTAAAGTATACATTGTAAGTCTAAATGGCAGGGAGATAACCTATAAAAATAAGGCACAATACTTATTGTCGTTATTGTGCCCTCACAGTGAAATAAAAACAAAACAGTTTTACTGTGTAGGGCTTGTTAGACTTTTCCCAAAGTAAGCTTAGATGGGGTTAAAATCTTGAGCCTGATGTACTAATTACTTTTTGAAGACTTCTGGTCGCAATTTGCAACCTGTATGTTTGCGACCAGTTAAGAATTTACCAGACCAACTTATATACTACTAGGTCGGTTCACCTTATTCTGATTCAGAATGGAAGGCCATCCGACCTATCTCATGAATATTAATGTAGTAGGTTGCATATTGGCACTCACTCTAATTGGTGGCCATTACAGCGATGGTGGCCTGATAGGGTCAACATACCACCAAGTTTTTAACTGCATTTCAATAAAGTTAAAAAAAAATCAATGCAGCCTATTTCATTTAAGGAAACAGGGCTGCGTTTAAAAAGAAATGTTTCCTTTTAAAAAAAAGTTTATTCAGAGTTGGCAGTGGTCCCAGACAACTTCCTACTCTCCCACTGTCTACTCTGCAGCAAACAATTTTTTGCATTCACAAAGAGGACATGGGTCCCAAAGGTGCCCTTTTCTTTTGCAATACCACCCAACTAGTGAGAAGACAAATTTCCAGTGTTTAGCAGCTACATTTTGGTGGATTTGGTATTTAAAAGACAATACTACAACATACCAATATATTAGATTTGTAAGGGGTTGCAGTTCTATTTTAGGAATCTGGAAAAGATTATAGATTCCTAAAATGAGATTACTTGATTTAAAAACTAATTTTGCGTAGAAAGATATTTTACAGAATTGTTCTCATTTGTAGAATTGGATACCTTATTTTAAAAATAAATCTCATGAAGGTTCAAATCTAATGTAAACAGCACCAACCCCCAGACAACTCTGAATCAGAATGTTTGCGACCTTAAAAATACTTTGGACAGCTATTCCCATAGTCCCTACCTGTAATGGGAAAACATGTGAAAAATGCTTCAAACCTGTTTCCTGCCTGACTTAGAAAATCGATCAGTTTTAATAGTGAAATCTGATTCGCGATAATTTAAGCAGAATTTGTTTTTTTTTTAAAATGCTCTTTAGTCTGCTTGAGCTAGAATTAGCTTTAAACCAGTTCTACCAGTAATCAAAACTCCAGAACTTGAATACATATCCTTAACTGGGAAGGTTATTGAGCCTGGCTGACTGCGATGACAATGGCCTATCTCTGAGCCTAGCAGGGACCAAGTGGCAGTAACTGCTGACCACATACTTAGTATTAGATACCTGAGAGTGGACAAGAACAGTTGGCAGAACAAAGAGTAGTTTTAGCACTACCTCTTTTGTCTTGGAGATGTAAAGGAGAGCTTTTATTAATTCCCATAACCCTCCCTGATAGTCATGCTCCATTCACAGTAGGAAGGAAAACCACGGTATTGACTTTATCAGTTGGGAGCAGAGCTAAATGAATAGGAAAGTGACTTATGAGCTGAAGGCAAGGATGCCTGGTGACCCTGGGTAATTCTATAGTAGAGCAAAGAGGAAGGTCTGCAAAAGGAGAGTAGGGAGACACTGGTCAATGCACAGAATACATTTTGCATCTTCGCCATCTTCTTCTCAGAACATTTTTGGACCTGGGAAGAATTCATCTGAAGATATGGTCCTGCTGGAAAAAGACTCCTGACTACTACTGGAAGAAGAGGACTCACACAAGGTCTTAAGGACCCCTAACCCCTGCTGGCACCTATGAACTGGAACTGCTCTCCGAGGTTTAAATGGTTGACTTCCCATTTTCCTATGTCAGCGACACAAAAAGCAGAAGAAATTCTGCTCCTAAAAGGTCTCAGTTGACTACTGAGGTCTGAACCCTATGTAATAACTGGCTGGAGAGAGTGTCTAAAATCCTTTCCTGAGGAGTTATAGTGATGCAGGGAAGACTAGGAAGAACTTTCCTAGAACTTTGAAAAAGTTGTGACTTAGTCATTGTTTGACCTCTGGATGGTCAGGACAAGGGGCTGAAGTGTACCCAAGGAGGTCTCAACCAAGGCAGACAAAGACAATCAGGTTTGTCCTACTCAGAGCCTTTTGTTGCATTAAAAACGGAATCAGCCACACCTTGTGGTGAAGATACCCAAGCTTGTGGAGCCCTGTCCGACTATGGCTTCCACCCCTGCATCGCTGGAGAATTTAAGTTCCCCAAAAAGTAATTAAGCCCAAAGGTAAAACTTTGGACAAGGGTGATGTAGCAAATCTATCTGACCAGCAAGGCACTGTTGATGGGTATGAAATCCATGTTTGTCCTGATCTGAGCTTATGGTGCTAAAATCAATGGCTTTAGTGGTATCTAATACACGAAAAAACTGTAGGTCTTGCGTTTAATATGACCCTAACACAACAAAAAGTTAAACTAGAGATGTAATGGAGTCTTAACAAAAAGGTGTAAGTTCCCATCACCCACCGAGGTGGCTTGCTTCATCATCTGGGAACTGTCAGTGCACCACATACCTGCATGGAAATGGGGGTAGGGGTTACACAGGTGTCCTAGAATTGAGTAGCAGTATACTTTTTATCTTCAAAAAAGCATAGTGACTATTTGTGGGGTAATGGTTGCAGTGCTGGTGATAATGTGTGAAAAAGGTGCTTTAAAATTGACAAGCAAGACACAAAAAGTAGTTTATTTGGGCGGAAAGTTCCAAGCTTACGCTGCATTTCAGGGTCACAGTGCAAAATCACAGCCAATGTCACTTAGAGTTCTTAATGCTTGCCTTCGAATCCAGTATTAAAATCAGCACGAAGTGCGCAGGAAATTCCCTCGCAAACCCTGGCTGTTCCAAAATCCATTTCCAAGATAAGGAGCGGGACTCTCATCGGTGGCCCTGCTAACAACACTTCGTCAATGTCAAATGTTTCAGCCGGCGGGCGCCCCTTAATAAGTATTCCAAAAGACTCCTGACGTTAGGGGAGCGCCTCAGCCTCTCGAGTCGGGCCCATGTAGATGCGTCAGCCATCCAAACATATCCCAAACGAAAAACACGTACTGTTTGGAATGTATATATATATATACTATCGTGACAGGGCAGAGGAGATGGAGATCACGCAAACAAGGGCGTTGAGTCCGTTCAAACCCAGCTCGAAATTTTACCCTCAGATGCCACTGAACGCATTAGATGTATTTGCAGATAGTGTCAATTAATTTCTCCTCTCACTAAGAATACGTAAGCCTACAACAAAAAGATGGAATTTGACCTATAACCAGAAAAAAGCCATTCAGGATCTGAAAAATGATACAAGGATAATTGTAAAACCATCGGACAAAGGGGGCAATATTGTCCTACAAACTAAAGAAAACTACTGTAGGGAGGCATTAAGGCAATTGAATGACCGTGAGAGCTACATATTGGTCAGCGAAAGAGATTATTTGAACAGTATAGAGGCATTTGAAAAAATGATCAACAAATGGCATCATAAAGGCATCTTGTCAACAGATGAAGCTGAGTACCTATGTAACAAACACCCACGAATCCCGTCCTTCTACCACCTCCCAAAGATACATAAGAACAACACGAACCCCCCGGGTAGACCAATAGTCTCCTCGATAGGGGGCCTGACAGATAACCTATCGAGATATGTAGACTACTTTTTGGCTCCCTTAGTATCGCAGTTAACATCATATACACGTGATACGAAAGATTTTTTGAGCCAAATTCAAGGAATTATTTGGGAACCAGATTTTATGATGATAACTTTGGACATATCCAGTCTATATACAAGCATCAGGCATACGGATGGAGTAACAGCGGTAGAATATTTTTTGAAGGGACGATCACTCAAATTTTTGGATCATAATGAAATGATCATTGAGTTCATACTATTCTGTCTGAACAATAATATTTTTCTATTTCAGGAACAAAGATACAGGCAGATTCAGGGGACTGCGATGGGCACCTGCTTCGCCCCCAGTTACGCGAATTTATTCGTGGGCTGGTGGGAGAAGCAGGTGGCCTGGGCAGAAACCAATGAAGGAAGTGTTGACAATATAATCTGTTGGAAAAGGTACATTGACGACCTCTTCATTATATGGAGAGGGTCTAGGGAGTCAGCAGAGAAGTATGTCTCCTCACTGAACACCAATGAATTAAATCTTCGATTCACTGGGGAGATGAGTACCACGGAAGTGTCATTTTTAGACCTGCGAGTATTTGTAGAGAACAGCGTATTACATACTGCACTCTATAGAAAGAAAACAGCAGGGAACTCTATACTACACAGAAAGAGCCGTCACCCCGCCAGTTTGATTCGGAGTAACCCCTACGGGGAATTACTTCGAATTAAACGGAATAGCTCTAGGGATGAGGACTACAAGATGGCAGCGTCAGAGAGCCTTCAACGTTTCAGAGCAAGGGGATATCCCATTGATATTCTAAGAATAGCTGAAACGAAGGTAGCCCAAAAAGAAAGGTCCGAGCTCTTGGTTCAGGAGAGTGTACGAACAAGAACAACAGATGTTGAGAATAAATTTCGCTTGATCACCAGTTACTCTAATGCTGCATGTGATATTAGACGTATCTTACAGAGTAATTGGAAGATTTTGAGATCTGACACTATCATTGGCAGAGATCTACCTATGAAACCAAGTATCAGTTTCAGGAGAGCCAGATCTCTAAAAGATGAGCTAGTAGAGAGCCATTTGGGAATCAACAAACCTGACACAGGTCTACAGAGATTACATGGCTCCTTTCCCTGTGGCAAGTGCAGAGCGTGTGCCACGAGTAAACGAGTCACGACATATAAAATTTTGAATGAATTGAGACAGCGACAGATTAACAAATTCATGACGTGTGGTACCCCATATGTGGTCTACTGCTTGGAATGTCCGTGCAGTTTAAGATATATCGGGAGCACTATAAATCCTGTGAAGATGAGAATTCTAGAACACCAAAGGGCAATAACTAGTAAAGATACGAACTATCCGGTCGCACGCCATTTTGCGAGTAAACATAACAGTAATAGATCCCTGTTGCAATTTTTCTGTCTTGATCATGTCCCGAAGAGCATCAGGGGAGGTGACAGAGAGAGGAGTCTGAGGAGATTGGAATCTCGCTATATCATAGACCTGCAAACAAAACATCCGGGTGGTCTAAATAGTGGGGAGGAACTTGCAGCTCATTTGTGATGTATATAAATTGGTTGCCCACACTCTGTACAATTTTGCATGCGACTATTTAACTGACAAGATCTGGTCATACTGCATAAGAAATAATGCCGATATAGAACGCCCATATAGGGCGATAAGTAGATACCAGTGGATTAAGGAACATAGGTGACACCATATGCTTAGTGATAGATTAATCACGGTTAACATATGTATATAAACATGTCCCAAGAGGATACTTGAGCCCATCCAGGGCTGTATTTAGCTATTTAGAGAATGTATTTGAATCATATAACTTTATTGCGCTAACACTAAAATTTGTGAAAAATTCCTCTAACTAATTATGTGCTAGATTTATCACAATTGAAACATACACACTAATATGTTCCAAACTGGTGCTTGAATTGATAGCGCGAGCCCATATTGGACGATATCATGTTAGAGTACGAGCAAAGTATATATTTTTTATGCGCTAATACAAATAGCTTGTGGATTAACTTGCTAATCAATTTGTGGCTAGGATTGTATAATCTGACCAGATGATTACATTATATGTTGAATTATTTTAAGGCATGAATTGTGAATATTAACATATTCTAAGATGGCGCTCGAAGTCGAGCAGAAGTCCTTTGTCTATTGTACGTAATTGTTTTGAATTTAAGTTGCCACGACAACGGCGCTCGTCGACACTGACGAAGGCTGACGCCGAAAACGCGTTCTGTTATCATCGAGTCTCGTTAATAAATCTTTAACGGTTTATGCCTAACGTGAGTGCTGGACCTAATTTACTTTGCAAGTAAGGAGCGTAATATATATATATATATATATATATATATATATATATATATATATATATATATATATATATATATATATATATATATATATGAGGAAGGCCGTATGGCCGAAATGCATTATGCACAAGCTGTGAACAATTAAAGATCTTCCAACGTTACCCCTGGTGTGGCCTCTACCTGTTCTCGATGGAGTAGGAGTTTCTTTGATGTTTTCGCGTCAGCCAGAGACGCGTGAGAGGCCCCGTTCCGACAAGAGGCTGGAGACATTACTGGCATCCGCTGCTTGCAGCTTGTGTTTTGTTTTCAAGGGATTGAATTGACTCCGGCCCGCCCGAAGTACATGCCTGAACCCTGGACTTCTGCGAGATGCAGCTTGTCATTGACACGGAGACGGGTTCATTGTAATTCCGATTCATGGTCCGGACGGCAAACGTGCAACGAGGCTGGAGCGCTAAAGGGGACCAGAGGAGGATCGGCAATTCTGTTTTATTTGCAAGACTCATGATTTGAACATTCCGCACCGATTCAAGAATAAACCTACATTCATGGGGTTAATTTATTCAGCCACTGCCCAGCAACACTCACCAAAGCCTATAGCATTCTGGGAGCTGTAGTTGTGGCAGAACTACAGTGGAGTTGCACACATGTGACCGTGGGTCAGCGGATTTCCGCCAATGGCAGTGACTTTGGACAATGAAAGGTGGGGGTGGAGTTACCGCTTGCAAAGCAGCAGCATCTGAGGAAGGCCGTATGGCCGAAATGCATTATGCACAAGCTGTGAACAATTAAAGATCTTCCAACGTTACCCCTGGTGTGGCCTCTACCTGTTCTCGATGGAGTAGGAGTTTCTTTGATGTTTTCGCGTCAGCCAGAGACGCGTGAGAGGCCCCGTTCCGACAAGAGGCTGGAGACATTACTGGCATCCGCTGCTTGCAGCTTGTGTTTTGTTTTCAAGGGATTGAATTGACTCCGGCCCGCCCCGAAGTACATGCCTGAACCCTGGACTTCTGCGAGATGCAGCTTGTCATTGACACGGAGACGGGTTCATTGTAATTCCGATTCATGGTCCGGACGGCAAACGTGCAACGAGGCTGGAGCGCTAAAGGGGACCAGAGGAGGATCGGCAATTCTGTTTTATTTGCAAGACTCATGATTTGAACATTCCGCACCGATTCAAGATTAAACCTACATTCATGGGGTTAATTTATTCAGCCACTGCCCAGCAACACTCACCAGAGCCTACAGCATTCTGGGAGCTGTAGTTGTGGCAGAACTACAGTGGAGTTGCACACATGTGACCGTGGGTCAGCGAATTTCCGCCAATGGCAGTGACTTTGGACAATGAAAGGTGGGGGTGGAGTTACCGCTTGCAAAGCAGCAGCATCTGAGGAAGGCCGTATGGCCGAAATGCATTATGCACAATCTGTGAACAATTAAAGATCTTCCAACGTTACCCCTGGTGTGGCCTCTACCTGTTCTCGATGGAGTAGGAGTTTCTTTGATATATATATATATATATATATATATATATATATATATATATACATATATATTCATCACCAAGGTTGCCCATATGGAGTCACCACACACGAAGGGGTTACCGCTCAGGATGCCACAGGTAGCAAGGTGTCTGCATGCCCCCAGCCTTTTCAAGCAAGCCATACGCATTTCGAGCAATGGAAATGCTCTTGTTCACTGGCATTAAAGATGAAAGAAGCAGGTGAGTTCGGAACAATTCATTTATTCAATTTTAAGTCCCGCCCATGTGGGCGTCATTCAAACCGGCATTCTGGATGTAGTAGTTCCCTGGTATGCCGGAAGACTTGACAGTTCCTTAAGGCAAGTGCGCTGCTGCATTCATCCAAATTAAATATAAATCCCGGTTGGGCGAAAAAGTCTGTAATGGCAACGCTGACCACTTCCCAATATATGCCCGTGGGTCAGGCCCCCTCCGTTCCAACGAGTGTCCATGATAGCGAACACTCAGGATCCGCTCGTACAGCAGCGGGGCAACTCCGCGACCGGACTGGCCGCATTTAATTCATCACCAAGGTTGCCCATATGGAGTCACCACACACGAAGGGGTTACCGCTCAGGATGCCACAGGTAGCAAGGTGTCTGCATGCCCCCAGCCTTTTCAAGCAAGCCATACGCGTTTCGAGCAATGGAAATGCTCTTGTTCACTGGCATTAAAGATGAAAGAAGCAGGTGAGTTCGGAACAATTCATTTATTCAATTTTAAGTCCCGCCCATGTGGGCGTCATTCAAACCGGCATTCTGGATGTAGTAGTTCCCTGGTATGCCGGAAGACTTGACAGTTCCTTAAGGCAAGTGCGCTGCTGCATTCATCCAAATTAAATATAAATCCCGGTTGGGCGAAAAAGTCTGTAATGGCAACGCTGACCACTTCCCAATATATGCCCGTGGCTCAGGCCCCCTCCGTTCCAACGAGTGTCCATGATAGCGAACACTCAGGATCCGCTCGTACAGCAGCGGGGCAACTCCGCGACCGGACTGGCCGCATTTAATTCATCACCAAGGTTGCCCATATGGAGTCACCACACACGAAGGGGTTACCGCTCAGGATGCCTCCATATGGGCAACCTTGGTGATGAATATACATATATATATATATATATAAAAATAAAGAAAACCAATTTAAAGTACAACAGTTGAAAGTGAGAATTTATTTCATACATCTTTAATCTACATATACTACCCTCCTTCATACATCTAGATACCTTCCATATACTTATGGATCTATATCTGTATGACTTTTGGATCTATATATTTATGACCTTTATTTATTTATTACTTTTCTTCTTATTTAGAATATCCAATGCACTACCCTATTTTGCACCCTATACCGCTCTCAATATATCCTCTATCTCAACTCTCTGACTCATCTCAAACCTCTTTCTACTACACTTTCCAATGCACTTCCCTATTTATCACCCTATACCTCTATCAATATATCCATTACCTCCACTCTCGCATTCATCCCAGCACAACCGACTCCTTGCTCTTTTGAGTTTAAGCTATTTAAAATTCTTATCCTCAACTGCCGCTCGCTGATAAAACATCACGCTGAGATCCTGGACCTTCTAACTGATGAATCTCCTGACGTTCTCATTCTAACGGAAACCTGGCTTCACCAAGACGCCACCGCAATACCATGGCTGGCTCTTCTGCCTGGCTACACATTGAAATCTATCAACAGAGAATCGGGAAGAGGTGGTGGGGTGGCAATGATAGCTAAAGAATCATATAATTCCAACTTAGTGAGTGAACCCATAGTAGGCTGCGAATGCGCATCTTTCAAAATTGGGCTAACCCATAATATCTCTTTAGCCGGTCTTTTGATTTACAGGCCCCCTGGGTCAGCGACCAGTTTCAAAAAGGACCTTCTTGATAATGTGGGGCATCTGGCTATCAAGACTGCTAACTTCACCATTTTGGGTGACCTCAACCTCCACCTTGAAAGCACTGAACAGGTGGAGATTGGCAATTTCCTGGCTGATCTGGAAGCCTTTCAATTAAAGCAGTGCGTGCTTGAAGCTACCCACGTAGCCGGCCATGTTTTGGACCCAGTCATTTCTAACCTCCCCCATATCATTATGCGTTCCCCAGTCCCTCAAGTCTGGACAGACCATTTTCTGGTCACCTTCTCCCTACAATTTCCAATTAAAGCTGACCCTAGTCGCCCCATGAAGATTCTAAAGCGCGCCTGGCATAAGCTCAACCCTGAGATTCTTTCCGTCTGGCTCTCTAGCCACCAACCGCAACTACCCGCATGCGCGAATGAAGCAAACCAGTGTTATCAGGACTGGCTGACGGCGGGCCTGGACACCCATATCCCTGCAAAATGGGGTAAGATCGGGCGTAGGCCATCTAACCCATGGTTCAACAAGGCCCTTTCTGTGACCAAAAAGGGCTATAAAAAGTTGGAGCGCGCTTGGAGGCGCTCCTACGATATGACTGCCAAACTCGAATATCAAGCAGCCCTTAAGTCTTACCACAAAGAGATTCGCAGAGCGCGGGCCAACTTTGTGGCCAATAAAATTATGGTGAGCTCCAACCCTACTAAGACAATCTTTTCCTTATTGGGCAATATGAAGAAATCCGGTGGTAATGAGGGCTCTCCAATCACCTCTGATAACCAGTGTAGTGCGTTAGCTACATATTTCATTAATAAAGTGGAACTAATCTACCAGGGACTCCCACAAACTTTTCCCCTGTCTGAAGAGCCGGCCCCCTCTGGGGGTGAGATTTTGAATGATCATAACTTGGGGGTATTTCCTCCTATTACGGCTCTGGAGTTTGCGTCTCTCAGCTCCAAAATCAAGTCAGGCTCCCCGGCGGACCCAGTGACTCCCACCTGTTTCCGTCTTTTGTATCCCTCCATCTCCGAACTATACCTTGAAGTGGTCAACCGGTCACTACTCACGGCATCAGTCCCTCGAGCTTGGAAGCATGCCAAAGTTATCCCCCTTTTGAAAAAACCCTCCTTAGTTGCATCCGACCCTAGTAATTATCGTCCCATCTCGCAACTGCCTTTCTTGGCCAAAGTGACGGAGGCACACGTGAACTCTATCCTGGCAGGCTTTGTCGAGCAACATGCTTTATTTGACCCCACTCAACATGGCTTTCGTCCTCGACATAGCACTGAATCCGTGCTCCTGGTGGTATTGGAAACTATTAAAAATCACCTAGATGCAGGTGACTCCGCGGCCTTGGTCCTATTGGATTTGAGTGCCGCATTTGACACTGTTTCGCACAAAAGACTTCTGAGACGCCTGCAGGACATCGGAGTTAGGGACTCGGCCTTGGCCTGGATTACATCCTTTCTGTCAGAGAGATCTTTTCAGGTCCTGGCTCCCCCCTTTTCATCTCAAAAGTGTGCATTGCACCAGGGAGTACCACAGGGTTCTATACTAAGTCTACTTCTATTTAACCTGTACGTCAGCCCATTGGCGGCACTGGCCAAGAGAAGGGGGCTTTCACTGGTCTCATACGCCGACGATACCCAATTAATGATCAGCTTCTCTAAAAATAAGTTCCGCCAACCTAAAAAACTTTGGGGCTGGTCTATTGGCTATTTCCGACTGGATGGCAGCAAACTGCCTTCAGCTGAACTCCCGGAAATCCGAAATACTGCTTTTCGGTAAGGACAGGGAGTTATGGACTGACCTTCTTTGGCCAGACTGTCTGAGGCCTGCCCCAGTCCCCAAGGACTCTGTAAAGAACCTTGGTTTTTGGTTTGACCGTGGTCTAACCTTCGAAAAACAAACTAAGTTTGTTGCGGGGGTCTGTTTCGGTCTCCTGCGGAGCCTCAGACCACTGCTTGGGTTCTTTCCCTCATCGGTGCGGCAGTCCATCATCCAATCATCTGTTCTTGCCAGATTGGACTATGGGAACTGCCTTTACTTGGGAGCAACAAGGGCTAGTATCAACCGCCTCCAGAGGATCCAGAATGCTGCAGCTAGGGTTCTGGTGTCTCTACCCAAGCATTGCTCGGTTGCCCATGTGCTTCCGAAACTTCACTGGTTGCCAGTGTGCAAACGCATTCAATTTAAAGCACTATGTATTTCACATAAAATTCTTGCAAAACAGGCCCCGTCATGCCTCCTGGATCTATTGGAACCTTACGTTCCCACTCGCCCCTTGCGCTCCGCCGACCATGCTCTGGTCTGTGTCCCTCGGGTGCGGAGGGCCAGGGCAGGGGGGCGCTCTTTCCGACACCTAGCAGCAAAATTGTGGAATTCTCTCCCGACCACAATTAGAACTATTCCTAGCCATCTGACCTTTCGCAAGGCCCTAAAGACGTGGCTCTTCCCCCTCTCCATCATCTAACCCTTTGTTGATCTGCTCCGGTTCTCGCTCCCGGGCTCTCGCTGCTGCGCTGGGACGCCTCGTTGCTGGGGCAGCCATGCGCATTATAAAACTAATAATAATAATAATAATAATACTCCCAGACTCTATACCACTACTATGACTCCCAAAATAACCTTTTAAGGCTCTTCCCTACTCCACCCCTCCTTGCATCATCTCAAACCTCTTTTTACTATTACAATCACCCCAAAAAGCCTTTCTAGACCCTCCCTCTGACTCTTCCCCATCCACCTACCTTTTATTCATCCCAAGCCTCCTCCTACTGCTATGAGCTCCAAAACAAACACACAAAAAAACTCTAAATCCTTCCATTCTATCTCTCCACTATCCTTTTCAATCCAAATAACAGACTAACATGTCCACCACTCAAATACATTTCATATTTCACTATACTAATTCACCACTATTCCTTTATAGGTTCCGGAGTAGTGTGCTACTCACCGAAAAAGCACTTCAACACCACATCAGGAGTAGCAAGTGCTATATAAATGCAAATTTATTTACCTCTTCTACCCACTTCACTATCCCTCTCAATCCAAATAACAGACTAACATTTCCACCACTCAAATTACTTTCATATTTCACTATACTAGTTCACCACTAACACTGTATGGGTTCCAGAGTAGCGTGCTACTCAATGAAAAAGCACTTCAACACCTCATCAGGGGTAGAAAGTACTATATAAATGCAACCTTTTTACTTCTTCTACCCCTTCACTATCCTTCTCAATCCAAATAACAGACTAACATATCCACCACTCAAATTACTTTCATATATTTTCATATTTCACTATACTAATTAACCACTAACACTGTATGGGTTCCAGAGTAGCGTGCTATTCACCAAAAAAGCACTTCAACACCCAATCAGGGGTAGCAGGCCCTAAACACCCTATCAGGGATAGCAAGCTCTATATAAATGCAAACCTTTTCCCCTTCTCTATCCCTCCACTATCCTTCTCAGTCCAAATAACTGACTAACATATCCACCACTCAAATTACTTTCATATTCTCAAAATACTAATTCACCACTAATCTTTTATGGGTTCCGGAGTAGAGTGCTATTCGCCAAAAAAGGGCTTTAACGTCTCATCAGGGGTAGTAAGTGCTATATAAATGCAATTACAATACAATATCTAACTCTGAGGCACCCTAAATGGCGAAAGGCTTGAACCTTGCCCCACTGGAAGATTTCAATTTCCATAAAAAAAACTGAGGACCTATTTTAGAGTTCTGCAGATGGGATACACCATTGCAAACGAGGCAGATGTCCTGTCCACCATATTACAAGTTCATTATAGCCTATGGCACTTCTACTATGGCAGATGGGATATCCATCATATTTTGATGGAGTATCTCATTAGCCAAACTATAAATTAGACTGTAATTCAGAAAGTAAAATCTTTGATCAGGGTAGCCCACTTGGTGTATCAAACCTCTGTTCCTTTGTGGCTGGCCTGAAATCGCACCTCTAATTTTTCTTGCCTTTTTGGCACTAAAACTTTAAGAGCTTCATGTCTTTGGATTTGCTTGATCTGTTTTGATGATCCTGGTGTCTTTCTTTATTTTTACAAAATTGGTTTGGGAATTAAGAGCAAATTGTACAAAAGGTTTTAGCATTCACAAACACTCTGATTTGATAAATCAGTAAGCA
The DNA here is from genome assembly GCF_964204655.1 of Triturus cristatus. Lineage (NCBI taxonomy): Eukaryota > Metazoa > Chordata > Amphibia > Caudata > Salamandridae > Triturus > Triturus cristatus. Next base: position 452,412,648 of record NC_140584.1, read on the forward strand.
CTAAAACCTTCTTTCAAATGTACTAAGGCCATTTAACAATTTAGAAACAGGTTTCTGAATTGGTAAATAAATGGGTTTAGGAAATCAAACTGAATCTTTAATTTTTTAAGGGGCATGTTTAGGGCATTCCTTCCAAATATTGATTCCTTATGATATGCATTAGTGTTCTGCGAACAAAAACTGGTTGCAAAACTTTAATATTTTACCAGCTATAGAAAGATAGTGATTAAACCATTTGCAAACGGTAATGGGTCCCCCAGGGACCCTTAGCTCTTTGTGAATGTTAAAAATGCACATTTTATTTTGCAGTTTTTAATGAGACCATTGCTTAGTACTAAAAATGTTTTTGAAACCTTTCTAAAACCGCTTGTGTTTTCCTTTAAGAAAAAACAATCGGCATTATTTTGAAACATATATTACTTCATTTAAAAGCAATCACAGACATGGAGGTCTGCTAACCCAAGCAGGCCACTATCCCTGTGATGACAACCTATTATAGTTAATCGGAATTAGGCACCTATCTCATTAATATGCATGAGGTAGGTCAGGTTCCGACCCATTGTGATTCAGATTTTTAAGACCCAACATATTAGTACTAGGTGTACTCTTAAAAATCTTTACCGGTCGCAAAAATACTGGCCGCATATTGGGACCAGTATTTTGTGACCACATATGGACCTAGAATGCATGTCTCTGGGAATTGTCTGTTGTTTATTCCTTAACTACCGGTGGTTGAGCAGTGATTCTCTCACAAATGTTCTTTTACCTACTCAGAGTTGGTTTTTAGGTTGAGCATTCAAGACCTCTTGTATATACTTTAGTATATACTTATTGTATACTTATATCTGTATGAACTTTGTGGGCTCCGGAGATCAGCCCTAGGACTTGTCTGCTTATGCTTAGGGACTTTTTTCTGTTCAACTGCCTCTATTTAACTGTCTTGATAGAAAACGACCAGCAATGGTCAGTAAAATACCAGAATTGCTTTCTGCTGAGAGACTTTCTTTTTTTTCTTTTTCTGGCAACCGCTTCTATTTAACTTTCTTGATAGAAAACGACCAGCAGAGGTCCATAACATACCAGAATCACTTTAGCATTTTCTAGATTCCAGTCCATAGAAATTTTCTTCCACAAGCACCCGTAGACAATAATATTGTTTTCAAATCTTGTATTTTCAGTGATATGACCACCAAAGGCCTTGATTTTATATTTAAGACAAAGCTTTGGACTATAACATTTCCCACTGAAAGGCAATATTTCACTCCATTTGTTCCCATACCGGGTGTGTCACGCAGTTTGGTGTTTACTTTCCCTCCATGTCAAAGAACAGTAGATGTTTCAGTACCCAGGCTAATGTGCTCCATAGCTAAATACATATAAGGTCCCAAAGGCGAGAACAATTGCATTGCAAATGCTTGTTTGAATGGGTAGGGGTACCCCCCTCAAATTAGTAACCTAATTCCTGACATTGCTGTTCAGCTGTTAAGATTGGACTTTGTCCATCAGTTACCATTCAGTTTAAGAATTAAAAATCCCATCTCAGATTTAGAGGCAAATATTTGGCTAAAAGCATTTTGATTCATTTTTGATCCTGTCATATTTTAGATTTTTAATTTTTTGATCAACATTTTGGTTGATCTGTCTACACTGGCTGGCCTTACAGGAATAGAGTGGAAGGACATGTGCAAATGAAGGTAGCTGAACGTGGGCCCCAATACCATGAAGGAAAGAACAAGAAAGCCCTTTGTGTCTAAGAAGAGGCCTCCCAAGCGCAGATGACCTCAAATGAAAATGAAGTTGAAGTTGAAAAGGTAACAGTGCAAAAGGAGGATTTTCCTTTAGGAGATGCATCACCTGTATTGCCCAGTGCTGGTAACAGCGTAGCTTCTTGCCATTTGTTCCCAACTGAGCTAGAAGCTGAAGGTCAGGAAGGCTGAGAGGACCTTGGAATTTAAATTGGTCACATATGCCCTGGAGGAGACAAAGGCTGTCTTGGACTTTAAGAAGAAATGGGGAGGAGCAGCCTGTGCATTGGAGGAGATATGTTTGGACTTGGAAGCCAAGACGGTAATGCTGCCCGATTAGAGGATCAAGCACAGTTGGACCAGAGATCCTAGAGGACACCAAAGTACAGTGAGCATGCACTTCTCTATGGATTGACTGCTGCTGTGCAATAGACACCAAGGGTTGAGCAGAATTTCTCTCAATTCATTTGAAATAAAACATCTATGAATATGTAAAATTATATCTGTGTGTTATATTACTAGCAAATGTGTGTTCAAATGTGTATTCATAAGTTGTTGTTTTGTCCATTCAAATGACAGTCTCTATAATTATTACAGTTATTTAGATTATTTATCCTCATTTTAACTCAACTGGATCCAGATCCTTCAAGAAATTAAAAATTGTAAACACTTCCTGCAGTCTCTCCTCACAATAATGTATACTGTGTCTTGTTTTTCGGGTTAATGTGTGGAGCTTTCCATGAGCAATTTCTTTTTCAGGCCTTAATTAGCTCTATAGATAGCACCTACTTCAAACCTCGTAGTTCACTTAGGTTAGGTACACTGGGGTAGAACAATTTGGAAGCATCAGATGAGTATCTCATTTTAGCATTATGTTATTTATGTATGTATTTTGATTAATATATGTCATAGCTACAAACCATGCTATTGCAGTATTATTTTATCTAACTGCTAACCTCGTACATATTGTACTTTGCAGTCTGTCTTACGATTGTAGCAATTCATATCTCTTGCATGGGAAATAAGACTGTTCAATAAACCCTTTCATTGAAACGCCTGTCTCTCTATTTCTGTGCAGCTCTGTAGAAACGAAGCATGCACGATTGACTGAGTGAAACTGTTATCTATTGTTTCCATGAATCTGAGACTGTTCCGATTCTAAAGGGAAACAAAGTTGTCATGTTTATGCAGTTGTCAGAGACTAATCCCTTTTTGTATATTCGAGAAGTTTCTAGTGACCTCTGAGTTCGCTGGCACACACAAGTAATTAAGTTTAATATACTCGATAGAGACATACTGACCTTAGTCCTATGTCAAATCTATAGTGTATGTTATTCCAAAGCGCAGAGCCTATGCCGGGTTTGGTGGCGCAGTGGACAAATGCATCCACTGTAGGGGCCTGTGTTCAACCTCATGGTCACAGGTTCTAATCCCAGCGGGTCCACTCAGCCTTTCCACCATCTGAGGTCAATAAATTGAGTACCATTGAGTTGGGTAACAATATACATCTGTTATTCAGCTCCTTGAGACTTTCGGGTGATACGTGCGCTATACAAAAGTACATGTTATGTTATCAGGGATATAGGAACTACACTACATGGCGCCCAACAGTTTGGTAAGGCACTAATTTAACACTAGATACTGAAGAAACTCAGTCGTACTTTTCTCAGAGACCCTCTACTCATAAACCTCCATAAAACGTCTGTAGGTGGTAGGGATGATATCCGCCATGGCTGAGTAAGACGAAAGTCCTATGTATTAGCTGTTTGGTTTAGTTCAATGTTGAAGGATACAGTGTTCCAAAATATTGTGCACCTTATCTTTGTTTTCTTGAAACTTGCTCTGCAAACTTTCATTAAACAATGACCGAAACTGGCACAAACACCAATACTGGTGGAGCTGCGGCTGACCAAGTAGCAGCAGCTTTTAATCATACAGGTTTTCAAGAAACCGACGAGGATGCTATAATCATCCATCCAAATTTAAGGAGAGCCATGACTCTAAAACGTATAAAACATGGTCTGACACCAAGAGGTGGTAGAGCAGTTTTCGTGATGGAGGCACCTGAATCTCACCAAACAGAGGTATTCTATTCATGGATAGTATTCCCAGAATCAAATCCAGTAACACACTTGTTTCACTTCTACAAAGAAGATGAACCACCTGAGGAATATATTCCTTTTGTTGATATTGAAATTCCACTCACATACCAAGAGCATGAGCTCTGGTTTAAAGGCGCCCTAAAACATTACAATCACATTACCAGGCTCGGTCCACTAGGTAGAACAGGAGCAACATGGCCGATTTTAGCCGGCTGCACACCACATCCTGGCATTGAAGAAATGTCAGATGTGGATCAACTAGTGTAACTCAAGGAGCTAATCAAAATTTATAGACAATTGGTTCAATATGTCATGCGGACTTTCACAGTCCAACCACCATTAACCATTCAAAATCCAGCTCCTCATCAGGGGAATACACTAAAAATCACTCCACAGACTTTACACATAGTCATGGTAAAAATGCCCACAAAACGTGAACAAATTCCATTCTGGATAGCTCAAAAAATTACTCAACTCAAAGCAGTATTTCCTAATACTAGCCCTTACGAGAAACACAGAATTCTAACAATCTGTTTACCAATGGGGATCACGCCACATCTGGAAGACTGCACCTCTTGGGGCACAGTCTTTGCTGCAATCCACACAAAAACACATGGTGTTCCGTCTATGGCGGTAATACCTGATGTCCTGAATTGGATTCAAAACGAATATGGGGCAGAGCCTGCTCTGAATTTAGGTATGAAGTTACTTAAAAATTTTGACCAGGTCTCAACAATAATATTATCTAATATTAAAGGAGAAGCAGAATCAGTGGCAATCCACCAGAAACAAAGGGAATTTGATGTAACAGAACAACCTCAAGAACTAGCCAGAATAATTGAAAAATCCTATGAGGAATTAGGCTGAGACAGTCTGGGAGGGAAACTAGTAAAACCACAACTGTCTGAAAGTCCTGATAAGGTCTTTCCTAAAAACACTCCTACATCTTCTAAAAAGAAGTGGGAAACTAACAAACAGAATTCCAAAGAGAAGTGTTCTCATTCCTGAGGCAGGTCTCCGCCACAGAAGTAGCCCTCTGAAAGGAAGTACAACCTCAGGAATAGGGATAATTTGAGAAAACCTGACAGATATCAAGATAATGATACACATTCCTCTCGTACCTTTCAGACATCCGAAAGAAGAGGACGGTCAGAAAACAAGGAAGAACGTGTGAAGTCCAAAGACGATCAACACGTTCAGAAAAATAAAGCAAAACCTCAATTATCTAAGAAAAAGGTAGCTGGTCTGAAGATCAGACAGGCCGAGAATACTGAGAACCCAACTCAGGAACGGAGAATGGGCCCAGACCATGCTGGACAGTGCAGCAGAAGTTACAATAGCTCACCAGAACCTGAAGGGACTTATGGAGACAGTGGACTTGAATGAAGACATACAAGTTGAGACTGTAACACCAGGGTTAGTTCTCCACATAAGTTATATGAAATAACACTCCGAATGGAGGGAGACATACTTAGAGAAGTGAAAGCACTCTTTTGGGAGCATCTTTCAAAGGGTTATGATATAATTCTAGAAGAACAGGACTGGCCACCAGAATTTGTCAGGGAGTGCCCACATGGTGAGGCCATCATCATGCCTGCCTTCTCCAACCATATTCCAGTTCATGTAAAATATACATTAGCCAGGAAATGGGCAGTAGCCCAAGCCCCAGCACTGTATAAAAATCATGTAGGGAGGGAGGAGCTTCGCGCGCATCCAAGATGGTCGCGTGAGCACAGGGCTCCCCGGACCCTTGCCGCTCCTCGCAACTTATCCTGACATTATCCTGGATTTGTGGACGGATTCTGGAAGATGAACCTTGGCTGAATCCATAACTCTTTTCAGAACGAAAATCGGACCTGGGAGACCTGAAATACAGCGTCTTGCATTTTGGAGGCCCGCCTGGAAGCTGTGCCCGGTGCTTTGGTGGACTGTGGGGCCGGGGAGTAGTTGAACAACAACGGCATCGGAGCCTTGCCAATGACTGCGCCCCCACTTTCAGTTTCGCTTTTGCACTTCTGCATGGCCTGATCGAGGAGCTACTTCGCGCGGCTGGGGCGTCCTCCGGCCTTCATACTGGACTGATTTGTGCCTTTTTCTCAACTCTTTCGAGCGGGCCCTCGGACGGTCTGTGTCTGATCTGCTGGCGCCCCTTAGCTATCGGTCCGGGCGGACCCCACCGGTGAGCATCGCTCAACATGGCGGGCAAGGGGGATCCCGAGAAACGGAGGACCAAGACATCCCAGCGTGGGGGACCAGTCCAGAGTAACATCATGGATCGTTATACCCAGGGTAAAGGATCCCCCGGGCCAGCAAGTGCCGTCATGGAGGACTCCGGTGGGGGCCCGTCCGTCCCCACGGAATTGTCGCTGCAGGACGTTATGGGCGCCATCAACGGCATAAGGGAGACCATCGCCCAGCAGTACTAGGCTCTGGCCCGTAAAATTGACACGGTTGCCATTGATGTTACGTTAATTCGGGCAGATCTCTCTAAGACTGACGAGAGGGTTCAGTCGCTGGACTTGAGGACATCCACTCTTGTTACGGATGTATCAGACCTCCAGGCAACTCTTGGCGATCTAAAGTCGGCAAACGACACGATGTCCCGGCGGCTGGAGGATTTCGAAGGTCGGGCACGACGCAACAATATCCGTGTCATAGGTGTACCGGAGACCTCCGACAATCGTCCGGTGGACCTCATGGTCGAAGATCTCATCCTCAATCATCTTGCTCCTTCAGGCCTGAGCAAGTTCTTCGCAGTGGAGCGTGCCCATCGTGTCCCGGGCTGTAGGCCTCGACCGGGAGCTCCCCCGAGGCCTATCATTGCAAAACTTTTTCATTACAGAGACCGGGATGCGATCCTGCGGGCCTCGAGGGTGCACGGCCCAGTTAAATATGAGAATTCCTCCATTAACTTCTTTCCGGACTTCACCCAACTCGTTCAGAAACAGAGAATGGGCTTTCAGGGGGTGAAGCACCGTCTTCGAGATCTGGAACTCAAATACTCTATGCTTTTCCCTGCCAGGCTTCGTGTGGAATATGAAGATCGGATTATCTTTTTTGAACGCCCTGACACCGTGAGTGACTGGTTGGATTCCCTGCCGGACCGGGGCGAACGACTCGGGCGTACTGGCGGTGCCGAGGGCGGAGGGCCTCTGCAGGAATGATTCTTGGTCCTCCACTTTGACATATCCTTCTGCGCCCAGCCAGGTTCTACTTCAACTGTATATTTTGTCTATTAATGTTTCGTTTGGGTGCGGGCGGGGATGGGTCCCTTTCCTCCTCTAGGGTCTTTTTGTAGCATGGGATTGTTAGGGCGACAGGCACACTGCAAGTTGGGGGGGCTGTCTAGTCCGCAGGGGTGCAGGGTGGGGGAAGTTGCAATGATCTGGGGGTGGGAGGGTGGCAGTGGTTGTTGGGTTGTGTGTTTTTTCTTTTCAAGGCGGTGTGTTCGTTCCTTTTCAGTTTCAGGTGTCTGGCTGCGTGCCCGGGGACTCCAGCTTCTTGTTTTGGGATGGGGGGGACGGGTTGAAACTGATGTCTTGGAACGTCAACGGATTAGGGGACCGTATCAAACGTGGGGTTGTGTTGCAATATTTGCGCCGATTGGCCCCTGATGTGGTATTTCTTCAAGAGACGCACTTGGTGGGCAATGTATGTCATGCTATGAACAGGGGGGGCTACCGACTGGTTGGACACTCTGGCTTCACCACTGGATCCAGAGGGGTGGGCATCTTGCTGCGATCTTCCCTCCCGCTTGAGATTGACAAAGTCACTCTTGATGATAGAGGGCGCTATGCGTCCTTGACTGGACGTTGGGAGGGGCAGACTCTTTCATTGGTTTCGGTCTATGTTCCCCCGGGCCTCCAGACCTCCACTTTCTCGGATGTGGGTCGTATGTTACTTGAACTTCCTGACAGTCTCTTGCTTGTGGGTGGGGACTTTAATTCCGTGATTTCTGGCGAGTTGGATCGTTACACCCCCAGAGCCCTCTCTGCCGCCCAGGCGTGGCTCGGCGGGTTCTTGGACACTTTCGGTCTAGTGGACTGCTGGAGGTTGATACATCCGACACAGAGTCAGTACACATTCCACTCCGGGGCCCACGGGAGTCTCTCCAAACTAGATTATTTTCTTATGCCCGCAGCCCAGACCACCCGGGTCCGGGAGGTTAAGCACCTGGCCCGGGGCATTTCCGATCATTCCCCATTGTGGCTCCTCTTCGATACCGGGATGCGATCCGCCGGGCGGATCGCCCCCATTAACCCTGGTACTTGCGTGACCCCAAGATTCGCAAGGGTCTCATTAAGTCGCTTGATCGGTATTTTCTTGAGAATGAGGGGTCCGTCTTGTCCTCAGTGTCCCTGTGGGAGGCTTTCAAAACGGTTCTCCGAGGACACGCCCTATCCCTGATCGTGGAGGCCAAGAAAGCTAAGAACGGGGAGGTGGTTGCGTTGGAGGCTGAGATATCGGGGTTGGAGGCTGCCTTGGCGACGGGTGTCACTCAGGACGGGCTCCACGCCCTCAGCCTGAAGCAGTTCGAATATAAGTCCCTTGTTACGGATGCTGCTCGGACAATGTATAGGGAACAGCAGGGTAGACTGTATGATGCTGGGGATAAGGCGGGTAAATTGATTGCTTGGCTTGATGAGAAGGAGAGAGTGAATCGAGTGGTCCCCGTGCTTCAGACGTCGGAGGGAGTAAGTGTGACTGACCCTGGTGAGATTGTGGAGTGTTTTGCTGACTACTTCTGTGCTGTGTACTCCCCGGTGTCTGCTAGAGATGAGGCTGACTCTCGTCACTTGTTGAAGGATATTGCTTTGCCCTGCCTGTCGGTGGATGAGCGTGAGCAGATAGATGCCCCACTATCGGTTGACGAGATTGCTACCGCGATTCGTTCCCTTCGCTCAGGCAGGGCTATGGGCCCCAACGGACTCCCGATTGAACTCTATAAACTGCAACCGGATAAAATTGCGCCATTTCTCTGTCGTATGTTTTCGGAGTCGCTTGAACTTGGTTCTCTCCCTGATGACCAACGTCTGGCCACTATAGTCGTGATTCCCAAGGACGGTAAGCCTCGGGACCGTTGCGCCTCGTACAGGCCTATTTCTCTATTGAACGCCGAGCCGAAAATCCTTGCCAAGGTTCTTGCTAACCGCCTGCTTACTGTTATTTGTGATCTGGTACATCCGGACCAATCCGGTTTTATCCCGCACCGGAATATGGCCCTTAACTTGCGGCGCCTACATGGCGTACTTGCAAGGGCGGAATATCTTTCAGAGCCGGCCATCTTGGTTTCCTTGGACGCCACGATGGCCTTTGATACGATAGAATGGCCGTATCTTTGGGCCGCCCTGGCAAAGTTTGGCTTCGGGGCGGGATTTATTAGTTGGGTTAAACTCTTATACGCTGCTCCGTTGGCACAGGTTGTCGTTAATGGTAGGGTTTCCCGGCTTTTCGTTCTTGGGAGGGGCACTAGGCAGGGGTGTCCGTTTTCTCCCCTGCTCTTCGCTTTGGCTTTGGAACCGCTCGCTGCTTGGCTTCGTTGGGAACCGTCGATAAGAGGGATCCAGTGGGCTCCTGGCTTCGAGGATCGTGTTTCGTTGTACGCGGACGACATTCTTTTGTACCTCACCTCACCACGTAAGTCACTCAATGTGCTCTTTGACATCCTCACTTCCTTCGGCAAGAACTCTGGTTTGATCATTAACTGGTCCAAATCTTGTGTCTATGCTATATCCGGTGGCTTTCCTCTCTTGCCTTCTCGTTTTCCCATTAAGGCGTCCCACTCCGGCTTTACGTACCTGGGGGTGTACGTCTCATTGGACCCGGCTGTCCGCTACGAGCATAATCTCCTCTCTCCACTTCGGAGATTGAGGTTAGACGTGGCCCGTTGGCGTAAGCTTCCCTTGTCTCCCCTCGGACGTGCGGCACTTTTTAAAATGATGTCTCTTCCCCGATTCCTCTATGCACTTCAGAACTCCTTTGATATTATTCCGGCGGCATACTTCCGGGAAGTGGTGAGCTTACAAAGGAGACTTGTTTGGGACGGTCGTGCACGTATTGCTCTTGCAAAACTGACTCTCCCCTGGTATGACGGGGGCATTGCGCTCCCGGACATCAGGAGGTACTATTGGGCGTCCCAGCTATCTGCTATTAACCACGCAACGTACGCACCTGGTCCGAATCCGGCTTTCGAAATGGATAGATTTTTGTTGCCTGGCGGCAACTTTAACAGATCGCTTTACTCTCGATCAGCTGGGAGGAACTTAACCGGTCCCACTAAGATTTCAGTACGCTCGTGGAAGGCTGCGAATGTGGCCATGGGCTGGAATGATCGTTTGACGGGTGCGACCCCCTTGTTTGCGTCTGAAAGACTGGGAAGCCTTTGGACGACGAAGGGCTTTGAGCGTTGGGACACGATTGGCATCAGCAGAGTAGGTGACCTCTGGGTGAAGGGTGCGGTTAAATCCTTTGCTGCTCTGCAGAGTGAGTACGAATTGAGTGAGAGGGAGTTCTTTCGGTACGTTCAGGTTTGGCACGCCTTGCTCTCGGCCTTCGGGGCTGAGACTGCATTCCCTGTGTCTTCGCCACTCGAGGACCGCATACTCGACGGTCACTTGCCCGACAGTACTATTTCCCTTATCTATAAAAAACTAATAAACATTCGGGCAGACCTCCTCGTGCGTCTTCGGGAGGCGTGGATCGGGGATGGGGTGGAACTGGACGATGAGGATTGGCAGTCTGCGCTGTCCTCCCCTAAGGAGGTGGCCATACCCGTGCGTCTCCGTCTCGTCCAGCTTAAAATTCTCCACCGTGTCTACGTGACGGGCCCTCGTTTAGTTTTGATGGGTTTTTCTGAAGACGGGCTCTGTAGGCGCGGCTGTGAGCTCAGCGCCACTTTTCTCCATGTTCTCTGGGAGTGCTGTGAGGTGGCGGAGTATTGGCGCCGGGTGCATGCTGTCATGGAATGTGTCACTGGGGTCGCTCTGTTGCCTGAGGTTCGCCGATGTTTGCTGAACGTGTGGGAGCCTAATGACTATAATGCGGCTCAGACTTGGTGGGCAGCCCTTGGGAACATGGTTGCTAAGAGGGACATCGCACAGCTTTGGGATTCCCGGCGGCCTCCCACCGTGTCTGTATGGAAGGAGAACATGGATTGGTGCATGTGCAGAGAGAAGACTGTGTATGTGGCTCGGGGTAAGCCGGGGGCATGGGGTAGAATCTGGGGTCGGTGGAACGCGTACCGAGGGAACATCTGCACACCCCCCCTCCTGGACACATCTGATGCTGCCTTGTCACCCTGATCCTGAGGTTCCCGGACTATTACATTTTACCTGTAGATGGTTGTGGCTCTCCCGTCGCCCCCACCTCCCCCTTGATCATCCTCGTTTACCACCCGAGGGTGGAGTAGGTATTGTGTGGTCCCCCGGCTGTGGTTAGACGCCCCTTTTTCGATGGTTTCCGCCTTGCTTTTTGGTGTTATTTTTTGTTTTTTTTTTGTTTGTATTTTTAAAATTTATGTATCCTGATAACCTCTGAGGTGCACACAGTAATTTGTTAATTCGGCTGAGCCCCAGGGGGAATATTACTGCCTTGATGTTGTTGAACATGTCTATATTAGCGGCCGGCCCTGGTGGTTGTAGGCCCATGTTTGTATTGAGTTTTTATGTGCAATAAAGGTTTTCGCAAAAAAAAAAAAAAAAAAAATCATGTAGGATGGGATGAGGACTCGCCTCACCATAAACTCCAGTAAAAAAATCAACCCACTGCACAAAGGCAGTACCCAGTTAAGCAAGAAGCTAAAAAAACAGGCCAGGGAGATTTTAGATCAACTTGAATATCAGAGGGTGATTGAAACATGCACCTCATCAATGAATCCATTGTTTCCTGTCTCCAATACATATCATCTAGTTTTGGATTACAGACACTTAAATTCTTGTTGCAAAACATTTGTAGTGCAAAATGCACACAGTACAGCATTAATGAATGACATGGTGCGTAAAAAATATAAAACCACATTAGACATTTCAAATGGTTTCTTTTGTCAAAATATTGCACCAGAAACTAGATATTTCACCGCTTTCTCAATAATGGGGACCCAGCGTCAATTTTGTCCCCAGGGATTCAAAAACTGCAATATGAACACGAATGTCCTCTGCCTACTGAAATTCTCCCTCTTGACCAGTACGAATTTATATTTTATACTGACGGATCTGCACAGCCCGCTGCGGGGAGTAAACAAGCTTACAGTGCAGTGTGTGCTATTGTAAAAGGTTGCATGCGAGATGGCAAATTCAGACCAATGGTCACAAAAACCCAATCTCTAGGAGATTGTACAGCTCAGTGAGCTGAACTACAAGCATTTAAGATGGCACTTGAAAACTCGGATCGCGAATTCCCCACACTAATAGTGTGCGATTCTTTTTACTGTGTTCAATCTTACAATGAATATTTACAGAATTGGATTCAAAATGGTTTCAAAGATGCAAAAGGTGGCACAATCAAGCACAAATTGCTTTGGGAACAAGTAGTTCAGTTGCGAAACGGACTACAGAACACTCACGTGATACACATGCTGAGTCACCAACGTGATGGTGTTCACGTTGAAGGGAATTCATTGGCTGATGAAGCCGCGAAGGGGGCTGTGCAAACGACTTCCGTAGCTGCAATCACTCGTTCAAAAACGAAAATAGAGAAATAATGGTGACTGTCAATGCATCAAGCAAAGGCAGCGGTGCGGCATTACCTAAAAAGTTTCCACTCAAATACTCATATATAATTGATGCGAACAATGTTCCGTTTGCTCGAATCCCTGGAGTGGGGGATAGAGTAATTCCAATCATGGAACATAGACTAGGGCTAATCCTAGCAGGACATGAAAGGCTCGCCTCTGCCCACGCAGGTGTTTCAGCCACAGTAGCATTATTAAAACAAAGGTACTGGTGGCCCGGCATTAGGAAACAGACTAGAAATTATGTTTTGGACTGTGAGATATGCCAAAAGATTAAAGTCTCTACTGTGAAAACGTCCTGCGCAGACGCCCCTATTAATTTCAGATAAACCATTAGCTTGTGTTTACCTGGACCACTGCGGTCCCTTACAAAGGGATGGGAAATATAAATATATCATGGTCGCAGTGGATTCGTGCTCTAGGTTCCAATAAAAGCCCTCTGCTCAGTTATGGACGTGTACCCCTGCCCCGAGTGCCCCATTGTACTGATGTCTGGATCCGTAATGCTGATTGTTTTTGTCTTAGGCAAACACAGATCATGTGTGTGTGCCACGATAAAGTCATTTCTTATGGATTGTGGTCTTGTTGGTCCAGGAGGAGTGCCTAAAGAGCGACTCTCATAGTGATGGAATGCTACTGCCTTCACAGAGAGTTAAGCAGGATGTACGTGTTGGTGGTAGCATGCCATGTAGGGATCAGTAGCAGTGAAAAGGTCCTTTTTGGTCGAGCCTAGACAGTGCTTGGACTGTCTCTTCGAGACTTGTATATACTTTTTGGGCTTCAATTCGCCCACTGCTTTTCATTTGTCTATTTCAGTGTCCTTTAAAAATCTTTGCTACCAAGTGGTTAATTTTCCTTATTTGTCCCTCCTTTTGTAAGTTGTTCACTCCCAAAGGTCAGTGCCCCAGTACTTGTAGCCTTTCACTTGTCCTATTATAGCAACTGTAAAAGGGACTACTTTTTCTTTGGTTTAAGAGCACTGCACACAAGTGCTCAAACTTTTCAGTGGCTCCGACTTCCATTTCTACAAACAGGGCCGTAATTCTTGTATTGATTTTTTTGGGCTCAGAGATCCAAGGTTCCTGTAAAACTTGCGTGCCTTTCTTTTATTATCCTTTCTGCTTTTTCTTGCTGATTTGCATATTTATCCTTTCTCTGTTTCAGAGTTACGTGCTTGCTTATTCTTTATGTCATGCTGCGTTAGTCCTTCTTCTGTCTCCTTTGTCCATCATTCTGTTGCTTATCCTATTTCATCGTGCTTGTTTATTCTTCTTGTACATGCTGCACTGGTCCTTCCTCTGTGTCCTTCGTGCTGTTGCTCATCCTCTTTCACTGTGTTTTTTTTATTCCTTCCGTACATGCTGCATTAGTCCTTCCTCAGTGTCATTCGTCCTGTTGCTGATCCTCTTTCACCATGTAATTGGTTGCTTGTGTTTGGTCCCTCTGCTCTAATACGTGAAAGCTTTGCTTTAGTCCTTTCTCATTGTCTATAAGGTCTCTTCTCCGCCATGTTGTGGGTTACGCATGTGCACACTCGTGGCCATCTTGGAGGCTTTGTAGTGTAGTTCCTATATCCCTGATAGGCTCTGCGCATTGGAATAACATACACTATAGATTTGACATAGGGCTAAGGTCAGTATATCTCTATCGAGTATATTAAACTTAATTACTTGTGTGTGCCAGCTAACTCAGAGGTCACTAGAAACGTCTCGAATATACAAGAAGGGACTAGTCTCTGACAACCGCATAAACATGACAACTTTGTTTCCTTTTAGATTTGGAACAGTCTCAGAATCGTGGAAACAATAGATAACAGTTTCACTCAGTCAATCGTGCATGCTTCGTTTCTACAGAGTTGCACAGAAATAGAGAGATGGGTGTTTCAATAAAAGGGCTTATTGAACAGTCTTACTTCTCATGCAAGAGATATGAATTGCTACAATCGTAAGACAGACTGCGAAGTACAATATGTACGAGGTTAGCAGTAAGATAAAATAACAGTGTAATAGCATGGTTTGTAGCTATGACATATATTAATCAAAATACATACATAAATAACATAAGCTAAAACGTGATACTCATCTGATGCTTCTAAATTGTTCTACCCCAGTGTACCTCACCTAAATGCAGTACGAAGTTTGAAGTAAGTGCCATTTCTAAAGTATAGCTAGCTATATTTTAGTTTAGCCAAGAGTTGCCAAAAGTTTCTCTAAGTTCTAGTCAGCTCCATACCTTAGAATGAGAGAGGTTGGAATCTCTTTTCTGGACTCGACAGTCTAACCCCCGCAAGGGAAGTCAGAGAGCACTGGAGCTGGATTCTCTGCGAGGAGGATGGCAGCGTTAGGTCAGTGCATCAGGCTGGAACTCGATCTCCTTCCGAACTTGCCGTGGCGAACCGCTTAGTCTGGGTTGGATCGAATCCTCCGGGAACCGCAATTTGCCAGGGCAAGTGCTGGTATATTTATACTTTGAAGGTGTCTAGGAATGCCAGTATTGACGTAAAAGTCGAGCACAGGAACGTCATGAAAGAACCCCTAAGGAATAGATGTTCATGCATACTTAAGGAGTTCTTGGAGAAATCAATATTCAAGCTGAGGTAAATTCCTAAAGGCTTAAGGGCCTGGTTTTCCAAGAATTCATTGTGACGTGGATGGACGGATGTAGGTGGCCATGCCTGTATTTGGTTTGTACGGACAATGTCTAAATAAGGGCTGGATTTCTATGTCCAAATAAGGGCAATGTGAATTGTACCTATATAAGGGCATAAATCGGGAAACCTATATACGGAATCTAAATCTCCACACAACACCCACTTCAGTTTTGTATGAACGATGTTAATAAATCCTAAACGTTCTAAACATATCTTAAAACAGAGTACTGCATGGGTTTGCTAAAATAAGCTAAAAACATATCTAAAACATATGTCCTAAAAAAACATTACAAAACCATCGCTATGCATAAAGCGTTGTACATATTAAAGGCAATGTTCCATTCTAAGCATAGGATCACATTGGAATGCTAAATGAATGAACAAAATATATACATGAGATGAAATGGCTCGTAAATACAGAAGAAAAAGGGGCCGAAACCATTTCATATCAGGTTACACAAGTCAATTTGTTAATCATGACAAGGTGGCATACTTTCCCTGAAAGTGTTGTCAAGGAATTCTGTTCTCTATGAATATTTCTACTATAACCAGATTACTGTGCCAAAAAATGAAAAATACAATTTTGGGATGGGAAGAATAAAAAATATAATCATAGAAAAAGTTCCAAAGTCAGTATCACGTTTGAAAAAGAATGAAGGCCAAATTCAGAGTCTCTCCGGAACACTGTGTGCTTGAATCAAAAGTCAGTGTGTGAGGATAGAGAAAACATAAAATGTTCTAATCCTGTAGACAACAAGTCGTCTACCATTGTGGGTTAGAGTTGGAATACCTCGTGTAGAAGATCAACAGCACACAGATGCAAACTATCGCCTTCAGCATGGGAAGTATCAGCAATGTCCGGATTGGATGTTACCTGCGCGCCTGGTGTTTCCTCTCGTACCTCTGCAGTAGCATGTTGCGTCTGTGAGATCTCAATGAATGCCGCCATCAGGATTGGTAGCCGCTGGGGACAAAAAATACCATGGGCCATTATCGGGTCCAGAAGAGTATCGATAACCGTAGGCATGACTGATGGGAGTGTCAGACAAATGTCTAGCACACATTCTTCACCACATAGCAGACAGCGTAGAACAGGTAAGATGCAATCTTGCCAGATTGGTCTGAATGACAGAAACCAAGTGGTGTTTAATTCTCGTAGACGAGGTAATCCCAGAATTTGGACAATGCGCTCACGACACTTCATCTCCAATAGAGTTCTTTCTATGGTGAGCTGGGTGTCGCTGGCTTGCCATATCGTAGCAGTAGGAGCAAAAATAGTATCCCTGCAATGAGTGCTAAAAGGAGTGGCAGTCCACCAAACACAGAGTGCACGAAGTTTGGAAAAATTCTGAGGACTGCTTGAAAAGGTGCTAACAGTCCTGCACACACGTTCTTAAATACATGTACAATACCGCTCGCATCAGACATGTTTAAGATACAACCTAACATTTCTGAGAAATGCACAGGGCAGTTTGTATACAAAAGGGTATATATCTCTGCAGAAGTCCTTGCGACTTGGAGATCATAGGTTTCTTTGGTAGAGGTCAAAGGCACAGTTTTTTGTAAAAGAATGGTTTTCATTCTGCTTAGAGTATCAACTCGTATTGAAGAGATATTCAGTGAAGGCCATAAAGGCGACTTCCTGACTATGTCTATTTTGGGAAACAAGACTTGCATGCAGCAAGTGACCCTGGATGTAACCGTTACTAGATATGGGATACCTGGCAGCATGCCACAGCAGCTGTGATCATTCAACATAATGTAACTCCCATTGGAAAGTTGACCAAAGATTGGATTAATCACTGCTTCCGATGAACCGTGCAGGTGGCAGGATAAGTTTGTAGTGGAACCGTCACAGGCCTCGTGTAAGTTAATACCCTGACAAAGGAGAGAACCGCTTAGTGTGTGTTCACAGTTTTCACCGCTAAGAAACACTTGATGTCCCCCACTCCAACATCTGTGTGTGTAAGGTAAATCCCAGGATGTCTTGATGTATTCTTTACCCAAACTTTCATATTTGCCTGCTGGTATATTTTTTAGGCAATACTGAAAATGGAAAGTCGTAACAGGCAGAGTAATCTTACCATTTATGATCCACTCAGTAGCTGGATCTTCTGCCACTGTGAATGGTAATTTCTCCAGTTTTTCAATGCTCAGCACTGTATAGTCTACTCCCCTTTGTGCCAGTTTGATCTGTCTATCAGTGAGATTGAATTCTGCAAACAGTGACGTAGTATTGATTAAACGCCAAGGCACATCGCCAGAACGCAGGTTTTGAAGCGTCCAGCCTAATAGCATGATAGAACGTAGCTGTGATTGACCATGCTGCAACATGACCAAATCTTGTTCCATGATGTCTATGCCAGAGGATACAATGCTGTCCAAAGAATATATCCTGGACGACAGAGTAGTTAACCCATTGTCTACTACAGAGAGAGATTTCTCTAAATTAATACGATCAATTTCTCGTATTTGTTCTGCAGTCTCTGCTTGGCTGACCTTCCATGCTTCAGTATAAGCAGCGTAGATACCGGCATATATGAAACGTTTTTGATGCGGTTTTCTTGGTCCTAGCAAGAATTCCCTAAGGTCTGCGCCTTCTTGAAGTAAAGTTAAGTGTTGTTTTACATCCTCTAGTGTAGCTTTCTGTAGCCAATCAAGGCAAAGTTTCCCTACACTGTAAGTTGTTACTATCCCCGGATGCTGTCTTTGGACATAACGTGGGTCTTGCCTATGAAAGGTAAAACCTTGTATTTTGTTCAGGAATCTATCTTGACAGTTGTTTGTGTCTAAGGGCCAGAGCAACCATTTTTTCCATTCAGGATCTGATCTGTTATTATTAAAAATAGTATGTACGTCGACCTTCCCTGTGTAGTGCTTTTACTTGTAGGTGCAGGTATAGACGGAGTGTTCATGTCTTTTATCTTGGCTATTCCAAGGCATGATGTTTGTTGGACAGTGTTGTTCAAAAACATAATTTGCTCAGGGATTATACAGGCTATAAACAAAGCTTCTATTCCCTATACTTGCCAATCTTTAGTACCCCAGACAATTTTCGTCTCAATGTTGTCTTTCCAAAAGTCGTAACCATGTCTAGTCAGTTGGGCAATAAAGACTGTGGAATAATTCTGTTTGGTATTCATTAACATATTTTTCATTCCTGTCTTGTTGACATTCTTAAAGTAAAGTGTCTCTGCATTCGAGATATTAAACCCTGAAAAATATGGAAAATCATTGCAAATGTTTTCGAGCTACGCTTTGGTGGCGTAGGACAATGTTCCCATTGGTTATACATAAATACATTTCTAGGTGTTGCAGATTTATGCAAGAAATGATTACCATCGTGGTTATAACAATACAGTTGTTTGTAGTCTGATGAACCTTGTAAATATTCATTATTAGTGAATGCAGTTGACATCTCTAGATCAAACATCATATTATTAACAGTCTCGAAGTCCCAATCATCAGAAAAGGTACTGGAGGTAATAAAGTCACTTAATGAAATTTCAAATAAATGTGGAATCTTCAAAAGCTGCGACGGGCCAAAAATGTGATATTCGGTTTTGTCCCAAACTATACCATCAGGTATAGGAATCGCTGTGATGTTCACTGCTTACAAGTCTCTTGCTTCATGATGGGATGATTTGTGTGGATGGAGAAGTAAGTTCACTCTTTTACTTGCTGTGTCCAATTGAATATATCTTCCATTAACCTGCATACCCAGAGTTATTACCAGAGCTAACTAAAGTAGAAAGAAGAATATTCCCAAAACAATCCATACTTCAATCCATGGTAAAACCAGATAAGTTTTTTCCAGTAGATGAAAAAAGTCTGGTGCTTGTTCTTTGAAAGTTCTTTGTACTGGCGTCGTTTCAGACTCGCTGGGATCCTCAGAAAACGTATCAAAGTTCATGAAATAGCCAGAAGCAGTTCTGTCAATGGTTGGAATTGCATCCGTATGTGATGAAATTGCTGGAACCAATTGATCACTTGTTACTTCTTTGTAAACAGGTGTATCTGGATGAACTGTTATTTGGGTCTCAAGAGGTACAAGGTCCATAGCATTGTTGCTTAGTCCTCTATTTCTTACTGTCGGATCTTCAAAGGTGATGAGTCTCTCAGTTTGAACCTCTTGGATTGTAGCTAGAGGAGTGCGTCTGCTACATTGGCGGAGTCCACTTGGCCTACTGTTCAGTATTGGCCACATAGTTTGGTTTGATCTGGTCGATGGACACAAATCTTTTCTCCTTTTTACCAGCAAGGGGCGTCAAAAGTACTGTTCTTGATCCGTGGATTGCTAGGACAGGTACTGGTTGTCTGTATGAAGGTCCAAATTCCTTCTTATCCGCAATCTTTTTTCTGACTAGATCCCCAAGCTTTGGGATCTAGACAGGCCTTGCTGGGAAGGCCGGATTTTTCTCAGTGGTGGTTGGCTTCAGGACCACATTGCTTTGTTGCGTTCTTAGTTCATTTAAGTCCTGTAAAACAGCCAAACGATCTTTGATATCAAATTGTTTGTTTTCCACCACTGTGCCTTTCATATCTATGTCCAGAACCAACATTCTAGTCCCAAACAGGACCTCAAATGGTGTGACACCTCCTAGAGAACTTCTTGGCAAGTTGTTTATTGCGCGCTGGACCCCATATAAATGTTTGACCCACCCATCACCCGAACCTAATACCCTAGCTGTTCTAGGCTGCTTTATGTCCTGTTTTTTTCTTTCCACAACAGAATTTCCCTCAGGATGGAATGGAGAAGAATACTGCAATGCTACGCCCAGACTGGCCATGACTTCTTTGTAAACCCTAGAGCTAAACGCAGGACCCTGGTCAGAATGTAGTGGGCCAATTGCGTATGTGCCGATAAAGACTCGCAAATCTTTTATAACAGTTTGAGCGTCAGCCGAGCGCTGAGGCCACATCCATAGGAACCTAGAGCACGAATCCACTGCGACCATAATATATTTAAAGTTCCCATCCCTTTGTAAGGGAATGCAGTGGTCCAGGTAAACACAAGCTATTGGTTTATCTGAAATTAACAGGGGCGTCTGCGCAGGACGTTTCACAGTAGAGACTTTCTTATTTTGGCATACCTCACAGTCCAAAACATAATTTCTAGTCTGTTTCCTAATGCCGGGTCACCAGTACCTTTGTTTTAATAATGCCACTGTGGCTGAAACACCTGCATGGCAGAGGCGAGCCCTTCATTTGCTGCTAGGATTAGCCCTAGTCTATGTTCCATGTTTGGAATTACTCTATCCCCCACTCCAGGGATTGGAGCAAACGGAACGCCATTCGCATCAATTATATATGAGTGGAAACTTTTTAGGTAATGCCGCACTGCTGCTTTTGCTTGATGCATTGACAGCCAGCATTATTTCGCTGTCTATTTTCGTTTTTGAACGAGTGATTGCAGCTACAGAAGCCATTTGCACAGCCCCTTTCACGGCTTCATCAGCCAATGAATTCCCTTCAACGTGAACACCATCACGTTGGTGACTCAGGGTGTGTATCACGTGAGTGTTCTGTAGTCCATTTCGCAACTGAACCTAGTTGTTCCCAAAGCAATTTGTTCTTGAATGTGCCACCTTTTGCATCTTTGAAACCATTATGAATCCAATTCAGTAAAGATTCATTGTAAGATTGAACACAGTAAAAAGAATCGCACACTATCAGTGTGGGGAATTCGCGGTCTGTATTTTCAAGTGCCATTTTAAATGCTTGTAGTTCAGCTCGCTGAGTTGTACAATCTCCTAGAGATTGGTTTTTTGTGACCATTGGTTTGAATTTGCCATCTTGCATGCGACCTTTAACAATAGCACACGCTGCACTGTAAGCTTGTTTACTCCCCGTAGCGGGCTGTGCAGATCCGTCAGTATAAATTATACATTCGTACTGGTCAAGAAGGAGAATTTCAGTAGGCAGAGGACATTCGTGTTCATATTGCAGGAATTCTTGTGTTTTTAAATATGGATCAAAAACGTATTCAACATCAGTTGCAGCAAGAGAATTAACCCATTGTATACATCTCGGATGTAAAGCTTTTGCATTTGGAATGCTAGCCTTTGTAACTGCCTCTAGGACTGGTACAGGAGTCACAACCATAATGCGTTTCCCCTGTGCTAGGGCTCTTTCTTTTGCTACAGCGGTTTGAAACTCTGTCAGAATTTATTCTGTAGAAGTGAATTTCATTTCTGCTTGTGTATACAAGTGGGATTTGTATGCAATTGGTACTTTTTCACCTTCGTTAAAAGTTAAGTAGGTGAATCCACATTGACCCGGAATTATTTGGATCACTAAGTTGCGTACGTTTACGCGTGTTTGCATGTATTTTGTTGCTAACATGTCTGTTTGTAGAGAACACAAAACTTTTGTGTGTTTTTGTGTCCAATGTGTGATTTTAAAATCAGGTTTGATTAATTCGTAGAGAGGTTTAACCCTTTCTGCGTAATTTAAAATGTAAGTTCTTCCAAAATTCAGGAAACCTAGAATCGGTTGGAGCAGCGCACACTATTCTAAAAAGTTGGCTGCCAGGCTTTTGCCTTCACTTGATAGTTCATATCATAGGAAAAGGACGTTGAGGTGGGCAATTCTTGAGTTTTTTAAAGTTCAATTTGTAACCCTCTGAGGTGCCTATCCAGGTCATCGTCTGTCAGATATATATCATTGACATATGACAATGCCTCGTCATCATACGTTTGTAGCAATTCTGTTACCCTTGCTCAGAATAACCCCGGGCTGTTTTTGAATCCCTGGGGCAGTCGTCAAAATTGATGTTGCGTTCCCATTATTGAGAAAGCGGTCAAATATCTGCTTTCTGGTGCAATATTTTGACCAAAAAAAACATTTGAAATGTCTAATGTGGTTTTATATTTTTTACGCACGATGTTATTCACTAATGCTGTACTGTGTGCATTTTGCACTGCAAATGTTTTGCAACAAGAATTTAAGTGTCTGTAATCCAAAACTAGACGATATGTATTGTCCGGTTTGGAGACAGGATACAAAGAATTGTTCATTGATTAGGTGCATGTTTCAATGACCCCCTGATATTCAAGTTGATCTAAAATCTCCCTGACCTGTTTTTTAGCTTCTTGCTTAACTGGGTACTGCCTTTGTGCAGTCGGTTGATTTGTTAACTGCATTTTATAGTGAGGTGAGTCCTCATCCAATCCTACATGATTTTCATACAGGGCTGGGGCTTGGGCTACTGCCCATTTCCTGGCTAATGTATATTTTAAATGAACTGAAACATGGTTGGAAAAGGCAGGCATAATGATGTCCTCGCCATGTGGGCATTCCCTGACAAATTCTGGTGGCCAGTCCTGTTCTGCTAAAGGTATATCATAACACTTTGAACGATGCTCCCAAAAGAGTGCTTTCACTTTTCTTGGTATGTCTCCCTCCATCTGGAGTGTTATTTCATATACCTATGTGGAGAACTAACCCTGGTGTCTACAGTCTCAACTTGTATGTCTTCATTCAAGTCTACTGTCTCCAGAAGTCCCTTAAGGTTCTGGCGAGCTATTGTAACTTCTGCTGCACTGTACAGCATGGTCTGGGCCCATTCTCCGTTCTTGAGTTGGGTTCTCAGTATTCTCGGCATGTCTGATCTTCAGACCTGCTACCTTTTTCTTGGAGAATTGAGGTTTTGCTTTATTTTTCTGAACGTGTTGATCATCTTTTGACTTCTTCCTTGTTTTCTGACCGTCCTCTTCTTTCGGATGTCTGTGATGATATCTGTCAGGTTTTTTCAAATTATCACTATTCCTGAGGTTGTACCTCCTTTCAGAGGGCTCCTTCCGTGGAGGAGTCCTGCCTCGGAAATCAGAACGCTTCTCTTTGGATATTTTCCCACTTCTTTTTAGAAGAGGTAGGAGTGTTTTTAGGAAAGACCTTATCAGGACTTTCAGACAGTTGTGGTTTTACTGTATATTTCTATTAACTTTTGTATGTTATTAAGTAATTTCTTGTCTGACATTGATTCAATGTCAGGGTCAGGTGTATAGCCGGCTAAAATCGGCCATGTTGCTCCTCATCTACCTAGCTGACCGAGCCTGGTAATGTGATTGTAATGTCTTAGGGCGCCTTTAAACTAGAGCTCATGCTCCTGGCATGTGAGTGGAATTTCAATATCCTCGAAAGGAATATATTCCTCAGGTGGGTCATCTTCTTTATTGAAGTGAAACAAGTGTGTTACTGGATTTGATTCTGGGAATACTTTCCATGAATAGAATACCTCTGTCTGGGAAAATTCATTTGCCTCTATCACAAAAACTGCTCTACCACCTCTTGGTGTTAGGCCATGTTTTATAAGTTTTAGAGTGATGGCTCTCCTTAAATTTGGATGGATGATTATAACATCCTCGTCGGTTTCTTGAAATCCTGTATGATTAAAAGATGCTGTTACTTGGTCAGCCGCAGCTCCACCAATATCAGTGTTTGTGCCGTTTTCGGTAATTGTTTAATGAAAGCTTCAGAGCAAGTTTCAAGTAAAACAAAGATAAGGTGCGCAATATTTTGGAACACTGTATCCTTCAACGTTGAACAAACCAAACAGCTAATACATAGGACTTTCGTCCTACTCAGCTATGGTGGATATTAGGTCTAATGGTGTTTTATGAGTAGAGGGTCTCTGAGAAAAGCACGACTGAGTTAATTCAGTATCTAGCGTTAAATTAGTGCCTTACCAAACGGTTGGGCACCATGTAATGTAGTTCCTATATCCCTGATAGGCTCTGCGCATTGGAAGAACATACACTATAGATTTGACATAGGACTAAGGTCAGTATGTCTCTATCGAGTATATTAAACTTAATTACTTGTGTGTGCCAGCTAACTCAGAGATCACCAGAAACTTCTCGAATATATAAGAAGGGATTAGTCTCTGACAACTCCATAAACATGACAACCTTGTTTCCCTTTAGAATCGGAACAGTCTCAGAATTGTGGAAACAATAGATAACAGTTTCACTCAGTCAATCGTGCATGCTTCGTTTCTACAGAGTTGCACAGAAATAGAGAGACGGGCGTTTCAATAAAAGGGTTTATTGAACAGTCTTATTTCTCATGCGAGAGAAAGAATTGCTACAAAGTGCAAAACTGTAAAGTACAATATGTACGAGGTTAGCAGTAAGATAAAATAATACTGCAATTGCATGGTTTGTAGCTATGACATATATTAATCAAAATACATACATAAATACCATAAGCTAAAATGTGATACTCATCTGATGCTTCTAAACTGTTCTACCCCAGTGTACCTAACCTAAGTGCAGTACGAGGTTTGAAGTAGGTGCCATTTCTAAAGTATAGCTAGCTATATTTTAGTTTAGCCAAGAGTTGCCAAATATTTCTCTAAATTCTAGTCAGCTCCATGCCTTAGAATGGGAGAGGTTGGAATCTCTTTTCTGGACTTGATAGTCTAACCCCTTGCAAGGGAAGTCAGAGAGCACTGGAGCTGGATTCTCTGCGATGAGGATGGCAGCGTCAGGTCAGTGCTTTTTGCTGGAACTCGATCTCCTTCCGAATTTGCCGTGCCGAACTGCGTAGTCTGGGTCGGATTGAATCCTCCGGAAACCCTAATTTCCAGGGCAAGTGCTGGTATATTTATACCTAGAAGGTGTCTAGGAATGTCAGTATTGATGTAAAAGTCGGGCTGTGTCTAAATAAGGGCCGAATTTCTATGTCCAAAGAAGGGCAATGTGAATTGTACCTATATAAGGGCATAAATCGGGAAACCAATATACGGAATCTAAATCTGTACACAACAAAACATCTAACATTCCAAGAAATGATTTTCAAAGACATAAACAAATTTCAAGAGATAGAAAACTCAGCAATTCATACCAAACAGAGAAGATAAGACATTTTAACAGTAAAATGACATGTATATACCAAATAACTATAAAGAATATAAGATAGAGAATAAGGAACAGAAAAGAATTAAGTAAAACGTAAGAACAGTAATGCAATAAGAGAAAGAAATAATGAAGGAGAAAAAAACCCTAGCAAGAGAGGGAAAACAGTAATGACAGAAAAAAGATTAAGCAAAACATACCTATAAAGAGTAGTATTCAAAGAAGGGGTGGGGAGGGATGAGGCGACATGGAACAAATGGTACTTCAAGAATCCACGGGGAGAGCACGAGAGAAGCACAGTATATATTACATAAGACGGGAAGACCATTATCGCTGATTAGATACCTGCAAGAAAAGTAAATAAATGTTAATGTTCAATACTAATGATAGCAATTTTGAAGGCGAAGAAGAGTCCTGAATGCTCAATATTGGGCAGAAGAGAGTAGATTAAAGTATAACAAACATAATATGTAAACATCTTAGCTCTGAACCAAAGATCTTAAAAAAGATTATATAAATGAACACCACTTTGGAAACAAGTGGTCCTGAAGTGTCCACATTTTCTATCTTGCAGGCTTTGATGAAGCTCTTCAGTTTCACAGGGTCTTCATATGTAGTAGTCTTCTTTGTATAGTTAACCTTATACTGACAAGGGTGGAACAGGTAAAAACGAGCTCCAAGTGAACGAAGATCAGTTCTCACATCCTTAGCATAATCTATGGAGAAAAATCAAGAATTTCCTGACCAAGATATACGTTTCATTGACTTGAGTGCTGCTAGGAATTTAAAGAGGTCAGTATATTCAAGAAAGTACACAATAACTCCTCTTCATTTACGTGCGGTGGAAACAGCTGCTGACTGATGACCTAATCTATGGGGACATTGATTATTAAGATGAGTATCCTCTGGCATGTTTAAAAGTTTGGAAGGAAGGATTTTAGAAAAGTGATAGGATCAGAGCCTTCCGATCCCTTGGGCAAACCATAAAGGTGGAGATTATTCCGTCTACTTCTGTTTTCAAGGTTCTTGACATGTTGTTGAAGATTGGAGACATGGTTTTGAAAAGAATGTATTTTGCTGGTAGCAGAACTGAAGGATGCAATGTTCTGCTCTGCTATGTGAAGCCTTTCCTCCATTTGGGAACATTTATCGGTAAGATGCTGCAGTTTAGAATTGGTTTACTCCATAAATGGCCCCCAAGCACATATTTCTTCAAATAAAAGCTTAATGGAAACAGCTGGAAGAGATTTTGTAGGGGATGGAGGATTCTTTTTCAGGCGCTTTGTAGTAGCTTCCCATGTAGCATACAAAACAGGGGTTCTGTTGGAGCTAGATGAAGAGCTTCCTTTATCCATAGAAACCAAAAACTCCTCCATGTTTGAAAACTTAGAAAAAATGGTGGAGTTCTTAATGAACTTATGAGCCGAGGGTGTTAATGAGGAGTTCACTTTTTTCATACGTCCCATAGAGGTACTGAGATATGGGATAAGAATTGTTAGAATCACAAGCGACACCAAAGCCTGCACCTCAGTGCAAAAACATACACTCCGAAGTTATAATGGAGGGAAATATAGAAGCACTGCCCATATAGACAATATTTATGAGAGAGAAATCACCATTATGTCAAAACGTGAAGAAATCCATTGAGGAGACAGAAAGGATGCAGGACAAGAAAAGCCCAAAAAGCAGGAACAAAGCAAGATCAAAGTATCTTTATTATTAGCAGGCGATGTGAAGAAGAAGTGGTTGTTGGGTCCTTTAGTAACTCCCGTCCTCCAAGTGGGAAAGCATTCCTTCGTGCATACGCCGAGCACACAAAATGGTGGGCAGCACCGTGAGGTGAGCCTAGCTGTCAGCCAGAACAAAGGCTGAGCAGCAAATTAAAAAGCCGTGTAGCGGAGAAAAACAATGTTGGGCATCTCTGCAGCTTTGTTACTCAAACTTGACATGCTGAGGTTGCAGGAAGAGCTATAATAATGCTCACATCCCGCGCTGACCCGCAGAGGCCTACTTGGGCGCTGCCATCTTCTTTGAGCACCTAGCTACGCCCCCACTCATTACAGCTGTTCCTAAAGTGGCCATATTGCCTCTTATATGTGAAATACATACCCATCCTGATCATAGAATAGCAATAAAATACCAACATATTTACCTGAACTTTTAACTTCTAGACTGGACATACAGAGCAGGAATTTAATGCTTGCATTCAGAATGCGGAGCTGAGGTCAATTGTTTCGGTATTAGATTTTATGAGATTAGATTATGCAAGTTCAACAGTCTAGGATTTTATCCAACCCAAACGCTGTGGCTAAAGTAAACCCTGGTACTAAACATTACAGACATTTCCCTGCTGTGTTCATCAGTAGCTAGGTGGCTAGACCATCAACAAAATTCCTTGTTTTTTCCACACAATTCCTCACACTTGCTTGCCATAGTAGAGGGGCCTTGAGATATACGTTTAAGGGGGATTGTGTGCACTTTCAGGTTCTGTGACTTTAAACACCAGCATTCAGAAAATATTCAATTCCATGACACTTTTCTCTGATTGAACTTCTTATTTCTTTCTCTGCAAGTGTCTTTATGAAAGCTAAAAAAATACCAGTTGATAGATATTCTCTACCTAGCGCTTTCTGATTCTAGTTTTAGTTTACACTTTCTTTTTAGGCAAAACCATTGACCTCAGTACTGGGCTATCTTTTAATACTGGAAACACTGTGCAACTAAGGGAATCTATAGCCAAATAGATATTGTGTTTTCTCCCAAATTGCTAATGTTTCAAAACAATTATGTTGCATATGTATTGCCCAAAATGTATACTTACAATTACATTGATTTTCATGTATTGGATATGTTAATAATTAATTCCATTCTTTCTGGAATGCCCCTTGGACCTGATCTGCACAATATAAATCCATCCCAATAAAACAAAATGCATAAAAAGTGATTCTGGACGTATTCAGGGATGCAAGATGCAAATACCAAAATCTGTTCTATATCAACTTAATATGTACATTAAAGAGTGCTTATTGTAAAATGGAACTGGCTGGGTCCTCCATGGTAGTGCTGCTGCTGCTACTGTGACACATGTTACTCTTACTGGCACTGTTATAATGGTGACAGAATTGTTTTTTGAATTGTTTCTTCAACAACATTCTTCTCTTAATTGGTATTCTTTATTTTCTTCTCTGGCATGTTTGTATATGGGATCAAGAGAGTAATGTGAGTACTCTAGGAGATTACCAGCGAAGATAGCAATCATACTGAATTCCAAACAGCAAGGGACAATGAAATAATAGTCAAGGTACTCATCATGAGGCCTGCATCTCTATTTACCAACTCAAAAAAAATCTTTGCAACCCATCGTTCTGTCCTGAATAGTGTAACTTTTCCCTTCCTAACTATTTCCCTTCTTGAGTTAGATTTACTAATCATTCAGGAATTAACACGTATGATTCATAGATTGCACATTTAAAACATATTATTATGTTTTGCAATGTGATAATCATAATCAAGTTTTGCTTCAATATACTAACCCCTTGCGCGCTCATGACGGAACCACGCCGTCATGAGCCACGGGCGGCGTGTGCTCATGATGGCGTGGTTCCGTCATGCTGCGGCCGTTGGCGGCCGCTCCTCCCACGCAGCTCTCATTCCTCGCCTGTGCGGGCGAATTAGAGAGTGGGCGGAGTCGTGATGGAACCAGGCCGTCATGAGCACAGCTCGCCCGTGACTCATGACGGCATGGTTCCGTCATGAGCATGGCGGCGCCGCGCTCACCCCTCACCCCCCCAGCGCTGGGGTTCAAGAATGTGATCTAGTTGCTGCTTGCTCTGTTTTACATCACTTGTTATTTGTTGGACTTGGCCCATTCTGCAGGGTCATCCCCAAACATTTTGCCTTTACCCTTCTGTTTTCTGAACCCATTTTTGCTGGCTTTAGGACATAGTGCAGGGATATGTTAAGTGTCCCATTTTTTCACTGCAGCCAGCAGCACCCACCGCAATGTAAAACCTAGGTATTGCGACTGCCGTGGTGGTGGCTGCATTGTAATGCCCCTGGCAGGACCGCCCACAACCTGTCAGGCGGTCCCGTTTAGGATGGGGTGGCAGGCAGACGAAAGTCTGCCTGCCACCCCATCCTAAACGGGATGGGGTGGCAGGCAGACTCCTATACCATCAGGTATAGGAATCGCTGTGATGTTCACTGCTTACAAGTCTCTTGCTTCATGATGGGATGATTTGTGTGGATGGAGAAGTAAGTTCACTCTTTTACTTGCTGTGTCCAATTGAATATATCTTCCATTAACCTGCATACCCAGAGTTATTACCAGAGCTAACTAAAGTAGAAAGAAGAATATTCCCAAAACAATCCATACTTCAATCCATGGTAAAACCAGATAAGTTTTTTCCAGTAGATGAAAAAAGTCTGGTGCTTGTTCTTTGAAAGTTCTTTGTACTGGCGTCGTTTCAGACTCGCTGGGATCCTCAGAAAACGTATCAAAGTTCATGAAATAGCCAGAAGCAGTTCTGTCAATGGTTGGAATTGCATCCGTATTTGATGAAATTGCTGGAACCAATTGATCACTTGTTACTTCTTTGTAAACAGGTGTATCTGGATGAACTGTTATTTGGGTCTCAAGAGGTACAAGGTCCATAGCATTGTTGCTTAGTCCTCTATTTCTTACTGTCGGATCTTCAAAGGTGATGAGTCTCTCAGTTTGAACCTCTTGGATTGTAGCTAGAGGAGTGCGTCTGCTACATTGGCGGAGTCCACTTGGCCTACTGTTCAGTATTGGCCACATAGTTTGGTTTGATCTGGTCGATGGACACAAATCTTTTCTCCTTTTTACCAGCAAGGGGCGTCAAAAGTACTGTTCTTGATCCGTGGATTGCTAGGACAGGTACTGGTTGTCTGTATGAAGGTCCAAATTCCTTCTTATCCGCAATCTTTTCTCTGACTAGATCCCCAAGCTTTGGGATCTAGACAGGCCTTGCTGGGAAGGCCGGATTTTTCTCAGTGGTGGTTGGCTTCAGGACCACATTGCTTTGTTGCGTTCTTAGTTCATTTAAGTCCTGTAAAACAGCCAAACGATCTTTGATATCAAATTGTTTGTTTTCCACCACTGTGCCTTTCATATCTAAGTCCAGAACCAACATTCTAGTCCCAAACAGGACCTCAAATGGTGTGACACCTCCTAGAGAACTTCTTGGCAAGTTGTTTATTGCGCGCTGGACCCCATATAAATGTTTGACCCACCCATCACCCGAACCTAATACCCTAGCTGTTCTAGGCTGCTTTATGTCCTGTTTTTTTCTTTCCACAACAGAATTTCCCTCAGGATGGAATGGAGAAGAATACTGCAATGCTACGCCCAGACTGGCCATGACTTCTTTGTAAACCCTAGAGCTAAACGCAGGACCCTGGTCAGAATGTAGTGGGCCAATTGCGTATGTGCCGATAAAGACTCGCAAATCTTTTATAACAGTTTGAGCGTCAGCCGAGCGCTGAGGCCACATCCATAGGAACCTAGAGCACGAATCCACTGCGACCATAATATATTTAAAGTTCCCATCCCTTTGTAAGGGAATGCAGTGGTCCAGGTAAACACAAGCTATTGGTTTATCTGAAATTAACAGGGGCGTCTGCGCAGGACGTTTCACAGTAGAGACTTTCTTATTTTGGCATATCTCACAGTCCAAAACATAATTTCTAGTCTGTTTCCTAATGCCGGGTCACCAGTACCTTTGTTTTAATAATGCCACTGTGGCTGAAACACCTGCATGGCAGAGGCGAGCCCTTCATTTGCTGCTAGGATTAGCCCTAGTCTATGTTCCATGTTTGGAATTACTCTATCCCCCACTCCAGGGATTGGAGCAAACGGAACGCCATTCGCATCAATTATATATGAGTGGAAACTTTTTAGGTAATGCCGCACTGCTGCTTTTGCTTGATGCATTGACAGCCAGCATTATTTCGCTGTCTATTTTCGTTTTTGAACGAGTGATTGCAGCTACAGAAGCCATTTGCACAGCCCCTTTCACGGCTTCATCAGCCAATGAATTCCCTTCAACGTGAACACCATCACGTTGGTGACTCAGGGTGTGTATCACGTGAGTGTTCTGTAGTCCATTTCGCAACTGAACCTAGTTGTTCCCAAAGCAATTTGTTCTTGAATGTGCCACCTTTTGCATCTTTGAAACCATTATGAATCCAATTCAGTAAAGATTCATTGTAAGATTGAACACAGTAAAAAGAATCGCACACTATCAGTGTGGGGAATTCGCGGTCTGTATTTTCAAGTGCCATTTTAAATGCTTGTAGTTCAGCTCGCTGAGTTGTACAATCTCCTAGAGATTGGTTTTTTGTGACCATTGGTTTGAATTTGCCATCTTGCATGCGACCTTTAACAATAGCACACGCTGCACTGTAAGCTTGTTTACTCCCCGTAGCGGGCTGTGCAGATCCGTCAGTATAAATTATACATTCGTACTGGTCAAGAAGGAGAATTTCAGTAGGCAGAGGACATTCGTGTCCATATTGCAGGAATTCTTGTGTTTTTAAATATGGATCAAAAACGTATTCAACATCAGTTGCAGCAAGAGAATTAACCCATTGTATACATCTCGGATGTAAAGCTTTTGCATTTGGAATGCTAGCCTTTGTAACTGCCTCTAGGACTGGTACAGGAGTCACAACCATAATGCGTTTCCCCTGTGCTAGGGCTCTTTCTTTTGCTACAGCGGTTTGAAACTCTGTCAGAATTTATTCTGTAGAAGTGAATTTCATTTCTGCTTGTGTATGCAAGTGGGATTTGTATGCAATTGGTACTTTTTCACCTTCGTTAAAAGTTAAGTAGGTGAATCCACATTGACCCGGAATTATTTGGATCACTAAGTTGCGTACGTTTACGCGTGTTTGCATGTATTTTGTTGCTAACATGTCTGTTTGTAGTGAACACAAAACTTTTGTGTGTTTTTGTGTCCAATGTGTGATTTTAAAATCAGGTTTGATTAATTCGTAGAGAGGTTTAACCCTTTCTGCGTAATTTAAAATGTAAGTTCTTCCAAAATTCAGGAAACCTAGAATCGGTTGGAGCAGCGCACACTATTCTAAAAAGTTGGCTGCCAGGCTTTTGCCTTCACTTGATAGTTCATATCATAGGAAAAGGACGTTGAGGTGGGCAATTCTTGAGTTTTTTAAAGTTCAATTTGTAACCCTCTGAGGCGAAGCCCAATATTATGGTGCTCACCCTGTTCAAGTGCCTATCCAGGTCATCGTCTGTCAGATATATATCATTGACATATGACAATGCCTCGTCATCATACGTTTGTAGCAATTCTGTTACTCTTGCTCAGAATAACCCCGGGCTGTTTTTGAATCCCTGGGGCAGTCGTCAAAATTGATGGTGCGTTCCCATTATTGAGAAAGCGGTCAAATATCTGCTTTCTGGTGCAATATTTTGACCAAAAAAAACATTTGAAATGTCTAATGTGGTTTTATATTTTTTACGCACGATGTTATTCACTAATGCTGTACTGTGTGCATTTTGCACTGCAAATGTTTTGCAACAAGAATTTAAGTGTCTGTAATCCAAAACTAGACGATATGTATTGTCTGGTTTGGAGACAGGATACAAAGAATTGTTCATTGATTAGGTGCATGTTTCAATGACTCCCTGATATTCAAGTTGATCTAAAATCTCCCTGACCTGTTTTTTAGCTTCTTGCTTAACTGGGTACTGCCTTTGTGCAGTCGGTTGATTTGTTAACTGCATTTTATAGTGAGGTGAGTCCTCATCCAATCCTACATGATTTTCATACAGGGCTGGGGCTTGGGCTACTGCCCATTTCCTGGCTAATGTATATTTTAAATGAACTGAAACATGGTTGGAAAAGGCAGGCATAATGATGTCCTCGCCATGTGGGCATTCCCTGACAAATTCTGGTGGCCAGTCCTGTTCTGCTAAAGGTATATCATAACACTTTGAACGATGCTCCCAAAAGAGTGCTTTCACTTTTCTTGGTATGTCTCCCTCCATCTGGAGTGTTATTTCATATACCTATGTGGAGAACTAACCCTGGTGTCTACAGTCTCAACTTGTATGTCTTCATTCAAGTCTACTGTCTCCAGAAGTCCCTTAAGGTTCTGGCGAGCTATTGTAACTTCTGCTGCACTGTACAGCATGGTCTGGGCCCATTCTCCGTTCTTGAGTTGGGTTCTCAGTATTCTCGGTATGTCTGATCTTCAGACCTGCTACCTTTTTCTTGGAGAATTGAGGTTTTGCTTTATTTTTCTGAACGTGTTGATCATCTTTGGACTTCTTCCTTGTTTTCTGACCGTCCTCTTCTTTCGGATGTCTGTGATGATAACTGTCAGGTTTTTTCAAATTATCACTATTCCTGAGGTTGTACCTCCTTTCAGAGGGCTCCTTCCGTGGAGGAGTCCTGCCTCGGAAATCAGAACGCTTCTCTTTGGATATTTTCCCACTTCTTTTTAGAAGAGGTAGGAGTGTTTTTAGGAAAGACCTTATCAGGACTTTCAGACAGTTGTGGTTTTACTGTATATTTCTATTAACTTTTGTATGTTATTAAGTAATTTCTTGTCTGACATTGATTCAATGTCAGGGTCAGGTGTATAGCCGGCTAAAATCGGCCATGTTGCTCCTCATCTACCTAGCTGACCGAGCCTGGTAATGTGATTGTAATGTCTTAGGGCGCCTTTAAACTAGAGCTCATGCTCCTGGCATGTGAGTGGAATTTCAATATCCTCGAAAGGAATATATTCCTCAGGTGGGTCATCTTCTTTATTGAAGTGAAACAAGTGTGTTACTGGATTTGATTCTGGGAATACTTTCCATGAATAGAATACCTCTGTCTGGGAAAATTCATTTGCCTCTATCACAAAAACTGCTCTACCACCTCTTGGTGTTAGGCCATGTTTTATAAGTTTTAGAGTGATGGCTCTCCTTAAATTTGGATGGATGATTATAACATCCTCGTCGGTTTCTTGAAATCCTGTATGATTAAAAGATGCTGTTACTTGGTCAGCCGCAGCTCCACCAATATCAGTGTTTGTGCCGTTTTCGGTAATTGTTTAATGAAAGCTTCAGAGCAAGTTTCAAGTAAAACAAAGATAAGGTGCGCAATATTTTGGAACACTGTATCCTTCAACGTTGAACAAACCAAACAGCTAATACATAGGACTTTCGTCCTACTCAGCTATGGTGGATATTAGGTCTAATGGTGTTTTATGAGTAGAGGGTCTCTGAGAAAAGCACGACTGAGTTAATTCAGTATCTAGCGTTAAATTAGTGCCTTACCAAACGGTTGGGCACCATGTAATGTAGTTCCTATATCCCTGATAGGCTCTGCGCATTGGAAGAACATACACTATAGATTTGACATAGGACTAAGGTCAGTATGTCTCTATCGAGTATATTAAACTTAATTACTTGTGGGTGCCAGCTAACTCAGAGATCACCAGAAACTTCTCGAATATATAAGAAGGGATTAGTCTCTGACAACTCCATAAACATGACAACCTTGTTTCCCTTTAGAATCGGAACAGTCTCAGAATTGTGGAAACAATAGATAACAGTTTCACTCAGTCAATCGTGCATGCTTCGTTTCTACAGAGTTGCACAGAAATAGAGAGACGGGCGTTTCAATAAAAGGGTTTATTGAACAGTCTTATTTCTCATGCGAGAGAAAGAATTGCTACAAAGTGCAAAACTGTAAAGTACAATATGTACGAGGTTAGCAGTAAGATAAAATAATACTGCAATTGCATGGTTTGTAGCTATGACATATATTAATCAAAATACATACATAAATACCATAAGCTAAAATGTGATACTCATCTGATGCTTCTAAACTGTTCTACCCCAGTGTACCTAACCTAAGTGCAGTACGAGGTTTGAAGTAGGTGCCATTTCTAAAGTATAGCTAGCTATATTTTAGTTTAGCCAAGAGTTGCCAAATATTTCTCTAAATTCTAGTCAGCTCCATGCCTTAGAATGGGAGAGGTTGGAATCTCTTTTCTGGACTTGATAGTCTAACCCCTTGCAAGGGAAGTCAGAGAGCACTGGAGCTGGATTCTCTGCGATGAGGATGGCAGCGTCAGGTCAGTGCATTAGGCTGGAACTCGATCTCCTTCCGAATTTGCCGTGCCGAACTGCGTAGTCTGGGTCGGATTGAATCCTCCGGAAACCCTAATTTCCAGGGCAAGTGCTGGTATATTTATACCTAGAAGGTGTCTAGGAATGTCAGTATTGATGTAAAAGTCGGGCTGTGTCTAAATAAGGGCCGAATTTCTATGTCCAAAGAAGGGCAATGTGAATTGTACCTATATAAGGGCATAAATCGGGAAACCAATATACGGAATCTAAATCTGTACACAACAAAACATCTAACATTCCAAGAAATGATTTTCAAAGACATAAACAAATTTCAAGAGATAGAAAACTCAGCAATTCATACCAAACAGAGAAGATAAGACATTTTAACAGTAAAATGACATGTATATACCAAATAACTATAAAGAATATAAGATAGAGAATAAGGAACAGAAAAGAATTAAGTAAAACGTAAGAACAGTAATGCAATAAGAGAAAGAAATAATGAAGGAGAAAAAAACCCTAGCAAGAGAGGGAAAACAGTAATGACAGAAAAAAGATTAAGCAAAACATACCTATAAAGAGTAGTATTCAAAGAAGGGGTGGGGAGGGATGAGGCGACATGGAACAAATGGTACTTCAAGAATCCACGGGGAGAGCACGAGAGAAGCACAGTATATATTACATAAGACGGGAAGACCATTATCGCTGATTAGATACCTGCAAGAAAAGTAAATAAATGTTAATGTTCAATACTAATGATAGCAATTTTGAAGGCGAAGAAGAGTCCTGAATGCTCAATATTGGGCAGAAGAGAGTAGATTAAAGTATAACAAACATAATATGTAAACATCTTAGCTCTGAACCAAAGATCTTAAAAAAGATTATATAAATGAACACCACTTTGGAAACAAGTGGTCCTGAAGTGTCCACATTTTCTATCTTGCAGGCTTTGATGAAGCTCTTCAGTTTCACAGGGTCTTCATATGTAGTAGTCTTCTTTGTATAGTTAACCTTATACTGACAAGGGTGGAACAGGTAAAAACGAGCTCCAAGTGAACGAAGATCAGTTCTCACATCCTTAGCATAGTCTGGGGAGAAAAATCAAGAATTTCCTGACCAAGAGATACGTTTCATTGACTTGAGTGCTGCTAGGAATTTAAAGAGGTCAGTATATTCAAGAAAGTACACAATAACTCCTCTTCATTTACGTGCGGTGGAAACAGCTGCTGACTGATGACCTAATCTATGGGGACATTGATTATTAAGATGAGTATCCTCTGGCATGTTTAAAAGTTTGGAAGGAAGGATTTTAGAAAAGTGATAGGATCAGAGCCTTCCGATCCCTTGGGCAAACCATAAAGGTGGAGATTATTCCGTCTACTTCTGTTTTCAAGGTTCTTGACATGTTGTTGAAGAGTGGAGACCTGGTTTTGAAAAGAATGTATTTTGCTGGTAGCAGAACTGAAGGATGCAATGTTCTGCTCTGCTATGTGAAGCCTTTCCTCCATTTGGGAACATTTATCGGTAAGATGCTGCAGTTTAGAATTGTTTACTCCATAAATGGCCCCCAACCACATATTTCTTCAAATAAAAGCTTAATGGAAACAGCTGGAAGAGATTTTGTAGGGGATGGAGGATTCTTTTTCAGGCGCTTAGTAGTAGCTTCCCATGTAGCATACAAAACAGGGGTTCTGTTGGAGCTAGATGAAGAGCTTCCTTTATCCATAGAAACCAAAAACTCCTTCATGTATGAAAACTTAGAAAAAATGGTGGAGTTCTTAATGAACTTATGAGCCGAGGGTGTTAATGAGGAGTTCACTTTTTTCATACGTCCCATAGAGGTACTGAGATATGGGATAAGAATTGTTAGAATCACAAGCGACACCAAAGCCTGCACCTCAGTGCAAAAACATACACTCCGAAGTTATAATGGAGGGAAATATAGAAGCACTGCCCATATAGACAATATTTATGAGAGAGAAATCACCATTATGTCAAAACGTGAAGAAATCCATTGAGGAGACAGAAAGGATGCAGGACAAGAAAAGCCCAAAAAGCAGGAACAAAGCAAGATCAAAGTATCTTTATTATTAGCAGGCGATGTGAAGAAGAAGTGGTTGTTGGGTCCTTTAGTAACTCCCTTCCTCCAAGTGGGAAAGCATTCCTTCGTGCATATGCCGAGCACACAAAATGGTGGGCAGCACCGTGAGGTGAGCCTAGCTGTCAACCAGAACAAAGGCTGAGCAGCAAATTAAAAAGCCGTGTAGCGGAGAAAAACAATGTTGGGCATCTCTGCAGCTTTGTTACTCAAACTTGACATGCTGAGGTTGCAGGAAGAGCTATAATAATGCTCACATCCCGCGCTGACCCGCAGAGGCCTACTTGGGCGCTGCCATCTTCTTTGAGCACCTAGCTACGCCCCCACTCATTACAGCTGTTCCTAAAGTGGCCATATTGCCTCTTATATGTGAAATTACATACCCATCCTGATCATAGAATAGCAATAAAATACCAACATATTTACCTGAACTTTTAACTTCTAGACTGGACATACAGAGCAGGAATTTAATGCTTGCATTCAGAATGCGGAGCTGAGGTCAATTGTTTCGGTATTAGATTTTATGAGATTAGATTATGCAAGTTCAACAGTCTAGGATTTTATCCAACCCAAACGCTGTGGCTAAAGTAAACCCTGGTACTAAACATTACAGACATTTCCCTGCTGTGTTCATCAGTAGCTAGGTGGCTAGACCATCAACAAAATTCCTTGTTTTTTCCACACAATTCCTCACACTTGCTTGCCATAGTAGAGGGGCCTTGAGATATACGTTTAAGGGGGACTGTGTGCACTTTCAGGTTCTGTGACTTTAAACACCAGCATTCAGAAAATATTCAATTCCATGACACTTTTCTCTGATTGAACTTCTTATTTCTTTCTCTGCAAGTGTCTTTATGAAAGCTAAAAAAATACCAGTTGATAGATATTCTCTACCTAGCGCTTTCTGATTCTAGTTTTAGTTTACACTTTCTTTTTAGGCAAAACCATTGACCTCAGTACTGGGCTATCTTTTAATACTGGAAACACTGTGCAACTAAGGGAATCTATAGCCAAATAGATATTGTGTTTTCTCCCAAATTGCTAATGTTTCAAAACAATTATGTTGCATATGTATTGCCCAAAATGTATACTTACAATTACATTGATTTTCATGTATTGGATATGTTAATAATTAATTCCATTCTTTCTGGAATGCCCCTTGGACCTGATCTGCACAATATAAATCCATCCCAATAAAACAAAATGCATAAAAAGTGATTCTGGACGTATTCAGGGATGCAAGATGCAAATACCAAAATCTGTTCTATATCAACTTAATATGTACATTAAAGAGTGCTTATTGTAAAATGGAACTGGCTGGGTCCTCCATGGTAGTGCTGCTGCTGCTACTGTGACACATGTTACTCTTACTGGCACTGTTATAATGGTGACAGAATTGTTTTTTGAATTGTTTCTTCAACAAAATTCTTCTCTTAATTGGTATTCTTTATTTTCTTCTCTGGCATGTTTGTATATGGGATCAAGAGAGTAATGTGAGTACTCTAGGAGATTACCAGCGAAGATAGCAATCATACTGAATTCCAAACAGCAAGGGACAATGAAATAATAGTCAAGGTACTCATCATGAGGCCTGCATCTCTATTTACCAACTCAAAAAAAATCTTTGCAACCCATCGTTCTGTCCTGAATAGTGTAACTTTTCCCTTCCTAACTATTTCCCTTCTTGAGTTAGATTTACTAATCAATCAGGAATTAACACGTATGATTCATAGATTGCACATTTAAAACATATTATTATGTTTTGCAATGTGATAATCATAATCAAGTTTTGCTTCAATATACTAACCCCTTGCGCCCTCATGACGGAACCACGCCGTCATGAGCCACGGGCGGCGTGTGCTCATGACGGCGTGGTTCCGTCATGCTGCGGCCGTTGGCGGCCGCTCCTCCCACGCAGCTCTCATTCCTCGCCTGTGCGGGCGAATTAGAGAGTGGGCGGAGTCGTGATGGAACCAGGCCGTCATGAGCACAGCTCGCCCGTGACTCATGACGGCATGGTTCCGTCATGAGCATGGCGGCGCCGCGCTCACCCCTCACCCCCCCAGCGCTGCGGCGGAATTTGCGCCGCAGCGAAGGGGTTAAAGAATGTGATCTAGTTGCTGCTTGCTCTGTTTTACATCACTTGTTATTTGTTGGACTTGGCCCATTCTGCAGGGTCATCCCCAAACATTTTGCCTTTACCCTTCTGTTTTCTGAACCCATTTTTGCTGGCTTTAGGACATAGTGCAGGGATATGTTAAGTATCCCATTTTTTCACTGCAGCCAGCAGCACCCACCGCAATGTAAAACCTAGGTATTGCGACTGCCGTGGTGGTGGCTGCATTGTAATGCCCCTGGCAGGACCGCCCACAACCTGTCAGGCGGTCCCGTTTAGGATGGGGTGGCAGGCAGACGAAAGTCTGCCTGCCAACCTAATGATCCCTTATGTGTCTTTTTTATTGTTGCTGTCCAAAAGAGCATAGTCTGATAGTTAATTGTTTAATATGAAGGTTTTTAACAATAGTGAAATAATAATATAAAAAACTGAACACATATAGGCAGGTGTTAGAGCGGGCCTTCATGCTAGGTGAAAGCAAGACATACCGTGCAGAATCATATTACTGGCTCTAACTGTAGGCTATCTGGATGTGAGGTATTTAGTCTTCAGATGTTGAACTTATCAGTGCAGCTGGTCCTGAAAGACAGGGATAGAAGGCCTTGCTATTATATTG
The DNA here is from genome assembly GCF_964204655.1 of Triturus cristatus. Classification (NCBI taxonomy): domain Eukaryota; kingdom Metazoa; phylum Chordata; class Amphibia; order Caudata; family Salamandridae; genus Triturus; species Triturus cristatus. Next base: position 452,452,680 of record NC_140584.1, read on the forward strand.
AACATAAGCCCTATTGTTCAAACAGATATGTAGGTGTCAACTTACTGAAACTCAGAATTGGTTTTAAGTTCTGCTGTGCTAGAATTAGCTTAGTACTTAGAAGTCACAGAATGGGGGTAGAGTTGCTTTAAACATGTAATTTCAATCATGTTGGAGTACTTAATTTTATTTACGCTTTAGGTAAACCTTTATTGTGGTTACAATTTACATCATGTGTACTAAATTTAGATTTTAATTTTAAAATAAATCTTCAAAATAGGCTCCTCATTTTCTAGTGCTCTTGTTCGTGTTATTCATTAATGAAAGAGGATTTTGAGTTCCACTGACCGCCCTTTGATGTCTCAAAGTGGTGAATGCTACCAGAAACAAATCACACTTGGATATTGTTCAGTGGTTTATGGGGTGGTAGCAGGTCAACTGGTATTCTGTCTTTAGTTGCCACATTGAGTTAGTCTATTGCCAGGAGGTTTAAAAAACGAAACTCTGTGATTCTAGAACAATCCAGAAAACGTATCAGTTATACATTGCGTTGTGGGAATTCTGCAGTGCCCAACAAAACCATGATGCTGAAGACTTCTTTTGGTTTCACTCTTTTTTTTCAAAGGTACTGTTTGTGTGATATTGCAATAAACACTGGTGGGAACCAGCATAATCAGGCCTGATAACTGCTACTCCTCCCACCACTAAGTTATGCACATTTTGGCACCTCTAAATAATGGCAATCCAGTTCTGCTCTTTGCTTTGATGACCAGGAAATGTATTGCCTCCCTTACACTAGAGAAAGGAAAGATATCTTTCAAACAACTGTTTATAGCCTGTAAATGAAGCCACATATTAAACTATTTGCTGAAAAATTCTATTGTGTTTTTGTGAGTGTGAGAAAAGGGTATACTAAACAACATACTAGGCTTGCTAAACGAATGTAATTTTTAACATAAAGCAATCACTGCAGAAGGTTGAATTAAGGTGTGTGTTCCTCATTGGTAATGCACATAAGATGTTGCTAATTTGGTTTAGGACAGCATTTTGTTAAATAATATTCTCATATGATGAAAAAAAGAGAATATTGCCCATCCACAGATTGCTAAACTTCTTCAAAATGTTTTGGTCCAGTGGTTCTAGTACTTTATAGAATAGTTCTAATGTTCCCTTTGCCACATTCTGATATCCTGGATGTTCAACTAAACTCAGGTGCTCAAGTTCACATGACATGCTTTATCAATACATATTTTAAAAGAAAGCCTGTTTTCAGATTGCCCCTACCCAAACTATTCTTCTAGATCTGGTTGTATTTCAGAATATCTGGCGCAAAAATATTATACTGTCAAAATATTGTTACCTAATTATTGAGGAGCAATTTGCTAATACTTTTGGTGTCCCCGTATACCATTCTGCAATGCTCCATTGGTCTTTAGGGATTTGTTATCAAAATCAAATGCCTGTAAGAAGTAGGAAGTTACAGCTGCAAGAATAATGTATTTGCGCAGTGAAAAGAATTTTGCAAACTTTTCCATAAATGTTATCCCTATCTCTTTAGTAATTTTCACAGAATGTGTATTTAAGTGTTTTGAATTATTGTATGTAACAGTTATATTTAATTTCAGCTCTGCCGAAGAACCCCTGAAATGGCAATATGCAGATCAGTTTGTGTCTGAAGCTGGGGTAAGATGCATTATTTTATTTTTCATGGCAGCATTATAACAAATAATGTTCTCATTTTATAAATGTTTCAATAATATATTGTTTCCTTTATGCTTTTTCCAGTTATTCTAGATGACTACACACTTTCTACAGTAATTGAATATTGATTTCTATTATTGCGTTCTTCATATTTAAGGGCCTAGTGTACATCGACACAGGTTGCAAATAGTGAATGTGAATGATGCACAGACTTTTAGTCCTATTAGTACTTTTGCAATGCCAACTATGTCCTCATTTGGGAAGACATGAAGGGGAGCAGGCAGTGGTCCTGTGCACCACTGTTAGCGTCTCCCAAAGACACCAACATGATTTCTAGATAGGAAGCTGTCATTCTGGGGAATCTTCCCCTTTGCAAATCAGTAACTGCTCCAGCTCAGGAGTAACTGATCAATGTTTTGTGATTGCTGCTACAGTCACAAACCATTTATAAACATTATTGTGAATCACAATGAGGAGGGAAATGTCCCTTTCACGCCCCCTACTCTTTGCAATTTCAAAAGAGTCTCAAAAGCTATTTTACCAGTCTGTTTTTTGGCTCATAAAGTACTAAAGGTATATTGTGATTCATTGTTTTACAGCCTTACAGCCTGTAATTTTGTGTATCGCAAGGTCTGTTGTTGGAAACAGTGTCGTACACCAAGTCCTAAATAACAATGCAGCTGAAAACAGGATTTTGAGAGCTCAAACAACATAGATTTAATAAGGGTTATTGAGATCTAATGTATATGCTAATGCTCAGTTACCTTTCACTATATCTCTTGAAAGCAATGAACTTTCTTCAGCCAGTCCAGCTACCTGCAATTTTTTAATCTGGTCTATGTATGTATTTATTTATTTATTTGATCCATAAAATATTTGACTTAGCAACAAAGCAAGTGAGTACTCTACAGGAGTGACTTTTTGAAGAAGAAGGGCGCTGGTGGGCTGGCCCAGAGTAGAACAATGGGAGGATAACGAGAGGGTAGGGGCTTGAGAACTCTTTCGAGGAAGCGATAAGGAAACTATAAGTGAAAGGAGTATTGTTTGAAGAGAATTTACAGGTCTTTCTGGAAATGGAGAAGAAACACCGCCTGATGGTTTTGGTCTTGGACAATGTTCCAGATTCTGTGTGTGTAAAACAAGAAAGATTGGTGTCTATTTCTTTTTCCTTCTTTCAGTTTTTCAGCTCGAGCCTGGATAAGCTTCTGCTGTCTGTTTTCCTTTTTCCATCTGCAGCCTTGATCTTGTTTGTGAGGAATAGAGTGGTGTCCTTTATTTAAGTGACAGCCTTGTAGGGGATGCAGACTGGTTTTAATTTGATACATGCTTGTAGGAAGATCCATTATAATTTTTTAAGGGACTGGGTAATTCTTAGAAATTAGTGAAGGGCTTTGACGAGATTGGCTGTAGCATAAATGGAGTTCTTCTGTGGTGCTAGGTGGGTTTCTTGGAACCCAGTCATTAAGACACAACCACTATCAAGCTGGGACAAGAACAGTTCCCTTCTTCATGCAGAATAGGATCAGGTAGAGCCAAGTGGTCTTTGTTTTGCACGATGTTCATCTTGAAGCTGCAGTTGGAGTTAAGGTAGAAGCACCAAGAGTTTGCAGTCTTGATGAGACAACAAAAGAAACCATACAGATTAATGTTTAGTCTCATACCTGTGGTGTTGCCTGCTTGTTGTCATTGGTAATGAGTGCAAATTCTGTCTTGGAATTGGTTTGTGGATAAATGAGGAAATATATGCTTAGGTGTTTATGATGCAGTCATTTGTTTAGCTGATGTCCTGGCCAGATATGATTTACAGGTACAGCTGGGTGCTCTGTGTACATTGATGGGTATTGAAGATCTTTTATATCTGGATTTCTAAGCATTTCTTGTGAAGGCTGAAGACTAATGGTGAGCAGTTGAAATTTTGAGGGTCACCAAGGGGTAATTAATATGCAATTGATACGGTTCCAAATGCGAGGGAGTCCTTCTGGGCCCACTGGTGTATTTGTTCTGCAGGTCTCCAGGTAGTTATTTCCTAAGAGACTAGATTCATGCTAAGAACCATCAATCATTCTTTCAAAAAGCTCACTGCCTTCCCCCAAAAATATTCAAGTAAGGTTTGAAGGTGATATTAACTCCCTTGTAGTCAGAGGAGTCTATTTATGTGTATTGTGTAGGTAGGACTGCTTCCCAAATATATTTGTGTTCCAACATTGTAGTTTGTAGTGCAGTTTCTTTCATCCAATAGGTACGTGTTGTAACCTTCACCATGTAGGGGTATGGGTTTCTCTCAGAGGCATTTAGGTTTTATCTTGGCTGTCGAGATTTGCTTTTTTTAAAATCCGTTTACTGACTTTTCTTGACCGACCCACATTTTAGGCATTGGAATCGTCTAATCTGCGTCCACTGATCGTTTTGGCCAGTGTTGCTCTATATTTTTCCTTAAACAGAAGTTGCAGACTCAGACACTAGATCAAATAAAAATTCAGTTGTCCCACATGAAATTTATTTGGTGAGTCATTTTTTTAAAAACTCTGTTTACACAATTAGTATTTTATTGAAAGAGTACAATGCAGGTACTTGGTGCAAATGACAAAGAGATGGAAAACCAAGAGCCATATTAATTCTTAGAAAATGCTGTGGTTGTGGTTTGCAAAAGTCAACATGGCAAGACTACCAAATGGGTCTCGGCAAGTTGCTTTATGTGGGAATGCTCTCCACAGCATGCCTTCAAGCTCGAAGAGCCAAACAATATGCATAAGTGAAAGCACAAAACAATCCAAAGCAATGCATGCACTTTCAGACAAACTACACAGTGATTAAATATCTCACCTTGTAAGTCAGAAAGAGAATGGAGGCTTTTATATCTCAAATGGTAACATAGATATATCAATGGTCCTGGAAGGCCGATTAATAATACCACGGAATTCAAAATTTAAGTTGTTGAATGACAAAGCTAGATTCAGAAATATATTCCTTCTCTAGAAAGCAGACAAGGTACACTGCTACATTAGCTCAGCCTGTAGCCATTTTATGAAGAGCTTAGGACATGCAGGATTAAATAGGTTAGAAATGTAAAGTCTAAATTGATTGCTATCCCATTAATGGTAGCAATGTCTTGAAGAAAAAGAAGAGGCAATATTTTTTTGTGCAGCTGAAAGAAACTAATGTATACAACTGCACTCACTGCTGATGAAACAATATGACAGAATAAAAAAATAGTCTGGGATGTTTTATTTTGCTGTCAATGGGTAGAGCAAGATCAAGTCGTATTTGAAGACAGATTGTAGACTTAGAACACATTTGAGAAAAAAACGTTTTCTGGATCTATGAGGTTGAAAGTAAATCACCTAAACCCACACTATTCCTTTTTCAGGCAGCAGTGTAGGGTGATGTCATTCATACCTATAAATGTGCGTAATAAGCATATGATGGGCATAAAATCCGACACTCATAAAGGATTTGGAATAGATGGGCCCCATACCTCCTAAAAAGCACCATTGAAGTGGAGTAGTCTTGTGAGACTCTGAGAAAGTTAAAACTCAATTTAACCCTCTAACTGTTTTTTGTTAATAGGTCTATGAAACACTTCACTTCTTTGACTGACATTGTAGACAACCTATGAATGATAACAATGTATTTCATGAATGAAGCTGAGAGATCCATCATGATCAAAGGGATCGAATGACCTTCATCTACAATTCTAAATAATATTTCCAAAAGTCCTTTTAGAAGTGTTTAGTTACCATACCCTGGACAACAGTGGAAATAAATTAGCAAGATGATTGAGAAGGATCATAGTGTGGTAATAGGATAAAAAAATAGAATAGAGGACTACACTGACAATGTGCTTTTTTTGTGTTGAAATTGTTTATTAGCATTTATTAAATATAAGACAATAAAAGCAATAAATTACAGAAATGTGCAATATGATAACATAAATTACATTGGAATAATGCATAAAGTTAAATATATATGGACAATGTGCTTTTAAACAAAGCTTAAGGGAGTTAGAGTTGAAGTATCTGCTATATGCTATAATATTTTCAATTAATGTTAGTGATTAGAAATGACGGAAGGATTGTAAGAAGCTAGAAGGGTGACAGTCAGGTGGTCTGTAGAGGATTGCAATGATGATGTTCAAAGATTATAGCAGTTTGTCTTGAAATTCGGTGACTAGCAGGTTGTCTTGGAATGTGGGGAAGGCCCAAGGGTGAAATTGCATTTGTTTATGCACAGTTGTTTGTCTCTTCCAGTGCGAAGAGATTTGTAGTTTGATATTAGAATTACATAATATATCTAGAATTGCCCCAGTAGGATGCTCATTTGAGGGATAAGATAATGTTCTGGAAGCAGAGGAACCAGCAGTGGAGATGCTGGATGGAGAAACGAAAGAAGTGGTTTCGAACCTGTACTAGTTGGAGAAGAGCTTATTGAATTTGAGTTTTCCTGTGTAGCAGTAGTGGTAGTGCCATATGTGAAGGTGACAGAGGAGGGAAGGAGCAAGGAAAAACAGCAACTCGGGGTAAAGGAAGGCTCAAGAATGAGAATATCATATACCTTTATATGCAAGACTACCTTTCCCACAAAATATGCAAGTGGGTTTGAATAGAATGCTATGATTAAGTCTTCCTTGCCTAAAATTATTTGCATCTTTCTGTCTGTCAATTCTCTTAATTCAATGTGTAATAATAATCATGTTGTACATTTTTGCTTCAGGATGGGAAAAGTAGCATTGCTGGTCTTGCATCAGTTGGTGGAAGAGAAATGAAGGAGAAGAAAGTGTTCATTAGTTTGGTGGGCACAAGAGGTCTAGGATGCAGGTAAGAACTGTGCCTGAACACATTGAATGCCAAATATATGCTATTGCAGAATCACTGAGATTTCTTTTTAACTTGCCCTCTAGTTGCTTTTTTTATTATTATTTAAGCCATCTGACATTCCCTGTGTTCAGGTCTGACATTACCCCTGGCAATTTATGAGGATAAACCAGCAGTGGAAAGTCAGTTTTCTCTGCCATAACCTCACTGTGGTAGGATTGCAACTTTGATATTCCTGTTTATTTTTCAAATGATTGCGACACTTTCAAAAAGGACTTCCTTGTCTTTCAGTTAAGGGGATGGTGATATGGGTATATTCAGATCCCAAACCAGAAATCCCACCAACACCAGGCTTTAACAGTGATGCACAGTGAAATAGTTTTGGCTTCATGTAATCAGTGGTTAACAGCTAACCAGGAAGCAGGCTTTTCTCCTCTGGTGCGATACTGGAGTCAAAGGGGCATGGGGCAACAATAAATGATCCACTGATTTCAAACAATAGAAAAATATGACAATGAAAAGCCAATATACAAATAAAAAATGAACACAAATTTGATAAGCACAAATTCTTGCAGACCAAAGATGCCCAACCAGGTTACGAAAATTAATAACTGCCTGTAGAATAAAAAGGATGGGCAAAGATTTAGGAAACAATGTCATCCGCGGAAGACGACAATTAAAATATCACGATTAATGTGTAAATAGTAGGGTGCACATTTTCAAAGGAAGCGAAAATATAACTGGTGCCAACCCCGGCAACAACCTAACCAAAACTATACCTTATCCAACTGGCCATGAAGACTTCATCTGGTATAGTGTTAGAATGTTATAGCCAAAATATTGTCTGAGAAAAATATCAATGCCTCACCGTCATTTACAAAGATATCACACAATTAGAGTTAATGGGAATATGGGAATTTTATACCCATTGACAACGATAATTTTGTAAATGATATTTCTGTGAAGCAATATTTTTTATTTTGTCATAAAATCCTTCATCCTGCCATAATTTTCTTGAGGGCTAGATGCACTCCCAAAGAAATGTTGTTGGATGAACTTACCAAATGAACTAGAGCTACATAGACACAGTTGTTTTGGGTCAAAATCCTCCCATCCTAAGTGTTGGTGGCCGTCTGATAGTTAATAAAGTTGGTCCTTTATTTCCAGTAAACTTTGCAGTGTGTGCTCATTCAAGTGAATACTGTGAATAATTTGGAGGCCATTTAGACCTCAGTTGATGGTCCACCAGCGTGCTTGCAGGGTACACTGTCTGCAAAACTCCCAGTTCACTCACTTTAGTTACAGTAAGTAGAACTGTCATGTTTTGCTCGTGGTGCCTCCACTGGCTCTTGAGGTGGAAACGTTTGACTGACAACTCAACTTGACATCAGACAATCAGTCAAAGTACCTGAGCCCCTCTATTCTGACATATCTTTTTCCTGTTCGGGATCACCAGGGAAAACATGGTGGTCCAGAACAGACAAATAAAAAAACAGGCAGAAAACTCCCAGTATATTAGGGACTTTTTTATTGTTTTTTTAAGAGCAAACTCTAAGTTTGGGATCTTGTTTTTGAAAAACAAACAACTGTATGAATGTGCTGAAATTAATGCTCACACAGCAAGATTTCAGGGAGTTCAGAGGAGCCGCTGTGGCAGTGGTTCCCCTAAAGATCTTGAGATCTGGGCAGGCGGAGATCTCTGGGTGTGGTGGGCTGTTGTCACCAAGGTAGCAGAGCACATTCCTCCGCTGTAACGGTAGAATAGAGTATAACTCACCAAGGACTAAATAAGCCCTATAATGTGTACATTGTGTAATATACTGTCAACTCTTGGTAGGACCAGAGCCTGATCGATGTACGCAGGACCCACTGAACAGGCCTCTTTACATGATGGTTACTGAGTTGCTTCATGAAGGGAAAGGGAGTTTATTTTTTTGACCCAGTACTATAGTTGAATTTCAAGTCTTAAAGGGCACATGAAGAAATAGGGCAAGAACAGGGGCTGGAGTGTTCGAGCTCTTGGGTACACTCCTTCTGTACCTCATCTTCCAAAACCCCTGGAAGCTCTCTTTCTGGTTTATGGTAGTTAGCAAGCTTGGTGCCCCATGATAAATTATATCATATTGTGAACGCTCCCAGAAAACCAATGTATAGCTTTTCCTTTCCTTACTACTTAGGAAGCTGGCAAGAGACAAGTGCAGTTCATTTACCTGTATTCGATTCAATATACTTTATTCGGTTTGTTAGAACAACCATAAAAGCATTTACAGAGTTAAAATCCACAATTAGAATCATGACTGGAAATGCGACTAGATGATGTACTATACCTAATATCAGTCAAGTCAGCATATAACGGGGTGAGGATTTATTAACTATAATCAGATAATCTTGGATTCCTCTTTTGGATTCAATTGATTGATAAAATTTAAAACTTGATTGTTTCTCTATGGTGCTCTTACGATTTTCTTTTTTGGATAACAAAAAGGAATCCTTGTTTAAAGAAGCCACTTAGCCTGTAATATCAGTAATCTGGATATTAAATAGCTTGCTATATGTATCCATAATATATGTTAACCGCAGGATACGTGCTTTTTTCTCAAGGGGTAAACACTCGTTGTAGGAGAGTAGGATCTGCACTTATGTTGCCCCCACTTTTGTTCTGATGTATACACTGGTTTATGGCCATAGTCTGGCTGGGTCCCTGCTAATCAGGGCTCCAGTCTCTCTATTCTCTCTAAACGACTTTGAGTGCATATTAGATGCACTAGTGATTGGATACTGTGGTACCTTATGAGCCCCTAGTATATGGTACCTTAGGTACCTAGGGCATAGGTACTTCACAGGCCTACCAGGGGCTGAAGCATGTATTATGCCACCCCTGGGAAGCAGACTAAATCTGACACCACAGGCCTGCTACTGCAGCCTGGGTGAGGTAGTGTTAGCACTCCTCACAGTGGTATAGGTTTCTATATCTCACCATACACACACATATAAACCTATCAGCCACCCCTATGGCAGGCCCTATCAATCCTGAGGGCAGGGTGCTTGGTTTACAATGTGAGGGGGTGCCTCTGCATGAGCAGGGCCCCTGTGCAGCTACCAGAGTCTATTCTCTACGGCTGTTTGTAGATGCGGTTAAACCATATACTCTTAAGTGCATTATAATCCTAACTTTGAATGACTGCATCAAAACATGTCGTGTTTGGATTCAAACAACTTGGAATCATACCCCCACATCAGGTAATGATGTGGGAGCATGATCCCACCCTTCTAGAGGGGCCAACATATACCCACTGTAGTAAAACGACAGAAATCTGAAAGAGCCCTGGCATCACAAAATGGATGCCACCAGCACAGACACTGGGCTGCCCTCTTGCTGCTGACTGAAACTCGCAGTGGAGGAAGCCCAACAAAAGGCATCCTGTCACAGGGAGGTGTGACCACCTTCCAGACAGGATTTAGTGTATTGGAGCTGGATGGGTGCACTTCTAGAGTGCTTTGAAGTCATGCACTGGGGGAGCAGTAGGCTCCTCTGTGCATATGCCAGCTCAGACCGGTTCAGGGGCTACCTGTCCCTGCTCTGGTGCGAAACTGGACAAAGGGAAGTGGGTGTAACCACCCCCTACCCTGACCCTCCCAGAGGAGTGGTCATAGAACTCGTCCCTCCCCTATCACCAGTATAAGATAGCAAACCTTGCCATTGCAAAACAAATAACCCTGGATGACACTCTACAAAGAAGAATCCTGGCCCTTCGACGTTCCACTACCTTTGGAAGACAGAAAAATCTCCCTTGGAGTCAAGGAGTGACTTCCCTGCTTGGCAGGCACCAAAAACCTTAATCAACAGTCGCAAACTTTCCCGCTCTCGCTGGAGTTCGAAGTCCCTGCAGCCCTGGAACTGGATTTCCTGACTTCTCGATGGCCATTGTGAGTCCCCAGCAGAGCTGAGGGGAGTGGACCCCACAAGTGACGTGGAACAGCAATACCCGGGTACCGTACACTATTGTCGAGTGCAACCCCTTCACGCCATTCTACAAACTTGTGCATTGGACCATTTGTGGCCCCAGCCTCCAGCAGATTTTGCAGCGAAAACCAGAGGCCTACCCTATCCCGAGTGACCGTGGGCTCCTGTGAAGCATTTCCTCAAGAGGCGTCTTTGTGATCCTTTGCTCATTGGCTTGTGGGTCCCCTGAAGACTTTCTTATCTACTCAAAGGGCTCCCCTGGTTGCTGCAGGCCTGTCCTCACTCACCTTCACTGGGTGAGTCCCTCAGACCTTGCTGATCTAAACCATCGACTTTCTTCACTCTACACAAGACTTGCTGTTGCCAAGGCTTGTTGGCTCCAATTTGGTTGCTGACACCGCAGTCAGCTGCAGACGTTGTGGGACACTCCGAATCCAGCTGCTGGTCATCGTCGATCCTTCCTGGACCTTGTGAGTGAAGAGTCAAAACATCCTTGATCACCTGAAATCACCCGACATCCGTGGGCATCCATCTTCCTGGCCCCGGGTCACTGGCAAGTGACTGTGAACACTGTGCCTTCTATTTTCAGGTCTTCAGCATCTAGAATCCACCCTTGGATTCCACCAAACACATCTTCAGTCGACGCAAGCAGCAAATCTTCTTTGGTCTCCATAGAAAACAGCGACGCGACCCGACACCAAAAGACACCTATGCACCCGGCTTCCCTGGGTGAGGTAACTCGTGCACTACGGTGCCCTAGTGTGTGTTGGCCCTCGAATTACTTACCTTGTAAGTGGCTTGCTTGTAGACTTCCTCGAAGTACCCTAAAACTTTAAAAATCAAACGCGACTTGCTCCATTATAATCAATAGGGAACCCGCGGCTGTGTTCTCACACTGCATTCGTCTCCCGTGGGTCGATTACTTACCTGCTTTCACTGCAGTGGTGAAGCCCCAGCGATTCAAGTCGACTTTCCTAACCCATTTTTTTAGTATATGGTCTGGTACGCCCCTAGGGCCCCAGCCATATTTGTGCTTAACTTATTGTGAAACGTTGATATTTGAATGTTTTCCTTGTAGAGTGTGTCTAGAAATAGATACATATATATTTGATATATATACCTGTGTGGTGTCCTTTCATTTGGTAATTCAAGAGATTACAAGTTAAAACAGGCTGCTTTACATTCCTCTGAGTCTTAGCCCGAAGGCTGCTCTCCACAGCTACCACTAGGATAGCTTTCTTTAAAAGGTTGTCTTAAACCTATCTACCATAAGAGTCGAATTGGACTGGTGCAAGGTGGCCACTATAACTTGTGACCAGCATATGCCAGGCCAACTTCTCACACTCGTTAATAATAGATCTAGTAAAATTGTCTCATCTTTAGCCCATATCGATCTCCATACCAGCAGTGGCCGTGTAGAGGTCAAATCTGCTAAGTATGTCAAATCCACCTCTCGATGTATTAGCTCAGTAGATGCTAAGGTGGTAGACTTAGGAGACGTTTTAAAAAGCATTTTCTTCTTGTTGCAGGGCCTGGCAACAATGATAGCCCCATACCTCTGCACCATACAAGGCTGTAGCGACGCATCTCGCCTTGTATATTGTAAGCATTTCCTTTAAGGGTGATTACCTAGTTTAGATGCAAATCTAAAAACCCCATGTGCGTTCCTGACCATCTTGAAACAGACATTAGATAATTCCTGTTTCCATTTCCCATTGCTATTATAAGTTACCCCTAGATAGCAAAATATTTTAACAGTTCGAACTGGGGTTCTATCAATGTAAAAAGTTTTAAATGTCATTGTTTTGGTGCCACATATTATGGTAAACGTTTTTGTTTTGTTAATTAGCAGTTTTCTTTCACCTATAAACTTGCTAAATTTATCCATGATTCGTTATAGACCAACTGGGGCCTGGAAAGTAGTACTGCATCATCTGTGTATACTAAAATCGGTATGGGATTGCCCGATAGTAATGGGACATCTACCTTCTCCAGCTGCAGCACTTTATCGATCTTATTAATGAAAAGCGAAAAAAGTAAGGGAGCAAGGACACAACCTTGGACAATGCCACGTTTTTCATAAAAAATTGGCATACACTCACCCTGTTGTCCATATCTCACTTTACAGGATACCAGTGCAGTTCATTTACCTGTATTGATGATGGGAGGCCAAATGCTTCTGAAGCATGAGCTACACAATGATAAACTCCAAAGTAGCTTTCAACTCAAGCTCCAGATTCTGACTACTTCTTTGGTCACCTTGATTCTGGTGATTGCTTTCCACTGCAGGTGGGACTGCAGGGTTCTATATCTTTTTGATTTTATGTCCAGTTTATTCGTAGGCGCCCCCTTTCACCCATACAGCACTGGTGTGCAAAGCACAATATGCACCCTGTGAAATAACTGTAATTCAAGCAACCATCTTTCTTCTGCTTCCCTTCCATTTACCTGTCCTTTCCATATCTTGCACCCTCTTGCAAGACTGTCTTTCTTTGGCACATACACAATATGAATGTTGTCCTTACTATCATAAAGATTATTTTCTTTCTCATACACAAATTTCATATTATGTGAGCATAAGCTGCATCCCATATGCAATCTCTGAGTGTTTCGATGATATGTAGAAAAACACTCTGCTTTAAAATGTAAAAAACAAAAATTGATGTGAATTTACCAGACTACCAAGTGTAATTATCTCCCAGTGATTCCTGATGACGTAATAGGAAATTACATCTTTGAAGCTACTAGAACCGTGTATCACGGGGCATATTTAAACTCTGCCTTATTTACAAGGCAGCGTTAAGCCACTTACCCTGGCTTAACGCTGCCTTGTAAATAAGGCACCCTTTCATGCTGTACTTAGTGTGAAAGGAGAGGGCAATGGGTGTTGCAGTGGAGGTTCCACCGCAATAACCATTGATTTTGACGCTCCCCACTATTTACAAGGATGGCATAAATAGGAGGCATTGGCCAAATTAAGACCAGGGAAAACCTGGTCTTAAACAGGCGAAATGCTTTATTTCTCCTCGTTTTTGCTGTTTCCATGCATGCTGCCCTGTGCAGCACAAACAGAAACAGCAAATTGCATACGATTGTTTATGTGCAGGAAGGTGACCCTTCCTGCACATAAATAATTGAAAAAATTGTGTTTTGCAACTTCTATGTGTGCTGCATTGAGCAGCACACATAGAAATTTCAAAGCGCTTCGAATGATTGTTTATGTGCTGGCAGGGAGACCTTACTGCACATAAAAATAATATACCCCAACGCAGACACCATTGCACTATGGTGCAAGGCTGCCTGCGTTGGCGCTAGGCAGCTGAACTCAGCACCAGCGCTAGGGGAAACGCAGGGGTGCACCCTATTCTTGTGAATACGGAACATCCCTGCGTTTTCAGAATGGAGAAGTGTGGCATTAGCAATGTTTGCTTAACGCCATGCGTGTCCATTCTGTTGTAAATATGCCCCTAAGTGTCTTATTCATTAAATCACAAAAGTGTTTGGTTCCTTTGCACATCTTTCCTAGATTGCTAAGACATATGAGAGGTGTGTTCATGACTTGACAGAGTTCAAATGTCATCTACTTAGGTACAACCAATTGGTGCTAGGCAATTATCATATGCCCAACTGAAGACTCAAATATGCAAGAAACACCGCTTTCTTGGCTTTAGTTTTGCTTTCGCAACGTGACTATGGCAGCAAAGACAAGCAATACAGACAAAGAGACAGTTTTGGGTGTGTTTTCTTTTCAGGAAGCCTGGTCTAGTGCACGCCTTGGATACAAAAACACGGTGTAAAGCTGGCTTTTTAAAAATCATTGTCAAAATACTTTTAGCTTAAGCATTTCTTTTTACCCTGTTGCAGCTTGAAAATGTTAACTTCATCATGCGAGAAAAGAACAAAGAAAATTACCAAAACAGAATCAGAATTATTGGCATTCTTTGTGTAACATGTTCAAGATGTAAAACAAGCACGATGCTATCATGTAACCATACTCCTTACGGCATGGCCTTGACAGACAGCCCTGTCAAGCTATGGAAAAACATGAAAAACAGAGATAAGCAAGTGGCTGAATGAGACTGGACCAAAGTCCTTTCTCTATCTATACGTTTTATTGTACTTCTAAAGTACTGATGATCGGATAGTTAAAGCTGTCTGTAGCCAAACCTAAAAGCTCAATGATTCATTGATAAAACTATTCTGAAATGCTACCAAAGGAACGCTAGACCATCAACCAGTGACTGATATAATGGGATTATGGAAGCAGAATCAAAAGGACAGAAGTAATTAATAAGAGAAGTACAGAACATAATGTACCCCTGCTGTAAACAAGGCCCTTAATCAGTGTAGTGATATACTCAATTTCGGCATGTGCTATAACAAATGTCACCCCACAAACTGGATATGAGTTTGGCGGCTCACTAAATTTCGCAAGGTCAAGCCTGTTGAGTTTTATTAGAGTGGGGGCAATGCCTGGAATTACATGTTATTGTAATGATAGATCACACGTAGTCTGTAGTCTCTTTTACGTGTTTAATCTTAACACCCACCAAATACCAAGCAATGACAGCAGACTTCAGTTCCAACTGTCCCTTCAGTCCCTTGTACACTCTAACCCCATGTCATCACATTCTATGCCAGAACTACAGCTTAAAGGGAAAGCTACAACACATCTTCCCTTTATAAAAAATATAAAAGAACACAACAGAAAGCATGAAAACAAAAAGAAAGATAAAATACAACAGCTTAAGCAATTATATAGGAAAGACACACAGTTTGGAAAACATAACAATTCCAATTGACTTGCAGAGATAAAAATAAAACTCTCTAATACTATTTGTACTTTACACAATAGTCTCGAAGATACAAAGGTGATCTCCTGATTCTGGAACCACGAGAAGATGGAACAGGTCGAGTACAATTTTCATTACATTTCGGAAATCTGGGCTGAACCAGAGCATCTCTGTATCCATTCCCAGAATGAGCACATTTCGACAAACGAGACATACTCCACACATCACCCCCATCAAGCATTACTACATTCCTCATAACTTTAATGATACGCCTCGGACCAAAGTATTTTGTTTCACCTTTGGGAGACCAAACTGCTTTCTTTACAAATACCAAATCACCAATTTTCCAAGTAGTTTGACATACCCCATTTCTCATATCAAACCTACTCTTGTAATTCTCTTGATATTTATTAAGTCTCCAATTCTTCACAACACAACCTCTATCTTTCACACTCAACCAAAGAGGATTTAACTTAGAACCAGCTGTTCTCCCCTTAAGTTTTTCAAACGGAGAACAACCAGTCACACTATTAGGTGTGTTCCTTTGCGCCCACAATTTCTCTCTAAGGATGGGCTTAAGTGGGACTCTTCTCTCCAAGGCACTTTGAGCAGAAGCTTTTATTAGTCTATTCATACTCTCAACTAACCCATTTGCCTGTGGAGCATAGAGAGCAGTTCTGTGATGTGTGATGGAAAGTTCTTTCAAGAAATCTGTCATTTCTTGAGAGGTAAACTGTACCCCATTATCCGAAACAAGAACATCCGGTATACCTTCACAAGTGAAGGCATCTCTGTTAGATCTGGGGGTCTCTAGTTGGCAGGGTAGGTACCACTGTCCAAGTAGGGACCCTTGCTTCTAGTCAGGGAAAGGGGGATACACTGTTAAGAGAACCCCTGCTCACCCTCTAGGTAACTTGGCCTGAGCTGTCTAGGCTATCAAAGGCAATGTGTAAAGTATTTGTACCAACACTCACAGTAACACAGTGAAAACACCACAGATTTACTCCACACCAGTTTTAGAAAAATAAGGTATCTTTACTAAAAACTTAACAAGACCAAATATTACAGACAAACCAACATATAATTCAAAAAGGTTACTTTAAAGATAGTTCAAGAGTTTGCAGAAAGTACTCCAGGAAGTAAAAGTCAGTGTCCTGCACAATGCGACTCTCAATGCACAAAATGCGACACTTTCGTGCCCAACAGTACCTGTAGTTGCGATAAGGTTCCCAAAAGCTATAACAAGGAAGATGGCAAAGGCGATGCGATGCTCCTGAGATCCTGGGGAGGCTTTGCAGCAGCCCTGCTTCACGCAGCAGAGGTGGATGCGCCGGCTCCGATCTGTAGGGGGAGGATGCGATACCTTTGGCTTTCGTTGCGTAGGTTTCTTGGGGGGAAGCTTCACGCACAGGTTCGATGCGACACTCTTCGATGTGGTGCGATGCGTGGCGCAGCGTTGCCTTCCGGCGCCGCAACTCTCGATGCGCCACGGAACGGGACTCTGCGTCGACGCACGCAGCGACTGGTCTAACAATCTCTAAGAAATTCAATAATGTTCTTAGTTACAACTGAACCCATACAAGAAGCAGACACCCACTTGGATGTGTAATCAACTAGTCCCACAACAAACCTTTCTGAGGGAGGCAAAGTGTCAAAAGGACCTACAATGTCAACAGCAAGCTTTGACCAAGGACGTTCAGGTATCGCAACAGGAGAAAGAGGAGCAGTCCTAACTTTCCTTGACTTATCATTTCCTGCACACATAACACAATCCTTGACCACCTCTTCCACTTGATGATCTACCTCAGGCCACCAATAAGCCTCTCTATCTCTCGCTTTAGTCAAACTACGTCCCAGATGACCCTCATGAGCAAGATTGACAATTTTCTCCCTCATACCAACGGGAGGTATCAGTCTATCCCCCGCAAAAGTTCTCCTTGTAGAATATTCAATTCCTCACGCACATTCCAGAAACCTCTCACACAATTTGGAACCATATCCAAAGTAGGCCAACCATTTACAATGAACTTCATAATGATACCTCTAGCCTCATCATCCTCACAACCAGCTTCCCATTCCTTCTTGTCAATAGCTGACTCTTTCACCCAACAAACAGTGTTGTCAAGGTTATTAACCAAACTTTTCTCCGAAGGCATCCTAGATAGGAAATCTGCTGGAACATTTCTTAAACCAGGTAAATATTCCACAGTAAAATTGTATTCCCAATGTCCCTCAACCCACCTTTTAATTCTTGGTGTAGTGCTTTCAACATTCCTACAAGAAAACATATGCACAAGTGGTTTGTGGTCTGTTCTAACCAGGAAGGGTATACCCCACAAGTAAAATCTGAAATGATTGATAGCCCAGTAACAAGCTAAAGCTTCACGTTCTATCACCGAATAGCGCTCTTCCGCACCCTTCAATGAGCGAGAAGCAAAACCAATCACCTTCTCACTACCATCCACCACCTGCGATAACACCGCACCCAAACCACGCACACTGGCATCAGTAGTTAAGATAGTCTTTTTCTGTACATCAAAATGTCCTAAGGTTGGCATACTTGCAATCTCCTTCTTTACTTTGTTAAAGGCACCTTCGCACTCATTGGACCAAATAAATTCCACTCCTTTTTTAAGAAGAACCCTTAATGGTTGCATAACACTCGCAAAATTATACACAAACTTTGAATAATACTCAGATAATCCTAAAAAGGATTTTACTTGATCTTTGTTCAGAGGAGATGGTGCTTGTAATATTGCCTCTGCTAAATCAACTTTAGGACTGATGCCCTCTCCAGAAATTGAATGTCCTAAATAAGAAACGGAAGTAACTCTAAATTTGCATTTTTCACTTTTCAACGTGAGTCCCCGTTCCCTCAACCTTGACAGGACACGGAATAACACTTCATCATGTTTATCCCTATCTTGACCATGGACAAGAATATCGTCCTGGAAAAATAGGACAGAATCAATGCCATTCAAAACGTTTTTCATCACCCTTTGGAAACAAGCTGCCGCACTTGCCAGCCCAAAAGGCATACGAATACACCTGTATGCACCTAAAGGGGTTACAAATGAAGTAGATGTCCAGAATCTTCATTTAACAAAATTTGATGGTAAGCCGCAGATAAATCCATTACACTAAATAAACTGGCACCACCCAAATTTGATAATGCCTCATTGATGTTAGGTAAAGGTTGTCTGTCCACCCAGATGCAATTGTTTAGACTTCTCAAGTCCACACACATCCTGATTTTTTTCCCATTATCCTTCGGGACCAAAACTATGGGAGCCAACCATTCAGACGACTCTATCTCTTCAATTACCTGCAGATCTAGAAGCCTATTGATTTCTTCCTTTAATGGTTCCAACATAAGGTTGGGAACCTTCCTTACTTTGTGTACAATCGGTGTGGAATTTTTAAAAAAAATTATTTTATGGTTAAAACCATTAAGACACCCAAGCTTTTCACTAAACACTTCCGGGAACTTCCCCAAAATATCTTGAACATCACTCTGTTGTGAAACTAGCATAACTTGGTTAGGTGCATTGGGGTTCAGAATGATGCCAAGATCTCTTTGGTGGCGCCAACCCAACAGATTATCTCCTCGTTTCGCAACATAAATTTTCCCTACTGTTTCTCTTCCTTCAAATACAATAGGATGAATTGAAAAAACAATGAAATCAATTTTCTGCCCACCATAACCCACCGGATTGATGTCAGGTGTCATGAGTTTTATATCACAAGAGCCAAAAGTGGAATACCAAAACTTATCGCTCAAAAGAGTATAAAATGAACCAGAATCAGCTAATACAGGAACACATTTACCTCCAATGTACACATCACACAAAGGCATGTTAACATTTCCAGTGTCTACTGTTTTCTCATTATTCACTGGCTCAACTTTACTATCTGTGATACAATGTATTGCTAACTGAGAGAACTCATCAGCATCACTTAACATATTCACTTTGGTGTTCCTACACATGCGAGCATAGTGACCTTTTTTTCCACAACTTCTACAAATGGTACTTCTGGCAAAACAATTTGGATAATTCTGTCCATGGTTCTGACTGCCACATCTAGGACATTTAAACTTATTCTCTTTATTAAAACTAAAATTTGACTTCTGTTTATCCAATTTAACGGCAGGCTTGTCTTGGTTGGAATTTGCCTTACCAACTAAAGCAACAGGTGTTTCGCATGACACACTTTCCTGGTCCACTTTATTGACACTAGACATAGGAACAGAGGAAGGTATCCCGCTTCGCATCTCTTTGACCCAAAAAGAAGTGTGTTCAATGCTTTCCACAATCATAATAGCTTCTTTAAGATTAGGATTTTTTTACAGTAATTTTTCCTGAACTTTTGGATCATTGGTGCATCGCACTAGTTGATCACGGATAAGAGAGTCAGATAATTGTTCAAACTCGCAAGTCTGTGCCAAAGACTTTAATGCTGCCACATAGTTCCCAACTCTCTCTCCTTTGGCTTGTACACGCATAAAAAATTTGTGTCTCTCCATAACCACATTTATGCGAGGTCCAAAATGACTCTGCAATTGCAATAGAGTCATTTCATACACATCATTAGGTTCACCTGCACCTCTGCCAATTGGTATAGGATCCAGGCTGTCGTAAATCTTCCTTCCTTCCGTACCCAGGTTGTGAAGTAGTATAGCTTGTTTCCTTATTGCAGAAAACTTTTCAGCTCCAATCGCCAACAAATATGAGTCAAAAAGTGGTTTCCATTTCTTCCAGTGAAGGACACGTTCCCCTCGTTCACTTAAAAACTGTGGTGGTTGACTCATGCCGCTTGCCGACGCCATGTTTGGATGTTTTCTCACTGATATTCTCTGTTCCTTAATCTATATGATCTCAAATGGGAGTGATAAACTTGAATATATACATATATATTCATGTGCAGAATTTATATGTTGCAACTAAATTGTTGACATTTCCCTCCTCAAAAATCTGTTTTTCCTCAGCTGGCACTCTTTATACATGAGATGACAAAATTGTGAAAAAATTTAAGTCAAATTTGCTTGAACTCTCCAAAATGCATCCTCAATAGTTTAAATGGAGAAAACAAATTAACAGAAGAAGAAAAAAAACTATGCCAAATTTCAATTCTTGTTGAATTCCTATCAATTTTATAACAGGAACCTACAACAAATAATATTCACTTCATGCTCCATTAATCTCTTGATGAATGCTCTAAATAACAAGCCAGCATATAATCCATTTGTGAATAAAGACTTCACAACTGTTTTCTTCCGTTTCTGTTTACTTTGCCATCAAGCGCCGAAAAACTCTAATACATTAACCAATGCACGAGTCATCAGCATTCTTTGTGCAGCTGCTCCTTTTAATAATGGCCCCACGCGCTGACTTCCTCAACCTTTGTTTGCTCAGCCTTCAATTGTACAGCTGATTCACTTCATTAACATTCCGTGGCTCACAGGCCACACGCGCCGACGTCCTTTGCCTTTGTTTATTCAAGCTTCACGAGCAAGCAGCTGTCATCACGCGCTCAGCTAACGCGTCTGACTCTCACCTCGCGCTTCTGTTCAAACAATGCGCGTTACTTAAAATGAGGCCATAATTCCCAAAACAAACAAGTCTTGCCTCGCAAAAATGTACATTCACTGATCTTCAACCTGCTGTCATCACGCGCTCAGCTAACGCGTCTGAATCTCACCTCGCGCTTTTGTTCCAACAATGCGCGTTACTTAAAATGAGGCTATAATTTCCAAACAAACAAGTCTTGCCTCGCAAAAATGTACGATCGCTGATCTTCACTCTTCTCCCAAGAGTCACACAGGCAGCCCTCCAATTCAGCTATTAATCAATAAACAGACCTTTAACCTTGTCTCTTCTCTCGCTCTTCGGTGACACGCTGGGTTTCCCTTGGTGGGTGTATCTTCTAAATCGTCACCAGTATTGTAATGATGGATCACACGTAGTCTCTTTTACGTGTTTAATCTTAACACCCACAAAATACCAAGCAATGACAGCAGACTTCAGCTCCAACTGTCCCTTCAGTCCCTTGTACACTCTAACCCCATGTCATCACATTCTATGTCAGAACTACAGCTTAAAGGGAAAGCTACAACACATGGACATGCAGATTTTGGTGCAGTAAGCAACACAAATACACGTTATTCCCCTTTATCGGGGACAACCTGATAATTGTGTACTATTCATTGCACCCAATCAAATCCGACCCAGTGGTGTTGGATTTCATCGGGTGTGATAAATATCGACCCGAACCCCAGGCCATTCATAATGAGGGCCTAAAATGCAAGAACCACAACTTAAAATGTAATATAGATTCATAATTTCATCATCTTTTTTACCTTAGATTTTTTTTAATTCTGCATGACTTTACAGGAATAACATCTAGAATATTGTACCAGCTCTTCTCCTAGTCCTGCATTATATTGTACTTTAAATACACACACTTGTCCTCATTCTTAGGAATGCAGAGTGATACCACTCTGAATGATTCTGAGTGTTAGCACCCTGTAAAAAACAAATACATTACTGTCCACATTTTTCACCACCTAAAAGCGAGTGAAAAATGTGCATAGTAAACGTCTGAGAATCATGGCACTGCATGCAGGAATGGTCTCAAAATTCTAGGAGCCAGACATTTTTTACAATCCAGTTCCAGTAAAATCCAGTTAAATTGGTAACTGCACTGTAGAGACTGGTTGGCATTGGTAACTCTGACTCATGTATTTCACCAAAAGTTCATGGCCAGCTCATAATGAAGCATTCGATGATAACACTGCAATATAACTATTAGAAGATCTATTAAATTGCATGGTCACTGATGGTGTTTGTGCTTCCTTTGTAGCATTTCCAGTGGTCCTTCCCAGAAGCCAGGCATTTTTGTCAGCAATGTTAAACCAGATTCGCTTTCTGCAGAGGTGGGATTGGAGGTGAGCATTTGTGTAGAAATCAATTTTTGTTATGTTATATTATGCTGATTTGTATAGCTCATAGCACACTACTCACCCCAAGGGTATCCATGTGCTTGAACAGGTGTGCAGGTGTGAGGTCCCTGCGGAGTTAATAGAAGAGACAGGTCTTCAGCCTTCTGCATAACTCAAGAAGTGAGGAGGGGGCTCTGATGTGTTGTGGGAGGTTGTTCCATGTTTTGAGTGCAATGTTGGAGAACAAGTGACCTCATGTTTTGCTTCTGAGAATGTGGGGGGCATGAGCAAGAGTGACGTTGAGCGTAGGTGTCATGCAGGCTGGTTAAAGTGTATGTGGCTGTTCAGGTAAGCTGGTCCAGTGTTGTGTAAGGCTTTGTATCAGTGCTTGAGGAGCTTTAATTGACTGCACTTGTAAAAGGGAGCCAGTGAAGCTCCCTGAGATGGGATACGATGTGGGTGTGGTGGGGAGGTCAAGTATGAGTCTTGCATAAGCATTCAGGATGGTCTGAGGTCAGTGTATGTGTTGCTTGGAGAGTGCATTGCTGTAGTCGAGCTTGCTTGTGAAGAGTTCCTGTTTGATGGTCCGTCTGGTGTTCTGTGGCATCCTCTTCAAGATCTTTCGTAGCGTGTGTAGGATGCAGAAGCAGTAAGTTCTCACTGCATTGACTTCTGTCATCATGTTGAGCTTGTCGTCTAGAAAAATGCCCAGATTATTTGACCGGTCAGTGGGTGTTGGCTCTAGCTTCGACCGCCATCAGGTGTCCTTCCATGGAAAGGTTTTCTTTCCGAAAACCAGTTCTGTCATCTTGTCGGAGTTGAGCTTCAAGCAGTTGGTTCTCATCTAATCTGCTACCATGGTCCTGCAGTCGGTGAGGTTGGTTCTGATGGTGGTATTCTGGTCTGTAGTCTGAGGAAGATTTGTGTGTCTTGGACGGAGATAATTGTGATACCTTGGGGTTCAAATGATGTTGGCAAGGGGTGTCAGAAAGCCCTTGAACAGAGTGGGGCTGAGGGGTGATCCCTGGGAGACTCCGAATGTCAGTTTCTTGGTCTCTGATGTGAGTAGTGGCAGTCTGACTCTTTGGATTCTTTCAGTGAGGAAGGAGCTAAACCAGTTGAGTGTGAGTCCTTGGATGGCAAACTCATAGAGTCTTCTGATCAGAGTTTTGTGGGAAACTGTATCCAAGGCTGCAGAGAGGATGAGCAGAATGAGGGCTGCTGTTTCTCCTCGTTCTAGGAAGTCCAGATTACATCAGTGGCTGCGATGAGTGTTGTTTTGTAGCTGCTGTTCCTTAAGAATCCTGATTGGATGTTGTCCAGCAGGTGATGTAGCTTGCAGTGGGTTGTGAGTTGCTTGATGAGGGCCTTCTCAATCACTGTGGCTGGATAGGGAAGCAGAGAGATATGTCAGAAGTTGCTTAGTTGGTTTGGTTCGGCTGATGGTTTCTCAAGGAGTGCATTGACCTCTGTATGCTTCCATTCGTCTGGGAATGAGGCAGACATGATGGAGATTTTGAGGATGTGAGTGAGGGCAGTGCTGATTGGTTATGTTCCCAGGTTGTAGATGTGGTGGGAGCAATGATGCGTTGGGGCTCCTGAGTGGATGGTTTGCCTGATTGACACTATGTTGTATCTGGTAAGGGATTTCCATTCAGTCAGGTGACATTCTTCATTGGTGATGGGGAGTTTGGTGCTGAGGATGCTAAGGTCAGGTTGGTGTGCAAAGTTGCTGTAGATGTGCAGGACCTGTCATCCTTAGGGTGGTCTTACCCCAACTTTTTGCCTTTTGCCTCCCACTTTATAATGTATCTTTTTGTTGTCCTTAGGACTCTGGGCACTTTACCACTGCTTACCAGTGCTAAATGCAGCTGCTTCTCTCCTAAAACATCATGACATTGGTATATACCTGATTGGCATATTGAGTCTACTATAAGTCCCTTATAAAGTGGTATCCCATATACCCAGGACATGTACTCTAAAAGCTACTAGTGTGCCTGCAGCACTGGTTGTGCCACCAACCCACGTAGCATTTCAAACCTGTCTCACGCCTGCAATTGCAAGGCCTGTATATGCAGTTTTCTGCCACGTTGACTTGGCATTTAAAACTTCTTGCCCTTTTATTACTCCTAAATCACCCCTAAGGTAAGCCCTAAGTGGCCATGTGTACCTAAAAGGCAGAAAATGTACTTGTACGTTTTAGATGCTCAAACAGCTAACTTTGTTTTTCACTGCTGTGAGGCCTACGCCTCCCATAGGCCAGCATTGGCAATTCCTTTATCTAATTTTAAGTGGTAATTATTGATTAGAAAGGAGTAGTTTTGTCATGTTTGGTATGGTTGGAATAGT
The DNA here is from genome assembly GCF_964204655.1 of Triturus cristatus. NCBI lineage: Eukaryota > Metazoa > Chordata > Amphibia > Caudata > Salamandridae > Triturus > Triturus cristatus. The sequence continues at coordinate 452,477,217 of NC_140584.1, forward strand.
AAAGATAAATCCTCTTTACTGGTAAAGTTGTATTAAACCTACTATTTTAGAAAAGCCAATTTCCCGCCGCAACCCGATCACTACCTGCCCCTGTTGAAGCGTTGCCGGGCAACCTGGTACACGTCATTAATTCTAAGGGATTCCCTGCCATGTCACATAGTCGGAGGTAGGAGTTGTACCTAGTGTGTCACGCTTGAGCTGCCACATCACCCCTGACTTCATCCAAAGTGGCCCATATAGACAACGAACTTTGAGTAGTGAGACCCGTGTGGTCTCTGTGTCCACCTTGTGGGTCTCCCCAAGTGGATGAGTGTTAAGTGATGTGCCTTTACATTAACAAGACTGCAGACCTTGACCTTTTTCATTGGTTTTCACCCTCACTGGTCTCAAAGGGGGGGGAGTGATTGCACGAGTATTTGAGTGCTTCAACAATTGTGGGGTTTTGCACATACCGGTCTTGTACTGCAATGAAGCTCCACATTCCAAGTGCTCATTCCAGTACTCCAGCTCAGACATTACTGTAACTCTCCGACTGGGAGTGCCCACATTCCAAGTGTTCATTCCAGCACTCCAGCTCAGATGTTACTGTAACTTCCCTAGTGTGTGTGCCCACATCTTTCCAGAAGCACTGCAATGATAAAATGTTTTAATGATGATAATTTGAGAAATCGTGATTGGATTGTTATCGTTTTGGTCTTGTTTTAATCAGATACATTTTCTCTGTTTTTCTAAACTGACATGGAGCCTTTTTGTGGTGTTTTCATTGAGTTACTGCAATTGAAGTGTTACACAAATACTTTACACATTGCCTCTTACGTTAAGCCTGACTGCTCTGTGCCAAGCTACCAGAGGGTGAGCACAGATTCAAGTAGGATGTGTATCTGACTTAACCTGACTAAAGTGGCAGTCTTTACTTGGACAGGGTGCATACCTCTGCCAACTAGAGACCCCATTTCTAACAAGATGTTTGTGATTTTGCTGTGGAAGAACCTGATAGGTTTTTTCTCAACTCTTGGGAAAGGGTGGTGTTGCTGACAGAGGCTGAGGGTGTGGTGAAGTCCTTGGCGATTGAGAAGATCTCCTTGCAGCTGTTGGTGCTGCCTTTGAGGAATTCATCTAGTGCTCTTTTCTTACCGTCGCGCAGTTGCTGGTGGTTGCGCCTGAGTGCAGCCTTATAGGTGGTTCTATCACAGGAGCCGCCCGTGCAGGTAAGAGTGGTGGGGCAGGGTGGGGGGGGGGGGATTTGACAGATGACGCAGAGGGAAAATTAAATAATTACTTTTCCGTCATCGTTGTCTGTCAAATCACCCCCACCCCGCCCACCACACCATTGCTCTCACCTGCATGGGCTGCGCCTGTTCTATCAGTAGATTTGAGTCTGGCTTGCCATTTTCTTTCTAGCTGTTTGCACTGCTGTTTGGTGTCTCGAAGGCCCTATGTGTTACAGCTGGCCTGCTTGTTGGATCTTCTTTGCTTGTTGTGTTTGATGGATGCAAGGGAGTCCACACAGTTCTTGATCCAGTTGTTGTAGTGGATTTTGTTCTTGTTGGGGTTGTCTGTGGGATTATGTTGGTCCATTCTGAGGTCACTGAGCCAGTCTGCTTCTGAGATTTTACCCGAGCTGTGGCTCGGTACAATGATGCTGGTGGGTGTGTTGACTTATGGTGTGTCGATTTGAAAGCAGATGATGGGGTGATCTGTCCATGTGAGTGGCGAGGATATAATTTTTTTAATGTTATCGCTGGTGATGAAGATGGGTTTCAGATTGTGTCCTGTGATTTATTTTGGTCCTGAGATGAGCTGTGTGAGTCCAATGTTGTTTGAAAGTGCTCAGAAGCGGGGTTTGGTTCTGTCTTGTAGGTGGAAGTTGAGGTCTCTGAGGAGTATGTAGGCTCTCAAGTAAATGGTTAGAGGGGTGATGAAATTAGTGATGAGGCTGGTAAAGGTTGCTGGTGGTCTGGGTGACGGAGAGGCGAGGTTTCATTTAGGGTGAAGTTTTCAGCTTGAAGTGCAGATGTTCCATGAATGGGGTGACATTCCTCGTGAATGCTGAGCACTTGATGGAATTATTGCAGATAACTGCGAGTCCTCCACTTGGCTTGTGAGTGTGTTTATGTTGTGTGAAGTAGTAGCCCACTGGGATTTCAACTGCAATGTTGGGTGCCAATGTGGAGTTTAGCCAGATATCTGTAATAAAGAAGAGTTCTGATGTGTTGTTGCTTAGAGGTCCCAGATTTCAATCATGTGTTTCCTGGGAGTGTGTTCAGTAACATGCATGCAAGTGAGTATTGTTGTGTGAGATCATTGTGGTGTGTGGTGTTAAATGGAGGTTGGTGCCATTGATGATGCTTGCACAGAATGTGTGATTAGGTAACTGCAGGAGAATCAGCAGTGGTTGCAGGTGAAGTCTCCTGTGTGGTGTGCAGCACGGCCGCAGTGGGGGAGCAGCATCCTGGGTTGAGCAACTGGAGAAGCGCTGTGTAGTATCACTGCGCACTGATTGTACTAGGGTTACTGGTGCTGGGCAATCCGTTGTTGTTGGTATGGCATTGTTCTTTCGCTATCCTCAGAAGAAGGTGGGCAATGTAGTGTTGGCTCCTTTGCAATCCTGCTGGAACTCTCAGATCCTAGGCGTTTGGGGTGTGTAGCTATTTGTTCTGTGTCATTAAAATGGTTAGAGAGGAAGTCTATCCAGGCCTCTTCAGTGATGTGAGAGTTCATTCAATTCAAAATTTCTTTATTCGGCTCTCCAAAGAGAGTCATAAAAGATGCAAGTACAAATACACAGTAAAATACGTATTAAAAAAAAACACATTAATTTAAAATTCATGTTGTGTTGGAATTCATCGCTGACACTGATAATCACAATAATATCAATTCACGGATTTAAGGTTGCATTACGAGAAAAGTGTCTGGGTAAGAAGACATCTATTAAATTAGTGCAATTAATTTAACAATGAAATCGAGGATAGGTTAAGTCAGCCTAAGTTCTGTCTATGGCGCATGATGTACTGTAAAAAGTTAGAGACAATGTAAACCAGCCCCTCCCACTCTAGTAACTGTAAAAACAATAAAGCTGGGCGACAGGTACGGAAGCCCATGCGTTTTAATAGGGGGATTAGTAATATCCTCCGCTGATCTGTATAATATTTACAGAAAAGGATGGTGTGAATTGTAGACTGGGAAGAACTCCCGTCACAGGGGCAAGATGGAAGTGTTTTTGCCCAGTTATTTCTCAGCGGGAAAACCACTAGGCGGTGAAAGAGATTCAGTCTAAACCTTACCAAAAGGAACAGCTCATAAGAAGTGGTACTGTAGGCTAGGTAAGGCTGGATCCCAAAAACCGTCTGGACTGTTAGACTGTGCCTAACTGTTTGCTTCATGACCTCTGAGTTTAGTCTTAGGTCTTTGAGATGGTTATAACAGAGATTGTAGAAGGCCTTTCTTGTTAACTCCTGAATCATAGAAGGGTCATGATAATATTTTTCTAGCCCTAGATCAATTAAAAAGTTTTTAACGTAGGATAACCACCTAGATCTATGAACATTGTCAAGGTCCTTGCAGTCTTGAATAATTTTTTGAGTAAAGATAGTTTTTTCTGATGACCATATTCGGTACCATAATAAAAGAGGCTGGATTCTTGCCAGGTCTATCACATATGGTAGGCCTAGTTCCAAGTGGCAGGGGTAGTTTGCGGCTGAGGTTGGCAGGGCGAGAAGGTATCTCAGAAAACTGTTTTCTATTGTCTGGATGGGGGCCACTGTTGCGTGGCCCCACACACCCGCACCATATAAAGCCACTGGTATACATTTGGCTTTATAAATTTTTACCATTTCCGCAGGTGCTTTTTTCCCCAGTTTCCTGGAGAAACTCACAAGTGCGGAGGTTGTTCTCGCAAACTGGAGTTTTCTTACTTCAACTGCCGGTTTCCAGGTTAGTTTTTTATCAATCATGACACCTAAATATGGATATTTATCAGTGAGTGCTAAACTTTCTTTATTCAAATAGATTGATCTAGTTTTATTCTTCTTGCTAACACCGGCCTTCATAACGAAGGTTTTCCCTATGTTGACCTTAAGGTCCAGACTGGCCATGAAAAGGGCATAGCTATTTAGGGCCCTCTGAAGTTCGTTTGGGGTGCGAGCCAGTATCACCGCATCATCCGCATACAGAAGGGCTGGTATGTGGCGGTCGGCTACCATGGGAAGGTCCTGGGCTCCTCTCAGCATCTCACCCTCCAGGCCATTGGTGTAAAGGGTGAATAGGAATGGAGCCAGGACACAACCTTGTCTCACCCCCTTTTCTACCCCAAAGGATGCAGTGAGTTCACCACTGATACCGAATCTTACTCTGGCATTTGCATCCGCATAAAGTTCTCTCATGAAGGTGACTGCAGTCTGATCCAACCCTAGATCTAATAGGATGGACCAGAGTTTAGAGTGGCTAACGCAGTCGAATGCGGCTGACAGGTCTACATAGACCATATAGAGTGCTCCGCCCTTGATGTTAACATATTTATCTATCAGAAGTGATAGATTCAGGGCCTGATCTATGGTTCCCAGGCCTTCACGGAACCCATATTGTAAATCGGATATGATGTTGTTATCCGCTGCCCACTGCTGCAAACGATCGAGCATTATCCGACCCATCATTTTCCCTGTTGAGTCCAACAGGGAGATGGGGCGGTAGCAGGAGACTGAATTCCTGTCCCCTTTCTTAAAGATCGGGACTAGGATAGATTTTTTCCAGGATTCCGGAATGCCGGAGGAACACAGTGCATTGAAGACTCTAGTTAAAAAAGGAATCCAGAGTTCGGTATGAGTTTTATAAAAATCAATTGGGACCCCGTCGGGCCCCGGGGCCTTCCCTGCTTTACTTGCGTTTAATGCCCGAGTGACCTGGTCAAGTGTAATAAGTATATCAATAGGGAAAGGCGAGGGCTCTTGACAATGAAGGGCATTGTTGCCGACATCAGTTGGTGGCGAATCGATCATAAAAATTCTTGAAAAGTGATCTACCCAGTCCTTTTCATCTATAGCAACCTCTACTCTAGGGAAATTACCCTTGTCAGTAAGAAAAGGGGTTTTTACCACTTTCCAAAAAGTGGTATTATTGTTACTGAAACAACTCTCATGTAGTTCATCCCAGAGTTTTTTTTTTAACTCCGATTTCCTTTCCTTTATAGCAAGATTATAGGCCCTCCTCAGTTTGGATATTTCTACGGAGTCCCTGACTGTTTTACGCAAAGCGGATTTTAATTTGGAATACGCCGCTGTACACGTGTGGTTATACCAGCCCTTTCTATTTTTTGTGGAATGGGGCTTTTTAGCCATAAGAGCTTGTTTAACCACCTGTATCACGTTAGTAAAGTTGGTAATAACGTCTGCGTCAGAAGTGGTCAGATCAAGACATTTCGTAATAGACGAATAGGCTCTGGTGACCACAGTTTTTACAATTTCGATTGGGTCAACTAGGGCCCATTTCAGAGAGTAACCGTTTAATCTGGATAGTTCTAGGTCGTGTTGATCCAGAAGACTAAGAATTTTGGGATTGGGCCTATTAGGAAAGTATAGTGTTATACTGATAGGGTAGTGATCACTCAATACAATCTGGTGAGTGTGAAAAGTAGTATCCCTCTTTGTAGCGCCATTAGAAAGCAGGATGTAATCAATGGTGGAATTACATCCCCTCCCGTGATAGGTAGGGGCCGGAAGTGCGTTTGAGTTATGTAAGTTGTTCGCAATTCCCATGTCCAGATTGAACATAGTTTCATTTAAGGAACTACCTAGAGTTGAGTGTGTAAAATGAGAAATGGGATTGTCAGCTTCATCATTTAAATCACATAGAAATTGATTGGAAGCGGCACAAATGGTCTGGTTAAAATCACCGCCCCAAATAATGGTCACCTCTCTGGCTGTTTTCTTGATAAAAGATGTTATTAAAGAGGAGATGGAATTAATTATATCCAATGCTACTCGGTCAGAAAGATTATTATAATAATTGACCAAGAGGAAAAGATCTCTTGTATTTAATGTGAGGCTAAAGAGCTGGAAGTTAGGGTCAAGTTTTATAGTCCTTATTTCGTCCAGCTTAGTCAAATTTGATATATAGGTGGTTAGTCCACCCTTAGCCCTGCCAGAATTAGAGGGTTGGGCAGGTGAAAAGTAAGTTCTGTAACCGCTCAAATGGGTCGCTGTTGTCAGCCATGTCTCCTGTAAACACAAGATATTAAAATTTACGATAAAATTAGTCCAAACGTCATTTTCTAATTTGGAGCGTAGACCCGCTACGTTCCAAAATACAACCGCTAATTTTAATTTGACTGGATTATGATCTTGTAAAATTTTAGGGGATAATAGAGGAGTCGTAGATATCGTCGAAACTTCTATTAGTTGGGGTTCGGTGCTTAATGGCAACGATAACAAGATCTTAGAGTTTGGTACAGTGTGGGTTGATGAAAGAAGACAGGGGTCACTATTTAGTTGTTCCTTCGTTATGCCACTAAAAGGGCTCCAAGTGTGACCTCCAGAAGAAAGTCAGTCGACATCCTCTAATCCTCTATGAGGGTAAAAACGATTGGAAATAAGGAGGTTAAAATTAAAAGACCCTGTTTGAGGCCGTATAAGCATTCTAGGCGATATTGGGTTCCTGATTTGCGACTGTGGATAAAAATAGGTCAAGTCGTGGGTTCTTATGGTGCTCTGGCATTGGGGTTGAAACCAATTAGTTATATACGTGGTGGCCCTGTAGTCTCTAAAATTAACAATAATTATATCGCCTTCAATATCCTTTATCCGTGGGCCGATCCTACCAAGTCTACGGACGTTCAGGATTTCGCCATTGATGTTAGGAGGTAAAGGCCTATTCTGTCTCAACCAGTACATGACTTTATTTTTTAAATCGTAGTAACCTTCCTTCTTCCCTGGTTCCAATGCTGGAACTCCTGTCAGAAGTACGACGTAGGGGACCGCCTCCGGCGGGAGATCTATGTGCTGACAATTTGCACCATAAATTTTACCCGGGGCGGTAACAGCAGGGACATTATATGAATTAGGGTCAGGGCCATTAGTTTGGGGAATTACAGTTTTGTGACCGTGATCTGACTCAGTATTGTTCTTTCGATTTAATGACGGATTAGTTGGATTTGGTAAAGATGATGAAGTTTTTGCTTTAATAGGGTCTGGGCCTGGTTGTTTATCATCTATCACTAGAAGTGAATTGGGATAAGTGATGGTATTTTGAGGCACCGCTATATTCAGAAATAGGTCTTTTATCTGATCCGTATTTTGTGCAACCAACTTCTCCATTGACCCAAGTTGTTTCGTCATACCCTTTGATCTTTCTAGGAGTGGGAGAAGGAGTGATTTAACGAGTAGCTCCAGTCGACCCACAATTTCACTAATCAATGATTCGCAATTGTGGCATTCGGACTGGGTTTCAGAGTCATGTGGTTGAGTGACATCAATGGGGGGAAGAATCGTAGTATTATTATCCACTTGGTTAAACTTAGTATTACCAGGTGGGTTTATTTTACTATGTTTCTTTACCCCCTTCTTTCTTTTTTTCAAAGGGGGGGGACCTCCGCAAGTTATTCTCTTTCCCTTCTTTCGTGAACTCTCAGTGGTGGTAATGATAGTGGCCCTTGAAGGCTGTGGGCCTGATGGTATTGTATCAGAGGGAAAGTTAACGTGAGAGCTAGAGACAGGCGGTGCTAAGTGTGTGCGGGATTGTATCACAAAGTCAGTGTCTTGTATAGGCGAAGAAGATCCAGGAACAGTCCGAGGATTGTTTATTAAACAGGGAAGGGGCGGTACGGGAACCGGAGAGACAGCCATCTGGATAGATCCAAGCGAGGAGCGTTTACCATGCAAATGTTCGGCCGAGAGGCGTCGCTCCACCAGGGCGATCTCATTCTCAAGGACTGAAGCGGCCCTTGTAATGAAATTATCCAACGTACCTCGCACTCTACCTCCCAGCAATGATGGTCTATTTTTGGAAGTGCGTGATGTCATAATGGCGATGTAATGAAGCAGCTATGCGCACTTGTGGGAGTTATAGATGACTATGGCCAAATTTTGGATAGTATAAAGTCGTGCACAAGGATAGATGGAATGATGGCAATCTGCATATACGTAGTTTTGAACTGTACCTTACGTAGAGCTGCACAGTTGTCAGAGAGTGGGCCCAGCCCTGCCTCCTCCTGCCCCGGACGGCCACAGACGACCCGCTCTTTGCCCGGGCTTAGCCCGCGCGCGGTCCCGCGATGCGGGAGTCACAGCGATCTTTTGTGCGCCTCCTGGCGCGAAAACGGCATCGGCGGCTCCCCTGCCGCTAAGGATGCTGGGGAGTGTAGCCCTGTCCCCGCTCCGCGGCCGCAGATGGTATTAGCGGCGGCGGGGGACGGAAATACAACAAACAGAAGAGTGTCAGTGGCGAGGAGCGGCAGAATCCCAGGCAAGTCCACAGGTACAAGGCAGAACCCGGTCTGCCGAAGTCACGGCGATCTTTTGTGCGCCTCCTGGCGCGAAAACGGCGTCGGCGGCTCCCCTGCCGCTAAGGATGCTGGGGAGTGTAGTCCCGTCCCCGCTCCGCGGCCGCAGATGGTATTAGCGGCGGCGGGGGACGGAAATACAACAAACAGAAGAGTGTCAGTGGCGAGAAGCGGCAGAATCCCAGGCAAGTCCACAGGTACAAGGCAGAACCCGCTCTGCCGAAGTCACGGCGATCTTTTGTGTGCCTCCTGGCACGTAAATGGCGTCGGCGGCTCCCCTGCCGCTAAGGATGCTGGGGAGTGTAGTCCCGTCCCCGCTCCGCGGCCGCAGATGGTATTAGCGGCGGCGGGGGACGGAAATACAACAAACAGAAGAGTGTCAGTGGCGAGGAGCGGCAGAATCCCAGGCAAGTCCACAGGTACAAGGCAATGTGAGAGTTGATTCCGTGGTGATTTGGCCGATGTAATTTATTTACGGATTGCCAACATTTGGCACTGTTTTTCTGTTTTGTGTCGTAAAGAAGTTTAGCCCAAAATTCATTATTCATGGTCTTTTTTCCTGATCCATCTTATTCTCTTAAAAAGGGCCTTTGAATCACGAAGAGACTGCTGCAAACTCTGATTTCCCGGTGTTCTCCGGAGTTGTCGTAATAATTGGTTTATTGTTAGTTTCAGTTTCTTAGAGACTGGGCTCTTTACTGTCGTCGTTGGCGGATCATTTACGTTCTTTCGTTTTGGGCCTGTTTTGGTAGGAAATTTGTCCCCAAGGGTACATATGAATTTTTCCCAACTTTCCAATGGTTGACTTAGGTTATCCTGTACTTGCTTAAGCACTTCTTTAGCTGTAGCTGCTACTGTTTCTATATTTGTTGAGTTGCACCTCATACGTTTGAGGTTTGTTGTTCCTACTGAAATGATAGATTTGTCGGCCTCCAAGAGTAATGTTGAGGCTGCTTGAAGTTTCATTTCTTGTGGCTTGTGATCACTAAGTGTGTTGTTGTTTATTTGGAATGAGGCTATCCGGTCAAACATGGATAACGTAGTGAATGTAAAGTCGAGGTAGGAAGATGTTTTGACTGAGTGGTATGTAGGTTCCGGGGGATTATCCACCTTGAAACTGCCGTTTACTGCCCTCAAGTTCAGGTGCTCTAATTTTGAAAGAAGGTAGTTTGAACTCTTCGCTGGCTTGGTTTCCTTCGAGGGGCCTTGAATCGGGATCCCCCATGTACCACTCAGGTCTTGCGTGAGCTCGTCTTCCTGGCTATTCCCTAAAAGACGAATGAGATGCAAGAGTGAAAGGAGGCTCAGGGGGGTGAAAATAAATGGGCACAAAAGCAGTTGTGAGGAAAAAGTAAAAAGAGGTTCAGAGGGGGCAGAGGTAAGAGTGAAAGAGGTGTCAAATTAAAGCTGTCAAAGACACAAGTGGAAGTGCAGACGGCCAGAGTGCAAGAGCAAAAGAGCTTGGCAGAAGCCAAAAGAGTGGGTGATGGAACTGAACAGAAGAGGAAGAGAGAGAGCAGAGGGAGCTTTGCAGAAGCCTCAGGCAAAGGAGCCGAGCATGAAATGGTCTTGAGCGGTCGGAGGACCCGTCACAGGTAAGTGGGAGCAGGGCTAGGCATTGCTTGCGAGTGATGAAATACATTTAGTGTAAACTTTTAACCTGGACGCCTGTCACAGTGAGGGTCATCCAGCCTGGTTGAAGGGGATGTGACTATCAATCATTTTACATGCCTATGTTTGCAAGTAGAGAACTATGGCAGACACGGGCAGGGACAATGAAAAATAACCCCTTGTGCAGGAACCAAACTCCCTGCACATTGAGGCAATTAGATTTTTTTGTCACAAAACATATTCATGCTTTGGAAGTAAACATTTTTACTGAGCTGGTGCTTTAGACATGCCACCTGCTTAACAGTGTTTGAGAGCACTGCATGCAGAATACATTACGATCGGCGATGTTTGCATGAATGAATGATGAATATTTCTCGCCCTCTTTTTTCTGTGAGCAGAAAGTAAGGGGTATGACCCATAAACTGTGCACAGAATTTGGCATATTGTGAATTCTTATGGGAGCCTTAGAGCCTCATTATTGGCAGATGCGAGTGGACCAAATAACTCCAGTTCTGGCTAAATAATGTGTGTATCTGAAAATAGTGAATCCTTATAATTTCTCTTGTCCACCCATCACACGGGCTTGAAAAGACAGATGTGAGTGTCTTTTACCTCAATATTGAAAAAGTTTGGTTTATCTAGTGTTCATTGGATGAAAGAGTGTTGAAAGGGGCTTCAATGGGATACCATCTGAGCTCTGATAAAGCGTGACTACCTATTGGTACCTTGTATCTCTCTTTCTTTTAACGTTTTATCGTCACAGGATACAATACAAGACGTATTGTAATCGAACAACGTGGGGAAGTTATAAGTAGTAGCTTCACACAACCCTCGCCTTGCATGCTTCAGCATGCGTGCATGCACAAAAAAACCTGGTGCTGAAGAAAGCTATGTTGACCCTCTTGAGCTCCCAAAGGTGGCTGAAACATGTAGACCACACCCAGGATGGCCATAGTAAGGATACATGGGAACAACTAATTACCCCATACACATCCACCACTGTTTTTGACATTGACCGGGGACCACAAAACATTAAAATAAAATCGGGATACTTAGGCTCATAGGGATTCCCAAGCCAATTTTAAATCACCACATCACATTCACGGAATCACAAAAAACCAGCTCCGTTGTAATCTTGTGTTGCAGCACATCTTTGGGGCATTCGGCAACCAGGGTGGAAACCCAAAAATGAAGCATGTCACTTACTAGGTAGGTGAGTGAGGGTTCTTCTTAAACACCCTGTGGGTTCCAAGTCCCTAAACCACATCAGAAGGGACAGAAGGAAGAAGACTTGAAGCAACCAAATCATAAATAGGTGGATGAGCCGTTCCCATTTATCATACCTTCTTGAGCAATGAAGCAGTGCGGAGTAAAGGGTAAATAATAAATAAGTGACGTGCTGTAGAAAACCATCAGTCCACTGAGTGGTTTACAAACAAAAATCCTCACATATACAAAATAAGCTACATCTGATACACATGCACGCATGTGCGTGCACACACACACACACTCACTCACTCTCTCTCCAATGCAGAACTCTATTTCAACCATATTTCTCTAAATCAAGTTATTCATTCATAGAGCGCCTCATGTACAAATTGTTTTAATGGACACAACCCCTCAAATTGGGTAAATCTGAGGGCTGGCAACCACTAAAACACTTTTTGAAATGTACTTAACCCAATTAACCATTCAGACATGTTTTTCAAAACATTAAATGGGTTAAGAAAACAATAAGGAATCAGTATTTGAAAAGGACATTTTAAGAGCACCACTTCTGTTAGAAAGTATGGTTTCTAGTGGGCAGAGGTAGGTACCTTTATCTAAATAGGGACCCTTGCTTCTTGTCAGGGTAAGGGGGATACACACTTTAGATAACCCCTGCTCATCGCCTGGGCAGCTTGGCACGAGCAGACAGGCTTATCCTAAAGACAATGTGTAAAGTATTTGTACTCAAGACACACAGGAATACAGTGATAACATCTCAAATGGACACTACACCAGTTGAGGAAAAATAAAGTATCTTTATCTAAACTCGACAAGACCAAAACGACAAAAATCCACCATACATGTAATAAGAATTTGACTTTTCAAAGGTTTCAAGCAACTGGGCCCATAGAAAACTATGAATGCATGATTCTACATAAAGTACCTGTAGATGCGTCAAAATTCACAAGGCCACACAGCTGCAGGGATGGGAAGTGCTGAGAAACAAACAGATTCGTCAGTACCTGAGTCCTTGGGGAGGCGATGAGACAGTTCTGTTGCATGCAGGAAGAGTGATGCGTCAAATCCGGACTGTAGGGTGAAGTGATTCGTCGACTCCAAGACAGTTCTGGTCTGCGAATGATGCGTCGGGAAAACTTGCCGCACAGGGGCGATGCATGGATATCCGGGATGTGCTGGTGATCGATGTGGCAAGCAGCGCTGTGTCGGTTTCTTCAGCCACGATCCCACGATGAGTTGGTTCTTGCAGCCATGACAGGTGCTGCGTCATCTCTGCAGTGGCGCAGCGGTGCGTGGAGCTTCTTCTCACACGGCGGTGCTGTGTTGGGAAAAACAGTCGCAAGAAGAACAATGCATCGAATTTCTCAGTTCTTCAGGTTTCTTCCAGCTCCCAACAGCAGGAACAACCTCCAGAGGCCCAGAACTGGAATAGGCACCTCCTGGTAGGTCAGACCTCTCAGCAGCAGAGTTCAGGGGAGCTGGGGGTGAAGTATTTGTGTCCCTGAGACTTCAGAACAGGAGGCCAGCACACACAGGCCCTTGGAGATTCTTCTTCAAGCAGGTTCACAGCCCAAAGTTCCAGTCTTAGTCCTTTCCTTGGCAGAAACAGCAACTGCAGGTCAACCCCACACAGTACACAAAAAATGGGCAGTACTCCTTCTCACAGCTCTTCAACACTTCTCCTTGGCAAAGGTTCCTCTTAAGTCCAGAAGTGCTCTAAAGTTCTGGGGTTTAAGGTCTATTACTCATACCCCATTTTGTCTTTGTTCTCTTTGGGCAAGAGTCAAAACCAGTTCTGTCCTCGCTGGTGCAGTATGCCCACGAGGGTGGAGACAGCATTGTGCAAGGGAGACAGGCCCTATTCAGGTGCAAGGAAATCTCCTTCCACAGCTCTAAATGCAGCCAAGCCCTATTCAGCTTAGCTCTGAGTCATCCAGGAAGGGACAGGCACACCCCGAACCCCCCCAGCGACTGTCTACAGTAAATGCACATCCCCAGCCGCTGTGACTCAAAAACCATACAGTCAATCCACAAACATTCAGAGGCACCTACCCAGAATGGTTAAACAAGAAAATGCATACTTCCTAAATGTGGCATTTTCAAACACACAATTTAAAAACCATCTTTACTAAAAGATGTGTTATTAATTCTAAGTTCAGCGAGCCTAAACTTTAATTCTCTGTCTTGTCCCAATGGGAACTTCTACTTGCAAGAGGTTGCAAAGTATCTCCCAGTCTATCCTATGGGGCAGATAGTCTTTCAACAGTGAAAAACTAAATTTGCAGTATTTCACTATCAGGACATGTCACACACACCAGTACATTACCCTACCTTTCACATACACTGCACCCTGCCCACGGGGGTACCTTGGGGTGCCTTACATGTAAGAAAAGGGAAGGTTAGGGTCTGGCAAGTGGGTGCACTTGCCAGGTCGATATGATAGTTTAAAACTGCGCACAAACACTGCAGTGGCAGGTCTGAAATACCTTTATGAACAAAATTATATAGGAAACAATCTATAAAAGAGCAAGATAATGTACAAACAATCAAACACTTCTTATATGTGCCCCCATAGGTCAAATATGACTAGTAACAAACATATATTTCATTAAATCTCTTTATTTCTAATTATTTTGTCTTTTTTTATCTTTTTTTCACTAGAAGGTCATTTCATTTTTCTTATTTCTTTATAGCCCTTCTTTAAAGACATTTACTATCGTCAACATTATATCGTTTCATATCTATTTAGACGATTGCGTTTGTACTCCACATTTACATTCAAAGAAATATATAAACAGATAAACAATAAAGGACAGAGGGTAATCATCAATTATGGCTAATGATTGATCTACGCGCGTTTCAGCGTTCAGCCTTCCTCAGGTGGCCATAGTTTTGATAACTCCTATAATGAGAGAAACACAAACTATAGTTGCTTGTACATATCTGCTTAATCAAGTGTACATTTATAATTCTAAAAGAACTTTCTTTATATACATCTATCTACAAACATATATACATCCTAATCTTATATATCTTACTGTACATATTATATACAAACAATTAGACAATCAAAATTTATCCATTTCCAATTTACACTAACAGGTCTACAGAAATCTATATTGGCCCAAAGTGGAGCCTATTCAAAAAACTCTAAAGATGCCGTAGTTTACGTTTGGGTAAAACAAGCCTAAAAATGGTAGTTCATGGGAGATAGACCTTTTCCCCATCTACTATTTATCTTTTTAATCTAATATTCTTGTTATCTGAATGCGTGGGTCTTTGACTAGTGTTCTCTAACATAATGCTCACCATAGTGTAAAATCATTCTGTTTCTGGAAACTTGATTCTGATTCTAACCAAGTAGCTGTCAATAGAAAGCGGGGTAATGCAATTTCTACTCCCTCGCTATATATATATAACCGTAATAGCGTATTATCATTATTACCTTAGCTTTTGTACGTATATCAGTTTCTAATTTTCCAATAGTGATGGGTTAAAAGAGTCCTCCCTCCTTGTTTAAGGATATCTTGCGATTTCAAAGAACTGTGGGCCGCCCTAGTGACACCGATTCTGAATGGAGACAGAAACAACACAAATGTTTTAAAGGTGGCATCATATCTGTGACCCTGGCCTGCAATGAATACCCAAATAACTATAGTACTGGTTGACCTACTTGCGAATGTTCACATAGGTCCGATGTTTGCCGGTTGACCGCTCCTGCCAAACTAATGGTGTGTCGATAGATGTTCACTTTTTGAATTATGCTACCACGCCATCTACAAATAAGCGCATTGTCAATATCTGTTTTAGATTAGCGTCCTATCTTAAGGATGTTGCATACTGCTGCTATGGACTTGACATTAATGTTGAATACTTACTAGAAGGCGTTAGCGTTTTAGAAGCATTCAGCGATTGGATTATTCCACCAGATTTGAAGCGTATGAGTTAACCGCTCGTCTTTTTTTCAGGGCTACTCATGTGGGTCGCACAAACAGTGCTTCAAGCCCACTAGTAGCATTTCATTTACAGGTCCTGGCAGGCTTAGTGCACTTTACTAGGGACTTATGAGTCAATCAAATATGCCAATCAGGGAGATCTAATTGTAATAACAATTTTCACAGTGAACACTTGCACTTTGACAGTGGCAAAGTGCCCAAAGCATCTAAGCAAGCAAAAACGAAATCCAGCACAGCATCAAAAATACAGGCGGTAGAGGCAAAACGTCTAGGGAAACCACACCAAAGATGCCAAGTCTAACAACTTCCAAATACAGATTCTTATAGTATGGACAGCCACGGCCCGTATAGGGCGTGTTACCGGGGTGGTGATGTGGTGCGGAGGAGGGGCAGGGTGGGGGGTTGCAAAATGCGGCATACGGACGATATCAGGTAAGTTATGGAAAAAAAAAAAGAATTTCGTTGCGCGTGCTGCATCGCCAAATGTGATGCAGCACGCGCAACAAAATTCGTTTTTTTGCAGTTTTTTTGCCGTGAATGAGTATGGATCAATGTTTTGCAACCAAAATCTGGTTGAAGAACATTAATATTTCACCTCCAGCTCAAAGGTGATGATAACCCATTTGCAAACTGGAAGGGATTCCTAAGGGCTTTGAATGTTGACAAAAATATTTTTAGGAGTAAGAAGTGGTCCAACTTCTAAAAAAAGGTTTGTGTAACTTATTTTTTTTTAACACATCCTATTTTACTTTAAGTACAACAGGCTGCATTTTAATACAAAAGATTTGGTTTATTTAAAAGCAATCACAGACATGGTGGTCTGATGATACCAGCAGGTCTCATTCCTGTGATTGTGGGGGAATTACAGTGGGGCTCAATTTGCAACCTACCTTATGATTATTGATGAGGTAGGTCAAATTGTGACCCACAATGATTCTGTATTTTGTGAACCGATGCATTAGTACATAGATAGGTAGTTTCGCAAAATCAAAAACTATTCAGTATAAGTAGTTGCGCAATCTGCAAAATAGATTCTTTATACATGAGGCCCCTAGTTTGTCATTAATATTTTTATGTGTTATTTGTTTTTATATTTATATGTTTCATTATTAAACACTTTGAAACTCCCTCAACATAGACTGTAGCGATTTACAGAGCCCTACAAATTGCATTATATAAAATAATATAAAAATCAAAAAAATATTTCGGAAAGGTGGCAATGTGTCGGTCATTTTCGGCCATATTTTACTAACGGCTATATAACAGTGGGTGATATGGCAAAAAACTGACCTGCAGTCTGCAGAATTTTTTTTTTATTTTCTTATAAGAAACGAGGTGTTGTGCTACAATTACCTCATTGTATTGTCAGGCAGTAAAGCCCAGTTGAGTGCCTTTAATTACTAAGACTGTATGGTTGTAATACAACCTACTCTCTTTGAAGTGTGCATTATTCTAAAACAATACCATGAAACTTGAGCGCGGTAGGGTCTCTCGGCCCACAGGTGCTCAAGTGTTTGATGAAGCAGTACCACATGGGACCAGATGTAGCAAGCTTAGCTTCTTGAAGTTAGCTGTCGCTCTGTGTGCTTCTGCCACAGGTGGTAAGTTTGTAACAGATGTGCTTTGGAAAGTACGTCATGAAGAGCCTGGTACAACACACTCGTGTGTTTAATGGGATCTTCCACTCCTCACTGGGAGGTCCTAGGCGCAGCATGCCTGACAGAAATGACTAAATATTTTTAAACATGACAGAACTTTATAACCAACATACACAGATAAATGTGCTGCATGCATGGGACCCTATGAGCACTGCATATCATCAACACCGCATACTATATATATATATATATATATATATATATATATATATATATATATAGCTCATTTTAACCCTCCAGTGGGCCCGTTAGTGTCTGATGTTTGCTTAAATAACGTTGCCAACAGTGCCACTTTACAAGCAAAAATTACCTTCAAGCATTCGGAGCAAACTTCTGGTGATATTAATGTGGCAGCTCCAGCCACAGAGGGATCGCGCCGCCCGGAAAAATGATTGGGAACCACACAAGGTAATTTTTGCTTGTAAAGTGGCACTGTTGGCAACGTTATTTAAGCAAGCAAAATTTGGTTTGGGAGCCTAATGGAGGGCTTGGAACAATACCATCTAAACATCAGACACTAACGGGCCCACTGGAGGGTTAAACTGAGCTTAAAAGACTACAAAGACCGGCGTGCATTGTGAAACAATTAACCTTGAAAAGCACACCGAAGGCTAATTAGGAACAACTGAAAGCACGCAGTGGCCTTTGCAGTTTGCTGAAAGATTTTCCGTTCGTGAATGAAAGCCTCTGAAGAAAGAGAGTGATTCTTTGAAACGCATTAGGCTGATGGTGAAAAATACTGAATCAAAGGCTGTTTGCTTCTGTTTAAATAAAGGATGTTCCTTACCTGCAGTGGGTTGCGGCCTCAAGCATTCGGAGCACACTTCTGGTGATATATATATATATATATATATATATATATATATATATATATACATTTGTAATTTTTTTTTTTTTGCTTTCGAGCTGTACACCTCTGCTTACACCGAAGAACGCAAAGGCCGTATATGGCGAAGGTGAGTGAGGTGCAGAGTGAGAATGTAGGAAGACGAGGAGCATGCCCAACAAATGAGTCCATTCCTCTGTCCTGTGTAAGGCATAACCGTTCCACAAAAAGCAAAAAAAGCGGCACAATGGCCCTTGATGATATGCCCCTTAGTGCGCCTAAGCACATACTTGCACAGTTGCACTTCATTATTTCAGTGCAAACTTGAGTGAATTCCACACAAGCACTGGTATCATGCAACACGATGTCCCCCTCCCTGCAGTGTAAGTGTCCAACTCTCTCAGTGGACGCTCAGTGAGGCCACCAAATTAACCGTGCCCCCCTCCCCCCTCCATCCCACCTCCGTCCCGAATGCCCGATGTCTCCCATGGAAAGCAGGAGCTGCAAGGTTCCATGGTATGCCGCCATCCCCGTATCTAAATGTCAGTGTGAGCAGTCAGTGCGCTGCACTGAAGCCACTGAACAACCCAGCCTGTATCAGCGTCTTTCTAAAGTGGGTCAGTGTGTGAGGCCTCGCGCCTGAACCTGCTGCCGCGGGGTTATCTAGAATGAAAGGAGCCCCTCGGGGGCCGGAGTAGTCGTCTATGAGAGAGCGCTTTGTCCTCTCGTTAGAATGCACCGGTTGCAGCGACTACCACTAAAAAGTGGCCTTCCACAGAAGAAGCTAAAATGTATCGTTGCTCTAAAACATATTTTATAATTCATGATTTATTCACAGAACTGTAAAAATATTTCCTGTCGCTTAAAACTGTACCACCGATGACGAAAACACAAAGGGGTGACGTTTAATAGACACTTTATTTTGCTGTTCTTTGTTTCTTTTAAGATCGGGGATCAGATCGTCGAAGTGAACGGAGTGGATTTTTCGAATGTGGAGCATAAGGAGGTGAGTGAAGTCATGTTTAGCCTGAATGCCAGGCGCGCGTGCACGCAGTCTGCGCGTGCGTGCTGGATGCTTTACTGTCAGGGTAAGTCTCCGTATGAGTCCGGACTGTGCAGTGACATGAATCACGCCACTTGTCTCCTTATCCTGCTGTTGAAAGTTGACAGGCCATTCAAGGAAATAAGCGGAGTTTATAGAACAAGCAAGTACGAGAAAATCAGATTACGGTCCTTCATCAACAGATATGCAGTAACTCTGAAGACGATACTGTCAATTATTATAAAATATTTCTCATTTGTGTACCCTTTTTTTTATAAATGTGCTCACATTACATCATGTAGTGCATGTCATTGATATTGTAATTATTAGGAGAACCAATAAGAACAATAATAATATATTAGTTTTAATTATATCTGCATGCTATCATAGTTCCTTATGAACGTGTGTTTATTTTCTCTTTTGTATATAATATCATGATATTCACATGGAGTTTGGATTTTTTCCACATGTTCTTTAATTTTATTTATTGTACCGTTTTGGACACAAAAATATCACAATATCGATTCCCATTTGTTAACTTGATGGATTCTCCGTTTCCGAGTGTTCGAGCAAGGAAGGACCCTCCTCGTAGGTTCAGTTTTCATTATATGTGTGGAGCCAACGAGGGGTACCACAGCCGGAACGCCAGAGATTATCTTGGTTTATAATCATATACACTTGTCACTGACCATAGCCCAAAATATACCTACCTGTTGTGCATACCAATAATAACATTCTTGCTATACCTTAAGTATTTTTTTTGCTTTACAGGCCATCAAAGCGTTGAAAAGCAGCCGGACATTGACTCTCACAGTTGTCGCAGGGGCAGTAAGTGCTTGTTTTTGTGAACATTGGGCGATATCCTGCCAAGGATGTGAGCTCTTATAAAACCAACTCGGAACAACTACAAGTAAAAAGTTCTCGCTGAGAAAAAGTTCCATTCTGTTTCACAAGAGGTGAATGGAACAGGTGTGCTTTAGGGACAGAAGGCAGTTCGAATGGCAATGCAGGAATTAAGACACAGCACAGTAGGTGAACTGGCATCACGCAAAATGACGCCCCCACGCACAGGACGCCTGAGTCTCCTATATCGCACAGATATGCATTGGCCTTAGGCTGAATGACCCCCCCAAGAAGATTTGTGGGCCCTCCAAAGGCATCGCCCCCCCGCGCCACAACGGCTGCAGCAAGCTATGGTATACCCATAAGTAGGTGACTCAGGTTTACAAATATTATCTTACTGTTAAAGAATGTTAAAATAAGAGGCATCTGGATCGATCCCTCCATATCAATGACATCACATATCAACCACAAGGCTAAATCATAAATTAACTCCCCTCTTTAAAAATATTCTCCAAAATCAACCACAGCAATGCGATTCTCTAACTCCTCTCTGGTCCCACTCAAAGCCGTCCTCATTTAGCTGCCCTTTGGTCTCTTGCACCTGAGAGACCTGCACTGGTTCCTCATTGAGGCCAGAATCAAGTTCAAATGGGCATTATCTTCTTTGAAGCCGTCCACTCATCTCATCAAAACAATCTGCAATAAAGATATCAGTTTTCAAAAGCACCTCAGAAGCAGAGACATTCTAAGACTTGAGTCAAAAAATGTGAAAAACCAACTAAGCAAGTCATAATCTTACTCTGGAGTAGCGCCTACCTTGTAAACTCTCTTCCCTCTGAAGCGGTCTGCCATGATGACCTCTTCACTTTCCAAAACACACTCAAAATTCTTCTCTTCAGATGCGAGTTGTTAACCATGACCTCCGTTTTATTGCTATTTATTGTTTTTGGCAATTCAGTCTGTATTTAGCATATTTATTTTGTGCTCATTTCAGTGAGGCCGGCATGACGCGGTTGGGTGGTGGAGCAGGGAGGGGGTTCTCATGGGGGAGGTGGGTGGCGGGTTCAATTTAATCTAAACTTACCTTCCCACCGGCCGGGTCCTGCGTCGTCTCTGCTCCTCTCCTGCTCTCCTGCCTCCGGCAGGAACAGGGGGCAGGCAGCCAGGGTCCCAGTCCCACCCCAAAGCCGATCACAACACTGCAAGCAGCGTTGTGCTTGGTCAGGGTGCTGCCCAGCCAGGGGCTAATGGCCCGGCCATGTTCTCTATGTAGGCTACATTACAGCCTGCATTGAGAAGGGCAGAGTGTGCATGAGTGGTTTGGTCAGCCCCAGTGGTCCGACCAAACCACCACTCCTACCCTGAGCAGCTCTGCTCGCAGAGCAGCCCCGCCCACCTTCCCACAGCCAAACCCTTCTGCTTCTTCATAGTGCGAGAAGCAGGAACAGAACATGGTTGTTATAACTATTTTATTTTTCTGCTTCTTGCACTACCAGAAAGCAGTTGGGCGACGCTTCGCCTTGTAGGCATAACTGACAGATTGGAGAAGAAATAAAAAAATATTTTTTTTCGATTTTTATCCATATTTAAAAATAAAAACTGGCAGGGAATTGGATAGTTTTTTTGACAGTATCTATCTGTAAAAAACTAAACCTTGATGACTAATTCCTAAATTATTCTCAGTCCCTGCTACAAACTCAACCACCTCAAATATACTTACCCCTTTGTGCTTTCCACTCTTCAATTTCTCTCTCTATTCCCCTCATCTATTTCCAACCTTGCCCCCTTTGCCTTCCATCTTTGCCCTTCCTTCCCCATCTCCTCTCATGCTTCCCTCGCCTTTCCCCTCCTATCTAGTGCTAACTGTTGTGTACTTGTATTGACATCATGGTGACACCGTAGTGTCACATGCCTTTGCGTGTCCCTGCAAGGACACCGTATCGTTGTACTTCACCAGCTGTGACATCACCAGCTGTCAGTTGGTGACAGTTGACAGCTGGTGATCCTGAGCAGCGGCTGCATTCTTGCGCTCCACGTTCGGAGCGGTGTTGGCGAACAATAAAGAACTTACTACTTACTATACCGCTCCACTTTGTTCTTTACAAAGTGGCGACGAGCGCCAACACCGGAACCCACAACCGGTACTTTAACAAGAAAAAAAAACCCGGCGTTTAAGGAAACTTGCAGTCCTAGGACTAATACCATCACGGAAAAAGGTGTTGTCAAACTGTAAGGAAAAGCTGCTGCGGAAGACAATACGAATACACCAGGAAAATTCAAGGTGCGTGAAGCAACCAATACAAAAGAAAATAAAGCAACGAAATACAAACAAAGAAACTGCCGTAGAACCTGTGAAGGAAACTTCTGAACACTTAAAGACGACACCGTGAGTAACGTTGCGTGTCAGTGGATGTCAGCATATGTGAAGTGATACGCTGTGTCTATCTCTGACTGTGAGGCTTTTGTGAGGTGAAGCGCTTCGTACACTCCAACTGTAAAAGAATGACAGTTTAACGGTGTAAACTGCCAGCTGATTCAGCGTCACGCATGCAAATTAAAGGTGACGTAAGCTGACGCGTTGAGGAATCCTCCAGGAATCTCGGTGTGACGCTTGACGTGTACAACGTGCGGCCATTTTGAATTTTGGGAAGCACCAACAAAACGATTGAAATTGCATCACCAGGGCAACGCGCGTTACGCGCTAGGAAAAAAAAAACACCGGCAACTCAGTACTGTGCTTCCAATCAGCTGCCGGAAGCAAACTAAAGCTAAATTTCACACGCTGGAAAACATAAATGAATAAAAAACGCACCAGTTAACTAAGAAATTAAAGGTGAACTGATATAGCACATGCAGCACAGTGTTTAAAGTATAATAATAGAAATATTAAATTAAAAGCAGAATGTCATCTGGCTACTTGTGGAATCTTTCCCCACCACAATCATTCCTACCTGGCAAGGGAGAACCGTTACTAAAATGGGAAGAATGGAGGGAGTATTTTAATAACTACATCTCGCAGTTCGATGACGATGATGAATTTACACCTAAAAAGAAATACAAACTCCTACTACATTGTCTCGGAGCAGGTGGAATTAAAGTGTACAACAGCATCAACAAGAAAGCAAGAGGTGAGGGGGAAGACGATGTTTACGCAAATGCCATAGATGACCTGAATGCGTCTTACAAACCTAATGTGTGTGTTGGTGTGGATAGATATAAATTCTTCCACAGGAAGCAAGGGAAGGAAGAGTCGGTCGATGACTATGTTTCTGCACTGAAGGAGTTGGCATTGAACTGTCGCTTTGGGAATCTACACGACGAGTTCATAAGAGACCAAATTGTTATGCAGGGGTCAAATGCTGACATTCAGGACAGCCTCTGGGCTAAAGGGGAGTATCCACTCCAGAACATTATTGACGTTGCCAGGAAATCTGAATTAACAGGACGCTGCGCAAAGGCAGTGATAGCAGAAAGCAATGAAAAAAAAGAAAGCGGAACTGTCAGCAAGGTGACACATGTTAAACAAAACACAAAGAACACATGGAACAAGTCAGCTAAAAACATAAACAACAAATCTGCGGATAACGGAGCAAGGCGTTGCTACAGATGTGGAGACAATACACAATGGGCTGACGACAAAAAGTGCCCTGCACGCGGAGTAAAATTCACATACTGTGGGGTCATTGGGCATTTCCAGAAGGCATGTCGGAGGCGTAAGGCACGCTCTGTGAAAAACATCTATGAATCAGATGAATTAGAGAATGAAGATTCTGAGGAAGACGACGTCAATATGTGTGTCCTCAGTATCGAGGAGGAGCATATAAACGAAGTCAGTACAGGTGGAATAACTAAAAAGAAGAAACCTACATGCAACATGGCCATTGGTGGGGTTGATATTAACATAGTCGCCGATTCAGGCTCACCATACACAATAGTGAACAAAAAAGTATGGGAAGAGAAGTTCACACCACATATTGGCAATCACCTTGAGAAGGCTGACATCCTAATCAAGTCATTCACGGGAGAAGCAATCGACGTGTGTGGCTACAGAAAACTAAATTTCGCATACAAAGGGAGAGAGTCAGAAGGAAAACTCTATGTATCTGCTGTTGGGCCATCGGTCTTGGGCTGGATGGACCAGGGGAATTTGAGCATCATCTTAGACCCCAGCAGTTCTGACCCTGTTCTAGTAGTGCAAAATGCGTATGACTATAACAAATCCATTCTAAACAAGTACCCTAATGTCTTTAAGGACAAAATTGGTGCACTTAAGGGATACCAGCATAAGATAGTTGTTATAGTTGTTAAACCTAATGCAACACCAGTTGTACACAAGACTCGCAATCTACCATTTGCAATAAAGGACGAAGTAAAAAGACAAATTGAGAAGCTCCTAAAGGAAGGAATAATCGAACAAGTGGAGGCCAGTGAATGGGTCGCACCTCTGGTCGTAGCCAAACGACCCAACGGAAAATTGAGACTCTGTGTGGACTTACGGGACCTTAACAAGAATATAATAATCGAGCAGTTCCCGTTACCAAAAATTAGCGAAATGCTTGCAACAACCAAAGGGGTCAGATGGTTTTCAACTATTGACCTAAAGTCTGCGTACCACCAGGTGCCACTGCACCGTGAGAGCAAAAGGCTTACGACGTTCATCACACCCTTTGGGTGTTACCAATTTACGAGAGTACCTTTTGGATTGGCATCCGCTGCAGCGATGTTTCAGAGACTAATGAACAACA
The DNA here is from genome assembly GCF_964204655.1 of Triturus cristatus. Lineage (NCBI taxonomy): Eukaryota > Metazoa > Chordata > Amphibia > Caudata > Salamandridae > Triturus > Triturus cristatus. The sequence continues at coordinate 452,501,616 of NC_140584.1, forward strand.
TCTTCAAGGGAGTCAAGGGTATTCTGATGTTTCAAGATGATATCCTTATCATGGGAAAATCTAAGGAAGAGCACGACGACAAGGTAGATCAAGTGCTAGGAAACCTGGAAACTAAGGGGCTCACGGCTGAGTACAGTAAATGCAAGTTTGCATGTGAGTCTGTGAACTATCTTGGGCACGAAATAAATGGAAAAGGAATCTACCCGAAAAAAGACTTAATGGATGCTATTAAAAACTCTCCTGTGCCCAAAAACAAGGAAGAGCTGAGGTCTTTCCTAGGCCTTGTAGAATTTTATGCGAAGTTTATAAAGAACTTCTCTGAAAAAACGTACGATCTGCGACAACTATTAAAGATGAGAAGTGAATTCATTTGGACTGACATATGCCAAGCTGCATTCAACACCATAAAAGATGACCTGTGCAATGCAATACCCCTACAGGGTTTTGACCCTTCACTCCGCAACACCATCACAACGGACGCAAGCTCAAAGGGTCTTGGAGCCGTATTGACTCAAAAAGATGACAAAGGATTACAGTACACCATAGCGTTTGCATCACGGTCATTGACACCGACGGAGGAAAAATTCTCGGTCATTGAACGCGAAGCATTGGCATGTGTGTGGGCCTTGGAGCACTTTCGAAATTATGTGTGGGGAAACAAAGTCACACTATGCACGGACCATAAGCCGCTCACCAAGGTGTTCACCACAAAGGGTCTATATTCGGCCTCACCTAGACTAGCGCGTTTATCTGTACGCCTATTTGACTTCAATTATAATATTGAATACGTACCTGGGGTGAAGAACGTTGTGGCTGACTATTTAAGCAGATTACCTATAAAAGAAGAAAACCAGGAAAATGAAACTGACGAGGGAGAATACTGTATTGCCAGCCTAGATGACAATCTACAGGGTATCTCAAAGGAAGAATGGCTCACTGAGCAAGAAAAAGATAAGGACATCTGCCTCGTGATCAGGATGTTAGAAGGAGAATGGACACACAAAAATAAACTCACTGAAATAATGAGACATTACTATGAAGTGAAGGAGGAACTGTCACACGAGAATAGCTTACTGTTGAGAGGTTGTAGGGTGGTACCCCCAGTCACGTTAAGAAAAAGAATCCTTGATATTTGTCACGAGGGACATTTAGGCATAGGTAAATGTAAAAGGAGAGTCAAGGAAAGCTACTGGTGGCCTGGGGTAAGCAGGGACGTTGAAAGAGCAGTCAGAAAATGCAACATGTGTCAGCAATCCGACAAGACCCAAGTCACTCTTAGACCACCATTCCACCCCATTAGTTGCCCGACTATGCCATGGGAAAGAGTGGGGATAGATATCATGGGCCCCATAGAGGGAAAAGAGGAGCAATGGTATATAATAGTACTTATTGACCATTTTACCAAATGGCCTGAACTCACGTTCACGGTCAAACCTGATTCCAGGGCGGTGGTAGAGTTTCTAGATTCTGTATTCACGCGAGAAGGGCTCCCTAAACAGATAACCAGTGACAATGGGCCGCAGTTCCTGTCAGACCTATTTAAGGCCTACACATCTAGAAACCAAATTACACACAAAACCACATCGGTGTACCGCCCGGCCGGAAACGGCGCGGTGGAACGCTTCAATAGAGTACTAAAAGGCATTATCCAGTTGTCCAATGACAACAGACTGTGCTGGAAAAATGAGATCCTAAAAACAGTATGGGCCTACAGAATCACACCGTGTGACTCAACTGGTCACAGCCCATTCGTACTCATGCGGGGCAGAACGCCTCTCTCTAAGGATAATGTGGGTTGGGCTTTAGCCTCAAAGAGTGTACACTGGTCCAGTGACCAAGTAAGAAGGAAGGTTGGGCATGGTCAGAACAAAACCAAAAATAGGTACGACCACAAACATGGTTGCAAGGATGTGCAACTCTCTATAGGGGAAAACGTTAAGGTAAAGAGAAGTGGCCACGTAGCGAAGGGTCAGAACAAGTTCTCGCCACCCCTTACTGTTAAAGAGGTGTATTGCAACTCTGCTCTTTTAAGTGATGGTAAGGTGCATCACTTCTCAGCCCTATCCGTGTGCAAGCCTACCACGGTAGTCACCAGCGAAGTGCACTGTAAGTTGAATGATAACAAGCACCACATTTCTCTGTCTGACTCATCCGACAGTGAAGCCACACAGTACCCACACACTACACATACTGAAGCTCCCAACCCCGTGACACTCACCCCTAGCACGGATTCTGGTAGGGTTGTCAGGGTTTTGCCACCCACTCCTAGGTACGACGAGTCACTACCATCTAGTACCAGCAGGTGTGGCAGAAGGATAGTACCTCCTGCAAAACTTAGCGATTACATTTGTGATTAGGCATTTTGTTAAGCCTTGTTAGTCATTGTCTCTCTGTTCATAAAGGGGGAAGATGTGTTGTGTACTTGTATTGACATCATGGGGACACCGTAGTGTCACATGCCTTTGCGTGTCCCTGCGAGGACACCGTATCGTTGTACTTCACCAGCTGTGACATCACCAGCTGTCAGTTGGTGACAGTTGACAGCTGGTGATCCTGAGCAGCGGCTGCATTCTTGCGCTCCACGTTCGGAGCTGTGTTGGCGAACAATAAAGAACTTACTACTTACTATACCGCTCCACTTTGTTCTTTCCTTGCCCCCTTTGCCTTCCATCTTTGCCCTTCCTTCCCCATCTCCTCTCATGCTTCCCTCGCCTTTCCCCTCCTATCTAGTGCTAACCTTTCTCTGTTTCCTGATTCCCACTTTCCACTGCTCCCATCTTCCCACTTCTCCTTTCTACTCCTCCCTTTCGACCTCACTATCTTCCATCTCCCTCTCTCCTCCTTAGTATGCCTATCTCCCCCTCCACCAATCTCTTTTCTCATTTTCCTTGTACCTTGTGACCCTCAACCCATTACACACCCACTACCTTCCTCATGCTTCCTTCCCTTCTCCTCCCACCCCAGTCTTCCTATTCTGCTCCGCTCCTCTACCCTTCTGCCCTTCAAGGTTCCTCTGTCAACTCCTTTTCCACCCCTATCCTCCCCACTTTTCTTACCTGCCTCCATCTCTTCTTCTCTCTACCGCCATGCTCCACTACTCCTGTTTCTTGCTCCTCCTGCCTCCATTCCGTTTCTCCCCCACTCTCATCTTGTCTTTCCTTTTCCACCCCTCACCACTCTTTATCAGCTTCATTGTCCTCCTCTCTGTCCCCTCATCCTCACCCCTCACCCTCTCTATCTCTACTTCTAAATACTTTTAATGGCAGTTTGCACGTCTGTTACCTTCTTGAGAGAGGTCTGACTAGGGAGATCCCTCAGAAGTCGCACCTCTGTCCTCCAGATTCACTGAGAGGACGTTGAAGAGGTACCAAGCAGGGCACCAAGAAAGTGTCCAAGATCACAGAGGTAACGTAGTAGTGCCTAAGAAAGGAAAAAGCAAACACGTTGCAGAAAAACCTCTAAAAAAATACACAAGCAAATAGAGACAAAATAAAGAAACACAATCATGACACACAACTTCCAACAAGAACTCTGAAGAAAAGACTAGCACAACTCTGAACTCAAGAAATGTACTAGAACATGGATAGCGGAAACAAGGGAAAGTGGTGCTCTCAGCGACTAAGATGGATCCTTGATTGCTGAGACACGTGTAGAATCAGACTTCAAGCTCTTATATAGGAAACCAGTGCTGACACCTTTTCTCATGTCCCAGGAAGCAGAAAACTTGTAATTGCAAGTCAAATAGAGTAACATTATACTTCCTGTTACTTAGAAACATTTTGTTTTGTCCTTCGTCCACTAGATGGCCCAGCCCTTATAAATACACCAGTGGTATACCTCTTTCCCCTTTTCCATTCTTCAAGGAAGTGTAGCCACAAGAAGTAGCAGTGTCCCCTCGCTTGTAAGTGTACCTCTTTTCCACAAACTCGTGTGTTTACTAACAGATTTTCTTGGAGAGATGTGGGATCCACGGATCCTGCTGCTCAAGGCAAATGAGCGAGATTGGCAAAGACTCACAGTCCCAGTCCTCATTCAATGAGGTCCAGGAAAAGTTGTGGTTCATGTTCGATGAGGCATATAAATTACCCACTCCTCCTTTCCACTCACTCACTCTTCGCACCCATGCATCTTCTCATCCCTAGTTACAGGGGTCGCCTCTCTTTCAAATGTTCATCATAACCTGTGGTCCAAACTTTCTTTGTTGCTGTTCTTTGTTTGGTCCCCTGGCGCCCTCGGCTAGAAAAGCAGTACAGAAAAATGTAAAATAAACAAATAAATATAGCATGTTATGTGATGAGAATTACCCACTCCTCTTTTAAAACCCCTCCCCACACTCTGCGCATCAATCCACCTTCTCTTCATGCCTGGTTTTAGAAGTTGCAGCTCTTTCAATTGTTTTGTTTCCTTCAAATTGTTCAACGTTATTTTGGTCCCAGCTTTCTTTGATGTTGTTCTTTGTATAGTCGTCTGGTACTCTCGCTAGAGTAGAAGTATAGAAAAATGTAAAATAAATACATAAATGTACCATGTTATGTGATGAAAGGAAAATTATGCTGTTTATTAGGTGCCATTATTATCAAACTCTTTCGGAATTTTAGGACAGATTGATACAAATTTGGTCATCCCAACCATTTACCAAATTACAAAGGTCTTTTAAGAACGAAAACTATAAACATTCAGTAGATGCATTTCAAAGTGTCATTCCCAAAACAATTCATGATTTTGGCTTTTATGGAGACACAGAAATTCCACTTTATTAACAATTTAATTTCTCCTTTCCAAAGTAAAAAATATAAAATGTAATGCTTAGCAGAAACCAAGTCAACGTGCATTGTAATGTATTGAACTATATTGCTTAGCAGCATTGAGGCAGAGCTTCATACCCTGTTGTGCAGTGCCGAAGTGTGTTATTGGATGAATAGCACTTGCAGCATGGGGAAGCTATATATTCTAACTGATACTTTTTTACACAAAAAGAGTACCAAGCAAGAGGTGCTCCTCATATTCATACACTGTTGTGGGTAAAAGATACAACTAAATTCAGAGAAGACACAGCTGAGTCTAGACTTTCTTTCATAGAACAGTGTATTACATGTACCATTCCAGAAGACACTGAGGAAAAAAAGCAGAAAGTACTGCATTTCCATTCACATTCATGTCCAAAGTACTGTCAGAAGAAATATTAAATTATTTTCTTAGCTCCCTGTTGAACCTTCATGTTTTTCACAGTCTGAAGCCAATTCTTTCTCCCCAGTTCACTGTGGAAAAAAAAGAAAAAGAATTAAACTACAACAGTACTTTTTACAAACATTTCAAAAGTATTCCACAAAATATAGAGACAGGACTGTCCCTATATTTCAACCTGCACCCCTCTGGGGTTTAATTCATACTTATGATGGGTCTCCTTCATAATGGGATACTTCTACTTCTTCCCCTTCTCTAGGGCCACTAGTGTGTCCCTTCTATCACCAGGAATATGACTTTAAAGGTCATCTCCCCAATCTTCCTCAGAGATCCTCTGTATCTCTAGAGCTACTTCATATGCCTGAACCAATCTATTTATATCACTGCCCTTCATACAGCCAGCCACCCAGGGGTATATTCACAAGAACGTGTGCTAAACATCACCCAAAAATGCGAACGCAACTTTACACATCGCAGCCTATCACGGGAAAATAACCTGTGTCAACGTGGAATTCACAACACGGCGGTACCATGCGATATTCTGTGAAAAATGCGGCCAATGTCTGCGATACAACCACCGCGACAGAGCTAAAAACACAAACCCCAATGTGTAAAAAGACGCGATGTGCCCAAACGCGATAAGAAAACAGTGACAACCGGCGAGAGGCCAGCAATACCCACGCATAATGGGGGAAAAAGCACAAGAACGGCATACGGAAAATGCCACTAAAAACGGCATAAACTGCAGAGTACTACGTATGCACCCTAACCGACTGCAGAGGACAACATGAACCCCACAATCCCCACGGAGGAACACCAAGGAATACAGGGCTCGTGGAAGGCCAATGAGAAGAGGAAGAGGAAGACTGGGTACAGTCGCCAGGAAAACCCGATTCTCGCCACTGTTAAGCCAGAACACCACCACCAACTGTATGTCACCTCCAACGTGTCATTGGCAACAAAGAGGCAAAGATGGCACACCACTTCGGACCATGTGAATGCCGTCGCATGGCAGAGGAGGACAATGGAAGAGCACAAGAGGCCCTGGACTGATGTGAATGGCAAAACCAAGCAGAAACTCGCTGCCAACACGAAAGCAGCAATGCACCCCGGAGGAGGGGTGCCAGTAGAACACCAGGAGCTGAATGACATGGAGAAGATGGTGGCCACAGTCACCAGTCAGGGGACGGTGACAGGAGTCGGGGATCCGGACACTGTCCAACATGACCCGACACCACATCACCAGGGTGCGCACCAACCAGGGAGTGGGTGAACGGGGGGAGATGGGCCCAATGGCACACATGCACAATTAAACAGAGCACACTGTACACCCACAATGACTCAAAATCATGTCCCTGATCCCACAGGAACACGTCAGCTCACACCCAAACACCAAGAGTCCCACGTACACCATGTGCCCAAAGGGGCACCCACACAACACATCAACAAGCACACAACCAACACATGCACATGTGCGAAACACAGCAAACATGCATATATGTCAGCCACACTGACAATGCAAGAGACACCACATGATAAGTAGAATGGCTGTAGTCTAATCACCATGACAATGTACACGGCATGACACTGATGTGGCTGAATGTGGACCACAACCGGAAAGGAGCAGGTCACACTCGGACACAACCACCTGCACAAACAACCCCTGACGTCAATGACGCATCTGTGGACAAACCATGCCCAAGGGTCACAACTCGACAAAGAGCACAAGTTACCAAAATCTGCAACACCTCAGGGCCGTGGAAGCACCAAACCGACAGGCACACCGCATGAAAGGGACCAGTGGCAGACAAATCAGAGCTGCAGGAGCCAATCACCCACCGTGCAGAATACGCACAAGTATAAGTATAAGTGCACCTCGACATTGACAACATCCCGGTACAAACAGCAACACCTCCACAACGGAACACAGGACACAACTGGTGCTGCAAATGTGCACAACATGGCAAATCACATCTGGCACAGCGGGAAACTGTGACAAGACAATGTACAAGTACAACCTGTAACCTGCAAATATGTTTTATTCACATATGCTGTGCTTATGGACATTTTGTACTGTCCCATGATTGCCAGGGACGGCCACATTGTCACATGCTCATGAGAAGTAATTGTCAATGATGGTGTTCCTACGGGCCATTCCTGCCACAGCTGCAGTGGGATGTGGGCCACCTGCCCCATCGTCCCCATCATCGTCTGGTACTTCTGGAACTGGGATCCATGGGGCATTGGTGCATATACAGATGTTGTGCAACACACAATATGCAACGATCATCTTGCACACGATGTCCGGGCTGTACAGGAGCTTTCCACCTATGCCGTCCAGGCACCTGAAACGTGACTTCAACACGCCAAATGTGCGTTCAACGATGCCCCTGGTGCGTATGTGGGCCGCATTGTACTGCCTCTGGGCGGGTATGTTCGGGTCTCGGAGGGGTGTCATCATCCAAGGGCAGAGTGCATATCCTTGATCACCTGTGACAGTGCAGGGTGAAAAGAGTCAATACTTGGTTCGGCAGGATGTGATGGCAGGCCCACTAATCCAGTGGCGCCTGTGCTGGCTGTGTGTGGGGTGGGTGTCAGCCAGCCCTCAGGGAATAGCTGGTGCTGGCAGCAACTCCAACAGTCTTCAGGCACACAGAAATGCAATGTCATAACAAAAAGGAGGGATGACTTGAGTCGCACAGGGTTAGTGGTCCCGGATGCACAGCGGCCGACACGGGCCCACCGCCACGGGACGCTGACCTGCGGGAGACTGGGGTAGGGACATGAGGACAGAGCAGGGTCTCGTATGTGTCATAGGTGCCTTCCGCGGAGTGTCACGGGGGAGAATGGGAGGTCTACCCCCAGGGCATGATGCAGAGGGCACATGCCAGCTGTGTCCGGCACCATGGCGGATATGAATGCCACAGACTCATGCCAGACACCAAGTCCGTACCTGCCTGTTGCTGATGATAACCCCCAGACCACCGATGTTCCGCCGGAGGCTGATGGTCACTCACGGCACACAGGGTTAGTGGCACCACGTGTCGCAGGCTTGCGTTGAACAGGGTTAGTGGCACCACGTGTCGCAGGCTTGCGTTGAACAGGGTTAGTGGCACCACGTGTCGCAGGCTTGCGTTGAACAGGGTTAGTGGCACTACGTGTCTCAGGCTTGCGTTGAACAGGGTTAGTGGCACCACGTGTCGCAGGCCTGCGATATGGAATTATGCGTCACTGATCGAAGGGAGTCTGGTGCTGTGGCCGCTGCCACGGACTTGTGGTCACTGCCAATCAGGGCTCAGGGCACAGTTCCACATGTGGGACTTACTGGTACGAAGAGGACGCCGGTGGAGTATGTCAATGAGGAAGGAGTGATGTGGGCCAGCATTCGAAAGGGGTTTTGGGGTGGTGCACCACCAAATGGGTTTGTCAGTAAATTACACCAAGTGGTCTGTAGTTGGTATATAAACAAAGTCTTTATTTTAATTCAGTTGTTGAAACAAAGCCTCAGCCAACGCGTTTCGTTCAAAACATGAACTTCGTCAGGGCATGAGTAACAATGCAAGTGCAATCCAATAGCGCCGGGGTTCATGTAAACCAGAAGTCGTCTCTCGATAGGTTACGAGATGTGCTAGGTGAACAGTCCTTTTCAGTCATCCAGTACCACCATGATAAGGGCACTGTGCACGTATCTGTGACAAGACGGTAATCCGCTTCCTCCCCTGGGAGTATCCCGTTATGATGTGGGCCAGCATCGTGGGTGCCAGTGATGGTCTGAGGAGGGTGCAGAGGTCGCGGGACTGGGGCTTGCCCCGGCACGTGGTAGGCCCTCTTTGACACACGGCATTGTCGGCAGGTGAGCAGTGCGGCCTTGGGGTGCTGGGGCGGGCAGGTTTGGTCTGGGTATCAGCGTCCGGGGGTGCAGCAGGCACACAGGGTCGCTGGCACCGCTGCTCATGGCGTCGGCCTCATAACAGACTGCCAGGCGCCGCCCTGTCAGTGACATTGGCATTTCTGGGAGAGAACCACACTCTACTCCACAGGGCTTTTGTCCACACCCCTACGCAGCCCTGGCGTACTCAGGGCCAACCCACTACGCTCATGCACACAGGGCGGGACGCAGCGAGCGGCATTTCCGCTATCTGACCCACGGCCTGGGGTGACATGCTTGCGTCCACCGTTCACTACTCTCCAGTCACCAGCAGTTGTGGTCTGCATGGACATATCTGTGGTTTGCATACCCATGTCTGTCCTGCCCATCCACGCCTCACTTGTCGTTGTGTACATTCCCATTCACGGGTCACTTGCATCCTTCGCACATGGCTGCATTCCGCAGCTACACAAATTCAGCTGTTGTGTGGCTGTGGTGCCATGATATAGCTGTATTGTGTGCAGGTGTAGCCCAGGATCACCATGGAGTAGTGTTGTCATTTCTGGTAGGTGGGCATGTTGATCGACATGTTGTATGTGGTTTACTTACCAACGAGCAGTACACTTTCATATGTGCCATCCTGGAAGCGCTGGTTGATGATGGACTATCGGAAGATGTAGGAATCTAGCACACTGCCGGGGTAGTTTGCAACGACATTGGTGAACATTCCCCGGTGGTCCACTATTACCTGCACATTGATTGGATGCGTGTGCTTTCTATTGCGGTAGTGGTGTGCAGTATCTGCAGGGGGCACAAGTGGGACATGTGTGCAGTCTATTGCCCCCAACACGGCTGGGGATCCAGCTATGGAGTACAAGCCATGCTTGGTCTCCTGCTCTCCTGCTGTTCCTGCGCAGTGTGGGGGAAGTGAAAGTACTGGGGTATGAAGCTGAGGATGGCATCCAGGACAGGTGTGATGAACTTTGATAAGGCTGGCTGTGAGACCCCTCCTACTCTGGCAGTTGTTGGTTGGAAGGCACCAGAGGCCAACAGGTGCAGCACAGCCATCAGCTTTGTCTGCGGAGGGATGTTCATTCTCCGCTGTGTTGGGACCTGATGTGGGTCATGATACGGATGATGGTTGTCCTTTTGAGCCTGTAGTGGGCAATGACTTCCTTGTGCGTTAGGTCTGTGAGACTGGTGTGTTTTCGGTAGGTCCGTTGTCTTACTCTGCACTGCCTCTGTGGTGGTCCGGGGGGGCAGGTCCGGGTCTGGGGGGTGGTGGTGGTCCTGGGGGTGGTGGCAGTGGGTGTTGTGGCCCTGTTGGGGCTCCGAGCTGCATGATGAGTAGCTCTATAGCGTTGTTTGTTCTTCGGGTGTGGCTGTGTGCTGGGCTCTGTTGCCTACTGCAGGTAGTCGTCCAGCATTACACCTGCAGGAGGCAGGTGTTAAATATCTGCCTGTACCACGGCTTATCACCTGTTTTTGGTTCGCTTCGCAGATCTGGTAGTTTATTGTGAAAGTGGTGTTGTGGTTTTTTTTGTGTGTTTTTGCACGGGAACACCTACTCTGCATCTCATTAGGGTTAGTTGGTGTTGTCTGCCGTGGAGTTAAATTTTTGGGCAGTTATCATGGGATTACTGGCATTGTCTGCAGTTTGCACCAGCTTGTGAATGGGTTGTTAAATCTATCTCCACTTTTGATGCATTAAGGTGGAGATAAATCGGAGATAAGTCCTTGTGAATATACCCCCAAGTCTCTGGGTATATGGACTCTTTGGTCTGCACTTAACATAGTAGATTTGCTCCCACCATTTATACTAGACTCTAACAGCTATTTGACCTTCAAGTCCACCTCCTTGACAGTCACATCAAGACCCTTTTCTCCTCTCTCAGCCTCAGCTTTTCTCTGCTGAGCAGCCACCAGCTTCAGCCTCAGGTCCCTCTCAGCCTGTCTGTCCATGACCTCCTCCACATACATATTACCTACATACATACAAATTAACTACATTAATATTTATTTTAACGATTCAGGTATCTTTTTGCTCATTAAACATTAAATGTTTCTCTATTTCACAAACTGGTTTGTAAATTTAGAATGGGATTGTTGTGTCCTTTACCTTATAAATTGCTGGTACTACTTGAAATTAGTGCACAATTCTCTAGGGATTGTCTGCTGCGTGTGCCACAGTTACTTGGGAATGAGCAAATAATCTCTTAGAACTTGGTTTTGACATACCTAGATTGTGTTTATTAAGTTGTTGAAGTTCGCCCCCTCCAAATTACGATGGGGTCTAATTACTGGAATTCAGATCACAGTTATCCGCAAAGGGAAGAAATCCTAAATCCCTGGGGTAGGAACTTATAAAAAAAAATAAAAAAATAAGGAGATGCCGCAACCAAAAAAATTTGGACATTCATAAATGGGTACAATGAAGAGTATTACGTTTACGTGCACTCGTCGTCAGATACCTATCGGAGTACTCTGCGTGCTACAGATTTTTTATATTTACGCTGTCCACTTACATTGATTTGGACCCAACCCCGGAATTATTTCAGAGATTACTTCCTCTCATTTACTCAACATCATCCTGAGGAACCATGATCGACTTTTACTTCTACGTGTGATTCTTTCTTTCTGCCCTACATGCCATTAAGCAGAATACTTACTTTTGAGGCCCTGAGGAAGTCTTTTGGGTTATCCGCCCTCTGACGAAACACGTGTTGGCTGCAAACATCTTTGAACAACTTGCCATTACGATCTATTATTTAACATCTACGACAACGGAGATAATAAAGAAGATAATCTACATATTTACGGATGGGACTTTTTCTTTTATGAATTGTTATACTTCAAACTGATCACTGTTGCTTCCACTTGCTCGGGAATAATCCATTGTCTATGTTCTTATCTCCGGTTACCCGTGTAACAGAGATTTTTGGGATTCAAAGTGGCTGTCTCCCATTTGTTCCCTTGAGCATTCTGTTGATTTATTTTTCACGTTATTTAATATTGATTTTGCGCAAAATTTAACCTAGCCATGGTCTGAGGTCTTTAATGAAGAGTATAAGTCACAAATGGTTATTTTGCCCACTCAACTACAGTTGTCTAACTTAAACTACGATTGGATAGTATTGCTCATGATTACAATTTCAGAAACTAAAGGTTAAATTCGAAATAATAGCTCTGTCACATGATTTTGACACAACTGTCGTAAAACGGACATCAGTGTGTGGGCACATTGGTAACTCTTGCATCTCTAACCCACTTTAAAATATAATTATTGCCTCTCCCTTGAAAGCTTTTTAGTGTTCCTGTCCAAATGATACAGCGAGTTTAGTAATCATCTTCAAAGCTGTATGAATGGTACATCAACTGTTCTTCAAAATAATCCCAGAAATTCGTATTGAGAAGTTCACAGAAATTACCCTGAAACAGCACCCTTTTTTTGAGAATCACTTTTAGGCTTGTGTTCCACACACAAAAAGATATGTTGGAAGAATTATGTTATTATACTGTCAGCGTGCTTTAGAGCAAGTTCCCTTTTGCTGTCTAGTAATCAGCAATCTTTCTGGAAGGATTTGCAACCATTTTTGTTTCAAGGGTAACTCAGTCCAGACACTGCCTTTTGTATTACAATCAAAACCACCATTCCAAGACGTCACATACTCAGTGACCTTGCTCTATGAAAAAAATGATAATTTAGCTAACATAATAAAACAAACATTTTTTTTAAACTATTGTATCACGGTCAGCATGCCCTGGAGTAAAATATATTTACTAAATATGTTTTCTAATTCTGTTCTGCTGGAATGATAACTTGAAGTAGTTTTTAGAGCATTCCTTTTATGCCTTCCTTCGATACATGACAATTCCATAAAACATTAGTGCCTCACCTGTAGTGATATTTCGATGCACTCAAAGGGCAACATTTTAAGATTTGTGGTTCAAAGGCAGTATGAAGCATTGATACCACCATTATAATATATATTATGCTGCCTGGCTGCTCTCAGGGGGACCTAGTATCTCTGGCAACCAAACCAGGACCTGTTAAGGGGAAAATCAGAGAGGAATTACAAACTGATTGCTGTGTAATACACCCCACAATATGCCTCTCCCTGCTCCTGATACTGAGTAGATTTGCATTACCTACTGAGACTTGTTTCAGGTATGCCATATTGCTATTGTCTTCTGCCAACTCGTGTGCCTGGGGAGGGTTTTTTCATTTTCTGTTGTGTGGGTGTATGGTTTCTGATTCCTGGCAGCAAAGGCTTTCAGTGTTGCACAGTAGCCAGGCCTGCACCATGTTGCATTACTGCAGGCCAGCGTTGCTCAGGAGTGTTGCTTCTTGGGTCATACAGCATGGTGACCAGAGTTTGCTAAAAAGCATTGCTTCCCTCAAGATTGTTTTCTAGGCCAGAAACTCAAATTATCCAGTTCATCCCAACCCAAGGTGATGCTTCTGGTGTGTCTCCTGTCTCTCTAATGGAAGTTTCCAGCCTAACATGAAGGCATTTTCTTTTTAATTGAAATTTGGGCTAAAGGAAACTCTTTTCCTAAAGTCTCTGTAGCTTTACTTTCGAGGTACAAATTTAACTATGTGGAATGAAAGGGCCACACTGACAGAGGATTCGTAATCAAATATTGTGACTCCTTGACTGGGCATATCTTCTACTCTGAGGGATATTTCAGGGTGGAAGACATCTATTTCAAAGAGTATTAAAATGTTTGTTAATCTTATTTTTCCCTGTGCTTCCAAATTCACAGCTTTAGCAGACTCCCAGGGCAAACTGATGTTTGATCTCTCAGCCTCCAACAGGCTGTTAACAGCCTGCTCTACCTTTACCCTCAGCCAGCTGAAATCAGAGCCTACGCATGAGGCTGGGCATTCACTGGACTTTTTATTTGTCTCTGTGGATTTTGTTTAGAATATTGCCTATTTTCTAGTCCCCTGATTAGAGCACATAATGATTATTTATTTACATAAAAAGTGTGACCTTAGTTTTTGTTCCCGGCCTTTTCCTACTACAGCTACTGCTAAGCACAACCACTCCTAAAGTTAACAAGTCCAGGCTTTCTTTCGAAGTTGCCTCACATTCATATGATTTGACCGATGTGTCTCAGATTATTAATGACAACATTAATAAATGCCCGTTTTCAGACTTACACATGGCCGTTTCTACCATTAGGCAAGACTAGGCTGCCGCCTAGGGCAGCAAAAGAGGGAGGACAGCAAAAAACATGAGTTTGGGAATCGGAATGGCCTACGACCTCGAAATCGCATTGGGTAGCGCCTTGTCCCTTCTACAATTCAACGCGACGTCACGTCATGTTCGGCGCCACGGGCGGAGGCCGTGCGCGCGTGGCCGGCGGAGGCAGAGAGTTCCCACCTGATGCCCAGCAGGTACCGGGGGAGGCCGGGGGATGTTGGGGTGGGATCAGGGTCAGCCAAGAGCCAGGTCATTTATAAGTGTATTTTTTTAACTAACTACCCTTGTTAAGGGAAGACCCGGAACGATCATGGCACAGCCAGACAAGAAGTTTTTTGAGAATCTTTCGGGTTCCAGTGAAGCCATTGCGATGCTGACCAGCGGAGGGGATGCACAAGGTAAGCGGCTCGCCTGGATGTGGTGGGGGTGTGAGGCGAGGGACGTGATCTAGCGCTGGGTGAGGTTAGCATGAGGATTCTGTATTTGGAGACTGCTGCCTGTCTTGTTCTCCCCCTGGGAAAATAAGCTCACCAACTTCTGTGGCACCCAGCTCATGAACGGCATCCATGGGGACGCGAGGAATGTTACGTGCATAGCATGCCCCGCGGGAAGGCGATGACTAACGAATTACGAAGAGGAAGTGCAGCTCATGAAAAAAAGTAGTGGCTGTGCGAAACTCTGATGCATAAACACTCTGCGGATGAGAAGAGATGTTATGTTATCTCTGTACATCAAAGACGTGACGTAATGTAACATTTGAATAGCATATAGAGGAGAGGAAATGCAGGATGATGGTGCTGCCCATCGTTTACAAACAGCTCATAGGTGTGAATGATACAAATTCAGACTTAGGGGTGTGTGGCTATAGTTTCCTGTGGGGAGTGATAAATACGCGTACTTCGCCTTTGGTGTGGGATAATTCATTGGCTTTCTCTGGTTGAGGGTGTCTACTCTACTTAGCTTGTTTTGGCATCTACAAGCTGGTTCTAAGTCGGTGCCCATAGACTCGCGCCCACGCTTTAGCCTGTGTTTAGGAATACTTAGCCCATCTGTGCCTGTGGTTAGGGGGGCACTAGTCAAAACTTTGCTTAATATAAATGACACCTGATCAGAATAAACCTTGGCTGGAGGATATATGCTTAGATTTAGCCCCGTGGTGTAACGCAAATCGATGCCCCCCCTGCAGAATGTGGTGAGGGGCCACTGCACTGAGATTCCCATATCTCACAGAAATTCATTGGTGTTGTCTCTAAAGGGGGCCCAAGGAGGTCTATCCCCCCCAACTGTGCACTCTCCCCCGCTTGGAGGGGCCTGCGTTATGCCCCTGGTGCCCATTTGGTTTGGCTCGCAGCTCACTATATAACCCGCGTTAGAGTGGCTCCCTAAGTCTATTCTTCAGGACATTGACACAGTTTAATTCTCTCACAGGTGGCCTGTGTGGGTTAATGTGTGTATATGTGGTTGTATCTGTAGTTGTGAATGTACGCGCATCTGACTGGCACGGAGGTGTGCATGCATACGTGTGCATCCATCTCTGGATGTGCGCGAGAGCAGCATTGTCCTCTCTGTATGTGTGCTTCAGTGGCCAGACACTACTGCCTCTCCAGAGGACCCGTGGATTGCCTTGTGTTGCGTTGACGGATTAAACTCACTTCCAGATTCCAGGAACGCTAGACGTTACCTGCGTGTTCTCAGGCAAGGCCTTTCAAGGGATGGGCTCATCGCCGGACTGGGAACCAAAACCGGCCCTGGCAAAGTGCTCAGTCGCCCCCCCCCCCCCCGGGGCTTGGGGGTGCCGTTGAGCTCTTTGCCACGGCCAGTTTTCGGCCGATTTTGTTACAGGGCCGATTTTGCAGCTATGCTGCAAAAACGGCCCTGTAACAAAACCGGCCCCCAGGGGCCCAAAACCGGCCCCCACCCGTGCGGCCCACTGGGGGATTGCCCGGTGCCCGCTATGGCCAGTCCGGCCCTGGATGGGCTCCGGAGCTCATCTTTCTAACAAAATGATCCGGCTGGAGTAGCGGGGAGGGCTGAGGTGCTGAGAGGACTCAGTGCTTCAGAACACAGACCCCATATGATGCAATGCAGGTTTTCACTGAGCACTTACAATCGCGGTCACAACCGGCTTTCGTTTTCACTGTTAACACAACCGGCTTTCGTTTTCACTGTTAACACAACATATTTCCTTTACAAGCAGGATTGAAGCCCGGACCAGGGAAGGCAAAGCCTGCCCCAATGGAGGTCCGGGACAAACTCCTCCTGGGGGCGAGAAGCCCCCCCCTATCCCAGGGCGAGATCCTGCGAAAGGGGGGCAACCAGGATTGGTCGCCCCCAGGGCAGTAGACAGCTGCCCCAATCAGGGGGCGTGATAGTAGGCCGCGAGAGGGTTTAAGAAGGGGGCAAAAGGCCACCCTATGCACATACTCACCCTTCGCTGAAGAAAAGAAATGTGAAGAAGCGAGGACGCAACGGCACCGGGAGCCATGGGTCAAGCTTCACAGGGACACCTCGGGCATCCCGGTGATGACGGGCGAGGAGCAGGAAAGTTCGTCCATGAAGATCCCTGCCTCGTGGTAGAATAGCCGACTGCAGAGGTCGCAGACCGTAGAAGGGGTCGTAGCGGGCGTTGGTGCCCCAGAAGTTACAGCATCACAGGAGAGGTGAGCATCAGGGGCATAACACAGGCCCCTGCATCCCCCGCTGTGCGGGGGGCCCCGAGCTGCAGGGGGCCCCCTCAGCACAGTAGTCAGGCCCAATAGCTCGGATTAAATCCGGAGCAGGGGCCCCTCTGTGTGCGTGGCAGGGGGGCCCCCTCAACTTTCGTTACGCCACTGGTGAGCATGGGTATCAAAGGAGTGGGACCGTAGCTAGTTGGGATGGGGGAATACTTTACAGCCAAATTAGTACAGCTTATTGCAGCCAAATACTGTGCATGGCTCCGACAGCACTTCACAAAGGACGACAACAAACCCGGGCACCTGATCTCTCCAAAAGAACTGGATTGGAGGCTGTGTGCTGTGCATGGTACCTTTGTATATTTCCTTGTCTAGAACTAGATATTCCCCAATACTTCCGGGAAAATCCGTTCTTGTCAGAGGAGCAAGTGTGTCACTGAACAGGATGTGATGCAGGGGTATAGGAGCTAGGGGATTCAGAAACTCTAACATCATGGAAGGGTCTTTAATGGTGCATGTGTGATGATGGAATACCTTTCTGCGCTTACATTGTTTACGGAAATATGCTCCCTGTGCTTTCCTGTGAGGAGTGTTGAGTGCACGGTGTAGTACAGAAAAATAGACATGCTTTCCCGGATCAGATTGTGGCAGCTAGAGATACAGCAGAGGTTCGTGGTCACTCGCTTCCATTTCTGCACATTCATGCACCTTGGACCGGAAAACGTATGCTTGTCGCTAATGTTGCCAGCGCGAGGCCAGGTGCTGCAGCAACAGTACTGCATTGCTGTGGGCCCAGAGCGATGATCCAGGTTTAAACCCTCTCTAATCTCAGTTCCTTCGTTAATCGGATGCTCCGACCAGAGCCATAGCCTCCATTAGTGCAGCAGGAGCATTGGTGCCGGGGTTCAGTGGCCCTATATAGACACCCAAACACACGCACACGATCTCCCTATCTAGACACACGCATTCAAACACACACACATGAACTCCCTATAGACAGCCAAACACACACGCTGGTGGTGCAGAGTTTACTGGCCCACCCCTAGTCTGAACCCGGGAGAGAGTCCCAAGAAGGTTTGGTCTCAGCTTCTTCAGTGCCCAGACCACAGCAAAGGCCGCCCTTTAAATCGCCCTCCACCTCTGTTCCTGTGGAGGTAACCTCCTACTAATGAAGACTACCGGTTGGTCTAGGCCCTCCTTCTTTAGCTGTGCTAAGACAGTCCTTATGCCAGGCTCTGAAGCATCTGTCTACACTATGAACGCCTTAGAGAAGTTAGGAGCCTTGAGCACAGGGCTGTATACATTGCCTCCTTGAGTGTGTCAAGGGAATTCTTGCAGGCCTCTGTCCATATCACCTATCTAGGCTACTTCTTTGAAGTAAGCTCGGTCAGTGGGGCAACAATGGTGCCATATCCCTTAAAAAACCTCCTATAATATCCTGTGAGGCCCAGGAAGTCCCTTACCTCAGTCTGTGTTTGAGGGGGTTGCCATGCAAAGAAAGTTTCAATCTTGGCCTGGAGGGGCAGCACTTGCCCCTGCCAATTATGTGGGCCTGATAAACCACGGAACCTTTCCCTATCTGGCATTTACTGGCCTTGAAAGTCAGGCCCACCATGTGCAGGGTCTGAAACACTGCCTGGAGGTGGTACAGGTGCAGCGGCGGCTCCTCTGCAATGGCGGAGAAGCGTCACTCCACTGGTTCAGAGCCAGCAGCTGAAAAATAAAACACTATTTTATTATTGTTTTATTTTTCAGCTGCTAACTGACCCAGCGTGTGTAGGGTGGGGCAGGGCTGGGCTGTGGGAAGGAGAAGGAATGAAGTGCGCTGGGCACTTCCAAGTGAGCATTTCTGTTTGGCCGGCCATCCTAGGCCCGCCAAACGCACATGCGCACTTAGGTTTCTCTAACCCGGCTGTATTCTACAGCTGGATGGAGAAATGGCACAAACTCCCTGTGCCTGAGCGGAGTATCAAACTAGCCCACTCAGGCCAATCCCGGCTCAGCTCTCATTGTATGGGAGCAGCGTCTGAATTGTATGGGGACTCTGTCCCAGGGACTACCAGGAGCAGAAGGGGAACGGGGGGAACGTAAGAGCACCAGCTCGCAAGGTGGCCGCAGGATCAGGTAAGTTTTTTAAATTTCATTTTTTTTATTCCTCCCCCCCACCACCGCTGCGGTTCTGCTGCCCCCCCACTGCATATTGGCCACGACTGTACAGGAGTTCCTCCCAGCTGGAGCTGTAGACGGCTATGTCATTCAGTTAGGAGGCACAGAATGCCTCCTTCCCAGCTAGGACCCTTATGACCAATTTCTGAAAGGTGGCAGGGGCATTCTTTAAGCTAAAAGGCATCACTCTAAACTGTAAGTGGCCATCTGGAGTTGAAAATGCAGACCTCTTTTTTGCCACCTCAGTTAGAGCAATCTGCCAGTATCCTAATGTCAGGCCAAAAGTACTGAGAAACTTGACAGTGTCCCGCCTGTCTATGAACTCATTAGCACGGGGGATGGGGTGTTCATCAGTTTTCATGACAGAATTCAGGCCCACTGTAGTCCACACAGAACCTAGCTCTGGAGACGTGCCCAGTGGGGCAGCCTTGGGTACCAGCACCATGGAGCTGGACCAGTGACTTTTGGAGGACTCAAAAGGACCCTAGCGTCAGGCTCTTGGAGACCTCCTCCTTCATACTGACCCTCACCTTGTCTGACAACCAGTAAATCCTTGTTTTAACAGGTGGACTGTCTCCAGTGTCTATATATTGGACGCACAGGCTTGTGAGTACAGTGGTGAAGGGGAACAGAGAAGCAAACTGCCCCAGCAACTGGTGACAGTCACTCTGCTGCTCTGGGGTCAGGGTAGAGGAGAAGTTGACACCCGCCACTGACCCATCGTGCTCTTGAGCATACAGGAGGTCAGGGAGAGGCTCGCTGTCCTCTTGCACTCCTTCAACTGTAATCTGGAGCATGCTCACTTCGGACCACTCAAGGTGTGGTTTGAGGCGATTCATGTGGAGTAGGGGTTTCTAGTGGTCTTGAGATCTAGCACGTAGGTGGACCTTCCCCCCCTTCCGCTCCTTCACCTCATATGGGCCTGTCCAATGATCCTGGAAAGCTCTGGGTTCCTCAGGCTCCGTAACCCACACCTTCTGACCGGGTTGACACTCTAAGAGGATGGCCTTATGGGAAGAAAATGCCAAGGGTAACTTTTCTTTAATAAACACAATATTTGTAGCTTTCTGATAGACCAGTGACTCACCTTGTCTGCCACATTTACATTCCTGAGCTAAAGGATGGAAGTTTAAACTCAGACATGCTAACCACTAACAGATTTAGAAGCATGTGTGAAATACACAGTTTTTTACTTGACATTGAAAATATCTTGCATGCATAGAGTCATTTACATTAAAAAGCACATTGAAAGAATTTGATATTTTATCAGATATAATTGAAGAATACTTACGTATCCTATTTCGTGCTTATCAGTTGGGTTAGACAAGAATATGAATTGATGAAAAGATAAATATACTTTTGTCACGGAAATCAATGAAGAGATATACTAGATGATGGTTGCTTTGTGGTTTACTTGTGTGAATTGTACTCAAACAAATATTCTTTTATTAATGATGGAAATTGAGAAATAAAGTAGACTGTTGTGTTCTGTTTTTCATATACTTCTTACTCAAAGTGCTCATTTCTGATACTAGGGAAGAGAGTTATTCATGACAGACAATGAAATACTGACTGAGAGACGCAAGCATGAGCTAGACCGTCAAGAATTAATGCATCAAAAGAGGGTTGCACTGGAAACAAATAAAATCCTTAAGGAGCAGCAGGAGAAAGAAAGGCTGTAAGTCTTCAAAATATCTTACTTGAAAAACAAGAATACATTTCACGGACTTAGATAGAATATTATGTATTTTGGAGTTTCAACTTAAATTTTCTTTGTTAGTCTGTCATATTTTGTCAACTTTTTTGCCATTATGTTTGATGATAATTTTCAAACGCATTAATTATTTTGGTAAAAAGAAGGGTACTTGTTCTATTTTTCACTCTACTCCATCATTCAAATTCTTTGACAATTTAAAATATAGTCACACTTTGGATTGTTAATGTTCATGTGGTGGTACATCAAATCAGTTGGGGATAGTGGCTTTGGGGGATAGTTGGTAAGAGGGGAGCTTTATCATACCAGTCAAGATATCTCAAATGTTGGATTAAAATACGTCCTTATTTTAAACACAATGTAGTATAATTGAATTGCTCTCAGTGGAACTTTTCCTAGAGTGCATGTTAGCAAGAGGTTAATTAATCCTGTCATGAAAGACACGTATGTTAAACTGTTCTTAAGAGTCTAAGTTGATGAGTTATTAACATTGTATTATTTCTTAGAAATTGGCAAAGTCAATCAAATGAATATTTTTTTGATTAACAATTCGTAAGCTTTTGACAGTGAACTACCACCTGTCTTGTTTTTTACACCCCATCTGTGAAACATCTCCTTTCCTTTTTTTTTGCCATCCCTGAACTATTCTTCTGCAAGCCGATATATTTCTCCTTCTGGCATTTGTTTCTTTCTTTGTTTGGTAGAATACGGTAAATAATGCTGTTAGAGAGAAAGAGGGAGAGAGAGAGAGAAAGAGAGAGAGAGAGAGAGAGAGAGAGAGAGAGAATTTTTTACAACCAGGGAGTGCTCTCCCATTTTGAAACGTAGTGTGATTCTCATTTTCCATTATTAATTGTCTTTCTTTCAAGAAAAATTCCTTTAATTGTAATGCATTTCGCTTTTTACTCAAAGCCACAGATTGACTACCCTAACAGTTAACAATTTCAGAAACTGCCTCAGAGTTCTTAACTGTGAATTTGAACTATTTTTCATCATCATTTACTTTTGGTAAAATGATTTCTTTAAGCTAGTAGGTGAAAATTGTCTTTTCATCAAGAAGACACAATGGGGGATATTCTCCAGAACGTGTGTTAATTATCGCAAAATTAGCTTAATGCAACTCTGCATTTCGCAGTCTATTGCGGGAAAATAACACCATGTTAACATAGTATTCTGAACCCGGCGGCACAATGCGATAGTCTCACGATAACGCGCCAAATGACCGCGTTAAAACTAACGCGACGCCCAAAAAACTTGAAACACGAACGCAAAAAGTTGCAATGTGGCCAATCGTGATGCAAAAATCAGCGATAACCAGCGACAGGCCTGCAATTCCAACGCGTCATGCGGGAAAATGCACTTTAAAAGCAGAACAAAAAAAAAGGCAAAAAAAAATAAACTGCAAAGCACCATGGATGCACCTGGACCGAGTGCAGAGGACAACGCAAACCCCACAAGCCCCACAGACAACCAGCAAGGAACCTCGGGGTCGGGGAAGGCAATGGAGAAGAGAAAGACGGGGTTTAGTCTGCAGGAAAACAGGATCATCGTTACGGAGGTGACAGAACACTACCAACAACTGTTTGGCACCTACAACCTGTCATTGGCAACAAAGATGCGAATATGGCCATCTTGGACCAGGTGAATGCTGTTGCAGCGTTGAGGAGGACAATGGAAGAGGTCAAGAGGCGCTGGAATGATGTGAAGGGCAAAACCAAGAAGAAACTCAATGCCAACATGAAACCGGCAACGCCCACTGGAGGTGGGGGTCAAGAGGCACACCAGGAGCTGGATGACATGGAGAGAATGGTGGCTACAGTCATCAGTCGGGATATGGTGCCAGGAGTTGGGGATCCGGACACTGCCCAACATGACCTGACACAACATCAACAGGGTGAGTACCGACCAGGGACTGTGGGAACGGGGGGAGATGGGCACAATGGCACACCTGCACTATTCAGAAGAGTACACTACACACCCACAATGACTCCGGATTATGTCCCTGATCCCCGTGGCACACTGCAGCACACATATAAACACCAAGTAGGCCCCCGTACCCTATGTCCCCAAAGGGGTCCCACCCCACACATCACCAATCTCAACACCAACACATGCACATGTGCGAAACCCAGCAAAGATGTGTAATTGTGAGCCACTCTGACAATGCAAGTGACACTACATGACGATTAGCATGGCTGCAGGCCAATCATCATGACACCGCCTGAAAGGGATAAGGGGCCGCCACATCAGAGCTGCAGGGGTGACTCACCCACAATGCAGCACACACACATGATAATAAGAGCACCTCAACATTGACAACAATGTGCTACAAACTGCAACACTTTCACAACAGAACACGGGACACAACTGGTGCCGCATGTGGGTCCAAAATAGCCAATCACATCTGGCATAGCAGGAAACTGTGAGATGACAAGGTACTAGTACAACCTCCCTGATGTAGTACAAATTTCCTCTGTCCTGCATTAAATAGGCATCTCTCCACAAACAGTCACAATGTACATTGTCATGCAGTCTGTATGTAAACTTTGCCAATGCGTCAACATACATAGAACACACTGCGAAACTGCATCTCCCCTTTACATTGCAGAGGGACAATCAACACCTCTTGCAGAGCAGACCCTACATCACGTCAGTGATGATGTAGACAGCCCCCAGGACATTGACCTAGACAAACTCCAATGGTTCATGGATGCCCTCCGCACCCCACCTCCAGTAGCAGTTCAGCCGAGCACCATCGAGTGGAGCCCACCCCCTGCACAGACCACACAGCAGAAAGCACCCACCACCACCACGTCTGTCTCACAGCACCTCACCGAAGAACACATGGCGTTCCAACGCCTTGTGTTAGACTGCAAGAGGGGGCTGGCTGAACAGGTGCGGTGGGGTTCGAAATCATGGCAGCCAAACTAGATGCCATACATGGGTGTCTAAGTCCCATCAGGGACCATTTACACTCCCTAACAGACACCCACAGTCCGCCCCATGCCCTCCAACAATCCATGGCTGGCATTGCTGGAGTCTTGACTCGGAGACAACAACAACTGTCCAGTCAGAGTGGCTACAGCGATATCATCCGTGATTTGGGAAAGATGAGCAGCGTCATGGAGAACATGGAGCGGATGCAGGCGCAAAGAATAGCTACCACGGCTGCACACGAGAAAGCTGTAGATGGGAACTTCCATGCCCTGCAGATCCTCATCATGGGAGTGATGCCACAAGACATTGCTCAGATGAATGCTGCTGCTACTTCTACATCCACATCCACATCTCCAGCCCCTGATGTGTCAGTGTCACACAGTGCTGCAGACCAAACACCACCACCCACATGTGAGGCACATGAAACGTCAGAGGCCGAAGATGAGGATGAATCTGCCTTAGTGGTAAGTAGGAAGCAGTAGCATTCATCTCCGCCATATGACTTCTTTCTGCTTGGTTCTGCCCTCTGCATCATGCCCTGAAATAACACCTTCCACTGTCCCCCGATACACTCCGCGACACTAACCTTGCACCTCGACATGGACTGCCATATATACTTTGCAAAACAATGACACAGCAATCAGCCTGCGGACTGGACTCTTTCCCCTCCGAGTAACTTGTCAATCCCTAAAGGACTCTGGCTGGCCCTCCACGTGGCAACATTGTAAAGTGTTGTCTGCACGGCCCAGTACTAAGACAGCTTCAAAACTACACTGAACGGGAATAATACATTCCAATACACACAGATGTGTCATGTCCATTATTAATCAAGTATGAAAGCCTGGACGAATGTAGGGGCAGTGATTACCCCTTACGTCCATGTTGCTCATGTTGTGGGACTCACAGGGTGCATCCTTGCACCATGGTGGTACATATCTGACCCCAAAAGAAGCCCTGTTGTCAATTGTAGGTCACAAATGACAGCCTATATGTAATGATTTGGGACACATGTGAAACGCTGATTCTGTACGATCCTTGACACACACAAATGGCATTTTGAATACTTGACACCCCCTCTCTGTACAGTGGTGACACACCCAACACCTATTCTCAATTTCTGAGATTGTTAGCACTACATGTTGCACCTACACTTGTCAGAGTGATGTGCTTGTACAGAGGAGTGACATGCACACAGGGAATGTGTGTTGGAATGCATTTATTAGCACATGCTGTGCCTGTGGTCATTTTGTACTGCCCCATGATTGCTATGGACTGTGACAATGTGACGTACTCATGTGAAGAAATTGTCAATGATGGTGTTCCTACGGGCTATTCCTGCTGCAGCTGCAGTGGGGTGTGGTCCAGCTGCCTCATCTTCCTCATCATCGTACGGTGCATCTGGCACTTGCAGCCATGGGGCATTGGTGTGTACACATGTTGTGCAACACACAACGATCATCTTGCACACGATGTCTGGGCTGTACAGGAGCCTTCCACCTGTGATGTCCAGGCACCTGAAACGCGACTTCAATAGGCCAAATGTGCGCTCCAGGATGCCCCTGGTGCATTTGTGGGCCGCATTGTACTGCCTTTGGGCCTGTGTGTTCGGGGCTTGGAGGGGTGTCATCATCCAAGAGCAGAGTGTATATCCTTGGTCACCTGTGACAGTGCAGAGAGACATGAGTCAATAATTGCTTCTGCATGATGTGTTGGCAGGCTCACTGGTTCATTGGTGTGTGACATGTGTTGACATGTACTGCTTGTAGCAAATGAGTGGCATCAATGTGTATTACATAGCCTCACTGCTGCTCCTCCCTCCCCCAGAGCCTATGTACTATTGTGCACAGCGTGGTTGCATCACTTGCACTCCTACGGAACACCATTGTCATGCCTGTCTGCGCATGTCTACAAGCCTGAAAACAACACTGTGATGTGCGTTGAAGGTGGGCGGCCACGTGTGTGTAGGCCTATGGTAAGGATGGGGCTGACACAGATGCAGAGTTCATGGCTGGCTGAACTTGCGTTGCGGTTGAGGGTAGACCTTTGGCTTATGCTGCGGTAAGAGTGACACACCTAACAGTTGGCATGTATGATCCCGGACCCCAAGTAGGCTTGCGCTCCCTCATTACCCCTTCGGCCGGGCCCACACTCCGGGGGCATGCTACATTGCAACATTGTCCATTGCGGTACGGGTGGCGCTGACACTACAACAGAGACACATGCATTAGTTACTGCCTTGGCAAGGCCAAAACATAACCCTGGTTGACCGCAGTTGAGGCCAGAGGCAGCGGTCAGCGCAGGGCCACAGACACATGGCGTCGATGACCCCAAGGCCATCGACCCAGAGGCCATCCAATATTCATTTGGAAAGGGTCCATGACTTGAGCTGCACAAAGTTAGTGGCCCCGGATGCACTGCGGCCGGCACAGGCACACCCGCAAGGGACGGTGACTTGCGGTGCACTGAGGTAGGGCCACGAGAGCTAAGCAGTTCCTCGTCGATGTCCAAGGTGATTGTCGCAGGGTGTTTCGGGGGACAGTGGAAGGTGTTCTTCCAGGGCATGATGCAGAGGGCAGAACCAAGCAGAAACAGGCAATATGGAGGAGATGAATGCTACAGACTTGTTATTAACACCAAGTCAGTATCAGCTACATGATGATGTAGTCAAGCCCCAGGCCATATACTCAGATGCCACCAAAGTTCAGCCAGAGAGTGTCCATGAATTTCGGGGCACAGAGTTGGGGCACCAGAGCTGGAAGGGGTTGCAGTCTGCTATGAGGCCTACACAATGATATAAACTCTGCCATAAATAAATCACGGCTCAGTCCCAAATTTGTGACCTACTTGACCGCAGTGTAGGCTGGAGGCAGCGGTCAGCAGGGGCCCACAGCCAGGTGTCGTTGGGTTGCGATGCACAGAGTTAGTGGCACCAGAGCAGTTGTTAGTAGTGTTCGATCACCTCGTAACGAGGATCCTTTTTTCCTCCGGATTGAATCGCGTCTTCCTAATACTCGTCTCCTTGCGTACACTGATCTGAACTCCGCCATAAATAAATCAAGACTCAGTTCCAAATGTGTGACCTACTCGACCGCAGTGTAGGCCGAAGGCAGTGGTCAGCAAGGGACCACAGATAGGTGTCGTTCAAATGCTGTGCACAGAGTTGGTGGCACCACATCAAAGGGAGTACACTGATTTGAACTGTGCCATAAAATATGTACTATGCCATTGCATAATTAAAAAATCAGTTCCAAATGTGTGGCCTACTTGACCACAGTGTAGACTGGTGGAGTATGTCAACGAGAAAGGCGTGCTGGGGCCTGTGTCGCAGTGGCCGTTATGGTCTGAGAAGGCTACCAAGGTGGCGGGCCTCGGGCTTGCAGCTTCCACAGGCACGTGGTGGGCCTTCTTTGACACATGCCGGTGTCGGCAGGTGAGCGGTGTGGCCTGGTTGCGCAGGGGTGGCCAAGACGGGTCTGGGGACCTGGGGCCTGGGGTGCAGCAGGCGCACATGATCGCAGGCACCACGACTCAAGGCATCGGCCTCCTGGCGGGCTGGGAGGCGCCGCCCTGGCAGACACGTTGGCCATTCCGGAGGAGAACCACACCCAGAGCAACAGGCTTTTTATTCACACCCCTACGCTGGCCACTCCGCTCATGCTTACGGGGGGGATGCATAACAAGCTACATTTCCGCGATCTTCCCCACTGCCTGGGGTAACATGGTCGCGACCACTGTTCACTACACTCCAAACACCCGCAGTATATGTCAACATGGGCATGTCTGTGGTCCGCATACTGCAGTCTGTGCAGCATATCCACGCCATACTTGCCATTGTGTACATTCTCATTCATGTGTCACTTGCCTCCTTCGCACATGCCTGGTTCCCACCTCTTCCCACATTCTGCTATTGTGTGGCTAAGGTGCCATTCCGTTGATGGCTTGTGAATAGGGCTAGCCTAGGTTACCACAGTAAGTTGTGCTGTCGTGTCTAGTAGGTGGGCATGTTGTTTGGCATGTTGTATGTGAGTTTGTAACGTGTGCATTCCCAGAGTTGTGAGTTGCATGATTGTGGAGTTGAGGTGTGTGGTGTGTTCATTTGGTACTTACCAACGAGCAATGCAGTCCCAAAGGTGCCAGCCTTAAAGCGCTGGTAAATGATGGACTGTTGGAAGATGAAGGAACCATGCACACTGCCTGGGTAGTTGGCGATGACATTGGTGAAGAGTCCCAGTTGGTCCACTATTGCCTGCACATTGATTGAATGCATGTATGCTTCCTGTAGTGGTAATTGTGTGCGGTGGCGGTAGGGAGGGCGAGGAGTACATGTGTGCAGTCGATTGCCCCAAACACAATATCGTATGTTTTGTGATCTTATCGCCAATCTGGCTGGTCGGTGAGAATGTTGCGAAGTGGTGTTGTCATGGCTTTTTGCACATGAACGCCTACTCTGCATCTTATTAGCGTTAGTTGCCGGTGTCATCTGTGGCGATCTTTTTTTGCAGCTGCTATCGCAGGAAAACTGGTGTTAGCAGGAGCTTGTGAATAGGGCGATAAATGTATTGCCACTTTGGCTGCGATAAAGTGCTGATAACTCGGCGATAAGTCCTTGAGAATATGCCCCAATGTTTTTTAGCATTTGCTCAAAATAGCCCCAAAGACGTCACCCGATAGAGGCAATTGCAATACAGATTGTGCATATTTTCCCCATCAACAGGAATTTACCTTTTCATATGGTCTTCCCATTGTTTAACTTTTTTGAGGCTAGAAATACAGGTAGCTTTTACTTTGAGCACCGGTGAGACATCGCAGTGTTTGCACCGAGATTCCTAACTATGGTACAACCTTTTCTACCCGCCTTGCTAAACCCTGGATTACTGTGTGTGATACTGAAGAAGCCCTATGTTAACCTTTTCGACATTGAAAAACCAATTAATAAATTAAGGGAACTTAATATGTAAAAGTGGGGCATCCCAAATATTTACTCCAGTATCTTCCAACAGTGGCAGTAAGCACACAGTCTTTTCACTGCATTGGCTAAAGAAGATTTACCTATAAGTCTTATTGTGTAAAAAAAATGCGTTTTGCCACAAGTTAGGATTGGTAAATTCTAGAGAGATCATCTGCCTACTGTTGGGATATCAGCTTCAGTGCTGAACAATGGGTTTTGCCAAATATACTACACATGTGATTTGATAACAACGTCTTTGTAGCTTTTTGAGAGCCTAAACCAGGAATAATTCACTTCTACTATGCTATCTTTGCTCCACTATATGTAATTAACCCTTTGACAAGGAGTGAGAAGCCCATCCTTGGAGAAGACAGTAGGCTTGGTCCTGCGGGCAAGAAGGCTGGGAGTAGTATTCACTGGCTACTTAACTTGAATTATTGGGAAGGAAGTGATAAAAAGCAGGCAGTAGCTTGCCTTCATAAATAACAGAGAGCTACCTTCCAAATATGAATGTTTATAGCATATAGTGCTATAGTGTGTATTTTGCATTTGAAACTTCTCTGACCTCAGTCAGCCTGTTTCTACTCACAGTAAAAGGAGACATTGCCTCAGTACCAGCCAGGATTCGTATTCTCAGTGGCATTTCCTTTTTATAAATAGGAATCCCCTGGATGAAGATGCACACCTCTGCACACTGACAATGAAGTCCATTTTGAAAGGTCCTTAAGACAAAGCTTCTTGGCAGTAATTGCCAGAAAGCAACTACAAGTATTGAAGAATTGAGCTGGTTTGAGCATTGAATATTTATTTGATGATTGACCTAAAGGTTGTCAACAATAACTAGCTCGTAGCCCTAATAAGGATGTCAACCCACCACCAGCATTTCAGAATACAATTGAACTTGGTAGAGAGCCATAGAAGATACAGAGAACATATTCTAGCCTTTGCCTGGCGAAAGACAGACTTGGACCTACTTCTTGTTATACCTTTGCTTTAGAATTGCCCACAAGGATCTGACCAGCTGGCCGCCTATTATTCGTTGAGATAGAAAAGGCTGAATCAGGACCCTCCTTGTTTGGATGAACCACATAAGAAGCTGGGAGAGGATTTGACTGAACGTTGCTGGGGCGGTGGCGTAGCAAGACCTGGTGCCGCCCCTGGCTGTCATTGCGTTTGCAACCTGCATGAAAGAGTGGGGAGGGTGCTGGAAGTCTCTGCGTTGTTGCACATGGCAGACAGAGGTAAGAGCAGGGGGTGAGGCCACCTTCCCCAGAATTCGTGCTACCTGGGGCGGACCGCCCCAACAGACCCTTTGCTACGCTACTGTGCTGGGGTCCTGACTGGGATGAATGGTACATCTTGTCTCCCATTGCTAGACTTAGGCCAGGATCCTAGAAGCCTCACCCAATTGTTTGGAAGGTTTAGGGTGAACATGTAGAAGTGATCCAGAATGTGTAAAAGGTTGGGACTTAGCATCTTCGATGTCGGGACAGCTGTGAAAAGGTCCTGAGGCCAACTGAGAAAGCTGGGCCGTGCCAGCAGGATATCCTGGTTTGTTCCACTTGGAAACTTTCTCCCATGTGGAAAAATGCTTCAGCACAACCTTGTGGGGAAGGTATCTGGCCTCGTGCCATGTCTTGCTAAAGCAATCAGTCCTGCCCTGGTAGAGAATTTCTCTCTCCTAGCATTGGCAGTGCCTAAATGTCTGGCCTATACATGAAAATGCCTCTTCTGTCATTGATGGGTTTCGGCCTGTGTTGGTTATGATGACAGGCAAGTGATAAAGACTACAGTACTGATTTGTTCACTGAAAAGAATTATGCATAATGCCAGATGTGTAATTATTTTATCGTGAAATTTTATGACAAAGGCAGCAGGCCTGGCTTTTTTACTGTGAAAAGCATTTGTAAAAGGCAATAAAATAATAAGACATCTGGCATTGTGCATAACTCTTTTCAGTGAACAAATCAGCACTCCTATACTCAGCATAACCTTTCCCACAACAGTGCTGTAAGGCATTCGGTCATAAAATTACAAATGTATACAAAACAACAATTGGCAAAGCAAAATAGTTTCTCCTGAGAGGGCCTAATATGGATTATCACAGTTGCAGTGCAATCAATGCCTACATTTTGTCTTAGGAGGTAGTCAGTACCAAAATCCTTACCTACTACAGTAATCTGTGAGATGCCTTGTAGAAAAATAATATCTCTGCAGTCTTAAATAGAGAGCAATATCATTCTGACATTACATACCTATTGAACAAACATATGCTTTTTACTATAAATATGCCAGCCCCACTTAATTTCCTGTAATTATTGCCCTGTGTTATTTATTTCATGCCTCGACTGAAATCTTGCACGTGCCTCTACATATTGCAGAAGAAAAATGGAGATTTCACAAAAAGCGTCAGAGGAAGAAGAAAGGTATCGGATGGAAATGAACAAGTAAGTAAACCATGCTTGTATGTTAACATTATGATTTCAATTGTGAATAAAATGAATGCATTTGGCAAAGTAGCTGGCATTTTCATCAATGGAGGAAAACCACAGATCTTTCAGTTTCTATAGAAATAATACAAATTGTCAAACGTATTTGAAAATAAAATGGCCCTTGTGACTGATTTCAAAGTAGAGGGGCACATTCTGACCACGGGATCACATTTCCAATTAGTGTGATAATTATCACACCATGTAATTTTACCCTCGCAGATTTTGCCAACAAAAAACTGGCAAAATTAATTGGGGGACATGTTGAATCAGAAATATTTGGTGAACCCAGCCAATAGCCCATCCCAGGGTACTGCTATTTACCAGGTGGGATATATACCATTCCGTTACTGCAACACTCTGAATCGGGAAGTGATAGAAGGCTTTTGAGGCATATTTACAGTGGAATGGTGGAGAATGGTGTTACGCCACAATTGGTAATGCCGCGCTGTGACATTCTGATAATGCAAGGATGCGCATTATTTACAATAATACGGGGCACCCCTGCATTTCCCCTAGCACAGGTGCTAAATTTTGCTGCTTAGTGCCAACGCAGGCACCCTTCCACCAGAATGCAAGGGTGCCTGTGTTACAGGGAATGATTATTCATGTGCAGGAAGGTGTCCTTTCCTGCACATAAACAATCCATAATGGCGATTTGTGACTTCTATGTGTGCTGCAGAATGCAGCACCTATAGAAGTAGCAACTTGTCATTATTTAATGAGTGTTTATGTGCAAGAAGGGACCCCTTCCTGCCCATGAACAATCACTAATGGTGATTTGCTCTTTCTATGTGTGCTGCACCCTCCTAATAAATTTATTATTTAACAAATATTTGGGTACAGGAGCTTTCAGCTGGGCATGGTAAGGTGTCTGTCGAATTTCACTTCTGATTTTTAAATACTCACTCAGAAAAAAACACATACACACTCTCTTGTCTCTGTTTTGAAAGCTTTAAAACATAGTCATTTAAAAAAATACTGTGCTTTAATTATCCCCTCACAATCTGTACTCCTATCCCATTCTACTGGCTCTTAAGCCACCCTCATGCGCTGCTTCTCATGTAATGAATAATATGATATGCCAGATTGATTGTCAGAAAATCTGAAGCTCACATTTCCAGTCTTACTGACCAAGCTACGCCCCTGGTCACATTGATTAGAATGATGGATGATGTTCTGAAAGTGGCCGACAATTTTAGACCTGTCTGCTGCCTACAGAGTCTTAGGCTCTGTTTCCCTTCTAGACACCCACTCGTAATTGCCGGAGACTGTGAGTTAGCCCTGAAGTGGTTCCCCTCAAGTGAGGCATGCTCTAGGAACCTTTTTTTTCGGTACATCTTGATGTACTTCCCCTTTGAATAACACACAGTGGCTATGAAAGTCCACATAAATGTAAAATTGAATGACGTCAGCACATTATGCATTAGATTCCAGTGCACTATATTAGTTACAAAATGTGCTCTTTCCACTGCAGGCACAAACTTGTGCCCACAGAGCGAAGAGAGCAACTTTGAAAGATTGTCTGTCAGTTTGGAACTGCCGGCCTATCTTTCAATGCAGTACCCAGCAGGTCTTTGAGAAGGGGAAGGTAACCCCTAAAGTAGAGGTGCTGGCCGATAACGTCACCTCAATAAAAGCATAGGCAATATATAAGAACCTGTCTTTGAAAATCCAATAAATGCTGCTGTAGCAAAAATGTTTGGAGGGACCCTTTACTGGTCATTTTCTAAACTATTTCAAGTTTTATAGGGTGCTGCAGCACCTCCTGCACCCAACTAATTACAGTGCCACTGCCCTATAGGTGAGTGCGGGGTGGCACTGTATCTGCCTTCTGTGATGCCTATTTGGACAATCCAAGGCCACCCAAAGCTGTAAGAATGGCTTGGTAGTTCTATAATTATTTTGTAAATGTGCAATTAATTGTTACACTGATGTGCCCCCTCAAAACTAGGGAGACCGTGACACCATGTGGTAGACAGTCTTAAGTGCTGGGGTTAACTATTAAGTGCCGGTGCAGATCACCGGCACACACCAGCACACATTAAGTACTGACTCACAAGCCTCATCCTTGGAGGGGGTGTACTGACTATATTCCACTTCCAATTTGGTTCAATAATTGCACCCCCTAGGCACCTGTACGCCCCTGCATACATCTGCAACAAGTCACAATTACAGGGGCAAAGGTATTACCCAATTTGCATGGAACAATGTCCCTATGCAAATGAGGAAATGTCCCTTGGCATCACACAGGTGCAAACTGTGCAGCCAGGTGATCTGTATTATAAAGGGATAACAAATTGTGTGGGCCAGTAGTGGAAAAACGGGTGAAAATTACCATTATGCCTCCAGGGCACGTCTGTAACCTGGATGCCTGATTACAAGATATTCATTTATTTATGCATTTTTTTACAGCGCAGACGTGGTTCGAATGCATCAGAGCACTTTACGCAAGCATGCGATAGGGGTTACAGTGGGTTACATTGACAGTAATTAAACACAGACGGTTACTTTGGTGTGTGTGTGTAGGAATAACCACAAGAACAGTTACAGTAATTGGGCAGAGGAAATACACTGTTAAAGCATCGATTAAGATGGTGGGGCCGTATGGCGAGGGCAGGTCGGATCCAATCAGACAATGGGGAAGATTTACAAGAAACTGACGCATCTGCATAGATGCATCAGTTTCCTTGCACCAGTGCCAAATGTCCTTGCGCCACCATGGATGCGCTGTATTTACAATACAGTGCTCCATGGCGCAAGTATTAACAGATGCCTCGAAAATACTGATGCATCTGTTGGCACAAAAATGACGCATTGCTGGAGTTGCTCATAAAAGTGATGCAACTTCAGCAATGTGCCACAACAGATAGGTGACTCCCAAACAAAAAGCCCTGCGTCATTCTTTACGCCTGGTGTGAGCATGCGTAGGGATTTTCACTGCGTCAGTTCTCCATTGCGTGGGAACGCCCACTCTGATTAAATTATACCTAGCGCAGGTATAATGTGTTACAGGGCTTTACAACGTGATGCATCTCCCTGATGCAGCATGTTGTAAATTGGCCGCATTGTTTGTGCCGCAGTTGCAACACAAAAAGTGACGCAATAGCAGCGCTAGGAGGCCCAAGGGGCTTGTAAATCTGCAAAAGATACACAATTGATGGATGGAATGCAGAACAAATCAAAACATTCACCCCCAATCAAGAGAGTTGGGTTAAATCCATCATTCTTTTGCTCACCGTGCCACCCCAGTTTAGACCTGGCCATATGCAAATCAGTCTTGACCCTGTGCCTCATGGGAACAGTCCAGCCCGAACTGCCACGCCATGTCTTCCCTGGACCGGGAACAAGCATTCTAGGACCGGTTTCACGGTTTCACCCCTCTTCAGCCAGGATAGCTTGATTCCAGTGGCACAGTGAGCCCATGGCCCACGTCTGGGCATACCTGGCGCACTTAGGGCGAGAAAACAAAAGACACTCAATTGATGGACGGAATGCAGATCAAATCAAAGCATTCACCCCCAATCAAGAGATATGGGTTAAATCCATCATTCTTTTGCTCACCATGCCACCCCAGTTTAGACCTGGCCATATGCAAATCAGTCTTGACCCTGTGCCTCATGGGAACAGTCCAGCCCGAACTGCCAAGCCAGGTCCTCCCTGGACCTGGAACAATCATCCTAGGACGGGTTTTGGGGTTTCACCCCTCTTCAGCCAGGATAGCGTGATTCCAGTGGCACAGTGAGACCAGGACCCACGTCTGGGCATACCTGGCGCACTTAGGGCGAGAAAGCAAAAGACACACACTTGATGGACGGGATGCAGAACAAATCAAAACATTCACCTCCAGTCAAGAGATCTGGGTTAAATCCATCATTCTTTGGCTCACCATGCCACCTCAGTTTAGACCTCGCCATACGCAAATCAGTCTTGATCCTGTGCCTCATGGGAACAGTCCAGCCCGAACTGCCAAGCCAGGTGAAACCCCAAAACCGGTCCTAGGATACTTGTTTCCAGTCCAGGGAGGACCTGGCTTGGCAGTTCGGGCTGGACTGTTCCCATGAGGTACAGGGTCAAGACTGATTTGTATATGGCTAGATTCAAACTGGAATGGAATGCTGAGCAAAAAAACGATGGATTTAGGCCCAGATCTCTATACTGAGGTGAATGTATGACATTGTTCTGCATTCTGTCCATCAACTGTTTTTTTTTGCAATTGTAAATCTGCACCAGAGTACTTAAGTCTGATTCGAGGGTGAATTAACCAATATGTCTATCAGCTTTGTGAAACACCATGTCTAGTTATTTCTCACAATGCTTCCTTGACACTGTCAGGCAATCAGTAAGAAACTCATCTCTTTCAACATCTTATTTTTAACATTGAAATGTGTTCAAGGTTAGACACCAGTGTACATCGGAAATATTCTTCATGTTTATGTACCCAGATTTGCCTTCGATCCAGCAGTACTGGTGCCATAATAGCACCTTAACCATTGCAGAAGTGGAAAGGAGACTATTGTTTCTATATCATTTAATTGGTGCAGTGAAATAAACTGGTAATGTTAAAATCACTTGCAAAGCGCAAACTGATACCCAAGGGTGTCCTGGCGCTGCCTACAGTCCTCCAAATATAGCAAACAAAAGAGACCAGGGTTACACATCAAAAAGCCAGGGTTTTAAGGCTCTCCTGAAAGCCAACAAGTCAGTACTGTTTCTAAGGTAGAAGGGAAGGTCACACCAGTCCCAAAACGCCTGCCTCCCCAGCTGGCTTTCTTCGAAAAGGGAACTATAACCAGCTTTGCTCCAAGGGAGCGCAATGGTCTTTTGGGGACATACCACTGAAACTGCCGCTTCAGGTGGTCAAGACCTATACCCTGAAGGGCTTTTTAGACAGTACAGAGTGATTTAAACGGCACACGTTTTTTAACGGGTAGACAGTGAAGTCTTCTAATATCGTCAGATACTGAAGCAAATGTAGCCGTCCCGGTGAGCAGTCTGGCGGCCGCGTTCTCTAAGAATTGTAGTCTATGCATAAACCACTCCTGTATGTTAAGGTATAGACTATTAGAATAGTCCAGTCATGACATCATTAGTGCAGTGATTACTGTGCGTTGACTATCCTTATGTAGAAAAGGTCGAATTTTCTTACATGTTTTAAGAACAAATGACGTGGCTGACGCTACCGGATTTACTTGGTCACCAAAATGAAGTTTGTCGTCGATCAGGACTCCCAAGTTTTTTACTTTTCTAGTGGGGGTCGGGAGAGAGCCCAATGATTCTGGCCACCAGCTTGGGGCCCAGACCGTGGGGTCATTGCCAAACAGGATAACCTCTGTTTTACTGGAGTTAAGCTTTAGACAATTTCGGGACATCCAATTGCCCACCGCTTCCATACAATCATGGAATCGTTTTTCCATCCCCATCTCCTGCCCTGGTAGCAGTGAAACCACAATTTCAGTGTCATCTGCGTGCGAAGTCAAGCAGAACCCAAAAGATCCGATAAGAGGGGCAAAGGAGGACACATAGACATTAAAAAGCGTAGGGCTAAGGGAAGACCCCAGCGGGTCCCCACATGGCAGTGAGAAGGGTTTAGAGCAGAATTCACCAAGTGAGACTGCTTGCACTCTATCTGAGAGGAAGGACTTCAGGAGTTCCCATGCTTTACCTTGGACTCAAACCCTCACAACCGGTCCATCAGTAAATCATGATGTTCCGTATCGAAGGCCGCAGACAAGTCCAGCATAATCATAGAGGCCTTACCGTCACAGTCAAGTACAGCCCTAATCTCTTCTGTGGATTTTAGGAAAGTGGACTCCGTGCTATGTCCATCTCTGAACCCATATTGCGAGGGATCCAGCACTTGCGCTTCTCTAAAATAATTGTGTATTCATTCTTTTCTCTACCAGTTTAGCTGGGAGAGGGAGACGCGAGATCTGCCGAAAACTATTAGGATTTTTAGGGTCTAGACTGGGCTTTTTAAGCAGTGGTAATATTGATGCGGTTTTCCAGGCCTTCAGGAAATATCCTTCTGCAAACATTGCATTAATCATAGAGGTAAGTGTTAGTACAATAGGTTCCGGGGCCTATTTTAATACTGCAACTGGACACGGATCATAAGGAGAGCCTAATTTAGCCGATATAAGAAGCTTATGTGTGTTCATAGTGTCACGAACACACCTGTGCACCAAGTACAATTCGGGTTGTTCACGCTAATTTATTTTGCTTGCAGTGCTGTTACAACTGTAATATTGTCCATTTCATTTATGTTCCTTGGCCCTTGCCATTCCTTTTGTTAAATACATGATGCCATGTGCATATTTTTCAAAGTTCACCGACTGAGAGTGTAAAATGGTCAAGGCGGTTTCAATCGATAACCTTTCTAGTATTGCCCGGCGGTAATCGCCTCTTATACCATTCGATGATTAACCAACAAAAGAGGCAGGCGCCGGAGACTGGAAGGCAGGAAACAAAGTTTTATTCCGTCGGAGCAGAACACATCAGATCGGACAGCAAGGTATCGCCTCGAGGTGCTCTCCCCACATCTCTGAGGCCTGGCCTCTTATACACATGTTTATTGCTTTATTACATGTGATACATTCTTGTCGAGACTTTGATGTGCGGAAAGACATCCTTGGAATCCCCACTTCAAGCTTGTTCCCACACATATCTACAGTAGAAGCCCCCACCCCACCCACAGTAGGAGATGGCTATCACACAGCTGGACATTCCGCCAATTCCCGGGTGTGTGTGCGACTGGTCGGGTCTCAGGGGGTGGGGGGCCTTGATCTACTGTAATCCCTTTGATGTGAGGTGTTTCCCTTACAGTAGGGGCAATAAACTGCATCCGCAGGGCTAGGTGATGGCCTGGGATCGGTTCGGACAATCGGGCGCAGAGGAAGGGGGTTATCAAAAGGATGTATGACCATGTATGGGATGAAAGGAGGTGTTGGTCAGGCGCGGGATGTGGTTCCATGGCAGGGTCGCGCAGAAGGGGAGGGTTTTATGGCCCATGTATGAGAGAGCGGGGGTGGCCGGCGTACGGGGAATGTTTGCAGCACCTGAGGGACGCGCTGGCGATCGGCAATGAGATCATGGTGGCCGTCGCGCGTTTTCTGTGTGTGGCGCTTGGGGAGAGACAAGATGGCGCAGATAATGTTCGGATACTAACTAAATTTCCACAAGAGTCTCTCTTCCTTGATTGTAATGCTCTGTACATGCATTTTTAACTGTCCTTTTTAAATGATACCAGTTGAGAAATGTTGTTGTCCCTTGCTCACCAAGGATCTAGCATTGAACAAAGTACACTTTAGCCTAGATTGCTGTAGATGGCCTTTACTGGTATTCCTTAGTTTATCTCGAGGTTCGGTAGGTCGATGCAATATTTCTGGTAACATAGTGTTACAGTTGGAGCATGACACTTGGCTAAATAAAGGCCTAGTGCTGGGACTGATGCACCCAGCCGATTTACCTATGCGATTAAAACTATGCAACGCATTACTGGTATATTGAATAACGTTAGATTTACCTGTCCCAAATTGGACAAGGGTGCTGGCGCTGAGCGGGGGCCGATAGCATACGGGCGCAGATGGGCTTACCTTTGGCGCCCCGCCGGCGCGACCGCTGCGGGCGTCTGCTGCGCATTTGCATCAGCTCTCTAATTATACTGTCAGGGGCTGAAACACTGGCCCCCTGACCATACTTCCCCTAAAATGGCAGGCCGGCTGTGCCTGGTGCAAACCCCCGGTCTAGGCAGAAATCTACCTAGCGTCTGTGCAAATAAGCAGTTATCTTCACAGTTTAAAAGCTACACAAATATTTAACAGCATAAAAGCATCAACAATCTATTGTGCAAAATAGCAGGAGATTAGCAGTTAAAAAGCGAACCTTCCGGCTCAAGCCTCAGGAGGACGTAGAAGTGCGCGCTCGCATCATCCCTCTAATTATACTGTCAGGGGCTGAAACACTAGCCTGCTGACCGTACTTCCCCTAAAATGGCGGGGCGGCTGTGCCTGGTGTGGACCCCCAGTCTGGGCAGAAATCTACCTAGCGTCTGTGCAAATAAGCAGGTATAGTCACAGTTTAACCCCTTCAGCACGGCGCGGATATCCGCGCCACGCTGAAGGTTCCGTGCGCGGGCGGGGCCATGACGGAATGGTTCCGTCATGCGCACAGCGCAACCGACGTGCATGACGGAACCGTTCCGTCATGCGCGTCGAAGGGGTTAAAAGCTACACAAATATTTAACAGCATAAAAGCATCAACAATCTATTGTGCAAAATAGCAGGAAATTAGCAGTTAAAAAGCGAACCTTCCGGCTCAAGCCTCAGGAGGACGTAGAAGTGCGCGCTCGCATCAGCCCTATAATTATACTGTCAGGGGCTGAAACACTAGCCCGCTGACCGTACTTCCCCTAAAATGGCGGGGCGGTGGTGCCTGGTGTGGACCCACAGTCTAGGCAGAAATCTACCTAGCGTCTGTGCAAATAAGCAGGTATAGTCACAGTTTAAAAGCTACACAAATATTTAACAGCATAAAAGTATCAACAATCTATTGTGCAGGGCATCTGTGATATGAGCTGTATTGTTCATCTTAGGAAGGCCCTGGAAACACCTCTTTCATTAGCTGGTTTATGGTCAATTCGTCCATTTGTTAGCTCACCCCTACCTCCAGAGTGTGTATGTCTCTCAGTTGTGTTTAGTTCACGTCCCAATGGACATGTTATTTAATTATTTCCTCATAATAAATGGCCAAAATAGAAAAAGTATATTTTGTAATATGGTCCTGTGCACAGATCGACTATGATGCTGACGCATCAAAACTTGCTCTGCTGTTCTGTGGTGACACCAGCGAACTTTTTTTTTTACATGCAAAGGAGGACGAGCTATTGTTTATGACAAATTAGGGTCAAACTCTACATCTTTTTGTACCAAGTGCAACAGGCTATTTGCTTTTAAATCATTTTGCAGAAATGTGTGGCATGCACCCTGCTAAGCATGTAAATAAAAACCAATAGAAAGAACAATTCTGATTATTGTTAATGAATCTGTGCACACACACTCTTGTGAAAGTGTATTGGTCAAGTGAGTCTCTTATGCCCTTTTCAAAAGGCGAAAATCAATGTTTGTGCTTCATTGACAATACAAAAAATACTGTCACCCATATTATATTCAGATTTTGATTATCCCTGTCAGAAATAGGAAACAATAAATTGCTATTTCATACAAGAAAGTAAAAATTGAATGACCTTAACCCAAAACATTGATTCAGCTTTTTTGGATATTGATTCCGTTTTTTAAAAAATATCATATCATGCAAATATTTATCTGCCTGGACAAAAAGTAAGAAAAATGTTAGCATGTACATTTGCAGTTTTCTCATATGAAGGTATATGTAGGTAGATTTTCGACTTAGTGGTAGGAATTCTCAAAATGTTTCTATGATTATGTTCAGAAAGGAGCTATTTGCACAGATTTCAAGGTATAACTTGATTATTTTTTTAATTCAAAAACAACAAAATTTTGACACACATGCTAGATAGCAAATAAGCCGATCTGTTTTTTTTTTTTAGACACGCTCCATAGCTAACACAACCCACTTTTTTAAAAAGAAGGATCTGTCATATGGAAGATGATATTCTTGCATGTTCCTTTGGAGCCTCTTTCCTGAACCATATTTGGTTGTGAATGCACCATTATGTACCTTTCAAGAATTAGTTCACAGTGCTGAAAAACGGCCATAAAACCAATACTTTGAGATGAATGATAGTGCTGTATGACAGGATCCAAATCAGAGCAAAAAGAAGTATTTTGCAAAAACACAGACTGTACAATAACAAGCAAATGTTTGACAGAATATGTTGCAAGCACTCTTATTTATATTCACACTAAACTGCATACCTTGTGTGATTGTTCTAGTGCTGATTCTTGTTTTTATTTAATTAAATCCGCATATAATTTCATGCTTGTGGTTGTTTTGGTATTTCTTATAGCTACTTACTGTCACAGTAAGGTACCAAATGTTACTCTGCATAAACTGAGGAAGGGCCAGGCAAGGAAATGAAGGGGTATTTCTACACTCGTAGGGGAAGATTTACAAGCCCCTTGCGCCACTTTTGTGTTACTTTTAACATGGGAAAAGTGACGCAAAACTGGCGCATGTGGCTTGTAAATCTGCCACTTAGTATCCCTGTGACAACAGCCTGTGTGAAAAAAGGAAAAAATAATGGTAGACAGTAATAGACTGGTAAACCACCTTCAAGATAGGTGATTAGTTCCAGACATTTCTACCATCAGTTGCTATATTAGGTTTTCACGGTCAGTGAACTCTAGGGGGTTTTATGAAAGGTGTAAAATTTATGTTGACATTGCAGCAGTTTTTCTCCATAAATAGTTGTAGAAAACTCATTTCATATGGTGTTTTTTTTGGAAAGTTCTTGGATGTTCATGACTATAGCAGTTATACAGCTTTGGATTTGTCAATATGACATTTCTGAGTTTGGTCTCGTAAAAAGGAACAAGCTTTCTCATTGGTGAAATGTCAATTCTCCAACAAACCCTTAGACAGCCAGTTATGTGCCAGTTGAAACAATAGCCAGAGTTGAACTGGAGTAGACATTTGCTCTCTGGATTTCAGTCTACATTTGGTTGTCATAATGAAATGTCAGTTGTTTTAAAATCCAAGTTCAATAAATTGAATCCTGCACTTGACATGTATGAATAATCAATATGATGACTATATTTTTAGATATTTATTCAAAAGATCAATCCTCAGATATTTAATGGTATAATATACATCCATTTACTGACTGATGTATGTAGTGATTCACACACTTGAAAGCAGTTTTTCTCTCTCTCATTCTTTTCTGTGAAAGAAGAATACAAGTTTCTCATACTTGGTTTTTACTTTTAGGATTACATCAGAGGAAGAAAAGTTCAAAAAACAATGGGAAGAAGATTGGGGCCATAAAGAACCACCTAAAAGTTCAAAAATGGTATCTGCAGATGTACACAAACCTCCACCGTCCAAGCATAAAAGTGAGTACTCAATTTAGAGCTAAGAATTGTTTTAAATTATAGCATTGATGGAACTGAAATTTATAATGTATAATTATGTGCCCTGAAGAAGGGGCCAATGTGGACTAATTAGTCTGGAATTGAATGACTGATTGCTTTGGTAAACCCTATTTCTCTGGTCTTACTTGTAATTCTGTGGTGCCCTGAAGGAGAAGATACTGTTGATCCTTGTCATTGTGCACAGTCACCATGTGAGGAGCTGAAAGCTTGGGTGGATTGGGAGTACAGGCATTGAGTGAAGTCAGTCTTTTTGTCGCAATTCTGTGAAGCCGAATTTGTCCAAGTCAGACCACCAGTTCTGAGCACAGCCCATTATAGTGAAGCTGCTGTTGCCAGAACGAGTAAGACCTGGACATTTGACACATGAATTTCACCATGACAGTATGTCATTAAAGCTACTGAATATAATTTGAAGGACTCATATCATGAACTAGTACTATTAAAGCTGTTATAGGCTCGGGTAAGACTTTTGTTCGGAGCCCAGTTGGGCCCTAGCAATTGTTCCTGGTGGCTAGAGGAGGTTGAAAGTGGGTAGAGTCTCTAGGTGAAATATGAGGAAAATGAGGAACTACTAGGAGAGTGGGGATTGGAATTACATATTCTTTTGGTCATATCTCAGTTCTTCATTCTTTAGGGTTTCCTCGTGGTCCCACTTCTAATCCCTGATAGTCTCTTCTCCACCCTCCTGGATTTAGCAACACCCACAGGGGCAGAGATACGATGAATTCCTGAGGTAACATTATTAAAGAGCACTAGGGCCTTCATTTAGAATATGGCATGCTGAACTCTGTTGTACCAAGGTGGCAGAGTGGTTGCTAGAACTGAAATCCTTGGCATGGTATTCCCACAAATATTTTGCCTTCACTCCTATTTTGCTGAGTTAATTTGTGTTGACTTTAGGGCTCTGCACACTTTACTACTGCTAACTAGTGCAAAAATGCATGTGCTCTTTCCTTTAAACGTGGTAAAATTGGTATAGATCTAATTGGCACATTTAATTTACTCGTAAGTCCATGGTAAATGGTACTAAATGTACCTGGGGCTTGTAAGTTAAATGCTACAAGTGGGTCT
The DNA here is from genome assembly GCF_964204655.1 of Triturus cristatus. NCBI lineage: Eukaryota > Metazoa > Chordata > Amphibia > Caudata > Salamandridae > Triturus > Triturus cristatus. Next base: position 452,544,950 of record NC_140584.1, read on the forward strand.
ACAGCATTCATTGGGCCACCCACTAAAGAAGCCTTTGATATGGTTTCTGGCCTGCCACTGCAGCCGGCGGTGCAGTTTTAAGCTGCCATTTCAACCTGGCAAAATAACCGTTTTGCCACGTATAAACCTTGCTTTGTAATGCTAATGCGTCACCCTTACAGTAGGCCCTAAATACTCACAGGACAGGAGGCATTGTAATTGAAAAGTAGGACATGTGTGCTCAACTTTTACATGTCCTTGCAGTGAAAATCTCCAAAAGTCATTTTCCATTATTGTAAGTCCTATCTTTCCCATTAACTAACGCAAGGTTACCTTATTACATTTAATAAGTGATTACTTTAGATTGGGAGCAGGTAGATATATACAGTACACACTCAAATTAATTGTAATTTAAAAATCTCTTTAATGGTGAAGTCTTATTATAAGTCACAATTCTGAAAATGCCACTATTATAAAGTGAATTAATATGCAAGGAAGAATGATGAAACTATGAATAATTCATGTTGGTGTACTATGGTTAAAGGATTGGATGTGGATTACTGGGGAAAAGCCCCATTCAGCAGTGCGACAGATGGGTTGCGTTATCCACGTGCCTTTGGAAGACTATTATAAAGTTGACATTTTCTTGTACCAACCATTTGTGCCTTCTGCCAGAGGCCTGAGTCACATGACTGTGGGCATGGCTCTGCTGTTGGGGTTTGTGTATTGCTTGAAGACAGTAACACAAAGGGGGCTTAGGCATAGAAAGGAGAGGCCATCCTGGCTGGTTGACTAGGAGAAGCTGTACCCACCTCCACACTAGACCACACAAAGGAATCTGCCATCAGTCCTGCCCCGTCTCTTGTCATCCTAGACAGTTTGGAGCTTTGACAGGGGAAGCGGAAGAACTTTCCAGAACCAGATGTGAGAGTATGACAGGCATTCCCCCCACACAAATGCTAGAACCAGGTATAAACAGTGGACCTGCAGAGCCACTCATCAGAATACTTCCAGACCTGTGGACATTACAGAAGAAGGACTGCTCTGCATCCAGGGGGCCGCCCTGGTGCTTAAGGACTCCCTTGCTGTCTGAGAAGAAATACTGTACCTGATTACCTTCATCCCAGGCCAGCCTGAGTGACTCCAAGGTTCCATTTGCTGACCCTCAGTCTGAGCTGCATGGACACAACAAGCTCCAGAGGTCTCCTTGCAACTGCCCAGCTGATCTGCTGCACTGGACCTGTAACTGGACATTACCGAGCCCTGCTGGCCTCTGCTGGAGTGAGTCCCTGATCCCCAAGAGGTGCCTTCCCAGGTCCTGGATCCTTGCCTGGTATCACAGTCTATTCCTCTGCAGGAAAAGGTGAAAATCCTGAAGTCTGGGTTCCACACAACCGCGACCAGGCCCTTTCGTGCCATCTGCGAATACTGCCAACATAAAGCTCTAGTAAGACCAGCTGTTTGCGTTACAGCAACCATCAGCGACGACCAGCTACGCAAGAGGCGTACTTTGTGCTAAGAGCAATGACAGCCCACTGAGACTGTCACTGGAAATCTACAGCCATGACTGTCCACAATGCGCAACAAGTTCTTCGGAATACAGCGACAACTGGCCGTGCCACCCAGCTTGCTCCTTGTGCTACAGCGAAAACCATCTGTGATGGCCTACGTGCTCCTTATAGCCTCCTCCACCATGAATGGAACTGTTCACGACAGACTAAGAAGGTAATTCTTCAACGGCAATACCTTGTCCCTGGATCCAACCCGTGCTTCATCACGGTCGGCCTGAACATGTGACTGTCCCCCATCTAGGGCAACCAGATGACTGCAAGTGGTGCTTTGTGCTTTTAGGTGCTATATTCAGTAAAAACTATTAAATATAATCTCTGCGGTTCTAATGATTGAATTTTTTTCATTCTAGTATCATTTTATTTATTTTAATTTACTCTATGTTTCTAAATTGGTTTGGGGGTTTTCTTGTGTTTTGCTTTCACTTTATTACTGTTTGTGTACTGCATAAGGACTTCATGGCCTCGAAGATAAGCCTGACTGCTTTGTGCCAAGCTACCAGAGGGTTAAGCCGAGGTTAATTTAGTGAGTTTTGTGGTTCTCATTGACAAGGATTGTGGCTGTTGCATGAGTTGAGCTTCCACCCTCCCCCCCAAACAGTAACCCAATGTTCAGTGGTGGGATCCATTACTTGTGTTTGTGCAGTGCCACTCAGTGATTTTGTGAAAACTAAAATCCCTTATAAATAATCTGAAAATGGAATTGACCTCTTTTAAAAAATTCCTTGATTAGCTATTTGTCATTGTTTTTCCAAGTTTCATTTCTATCTCGTTTGTGCACCTGCAAATCTTGCCTGCAGGCATGAAGATGGATCTCCACAACCTGGAATGCTCACTGTGGCAGAGTTTAAATGATTTCGCATGGAGAGGGGGCACCAGCAACCAAGAGCTCAAGGAAAAAGCAATTGCAATGCAATTTGTCTCACCTTTGGGACCGAATATGTATTTAGCTATGCAGCACATTAGCCTGGGTGCTGAAAAATCTACTGTTCTTCAACATGGAGGGAAAGTAAGCATCAAACTGCGTGACACGTGGAGAAAAATATTGCCTTTCAGCAGGAAATTGTATAGTCCAAACCTCTGTTTTTAATATAAAATAAGGGCCTTCAGTGGTAAAATCACTGAAAATACAAGATTTGAAAAAAATCTTATTGTCTACAGGTGCTCATGGAAGACAATTTCTATGGACTGGAATCTAGAGAATGCTAAAGTGATTATGGTATTTTACTGACTTCTGTTGGTCGTTTTCTATCAAGAAAGTTAAATAGAGGCAGTTGCCAGAAAAATTTAAAACAGAAAGTCCCTCAGCAGAAAGCAATTCTGGTATTTTACTGACCTATGCTGGTCATTTTCTATCAAGACAGTTAAATAAAGGCAGTTGAACAGAAAGGAAGTCTCTAAGTGGAAGCTGACAAGTCCTAGGGCTGATCTCCAGAGCCCACAAAGTACATACACCATACACATATAAGTATATAATAAGTATAAACTAAAGTATATACAAGAGGTCTCAAATGTTCGACCTAAAAAGAAGCTCCAGAAAGCTCTTAGGGCCTGGGAAGAGGCACACCATTGGATTACCACAGCACAGGAGCAGGAGGAAGATGAAACTGTTGAGGAGCAGGAATAGGAAGTAATAGAGAAAGAAGATGGAAAACCTCTAACATGGCCTCTGAGTACTTGCACACAGAACTGAGGTCCCCTTTCAGAGCAGAAGAGCTGAAATGGAGGAAGTAATAGAGCAGGAATATGGAAAACCTCTAACATGGTGCTTCCTCAAATGCAATTAGTGCTACAGGTATGGACATGTCAAGGGGGACCTCAACTGCATTAAGAGGCAGCAGCCCCCAGCTAGTGGGCAGACACTGGGGATGGCCAGTGTAGAGCTTGCGGAGGAGGTTGCCACAGCCAACATAGAGTGAAGTACAGAGGTTAACCCAGCGTCCCTACGTGACAGAGAGATGGTGCCAAAGACTCACATGTCTAACAATAATACCAAGTATAGGAAGTGTGTAACCATCAGTGGGCAGCGGGTGGGGGCTCTGAAAGATGTATGAGCTAGTTTGGCTACTGTCAAGTGTCACTGAGAGTCCTCAGAGCAGATCATTCCTAACATATTCAACCAGGTTGTAATATTGGACAACTGTGAAAGTCACCCTCCGATGGCTCTGGTTCCCCTTGAAATGGTGGTGGTGTCTCAGGTTCCTCAAGGGTAGCTGTGAGTCCAGGCGTGCCTGTGGATTGTCTGCTTGGTAACAACATGGAACGCACCATCAGGAAGGCGGTGGAGCTCCTGTCCCACCTGGAGATGTTAAGGCTGCTTGAGTGGGTGTGCCTGTCCACATGGTCTATGGTAGCCCAAGAGGGAAGTTAAGAGGGCATGGAGCCTGGAAGAAAGGTGCAGGTACCTGACAAAAAGAGGAAATACAGTGTGCATGGGAAACCGCCTCCAAAGACTATCATGGTCTGGGAGGAGGCTGAATCTGAGTGTAACTCCCCGGAACCTACAGGACAAGACATTTGCTGCCCTGGGAGAATTACCTGATCTGCCTGTTGGCAAGCTGAAGGGCCCTCCCCGGCAGTATTCTACAAAGCTTAGAAAGAGTACCTTATTCTGGAGGGGTAATGGCATGAGACGAGTCCCAAGCTGCTGTGTCACCTCTAGTGATCATCTGGTTGATTGGGAGAATAATCTCCTGTATAGCGAGCCTGAGCCTAGGGCAACCTGTGTGTTGGTGGTCCCCCGTACTTCCCGTTCTTCCTACAGGGTTTAGCTCATGATGTATGTTAGAAATTGGGTCTCTAGCTGGCAGGGGTAGGCACCCTGTCCAAGTAGGGACAACAAGTATAGTCAGAGTAAGTCAATCACACATTTAATTCAGCCTGTGCTCACCATCTGGTAGCTTGTCACAGAGCAATCAGGGTCAACATAAGAGGCAGTGTGTAAAGTATTTGCGCACCCTTAGATACAGTAATACAGTAAAAACACCACAAAAAGACTCTGCACTGCTATAGAAAAATTGTATACTCTTTACTGAATAAAGCAAGGCCAAAGCGACATAAAAGCCAATCAGGAGTTCACAAGATAGGTACTTGAAAGTATCAAGGTATACACCATGATGAAACAACACTCACGATCATCAGGTCACATTAGATTGGGAAAAAACAACACAAATCAAAGTAGAGAAGTTAACAATTTGGTTTCCTCATAGTATCCTGGCCTAAACAATGCTTCAAGAGACACTAAAACTTAATTTTTTATCACAGATCCCTTGAGACTGGTGTAATCAAACAATTGTGGCTGCCCGCGAGAGCCCAGGTCGGTGACAGGGACCTTCAGGGTCCTGTGTGCACAAGACAGTACCTTGTTTGGGCGAAGCAGCAGGAATGTCGACTTGTATCTCGGGGCCTGTGACTCTCCAGGCTGGAAGGAGGTGTGGCCATTTGCTGGTCTGGTCGGGACAGACTCGGTTGTCTGAGTTGAAAGAGGGCAGATGCAGTAACATTCCTCGATCAGTCCCTCCACTTTGAGGTTGAAGGCGAGCCATTGACACTGGAGCACAGCGTTTGTTTCTGCTCCCTGCAGACAGGCAGCTGCAGTGTGGTTGTTCAATCAATCAATCAGGTTTGGTAAAGCGCAGCTACTCACTAGTGAGAGTCTTAAGGGGTTGGGGAGTGGGGGGTTCCGTTGAGTGCTGGGGTCATCCAAAGAGCCAGGTCTTGAGGTCCTTCCTGAACTGGGGCAATGGGGAGCTTACGGGAGGTGGAGGGGTAGGTTGTTCCAGGCTTTGGCTGTGAGATAGGAGAAGGACTTTCCTCCCATTCTGGTCTTGTAGATAAGTGAGATGGTGGCCAAAGAGAGATCGGCTGACCGGAGGTATCTTTTGGGTACGTGGAAGGAGAGGCGGTTGTTCAGGTATGTGGAACCAGTGTTCTGAAGGGCCTTGTATGCATGGGTGAGGAGTTTGAAGGTTATTCTTCTTTTGACTGGGAACCAGTGGAGAATGCGGAGGTGTTGAGTGATGTGACTGCGATGTGGGATGTCAAGGATCAGTCTGGCTGCGGCATTCTAGACGGTCTGGAATATGCAAAGGAGTTTCTTGTTGATTCTGGCATAGAGAGCGTTTCAATAGTCCAGTCTGCTGCTGGTGAGAGTGCGCATGACAGTTTTTTCTTGCGTCAGATGGTATCCATCTGACCGTCTTTCGAAGCATGCGGAGTATGTTGAAGCAGGTCGAGGATACTGGGTTGATTCAGTGGTTCATTGTGAGCGATGAGTCTAGTGTGATGCCGAGTTTTCGTGCGTGGTCCGTCGGGCAGGAGTTGTCCCATGGGGAGGGGTGGAGCAAGGATAAGGGCTTCTGTTTTCTCAGAGTTGAGTTTCAGGTAGCTGTTCTTCATCCAGGTGGCAACGGCTTTCATCCCTTCTTGGAAGATGTTGAGTTTATTGGTGAGGGAGAGGATATGCTGGGTGTTGTTGGCGTAGGATACAATGGCCGTGGTTCCTGACGTTGCGGGGGGGCCATGTAGACGTTGAAGAGGGTGGGGCTGAGGGAGGAGCCCTGGGCACTCCACAGTTGGTCTCTGTCAGTTCCGAGAGGTAGGGAGGGAGTCTGACCCGCTGAGTTCTGCTGGTGAGGAAGGAATAAATCCATCAAGGGTCTTGCTGCAGATGCCGGCGTTTTGGAGTCTGGTAGCTAGGGTGCGGTGGGAGACAGTGTCGAAGGCAGCCAAAAGATCCAAGAGGATAAGGGCTTCCATTTCACCCTGGTCGAGGAGGGAGTGGATGTCGTTGGTGGTGGTGAGTAGGACGATTCTGTGCTGTGATTGCTGCAGAATCCAGATTGGGTGATGTCCAGGACATTGATGGCTTCGATGAAGTTTGCTAGCTGGGTGTTGATGGCCTATTCGCTAACCTTGGCTGCTAATGAAAGCAGGGAGATGGACCTGAAGTTCTTGAGGTCCATCGGGTCTGTGGAGGTTTTTTCTGGGGGGGGGTTTCACTTTGGTGTGTTTCCAGTCATCAGGGAAGGTGGCAGTCTCAGAGGAGCAGTTGATCGTCTGACGTAGTTCAGATGCGATGGTAGAGGAGGCTCTGTTGAAGATGTGGTACTGGCAGGGGTCTGAGGGTGCGCTGGAGTGGATGCCTTTCATGGTCTTCAAGATATCTTACGTCGTGGGTCGGGTCCATTTGAGCAGGGTCTTTTGGGTGGCATCACATGGAGGGGGAGCTGGAGCGGTGAGGAGGTCTTAGTTGTCGAAGTTGTCGTAGATCATCTTAATCTGGAAGAAGGTGCTGAGTTTGTTGCACAGTTCTTGGGAGGGTGGGACGTCTTTTGTTTTACTGCAGGGTTAGGCAAATTCCTTGATGATGGAGGTAAGTTCTTTGGTGTTGTGGTCATTGGTGAGGATTCTGTCTTGGAGGGATTTCTTCCTTGTGGATTTGATGAGATGGTGGTGTGCGGTGGTGGCTGCTTTGTAGGCAGCGTGTTTTTACAGGGTTTTGTTGTACCTCCATTTCTTTTTGAGTCGTCTGGAGGAGCGTCTGGAAACTTGGAGTGCAGGGGTGAACCAGCTTGCTTTCTTGATTTGTCTTCCTGTGGCTTTCTTGAGGGGGGCAAGTGTGTTGGTGCAGTTCGTGATCCAGCAGTGGAGTTTGCCTGCTGCAGTGTTTGCTTCTGGCATAGTCTGTGGCGGGGTGCAGATGAGGGTGATCTGGTCTTCAGTAACTTTGTTCCAGCTTCTGCGGGCTGGGGAGGCAGCAGGCATGTTTGTGTATGGTGGGTTTTTTGAAGGAGAAGTGGATGCAGTGGTGATCTGTCTAGAGGAGTTCCGTGGTGTGGCTGTAGGAGATGCTGTTTCCTTCAGCAAAGATGGGGCCGCGCCGTTGTCTCGTTAGACACAGCCTTCTTCACTATTCCAGCACCGTCCAAACCATGCCAACCCGGTCCTGAAGAATCCTAAATCTCTGGATCAAAACATCGTCGACCTGTCAGCGCAATTGATGGCGCTTCCCTCATGTGGTTCAAAAGAAACTGTTTTCAAATTGTCTAAAAAAGATTGCGAATTATTGATTTGAACCACCATTATCACTGTACATACTTTCACTTCTGCACCTGGCGCCGTTCCTTGCTGATATCACATTGTCACTTGCATTGCCACCTGTTGTGTCACGAACACAATTGAGCACCAAGTACAATTCGGGTTGTTCACGCAAATTGGTTTTGCCTACAGTGCTGTTACAACTGTAATTCTCCTTTTTTCCTTGTCTGAATTTGTTTCAAAATATATGATGCCATGTGCCCATTCTTAACAAAAACCTACTGAGAGTCTCCTTTTCTTTCATGTAATGTATTGCACATGCTTGCCTAACTGTCCTGCCTAATGATACCAGTTGAGAAATTGTTGTTTGCTTCACGTACCTACCCAAATCTCAACGTGGTTTATGGGTTTTGCTCCTGTTGTTTAATACAAGGAGTTGTAGTGGAGGCAGAGCAGAGGACCAGAGTCCCTGGAGGTGGTTGTGGTCGGGTTGCGGGCATGCCTTTGGAGCACCAGTGGCTCATCCACACAGCAGCCATTAAGTAGAGATCAGGGGATAGGCGGGTCATCTGGGAGGTGGGAAGGACACACTGGAGGGGGGAGGGGTCGCAGTGGCAGCAGCGGCGGGGGAAAACGCTGTGAAAAATAGTAAAAGAAAAAGGGAAAGAAAGAGAAGGAAGAGATGGCACAGAGGAAAGAGGCAGAGAAGGAAAGGAAAGGGAAAAAGAGCAAAGAGGCAAGAGAGGCGGAAGAGCAGAGTGCCCTCCCACTGGACCACCAGGGATGAGTCACAGGCATGAACCTGCCGGTGGAGGAGGACCTCGAACACTCTACAACAGTGTGCTCAGGGCTCAGGGGACAGCACTCAGTGGTGGAACTGCACCTGGAAGACCAGTCACACTGACCAGGTTGTTGCTCAGGTAATGTGTCAGAAAGAATTGTGGCAGTGATTTCAAACAGCCCACAAGGTCCTGGTCGAATGCAATGCGGATGTTGACAAAAAGAAGTGCTGATCCTTGCTTCCAGGTCTGGAGAGATCGTTGTGGAGCCCATCTGCAGGTCAGAGGGCAGAGTGCTGATCGGGGTGGAACTGGGCTGCTAGGCTTTCAAACAACTGAGCACAGCAGTAGCGCAGAGGAGGAAAACAAAGTCTTTTATGGCCTGAGACTTCTTAAACTGGAGGCAAGCCAGCAAGCCCTTAAAGTTACTTTAAGTCTTTGTAGGTTGCAGAGAGAAGATCCAATCCTTCTCACTGTCAGGCAAAAGGCAGCAGGCCAGCAGAGCAGATAGAATTGTGGCAGTCCCTCCTGAAATGCAGCTCCTCTTCTTGGCAGAGTCTCTTCAGGTCCCAAAAGTGAACTGAGTACACAGTGTCAGAGGCCCAGTACTTATACCCATTTTAGTCTTTGAAGTAGACAAACTTGAAAGAGACATTTGAACCTCAGAAGGTCCATGTCCTTACTTCCCTGGCTCGAAATGCACTACAGGGGAGCATGTGGGTACAGGCACAGCCCTAACCAAGTGGAAGTGTCAACTCCTCCCTCTCACTCTAGCTCCAGGGTAACCCATCAGCCTGGTGATGGGCCATCAGGATATGCGTGGCACACCTCAGCTCCCTTTGTGTGTGACTGTCTAGCGGGAATGTGCAAAGCCCAGCTGTCACCCCACCCAGACATGTATTCCAAGACTGGCAGAGGCACAGAATTGTTAACTTAAGAAAAGGCCAACTTGCTAAAAAGTGGAATTTTCAGACTGACTGGATTTTAATTTGTGAGTCCATAGACACCAAATTCAAAATATCTATCTTTTCCTAATTGGAAATTATACTTAAAAGATGTTTTAAGGCAATCCCAATACTACCGAATGGGAGATATAGACCTTGCAGTAGTAAAAAATGAATTTAAGGGTATTTCACTACCAGGAAATGTCAAACTTGAAAGTACATGTCCTACTTTTTAAATACACTGCCCCCTGCCCTGAGGGCTTCCTAGGGCCTACCTTAGGGGTGACTTATATGTAATAAAAAAGGAATGTTTGGGACTGGCAAGTAGGTTATCTTGCTAGGTAAAAACGGAAGTTCAAAACAAGGCCTGGGCAGAGCTTGTGGAGTTCAGTACGCGGAACTCCGTGATGTGCCAAACAAACTCTGCTGAAGTCCACAGACTTTTGCAAGCAGCAAAGTGAGTTAAGTTGCACTGCTCACGCTGATTTTTAGCACTGGGAGTTTATCCTGTGCTGTAAAATCACAGTGAACGGCACCACACGCAGCACAAGAGGGTTCAGCTCCTTTCTGCCACTGGAGTAGATGTCCTGCTCAAGCAGCAGCTTCCACAACATGAGCAGCAGGTTTTTCAACATGAGCGGTAGTGACCTGCTGCGACCGCCCATGTGAGAAATCTCGCCAGGAGGTAGTCTAGGATACGATTTTCCTCGCTCGCCAACTTAACGTTGCGAAGCATGAGAGAGGAAAAACTCAGATCTGTGCCACTACGCAGAGTTCTTAGGAACTCTGCGCTCTACATGGATTGCGGAATGGGGATGGCTCCGCGAGTGAAGCAGAATTTTATGCCCAGGCCTATTTAAAACTGCACATACAGGCTCTGCAGTGGCAGGCCTGAGCCATGTTTCAAGGGCTACTGCACTGGGTGGCACAATCAGTGCTATGAGCCCACTAATAGTATTTAATTTACAGGCCCTGGGCACATGTAGGGCACTTTACTAGGGACTTATAAGTAAATCAAATATGCCAATTGTAGATAAACCAATGTTAACATGTTTAGAGTGCAGAGCATATTCACTTTAGCACTGGTTAACTAAGTAAAAAGAAAAATCAGCAAAAAGGGGAGGAGGTGACCCTTCAGAAATGGCCATTTCCAACAATGTACCTCTAGCAGGATATCTGGGGCAAGACAAGAACTTTGCCAGGCTTGTCACCTACTTCTACTGGCCGTGGATGAGAATGACCTCAGATACATTCTGCAGGCCTTCTTCTAGCTGTCAGGCCAGTGGGAGGCCAGAGGGAAAGTGGAAGGCTCCCCTGGTTCACCTTCCTGTTGTTTGAGAGGGTAGGCATCAACATTGTTGGACCCCTGGACCCTATGAGTGCCCTAGGCAACAGATTCATCCTGGTGGACCATGCCACTTAATGACCAGAGGCCATGCCTCTGAGGACAATGACTGCACCCACAGTGGACAAGGCATTGATGGAAATCTTTACCTGTATGGGTTTCCGCAAAGAGGTGGTGTCTGATTGGACCACCAACTTCATGTCACTGTACATGTAATCAATATGGGACAATTGTGGAGTAACCAACAAGTTTTACACACCATATCATCCCCTGACCAATGGGCTTGTTGAAAGATTCAACAAGACCCTCAAAGGCATGATTATGGGCATGTCTGAGCCCTCGATGCGGAAGCGGGACATCCTCTTGCCATGCTTGTTGTTTGCTTGCCGGAAGGTGCCACAGAACGGATTAAGGTTCAGCCCCTTTGAGATGCTCTTTGGCCACCCTGTCAGAGGGCCTCTCGCATTTCAGCCTGGTTAGAACATGTGGGTAATGGAGCCAGTGGAACCCTGGGCCATGTAGGATCAGTTAACCAGGTTCTATTAGGTGAAGGAGTGCAAGGGGCAGGTCAAAGGCAAAGGCAAAGGCAAGCCCGTCTGCGCCCGTCCGCGCTGAGGACGCGCTGCAGGACGGGCTGGACCCTGGGCCCCCAGGCATTGACGCGCCTTCCTCCCGGGGGGACCTTTATGGCACCCTTTTGTCCCTTAGACCCCCTGCGCTCTGCTGCCATCATCAGCTCAGACCCGAGGTATTGTGTCGCGCCCACCTGTGTCCCTCGTGCAACGTTCCTTTTGCCGGTCCTACTCAGGCCCGCATTTATTCAATCTCTTCCTTGCCGGCCAGTCATACCTCCCAATCCAAACAGGGATTTTTGATCAATGCGCGCTCATTGATCAAACATGGGATTGAATTTCACGATTTTGTTAGTTCAAGGAACCCTGACTGGATCTTTGTTACAGAAACGTGGGCTACTGAGTCTTCTGGCCATGATCTGCTTCTGGCCATTCCTGAAGGATACACCTTTCTAAGGTTAGACAGAGAACGCTGTAGAGGGGGTGGAATAGCCATTCTTTTTAAATCTACTCTCACATGTACCATAAAACCCTTATCGATCTCTACGGATCCTTTTGAGGCGCTATACTTTTGTATTGTGCATACCCCGGTGAGCTCCTTTTCTGGCATACTACTTTATAGGCCCCCTGGGTCTAGAGCTAATTTTTGCTCAGAACTTTTTAGAATTTTGGAACCTTATTTTGGTAGACCCCATCTCACTATTCTGGGCGACATTAATTTTCACCTAGAGGATGTTACTTCGAAAGAGACCTGTTCTCTGCTTAATTCTCTGGAGGCATGTGACTTTGCACAACGAGTTCTCCACCCGACTCATAAGGCGGGGCATATCCTTGACGGGATCTTTTCCAACGACCCTAGATTAGGGGTTGGGACACCGGTCCCGATTACCTGGTCTGACCATTTAGCAGTCCCGCTGTTTCTAGACATTCCCTGCCCCGTTGCCATTGTGGGCTCTGGTAAAAAACAATTTAAAAGGAGCTTCAAAAATTTTACTAAGGAGGCTGTAGCCCCTTTTATTCTCAATGCCCATATTTCAACTCAGCGGAAGGTGGATGAGTCGGCCCAAGAACTTGCTGATGCCATCACCAGAGCCGCTGACGAACTAGCTCCTCCTTCCCTGAAAGCTGCAGCTAGACAGAAGCCAGCTGCCCCCTGGTTTTCCGTCGATCTGAGGCTTCTCAGACAAACTTGCAGACAGAAGGAACGTAGGTGGCGTAAATCCTGGGATCTCAAGGATAGAGAAGGCTATAAGAGCCTACTACGTGAGTACAAAAAGAGAGTCATTAAGGAAAAACAGGATTATTTTTCCAATTTAACCTGTTCTTTAACATCCTCCAAAGAGCTTTTCAAAATAGTGGACTCTTTGTGCTCTCTCCAGGCCCCCGATCCTGTAGTAGCTTCCCAGGAGCTATGCAATGATATATCAGACTTTTTCTACAAAAAGATAGATGATATCTACATAGCTCTAAAGTCGCAGGGGAACTCGCTTAATGCCGAGGATTTCTCCCAAATTAAACATCTGGAAGCTTGGACTAAAGAATCCTCTCACTCCCTTGATCATTTCCCTGCCCTTTCGCTAGAGGATCTTAATAGCCTGTTGGACAAAACTAAATCGTCATCTCCACTTGATCCAGTTCCTCTGAAAGTACTGAAGAACTGCAGAGAGATCATTCTTCCTTCGATGCTGGAAGTCATGAATGGAGCATTGGAACAGGGCATCTTCCCGTCACTTTGGAAGAAAGCCATCGTGAAGCCGCTGCTGAAAAAGACCACCTTGGACCCTGGAGTACTGAAGAACTTTAGACCCATCTCTCTGCTGCCGGCCCCTGCTAAGATGTTGGAGACCCATTTGAATTTCCATCTTTCAAACTTCCTCGATACCTCTGGTTTCTTGGACGGGTCCCAACATGGCTTTAGAAAGCTGCATAGCACGGAGTCTGCTTTGACGAAAGTCATGGACAACATCCGCAGAAAAGTGGATTTGGGTCTAACCACCGTACTGGTGCTGCTGGATCTTTCAGCAGCATTTGACACCCTGTCTCCCCTTACTTTAACAACTAGGTTAAGGGAGGCAGGGGTAGAAGGACCGGCACTCAGTCTCCTGAGCTCCTTTCTTCAACAACGAGAGCAGCGTGTCATGCTAGGTGAATACCTCTCCCCCGCTAAGTCTTTGCAATGTGGGGTGCCACAGGGGTCGGCATTGAGTCCGACCCTGTTTAACATCTACGTGGCCCCACTTGCAAGACTAGTAAGATCTCAGGGGATGGAGGTAGTGTCGTATGCCGACGACACGCAGATTATGGTATCCCTGACTCACTCTGTGGGTGAAACCGCTTCTAACTTTAGGGCCTGCATGCAACTTGTTGCAGAGTGGATGATTTCCAACTCCCTAAAGTTGAACGGGGACAAGACAGAGGTCCTGGTCTTTGGCAAGGACCAGGGCATATGGTCAGATGATTGGTGGCCTCCTTCTTTAGGTAGCTGCCCAACACCAACACAATCTGCCAGGAACCTAGGCGTCATCTTCGACACCCAGCTCTCTATGGAGCTTCAGGTCAACAGAACGGTGGCTACCTGTTGGGGAGTCATCAAGACCTTGAAAAGAATCGTACACTACTTGTCCCCTCAGGCACGGAAACAGGTGGTGATCGCCCTTGTTGGCTCAAGGCTTGATTACTGCAACTCAGTGTACGCCGGGGCCAACAAGGGCCTGCTTCAGCGTTTGCAGGTCATACAAAACGCGGCAGCGCGGTTTGCTCTCGCTTTGCCCTGGCTGGCCTCGATGATCTTAGCAAGGAAGAACCTCCACTGGCTCCCCATCTCCTCAAGGATCACTTTTAAACTCCTCTGCCTTACATATAAGGCTTTAACTGCAGGCCCGGCTGATGCCCTTGGATCACTTCTCTCTAGATACGTTCCGAGTAGATGTCTCCGATCCAGTGAGCTTAATCAACTGGTAATTCCCAGAGCCAAGAAGGCTAGATGGGGGAGCAAAGCTTTTTCCATACTGGCTCCTCTGATGTGGAATTCACTCCCCCTGGAAATCAAAACACTGCCCTCCCTTGACCTCTTTAGGAAGTCATTGAAAACCTGGCTCTTTATCAATGCTTACCAGTAGGCTCTGTTTCTTTTCGCTCACAGTCTTTATTTGGATTAGGCGCCTTGACGCCCATTGGGCATAGCTGCGCAATATAAATAATGTTTCATTCATTCATTCACCTACCTGGTGGACCTCAAGACTCCCAGGATCCCTTTAAGAGTCCTGCATGTCAACTGCCTCAAGCCTCACTTTGAGTAGTCCAAGGTAACCATGCTCCTGGTGAGAGATGGTAGAGTGGTAGAGGAGACTGAATCTCCCCCAACTTCCTAGCTTTCAAGGAGCAGGATGGGTCAGTGGAAGGAGTCGTCCTCTCCCCTACCATGACCATAATTAGCAGTCCCAACTTGCTGAGGCAGTATGCATCAGTTTTCTCGCCTACCCTAGGTCTCACCATGTGGTGCATCCAGAAAATTGACACCGGGGACAAAGCATTCTGCCAGTCAAAGACGAAATTTACAGTTGAATGATAAAGTGAGAGCCAGCATTAAGGATGAAATATTCAAAATGCAGGAGTTAGGGGTAATTTAGCACTCCAGTAGCCCTTTGTCCAGTCCTGTGGTTCTCGTACTTAAGTTCACCATACCGGTTGCCACACCAAAACTCTGGTTCTTGTTGGATTACACAGGGCTCCCTTCAGTCACCAAGACTGACATTCACCTCATCTTTTGAGCTGATGAGCTCATTGACCGGTTAGGAACTGACAAGTTCCTGACTACTCTTGATCTAACGTCAGGGTACCTGCAAATTGCCTTAACCAAAGTGTCTAAGGAGAGATCTGCATTCTCCACCTCAGATGGAGGCTTTAAGTGCCACCTATCTAGACGGCCTTGTGGACTTCAGCTCAGCTGGAAGGACCACCTTTTCCACCCTCATGAAGTGCTTTTGGTGTTGCAGAAGGCAGGCTTGATATCAAGGTCAGTAAGTTGCAGATAGGGCAGGGTTCTGTGGTCTACTTGGGACATAAAGTTAGTGGGGCGAGGTATAGCCCTTTAAGGACAAAATTCAGACCATCTTGACTTGGGAATGCCCCCAAGACCCAGACTGAGGTGAGAGCCTTCTTAGGCCTCACCGGTTATTACAGGGGATCTGTCAAGTGGTATGGCACCATTGAAGCCTCCTTGACAGAGCTTACCTCTAAAAAGAAGCCAAAACAGGTAATCTGGATTGAGGCATGCCAGAACGCTTTGACACCTTGAAGGAAGACATGTGCACAGTGCCTGTGCTCAAGCCCCCTTATTTCTCTAAGGAATTTGTTGTCCAGACAGATGACTCAGAGCATTGCATAAGGGGGTGTGCTTGCACAGCTGACCAAAGGGGGCCTAGGCCAACCTGTAGCCGTCATGAGTAGGAATTTACTTCCCATTCAGCAGATGTGGAGTGCAATTGAAAGAGAAGCCTTTGCAGTGGTCTAGACACTGAAGAAGTTGAGACCATACTTGTTTAGGACTCACTTCTGCGTAGAGACAAACTACAGACCCCTCAAATGTTTAATTCATATGAGAGATGAAAATCTCAAACTGTTGAGGTGGTACATCACCCTAGAGGGAATGGACTTTAAGGTGAAACTTCGCCGTGGATTTGACAAGCCAATCCTGAAGGTATTTTCAGGGTCTTCTGCCTGATGATGACTCCCATGAGGATGAGTAGTTTGTTCCGCTTTCAGCTGGGGGACACATATTAGACCTGACTTCCTCGGTGTGGTATTACTCTAAACCTTTTGCCTTCACTCCTCCTGTTTTGCTGAATTAGCTTTTGTTAGATTTAGGACTCCGTGCACTTTACCACTGCTAACCAGTGCTAAAGTGCTAGTCCTTTCTTCCTCAACATGGTAAAATTGGCATACATCTAATTGGCACAATTATTTTACTTGCACATCCCCAGTAAATGGTGCTACATGTACCTGCAGCCTGTGAGATAGACGCTAATATTGGGCCTGCGGCACTCATTGAGCCTACCACTAAAATAGCCTTTTAAAACATGTCTCAGGTCTTAAACTACACCCTGTATTGCAGTTTGAAACTGCCATTTCGACCTGGCAAAATAAACATTTTGCCAGGCCTAAACCATCCTTTTTAAATGCTTATATGTTACCACTAAGGTGGTCCCTAAAGGTTCATAGGGCAGGGAGCATTGTACTTACAAAATAGTAGGATGTGTGCTTAAGTTGTACATGTCCAGGTAGTCAAAAACTCCTAAAGTTGTTTTTCATTTTTGCAAGGCCTATCTCTCCCATTAAATAATACTGGGGTTACCATCTTACATTTAATGAGTCATAACTTTATAGTGGGAGTAGGTAGAAATATACTCTTTATAATGGATGTCAAGTAACAATTCTAAAAAAAATGACACTTCTGGGTTGCATGACTGTGATTTACTCTGCAATTGCAGTTTGTGTATTGCTTTCAGACAGTAACATATAGGGGGCTTACATGTGGACAGGATGCGTCAGCCTGACAGGACTAAGAGGAACTGTAATCACTCCTACTTATGTGTCAAAGGATATTGCCTCCTGCACACACAAAGGAATCTGTCACCAGACCTGCTCTGTCATTTGTCACTCCAGAAGGTAAGGAGCCTTGCTATTGGAAGGGGGAGAATTTCCCAGAACCATATATGGGGATAAGACAGGGAGCCCTCACACAAAGGCTGGTACCAGGTATAAATAGTGGACCTCCTGAACCAATAAGCACTGGAACAGTGGACTTTATAGAAGAAGGGCTGTCCTTTTGCTTGAGGACTGCCTTTGTGTCTGTGAAGGAAGAATGGACCTACTCACCTTCCTCCCAGGCTAACCTGAGAGAATGTACTGGTCAGTTGTCTGACCTCTTCTATGCACTACTTGGATGCAACAACCTGCAGATGCCTTCCTGCAACTCTCCGGCTGATACGCTGCACTTGACCTATAACTGGACTTGTCTGAGCCTTGCTGGTCTCTACTGGAGTGAGTCCCTGATATGCAAGAGGTGCTTCCCCAGGTCCTGGATCCTTGGATGGAATCAGAGAATACTGTTTTACAAGAAAAGGTGAAAATCCTGAAGTTTGGGTTCCTCATAATCGCAAATAGGTCAAAACTATGCTGCCAACGATGACTGCCTATGCGAAGCACTGGTGTGATCTGCTCTTAATGCTACAGCAACCGCTAGTGACAAAAGGCAATGATAAAGCAGCACTGTACTCTACAGAAATGACAGTCCGCGGTAACTGCCAACACAAAGCTACAGCAATGACCGTCCACAATGCCGGACCAGCTCTTCGTGCTACAGTGACAACAGCTCTCACCACCCAGCCTGCTCTTTGCGCTACAGCGATAACCATCTGCAATGCTCTACCTGCTCATTGCTGCCTCCTCCACCATAAACGGAACTCTTCGTGCCAGACTTAGAAAGTGATTCTTCAGCGAGACAAACCGTGTCTCTCTCACCGACCAGTGCTCCATTGCAGTTGGCCTAAACTTGTCACTTTCCCCCAGTCTGGTGTGACCAGATAACTGCATTTGGTCCTTTGTGCTTTTAGGTGCTATGCTCCCAAAAAAATTGGAAATTGAATCTTCCCAGCTCTACAGTGTAGATTATTGTAGTTCTGGTATAATTATATTTATTAAAATTTACTCTACTTTTTTGTAAGTAGGTGTGGGATTTTTCTTGTGTTGTCTTTCCAATTCATTACTGTTTGTGTGCTGCATAAATACTTTGGGCCTCATTTATGAAAAGTGGCGCATCGCTGCATGAAAGCAGCGATGCGTCACTTCTCAGTGCACCATCCTTGCGACATGATGGATGCGTCATATTTACAGTATGACGCATCATGTCGCAAGGAGTTACAGATCCGTCAGTTTTTCTGATGTATCTGTAGGCAAAAAAATGACGCATTGCTGGAGTGTGTCACAAAAGTGACGCAACTCCAGCAATGTGTCCTTTCACATGGGGCAAGCCCCATGTGAAAGGGCCTACGTCAGTCTTACGCCTGCTGTGAGGCAGGCGTAAGATATTGACGCATTTACACCCTAGAAGTGGTGCAGTGAAATCTCATAGATTTCACTGCGTCACTTCTACGATGCTTACTTATGTTGTAATGCCCCCCCCTGCATACATTATACCTGAGGCAGGTATAATGTAGCGCAGGGGTTTACAAAGTGACGCATCTACCTAGATGTGTCACTTTGTAAATATGGTGCAGCCAGGTCCAATTTGTACGCCGCTGGTGCGTCACAAAAAGTGATGCACCGGCGGTGCAAAAGTGACGCACCGGCGGCGCAAAAGTGACACAAGAACTCATAAATGAGCCCCTTTGCACTTTGCCTCTTAGTTAAGGCTGACTGTTTTTGTGCCAAGCTACATGAGGGTTAGGCACAGAATAAGTTTGTGACCATGACCCAATTTCTTACAATGCATTTCCCCAGAGAAGGCCTATATATTTTAGACTAGAGACTGTACATCTAAAATAAAGAATGCTGGTGTTCTGACCAGGTGTGAGAAAACACAACTCTCCTAAGAACCTTGAGTCAGAAATAAAAATGCAATGCTCAAAAATATAACATACAAGGACTATTGATTTCTATTGGTTTCTTTTGGTTAAATGCATTTTTTGTTTGTAACACGATTACAATTTGTAAACTTTGAAAAATAACAAAATCATAAATAACTATGTGTTCAATAAATATTGATTAGTAAATCTGAAAAAAACAAGTCTGTGGTGATATTTTATATGAAAGTACTTCGGTATAAGAAATGATATAAAATTGAAAGTAATTCATGTTGTAAGTAAACCTAGGTGAGGCTTATGATAAAAGGTCAGTGCCCATCCTTTTAAATGATGCATTTGAAATTCAGCCCCAGAAGAGGCCTTTTTACATGATTACATTTACAATTGTGATATATTGACAAAGTCAGTAGTAAAATGTATTTTTTACACTTCGAATGTGGCCTCTATGTTGTGTGACACTACATGGTGTGATGCAACCTGGCACCATCATTGAAACATAAAACCTACACTGCCTGGATGGTTACCATGCTGTGTGATGAGATGTGGTGGTTACATTGAAAGTGTAAATATTACCTTTCAAAATGTCCAAACATTGTGTTTGGTACTTTCTGTGTAGTCACCATGTTGTACCTACACTCAATCTCACAGCCACCTTGGATTTTCAACACACATTGCCAATACAATGACACACTTTCAGATGTGGGAATAATATATATTCCTTCATTTGATGTGGTGTGCAAGTTTTATTCATGATAGGTTATTTGCCCACTGTACAATGGCCTACCAAGGCTATACTCAGAATATTATGTTCAGCTTTATATACTTTGGGGCAGATTTATAACGGACTTGCGCCACTTTTACGCCGCCGTTGCGTCACTTTTGTGATGCAGCGGCGGCGTAAACCCTGCGCCATGTTGCGCCCCATTTACAACGTGACGCATCTTGGGAGATGCGTCACATTGTAAAGCTTGCGCCACATGTGAGCGTACCTGCACAGGGGGGGGGCGTTCCGGCGCAGGAATGCCTCCGAAAAGTGGCTGAGTGAAATCTACAAGATTTCACTCAGTCACTTTTCCGGCCATGCTGCGTCAAAACCCTGCACCTGCTTAAAGCAGGCGTAAGGATTGACGCAGCATTGTAACGATAGGGCACCCCCGAGCCTTGCTGGAGCTGCGTCGCGCTTGCGACGCAACTCCAACAATGCGCCAACTTTCCGCCATCAGATGCGTCACGCATCTGTTTATCCGTGCGCCACGATGCGCTGCATTGTAAATGCGGCGCATCTATTGTGGCGCAAGGGTAAACTTTCGTGACGCATCATCCCTGGCGCATCCATGCTGATTTGCAGGGATGCGCCAGGGAACATAAATCTGCCCCTTTGTATGCAAAAGATATTCTTCAGTAGAGAAGTGAGAAACTGTTGTAATCTTGGTTTGTCCCGCCCCCCCCCCCTTTCTTTTCCTCCATAATGGTTTTACCCTTGTTATGGCAACGTTCTAAGTGAGCCTCCTTCGAGGTGTTTCTGTGAGAAAGGTTAGGACTTAGATGGTGGTGACTAATAAACTCTGTCATACCTTATAAGGCGTCTTCATTATATCACTGGCGACGAACACTGCGTGGGGGCAGTTCACCACCATCCCCAGCTGATCAGCAATTCTTGTCCATCCTTTCGGGACCTTGTTCCAGTTCTTCAGCGTCTCCTTCCTTCATCGCTTATCTTGCAATACCCTCATGGTTCCTGGTACTCGGTCCAGCCTAGTCAGTGTGTACAGCGCTGTGGCCGTGAGATTGATTCTACTGTGCAGTGCTCCCTGCCGGCTGTCATTTCCGTGGCGCTGCTCCGTCCACCACAACGGGAGAGGGTAATGGTGTCAGATGCCCCACAGTACCTGTGAGCGAAGCTTTAAATTATCGCTTTTTCTGTGGCGCTTTCCCCTCACCGGATTCCTGTACAAGTTGGTGTTGCGGTTCCAACCATTGCGGTAAGCGGCAGTTCATCGTTGCCTACACCTGTAAGCGAAGGGCCGATTCGGGGTGTTGCCAGATGTGCTGCTGATGTGAGACTACTTTTGGGGGTGTAGCGGCGGAGATTTCTTCTGTGTGGTGTCCGTATTCACATCAGCGAGGTGCACCTCTGAGGAGATTTCGTCGCACAGAGCGCCCCGTGTGGCTCAAATTTCTCTTCAGCAGATTCATCGTTCTATCAGCTGCCAAGTAAATACAGTTCCATTTCATTCCTCAGTTTCCACAGATTTTCTCTACGCTGATGGGCACAGCTTTTTCTTTTTACATAACGGAAATTCTAGTTCCTAGTTTGACAGTGACCTTCTTCTACACGCTGATAGGCACAGCTGTCTTTTGCCTATCAATGCTGTGAGGTTATACGAATTTGGTGGGCTATCCTATCATATTGTATGTGACCAACGAGACTTTCTCACATGTGGTAGCATTTTAAGACCTTTTATCCCTTAAATTTGTCTTCCATCCTTGTATGGTAATACTGAGTAATTGCTTTGGTTATAGTTTTGTCACCAATTTCTACTTTCTTGATTATTGTAGGTGACTGTTCTAGTCAGGGTCACCCAGCATGGCAGCGTTAAATATGGCGTTACCTCCATCTTTTCTCAATGAAGAGGGGGATCCTGCCATTTGTTGGAAAGATTGGAGAGTCATATTTGAATCGTATTTGATTGCGATAGGAGGAGAAAAAATTTCTAATTTCAGGAAACAACATATTTTGCTACATAATCTAGGAGTAGAGGGTAGGAAAATTTATAATAATTTGGAAGGACCTGATACAGAGGATGAAGGAGGTAGTGACGGTGATTTCAATGTGTATTTGGCTACGATGAATAAGTTAGAGAAACAGTTTGGTAAAGCGATAAATGTTGTATTGGAAAGACATAAATTTTTCTCAAGGGTTCAAGGCAAGAGTGAAAAAGTCAAATCATACATTGCAGCTCTTAAGGGGTTGTCTAATACTTGTGATTTCGAAGGGTTAACTGATTCTCTCATCAGAGACCAGTTGGTCAGGTGTACGAACAACCATAAAATTCAAGAGAAACTGTTGACAGGAAATCCTGATCTTAAACAAGCAGTGGATATAGCGTTAAGTGTTGAACACACAGCAGAGTGCATAAAAGAGATTAATGTGGGGGATGATACTAAATGTCATGAAGTGAATGCTATTGTCAAGCAAGACAGATCAAAGGAAAAGGAGGTTAAACTAAAAAATGTGAGTACTTCAAGTGTCAAAATTAAATGTTACAGATGTGGTAATCCTGCACATTTGGCTAATAGTCCCTCTTGCCCTGCTAGGAGTGCTACATGCCATAATTGTGGCAAGAAAGGACACATAGCCAGGGTATGTAATAATAATTCTATGACAGTTTCCTTGGTTGATTCAGAAAATGTACCAGCTGATAATAAGTATATTTTTCAGGTCGAAGACAAGGACAGTACAGTTAAGTTTCCGGAATGCACCATCACGGTAGACAACAAGTTGGTAAAAGTCTTTGCTGATTCATGCTCCCCATACACTTTGTTAGATGGCAAAGTATTCGAAGAGTTATTTCCTAACAAATTAGGAACTCTTGAAGAAGCTGATATAAAACCCAGAGGGTATGGGGGAGATTCCATCTCGTTGTTGGGGATGACTACCATGAGAATTGAGTATAAAGGCAGAAGCACAGTTGGGAAAATCTATGTGTCAGAGAAAGGATCCAATTTAATTGGTTGGAGACATCAAAAAGACCTGGGTATGAAGCTAGATCCCAACAGCACTGACCAAGTTCTTTTAGTGGATAGATCAGTGTGTGGACAAACTATCTGTGAAGAATTCCCGGAGGTTTTCACAAATAAATTAGGCCTACTTAAGAACTACCAGCATTGTATAAAACAAGGCTAAGGCCATTGCACATAAAGTGAGGCCTATTCCTCATTTAATGCATGAACCGTTACAAAAAGAACTAGACAGACTGCTGGAGTTAGGGGTCATAGAACCCATTGAGTGTTCCCAATGGTTGTCTCCCATTGTAATCACGTCCAAGGCTGCCAGCAAAGACATTAGGCTTTGCATTGATCTTAGAGACTTAAATAAAGAAATTTGGGTAGACAGGCACCCGCTACCCAGAATACATGAAGTTCTTACATTAATTAAAGATGCCAGTTTTTTTAGTGTTCTTGACTTATCATCAGCCTACCACCAAGTAGAGTTACATCCAGAGTGCAGACATCTTACCTCTTTTGTTTCACCGCTAGGGGCGTTTCAGTATCTCCGTATGCCTTTTGGGTTAGCCTCAGCGGCAGCTGCATTTCAAAGAATCATGCAGCACGTACTCAAGAATGTACCTGGCACAATGTGCTTCCAGGACGATATTTTGATTTTTGGCAAGAATGAGGTGGATCACAATGACAGGTTGAGAGGTACCCTGGAAAAATTGAGTCAAGCAGGTCTTACCTTAAAAAGAGACAAGTGCCAAATAGGGGTAAAGTCTGTAGAGTATTTAGGACACACCATTTCCAGTGAAGGTATCAAACCTAAAATGAACTTGGTGGAAGCAATACTAGAAGCAGCTGCTCCTACCAATGTAGAGGAATTGAAATCCTTTCTAGGGTTAACCGAATATTATGCTAAATTTATTCAAAATTATGCAAGTAGAGTAGAACCGCTAAGAAATCTTCTTAAACATAAAACACCATTTGGGTGGAATGAAGACTTCAAGGGAGCTTTTGCAAACATAAAAAATTGCATTACCCAAGCTCCTTTCCTGGGAAGGTTTGATCCCACGAAAACCACTTACCTTTCCACGGACGCCAGCAATAAAGGGTTAGGAGCCAGTCTCACGCAAAAAGTTGGTAACACTGAACAAGTGATAGCATTTGCATCTAGAACTCTAAAAGGTGCTGCACAAAACTACTCGGTCATCGAAAAGGAAGCGTTGGCTTGTTTTTGGGCTGCTAACCATTTTAAATTCTTTCTGTGGGGGATACCGTTTACCATCAAGACGGATCACAAACCCCTCACATACGTATTCACGACCAAAGGGTCAGCTAGGTTAACTCCCAGGATAGCTAAATGGATGATAGGGTTAGAAGGGTTCAATTTTAAAGTAGAATATGTACCAGGGAGAACCAATGTAATTGCTGATTTCCTTTCTCGTTCTCCTTTAAAGGTGAGTGATGAGGTGAAAGATAAAGTGAGTGATGTAATAGTGCTAGAAGTAACAGGTTTGATTAAGGAAGAGTGGGAAGAACAACAAGAACTTGATAACACCTTAAAAACAGTTAAAGAACTCATACGTGAGGGTTGGCCAGAGAAAAAGGGCATGTTAACTGACCTGATTGCGAAATTCTGGGAAGTTAGGCATGAAATGGTTGAAATCAATGGAACTATATATAGGGGGGAGACGATTGTACCCCCTGAAGGTATGAGGAACAAAATCATAACTCTGGCACATGTGGGTCATTTAGGGCGGAGCTTAACAAAAAACAAAGTAAGAGAAAGTTACTGGTGGCCTAGCATGGATAGAATGGTAGAGGAAGTAGTAAAAAACTGTGTGGAATGTGCCAAGAGTGACAAGACTATGTCCACGAGGAAACCTCCTCTATCACCAGTTGAGGTTCCTGACCGTCCATGGTCCAAACTGGCATTAGACATTATTGGGCCGTTGAATCTAAAACAAGCCACAGACCGTTTTATCCTGGTCCTTATAGACTACCATTCTAGATGGGTGGAAACTAAATGGGTGAATATGATTGATACCAAGACCTTAATTCAGTTCTTAAGGGAAACCTTTTATGAAGAAGGAATACCGGATGCCATTGTGACGGACAATGGAGTCCAGTTTACTTCAGAATTGATGAAAAAGTTTTTGTCAGACCTATGCATCAGCCATTTGAAAACAGCGTTGTATTGTCCGAGAGCCAATGGACTAGTGGAACGTATGAACAGAGTTATTAAAGAGTGCATACAAAGAGCAGAAGCCACTGGGATTGCTGCCAAACAGGCACTACAAGAAATGATATGGTCGTACAGAACGGCACCCAACACAGTCACCCATATATCACCATTTGTATCTTTGAAGGGAAGGAAACCTAAAACCAGTCTCACAGCAGGGTGGCTGGGTAATACCTATAACTGCAACGTAGACAGGATGGACATTGCGAGGAAAATTGGGAAGCAGCAGGAGAAGTATAAGTGGAGGTATGACCAGAAAAAGAGCGTCAAGGTGCCCTCAATGGAATCAGGTGACTGGGTCCTTATAGACTTACCACCGGCTAGAAGAAGGAGTTCTTCCAGGTTTTCAGAGCCTATCAAGATTGCAAGTGTGGGAAGGAATGTTGTCCATTTGGATAATGGACACACATGGGGAATGGACAGAGTGGTCAAATATAACCCTCCACGCAATGGTGGTGGTAGGGATGCACCCTTGCCTACTAACCAGGACAGTGTCCGCAGTTCCACAAGAAACACCACTAGTCCGGTTTGGCACAAAGACTATATTATTACTTAATTTGGTAAAATACCTGTTACATTTACATTCCTGTGGGATGTTGTTTTCTTTTGCCCAGGGAGATGTGTTGTAATCTTGGTTTGTCCCGCCCCCCCCTTTCTTTTCCTCCATAATGGTTTTACCCTTGTTATGGCAACGTTCTAAGTGAGCCTCCTTCGAGGTGTTTCTGTGAGAAAGGTTAGGACTTAGATGGTGGTGACTAATAAACTCTGTCATACCTTATAAGGCGTCTTCATTATATCAGAAACACAAGCTGCTTAGTTAAATATTGATGTGAAAGATATTTGAGTTATGCTGAAACTCTCATCCAGTTAAGCTTTGAAAAAGCAATACATCAGGGGATTGGATTAACTTATAGAAATATAAATAGGAAGTAGGAAATGTGCCCTTACTGCACGGTTTGCCTCTGTGCTGAACCCTGTTTTTGCTGGTTGCCCAACTCTATGAGCTTTACCTCTGCTAACCAGTGGTAAAGTGACTGTGCTCTCTTTCTTAACATGATGAAATTGGCATACCCCTCTTTGATACATTTAACTTAACTATAAGTCCATAGTGTATGGTGCTAAATGTACCCAGGGCCTTTAAGATAAACGTCACTAGTTGGCTGTATCACTCACCATGCCGCAAACTACAGTTACATAGAAAACATGACTGCAGGCCTACCATTTGTAGCCTGCATAATGAAGTTTTAAACTGCAAATTTAACCCATGAAAATAACCCTTTGTGACAGACTTAAACCTTCCTTTTAAAAATGAGTAGGCCAACCTATAGTAGACCTTACTGCCCATAAGGCAGGGTGCGTTGTATTTAAAAGTAGGACATGTAAACATGTCCATGCAATGAAATGGGCATTAAAGCTATTTTCTCTGTGTCACGGTTAGCTGTTCCATAGAAATTGGAATGAATCTTACTGACTTTGTCAGTAAATTGCTTCCCTCGCCACACAGCTCCACCTTGTAGCTATTGCCCCCTGTGTTCGAGTCCCCTGATCCTTGGTGGTCAGTGGCAAGCATCTCTGCTCTAACGCAGCTCTCGACCCTGTTCTTTGCTTTCTGCCTTTTCGCTCCTCCGCTCTCTTTCACCTTCCTTTTTTCTTTTATTGCTTTTCTAATCAATTTTTCTTTTTTTACTTCTCTTATTTTTCCTCTTTTTGTGTCCTTGCCGCTGCTTATCCCCTGCGGCCTGCCCCCTCCAGCACTGTTTTCCCACTTCCCACCTGTCCAACCCTCCGCAACACTACTTAATAGCAGCTGCTGCATGGTTAAGGAGCGATCTTACTCACCTTGTCAGTAAATTGCTGTATTCGCTGCTCAGCTCCACCTGTACCTGTTTCACCTTGACACTTCCAGGTCCTGTGTTCGAGCCCCCATGTCCTTCCAATGAAATGGGAATAAAAGCTATTTTCTCTGTAGCAGCGTTAGCTGTTCCGTAGGAATTGGAATGCGAGCTTACTGAGTTTGTCAGTAGATTGCTTCCCTCACCACACAGCTCCGCCTGGTGGTTATTTCCCCATGTGTTCGAGTCCCCTGATCCCTGGTGGTCCAGTGGGGAGCATCTCTGCTCTAATGCTGCTTTCTGCCCTGGTCTTTGCTTTCTGCCTTTTTGCTCCTCTGCTGTCTTTCAGCTTCCTTGGGCCATCTACCACTATCACTCCAGCGCCCGCCACGCCCTCAACACTGAATGTTTCAACACCTGTCACCTTGTGTTGCCGAAGAACATCTAAGGTCCGTTCACCTGCCTCAACTGCAACTGCACCTTCGCCTGCCTCCACACATCAGACCAGACTCATCAACCGCACGATCCTCAAGAACCAGACCCGACCACCTCAGATGCATCCCACTCAACACCTTCTCCCTCAAAAAACACGCTGTGGAGATCTGGGACATGTTCGACTCCATCTCCCCCGATGTCGCCTCCTTTATGGAAGGCCCGGACATCGCTGCCACCATCCCCTATGGCTACAAAATCATCCACAAGGACCGCATCAACCGACCGGGAGGAGGCATCACCATTGTACACAGAAACACCCTCCGCCTCACTACCAGCTCACACGACCACTAACCTGACATAGAGCTCCTTTAATTCCAGATCCAGACCAAACCAACACACCCTCATCTACAGATCTTCTTGACCCCACCCGCCCTTTGGTGAAGCCATAGCCGACTTCATTGCTCACCACTCTCTCACCTCAATGGACTACATCCTCCCCAGGGACCTCAATTTCCACCTGGACAACCTCGATGACCATAACACCACATCCCTATTGGAGAACCTCACCCCCATTGGACTAAAACAACTTGTCACAACACCAACCCAGTTAGCAGGAAATACGCTTGACCCCATCTTCTATGCAAGCAACAACATCTCTGTCAGGCCACACCTCTGAGCCACACTGGACTGACCCCCACTGCATCCACTTCTCCTTCACTGAACCCACTGTATGCCACCATGCCCACAGCGATCCTCGCAGAAGCTGGAACAAGCTCACCAAAGACCAGCTCACCACTGCCCTCAGAAAACCCCACCACCAACAACCACTGATACCAACACCTCAGCACACAACCTCCACAACTGGCTCTACGACTGATCCAACACACTGGCTCCCCTCGGGAAACCCTCAGAGAAGAAGCCCTCCAAGAAAGTCAGCTGGTTCTCCCCACCCTCCAAGAGTCCAGGTGCACCTGTAGACGGCTTGAGAAAATATGGAGGAGCAGCAAGATCGTGGTAGACCAAGCAGCCTTCAAAACTGCAATCACTGCACACCACCACCTCACCAGAACAACAAAGAAAGCAGCCAATGCACACAATATAATAACTCTTTGTCGTGGTCAAAGAATTAGTAAAACCCAGCACAGAGACAGCAGACATTCTCCCCTCTCAAGATCTCTGCAACAACCTTGCCACCACAAGATCAAGGACATTTACAACAGATTCACAACCCAAGACCCACCCACCCCACCTGCTACCACTGCACCCAATGGCTCCAGGCCCTAGCAGACCTTGCCTAACTGGACCACCCTCCTCTCGGACAACAACCTCAGAATAATCAAGAGCATCCACTCAGGAGCCCCCTCGAACCCTTGCCCTCACTACATCTTCAACAGATCCGGCACCAAAACTCTGCTGCACCATCAACTGCTCCCTGGAGTCTGCCATTTTCCAGGAAGACTGGAAGTACGCAGAGATCAACCTCCTGCTGAAGAAACCCTCTGCTGACCCGAAGGACCTCAAAAACTACAGACCCATCTCTCTGCTCCCCTTCCCAGCCAAAGACATCAAGAAAGACATCAAAGTCCAACTCTCCGAGTTAATCAAAACAAACCTCATCCTGGACCGCTCCCAATTAGGATTCAAAAACAACTACAGTGCTGGGATGCTCTCCTCACCCCTACAGACAACATCTGCACCCTCCTCGACCGAGGCGAAACCGCTGCCCTCATCCAACTGATATATATATATAGACACAATTGGTATATTGTAGGGACAGATATTTGTTTCACAATTATAGCCTATGTAAAAACAAGTTTGTCACTGATCAGAAGTAAATATGTAATAAAATGAATTTAATATATTCTTAACTAAGGCAAGTAGCAGCACTGGTACCTTTAGTGCTCATATCCAATATAACTTACACATATTTACATATAGACATATATATATATATATATATATATACATTAACACATGAATAACAACACATTACATTTTAACACCAACATTTATTTTCATTGGGCGTTTGAGAGCAGGCAATACTGTGTATTGCTATTAAACTACAGTCTACCATATGCTTAGAGGAAATTTGTGGCTGTATTCAGCAAAGTCAAATACCATTCCACATTACAGAGGTAGTCTTTAGTAGGTCAGCATGGTATGAGCCCTGTGTATCCTCCTATTTTTTATATATGTTGACACAATTTTTCATTCATAGATGGCTTGAATTTTCAGGCGACTCCCCCACTAGGGGTGTTGAAGCATTTCGGGCCTTTTCATTTTAAGGCCTTATCAGGACAATGGGAAGGCTAGAAATGCTTGCAAACATGGTGGGACTGTCACCTTTTAGAGAAGTAATCATTTGTGCTAGAACTCCAAGCAGTGTCCTCCACAGGGGCCCTTATGTTATGGCGCAGACTGCTGTGCTTTGCAGTCCAGAATCAGTATTTGGCGAAAATATAGTCGCTCTGTCCAATTGGTACAAAGCTGTTTAACGGGAGAATTAAACTTTTTAGTCCTTGGCACAGCATATGTGGTTGCTAGATTTGCCGACATCTGGCACTAGGGAATCACTTCCAGGTAAATCGGAACCTGTTGGCCCTCATCCTACTGGACCTCTCAGCTGCCTTCCCCATTATCTCCCCTCTGTGATAGGCTCCACAACGTCAGTATCCACAGCAAAGCCCTAGAATGGATCTGCTCCTTCCTCATCGGCCGAGAGTCAGACTTTCACTGTTCAATTCAGAACCCACAGAAATCAGTCGCGGAGTGCCTCATGGAACCTCCCTGAGCCACACCCTCCTCAAAATCTACATGGCCCCACTGGCAGCCATCATCAGAAGCCAAGGACTAAACATTGTCTCATATGCCCATGACAGCCAGCTGATCCTCTCCCTCACACCCACAGCCGCCAAGAGCAACTTCCACAACGGGATGAAGGCAGTTGCCACCTGGATGAAGGACAGCTGCCTCAAGTGCAACTTAAACAAGACCGTAGTCCTCATCAGGACTCCACCCACTCTGCCTGGGAAGACTCCTGGATGCCTGCAACGCTTGAAACGCCCCACACCCATGGACTACACACAAAACCTCAGCATCATCCTGGACGCCTCACTCTCACTCCTCACTCCTCCTGCTTCCACGCGGTCTGCCTACTTTGTCAGATCTTCCAGTGGATCCTCACAGAGTCCAGGAAAATGGTCAACCATGCGCTCGTCAGCAGCAGACTCAACAATGGCAACGCACTCTATGCCGA
Source organism: Triturus cristatus (assembly GCF_964204655.1). Lineage (NCBI taxonomy): Eukaryota > Metazoa > Chordata > Amphibia > Caudata > Salamandridae > Triturus > Triturus cristatus. The sequence goes on from NC_140584.1 coordinate 452,575,241, forward strand.
TACCACCCAGAAGCTCCAAAAGAAACTGCAGAGCATCCAGAACGCCTAGCTAGACTCATCCTGAACATCCCATGCTGCAGCCACATCACATGACACCTGAGAGACCTTCACTGGCTACCTATCAACAAAAGAATCACATTCAAGCTCCTCATGCACGCCTACAAAGCCCTCCACGATGCCAGACAGGCATACCTCAACCACCGACCCTCTTTCTACAGTCCCATCAGACATCCCAGCTAAGCCCAACCGGCCCTGGCCACCATCCCATGGTTCTGCAAGATCATGGCTGAAGGAAGATCCTTCTCCTACCTCTCTGCAAAGACCTGGAACTCCCTGCCTCTGCACCTCAGGCAATTACCATCGCTGTTGCAATTCAGAAAGGACATCAAGACCTGGCTTTGCGACTGAACCGTAGATCCACCCGCCCCAACTCAACGCCTTGAGACCCTCACGGGTGAGTAGTCACACTTTATAAAAATCCTGATTGATTGATTGATTGATTGATTGATTGATTGATTGATTGATTGATTGATTGATTGATTGATTGATTACACTTAATAATGTTATCTCTGGCTAAGAAAGCAACTACACATTTCAGTTTTTTAACTTTTTTAAATATTTATTACGATCCCAATCCACTGGCAAATTTGTAATCAATATTTTGGAAAGGGTACTTTTAGAAAGTTACTTTTTCCCTGCTAAAGCCTCTGAATGTGCATTTGCACGAGCCCAACTGATACCCTGCAGCTGAATAGCTTCCTTGATGAGGTGTGAACTTGCTCCTATGACTGAGACAAAGGCCTTGGGTGTGGGGAGGTGTTCTTTTCCCCTGGCAGGGTGACCATCTGAGCTTTTGCTACAATATTTTAGTAGAAGTATGTGCTAATGCTGCACTAAGGGTGATGCTGCACATTAATGCAATTTTTCTCCTTGATGTGATTCAACAATGCACATTTCTTTGCACTACAAAGAGATTTTATACAAAATTGTGATTTATAGTTCTAAAGATGTCCACCCTCATATTTGATTTTCAACCTCATTGCACATTCAACCAGATGTGATGCCATAATAATGTAATCTTACACCTAATATCATGTCTAACACATTTTCTCTCTTTGCCATGTAATTTTGCTTCTTAATGAGATACAACACACCTGCTGAATTTTGATTCTGAGTCTGATTTTTACGGCTACAGGTTTTTTGTTTGATGATGTTGCATGAAGGGTGATTTTGTATATAAATGCAACTTTGTACCTAAATGTGATAGCAGAGCATGTTCCTTAGCATGGCTGTGCACAGCAAAGTGATTGTTTAACTAAATGTTAATTTGCACATAAATTATATTATTCAATTTACCTCAAATACAAAACCTCAGCATTCAAATAGAACGAGTGGTGAGCCCACTCTAGCCATTGCTCATTTACGGTGCCATTCACATTGCCTGCTCCAGCCATTGTCCATTGTGCCTTTCACACTGCCTACTCCATTCACTATTCATTTATTGTGACATTCACAATGCATATTCCAGCCACTGCTCATTGTAGTGCCATTCACAAACCACTTCAACCACTAGTCATTTATGAGGGTGGGTGGCAAACTCCACTTGAGCATGGAGTTCTGGAAAAACTCAGCTGCGTGACAGAGTTTTTCTCGCGCACGGCTCGCCAACAGTAAGTTGGCGAGCAGGAAAATCGAGCACTAGACCACCTTCTGGTGAGATTACTCAAAACGGGAGTTTGCAGCAGGTCGTTAGCACCTGGATTATCCAATAACCATTGGTTCCAGAGCAGCATGTTGTCTGCAATAAAGCTCTTCAACACCCAGACAGGGGTAGTAAGCGCTATATAAATACAATTACAATGCAATTGCTTACAGCATACATTCCAGTCTACTGCCATATGGCCCAAAGAACTTGAGACCCCTTCATGATCAAGAGAAGTCAGAAACTTAGGAGTAACCATCGATTCAGATCTATGTTTGGAGCCACACGTCAACAACGTCACAAAGACTGCCTTCTACACAATGAAATAACTGCATTTCATCTTCCCATCCCTTGGATACCAAAAAAACTACAAGCCAGTTTTACTCTCAAATAGCCAAGCTTGCCTATGCTATCTGACTATACTTGGACGCACACATTTTCTTTATACGAAAAATACAATTAATCCAAAATGCTGCTGCAGGGCTCCTTCTCTGCCTCACCCAAAAGAATGCATAACCCAATTTCCACATCATATAATTGGAAAGGCAATATTGAAAGCACTCTGCATTGTCCATAGAGCCTCCCAAGAAAACTGACCCCTATACCTACAGGTTAAATTCAAGCAATACAAACAAAACAGGATCCCGCGCTCCAGGCTGACTTATACCACAAATCATCATACCACCTTTCCATAAGAAATCTGTAGAAGGCGTTGCTTTCTCAGTACAGGCTGCCAAGCTCTGGAACTCGCTATCAACCAGGATTCGAAGCATCTAGGAACATATACACTTAAGTAAACAGTTGAAAACCTTGTTATTTGCACGGGTAGCTACATCATTGTACAACCTTGGAATTGAAACCAGAAAAATAATCACACCTTCAAGTTCAATCTACACTTTACAAGTATTCTCTATGTCCAGGTAAGCTGAGAAGGGCTGACCAATGGTTAGTCCAGGTATTATATAGTAATGTCAATTCATAGATGGCCACTCTAAAACTAATACCATAACACCCAGTCTGCAGTCAAATGTAGGTTAATCATCTTACTCTGACATAAGATGTTATGTCTTGTGTGATGAACATGTCATCTGCTTTTGAACCACCATTTTTTTGTTACAAATATGATTGCATTATGCGTCCCGATTTCATGGCGGAAAAAGTAGTGGTTCTGTGAGAGAAGAAGCTCTGTATTCTTGTTATTTTCCAAGTGACCTATTCATGCACCATTTCACATGACGCTCAGTCCTAAGCGGAAAATTTCTCATTTGATTTCGTATACCTTGTGGGATTTACTGCATCTTTAGCATAAAGCAGCAACCCAATGGACTGCTGCAGGACATTTGTGTACTATAAAAACTCTGCCAGTTTCATCACAACGCCAAACACCACTCCCATTCATTACACGACAACCGCAATTCGGAGGTCAACTCGCAGGACCTTGAAACACTTCCCACGTAACCTCAAAGCAAAGACCACACACTTCCGACCACAGACCCACATGCTGCAGCTAGCTATCCACGGGGTATAAGTATTTTGGCGCTCTACATAGGGTGGTAATAAGCGCTATACAAATGCGGCCATACAGTACATGTTCATTAATAAGGTGCAGTCTCTGCCAAAACGTCACGGGTTATTTTAACTTCCTGCTTATAAGATGCAAAATAATTGCAATTTCTCTAAAATCTCCAAGGAGTAGGCAGAACTTAGTACATTATGCATCTTTGCTTGTCGACAAAGCATTCTCTTCCAGCAGGGGACAAACAGTCCTTCACCTTACAGAAAATCTGCGTTATAATTAGCTTTCAAAAGTCTCATGAGGCGATGACAGCACAGAATTGGCTTCCATTCATATGAAAAGATAAAATGACGTTTTATGTCCGCGATTTAGTCTCTGGCACCATCTAGTGGCTTTTGGTTAAAAAATCACGAGAAGTACTTTTGTCGCCTTTGTTTTCGGCATTCACCGCATTGAATTTTGTTCGCTGGCTTCGTGACATTATTATTCGAAATGTATATATAAAGCATACCCTTCTCTGCATAAATCCCGTGTATTGTCCCAACAGCTTCTCAAATATTAACCTGCAAACCCCTGCTTAATTCGATTGAGCGGTGGCTGGAGGCTCACTGGTAACAGGAACTTATTTTTCCTCGTCAAATTTTTACCCAGAGTAAGAGAGAGAAAAACCCAAAAGGGCTACACAAAGTGGAAGTAGCGGGGAAGAAAAATAACCTGCAAGAGTGAGATAAGGGGGCAAGTGGTGCTAGGTGGTGGGTGAAAGAGGTGTGAGATGACATCAAGACTATGCAGCCTTGGTTTTCTTCATCCCCCCCCCCTCCCCCCCCCCCCCCCCCCCCCCCTTGAGATTTGTAGCACCAGCTGCAGTCTTCTGGGAATAACTCTGGACCAATGCACTTATTGTTTGAAACTTATTAGTATAGCACATATAGGCTTCACATGAGTGGCAGAACAAGGTTGCCAACAGGTGCGTAACATTGGCCCCAGCTGCCCCTGCGGTGTACCCAGTTCATCCCAATCCCTATGAATGTCTCAAAAAAGTCTGAGGGGCCCCTCACTGTGTTATGTACACAGAGCCATCATTCTGCGTTATGCCCTTGGTTGCCAACAGCCGTAATGCAAATACAGAAAATGCCCCTACACCCAGGGCCTTATTTATGAGGCACTAGCCTAAGGCAGCTCTAAAAGGCTTCTTGCTGCACAGCCCTACACAACTGTGGGCAGCGATGCACTGTATTTATGAAATATGGGGACTTATTTATGAGAGGCTTGCGCCGCCGAAGCGTCTCAATCATATCTCTTGTATCGTCACCCGAAGCATGCCCCGGCTTTTCCTCTCCTTCTTGAGCTGTGCTGGCTCGCGGTTACAAAAAAAGAATTCAATTTAAAGCCCTATGCTATATCTTCAAAGCTAGAGCTGGAATAGGCCCTCGTTATATCCAGGATCTTGTGGCAACCTATCAGCACAGACGGACATTGAGATCAGGCAATCAGGCTTTATGCCCTGTGCCCAGGATCCATCTGGGAGGTCTCTCCTTCGAATATTTTGGTCGAAAACTTTGAAATGCCTTCTGAAATCTTTAAGACACTGCACGTCTCTGCTGTTATTTTGCAAGAACCTGAAGACCTGTGTATTCTAATTTTCCAATTAAACATTTCTACCGATGCTTAGTGCCGGAAAACCCAATGGGTAGCCTCGTGCTTTATAAATGGAAAAATAAAAATATCCATGTGGCAACTCAAAGCCCCTCGGCATGGCTTTGCATGGCCTCACAGATATGGAATAAGACAAAGCAGTGCAAGTCGCAGCCTTGCCTTAATCTGTGTCAAGGAAGCGTTCCATGGGCATTGCGGTGGGTAAAACATTAGTGATACGGTCATAAAAGGGAAATATAGCTCATGAAAACCCTCCAAATGAGTCATGAAGTTACAGCCATAGTAGCGAGCAAGTGCGTGCTAGATAGGAGCTAGGTTCACCATGGTGGAACCTAGTTCACAAGACGAGTTCTATGGGGAAGCGAGATGTAATCGAGTGTGAAACTTCATTCTGCACATTTTTAATAATATAGAAAATATAAATGCACAAAAATCCTCACCACAGGTTGCCACCATTTGTCCCAAAATATATGTTCCCTTCACATGGTGGCTTGGTGAAAAGCTGATATCACACAGTTAAAGGGAAGACAAGTTGGAATCCCCTGCGCTGAGTGGTACTCCAGCTTGTCTTTGGTGGCTCTGAGAAGCTAATGCCCAATAAGTGTTTTTTTTAATTTATTTTTTTAAACAAGGACATCCAATGCAATTTCGGCAAGCATTTTTTTTTGTTGGTGGGGAGTGCGGCAGAGAGCCTCTCAGACACGTCTCACATTAAGCCCCACCCCCTCACCTCACGCTGTGAAATGTTGTTTCAGGTTGACAGGCAGGAGTATCAAAATGGTCTTTCTTCTCTCTAATGATTAAGACAGAATGAGAAATGGGAAGAAATATGTAGCAGTTGAGGGGCAAGAGATATTTTAGTGGTGTTAACCATGTTTGGGAAGCCACGGTATTTAAAAAGTAGGACATGTGGGTGTAACAAGTCCTGGCAATGGAAAACTCATACAGTCATGTTTCTCTGTTGTAAGGTTATCTCTCGCATAGGCTAACACTGGGTTACCATATTATATTTAATAACGTGCTAACTTCAGATTGGATGCAGGTAGAGATGTTCTGTTTACATTCAAATGAATTGTAATTTAAAATCCCCTTCAAGGCTGAAGTTGGATTTTAAGCCACATTTCTGAAAATGTCACTTTTAGAAAGTTGCCATTTTCTTGTTCTTACCATTCGGGCCTTCTGCCAGATTCCTGGGTCACATGACTGCATGACTGTAAATGGCTCTACTGTTGGTATTTGTGTATTACTTCCAGACATTAACATAAAAGGAGACTAGATGTTGGTAGAATGTACCAACCTTCTGGAATGGTTGGGGGCAGAGCTGTGCTGGGCTGCACTTACACTTCTAAGGGCTTACCTCCAGCACCCACAAATAAATCTGACACTTGTCTTTTGTCACCCCAACTTCTTGGAATCTTGACAGGGGAAGGGAAGATATTTTAAGAACCAGAAGTTGGGGTAGTATAGAGAATCCCCACACTTCAAAGGCTGGCACCAGTTATAAATATTGGCCCTCAGAGCCACTCTTCAGTAAACTCCTAGATCTGTAGACAATACAGAAGGAGGATGCCCTGTCACCAGATGGCTGCCCTGCTGCTACCGCTGCTTGGGGACTGACTTGCTATACCTTCAAAGAGGATTTTATATTGCAATACATTTAAGTGTAAAAACCATTTTTATATCTGCTTCCAATCAAAAGTTATCACTTATTAAATGAGATAAGGTAACCAAGTGTTAGTCAATGGGAGAGATATGCCTTAAAGTAGTAAAAACACCTTTGTGAGTTTTTCATTGTTAGGACATGTAAAACCTAAGCCCACATGTCCCAACGATTGAATTATAATGCAGCCTGCCATTTGATCATTTAGGGCCTGTTCTAGGGGTAACTTATATGTATTAAATAGGAAGGTTTACGCCTGGGAAAAGGTTGACTTTGTAGCAATAGCTGGCTTGAGACATGTTTTAAAAGGCTACTTTGGTGGGTGGCACAAGGAGAGCCTCAGGCCCACTAGTAGCATTTAGTGTAAAGATCCTGAGTACATGTGGTACCATTTTTCTAGGGACATACAAGTAAATTAAATGTGACAATTATGTGTAGTCCTAATTTTCCAATCTTTTTGGGAGACGTCATGAGCACTTTAGCACTGGTTAGCAGTGGTAAAGTGCACTGAGTCCTAAAGTCAACAAAAACTAATTCAGTAAACGGCAGGAGTGAAGTCAAAACGTTTGGGGGAATACCACTCCAAGTATGTTAGGTCTAACAGGTGGACATTGATTTACTGCAATAATCTGACTAGTGCTTAGTACCATCGGGATAAAAGCTTGAACGTCTTCCTCAAAGTGAAAAATGTTGCCTGCATTGGCTGATTTTTTTATTGCTTCTCCTTTTTTCTATACATTTGGGTTGACATTAGTTCCCTAGTGGAAAGAGTAGGGGGTAATAGGCACCTTTACTTGTGTACTGTGCCAGCTGAATGAAGCTTGAAGAAGTACTGTTAACTCTAATACTAGTGTTTGGTTGAGTATTGAGCACCATTACCACCCTAATAATTGAAACTTCCATATTGTGTGTTTTGCAGAGCAGCTTGAAGAAAAGGCCATGTCACCCAACCAATAGCCTTCTCACCATCTAGAGTAACATTCACCACCACACCCTACTTTTATTGCCCTGTAGATCGAAGGAGCCAAAAGTCTGGTTGTTATCATTCGAGATTCTCTCTTTCATAAATTCAGTTTGTTCTCTAGAGGCAGTGTCAGGCAATACCAAACTCAAACCAGTGGCAAAAATTGTATATATTTTATACTTGAAGAGCAATAGTGGGGAGTACCTAGGAGGATCCAGAAATGCCAACTCACAGTTCTGGGTTCTGGATACCTGCAGTTTTGACACCCTTAGATTTATCTCGACAGAAGGCCCACAATTTGATTACTCAGAGATGATGTTAAACCTCAATTCCATGAGGCCATGTGTCCCCAAGGGAAGGCACCCCCCAACACATCAGAAATATCAGTTAGCAGTCAATTCAGTAAATGGACTCACTCAATACCTGAGTTATAGATCAGTGTGACAGTTAAAGGTTTTGTTACAAAATTCAAAAGTAAGAAAATACAGAGTTAAATGCCATAAAGGCTCTCAGCAAATAGGGCATTAGAGAGAAATACAAAATCAAAAATATTCTAAGTCCCAAGCCGGCAGCAAAATCAAGAGAGAAACGGGCAGCATTCTGCATAGCATATGATAGATTTCTGACTCACCCCCAAAATAAAAGGATTTTATACATTATTTTCACATATAAAATTACAAAAACTGCAGATTCATTGTGGTATGATCAAATGTTACAATCTCAGGAAATAAGAGCACAGTCTTATTAAACATCATATTGTTTTGGCATTGAAGAACTATAGCTCTAAATGAATGGTGATTCTGCTCCCTCTATGCTAATGCTATTCGAGGTGGTAGAACAAACTAGATACATGAAAGACAGCAAACCTTTATGGACAAATATGATACAGCGAGCTAGAGGAAAGACCTTGAAGTAATAGTTGCAGTTTTGTGACTGAGCCGAGGAAGATTCAAGCAGAAATAAACAGCGAAATGTGGCCAGGAACGACAAGAGTGAAATCCATTTACAAAACCATGGCTTCAACGCCCAAATTGAGACCTAGTTAACAAGGGACAGGAAAACACACTTCTACACAGCATATGAAAATCGTTTTAAAACCAAAGGTGTTATATAAGCGTGTACGTGTGCAATAGCATGTGAAACTTCATTCTGCACATTGCTAATGATCTAGCAAATATAAATGCACAAATATCCTCACCACAGGGTGCCACAATTTGTCACACAATATATGTTCCCGTCACATGGTGACTTGGTGAAAAGCTGATATCACACAGTCGAAGGAAAGGCAAGCTAGAATCCCCTGCACTGAGTGCACTGAGTGGTACTCCAGCTTGTCTGTGGATGCTCTGAGAAGTTATTGCCCAGTAAGTGTTTTAAAGAAAAAAAACAAGGACATCTGCTGCAGCCTTGCAAGTGTTTGTTTTTTGAGGGGAGTGAGAGTTGGAGGGGAGTGAGGCAGAGAGCCTCTCAGACACTTCTCGCATGAAGCCCCACCCCTCTCCTCACACTGTGAAATTGTGTTTAGAATTGACAGGCAGGAGGATCAAGAGGGTTTTTTCTTCTCGTTAATGATTAAGAGAGAATGGGAAATGGGAAAAAGATGCAGCAGTTGAGGGGCAAGAGTCATTTTAGTGGCATTAAACATGTTTGGGAAACCATCCGGACCCAGATCTTTGCCTAAGAGGAAAGAATCCATACCTCTACAGATTTTGTGTTTCGTGATGACCTCCTTCAAAAAATGATTTTCAAAAAAGCTTGGAAGGTGAAGACTAGCTAGATATTCTCAAATGTTCCTGTTGTCACAGAATTAATCAGGTGAGTATAATTCTGCTTAAAAGTATTGATGTTTTAAGAATAGCTTTATTATTCATTACAATAGTTCCCTGGACCAGTTTGGTTGCATTTAGATGTGGCATGGATCTTTTAGCTTTTCAGGCATCTTCAGCTTTACTACTTCCACAAAAACGTTTCTGACTTTGACATATTTATCCACTTCCTAGCATCACTACTAGTGACTTTTTAATATTCATATTGTAAACTTTGAAGTTTGTTGCAAGTAGTCATGCTATTCTCTGATCTAGATTCCTTCTCAAGTTGATTAATCTCTTGTTAAATCTAGGATACATATTGTTTCCTCCTTGTTTTATAGTCCTATGCAATGCCAATGATTGTACTACATACAAAAAGGTCTCATGGCATCCCACAATGTTACAAGATATGTTTTCATAAGGCTTTTTTTTAAGTAGTGCTCGTTGCCGTATAATTTTTTGCTGATCTAGAATGCTTTCTGAGAGAAACCTCCATGAAATAGCCCCTATATCTTACCTTCCAAATGTAAAATCAAGCCTTTTACTTGCCTATCCATGACTAACACGGGTGCAATGGTAGTAGGAGTTGTAGTTGTGTCATTTTATCATATAACTTTGCTTGTTTTGCAAAGCTTTAAAAAAACGTGCAGCATTGTGCAGCTTCAGCCGTCACAGATTTTTATACTCTGCTGAATACCCAACATCCTCGTAGTGTCCATTCCCACGAGACTCCTGTGAGGAAAGCGTTTCTCCTTCATCAAGGTCGCAGGTCATCTGGTTCTTCATCCAACGTAAATGGAGTCTCTTGTCTGTAGTACTCACAAATCACGGCTTTGTGGATCAAGACATGGAGGGGCATATTTTGTGCTCACTGTAAACTGACAAAACTCTGGGGGGTATTTACAAGCCCCTATCGCCACAGGAATGTCACTTTTAGGGAAGTTACTGTGGCGATATGTGTGTCACCTCATTTACAAGGCAGCGTTAAGCCACTTAATGTGGCTTAATGCTGGCTTGTAAATAAGGCCCGCTTTCACGCTATACTTAACGTGAAAGGAGAGGGCAATGGGTGTTGTTGTGGGCGTTCCACTTTAAGACCCATTGATCTTGACGCTGTCCCATATTTACAAGGGCGGAGTAAATATGGGGCAGCGCCAAAATAAAGATCAGGGAAAACCTGGTCTTACCCTGGCGCAACAAGGAGAAATGTTTAATTTCTCCTCGTTTTTGCTGTTTCTATGTGTGCTGTGTTGTGCAGCACACATAGAAACAGCAAAACACCTTTGATTGTTTATGTGCAGGAAGGTTTTCCTTCCTGCACATAAACAATCATTTAAAAAAAAACGTACATTTTCCTACTTCTGGGTGTGCTGCATTAAGCAGCACAACCAGAAGTTACAAAACGCCATTTCTGATTGTTTATGTGCAGGAAGGGACACACTCCTGCACATGAACAAGCACTCCCCTCAACGCAGGCACCCTTGCACTATCTTGCAAGGGTGCCTGCATTGGCACTAGGTAGCTAAATCTAGCGCCAGCGCAGGGAGAAACGCAGGGCTGCACCATATTGTTGTAAATATGGTGCAGCCCTGCATTTCCAAAGTGATGGAGCGTGGTGTTAGCCTTTTTGTCTTAAAGCCACGCTTTGCCACTTTATTTCTATATATACCCCAGAGTTTCTGCCAGGGATTCTGCTTTTTCAAGTTGTAAACTACTCTTAAAGTAAAAAAACAAATGTCTGAACCAGATTCTGCAAGTTTTTTATCCGCTAACTGACTATTGTTTCCTAAAACAGGTGCATGTGACAACATAGTGGAGCCAAAAATGTTCTCCTTATACAAGATTTCAAGGCTCCAGGTTCTAACCAATTTCAAACATTCTATATACTGCCCTCAATAATGTAAATATGTCAAGGTAGCTGTTGTGTGAAAAAGACCGAAATATGCATTCTTAAAAATGCTCAACTAGTGAAGTCAGGGTCTTCGAAGGCTACAATATGAAGATCAAGGATTTTTAAAATGTATTGTTACTGTAAAAAATCCATAATTTCTTATAGAACCTCTGTTTTTAGTAAAAACCTAAGGAACTTTGCATATTGCAAAGACTTATCAACTTCCTAAACGGCACATAATATGCCTTCCAGCCCTTCCACTGAAGCTATTGGTTGAGATAAGAATGTCCCCTGCTTGATACCCTGCTGCATTCCCATGCATGTACATCTGGTATCCTGACTTTTTATTCTGGCCCCGGTGTCACACAAGTCTAAGTGTTTGTGTGCAGAGGCCTAGGCTGGTCTTTGACAATTGAAGGTCCTGGAACTGTTCTGTGACCAGGAAGGCACACCATGCCTGCCCTAATTATTGACAGTGGTGTATTGTCCCTGTCATGGGTTAAGAACATCAGTCCATAGTGGCATCATCTACTGGTTAAAGGTAACAATAAAGTGGCCAGTCCTTTTGATCTTGGACACTGGATTGAGGTCTACTGACCAAGCTGTGTAAATGTACACTTCTATGCACTTGCACAGACCCTTTCACTGACATCCTGAGTGCGTGTTAAGTGTGGCTGTGTGAGTAACACTTGCATTGCATTTGAATGAGTCAGTGTATGGATGCCAGTGGGATCTTTTTGGATACACTTGGCCAGATCTAACAGAAGATGGAGATTTTGGACTCTATTCCCAGATTTAAGTAGAGCATTGCTTCCATTCCTGAAGCTGGTGAAACAAAATACAGAACTGAAAAGAGAAGAGTGGAGAAATGCCTCATTTAGATAGTCTATGAGGCTTTTTGGTTAGCAACGAGCTGTTGAGTAGTCTCGCGGACCACTGACTGCCATTTGATGGATGGTAACATTGAGGGGTGGGACTGCATCTTCTGTTGTGAAAGATGAAGAAGTCTGTAGGTGGAGCAGTCTTGTAGCTCCCTGATTATGCCTTCAGTTTGGCTGATAACAGCCAAATGCAGCAACCTCACACCTCTCTGTACATCTGTTGTGGGTTCTCCAGGATGGAGACAGCCCAGTGCTCCATAATATGTATAATCTCAATTCATACAGAGGCATTGTTGGGAGGCCAGCCTGGGGAGGTCACTTGAAAGAAGAACCAGTTCTACAGTTCAAGATGGTGGATGCACATCCTGTGTCTGAAAGTCATATATAAAAGTGGTACCCAAACCACTCCTTTATTCCATCTCCAAGTTCTTTGTGACCAAAGAAGGGAATGTGCTGCAAAGAATACAGAGGATGGCTGTGAAACCAGGTATTGTGTCTGCAGGACAAAGAGTCTCCCACATGTGAGGGAACATTACCCAAAGCCTGGGTTTTCTGATGAATGAGCTGTGTGCCTGATCTGAAATGTCTAGAAGCAGGCCTGCCTGATGAGAGACTGTCCAGGAAAGAGTGAGGTCCATACTATCCACAGACACCCAGGATGAGGCCAACTGCTTGAGAGCGAGCTGGGAAGACAAAGGTGCCTATGGACCCCTCAGGCCGTTTTCTGGCAGGAACTACAATATTGTGATGGAGTGATTGCTGACGGGTCTACGGTTGCATGACAAAAACAAATCCAGTCAGGCCGGCACTGACAACTTGCTGAAGACCCTAGCATGTCTACAGCTGTTGAAATTGATGGAATTACTGAAGGCCATTTGGGACTATATTTGTGCAACAGTTGGGCATAATATGGGCCACAGTTGGGCAGAATATGGGCGACAATTATCTGTTGTGGAGGGCCCCACTGGTAATGCACCTCCCTATGGTTCGGTCTGAATAGTGATGTTTCAGGACTGCTGATCACCAAACTGTGGATTGCCCTGATTCAATTGGGATCATGTCCACCCAATTTGCTGTGGCCGAGCCCTAGATCAGCCTCACAAAACCAACAAAGCTACTGTGAGAAGATGGCTAGGTGGACTCACTGCTGAATTCAGTTGGTGCCCATCCCAACAAACTGCAACACAGCCCTCCCATTTTTTTTATGACTTTCTACAAGCATATAGGAGTACCCTGGAGTACAAGGAGGCAGCTATAAAACGTGTAAGACTCTTCTACTTTTGGTGGGTGAGATAAACAGACTGAGTGCATCCTTTGAGCTGAGGGTGATTGAGATTACACCTTAGTCAAATTCACTCTACTCCTGCCTGCCCTTAAAGCAAGGATTTCCCAGTACTGGGAAGAATTCTGGGAAGGGAGGGTGAGGGAGTCAGGTGAGTGTAGCATCAGTCTATGATAGTGCCAAGAGATACTAATTAAGTATATGACTATTGTACTGTATACTACAAATGTGTAATTAAAGTACTTTCTTATTACAAGCACTTGGCTGAACGTTAACTATATTGGGCCTGGAGGTTGAGTGTTAAGCTCTGAGCTTGAGCACCCCCACACTACCTCCCTGAGAAGTCTGTGGCTGCTTGCCCTCACTGCCCTGAGACTCAAGTGCAGAAGGGTTGTTTTTGACCCAGTTTGCGGAGCCATAGTATGACAGGCCAGGGACATCAGTGGCAAATGACCTCAACTAACACGGTAGACGGCCAGTATTCTCTGCATGCCCAATGCCCTCGCCTTCTCGAACGGGGACTTCTACTATTATTGACAGAGTGCTTGCAATATTACAAATATTTATTGAAGCCTGTCAATTTCACAGTAATATGTGCTTATAGTTTTTCAATATCTTCTAAAAATATACTAACTTTTCATGAAGTTGATACATTTAGAACAGGAATTTCCAACTGTTTTTTTTCCAGATTTTCAGAGTAACCTCTATGTAATGTGTATCATTTAGATGTACGTAAATGTATCGTACAGCGATAGCCTGACAGTCTGGTATGGATCAACCCCTTGTGAACCTACGTTGCACATGCTTTAGAAGCTCTCTTTTATCAACATTACCACTTAGTATCTCTTCTCAAAATCTTTGGATTCTGCTATGATTTCTATCTTCACTTCCTTCTTCCTTTTTCCTTTAGTGGATGGAAAGGGAGCGGAGAATTTGCAGCATGGAGAGGACGAACTCGATGACGTGCTCATGAAGCAGAACAGAAAGGTTTGCAATACTTCTCATGGCACATTTCCTTCCCAATTCACACCTCCTTTCCTTTCTTGTAACTGTCACAAATAGACCTTTCATGTGGCTACAAATTTACCTTTTATTGAGCCTACTCTGTCTTCTGGAAGACTAAGTTGGAGGGAATACAGTAAAGGATTAAGGTGGTGTTTCCTCGTGACTATGGTATTTTCTCATCAAGTAAATTAATTATATAAGCAGAAGAGAAAAATATACCAACAACCTCCCCCCGACCCTTTCAAGTCCCTCTCTCCGTCGCATGCAGTGTCATGGATTAGTTTAAAGACTTGTATTGGTTTCTATACATGCAACCCATATGAACCTATTTTAGCTATATTACCATGCAAAAAGAAACGTTCGATTTCTGATTTCTCAATAATCTTAACATTGGTTCTTTATTAAGAAACTTCCTGATGCCTTTTTCAGTGGCTATTTTCTTTTTTTTCATCAACAACAATAATTCTGTGTTATAGAACCCTGGATAACTCCCTAAAACATCCATTTCAATGTAACATCCATTGCTTTGATCTAAAAATGTGCTTTTATTGTGGAATGCTCAGATTCATCCATAAAAAGTATAATTTTGCATCTGCGAAAATGAGCAAGAGAGTGGGGATGAATGCTGCTGGAATAATGACATACCTTGAGAAAACCATGGGACCGCTTTGAAGTCTTCACTATTACCGCTCATCGTTTCACAGATCACTGGGAGCATAATCCATCCATCGTAATGTGCCCCTCCCCAGGCTTTTGTCCTTTCCCTGTGACTGGTTTTAGTTAGAGTCCATATAACTGCGAGGATTTGAAAGTTCACTGAAAAGATGACAATTCTGTAATTCTGAGCTGTTATTCAGCTTTATAGACGTTAACAGGGTCTGACTTTTTAACAGTTGTTCACCCTTTTATGTCCTGGAGGTTAGAGCTCCTTCTTTACAGTCTAATATATTTTTTTAAGTCCATTCTTTGTGACAACTGTCGCTCTCTTGCCAGACTACAGTTGGTTTGTGTGTTTTTTCTAAATCGTTACATACATACTTAAAAGGGCCTTTGTTCAGTGGGCTTTATCCATTGGTCTATTAAACTGTCATTCACATTTTGCTCCCGACCATCTCATCCTACAGCATGTGGAAATGGCTCAGCCCACTTCAGTCATTGGCTCCCTTCATATTAAGTGACTATTATGATTGTGTACATTAAGCACTTTCATCTAAAATATAGTCCTTGCAGTGCCAGGAACAATGGGTCAATTTGTTGTTTTGTTTTCTGGTTTTTGCTTGTAAAATGTAATGTAATAAATATAAATCTTAAAAGGGGCTTAAGTCCTGCCCTTACTTTTCATTTGTTTGTGTGCTTGCCACTTACTTTTCCTTTGTTTCTGTTGGTTGTAGCATGCTATTTCCCGTTGTTCTTCATGTGTTTTTCTTATCAGTGGAGCTTGGCCCAAGTACCTCCTTTTAAGTTTTCATCTGCTTTTTCCAACCTATTTTTTTTCTTTGTGAGCAAGCCTGTTTGGCAGCTACATGTGATTTGTACTGCTGTGCTTCTTACGCAATTTAATTATTGTTTTGGAATACTTTTTTTTAAAAAAAGTACTTTCTTCCCACACTGCATATTTCCTGCACCAAATCGATGTGTTTCAGTTTTTGAATGCACTCTCCATGCTCTCCTCCTGCTTCTTCGTGCTGCTTATGGCAAGACCAGTACATCCCCCTAAAACTTGTTGATTTACGGTGCTGAGACAGTTCTGGGCAGCATGTCACGGCGTGTCAGTGGATAGAGGGTGGGTCTACCCCCTCCACCATGGCTAGATGTACACAGCCTGGCCATTTTCATCGGCTGCTGTCAGGCATCCAGTAAACAGTGGTCCTTTGCAAGGAGAGGTTGCTGCACATCCACCACCTTGCCCTGCTCTGTCTCAGGGACAGGCTGCGGGACATCAACCACTGCACTGCATGGGGTGGAATCCGATCTGTAAGCAGCTCTGCCCTCCCATGGTGCTAACCTCCAACCCAACGCTCCCCCTCATGCCATCTGATCTTTTTAAACCCCCCTCCTCACGCTGCCCATTCTTCCTAAAACAATCCCACCCGCCTCCGTTCAGTTAAACCTACACTGCCACCTCCTGCACGACATTATTTGTTTACCACCCTCCTCCCTCTTGTTGTTGCCACTACCAACCCAACCATCCACTCCCCACACTGTTTGAAGTCCTATTGCACAGCAGTGCTTGCTGCTATGCAACATTGCTTAAAGTATATCAAACAAAGGGGCATATTAACAAGGCGGCGATATGAAATTATCTCCGCTTTTGCGTCCGTTTTCGGGCGAAAAGCGGCAATAATTTCATCGCCTTATCAGCAAAGACACGCTATCGCGTGTCTTGATGACTTAGCGCCCGTTTGCAGCACGCCTCCGATCGCATCGCTAATGAGATGCAAAGGAGGCGTGCCTGACAAGACTCCCTTGGGAAAATATCGCGAAGGCAGCTTCGCAATATTAACAAGGGAGGGTAGCGATTTCTAAAATCGCGTTAAGTATGCCTTAACGCAGGAATTTAACGTCTGTTAAATTCCTGACTAAGGCATACTTAACATGGGGGTGGATTTTGTGGCTAAGACCACAGGCCCTATCATCTAGGATATCGCAGTTTTCCACCATGGAAAACGGCGATATCCCAACTATCTCTGGAATTTTTATCGCCTCGGCGATGCGCGTTGTTAATAACGTGCAAGCCGGGCGATAAATTCCAGAGACAGCCGGCGAAAAATATGCAAGCGCTAAGCGCGCTTTGCGATATTTATCGCCAGCCCTTGTTAATATGCCCCAAAGCTCTATGACATTGTCAGCACTGGCCGTGCCATATCGCTTTGTTTTGATTTACTTTAAAATGGATTTGCATTTGCTTGTATTATTAATACAGCAATTTGGCATCACTCTAGTCCCTTGTTTAGAAGCAATGTCCTATCTATCCACCACCAACTTCTGTTCCAGCTGGAAATTATTTTCTAAGCTTTGCGTTTCCAGTCGGAAACAGATATTCACAAGTGCACACCAGAGTGTCATGAGCGCTTCACATGTGGGTTTCTGTTTATGAAGGTTAGCAGGGCAGCTGAACGAAAATGCTCTGCAGAAGTGCCTAGGAGCCTTAAAGTATCCAGTTCCTGACTGAGAGGTTCTTAAGATAAGACCTAAACTTGGTAGCTTTCATTTATTGCATGTTTACACTGTCAAAGTGCCACTTGACAGGAAAGCATTCTCAGGACCTATTTTGCTTGCCTACGGGCAAGTTTGTTTCCAGGGTTTTATTCGCTATACTTTTGCTCTGTTATTGACGTCAGCGTTCTTAGTGGCCGACCTTGAAGCTGGAGAACAGGGTTTAAGTCTAGGAGGGAACCCTTTTGTCTCCTTTTGAATTTGCTCCTCTGCTCATGGATTTTGTTTCGCTCTTCCATTGGCGTGGGAATGGATTGCACCAAGTTTGCATCCTAATTAAAGTTTGCTTTTCTAAGATCACATGGGCTTAACCTGCCATGTAGATGCCAGCGCTGCTTCTGTTAGATTGTGACATAAACATCAGTCTCAGTCATTCCCCAGTTTAGGCTGCGTTCTGGAATATCAGTGGCTCATTAGATAATCTGCAGACTTCCTTTTCTTGCAGCAAGCCATGATAAGAAACGTCTCTAATGTGTTTAAGGCCTTAAACCTCGTGGTTTCTCTGAAATGAAGATTCTCATCTGCCTTCTGAAAAAGCATTAGTCTTTTTTTTAGTTCAGCATTATGTGATCGGGTGTGTAAGATGAATCGGGGGATCAAGAGAACTGCGAGGCCCCTTATCAATGGTAGATAAAGTGCTTTAGATCTTGGCTACAGGCTTTGTTAATGTATTTTGTTTTAAAGATATCTAAAAGTGCCAAAGTATGAATATCCCAACTTTAGCTTTTCCTAAACTTTGTTAAACCCCATGAACACTATGGTTTACTTGACATGAACATTAGCTACGATTGTGTTTGTGAGTTAAAAGTTAACACCTCTCTAGCCCTGTGCATACTGTGTTTCTATAAGACATGCACACACCGGCTGTGTGTCAGTAAGCGTGTACTGCCCGAGCGTGCGCACTGAATATCTGCCTGAGTGTGAACAGAGCCAGAAGATAGGCGAAATCTATTGGCTTTTCCAATGCTTGTTTTATTTTTGTGAGGGTCAGGCACCTCCCAGTATAGATGGAATACTCTAGCGTGGTTTTGGCATGTTCTGATTTTATGCTATTTTTTACATTGCATGTTTAATTTTATACGGGTTCACATTTTTCATCATGAAATGGTGTGCTTTTTAAGTCTGTAAATAATAACTCGAATTTCAGCATCTCCCTAATATTGGTCATTTTCGTATTCACATTTTCTGTGTGTCAGTGATATTCACCCTCAGTTTCTCTATATAAACAATGTCTAAAGCTTGCCTTGTTCTAATGGCCTTTGGTTACCAGCACTGCTGTTGTCCTTTTCGTTACAAAGTGCTTCAGAAACCTTGCCTGTTTATGCTATTTTTCGCCTCTGCTCACTTTATTTTGTAAAGGTCCGTAACTAGAGGCTTTGGGCCGGATTCACAGGTGTATTAGGCCAGTTTGCACAGTTAGCAGCTGTGTGCTTTGGGGATGATGATAAAGTTTCTGTCATGGGGTAAAATGAACCTTTTTTGTGCTTCTGTCAGCTGTTAAATGTTCTTATTTGCTGTGTGTTTGCATTATCTATCTTGTTTGTCTCTTAATAATGAATGCCTGGCTGTTGACTTCATTATACTGTTGCTTGTAGATCATTTGCATTTCTGCCTGGTACACCAATACCCACTCACAGCATTCTTACCGTAGAAAGGTATCTAGCATTATCACTGCTGCAAATTCTCGGTATTTCTATAAATGCTTCATATTGTTTCTAAATGCGTTTATTCAATTCAATTCAATAGATCTTTATTCAGATATGAACTATCCATAAAAGCACAGGTCAAAATACCAGCAAATATACATACACTTATAAAAATACACAATATGAGAAGCAATGACAACGTGAAAGCAGTAGAAAAATAGGGGCTTGTAGTGCGTGCCAAATAGCAACAATAAAAATACATATATTATAAAAAAGAAGGACATAGTGAGCAAAACTACAACTTCATAAAAACACTGTCCAGATAAGAGCTTGTAGCCCTTAACAAATAGCAGCATAATATAGTAACGTGCAGTCAAGTATATACTATGAAAAAGAGGAACATTATGTGCAAAACAGCAACTTCATGAAAACACTGTCCGGGTGACAACTTGTAACTCATATAAAATAGGAGCATGATGTAATAAAGTGCAGTCAAGTATGTACAGTACAAGGTGTCGCTTCACCCACCATATAGCAGAATTCGCTCAGCAAGAAGATGTCTTTTTTATTATTACAGGTCTGGCTCTCATAGGTTTTTCTTAAGGCCTATAAATTCAAACCAAGTACTGTGCCAGAGATAAAGCAAGACTGATAAAGCGCTGCTTTAAGGGCTTTCACAAGATTGTGCTGTGGGCAGCACATACGTGAAAGACAGACTGGCTGATTGAAGCAGACATCCACCTTTTTCAGTGCAGGCAGAACCCGGCCTACACTTTGAAGTGGAACAGATATTCCCTCCATGCAGATGCGTAGGTAACTGCACCCACATCCAGGGGGATGTCTGTGGGTCCATAGAATCTCTTTTATCCAATCCAAAGGGGTGCCCTAGGTGGGCACACTCACTGTGCACCTCCCGATGGCCTCTGCGCCGGCATCCATTATACGGTGTGGGCACAGAAGCAAAGCGAGCCCCTCATCTGCATGGGGTAATGCCCCATGCAGAAGATCGAGAGACCTTTTAGGATAGCTCCAGTGGTGCATGTGCTCTGGCTCTATCTGTATTACAGAAGGTGCCACACAAGCGTCTGCTGGCCCTTCTGTAATAATAAAGTCCCTGGGGGTGCAGAAAGTTGGTGCACTCTTCTGTTGCACCCCAGGACACCTTATGTAATATGACCCCAGATGTTTTTTCTATTCCTTGTATGTTCGACCCGATGTTCGAAAATTAAAACAAAATACTTTCTTGCTTTGTTAATTATTTTACTTTTTAATTCAGTACATGTCACTTAAAGAAAAATGACACTTTACACTTACATTGGTTATGAGAAGGTGGAGTGATAGCTCTAAAAAAGTGGTTAGCTATATTTCATACTGCTGATCCCATTTTGTTTGTTTACAGTGCTTGTCTGTCCTCAATTTATGTTTTCTTCATTTATAAATCCCATTAATATGCTTCAAAACTTTTTACATTTATTTGTCAATTCTCCATTTTACCATTTATTTATGTAATCACTTTTGTTACTGTTATAATGTGTTTCTGACTGCACAAAACAAATATATTTTGGCCTTTTGTAACACTTTGGGGGAAAACTTTTAGCATTTTATGTCCTACTTCAAAGCATCAATATGAGTGTTCTCAATCAATTATTGTATATGTAACTTGCTATGAATTTTTGAAAAAAGTATAATGCAATCTAAGAATCACTAGAAGATTTTTAAAAACCAACAAGCAAGTAATTCTCTAAGTGTGCATATGAAAATGCTTAAATGTTTAGTGCTTAATTTCAAAACAAATAGTGCCTATCACTGCAGGCACAGTCCATATATTATGTACATTTTTCACAAAGTAATTTATTTAGGATTAGTATTGCTCTTTTGTTTTTGTAGTGTTGCTTTATCATCAACTTAATAATGCTACAAAGAAGAACTTAGAAAGAATAAGATGTTTTGTAACAAGTTGTTTTTCTAGTGCATAACCGTGGGTTGCTGTGTTAGACAGTACATATCCTTTTACCATTTACATATCTCAACTCAGTTACTTACTTTACAACATGTCTTTGCATGCCATTTATTCAAAAATTCTGTATTATGTCAATAGCTGCTATCTTTCTATATATTGTAATCAGGGCCGATCTGGGAGTAGCGGTTGTCGGGCGTTTTCTCAGTGGGCAGGAGGGTGGAGGTTGGTTTCAGACCAGTGGGGGCCGTTTTCGTGACTGGGGACCGGTTTTGCAGCAGCGCTGCAAAATCGGCCCCCTGTAAGAAAAGCAGAAGCAGTGTAGTCCCCTATGCCCCTCCCCCTCCCCGCCGGTCCAACTTAATTGCCAAGGCTGGTTTGTGTTCCCAGTCCAGCCCTGATCTTTATCCAATGATTGTACGATGGTGTGTTGGTATTACTCCCTCCTAAAATGCTTAAAATGCAAGTAATGCTATTCCTACACATTTATCATGTTCAGTCAAATGATATTTTTTTGTGTACTGCTGTAATACTCATGTAGCAAGTAGCTTTTACTAGCACTTTTCTGCATGTAATTTGCAAATCAAGTGTAATATTTATGCTTTAGCAACGCTTTTTTGTGCTTTAAACTTAATCATTCTCACCACGATTCAAGGTGAACGAAAGATAAGATCTCAGGACAATAACTCCTTGCTTTCAAGAAGTACTGCACTTTAAATCAACATCACCAAGCTTGCCAAAAAATTAATTTTCAATAAAAGTGAAAACACTACCCTGTTCAATTTCGCACCTTTCATGTAAGTCAGATGAAGTCAAATTTGTAATGTTATGCCACTATTGCCCAAATGAACACTAGCATAAATATATCACAAAGTGTGTTTCCTCTGTGGCCCTATAGTTAAGTTATTCAATACAGTTACACAGTGATCATCGAGCTGCAGCTCAATAATCACTAGTGATGAACTACTCCATTTTTGACTGCTCCCTGTCCACCATGTCTGTTTTGCCAGCGTGTCTGATGATTGTAAGAGCCAGGAAATATGGAGCAAGATGCCCCCCTTGGGTTGAACATGAATTAGAAGAAATATATTGCAATGTGCTTTGCTTCTCCCCAGTCCATCAGCGCGCTGTCTAGCACTATCATTGAGAGTGGGAATGATGTCCACCACTGGGCACAGTCGACACAAAGTTCATACATGAAAAGTGAAAGTGAATTTGTGGCCTTATTTGTGTGTCGAAAAAAGTATATTTTTCGTGGGAACAACATAATGGCGAATGGTGGAATGGAAGTATTCAAATAAACATTGAAGGGACAGACTGAATGCATGAGAATGTAAAGCAACCTTTGTTCAAACAAATAATTTTCATGAAAAGTACAAGAAAGTTAGACACAAAATAAAGAATTCTAAGAAATCTAGATGATTTAAAGAGCTTTTTTCGAAAACAAATTACATTTTGAAAGAAAACTTTTTCGAGTATAAAAGTCACATTATGAGGAAAAGGCCCTGATTTACTAATTGTAGTGTAACCTGTAACTCTTTGAACTTGGATCCCCATTTGTGCTTGAAATATGCATTAGGGTTATTTAAACTTCACTTCCCAATCCAGCATAACTCATATCATATGGTCAAAATGCTATCAAAAATGAATCTGAAAAAGTTAGGAAAAACACTAAAAATGGTGTTCTCGTCTCTCACAATATAGATTTCGAAATGACCTCAAGTTGTATGAGCCTCAGTGTTAATCAGTCATAAGTCATTCTACAGGAAAGGGAGTTTTTATGTTTAATGCAACAGTGTATTTCAAAATGTAAGGGGCATATGTACAAGCCCCTATCGCCACGGAAACATCACTTTTTATGAGGTTTCCGTGGCAATAGGGACTTTGCTTTATGTACAAGGCAGCGTTAACCTCTTCAATGCCCGTGACGAGCTGGTCTCGTCATGGGCCGCGGTTGCGCTGTGCCCATGACGAGACCAGCTCGTCATAAACCCCGCCCGCTAATGAAACGGCCGGCACAGGGCGGGGAAAGGGGCGGGCACTGAAGGGGTTAAGCCACTTAATGTGGCTTTACGCTGCCTTGTAAACAAGGCACAGTTTCACGCTATGTTTAGCATGAAAGGAGCGTGCAGTGGGTGTTGTAGTGGGCGTTCCACCGCAACACCCATTGTATTTGGCGCTGCCCCCTATGTACAAGGGTGGCGTACATAGGAGGCAGAGCCAAAATTAAGACCAGGAAAACCCTGGTCTTAAGTTGGCGAAACGAGGAGAAGTGCATTATTTCTCCTCGTTTTTGCTTTTTCCATGTGTGCTGCCTTGTGCAGCACACAGGGAAAAAACAAAATGCCATGGTCTGTTTATGTACAGGAGGGTGCCCCTTCCTGACATAAACAAACCTTTTCAAAAAATGCAATTTTGTAACTTTCATGTATGCTGCATGTAGCAGCACACATGAAAGTTACAAAATGACATTTTAGGATTGTTTATGTGCAGGAAGGAACACATTCCTACACATAACCAATCCTCCCCTGCACACAGACACCCTTGCACTCTGGTTCAAGGGTGCCTGCGTTGGTGCTAAGTTGTTAAACTTAACACATTGACCAGGGAAAACGCAGGCTGCACCACATTCTTATAAATATGGTGCAGCCTTGCGTTTCCGAAGTGGCGGAGCATGTCGTTAATCTCAGGAGGCTAACGACACGCTCCGCCACTTCATTGTACATATCCCCCTGAGTCCTTTAAACCGGCTTGGTAAGGTACAATTTCAGTCCTGTTGCTGAATAAAAACTCATGCAGGCGGTCTCTTCTTAAAGGGCAGAGATGAGACTGCCATCCACGTTCTGTACATTCTGAAAATGTTTAAATAAGTCACGTTTCACCACAAGCTCTAAAGATTAGTAAATTGGTGTAATCCATTAGATTGCTTATTATGGTACCAGTTGTAGTCTGGATGTTCTAGGTAATTTAGTGCAGAGGCATTTTTGAGTTGCCTGTACTTAAATAATATTCCCAGAATGGCAGTCCCTATTTTTCAGAATGATATCATCTCTATTGATATAAACTCACGATTTCTTTGCTAGCTGGTTGAGACTTGATGAGGGCTCCATCGCAAAATGTGTGGTAATGCAGCAATGGTATTTGTGGAATTTGGAATACTGGCACTTTAATTAAATGTCCCTGAAGAGCAGGCAATACCATGGCAGAATCTCTGTGCCTACAGTGCTTCCTTCTTGTTTATCCTCTTTAAGAGGGCATGATTCCCCTAAACATTTTGCCTACTGTGAGTAGATATATTCTCTGGATGAAAAACGCAGGAGGTGAGGTTTTCCTGTGAGCCTTTTATTTCACAGTATGATTGGAATCCTATGTTACCATCTGCATGGTGAATTACCGGGCATCTGTATTTGTGCATGAGTGGTTGTGAAAGAAAAAAGACATGACTGTTTGTACATTTGAAGCCTCTGCCTCAGGCTTGTGAGGAGGTCCTAGTCATATTTTCTATTCTCTTCAAGGCTGTGCCTATCTTTCCATTTCGAAAGAATGCTTACATCTCTGCTTCTTACATAGAAATGTTCTTATGGCATCAAATTGCTAGAACATGATAGTTTTGTGAGCTTAAGAGTGGATATAAAATGCAACTTTTTTACAAGAGGTCTTTGGATACTCATGAATCATCACTGTAGTGCGAATAATCGATGAGCCTGGTATTCAGAGCCATGTTTTTTTAGGTCGAGCATTCGAGACCTCTTGTATATACTTTAGTATATACTTAAGTATATATACTTTAGTATATACTTTAGTAAATACTTATATGTGTATGTACTTTGTGGGCTCCGGAGGTCAACCCTAGGACTTGTCTGCTTCTGCTTGGGTACTTTCTTTTCTGTTCAACTACCTCTGTGTAACTGAATTGATAGAAAACGACAAGCAGAGGTCAGTAAAATACCAGAATTGCTTTCTACTGAGGGAATTTCTTTTTAAAATGTTTCTGGCAACTGCCTCTATTTAACTTTCTTGATAGAAAAGGACCGGCAGAGGTCAGTAAAATACCAGAATCACATTTCAGCCTTCTCTAGATTCTAGTCCATAGAAATTTTCTTCCACGAGCACCCGTAGACAATAAAAAAAAATTCAAATCTTGTATTTTTAGTGATATGACTACCAAAGGCCCTGCTTTTATTTACATTACAAACAGAGCTTTGGACAATACCATTTCCAGCTGAAAGGCAATATTTCTCTCCATGTGTTCCCATATCTGGTGTGTCACACAGTTTGATGCTTACTTTCCCTCCATGTTAAAGAACAGTAGATGTTTCAGCACCCAAGCTAATGTGCTGCATAGCTAAATACATATAAGGTCCCAAAGGCGAGACCGATTGCATTGCAAATGCTTGTTTTACCTCACGTGTGTTCAGCTGCATAAAAGTAATCTGGATGTTATTCAGCTGAGCTGGCACGATAGAGAGTCATTTGTTTAACAAAGTATTTCTCTTTCATATAGCATCACCATTTGGATGGTTTTATCGATATGAAGGAAAATTTCCCACCATCCGAAAGGTATAGTGTGCTAAGAGTGCTGTGCCATTATTTGTCATTAGTAGAAATAGGATTTGCAGTGAGTTTCCTTCTTTCTGTATTCTATTTTTAAAGTTAATTTTTCCTTGCAACACAGCTCTTGGACAGTAAGCTTCCTGCAACCTTAAGTGTTGTTGTTACAGTTATGTCAGAAACACATATTCAGCAATTTGATCCAAAAAATCTAACAGGTGACTGCTGACTGTGAATGGGTTTCCTAAATCATAATTTAACCGATTCACAAAGCACTTAAAATTATGGCTTGAGTAGTTTAAACTCATCCATAGCCACATTTCATTATTGTTATCTGACTCACATACATTTGCAAACATTACTCACGTATGCCCGTTTTGCAAGTTCTACATCTTTCATCACACGAACTTGTTTGTAGGACTAACAAACGTATGAAATTAAACCTGCAATATTGTACTTTCTCACGTCCCAGTCTTAAAAATGTACTTCTGGTTCATTAACATATTGAGGGCGCAATTTAGCCTAATGTTTTTGACTCCCAGTATACACAGATGAAAAAGAACCAGAGAACAGAGATGCAACATAATCCACTATTCTGTAAAGCCAGATTCTGCCCCAGGGAGAAAGTTGTGAAACACAATGCATGTCACACTTATACCAGAATTTGACAATATTCTGTTTTGAACTAAAAATGATCAAAATCCATTTCGAACTCTCACAACCATAGACCCTGACAAGCACAGGTGCTCTGAGGTAACTAACTGCAGGCAATCGTTCAATACATTACGCTATATTATAACATAAACATGCTACACTCAGGATTTGTTAAATGACAGTGCTTACTGACATTTCTCACACTGTCTAGTCTGTCCGCGGATATCTAACACGCATTTCCAACGGGGGTATTCAATATTGACAAATCTGATTATAAGCAGAATGAGTGTTATTTTCAAAATTATTATTAATAAAAAAATAAAACGTAATTACAAAATCTAAAGCAAATTGAAAGCCCCCAGGCAATTAAACACAAGAATACTGTTCCTAATGGCTACCGTTTTGGATGGTCTCTTTGAAATACCTGCCAGAATATTTAGAAAACATACAGAAATTTCAATGAATGGTGCACTGTAAACCCGTAACATAATAAAAAACAGCCACTCGCAACCCACAAATTGCATCACATCAAAAGTGACATCCACTGCTTGTCGTGCGTGTGCTGATTGTTAATCTGTGCGCTCTCTCTATTATAATTTTACTTTAATAACAACACATTAGAAGGGGAAAGAAAGAAAGAAATCCAAGACCGACAGCTTATTTGAACAAAAGAAGAGTAAAAAGGAAATGGAATTCGAGATTAAACTCGCTATAGAAAAAGAAGAAATGTTGGACAAAGAAAGACAACTGAAAATCAACCGACTTGTGCAAGAGGTATATTGTATACATACACTTTACAACTCCCTTACATCTGTGTTTATACAAAAGCAAATCCTATGGTGAATACATTTGAACGAAACATTTCAGGCATGTATAGTTGGGAGTTTATTTAATGAACATTCCCGGATTACTAGTAAATACAGGTCCACTGTGATGGAGTATTACTGAAAAGCAGAGTGGGGTCCACATAATATGTTTTCCTGTCAGCAGTAGCAGTAATTTAGTTCATAGTAGAGCATATGAGTGACATGGCAAAACTGGACCTCATGGGCTCCCCAGTCTCCAAAAAGGGCAGTCAGAGTTAGAACCACGGGTGCTGGCCAGCCAAATTGCTGTCCCCTTCACACCGACAGGAGAGCTTCTTGTTTTATAATCTAGTGAAGAAACTGGAGGAGATAGGGGGCATGCATTGGTAATTGGCAAGGGATACAGCTCATCTAAATTGTACTGGCAGCAGCGAGGCATCCTATTTGGAGATGCAATTGGTTTAGTCTTTATGAAGGGCACTTTATAGTGGAAAGGCCTCATGTGCTTCAGGCATTCTTTTCGTCCATTGCACAAAGTCCATCTTTGTGTTGCTATGATATTGTGACATTTGTAGCTGATTTTATTTTGATCAGGTTCTGGACCAAGGTCCCTTTGTATTAAGTGGTTTTGGGGATGAAAGTCTTTGATTTTAAAAGATCTCAATTTTACGACTGCAAAATCACAAATCTCAATGTCACAATGTGAGCTGAAATACAATTTCCGACTCAGTATTAGTTCTTGCAATTCATTGCGATTCAGAAAGTGAGAGTAGCATGAAGGTGGCATCCCCTCCTTACAACTTGCAATGTCATAAAGCAAGGATTTGCAACCACAATTGGGATTTCAAGCAAATAGGTGGGTGCCGACATCTAAAAGGGGGTGGTACCAATTCACAAAGTGGAAGGTTGATCATGACAACCAGCTTTCACTGTGTGACGTTGGGCTGCTGGCACTGAAGTGAGCCTGCATTCTGTCCTGAATTCCATTTGCCAAATACCTATTTCATTTTTGGATTGTAAACCCTCTCCTTTAGGGATAAGATCCTGCGATAAAAAGTAGGCAGTCTGCAAATGCAAGTCTCAGTATGGTGATTTGCTGTCTCTTGCAGGTCTCCCTTGCTGCATTCACTGCTTGTTTGGTGGGACAGGCCAATAGAATCCTGCAACATTAACATAATTGATCAAAAACACTGGCTGCTTTGAAACCTAACCTTTAGAACATTATCCACGATTTCCCAAGATTAACCATCAAGTTGACCACTGGAGAATATGGTAGAGCAACACTTTCAATGAAGTAAAATAGACTAGTGAGTGTTCAGTGTCTTATGGATCATACTCATAGGAAAAGGAGAAGATATCCAAATAAAATCTGGGTAGTCCTCAAATAGCTACAGTAGAATTAGTGCCTATAAGTGTTTTTGATTCAAAGTTAGTTAACAATTTGAAATCTGAAGAGGAAAGGAAATGAAAGGTATGCATGAACAGACTGAATTGAAATGTGACTTTAAAGGATGTGTGATTGCTAAATTTGTACACCATGAAGGAGTATGTGGTCATGATCTAGTGAAGGAGGTTTAGTGATACTACTGCTGCACAAGAAATATTTATTTTCTATTCTGCTTCTACCTGTGCCGTTCTATTAACTATGTGCAATGGTGGTGTGACAAAGGTTTCAGAGACCGAGAGAGAGGATTTGGAAGAATCGGAGAAGGTTCAGCATTGGGTGGAAAGACTTTGCCAAACACGGTTAGAACAAATCTCCTCTGCAGAAAATGAATCACCTGAGGTAAAATAATTCACCCAAATCACATTGGCAGTGCAAAATGAATGCACATCATTCCTCACACTGCATGTAATTATTCTGAAACTTCCCTGTACTATCCAATTTTACAATATATACTGTGAGTATAACTAAATTACAGATAACTGGCAGTTACACTCTTAAGATTAATCTATGTTTTATCAAATAACAATAAAAACACCAAGCAAAACAATGCAGAACATACATAGAGGATGTATTCTACCAGAAACATAGGATGCATGTAGAAACCCTCATGGGACCTAAATATCTGAGTGTAATTCATATTAATCTATCAGGAAACTCTTCTTTCCTTTTATGACCTCGTTGTGTGGTTTAATAACATAGCAATGTTTCTCATATTTAATGTTGATCCTAATATTCCTTCACATCTCAAAAGTAAAAGATTTAATTTGTTGTTCGTTTGAGGAGAAGTAAATACAAATATTTGTACTTGTGCTTTAGATCGGTAATGAACATATTATGAAGAGAAATTGAATTTAAAATTCTTAGAATGGGTATTTTTATTTTACACATATCTGCATGGGCATGGACAGAAGTTGTACACATTTACTTAAAATCATATCTAGTATGATTAGGCAAACCTGTGCTAAGGAAATATATCGTCCAGTGTTACCGTCAGTGATAACACAGAAAGCTGTATCAGAACCAGTTAGCCTGAAAAGAAATGGCCAAGTGTTGTGTTTTGTGATGAAGGTACCTCAGAGGGCAAAATAGCGGGTGTTTGATGCTGCAATGTGCGCACAAGATATTTTAATGTACTGTACTGCACATATTTTGTAGTAACTGTTTCACATTTCTTGATCTAAACACTTTTTTTTAAATAGTGGTTAATGAGGGGAATTTGTAAGATTTCCCAGGGCAGTACATTTGAACTTGGACAGCTGCCTGCTGTTCATACTTTCCCCTTGCAAATCGGTTTAGAATTATTGCCCTTTTAATTGTTTAAAATGACGTTGTGTTTCACATTTCACTGGCTCTTGATGTGTCTTCAACCTGTCCTAGACTTGTCTAGAATCCAACAACGGGCTGGCTCAGAGATAGTCTATAACTGAATGGTAGGTAAGTGAAGATTTAAGAGCTTAATTTTATGTTTGGGTTCTAGATTTATACATGTGATTTTTTTATCAGCTGCTCAAACAATGTAAGTACCCCAGTGGACGAGTCTTTGTGTTCTTTATACAAGCATATTAGTTTTCCTATAAACAACAATTTTCATCTTGATTCATTCTTGCAGGACATTGACAAAAAATAAGTCTTTCCAATTGTAGAGAAACGCTGGGATGCGTATTTGTCACACAAGGTATCAAGTACTCACCTAAACATCAGGAAAGCTAACTGGTCACCTCTGCAGATTGGGGTGTCTACTGCTAATTACCAATTTATTTGCTGCAGCTACAGGCTGTTATAAACTATACAAAATCTGGTTCTCCTCTGTGCCAAGGTCCAGAAAAGAAGAAATGGTTTAGAATTGGTACGTATAAATCACTTGGTGTCCCCTTGAGGTCAAAAATAGGCCTGAAATAATATGTTAGAATTTGTTGATGAGTCCCCCCGGCGGGCCCCGCGGCACCTACCTATAATTAATTCAGGCGTCAGGGGATTTAGCTCTCTGGTGTCAAAATAGGCTTGGGGAGGGGCTGCATGGCACCCCGCACCCCCCCTTTGTAATAACATGCAGCCCCAGGGGTTGGGGTCCCTGGGGCTTAATAAGGCTTGGGAATGTGTGGCCACTTGACCCCTCTCCACTTTTTTATTGTATTCGGCCCCATGGAATTGGATCCCTGGGCGCTAAAAAGGCTCTGGTAAAGGGGCCTCATGCCCCCTCCCTTAAAAATTGGCCCCAGGAAAAGGGGTACTCTTGCCGCACACACCAAAAGCCTGTTTACAGTGTGGGGTTGGCTGTCTCATTGGGAGTTGGTCACAGGGCCTGGTCGCAGCCAATGCTGCGCAGCATGGGGAGGATTGCCTTTGGGGGGATTGGCTGCCTGCAAGGGGGTGCTGGCCGCAGGACCTGGCCGTATATAGGTGGCTATTATAGGTTGGTGCCCCAGTGCCCTCTCGGTGCACCCACCAACCACCAAGTAGGGGGCCGGGGGAGAAGACCCAAGTCCCTTGTGGACCCATCCTGCTCCCTGCATGGTGTGGTACCTGGCATTGCTCCTACCCAGAGGGAGCAGCTGGTTTCCCCATGCTCCCTCTGGGCAGAAGCAATATGTGTTCTGTTTCCCTGCCCACAGGAGTGCAGGCAGGGGAGCAGAACACAAGTCTGCTCCCAGCCAACTGGAGCATGTTTAAATCTTCCACTGGCGGGGAGCGGACATTCACATTTGCTCCTGTTTGGTCGGAGTTTTAAAATTGTTCCTGTCAGATGGGAACAAATACATGTTTCCCTGCCTGCACTAATTCGGGAAGGGAAACTACTGTGTCCTATGGTGAACTCCCTGGGACACAGTAACTGTGCTGGCCCTGGCGAATGGGGTCCATGGGGCCTATAAAGGCTCAGATATGGGGGCTGTGAGACCTCCCCTCTTTAGACTTCATTTCAACCACAGGGATGGGGTCCCGTGGTCTTCAGAGGCTCAGGCGAGGGGTTGTGTGGGCCCCTTCTTTTTATGAATTCAGCCTCACGGAATGGGGTCCCTGGGGCCTTACAAGGCTTGGGGAGGGTTGTCATGCACCCATCCCCTTCATTAATATACCGGCCGCAGGGGATGGGGTCATCAAGCTCTCCCCCAAATTTTCATCCCCTCGAACGCATGCATCCTGGCGGTGGAGTGGAAAAGGCTGAGGGTTCCGCTTCCGGTCAGGTTTCATCTTGGCTCTGCTGTAATGGCTGCCGAGGGGAGAGCAAGCACGATTTTCCTCCTGCTCGCCACTGGGTCGTTCCCTGCAGATTGCACAGCTCCGCAAGGGGGATCCGAGTCTGGCACCCTGAGAAACAATAGCAGCCTAGGTGCAGCCAAGGACAGCAGCTGCGTGTCCCACTCCCGGCTCATCCCCGGCAGCCGCCCTCCTCCCACTGCTACTGGGACTGTCACCTGACACGTGCCCATGGATGTGGCTGATGGCTGAGCCCTGACCCCTTCCTGCTGGAGGTAACTGGGCAACAAGAGAGACTGAAGTCCCTCCCCAAGAAGAAGACAGCAACTGCGGCGATGCGCGCATTTAGCCATGGTGTCATGGATCATCTCCAGGCTGGTGGTATTAGTATACCTGAGGTCACCGAGGGGCAACCTCTCCTCCCTTCCACCCAGCGTGCACACTCCCCATGCGCCTCTCAATGCCAGCCTAACTATAACAGGTAGCGGGTCATGGATACGGGGAGGATGAGCGGGAGGGCATGCTGGATGGCTGCAGCAGCGCATACATTGCGCTTTACCACAAACAATGGCACTACTGCTGGTGGGATTTGGGAGCACGCACCCTTCGCAGGTGTTGCTGTTAGATTCCCACCATTATTGTAGGTCACAATGTTCAGAAAAAAGGCGGCTTTAAGATATTTAATTGCATGATTTTGTCATTCTCGCTAAATATTGGCATTATCAATTTGAAGGTGTTTTGATATGTGCAATGATTGTTCGAGTGTCGCTTAGTCTATAGGCATAATCACTGGGTGGGAGAAACTTTGCGTGTGAGCGGGACTCAGCGGAATCTCACCTACGTTTTTTATATCTCTCTGTGGAATTACGCAGAGTTCAACTCCGTGAGTTCTGCCCACCCTTAATCATACGTTCCTTGCCTTTCCAGCCATAACTACAGATTCACTCAGGGGGGTATGCAGCTTTTTGTGTGGGGACAGGCACAGCCTTATTCAGGTGCAAGTGCCAGCTCCTCCCTCCCAGTGTACCTCAGGAAGGCCCATCAGTCTGATGATGGGCCATCAGAATGCAAATTTCACACACCAGCTCCCTTTGTGTGACTGTCTAGAGGGAATGCACAAAGCCCAGCTGTCACCCAGCCCAGACATGTATTCAGAGACAGGCAGAGGCACAGAATGGTTAATGTAAGAAAATGCCAACTTTCTAAAGTAGGTATTTTCAGACTTACAGTTTAAAATCCAACCTCACCATCAGTTGTTATTTTAAATTGTGAGTCCAGAGGCACCAAACTCCAAATCTTTATCTTTTCCCAATTGGAAATTACACTTAAAAGATGATTTAAGGCAAACCCAATGTTAACCATGGGAGAGATAGGCTTTGCAGTAGTGAAAAACAAATATAGCAGTTAATCACTGCCAGGACATGTAAAGCTCAAAAGTACATGTCCTACCTTTTAAATACATTGCACCTTCCCCATAGGGCTGCCTGGGGCCTATGGGAAGCATGTATAATAAAAGGTAAGGTTTGGGTCTGGCAAGTAGATTAACTTGCCAGGCCAAAATGGAAGTTAAAACTGCACACTTTGAGCCTCGAATTGTACAGCCCCTGGTAAAATTTTACCTCACTGCCCGTCACTACACTATTCAGTGCCTTGCAAAAAGTATACACACAAACCATCCAGGTCTGTTGGGAAATCTTCTGACTATCTCTGAATTTCTGTCTATATTTCACTGGGGCAAAGCAAACATCCTCATTAGGGCATCCTTCATGGGATATATGTCATCCTGTCACTCCCTTCTAGGGCCAGTAGAGTCTCCCGCCTCTCACTAGGAATATGTTTCCAAAGACTAGCCCCTAATCTGCTTCAGGGACCTTGTGCATTTGGAGTGTGATTTCATAGGCCTCAAACCATCTATCTATGACAGTCCACAGGGATCCTACCTCCTTCCAATACCTGGGTATTCACATGTACCATACCGTCCAAGACCTTATGTATGGTAATCTGACTGCAGTGTGTCATCACTTTGGCCACAGGTAACCTTTTGTTGTTCCTTCCCCATAACGGTAATGAGTTATTGTTAATTGTCCATGCGATCATAACCTCGCAACTGGACTATGGCAATGTCCTATATCTCTGAGCCACTAAGAGAGGACTAGCCAAATTACAGCGGGTACAAAACGCCGCAGCCCGACTGGTGCTTGGCTTACCCAGAAGAGCAAACACTGAGAAGGCCCTGAGAGAATTGCACTGGCTGCCAGTGGAAAAGAGGGTCACTTTTAAGGCAATGTGCTATGGCCATCGCATCCTCAAGAAGTGCGGCCCCAAATATCTTCATCCTCTCCTAACGGAATATACTCCTGGTCAGACTCTGCGGTCCTTAGGGAAA
Organism: Triturus cristatus; assembly: GCF_964204655.1. Taxonomy (NCBI): domain Eukaryota; kingdom Metazoa; phylum Chordata; class Amphibia; order Caudata; family Salamandridae; genus Triturus; species Triturus cristatus. The sequence continues at coordinate 452,609,464 of NC_140584.1, forward strand.
GCCCTGGTGAAGGAACCAAGGATATGCAAAGCCAGATTGGGAGCCCGTTCTTTCAGGTACCTGGCGGCTAAAACGTGGAACACTCTGCCTATAGCCCTAAGAACAGAGACATGTGAGAAAAATTTCCGTAAACAACTAAAAACCAGGCTGTTCAGCAGTACGGAAGTCTAGCAAGTGCTTTCCAAATTGTATCAGCTCTCCCTCTCCTATGTCTCAGCTCGGGGACACACCGTTTGGTGTAACCAAGCGCTCTATAAATGAAATAAACTAAACTAAACGGTAATGAGTGGCTGTTAGACCTGGCACCATTGGCGTGGGTCTCCCCTGCATATCTTGCCTTTGCCTTCTGTGTTTTTACTGTGTGTTGGACTTCATAATGCTGGTATAGATGCCATTGGCACTTTGCCACTGCTGTTCAGTGCCAAAGTGCAAATGCTCTCTTTGTAAATTGTTGTGATGGATTAGTGATTCCATGATTTACATATTTGATTTACTAGTCAGACCCTAGTACAGTGCACTATGTGTGCCCAGGGCCTGTAAATCAAATGCTGCTAGTGGGCTTCAGCACTGATTGCGCCACCCACAATAGCAGCCTGTAAAATATAACTCTGGCCTGCCATTGTAGATCCTGTGTGCAGTCTGGGACTGCCATGTCAACTTGGCAAGTGCACACACTTGTCAGTCCCTAACCTTCCCCTTTCTAACATGTTAATCACCCCCTAAGGTAGGCCCAAGGTACCCCTGTGGGCAGGGTGCAGTTTATGTGAAAGGTAGGACATGCCCTGATGTGTGTGGCATGTCCTGATAGTGAATTAGTGTCAATTTCGCTTTTCACTATTGCAAGGCTACCTGTTCCCATAGAGCAGAATGGGGAGTTTGTTTATAACATTTCATAAACCTAACTACCCCTGGGAACAAGGTAGGAAAATAAAGTTTAGTATGCCTGAACTCAGAATGTTAAAATGCATATTTTATTGATGGTAATGTTGAAAGTAGGTATTTTCTTGCCTTACCATCCAGTGTGCCTCTGCCAGGTTTGTGTATTGCATGTCTGGCTTTTGGATGAAAGGGCTGGAGAGGGGCAGTGGCTCCAGAGAGCCTGATGAGTCAGGGCTAGGCTGAATAGATCTGGGCTGCATTTCGAGTAGGGGGAGGAGATTTCCTTTCACTTGAATGGGCCTAGTCTGCCTTCAAGAATGCTGTCTCCACCTCCTGCCAGGAAGCTGCACCAGTGAGGACATAATTGGTTTTGGCTGGGTACAGACCCTCTCTGGCCCCTCTCTGGCCACCACCACAGGCGACCTCTCCACAACAGAACTCACCTCTCACTATAATACTACTATGACTTCCATTCTGGACCAAATAGCCCCCTTGAAACAAAAATGAGTCAGAAACATTCCATCTAGATCGTGGTTCAACATAGACACAAACTCCGAAAGAAGACAACTAAGAGCTGCAGAAAGACTCTGGAGGAACAACCCGTCCACAATCCTCCTTAACCGACTTACATCAGTAGGCAGGGATAACATGCATCTCATAAATTCATGTTTATCAGCCCAAGATCCACTCCCTGCAGCTGTCCATGACTTTAATAAACTTTGCTTAGCTATTAAAACTCTTTTGTCAAAACTCATTACCCTTGCGAAACATGGCCCTGGTCAGTGCCGGTCGCTCCACCCGCCGCGTGGCCCACCTGCGTGTGCCTAGTCCCCGTTTGCCGCCGCCACTGCCGCCACTGCCAGTAACTGTTTCTTGGATTCTTATTGTATTTTATTTTATTGTATTGTGCCAGTACTCTGTTTCTCCCGCTGTTGTGCCCCTGACTGTTTGCCTGCTATCGCCGTTTTCCTCCCCCTGTTTGTCACTGTCGTGCCCCTGATTGCATTTCTGTTCTCTCCGTTCTCCCGCTGATCCACCCCACTCACCGCTCCCTGCCGCTGCTCCCCCGCGGCCCACCCCGTTCCTTCAGCCTCACCTCGCTCCCCTCCCCACTCGCCACCCCGCTCCCGCCTCCCAGCTGCTCCTCCCTCCCACTGAGTACTTAAGGTGGTGTCCGCGAGGCGGGGAGCTGTGACCTGACCTGGTCAGTGCCGGTCGCTCCACCCGCCGCGTGGCCCACCTGCGTGTGCCTAGTCCCCGTTTGCTGCCGCCACTGCCAGTAACTGTTTCTTGGATTCTTATTGTATCTTATTTTATTGTATTGTGCCAGTACTCAGTTTCTCCCGCTGTTGTGCCCCTGACTGTTTGCCTGCTATTGCCGTTTTCCTCCCCCTGTTTGTCACTGTCGTGCCCCTGTTGGACTTGGTCCTTTTTGCAGGGTCATCCCTAAACTTTTTGCCTTCCTCCTGTATTTTTTCTGACCTGGTGTTGGCTGTTTTATGACTCTGGGCACCTTACCACTGCTGACCAGTGCTAAGGTGCATATGCTCTCCCTATGGTAAAATGTTGATGTGAATTGACTTCCATGTTTGGCTTATTTGGTTTACTATCAGTCCCTAGTAAAGTGCACCAGGAGTGCCAGGGCTTGTAAATCCAAATGCTGCTAGTGGGCTTGCAGCACTGGTTGTGCCACCCACAGAAGCAGCCTGGTAAAATGTATCTAAGGTCTGCCATTGCAGAACCTGCGTGCAGTCTGGTACTGTCATGCTGACTGGGCAAGTGTCCCACGTGCCAGTCCTTAAACCTTCCCTTACCTTCATATTAGTCACCCCTATGGTAGGCCCTAGGGCAGGGTGCATTGTAAGGATAAGGTAGGACATGCCCTGAGGTGTGTGGCATGTCCTAATAGTGAATTACAGCCATTTTCGTTTTTCACTATTGTAAGGCTACCTGCTCTCCATAGGCCAGAATGGGCTGCTAGATTATAGCACTCTATAATCCTAGCAGGCTCAGGAAGCATGGTAGAAATTCATGTTTAGTATGCCTGAACTCAGAATAATAAAATACATCTTTTAGGAAAGGTTATTTTAATATCCTGGGTTTGCAAATGCTACTTTTAGAAAGTTAGCCTTTGCGTGCCTAACCATTTCAGTCCGCCTCTGGAGGGGAGGGCTATCTTCTTTGTGTGTAGCTTGAGTGACAGGGCTGGGAAGTTCCAGGAGACAGGCTGGGGCTGCCAGGTGGTGAATAGAAAGATTGCACCAGAATGGGTGGGAGGAGTGCACCTTGACTCTGAATAGAGCAGTGCTCTGCCACCACAATGCTGGCTCCACCCCCTGGGGAGCGTCTGATGTCTCTGCTCTGCCTGCTGAAAGAAGAAGCCAGAGCCCCAACAACAAAGTGCTCCTCACTGAAAATAACTGGACTGGGATTATGCAAAGGCCCCCCTGGCCTGTAAAGACAAAAGAAACTTGGTATAAATGTAGGAGCCCTGCTCCTCAGAAATCAGATCCTGATTGAACCACGAAGGAACTCTGTCTGACTAGAAGGACCTGGAAGAAGCTGAAGGAAGAGTAACTTTCCCTGACCTGGGGGGATTGGCCTGCAGTTGGTGCCTTGCTGAGAAAGGAGAGGAAAAGACTGAAAGAGACTTTGCACTTTGTTTTTCAACTATCTCCAAGGGCTTGGAAGAAGAGCGTGCCCCCTGAACTGAGTCCCAGGACCATTGGACTCATCTGCCTTCTAAAATTGAGTTGCCTGGACGATCTGTGCTTGTTTCCACCTGGATTTGGCCCCAGTACGCCTCGTACTACATCCGCCGCGAAGCCGTGTCTTTGCCGCCCGGCACCGTGCGTCTATTCTGACCCAAAAGCGTTAGTTCGCACCGTATCCCTCCCGGCTGCATTGCACCTAACCTTCCCCGCCGATTCGAGACGTACATCACTGGCTGCCGAACCCTGTACGCCAGACCCAAGCTCCATCGTCCCGCAGGTACGGTCCGTACGCTGCTAACGTACTGCCCGTGCCGTACTCAGAGCCGAGAAGCCGCAGTGCGCTGATCATCCCCGTACGCTATACGGTGCCGAGAAGTGTCGCCGCTGATCCGCACCGAAGGTACGGCCCGAACGCCGACGCCACGGACTCTGCAAGCTGATCCGGATCATCCGCACGTATCCCTGAAGGCCCCGTACCAACGCCGCATCCCGACGCCGCGACGGACCAGACCGAGTACGCTGCCGAACTACGACCCGGACCCATCAACTTGTCCCGCACTGTCCGTCGCGGACCCCACGAACTTAAGGTACTTTGTTCTGTTCGCACCGCAGTGTGCACGTCCCGGACCCCGGAGTCCGCACCGATTGTTTGACTCGTACTTTCTTTGTTTTTAATGCGGACGAGTCGTACACCCAGGTACGAACCATACAAAGCCTGAAAAGAATTGAGTAAAAGAAGCCTATTTTTGCATTTTAATCCTTTTTGCAAGAATATTGAACTTTAAAATAATACTGTGGTCATTTTAAACGTTATTCTGGTCTTGTGCTAAGCCTTATATAAAGAAACCTATTTTTGATATAACCTTGACTGGTGTCCATTTGTGGTGTGTCATTGTATTACTGTATGTGTTCACAAATGCTTAACCTATGACGCCCTGAGAATAGTCTTGACTGCTTGCACCACACTACCTAAAGGGTGAGCAGGGGTTATTTGAAAGGGTGATCCCCTTACTCTGACTTAGAATTGAGAGTCCCTGCTTGTCGCAAGTGCATACCTGTGCCAACTAGAGACCCCCATTTCTAACAGCCCCTGATTGCATTTCTGTTCTCTCCGTTCTCCCGCTGATCCACCCCGCTCCCCGCTCTCAGCCGCTGCTCCCCGCGGCCCCGCCCCCGTTCCTTCAGCCTCACCTCGCATCGCTCCCCTCCCCACTCGCCACTCCGCTCCCACCTCCCAGCTGCTCCTCCCTCCCACTGAGTACTTAAGGTGGTGTCTGCGAGACGGGGAGCTGTGACCTGACCTGACCTGGTCAGTGCCGGTCGCTCCACTCGCCCGTGGCCCAGCTGCGTGTGCCTAGTCCCCGTTTGCCGCCGCCACTGCCAGTAACTGTTTCTTGGATTCTTATTGTATTTTATTTTATTGTATTGTGCCAGTACTCTGTTTCTCCCGCTGTTGTGCCCCTGACTGTTTGCCTGCTATCGCCGTTTTCCTCCCCGTTTGTCACTGTCGTGCCCCTGATTGCATTTCTGTTCTCTCCGTTCTCCTGCTGATCCACCCCGCTCCCCGCTCCCTGACGCTGCTCCCCCGCGGCCCCACTCCCGTTCCTTCAGCCTCACCTCGCATCGCTCCCCTCCCCACTCGCCACCCCGCTCCTACCTCCCAGCTGCTCCTCCCTCGCTCCGCCCCCTCCACTCTCCATTTATGGCAGAGTCCGCACGTACGCGCAGCGTTCACGTGCAGCGGGTGCGCCAATGGTACGCCGAAGGCGCGCCAAAGGCAAGCCCGTCTGCGCCCCTCCGCGCCTGGACCTCGCCCAGCGCCAGACCCCCTGGCCCCCGCAGATGCCATCCCACCCGCCGGACGTACGACGCCACCACCCTCAGCGCACTCAACACCGGACGCCTCCCCGGCTGCCACCAAGCTACCCCAGGACGTACCAACGGACCCTTCACCTGCCAATCCTGCAAGTTCCCCTGCATCCGGACCTGCAACCGACCCGCACCCGCCAAGCCAAGCACCAACAGCACCCACCTGAAGTGCATCTTGCTCAACACCCGCTCCGTCCACAGACACGCCGTGGAACTATGGAACCTGCTCGACACCACATCTCCGGACGTCGCCTTCCTCACGGAGACCTGGATGACCGCCTCCTCAGCACCCGACATCGCCATGGCCATCCCGGACGGATACAAGATCACCCGGAGGGACCGCGCCAACCAGACGGGAGGAGGCATCGCCATCGTCCACAAGAACACCATCCGCATCACGACCAACTCTGAAGACACCCTCACAGCCGCCGAACATCTTCACTTCCAGATACACACCGACCCCAAGACCACACTCAGAGGCACCCTCATCTACAGACCCCCAGGACCCCGCACACAATTCAGCGAAGACATCGCAGACTTCATCAGCCCACACGCCCTCCCCTCCGCTGACTACATCCTCCTAGGGGACCTCAACTTCCACCTGGAGAACAACAACGACAACAACACCACCACCCTACTGGACAACCTCGCCAACCTCGGACTCAAGCAACTGGTGAACACCCCCACCCACTACGCCGGACACATGCTCGACCCAATCTTCTCCTCCAGCAAGTACATCTCCTTCAGCCACTCCACCGGACACCACTGGACAGACCACAGCTGCGTCCAGTTCAGCTTCAGAAAGACCACCACTCACCACCTCCCGCAACAGGTCCCCCGCAGGAACTTGAACAAGATCACCACCAACCAGCTCACCACATCACTGAACCACAACCCTCCCGCCAGATCAACGGACCCAAACCAAGCAGCCCACAACCTCGCGCAGTGGATCACCAACTGCGCCGATGACCTTGCACCCCTGAAAACCCATCCCAGCAGGCCCGGAAGCAAGAAAGCCCCGTGGTTCAACGGCGACCTCAAGAACTCCAAGAAGAACTGCCGCACCCTCGAGAAAGCCTGGCGAAAGAACCCGACCACAGACAACATGACCGCCCTCAAGCCCGCCACCCGCAAACACCACCAGCTGATCCACACCACCAAGAAGACAGCATTCAAGGAACGACTAGACAACAACGCACACAACAGCAAGGAGCTCTTCAGTATCGTCAAAGAGCTCTCCAACCCCAGCGCCGGAAACAACGACATCACTCCCTCACAAGACCTCTGCGACTCACTCGCCACGTTCTTCCACAGCAAGATCGCAGACATACACAACAGCTTCGGCGAACAGACCACCCCACCACTGAACCAACGCCCACCACCCTCCGCGACTGGACCCCAGTCAACACCGAAGACACCATCCGCACGATGAACACCATCCACTCCGGATCGCCAACCGACCCATGCCCTCACCACGTCTTCAACAAGGCCAACTCCGTCATCGCGCCCCATCTCCGGGACATCATCAACTGCTCCTTCAACACCGCCACCTTCCCGGAGAGCTGGAAACACGCCGAACTCAGCGCCCTCCTGAAGAAACCATCAGCAGACCCCACCGACCTCAAGAACTACCGCCCCATCTCGCTCCTCCCGTTTCCTGCAAAGTCATCGAGAAGACCGTCAACAGACAGCTGGCCGCCTTCCTCGAGACGAACGGATCCCTCGACCACTCACAGTCCGGCTTCCGAGCCAATCACAGCACCGAGACTGCCCTCATCGCAGCCACCGACGACATCCGAACCCTGCTCGACAACGGGGAAACAGCGGCCCTCATCCTCCTGGACCTCTCCGCAGCGTTCGACACTGTCTGCCAACGCACCCTAATACAACGCCTCAGCAATGTCGGAATCCAAGAGAAGGAACTGGAGTGGATCATCTCGTTCCTCGCCGGAAGAACCCAGAGAGTCCGCCTCCCCCCGTTCAGATCTGAGGCCACCGAAGTCATCTGCGGCGTACCACAAGGATCATCACTCAGCCCCACCCTCTTCAACGTGTACATGAGCCCCCTCGCAGCCATCGCACGCCAACACAGCCTCAACATCATCTCCTACGCCGACGACACCCAGCTGATCCTCTCCCTCACCAACGACCCCACCACCGCCAGAACCAACCTACACGAAGGGATGAGAAAAGTAGCCGAGTGGATGAAGAACAGCCACCTGAAACTGAACTCGGACAAGACGGAAGTCCTCATCCTCGGATCATCACCATCTGCCTGGGACGACTCCTGGTGGCCCCTGGCCCTGGGCAGCGCACCCAAACCAACAGACCACGCACGCAACCTGGGCTTCATCCTGGACTCCTCCCTGTCAATGACCAGACAAGTCAACGCCGTCTCGTCTTCATGTTTCAACATCCTTCGCATGCTCCGAAAGATCTTCCGATGGATCCCCACCGAAACCAGGAAGACGGTCACCCAGGCACTTGTCACCAGCTGACTGGACTACGGAAACACCCTCTACACCGGAACCACAGCCAAACTGCAAAAAAGACTCCAACGCATCCAGAACGCCTCCGCACGACTCATCCTGGACATCCCCCGCCACAGCCACATCTCCGGACACCTGAAAGACCTGCACTGGCTCCCCGTCAGCAAAAGAATCATGTTCCGCCTCCTCGCCCACGCACACAAAGCCCTCCACGACCTCGGCCCCAGGTACCTCAACAACCGGCTGACCTTCTACACTCACACCCGCCAACTACGATCGACCAGCCACGCCCTCGCCGCCGTCCCACGCATCCGAAGAGCTACAACTCAAGACCTGGCTGTTCGAGCAGTAGCGAACCCCCCCCCCACCAGGCGCCTTGAAACCACCCCGGGTGAGTAGCGCGCTATACAAATTTCTTGATTGATTGATTGATTGATGGCCCCAGATGGTTCGATCACGAGTGCTCTGAGGAAAATAAACAACTGCGCAGAGCCCTATCATCCAATCTAAGATGTAATCTTGAAGTGACATCGGACAGGCTGAGGTATAAAACTGCGATCTCCAATCGCAAAGGGGACATTTAAAAAAACCGCTGGGAGGCACTAGTAACAGCCGCAAACACTAAAAATTATGATACATTTTGGTCAGCTGTGAGGGATTTTGCAATCCATGGGGCAGCTTCACAGAAATTGATGCTGCTCCCTCACAAGAGGCGGATCACTTTGAGTCGGGACCTCTAACCAGAATACAGATGACCCTATCTGAGGTGGAAGAAGCGATTTAGCAGAGTGTGGGTAACAAAGCCCCTGGCCCAGATGGTCTACCCATTTACCTTAATAAATACAAACCAGACTTTTGGGAGCCTTTTCTTTTAAATGTTTTTAACAATTTAATGTACACTCCATTACCCAGCTCTTGGTCCACAAGCATTATTGTCCTGATTTTTAAAAAAGGGGATCGTTCTCAACCCAATTGTTACAGACCTATCTCTCTAATTGACAATACAAAATCTTGGGTAGAGTCCTATACAACAAGATATTACAGTGATTTGAGGAAAACGGCATATTAGATCCCTGTCAATTATTTTTCAGAAGTAAGGTTGGCAGCAATGAACAATGCCTAAATCTTAATCTAAACATGGGCAAATACACCATTGTGCGGGCCTCTCCAGTCTACTTGGCCTTCATGGGTTTGACATCTGAATTTGACCTTGTTAACAGGTCAAATCTCTGGTCTATCATTTTGACCTATGGATTGGATGAGCCTCTGGTGCATTTTTTGGCGCACCTTCATAAAGACCTTAAAGCCCGGGTGTGGATTGGATGCAAGGGCGAAGTTACTGAAGCTATTAATGTAGGTAGGGGGGTCAGACATGGTTGCGTTCTGGACCCCCTCTTTTTTATAATCTACATTAACGGACTGAAGATAACATTAAAACCATTAACTCAAGACGTCCCAAAAATTAATGGAAAATCACTCCCCGTACTATAAGGACCGCACTACGAATTCCTTACACACTTTAGTGCAGGGCTTTGTTAGCCATATGGACAGCTTGGAACTACGTACTAACTTCAAAAAGTCCTTTATAATGTTGTGTGGTCCAACGAAACGTCAACTCAGCTCAATATCTGTGGGTAATCAGAAGCTGACGAGTACCAGCACCTTTCCTTATCTTGGGGTAGTCTTTGCTGCGAATGGCTCCTGGACTGAGCGTATGGCTCACTCCAGGAGCAAGTTCTCAAAGGCCACCAACTCGATTCTTAGTCTTCAATGCCCAAAGAGAACAGGTGCCATTTTAGCTATTTTAATTTTTTTTTTTTTTTTTTAAACTCAGTGTGTGCCAAACGCCACGTACGGATTCGAGGTTTGGGGCATTGCCAAGAGTACCTGCATTCAACAGGAAGAGAACAGATTTTGCCGGAAGTTATTAGGCGTCCCAAACTCCACACCCCAATGTACTTGCCATAGGGAACTTCACTTAAATTTTATTGAAGATTTTATTAGGGCCCGCCCTGCCCTTTTCTGGTTATCCATTTGAAAAAACTCGGCCGCAGCCCTAACGAGAGAGATTATCAGTGATTGTACAGGTTGTACATACCATGGCTCTCAGGGGTGCATCAGAGCCTATGCAGCGTCAACAAGGGAAGTATCTTCTCAAATCCTAGCACAGCAATGACTACGAATAAAAATGAGCTTAGGAGTGCGCTCTATTCGCGATATAGAGCAGAAAGGATTGAAAAGGAATCCAAAGAATCCCTTGTCTATAGCTATATGGCCATCGAAAATTCTGTACACCCGCCGGCTAACTACATCACCCTGCCTATGAGCCATTGGGAGAGGAGCCTTTTGTTTCGCTTAAGGGCGGGCACTATTACATTTGTATTATGTTTTCCCCTTGGCCATCACTCCGACCTTGATCCCTTACCTTGTCCGTGTGACCAATCTATTTTACATTTCCTGTATTTTTGTAAATACTATCTAAAGTATATTAAGTGGCTTTTAACTCCGTATTTTAAAAAGCTTATGCCGATCAGCTTGGAAAATGACTATTTAAGGCTACTCACCCTGGACGATGGAGAGCTGGTTTTTCGCACAGGCACTTTTTTAAGAATCGCAGTTTGAGCACTTTAAATGATGTCCAATCTTTGAGCTTTTATATTACTTATTCATGCATTTTTATGAATTTAAAGATCACTGTATATTGTATGCTGCTAATGGTTTATATTATAACTCTCTTACCCATATATTTTTAACCTGTTTGTTGTTGTGTCTTCGTGCTTTTATGGATCCAATGTTTTCCAAATAAAGTGTTTTTGAACCTTGAACCTTTGAAAAAAACACATCAAGAATGAAAAAACGTCCTTCTTTTGTTCTCTAGACAACGCAAAAAACAGGCCCAATCTCATTAGGCAACAAACTTCCAAGCCCCCTTCATCCTCGGTTGAGGCCTCCAAAGACCTGAGTGATAACTTTGCCAATTTCTTTAATGATAAAATCATCAAGATTGAACTCTCCCTGGACGATCGCCGCAGTCTCCCCTACAGGAACTCGCCCCCAGGGACTGAAGATGTCACTCTCAAACATCCCCTAAACTACTGGAAATCCTTCAACCCCCATCTCCGAAGCAGAGGTCATCAAAATGATTTCCAGCTCCAACCACTCATCACATGTCTTGGATAGGGAGTTGAAGATCACTAACCTTCCCAACTGGCCATTAAGCTCAAACTCACCCTAGACCTGCTCTGTACCAAGATTAGAAATAGCTTCTTGAGAACCAGAGCCATGCCTGACTGTCTCAAAATCAGCCAAGTCACGCCTTTACTAAAAAAAATGGGCTCCTACACAAACAATCTTAATAACTTCAGACCCATCACCAATCTCCCTCTCCTAGCTAAAATCCTGAAAAGATGTGTTCTCCAATTTACTCAACACATGGACAGCACCAACCTTCTAGACCCTCACCAATCGGGTTTAAGGCAAGGTTGCAGCACAGAGACAGCGATCCTAAATGTCATAGACAATATACACAAGTCACTTGACATGAACCAATGCTGCCAACTCATACTCATGGACTTATCGGCAGCCTTCGACACGGTTGACCACAAACTACTCATTAAGGTACTTCAAGAAAGGGTAGGAGCGGAAGAAGTGGTCTTACATTGGTTCACCTCTTTTCTACAAAACCGCTCGCAAATAATTAAAATCAAAAACTTCTCGTCTGACCTACTCCCCATCAGCAGGGGTGTCCCCCAAGGATCAGTTCTCTCCCCATAACTTTTCAACATCTATATGGAACCCCTCACCACCATACTCCAAAAATCCAACATCCCTTTCCACCTCTGCGCTGACGATACCCAGATCTATCCAGAAACCTCCTCATTTGATGACATTCAGAGACTGAACGACACTCTAAGAGAATCCCAACACTGGCTATCCCTCAACCACCTGAAACTCAACTAAGACAAGACAGAAATCCTCCTCATTTCCAACAAGGAGGAGAACCCCCAAATCACAGAATGGCTAAAAGCTATTGATGCTCTCAACTGCAATCTCACCCTGGCCGATTCCGTAAAATCGCTAGGAATCACTCTGGACCAAAAATTAGACATGGTCAAACACATCAAGAACACTGCAAAGAGCACCTTCCTCAACCTCAAACTACTCAACAAAATAAAACCCTTCATCCCTTCCAACGACCTCAAATAAGCGACTCAATCCCTGGTGTTGTCCAGACCGGAATACGGGAATGCAACCCTCACAGGATAAGCAAAATCTCACTTAGCTCCCCTCAGATCAACTCTAAATGCAGCAGCCAGAATGGTCACTGGAGTAAAGAAATGTGAATACATCTCGCCTGCACTCAGAGAGCTGAAATGACTCCCAATTGAAATGCGTGCCAACTTCAGAACTGCCTGTCTCACTCACAAAGCTCTGCACATAGAGAAACCTGCCTACTTGGCCTCCAAACTCAAGAAGGCCGGTCAGACAAGGAGCCTCAGGAGTACCAACACTCTACTCCTCATCCCTCTGAAAACTCGCAAACAAAAAAACGCATCCCTATCCTTCTCAGGAAATGCTCCCAAAATCTGCAACTCCATCCCAGTCCATATCAGGACTACCCCCTCCTTTCTAAAATTCAAAAGGCAGCTCAAAGACATCTTCCTCAACCGATCTCTCCCGAATGGATAGCTACCGTCCAACCGCAGAAGCTTGCCCATTGCAGCACACAGACACTTTGACATTAAGAGTTCTACCTCACCCTCCTCCCGACTCCCCCTTATATTCCCCCCTCCCTGAACTAGTCTTGTCATGAGTCAATGTGCATATTACCGCGATACTATGTGATGCATCATAAGTCAATGTGTAAACTACTGATTTACTGTGTGATTCCCTCATTAATAATGTTGTAAAGCGCTCTGATACCTTCGGTTCTGGCTAGCACTATATAAAACTCATAAATAAATAAATATCTGCCTTCAGAGAACAAAGGATTTGTGTGTATGAAAAGAGGGGCCCAGACCTCAGACTTTTAGACCACTTCTGGGCAATCAAGAGGAACCTTTGCCAAGGAGAAGAAGCTGATGAGGAAGACTGCCCCTGTGCTGTTTGCTGTCTGGGGTTGGCCTCCAGTGGCTACTTGCTGCCAATGGAAGGAGAAAAGGACTTTGCCACTTGCTTTGTCCCCCTGCTTGAAGAAAAGATCTCCAAGGGCTTGAACTGAGCTTGCCTCCTGTTCTAGAGGTCTCAGGAACAGCAAAGACCTCACTGTGTCTGTGGGCACCATCTCTGATCGTTTCAGCAGAAGAAAAGTGTAAGCGGCTCTATCATCGCAGGATTCCATGTTCTGAAAGCACCGCAGAGAGCAACGCCTCACTGCGCAACACAACCCTGGTCTTACCGACTACATCAACAAGCCACTGCTTGCATCGCTTCCTGTGGGCACCGCACTCTGCAAAGCTTCGCTACACACTGCAAGGACGTCACCAATTACGTCACTGCCTGACCCAAACATCGACCGGCTCCGTCGCCACACCGTGACCTGCCAGCACCGCAGCGAGCATCGTTTCACCCTCAACGCAAGACCTGGTCTCACTGACTCCGTCAACGAGCCCCTGCATGCACGGAATTGTGAGGAACTACAGAGTCGAAAAAACTGTGTTTTATTGATTTTCCTGCAATTTCAAGGTTATTTTGCACAAGTACTATTTTTCAAGAGTATTGTATGTTGGATTTTTATCGTATTTAGTCTAGTTGGTTTAGATAAAGATTAACTATTTTTCTAAACTGGCATGGTGTCCATTCGTAGTGTTTCCATTTCTAACAGCAGCATTGCTGTTTCCAAAATGGTGATGCTACCCCGCCTCCTATATCACTTCTCATATCTTCCTATTGCTCTTCCCCTAAGTTCTGCTGAGATTTGTACAAGCTTTTGTGGGGCCTGTTATGGCACAACTCTGGCAGACAGGTGTCCCTCTCTAAACTGCAGTTTCCACCCGACTTAGCCCCTAACTTTGAATATTCTTGTATGGTGCTCATATTACAATTACTTTTCCTCTGAGTGGCAGATTGCTTTCTAGAAGAAACATGCATGACTGGCCCTCGGATCACTCAGGCCAAGCTATTGACACTAATGGTCTCAGGGATTTGACCCAAGCATGGCCTCTTTTGCCTTCTCTAGGTGACACTTACCTGCCGTGACAGGGAGTTGAAGATCACTAAGTGCCTGACTCCCTACACACCAACGATACCCATGCTTGGTCTACAGACCCATCAGGGTCACATCACCAGACACAACCTTAAAAGAAACAACTGTGACTTTCCCAGAATAGTCATTATAGCAGGCACAAGAAAACATCAGTAGGAGATGTCAGTATAACAAGACACGTAGAAATGAAACACAACTTGTTCAGGTGCTATAAAAACCTAAGTCTTGCCCCCTGCTTACCATAATTACCGGGGAGTACGCTCGAATAAATTTCCAAACTCTTTCATCATTTTCTCAGCAGAAGAGCAACTGACCCCACAGGAGTCCTACCCTGCTGTTTGCCAGGTAATATATGAGGAGCTGGAGAGAACAACGGACAACCTTTTATTTCACAAAGATAACAGCACTACAAGGTGAAAGTTAGGTGGAATGGTTGCCCTCATGCTAACCATTGTTCCCTGCTTCCACAGTGAGCTTTGCAGCCACAAGGATGTAGGACTCACAAAAATTACTTATATCCACGGTGACAACAAAAATTAGGAATACATTATTAATTGAGGTGGATGGCAATCTACCTCAAGTAATGAACTCACTAACCAGTGAGGCCTAGGTAAAGGTTTCATTAAAGAGCTCAACCCCTGGTAGCTATGGCATGGATCTGACAAGCTTAACTTTAATAAAATTAGTAAAGCTTTTAGAAGTAGCAAAGCAGGTAAAAGGTCAGGAACACAGCACAATAAAAATCCCACTCCATTTTATATAAATAGGGTCAAATTTACAAAATGACATCCCTCATGGCTCATCCCAACTCTCTTCAACATCTACACGATAGCACTCGCGGACATCGTCAGAACCCTCAACATCAGCATTGACTCCTATGCTGATGACACCCAGCTCGTCCTCTTGCTGTCATCGGACCCTACCACGATGCAGATCTACTTGCACAACTATATGATGAGCAACTGCCTGAAACTCAACACGGACAAACCAGAAGTACTGATCTTTGGCAGACACACCTCCCTCTGGAACGATTCCTGCTGGCCATCGTAACTCGGACCCACACTCACTGCAAAGACCATGCCTGCAACTCTGCATCATCCTGGACATTGAACCCTCCATGAAATTTCAGGTCAACTCTGTCTCCTTAGCCTGCTTCCACACTCTTTGCATACTCCGCAAAGTCTTCAAGTGACTCCCCATCAGCACCAGTAAAACTGTGACACAGGCCCTCATCACCAGCTGGTTGGAATACTTCAATGTCCTCTATGCAGGCACCACCACCAAACACATGAGAAGACTTCAGATGATCCAGAATGCAGCAGCCAGACTGATCCTCAACCTGCCAAAGAAGACCCACATCACCCAGCACCTGAAAGACCTCCACTGGCTCCTCATCGAGAAAAGATGCCAATTCAAGCTCCTGACCCACCCCTACAAAGCCCTCCATGACCAAGGACCCACCTACATAAACCACCGCCTGATTTTCCACCTACCTACCATGAACCTCTTCTCCGCTCACCTTGCCCTCGCACAGATATCACGCATCCACTGCTGCCGCACCAGAGGACGCTCCTCCCACTTCGCCACCTAGTCCTGGAAGACCCTTCTGCTCCACCTTCGTACTTCATCCTCACTGACCTTCTTCAGGAAGGGACTCACGACCTGGCTCTTTGACTGACACCGCAGCACAGCACCCGGATACCCTCTTGGGTGATAGGCAGCAATACATATGTGCCGCCTGATTGATTGATAGAATGTATACAAATCCTACATATGAACCTACAAAAACCACCATCTTCCTTGCATTAAACGTTTTGCCATAGGGGATATTGCAAAATTTCAGTTGTTCTATTGCCAGTGAAAATGTAGTGCGCACAACAGAAATCACAACTTGAAGAGAGCCCAGGCTATGCATAGACTGGCTGTAGAGCACCTGTGTCCTTCTCTGTTATACACACAGGCTGACTCAATCTAGCAAGTGCCGCAAATGATTCTGTACCCAGATGAGTCCTAAGCACCCTGAGGCTTTTAAGTACTAGACCAAGTCAGGCATTTGAAAGAACTTCTCAGGACTGAGGGAAGTCACTGTTCTTCGAGTGGTTTTATGTGAACTACAGGGGCAGGCTTCGGAGTGAGCCTGGGGAGGAGTGTTTTGTACCAGTCTCTGCAATAGCCAAACTCTGTGAGGTCCTTCTCTGCTGCCCAACCTGCTCCATCTGTTGAAGTTCCCTGTATTTCAATGCCCTTTTTGCTCAGGTGTGCATGCGTACAATATGCCTGCATACTGAAAAATGTCTCAGCTCCTGTTTACACATCAGTCAGCAGCGAAAGACTTGTAAATAAAACTTCACCAAATTAACTGCAGCCTCGTGCATTAGTGTATTTTAATTCTGAGACCCACGTTTTAATGCTGGAATGCTTAGAGGTTATACAAATTAAGAAAATGAAACATTAGATGCAGAAGAAAGGAAATGGTGAGGAGCAAGACTGGTGAATGCAAAAGAATTATACAAGCGTGAAATAAAACATTGTGCAGGTGAAACCCAAAAAATAAAAAAAAGGTTCACAAAAGCACATTTAAACAGTACTTTGGCCTTGGGACACTGATAAGAGAAACATATGAGGAACAAACAGGAAATAGTATGCTAAAGCCTGTAGAAATGGTGGAAATTTAAGTGGGAAGCAAAGCAAAAAATGAAATGCAAAGGGTAGGGATGTATGCCTCTTTTGATCATCATCATCATAAAACTTTAATTTTTGATCACAAAGATCTCAATACAAAAATATACATACAACACCATAAACAAATGATTTAAGATCGCAAAGTTACCTTCTAGTTAATGCGGGGACTGGTAAACAATTAGCAAGGGGGTACAGTTTGCCATATTAAAACAGTAATCTAATAAAATCACATATATACATAAAAATGCCAAAAGTAGACAATTTCATTACGAGTGGTTAAATAATTAATAAAAAATATAAGAGAAAGAAGGGGGAGCAATACTAGAAGGCTGTATATCCATTAAAACAGTGATGCAAAGATATCACACAGTTCACTTTGAGCTCCTAATCCAGAGGGCCATCAGGAATTTTACTAAACCAAATACCTCAACTCTTTTTGTATCTGTGCTAAGTATTATAAGCATTTCCAAATAATGTGTACGGCCAATGCAACTACATAGAGGAATAATCCACTTGGCACTCAAATTTGTGTAATAGAGATAAAAGAATAATAAATGGACCAGGGATTCAAGACCTCCTTTGCATTCTGGGCACGTGTCATCAAGGAGAGCTTGGCTTTGCAATCTGCTATAGAAGACCTTGGAAGGGAGTGACTTATAGCTAAATTGTAGAAACTATTTCCATGCCAAAGGCTGAAACATCTTGTCGATTGGATCTTCATATTGGGGGAAAGCTTTAAAAGCAGCAAACAGCTGAGTAAGCGATCTCCTAACATTAGACACTCTCCATCATGGTTAATTCCCAGCAAACTTCGTTAGCCCTATCTCTTGTAATCTTGGATATCTTCTCAGGGTCAGTCCAGTAAGGTTGTAACCCCAATTTCCTCAAGAGTGCCCTAAATGAACAAAACCAAGAGGTCTTGCTAACCGTTTGGGATACTATGAGGTCCAGTAGGTCTACTCGATAGGGGCGAGCGCTTGAGTGGACCACAGTCAATGCCAAAATATTAGGAGCCTACACTCCATTTTGAGCCAGGTCGAGGAAAATTGGAATCAGGGGGGAGCTTTCTGGAAGGTTGAGGAGAGATCTTACAAAACGATGTTTTGTCAAAGAAAGGCAATCAGCATTCCCACTACCCCACAATTCTGCTCCATGGATGACTGCGTTTAAGGCTTTAGTGTTATAAATCTCTAGTGCTGAAGCCACTGTACCTGACACAGATCATTTGGGAATCTTAATTATTTGGGAGGTTTGCTGGATGAGCAAGAGATGTACTTTCTCAAGGTGTGGGGCCCAGCTCAAGTTTCGGGTTAAGCATATCCCTAAATAATCAAAGGTGTAAACCAATTCAATAGGGTGATCCCTGACGGAAATACAACTCTTTGGATAACTTTTGAGTGCCATTGGAAAAGACTATATACTTTGTTTTCGAATCATTTAACTCCAATCCTCGTTCATCACAAAAGTGGTTACAATAATTCAAAAACTGCTGTAGTCCTTGGGGAGACTTAAATAGCAATAACGTATCATTGACAAATAGAAGTGCCGGGCCATTCTCGCTCCGATTCTAGGGGCATCACATCCATCCCTATGCAGGTACACTAGTACCTAATTTATAAAAAGTGAAAACAGGGTGGGTGCTAAAAAGCACCACAGCCTAACTCCATGCCTAATCGGAAAGGGAACTTTCACCTGTCCCTCCTCACCCCACCTAAACTGAGCCTTCTTGGCTTTGTGTAATGTCGTCAGAATATCCAATACGTTTAGTGGGATCCCCATCTCGCCAACACCTAACAAGCCACTTTTAAGATATATTAAATAAAATAGATTTCACAAGCACGGCACAGGCAAAACCTAAAAAGGCCTCTTGCAGCTTGTTGTGTCCCTGTAGCAACACAAGAGGTTAGCCAACTGACCCCTGGAGTCCACTTCTTTCACCTGGGTCAATGTGGGAACAGGTGCAGCCCTTAAGGTCTCTTCACAACTCTCAAATAGCTCATTTAGGCATCCTTCTTCTATAGGTCCTGAAAATGTTCTGAGTAGGATGCTTTGAGATGCCACATTTATGTTTGGTAGTGGCTCGTGGGTAGAGGTGGCTCCTCGCTACTTCCCATCCAGTGGGGTAGAAGTTCCCAGAGGCAGCAATGTTGTTAATTATGGAGTTGCTTAATGCCTCCTTAATGGATGCAAAGGTACCATCTGCTTGAAAGCATGTGATGGTTCTTCCACTTTTAAAAAAAGCTAACGCCGACCCGCGCAATTGTCTAACTTCTGGCCCATTTCTTTGCTGCCAGCCTTTTCAAACTTTTTGGAAAAACACATCAACATCCAACTGACATTTGTTGAATCCCAAAAGTTTTTGCATGGCTCACAGTCTGGCTTTAGAGGACCAGGTTTTTCAACGGAGACTATTCTGCTTAGAGTCACAGAAATGTTACGTAACTGTGTTGACACCGGGGATACTGTGGCTCTTATAGTCCTAGACTTAAGCGCCGCGTTTGACACAGTTTCTCATACTCTGCTGTTGCAAGATTTGCAATCTTTGGGAGTGACTGGCGTGGAACTTAATTGGCCTAAAGATTTCCTGGCTGATCGCACGTTCCAAGTCTTCTCTCCTACATCCAGTTCCAACACTTACTCCTCACCCTACGGGGTTCCTCAAGGCTTGATCTTTAGCCCTCTATTATTCAACATCTATGTCAGGCCTCTGGCGTCGATTACTGAAGATTCTGGGTTGGTCCTTTTTTCCTACGCCGATGACACCCAGATTGTTTTCTCTTTATCTGCTGAAAGGGTGTCCAAACCATCCTCTCTTCAGTCTGTGTTGAGAAATATAGCAGGCTGGATGCAAGCCAACCTGCTTAAACTCAATGGCGAAAAGACAGAGGTGATGATACTGGGCAAGAATCAAGATCTGTGTGGCCCCCAACATTGGCCACCTGAATTGGGCACCTTGCCCCAGTCTAATCAGCCGGTCCGGAGCGTAGGTGTTATAATCGATGACCAGCTTTCAATGAGGCAACAAGCAGTGAAAGTGTCCTCCACCAGCTTTGCTAGCCTCAAATGGCTTAGGAAAATCCTCTGATTACTTCAAGGCTGGAATACGGCAACATTCTGTTCTTAGGAGCCAATAAGGATGAGGTACAGAAGTTACAGTTGGTACAAAATGCAGCGGCTAGGTTGCTCTGCAAGGTCCCTAAAACAGCATCCATCTCAAGCACCCTAAGTGATCTTCATTGGCTCAGGGTTGAGAACCGCATAAAGTTCAAAGCCCTGAGCTATATGTTCAAAATCAAAGTTGGCAAAGCGCCCCAATATTTGAATGCTTTAGTTCACCCCTACCTCCCTCAACGTTCCTTACGTTCCGCCACTCAGTCAAAATTTACGGTGCCCAGGACCAGGCTGTCATGTATGGGCGGTCGGTCCTTTTCCTGTCTAGGTCCCTCCATGTGGAACTCCCTTCCTATGTCACTTTGGACTGAAACCATTTATGAGAATTATCATAAGTGCCTAAAAACGTGTCTGTTTAATATGTAGAATCTAATCTTCTCTTTTCTTTCTCATTTAATTTCTGTTCCTGAAGGGCGACGCCGGGTAACCCTTGAGTAGCTGTGCGCCTTATAAGACTAAAATAATATAACATAACAGCATACCAACTTTTTCAGCATTTCGTGTTTGCTGTATAATGCAACCAGTCCCACATTGTAACTTACTCCTAAAATCTAAGATGGGAAAACCTTTCTTCCTATTGCAGAGACAAAAACCAGCATTAAAATACAGCAGAAATGTGTTGATTAGACAAAAGGGGTATTTTCTTCCGAGTTTCAGGCCCGGTATATGCATTTAGATGAAGACAGAATGTTTCTTTAATAAAATATGTAAACTTGCTAGAATCATGTGTCATAGAGGAACACGACCTTCATAGATTATGGAATGAGATGAGGAAGGTTGCAAAATACGGTGATATCAAGGCCAGTTTCTTTTTCATTATTTGCCTTCTTAGGTGTTCTGTTGCATGCTAAATCAGGCCCTCAGCAGGCCTGGGCGGAGCTCACGGAGTTGTAAGAAACTCCTAGAAATTCCACGGAGTTCCACGAGTGGGCTGAGTATTGCTCGGCCACCCATCAATGAAGGTCTCAAGTCTCTGCATATAAATCTTTTAACAATTAGAGGTAAAAAAAAATACACTTGACACTTTGGTGAGAAACATTAATTAATTGCCTTAGGAAGTGAGAAGACTTGGCTGGGCCTGTAGCTGCATGAATGCAACAAGAACACAAGTGTAAACAAAGAAGGGCCTGGGAGTGGATAAAGTAATAATGGTGACCATGTTTAAACTCTAGTCCACAGTACAACATGAGCCTCGATGGACACTATTGGGTAAAGTTTTCCTCATGGCAAAGTTGGCCCTACCAATACCCTTCTCCAGGCCAAGTGGTCCGTCCTTCGATTCCCTCTGCCCACCACCATAGCTTCCCAAAGTTGCCCCAAAGCGCCCCTTACCACCCGCACTCTCCCCATGCTGGCAGGCGAGGCTCCCTCCTCCACTCCGTCTGGGCTGCATGAGCAGCAGTGGCTTCTCTCTCTCCTGCTCCCTCCCAAACTGCTGCCCGGGTGAGGGTGAGACAGAGGATCAGATATTGGGGGTAAGCTCAGCAGCTAATGGTGTACATGTGTGCCAGTCTTAACTCTGCCTGATGTGTCTGAGTCAGGCTGCCTGCTTCTTCTCCAGTTCTTATCAGAGTTCACCCCTCCCTGTCCTGGGAAAAACTGACCCTCTGTCCTGGAGTTTCTGGCTCCGGGGCCCAACTTGCCCAATACTCCCTGCATTAGCGCCCCGTCCTGGCTCAGTCCTGCAGGGACCGCACACTGAGCCAGCAGCATTGCATTTTGCTGTGAGATTCCGAGCTGCCTGATTTAAATTTGGGTTGAGTGGCACATGCCGGTAAACTCCGCTGTGCCAGCGGCAGGCAGAGTTTTCTGCCAAATTCTGTGCTTCAAGCAGAGTGCGAAGTGGCAGAACTCTGGGAATTCTGCCATCGGAGCAGAGTTTACCGCCCACCGTTAGCCCTCAATTGGTTCAGACTGTTACACAAACACATAGTGATGGATAAAGTTAGATATATGTTTATGTTGACGTATGGCAGGGTGGTTGCTCTGTTAAATAACAGTCAACAGTAAGTGTATAGGTTCAGCAGTAGTTGTACCAAAGAACAGGCTAGAGGTGCAACAGTTGTGGTAGTACGTGGACCTAAGATGGGTAATCTTATATTACAATACATGGGGTTGTGCAATCCCTGTATAAACACTAATCTTGAATTTCTTTTTAATCTTCGACTTGATGCACCGAAGCCGATCATAAAGAAATTACATCAGAACTCAGCTGTAATAACTTATTGCAGGTGAATTCTGATGTCCCAATGCCTGATGCCAGAGCCAGCAGCTGAGAGTAATGCAGGTCAGGCCACAGACCATAATTAAAACAGCTGTTTAAGAAACAAAAGCAAAAGTGGCTTTTCTTCTGCTCTATTTTTCTAGCTGCATTGTGACAAGCAAAACAAGCATTTACAATGCAATAGGTCTCGCATTTATACGAGTTTGAGCTATTGGCATTGTATATGACAATGCTTTTTATTTAAGTTTGTTTTTTTAAAACATAAATAAAAGGCACTGTCATTTACAATGCTAATAGCTCAAATTCTCGCAAATGCGAGACCTATTGCATTGCAAATGCTTGTTTTACATTTCCTGCGATGTGTTCATACTGTTAAAACTCAATGACTATGCCAATTTAGTCAGTAGGTGTGGGCTGGTTTACAATATGACTTTTGCTTAAATTTAGTTTTTTTCGTTTTCTTAAGAGTGAATTTCATCAATGCTTATTCTTGTCCGGTTTATTTTAAACAAACGAAACAGTAATAAATGAAACGGGAGCATGATTTTTCACGTTTTGGTTACACGCTGATGTGGATTTAAGGCGAACTTTATGAAAATGTTTATTTTTAAGGAGCCGTTATAACTAATGCATAGACTCTACCTCTGCGTTTCTTTTGAGATTGTAGCCCGGATTTACAGACCCTTTTTATTTATACATCATTTATAAATTGCTATTTATGGTCCTGGTAGAGAAAACATACGTGTTTATATTTCCTCAGTTGAAAATGGTGGTCACCAAAAGTTGCTAGGAGTTCAGTTTTCAGGCAAAATGTGAATTCACAGATGCCCGAAATCGGCACCAGTGCCACAATGTATATCTGCAGTGTATGTTTGTAATTTTCATCAAGCATCGGGCCCCTAATTTATTTTCAAGTTGCCCATAATATCGACGATAATGGTTTCTACAATGAGTTTCCTTTATTTATTTATTTTAAGTAAAAAGTATTGGTATGCAAACACGTTTTACAAAGTAAATCCTCAGAGAAATTGAATCCAGAGTTGTACAAGTTTAGCAAAACATTTTTTTATCAAGTTGCACATTTTTTGTGTGCATTAAATTTTGAAAGCTAGCACTTTTGCTTTAAGACTTCTCCATGTATTTGCATATAATCATGGAGCATACGTAGCCTCAAATAGTTAAATTTTGCAAAGATGTGTACATGTTTTAATACTGGCATCACTGCTAGCAAAGCAAGCTCAGCTCACAGCTCATTGCATATCCGTACAACACTTGCCCTAATAGTAAAGACTTTGCATTAACTGTATCTACAACTCTGAGCAACTTATACATGATATCTTGCTTCGGTTGCAGACAATCCTCTTTCAAAGACCAATACTGTAAGCTGGCAGCCAAAGGGTTAGCATGACAACGGTTGGGCCTACTTGCCCGCTAGAAAAACATGAAACATAAAACAGTAAACGTGAAAACTTATCCTTAAAATCAAACAATATGTCCTTGGGGCAAAACATTGGACGGTCACATCCATGGGAGTGACTAAAGCACTCAGCACGACAAACTCCTTTCATACACCTTTTTATGTTTCATTCCCAATATCATATTCAGAGTTTTTCACAATCTAATTTTCAGAACTTAAACATTTTCAATTACAATTATTCATAACATCTCTAACACTAATTTGTCTGAAATGTAAAAAAAAAAAAAATGTTCTAACAAAAATTGTCAGTCAATGGGCCTGGCTTGTATGTTTTTTTCTAATGGTGCTCTGTTGTGGCGTGATAGGTTAGGATGTACATACACATACAGTTGCACCCTTCTGCTTGTCAGGTGGAATGCTGTGTCAGTGGTAATTGTAGTTCTAGGTCTGTGTAGTATAGCATTGTGTCTGTAGTTGTAGTTCACGTTTAAAGCTGTTAACTTAATTTCATAGTAATCAAGAAACTTGTTTTAAGTCTGAAAATCAGTAATTTTAAATTAATGACCAAACATCGTCCCTCGTGGTAGAGAGAGCAAGTTTATAGGCAAGAGAGCGAGTTTTGTGGAACGTCATAACTATGAGACCACTACATAGTGTGTTGAGGGATTCGTGTTGGTTATGTAGTGGCGAAATTGTGATCTGGTGTCTGCAAATACTGCCAGGACTCTGTGCACGTATAAGTTCACACTGGTAAACAACACAAGAATATAAATTAAGCCACTCCTGCTCGCTCCCCCCATCCCCTGTCCAATCTGCATGAAAAAATGACGCCTCCACCCCTTGGTAAAAGGGAGGCAATAGGGGCCCATCTTACTCCGGAAAGGTCGCTGGCGGCATCTAAACAGAGCAGACACTGTCCAAATCGGCTTTTATTGTATTTATTTTTTTAATGCATTTTTATAAAGCGCGGACTTTACCCGAAGGTGTCAGAGCGCTGTACAACAGAATGATGCTGCTTCATCTCAGATACCAGCCCATTGCCGGCATTACCAATCCTACCCTGATGCACCAGGTCTTTCTTTCAATGTTGTAAACAATATACTCGATTCCATACACCATGCTTCTTGTAAACTATTGATTGTATTGATTTTTCGACAACCCTCTATTTAGAGACTCGCTTCATATAGTGTTTTCCATGACACTCAAAACATTGCTGACACACTAGCACCACCAAAACGAATACCTTTTATTTACAAACCTAGAGAATGGAGAGGTTTGGCACGAAACCAGCGTATAAAACAATGTCTGTAATAATTATCTTAGCAGAACAGATCACGACAGCAAGTTGACAATAAGGGTCGTACTGGAATAGAAAATAGGGTCGTGTACCAAAGTGGCCCCCATAAGCGAATCACATAGCTGAAAAGTGGCTCACGTATGCAAAGCAGGCCAGTTTTAAAGGTGTATAGGTGTTTGGAGAGGGATGGGAGACAGCATCGATTTTTGCCCGTCGCCGGCAAAGTTTGTAGTAATATAATAGAAATCAACAGTAAAAGCCGGAAACACAACCCATAAAAAAAGAGGCCTACAAACAGCCAAAAACGAGTCCATGCATTTACATGTAATGCCAGCACTTCGGGCACGACCAGATTACTCTATAGCCCAGACGTATCGTGTTTACAATGAAAATTCACGATTCCAAAAAGGTGGTGTAAACGTCCCCGAGGCTCTCACTGGCCTGACTCTTCAATGGCACAGAAAGCTGTTATATGGCAAGCGTCCAATAGGAGAAGTGGTGGGTGCACTCGTAAGTCACCCACACCCCGCAGAGAAGGGCATGTTAAGCATATGTGTAAGGGTTTATCCCCTCACCGCCGCAGGTCAGACTCACCCTTTTTGTAGCTCCCCCAGGCGGAGGCACAGCTCACAGACAGACGACGTAGGCATCGAACGTGAGACAGTCCAAGCGGAAGTTAGCAGAACAGCTTCATGCACTGCGAAGGCACGAGCGAAAGCAACAACAAACAAGCATTGGCCGCGCGGCTGTGAAAGTAACGGCCGCGCGGCCGTGAAAGCATGTTTACAATCAAAATTCACGATTTCAAAAAGGTGGTGTAAACGTCCCCAAGGCTCTCACTGGCCTGACTCTTCAATGGCACAGAAAGCTGTTATATGGCAAGCGTCCAATCGCAGAAGTGGTGGGTGCACTCGTAAGTCACCCACACCCCGCAGAGAAGGGCATGTTAAACATATGTGTAAGGGTTTATCCCCTCACCGCCGCAGGTCAGACTCACCCCAGGCGGAGGCACAGCTCACAGACAGACGACGTAGGCATCGAACGTGAGACAGTCCAAGCAGAAGTCAGCAGAACAGCTTCATGCACTGCGAAGGCACGAGCAAAAGCAACAACAAACAAGCATTGCCGCGCGGCCGTGAAAGCAAAAGTGATAGCGATCAAAGCGAAAGTGATCGCGATCGCTAGGACGGGACGCGCTGTGTGGCAAGCACGCAAGTGGTGCGCGCGCAGCAGTGATTGGCGGCTGCGCGCGTGCACGCTCGCGTGCACTCAAGCTTTAG
Organism: Triturus cristatus; assembly: GCF_964204655.1. NCBI lineage: Eukaryota > Metazoa > Chordata > Amphibia > Caudata > Salamandridae > Triturus > Triturus cristatus. The sequence continues at coordinate 452,635,691 of NC_140584.1, forward strand.
GCCACAGGCAGCACTTTAAAAATTCCCAAATACAAAATGTCTCTCCGAGCCAGCGCAAGCGCTGGGGCTCAGCGAGACCTAAAAAAGGAGATATATATGACGACATGCTTATGTTTTGCACTCCTTAGGATAATATAGGACAGTTAGAATCTTTTTGCATGTTTCTACACATGCCTGTGCATTTATGCATTTATGGTACATTATCACAGTGACCCCCGTATTTACAATAACATTTTACTTATTAAGCATCATTTCGTAAATGTATCATATATATTTACACCAGCGTAGTGCACATTTTGTCAGTCCTAGTATATATATATATATATATATATATATATATATATATATATATATATATTTATATATATGACTTGGAAAAATATTGTCTAATAAAAAAAGAGAAGTTGGCTGACTGCAGTGTCAAAATTGTTTGGCATGAAATAAAGGTGTTGTCTTTATTCTTCAATTTCAGTATTTGATTGTGCAGTGTGAATTGTCTAAGAAACTGATTTTTCCTAAGGAGTGATTTATATAAATATAGCCATGGTGAAGGTGCAGGTATGCGTGTATTTAGCCTTGAAAACAGTACATAGAATATATTTCCTTTTTGGTGCATTGTGTTTTATTTTAAAGTATGACTTCTGTTTCCAAAATAGATGTCTGGTGGGCACCCTCTTGCTGCTTCACCTCCTCAAGCCACCCCCCAGTCAGTGACATCGATAAGGAGGTTTGCAGGCGGTCTTCAGTTACACACAACAGATCTAGATGACATTAACATAGAGGACTTAAATGGCCCTGTGAAACGCAAGGCACCTCCACCCCCCTCACCCCGTATGGCAGCAGCGCCCCCTTCTTCACGACCACCTACTATACCAATTGCCAATGGTCCCAGAACAGCACCATCCTCGTCCACAAATGCACGAGCTCCCCCATCATCATCATCATCTTGGATGCACAATCCCCCATCTCCACCGCCCGCCCCTCCTCTGCCCTCACAATCTATGGGAAATGTTCGATTTCCATCCACTTTTTCCGAAGAAAGGAAAGTCATCCAGAATTTTCATGCTAGTCATGCAGCAGACACATTCCATGACTGGGACAAGAAAAACTATAGAGGGAGACCTGCCATGAGCTCTGCAAACGCATCGAATGCGGATCATGGCTACCCACCAAGTCCGAAGGTATAATGTCCTCTGCTGTGGCGGTGTGTGCGTTCACTGTGTATGTGGAGTGGTTTACACGCATGGATTTCACAATAATGCATGTCAAGATGTTTGAAAAGTTGAAGTGTTTTTTGAGGGGGGATCTGTGAGTTAACCCAATGTTAAAGCAATAGAGAATACCATAGAAAACAGACACAGTCAGGAAAGGTGAACTGGCGCTGTGCAGTATAATGATAGGCATCTGCAGTATGGCGTTATAGTTAAGGTTGCTTGAAGCATTGAAACAAGGCAATTAGCACACAGAATTTGGTCTCTAACTAATGCGATTACCTAGAATGTCTGAATGGCTTAACAACACAAAGGAGCTTCTATCTAGACTCTTGTGGGTGTTCCTAATGAACCAACACAACATTTACAACTGTTACTTACAAGTTCATAGGTTTCTATACACATTTGGTCATCATGGAAGCCTCTCGGTGTCAACTGGTCAATATGTTACCGGCCTTAGGGACTCATTGTGAGAATGAGGAGAGATTCTGGATATTGCTCTGTATATTGCTCTGCAGGTTTTTACCCTACACAATGTATGCCAAGTACCAAATGGCGCAATTCTTACCCGTTCTGAGTATCGCATCTCATAGTGTGTTGAATAACACATGCTAGTGTGGTAAAACCGATCCGTATAAACATACCACACATTTTTTCCAGTATTCATTCATTGGGCTTGGTAGTACAGCAGGAAATAATTTCCTACTCGTGGTGAGGCGCTAAGCATCCTAACATTCAGAGGATTTTCCATCCATGTTTTTTGTTGGGGCCCCTCGTGGATAACTTTTGCATTTTCCAAAGGTCACTCATGCATTTTATAAGATGGCAATGTATTGCACTGTTTTTTTGCATCTATGCCCATGTGGACCAATTGATAAAGATTTGGAGAAATATGAGCTCTGCACATTCGAATGGATTTTGGGGAATGTGCAAGTCACTATTTCGTAATGGTATTTTGCCATTTAGAAAGAGCTAGCTTTTATGGCATCTGTACCCTGGCAGCCACATAATAGATATTCAGCTGCCAAGATCTCCTACAGATGTCTCCTACATATTCATTGAATCCAGAATATGATGCGGACCAGATTATGACACTAAGGCCATATCCTTGCATCGTCCTGAAGATGACCGTAAGGGCATTCCTTATTTGGTCTTTTCTGTTACATCTAAGCCTATTTGTATTACAATCCAATATTCTGAAATCTCATGACGCAGTGCTCCTGCAAGCCGGTTCTACCCTTTTAGCATAGTGAGTTCCAACCCCAACTTTTTGGCTGTAGGGCCATCAAGACTTCTAGGGGATTGTTTGGCCTCCTGGGATGGAGCCAACACTTCCTACCCTGTAGCTCAGATTAAAAGGCCAGACTCTCCCCCAGGAGCCAAGCACTGCCCACAGGTCCATGACATCTCCCCAATATGGGTAGTCAGTGCTTGGGCAGGAAACAGTGGTATACAGACCATTGAAAAGCCCTGGAGACTCCATTCACCCACGACCTCAAGGCAACTGATTACACATGTGTATTTGGAACGCTGTCTGAATGCCAAAACCCAACATGTCTAGTGTGTGGAGTGGAACTAGGATGAAGATGACTGTGATTGTTTAGGGCTTTGCTTGTTACAGTGGCTACTGTGTTGGGAAATAAAGTGGAATACAATGACTTATAGAGCTAATGTATAATACACATAAAGAAAATGTCTGGAATTGTGTTGTACAAGTGCAGTTCTAGGGATGTTTTTTGTTTTTCAGTAAACCACTTCTTAATACTTAGAAACATGGTAATATTTTCAGGCAAGAATTCATTATTATGCTCCTGCTGAAAATGGTAAGCAGGATGACCACCTCCTTCCAGGCCGTTAGGGACACTGCTTCCAGTCCTGGACTTTGTGTAAATGCTGATGTATTCTGGGAGTTGTGGTCTTGTTTTGCTTCCATTGAGCTAATTAGACTACCACACATGAAATCAACGATTTGAAGATGAAAAGTTCAGGACTAGAGACCAGACCAGACCATGGAGCCAGCAGGATGGCTCAATGAGTTAATTGACATCTTTAAGTGCCCTATAGGTCAGGAGATCAGGTTCCAACAAGACCAACTAAACCTATCATTCCTCTAAAGTTGAAAGATGAAGTGATACTTTCTATTTTTAGAGGAGAGCAAAAGCTGCATGGTGGCATTAAGCACCATATAAAAATAGGTGTTGTTGGTTTTATTAAAAGGCTAAATACTTGAAATTCTGTATTTTAAAAAGCATATTATCTTCGAAAGCAACTTGTTCCTATCAAAATCCATTCCTACATATTTCATTATTTAGGTTGCAAGAAACACATCTAATGTCAGCAAGATTTCATCCACATCAAGCAATCCCTTGGTATGTCCTAATGCGTACTTATAATATGGAGTGCATTATTTCTTTGGTAGTTTAGCATACCTTTCTGCTTTAAGATAATTTATAATTGTGGATTTAAAAATGCATATGTGTATTTCTAAGATCATGTAACTGTTGGATCTATATGTTAAAATTCGAATAGCAGATGCAGTGCATAGAAATTGTATAACAGGTCAAATAAGTGGCTGACATTTAGATAATCGACTGCATTTGGGTAAATCGATTATAAAGTGGGACTTCTTACCCCCAGCATTCCCATTTTATAGCATTATGGGACGCAGCAAAACAATCACATAAACAGATCATGATATCTGCAATTAACAACCCAGTAAAATCCGTCCAAAACACCTAATTTGACATTGCTCCTCGGGGCAACCTTACCCACTCATGTGTTATGGGATCTAGCCCCGCACTAGGACAAAAAAAGGAAATGGGGGCCGAGTGAAGTTAATAACTGACGTGAGGGCAGGTGTGTCCAAATCCCTGTTATTAGCCCAATCATCTGTGAACCTAATATTTTCAAATTCAATCAACAGGAATGCAGTGGACATGTGAACAAACGACACCAGCTGCAATAGGATGTCATCACTCCAGTTCTTGGTTTAACCTAATAACAAATCAGGGCAAAAACACAGATGCAGCAGGATCCAGGATGTTTTGACGAAATACATGGCGGGATCATTTCATTATTTAGCTTTATTTGGTTATTACAAACCATTAAAGTACACAAAGCATAATAAAACAATGCAACAAAACAAATGCAAGATGCAATAGAAAGCTGAAATATGATAGGGCCGAAAGGAGAAAGAAGAACACAATATTAGGTTATCACATAGGACAAATAACAATAAAGCAGCATACAAAGGTTAAAGTGCAAGTGCATGTGCAAAATACAAGAAAATGCAACATCAATATCATTTAAGAAGAATGCATTAAAAGACTTACCCATTTATACCATGCACTTTGGCGCTACTACACTACAGCAAATACAGCAAATGGGTCTTCCCCTCTCTTGAAAGCCAGCAATGCGGATGAACGATCTAAAAGGCCCAGCTTATGACAAGCCAGAACGATCCATTTAGAGTGACTTGCTGAATGTGCTGGGCTAAAAACAGAGAAAATGATCCCCAGTCTCATCATAACAAGAGCGAACACCGCATACTGCAGGACTCCCAAGTACTTGTAACGCAAGGGGTAGAATGCCATAGCGAAGTTTTAGGTAAAGAGCCCTCGCTAACGTCGGCAAATATTATCTAGAAAGTTCTCATACCAGAAGATATTTTGAGAGTAAAGAAAGATGGCAGGATCACATCCGGAGAGCACAGAGGCGGTCTATCTTGATGATGCTTGTGACATTTTGTGGCTATTGTCCTAATGTTCAAGCGGTACACCAGGAGCATTGCTGGAGTCGTGTGGAGTCTATTATGATGCTTAGTTTACACTTCTTGGCTTGACTCTCTGAAGATGGCTTTGGGCAACCAATCTGATTTATTTCAGTGGAGCAGCACCAATTCCATCTCTTACATCAGGAGGTACCTGGCACTTGCTTCCAAGGGACTGTGTGTGTGCTGTGTTGGGGTTGCATGTGCGCACTACATGTGGGCAGCTGCAAGACTGACAAGCCACTGCCACGTCACTCACAGGACACTTCGGTATAAGTTGAGTTATAGTCAAAGCCTGCTTAAAACAGGACCAGATTGAACATCAAAGTTCTGCCTGTTTCTTAGGAGTGTCAAAAATGCTTCTTTAAATGATGCTGATAGTTTAACCCACTTTAGACGAAGGGTCACTCTACTGGTGGTAGGGGAGATGCATAATAAATCTGGCAGGATGGTGTGACCAGTTTGTTTACGCTTGCAACATGAATCAAAAACAAAGCATAGGCCTGCTCACACCATGTAAATAGTGGGGTGAACTGTAGGCATTGTTTTAAACATGACTTGAGCCAATGAAGGGTTTACAGTAAGGAATATCGGAGGAAAATCTGTAATCCCCCTCAATAATTATGCAGACTGCTTGCTGCTTGTAGAGAATCCAAGACGTGACGGGAGACACGTGAATTGTGAAGGTAACAGATGGTAAAAGTCCATGCAAATCTTTCTGTTCAGAGAAAAAAAACAGATATTAGTGCCGATATTTGAGGAGTGAGGGAAATTGATGACAAGGATCTGAAATCTCAGTTTTCTAAAAGACCCCGCATTCAGCAAGCCAGAGATAATCAAAAAACAGACAATTTTGTGAAGCAATCCTTTACAGGATTGTGAAATGACGCTCCTGAGAATCACACATATTCATCATTCAAATATCTTCAAAACTAGCTTAGTTTCAAAGGTCCTGTTTGCTGAACCCACAATCCTAGATTGATCGAATATCTGACAGTGAAACATATCACTTGGAACAAATCCATAATGACCATTGATGGGTGATCACATTCATGATGCACATGGCAGCTTCAAAATTATTTTTAAATACTTGTGCCAGCAGATGTTGTCAGCCTTTTTGTTTTCAATAGAACGGTCTTCTCGCTACTTTTAATTAGCCCTCATCCCCCTAGTGATGAATATATATGCATTAGTTACGGGCATAGGTGCGAATACTTGACCAGCACACCTAGGTTGGCCGTTTTTCATCCTGCTGACCGATTCTGCACTTCCATATTGGCAGACACAATTATACTGTTCCTTTCTCTAGCACGATTCATCGTATCTAGACTGTTCTTATTTTATTATTCGTCTACATGCACTCTGTGTGACCAATGAGCCCCCAATAGCTGCTTCTCCTAATGCGTGTGTTTACTTATGATTCCAGATTTCTCTAACCACTTATTTGTTGTACAGTCCTTTCCGACCATAAAACAACAAATGAGCTAGAACCGATAAACGATAAATGTTTTAAGTTGATCAACACATTAGCGTGGCACAGAGCGAGGCCTCCGAGATGTCCGCTATTCACAGGCGCCAGACCCCAGGCTTTACAAGGTTTTTTGGTCCTGCATTGAATAAGGGACATCATTTGCCCATGTGACAGCGGTGTGGCAGTCCTCAGAGGAGTGTGTGCCGAGGACAACCACTTCTCCCTTTATTCTCCAATGCATCAGATATCCCTGATGTTACCCAGCATTTTCCACTTTATTTTGATAAGTGGTTGTGGAAAACTAGCTAACAGTCGACAGTAAAACACTTACTTTTTTAATTGATGTTTCATTTACAAAAAATCTATAAGTAACCATCAGTAGGTACATTGTAAAGTAATTCCCCCAGTTGAATTTCCTGCAATTAAAAGCTGAATATCTGGAATGTGTCATTGTCTGCATGATGCAGGGCCCGCGAGCTGCAGAGAGTCAATTACAGGCCTCTTCGATCTCGACTGCCTCGGGAGACCCACAATTCATTATAATCAGCTTATCATTTGCGCGTGCAATCAGTAAACACAATTATAGAAAGTGCTGATTTATGGGCTAAGTACCATTTCAAAGTGAAATACGAGTTACAAGTTACTTTTTAAAATGTGGTCCTCATTCACCATTACTGTTTAACCCCTCACTACACTCTTGAAAGATTTAGGGGCATATTATCAAGAAACGGCGTTAACATTATCGCCGCTTTAGCGGCAGTAAACTGCCGCTAAAGCGGCGATAATGGGCTTGCTAATATGCCGCAGAGAATTCCCATAGAAGCCCATGTTCTGGTGCCAACATGGGCTTCTATTGCAATTCTCAAGGGCATATTATCAAGCCCATTATCGCCGCTTTAGCGGCAGTTTTCTGCTAAAGCGGCGATAATTTTAACGCCGTGCTTGATAATATGCCCCATAGTTCCCTCTGGTAGAGTATCCATTCTATGTCTTCACTCCGAAGGCCCAGAAGGCCTGACTCAGCGGAACCACCTCTATGGCCCAAGAGAATTCAGTCTGGTGTAATTATTGGACAGAGTTCCGATCATGCCAGTTATTCAGGTGTGTCCAAAGTGATTTTTACTATGTAAGCGTTTCTTTTCAAGCCTCGATACCTAATGTAGCATTATTAACCAGTCTTTATGTGGGGGAGGCATTACAGTCCAGTACTTAGATGTCTCATATCGGCCAGGAGTATTATAAAGACATCAACTTATTATCATTTCTACTTTGATATTTGAAATACCCTTCAGCAATAAATCCAAATATTATATTCACTGAGCTCACCTTAGTCTTTTGCAGAAGAATTTCTGAGACACTCTTATCTACGCAATAGTTTGGGTAACTCACAATCCTGTGCATGTCATGGCTTGGAACTGGTCACATTGTATACCTCTTCCTTCGGTTTCGCTTTGACATCCCGGTCAGTCTTCATGAGAGAACAGAATATCCTGAGGAGAGTGAAACATGATTTCTTCTTAGTGAAGCAAGCTTTACTGTGGTGTATAGTGTGCCTAGAGACACTTGCCATTAGTTGTCGAGCTCAAATGTTGTTAAGTCTCCTTCCCAGATATTGTAGGGTGCACTCCGTGTGATGTTGGCTGCATCACAAAGCCCCGCGTAACATATTGAAACTTTCTTCTCGTTGCAACATTTTGTAGTTCTAGTTTGCTGTTAGGTGAGGCTGCCACTGTGCATTTTTGGTTCGAGCTCCATGATGGAAGCGGTGAACAGACCAGTCCGGACAGCAGAACATGTACTCTTTCAAAAGTTCCCAAGGGAGCAGCTTTCTTTCGTTTATGCGTTGCCCCGACCTTACTATGCCTTCATTTTTAAGCTGCACACTCAAGTGTTCTTTTCGTAACTCTGGTGTCCCTTGACAAGTTGTCATAGTAGGCGACCCTCAAAAGGCTACTGACTGCATACCATAATCTAGCAGCTGCATTCAGTAATTTTAACACAATCTTTTAAAAGTATCTTTGGGGCAGTAAGTTATATGGAAAACGTGTTTCACAAATGCTATCCAATATTTCCTGGAGCCTAAGCCCTACCTTAAAACCAGCTGGGCAACATATAACTTTGCTACCACTCCTTAATTGGAAGGCCCAGCAACACTGTTAGAAGTCTTGTAGTCCTAATCCTCCTGTAGATGGGCTTTTCATTAGCTTCTTCCAAGAAAGCCAGAGTTCAAAATTAAGCTATATATAGTCATCTCGCACACGCAGTGATATTATATATCACAATTGTATAGCAATAATGTAATGTTCAATCATAGTTTCTTCAATCTTGTTCTTAACAAGTTGTTTATTGTAAGGTTTATTTTAATCTGCACAATAGCCTTCGCCATAGCCTTCACAGTAGCCATAGCCAAATAAACCTATTCCTCTTACTTTGGTATTTCTGTATTTCTCTCTTCTCGAGTTTCAGTGAGATACCATTAAATAGATATGTTACATTCGGGAGAATTGGCATCTTGATGAGTTTAGCTGGTCAATATATAGTTAGTGAAATGTTTTCCATCACATAATAGTCATACCTATCTGATAAACCACAATTCTCGGATTGTTCCCTGGGATATTGACAATTTCCTGTGTGATGTATATCCCTATCTCGTGTCGAATACGGCTATCAATCAATCAGGTCAATCAAGTAGTAATTGTATAGCGCGGCTAATCCAGGCACTGTGCTGCAGGTATCAGTAGAAGAGTTAAGTCTAGAGTCCCTTCCTGAAGTGGGTCAGCGAAGGTGCGTTGCGGAGGTTAAGGGGAGGGTGTTCCAGGCTTTGGCGGCGAGGTGGGAGAAAGAGCGTCCTCCACAGTGGCAGCGGCTGATGCATGGTGTCTGACCGAGTGCGAGGTTTTCGGAACGGAGATTTCTGGTTGGTTGGTGGAAGAGCAATTTTTCTTGTACTTAAGCTAGGCCAATTAGACGGACTTTGGATATTTGCCCTTAATTCTGTTTGCTCATCGTTTCACTCATCTACTCCTTTCGGTTGTTATTTTGGACTCAGTAAATATTCATAAGTTGTTACTTTCTTAGTTGCTGATTTAAGTGCAGCGCTGTGCTTCTATTGCTTAATAGGTGCTTTCTTGTATTTGCTCTTCATCTCTGTGCTCTCTTCTTCCAGGTCAGCTTTGAGTTTGTATACAGCTCTTTCTTTTATTCCTGCAATGGCTGATTTCTCAGCTCTCTCAATGCTTCCTCTCTCCATGGCTCTGAGCTCTGTAGTCATGAGGGGGGACTGATGACATTCCGAAGGCTTGTTTGTGGAAATGTGTGTGGCCGCTGGTGCAGGCTTTTAGTTGGATTCTTTGACTAGCTTCACTGTCAAGAGGGAGCTACTCTGATGCATAAGCCACCCATGTGGAATAAAGATTGCTCTCCCCGTGATTCTCATCATCTGCTAAGACTGCCTTCACCTCTGACTTCCAAGCCACTGCCAAATACTTCCTGGTATTTCAGGGGCTAGGTTACTTTTAATTATGTCTGCATTTCTTATGGGTATTCAGAGATTCCAATGGAGATCCATCCAGCGTGATTAGCCAGACTCCATGTTCCCGCTCAGTGAGTTGGCCCAGAACCAAATCACTTACGTAATTTGAGTGAGGCATGTTAAATCTCAGAAACAAAATTTTGCAGTGGTGGCTGGCACCCTAAATATTTGGTGGAGTAACCACTGACCAGCAGTGCCTAGTCAACGCCAAGGTTGTCAGTCATGGTTCATTAAAAGTAGAGTTTATAATGGAACACGACTGAGAACTCTGGCATTGAGGCTGAAGGCAGTGTGAATCTTACAGTGCATCAGTGGGTTAAGAATAATAAAAGAAAAATGTACTCATGCACTGCGTGCACTGGCTCGCCTTCAGTCCTCCTGCTTCAGTCCTTTGGCGCTGGTATGCAGACTGCAGCAGTTCTCCACACCAATCTGAATGCTGCTCTTATGCTGCTGATTATCTTAGCATCATGAGAGCAGCACCAGGATTGGCTGAATTGGGCCACCTCAATGCTACCACAGGCGCTGGGAGCCTGTGCCTGCTCTCCGCCCAGCTGTTTTAGACAGCTGGGTGGAGATTTTACCACTGCCCATATCAGGCTGGCCAATGCAAGACAGCTGGCCAAAGTGTTGTGCACTATAAACTGGTGGAGTGAGCACTACTGCCCTGCTGCCAGTCAGCAGCAGTCGCTCGGCCCCCAAACACGGCTCGGGCTCGGGAAAGAGAAAAATAAAATGGTAATACATTTATTTTATTACCATTTTATTTTTTCACCTTTTGCTGCACTGGCAGCAGAGGAGCGGCGATAATTTTTAACGCCGTTCTTGATAATATGCCCCCATGCACGTTATTTATTATCACCAAGTCTATGAGCTTGATTTTAATTGTTATTTATTGCACATGATAATAATGATACTAAGGGGTAGGTTATTTATAGTGTGGGCTAAATAACACCTTCCATGTGTTTGTGGGAATGATATGCAGATTTTGGTGTTTAATGCACGTAAATACAGTACAATATCCCTTGTTACATTTCTGCAGATTTGACATGTCGAAATTCAACGGAGGTTAAGTTATTGAACGCATCTGATAATTTAAACATAATTCGTAATTCTGACCATGCGTGAACAGAGGTTTATGCATGGACCTAAGCGACTCACTCATAATCAGGTCACATATGGAAATTTTGGTGTGTATACCTTACTCCACACAACAGAAAGTATTATTATTGTCTCACGATGATAACTGCATATGCACAAATTACCCATTTTGGCAGATTAGTGCTTGAACGTAGTTGCGACCCGGTCACTGCTTGAAGCAACCCTGGTTCAGTGAAGGATGTGATGACATCGCACCCTACTACATCCAGCTATCGTGTGTGTATGCACCTGCAGTGGCACGGCAAGGGCAAGATGAATCCTACTGCAAGCCAGGAAATTGGGCCCCTTGCCCCTTATTTAGGTGAAGTGGCCCCTTGTACCTCTGAGTCACGGTGCCACTGGACCTGCTGCACTATTGATTTCTATGCCCCAGCTGACTTTTCCTGCACAGAGGAGTATCAATAAAAGAAGTCAATGTTCAGGAGTCCAGTAGATAGGATTATTTGGGTAATCTCTTCTTGCTTTATAGCACTGCTGCAGAAGGAAGCCACAATTGTCACCAGCAGGTCAAGTCTCTGTCAACGAAAGCATCTGACTGGAATAAAATATTGTTAGAGCTGCACTCAGCATCTCTTTCCTTCATCGTTCCTTTCCGTTTAAAAGCGGTTTAGTGGTGGTTCAAAACTAATTACTGCTACTACACCCTCATGTCACATCCAGATTCTGCCCAGTCTTCTAGACCGTGGCCGATGGGTCCTCCTATTTAAGCTGTAAATATGCAGTTTTGTGCCAGGGCAGGCAGAGGCGTTTTAAGGCATTGGACAATTCCACCCCCTTCCCAACACACACTTTCACACACTCCCTGGGTAAGTGAACTTTTACTCTAGCTCACTTATGAGTATTTCTGTATCTCAACCGTAAATATATAGTACACTTTTTAGGGAATGATAGGGTTTGAATTGGTAGAAAATGAGCCTTTTGACAAAAGACAGCGAAATGCTGTCTGTAAACAAGATCTAAAAAGCATGTTATCTATAAGATTGTTCTTGTTATTCAACATTACTTAGAATAGAGGTGCTCGACATTTCCAAATGCTTCTTTTGTTGACTTCATTGAAGCGTTTTTTGAAAAAATCTTCAGTACCTACATGGCATTGGCTAAAAGTTAAAATTACTTTTGCAAAATGTAGTACAGGAGTGAAAAGAAAACACCAAAGCTCACTTCTTTTGTGCTAAAATTGACCTCGGAAAATATGCTGGAGTTATGTCTCATGAAACTCTTTTTCATGATAAATTTCCCCCTAAGTGAAGTTTGTCACCTTTACAAAAGGTCGCCGGTGGAATTATGATTTCGCGTACCCTTGATTTTTATTAGATATATTGGACTGCTGATAAACATGTCTAGGCTTACTGGTAGACTTTCGGTGATGGCGTGATGTTGTGTGAATTACGTTCAGTTGTTTATGTAGTTAAACATGTAATGATTTGCGTTTGTACTAACATCCTCTGTCATTTTCTAAAATTAAACTTCATAGCAATTTGCTCCAAGTCCTCCTACCCAACGTCGACCACTTGTAATGTCTAAACCAGTCATGCTGCCCCCAGACCCTAATTTCACGCTTAAACCAGCAATGAAACCAGACAATTTGGTAAGATGTGTGCATTTTGACAGTTTCTGCGTGCTTTGAAGAGTGCTGTGAAGGTGTGAATATTGTTCTTGACAAACTACTGATAAAGGTATTTTACAAGACGATCTAGAAAAATGGTAACGTTTTTAAGTAGGGGTTTCCACTACAAAATATGCATTTCGTGTGCAATAAATGTATTATTCTTTATCTAATCAGTCACTAATATTTTCCGATGGGATTATAGTGTAATAAGACCTCTGTCATGCAAGGTAGGTCAGCTTTTCATCTTTCTATTCAGTATTGGCCAGCTACAGCAAATAAAGCCCCATATTGCAGAAACTGCTCTTATAGCCTTGCACACGCTGCTGGTATAACAAAGTGGGGCTCGTAGTCCGTTCTGTAACACCAGGTGCCATGGTCGGGGTCCTCTCAGAGAGGAGATTTCCCTCCTTTGCTTTGGAATGTTCCAAATGCAGAGAGCAGAACAGGTCGTCGTAGTTACTGCATGGAGCACACAGAGTGACAGGAGAGCTCACGTCTCTCTGAGATGGCAGCCGGAATCTGGAAGCACACTCACACAGTGCACTTGTATACAGTTGAGTGGGCTGTATATAACACAAAGGGACTTTTGGTTGCATTCTGCTCCATATTCCAATACATTATGCCTGTGTTGTTCCTTCTGTCTCTGGTTCATTCTTTCACGTGCAGGCTGTTGTAACCCTCTCATAGTAGACAATTACAAAACACCTCACCAGAGCTCCAGGCATCCCTTCTGTTATGGAGATCATCTGGACCACTGTACTCCATTGAGCGTCCTCGCAGCCTTCATCCTCAGAGTTGCCCTAAATGAAGCCACTAGGACATAATAGGCAATCTCAGAATCCCTAGGAGCAGATTTACAAGAAAGTGCCACAGTGCAGCACTGCAAGCTATTTGGCTGCGCCACGCTGCAGCACTTTCAGAGCACAGGAATGCAACATATTTACAATGATATGTTGCATTCCTGTGCCCTCCCCTGCACTGACGCACAAACAGCTGCCATGAGCCACCGCAGGCACCCTTTCACCATGGTCATGCGTCATGGGGAGATTGTTTATGTGCAGGAAGGGGTACCTTCCCGCACCAAAACAATCACAGGCATTTTCCTCTTTCAATGTGTGCTGTAGAATGCAGCACGCATTGAAAGAGGAAAGAAACAAGGAGGAATGAAAACATTTTTCCTCGTTGCGCCTCGCTACACCACCCCTATGGTGACGTAGCATACTGATGCATTTCCAGGTTTACGATTCCTTGTAAATCTGGAAATGTGTCTGGTTCCATGAATGTTGCGTTGGAACACCCACAGCAACACCCATGGAGCGCCCCTTTCATGCAAAGTGCTGCGTGTAAAGGGGCGGTATTTACAAGGACAGGAAAAGCCACGCAGGGTGGCTTTTCCTGTCCTTGTAAATATGGGGCTGAGAAATGCACTGGCAGTGCGTCACAAATATGGGCCAGAGAAATGCACTGGCAACTCGTTTGGAAAGCCTTGGCTTAAAGGTGTATGTATTCTGACAAGCACAATACACAAGAGAGGTTGGGGAGTTGTTCAAGGTACTCTCGCTTTTGGCCTCTACTCACACAGGTACATGGAGGGAAAGAGGCCATGGCATGATATGCTGATCAGGCCTCCATGCTGCCTGCCCAGTCCGCCTGTCCTGGTGGCCCGGCCCTATGCCGGGAACCTATACTGGAAGGATGAGCTAGGCGTGTACTATAACTCAGACCTCACTGGTTGAGAGGATAAAGGATCGGTTATTCCACCTCTCACAGAAAACCTGTACAAAGTATACTGCCTATCCCCACAATACCTTTAATGTAGGTCCACAGAGGCCTAGGTAGCCGGTGCACGAAACACGAAGTAAGCCGGCCCCAAGCTGTCGCACCAGTTGCTGTGGGTTATCTTCGGTGGGCGACATATGACAGCAGCAAGACAGGGTGGAAGGAAGGACCTTCAGTGTTGTTGTGTAAATGCAATAGCACTAAACACGGTTTAACATATCACAGTCTTCTCCCAAATCAGTGACACTTACCACACGCCGGGAGAGCCGCTCCGCGTCCCCCACTCCAGGGGAAGCAGAGAAAGCATTGCCGGGCCGCTTCTCATAACAGGAACCAGACTGAAACGGAAGCCAGGGCACGGAGGCAGTAGGGGGCTAGCGGCACTTCCGCCGGCGGCTCCGGTCTGCCAGCACCACTTTTTGCGTATTTATATAGTTCGACTCGAAGGTATCGCGCAAGAACCACACTCCACGCTGTTACTTGAAGCGTAAAAGGCCATTTTATTAGGACATGGTTGCAATCATTTAGACTTTATTCGACAGTACATAACTGTAATAAATATACTTTCCCCATCCCATACCGACTCATTCTCCTTTCATCCATTCTCAAACCATCTCACCTGTTAGACGCTTCCCCCATTCACTCGGTGACCTCCTTCCTCTCCCCATTCTCACCTTCACTTGCCCTCCAAGCATCCTCTGTGTAATTTCCTTCATTGGTCATTGCTTCCCGCGCCCGCTATCAGTCACCTGTGTACCGTTCTCCCCCCCCCGAGGGGTGGATCCGCCCGTATGTGACTACCCACCCCTCCAAAGTACAGCCAACCAGGGAAACCCCCGGAGGGCGGTTCCCTGCCCCACCCCCAGCGCTAGTGCACCTTTCGCCTCCATCCAGTCTACCTCGCGGCGCCCTGTGGACTACCCTCCATCCCCTAAACCTGCGTCCCATATAAAGTTCACTGTTGCCGAGACACCCCAGACTGCGAAAGGTGCACCTATTCTAAACAGGACTACCTGTCCCCCCAGGTTGCATACCTAATGCCTCCCCCACCCCTCAAGGCACCCGGTGGATGACCATCCACCCTTGAAAACTGTGTCCTGTGTCACTAAGCAGTATTTACCAAACAAACCCCGTCCGTGACAAAATTGTACCAGTGCACACACCATAGCATGGGTGTTGGACCCCGAAACGAAACTGTGTTTACTGTCTTCCTTCCTTCCGTCTCCTCAACCGCGGACCGTCCCCCTTTAATCCTAGTCCATCGCCCCCAAACTCCCTTCTTGTCAAGGCCCCCTCCGGTGGATGACCATCCACCCATACAGCCAGTATCCGTTGCAATCCAGTAACCTTCCAGGCCGATCCCCCATCCCTGAAGAGCGACCCAGCCCCAGACAAGACCGCCTGTGCCTCCTCCAATGGCCCCATTAACTGCGGGCCATTACCCTGTAAGCATGTTCGACAGCCCTCAAAGTCCGTTCTCTGCAAGGCACCATTGGTGGACGACCCTTCACCCATAAAGCCAGTGTCCCTTTCAACCAAACTACATTTCCAGGGCAATCCCCATCCATGAAAAGTGTTCCATCCCCAAACCAAGACCAAAAGCGCCACGCGTCCCTTCAAACAGTCCCCGGTACCTGAGAGCTGTCAGCTGTTAAGCCTGCTCAACCGCCCCCAAAAATCCCTCCTCTGGAAGGCACCCTCGGTGGATGACCATCCACCCTTACTCCATTCTCTGCAAGGCACCATCGGTGGACGACCATCCACCCATAAAGCCAGGGTTCCCTTCAAACAAGCTACCTTTCCAGGGCAATTCCCATCCATGAAAAGGGTTCCATCCCCAAACTAAAACCAAAATCTCCCCATGTCCCCTCAAACAGTCCCCATTACCTGAGAGCTAGCAGCTGGTAAGCATGTTCAACAGCCCCCAAACGTCCCTCCTATGCAAGGCACCATCGGTGGATGACCATCCACCTCTACTCCATTCTGTGCAAGGCACCATCGGTGGACGACCATCCACCCATAAAGCCAGTGTCCTTGTCAAACAAGACACATGTCCAGGACCATCCCCCATCCATGAAAGTGCCCCATCCCCAACCAGGCCACCAGTTTTCCCTCAAACCGTCCCCATCGCTGCAGACCATTGCCTTGTAAGCATGCTAGACGTCCCAGAGACCATTCATTGCAAGGCGCAGTGCTTCCCCATAATCCACTTCTTAAATTCTGAGTCATTGAACCATATCCCTTGCCATGCCTCTCGGATAAACCAGACCTGCCATTTTCCTGAGCACCTTCTCTCCAGCGCCTTTGCTGGTCTCGGAGCCAGTGCCCATAACGTATGACACAGTCCCTCTCACTGGCCACACCGCTCACCCTGAGTCAATTCAACCGTTCCCCCTCAATCATCAAACATCCCAAATGACTGCGTTCCCCGCCTGAGGACATCCGTACCACCGCCATGTCGCCTATGTGGCTGGCCAACGTTCGGGAGAATGTCCGCCTGTCCATGCGACCACACTGGATCCCAGGCCACTCTCCCCACCTGTAGTAGAAAAAGAATGGTTAGTCCCGTATGGATTATGCCTCTTTCCCGTCCATCCCCAGGCTCTCCAAAACACCCCCCCAACCCCTACTTTGACCTATAATGGCACCACACACCCTACTTATACTGCCATCTCCCCAATCTCCCACTTCCCCCCCACCCCCGAACTCCGTCCTGATGACACCTCTGTGCCAGCCCTCAGGCGGAAGAATCGTGCCTCTCCTTAAGGGAGCCACTTCCAGTCGGCCCAGCCCTCGAACGAAACCTAAATAGCCTGTAGCACCGCTAAACTACCTTCCGAATTCGGCCATCCCAATTCCCCCGCCATAGGCATCCCTTCGCTTAACACCCATCACTGGTGCCTCATTCCCCCTCCTCGCTTTCCCAGCTCCGTTGCCACCCGCTCCAATTCCCCCCCAACCGCTGTAGCCGCACAACAACTCAACCTCCTAATTGCCCTTTCCCGGGCCACTACCCTCATCCTTCACTACGCCTCAAGCGCCACGCTACCCTATTTCGAAAAACGTCATGCCCCTGCTTTACCCAGACAAGCCCTGCACAAACCGCCCGTCACCCCAGCCCCTGCACCAGTGTCTGCCACCCCACCTGTACCATATCATCGCGTCTCCTGTGTCCTGCAGTACCATACTCCCAGATGCCCTGGACGAAATCGTTATATTATCAGTGGTGCCACTGTGCTGGCTCCTGGCTCTCGACACGCGACCCATTCCCACGCCCCCCCTGACTAAAAACTGCGTCCTGTCAGCCAGAATCCCTGATGTCAAATTACTGCCCGCTACAACCCCGGAGACCATCTACACCCCAAACGCATCTTGCCGTGCCCGAAAGCCCCTTAACCCGTCTGGTTGCCCTAAGCAGTGGCCCAAGCCTTCTCCGTCTCCCCAGCTCCCCCTCCGGCACATCCCCTCAGCCTCCCTTACTGCGATGCCTACCGAACGGTGATTATCTTGTCCAGTGGCCAGCCAACGACCTCTACCAGTCCCGCTCCCCAGCAAGTCCCCCCTGTATAACACTGCCCCCCGGCATGCCTCGCGACGCTCGCGCTCCAGATACCGCGGCCTCAGAGCCCCACATGTCTTCCAGACCCCAGACTCCCACCCAGTGTGCACCGTCAGGCCGGCCATCCCGTTGCCTCCGCATATTTGCTTCTTGTGAGTCAAATGGTGCCATGGACCCATGGCCTCCAACTGATCAATAAGGACCACCAGGCCCATGCCTACCCTCAAGGGCTTCGTGACCCCTCCGTTAGAAAAATTCCCCCGAAAACCCCCACCCTCCAGGTCCACCACTCGTCTGAGTACTTGCCCATCAACGTAAGTGCCGAGAAAAATTCTCCTGCCTGCCTTCCCAGCTGTGGGTAGCGGCTGAATATGGCATCGAAGAAAGACCACCCCAAGTCGAGCTACGTTCGGGCTGGCCTTAAACCTGTCTCCCACCGTTCCACCCCAGCACACCCCCATCCATCTTATAAATACCCCCAGCTGTCCCCGGGCCTCGCCCTTCAACATGCTGCCCCATGTGTCCGAGACCGATATCCACAACTAGCGTCAATTGGCTCAAGTTGTGGATATCTCAGCTCAAAAGTCACCCTCCAAGCATGGAAATTAGGGACAAGCCACCCTTTGGTTGCCAGCCTTCCGTTCGCCTGATATCACCATCGGCCGGTCGAAAACCCAAAACCCTCTCCTCGCGTGGCCCCAAACGTTCCCTTCGTCTGATGTAATGCCGCCTCCTTGCGTGTATCACCACCGAACTTCCCAGCTGACCAGCTGTGCTTAATTTGGGCCCTGGGTTCCCCACATTGTCCCCACCCTACTGAAGGAAATACCATTGCATACACTTAGAAATGAGCACCCGGTGACAACCAGGGCATGAACACCTAGCCTTCAAAGTGCGACTCCCAGACTGTAAAACCCCCCCATTCATTTACCTGAGTGTCCGTCGGGGACCTCCTCTGCCAGACCAAAGCTGCCATCCCCCTTGGAGCTCCTTGTCCCCCGCTCCGTCGTAGGCCGCACTCGCCTGAAACAATCAACAAAATGGACTGGTTACCTGACTCCCCCCACCCCGCACCCCCCGGGCAACCTCCCCACTCCCAGGCCCCATCGGACATCCTCCCATCACACTGTATCCGGCACGCACACCGTCACTTTCTTCCATCCTCACCCCCAACACCATCCATACCACCCTTCACACAGCACATACTCAGAACTTGGTAGGAGTCACAAGGTTGTATGCTCAATGCGTGAATCCCTCGAAGGAGGGCAGGCCGCCGCGGACCCCCCTACTGCTTCTGGCCAGCGTCGCGGGGCCGTTGTGCGCCCCGCTGGCATCACCCCTTATCTGCCGGCCTTCGCCGCCGGACCTGGATCCCCCCCACCCACTCGGTCGCGAAACTAAGTGGGTCCCCAGCACCACCGGGCCTCGTGCCGTGCTGGCAGTCCCTCACCTGGACTCTGATGACCCCAGCCCCCACTGCCTGCAGCCCCCCGCCTCCCCCTAGGCCCACCCCCTACACCTCCTACCCTGGCAGCAGCCCCCATGCAAAGCCCTGCCTCGCTACTCCTAATCTGCCACCTGCATCAGCCTCCCCCCAAAACTGCGCCGGACCCTGCATAGCCGGGGGTAAAGCCGCTGGGGTGGGCCCACTGTCTGCTGCCATGAACGGCTCCACAAATGCAGGGGTAAACCGTAATCAACTACCCACGCCACCCCACCACCCCAACCACGTCCCTCTGAAACCCACGTGGGCCATGTGCAAGCCCGTTATGCATATTTAGACGGCGCGAACTCGACCAAAAGGTAGTGGAGCGCTTTCATCGCACCTTATCTGTATTACACCTTCCGGCACTGGGAGATTAAGTGATTTGCCCAGAAGCACCGGGTGTGAGCGCGGCCATGAGGCCCGACCCTGAATGCCTACACCCGAGGCGCAGCGCAACAGGCCATCGGAAAAACAGCTCCTCACTCTGGGAAGCAGAAAGAGGAGGGGTCCCCGCCTATACCCCCACAACCCCGCCGCACACCCGCACGAAGAAACCGGGGCGCTCCCACTACACCGGGCGACTGTTCCGTCTGTCTGTGTTCCTCTGCGGACCCCGTAGTGGTAATTACATCCACTTCGTGCTCTACCGCGACACACGCACACCCCGCCTTCCCCCGCCACAGAACCCGCCCTGGGCCACCCGTCAAGATCGCGCCGCCGGGAGTGCTGTCCCCGCGCCCGCCCCCCCTCCCGCCTGACCCATGCCAGCACGCTCGCTCCAACAACCGCCGCGCCCGCAGACAGAGCCCCCCCAGGCCCCGCGCATCCCGGACAACCGCGACATGGCAGCCCCCCCGCCCCCTACCTGAAGCTGCGGTTGAATCCGCCATCCAGCGCACGGACTCCATCCTCCAGAGCACGCGAGGCCATCCCGGCCCACACGCCTGACGAGACTTCCCCAGGACGTAGGATATCCACCCGGCCGGCCCATCCAAAACCGCACGCTGCTCCAACGGACGCCGCATCGATGACACCAATGCCATCCAGCCCGCTGTGGCAAATTCCCTTTCCCTACTCTGACTACCAGTGCCAGCCCCCCGCCGATCGACCAATCGGCAGAAGGCCTAAAACTGTATGCCCTATCCACTACAAACTTTTTTCTCCCCCTCCCGGTGGTGCTCAGGTGTCAGGAAGAGGCCGGATACTCCTCTCCTGACACCTATTTACCCTCCCAACTCCCGCCCCCTTCCTTCCTATAATCCCACCCCCACCATGTCCTTCCGGTCGTTGTGCGAATACCCCGGGGGAAGACTGGTCTGCGGCCTTCACTTCCCCCAGGGCTCGCATTGGAGCGCTTTACATAGCACTGTATTTACATTACACATTCAGGCACGGGGAAATTAAGTGATTTGCCCAGAATCACATGATGTGGACGCGACCTCGAGGCTCGAACCCTGGTTTCCTGCACCAGAGACGGCAGCGCAGCCGACGGACCACACCCTCTCCCCACTCATTGCATGTGACCCGGTCTCATCTTTCGGCAACCGGTATATTGGACCAGCTGGTGGAGGGCAGGGGTTTGTCCAGCTAACTTTTTTTTTATTTCCTCCCCGGCGCCACTTGAAGCTGCGTTTCTGGTGGCCAATGGCGCTTCATGCACCCCCTTTTTGTCCTCCGATGAGTTGACTAAGGATAGGACACCGTCAGCAGCTGAAAAGGCCTACGTGAAATTTTTGTAAGGCTGGCCTGATCTCACTTAATTCACACATTTTTCATCACGTGCAAAGTTATAGCCATTTCGCTTAATGTGTAATGTGTAATTTCACATTAATTTTACCCATGGGAAACTGGTTCGAGGAAAAAAATGTCTATCCGAGGGCCATTTTCTCCTCGCACAGACATTTTCTCCCTAGAGTAGTCTGTTGCTGGTATCTCACAAATCGGTTTTTAATAGGAAATTCAAGTCCATAAACAAGCTCGTGACCAAAATATCGTACTATCTTAGACCGTCTTCGTAACCTGCACGATCACTATTACAAATGTAAATCCTTTCATTGCCATAAATGGAAGACCATGGTAGGTTACCATTGCAACATTTTCATCAGCTAGCTGTTTTAGGTTTTTAAGTCGTTAAATATATTTCTGCATCTGTGTGATTTAATAGAAGATTTTCCCTAGTGCATAAGTGGTTAACAATTAAATATTGCATGGCTGTGTTTTATGGGTTTAGAATATTGTTTTTTTTGCTATGTTTAACATATATTTCTATGAAAAACCAACAAAAGCTATCATGGTGAGTAAATCATGTGTATGTTCAAATATTTACATCATGATATCGCTCATGATTTTTTTCCTTCTAATTTACTACTTGTTTTATTTAATATCAGTGAAAACAAACGACATTGGTAATTTAGTCTGTAATATTTAGAGTCCAGTCGGCAACTGCTGTACCTGAGCCTGCGGAATTATGCTAATTGGCCAAAGCGCTTCAGTGTTGGATCACATATGTGTCGGTGCAGCTGCAATAATGTGGTACAAAAGAGGTGTTGTCGTGTTGTTTATTTATTTTAATATATAATTAATTTCCATTGCAAAAATTGAAGAGTGTGAAAATATTTCGAAAAATACAAAATTCAGAGTGGAAACAACAGTTTATGGAAGGTAACAGGTGTTCAACAAGAATACCACTATTGAACAAATTAAGCGTTCATGGCTTTTGAAGCGTAGGTGGAGCTCGTGGAGTTCTACTCTGCGGAATTCTGCAGAGTTATCTAAAACCTCTGTGAGATTCCGTGGAGTTCCATGTGCTGCAAAGTAGAGCCCAGTCCTAGTAAAATCACACACCGCAGGTAATTCACACCACCACCAAACTGTTGGTATTGTATGATAGCTAATCAGACAAAGGGGCCGATTTCCGCCACCCTAGCGGTGCTGGGACGGGCCACCAGTGGTGCGGCGGTCCCACACCGGCAATTAGGATGCCACCGCCACCGTGGCATCCCCCATTCCCAGCATTGTGGCGGGCGGTGCTCTCAGCACCGCCCGCCACAATGCTGGGAATGCACGTTGTGCATTGTCATGCACAAGGTGACAGGCACCGAGCGGTGCCTGCCACCTTGTCCACGACAATGTAGGGGATACCATAGGTAACCCCCATGTGCACCCCCACCCCCCAATACCCTGGGGGCCCACAACAGGCCCCCGAAAGCAAACTCCGCTTGGCTTTCCATGACAGGGTCTCCGCCATGGAAAGCCCTGCACCACTGCCCATTCTAATATGGATGGCGGTGTCTAGCAGACACCGCCACCATATCCAGCCCCTTTTCCGCCCGGTCGACTGGTCGACCGGCGGGAGACCGGTGGACCGTCTTGCCATCCGCTGGGGACCCCCGCAATACTAATATGGTAGGGGGAAATGGGTGGGGGGGGGGAGGAAGATGTCGGGCGGATCGTCACCGCCATGCTGGCGGTGGTGATCCGTCCGACATCGTATTCAGGCCCAAAGTGTGCGAAAGGAAAGTATCAGGTACAAAAAGCAACCTTTACCCCTACTCCTCTAACAGTAACAACAACCCCATGTTAATATATCCGTAACTGTTCCAGCTCTGCCGGACTGCTTCTGGGTGCACCGTATGCTCTGACGCATGCTTGATAACCATAAAATCTTGACCTTTGTTTTCAGTTTTTTTAGCACAAACTCATCCGATGTCAAAGGTCCTTATTAGCACAGAGAGAGGGCAGAGAATGAAAAAGGAGCCTATTGCGCAGGTGGCAGTGTTGACCCGGGCCACAGACGGCTTGGGCTGGCAAGATCAGTGAAGAGCAATGCAATGTTACCTTTAAAAGCTCAGCATAGCACTCCATCGTCACACGAGCCACTGTGAGTAGGGGAAGTGCGCGGAGCCATGCGTGAATATAATATGGTTAAGGGTGAAATGTAAATATTTTCTGACCTGGGATAGGAGCACCTCTCCGGTGCACGCCTCTTTTTCCTCGGTATCGTGGTCTTCCAGCATGTCACCTAGGGAAAGCACGTCATTCTCCAGCTCCAGTCCAGAAGTGCCTGCTTCTGCCCAGCCTGCTCTGCTGCCATAGTTCCCAAGAAACTGATAGCAGCAGGACCACAGAGAGGGAGAGTAAGCCGAATGCAAGCTCAGAGGAAGGGGTGTAGAGATTCAGAAGAAGTAGCACCAGTCAAAGAAAGTTTCTCTCATCACCTCAATTTAATCTGGAAGCCAGACAAATCCTCTGATTATTTATTTGCTGCAAAACAAACTTTTGATGGTTTCATCATAAAGCACTTCACTTATTAGGCAATAATAACATCCCTCTAAACGCAATGGTATGCGCCAGCGCAAAATTGCTGAGCATTGAGGGCATAAAAAAGAAGATGGCAATTGCATAGTGAGTGTGGTGGCTAAAGCATAGACACAGAAAACATACATAGACGTAGATGTGTGCTTCGTGGCTAAAACTGTGAGAAACACTGGGTCCACTTATCGGACAGTGTCAACGCAGTGTTAGAGTGTTGAAGTCCTACTCCCAGGTTCACACACTAAGAGCAAGCTTTAGGAGGACAGTGGTAGATATATCCTCACAGTGAGTGTGTGCTGACGCTCACTAACTGGGGTTTTTACTTTTAACAAACTCTTCCAATGGATCAATTAATCATTATCGTAGTCTGCAGGTTTCACCCCACCCCCTATTTACTGGTGCCAGCTAGAAAAAGTTAAGTCGGTCTTATGTTTTTTTATATACATTTCTAATTGAATCGTTGATCAACAGTCATCCAGTCAAAGATAGGAAATGTATGCTGACTTCCCCATTCTTCGATGTGCGCAGTGTGTGGCTTTCACTTCCTTTGAGCACACGCTTCTAGAGCAGAATATCATATTCACAAATAGTTCTATTTTCACTTTTATTTCCCCAAAAGTAAACATTGGCATTGCGCACCAAGCTGCGAGATGTCAGTTCATGGACGAAAAGTTAATAGCTGTTTTTTAAAACTTATTTTACTTATACCACTTCATGCAGCAAATAACATGGGCACCATGAAAACAGTTTCACTAGTATCAAGAATGCATTGCAATTATGGATCTATTGCATACACTCTTCTGGTATGTTGGGCGAGAGCTTGTAAATAATAAAGCCCAAGCCCTTTCCAGCACTTGAGCAGCGCAGCTTCCCTGAGAGGCTCAGAGTGGCTGACATGACTCCTCTCCGGGGTGCACAGCTGCTAACTAAGCCTGTGCCGGTAAACTCCGCTCCGCCCGCGTTTGCCAGAGTTTTTTTTCTCAGAACTCTAATCTCCAAGTGGAGTGAGGAATAGGAAAACTCCACAAATTTTGCCGGTGGAGCGGAGCTTACCGCCCAGGCTTAATTTTAGTAACCTACCCGACACAGACCATTATTATCAATTACAAATTCATATAAGCATGTTCGCCTCTTCCATTTAGCATCTTCCATGAGCCCAAGGAAATAAACTGTAACTGCAACATGTGCTTAATTTGAGCCATGATTGCAGGTGGCACCCATTTCACGCACCACTTTCCTGTCTCCCTCTCACAGTCTCAAGCTGCACCTTCATGTACCCGTTCCCTCTCCATGGCCACATAGTGTATGGTCACACAACACAGTCCCTCCTAATTAGTTATTTCGGCATGACTGTAACTTGTGACTTGCAGGTTGCATCAGGATCTCTGCATCAAAATCAGGAAACCAATTAACAATCTGATTTGGAATACAAATCTGTGGTCTGCATGTTAATCGAAGTGCAGTACAACACGCACACTGACCCCCTAAGCTATTTCATTATAATTGAAGCTTGTGGGGGTATACTTAAGGTCGTTCAGCAAGTGGTAACCACCCTGAGACATGCTGGTTATACAAAAGTCTACACAGTATGGGGCATGTTTATCAAGGGGTTGCATCGCTTTCGCGCCACGCAGCAGTGTGCAAAAGCGACGCAGCCCTGAAGATGTGATTTATCAAACCACGCAAGGCCACCTTGCATGGCCCGAGTGACTTGATAAATCCAGAGTACGGCAATGCAGCGTAAATTGCTGCATTGCATTACTCTGCCCCAGGGAGGCTTTCCAATGATGGTGCATGGGCGTTCCCACGCAAAACCCATGGATTTTGAGGCATTCCCAAATTTACCATAAGTGGTAGACCTAGGAAAGCGCCAACATGATATGCCTTCCCAGGGGAGGCGTAACAAAAAGAAATGTGTTTATTTCTCCAAATTCTTTCCCCTTTCTATGTGTGCTGCTGCAGCACATATAGATAAATGAAAATGCCTCAGAAGATTGTTTTTGCGCAGAAAGGTGTCCCTTCTTTCACAAAAACAATGCAGCTTTCAACGCAGGCACCCTTGCACCATGATGTAAGAGCGCCTGCATTGGTGCTAGGCAGCACATTGTGCACCAGCGCTAGGGACAGACAGAAATGTTCCGCTTTATGTTAAATACACCAGATTTCTGCCCTTTCCCTGTCACGCAGCGCAGCAAGGTGGCTTGCTGGACTGTTCTGCATGACATATTGATAAATATGCCCCTATGATCTTTAAACCTCTAAGCTATCCCCAAAGTGTATATCTGTTTCTGCTAAAGTTAGTAAGTAACCTCTTTATTGACGTTTCCGTGACAATTTCTTTCAGGGTAGAGTTAAAAAAAAATAATAGATGGTTGCCTTCCATTGACTCTGCGCCTGCTCGTAACACTTCTCATCGTCACGTGACTCCACTCCTGTTTCTGTGTCCTCCCAATATGTGGGTTCCCTGAGTTTCAAGTCTCAACACTTTCCGGACTCGACATTTTTGCCCAAGATTTTTCATATTTTGATCCCCAGATTATTCCTGTCCCTCTAAACTTTGTATTCTGGGATGTTGGTCCACATTTCAATGCGGTTTTGAGCATGATTTCAGAAACACTCTAAATTAGAGGATTCTTTCTTCAAATTTACAAACTGTTATTATTGCTAACATAGTTATGCACGAAAAGGGAATATTTGATAACGAGAGGAAAGGCATAAATCAAGTGAAGCTCTCTGGAACCACTTGGCAAATGTCCGCACTCATCCTAGAGTGAGCAGGGGGTGTAGTCCCATAATCAACGGTAAATACAATACACATATCACATCTCCTATTTTTTGACGTCAGGATGCACCTCATTCCTTGCCACTGACGCCCCTGTGGATCCTTTTAAAGGCGTACGTTTAAAAAAAAAATGTTTTGTATTTGTTCTCAAATGTAACATTTCCACTGTCGTACTCGAACACAACACTCTTGCCCATGAGAAAACGACATACTAGCATAAGCTTTCAGAAAACGGGAACACATCCTAAGCACATAAACCCTCTTAAGCACATAAGCGCTCTGTGACTTAACGTTTTGAGTGATAAATGTACTAACATATGACAAGTTAAGAGTGACATAAGAGGCAGCTCTTTAAATATCAGCCATGAAATCTTAAAGAAAGAGGATTTGTATTTCATTTTCAAAATGACCTTTATATCCAGAAATAAAAAAAAAATCAAATAAATGAACATTAAAGAGAGGCTCGAAAAGCCAACACAAGCTAGTGGAAACTCCGTGTTGTTTTGATTTGTGTATATAAATGCATTGCACTGTTCTTTTATTTTAAGACAATTTAACGTGGACGACTGTATTTATTTTGCAGCAACCGGAGATGCTAAAACGGATGGTGGTTTACAATAACTCATTTAGATCGAACAAAAAACAAGTAATGACGCTTACATGTTTTTCCCTGTGTGTGGTGTTCTTTCTTGTTTGGGTTGTGAATACATTTTACACTACTCTCCTTCTGTTTTGTTACTGTTTGTTGACTGGTCTAAGAACCTGAACAGGGTCAGTCGTAATTGCTGAAAGCAGAGTGGCCGCTGTCTTCTGGGCTGTGCTTAGGCGCGCATCCTCTCCCCACTGAGAGATAGTGCGCGTCTTTGTGTTTATTATCTGTAATGCACGAGTATGCAGTGCGCATGAATAGACACTCAGCCTTTCAGCCCTCTGCTTATAACTCTAATGGAGTGCCCATGCCGCTGGCACAGTGCCCATGCCATTGTTTGCTTCTACTGTCATTGTGTATTTCCAATGAACTGGTAAGCATGAGATACATTTTGAAGGCACCTATGTAACCACTTTATCTATAACAGACACAGTTTGTTGTCAATTATTTCCATTAGGCTACATCTGGTCCTCAAGGCCAGCACTAGCGCTTTAGATGGAATAAGCTGAGAGTTTTACTACATCGACAAGTAACATGACAACACCCAGTTATTAAAGTATTGACTGTTAACATTGATTTACGCTTTGGCCTTCGGTGGGAAAATGGATATTTATATTAATGCATGGTGGTAAGAAAATGCCTCTTTTTTCTTGATAACCTCCATTTATTTTGGACTGATACTACTGCTTTTTTTGACTCTTCGGACTGGGACTCAGCTAACCAGGCCCCAGTGCATGCGCTCTGACACCTAAAACATATTTAAATTGGCTATTCTCCTAAATAGCATGTTTATCTACATACCAATAAGCCCTATTACATGGTACAAAGCGTACCCATGGCCTGTATTTTAAATGTCACTAGTGGACTGCAGTACATATTGTGCCACCACTAAATTGGCAATGCACAACATGATTGCAAGCCTGTTACCAGTAACCGGACTGGGCAGGTTAAAACTGCAATTCGATGTGCCAAAGTAACTGGCAGGCATAAACCCTGCTTTTAAATATTCCTAAATTACTCCCAAGTAAGTCTTAATGCCCAATAAGGCAGGATGCATGATACTTAAAAGTAGAGCATGTCAATTTTAGTGTCAAAGCTGTCTTTACTGTAACAAAGAAGCAAAAGTTATTTTCACTGTAGCATGGTTAGCAATTTAATACGAAAGCCTTGGGGGTTATTTTTAAAATAGAGTAATGTTATCTCTGCCTAGGAATGAGCTAAAAAGTTAATTCTTGGATTTTTCAAAAAATGTATTACAAATCCAGTTCATTGGCAATGTCAGATTTGTGAGAAACACTTTACAAGGGTACTTTTATTTATTTTTTAAAGAAAACCTTTTTTCCTGCCTAAAGCATCTAGAAGCACACTTGCATAAGCTTCCAACTGTCACCCAAGAGCTGAATGGCTCCTTGATGAGGTCTGAACTTGCTCCCAGAGCTGAGAGAAAGACCTTGAGTTTGTGGAGGAGTTGACCTATCTTTGACAAGATGGCCCGGGAAGCTGTGCCCAGCCCATTACATATATGCAAAGGATGCCTACCCTGTCACTTGCAGAGGTAGCCCCTCGGCCAGCATTCCTTTAGGTTTCCTTGTCATACTGTCTCTAAACCCAGAGGGATGGGAACTGCCCCAGAACTGGTTAAGAGTGACCCAAGGGAGGATTTGCCCATTTCTATAGTCACAATTCTGGGTGCATAGAGGAAGCTCTGCACAGGTGAAGAAAGGTTCTGCCATGGTGGTTTTGGTTAGAGAAGTGCAGTGTGGGATTGTTATCTGTCAGGCAAATACAGAAACTGCTGCAAAAGTAGGTAGAATTGCCCCAGTGAACGTTTCCCTTTTGGCTAGGGAGGGGCCAGGAGTTACCTGGACCCACAAGCTAGTGCCAGGCATAAATGTGGCACCCCTGCGAACCTTCTTCAGAATGCTGCTGGATCTGTGGAAGACTGAAGAAGGGCAGCATTTGCTGTTGAGACCTGTGAGGAGAACCCTAAAGTCTGGACCAGCTCCCACTTGTATCCAGGACAAATAAGTGGACTCCAGGGGTCAGATGTCTGACCTCCTTTTAAGCTACAGGGACACAAAAGCTGCAAGAAGCCCTCTACTGGACCTGCGCTGGACCCTACCATTGGTTTCTGTTAGAGTGAGTCCAAACGCCCAATTGCTGTTCCTGAGGTCCTGGAAAACCTGGCTTTTGCAAAAATGTACTCCTCCTGCCAAAACCTAGAACCTGGGACATAGAAATATTTTCAAAACAAGTTGATTTTTCAAGGGTGCATAATAGGTAACGTGAGTTCACCATTGCGCCTACTACGTTGTCCTCTGCTGCAGCAAATCAGTTTCAGTGGGCCCGACGCCAGCCGGCGTAAAACAGCATTGACCCCTCTTCAGCCCTAGCCTACAGCCCTGTCCTGTTGGATGGGTTCAAGTTCCGGAAAATCGCCTAAATCTGAAGGTAGCATGCTTCACAGGGCCCGATGCTGAATTACAGCTGATTGACATCGACAGCTTCCTAGGCGCGAAATCCTGACTTTTCCTGCTCAAAGTTTTTTCTGTCTTCATTGACGGCTTCACCGGGACTTCAAATAGCAGCAACCTGTCATTCACGACCCTGTCTTGGGATCTGGCCAACTGCCTTGCCCGGCTTAAGACTCTACCTACTCAAGAAATGCTTAAGTCCAAAGGTAACTTTTTTGACGGGGATCAACCTGGTCCTAGTATCTAACCCACCCTCCATCGTCATTGCCCTCAAACCTTATCCTTGTCCCTGTTCAGCTTGACCAGTTGCCCGAGATTGGCCATTTGCACTTTTTGGTGTTATTTGTATTTCAAATTTTTAAAATCCATATCACTGGTTCCCCTTATTGGATTTGTGCTGTTTTTGTGTCATTTATTTTTAGATTGGAGTGGGTGTTCTGTTTTTGACTTTGTAACTGTTTTGGTACTTTTAAATGCTTTACACAGCTTGTTAAGTTAAGCCTGTCTGCTCTGTGTCCTAGCTACCTGGGGCTGAGCTCAGATTTCAATCACTGAAACCTTTACTTGACCTAACAAGAATAGTGACATCATTAATTGTGGTGGACTGCCATTCAGCCCACAAAAAACCCTCTTTCTCACAGAGACTGCACAGTTGCATAACACTGAATAATAAGTATTTAATGAATATTAAACTTTAATAATATCCCCTTCAGTACATCACCTGTCCCTGCATCATCATGGTAAATATACATTTACTATTCTTAACTCAACATCTATTTACCTATACTTCTCATGCAATGCATCGGTCAGATTGATGTGGTAGACGCAATATTTTTATCATGCAATTTAAAGCATTCAATATAGTGAGGGTATACCAGTTGTGTCTGTTCACCAAAACACATCAACTAATTAAGCCTATGTTAGGTTGGACTCAACTAGGGAAACCTAATCTTATAGGTCACAGAATATCATAAAGGCTATGGGTCGCTAAATACATTGGGTATAATTAAAACTGGTAGTGAGAAGGAACCTGGGGCATGATTTGAAAGTATATAATGCTGAGTTGTAGCACTCAGTATCAACAAATGTGTAGAAGTGATGTAATGATTGATGGCGGAGCTGAAACACTCAATCTTCTGTTGACGTTGAAATGTCCCTGTCTACCGCCCTGAACATTAACAGAGGTGTTATTCGGAACCTTTTCATTCTACCCATGTCCTCTATAGTCCTTTTACTATTAATTGTTAACTTTGCCCTCACAATAGGTGAAACGAATTGTGCCACTTCCAGTGATGGGAAAATGTGGGCAGAATTATCTCACTGTGGATAAACAGAAGCAAAGTAAAATTGTAGAAATGTTTGCAATATTAAATTACCTATTTTATGGTGTTGCAAGTGTCAATCCAACTCATGATACAATTGAACTTGTAGCTTTTGAGCTGTGGGTAATGGTTCAGAAAGGAAGCTAGGCTCCCTTGTCTTAGCTCAATATATGATAGCTTTGACCCTGGCCAGTTAATATTTGGTGGAGCGCAGTTTGGCTCTATTGTGCAGATAAGAACACACAATCAGATATCAGATACACCGGGAGGATTATCAGAATGGCCTCCTAGTACCAGATGCCTTAAGGGCAAATGGCTAGAAATAAAATAAGATCCTTATTTTGGTTGAAGTATGTGTTGATTAGCTTCTTCAAGGCAGCGGTGAGGACCATCTCTCCTCTTTGTCAATATATTGACATGTTGAAGTTTTCCTCATTCCACTTTAAGGGTTTCTGTCCAAGCTTATGTTTTTTTCCCCTCAAAGGTGCATGCCTAGATCCTAGGGAAAAAACGTCTTCCTTTTATGCTGGCCGTCCCTAAAGATGCCCTTGGCCATTGTAAGCTGGATTTGACATAGATGGCATCTCCATCTCTATGGGTATATAGCTCCATCCATTGTTTCCCATCTAGGAAGATGCTGGGGAATGGACCTCTGGTTTAAAACCGGAATACAAGAATAAAAGCCTCTCAATCCCAGCCCCCTTTCTTCTTCAGTGTTCCTTCTAGATCCATACAAAGAGTTCCAACCTTGAATCTCTTCTCAATGTCTAAGTAATGCTTTATAGAAATTGCCCAACACTGGCATTGAAAAGTCTGTATAGCATCTGAAGCTTCGGGAGCCAATACCCTACACTAGCTGCCTGTTGAACTTCCAGACGGGAAGCCTAATGCCACCAGTAAAGCATACTGCTGCATTATAATTCCAGGAGACTCTGTCCTTCCTCCAAGGCCCCAGGAATTAGAGTCATAGACAGGCATTCAGGAAGTAGAGAGGTCTATACATCAAGGGAGAAATTAAAACATAATGGCGATCTTGGGTAATATCGCTTCAGCCTTTAGATTAGGTAAGCGAAGAAAAAATGCTGAGTCTAATGAAGTGCAGCAGACACGGACCCTTCAATCAGAAGAGAGGTGTGGTATCGAGGGATGAGAACTCCATCCATTTTATCTGAAGGGACCAACATCGAACTGATGGGAAGACTGGGAAAATCAGAACAATTAAAAACAAGTAGTCCTTTCTGCCTTAGCAGAGGCGAAACTATAACACCTCCTTAAGGAACATCAGAAGTTTTGTTCTTCACAGATCATGACATGAAATGTTAAGGTCTGCACATTGTACTGTACAAGACTCTTCCTGTTAACAGGCTTCAGTCAGGCCCCTTTATTCTCCTTCTGTTTAAGGGAAAGATCTTAACTGTCAACTCAGCCACTGAGTAGGTTATTACTCCATGCTTAGAAAAACTTCCATGTCACACGTGTATACTGATGTGGCAGGTTAATGCTGATGCAGAAAAATGTGCAGGTAAATAGCTAGAATGCCATCATTACAGAAAACCAGAGTTAGTCTCTTATGGTAGTCTAGCTATTATTTAATTGAAGCTACTTATTAAAAGCTATTTATTGAAAAGTTTCCACCAGAGATTTCTGACTTTGAAGCCTGTGAGATATTGGGTTGTTGGCTGAGGGGGGAGAAACCCTACTCAAGCAACAACCAAAATCGTTGTCAGGGTGAACAACAAAAAGTCATTAAATTAACTTGTAGTTGGTAGACAAGTTTTCAGGCTTAACTTAGAGGCAGTATATAAAGTATTTATGCAGCACACAGATAATAAGAAACTGAAAACACAACACAAGAAAAATCCCACACCATTTAGAAAATAGAGTCAAACGTAATAAATAAAGTAACAACAAATTGACTAAAATATAATCAGTAGAACTGGAGATATGCAATTTCAAAGTTTTAAGGTAAGCATAGAGCTCAAAGTAGAAGGCTCCACTCATGGTTATGTGGTCGTGTGAGACCAGGTGAAAGGTACAAGTTCAGGCTAACCACAATGGAGCAAAGGTGCAATACGGGAACCAGGGTAGTCCCGCTGAAAAACGTTACCTTCTAAAGTCTAGCACACAAAGTTCAGTTCGTGGTGAAGGAGGGTGTGAGGAGCAGGGAGAGCTTTGTGGATGGTCGTTGCTGTAGCATGAAGGTGGAGGACGGGCGTCTCTGATGGTTATCTGTGGAGTGTGAACATCCGTTTGGGCATCAGGGACAATCGTTGCCAATGCGTCGCGTTGGAGGTCACTGCAGGCTGTCAATACTATAGCGTGAAGTGAATATCTCACATTGCCAGTCATCATTGGCAGCCGCTCTAGCACAAAGAGTCGAGTTCACCGGAGCTTTGCATTGACAGCCGGCGCGGGCGGCTACGAACAGGCCAATTTGGGCTCATGAAAAGTTCAAAACTTCAGGAAATCTACTTTTCTTCAATGAGGAGCTCAACTGATTGCCCACTAAGGGTCCAGGATCTGGATGGAGGAAACCCCTAGGGGATCAGAAACTCACACTAGCACAGGCCAGCAGGGCTCAGGCAGGTCCAATTGCATATACAAATGCAGGTCCAGGCAGCAGGTACAGGAAGCAGATCCAGGCAGCAGATCAGCTGGACAGGTGCGTGGAGGCATCTGGAGCTTGTTAGGTCTCTATAGCTCTAACAGGTGTTCAATCAGCTAACCCTTAGTGTCACTTCATACTGGGATGAAGGTTGTAGTTCCAGCCTTCCTTATCAGCAAGCAGGACAGGCCTCAAACAACAAGGCAGCATGGCAAACATCTTCTGTAGTAGCCACAGGTCCAGGAGTATACTGCAGAGTTGGGTCTTATGTCCAATATTTATACTTGGTTCTAGCTTTGAGGAGGGAGAAGCTTCTGGAGTTTCCTCCTACAGTGGTGTCTGGATTTCCTGCCTCACTGCCCTGGCCCCAGTCTATCTGGGGGCACCATAGGCTAATGTGAAGTCCTTAGTGTGTGAGCTGAGCCAGTACCTTTGAAGTGCAAGTGTGGTAGGGGACACTTCCGCCCCCCCATCAAGTCAGAAATGGCCCTTCCTGCCAACACCCAGACCCTCCTTCGTTACGCTATCTAGGAGGAATACACAAAGACCAACTGCCAACTACACCTAGTCATGTGACCCAGGAATTAGGCTGCAGGCACCAAATGGCTAGGACAAGAATATGCCAACTTTCTAAAAGTGGATTTTCAGAGTTGTGATTTAAAAGCCAACATTACCATTAAAGAGGTTTTTAAGTTACAATTCCTCACCCACCAAACATGACTTTCCTACCTGCTTCCAATCAAACTTTACCATTTATTACATTTAATAAGGTAACTAAATGTGAGCCTATGGGAAACCTAGACCTTGCAGTATTGGAAAATACATTTCACAATTTTTCACTACCAGAACACGTAAAACTTAAAAGTAGATGTCCAACCTTTTAAATACAACGTACAGTGACCTAGAGACTATTTTGAGTCTACCCTAGGGGTGACTCATACGTATTAAAAAGGCGGGTTTAGGTCTGGTAAAAGGTTTATTTTGCTGTGTCTAAAAAGGTAGTTTGAAACTGCACACACAGGCTGCAATGGCAGGCCTGAGATATGTTTGAAAGGCTACTTAAGTAGGTGGCACAGTCAGTGCTGCAGGCCCACTAGTAGCATTTAATTTACAGGCCTTGGGTGTATGTAGTCCCATTATACTAGGGACTTACAAGTACATTAAATGTGCCAATTGGGTGTAAGCCAATAGTACCATCTGTAAAGGAGAGAGCAGAAGCACTTTAGCACCGATTAGCAGAGGTAAAGTGCACAAGGTCCTAAGGCCAACAAAAACAAATTCAGCAAAACATGAGGCGTGAAGGCAACAACTTTGGCTATCCAGTCTAACAAAGCATTAGCTGCAGATAATTGCTAAAAAACAAAACGCTGCTTGAAATAACGGTTCTCAAAACATCTCTAGAGAAGGAAGAATACTTCCTGGTGTGGGGATTTCGGTGAAACATGGAAGTGAATATTATGGCATTGGGCGCACTGTTGTGTTTTTACATTTTTTGTAGCATAAGCATATACGTTATTTGGTGGTAAAGAGTGCACAAAGCACATTTATTCTTATTTAATCTAATCGCCGTGTCTCCCATTACTTACTTTTGCATGTAACTTAATCATAGGTTGGTCCTCATTTTCCCTTTAAACTGCGGCAAAAAACAGTGTTGCACAATTGCTGCTGGCGCATATTGCATTCTCAGTAACTCAATACCGCCTCTTGAATAAGGGCCTGATTTAGCTCTTGGTGGACAGGTTACTCCATCACAAGGGGGATGGATATCCCATTCGCTGAAATATAATTCCCTTCATATCCTATGTGATTTATATTTCTGCAGACGGCATATCCGTCACCATTGTGACAGACTAACCTGTCCGCCAAGATCTAAGCCAGTCCCTAAGATTCTTTTGAGTTGATATGTGTCAGATCTATGATACAAAAGGGAATAGGTCTTCCAAAGAGATTTTTGAAATAGAAGTCGACAAATTATTTACTATGTCATATACCTGAACCATCAGCGCAGGCTGGTGTTGGTCATTAGCTCTTTTTAGCTGTAGGAGCAGTATACAGCATGCCTCAGCCACTGTCCTTTAGCATCCTCCCATTACCTACCTATGCTTTGATGCTGCAGCTCTCTCTCATAAGCCAACATTTAGTAAGGCTGTAATGATAAGTAAAGCTCAATAGGTTGTATCAATAACCTACAAATCAAACAGTTTCCCGATTAATGTTAGATGTATTAATTAATGTATTTATTTATGCAGGGTATATAAAGCACTGGCTCATAAATTAGGTCATTTCAGAGCAATAAAACAATGAAAACTGCATTGAAAGAGTAACAACCCAGCTGGAAGTAGAATAAATGCCCCTATTACATTAACATTCTCAAATTGCTTCCCTAGCGTGGATGATTCTGGTTAAATATTACTTTAATCTTCTGGCTCCTCCTATGTATTGTAAATTGACTCTCCTGTAGAATGGATTTCTGTTTGCCTACATAGAAGGAAGTAAAAATGTGTTACTGCCAATATTGTTAAGTAGTATGGGTTCCCAAAAAATATATAGAATTAAAGAGGGGTAACAGTGAATTAGAAGGATGTTTTCACAGAGGGACGAAGAATGACCATGAGTGTGAAGCCCTGGTTATCTATGATGACACTCAGAAACCCAGGGGTCAAAAATACCCCAGTAAATGACTTTTTACCAATCTATAATTTTAGTTTATGTATGCTCCCCAAAAATATCTGTCCCTGCTTTGAACAACTGCACAGAGTCAGATGAGTAATGAGAGAGCCATACATAACATGGGCTCTCCTCCCAGTCCCAAATTAAAAAAAGAAAGTACATAGCCTCCTGCCACTCACCCCACCACCTCCTTTCTTCTCTTCCTTCAAGAAGGTGTTGTTAAATGGTAGCGGCAGTTTCAGTCGATAACCTTTCAAGTATTGCCCGGCGGTAATCGCCTCTCATACCATTCGATAATTTACCAATGAAAGAGGCAGGCGCCGGAGACTGGAAGGCAGGAAACAAAGTTTTTATTCCGTCGGAGCAGAACACATCAGATCAGACAGCAAGGTATCGTCACGAGGTGCTCTAACTGCATCTCTGAGGCCTGGCCTCTTATACACAGGTTTATGACTTTATTGCAGGTTTATCATACATGGCACATTCTTGAGATCACTTTGATGCATGAAAGAACGTCTTCAGAATCCTTGGCTCAGATCCGATCCCACGCATAGCTACAGTAGAAGTTCCCACCCCACCCGCAGTAGGAGATGGCTATCACACAGCAGGATATTCCGCCAATTCCCGGGGGGTGTGTGTGACCGGTCGGGTCTCAGGGGGTGGGGGGCCTTGATCTACTGTAATCCCTTTGATGTGGGGCGTTTCCCTTACAGTAGGGACAATAAACTGCATCCGCAGGGCTAGGTGATGGCCTGGGATCGGTTCGGACAATGGGGCGCAGAGGAAGGGGGTTATCAAAGAGATGCATGACCATGTATGGGATGTCGGTCAGGCGTGGGATGCGGTTCCATGGCAGGGTCGCGCAGAAGGAGAGGGTTTATGGCCCGTGTATGAGAGAGCGGGGGTGGCCGGCGCGCGGGGGATGCTTGCAGCGCCAGGGGGACGCGCTGGCGATCGGCAATGAGCAGGGAGAGACCAAGGTGCCTAAAATGGCTGCCGTGCGCTTTCCTGTGTGTCGCGCTGGGGAGAGACAAGATGGCGCAGATAATGTTCAGTTTGCAAGCTAAATTTCCACAGTCCTCCCTTTTAACATATCTCGCCAGCTTGTCTAGTTCGGATCTATCCCCATAATACTACGAACTTCCACCTCATACAGAGCTTTCATTCGTTCCGCTTCAAAGTTCAAAGTCTTAGGGCAGATGCAGTTCATAAAAAGCGAACATAAAGGTGGCAGACACTGAATCCCCAAGCAACATCCACATAGTATCACAATCGGTATTAGGATAAATGAAAACAGCCTCCATCCCCAACTTTTAATAGTGTCCCAAAACCAACTCCCAAGGGACCATCCTTCTTGCTCCTGATGAACCTTTGCGGAAAGTCTGTGGAGGTGTTCAATTGCTTTGTAGACTGAGGGTGAGTTATCCGGTACGTAGGTACAACAGCTGGACCCAATGATGCGGCATGCTCCTCCACGATCAGCCAGAACCACATCTAGAACGAGGCGGTTCTGAAGAGCCACCAGGCGGACGGCCTGAAGCTCGGCGGTGTTGTTGGCGAGGATGCCAGCCGTAATGTTCATCGCCGTCTCGACTGCCTGAGTTAAGTGGCGGATGGCACGGCTGTTTGCCATTGGACCCCAGAGTGGAACAAGTCCCTTTACTGCATCCAGGAACTGTGCCCCGGTGGAGTCGGCTTGTACAAGGTCTTTGGCACGTTTCTGTCGGTGATGGTTTGCTGGAGCCACATATGTCGGAGGAAGGACAAAAGCGATGTAGCAGGTGCCTCCCCAACCTTTCGGGAGCCAGGTGTAGGCCTTAGTACCACAGATGAAGTACATATTCGGGGAGGCAACAAAGGAGGGTGGATCAACTGAGTCCAATGTTCGGGTGATGAGGCAGGAGCTGTGGCCCACCAGCTGCACCCCCAGGCCTTCGAGGCACACAAATCCAGTGATGTTGATGACGGATAGGGCCACTGTCAGGGTGGCGGCCGTTCGTTTCCGGAGGTAAGAGAAGGTGGGTCTGGCTGGGTTGTTGAACACTTGCATTTCAACTCGTTCTTTGGCAGGGATGTCCATGTGAAAGGAAGTGTTTGATCTCAGAGGGCAGAAGGGGGCAGACGTTTTTCCAGTTTTGTTCAGCCAGAACCCATGGTAGAAGTGTGACACAGTTTTGCCGGAAGTGGCATTGTCCTTGTAGCTTTCCTGCAGGAGGATTAGCCAGACGAGGCAGGAACCATGGACAGAAAAAGGTGAAGGGATGAAAGGGATAGAGTGTCCAGTGGCATGTGGTAGCAATCCACAGATCCAGCAATTAGTGGCGTTGGCGGCAAGATTGTGTTGGTGGAGCAACTGCACAAAAGAGTTATTCCAGAACTCTTTACGCCTTTCTCGGAGTTGGGGTGAAAGTGAGATCAGATGGTGTTCTTTCATGGTGGTAGGTTGAACGGTGGTCAGCAATGTCTTATGAGCGGGTGTGCTCTCCTCCATGATCCAGAAGGTGACCACGAGGAGAAGGCAAAAGAGAAGGGTAATGAAAAGTGCAATAGTCTTTGAGCTGTGCATTCTGTCAGTCTTTGGGTTTTTGTAGTGGATCTTCGGACGTCCGGTTGCTTCCATCATCTTCATGTCGGGCGCTTCCATCACCTTCAAGGGACTCGGTAGCGGGCAGAACCACAGACTTTGTTTAGTTTCTCTCCTGGTGGCCTTTAAGGTGACTAGGCTACCGCTCTGAGATTTCCACTTAGTTTGTGGCCTGCTTAGCCGAAGTTCTCTCCTTTCGTCGCAAGTTATACCCTTCCTTGGATGGCACGGTGGGATCGGGATAATTCACTAACTCAAGTGTCTCCATATCTGGGCAGCGGCTCAGGGATGGTCGGTCTTTGTCCAGAAGTTCTTCTTGGGCGGTGATGTTGTCCGTGGTCGTCAGGGTCGGTGATACCTTCTTGCAGTGGTGTGCATGCAGCCAATTGCGTTTCCCCTCCACTCGAAGAGCTGTTCGAGTGGTGATCAGGACTTGCAGGGGGCCCGTCCACCGGGGTTCCAGACTCTTGGTGCGCTGGAAGTTACGCACTAAGACAAAGTCACCGGGTTGGATGTCGTGTCCGGGGCCCCTGGAAACATCGGGAATGGCTTGCAGCACCTGCTGATGGATAACAGACAACGTTTTAGTTAGGTTATACAAATAGTCAGACATGAGGACGTCCGGGACGTCGTGGATGGATGTTGGCTTTGGTGCAGTCCAAAGGTTCATGGGCCGCCCGAAAACGACCTCGTAGGGGGTTAAGTGGTGTTTAGTGGGGGTGGAACGCATTGATAGCAATGCTAGTGGGAGAGCGTCTGGCCATTTCAGTCCTGTGGTGGCAACTATTTTTGCTATCTTAAGCTTCAATGTGGCATTATGTCGCTCAACCAAGCCTGCAGATTGGGGATGGAAGACCGCATGGAATTTCTGTTTTACACCCAGCCCCTTTAAGATGAGTTGGATAACCTCGGCTACAAAGTGGGGGCCGTTATCGCTCCACAAAATTCGACAAAGGCCGTATCGGGGGAAGAATTCTTTCAGTAGTACTTTTGCGGTAGTCATAGCGGTGTTGTCGTGGGTTGGGTAGGCTTCCACCCACTTGCTGAAGGCACACACAACGACAAGTACGTACTTCAAACCTTGGCACCTTTCTAACTGGACATAGTCCATTTGTAGGACTTCAAAGGGGTGATTGGGAACCCCAAACCCTCCCCGGGGTACAGCAGTTCCTTTCCCAGGGTTGTGTTGGAGGCATACCAGGCATGGGATTTTGTCGTTGTGCCAGACTTTGGAGATGAGTTCGATCATGGGGGCAGACCCTATGTGTGCAGGGGAGTGTGCCATGGTCAGCATGGGGATCAAGTATGAGTCGGGTAGCAACCATTTGTTCGAGTCTTTAGTTCGCCAGCAACCGTCATCGTCCTTCAATCCCACCCGGGCCCATTCAGTTAATTCGTGTGGTGTGCTGGCTAGTTGGATATCCCTAATCATTTCCCTAGCATCCTTCCATTTCTCAGTTTGTGACCTGGTCACGTACATATGGGTCGTGGACCTATTCTCGGCTGTGGTTCGGGCAGTAATGTCAGCTAGTGCATTTCCCTGTCCTATAATGTCTGTCACCTTCTTGTGTGCCTGGCATTTGATCACAGCCAGCCGTGTGGGGAGGAGGACTGCTTCGGTCAGGGCAGAGACTAGATCTCCATGCAGGATGGGTGTGCCATGGGAAGTCAAGAATCCCCTCTCTTTCCATAAGAGCCCAAAGTGGTGAACTACCCCGAAGGCGTACTGACTGTCTGTGTAAATGTTTGCGGTTGTCCCTGCTGCCAGGATGCATGCTCGTGTGAGAGCAATTAGTTCCGCCGCCTGTGCGGATCGCTGTGTGATGCGGGCTGTCTCAACAACTGTTCGGGCGGTGGTGACTGCATAGGCAGCTGAGGTGGTGCCATCGGGGAGCTTGATACATGAGCCATCCACCCACAGTTCTCCGTCAGGGTCCGGGAAGGCAGTATCCCGGAGGTCAACCCTACTCTTGGTCTGTTCGTCGGTGAGAGTCACGCAGTCATGTATAGGGGACGCATTGGGGTCAGCGTCAGGGAGAGGTAGTAGAGTAGCTGGATTCAGAGTGGTGCATCGTTTCAATGTGATGTGGGGTGCAAGCAGAGTCAGTTCGTAACCAGTCAGTCGTGCGCTAGTCAGGTGTTGAGTCTTGGTTTGGTTCAGGAGGGTGTCAACCGCATGGGGTACCAATACTGTGAGGGGGTTCGAGAGCACGATCCCCTCACTTTGCCGGATAGAGACAGCAGCGGCGGCTACTGCTCGAAGGCAGGCGGGCAAAGCTCTGGCTACAGGGTCAAGAGTGGCAGAGAAGTAGGCACAAGGGCGTTGTTTAGGGCCTATGGACTGGGTTAGGACACACAACGCACATCCCTCCCTTTCGTGGGTGTAGAGGGAGAAAGGTTTAGTGTAGTCTGGGGTTCCTAGGACTGGGGCCGAGCAGAGGGCGTCTCGTAATTCTTTGAAGGAGGATTGGCATTCGGGTGTCCAGGGGAGGGGGAAGGGGACATCTTTAGCCAGCAGGGAAAGCAGAGGTTTTACAATAAGACTGAAGTTTGGCAACCATTGTCGACAAAAGGAGGTGAGGCCTACTAGAGACCGCACTTGCTTCTGAGTTTTGGGAACAGGGGTTTCTAGGATGGTCTGAATTCGGTCAGGGGTAAGTTTCCTCCCGTCTTTGGATAGTAGGTGGCCTAGATATGTCACTTGGGGTTGGCAGAATTGCAACTTCTTCCTGGAGACCTTGTGACCGTTTTCCGCGAGGAAGTGGAGGAGGTGAATGGTGGCTGTGACGGCAAGTGGAGTGGTGTCGGCCGCCAAAAGAATGTCATCGACGTACTGTATTAACACCACTCCATCGGGTAGTTGGACTGCATCTAGTTGTCTCTTGAGGGCTTGGCTATAAATGCTGGGACTCTCAGTGTAGCCTTGGGGTGCCCTACAGAATCTGTACGAACGGGCTTTTAAAGTGAAGCCGAACAGGTAGCGGCTGTCTGGGTGGATGGGGATGGAAAAGAATGCGTTCTTGAGATCAATAAC
Source organism: Triturus cristatus (assembly GCF_964204655.1). Taxonomy (NCBI): domain Eukaryota; kingdom Metazoa; phylum Chordata; class Amphibia; order Caudata; family Salamandridae; genus Triturus; species Triturus cristatus. The sequence continues at coordinate 452,677,702 of NC_140584.1, forward strand.
GGTAAAGGTGGTGGCAGTGGACGGAATCAGGGTGAGGATGGTGGTGATGTCTGAGACCACGGGGTACTGAGGTATGACTACTTTGTTAACTTCTCGTAAGTCAACAATAAAGCGGTATGCTTTCTCATCTCCCTCGCCTTGCTTTTTTACAATGGGTAGGATAGGGCTGTTGCAAACATTACTGACTACTTCTTCTACCACTCCTGCATCGACTAGGGACTCGATGATTTCCACCAATGCCTTCTCGCCTTCGGGCGATATCCGATACTGTGGAAGCTTTGGGAGCACTGCGTCCGGTCGGACGGTTATGTGTACTGGGTCGATCACCATGCGCCCTACATCTGAGTCGGTTTTAGCCCATAAATGTGAAGGTAACGTGTCGAGTAGGGACAGGTCAGCATCGGTTATAGAGAGCATACGTCGTGTGTGACAAGGTCTGAACAGATCTGGGTTATCGTGCAGGATGACTCGAACTCCGTCTGGGGAGCATCTGATGGTAGCTCTAAAATGTTTTAGCAAATCAAGTCCCATAATAGCATCGGGGGTGTTGGAGGAGAGCAGAAAGGTCGTGTCAGTGGCGTTATCTTCTAAGTCAAAGGAGATTGGTGCTGATAAGGGGTTAGTGGAGGGCGTTCCATCGAAGCCTATTGAGGTTACGTGTGAGCCAGACAAGGGTGCCCTAGGAATCAGTCGTTTAGATAACGCACTACGTGTCGCCCCAGTATCTACCAGGAATGGAGACTTTGTGCCCAAGACCTTAGCAGTGACGTAAGGACCTTGCTGGTCAACACGGAGTTCGACTGGATCCCTCCCTTGCCCCTGGCGGTCCTATGCGAAGTCATGGGTGCTTTCATAGTCGGACTGTTGACACTGGTTTTGTCGGGGGCGATCAAAGGTGTTTGGTCTGCCTGGCCTGTCGTTGATGGCGTCGTTCGTGTATCCTCGTCCCTGTCCTCTATTTCTGGGGTCATATGCTGTGTCTCTGGGGTCCCTATTTTTGTTCAATTCCAGAAGGACCGGGCACTGGGATTTCCAGTGTCCGAACCCTCTACAGAACGCACATTGGTTCCCATCTAAGTCTCTCCGTCCGTTGTAGGATGCAGGTGTATGGTCTCTAGGGGGTAGCTTTCTAGGGGCGATTGGTTGGTAATTCCCTTTTGGGGGTGCCCTTCCTATGGTCACCCCTTGCAACTGTGCTATCATTACCCTCTCCTTCAGTTCCTTTTTCTTCCTCTCTGACGCCCTATCGTTCTCGTTCTTTTGGTTTTCGTAGTATTGGGCCATCTGGAGGATTGCTGCGGGCTTGGAGGCTGCCCAACTACTCTCGCTGGTCTGTAGCTTCTGGGAGACTTCTTGTGACAGGCCCTTCACATAATTATGGACAAAGAGGTGATGTCCGGTTGCGGTGGTCATGTCTTGGCCACTATAATCGGAAAACACAGTCTCGAACCGAGAGAAGTATTCAGACACATCCTCCTGGGGTTTCTGGCGACAAGCCGTCACTATCGACCAGTCTACCTTTCTTTCTGGGATTAGAGTCTTCAACTTCTGTACAATCTTGTCTGGGAGCTCCAATATGGCTTTCGGGGGTTTCTGTCCCGGTTCTCGCTGTTTATCTATGGTATCGAGTTGTACCCAGGTATATCCGAACGGCTCAGCGTGGTCAACTTTCCGGATTTGCTTCCACACATCAGCCGGCAGACATAATCCGAAGAACAAGTTGATATCTGCTAAAGTCATTATTGTTGAGCCTAAGGCTGTACCTAGTTCGGTGTAGAAGGTTCTTTCTTAAGTCGGGTAGAGTTTTTCTAAAGGTCAAAATATCTTGTCGGTCCCATGGCTGGTAGACCCAATTATATACAACCCTTCCCTTCGCATCTTGGTGGTTGATGTCGTCATGTGTTCCCTGACCTCGTGGGGGGACCCAGTAGGGGGCGGCCTCTTTGATGGGCATCATGGTATCAGTCCTTCCTTCCTGGGGCTTAGTCGCTATGGGGGTTTCTGCTTTGGTTGTCTGTCTGTGTTCTTTAAGGTGTCGATAGACCTCGAGTGTTCGAGTGAAGAGGTTCGTCACATCGCCCTCTCCTTCTTCCCCAATGTCTACCTTCCTATATAGGGCCGCTAAGCCTTCGGGACCTTTATCGTGGTACCTATCCTCATATGTATTCAGGGCGTGATAACAAAGTCGTACGACAAAGTGTCGTCTGCGGCTGTCGGCATACGAGTTATACACGTCTGTTATATACTCCTCACTTTCCTTTCGCTCCACCAGTGTCCCTACTATCTTGTCGATTCCTGCTCGTTCATCCTTTGTTAGTTGATTCATTCTGGTGGAATCTTTCTTTCTCATCTCAGGGTCATCCAACGTCATTGCCGATGTTGTGTTCAGTACAAGAGGCTCGGCCGGCGCGGAGGCCGTGAGGACCGAGGCCCCTGTACTGCTTTCGCTCGTGTTTGGGGGTTGTGGGTGTTGCACTACCGATTGGGAGGGTGCGTATGGAGGGGGCATGTAAATGATCGGGGGACCTAATAGTAATTCGTCATTCGTTCGTTGCTTAGAGGACAACTCAGGGTAGAGCATAGAGGGGGTCCTAACAGCGTACTGGCCTGATGTTTCGGGCTCCTGTCTTAGTTTAGTTTCCCTTCTCTCCTTTATTTCTTCTTCTAACTTTCTAGCGGCAAGGTGAGCTGCCTTTCGTAATTCCTTTTCTGCTTTTACTTCTTCCCTCTTTTTCCGTTGTGTTGCTTCTTTGCGCCACATGCCGATACTGTCAAGCATAGTAGGCGTCGTCTTATTGCTACGCAGAGCTATTTCTAGCATTTCTATCTTATGGTCGTCGAAGGATCCCATCAGTGGCCACTGACTCTCGGGGTCCTTCTTGGTATATTTATGCCATAGCTTGCTATAAGCTACGGCGACTAGTCCATATTTAGTGAACATGTCCTTATTAGGGGTGCCCTCCAGTGGAGCCGGATGGTTCACCTCTAATAAGCGGTCCGGGCAGAACCAGCTACCAATCAGTGGGGAGAAGATAGGCATGACGGGTTACAACTGGGACAAAAGTCAGCACTACCTATCTTTTCACTGCTTGCAAAGACTAGACAGAATATCTCTATTCCTCGTTATTTGTAAGCAGAGAATACCTCCAAAGAACCAATATCGAACAACTAGTGTTCGGACAATCAATCAACCAATGGGGAGATAAAAATAGGCACGACGGGTTACAATGGGGACAAAAGTCTGCGTTACCTACCCTTCACTATTTGCAAAGACTAGACAGAATATTTCTATTCTACGTTATTTGCAAACAGAGAATATCTCAAAGAGCACTATTCTTCAAAACAATCAATGTTCGGACAATCAATCAGTGGGGAGATAAAGATAGGCACGACGGGTTACAACGGGGACAAAAGTCTGCGTTACCTACCCTTCACTATCTGCAAAGGGAGAGAGAGAGAGAGTATTTCTACTCCTCCCCGTTTGTAGACAGCGAATATCTCAAAGAGAACAATCAATATGTAATACTAGTATTTTCAATCAATCAATCAATCAATCGTTTCGCAATTTGTCGTGTTTCACGACCTTACCCGGACCAAGTGGACAGTTTCTCGTCTTCCGCCTCCAGCGCCCGATCGTCCTCTACTCTCCGTATTTGCCGCGGCACTCCTGATGGTTCCCAGTCAGGACCGTAGATCACTCGAGAGAGGTCTGCTCGGAACCAGTGAAGTTCGGATGATCGGCTGCCAGACGAGGGTCTATCGGGCAGGAGCTCTCCCGATCGTTGCAGTCGTTCACTCTGTCGTCGGGACCTCTCCCACTGGATCCACGTGTCGCTGATGGGCCCCACGCTTGGGACGCCAATTGTTAAATGGTAGCGGCAGTTTCAGTCGATAACCTTTCAAGTATTGCCCGGCGGTAATCGCCTCTCATACCATTCGATAGTTTACCAATGAAAGAGGCAGGCGCCGGAGACTGGAAGGCAGGAAACAAAGTTTTTATTCCGTCGGAGCAGAACACATCAGATCAGACAGCAAGGTATCGTCACGAGGTGCTCTAACTGCATCTCTGAGGCCTGGCCTCTTATACACAGGTTTATGACTTTATTGCAGGTTTATCATACATGGCACATTCTTGAGATCACTTTGATGCATGAAAGAACGTCTTCAGAATCCTTGGCTCAGATCCGATCCCACGCATAGCTACAGTAGAAGTTCCCACCCCACCCGCAGTAGGAGATGGCTATCACACAGCAGGATATTCCGCCAATTCCCGGGGGGTGTGTGTGACCGGTCGGGTCTCAGGGGGTGGGGGGCCTTGATCTACTGTAATCCCTTTGATGTGGGGCGTTTCCCTTACAGTAGGGACAATAAACTGCATCCGCAGGGCTAGGTGATGGCCTGGGATCGGTTCGGACAATGGGGCGCAGAGGAAGGGGGTTATCAAAGAGATGCATGACCATGTATGGGATGTCGGTCAGGCGTGGGATGCGGTTCCATGGCAGGGTCGCGCAGAAGGAGAGGGTTTATGGCCCGTGTATGAGAGCGGTACAAAAGGGGGTGGTGATGGACTGAGCATCAGAACCAATCAAACACTCATACCCAGTCAACAGATCTGGGTTTGATCCATCACCGTTCTTTAGCCCACTCTGCCACCCCAGTTCAGACATGGCCATATGCAAATCAGTCTGACCCTGTGCCTCATGGGAACAGTCCAGCGCCGAACTGCCAAGCCATGCCTTCCCTGGACCGGAAACAAGCTTCCAAGGACCGGTTTCTGGCATTTCAGCCGTCTTCAGCAAGACTTGCTTGAATCCAGTGGCAAAGTGAGCAAGGGACTCACGTCTGAGCATACCCTGCCAACTTATGGCGAACAAAGCGGTACAAAAGGGGGTGGTGATGGACTGAGCATCAGAACCAATCAAACACTCATACCCAGTCAACAGATCTGGGTTTGATCCATCACCGTTCTTTAGCCCACTCTGCCACCCCAGTTCAGACATGGCCATATGCAAATCAGTCTGACCCTGTGCCTCATGGGAACAGTCCAGCCCGAACTGCCAAGCCATGCCTTCCCTGGACCGGAAACAAGCTTCCAAGGACCGGTTTCTGGCATTTCAGCCGTCTTCAGCAAGACTTGCTTGAATCCAGTGGCAAAGTGAGCAAGGGACTCACGTCTGAGCATACCCTGCCAACTTATGGCGAACAAAGCGGTACAAAAGGGGGTGGTGATGGACTGAGCATCAGAACCAATCAAACACTCATACCCAGTCAACAGATCTGGGTTTGATCCATCACCGTTCTTTAGCCCACTCTGCCACCCCAGTTCAGACATGGCCATATGCAAATCAGTCTGACCCTGTGCCTCATGGGAACAGTCCAGCCCGAACTGCCAAGCCATGCCTTCCCTGGACCGGAAACAAGCTTCCAAGGACCGGTTTCTGGCATTTCAGCCGTCTTCAGCAAGACTTGCTTGAATCCAGTGGCAAAGTGAGCAAGGGACTCACGTCTGAGCATACCCTGCCAACTTATGGCGAACAAAGCGGTACAAAAGGGGGTGGTGATGGACTGAGCATCAGAACCAATCAAACACTCATACCCAGTCAACAGATCTGGGTTTGATCCATCACCGTTCTTTAGCCCACTCTGCCACCCCAGTTCAGACATGGCCATATGCAAATCAGTCTGACCCTGTGCCTCATGGGAACAGTCCAGCCCGAACTGCCAAGCCATGCCTTCCCTGGACCGGAAACAAGCTTCCAAGGACCGGTTTCTGGCATTTCAGCCGTCTTCAGCAAGACTTGCTTGAATCCAGTGGCAAAGTGAGCAAGGGACTCACGTCTGAGCATACCCTGCCAACTTATGGCGAACAAAGCGGTACAAAAGGGGGTGGTGATGGACTGAGCATCAGAACCAATCAAACACTCATACCCAGTCAACAGATCTGGGTTTGATCCATCACCGTTCTTTAGCCCACTCTGCCACCCCAGTTCAGACATGGCCATATGCAAATCAGTCTGACCCTGTGCCTCATGGGAACAGTCCAGCCCGAACTGCCAAGCCATGCCTTCCCTGGACCGGAAACAAGCTTCCAAGGACCGGTTTCTGGCATTTCAGCCGTCTTCAGCAAGACTTGCTTGAATCCAGTGGCAAAGTGAGCAAGGGACTCACGTCTGAGCATACCCTGCCAACTTATGGCGAACAAAGCGGTACAAAAGGGGGTGGTGATGGACTGAGCATCAGAACCAATCAAACACTCATACCCAGTCAACAGATCTGGGTTTGATCCATCACCGTTCTTTAGCCCACTCTGCCACCCCAGTTCAGACATGGCCATATGCAAATCAGTCTGACCCTGTGCCTCATGGGAACAGTCCAGACGGCTGAAATGCCAGAAACCGGTCCTAGGAAGCTTGTTCAAACTTGCTCAATAGAGCTTGGATCAAACCCAGATCTATTGACTGGGTGTGAGTGTTTGATTGGTTCTGATGCTCCGTCCATCACCACCCCCTTTTGTACCGCTTTGTTCGCCATAAGTTGGCAGGGTATGCTCAGACGTGAGTCCCTTGCTCACTTTGCCACTGGATTCAAGCAAGCCTGGCTGAAGACGGCTGAAATGCCAGAAACCGGTCCTAGGAAGCTTGTTTCCGGTCCAGGGAAGGCATGGCTTGGCAGTTCGGGCTGGACTGTTCCCATGAGGCACAGGGTCAGACTGATTTGCATATGGCCATGTCTGAACTGGGGTGACAGAGTGGGCTAAAGAACGGTGATGGATCAAACCCAGATCTATTGACTGGGTGTGAGTGTTTGATTGGTTCTGATGCTCCGTCCATCACCACCCCCTTTTGTACCGCCGTGTATGAGAGAGCGGGGGTGGCCGGCGCGCGGGGGATGCTTGCAGCGCCAGGGGGATGCGCTGGCGATCGGCAATGAGCAGGGAGAGACCAGGGTGCCTAAAATGGCTGCCGTGCGCTTTCCTGTGTGTCGCACTGGGGAGAGACAAGATGGCGCAGATAATGTTCAGTTTGCAAGCTAAATTTCCACAGTGTGATCCCTGCCTTCCAGAGCTGCCGTGACAGGCTCTCAAAGAGCCCTGCCAGAACAGCCTGGTATTCCTTTATGACTTAGTCAACAGTGATTAACAAGCTCTGTTACCCATGGTTGTTATGTCATAGCAGTGAATTACGGAATTTTGAACCCATTCATTCACACTAATAACTCTATTAGAGAACAATGCATAACATATAGAATTATAGATGGGTAACAATAAATTGTGGGAATGTTTTACACTGAGGGGTTCTGAGTGACGTCAAATAGACGAGAGCGAATCTCGAGTTGACTATAATGTCACTCAGAACCATGGGTGGGTGAAATGTTTCATTCCGCCTCCGGAATCCGTGGAATTTGGTGACTCTTATAATGTGGAGTTCTGGGCAAATTCTGATAGTCGTCAAGTGACGGAGTTGTTTCCCATGAGGCTCCAAAATGCAAGCACAATATTTGGCATACTCTAACACAATTAATGCGGGCGGTCAAGACTGATCATGATCAGAGGGCTGCTTCTCTAATAGATTTGCTGCTGCTCAAGTAGATTTCCTTCAAGCGGCAACAAATTCAACTCAAATGGGCGTGTGATCTTCCGCACCGCATGGTGTTGTTCGTGCTGATTTTCAGTGCTGCTCTCTCTACTGGCACTCAATTGTAGCACAAGTGCAGACCATGCATATTTTCTGCCCATTGGAGGAACTCACAGAGTTTTTAATGTAGCTCCATTGAATTCCATGGAGCGAAACTCCCCAAGTTCAGCCGACCCCTTCTTAGAACCTTGAGGTGAAAAACATCCTCGTAATTCACTTTTTACCCATCTATAATTTTATATTATGTATGGCCCCCAAAATAATCTGTCCCTGCCTTCAAATGTTGAGCAGCGGCAGAGTATAATGGGAGAGCTATACATAGCATGCGCTCTCCTCTCTGACATGAATGTAAAAAATAAATATCTTACCAGCTATCCTTAAGCAAAGAACACTACCTTCCCTGCCTTCCTTCCCTCTCTTGCAGCTGTATTTTCGACTTTCAGTCAAAAAAGACAAGCGGAGCTCTGTCAGCGAGCCCTGTCTCCTGGCCTGAAAGACCTTTATGACATCACAACAGTTGATAACCAGTTTTGTTATCAACTGCTATGACATCATAGCAAGGAGGTATGAATTTCAGAGACTGAAATAAACAATAGAGGCTCTCTATGACAGCCACACATAGCATGTAGTGTTATATATGAATAACATTGAATTACAGGGATGTTTCGCACTAAGGGATTCCGAGTGATATCAAATAGACAAGGAGAGTGAAGCTTGAGTTGTCTTTGATGTCACTCAGAATCCAACAGCAAAACATATATCATAATTTATTGTTGTCCATCTGTAATGTTATGTTATATATGGCCCCCAAATCATCTGCTCCTGATTTAAAAATCTACACAGGGGCAGAGGAGTAATAGTGAGCCCTCCATGAACCAAATCTGAAAAAAAACCTTCTCTGCTAACCTTATCTGACTCCCACCACCTTCTCTGCCTTGTTGATCCCTTCTGAAGATATGTGTTTTGCTTTTAGGTCAAAGCAGATAAGCATACATGCGCTAACAGGCTCTCAGAGAGACCTGTCAGCCTGGCCTGGAAAAGCCATATGACTTAGCAACAGTGGGCAACAAGTTTTGTTATCAACTGTTACTGCATCATTGAAAGTGATTTACCAGATTTAGAATCTAGTGGGAACGATTGAGGCTTCCTATGAAAGCCACGCATAAAAGATTCTTCTATTCACTTACAAATGAACATAGATAATGGTAGGGTTCCCAACCCATAAGATAATATCTGATACAAAGTTTGATGGAGAAGGTCAAGGTATTTTCCTCAGTACTGGAAACTTTGGTCATTAGATAATGTATGGAATTTGTAGGGTCCATACTGACAATTTGCCCCTTTTATTGAACCCAGCTTATTTTATTTCCAGTACAGAGAGACTAGATTCTGAAATAATTTGTGTGTTATGCCTAAGAGCTAAACATAGTATTATATGTTTTTCAAAAAATGTGTTTATTGGCATCTCGAAATATCACATGCACATTCACATTGAAAAGTATTAAAATAGAATGTATCACATTACTAATAATAACAGGAGAGCCATAAAAACAGATAAAGCAAAACAGTCAGGAAAGAAAGCAGCATCAACCTGCCAGAATAAAGACTATTGGTCATCTCATTATAGCAGTATAGTCACAGGATAAACGAGTGCGATTACAGTTGTCAAATGTATTTTACAACCACAGTGCCATCCTGACATTAACCAACAGCCCAAGAAGAGCTAAGAGTGTGTTAAAATGGGCATCATATTACCGGGGCTAGGCATGTGTTCTGTCGAATTCCAAGTGGGTGTGAGTGTTCTAGGGTTATCTGTGTTGTGAGTGTGTAGCCAAGTCAGGAATGGGCTCCAGATGTCTCTCGGCCTGGATGCAGCAGGCATCAATTCCCAGAAGGCGCTGAGTTGCACCTGACAGAAGGTAATATCTAGTATCCAGGCTTTACCTGATGGTGCATATTGTTTTTCCCAGTGCATGGCCACTCTGTGTTTCACTAACAAGAGTAGCATGGGGTGCAGGTGTCAGACATCGACCGCTGTGTCTTTCACATACCCCAGTAACCCCAATAATGGTGTGGGTTCAGCTTGTGTATCCAATATTTACAAATTTTGCAGGAAGCATCCATCCAAAATTTTGCAATAGAGGGGCAGCTCCAGGCAAGGTGTAGAAATGAAGCTTGTGTGGCATGACATCTCCAACTTCTGGCACCTAGGCGGATACCCATTCGGTGGAGTTGTATGGGTCTCCTATAGAAGCGGTGAAGAAATTTAAAGTGGCTGAGCAGTAGTTTTTAATTAGGGGCCAACAATTCTATTTGGCCACAGCAAAAATGCCAGTGTTCTTCAGTAATAGGCGGGTGTAACTCAGCATTCCATCTAACTAGCGCTTTCAGCTTGGCCACTGGGTTAGTACGCTGCATAATTTTACATAGCTGCATGATGTCTATGCAGTGAGGGTTCTGTTAACATATGTTCTAGGGCCAGTAGAGTGGTTGGGGGGCTTGGAAAATTGCAATGTAACTGAGGGCATGTCGCACGGATGTGGTAATACAGTAACAGGTCAGAAAAACTGGGTGTAATTTCCCTATGTGATTATGGTGGGGCAGCAAAAGTGTCTCCGGGGTATAAGTCCGCGAACGTGTTAAAACCCAATTGACTCGCTCTTGTAACATTTCCCTTGTCAGCTAGTTGGGGCATAAGTGGGTTGAGGGCAAAGGGGATAGATGGGGCATAAAGTGTCTCAATATCAGCCCTGTTTCTCAGCCCATCCCATGTCCAGCACAGTGCTTTGATTGTATTGATTTCATTTATGGGTCGCTGGAATGCCTGGTATAGTGCTACATGCAGGGGGTTACATGCAGGGGGATTGAAATGGGGTCAGATGCAGCCAGTAATGGAGAAATTGTGCTTGTGCACAGTAGGCATATGTAGGTATTTCTGGTGCACCCAGCCCGCCCTGATCAAGCGGGAGCTCACAAGATACTCAAGCCTGTTTGCTCGCCCAGACTAAGAGAGCAATAGGGTGCGTAGTGTCTTTAAAAAGGTATGAGTTAGTGGGAGAGGGAGATTTACAAAGAAGTATAATCATTTGGGAAGAACTGCCATTTTAACTACCGCTATTCTTCTGGCTAGTGACAAAGGTAATTTAGACAAAGGGCTCACTTTTCCTTCTAGCCAGTTGACAGCCCGCCCATAGTTAATACTCCATAGTTCTTGTGTATCACGGCTCGGTCATATCCCTAGGTACTTGACCGGCCCTTCCGCCCATTTAAGGGGATTGTCTAGTCCAAAAGACTTTGAACTTTCAGTTAGGGAAAATGATGTAGATTTAGACCGATTCCTGACAATCCACCAAATTTAGTGCGTTCTCAGAGAACAGGATGTACTTTTTTCCTCCGGGTTATTTATATACAGAGTGATGTCATCAGCATATTGCGAGATGATTAGCCCCCTGGATGAGATTCCCAACCACCTAGCCGCATGGTGTTGTCTGAGACGTGCCACCAATGGCTCCATAGAAATGGCAAACAGAAGAGGGTATGGGGGCATCCTTTTCTCATTCGACTGCTAAAGGTATTGGGAAGCAGGCCATTCACACGTAGTCGGGCTATGGGTGCAGAGTATAGCAGCTTGATCTGTTTTAGAAATAATTATGTAATTCCCAGTCTCACCAATATGGTAAAGAGGTAAGGCCATTCCAAAGAGTCGAAGGCCTTGGTAGCATCTAAGAAAGCAGCCAATGCGGGCGTTTTGGGGGCCAGATAGTGCAGCACTGCAAAGAATGTGCTGAGGTTATGTGCAGTTGAACTTCCAGGTATAAAGCATGATTGGTCCGGTCTTGCAATAAGAGGAAGAAGCAATTGTAACCTGTTTGCTAGTAGTTTTGTGTACATTTTAGTGTCAATGTTTATCAGCGACAAAGGGCGATAGGAATCCTGGTGGTTGGGGTCTTTCCCGGGGTTCAGAAATGTTAATATGACAGTAGTTTTAGCAGAGTGTTTTTAGCCTTCAATATGCTTGGCAAACTTTAAGGCTGACATGGCATCCGTGAAGTAGTGAGCAGTGAGCAGTGCCATCATAAGTCACTTTTAACTTAGGAGGATATAAGAGAGCGAACAGGACTTCAGTTTGTTGCAATAAGCATTTTAACGGTGTGAATTCTCACCTAGCTGCCTGCACCGCTGAAATAAAATCTGGATAAAATGAGATATTGTTCCCTTTATGGTTGATGGCACCTTTTTCTCTGGCTAGACGCAAGATTGTGTCTCGGTCCCGGTAGTTAAGTAGTCTAGCCAGGATTAGTCTGGGAGCAGCACCCACTGGCGGCCGGGTATGTCTGTGCCCAGCAGCTCCCACAGCAATTCTTTGATGAATGTTTCCATTTTAGATATCGCGGTGGTTTCCAATATACCCATTATTCGGAGATAACTTCTGCGAGAGAGGCCTTCGAGGTCATCATTTTTAGCCTTTTTCAATTTTTGAATTTTTCTTTATTCGCATTTAAACATATCATATATACAGTCACCTTAAAATGTATGTGAGCATGGTACATTTGTTGCAGAATATATATAACCAAAAACAAAAACATAACACAAGATAACGTATAGGGAGAAGAACATTTTTAGTATTGATTACATTCAGGACTTTCTCCATCTGTAGCAAATGTTCTTTAGATTCTACTTGGAATTCATGAGTGTCCATATCACGGTTTTCCAGCTGATCCAGGTGAATTTCATGAGTGGCAACTTGTTTCTTAATTTGGTCTAGCTAGGAGGTAAGTATGTCCAGTGTATTGTCAATTTGTTTTAGGCTGGTTTTCATCTCCAACAGGAGAAACCAAAGGTCTTCATTTTGAACATCTGATTCTTCTCTCATCCATTGGTCAGTATCTGTTTTGATCTCAGTGTCCGCTTGGCGAGTGAGCCTTTTGGTATCGAAAGGTAACTTAGTTTATTTAGCATCGTGCTTCCCCATGTCACCTGTTCGGGTGGCGGCACGGCATACTAAAGCAGGAAATCTATCTTAAATTCACAATGGGACGCCAGGGGTAGTAAATTAGGGCTCCTTGACAGTTGGTGTTTTACATTTTACCCCACTTCACCTTTTTATTTATGCCCAATGACCTATGTGCTGTAGCACATAGTGTGGAGTTACATCTGATCCTGCTAGTACGCCTTCCAATATGTTTAGCACACTATATCTTTTTGAACTTTAAATATGTACGTGGATGGGGTCGGAACTTCATAAGGCCTGTATCAGTCTCAGATGAGCCAATGTCCGGCTCGTGGGAAGGGCCTTCAGATCCAACAGCCCAACATGGAGCCAGGTTGGGCTAGGGCCAGCACGCATTCATGTACCGAGAAATCTGGGGCGGTCTCACCTCTGTCCGAAGTGCCTCAGCCTGCACCTGCCCTCGTATCTTGTTTCACAGCAGCATAGGGGGCCCCCGGCCTGCTGCTGTCTCTACACCTGGCATGGATCGGACCCCACTCAGGGCCCAAGGCAGCCGCAACTGGTTCCGTCCTGAGCAGGGCCGAAGCAGGATACTCCTCGCCTGTCACAGTGCAAAAGGCATCTCAGCTATGCATCTGACACTCCAGCCAGGTCCAAATCCTTTTCGGCAACTGCTCCCTGCCCTTGGTCCACAGCAGCTGCCAGTAAATCTACATGGGAGGGGGCTCTTATTCCCTTTCGCAGCTTGTACTTAACTGCGTATCTACTGTTGCCTTCCCCCTGGGTATCGTCAGATCAGCTCGTTGCATCAGTGACGCCAGCGACCTCTGCTACCAGTGCCGCTTCTATCCGTCTCTCAGCACCAGCCCTCCACAACATCTATAAGAAGACGCACCGGGTGCTCGTGGGGGCAACTCTCACCTCACTCCAAAATGCCTCAGCAAGGCCTTATTTCCATAACTTTTTAACAGTGATGCAGAAGTCACCAGGCCCGGGCCGCAGATAGCAGGCCATGCCATGCGGCAGTCTCCATTAGGTCAATCTCCACAAAGAGCCAAATGCAGTCACAGTCAGTTTCCTGCTGGGACAGGGACGCTGAGGGATTCACCTCATCCACCACCAGTGAGGACGATCTAGTCACTGCACCCAGCATCCCCGCCGGATCTCAATTCCTGCCGGCAAAGGCACTCCACCCATACAGCTCTGCCCAGAGTCCCTAGCAGACACTGGTACGCCTCAGTGAGGGAGCTCTTGGTCCTCCTAACTGCTATGTCTGATCTGCAGATCTACTGTCTCCTCCCCCAGGATGTCCTCAGAGTTTTCCCCGTTGTCGGTTGCGCTAGCGATCTCAGCCTTCAGGGTTGCTTACATCTGCCCCCTGCCGCTAGCACGTCACAGCTTCACTACAGGGCCTACGACTGGGTCCAGCCTTTCCAGCACTTCGTGAGTGGGTGTTTGTGTACATATGGTTCAGGAAGCAGATTAACCGATGCAGAATGAGTTTACCTGCATATTGTCCTATATTTTAGCTTCCCCTCACTCTTCTGTGTATAGCATTAATGTCGGATACAGACACGGCCGGCAGAGCCCTCTCAGCTAGCGGCCATCTTGCTGCTCGGCGAGACTACACCCCACTCAGACATAGTATTATATTAACTGGTTTCAATTCCCATTGACAGATCAGTTATGTTTGAGCACAAAATAACCATAGATTGATATCTTCTCACCGGCAGTCCAGTGCATGCGATTGTTCTGAGCAGTTGGCAATCTTTAATCTTTTTTTTTACAGTAACCTTAAATCCAGCTTCAGTGTGTAGATGTAGGCCTAGGACAACTATCATATCCTGCACGCCTCTGAAGGTTAGAACAGTTGATGTTTAACATGACATTATAATCAAGGTCATTTTACTTAGGGTTGAACTGCCCAAAACATTAGTTGGTTAAAATATCTCAACCAGTTCCAATAAGTGGTTTTATCTGTATTGAGGAAAAACAGTTCCTCCTGTTACACCTCATCACAAGAGCACAGGCTGCCTCCAAATAGCATCTACAAAGATTATCTTTTTTTATCATTTTTCACGCTTGAGTCCATTTAATATGGTGATCCATTAAGCATAATTCAATCAATGGATTCAGTGTGTCTCACATGATGTTCCCATTACCATCCTTGGCTTTCAGAGCCTCTTCCGCTGTCTGAGGAACGCTTCTGCAATTATTTCTGCACCTAATTACATTTACTTCATGTTTATCTTTCCTCTTAATATACCGAAATTGCAGTAAAAAAATGGAGACAAAATTGGATTTAAATGCTTAATTTATTGTTGCTTCAGATGTTATTAGCAAGATAAGGAACAAAGCCTGCAGATGCAAAATGATCAAGTTATTTTCAGCAAGAAAACGTTGAGATCGATTGTGTTTTCTGTTTATATTTGTAAGGCACTTGCCAGGTGTGCGTGAGGCAGAAGAGGAGGATAATTGTAACACAGAACTGATGAAGTTGAAGAGCCATCGTACGTGTAAAAGCAAAAACACACTTTTTAAAGACTATTGCTAACAGTAATTGGCAAATCCAATAGGTTTGGTTTGAATATTCAATTATGAGCACACACATTGGCTTTGCCAATGCTTGTTTTATTCCTGAAACCACACACACAATGGTAATGGTGGTATTCTGCACAGAATGCATGTATGACATAACAAATTGAATGTGTGATACTCTTTAGTTGTAAAACCCTCCTTCATGATCTGCAATGCAAGCAATCCAAATGAGGCATAATAGTAGACCAAACAGCCAAAGGCATGAGGTGAGGTGGTAGCTAAATCTGTCAATAACCAGACCTAAAATGTGTACCTTTGTAATTAAAAGTTATTTATATACTTTTCTTATTGCCCAAATACATCCACACAATAGTGTTTTCCTACATTAAAGTCTTCTGTAGATATTCATGGCTAGCTGTGTACCCATCTCTTTTCCTACCACACATGAAGATCTGGTGATGCTAGTTAGGCAATAGACGATAGGCTGTAGAATGTTGTCACTTCACATTAAAGTAGAGAAATTGCAATTACAAGTAAAATAATGGAGAATGTGTCTTTTGCTTCAATTTTTCAAGGCACTTGTTGCCTGACTCTGTAAATTAGCTGTGTGCTTTCTAATAGTAAATATTTTTCGATAATCATTTCCAATATTAGATGGTATCACAATGAACAGCCTATGTCTGGGAACCATGGCTATCACATACATAGAGGCAGGTTGCAAATTGTGGGTCAGAATTGCACACTAACCTTATGCAACCTCCCTGTCAGTTTCCGATGTCACCTATGTACTGATAGTCATGCAGGTCCCCATTTTGCGACTGCCACTGATTGGCTTTGAATACAAGGATGGTGGAGTCAAGACAACTGCCTCTCCACCCAAATGCAATTTCGATAGGGGAAGCTGTCCAACAGAAACCCCCTTTGAGAATTAGTTATCAGCTCCTTTGAGGTGACAGTCATTTTTGAAACCACACTTGTTGATTCAAGCAATTAAGACACCTCATTATGAATTACAATTAGCAGAAAAATCCCTTTCAGTTGCCTCCTAATAAGCTTTTTGCAATTGTAAATGCTGTTGTTTTGCAAATTACATGGATTGAAATCCCAGGGGCGCTTTGTGCATGATACTCAATTTGTTTCATTAGATGAGGCTTTTTATCCTGTTAGAAAGCTCAGTGGAGTGAAGATCTCTTTGAAGAAAAGTCTGTTTCAGTATCATAGTTATGCTACTGTAGAGGATGCAATACTGGAAACTTTGGTGGCGAAGTTGCATTTTTTGACTATTGAGTTATTTAAATATAGGAAAATAACTCTCTCTCTCTCTCTCACTCTCTCTCCATATATATATATATATATATATATATATATATATATATATATATATATATATATATATATATATATATATTATCTACTGGCGGTTGCCAGTAGATAGTTATAGTTAGGACCGTGTTTCCGTAGGAAATCTGAAAATTCTATCTTGAATAACTTTGGCGCCGGTTGACGAATCCTCGCGAAATTTTCAAAACTAATGGGGCGCTCCGCTCAGCTCCTACTCTGAAAGTCTCGGGGTGATTCGTCAAGCGGGGGCCGAGAAAAAAGGGGGTCCCAAAACGCGTTTTCCCTATGCATTTTCCCATAGGACCTTTAGTCGAAGGTACAGCCCGAACGGCTGAACAGAATTACTTGAAATTTGGCAGAGAGGTAGTCCTCAGGTCAGGCATGTGCCTTTTGCATGTATGGAGTCAATCTGTTCAGTAGTTCCTGAGAAAATTGCAGTTAAAAGCACATAAATATCTATAGCCGCGCACCGTGCGCGCACCCTAACGTGCGCGAGCGTAATTCTGATTGGTGGTTACATGTCAGTCAACGTTCGAATCGGTCGAAATCAGGAAGTGTCGGCCGCCATTTTGTTTGTTTTGGGTGCGAGAGTGAAAAAGAGAGGTGGAGAACGTGAAAAGGGGGCAGGGTAGAGAGTTCCTGACCCCCTAGCCTTTGTCAGGGGATCCCTAAAGGACCCCGAAGGGTGAAAAAACATTTTATTTTGGTTTAAAAAAATCGCGGGTAAGCTCACGGTGCGCGCAGCGCGCCGTGCGCGTACGGTGAAAAACCTTAAAATAAATAAATAAATAATACATATATAACTTAGCATTTAAAAAACCGTACAAATTCACTTAAAAAAACATAGGTTTCACACACGTTATAGTTAGGAATTAGCATTTAAAAAACCTTGCAAATTCACTTAAAAAACCATAGGTTTCACACATGTTATAGTTAGGTGGACATTTCACTCGTAAAAAAACAATGAAATTCCCCCGTTATAGTTAGTTCAGATAACTATAGCTCGCGCGACCGCCACTCTATCACAAGGATGATGTCATCAGTGATGTCATGAGTGATGCCACTGACCATGTCATGAGTGATGTAATATGTGACGTCATGAGCAGTGGATTGCGGTCGCGCAAGTTATAGTTATCTGAACTAACTATAACGGGGGAATTTCATTGGTTTTTTACGAGTGAAATGTCCACCTAAATATAACATGTGTGAAACCTATGGTTTTTTAAGTGAATTTGCAAGGTTTTTTAAATGCTAATTCCTAACTATAACGTGTGTGAAACCTATGGTTTTTTAAGTGAATATATATATATATATATATATATATCACCCAAAGTTTGCCCTGCATCTGAGCCCGCACTCCACAACAGGTAAAATTGGAACACCAATATTTATTCAAAAGCAAAGCAGGCTTTTCAGTTTGAAGCTTTTCCAGTTCACTGCTAGTCTCTTGCCTGACGCGTTTCAGAGAACCTTTCTCCGTTTTCAAAGGCATGTGAAGTTTTCAGCTTTCAAAGCACCACAGTTACCTTCCTGCTTTTATTCAATTAATGAGCATCTGGTGTGCTGCTGCCTCCGGTGTGCTTTTTTTCAAAGGCCTGTTGGTCTCTGTAGTGCTTGCAAAATCGTTTTTTTAAAAAAAAATTTAAACAGGGAAACACAGACTGAAAGTCCTGCTTTCACTTCACTTTTAAATTACCTGCTCGTCGTTTTCTCCTGGCATAATTCCAAGATAAGATCCCTCTCACATTTCAGGGAGGTGCGTCGGCCCCACGGCTGGACCTGCCGTGTATAAATCACCCAAAGTTTGCCCTGCATCTGAGCCCGCACTCCACAACAGGTAAAATTGGAACACCAATATTTATTCAAAAGCAGTGCACTGGAAAAAGCCTCAAACTGAAAAGCCTGCTTTGCTTTTGAATAAATATTGGTGTTCCAATTTTACCTGTTGTGGAGTGCGGGCTCATATGCAGGGCAATCTTTGGGTGATTTATACACGGCAGGTCCAGCCGTGGGGCCGACGCACCTCCCTGAAAAGAGAGAGGGATCTTGTCTTGGAATTATGCCAGGAGAAAACGACGAGCAGGTAATTTAAAAGTAAAGTGAAAGCAGGACTTTCAGTCTGTGTTTCCCTGTTTAAAAAACGATTTTGCAAGCACTACAGAGACCAAAAGGCCTTAGAAAAAAATCACACCGGAGGCAGCAGCACACCAGAGGCTCATTAATTGAATAAAAGCAGGAAGGTAACTGTGGTGCTTTGAATGCTGAAAACTTCACATGCCTTTGAAAACGGAGAAATGTTCTCTGAAACGCGTCAGGCAAGAGACTAGCAGTGCACTGGAAAAAGCCTCAAACTGAAAAGCCTGCTTTGCTTTTGAATAAATATTGGTGTTCCAATTTTACCTGTTGTGGAGTGCGGGCTCATATGCAGGGCAATCTTTGGGTGATTTATACACGGCAGGTCCAGCCGTGGGGCCGACGCACCTCCCTGAAAAGAGAGAGGGATCTTGTCTTGGAATTATGCCAGGAGAAAACGACGAGCAGGTAATTTAAAAGTAAAGTGAAAGCAGGACTTTCAGTCTGTGTTTCCCTGTTTAAAAAACGATTTTGCAAGCACTACAGAGACCAAAAGGCCTTAGAAAAAAATCACACCGGAGGCAGCAGCACACCAGAGGCTCATTAATTGAATAAAAGCAGGAAGGTAACTGTGGTGCTTTGAATGCTGAAAACTTCACATGCCTTTGAAAACGGAGAAATGTTCTCTGAAACGCGTCAGGCAAGAGACTAGCAGTGCACTGGAAAAAGCCTCAAACTGAAAAGCCTGCTTTGCTTTTGAATAAATATTGGTGTTCCAATTTTACCTGTTGTGGAGTGCGGGCTCATATGCAGGGCAATCTTTGGGTGATATATATATATATATATATGAAATCCCCTTAGAACATACCACAATTCCTAAAATGAGTATGGTACCATCAACAAATGATTTATAATGTAACTAAAGTCTTAAAACCTTCTATTAACTGCAATGCTTTTTAATGAGGTGCTGTCATGTATATTGGTCCCAAGATGGCTGCCAACACTTCTTGGATGAAGTGCTGACAGCCAATCAGATCTCAGGATGAGATGTGTGGTTAGGCTCCGCCCACATATATATATGATTTTACTTTTGATTTTCTCAGGAACTACTGAACAGATTGACACCAGACCTGCAAAAGGCACTTCCCTGACCTGAGGACTACCTCTCTGCCAAATTTCAAGTAATTCTGTTCAGCCGTTCGGGCTGTACCTTGGACTAAAGGTCCCTATGGAAAATTGCATGGGGAAAACGCGTTTTGGGACCCCCCTTTTTTCTCAGCCCCCGCTTGACGAATCCCCCCGAGACTTTCAGGGTAGGAGCGGAGCGGAGCGCCCCACCTATTTTGACAATTTCGCGAGGATTCGTCAACCGGCGCCAAAGTTATTCCAAATAGAATGTTGCGGATTTCCTATGGAAACACGGTCCTAACTATAACTATCTACTGGCGACCGCCAGTAGATAATATATATATATATATATATATATATATATATATATATATATATATATATTCATTAGTTGCCCTGATTGCCGTGCCTTTAAAGCATCAGGAGGCTGTTATTAGGAGTAAGCAGGAGTTAGTTACCAAGGATGCTGGGCGTAGGCTGGTCTGGTGATCTTCTGACATCAATTTGGTTAGGGACCAGGTGGTTATTTCTAGTATATAGACCTGGTGAACTCCTGTATCTTGAATTCCTCAAACCCCATAACTGTATTAGATTGTTTCACTGAGCTCTTATTTCGATGTAAACAGACACGAACTAGACCACCGGGTAAGGTTCCTATTTAGGAGAAATCGTGGTTTGACAAAGATTGCAGGGTAGCTAATGAAAGCTCACGTAGTGCATTAAAGCAAATCCCTAGAGATCAGAGTTCTATCCGAGCCTGTAGACAGGTGTATGCTTTCGCACTAAAAAGAGCAAAGTATCTATTAAAGATGAGAAATGGAAAGCTATTGTTGTCACTTGTCAAGAAAAATATACACAGGCTTTCTGGAGGGCGGTGCGAGCCGGCTTATCCCCAGCATCATCCTCTGATAAAGTTACTGTCCATATTATCGCTGAGACATGGATATACCATTTCTCCGCAGCCTATTCAACTATTACCTATGTGTCACCCAAAAAAGTCAGCATGGCTACTCCTCATCTGGTAACCTTACTTTTTATTCGTGCTTCATTTGTAAAATATTAAGTCCAGGTGCTCAGATTTCAGTAGGAGGCCACACCCACTTCCCCAGCTCCATCTACTTTTTCCACTGGCCCCCCCCCACTTAATCAATAAGTCACAGACACATTAATATTACTCGGGTAGCCCAGCAATCAGAATTGTACGGCAGGTCAGTTACATAAAAACAAATGCGGCAACCATTAAACAACATATTTGCTTTGTACTACAGTGCTAACTAGGCCTGGGCGGAGAGCGCGAAAATGTCAAAATTTCCGCTTTCCGCAGCTTGGCGATAATTTGTTTCTTGCTCGCGCTGTAAAATAATACATTCTCGCGCGCGCGATCGCCTTACCTGAATCCCTGCGTTCGCCGACAAGTTTTCTTGATCCGGTCGCGTTCTCCATGAGATGTTGGATTGTTTTTAGCCATTCGCGCTGTCTCGCGACAGTTCGCGCCCGCAGTGACTTCATGCGTCGCGCGATCACGTCTTTGTTCTCGCGATCATGCACCGCGAGACAACTCAAAACAAGATGGCCGCGCCCGCGAGCAACCACATGAGTAAGTCGGCGACCCGCAACC
Organism: Triturus cristatus; assembly: GCF_964204655.1. Taxonomy (NCBI): domain Eukaryota; kingdom Metazoa; phylum Chordata; class Amphibia; order Caudata; family Salamandridae; genus Triturus; species Triturus cristatus. The sequence goes on from NC_140584.1 coordinate 452,698,985, forward strand.
ATGCAGAAAATCTCGCGAACATGCGGGAAAAAAAATTCCGCATCTTCACGATATTTCCGCTTGTTTGCGATAATTTTAAACATTTGCGCGATAATTTGCGAAAGTGGATTTCGCAAATTCCGCCCACCCCTAGTACTAACGCATGTTAGAATTAAATAATTACTTACTTTGCCTTTTGGTTTTAATTAGAGGCCTGTTGCTGTGTGAGTCAATGCAATACACACTGCTTGCTTCTTGAGTCAATTCGACTGACTATCGCTTCTGCAGCTGTGCAGTACGCCGGGGTGGGTAAAAAAGTGGCGACACTGGTCTGATCTGCATTGGTCTGACTTCTTGAGAGGAAAGACAATTCAACACCAAGGATGAACGGACCAGCATCCTCCAAACAGGGGGCTACCCACCCACCCGGGCAGTCACCGTAGGGACCACAACCAGTGAGGCCCAAATGGAACATTTTGGTGACATTTGCTGACTTCTGCGGCCTGCTGTGGCTTACAGATGGTATACAACCTTTACAACGCAACTTTTACAACGCACTACACTTACAACGCATTTTTTACAACGCAACATCCACTACAACGCATTCCATTACATCGCAGGACACTACAACGCATTTTTAAAAACTACCTTTACAACGCATTCCATTACATCGCATACTACCTTTACAACGCATACCATTACAACGCATAATATTACATTAAAATCCCTACACTATCCAACACTTACCCTACTGTTGCACCCCCTGGAGTTAGAATAGTAATTTTTACCCCTATACTATCCAACACTTACCCTACTGTTGCACCCCCTGGAGTTAGAATAGTAATTTTTACCCCTATACTATCCAACACTTACCCTACTGTTGCACCCCCTGGAGTTAGAATAGTAATTTTTACCCCTATACTATCCAACACTTACACTACTGTTGCACCCCCTGGAGTTAGAATAGTAATTTTTACCCCTATACTATCCAACACTTACCCTACTGTTGCACCCCCTGGAGTTAGAATAGTAATTTTTACCCCTATACTATCCAACACTTACCCTACTGTTGCACCCCCTGGAGTTAGAATAGTAATTTTTACCCCTATACTATCCAACACTTACCCTACTGTTGCACCCCCTGGAGTTAGAATAGTAATTTTTACCCCTATACTATCCAACACTTACCCTACTGTTGCACCCCCTGGAGTTAGAATAGTAATTTTTACCCCTATACTATCCAACACTTGCCCTACTGTTGCACCCCCTGGAGTTAGAATAGTAATTTTTACCCCTATACTATCCAACACTTACCCTACTGTTGCACCCCCTGGAGTAAGAATAGTAATTTTTACCCCTATACTATCCAACACTTACCCTACTGTTGCACCCCCTGGAGTAAGAATAGCAATTTTTACCCCTATATTATCCAACAATTACTCTACTGTTGCACCCCCTGGAGTAAGATTAGTAATTGTTACCCCTATACTATCCAATACTTACCTTAAATGCAATGTAATATTATGTGTTGTAATGGTATGCGTTGTAAAGGTAGTATGCGATGTAATGGAATGCGTTGTAAAGGTAGTTTTTAAAAATGCGTTGTAGTGTCCTGCGATGTAATGGAATGCGTTGTAGTGGATGTTGCGTTGTAAAAAATGCGTTGTAAGTGCATGCGTTGTAAAAGTGTGCGTTGTAACGATATACATCCCTTACAGATATCAGGGAGCCCTGAGTCTTGGTTGTTCTTGAGGTGGGCGGCTGCGCTCCCCATGTCCGGTGAGCAGGGGGCTTGTCACAGCTGCAGCTCGTCTTTTCTCAACCGGCTGTTCCCTCCAGTGAAGCACTCTTCACTGTGCCGGGTGCCTGTCGACGGACCGGCGACTGTGCACCGCACTGCATGGCTCATTGCTCACTCACATCGTCGCAAGCCTTAGGTGGGAGGAGCCTCAAAGGGATGTTTACCATTACCGGATTGACTGCTAGGACCAAGACTGCCTGCGCTGAGGCCGGCCTGCATCTGAGCGAGGCAGGCCGGGGGCCAGCTCTGCCGTAGGAGACATGCCTGTCTCCTAAAGGCAGTGTCCTTGGATGGCCCCCAGATTGCGCAGGGGCTGCATGGCCCCTCGCCGGCTACCCCGGCGCCATCTGTTCTGCGGTTGGGGCCTCTGGGCTGGCCCCACTTACTGCACTGACTCTGGGACAACCCCACCCCCAGAGATTCTTAACTTCACGACCCTGGGCTGTGCTCCTGCTCGCCATACCTGCTACCCACATGCCTTGCAGGTCCACTGTGGTTGACAATAGCTGGTGTCTTGGGGGTTAGCTGAGCATCGGGCAACTGAGCATTGACGGTGGCCGCCCGCTCTACGCCTGCGGCTCTTACATGGTGAGGGCCTCTCCATCCCCTCTCAGTGTATATGCGCTCTGCACAACCAAAAGAGGCAGGGTTGGATTGGGCCTAAAATCAGCCCGGGCACGCTAAAAAACAAGTGCCCACATTTGCATGTTGCCTTTCCACAAACACTGCTTCGGCGAAATATTATTTAAAAAAGGGGGGCGGGAAACAAATGCACAGATTAGTTTACACTGGTGAAAAACACCTGAGGCCACTTTTGCTCAGGCCCCCTACCCCCCACTAACTATGCACACATTAATTGGCCGGCCCAGCGAGAGAAAGGGAGTGACACCTCTGCCGCTGATAAAAGCGAGGTAATGGACGCCCATCAGCCTCCAGAAAGACCACTCAGGCACCCACTGAGCCGCTGGCGTTCTATATTCTACATGGGCGAATAGTGTAGCTAATCTCAATAAGGCCTTTGTAAGAGATTCCATTTCTTGTGACCATGGTCTTAAAATACGATGGTTGAAGTACATTAGAGATTCTTTTCTCGCACTGGGTTGTGCCTATTTAATTGTGAACCCTGATGCCATAACAAAAAAAGATAAAGCCTGGGTTAAGAATTGTTTTTTAAATCATAGGCAGGTCTCTAAGGAGGCAGTAGAAGTGCACAAACCACTTGTGAGAGACTATTGTGTAATTCTGTTGCCTGAAGGGATTGCACTGTATTAATCCTTTGTACAGAATGTTTATGAACGTACACTGTTGATCAGATTTAGATTGGGCTCAATACGCTGGTTGCTTTGTTTCCTGTTAGGGCAATATTCCTCCTCAGATATATGTTCTTACCCATGTGATGAGAAATCACCCCAGTCTTTACTGCACTTTGTCTTTTTCTGCAGCTTTTACCTTCCGTACACCAGGACATTTTTACTGCCTTTATTAAGTACATTAAAATTTTCTAAATGTAAATCTGCTGTCCTTTTTTAACAGCAATTTAACGATTTGGATACTTGGTTTGGGTGGGTTGCTTCTTGAAAGTCACCCTGGCTCAGAAGAAAATAATGTTATTTTAAGGATGCTATGTTATGCATGTAGGGCCAAATGAATGGCCGTTTTTCGAAGTTGCGAACGGGAAATCGACTTGTTTGCGACTTCAAAATAGATCTGCCCTATTTACAAACCCTTTTTTGTGAGTGGGTGACTTATTACCAACTCGTAAAATAGGGTTTGGGACTCGCTATTAGGAAGGGGCATGCCAAGAGTAAGGGCAAAACATTTGCAGTTTACCACCAATTTCGAATGGGTGGTAAGCCACTAGCAAATGGGAAAGGGTCCCAGGGGACCTCCTCACCTTTGTGACTGGCATTGGAAATATTTTTGATAGTAGGCAGTGGTCCCACATACCACTGCCTACTCTTAAAAAACAAAACAGTTAAGTTTCCTTTTTTTTTAATGCATCCCATTTTTCTTTGAAGAAAATGGCTGCATTAAAAAAAAAAACTTTTTTAAAAAGCAATCACAGACATGGTGGTCTGCTGAGCTCAGCAGGCCACCATCCCTGGGAGTGCAAGCAATGCCCAATGGGGTCGCAAGTTTCACCTGCCTCAGGAATATTAATGAGGCAGGCAATTTGCGACCCCATTTGGAATTGCAAAGAGTGTTTGCAACACTGTTGTAAATTCCAATTTGTGAGTCGCAAAACAACGCTATTTGTGACTTGCAAATTGGAATGGTCCTACATCTAGCCCGTAATGTATATGATACTACCTGGCTGATTTATATCTGATATGCACTTGTTTTGCACAACTGTTGTGATTGCCTTCTTATTTCTTGTTATGCTCCTATATTTCGTACTTTCTGTCTTGGGCCACCATTGCCTGCTGTACTGAGGTATAACAAAAATATTGCACCTTTTTGATGATGAAGTAAGTTTCTTATGCTGATATGTTTTTAGTATTTTATCCATCTTTAACCATTCTCTTTGTTTTTATACTAATATTTTTTATTCCTGATGATTGTTTGAATTATTGTGTATCTTTTATGATCATTTTTTCGAGATCGATAAAGATTGAATTGAATTGTATATATTTCAAACTGCTCCCAACAGATTCACATAGGAGACGGCACTCTCCTATGTGTCATAGATGTGTCATATATGTCATACATTACATATATATATATATATGATATGTGACCACATTTTGAAATTCACCCGTGAAGTGCATTAACAAAAAAGACATACTTCCTCTTCCATTATCATTGCACATAACTTCTTAATCCATAATTCACGATTCATTAGCAAATCACAAATGCATCCCAATCAGGAAAAATATATATATTTTTTATAGCTGCCCTTCATGAAAACAGAAATCATCATCAAAACTAATGTTCTATTTAATTACAGCACCATCAATAATTGATTACAACTAAAGCAATGTCTGTGATAACTGCGATGATTGAATATCTTTTCAGTAGATGTTTCTGGGTGTACAGAGGAAACTGGTACCATCTGAAAGGTGATAACATCATTCAAACTTATTTCATAAATACTATAATATTGATAAAAGTGGACATTACCTATATACAGTCACCCAAAAACAAGAAAGCTTCTGCTGGAGGATTGGCAGTGTCTTCAGAAAAGCCAGTGAGAGCTCTCAGTAGCAGATATTGCATCTCATAGGCATCCAGTTAATCTAACTACGATCTTGTAGAATAAACATGGCATACAGGCGCCCACTTGTCATTCAATCACAAAATATTGGTGGTTGAAGTATGTTTTTATTGCAAACCTGAACTCTCAGGAATTCTCTAACCCATCCTAGATGTATAGACCAATTTTTTTACCTGTATCTGCACATCTGAGACAGTTGCACATATTAAAGTTTTGCTGAGCCATATTTGAGGCCAAGCACATCCATACAGCAGGAGTTTTGACATCAAGACAAAAAAGCCCATTTCTTACTTTCATTTCTTTGTCATTTACGGCTTTGAAATGATGGCCAGATGCTATGATTATTATATCAAGATCAAATGTAAAAAAGAAAGAAATAGCATTCATTTGAAGACATTAAGGAGCCGATTACGATGCAGCTGTAAAGGCTCCGAACTGTGGTAGAAACCTTTACAACCGCATTGTAATGGGCCAATCAGTTTCCTTTCTGACCGCCTCATTACGTTGGAGGCGGTCTGAAAGGAAACCGACCGGTCATTCCGGCTGGCTTCCGACAGGTTTATTGAGCCTGTCCACCAGTCGGAATCCGGCCTGTAATCTCAAGGGTGGGCATTTCGGCCCTTGAGATTACAATGACGGTTTCCGACATGGTTTCCATGCCGGTCTGTCCGACATGGAAACCACACCAGAAAGCGTGTTTGGGAGCCACAGCGGGTGCACGTCCTCCGGTTGAAGGATAGGTGCCCCCCGTTGATCCCTGCACCATGTGGCAGGCACCTTGAGGGGACTGCCACGGGGTGCAGGGATGAACTGCTCCTCCCAGTTCACTTTGGGAGCATGCATTACTGTCTGTTTATAGCCGTAATGCATACTCCCATAGTGAAATATAGCAATGCGACCGAACAGTGTTCGGTCGCATCCTAGTGGGGTGGTCATGACTGCTGCCCGGGTTTCGGTCAGTCCCAAGACCCAGTCAATGTCTGGCGAAAGTGATTCTGCCCGATATTGTAATGACCCCCCATATCTCTTTCCAAAGTGGAGGAAAAGCTGACTTGGATAAATACATCAATTTGTGATGGCAGTAAAAGTGTTTCTTTAAAGGTGGTGCCCAAACTGTTAAGTGATTATCTGAAAGGACAGTTTTTATCGATGATCTGTGGAATGTTTTTTTTTTAATATTTGTATTATTTTAAAGATAAACAACAAAAAATGCCAAGTCTCACCCAACATAAACTAAGCATTAAAGCAGAGGAAATGCAGCAATATTATCAGAGATGTCAATTTCACATAGATTTGTGGAATGTTGACGGTGTAAATAGGTTTCAAAGTTATTTAGTTAAAACATGATCACCTTGACGTTCTCACCTTTCAGATGGAACCAGTTTCCTCTGTACATCCAGAAACATCTATTAAAGAGATCTTCCATCATCATGATCATATTTATTTGAAGGTTGTTCGGTCTGAAGTTTGGAATTATTCTACTATTGAACTGAGATCTTTTGGTGGCAGATGGTTTAGCTTCATGACTGCACAGCTAGAAAATAAGGCACATGAGAGGTCTGACATGGATGCCCCCCCCATTACCCTAGCCCATTTAACCAGTTGAGCAACAATACTCTTTTGTCATAGTTTGTGATAGTTTGGCGTGGAACGATTGGAAAAAAATATTTCTCCTGTCTTCCTATCCCTGCTGTAATATATAACTTGATGTTCGCTGGATTTCACTCTCTTTTCTTAGCAGTGTTTTAGGTACTCAATGGAGTAAGGTTCACAGTTCTGGTTTAGCCCACCCGAAAGATTGCCCTTTAAAAATAAGTGCCCTTACTATGAAGTTTACAACATCCAAGACTTATGTTGTTCTAACATCAATAGTGAGGGCAAGAAATCCGGCAAAAAGGTGATATCTGGGTGTCAAAAATCATATTTCTCTTTGATGAAAGAATCACTGACTAGAAAATATGAGGTTTTTGCCAACTTCTCAACATCTCTTCTGGTCAGTTCTTGGACTTTTCAAACCTGACCATTTCCACTTGTTTCTTGGAGATTGAGTCATATCATAGTACCTCAGCATGCCCGCTGGACTCAAGAATGATTCTGGTAGCCTTTTAAGCAACATTGATATCAGTCTCAGCTGGAATTGAAGAATGTAAAGCTGTTCAGTTGAATTAGATTCCCTTCGCCAATGTAAGTTGGTCAGAGTGTGCACAGTTTGCACACAAAGACCTTCTGTCCATAGCAGCTCCTCAGAAATCATCTGAGAAGTTCAGCTGATCTGGAAAATGGATGCACATGACCTGTCTGCTTGTCTGCTGTTTTCATTCCTCTCTGCATGTCTCTCCGCCTCGCATATTAATGATTACTACATATGTAACTCTAAAAGAAAGATTATTAAACACCATCTATTTCTTTACAGGGCTTTCAGAAATATGTGGAAGATTTTGACCCTTATAGTATGGTAAGTGACCGAGTGAAAGACTCATTTTTTTGTATATTTTTTGTCACAGCGCTTCTTTATTTTATCCCAGGTGAGTGCTGAATTGTGTGTGGCATTGTAGTTTATCTAATATAGAAATGTGAAAGAGTGAACTATTTCTTGGCAGATATATTTTAAAAATAAAAACGATGTTGGCAATACACTTTTGATGTTCCCCAATAATTGCAATTGCTGGTCAGATTTAATGAGCTATTTATATAACGAGATAGCAGGTCCTTTTGCCAGCTCCCCCTACTGCAGTTCTCCTGTCCAGCTTGCTCACAGTCCACTACCCTCTGCTGCCTGTCCACCTATTGCCATCTGTTTGTGCCTCACCTGCATGTTTCTTGCCCCGTTTTGCCTTTTCTGTTCATTTTCTTCCCTCTGTTTTGCCCTTTACTGCTCTTTTTCTGCTCTCGGTTTTGCCTTTTCTGCTAATTTTACTGCCCAATGTGTGGCCCTTTTATCTGCTTTGCCTTTCTTCTTGTTTTTCTGCCCTCCATTTTGCCTTAACTGCTTATTTTTCTACCCTCTGTTTTGCCCTCCTGTGCTCTGTTTTGCCTTTTCTGCTAATTTTTTTGCCCCTTGTCTTGCCTTTGCTGTTCATTTTTCTGCCCTCTGTTTGGCCTCTTTTGGTTGTTTTTCTGCCCTCCATTTTTCCTTTTCTACTCGTTATTCTGCCCTCTGTCTTGCCCTCTACTGCTGTGTTTTGCCTTTCCTGATAATTTTTCTGCCCTCAGTTCTGCCTGTTTTTCTGCCCTCTGTTTTGCCTTTTCTGCGCGCTCATTTTTCTGTTCTCTGGTTTGCCTTTTTCTGTTAGTTTCTTCCCTCTTCTCGCCATTTCCTCAAGACCTGGCTTTTAGATGGAGGTCTCGTATCCCCGAGCTCAGATACCCCCAGGGGTGACAGTGGCGCGCTCTATAAATGCTTATTGACTGACTGATTGAAATATATAATAAATATCTTGTTTTATAGCTCTTACTGTACTTTTATACCCTTTATCGGTCTAATATTATTCAAAGTAATTTAAAGGTAAGATGTCCAATCTTAACATAAGTAAAAATCATCTGACTCTATGTTCCAAAGAAAACTTTAAATATCCTTTTTTTACTTAAAAGATATACTGTCCAAGTGAAGCTTATATATTTCTAATAGCAAACAGTGAGTGATATCACTAGTGTAGCTTTTTCTGGCAAACGCATTATTTAAAAAAACTTTAAGTTGTGCTGGTGTCCACATGTGATGGTACACTCTAATTGTGCTACTGCAACCTTAAGATTATTATTAAAGGTATAGTTCCTTATTTTTCCATTAAAGGTTTCCTGCTTTAGGAAGTCTCTTAGGGTACCTTCAGGTGCATGTAATAAATTGTAAGCCCATCAAATTACGTTCACCCAAGATGTAGAATAGGCACTTAATAGGGTAAGTTCTAAGTGTAATGCTTGAACAGGAATTACTTGAGTTAAAGATATTCTCTTCAGGAGGAGCTACCTTTCCAATACATTTAAAGGGACCATTTACCTATGGGAATATATTCTGAGGAAGAAGATAAAATGGGGGGTATATTTGCCCGATAAACATCCAAAAGGTTTTTGAAATGTCGCCTACCGGTACAACAGTAAAAAAACTTTAAGCAGCTGTATGAGCTATTGCTTTAGAACCCATGTGTAAAAGATGTGATGTATTTTCAAGAGACTGGGAGAAAACCCTTCCTAAATATGTATATGTTTTTACTATGTCCAGGGGCATTCCACCCAAGCTCCAATTAAAAGAATGATACCACCTCTTCCCTCTAAATGGCAACACTTTGGTCTTAGCGACATTTATTTTCATAAAGTTATCTTCTGCATACTTAAATAAGAAGTCGGGATTTCGCTGAAGATGAATAGAAGTAAGATCAAAGATGACTATGTCATCAGCGTACAATAAAACATGCAAGTTTTGAAGTGCAATTCAGGTAGGAAAATTATTAACATTACTAAAACAATCAGGTAAATTGCTAATATAAATTGAAAACAAGAGGGGAGCCAGAATACCACCCTGTTCCAATCCATTTTGTGTTAAAATCTTAGGACTCAATCCCGTGATCCCCCCATCAAAACTTTACACCAAGTGGATTTATGGAGTGCAATAATAAGTCTTAATAAATTAAAATGCTGTCGAGAAATGAACACATGCAAAGTATATGACTTGCGATTAAGTCTGGGCGGTGAGCTCCGCTCGCGTAAAACTCATGTAGCGGACTGGAGTTTTTCCCTCGCTCGCGTTTGTCAACATCAAGTTGGCGAGCACAAGCCAGGAAAATCCAGCTCCCGGCGAGATTTTTCCTCGTTCGCGATAGTCAACATCAAGTTGGCGTGCGCAAGTGTGGAAAGTCAACCTCCAGGTGAGATTTCTCAAAGCATGCAGTCAGATTTCTCATTACGAATGGTTGGGTATGCTCGTGACCGCTCGCGTTGAGAAAATGTACGTTTGTGTTTAAAAAGCTGCAGCTCGAGTAAAAATCTACCCGAGAGGCAGAAAGGAAGCAGCACCCGCTTGCGCTGTGCATGGTGCCGTTCACGATGATTGCACAGTGCAGACAAGCACCTTGCAGTGAAAATCACTGCGAATTGCATTTATCCAATGCACACCGCCGCTTGCAGTGCTTAGCGTAGCGCGGCACAGTTTTTTTGCACTTCACAGAGTTCCGAATAGCAGAACTCTGCGAACTCCGCACAGGCTTAGTTGCAATTTAAAAACCTCATATTTATCAATAACAGTTTGGGCTATTGCAATGTTATCAGTCACTGACTGTTGGAAAGTGAATTTTAGTAGTGGTAAATATGCATCTACCACTGGCAATAGTGCCACTAACACAATAAAGGGCTCAGAATGGGTCTCAGAAAAGTATTGCCAAGCTCAACCCTAGGTAGCTTGGCTGCGAGCAGGCAGGCTTAACTTCAAAGACAAGTATGTAAAGCATTTAAAAGCACCAATTTAGTAACTAATTTAGACACAACACACAATATCCAACATTAATTTATAAAAATAGGAAATATTTGTATCCTTAAAATGACACCAAAACAAAAAGAATCCAATGTAGGGGACCAGAGCTACGATTTTTTAAAGATTTAGCACTATATAGAACATAGTCAAAGTTTCAGGCCAACTGCGATGGAGCCCTGTGCGGCTACCCCTCGCGTTAAGTCTCTGTCAAAGTTTTTACCTTCTGACTTTTCTGGAGCTTTTCTTCCTGGGCCCTTCGAAGCTCTCATGTAGTCCAGATTCCATGAAGGTTCACCTACTTGTCTTGCAACCAGCTCTCGGGTCAAACCTATGGAAGTCGGACCTCTAGAGCTTTCCAGCAGGATGAACCAGAGATCCAGACCAGCTTGCGGTTGAGAGTGGACGGCTTGTCTCTCGCGGTTGATGCCGGTCATCTTTTCTTTGTTCGGAGTTAAAAACTTTTACTGAGTTTTTTATCTTAGTGTCCCTCGATGCTCTTCACCAGGCCGGATTTGGTGAGGGTTCCACGGCTTGGGTTTCAAACAACTCGCGGTTGACCTCCAGAGATTTTCAGTGAGACGCATCTGAAGGGCAGGCCGGCTCACAGTTGAGAGCCGCCGGCTTGGTTGGACAGGTCGAGTCGGTCCACTTATGAAGCTTTTTTCAAAATTGCTCCAAAGTTCTCCAAACTTCTGGAACTTCTTCCTGAAGTTCCTTTGAGGGTCCCAAAGGGTCCAAAACTTACTCCAAGGGCCTGGAAGCTTCAAGATAGTCCTTGAACATGTGGGACTTCACTTCCAACAATCCACTTGGACAAAACCCTTACAAATCCACTGGTACTACTCCAGGCTGGGGATTCTTGGTGGTGAGCTCTGTTAACCTGGAGCTTGCAGGGAGTCCACTCCTCAGTCCTTTTAAAGCAGGTTTGATCCAGAGGGCTGTAGTTCCAGATTGTGAAGCACACGCAGTCAGTCAGAGTGCAGGGCCTGGTTGGTGCAAATCATACTTCTCAGCATGGACCTTTCTTCTTCCTTTAGTTTCAAGCAGCAGATCTGAGAGGCACTGCCCCTCTCGGATACTTTATTCAGTGTTCTCTGGGGTCACACAGATGGGAACTCCTGTCCACTGAGGTACAGGGCAACACCCCCAGAGCATGGCGATTTAGTTTAAACAAAGAATGATGCGCAGGCAACTCTTGTAGAAAAGGTAGTAGATTTATTCTTGAGGTTACTTCAAAGGTTACAAGTTACAGGAAGATGTTCTGATCCATAAAAGTGCCCCGCCAGGAGCAGCCCTTCCACACCAACTGAATCTCCTTTCAATACAAACACACTCAACATTCTATATGACCTCAGCATAGGCTGAGCAGCAAGGCAGAGAACCACAATGGGGAGAGTGCATTGAGTAAAAGGTACATTACAACACATCTCCCCCTTATAATGATCGAAAACATTCAAAATATATGAAGATGACAAAGCACACATTTGTCAGCAAGGAGGATGCATAAACAACAAAATCATTATCAAAATGAATGGAGATGATAAAACACACATTAGTCAGCAAGGAGGATGCATAAACATCAAAATCATTATACATCACATCCTTCCCCTTTATAATGATCATGAACAACAAAGAATGCAATATAAAGAGATACATTCTCAAAAACAGTGGATGCTATCCACAATAACTCACACCATAAACTGCGGGTACCACACCACCACACCACACAGAGTACCCATTGCACCTCATTCTAGGGCACAAGACTGCGGCAGAACCAGGGATCTACAACCCTCTACTGCACACACTAATGACAGGACAGGTCTAACCTCAAAGAAAGGAATAAGACTCCACCCATCCCAAAACAGGGTAACTTTAAACCCAAACCAAAATAAAGGGTATAATTAAACCCAAAGCAAATCCAGGGTAACCTTAAACACAAAGCAAATCCAGGGTAACCTTAAACCCGAAACACACTCAAAACGCTCTATGGGTATCTTTAGACTCAAGGCAAATCCAGGGTATGCTTAAACCCATGACACTCTTGCAACATACTATGGGTATCCTTAAACCCATGACAATCCAGGGTATCCTTGAACACATGCATTAAGAACAAAACCTGACATTTAGAATGTAAAACACATTTATGAGACATGTTATTTGATGTAAAAGCAAGTTACATCATGTGAACTGTGCTGAAGATTGAAACCTGTAATTTTAATTACAAACAAATACATTGAAACAAACAAACAAGACAAAAGAAATTATACTGCTATATCTAGGTTCATATGTTTACCAAAGAAATGCCAGAAACCGGTCCTAGGAAGCTTGTTTCCGGTCCAGGGAAGGCATGGCTTGGCAGTTCGGGCTGGACTGTTCGCAAGAGGCACAGGGTCAGACTGATTTGCATATGGCCATGTCTGAACTGGGGTGGCAGAGTGGGCTAAAGAACGATGATGGATCAAACCCGGATCTGTTGACTGGGTGTGAGTGTTTGATTGGTTCTGATGCTCCGTCCATCACCACCCCCTTTTGTACCGCTTTGTTTGCCATAAGTTGGCAGGGTATGCTCAGACGTGAGTCCCTTGCTCACTTTGCCACTGGATTCAAGCAAGCCTGGCTGAAGACGCCTAAATGCCAGAAACCGGTCCTAGGAAGCTTGTTTCCGGTCCAGGGAAGGCATGGCTTGGCAGTTCGGGCTGGACTGTTCCCATGAGGCACAGGGTCAGACTGATTTGCATATGGCCATGTCTGAACTGGGGTGGCAGAGTGGGCTAAAGAACGGTGATAGATCAAACCCGGATCTGTTGACTGGGTGTGAGTGTTTGATTGGTTCTGATGCTCTATCCATCACCACCCTCTTTTGTACCGCTTTGTTCGCCATAAGTTGGCAGGGTATGCTCAGACGTGAGTCCCTTGCTCACTTTGCCACTGGATTCAAGCAAGCCTGGCTGAAGACGGCTGAAATGCCAGAAACCGGTCCTAGGAAGCTTGTTTCCGGTCCAGGGAAGGCATGGCTTGGCAGTTCGGGCTGGACTGTTCCCATGAGGCACAGGTTCAGACTGATTTGCATATGGCCATGTCTGAACTGGGGTGGCAGAGTGGGCTAAAGAATGGTGATGGATCAAACCCGGATCTGTTGACTGGGTGTGAGTGTTTGATTGATTCTGATGCTCCGTCCATCACCACCCCCTTTTGTACCTCTCTGTTATTAAGGCACAGAAAACAAATCAGCATTGAAATACCTTTAGATCTTACGGACCTGTCTTGTCTCCAGCTGTCAATATATTCTGCTCTGTGCATGCTAGGTATTATAAAGTTGAAATGTTTTAGAGTGGTGGTAAACAACCAGGGAAAGTTCAATGCTACATTTTTCTATGAGTTATAACAATAGCACTGAGCAAAATAGTCGAATTGTCAACTGTAGTCATCTAGATAATGTGCTTGCCATCAGTTTCAATGCGATTCAATGTCTGCCTATTATTTCTTTGCCCACCTCCCTGGAGACTAAAGGCATGTGTAATCGCACATCTAAAAACTGAGATTTTCTGAGGTCTCACAGATAGAAATGAAGGTTACAACCACTAGATGACATACAGTGTGCTTAAAAAGGCTTCTGTTTATTAACCTTAACTATTTCAATGTCACTGATGACGGAGCTGGGTTTTCTATGTCCGAGTCTTTGATTGTAGTCTTAAAACAACCCGCGCTGTCGTCGTATGGACCATTGCTAGTCGACAAGGAGAAATAAAAAGAAGCAATCATCTGTATAAAACCTAAGAATAAAACCATTAAATTACTTTTGTGTAGTCAATAAAGAGAATTTGTGTGAGTTGAAGGGTTGTATTACTCAATCTTCTTAAGATAGTTATTAACTGAATAAATAATGGTTTTGGGCATCAGCATTCAAAATTAATATAATCTAATAATTGATATTTCAATAAAAGTAAAAATACAATTTTGGGTAACATTACAGTTAAAATTGTAATAAAAGAGCAATGATGTTCCATAACTGAAGTTTCCTGTTCTAAATTAAATTGGAGTAGGATAGAAGAAGGTGTCAGTTCAGATACCCACTAAAGAGTTGTGATGAGTATTCTTAGCTATAAATCAGAAGAAACCAGAGAATAGGCTAAGCAGCCTCCCATGTAGAGAGGTATAGTCTCAAGAAAACTCAGACATGAGTCTGAAGCAAACGTGAGTGAGAGAAGCCCCCTTCTAAAAGAGAAGCTCACAGAAGCTTAAAGGAAAAAGCCATTCCTACTTTAGGAACACACACTGCTATAAACACACAATATTCTAGATGTCAGCCTGTTTCTTTTCTTTGCTCACTGGGTCCAATAGGCTTGTAGTAAACTCCTGGGAATTGGTTAACTCCCCATCTTCTCACTTGTGCACAATGAACTATAGACACAAGCACTTAAAAAGATAATTTATCCACATTTTGCAGTTCAGACAGTTCTACTCATGAATGATCCTTCCTGTTACTACTTCTCCTCCCGATGAGAATCTCACTATCTGTTGTCTAATGCAAAACAAATGCATATTCACTAGCTAATAGAAGGCTTTTGGAAAGTTACAGCACCTGTAACAAAAGAGAAAATCTTCTTGTGCGAAACATTTCAATATGAAAACAGGTCAGAGTTTAAGCTACAGTTAATATGGCAATAGGAGTTAGGCTTATGTGAATTTACTTGCAGGCTTATAACATCAAAGTATGATTACCTACTACAAATTTTACGTTAATTCTGCATGCTATTTAAAAGTTAACTTTTACACATTTTTAATAAGAAAGCATTTCTATTTGCAAATTAAATTCGCTCCTTCAATTTCTATGACAAAGCTAAATTTAGAACTGCACAAGACACGGCAGTGCTTAATTGGAGGGGGAGGTTCCCAGTGGTGGCAACAGGAACTCATTTGTTGGTACCAGCACTTATTTTTCTGCATTAGACATTAACCCAAAGCATGAGAGGCAAAAACCCAAAAAACTGAAAGACAAAGGAAGAGAAAGATAGAAAAACTGTCACCAAGGGAGAAACAAAGAACCTGCTAGAGTGAAAAAAATAGACAGGAAAATCTGATACTGGATCAAAAAGGTATGAAGTGGATTTAAGACAACGCAGCTCTGTTATTTGGTGTGCCAACATTTAATAGACCTGGCTGTGGGCTTCTGAGCATAGCTTTGGGCACCAGTACTTATTCTTTTAAAAATTAAACACTGAGCACCAGTATTTACCTGATTCATATTGCCTGTAGTCAGTAAAAGGTGCAATAAAAAATAGGTTGCTTTCATGTACACCATTTAATATGCCTTGTTTTATAAGCTGTGGTTTAAAAATACAAAGAGATATTTTTGCATACCCGCTCAGCATGCCAAAGAAATGATTGACATAACAAATTCATTTATATAGAGATCATGAGGTTTAAAAAAAATCTTGATTTTTTATTAGATTTCCTGAAGTACATTTGATGTTCTATTTGTTATGATTAGTCTGCAAACCATATTTATTGAAAGCATGCAAGTGTTTTCATCCTTTGCTTCTCCTTTTTGAACTTTTTCTTTGGTGTTCTTTCAGTTTACTCATGACCAGATCTCAGGGAAAGATGTCCGACTTTTGCGAATCAAAAAGGTGAGCATGTTTATTTATGTAATTATTTATTTCTGTAACATTGTGTATGCGCCACACTATTTCCTTCTCAAATTTGTAATCTTTATATGACAGTTGTGCCGATTTATTGTTTGGCTGACAGATTAATGGCCCTCATTGTGACAGTTCTATACTCCTTCACCTGACCGACATTGTGTTCAACATTTTGAGTTGTCCACTGGACCTGTGGACAACTCCTGGCCATTGACAGAAACCAGTGTTGCAACAGTTCTCCTCAATATATGAAAAGGTTGACAGATGGTACAGGTAACCATGATAGCCGCCTGACAAACGTTTCAAATGTTTTTGTTTTCAAAAACCAAACTCCTATGGTTGGAGTTTGTTTCTGAAAAATATAAAACTAATTATCCCCTACACCCGGGATGTTTTTTTCTAGGATGTGGGGGCCATAATTCTTGTTTTCCAAGCCCTTACCAACAGGTTTTTCCTGGTGACATACAGAAAAAAGTCTTTACACTTTCAACCCTAATAGGATGGATGGTTTAATGTCCTTTCACTAACAACCCCAACTCTGTTGGAGCATCGAGCCCCTGTTGGTTCCATCATAGGAATACTGATGGCCGGCAAACTCTAAATGAGACAGGTGGACCCTCAGTTTGGCAGGCAGGGTACTCCATCATGTTTGTGAAAGAGTAGCATGTCCTCCAAACTTTATATCAGTCCCTATATCAGAGACCTATAACATACTTCCATTTTACCTGCTTATTAAAATAGTTAGGTGACTTGCATTTATATCTCCAGATCATCTTCCATGCCGCAGTTTAGCCATATCTGTAACTTTGTTGCCAACACACAATCAAGGCACTTGTGAAGGCTGTGGAAGTCATGGTGGCCTCACTGAAAGGTTCTCATGTGACTCTTCCTTGCTGTGATGCTTCTTTGGTTTGGTCAGTCTTTCTGCTACCACTGGGTGGGTGGACACTCCTGGGGATAGTTCTGTGACTTTGCCATCTCATATTGACCTCTTGTTTGCACCCTGTTTTTTCTGAGGGCGCGTTCGGCCACTAGCTTATTACCCTTATCTGTCTTGTGTTTTTAGGATTTTAACGATTTTTATTGATTTTTGATTTACAACACCCTGTGCCTACATCCATTGGCCAGCGAGGTAGCAGAGAAGCAGGGGGGGGGTGAGGGGGAAGAGTGGGAAGGGGATAGGGGAAACATAATCAACATCCTCGATAAACAATGAATAAAAAAGAACAATACATGCTGTTATCACAGTGATAGTAATCATCACTCCTTCTTTTCCCCTGGGTCTGCTGTGGAGGTGGGGGGTGTAATCTGCAGTAAACGCAGATATATCGGGGATGTGTGTTCCTGGAACACTCCTGAGAGGTGCTTAATGCATGTTCCCCATCTTTTCGCGAACCTGGGTAAGGTATGACTGATGACTGCTGTCAATTTCTCCATCCCCAATACGTCCCAAAGCTTATGTATCCAATCTATATGTGTTGGAATGACATCAGGGCCCCATTTTGATAGGAGGACTTGCTTTGCTACACAAATTGCTAATGTGATAGCCTTGCCCTTTTGAGAATGTAATGGATAGGTTTGAACATTGGTAGTCCTAACAGGACAGAGCTGGGAAAGCGGGGTATTTCAGTATCAAACATCAGATCATTATCAGTCAGGACTTCCTTCCAATACCTATGGAGTTTGGGGCAGTGCCAGAGCAGGTGAGTGAGTGTGCCTGATTGGGCGCAATGTCTCCAACATATGTCTTCCCTTCCCTTCTGCCATTGAGCCAGGCGGACCGGAGTGTAATACCAGTAGTGCACTAGCTTTAACCTAACAGTGTTTCTTTGCCAGCAGCGCTAGTGGTGGAGATGCACTCTTTATCAGTAAAACTGCGCTTGCACTCCCGGTCCCACCTCCTCCTGGCTGTAGTCTGCAGAGGGGCATTCTGTGTATTTAGAAAGGAATATATATCTGATAGAATGCAGGAATCTTCCTTTCTGGTCAAAAGCCAGCGTTCAAACGGTGTCAGTCATCTACTGGCATGTGGCCGAAATCGGTAAGAGACACCCAGTGTCGGATTGCCAAATAACGCCATATCTGAGTCTGGGAGCCCAAAGTCTTCTTGGACCACTTCAAAGTCCAACATGCCTCAGACATCAAATAGGTCTACAACCCATTTGCATTGGGCTTCCTGTCAGTGTGTGAAAGCTTTCTCTTGTGTGGCCTACTGAAAATCCGGGTTCCCTATAAGTGGTGTAGGTGGGGAAATCAGTCTGGAGAGCTGGTGAGAGAAGTACACCTTGTCCCAGACCCCCATAGTGGCTCTGACCACTGGCGATATATTGACACCCAGCGGGTGATTCTTATGTTGGAGCTACAGGATCTTCCAAATATGGATTCCCGCCACTGCTTCATCCAGGTAGCATCAGTGTTTCTCGGTCATTGAGTGTTGCCATTCGACCATATAGCATAGTTGGGCGGCTTGGTAATACCAGGTTTGGTATACCCAATCCACCCTTGCCCAGTGGCAAGTATGCCCGCTCTTTTGCCATAGGGGCCCGTTTACCCGCCCATAAAAAGGTTTCAAGGCTAGCCTGCAACTTCTTCAAAATGGAGGCGGGAGGTGCATCACCTGCATAAGATAGAGAATTTTCGGCAGCAAAGTCATTTTGACTGCCGCTATGCGGCCCACCCAGGAAAGGGGACCACCATGCCATGATTGGATGAGGGATCTCACTGTCTGTAACAGGTCTGTGTCATTGTGTGTGACCAAGCTTTCTATGGTGGGAAGTATTGAATACCAAGTTATTGGATACCCCGCTGCGGCCATTGAAAAGGGAACTCAGACGCCAAACGCAGTTGTTCATCATGTGGAATAGTGATATTCAGAGCTTGAGACTTGGTTGTGTTCACTTTAAAACCCGAAGCCTCACCAAACATTGCGAGTTCCTCAAGGAGAGGAGGGAGTGACTGGCGTGGGTTTGTGATGGCCAGTAGTATGTCATCAGCATACAGGACTATTTTATGGGATTTGCCCCCCATCCAGACTCCCTCTATCTGTGAGTGGTGTCGGATGTGCCACAGCTGGAATCTAGGACCAAAGCCCACTGTCTCCAGCACCGCGTGCAAGAAAGGCCAATGGACGCGGTCAAAAGCCTTTTGAGCGGGGGGCGTGGCTTAGGAAGACAACATGGCGGACGCGTTCTAGGCCGGCTCCGTCCAGCCCGCCATATATCCGACGACAATCCTGGCATCCCGGAACACTTGAGGCAGCCATAGACGTGGCTGAGGTGCGGTACCCGGTTCCCTCCTGATTGGTGAAGTCTGGGAGCGGGGAGCCGCGGTGGGGCTGTAATTCCGCCGCGGCAAGGGAGAGGCCTAGCCGAGCGAAGAAGGCCCCGGGAGCGGCGAGCTGTGTCCCTGCTGAAGGCTGAGGGCGGACGGGGGAGCTCGGCCTGGCTGGCGGGCACACCCGGCGGCGGAGTGCGGACTGGTCCTGCGGTGGGAGGCTCACCCTCCGATTGAGCAGCGGAGCCCTGAGAGACGGAGTCGGAGTGTTCCGGTGGCCGGGCCGGGTCACGGCGGTAAGGAGGAGCGTCTGCGGCAGGAGAGGCGGCCGATCCTGGGCCTTTGTGTGGTCTGAGGCGCTCGACGGCTGAGGCCGCCGGCGACAGGGGCGGCGGGCCTACTTGTTGCAGTGCCCCATAACTCTGGTGTAGCGGGGGGACCGGCGGCATAGTTGGGCCGCGTGGGGGCTGCTGGGGGTCTGGTAGGCTGCCTCACCCCTGGCTCCGGGGTGGTAGTGGTGGTCTAGCCCCGGTTTCTCCTCCCCCCCTGCCAGCGGTACAGACGGGGATCGGCGGCTGCTTTGGGCCGCGCGTGGGATCTGCTGTAACTGCGACTGGCAATCTCGGGCCCCTCTCTTGGACGCTTTGGGGTCTGTATGCTGTGCAGTGGCGCACCCAACGTTTCCCAGCATTGAGAGCCACAGCGGGAGAGCGGAGGGGCAGCTGGTCGGCTTCGGGGATCGATGGACCCTCAGTAGGGCTGCCTCGGCTGAGATCACCTGGGCCCGCTGGATCTTTGGTGTGGAAGCCAGAGGGAGGATCCTGTGCCCCACAAAGTTACCCCATGGAGGGGAATAAGTAGCGGGACTCGGCGGCACTATCGAGTCGTGGGGCTGGGACGGAGGATCGGGTCGCTTGCCGGCACCCTGCCGCCCGCTTCAGGACTTACCTTGGGCGTCTGGGGATTTCGGTGGTGTCTGGATTGAGCCGCAGGAGTGAGGGACGGGCTGCTGGGGGAGCCAGTCGCCGCCTGTGCAACGAACATTAGGCGGTGCGAGTGGGTGAACTCCTCCCGGTGACCGGTCGCTTCAGGAGCTGGTGGGGCGGGGTCCGCGGTCCCCCACACCTGGGGTGCTCGGAGGGCCAGAGGAGTGTAATCGGGGGTTGACTAGAGCACACTAGGCGGCTGGATCGGGCCACGGGATCCGCTATTCCCTGGGTTTGTACATCGCTCGGGTGGGGGCGGGCCAGTCCTGGATGCTCACGGCATCAACATGACCAGAGACAAGTGCGGCGTCGGCTTGACCAGGCAGGGGCCTAACGATAAATTGACTTGCCCGGGGGCGGTGGCGGGAGCCTCTGGGGGCCAACCAGGAGCAGTGCCGGACAATGCGGCCCTGATGGCCGCCATTACCCAATCCAGAGACATGCTGAATGCGAAAATAGGGGCAGTCGGAGCAGACGTTACGCCGCGTATTTTTGGCGTGGAGGATGACGTTGCAGAGCTGAAACGAAAGGTGGCAGCGATGGAGACCGTCCAAAAGGGCCTCATGCTCCGAGTAGACGATGCGGAAGGACGGGCCAGACGCAATAATCTCAGTTTCGTTGGATTTCCAGAGGGCTGTGAAGAGGGAAACATGGAACGCTTTCTCACGACCTGGCTGGAGGGCTGGCTCCCCCCGATGAGATGTCCAGATGCTTTGTGGTGGAGCGGGCTTATTGGGCTCTCCTGCAGAAGCCTCCGGTGGGGGCCCGCCCGCGGCCGGTCATCGCCAAATTCTTGAACTAGTTGGACAGAGATGCCATCCTGAAACAGGCTAGGGCCAAAAAAAACCCTGCTTTTCAATAATTCCTGAATTCTGATATTCCCTGATTATACACGACAGGTCCAGCAGCAACGTCAGTCATTTATGGCCGCCAAGGCCCGGCTGAGAGAGCTTAAACTTCCCTACACTCTGCTCTTTCTGGCCCGTCTCCGAGTGGTCTTTCGTTCCCGTACACACTTCTTTGATACTCCGGAGGAGGTCTTCAGATGGACGGACAAAACGGTGCGGGTGAGGCCTCACACGCTGCCGGGTAGGGAATCAGACTCATCTTCGGGCGATGCTGCGTGGGGGGCCCCTGTGGCCGGAGGCAGAAAGGGGACAGACGATCGAGGTCCCAGCGGCACTCGCGGTCTGGTAGTGCCGTCGGCCGAGGGGGGCCGGCCCTTGGGGGACAGACATTGGATCCTTAGCGGAGGACGCAGGTGCTGCGCTGTGAAACTTCAACTACCAATAACCGGGATGTCCTGAACTGGGCTCGACCTACCGTCGGATGTGAGCTGGCGGGAGCCCTGCCCAGTGGTTATGGGCTGTGACTTGGGGATCTATTGGTTGGGGTGGTTCACATCCCCCCGTTGCGGGGTGGGGGCAAGCCCCGCCACGACAGATACTTCAAGGGTTCTTTTGAGGTATGGGGTGGGGAGTTTGTTGGGGAAGGGTTGTTGCTGGTTTCAGGTTGCACGTCCATTACAGGTCCATTGCAGGTTGTAAACATGCCTCCGAGGCTCCATGATAGTATGGAATAGTGATGCAACCCCCCATGGTTGAAATGTCTGAAAGTGGGCAGGAGACGCAGGGTGGTCTCTGTATCCTGAGTTGGAACGTACGAGGGGTCCTGGCCAAGATTAAGCGGGGGGCCATACTCTACCACGCGAAGCGGGTTCAAGGCTGAAATTCTTCTGTTGCAGGAGACCCACCTCATGGGCACAAAGGCCCTTTGCTTGCAGCATTATGGGTTCCAACAAGTCTTTCATGCTGGCTTTATGAGAGGGTCTCGTGGCGTGGCTATTCTGATACATCGTAGGGTCCCCTACACGCACGAGCAGCAGTGGATTGATGGGCAGGGTCGCTACCTGTTTATCCGGGGTAGGGTCGGGGAGGATCCTCTGACTTTCGGTAGTGTGTATGCCCCTCCCCCGTTGCAGTGGAATTTAATTGAGCGGCTACAATCTTTGTGGGTCAACATGCCGGATGTAATGTCTGTGGTGGGTGGGGACTGGAATGATGTTATGAACACAAGTGTGGACAGGACAGGGGGTGTGGAGGGTCGTGGGAGAGATCTCCCAACCAAACTACATTCTCTGGTGACAGGACTGGACTGGGTGGACACATGGCGGCGGGCTCATGGCGCGGTTCGGGAGTATACGTACTTATCGGCAGTCCACCACTCCTTCTCTAGATTGGACTACATCTTTGTTCCCCGGGCGATGGCTGGGAGGGTGGCGGAGGCGACGATTCTGCCCCGGGGGCTCTCGGATCACTCCCCAGTGCTCATAAAACTAGAGGCAGGCAGGGGAAGGCAGCCGTTTCTATGGCGCCTGGCGGTATGGAATCTCCAGAAGGCGGAATATTCAGCACATATGGGCGAAGCCATAGCTCTGTAGCTGACAGCAAATGTGGGATCTGTCTCTAGTGCGGCCACTTTGTGGGAGGCGTTGAAGCCCACACTGCAAGGGGTGGACATCTCTTGGGGAGCAGTGGCTCGCAGGAAGCATAGGGAGAATCTGACCCGTGCTGAGGCGAACATAGAGATACTGGAGTGACAAAACCGAGAGTCGGGGAGTGCTCTGGGAGTGCGACGGTTGCTGTTGGCTCAACAGGAGTGCGCAGCTCTGCTGATGGATGAGGCATGGCAGGTATGGCTGGCAACACACAGCAGAGTGTACCAATGGGGGGACAAATCGAGCAAGATGTTGCATCGCCTTTGCCAGGGCACCTTTCACGCTCAAGCCCTGCATGGGATTCTAGACACCGCGGAGAACTCAATTACCGATCCTCCATCCATTGCAGAGAGTTTTGCTACATATTTTGCGGACCTTTATGCCCCCCGGGAGTGTTCCTTGGCCGATATGGTTGAGAAATGTATTACAGATCTGCCTCCCAGGGTGCTATCAGACGAGCTGCGGGATGGGCTGGAGGCCCCTTTGTCAGACGAGGAACTGGTTTCCGAGTGAGTTTTTTCATCGGTACCACATGCAGTTGGCCCAACATTACCGCGCGGTAGTGGAGGAGGCCCGGGACAGAGGCTTGCTTCCTCCGGACTGGAGACACGCAGAAGTGGGATCTGCTGTAACTGTGACTGGCAATCTCGGGCCCCTCTCTTGGACGCTTTGGGGTCTGTATGCTGTTCAGTGGCGCACCCCTCGTTTCCCAGCATTGAGAGCCACAGCGGGAGAGCGGAGGGGCAGCTGGCCGGCTTCGGGGATCGATGGACCCACAGTAGGGCTGCCCCGGCTGAGATCACCTGGGCCCGCTGGATCTTTGGTGTGGAAGCCAGAGGGAGGATCCTGTGCCCCACAAAGTTACCCCATGGAGGGGAATAAGTAGCGGGACTCGGCGGCACTATCGAGTCGTGGGGCTGGGACGGAGGATCGGGTCGCTTGCCAGCACCCCGCCGCCCGCTTCAGGACTTACCTTGGGCATCTGGGGATTTCGGTGGTGTCTGGATTGAGCCGCAGGAGTGAGGGACGGGCTGCTGGGGGAGCCAGTCGCCGCCTGTGCAACGAATATTAGGCGGTGCGAGTGGGTGAGCTCCTCCCGGTGACCGGTCGCTTCAGGAGCTGGTGGGGTGGGGTCCACGGTCCCCCACACCTGGGGTGCTCGGAGGGCCAGAGGAGTGGAATCGGGGGTTGACTAGAGCACACTAGGTGACTGGATCGGGCCACGGGATCCGCTATTCCCTGGGTTCGTACATCGCTCGGGCGGGGGCGGACCAGTCCTGGATGCTCACGGCATCAACATGACCAGAGACAAGTGCGGCGGTGGCTCGACCAGGCAGGGGCCTAACGATAAATTGACTTGCCCGGGGGCGGTGGCGGGAGCCTCTGGGGGCCAACCAGGAGCAGTGCCGGACAATGCGGCCCTGATGGCCGCCATTACCCAATCCAGAGACATGCTGGATGCGAAAATAGGGGCAGTCGGAGCAGACGTTACGCCGCGTATTTTTGGCGTGGAGGATGACGTTGCAGAGCTGAAACGAAAGGTGGCAGCGATGGAGACCGTCCAAAAGGGCCTCATGCTCCGAGTAGAAGGTGTGGAAGGACGGGCCAGACGCAATAATCTCAGTTTCGTTGGATTTCCAGAGGGCTGCAAAGAGGGAAACATGGAACGCTTTTTTACGACCTGGCTGGAGGGCTGGCTCCCCCCCGATGCGATGTCCAGATGCTTTGTGGTGGAGCGGGCTTATCGGGCTCTCCTGCAGAAGCTTCCGGTGGGGGCCTGCCCGCGGCCGGTCATCGCCAAATTCTTGAACTATTTGGACAGAGATGCCATCCTGAAACAGGCTAGGGCCAAAAAAAACCTGCTTTTCAATAAATCCTGAATTCTGATATTCCCTGATTATACGCGACAGGTCCAACAGCAACGTCAGTCATTTATGGCCACCAAGGCCCGGCTGAGAGAGCTTAAACTTCCCTACACTCTGCTCTTTCTGGCCCATCTCCGAGTGGTCTTTCGTTCCCGTACACACTTCTTTGATACTCCGGAGGAGGTCTTCAGATGGACGGACAAAATGGTGCGGGTGAGGCCTCACACGCTGCCGGGTAGGGAATCAGACTCCTCTTCGGGCGATGCTGCGTGGGGGGCCCCCGTGGCCGGAGGCAGAAAGGGGACAGACGATCGAGGTCCCAGCGGCACTCGCGGTCTGGTAGTGCCGTCGGCCGAGGGGGGCCGGCCCTTGGGGGACAGACATTGGATCCTTAGCGGAGGACGCAGGTGCTGCGCTGTGAAACTTCAACTACCGATAACCGGGATGTCCTGAACTGGGCTTGACCTACCGTCGGATGTGAGCTGGCGGGAGCCCTGCCCAGTGGTTATGGGCTGTGACTTGGGGATCTATTGGTTGGGGTGGTTCACATCCCCCTGTTGCGGGGTGGGGGCCAGCCCCGCCACGACAGATACTTCAAGGGTTCTTTTGAGGTATGGGGTGGGGGGTTTGTTGGGGAAGGGTTGTTGCTGGTTTCAGGTTGCACATCCATTACAGGTCCATTGCAGGTTGTACACATGCCTCCGAGGCTCCATGATAGTATGGAATAGTGATGCAACCCCGCATGGTTGAAATGTCTGAAGGTGGGCAGGAGACACAGGGTGGTCTCTGTATCCTGAGTTGGAACGTACGAGGGGTCCTGGACAAGATTAAGCGGGGGGCCATACTCTACCACGCGAAGCGGGTGAAGGCTGAAATTCTTCTGTTGCAGGAGACCCACCTCATGGGCACAAAGGCCTTTGCTTGCAGCATTATGGGT
Organism: Triturus cristatus; assembly: GCF_964204655.1. Taxonomy (NCBI): domain Eukaryota; kingdom Metazoa; phylum Chordata; class Amphibia; order Caudata; family Salamandridae; genus Triturus; species Triturus cristatus. The sequence continues at coordinate 452,724,640 of NC_140584.1, forward strand.
TCCAACAGGTCTTTCATGCTGGCTTTATGATAGGGTCTCGTGGCGTGGCTATTCTGATACATCGTAGGGTCCCCTACACGCACGAGCAGCAGTGGATTGATGGGCAGGGTCGCTACCTGTTTATCCGGGGTAGGGTCGGGGAGGATCCTCTGATTTTCGGTAGTGTGTATGCCCCTCCCCCGTTGCAGTGGAATTTAATTGAGCGGCTACAATCTTTGTGGGTCGACATGCCGGATGTAATGTCTGTGGTGGGTGGGGACTGGAATGATGTTATGAACACAAGTGTGGACAAGACAGGGGGTGTGGAGGGTCGTGGGAGAGATCTCCCAACCAAACTACATTCTCTGGTGACAGGACTGGACTGGGTGGACACATGGCGGCGGGCTCATGGTGCGATTCGGGAGTACCACTCCTTCTCTAGATTGGACTACATCTTTGTTCCCCGGGCGATGGCTGGGAGGGTGGCGGAGGCGACGATTCTGCCCCGGGGGCTCTCGGATCACTCAAAACTAGAGGCAGGCAGGGGAAGGCAGCCGTTTCGATGGCGCCTGGCAGTATGGAATCTCCAGAAGGCAGAATATTCAGCACATATGGGCGAAGCCATAGCTCAGTATCTGACAGCAAATGTGGGATCTGTCTCTAGTGCGGCCACTTTGTGGGAGGCGTTGAAGTTCACACTGCAAGGGGTGGACATTTCTTGGTGCGCAGTGGCTCGCAGGAAGCATAGGGAGAATCTGACCCGTGCTGAGGCGAACATAGAGATACTCGAGTGACAAAACCGAGAGTCGGGGAGTGCTCTGGGAGTGCGACGGTTGCTGTTGGCTCAACAGGAGTGCACAGCTCTGCTGATGGATGAGGCATGGCAGGTATGGCTGGCAACACACAGCAGAGTGTACCAATGGGGGGACAAATCGAGCAAGATGTTGCATCGCCTTTGCCAGGGCACCTTTCACGCTCAAGCCCTGCATGGGATTCTAGATACCGCGGAGAACTCAATTACCGATCCTCCATCCATTGCAGAGAGTTTTGCTACATATTTTGCGGACCTTTATGCCCCCCGGGAGTGTTCCTTGGCCGATATGGTTGAGAAATTTATTACAGATCTGCCTCCCAGGGTGCTATCAGACGAGCTGCGGGATGGGCTGGAGGCCCCTTTGTCAGACGAGGAACTGGTTAAATATAAATAAATAAATAGTCTACTATCACTTTCCCCACTTCCTTCATCATTGCGTCATAGGATAACATTTTAGGGTTGAGACGCCAAGATTTGTTATTCTTGTGTATGGTAGGGAGGTGCAAATCCAGGGGGATAGGGGCGTGGTCAGACAGGGACGCCAATTCAGTTGTGGCCTGGGTTAATCTCAGGCGCAGTGGAGCAGTGATCAAAAAGTAGTCAATTCTAGCATGAGATTGGTGAGCGGCTGAAAAAAAGGAGTAAGACCGCGTGGTCGGATTTAGTGTCCGCCAAACCTCAGCTAGCCCAGTCTCCGCAAGCCAGCTCATTCCCTGTGGGATAAACATCCCTGTATGCCCTGGGCGTGGGGGAGACCTATCCAGGCATCCAACACCAGCTTAAAATCTCCCCAAATTACCAGATTGGAGTTCGGGGAAGTAAGCACAGTGCCTAGTGCCTGGCGAATAAAATGTTCCTGCCGTTCAATGGGTGCATAGATGAAAGCTATTGTAAGTGTATGGTGAGCGTGAGACACCCTCAGGGACAACAGCCGCCCTGAAATTTCGGACTCTATGCTATTGACCCTCCCTTGCAAGTGTGTGGCCTGAAGGATTGCAACCCTTGCCTTTTTCCCTTGACCGGAAGACCAGAATTGACGGTCAAACCATCTTGAGCGCATTCTGTTCCAGTCTTTTTTCAAGAGGTGAGTCTCTTGTAGGAGACATATATCACATTGGGCCACCCTAAGCTGGGTAAGGATTGCTATTTGTTTGGCTGGTGAATTAAGACCTCTTACATTTAGGCTAATTATACGCACCATGCTCCTGGGGAAGTGATACCGCTATGGGAGCCCCTTGCATCATCACGCACCACCCCAACCCTCGACCAGTGTGTGGAGTGTGACGGCCAAATTAAGCTTAGAGCACAAATACATATAATGAACATAAGAACATAAACAGTAAATAAAATGAAGGCACCAACTGGTACACAACTTGCAGTTCTGTAATGAGGGTCCATGTCGTTTGTCGTCTGCAGCAGTCTTGGAGAGAAGTAGGGGTCCGCAGCCCCGGCCGCAACCGGTCAATGGTGACGAAAATGCATGCGTGTCCCATGGGAAGCCAACCCGCCCCCTTCTACAGAGATCGAAGTCTGCTCGAGTTGCCATTAGTCAGCCCCCTGCTCCGAGGATTGGTGTTGCTCTGAAAGTTGTGGTAGCAGGGCTGAGCACTCCTTAATACTTTCAGTTTTCATTGGCCTGCTGATTTGATGTTGCGGGCAGTTTCTTGAGGGTCGTCTTCTTCGTGTGTCTTGAGATGACAACTGCATACTTCCTTGAGAGGAGGGTTTCTGGCCGAACTCTATGCCCAGGATATCCACTGCTTCCAGGGGTGTGCGCGGTGTCCATGTCTCGCCCTGCCATGTGAAGACCAGACGGAAAGGATGGCCCCACTTGTACCGCACTCCTTTGTCCCTTAGGAATTCCGTCACCATCTTCATTGCCTGTCGTCTCTGAAGTGTAATGATTGACAGGTCCTGATATAGGTGGACTTTAATGCCCTCAAGGAGGACATGGGACTGATCCCGCACTGCAGCCATTATTTGTTCCTTGTGCTTGTAGTTGTGGAGGCACATGAGGATGTCTTCTGGGACACCCGGAGAAGTAGCGTGGACTCCTGCCCTGTGGGTGCAATCCAGTAGGAGATCTTTTCCCACCAAGTCCGGTACTATGTGATGGAAGAGGTGCAGCACGTAGTCTTCCAGACGACCCGCATCCACTTGGAATGGCACTCCGTTAATTTGGATGTTCGATCTGCGGGATCTGTTTTTCAGGTCTTCGAGATGAAAATTGAGGTCAGCATTGCAATCCCTAAGCTCCAGGATCTCTCTGCAACACTCTCCTATTTCTTCTTCTCAGGAGTCCCCAGCGCGCTCCACTGAGTCCACTCGCTGTTCCAAGTCCCCCATATCGCAGCGCTGACCTTTAATTTCAGTGGTTACTTCTGCACGGACGGCCGCTATGTCATCCCGCAGTCTGCCAAAGAGCACTACCATAAAACCCCATGTGATAGGGGCCTCCTCCTTCATGTCTTGTCGCGTTGGGGTGTTTGCATCCACTTCACCCGGGGAGGCCAAGACATTCCCGGCCTTTTTGGTGGCGCCCTTGGCCAGGAGGTCTTTAATGTTAGCAGCGTCTTTTTTGGACCGAGAGGTGCTCATGGTGGCACCATAGAGTTTGCCGTGCAGGCCCTGCGTTTTAAGAGTGCCCAACTCAGGGTACGCTAAAAGGTAAATTGATGCCCGGCAGCGCACCTGCGATGGTTTCTGGGTCCTTGGCAACCCCTCTCGTGTCCTCTTCCCGTGCGGTCACCTAATCTCGTGAGGAGGTCCTCCGTTCTGCTGCATCAGTGACCAGCTCCGAGTCACCTCACCTGCTTACTTCAGCTGTGTGTAGGTTCCTCAGGGTGTCCCTCCGGCCACTAACAGCTTCCCAATGGCGACAACCATATCTCTTATCTACGGCCCTCCCATGCTAGATAGAGCAGCCGTGTCTTCAGGGACTCGAGGGTCTATGTGTGACCACAGCTCCATAGGGGCTCAGCAATTTCTGCACTCAATTGTCCAGGCATGGCCCCAATGTCCGTATAAGCCCCATGCGTACTGTGTGTTTGTCCCTCACTTATTGCTGCTGATGTGCATTGGGCTGTGCGGACGTCCAAGCTGGATACTGTACTCTCCTATGGCCATGTGCGGATGTCCCTAAGTTATGGGGTTGAGGAGCAGGGGCCGCACTGTCATGCACTGGCCACTATCTGCACTGTGGCGCCATTTTGTATTCGTGCTCGCCGGTCCCTTACCATCTGTGGACCCTTGGCACTGCAGTGGTGGACTTGTTCAGTCATGGGGAGCACTTCTCACTTGCTCCAATCATGCCACACGCTCTGTGGAGACTGCGCGGGCAGCCTGTCACTTATGCAGCTTCTCCTGGTCCGCACGGCTTCGGAGATTTCATTCCAGCGCCATTTTGTTGCAGCTCCGGCCGGCCACGGATCCTCCTTTTAAACTCAGGGCAGCCTCGGCAGGAGTCGCAGACATCCTCGGGTGCCCCCAGGTTACTCCGCTCACTTTCCGCACTCGTTGCTGGCAGTTTGGGGCAGGCACTCCCCCGGGAACCACCAAGTTATGGTCCAGGGCAGCGAAGCTCCATGACTTGGCTACTGCACTTGCGCCATCTTGGACATCATGTCTGTCTTGCGTTTTTGAGTACACCAGCTTATCTACATCCTTCCCAGCTCCTTCTCAACAGGCCAATCTTTGTGACATCCCGTGATCTTCTTTTTATGCCTCTGTATCAAATGTTCATGTCTTCTTTCGCATAACCACTATTTTTCATTATAAAAGCAAATTGTGAGGCACTGGTATGGATCGAAAGCTAATCCACCTGTGCAGGATTTGCTGCTGTAAATTCGCTAAATACCAAACACATCTCACACAAAACTCCACTTATTAGCTTTAATGATTTCAACTCAGGATAATGGGTTTGAGAAGCTTTGAAAAGGATTGGTGGTGTGTCTCCTTTCATGAGAGAAGAAGCTCCACAGCTTGTACATCCTTGAGAATTTTGTCTCTATCCTTTATCATCTCTTTGCAATAGGACAAATGTGAAAGAACATCACCTTAACGGGAAGCTGTGATACACACATAGAAAGAAGTCATTGAGAAAGATGTATTGATTCTATGTCGGGCACGACAAATCTATAATCTGATAGTAGGCTGTGAAATAAACATATACATTGTACACACACTGCATTAATGGGATAAAAAGTAGACAAGTCTTTTTGTATTGCCGCTATTTAATTCCCTATGTTCACAGAACCTTCTGCGAGGTCCTCAGGGATTATAGTGTAATTTGAGGTTCTTCTTTTGATTGGAATGTAGAAACGCTAGTGAAGAGATCTATAGTATTATGAACAGGAAAGAAGCTTTTGGCAATAACAAAACCAATAACACAAATGGCCTTATTACGAATTTGGTGGTCCAACCGCACAAACTCAATAACTGCAGTCTCTAGAAGACCACGGTGCTCCCAGTTTGGCTACGGAGATCTTGCGGCAGTCCTGATTACTTTCCCATATGTATTGATGCCTGTGTTAGCATTTCTACTGCATATGTACATACATGTGGAAAAATACCTCCTACCGATTACCAGAGTCCGGCCCTTGTGTGGGCAGTCCAGGCAATGGGTATATGGTACAGAAATAATTCACCTCATCTAATGACAGTACTGCTTCGGCCCTCTCTGTGTGACGTTTCCGAAATTGCAGACTACTACTTACAGCATACCAAAGAATCTGCTCCGACTAGGTGCACAAAGTGAGAAGGACACTTTGTTCTGAAGACAGTCCGGTGCTATATTACATTTATATCAATTAAAATAGAGCTTTATGTACTAGTGGAAATATTTTAGATTAAATATTTAGGAAAAGGATGTAGGAGAATGGTTAAGTGAAGAAAATCTGCAGGCAAAAGTGCTTTGGATATTTTATGTTATGGCTTTTCATTTCATAAACCACAACATATACAGGTAATGCATCCCTAATTGCAGTTACTCTGTGGTGTTCATTGTTGATGCTGATGCCAGTATGCAATGCTGTGGAGGCCTGGTTAAAAAATATGAAATATGCAGAGAAATGAAGAGATTGCTTGCATGGAGTGAAGTGTCAGTATCAACATCGCGGTTCACAAGCACCCTTGTTCATCCCAGTAGGATTTTGGGGAACATGTAAAAAAAAAGAAATCTCTGGAACAAAATCAGGTTATAGAATTTCTCTTAAGGAAATATCGTACAGCAAAATATATGTTTCTCTTTCTGAAAAGAATGATGTTCATGACATATTTACAGAAATAATACTAGTAGTGAAGTAAGAAAACTCACAGGATGTAAGTTAACACTTTATTGCAGAGCCCACATGAGTCATAAAGACAGCAAGAGCACAACTGGATCCACGATTCAATTGATGCAGAATAGGGTGAAAAATCTCAAAAGGAACCTGAATGGTGAACCCTCCAGGGGTGTAACAATAACAGAACCTCATGAGCAAGTATGATGCTACCTTTCTACACATCCATTTGGAAAAGTGATCCATAACAACCAAGGCATTCAACTTCCCTGTACAAATATTCTCATATGGACCCAATAAGTGTGTGGCCAATTCATTCCAAAGCTGTTCTGGAAACTTGTGAGACTGAAAATTAAATTGAAATATCTCTAAAGAATTATCAGCATTAGCATGAGCAACCCTTGGCCCTGTGTTCAGGCAGATCGCCCCCCACGCCGCACAGCTAGCACCACCTGTTTGTGCCAGTGTTCTTCCTCCCGCTGCTGCTGCCGCGAGCGCGAGTTTGAGCCTCCTGTGCCCGCTCTCGTTTTTGCAGTTGTCGCTTTTCTTTGCCCACTCTTCTGGGCTACTGTGTCTGCCTCCTTTGTGTCTTTTCCTGTATTTTCTTTCGGCGTCCTGCCCCCCTCCCCCTGTAGTTCCCTGGATCCTTCCCTCATAGCTCTCTGATTGCTTTTCCTGCTGCTGTGCCCCCTGCCGCCCGCCCCCTCACTCTCCCATTCACCATCCCGCCCGCCTCCCAGCTGCTCCTCCCTCCCACCTCCTCTTCTTAATGGCGGGCGCAGCATGGCTGCGCAGCGGGCGTGCCAAAGGTGTACCAAAGGCGCACCTAAGGCAAGCCCGTCTGCACCCGTCCGTGCCTGGACCACGCCCAGCGCCAGACCCCCTGGCCCCAGTGAGCTCCACGACACCAGATGCCGCTACAAGGCTAACCTCCTCCACGCACTCAACACCGGCCGATCAACCACCTGCTTCCAGGCCACCCCGAAGCTCACTCACGGACCCTTCACCTGCCGAACCTGCAGCTTCTCCAGCCAGCAAACACCTGCCCGTCCTGCCCCTCCCACCAGGGCAGGGTAAAACCATCTTAGGTGCGTACTACTCAACACCCGCTTCATCCACAAGCACGCCGTCGAACTCTGGAACCTGCTTGACTCATCCTCCCCGGACGTCGCCTTCCTGACCGAGACCTGGATGAACCCTGCGTCAGCACCCGACATTGCCATTGCCAACCCGGATGGCTACAAGATCACCCGCAGGGACCGCACCAACAGACCGGGAGGAGGAATCGCCATCGTTCACCAGAACACCCATAGAATCTCGACCAGCACCGAAGACACCCTCAGCACCGCCGATCACCTGCACTTCCAGATCTACATCGATCCCAATACCACCCTCAGAGGAACCCTCGTCTAGAGGCCCCCCGGACCCTGACCACAGTTCAGCGACTCCATCACAGACGTCGTCAGCCCGCACGCACTGGCCTCCACAGACTACATCCTCCTCTGAGACCTGAACTTTCACCTCGAGAATGCCAATGACAGCAACTCCACCACCCTGCTCGACATCCTCGCCAATCTCAGACTCAAACAACTCATCATGACACCCACCCACTCCGCCAGACACATGCTCGACCCCATCTTTTCCGCCAGCAACCACGTCACCTTTAGCCACCCCACCGAACTCCACTGGACTGACCACCGCTGCGTCCACTTCTCCTTCAAGAAAAACACCGCACACAACCACCCGCAACAAATCCCCCACCGCAGCTGAAACAAGGTCACCGAAGACCAGCTACTCACCACCCTCGCCCTAGACCCACCCACCAACCACACCGACATGAAATGGATCGACGACTGCGCCAACACCCTCGCCCCGTCCAAGAAACCTTCAAACAGGCGCACCGACAGAAGGTCCATCTGGTTCACCACCGACCTCCAAGCATCCAAGCAGACCTGCCGAAGACTTGAGAAGAAGTGGTGCCACGAACAGACACCAGACAACCACACAGCCCTCAAGAACACCAGCCGCAGACACCACCAACTCATTCGAACCACCAAAGGGAGCTCCTTCTAGGAACACATCGACAACAATTCATACAACAGCAAAGAGCTTTTCACCATCGTGAAGGAACTCGTCAACCCCAGCTCTAACGACATACCGCCGTCAGAAGACCTCTGCAACTCGCTAGCCACCTTCTTCCACCGCAAGATCATAGACATCCACAACAGCTTCAACACTCTGACCCCCCGACTGCCACTGACACCTCAGACTCACCGCCCCCCAGCCACACCGGCCTCCTGACCAACTGGAACCACATCAAAGACAACGAGACCATCAAAACCATGAACATCATCCACTCCGGCTCACCGTCTGACCCCTGCTCCCACCACATCTTCAACAAAGCGAGCTTCATCATCGCAACCCAACTCCGGAATATCATCAACAGCTCCTTCGAGACCACCACCTTCCTGGAGAGCTGGAAACACGCCGAGATCAACGCCCTATTCAAGAAACCTAAGGCAGACCCAATGGACCTCAAAAACTTCCGGCCTATCTCCCTGCTCCCGTTCCCGGCGAAAGGCATCGCAAAGATCGTCAACAGACAACTGACCCGCTTCCTCAAAGAGAACAACACCCTGGACCCGTCCCAATCCGGATTCCACAGCAACCACAGCACCAAAACCGCCCTCATCACCTCCACCGACGACATCAGGACCCTGCTGGACAATGGCAAAACCGCAGCCCTCATCCTCTTAGACCTCTCGGCCGCCTTCGACACTGTCTGCCACCACACCCTATGCACACGCCTCCACAACGCGGGGATCCACGACAAAGCCCTGGACTGGACCACCTCCTTCCTCACCGGCAGAACCCAGAGAGTCTGCATCCCTCCATTCCGATCCGAAGCCACCAAGATCACCTGGGGCGTACCCCAAGGATCATCCCTCAGCCCGACCCTCTTCAACGTCTACGTAACACCGCTCACCAACATTGTCCGGTCGCACGCCCTCAACATCGTCTCATACGCCGACAACACCCTGCAGATCCTCTCCCTCACCAAGGACCCCACCACCGCCAAGATCAACTTCCACGAAGGAATGAAGGCAGTCGCAGAATGGATGAAGAACAGCCGCCTAAAGCTGAACTCAGACAAGACGGAGGTCCTCATCCTCGGCTCCAACCCCTCCGCCTGGGACAACTCCTGGGGGCCGGCCTCACTAGGAGCTGCACCAACACCCACCAACCACGCACGCAACCTGGGGTTCATCCTGGACGCATCACTGTCAATGACCCAGCAAGTCAACACCATATCCTCCTCCTGCTTGAACAACCTCAGCATGCTTCGCAAGATCTACAGATGGATCACCACCGAAACCAGAAGGACGGTCACCCAGGCCCTCGTCACCAGCAGGCTAGACTACGGCAGCGCCCTCTACGCGGAGACCACAGCCAAACTCCAGAAAAGACTTCAACGTATCCAGAACGCCTCTGCACGCTTCGTCCTCAACATCCCCCGCCACATCGATGCTCACCTGAGAGACCTGCACTGGCTCCCCATCAACAAGAGGATCATCTTCAAACTCCTCACCCATGCTCACACAGCACTCCACGACGCCGGACCAACATACCTCAACAAATGACTCACCTTCTACACTCCCAACCGCCAGCTTCGATCCGCTGACCTCTCCCTCGCCACCGTCCCACGCATCAACCGAACTACCACCGGGGGCAGATCCTTCTCCCACCTCGCCGCCAAGACATGGATCACCCTCCCCATCCACCTGCGACAGACCAAGGACCTGCTGACCTTCACGAGACTTCTCAAGACCTGGCTGTCCGAGCAGTAGCAGCTCTCTTCCGCCCCTGTAGCGCCTTGAGACCCTCGGGGCTGAGTAGTGTGCTCTACAAATGTTTGATTGATTGATTGATTGAGCATACTTTCTATAGTTACCTACAAACTTCTCAACATGACTATCTAGTCTAGAACACCAAAAAAGTAGACCTAATCTTCCTAAATGTGCCTGTCTGTCCTAAATGCCATTTATGAGCAATGCCCATAATGGTCTTCCCAGCACTCACAGGTGCAAAGCATCCTGACTTGACAGAAACAAAATTACCTCAATAGATAGATAATTCATCCTTAACCTTCCAAGAAGAGTGATTTTCAGGAACAAGCATCTTCTCTTTGGGCCAACCCTCAATAATATATTTTTGTACTTGTGTCAATACTCCATCTTGTTTCACAGACTGAACCCACTCATTTTCTGAAATACTTTATTTCAAACCACCATTGGCTTCATTAATCGAAACTAATATGCATTCCTCTGATAAGTCCACATTACCTGATAAAAATAACCTGAATAAACAATCACTCCTTAAATTATCTCTACCTGACAAGTATGAGATCTTAAAATTATACTCATATAATCTTGATGAGAGTTTACCACAAGGAGCAGAAGCCTTACCAGTTCCATTACTATTTCACATATTAATAGATAACATGAGCTGTAACCTAGATATTGCAGAAAGAACAATCCAAAGGGATTTGTACAATTCAGCACTTTTTACGGTCAGTGTTAAACGCTTCTAAAGGAACGGGGTACATCAATTCCAACCCTCATGAAAGGATGAAAGGACTTTACAGACATAGCAGGATTTCAGAGCAGATTAACGATATGAAATCACAGAGTATAAGTATATCATCCAACTTAGAAGATGCAGTTTGACATACACGCAGAAACCCATAAAATATGTAGGAAATTATCTAATTACCTGGGGGAACTATCCAAATGCAATGCACCTTTGGTGTTAGACACACTATATAATGATCTCTATAAGCGGGCAAGTTAGATGTTTCATGGATAGGACGAATTGTAAGTATCAAAATGAATTACCTTACAAGACTAATATGCATGTCATTAACCCTGCCGTTCTGGTCTCCACAGAGAAAGATATTACAAATACAGAAGAAAATATCTAAAATTGTGTGAAGCAACAAAAACCCTAAGAGTCAACAAAACAACAATGTACAAAAGATGCACTGCAGGAGCTTTGGGTTTACCAGTATTAAATAAAATATATATAGCTGACACAATGACTCATGGGTTTTGACTTGCATTGTTTTCCATACAATAAGCACTGTGTGGTCTTGGAACAGGTTTGCTTGTAGATACCACTTCAGCAAATATTATCGCTCTCCCCTAAAAATAGACTACATGTGTAATAATCACTGCATTCTATATAGCCACAGTAATTAGATATTGGACTTCCTTACCAATAAACAAGATGCAACCACATTTTCCTCACTGTTGGCGCCAGTGACAAATAATCTGGACTTTCTCCCAGGTCTCAAGAATCACGGTTTTGGGGATGGCAATTAGAAGAACCTCCAATACTGGGTGGCCTATACGTAAATGAGAACACTGTTGACAGAGTGACTTTCTTTCAGACATTTAATTTATCATCCTGGAAGGAGTTTAGATTAAGTCAACTATTACACTGGGCAAATATAGTACCTACAAAAGTGGAAGGAAGCAGAGACAAAATAACATTAGAATCACTGTTTGACAATTGCATCCCAAACGTAGTATTTCCCAACTTAACACAACTTTGTACAATACATCACAGACTCCCAAGCCCACTTAAAACAGAAAATGGAAGAAGACATGAGAATTGAGATCCCAGATGACGACTGGGGTCAGATATGTGCAGGACAATACAAAGCAAATTCATACAAGGTACTAATGAGATGGTACCTCACTAGGCTAAAAGTAATGGTTGGCATTTGATGAATATGCTGGAAAGTGTGTTAGGAGAACGGTACTTACAGACATATGTGGTGGCTAGGTGATTGTGCTAAGTCTTTTTGGAAGCAGATGGTGACATGGATATGAAAAGTAACTAAAATTGCTCTACCGCACAACCTCAAAGTATTACTTTTAGGAGAGTCAGCATTTAACCCAGGGGCATAGCTTGGTTAGTAACACTGGGAGGGTGAGGTTCAGATTTTCCAACAATCGCCCTTGCATATCATATTAATCATTATATAAGAAGCAGCGGATGAGGGGGGCATAAGGGCCAGTGGAAAGGAACAGGAGTATTGATTGGAAGCGGGTACTTAAAACACATTACTTTTTGAAATAGGCATGTTTTAAGACTTTCAAAACAGAGACAACAGCTTGTGTGTGTGTGTTTGTGTGTCTGAGTGAGTAGTTTTAAAAATTCCAAGTGAAATCCCACAGACACCTTACCATACCGGTTGAAAGCTCCTGTACCAAATATTTGTTAAGGAATACATTTATTAGGGGGTGTAGCAACCCCAAACACCCCCCCTGAAGCTACTCCCCTTACTTAACCATACACAGCATCAACAGGAAATAGTTGACACATCTCTTTGCAGCTAGATCTGCCATTGTTCCTATGTGGCGGACTCTTAGCCTTCACCAAATAATGTTATGCTGGACAAAGATCTACAATATCTACATAATGTAGAGGCTTACAGAACTAATTACTGATAAACGGAAGAAGTTTGAAAATACATGGTTACACTAAAACATTTGTGAAAAGGGACAGAGATGAGAGTGGAACGCTCAGAACTATACCTGCAGTTATGGGGGTATCTGCATCAGGAGGGCTCTCAAACACAATGAACTGTGATGCAAGGGAGACTAATGACAAGGAATTATAGTCTGAGAAATGAACAGGGGCGGAGGGATGGGGAAGTTGCAGTATTGTTTAATAATAACTAAGGCAAATCATTTTATGACAATGGTTTTCTGTTTGCTTTGGGTGTCAGGTGACGGTGTAGTGATGCTTCAATACTAAATATATGACACCAGAAATAATGTATACACTGTAACCTTCTAGATCTGAAAATAAAGTCGTTAAAAAAACAAGCAATGCAACTTGTGCAACAAGGTCTGATAGCTCGAGACTCATTTTAATAGCCAGTTTCCTTATGTATTGTTACTGGTGGCTTGTACTAAAAACTTAATAAAAATATAAGCTCTCAGGTTACAAACTATCACTCCTACATAAAGGTGAACCTAACATAATTGATACGACAGGTTTGGTAAATTAGTGTACAGATCAAACTGCTAATTACAAGGATGTCCAAAAACACACTCCTCATATTCAAACTTGTCCTAAACATTTCTTTTTCCTTCTTACCCACACCCATCATGCCCATCCCCTACTCTATTTCCATCTCCAGACCCCAACATACCCAACACCGCTGGCCTTGGTATCAGCCAATAGTGAATTCTGTGGTGGACAGTGTTCAGGGAATGTGAAATGTCCTCCATTTTCAATATCTTGGATCGTTAAACCCTTTAACGAGAAGCAACCTCGCCACAATAACCTATGGATCTTCAAATGTTTAAGAGCAACCTGTTGTTAATCGCACAAAATAGTCTAAGACGCCCAATAGATATAATTCACTCTATGTTGTCATTCACCTGAAATATGGCTGCGTGTGTCCTGTGGCCAGGATGAAAGCTGAATGAATGAATGCTCAGTAAGATATTTTCAGTGGTAAAAGTATTCCACAATATCCCAGATCACCTCCCCAAAACCTTCCAAAGTGACAAATTGCATGTTTCCTAATTCAAAAAGAGGTAAAAAAGTATTAGCACATTCGTATCTTGCACCATTTTCAATTCACCTTCAAACACCGTCTATTGAAACATATACGATTTTTCATATATGTCTGTGTTTTTGTAGATGGATTTGTGTTAGATTTGGGATTTCTAGTTGACAGAGGAGTGCACCCTCTCCAATCAGGAAACTCCACTTTAGTGAGGGTAAGGTAGATGCACATTAAAAGATAACCTATGCTCAACCTCTGGTAGCTTGGCACAGAGCATTCAGGCTTATCTAAAGAAGCAACGTGCAAAATACTCCACACAGCATTGGAACAATAGGTTATATTTTTTATAAGTAAAACAAGCATCCAATAAGTAGAACCGGAGTTATGAATTTTTAAAGATTAATTCAAAATATAGTGCGTAGAGTCATAAATCACCAACCAGAGACATCTGGTCATGCTAGACCAATGTAAATGCAAAGTTCAGGCCCACCACTTTGGAGGGCAAGCGTCAATGTGAGGAGCAGAGAAGGTGTTGAGTCTTCATCGATCCCATGGATAGAGGTGAAGCACTGGGTCTGTTCCGCGCAGTCGATAAAGGCTTTGTCGACAAACTGCTTTTGGTGCTGGCAACACGTCATCATTGAGCCGAACATTCTGTTGTCTTTGAGCCACATCAAAGCAATGTTGTTGATCAGCTACTGTGTGGAGGTTGAAGGGCAATGTATTTGTTCTAATCGGTACAAAGTAATCAATGTGTCAGTTTTGATGGAGCAGCAAAGCAGGAATCCCATTTCAAGCGCTCAGGACTGGATTGGCGCCACTTGGCAGGGCAGGGCTCACACATGGCAGAGTCCAGGTGCTGCTGCAGGGTTGAAGGGAGTCTTTGATGGCCCTGAGGCATCAGAACAGGGGGCAAGCCAGCAAGCACTTGGAATCACTCTGGGTTCAAGTGAGATGGGTCCAGTCCTTCTCCTCAGCAGGGCAGAGATTAGCAGCCAGGAGGGCAGCACAGCAAAGCAGGAAAGGCGTTCTTCCAGAGCAGCAGTCAAGCAGAGTGCGATCATTGTAGCACAGTAGTCTTTACTCCTAGCAGAGTTCTCCACAAGTCCAGTAGTGTACTATCTTGGTAGGGTCAGAGGCCCAGTACTTATACTCAGTTGTGCCTTTGAAGTGGGGGTGACTTCAAAGCAGGTCCATGACAGCAGTTGCCGCTGCAGGTAAGAGCAGTAGGCGGTGGGGCCAGGTGAGGGGGGATATAGAGAGACAACCACGAGGGAAAATCAATTATTTATTTAATTTTCCCTCGTGGTCATCTCTCGAAATCCCCCCTCACCTGGCCCACCGTTCTTACCTGCAATGGCCGCGCGGGCCCATGAAGTGCACAGGCCAACCTTTTTTCCCAGCTCTGCCTCCAGTCTATCAGTAGGGGGTAATCAGTGTGGGAAACATGACACTGCCTATTCAGGTGTAAGTGTCAGCCCCTCCCTCTCTTCCTGCCCAGAAATGCAAATGAATGCAGATGAGTTCTCTATCATTCCCACCCTTCCGGTGTTTGAGGCTGTCTGAAGAGAATGCACAAAGTGTATCTGTCACCCCTCCACCTTCGACACGTATTTGAGACATGCTGAAAGGCACACAGAGCAGCAAGAACAGACAAACGTCCACTTTCTAAAAGTGCCATTTCTAAAATAGTAATGTTAAATCCAATATTACCAGTAAAGAGAATTTACTATTACCATTTCAAAGATCTGACACATTATGCTACGCCTCCTTTCTAATCAAGAATTACAGCTTAATATTCTATTAAGAAATTCCCAATGCTAGCCTATGGGAGGAGTGGGCCTCACAGTAGTGAAAAACGAATTTGGATGTTTATAACTAACCGGACATGCAAAACGTATGAGTACATATTCTACCTTTTACTTACAGAGCACCCTGCCTTTAGGGCTACATAGGACCTACCTTGGGGTGACTAATGTGTTATAAAAGGGGAGTTTGAGGCTTGGCAAGTAGTTGCAAATGGCAAGTTGAAGTGGCAGTAAACTGCATAGCCAGGTCTTGCAATGAACTTATGTGAAAAGCTACTTGGGTGGGTGACACAATCAGTGTTGCAGGCCAACTAGTAGTACTTAGGGTACAGCCCTGGGGTATATGGTATACCACTTTACAAGAGACTTACAAGTAAACTAAATATGTTAATTGGGTATACACCAATGTCACCATGTTTAGGGGAGAAGCACATGCACTTTAGCCCTGGTCAATAGTAGTAAAGTGCTCAGAGTCCTAAGGCCAACATAAAGATATAGCAAAACGAGGAGGTAAGCAGGCAAAAAGTTTGGGGATGACCACCATAAGGATGACAGGTCTAACAATTTGACTCAGTAACAAACATTAGTTATTTATTTTGTTTGTTGACGTGTTATATACAGGATTAACCAGATTCAATAAGGTGAGAGAGCTCTGTAAATAGAACCAGTTACAGGTTCCAAGATTGATTGGTGCATAAACCATTCACAAAGAAAATATGATAAAATAATCTTGCTCATAATATACATGTTCTAGATTACAAGGGTGACCACTATATATATTAAGAATATGTATGATACAGATATTGTAACAGAATAACTTCTAATTTACCAGTAGAAGTAAAAAATAGTCTCACAAATATAAATGCAGGAGAAAAAGATACCTCCATCAATCAGATTACGGGGCAGATTTATTAAAAGATTGTGCAATGCAGCCATGCAACTTGTGAAGTTGAAGGGGAAAATGCAGTGCAGAGCCATAGCTAAAAAGAGCTACTGTTGTCACCCCCTGCCCTACCTCTGAAACAGTCTGCCAAGTGCCACACAAACACCTGTACCACAGGGTCCAGTTTCAGTAAAAAATACTATGCTTAGACTAACTTTGCAACTTTTCCCACATTGTATGTGTGCAGTACACATACAATGTGGGAAAACGTTGAAGAAATAAAACATTTCTCCTTGTTAGCATCTGCCTCAAACAGGAATTATTTTTGCAAATCCCCATTTACCATTATTAGAAGATAATGCTTTATGTCAAAAACACAGGCTACTTTCCAGTGCTAAAATTAATTGGCACCGGAAAATAAATAGTTTATTAACACTTTGGTCCGTTTGCACCCCTGTTTGTGAACCATCACCAGAGCAAAGTGTTGATAGATCTGCCCCATGCATATTACATAAAGTGTGATGTGAGAAATTGGGTTGTTGGTTGAGGGGGTGTTAACCCTCCTCAAACAACAGCCACAATCCCTGTCAGGGTAAATCACAAAAGTCTCTAATTTAACCTGTTTCTTAACTCTCTGGTAGCTTGGCATTACGGTAGTCAGGCTTAATTTAGAGGCAATGTATAAAGTACTTTTGTAGCATGCAAGCAGTATTAAAGTGAAAACTTGACACAAGAAAAGTCCCACACCAATGTAGAAAAACAGAGTACATTTTTATAATTTTATTTGTCACCAAAATTACATGAATCAAATAATTATAACCGGGTTTATGAATTTTTAAAGTTTAAGGTTAAAACTAGCCCCTAAAAGATCAACATGCCAGCCACAGACATCTAATCGCATGAGACCAGATCAAGGTAAAAAAATATGGCCGACCGTTATGGAGCACAAGTCGAATACTAGAAGTGAATTCGGCCCGGTTGTTACTTACCTTTGAACTTAAAAGAAATGTCAACAAAAATTGTCTGAGAAGGTAAAGCTGCAGTTGGTGTCTGAGGAGGGGGTGTTGCCATCGGGGGCCGCTGGACACAGTCACGGTGAAAGACTTCCACGTTCTGACTTAGTCTCTTTTTTGGAAATCGAAAATCTCTAGCCTACTAGGCTGTATCAGATGAGGGCTCCTCAAGGCCAGATACCCCTTATGCGAAGGACTGCAGTACAGGATTTGGTGCTGGGGAAAAGAACGGAGGAGGAGCTGCTGCAATGTCAAGACGACCGGCGATGCACTATGGGCAGATAGATGAACAGGTTTGTCCCTGTCTCCTCTCGGTTCTCAGATACGTTTTTAGCCCAAAAGTTTCGAAGTGCCAAGTGAGGATTTTGGTTATCTGGGCGCCTTTGGCCTCGCTTCCATAGGCCTAGGAGTGGAGAGGCACCACATGGAGGGCTGAGACACACTGAAGCAGGGTTCATTTGGTTGGAGCCTTTCTGTCCCTGAGGCACTGATCAGGAGGTCAGACAACTAGCCCTTAAAGTCACTCTGGTAGTCATGGGTTCGAGAAATGGAATAGGGCTCACGCAGTGGGGCAGGTCTCTGAGAGTTCAGGGCAAGTTTCAAGCTCCAGAGTAGTCCTTTCATGTAGGCAAAGCAGTGTTCTGAAGTATACAGCAGGCCACAGCAGCAGGCAGTCCTCTGAGAGTTCTTCCGCAGGTCCAGAAAGTAAACTGAAGAGTGGGTTTGAGGGTCCTATTTTTATACTTGGTGCCTTCTTTGAAGTGGGTGAAGTTTCTAGAGAATTCCCTTTGAAGTGATTGGAATCGTTTGTGTGAAGGCAGGGCACAGCCTATCGATTTGTAAGTGGGGCTGTGCCCAGCTCTGCACCCCCATCTCGCCAGTGATGACCCATCCAGGAACACCTAATCCCTCTATTGTGTGGCTGTCTGGGAGGAATAAATAAAGTCCAACTGCCAATTACACTGCCAACTACATGCTTCATGTGCCCCAGGAACAGGCTGCAGGCACAAAATAGTTAGGGCAGGAAAATAGCTACTTTTTAAAAGTGGCATTTTCAAAAGTTTAGCTAAAAATCAAACTTTATCAATAAATATTGTTTTAAATTACACTTTTTTAGCCAACCAACATGAATTTCCTACCTTATCCCAATCAAAGCTCATTAGATGGGAGGTGTTGTTTGAAACACTGGTGAGCCTGATTGTTGCAGATCTAAACAAAGATACAAACTTACAGAGATACATTCTTTGCATTGTGGAGCCACCGCTCGTGCCGCTCTGAACGTGTACACACTGGGTCTTAGACTGATTGCTTTAACAAGTTATGTGCTCTGGCCAAAGAGATAAGTCTTGCCCATCATGTTATGTCATAACTAGGCTGTCCGGAAATCGGTTACACCCAAATGTTCCCGACAGTACCCTACCGGCTGAAAATCAGCTGACCTGTTTTAAACAGAGTATTGCTGAATTTTAACATTTGCACCGATTGACTACTTGAGGGAGCCAAAGCAGTACAAAACAGAGCTGTACCGAAAACTGCAATCTGGAAGAAGCAAACATTGTGGAACAATACGAGTCACCCCCATTAAATTAGAGGAGACACATTGGTTGGCAAGGTTGGTGGGCGGGGTCAGGTCCTATTGTAATGGCTGTGTGATTATGTCTGGCCCCACACACCTCACGAAACTGCAGATGAAGAAGACGACAACCGCCATTGCTCGAAGACCCAGCAGATACGTTCTGCAATGGAGCTGTTTTATGGGGAAAGGTGGTGGGGCCTTGTTCAGTGGCAGTGGTGCCTTAATTAACCTACACTAATGTCACACACCCTCATCGGCTTAGTATGCATACTGTAGGTGAAGGGTGATTGCCTCCCTCCTGAATTATGGCCTCTGAAACAGCCAAAACTAATTAATGTTGCGCTCCTGGTCCTGGTCACCGGCCTCACTGCAGGCTGTAGATTAGGAAAATAATTTGGAGAGATAATGCAAGGTAAGGGTAGTCTCATACTTACATAAATAACCAAGCATGCTTTCGTATTACTTTAGATTTTCGTCTGCTTGTGACAAAGACCTGTTAAATACTGACACATGCACAATTTGGCACAGTAAGTGCTGAATTGCTCAAATTAGCCTCCATTTTCTAATTTAAAACTTGAACAACCCTAAGTTGTTTGCATTTACCGGGTGTGGTTAATATCTCACCACCATCCAACCAACGTTTCATACAACGCAAACTCAACTTGAAGCTATGGGAGCGCTTTACACGAGCACCAGTTACATTACACAAAATATCCCTGACTTCAATTCTCATCACAGCCATATTGAAATCTTCTTTGGTGCCCTTTTCTCCTGAGTGTCTGCAGAGGGCAGGCTGCCTTGACCAGGTGTGTGGATACTGCCAAGCCAGGATCATATGGTGCGCCCCAAGTGTATTTGCTAGCAAACATCCCCTCCATACGGGCAGGCATATGGATTCCCCAGTGTTTAACCAGGCAGGGCACATTTGTGTGTGATTGCTGTATTCAATGAGTGTGGCACTTTCAGAGAAATCAATAGTAAAAACACCTGCCTCGCGGTACAGAGTACATACTGTAACCCATGCTGCCCCAATGGCGCTTAAACCCCAAACTCGAACCAGACAGCCTGCTCCCTCCTACTCCTCCAATCCCTGAGAGAAGACCCCTTACGCTAGCGAATCAGCTCATGCAATTACTCCTGCCCCACTGCCTTTACATTAAATACATAGATAATTTAAGTTTTTTGCTGTTCTCTGACAGAAGCACAGATGGGAGGAAGGCAAACATAAGGAATATATATATATACACACACATATATATATATATATATATATATATATATATATATATATATACACACACATATATATATATATATATTCACTTAAAAAACCATAGGTTTCACACATGTTATAGTTAGCTGGACATTTCACTCGTAAAAAACCAATGCAATTCCCCCGTTATAGTTACTGCAGGCAACTATAACTCACGCGACCGCAATCCTCTGCTGATGACGTCAGATATTACATCACTGTATTTAGACACTTATTTACCCATGTCTTCTTCCATTAATCTTTAGCTATACATATATTACAAATATTTATATTTGAGAAAGACACATATGTCATCAGTGATGTAATATCTGACGTCATCAGCAGAGGATTGCGTTCCCGTGTTTTAGTTGCCTGCAGTAACTATAACGGGGGAATTTCATTGGTTTTTTACGAGTGAAATGTCCAGCTAACTATAACATGTGTGAAACCTATGGTTTTTTAAGTGAATTTGCAAGGTTTTTTAAATGCTAATTCGTAACTATAACGTGTGTGAAACCTATGGTTTTTTCAGTGAATTTGTACGGTTTTTTAAATGCTAAGTTATGTTTTTACTTTTTATTTTCTTTTCAGGTTTTTCAAACAAAACACATTTTTTTTTTTTTTAAATCGCGAGGTCCTTCTGTGGCCCCCTGACCAAGGCTAGGGGGTCAGGAACTGTCCACTCTGCCCCCTTTTCATGTTCTCCACCTTTGTTTTTCAACCCCTCAGACTGCGAGAGACAACACGACGGCCGACACTTCCTGGTTTCGACCGATTCGAATGTTTACCGACATCTAACAACCAATCAGAATTGCGCTCGCGCACGGCATGGTGCGCGCACAGTGCGCGCACGGTGCGCGCGTATGGATATTGATATGCTTTTAAATGCTATTTTCTCAGGAAATACTGAACAGATTTACACCAGACCTGCAAAAGGCACTTCCTTGACCTTATGGCTACCTCTCTGCCAAATTTCAAGTAATTCTGTTCAGCCGTTCGGGCTGTAGCTGTGTCTAAAGGTCCTATGGAAAAATGCATGGGGAAGACGCGTTTTGGGACCCCCCTTTTTTCTCGGCCCCTACTTGACGAGTCACCCCGAGACTTTCAGGGTAGGAGCTGAACGGAGCGCCCCATTAGTTTTGAAAATTTCGCGAGGATTCGTCAACCAGCGCCAAAGTTATTCAAAATAGAATTTTGAGATTTCCTATGGAAACTCGGTCCTAACTATATACTGGCGACCGCCAGTAGATAATATAGATATATATATATATATATATATATATATATATATATATATATATATATATCCAGCTCACGGGGAGTGTCCAAAAATCGAATCGCAATGGGGAAAGCTACTCTGTGTGCGAGTGCGATTCGATTTTTGGACACTCCCCGTGATCTGGATATATATATATCTATATATATATAAAATATATTCCTTATGTTTGCCTTCCTCCCATCTGTGCTGCTATCAGAGAACAACTGTTCTAGCTCCGCAATGCATGGACGAGCGGGGATCATCTGGCGAGGACCTCTTGGAGAACATCCATAGGAATCAAATCAAGAACACATCATACTGAAGTGCAAAGTGCATATTTATTGATAAGCACATTAAAATCCAGAAATTACTCGTACATAGTGCCTGCCACTGACGCGTTTCGCTCACATTCGCGAGCTTAATCACGTGACACGCTTGAGGACGGGAAGTGCTAAATACAAAAAGATGCTCTATTTCCTGTAAAAAGGTGACTACAATGTGCATGACAACAAAAACAGACATAAAATACTATACAGTGCAGAGAAACTACCAACAGTTCATTATACAAACGGAATTGTATATATAAAGTCCAAAGATTATGTCTGCAAACTATCACATTGATGACAAAAATCACATTGCTTATAACATTTCAGCATAAACGATCTGCACTATTATATTTATAAACACAATACATCTGTAAGAGTACATTGAAATTACCAACATGAATATGTGTGCTGACAATTCCCGATTCTCATAGATTCCTCTCGCATGTATCAGCCAGTTACCAGTGCATTTTTTAATACAAGCAACAGCATGCAAATGTCCACAATGATCGAATAGATAGGAAGTTATGTAAACACATATTTTCGATAGACTGTCATACCGGGCAATGTAAAATTAATTGTACCTACTAAGATACTGAAGGGACTTTAGCTAAAATGCAAGTGCAATCTTGACTATTACAGTACTGAGGATACAATAAGAGCCACTGATAAAGTGCAAGTGCATTGGAGTATCAGAGAACTGAGTGATTAGAGATGTAAAATAATGTGCAAGTACTCCAGCTGGAAAAAAATTAGAACAGCTTTCAAACACAAAAGGTCTATGTGTTATTATGGAAATGTGCAAATTAGCGTATTGATCAGCAATGTGCAAAATAACGCAGATTCAAATATATGCCTGTAATAGGTCTGGATGAGAGCTGTCTGGTCTAACATTCGACATAGCTACCTAATAGGTCTGCAAGTGCTCTAGTGCCTGTAAATATAAAAAATAGTGCAAAAACTTCTAAGACTTAAATACCGAAATTGAATGAAGCAGCTAGTAAAGTCTGTTCAAGCCTGAACAGACAATCTTAAAATGCCATTAAATGACAGACGGCAAACATAGAAATACATAGTAAAATACATATTTACACAAAATCAACTGCATCTCATCAAAGTTTATTTCTCAATTAGATATCGATAACTATAGAAATGATCTTTATGCTATATGGAAATCGGAATACACATAGTGAATCATAAGAAATTATAGAGGTCCTTGATGTTATTGAGGCAATTAGGCATTTTGGTATCGAGGGACAGTATAAAGTGAGTCTTCAGCAGACGGAGAGTTTTTTCACAATTCCCACCCCGTCTGGAAATGGGAACTGCCCTTAGAACAGTGTATTCAAGGTCCTTGAGTTTATTATCGTGAACCAGTTTAAAATGCTTAGCTACTGGATAGTTAGGGTCCGAGTTGACAATGGGCCTCACATGCTGTAAAATACGCTTATGTACGGGGAGTTTCGTACTCCTGATGTAGTCAAGACCACAAGTATAGCGGAGTTTGTATATAGCAAATTCCGTACGGCATGTCAAGTGTTCCTTGATAGGAATTCTTTTGTTGTTAAATGTCGTGGTATAATCAACACTGTTGGTAGCAAAAGTGCTCATGCGGCAGGAATTACACTTATAGAAGCCCTTTTTAGCCAACCAGGTGGTTTTAGGAATGATTTCTGGGCTTGATTTAACAAGTGCATCCCTCATAGAGGGTGGCCTTCTGAATGTAATAGCAGGTGTTTCTGGCAGAATAGATTTAAGTGTAATGTCTGTTAGTACAATGGGCCACTGAGAATATATAATGGTGCGTATCTTGCTTTCCTGTCAATTAAAGGTAGTGATAAATCTCACATTCTTTTTGTCGGTCTCTACATCAGGATTAAGTAAGGCAAGAGACATTGCCTGATCTTTTTTAGAAATAAGTAATTCCTCCCTAGCTGGCAAGTTAGTTTTCATGAGTGCTTGGTTCAGAATATCTTTAGTGTAACCTCGCTCAAGGAAACGAAGAAAGGCCTCATGTTGGCATGTAGTGCATTCTGATTCCTCACTGCAAATATGGTGAAATCGAAGGAATTCGCTGTACGGGATGCTGCGGATTGTATGGTGGGGGTAGGCACTATCTGCATGCAGAATAGAATTCCCTGCAGTGACCTTACGATGTCATTTGGTATGCAATTTGCCCTCACTGACATACAGAGACACATCAAGAAATTCGACATTGGAATCATCGATATTGGAAGTAAATTTCAGATTCAAATCATTAACATTGATGGAATCAACAAACTCACTAGCCGATTGTCTGCTCCCCTTCCATATCTTACAGATATCATCAATGTAGCACCAAAAAAACATTACGTTATTAACCCATTCTGTCTGGTAATTGGCCCTGAGGACATGCTCCTCCCACCAGCTCACATGCAAGCATGAATAGCTGGGGGAGAAGCATGCCCCCATCACCACACCTCTCAGCTGCTGGTAGATTTCACTGCCAAATACAAAATGGTTATTTTGGAGGCACAGTTCAATCATTTTCATCAGCATGATATTGTGTTCTCTCATTCTTATTCCTATTTCCGAAATATAGTATTTCACAGCTGACAGACCGTCTGTGTGGTTAATGCTAGTATATAATGATTCAATGCCCATTACAACTAGTAGATAGTCCGGCTGCCATGATACATTCTTGATTTTATTCAGAAAGTCAGGAGTGTCCTTAACAAAGGATGGTAAAGCAGAGACAAATGGCTGAAGAAAATGGTCCACATATTTAGAGATTTTTTCCATTAGACTTTTCTGTGCAGATATAATTGGCCTACCGGAAAAGGAACTGTTTTCTTGTGTACTTGTGGCATAAAATACAAAATTGGTGTTACAGGGAATTCCACTTTCAAAAAATTCAGTTCACCTTTGGTTAGTAGGCCATATCTTTTCCACTGTATCAAGCATTGAGTCACCTTCTCTTGGACCATGTGCATTTCTTGTCTGGAAGATTTTCTGTAGCAAGATATATCGGCTAGATGTCGATTGGCTTCTGCAAGTAATTGATCTTTATGCCATAGCCCAACATTGCCGCCTTTATCAGACTTATTGATTATGATGTACTGTTTTTTCTTTAGTTTGTTCATCAAAGTATGATATTGATTATTTTTTTAATTTCTGCTTTTATGCTTGGAATTGACATTGAGGTTTAGTTGTTTTAACTCATCAATTACTCTTTCACTGAAAATCTCAACAGCATCTCTTTGCATTAGAGGTTGAAAGGTAGATGATGGACGGAACGGACTTGATGCTGGTAGGTTAGTGTTGATGCCCATTGTAACACCTCTTGGGTGGACACATTACAACCAATCTCAGGTTCTGTGTCAGAGTTGATGGACGGTTTGGAGCAACGGAACATCCCTTACTTGTAGAGTCCCCTTAGTAATAGTGTCAGTTGATATGACAGGAACAGAAGGAGAGTATTTATTGAGTTGGAAGAATTTCATCAACTTGATTTTCTTGATGATTTTAAACATATCTGTTCTCGTTTGATTATAAGAGAACGTGTTAGTGGGACAATATGTAAGCCCTAGATTGAGAATTTGAATTTCTACATTCATAAGTTTTTCATCGGTCAAATTAATTACTGTTTTGTTGGAAATGTATTTTGATTTCCCCATTTCTGTCCCCTGTACCCTCTGTTGGAACCTCTTGTGGCATTTGATCTGCCTCTACCTCCTGTTCCGGTTGAGATTTGTCCTTGTTGCCCTTGCTGCGGATGAGGATTTCTCGGTCGCAAGGTTTGTCTCTGATCCTCTCTGATAACATTCAATTCCTCAGCTGGTGATATTTTGTTGATATTCATTGCTGTAATATTAAGCATAGTACGTCCGTTATCATCTGAATATCATCTGAATCACTGTTGGAAGTCACGGAGTCAATATCTGAGTCCATAGTAGCTGTTGGGTTTGCACCAGAAGTTCCTGCCTCAGCCTCTGGTGTTTGGCTGGCAAGTGCTTGACGCTTGTAATTGTCAAACTTTTTTGAGAACGTGAAAATCCGTCCTGTTGTATAATCATTGAGGTCACGGGTAAATTTATAGGCTTTACGAATTTTTATGGTATCCTCATGTTTTTTAATTCGTATATCAATGTCTGCCCGACCTTAAGCGACCAGATCTTTGTCTCCAGTTGTGTCAAGTAACCCATTAATGCGTTCAATTTCCAAGAGAATCGCTTCCGTATCGATTTCAGCGTACTTAATAAGTATATGGACCATGTTCATAGATGCTTGAAGGTTGTTATCCGCCCATTCTTTCAGCATAGCATGGTTGGGTTTCTCAAAGGTAGGTGCAATGAGAACCCGCAACCCCCTTGGTACGCGATTGGCATCTCTGTATTTTTCCAGGCTTTTCTTTTCCCACCACTTAGTGAGCTCATTTCTTAGAAGTGTCTCTAGTGATTTTAAAAGCGACCTTGTGTCATTGTTGCCAGAATGACTGTTGGCTGGTGTTTGTGCCGTATGAACATTATGCAAATTAAGGAAAAGCGCTTCAGCTGCAGCTTCCCTATCTCGAAGCGCATCATTGGTAGATATGTTGTAGGAGAAAATAGCGCTGTATGTGCACCGCTTGTGTTGCTGAGTACTGTCCTGCTGTAAAGGCGTTCAATCCCACAACCAAACTAGTCAAGCAACGAGGATAATAGCAGAAATCACTCTTACCGGCAAAAGGGCCGTGGTCCCCACAGGTCCTCCGACTCCGTGTGTTCTATGGCCGCCCAGCCGATATCCGAGCGAAACGCTATTCCATACGTAATTGCACAGTTGGGGGGCGCAACTTCGGCTTACTCTTTCCTGAGTGAAACGCGATGCGTTTGGAACGCAACGTCTCAAACACAGATGGCTGACGTTAGCTGTGCCACTTGAAGTGGGAGGATCCAAGAATCCGGAGTCAGCCTGCCCCGGCTACCAGAATATCGAAAAACTGTTCCAGCCCCGCAATGCATGGACGAGCGGGGATCATCTGGCGAGGACCTTGGAGAACATCTATTGGAATCAAATCAAGAACACATCACACTGAAGTGCAAAGTGAATATTTATTGATAAGCACATTAAAATCCAGAAATGACTCGGACATAGTGCCCGCCACTTACGCGTTTCGCTCACATCCACGAGCTTGATCACATTACATGCTTGAGGACGGGAAGTGCTAAATGCAAAAAGATGCTCTATTTCCTGTAAAAAGGTGACTGCAATGTGCATGGCAATAAAAAACAAAATAAAAATACTATATAATGCCGAGAAACTACCAACAGTTCATTATACAAACGGAATTGTATATATAAACTTCAAAGATTATGTCTGCAAACAATCGGATTGATGACAAAAATCACATTGTTTATAGCATTTCAGCATAAACGATCTACACTTATATATATATATATTTTTTAAATTGTATTTATATAGCATCTACAACCCCTGACGAGACATTGAATTGGTGTTTTCCAGTTCCCAAAACCCTCCTCTTCCCAACATTAAACTTCAGAGTTCAGTTGTATCTTTATAAGTGTAAACTGTAGATGTCATCACTAAGTGGCGGAAAATTTCTTAAATGTAACATGCCTACGGTGTTTACAGAAATACAAATCACTCCCTTCATAACCCACTATATTAGAAGGCCCAACACTAGAGACTGTGTAAGACAATAAAGAGCATTAATGAATTTTCCAAATGTGTTATTATAATCGCTGAGTATTCAGCATTACAGTCAAAGAATAATTTTAGCATTAAAGCATTGGCAAAATCAAACTTCATAGTTACCACAGCGAGTATCAGGCATTTCCAGGTCCCGAGATAAGATGAGATACCCACCCCAAGACTGACTCCAATGAGCCACTATCCTAACGCTTTACATAAAAATGCACTCCAGGTAAAACTCTAATACAAGTTATTAGTTAGTATGCACGGATGGTCTCAAAGAATGATACCATGTGGGTTCCATGTTTGAATGCTTGCTACTTGGTAAGCAAGGAAATGTTGAGGAACAATTCATGAAATTTTATTTACAATGCATGAGAAATGGCTTGCATAGAAATGTCCCTTCCCCAACCATGGCATTTGAAGTCAATGAAGCCTCATTGTGGTACTCTGCGCAAGTTCTGGATCCCTTCCACTAAGGAGAATTTTCTTCAGACTATGAAAAGTACTTCTTCATTTTTTACCACTTCAATAACTCTGAGGGCTCATGCACCCAGTTCAACGCATATGTTGCAGAACCTGTCCCAGAGTTTCGCAATCTTCAGGTGCACCAGTATTGGCATTGAAAGCTATGTCAGTGGCCAGGTTTAGAAAATTGTGTACTGGTTGTTTTGGCGTTGCCCGTCTCAAGGGCCAATGTTGACAGGGCCTTTTCACAGATAAATGTTTGCATGGGTAGGAAAGAGCGAGCATGCAGTACCCAAAACTCACTGAAGAAGTATTGTATGGTGTACTACAATAAGTTTGATCTGTAGAAATTTATTTGGTCCTCATATACACAGTAGGTATGCTGTCTATATACCATGCACTATGAGTGCAGAAAGCAAGCAATAAAAGCAAAGTGTTCCATAAACACCAGAAAAACACTGTTTCTGTTGTTTTTAATGGTGCGAAAATGTGTAACCACTGATAACCACAGTGTTGTAAAGTTATTGATATCACTGGAAAACACTGAAAATACCCCAACAGAATTTACCAAAACTAGAAACTGAAAACAGGAAAGCCTAGTCATAACTCATTTAGGTAACAGGCTATGCTTTCACCACCACTTGCACCATTTTAATGAGATTTATTTGGTTTCTCCGCCCCTTTGAAAAACAATTAAAAGAGCTAAACCTGGCCAGCGTTCTGAGACTTTTAAGAAATGTGACCGGCAATGCGTGCCCGGCATTGAAGAGGGACTGATTTATCTATCGCCCCTGTTTCCAATATAGCTCCATTTACAGAAGGTGGTGCTTACACACTGGTGAATCTGCATAACTTTAACACATTTTACATTACACACGTTTGCATACATATAGCAGGATTTCTTTGCCCCATAGATCATTAATATTGTCTGGGTGCAACATGGTTGCGGATTTGACGAATGGTTGAATTTTTCTTTACCTTGCTAGATCCTTAGAGACACAATTCCGACAGAATAAAGGCATGTCCTTGTCTTGTACAGTTTTTTATTATGCCCAGTGATTCTCCCAGAGTCGATAAAAGGGTGAGTTTAAGAGACTTTTTTATGAAATAGACACTGGTTATCCTTTATTTAAACTGTTTTGCCCTATTGATTTATTTGGGCTGCCACACCACTTGAATTTAAATAAATGGTTAGGTTTAGTTTGTGGGGGAGAGGATGAGTCAGGGTTTGTGCCTCGGTGTCAGCTTAACATCCTGTGATTCTGGGCAAATCACATAATCTCCAGAGTACACATGAACAGCGCCTGGATACCATCAGAGGCGATAAGCAGTGCAATATAAATCTACCAAATAATAAATAAATAAAATACTAAATTCATTTTTGGAGTCAGGATTTATGGCTAAGTCGCATCTGCAACTGTGAGACATTTTCTTACATCCGCATAGCATCCTCATTAGAGGTCACCCATGTGAAGAAACAATCCTTGGGCGCACAAAATTCAGTTACTTGCGAGATGCAAATGCCATGAGGACTTTGGTTTTCACCTAATTCATTTAACTGGCATTAACTGTTAGCACTCAATATTCAGTCATTTACCACAACATTCCTTTCTACAGACTCAAGTGACACCGCTTCAGATCACCTTTTGAAACTCTCACCAAACCACAAGAACTACAGTCAGTGCTGGTTTTAGTACCCTAGCTGGTAAGGGTCAAGGCTGGGATGCACAACTTTGTCCAAGTAGACATACAAATCATTTTAACATAATTTGTTTCTTTGAAGCTTGCTAGTCCTATATGAGCCACAATGATGCTATCCCTGAAAAGTTAATGCACACATCCTTGATTTAGAAATCTTTTTCCACAGTCCAATGGTATGTCATTCGACCAGACTATGTACTTCATTAGTATATACATACACTTACAAAATGTAAGTTGAACTGACATGTGATTCTTTCATTCCCAGGTGTCTCCTCTGTATATTTTGCATCCTGAAGAAGACAAAAATGGGAGTGATTGCTTTACCATGCTAAATGTCTTTGTCAGAATCATGTAAATACTTGCATTATGAATAGAACTTGCACACTATTCAGTCACTTTATCAATTTCACTGCACCATCACATTTTTAAGAGTACCTTATTAGAAGATTGATTCAGGAAATTGAGTCCTTTTTAGAAATAATACATTTCCATTGCAAAATACCAATAAATTAGTGTATCGCATTTAAAAACCTTATTAGTTAGGGTTTTTCTACACCTGTTGCCATGGGAATCAAGTGCTACACTTTCCCCCTAAGAAACCATTTGTGTCTTTATTATTTGTCCTACCCATTCCCAGGTGTCTCCTCTGTATATTTTGCATCCTGAAGAAGACCCAAATGGGAGTGGTTGCTTTACCATCCTAAATGTCCTTGTCAGCCTCATGTAAATACTTGCATTATGTATAGAACTTGCACACTATTCAGTCACTTTATCACTTTTTCTGTACCATCACATTTTTAAGAGCACATTGTTAGAATATTGATTTAGGAAATTGAGTTCCTTTTAGAAATAATACATTTCCATTGCAAAATAACAATAAATTAGTGTTTCGCATTTAAATACCTTATTAGTTAGGGTTTTTCTACACCTGTTGCCATGGAAATCAAGGGCTACACTTCCCCCTAAGAGACCATTTGTGTCTTTATTATTTGTCCTACCCAGGTCCCAAGGTTACTGGGTTGCCCCTTATTTCTTAACTTTTCCTAATCAAAGGTTAGCACTTAATAAACATAATAAGCAACCCAATGTGATCATATGGGAGATGTAGGCCTCATAGTAATGAAAAAAGAACTCAGGAATTTTTCACTACCAGGACATGTAAAACCTAAAAGTACACATCCAACCTTTTCATTGCAATGTACCCTGTCCCATTGGCTGCTTAGAGCCTACCTTAGGGGTGACTTATATGGGATAAAAGGAGGTTTAAGGCTTGGCAAAATGTTTATTTTTCAAAGTTGAAGTGGCAGTTGAAAACAGTTTAAAACATTCAGGCTACCATGTCAGATCTGGAACATGTTTTCAGGGGCTACTTAAGTTGATGGCACAATGAGTGCTGCTGGCATTCTAAGTAAATCAAATATGCAAATCAGGTGTAAGCCAATCTTACCATGTTTTAGGGAGTGAGCTGAAGCTCTTTAGCACTCATAAAGCGAGCAAAAACAAATTCAGAAAAATAGGAGGGGGAAGGTAAAACATTTGGTGTAAGACCAAACAAATCCAAGTGATATTTCAAGCTTGAAAGAACACAGCACACATATGAACCTTTCATTTTGATAATTTCCACTGGAAGAACAGAGTTTTCAATTGTGTTTGATTGTATCATAGGAATGGGTTGCCCTAATCTTTTGTGGGAGGGCTTTCCAGACCATGTGAGAAAATCATACATGCTTTCTTCATTGTTTAATGGGGAATGATTAACCATTCGCAAACTTGGTATACAAGTAAATTTTGATTCCACAATAAATGTCATTACCATTAGTACTGCATAAAAATACTTTGTTTTCAGTTCTTACCTATCAGTCTTATATGCAATATGTTCAGATTTAGCTTCAGTAATGTCCTATTTTACTGTTTTTGCGTCAATGCTACATTTAGACATGCTTAGCTGTATCATTTATCTTTTTGGCACAAATGTAGGAAGGCCCCTTGGATCTCACAGTGGAAGGAGGAATTGATTCACCGGTTGGAAAAATAGTCGTGTCAGCTATTTACGATGGTGGAGCTGCAGACAAGCATGGTGAGCGTTAATGCGTATTTTACAATTTAGAAATCTCACTTGTTCAACTTAAGGGCTTCATGGAATCTATTGAAGTTTGCACTCACAGTTTTGATTGGAGATCAGGGTTGGTATGTGTTAGTGGTGGGATTTGCCTGGCTTAGGTGTATACCCCTAAGCCAGGCAGAACCCACCACTCTAGTCAGGGCAAGGGAGTTACAAACCCGAGATAACACCTGCTCACCCCCATGGTAGCTTGTCACGGGCAGTCTGGATTATCCCAGAGGCAATGTGTAAAACGTTTGCTCAATACACTCACACCTTGGACACAATAAATGCACCACAAAAGAGATTCCACACAGTATCATATAAAGATACGTTTCTGTATTGCATATAAACATGGACCAAAACAAAATGAACCAATAATTACTTTGCCAACTAGGCAATTGTCATAACATCACAGTTAGTGCAATAACATAAAAGCTTATGTGTTGCACATCATAAAAATACCATCACTGTACATATTATGCGGATCCTAAATCAATGCTCGTAATCTTGTCAGGACAAAGTAAGAACGGCATATATCATAACATCAGGGAATGAAATGCAGCAGCAACACTCATGAATGGGAAATCGCATGAATCCCCAAACATCATCATGAATACAGTCATCACATGGATACCTGCACACCTGCGCTTCTATCATATATTATGTGGTAAACACGGTGAGCCTCTGTGGGTAGAAATGCAACTGTAGACTGTAGGCCACAGGAACACCGGTGCACCTACCACATGAAGTACGCTAACTTCTACTTTTCTCCCATGTTATTGGGAAGTCAGAATAGAGATTGGGGCCTCGGTCGAGGCTTTACCTCTCCACAACACAAGATCCAGTGCCCCCAGACACATGGGCCCCCCACTTCAGACTCTTCCCAACGGGAGAAGTGGGATGCATAATTTACCAGGCCATTGCTGGAGACCTCACCGGTTTCTTCCCCTATGTTTAAGGAATCTATGCCACTGCCCACAAACAAACAGTGCAGTGACCAGTACCAGGCCATGCAGGCCCCTAGGTGTGTCTTTCAGACTCAGGCAGGCTGGGTAAAGTTGGCGCGCCGCATGACTCCTGCCTCGGGGAACGGCCCGGTTGTGCTGGTGTGGTGCTGGTTCCAGGTTGCTTTGGCAACCCTTCGGAGCTGAAGGACGCTTTCCTTGAAGACGGGGCCCCACTGAAGGGTTCTCGATGGGAGCTCCAGGATCCTTCAGCGAGGGCTTCTTACTGCAGGGTGATGTGATGGAAACTTGCCGCGCAGGTGCGATGCACGGAAAAATCCAGGTGTGCTGGGTCGATGCGGGGGCGAAACGTGCGCAACCTATAAAATGTAAGTGCACCCCACCTCCCTCTCTCCCAGCCCAAGAAGACAATTCATTATGAAGATGCAACCCTGTTACTCCTTACCCTTCCTGTGTGATGGCTGTCTGGAAAGTATGCATAAAGCCCAGCTGTCACTCTACCCTAGACATAGATTGGAGTCAGGCTGCAAAGCACAAACAGTCATAAGCACAGTGAAATGCCCCTTTTCTATAAGTGGCATTACTACCATAGTAATGAAAAATCAACCTAAACCAATAAAAAGGATTCTTAACCGCTATTCCAAAGGTACCAAACATGGCACAGCTGCTCCTTTCAGATCAGCAATTACCATTGAAAAACATATCGGGGAATTCCCAATGCAAAACTATGAGAGGAGCAGCACTCACAGCAAGGAGAAACCAAATAGGCTGTTTGTCGCTACCAGGGCATGCCACACAATGAGGGCACATGTCCTACCATTTACCTACACAGCACCCTGCCCATAGGACTACCTACGGCCTGCCTTAGGGGTGACCTATGTGTAATAAAAAGGAAGTTTCAGATTTGGCAAGCAACTTTAAATGCCAAGTCAATGTGCCAGTTAACTGCGCACTCAGACCTTGCAGTGGCAGGCCTGAGACAGGTTTTAAAGGATACTTCTGTGGGTCCCACTAGTAGCATTTAATTTACAGGCCTTGGTTATATGGGATACTACTGTCCAAGGGACTTACAAGTAAATTAAATATGCCACACAGGTGTAGACCAATTATACCATTTTTAATGGAGAGAACACATGCACTTTACCACTGAATAGCAGTGGTAAACTGCCCAGAGTCCTAAAGCCACAAAACAGGTCAGAAAACATACAGGAGGAAGGCTAAAAGTTTGGGGATAACCCTGCAAGAAGGGCCAGGTCCAACAGTATGCCCGTGTGTGTATTTGGGTGTTGCACCATCTGTTTTTTACTTCCATGACTGCAAAGGTCTGACATATTGCAGTGCCACCTGTGCTGTTAGAGACCCTCCAGTTGACGGGAAAAGAATTGTTAATGTACTTTCAATAAGGCATGGCTGTTTGTCTTGTTTAGAGAACTGAAGTACCAGTAGCCTGCTACAGAGATGGAGTTGAAATAGTGACCCTCACATCTCCAACAGATAATTGCACGGCATCTCTCCAAAAATAATGACACGTTCTGTGTGACACTTACAGTGTAATTAACAATGCATGGCCTGGAATACCGCAGCAGCATGACATGGTGACTGGCTGTGGTACATACATGGACTGTCAATCATCGCACTTCTGATTGACAGTACATGTATTTTGATAGAGCCAATCATATTCACATATTAGAGTATTAAGTGTAGGTTCAGTTTGCATGACAGTTGCCACAAACATTTACTACCCGATAAATATATATACATTTCCAGAGTATTCAGAATAAGAAGCAAAAAAAATCTGATCAATTGGCGTGGAAGGTGTGTAATAATGATAATGTAAAATGAAAAGCTTTTTTTACAGTTTCCTCATTCATGAACGCAAAGTAACTAGAGACACAGCAATGTTTTATTAAAGTACAGCACACTCTAATTGATTCCCCATAGGCATATATGATATCTGGTGATTTTAATGCTAACTCTGAATCTTAAAATGGAACGAATCAAACAGCTGATTAGAAGACCATAAAGTGAAGTCCAAAATGATTAAAGGCTATTTAGAAAATCTGAACTTGGTTATATGCCTGGCTTAGTTTTTTTCAAGTTTTTTTATCACCAAGATTTTAATGATACATCTCCAAATGTAACAGCATGTGTATAGAAATTAAAGGGCATATTATCAAGGACGGCGTTAAAAATTATCGCCGATGTGAACATAGGCTTCTATTGGAATTCTCCAGGCCATATTATCAAGTCTATTATCACCGCTTTAGCAGCAGTTTTCTGCCGCTAAACCGGCGATAATTTTAACAGCATCCTTGATAATATGCCCCCAAGCCACTTCGTACATCAAGCAGAATTCACATTATGCTGTACAAAGGATACAGTAATATTCTCCTAAGTTTTGATTTTAAAATATAACAAACCCATAATTCCTACTATCCCACCCCATTTCCTATAGTCCAACTAAGCCATAATATTATCTGATCATCCCTAAGGGGCTCAATAAAAGAATACAGCCAATAGGGAGAAAATAATAAGCAGTGTGCTAATTACAGGAACCGCAATATTGACATATGCGTAGCAATGACTGTGTAGAATATTGGCATAAACAAAAACAGTATATGAATGGTTAGAAGGAATGTATGGAGCACAATCGTCGTTTTTACTGTGGGCTTTAAACTCCTCCACTAGTAAATCCCACGCTTCTATGAAGTGTTTTCTCAAACCAGCTCGCTCCTCCCTGCAGAGGTGTGCACTTTCAGGTGTAAGCCAGGGGATTAAAGCTGTGCTCCATTCCTCCAATGAGGGAGAATGAGGGGCCTTGCATTTCCAATTCATCATATTTATTTTAGCTAAAAGTATTGCATGGTCAATGATTATATGCTAGGATTAGTTAAATATTGGTATGATTCAAGATTTGTTTTAAATATTTGATCGTTTGAAATTATAAATTCTGAAAATTTAACATTTTCCTAACAACACATCATTATTCCACTGAGAAGCGATTTCTTGTGAATGATATGAGACAGAATAACCGTGATCATAAATAGTTAGGCGTAGATTAACCAAGACAAAAAAAAAATCAGTAAATGGCAGGCATTGCTGGTCAGTGTGTGCCCTACCCGATATTTAGGGTGCCAGCTGCCACTGTTAAGTGGAATAAAGACTTAAAGTGCACATGTCTGCAAATCCATATAATTGTGTATGGTTTTTAAGTCTTATGGTTATAATATTTCGTGAGATGGAAGAATCTCGGTATTTTAATGTTTATTTTAAAACAAGAACATAAACATTTGAAAAGCCCAACTGTAGCCTTGAATGCCAATTTCCAACTTCAATATTTATTGCATTTGGCATATTTATACCTCTGTCTGCAATTTAGTTTGGAATTGTGTGATAAAGCATCTAGGAAATGGCTTAAAAAATGAGGATAGAATGTGCTTTATCTGCTATACTTATGTGAAAACATACTATTGCGCCTAGATGTAAATCTATGCTGATTTGCTACTCCCCATTTCTCCCCCCTTGGTGGAACCTTTTGCAAACGTATAAGGGTGTACAATTTCTTCTGGAATTTCTTGCACATAGGGGGAATTGTCCACTACCCTGGCAGACATCTCCCTATTGGAAAGTAAAGAGACGAATATTAAAGTACATTATTCTTTAAAAAAAAAAAAAAAGCATATTTTACCATAAAAATAAATGTTAAAACATTGAAACTATTTATTATAAAATGAGAATATTAAAATAAAATGTTCCATTAAATTTGCATACAATTATTAATCAAACATCATTTTTTTAATTTCTAAATAATATATTGTAAACAATAATTAAAAAAAAATTCCTTTTATTTTTATTTTATATGTCTACATTTTTATTAAAAGCTTTGTTAAACAGTTGAAGTATGTTATAGTTAGATGTGATAAAATGATCTGTTTTCGTTTACAAAAATCCTTAGAAATTCACAGAAAAAAACAAAGGTTTAAGTGACATTATAGTTAGGTCAACATGTTGGTTACAACATTGTTTGAACTAAAAAAACACAGAAATTCACCCAACTATAACTTGCACCCCTACCATGCACTGCTTATGACCTCACATATTACATCATTCATTACATATTCTATTGCATAAATTATGACCTCACTGATGACATCTCAAATTACATTATTTATGACATCACTGATGACATCACCCACACTTCTTTTGTCCACATAGCTCTAGAGAACAGGTACACCATTAGAGCTTTGAAAGTAATAGCAAAATAGTTCAGAGCAATATGAAGTAGAAGTACCATTACTTCTTTTATAAGTACCACGCCCATAGGTGAAGTAAACTTGTGTTATGTGCAACATTGACCCTATACCATGCATTTCATGGGTAGCCACGTTTATGTTGACTATCAACCACGGATAAAAGTGTAACCTGTACTGCACACAGTGTTTAATCTGTATAGAAAGGCTCAGGTAAAACCAAGTTCCTCCAGATACTCAAGCCTAGTTACATAACTAATGTCCTACTGCAGACAGTCTTTAGTTGCATCAAACCCCTTACAGTCACTGAACTTACAGTAATAAAGTGGATATGAAAAGAAAAGTGGGTACTGTAAACAGTGTTTACTCTATGGAGAGAGTTCACTCTGTACTGCACTGTTTGCAGACAGTGAAACTCTCATGAGAAATACACCACAGAGTATTAAAAAGTATCTATTAACAACAATGTACACTCAATACACAACTTGTCCAAATAGAGACTATTCACTTAAAATAACACAGATGGGGGGTGTTGACCAGCAAGATGGCTGACTAGACGCGTCTTCCGTTGGCTCCCGTCGTGATATCAATAATCCTTACACATCCTGCAGAATCCGATCCCCAAAAGCAGATCAGCGCCTTTGCATTGTGGGGAGTCCAGAGGACTCCAGGGCGCCCCCAATTACTTTGGTCAAGGCTGACCAAGCCTGAGCCTTGTGGCTCCCTAAGCCACACTGCTGGGTGCAGCCGGCGATTGTTTTCTCCGGAAGAGAAGGCATGCAGCTGTGACTCCTGCGAAGCAAGGGGACCCAAGCTAGACATTCTACTCATGGGCTGTGAGTGGTGCCAATGTAGCTGCAGTGTTCCCCCTTTTGCTTAAATAAACTGAAAATTAAGGGGGCCTGAGCCAGCGGCGGCCGTAGAACAAGGACTGATAATGCCCCAGAGGCTCACTGCTGAAGTGACGCCTGGGGCAGGGGAAAAGGCCACAGAGCTGCCGAAAGACCCTTTGGTGCAGAAGAGGGAGGATTGTGAGCATGGGCAGCCCCCTGTCCCTGGCAGCCCGCTCTGGGAGATGTCCCCTAGGCTGCGTGGAAGGACTGCCGGTGGTGACCGACAAGGGGCGGTCAGAGTAGGTGAGCTACGCAGCGGCGAGATCCTATTTTGTCCTAAGAGAGTCCTGCGTACGTGGGGAGCCTAACACATCCAGAACCAATGTTCAGGTCAGAGTGTCAGAAATTGGAATCAGGGGATTCCTGAGACTGTTCTGTGATAGCCCAGACGAGCCTATATTAAGCCATAGTCGCTCTGTTCAGGCCCTGATGGGGGCAGAGGTGGCCTATGTAATATAATATCCTAAGTGAGGAGGTGTTTTCTGATTGTCATGCTGCAGCCGCACTCTTTTAATGAGATGACTGCTTAGTGAAACCAGATGGGCTCTGATACCCTTGGGGAGACACCGTGGGTTCAGTAATATGACAGTAAACAAGGTCCCACCCACCAAAACCACCGAACAAATCTGGGGGGACAGTGGCATGCTAATTGGGGGGACCGGTACCCTGCTGCTGTGACCTCGCTAAAACATCTGTTTGGATATTTCCCACCCTGAACGGTGAGTGTTGACTGCATTGGCGTGCATGGCGGGGTGAGCTGAGGTGGACTGGGCATCTGGCCTTTCTTGTCGCATGGCCTAGCGCCTACAACCCAGGACCATATGAATTGAGGCTGGAGTTGCTAAGTTGTGTCTTGCTGTGGCTGGGGAAAAGAGCCTCCCTGATTACTCCGGAGGGAGGATCTGATGGACAGACTGGAGCCTGCTAGCACTACAAGGCTTCTTTCCTACAACCAGCTGAGCTAGGTCGAGGTGTCGAATTGGGGGGCAGTGGAGCAGAACATTATATTATGTTCGATTACCGAGTGAAGCCTGAGGTGGAATCAACTGGACACACCCTTTACTGCCCCCCAGTGTTCCTCCTCTCGTTCAACAGTGGATAACACCCCACTTGGCAACTGAGAGCTGACCTCCTCCATACTATGGGAAAGAACAGGGGCCACAAGATGATGCAAGAAAACAAAATTGACCAATAAATGGTCCCAGGCCACAAACTGTCAGACACGACTCAGGAGGAGAGATCTGTCCCGAACTCTCCGGTGCAGTCGCTGGCAACATCTGAAATACTGGTGGCTATACAGGGCACCAGAGATCCCCTGGAGCGCAAGATGGACACTATAGCTATGGACATTAATCAACTCCGGCTGGATAAACGTAACGTGGCTGATTGGGTGACTGGAACCAAAGACAGTATTGCCACTATGCAACAAGAAATCAAACCATTCCGGGCCACAGTGGCTGGTCTTAAATACAGTGCTTTGCAGATAGAGGACAGACTTGAGGATGCAGAGGGCCGCTCATGGAAAAGGGCACAGAGTTGGCGAAAGACCCTTTGGTGCAGGGAGGGAGGATTACAAAAATCCTTAGAAATTGACTGAAAAAAACAAAGGTTAAAGTGACATTATAGTTACGTGAACATGTCAGTTACAAAATTAATGTTTGAACTTAAAAACACAGAAATTCTCCTAACTATAACTTTCACCGCTACCATGCACTGCTTATGACCTCACATATTACATCACTCATGACATATTCTATTGCATAATTTATGACCTCACTGATGACATCTCAAATTACATTATTTATGACATCACTGATGACATCACTCACACTTCTTTTGTACACATAGCTCTAGAGAGCAGGGGACTTTAATTGTATCCCATTTGAGGTTTTAGATAGCACCCCCCTGCAGCATTCAATTAAACCAAATATGTCAGCAGCACTAGCCCAATTCTGAAAGCGATTGAGACTGGTGGATATTTGGTGTGCCCAGTACCCACACACCCGGGAATATTCCTGCTATACACCAGCATCTAACACACAGTAGATTAGATTTATTTCTGGTCCAATACACAGCCACATAATGCATACATGATACAGCATATTTGGGAAATACATCTCGGACCATTCCCAACTTTTGCTACAGTACTTAACTGACCGGACCTGGCCCAGGGTACTACTGTGGTGGCTCCGGGTAGAGGCAGTAACAGATCCAAGGTTGCTTTTACTAGCTACCTTGAAAGACACTTTAGACCAATACATTGTGAGTAATTGGGTTTGTATGTCTACTTCACTAGGCCTCAAACAAACCTTACGAAGGGATATAATGTGGGAGGTGACAGAACTGGCTCGATCTAAATCGTCGCTTTCTAACTCATGTGACAACATGGCTAGCTGGGACAGACAAAGACACCATGGGCATGTGTCGAAGCTCCTATCGCCACGGAAACGTCACTTTTTGAGACATTTCCGTGGCGATAGGGGCTTTGCCTTACTTACAAGGCAGCATTAAGCCACTTAACATAGCTTAACGCTGCCTTGTAAATAAGGCCCCCCTTTCATGCTGTGCTTAGCGTGAAAAGGGGTGGGCAGTGGGTGTTGCGGTGGGTGTCTCACCACAACACCTATTGATTTTGACACTGCCCCCTGTTTACAAGGGCAGCGTAAATAGGAGGCAGCGCCTAAATTAGGAGCAGGGAAAACCTGGTCTTAAGTTGGCAAAACCAGGAGAAATGCATCATTTCTCTTCGTTTTTTTACTTTTTCCACGTGTGCTGCATTAAGCCGCACACATAGAAGGGACAAAGTGGCATTTACAGATTGTTTATGTACAGGAAGGGGGACCTTCTTGTACATAAGCAATCTTTCCCCTGCACACAGACATCCTTGCACTATGGTGCAAGGGTGCCTGCGTTGGTGCTACACTGCTAAGTGTAACGCCAGCGCAGGGGGAAACGCAAGGCTGCACCATATTATTGCAAATATGGTGCAGCCTTGCATTTCTGAAGTGGTGGAGTGAGGCGTTAAGCCATGACGGCTAATTCCTCACTCCGCCACTTCCTTGAATATATGCCCCCATATCTGTTAACTGTGGAACAGGCTACAGAAACATGTACGAACTGTCAGTCGCCGGCATTCATATATAGAAGGAGACAAGACCGGCTGCCTATTGGCTCGATCAGAACCTTATCGCAACCGGTCATGACATTAAATACTAATGAGGGACGGGTCATCACCACTTCACAGGCGATAAACAGAGCCTTTGAAGACCACTTGCGTGAATTTTACACCACACCCTCCCATTGGGTACCCCAATACACTCTGAATATTTAGCCAGGCTGTCATTAACAACATTGTCAGGGGAGGATAGAGAAACACTGGGATCCCCTCTCACCAAGTAAGAGATTAAAGGAGAAATTGACTCCATGAAAACTGCAAAGACACCAGGCAGGGGTGGACTTCTGGCTGAGTTTTATAAGGCCTTCCTTGAAGATTTAGTGGATAGGTTCTTGACAATGTATCAGGAGGCCTTCTCCAACGGGTTTCTCCCAGACACCATGTGGGAGGTCATGACAGTACTAATCAGGAAACCTGCAAAGATCCCATGTCGGCAAATTCTTAACGCCCAATATCGCTGTTGAACGTACATCAGAAAATATAAAGTCAGGTGCTGGCAGCATAGCTCCTCCCATGTCTCTTGTGTCTGGGTCATACTGATGAGTCGGGCATTATTCCCCGCAGAAACCCGTTATGTAATATATATCGGTTGATGCATGTATTACACTCCCCAGGGCTGATGGATGAACATTATGCACTGGCCTTTCTAGCCATAGAAGAGGACTTTAATTCAGTCAGTTGGGACTACATATGGCTGGTATTGAAGGAGGCTGGAATAGGTGAAATTGTTATACGAACAACCGATTGCATGGATTCCCACTGGATGCTGTGTGTCTACTCTGATCTCCCTCTAACGTGGTACGTGCAAGGCTTCCCATTGTCCCCACTAATCTTCACCTTAGCGGTGGAGCCCTTGGCATTCCGTCTTTGTCACGTCCTTGGAGGGGGAGGAGTGACCGTGGTAGACGGTACCTGTAGTCTCACTTTATGCCGATGATGCATTGGTATTCCTTCATCAACCTGACTTGTCTGTCCCTCTCCTTGTATATCTGATGCAGGACTTTGGGGAATTGTCAGGCCTGCAGGTCAATGCAACTAAATCCTCATTGTTCCCCAGAGGACTACTGAGTGAATTACCACCAGAATGACTGCCAGAGGTGGGCATTCAGTGGAAAAGCAACACCATACGCTATTTGGGTATTTACCTCACTGTAGGGGAGCAACTAACTCATGACCTAAATTTGAGCAGTGTGATGAATGCCCTACAGCCCACTATTGAATTCTGGAACATGCTGCATCTGTCTTTAATGGGGAAGATAGCCCTTCTGAAGATGATGGTATTGCCTAAATTGCTCAAATATGCAAGATGCCTGTGAATATTTTCGGACTTGAAAAATTTTTACAACATCTGAAGTTGGCTGCTGCCACCCGCTGGCTTTGGCCATCCTTCCCTAAGGCACTGGAACCCCTCACAGATGCTAGTCACCTCCTTGGCTTTTGCTGGAGGCCGGCGGTTAATCACGCATCCCTATCGGGCGCATTGTGCCGACTGGCGTCTGGGGCTACTTCAGGTAGAGGAACCCTGGCACAGCGCTAGTGAGGAGTCAATTTCTCCTAATGAGTGGGAGAAGTACGTATGATGGAAAAGACAGTATCAGTTAGTGCACGCTACAAATCAATACAATATAACTATTTCCACATGGTATATCTCACACCAAAAAAACTCCATACCATATACCCGCAGGGAGTCCCTTGTAGCGCCCGTTGCTGTACCGATGGTACAAATGTTTTACGCAAGGTCTGGGGATGCCCAGTTGTGACAGTTTTTTGGACTGAGATGCTGATCCATCTCAAAGTGATGACTGGCTGGACAGTTCCTTGATAAATCAGAACAAGTCTATTAGGTTTACTCTTTGACAACCCCCCAAAAAAGCTAAGCAGAAGGAACACAATACTAGGACTCACTGTTGCCAAACGGCGCATTGCAATACACTGGATAAGTGCTTGACCTCTGCAGATGAGTAAGTAGCGGGATGACCTTGTAGAGTGGGCAGGATCTGAAGAAGCCCTCATGCCCACACTAGACAGGATGACAAACTACCAGATGAACTGTTTGCCTGGCTCTGGCTCTGGAGCCCACACAGACTGTCCCTCCAAAGGACCATTTGATTACCACATATAAAGTTAAGTGCTGCCCAGCGTCCACAGTTTAATGGTCAGCCCCCATAGTCCTCATGAAGTGCTCGCTTTGGAAAGCGAGGGCGGGGGTCAGGGAGGGAGGAGTTGCAATGGGTTGTGGTGTTGCATTGCACTATGACAGACTTCTTGCTTATGTATAATCTGGCCTCTCCTGAAGGTACTGTTATTGTGGATAGACCAACCTGCTACTATATGGGATGAGCCAAAAGATAGTAGATAAGTAACAGAGCCCCGAGTATTGAGAATTCATGGTTCTACTGTTGGATGGGGTCCCGGGGCCAGAAAAGGCCCCCTTCTCTGCATAAATGCTTTGGGTCTTGGGGGATGGGGTCCCCTGGCTGAAAAATAAATGGCAGTCACCATTTTTTTGCCACAATCCTGCAGGACTCCCAAGCAATTAAGGAAAAATAGCCAATTTAAAAAGAAATATGGGACCGGGGGTGCCCACTGGGTCCTCCCCATGGAGCCTAGGAGGTCAGGGTATCCCTACTCTGCTTTTTTATTTATTTATTGTTAAACTTCAGTACAGGAGACTAAGTTTCCGAGTCCTATAACGGCTGCCAGCAACATTTTTCTCATGTTGCTGGCAGCCAATAAGAGTGCATGCTCCCGTGGGATTCAAGCAAGATGTCTCAAGGGAAAAAAGCTCCCTGGGCCAAGCATAATGATCTGTTTAAAATTGGTGCTCACACAAGACCCTCACGAGACACTCACAAACCTAACTGTCCAGATATACAACTATTATTAAACTTTAATTTCTCAAAAACTACTGAATGAATTTACACCAAGTTACAAAGCACAATCTGGGGATCAGGATCTAGCTATCTGCCAAATTTTGTGTAATTATATTCAGCAGTCTTTGTGGTAGCGCATCTTAAAGAAGTCTATGGAAAATGCATGGGATTTTTGTGTTTTGGGACCCCCCCTTTTTTTAAGAGCAAGTCAAGTTCCTCAAAATACTCAACATCTGTTTAAAAATGAAATGTCCTCCAATGGACAGCCTTAATTTTTATCAAACCCCTCACAATCATCGGACCTACATTGAGTAATGAAGATGGTATGAGTAAAATAGTAGGTACTGTAAACAGTGTTCATTCAATGCAGAGTATACTCTATACCACACTGTTTGCAGACAGTGAAACTCTCATGGAAAATACAATACAGAGTATTAAAAATGACCTAATAAGAACAGTGTATGGTCTATGCAGCACTTCCCAAAAAAGACACAAATTGCTTAAAATAACAAAGGTCTGAAGGTGGTAAAGATCATACAATCTGCATCTTTCAAACTGTGTAATGTAGAAATTGTCATGCTGAGACAATTCTGTCTAATAATTCAAGGCTGCTTACAATACTTAGGGGTCTATTAGTATGGCGTGTGGATGGCCACCGCCGGGCTGGCGGTGGCAACTGCCGGGCCGGCGGGCGTCATCCGCAAGCGATCGCAACCCAGAAAACCGCCGGTCCCATTAGCATGGCGGTGACGACCGCGGCAGTGAGATTTTCCGACCACCTCTTTTCCGCCGGTAGCAGTCCGCACGCTTGCCTGGCGGGCGGAGCTGGACAGCTAAAATGAAGCCGTTGCAGGGTCAGCCACCGCCAGCATGATTATGTTGCCAGCGGTAGTCAGCCTTTCCGCGG
The DNA here is from genome assembly GCF_964204655.1 of Triturus cristatus. Taxonomy (NCBI): domain Eukaryota; kingdom Metazoa; phylum Chordata; class Amphibia; order Caudata; family Salamandridae; genus Triturus; species Triturus cristatus. Next base: position 452,769,422 of record NC_140584.1, read on the forward strand.
CGGTGGAACCGCCATGGAAAGGCATGCAGATCATTTCTCTGGGGGCCCATTGCGGTCCCCCAATGTGTTTGGGGGGGTGTGGGTGCACTGGTACATGTCCCTGTACCAGGTGGCAGGTACTGTGCAGTGCCTGCCATGCAGTGCAGGGATATGCTGGACATGCTTTTTTGGACATCACAGCTGTACTGCTGGCAGCAGCAACCGCTGCAATGTTAAATGCCGCCGCGGTCGGATTTCGACTGTGGAGCATACTTTGCCCTGTTGGAAATATTTCTGCAGAACCAAAAAAACTTGTGTGGAACAACCTGGACACAAACCATCAACCGAATCTGCACACAGAGTTTTTTTTCCAATACAATCATTTATAATGTGTTCAATTCCTCTACACACCTATGATGCCTTAGAAGCACACACATTTTGTAAGCAGTTACACTGATTAGCTGGACACAGGCTGTCCAAAATTAGGTAGAAAGGCAATATGGCAATTACCCACCACTATGTAAATTATATGACAAACCAGCACACCCATTAGATGATGTCATGAATGATGTTCTGTGAGATGTCATCAGCAATTTCCTAAATGGTGTCATAGAACATGTCATGAATGATGTAATATGTGAGGTCATAAGCAGTGCATGGAGGGGGCCCAAGTAATAGTTAATTCTGTTAACAATAAGCAGGAGCTTAAGTGGATCTGGGTATCCCTTTCCTGCCCCCTTATAGTACTTTTCTTTTTTACTTCAGGACAGGGTACTAACTTCCTGAGTCATGTAATGTGAGCAACATTCTTATGATGTTGATGGCAGCCAATCAGAGTGTTCGCTCCTGCAGGAGTCTGTCCAAGGAAAATAAATCTCCCTGGGCCAATCAGATTTTTAAATTAGCATTCCCACGAGCATCTCTCGAGCGTTTTGTGAACCCAACCTTCTAGCTATGCAGTTATTTTTTCCCCCTAATTTCTCAAAGGCTATGTAACGGATTTACACCAAATCACAAAAAACACAATCTGGTGACCAAGATCTAGATTCCAACAAATGTGGGGTAATTCTGTTTAGCTGTTTTTTCTGTAGACTTGGAAAATGCATGGGGATTTTGCATCCCCCTCCCCATAAACAATGATTTTGGCCCCAGGGGTGGGCTCCCCGGGGTATCTGGAGGCTTGGAGAGGGGGGCCATGCAGCCCCTCTGCCCATTATCTATACAACCCCAGGGGTGAGCTACCTGGGGCTTATCGTTTATAAATAAGGCCAAGCTGCTATTTGTGTTTTTTTTTGTTCCAGCGAGAGTCTCGTAGTATCGCATCATTTTGTGCCATCCTTTTTCTCTTTTGTGGCCCCTCTGGGTCCTCCCCATGGGGCCTTGGGGGTCAGGGTATTGCTACTTTACCCCTATGTATCTTTTTTATCATAACTTCAGGACAGGGGAGTCCCTGAGTCCTGTAATGGCTACCAGCAAGATTTTTCTCATGTCACTGGTAGTCAACCAGAGTGCTCGCTCTCATGGAGTATGATTCCCATGGGAGCGAGATGCCCAAAGGAAATAAAATGCTGTATTTTCAAATTGGTGCACCCACAAGGGTCTATTGAGACTCTTGCGGACTCAACTGTCCAGATATACAATTATATTTTAATCTTAATTTCTCAAAAACTAATGAATGGATTTACAACAAATCTGCGGACCATGAGCTAGCTTCCTGCCAAATTTGGTGTAATTCCTTTCAGCAGTTTTTGCTGTAGCCTTGTCTGTTGAAGTTCATGGAAAATGCATGAGAATTTTGCATTTTGGGAACCTCTTTTGTCTAAGTCACCACTTGGCAGATCACCCCAAATCTTTCTAGGATGGAGCTGAGGTGGATGAATGTTTTTTGGGAAACATTTTGTGACGATTCCTCAAATGGGGCCAAAGTTATTAGGAAACAAAAAAGCGTTCTTTCTTTGGAAAAGCAGACCTAACTTCAACTACCTAGTGGTGACCATCACTAGGTAATATGTTTGTGTGTGTGTGTGTGTGTTTGTGCATTAAAATTCAGCATAATTTATTTCTTCAACATTATTGCCTAATACTGTTTGTAATAAGTCCCTGCAAATATTTTTTTATTTGGGAGTGTGTTGCAATACCTGTGAGTGGTTGATGCTACTTACTTCAGCTCTTGGGTGGAGTACATGTACTTGTACTACTGTTTTGTCACCTTTAGGGCAGCAGTAACCAAGAAGAGTAGTTTGTGAATAACAGTGGGCTTACTCTTTTATGGGTGCATGTTTGTAGTGGCCTGTCTCTCTCTAATTCCCTGCTTACTTTTCCCTAAACCCCTCTCCCTTAGTAGTAAGCATTTCCTATTTTCCACCCACCCCCCTCTTGCACCTCCACATTTATTACTTTAACAAAGACTTAAGAGTGCGGAGATCTTTGGTACTGTGGTGAAGATCTCCAGAAAATAATTATAGGACAGGGGAAGGTTGAGGTGGAGGTCTCCTCCCCGGGGTTAGTGAATAGTGTTTTGTAGTATGTGAGCTGTACTACTGTAGTACTCATTTTTGTAGTTGTGAATAGGCCCTTGAGTGTAGCACAATTGGGCAACGGCATTTCCTATACAAACTATCAGAAGCATCTCAGTTATTTAAAAAAACAGTACAACCTGCTCTCTGCTTGGAGGGAATGCAAGAACATGTAAGAGTGAAAAAAAAACAATGAAGTTGTAGCATATAGTGATCTATTATCAAGTTCTCTAACGTTCATCTACTACTTCCAACTAATGTTGGAAAGTGAACCAGTGTCATCAGCATGAAAGGTTAGGCCAATTTTACTCACTTTTTGAGGAAAAGCATTCAGAAGAAAAACATTAATTTCTTCTGATTTAAAGTAACTCAAAATCTATTTGCAAGATAGCAAAGTAACCTGAAAAAAATCAATGTCGATTGGACAACTTTGGTCAGGTTGTAAACAGTTGAAAACGCTGATCGGTGGAAATGTGAGTCAAACCATAACATAAATACAAGTACAAGTAGAGATTGCTGCAATATTTTCTTGTGGTTATGGATTACATATAAAAATGCTGATGATATATGTCCTATTGATTATCAGAAAGTGGTTATCAAAAACTGTGAGTCAAACCAAAACATAAATACAAGTATAAGTAACAATTGCTGCAATACTTTCTGTGGGTATGGGTTACATGTAAAAATGCTGATGATATATGCCCTATCGATTATGATAAAGTGGTTATCAAAAATCTGTATTCTTACCAGATTTTCCTTAAATATGTAGAGCAGCAGGTTTCTTTCAGGCCAACAAAAGCAATACAGTTTACCAAGTGAAAACTTTATCTACACTAAAGGATCACTTTTGAAAGGTCTTTGTCCACACTTTTTCTTCCATTGACTAGATATCTGCTTGGCATTTCAGCTCCCATCAATAGAAACCTTCACAAACTTCTGAGTTGTCATCTAATCTGGCAGTACACCATTGTCACCCAACATTTTCGGTGAAGATATGTTTATTTTACATGATGCTTGTTTTCCTGGTAGGTGGAATAGTGAAAGGCGATGAGATAATGGCTGTCAATGGGAAGATTTTGACAGATGTTACACTGACAGAAGCCCAAGCAACACTGACAAAGGCTTGGAACAAAGGCGGGGTAAGCTATCCCTTGGCAGCTGTTTTATGCATTGATTTTGATATTTCATTAAAGAACATTTGTATGTATCAAGATATTAATTATTTTGTAATGTATTTGATTATTTAAAGAAGTATTGTACCATGTTGCATCAGTTTAGTATGACCCACTCCTTGGTTTTCAGGATATTAGAGAAGTTATGGATATATTTGAGAGGTCGGTGGTCAACGGAATGTCATCAGATTTATAATTTTATATTAGGAAATTGGAATGTTGAGACCTTCATTGAAAACAGTAAAGTGGCTTAGGGCCTTTAGTGGCTGGTGAAGGCTTTCTGCTCCAGCGTTCCAATGTTTGTCTTTCTGTGTAATTGAGAACATTCTACCCTAGTGAGAAATGTTCTAATAGCGTTATAGACCTTTTGCCTCTGGCCAAACAGGTTTTTGAAAGCCATTACCTTTGTTGTGGCTCACAGAGGCCACTCACTTCAACTTAAATAACAAGAGGACTAGGGGTCAAAATGCCCTATGAAAAGACATTGAAGTCTATAAAAAAGAGAGAGGTTGCCACCTTGAGTGAAACAAAGTGCCATAGGACCCCTGTTTTGCTGCTAATGTTTTCTGATGCAGTTACATGAAATAAATAACTAGAAAATAAAAATAAAGATCACTTTATTTACTTTCCAGGATCATGAACTTAAGTGAAAAAGATGTCATTCAAACCTTTTACTTATTTACTCTCTGTCATGGGACTACTCGAGAATGTTGCTTGCACTGCCCCTGAATTGTTGTGTTTCTGCTGTGTAAGAAAGGAATTACCTAATGCTATTCATGCCAAACAGGTTGAGTGTGCAATTACACCAATGCGGTCCATGCTATACCTGTTGTGTTTGTGTGTGTCAATGAAAATTGTCCTGCTACTCTCTGGGTTGTACCTATTATGTCTGTGAATGAATCACTGTGATCCAATGCTGAGTGACATAATTAGTGATATGTCCTGTGACTTGATAGAAGATAAAGTATTCAGTGTAATCTTGTTCCAGCAATACTTAAAGAGTATAATACTAGAAATTATTTCCATCATTAATAAAATAAAGGATAAATCAATTAGCTTAACCTCATTTGATCTAAAATAAAGTAAATCAAAAAACGTAACCCCCTCTGTAATTCATTCAAGTGTAGAGAACAACACTAGAGAATCCCATTCTTTAACCTATCAAATAATTAAAGGATCAGATGAACTACCTTCTGCTATCACTTTCAGGTCAGTCATACATGGGAAAAAAGGAAAAGGACAAATCAAAAGGACAAATGAAAGCGAAATTAATTGATAGGGGTACAATAAATCATGTGATCCTGTGAATTTACCAAAGTGCTTTTCATAAAGAAATATGAAAACCTTATCTTTTGCAGCTCTCATGGGGCTACACTTTGAGAGTAGTGGGCCATGTTGCCACACAACTAGTTTCATTGTAGAGGGAAGGGATAATACCAACTGGCATTTTCTTAAAGATTCTTGCATGTTTCTGCCCCCATGGCCTAGTGTGATGCAGCCAACTGCCCCATGCCATTTAGGGATATTTATCTTACTTGAAAATGTGAGGTAGTGCATCTCCTAGCCAGTAGAGGCTTTTGCACCATAGGCCATTACTGGGCTGCCTGCCCTCCCTCCTGGTTACAGTGGTGAGGAAGATGCTTTTACAGTTTTTCAAGAAAAGACCAGAACTTCTTGTCTTTGATTGGGGGCAAGATCAATCTTGGTCTTAGTGAATTTGTGCTCAATTTTGTGCCAGTTGGTTTATGTATATCTTAGCTTCCCAGAGTCTTCCAACACTAGACTTCCTTATGCCTCCTATTGGGAATTGGCAGCTGTGGAAGTTGAATTTATAGAGTTTTATCTTCTTGTAAAACATCCATCAGTTTGAGACAGCAATGACGGGTGCCTTAGATAGATCCTTTGCAGTTCAGGCTGTACAGTTCGCATGAGGACCAGGGTCAAGGCGATCGGCTTATGGTTGGGTCCAAACTGAGGTGGCATGGTGTGTGAAAAGCAACAGATTGGGATGCAGCCTGAGTGAATACAATTGGCTGAGATTAATTAAAGACATCATCCATCATCTTGCTGTTGTTTCTGTTGATGCCCTACATGCCATAGGAATGCCCAGACAAGGGTCCCTTGCTCACTGTGCCACTGAAATCAAGTTATACCTGGCTGATAAGCCCTTACCAGGGTGAATCCAGTCCTAGGTTGCTTATATTCTTCTTGTTGGAGGACCTGGCTTGGCAGCAGGAGCTAGACTGTTCCCATGAAGAGCAGGGTGAAGGCTGATTTGCATGTGGCTGTGTCCAAACTGAGGTGGCATGGTGGTTGAAAAACGATGGACTGGGATGCATCCCCATGCATTTGTAGAGGCTGTGAATGATACAAGCATTCCATCCATCACCTTGTTGTTTTTGCACTTATAGAAATGTGGAATTGTCCTGTCCTAACAAATGGGTGCCTTCAGTCTGTTTCCTGGGTCACATGTCTAGGTCTAGTTGGGAGTTGGCATTTGTGTATTCCTCCCAGAAAGCATCACATTAGAGGGTCTGGGTGCTGACTGGATGGGGTGAGGTGGAATTGTCATCTACCACACTTGCTCTTAAAAGGCACTAGCCCAGCTCATGCACAAAGGACTTCACATCAGCCTATTGTGCCCCCAGACAAACTAGGATCAGGTCAGAGAGGCAGGAAATTCTGGATACTTCTGGGGGGTAGGGCCCCTTCAGAAGCTTCTCCCACTTCAAAGGAGGCACCACGTATTATGAAAATGGGATGCTCAGACTCACTCTTCAATACACTCATTGACCTGTTGATACTACTGAAGAAGAATGCCCTGCTACCCTGCTCATTGAGGCCTTTCCTGCATGCTGAGGAGGAAGACTGCACCTGCACCCTTCAACCAAGGCAGGAGTGACTCCAAGGGTCAGCTGACTTACCTCCTGTTCCAAACTACAGGGACATAACAAGCTTCAGAGACCTTCCTGCATCTGCCCAACTGGCCTGCTGCCTAACCTGCCTGAGTGCCTGATCACCAAAAGGAGCCTCATCCAGGTCCTGAACCCTTGGCTGGCATCAGAGTGCCCTCCTTTGACTCAAAAAAGAGAACACCTGAAGTTTGGGGTTTTTTTGTGACCGCAAACAGGCCGGTTCACACCCAGATGTTTCTGCCCACACCCAACATGATCGAAAAGCACCAGTGAACCTCATTCTTTGTGCTACATGACCAACAGCAGTAGCTGGCAATGTGAGATCTGCACTTCATGCTTCAACATCAACAGCCCGCAGTGATGGATACAATGGGCCACTTCCTTAATAGCTACTTATGTTGAGTATGTTTTTGACCCTAGTTTGCAAACACAAGAATTTCCTCAGTAGGAACAAGAATACCCTCTGCACAGTGACATCTTGCCTCTTGATCAGTATGATTACATAATATATACTGCTGGTTCAGCTCAGCCTGTGGTTGGCACTAAGCAACGATATTCAGCCACATGTCTAGCAGTCCGCGGTGTCATGACAAACCTGTCTACAAAAACCTTTAAACAATCTGCAGCTATTAAGAGTATTAGATCATGAATGCAGGGATGTAGACACATCATCTTTCTCTCATTTTCTGGCCAGATGCTACCCTGTGGACACATTTTCTGAAGAGTGTCCTACAGTCGTCAAAGTCAACAATCTTATGGCAGAGCTTTCCTTATAGGGCATCATCTTGCTCCTCCCCCTGACCTGGTCGCTAAAAAAATATAGGGTGCAGTGAAAAGAGCCTATGCAGTCTCTAATTTCTCACTGAGGGTTACTACATAGCCTATTTATCCGATGCAGTATCTTCTCATAGATTTTGAAAACTGGTGACTCTCATGGCAGAGGGTTCTGACTGATCGTCCCTCCTAAATATTATGGAGCAGCAAGTCTGTTTTCTCTTGAATTTGTCTTTTGATAATCTGTGCTCATCAGTGGGGGAATCTGGGGCAGCAGTGTCAGCATGACATTGCGTATGGATGTGGAACTGGAAGGCAAACTCTTTGCAGAAAGTAGTTCTGATGAAAGTTATCTCCGATGTGTGTTCACCTTTTGGGCAAACATTGGAGGACATGATAAAAAACAACATTGCGGAGAACAAAAAATTGGTGGTGCCAGTGAAATCTTAACCTAAAGGCCGGGGATTTAGCTACACAAGAGCTTTCACACCAGCAGCAGGGAAAGTCGTATCGCAGCCCTTATGAGGTAGGGGTCATGGCCAGGGTATCTCAAGCCTCGATAAATCCTAGTCCAAAGAAGCTGACAACTCTGTTACACCAAGTCCCTCTAAGGCACGACAGTCAACGACATTAGCCAGTGGGTGGTCGTCCATCCTTTTTTAAGGATTACTGCAGTCGAACAGTTGCGTATATATGGGCAGTCAATTTGGTGCCTGAATGGTATCACATGGAGTTTTCAGATCTGCCTTCAGACCATTTTTGGCCATTAGCTCCTCCTCGCAACTTGAGAAGATGCCAGGCTCTGTTGGAAGAGATTTAAGCCTTATAAGCAAAGAATGCCATTTGTCTGGTCCCATCCTAGGAACAGGACCGGGGATACTACATCCTTTTTCTGGTACAGAAACACTTGGGTGACTTTCGTCCTGTCCTGGATCTGAAGGCGCTCATCAAGATATTCATTCATTGCTGCTTCAAAATGAAAATACTCCAAAATATTTTTCTGCTTCTGGAACAAGCGAATTTCTTGATGTATCTGGATATGAAGAAGGCTTAGCTGCATCTACCCATCTTTCCAGCTCACTAGAGGTTTCTGCAATTCACTGTCGGCCTCCAACATTTTTAATTCCAAGTATTTCCATTTGGACTAACATTAGCTCCAAGAGGTTTAGTGGGTAATCTTCATTCTAGAGGTATCCATGTGTATCCTTATCTTGATGACTGGTTAATCAGTTCTCCTTCTTTTTCTAAGGTGGAAAAAGATGTCCACAAAGTGTGCAATCTTCTTCAAGTTTCTGGGTTTCTCCTCAATACCAAGAAGTCTCACCTCCAACCACTTCAGCAACTAAGGTTCATCAGGATCCTATTTTCAATGGACAAAGGGGATGTGATCTTCTCTCATGACAGGGTCCCAAGACTGGTCCCTACAGGACTTATTACAAAAGGACTCAGCAAGACTGAAGTTGCGGAGTCAAGGGGGGATGGCTTTCGGCTTTAGTTATAATTATCTGGACCTGTCTTCATCTGAATCCACTGGTGCATCATGTGTTGTCCCATTGGAAACCTCTCTCTCAAAATTAAGAGTCGTTGATTCCTGTCACACCTCAAATTGACTTGATCAATCGGTGAATCTAGCCAAAGGACATCAGTTGGGTCAGTCCACTCTGATAGTGATATCAACAGATGCCAGCAAACTAGGGTGGGCAGCCATGTGGCGATCCTCCACAGCTCTGGGGTCCAATTGGAGAGTTAGCTGTGGTCAGGGCAGCTCTAGTAACCTTTCTTCCTCAAATTCAACATCAAGCTGAATGCATTCAACTGGACAACCAAGTAGAGGTGGCATATATCAATCGCCAGGAGGAAATGGTTCTTTCTCTCTATCACCTTTCCAGGGACATTTGTTCATGGCTGTAGTCCAATCTCCAATCTCTACAGGTAGTATATCTTCTGGGGAGGGAGAATGGGCATGCAGAGCAGCTGAGCAGGAAATCCCCATCCTCGGCATCCTCTGTTACACACAGTCTTTCAGAAAATCTGTCTTCAGGTTCGGACATCCATTGTTGAATTCATTTGTGACCAATGACAATGAACTGCTACCTCACTCTTGCTCTCTGGTTCCCAGCAGGGAAGTCTAGGCAATAGATGTATTCTCCATGAGGTGGCCGCAGGGTTTACTTTATTGTTTTTCACCGATCCCTCTGGTTCCTTCGGCGTTACAAATGATTTGGAAATATCAAGCCATAGTCCTCTTGGTTTTGACACATTGGGGTTGGAGGTCATGGTTCCCAGTGTTGACAACAATGGCTATGTCCCCAACCAGGTTGTTTTGTCTTCAGCCATCCCTGTTGAGTTAACCACAGTTGGTTCAAGCATCACTCAGTCATCTCAGTTTGGGTGTTTGGCTGCTAAAGGGGAACTCCTTACAGCTAAATGATTATTATTTGGAAGTAGCAAGTGGTATTCAGCAATCCAATATGCCTGCTACATGAAAGTCTTACAGTTGGCATTGGCAGAATTGTGAGATGGTGCCTGAGCAAAGGCTTGAAGGCTTCTCTGTGTGATCCTGTTAGGATTTTGGATTTCCTGCTGGACAGTTTCAGATTGGGGTTGGCAGTCTCAACTATTCGAGCTCAGTGTGTAGCAATTAGGGCTATTAGAGGTAAGGTTATGGCAGGGGTGGCCCCGTTAGCTTTACGCCTATTGATGAGTTTTTTCCTACAACATCTGTTAGAACATTCCTCCTTGGGATCTCCCTATGGTTCTTCAAGCTCTTACTCTTTCCCTGTTTGAACCAATAGAATCAGTGGATCTCAAGTTGCTACCCCAAAATGGTTGCATTACTTTCAGTTTCCACTTTCATTAATTTTTTCCCAGACAAGATCCTCCTACGGTCCAGCCCTTCATTTATGAATAAGGTCCCATCACCCTTTCATTGTAAAGCAAGGAAATTGTCCTTCCAGACTTTTTTCTGGAGCCCTTCTTGACGGACAAAGGGGCTCTTCACATTTAGATTTGCATAGAGCATTTTCTATCTATTTAGCCAGGAGAGCTCAACTTCTGAAAGTGGAAAAAAATATCATTTTTTGCATAATATTATGATCCTATATTGATGATGGTAAACACAAAATTTCGGGGGAAAATATCATTGACACTAATATCATCAAACAAAAAAAATATTGATGTTGTTCTGTTATAAATTTAAAGTAGTACATCTTAAATATCTTATTACACAAAACTAATATAATGTAAATTACAAATATTCTAATTTTTCAAAACTAATGGCCCGTTACGGTCAGCTCCTATCTTAAAAGTTTCGGGTGATTTTGCAAATGGGGGGCCGAGAAAATAGGGGGTCCCTAAACGTGCTTTCTCCATGTTAATTCCCATAGGAAATGTTAGACATGACTATAGCCCGAACTCGAACTGCTGAACGGAATTACACTAAATTTGGCAAAAAGGTAGCCTTTGGTTCAGAAAGTGCCCTTTTTTTAAATGGTGTAAATCCGTTCAGTAGTTGCAGAAAAAATAAAAAAAAGAGAGGTCAAAAAATCAATTTTCCATAGGAAGCTTTAGACGCGGTTACAGCCAAAACTGCTGAACAGAATTTATTACACCAAATTTGGCAAAAAGGTAGTGCTTGGTTCAGAAAGCGCCCTTATTTTTAAATGGTGTAAATCCGTTCAGTAGTTACTGAGAAAATCAAAAAATAAAACTTTCGATATCTGTGGCCGCGGTGGATCCATGCACCCTGCCGATCACGAGCTGTATTCTAATTGGCTGTCAACACTTCAAACCAGGAAGTGTTGGCAGCCATCTTGTTCCTTGTTAGAACCGAGGCACAAGAAAGCAGGGAAAGAAACGCATAAAACAAGAAAAGGGGGCAGGGTAGAAACACCCTGACCCCCTAGGCCTGCTTAGGGGTCCCAAAAAGACCCCCGGGGCCCCAAAAAGCACTTTTTAAAAAAAAATCGGGGAGACGCACAGAGGATCCGTGGATCCGGCTGCGAAAATAAAAAAAAAACAAAGTGCGTTTTTTAAATAGCCCCAGTGTGGGCCAAGTCCCGGGGGCATGTAAAAAAAATGTGTGTGGTGGGCCCCAATCCCCTCACACTGCCCCGGGGACCTCAACCCCCCAGAGCTTTGCACAATTATTTGCAGGGCGCACACAGCCCCCCTGCAGCCCCGGGGACAGCCACCCCCCCAGGGCTTTGTTTTTTTATGTGTGGGGGGCCTCCAGGCCCCCCAAGCCCCAGGGATCGCCACCCCCCAGGGCTTTCATTAATAAATTTGTGGGGGGCACACGGCCCCCCCGCTGCCCCGGGGATGCCACCCCAGGGGCTCTTATTTTTAGAATAATACCTGTGGGACCACTACCTCCCTGGGGCTTTGCAAATGGTGGGAGGGCAGCCGCACGGCCTCACTCCTGGAGCCAGTGATGGCCCTGGGGACCGCCACCCCCCAGGGCCCCACGGCTCCTGCAGTGTCCTGGGGTGCCCACCCCAGGACACTGCTGTTTGCAATGAAAGGGCGGGAGCCTCGCGACTCCCGCCCTGTCATTGCAAACTCTGCTTTGCTTCATTGAAGCGAGAGCAGGGAAACCTGCTCTCGCTTCAATGAAGCAAAGCAGAATTGCTTTTCCATAAGGGGAGCTGCATGTTAGCAGCTCCCCATGTGGAAAAGCAATGCCGGCTCCCGGAGGACGCGGGGAGCCAGCGGGACCATGGGGGGATTGGGGACCGCCCCACGGTCCCCAACGGATAGGGCCAGCCCCAGGGAATGGGTTCCCCAGGGCCAGAAGTGGCCCGGGAGGGGGGCCACGCTGCCCCCATCCCCTGTTTAAAAAAAAAAAATGGAGAGGCCAGGCCCCGGGGGATGGGGTCCCCGGGCCGTATTTGGCCTGAGGAGGGGGGCCACGCGGCCCCCTCCCCCCAAAAAAACAAAAAGGATGGCCAGGCCTCGGGGGATGGGGTCCCCGGGGCAAGGATTGGCCCGGGGAGGGGGCCACACGGTCCCCCTACCCCAAAAGATAAAAAAATAAAATGAGGCAGAGCCCCGGGGGATGGGGTCCCCGGGGCTAAAAGAAGCCTCAGGAGGGGACCACGCAGCACCCCTCCTTTGTAAATATATATATATTTTTTTTAATAAAGTGGCCATGCCCCGGGGGATGGGGTTCCCGGGGCCAAAAATGGCCTCAGGAGGGGGGCCCACGCGGCAACAAAATTAGGGTTGAGGCCCTGGGGGATGGGGTCCTCAGGGCCCAAAAAACAGGACAGGAAGGGGGGCCACACAGCCCCCCTTCTATAAAATAAAAATAAAAAAAAGCCTGCATTGCGCTGGAGGCCCCGCCCTCTCCCACCAACACTATGCAAACGCGCCCTGTGGCACGTTTTAAGCTGAGGAATTAACTCCCCTACAATCCTGAGGGTCCCTGGGGGCTAACTAGCCCACCAGGTACCTCCAGTAAGCGCCACAGAGCTGCGTTGCAGAGAGGTGGCCCAGGCCGCGCCCCTTTTTACACCTCTCTGCAATGGAGCTCTGTGGCGCTTACTGGAGGTACCTGGTGGACTAGTTGGACCCCAGGGACCCTGAAGATTCAAGGGGACTTAATCCCCCAACTTAAAACACGCCACTGGGCACATTTGCACAGTGGTGAAGGGAGGGGCGGGGCCTGAGGTGACATGTGTGCAAACACGCCCTGTGGCGCATTTTAAGTTGGGGAATTAATTCCTCTTCAATCCTGAGGGTCCCTGGGGGGCAACTAGGCCACCAGGTACCTCCAGTAAGTGCCACAGAGCTCCATTGCAGAGAGGTGTAAAAAGGGGCGTGGCTCCTCATCATAATCACTGTCTGGCATATGTTGGTCATTTCTGTATGTCTCTTTTTAACTTTTCGACCTCTAATGTCGCTAACAATGGTTTATATTTTGTTTGTTACAGACTCTCACTGTTTTGGTAACTCTGGGGCATATGTTCAAGGAGTTAAATGCCGCCGTAGCTGCACTTTTCTGAGGGTACGGCGGCAATTTGTTTATCGCCATATGTATAAGCTATCGTTAACCTCAGTTAGCGGCAGTTTTCCAGTGAAAATATGCATTTTAAAGATCCCCACCTCTGTTAGCGATAGTTAATGAAAATGAGATGCAAGGTAGGCGTTCCCGTGCAAAAACGGCCGCTAACCCCATTTTGCGATATTTACAAGGAATTCCTTGTAATGGAGCAAGACCAAAAAAACTGCCTCTAACTGCAGTTAGAGGCAGTTTTTTAAGACCAGAAAAAAGCTGGTCTTAAAAATGGTGCAAAGACTTGGGGCCTCATTTCAGCAGATTTTGGTGCTGGACAGCGCTGCACAGAATGTTGCTGCGCTGCCGTGACAAAACTACAGGGCAGGAATGTGGACCATCAATAAGATAGGGCGCGTTCCTGGGCCTCATTCTTGAAAGGTGTTGCATCACTGCTACAAAACAGTGTTGCAACATTTTTCACTACGCTAAAGTTACGCATTGCTGCAGTTGTGTCACTAGCATGAAGCAACTCCAGCAATGTACGGGGCCAGCCTATCCCTGTGGTACTGCGTCACACTTACGCCTGCCATGAGGCAGGCATAAGGTACTGACACAGTGCCGTCCTACAATTGTCGCAGTGAAATCTGCTGGATTTCACTGTGCTACTCCTAAAAGGCTTTATCACGTGGGAACGCACACCATGCATACATCATACCTGATGCAGGTATAATGTAGCACAGGGCTTCACAAGGTCACGCATATGCCTACATGCATCACTTTGCAAATACGGTGCAACGTGGTGCAAGAATCACGCTGCAAGTATGTCAAGAGACTGATGCACTGTCGGGGTGAAACTGTCAAAAGGGGCTCATGAATAAGCCCCTACGTTGGCGCATAATGGCTGCCATGCGCCAACGCAGGCACCTATGCACCATGGTGCAAGGGTGACTGTGTTGCGGTGTTGATTGATGTTGTGGCTCCATCACTTCTCGAGACGTCTGCAGGGCATCTGGACTAGTGGGTGGCGGGAGTGAACCAGTTGGCCTTCTTGGAGTGTTGTTTGCCTGGTCTTTTTTTGAAGGGTGTCGGTGCAGTTGGAGATCCATCGGTGGAGGTTGCACGCTGCGTTGGTATCGTTTGTAAGCGTTGGCGGAGTGGTGGTGCTGAGGGAGTTGAAGAGAAGTTCTTCAGTGGCCTTGATCCAGATGCGAGGGAGGGCGATGATGGCGGTGGTGTACAGTGGGCACAGTGGGCATGCTGAAGGCGTGATGTATACAATGATAGTCCAGGAGAGTCCGGTGGTGTGGCTGTAGTTGGAGTTACCACTGGTGGAGGAGACGTGCTCGAGCGTGTGTCCTGCTATGTGGGTTGGTGTGGTGACTAGCTGCTTGAGTCTGATGTTGGCGAGCTTCCCTAAGAGGGGTTGGTGTTCTGCTCACTACAGTTGTCCAGGTAGAACTTGAGGTCTCTGAGTAGGATGAGAGAGCCTGGGGTGCAATGAGATCTACAATGGTATCGGCGAATGGGAGTCCATGGCCCAGGGGCCTGCAGATGAGGGTGCCACAGAGGATGGTGTTGGGGTTGGTCCGGATCTGGAAGTGGAGGTGTTCCATGGTCACCGTGGAGGACAATCTCGACGAACGTTTATTACTTTCTCGGACACATCCTCAGATTCTGACCAAGGATATTATAGTGGTTACCATCCATACCCCCATTACCCCAGAGCCCAACCTTTTTATTGGCAAAGGCAGATACAGAGGCAGAGGGGGAGGGACAACATGGAGATGTTACAATCAATAACCAGGTCAATCCCAACAACAGGGCCAATATCAGAATCCAGAACAATATCAGAATCAAGACCCCGATCTCTTCAGAACACGGAGGAAAACATACAGACGATAAATTTATACAACATAGAGAGGGTAGAAAGATCTGACCCCATACCGATTTATAATTTATCTAACTATACACTATCTGAAACGGAAATGACTGTACTATACAAGGGTTTGTCTTTTGTCCCTACGGAATTGCAAAATCCTGTGGATACATAAACGGAAGTGTTGCACTTTCTGAGAAAGGTCAGACTTAAGGCATTCTTTCTTGAAATAGAGGTCAATGAACAGATTAATGTAAGTGGACTCAGGAATAAGTCACAGTTTATCCCGGAAAGTGCATTGGTATCAGCTGAAATGATATTGTTTGAAGAACAAATCTTACGAGAATTAGACAGTTTGCATGGAAAAAAGATTTTCTATAACTCAAACTGTACTAAACAAGAAGTATTAGCCCTTAAACCTTTATCTGAAAATGTGGCTATAGTCATTAAGCCAGCAGATAAGGGGGGAGGAATTATTCTATGGGACAAGGACAAATATGACGAAGAAGTCATGAGATAGCTATCTAATCCTATACATTATAGGCGTCTAGATGTGAATCCTACTTTAGAGTTGAAATCACACATTCTTGAAATTACTATGGAAGCACTAGAACGACTGGTTATGCCAGAATGAATTTGATTTTCTTAATACTGATTCTCACAGGATACCAAATATATACGTTTTGCCCAAAGTGTACAAAAGTACTGTTAACCCTCCCGGAAGACCTATAGTGTCTGCATGCGGGTCACTATTGGAGCCACTTGCTAAGTATATTGATACCTTTTTAGTTCCCTTGGTTAAAGAAACACATTCTTACGTAAGGGACACGATGGACCTAATATCTAAGGTGGAAAATCTCCCTTATAATAAAGAAAACCAGCTTCTAGTTTCCTTCGATATTGAATCGTTGTATACGAATATACCTCAAGATGAGGCTTTGGCCGTCATGAGACATAAATTAGAACAAAGAGAACGGCCACATCAGGTCCCAACGGACTTTATAATATCATTAGCGACCCTATGTCTTAAAAATAACTTTTTTAATTTCAAAGAGGCTTTGTATTTGCAAGTAATGGGAGTAGCAATGGGATGTAGTTTTTCTCCTGAGATAGCGAATCTAGTCATGGATGAATTCGAAAAAAGGTGGATATATAGCGACACCAACCCATTTAAGATCCAAGTTGGATTTTGGTGTCGCTATATTGATGACATATTTATGATTTGAGAAGGAGATGATGTAAAATTGACTGAATTTCACAATTGGTTAAACACAAAAACACTTGAACTAAAATTCACAGTATCTAAAAACAGTGAAAGGATACATTTCTTAGATGTCTTTATTCAGCATGAAAGTGGTCACTTGGAAGTCAGTTTATATGCTAAACCAACTGACCAAAATACATTATCACACTTCGCCAGCGGCCATCCACGTACTTTAAAAGAAAACCTACCATATGGGCAATTCCTCCGAATTAGGAGGAATTGCACAAATAAGGAGGATTATTTCATTAATGAAGAAATTCTAAAGACTAAATTGATTACTCGTGGATATCCTAAAAAATTGGTCAAAACAGCATTGAAAAGAGCATGGTACACGCCTAGAGAGGAACTACTGACTCCTAAACAGCTTAATGAAAATACACCCCTAACATGTGTACTTACATATGGGCCAAAACCAAATAAGATCAAGAAAATCATTCAAACTAATTGGAAATTAATCGAAGCAATTAGCCATTCCCAAGCCGCTATTTGCATTTAAAAAAAGGAAAAAATATCCGACAGCAACTAGTGAGAGCAGTAAGAGTTATAGAACCCCAGAAAAAAGATCTAACGAGTTTACTTAGTTTACCACCTGTAGTAGGCCATTATAGATGTCAAAATTGTGTGGCCTGTAGACTGACACTGGACTCGAAACAAATAGTCATCAATGGCCAGACTCGTGTTCAAAGAGTTTTTTCAAATTGTAATTCCAGCAATACCATACAGGTGCCGATTCCGATCCTGGAGAAATTTCCCCCGTCCGAATTGAATCTGGACTTTTTTCCGTCCGAATCGTACAAGTAGCGTACAAACTGCCAAGTACGATTCGCATGGGAAAAACTCCATACGAATCACATCGGGAAAATTCTCCCACACATCCTCGGGTCGGAAAAAGTGTCTGACACGTCCCCGGACGATTTTACGTACGAATCGGAAAACTGAAGTCCGAGCGCGCAAGTACGATCCATCCCGTCCGTCCGATTGTACAACCGTATGGAAAAAACACCGTACGGAGCGAACTTCAATAGCAACCATGGAGACATGTGCCTGCATACGCGCCGTCCCCCGATCCCCCCGTATGTACACGCCGTCCCCCCAGCCCACCCGCGTATGTATGCGCCGTCCCCCCAGCCCCCCGCGGATGTACAGTGCGTACCCCCACCCCCGTATGTACGGTGTGTACCCCCACCCCACCCCGTATGTACGGTGTGTACCCCCACCCCACCCCATATGTACGGTGCATACCCCCACCTCCGTATGTACGGTGCGTACCCCCACCCCCGTATGTACGGTGCATACCCCCACCCCCGTATGTACGGTGCGTACCCCCACCCCCGTATGTATGGTGCGTACCCCCACCCCCGTATGTACGGTGTGTACCCCCACCCCACCCCATATGTACGGTGCATACCCCCACCCCCGTATGTACGGTGCGTACCCCCAGCGCGTACATACGGGGGTGGGGGTACACACCGTACATACGGGGGTGGGGGTACACACCGTACATACGGGGGTGGGGGTACGCACCGTACATACGGGGGTGGGGGTACGCACCGTACATACGGGGGTGGGGGTACGCACCGTACAAACGGGGGTGGGGGTATGCACCGTACATACGGGGGTGGGGGTACGCACTGTACATACGGGGGTGGGGGTACGCACCGTACATACGGGGGTGGGGGTACACACCGTACATATGGGGGTGGGGGTACGCACCGTACATACGGGGGTGGGGGTACACACCGTACATACGGGGGTGGGGGTATGCACCGTACATACGGGGTGGGGGTACACACCGTACATACGGGGGTGGGGGTACGCACCGTACATACGGGGTTGGGGGTACACACCGTACATATGGGGGTGGGGGTACGCACCGTACATACGGGGTGGGGGTACACACCGTACATACGGGGGTGGGGGTACGCACCGTACATACGGGGGTGGGGGTACGCACCGTACATACGGGGGTGGGGGTACGCACCGTACATACGGGGGTGGGGGTATGCACCGTACATACGGGGGTGGGGGTACGCACCGTACATACGGGGTGGGGGTACACACCGTACATATGGGGGTGGGGGTACGCACCGTACATACGGGGGTGGGGGTACACACCGTACATACGGGGATGGGAGTACGCACCGTACATACGGGGGTGGGGGTACACACCGTACATCCGCGGGGGGGCTGGGGGGACAGTGCGTACATCTGCGGGGGGGGCTGGGGGGACGGTGCGTACATCCGCGGAGGGGCTGGGGGGACGGCACATACAAACGGGGGTTGGGGGGGGTACGGCACATACCGGTCCCCCAATTCCGCTCTCATCGCGGTGTACTTTGCTTTCCCGGGACTTTTTGGGTGCCGTAAAAATATTGCCGTCCGGACTGCTGTCGGTTCGAATCGTACTTCCTGGTTCGTGAAACGCAGCCTGAATGCGTCCCGACGTCACGTCGGCGCTGTCCCGGATCACATTGGTATGTATTTTTTCGTCGGTCGGTGTTTTTTACGATTCGTACGGAAATGGTGTTTCCGTGCGAATCGTACTTGCATGTTTGTAATGTTTTTTTCCCGGGTACGAGTCGGACGGAGAAAACGCTCCGACCGACGGTTCGTACCCGGTTTTTCCAGGATCGGAATCGGCACCACACTGTCTGAAATGTCCATGTAATAAGTTTTATATTGGCCAAACTACACAAGCAGTAAAGAAACGGATTCTGCAGCATAAATCAAGAATAAAGTGCAAGATACAGGGAGCGCCCTTAGTACACCATTTTCAAAATAAAAACCATTTGGAAAATGACATAAATTGGTCTGTACTGATTGTACTTCAAAATGTCAAAAAAGATGAATTACAAGCAAAACTGAATAGACTAGAAGCGAGGTTGATTGAAAAATATCACACGGCAACACATGGTCTCAATGACCGGGACGAAATCTGGTCACTACTACAGTAGTCTTCTGTGTTTTTATAGTTTAGACAATACAACTGAATATTGGTACCAAGAATTTCCCACTGTATGGTAAATGCATATGGATTGTACAGATTTGTGTTTTGATTAGATAAATTGTACGGAGTGGCAGAGTACATGCGGGACACGAGGTGAAAATATTATTTTCTATTTTTTCTTTATATTTTTAATTTTCCTCACTTTTATGGTGTTTTTAAAAAAAAAAACTTACAAAAATGAATAATTTTAAAATACCTTTATTCTGTTGTATTTATTTTTTATGGATTGATTTATTAGCAGCTTCATTTCAAACAAACAAAATAGATTTACGGTGGTCTTTCGTCAGAGTCAGTGTACGTCTGTTTTTAGTGTTAGTACATAGCCTTTATATAGGTAAAGACGTAGCCCCGGTCACGTGACTTTTACCACAGACCCGGAATTGACATGAGAGTTGAATGAGAAAGCACGCCTAACACGCTGATTGAATGGTAAGAGTCAGTTCTTTCATTAACTGGGTCTCAGAAGAAAAGGTAGTTGGTTCTTTTTTTCACTAGAGATTGGGAATCGGTATCATAATGCGCTTACCCCTTTTTTTATAGAACGAACGAAGGACTAAGAAAGTAAAGTCCTGCGAGTCTAATTATGTGACGCTAATATATTGATTTAAGGTGCACTTCCATCTCTGCGACCAGCTAAGAACAGTTGTGACATAGCACTTTGATTGTGGTCTATTAGCCTTGACCGTTAGATGTGCCATGGTTACTAACGTAAAATATTATATATAGGTGGCCGTACTTTGCTTCTATGTCCACAGAACCATCAAGATACCCCCGTTTAGTCAGTGGATATTTATTCCTGATATTATAAGAGCCGGGATTATTCAATAAGACTGGTAACTTTTTACCTGGTATTGGTGTTCACCTGATAGAATAGTTTTGGCATTAAATAGTTAGTTTTATTCACTAAGGCACATTCTGATTCATGAGTCTTCGAGTGCTTACACATTTTGTGATGAGTATTTGGTCGTTTCTCTAAAGGGGTTTCTCCTTTACTCTGTTGTCTTTGGCTTAGTCACAGGTGATATATTTCTCATGGGATTAAGGTGTCTGTTGGTTCGCGCACTTCTTCGGCACTAAGTTGTGCATGTTGAAAATATAATATATACTCATGGTCTGCCACCTCGAGAGAGGAGTTAAAAAAATATATATGGTTAATACCTATATATTGTTCCGGTGTATTGGGTTATGTGTATATATTTATAAATAGATGTAAATATATGTTTATATAATTGTAAGTAAGACAGTACATTTATATTTTAGGTATCCTTACCGAAAAATATCCTTATACACCCTAGCCCAAGTTGGGCTGAAATGCGTTGACTTTATGAATTGAAGAAGCCCTTGCCAAATTAAAATTGTTTGTAAAAATAGATATAAAAAAAGTACTAGCAAAATTGTTTAGAGGACGGAGTGGTTTTTCCTCACAGTACTGTGTTTTAGGGCTATCTTAGATAACGGAATGCTCTTATAAAAAAGTGAGAGCATCCAGATTTACCAATAGGGTAATAGGGAATAGAGGATATATTCCTAATTGTTTTGATTTATTTTTTGGATTTATTTTCTCTTTCTTTGTTTAAAAACTTTTTGTATTGTATATAATGGTGTATTTATGTATGTATGTATAGCTAAATATAAAAAGATTTTCATTTCTTTGCATATAGACACATAAAAAACTTTGCTTAAACTGCGTTTTGTCAATGATATTAATTGGTATATGATTAATCTGGAGAGTGAACCTCGCTTGGAAGGAATAATTTATGTTTTCCTTCTATCTATTGTTTAGTATAGATTGGTTCCAGCGCATTATTTGTATTTGCATATGCTTGTTTACCCAGATGCAGTTGAATTAATTGGGTTAACCCCTTGAGTATATTGTCCATGGTCACCGTTGGGTCATTAGAGTGTGTGGTCAGTCAGAGTGTGCTTTTGTAGGAGATGGCAACGCCTCCTCCTGGACAGTCAGGGTGGTCCTTGGGGTTGATTCAGTAGCCGTCAGGGATGGCGATGGCGATGTTCGGTCCGGAGCAGAGGCTGGTCCAGGTTTCCATGAAGAAGGCGATGTCTGAAGAGGTTAAGTCGAGGAGGACCCAGATTTCTGTTGCATGTTTGTGGAGTGACCGCACATTGAAGAGGATGCAGTTGAGCTGGTCGGGTGTGCTGTTGGACAGCTGGGCGGCACGGGGCACTGGTGTGCTGATGTAGCAGAAGGTGCGTTTGAAGTTTGGACAGGCGCAAGGTAGAGAATTCCACAGTGTTGCTAGATGGCAGGCAATGTTGCGTCCAGGGTTGATGGCGAAGAGGGTGGTGGCGTCGTAGCGGTGGAGGGTCTGAAAGGAGGGGTCCTTGGTGCTGGGCGTGGACTTGCTAATGGCTTGCCATTGGCAAGGGAGTCATCCATTAAAACACAGGCATTACATCGGAATGCCTTTAGAATGCAACTTTTACAACTCAGGTGCCTGTACAGTGCATGCCATTAAAACGTATTGTAAAGTTAGTAATGGAGAATTTTACGTTTTAGGGTGGGTATGGGTTTTGGCGTGGCAGGGTTAATTTTATGGCTTAGGGTGGGTATGGGTTTTGGGGTGCCAGGGTTAATTTTAGGGCTCAGGGTGGGTATGGGTTTTGGGGTGCCATGGTTAAATTTAGGGTTCAGGATGTGTTTGGGTTTTGGGGTCCAAGGGTTAGTCTTATGGTTGCACTCATTGAAGTGGGAATAGTAATTTTTACCCCTCCGCTATCCAGCACTTTCCCTACTGTGCAATATGCATAGTATTAGTATGCATTGTAATGGAATGGTATGCGTTGTAACATCATATATTCCTTTGGCACACCAGTGGTACACACCCTCCGCATGGGCGTAAAGCGGCCATCATTAAGAAGTGCTGCGGGGGGACTGGACAACTGGGAGGCAGGAAACACAAGAAAGGACACTCGAGGGGGCGGGGATGCTTGGGAGTGTGAGCGGGGGTTGTAAATATTTTCCCTAATGAATTCTTACTTCGAGGCTGGGTCCCGCATCTTCTGTGCTCCTGCTCTCCCGAGTCTGCTTCCAGGAACATGAAGCAGGCATCCAGGCTCCCTCCCTTAAGCCAATCACAATGCTGCAATGCAGCATTGTGATTGTTCTTGAGCGCCGTGGCATGGCATTCAGCTAGGGGTTGGAGGGTGGGCATGTTCTCCATGCCGGCTGTAATGCAGCCTGCATTGGAACAGGGAAGTGCGCATGACTGCTTTGGGTGGCCTGAGAGGGCGGACCAAACAGTCACTGTGCACTTGAGTGGGCATACCACTCCACCCCTGCCCTGCTCCGTGAGTGGAGCAGCCCTACCCACTCTCCCACACATAAAGGAAACATAGCATGTGTGCATCAGAAAAAAATTATCATGTCATTATTTTGCCACTTCTTGCACTGCTTGAAAGCAGTGGGGCAACACTCTTCCGCCATAGCGGATGAGCCGCCTCTGGGGGTGCGTTCCCACAGGTGCTAAGACTTGCCGACTCGACCCTCGGGACTCCTCTGCTACTCGTCCCACCTTCTCCTTACCTGGACATGGACATCTTGGCACAATCCGCTGCACTCCCACTAAATCTGTGACTCAGACAGTAGGAGCCTCAGCCAGGTGGGATTTCACAAGCCTGGGTACAGCAGTCGCCGCCAAGCCTGCTGGGGAACCTCCCGATGCAGGTGATGCAACAGGGCCCTCTCAGGCGTGAAGTTGCAGCGCTCCCGCCACACAGGTTCGGCGCAGCTCATGGGCCTCACCCTCCACAGAGTCCGGCCAGTGCAACATAATCAGGCCTGCGATGCACAGAGGCGCTGCCCAACATTGGTAATGTCGTCTGTGCACCCCGATGTAGTGGTGGATCGTAGTATGTGATGCACACCTCCCTACGTTGCTGCGCAGAAGCACTTCAATCATTCACAGCTCGAAGGGGCTGAAGGCGGTCTTCTCACACAGGTCTGCAATGTGTCTCCATGCGACCTACCAGACTTCACAACCAGGTAAGGGGATCACTGCACCTCAATGTCTACCGCCACGGCCCAGCGACTCCACAGCACCTCCGAATCCAACTCTGGGTCCCAGGCACAGGCCCAGCAAGGCCCCAGACGCATGCACAGCGAGGCCTCCGGGTCCCAGGGACTATGGCGCTTTCAAGGTTTTGGATGCCATGGTGTTGCAAGGAGTGCGCAATGAAAAGTGATGCATCACTGGTTTAGCACCACGAGGCACCTCTTTTCATAGATGTAGCCCTGAATTTCCTCTTCTCCTGGGACTCTGGCTGGTCATCCTGGATGTTGGGGGGCTTTAGGGGGTTGTTGATCTGTGCTGCACTTGGCCCTGGCGGCTCCATTCTGCAATCCATTGTGTTTTTTTTCCTATTTTTCATTGGAGGTGGACTGACAGGCTATTTTTGCCTATACAGGAAAAAAAACTCACGTTGGGCTGACAAACATACTTTTTTGCCGCTAATGGGCCTTTCGTTAGTTTTCGCTTGCTAACGCCAGAATTCCTACTGCCTTCATACTAGTGTTACCAGCAGTTTTCACTGCGGCTCTCTGAAGCTATCGCTATGTAGCACCGTCTTGTAAATACGTCGCTAACAGGGCAATAGTTTTCAGCGGTACGCAGAAGTAGAAAAACTGCCGCTAACTAGCCGGTAGTTAACGCCAGTCCTTGTCCATATGCAAAAAGAACTATTGATGGACAGAATGCAGAACAATGTCATACGTTCACCCCAGTACAGAGATCTGGGCCTAAATCCATCGTTTTTTTGCTCACCATGCCATTCCAGTTTGGACCCAGCCATATGCAAATCAGTCTTGACCCTGTGCCCTATGGGAACAATCCAGCCCGAACTGCCAGGCCAGGTCCTCCCTGGACTGGAAGCAAGCATCCTAGGACTGGTTTCGGGGTTTCACCCCTCTTCAGCCAGGATAGCTTGCTTCCAGTGGCATGGAGAGCACGGGACTCACGTCTGAGCATACCCGTCCCACTGGGGGTGACAAATGCAAAAATAACTATTGATGGACAGAATGCAGAACAATGTCATACATTCACCCCAGTACAGAGATCTGGGCCTAAATCCATTTTTTGTGTGCTCACCATGCCATTCCAGTTTGGACCCAGCCATATGCAAATCAGTCTTGACCCTGTGCCCTATGGGTACAGTCCAGCCCGAACTGCCAGGCCAGGTCCTCCCTGGACTGGAAACAAGCATCCTAGGACCGGTTTCGGGGTTTAACCCCTCTTCAGTCAGGATAGCTTGATTCCAGTGGCATGGAGAGCACAGAACTCACGTCTGAGCATTCCTGTCCCACTCGGGGTGACAAATGCAAAAAGAACTATTGATGGACAGAATGCAGAACAATGTCATACATTCACCCCATTACAGAGATCTGGGCCTAAATCCATCATTTTTTTGCTCACCATGCCATTCCAGTAACACTTTTCACTCTAAGTGGGATGGGTATGCCCAGACGTGGGTCCCTTGCTCACTGTGCCACTGGATACAAGCTAGCCTGGCTGAAGAAGGGTGACATACCCTGAAACCGGTCCCAGGATGCTTCTTTCCGGTCCAGGGAGGACCTGGCCTGGCAGTTCGGTCTGGACTGTTCCCATGAGGCACAGGGTCGAGACTGATTTGCATATGGCTGGGTCCAAACTGGGGTGGCGTAGTGAGCAAAAGAGATGGACTTAACCCAGATCTTTTGACTGGGGACGAATTTTTGCATTGTCAGCATTCCGTCCATCATTTGTTTGCTGCAATACAATCCTTGTACATATGGCGCTCTGTCCAGTATTATCAGCTAATGTGTTTGCCCCTTACACTTACTAAAAGAAGTGGCCATACAGTAAAAAATTTCTCAGGCCTTCAAATCAGTGCTATTCGTCCTTCATGGGCCTCACCCAGACTACCTAGGAGATGTGATGTTGAGGTGACTTTTGAAGGATTCCGATACTTGGGGATATTCATCACTCCAGACCCTAAAACCTTTCATGACAGGAACTTAGTAGCCCCCTTAAATAGATTTTGCGAGGACGTCAGGCAATGGCGGTCACTGCCACTGTCACTATTAGGTCGTGCGGCCCTATTTAAAATGCTGGCACTGCCAATATTCCTTTACCCACTCCAGAATTGCCCATACCATATCCCAGACTCCTATTTTAATAGCGTTGAGGCAGAGGTCCGAGCACTATTGTGGGATGGCGGTACACCGCAAATCGCTCTAGGGAAATTGACGAAAGGGTGGTATGACGGAGGCATCGCACTCCCAGACATACAGCTTTATTATTGGGTGGTCAATCACTCGCAGTACGGTGACCCGACGAACCCAGCGTATCGACTAGAAAGATATCAGACGGGAAGAGAGGGGTAACTAGGGGCGCTATACACCAAGCCCCGCAAAGGGAGGTATCTGGGTCAGATGACTCAAACAGTATCTATCTGGCATAAAGCAACCAAACGCCTGGGCTGGACGGGAAAGGTAACGAAGGGTACACCCCTATGGTCCTCTCAGTTACTGGGGCTGCTCTGTCACCACGCAGGGTTTGACAAATGGGACACCATTGGAATCTCCACCGTTGGCGATCTCCTGCAGAAAGGAAAGATTCTTACATTTAAAGACTTACAAACAAAACACAAATTGGCACAAGGGGAGGTATTTCGGTATTTACAGATTCGCCACATACTTAAAACCGCACTCCCAGACCTGACAACCATACCAGATTCATCCCCCCTGGAGGATCGCCTTCTATTAGAATCTATCCTTAACAAAGCCATTTCCCTTACATACCGCAAGCTATGCAACAATATGCCAGACCCTTTCCACACTCTCAGGCACAGATGGCAGGCAGACTTGGGACAGATCGAAGATGATGACTGGCATACCGCTTTGATGTCCCCAAGGGAGGCAGCCATAAACCACAGTTTCAGACTGATCCAATTGAAAGTCCTGCACAGGACGTACCTCACCGGGGTGACCTTTGCCAAAATAGGAACACAACAGGATGCACTCTGTTTGCGGGGTTGTAACCAACTGGCCACATTTTATCATATACTGTGGGAATGCCCCCAGATCCGGCACCTAAGGGAGAGGGCCACAGAGAAACTACAAGAAGCGTTGGGGAAGCAATTCACTCTAACACCTTTAATGGGGATCCTGAATGTGTGGGACGCAACTGACTTAACAGACATACAGCAACAGCTAGCCACCCTGGGTTACACATTGGTGAAAAGAGCAATTGCAATGAAGTGGGGGCTAGCAGACCGTCCACTTGTAATAGGATGGGTGGCAAAGATGGAAAAGTGTTTGGTGGCCGAAAAAGAGCTCTACAAATCTAGGGGCTGTCCTAAAAATTGGGACACAAAATGGTGTGCCTGGAATGCCTAACGAGGAGAATTGTGTATTTCACCAACGGTAGAACAGGAAATGTCGAGAAAGGAAGCCACAGGACTGTAATGCTGAAATGACAAGCTGTGCACGAAGTTGTTATTTTCTTATCATTTTCTGTAAAAAAATGTATATCGCTGATATCCTGTAAGTGGCTAATGTAATGTTAATTAAAATTATTATACCAAAAAATAAATTCTCCGGCCTTCAGTTGCGATTTAGCTCCACACTCGGTGACCCCCTAAGGCTGGTGCCTTACCTTACTTTAAGGAAGTACCAGTTCTGCTCATAAGGTAGTTTTGATTGCTGCTTCATGATCTACAGCTCGTGCATTTTAGTGAAATGTTTATGCATAATAATCATAGAGCAATCCAAGTCACTTTGTAAGATGAATGGAGGGATATTTGTCTGATTTTATCATGTGGCAAACAGTGTAGGGAAGGTTACATCAGAGCACCTACCCTAGCAGATCCGCCCTTGGCTTGTATTTTCATCGGGCACACACACTCAGAAAACCTGAGAAGGCCAGGCCACGATCCTCTTCATTCAGCCTGTGAGGAAGCGAAATTCAAGACAGTCACCAAAGCCATCTCGAGTGTGAGGGGTGGGAGTGCGCTTGGTGAGTGATGCGAATGCCTTCCATTCCAGAGGGCAGAGATAAACTTGCCCCACGCCAAAGGAAATCTGTATTGAATTACTTTAGAGAGCGAGGGGTGAGTACTGGATTCTTTCATCTCCTGAACCATCATTAAACTATCATACCTGCGTCTGGATTTATTTTACAGTAATATGCAAGGGGGGGGGGTGCTTTAGTGAGAATTGAAGCCCTTATTAGTCTACAGTTTAGCTTTGAAAGTCTTTAAACTTTCACATTTCTGATATCTGCTCAAGAGAGGATCCTTCTTAGCTGAGGCAGCCACTTTCAGAGATCATGCAGTTTACAGGAAAGGCTGCGCCTTCACATTTTCCATGTATACGTTGACCTTCATTCTGAGTTCCCTGGTTAGATACTGGACCCAGAATTACTAATTCCGGCTCGGATCTCCTCGGGAGTTAACAGGGATCACAAATTAAACTTTTTGGAATGGGGGATAACTTGTCTGAACAAGAATTTTAAGTCATTTAAGGCAGGTTTTCCCATCTGCTCTGAGCAGGTAGTAAATATCTGCAGGGGTCTGTATGATGGAGGTGGCTGGCATTTCTGGGGTACGTACTGTCTGTTCCCTCAGTAATTCTGCAGGGGCCAGGCTATTCCTCTGTGTGCAGCCCTGCCCCTCTCCCAGCCATGTATTTTCCAGCCCGGTGAAACCGAATCTGGGGGGATATACTCAAGAACGGGCCATAATCATCGCCAACCTAGGTTACCGCACTTTCACATAACGCCGTCTATCGCTGGAAACTAACGCCGTGTTAATGGCATATTCTCAACACGCCGGCAACAGGCGATAGTATTCAGATAATGCGTCAAATGTCCACGTTAAACTTACCGTGACACCGATAAAAAGTAGACCTAAAGGGAAAAAAGTTGCGATGGGCCCAACAGCGATAAAAATTTCAGTGATAATCTGCGCCAGGCTTGCCATTCCCACGTCAGGTGGGAAAATTCACCATAGAAGCTGCAAAAAAAAATTAAAAATTAAAAACCCAAACAACTGAGAAGCACCATGGTGGAAGCTGGAGCAACTACAGAGGCCAACCAGAACCCCACAAACCCACCTCGGGGAAGGAGAAGGGCAAGGAGAAGAAGAAGAGGAACCTGTGATTTAGTCCGTTGGAAAACAAGATCTTAATTACGGAGGTGATAGGACACCACCAACAACTGTCGATCACCTCCACTGTGTCATTGGCAACTAAAAATGCAATATGGCAGTCCACCTTGGCCAAGGTGAATGCAGTCGGAGTGAAGTGCCAAGAAGTGCTGGAATGATATGAAGCGCAAAACCAAGCTGGAACTCGCTAACAACCGAGAAGCAGCAATGCAGACTGGAGGTGGGAGTCCAGCGCCACAGCAGGAGCTGGATAAAATGGAGGAAATGGTGTCCCCAGTCATCAGTGGGGAGACGGTGGCAGGAGTTGGGGGACCGGACACTGCTCAACATGACCTGACCCAACAGCAACAGGGTGAGTAATGACCAGAGACTGGGTGGATGGGGGGATATAGGCACAATGGCACACATGCACTAAGTATAGCACAGTGCACAACCACAATGACTCTGAATCATGTCCCTGACCTCCTTGGCATACTACAGCACACATAGAAACAGCAAGTAGGCCCCCGTCGACAATGTGCCCAGAGGGGACCCTCCCCACACATCACTAATCTCTCAACAAACCCATGCACATGTGCTGAACCCAGCAAAGCTGCGTGTCCATGAGCCATACTGACAATGCAAGTGACACTGCATAATGATTAGCATGGCTGCAGTCCAATTATCATGACACAGTGCACGCCACGACACTGAGGTGGCTGAGTGTGGACCACATCCGTAAAGGAGCAAGCCACACCCTGACACATCCACGTGCACAAACAACCCCTGACGTCATCCCCCTTACGTCCATGTTGCTCATGTTGTGGGTTTTGAGTCATGGGTGCATCTGTGCATCAGGGTGGTTCATACCTGACCCAAAATGACACCTGAAATGTCATATTTGAACCCAAATGACACCCTGTTGTCTTTTTTTGGACACCAATGACAGCCTTCATGTCATGTTTTTGTACACATGTGATACACTGATGAATGGGATTACGCACTACATTTGACACCCTGAAATGGCGTTTCGAATACGTGACACCCTAAACAGCCTCTCTGTACAGAGGTGACATACCCACCATCTTTTTGCTATTTGTGAGACTGTTAGCACTTAATGTTGCACTTACACTTGTCCGAATGATGTGTAAATACAGAGGACTGACATGCACACAGAGAATGTGTGTTGCAATGAATTTATTTGCACATGCTGTTCATGTGGTCATTTTGTACTGTTTCATGATTGCTAAGGACAGTCACAATGTGACTTGCCCATGCAAAGAAATTGTTAATGATTGTGTTCCTTCGGGCTATTCCTGCAGCAGCTGCTGTGGGCTGTGGTCCACCTGCCTCATCTTCCTCATCATCATCCGGTGCATCTGGCACCTGGATCCATAGGGCATTGGTGCGTACACATATGTTGTGCAATACACAACATGCAATGATCATCTTGCACACTATTTCTGGGTTGTACAGGAGTCTTCCACCTGTGATGTCCAGGCACCTCAAATGTGACTTTAACATGCCAAATGTGCGCTCAACAATTCCCCTGGTGTGTTTGTGGGACACATTGTACTGCCTCTGGGCCGGGGTGTTAGGGGCTCGGAGGGGTGTCATCATCCACGGGCAGAGTGCATATCCTTGATCACCTGTGAGAGGTAAGTGAGATTAGTGTAAATTGGTGGTTCTGTATGCTGCGTTGGCAGACTTACAGGTTTCGTGGTGTGTGATTTGTGCGACTTTAGGATTCATGTTTTGCTTCTGACAAATGTGCGGGATCAATGTGTATTATATAGCCTCACATCTGCTCCTCCCTCCCCCGAGCCTATTTACTTGTGTGCGTTGCATCACTTGCACTCCTACTGCACACCATTGTCATGCCTGTCTGCGCATGTCCGCAAGCCTGACAACAACACTGTAACGTTGTAGGTGGGCGGCCACGTGTGTGTAGGCCTATGGTAAGGATAGGGCCGACACAGATGTAGAGTTCTGGCCTGGCTGAACTCGCGCTGTGATTGAGGCTAGGCCTTTGGCTTATGCTGCGGCAATGAAGATATACACACAACAGTTGGCATGTATGAGCCAAGACTCCGAGCAGTCTTGCGACCTTTTATTTATCCATTCGGGCGAGCTCACCTTCTGTGCGCATGCTACTTTGCAATATTGTCGATTAAGTGCCGGGTGGTGCCAACACTACAACAGAGACACACACCAGAGTTACTTTTGTCGCCCACCCGGAACTGAACCACGCCCTGAGCCCAGAACTGAACCACGCACAGAACCACAGGCCATTTCTTCACACTCCTCACAAGCTTACGCGTGGGCCGCCGCCGCAGCGCTGGGATGTCGTGCGCTTCGGAGTTTGTCTCCAGACGTTCCACTCAGGCTTTCCAGCGACCTGCCTGGGATGGGGGTGGCCCCGTGACTGCAAAGGGCTCCTGTGACATTACAGAGGACATGCTGCTGGCTGCTGGAGGTGGACTTGTGGGGTAGCCCCCTCAGGACGATGACTTGCGGTGCACTGAGGTAGGCCCACCGGAAGAGCTGTTTCTTCTGTAATAGATATTGTGCAAAGTGATGTTTCTGTGTTATATCATGGTCAAAATCAGTTAAGGTCATGCAATTTGCTTGGACATTGCAGACACTGAAAATGGGTAAAGTGCTTAGGATTATTTGAATGCCACTGCTTTATTTTTGCCTTTAAACCTGACTGTTAAACAGAGGTTTATGTCCATAAAGGATGCTGTATACACACTGTTAAATATTGAACAATTGGAGCCTCTGCCGTTCTCAGGGCAGAAACAGACTCTGCTGTTTGGTCAATTCATGGAGTTATCCCTTTGCCCTTTTCTTTTTTTGAAAACAGATTTTATTTGTCAAAATAGCACATATGATGCAGACCTCTGAATCCCAGAAAAAGCTGCCGCATGTAAGATACAAAAAATTGACTTTGACCATTTTGCATAGTTAAGGACAGGAGAATATGAAAGGCAATATAAATAAAATAAAATCCTGCAAACAAACAACTTCCCCACCTCCCTCCCCACCCCCCCAGCGCACCGTCTCCATATTCTGGAACAACATATTACTGACCCAAGCTGCCATCAATCTACAACCGAGCTAAACATCCACAATATCATTGTCTACTGAGGAATCACGGGCCACACATAAGGGAGTGCAAGGGACAGGAGAGTCCAACCGGTTACTCTGGGTCACGACCCCGGTCCCCCCGCGGCGGCTCCAGCTCCAGGCCACGATAATCCACCCAGCGCCTCCAGATCTTCTAGTGCTTCCTAGGGCACCCTATAGTCTCAACAATGGGGAGCTCGAGGCCCATGCTAAAATCGAGACCATTTTTCCAAATCCAGCCCGAGGGGGCAACCACCACCTTCCAGGCTCTAGCTATATCTCTCTTCGCTAAGGTAAAGCCTAGGAGCATGAGATGTCGCTTATAGATGTTGCCCCGATCCCTTCCATCACATGAAGGAGAACTAGTTTCGGTGAGTGAAGAAGCTCCCACACCAGAACTTCAGAGAGACAGGTCAGTACCCCCCTCCAGAAGCATGCTAGCGCTGTGCAGTGCCATATAGTATGTATCAGGGTCCCCTCTTCAAGCCCACAGCAGAAACACCCTGGATGAGCCACCAAGCCCGCTCTCCAGAGCCTAACCCTGATAAAATAAACCCGGTGGAGGTATTTAAATTGGATAAGCCGCAGGCGCACTGCAATGGCCGTCCCACGTGGGGAAGCCAAAGCTTCTGTCCAGTCTTCTTCTTCCATCTGGCCCATATCTCCCTCCCAGGCCTCCCTCAGACACTGCAAAGAGGGGTAACAGTGCGTAACCAGAGACTGATAGATTTTGGAGATCTTGTGATCTAGGAGATCCCCCATAAAAACCGTCGCTTCCACCGGACTAAACACCGTCCAGACCCTCCTAGCTGGGAGCGATGGCATGCCAAAATTGTAGATATTTAAAAAACTGAGTCTTTGGCATCTGAAAAGCCGCCTGGATGTCTTGAAAGGATTTCAACTCTGTGCCATGCATAACGTCCCCAGGGTAGAGATCCCAATGTTATCTCAATCGCAAAACCCTGAGAGACTCAGCAACTGCAGAAAACGGCAGTTGTGCCATAATGGGGTCTCCCTAATCATTCTATTCCACTAGCCCATCTTTCGCACTGCCTGCCGCCAGATCTGAAACACAATCCGTGTGGCCGACGGAAGAGGACGCCTCAACGGAGCAGAGTAAAGAATAATGTGTAGGGAGTGGTCCCCCATACAGCGCCGCTCCACAGCGAACGCTGGATCTGCCCTGTCTCCATACCACCACTCGTTTAAGACAAGGGGATGCAATGCAACATAATAGGACCAGATATCAGAGGTAGCCAGGCCCCCGCTATACGTAGATAGGAAGCACGTCCGTACCGCTACCCTCACCGTTCCACCCTCCCAAAGGAACTGTCCCAGAACTGAATTCACCTGCCGGAACCACCCCAGGGGAACCGGATAGGGATGATTTTGTAGTTGATACAATAGTCGTAGGAGTGACACCATCTTAAAAATGGCTGACTGGCCGTAGATGGACAGGGGCATGTGGGACAGGGTCTTAATGTCCTCGCGCACCTGCTCCCATACAGGTGCAAGATTATTCTCCCAGGCTGTGGTGGGAGAATCGGACAAGTACACCCCCAAATATTTCATGCCCCCTTATACCACTTGTACAGGCGACGCGCAAGAACTGAGCTCGTCCCGACCTCCCAACACCCACAGAGTGGACTTCCGAGGGTTCATATATAAATCGGACGTTTCCCTGAAGATCTGCATGATACACAACAACCGAGGGCCCGTTCGTTCCAGGTTGGTAAGAAAGAACAAAACATCGTCAGCATAGAGGGCGATGCGATCGGACAGTCCATGCGCCCAATCAAACCCAGACACCTGAGTATCCATCTGCACCCAAGCCGCCAAGGGTTCCATTGCTAAGGCGAAATGATATGGGGATAGTGGACACCCCTGTCTGGTGCCCCGCCCAATATAGAATGCAGAAGAGACGAAGCCCGCCACTCGCACCGAGGCCATCAAGTCAGTATATAACAGGGTAAGATAGTACAAGAAACGCGGTCCGAAATTCAGCCGCTGCAGGAGCGCAAATAAATAGGCCCAACTCAAGGAATCGAACGCCCTGTCCATATCCGCTAACAGAAGCGCAGCCCGTTCCCCCAGCCACTGGATTGTCGAGACTGCCACATGCACCCGCCTAATACTCTGGTGGGTTGCACCCTGGGGCATAAACCCAGCTTGGTCCGGGTGTACCAGCAAGGCTATATGAGGGCGGAGGCGGTTCGCCATAGCTTTAGCTAATATCTTGGCCTCCATGTTCAGGAGGGAGATGGGGCGTTTTCGAGGCATGATGTTCCAGCAGTCTACCGGGCTTATGAAAAACTACTATCTCTGCATATCACCAGTCGCTGGGCAGACACTCCCGGTCCCTGGCCTCCTCGACCACCCTGCGGTAGTAGGGTCCCAACTGCAAAAACATTTTTTGAAAGAATTTGCATGGAAAGCCATTAGAGCCTGGGGCCTTGCCAGAATATGGCAGTTCTTCTTCGGTGAGCGGGCCTTCCAATTCCTCCTAACCTCATCCGAGAGTGCCTTCGGGGGGGATCGTCCAAAAAACTATCAATGACTTCCGCTGAGAGGCATACCGTAAGGGCATATAATTGAGCATAATACTCTGCAAAACTGCTCGCGATAGCCGACGTGCCCGACACTGGGAGCCCATCCAACCCCACAAAACCCGGGAGGGCCTGGGGGCGAAGCGAACCTTGACACAATTGGTGCAGCATTTTACCAGATTTGTCACCCCATTGGTATATCCTACTATGAGTAGCAAGCCAGGCCTGTCGAGCCTCATCTAAGAGGATATGAGAATATTCCTGCTGCACTAGCAGTAGCCGATGACGAGCCAGCCGCCTGCCCTCTTCCCTGCCGCGCGCCTCCAACTCAAGAATAGTAGCTTCCGCTCGAACCAGGGCCTCTTTACGCTGTCTTCGGGCTGCGGCTCAAAATGAGATGTCCACCCCCCGAATGGTGGGCTTCAAGGCCTCCCAAAGAGTCACAGCCCCTGAGACCGAGCTCATGTTAGTGGCTAAATATTGATCAGGGCATCTTCCATTCGTTCCCTGTAGTCCTCCTTCTGAAGGTTCCAGACTGAGAGGCGCCATCGGAATGGCCCACAGACTACCCCAGCTCGTATAGTAAGTGCCACTGGAGAGTGGTCAGAGAGTCCACGTGGGAGGATGTCGGCCGCCACCACTCGGCTGTCAAAAACCAGTGGGATGAACAGATAATCTAGGCCGGAGAAGGAACCATGGACTGCCGAAAGATACGTATAGCCCTGTGTATTTCCATGCATCCTGCGCCAGGGGTCTACCCAATCTAGACCCGTCACTAAGGAGTACAGTTTAGTAGGATGGCTGGTCTCAGATAGACCCCCCGACCTCCATCACATCATTCCAATACCCCCCACCACTGCACGGCCCTCGGGTACATCTGTCCACAGGGTCAGAATCTTTTGGGCTAACCCCCAGGAAAGAGACGGGGGCATAGACGCCCCCCAGTACAAAAATCTCACCCCCTACCATGCCCTGCACAAACAAGTACCTGCCCTGAAGATCGCCCCAAGTTTTAACATGTGTGTATGCAACCCTACAGTGTATTAAAATAGCAACCCCCTGGAACCTCTCACAAACCTGGAATGAAAGACCTGTGTAAATCCGAAGCGCTGGCAGCATACTGCCTCAGTCCCCATGAGGTGGGTCTCCTGCAACAATAATACATCTGCGCGAGCTTGCTTGGTTGACCTCAGAATAGCCCCCCACTTGATCTTGTCTAGTGCCCCTCTAACATTCTAGCTAAGAACCCTCACAAGACCAGGGGTATCCCGTGTACTAACAGACATTCCTACTCCGCGCAGATCCTATAAAGTACCCTGGCAGCAACAAGAATCTTGCACGAGACGTAACAGAGTCCAGAACACAAGTAGACAGTGCAGCAACCCCACCAACCCCACCAAAAACACAACACAACAACTCCCCCCCTGTACCTCCAAAACAATGAAGAACCTGTCGCGGCAGGCACAGCAGGCTGACCCCAACAGGAGGTCCCACCCCTCACCCACCAATGGATCCCCAAGTCACAGCCCATTGTCAAGTGGCTTCCTCTCCTTCTGTGGAGCCCCACGGAGAGACTGGCCAACATACACGCCCCTTTGGCCTATACAGAATTTAGAAAGTTACATGGTCATCCTGGTGTCAGTCCGCTGAGACACGTGGCCGAGACACGGACCCCTCCCGTGCCGTGGGACCTGCAGATTGTGAGCGGCGCCTGGATTTGGAGCACCTGCTCCCTCTTCCCCTCGGCCCGTGATGATTCCGGGCAGGCCCACCGGAAGAGGAGTCGGAGAGTGAGGACGTAGCCGCACAGTTTCATCTGTCCATTGAAACACCTCCTCCGGTGTGTCAAAGAAGTGGGTGCGGGACCGGTATACTACAAGCTGCCTGGTCAGATAAAGCCGAGCATCAGGGAGCTGGAGTTCACGGAGGCGGGCCTTGGTGGCTAGGAACGCGAACGACTGCTGCCGCTGCTGCACCAACTTAGTGTGGTCCGGAAAAATTAAGATGCGTGAGTTATTGAATAGCAATGGTTCCTTAGCCCGGGCTTGTTTCAGGATGATGTCCCTGTCGTGGTAATTGAGGAGCTTAGCGATGACAGGCCGCGGACGGGCACCCGGGGTGGGGGCTTCTGCATCAGAGCCCTGTGTGCACGTTCCACCACAAAGCAAGTCGAGAGTTCCCCAGCAGGGAGCCAACCCTCGAGCCAGTCCGTAAGAAACCGCTCCATATTCCCCTTTTCGCAGTCCTCCGGAAAGCCAACATTGCGCAGGTTGTTGCGTCGCGCCCTCCCCTCTGCGTCTTCCACTCTCATTGCTAGGCCCTGTTGAGTGGTCTCGAGTGACGATACTTTCTGCTACAGTGTGGCGACCACATCTTCCACGCCCGAGATTCTTGTCTCCGTCTCTGTAATGCGGGCTACCACATTCCTCAGGTCCTGGCATAGGAGCATTACGTCGAAGCCGACCGCTCCAATCTTGGCTTCCAAGGCGTCTCTAGATTGCGTAAAGGTGGCCATGAGGGCCGCATTATCTGGTATAGCATTTTGAGACGCCCCCGGCAGCGCCGCCGGGACCATCTGGCCCGTGAATTTATCCATCTTACTCTGTATAGTAGAGCCCCCCCCGGGCTTGTCTCTGGTCATAGTGGCCCAATCACTGCCCCTGACCCCGGCCGGAGAAACCCCAGGAGGTGAATATGTAGCTTTTCAGATGGAGGTCAGGGTCCCACGCCCGGTACCATCCAGGTGGAGGCAGGCCGCCCCCCAAACAGCCTTTTGTCTGGCCAGCCCAGCTGAACCCCCCAGAGGCACCCCTGGATCGTGGTACCCCCCTGCGGCCCGACACGGCCGCTGAACCTCTGGTGGTGCTATCCCCGAAGAAATCACAAATGGGGGCGTGCGCCGGGGCCCAACAAGAAATCAAGGGTGCCGACCCCTGCGACGCTCCCCACCACAACCCGGCTTGGCCGCCGATGTCCCCAACATGCCTCACTGGTCGTGCCAAGATCAAGAAGATTGCCCCAACCCCAAGTCCTCGCGCTGTCCGGCCGGCAGCCGAACGATGCAACTGGGTAGTCCGTGGGGGCTGAGAAAAGGAGCACAGTGGGCCTAACCAACACGCAGGATCTTCCCTCTTCCAATGCCACTTACACCTGATTCCCCCCCTGTGGCCCGACAAGACCACCGACCCCCCAAATGGTTCAATCACTTAGAGGAGGGGGGAAGACGGAGGAGAGGGAGGCACCGGCCGCCACCGGACCACCCTCAGAGGCAATGCAGAGGTACTCATGTGTTGGGTGCCCGATTGTCCCAGGAGGCCCCCACTCCACCAGGAGCTGTTCAGGCAGAAACTGTGGCACTAAGATGGCGGCCAGCCGGCCGCATCCCGCACTCCCGATGTCTCCACCACTCAATACTGCGACCCGATCAGGCCGCCGACAGTATCAGCTCCCCCAGCTGGGGACTGGAGGACAACCGATGTTTCGGGGTGAGGCCCGCTCCCAAGCCTCAGCCGAGGCTCCCACCACTGCTGGCACAAGGCGCAACCCCTATGTGGCCGCGGCCGAGCAATGTGGCAAGGAATTCTAGGCAGTGCCGCGGCTTGGAATATGGCTGTGTCGCACGCAGGCCGCCCATGATCACTGCACCTCCGCCTGCGACCCTCCGGTCGCACCAAAAACCGGCTCCGGGGATAGTTTTCAGCAGGCAATGTTGACGGGACAGCCCAGGGACTCAGTTAAGCGCCGAAGAGGCAGGATATATTGAGGATCAGTGTGAGGCTGGATGGAGTGTGCTTAGCTCACGCCTGCCATGTTGGCCTGCCAAGCCACACCCCCCCATGCCCTTTTCGCTTTATCAATTTCCATCATGTATGCAACACTTTCCTGTTGGCCACTTTGAAACGCTTGGTAGCGCTTTTCTGCATGAATTATGGGAGCTGCCTTTTGCTTATAGGTGTCTGAGGGAGGATAAAGAAATTTTTCTGACAGGGGAGTAGTGTGATTCGACAGTGGGTCACTCTTGTGTGCAAACACGTTAAATTGCATGGCGAATGTAACGTGTCAGAGCCGAACGTAGCATGCTTTTTAAAGGGGACCCCAGTACCATACATCACACCTGTCTTTACATTGCTTACTAACGGCAGCTATCTTATTTTAAATAATCAAGATTGCTGTGGCTTGCGGGCGGTAGTCCCATACTTGGTAACACTTTCCCAGCGCGTAACTTGCAGTAGCAATGTCTTTTTCCCGCCCCGCAAGGGAGTTTGTATTCTTCACTTTGGCCTTCCATTCCGACTTTGAAAGCAGAGTTCAACAAGTTGAGCAGGCTCAAATCCCTTTTATTCCAACAGGAGGTGGCCATCACTTATGCTAGAGAAACATTCAGATTGCAGGTGGCTCAGACCACGAGTGAGATACAGTCGCTTCTTAACACTAACCTCCCACTTCATTTTGGGGAACTAATTCACCAAATATTTAATGCATCTGATACTACAGGCCTTGCACATTTTTTTAAATGTGTGGGATCTGGCCTGGTCTCTTCTTTTCAACCTATATTCGGGGTAATACCAGCTTTATTCATTCTATATTTTCCAGCGTTTTCAGAGGTTTCTTCTTCATATTGGTGCTAGTAGCTGGTGTCCTGCTTCTCCTATTTGTGCTTCATAATGGCTGCTCACTTTGTGGCTCTGCACAGGCCGGCCCACCTACAACTGTACCACAATCGCCTTTATGAGGCTTTTGGATGCTTGCCCTTTGCAACAATTGGCGTCAGTTACAACTTGTACTTTTGCTTAGCCTACTATACTTGCGTGCAACCTGTGCTACATTGCAAAAGATGTCATTTCTCCTGGGCAATGGAACTTTGCTTATCGAACACGTGGTGTCCAATCCCTGATTTCAGCTGGTTGATGGGTCCCTTAGAGGCGCATGGTGAGGCTTGTTCTGTGGATGGTCAAATGTTGCTTGCAGCGTTACTTGGAATCTTGGCTCAATGGGATATTTGTGCGGGTGCACAGACTTTCCTACAACGTAGTTTCATTGAATATCATGCAAGTTTCCCATTTCTGGTTTTGGATGCTCCTACTCATGAGGAACATGATTGTTCATTCAACTTACTTAATTAGATGTCATCGCTTTTTTTTACCAATGACAAGGATGAACTGTCAGAGGGAATTGCATTTCTTTGCACACGTACCTTCATGGATTAACTGCTTAGGTCGTCACAACTCCGCTGTCTGCATTATTGATTCTTTTTTCAGAAGCTCAATGTGCCTTTAGCTTTTTCTATGAACTTTCAATTTTTTCTCCGATTTGGTTTTTATTTTTTTGGGTGAAGTTAGTCACCGGTATTTTGAACACTGCGTGACTTTTGAACTCTGTTTTTGTTCTTCTGTCTATGTCCTGCTGACTTACCAGAGGGAGGGTGTTATATGGGGTTATGAGGCCCTTTGGATACATTGTCGACATTGCTAAATTAGCATGAGTTTGCTTGCCCTATGCTTCTGCTTTTGCACACGCCTCTGCTAGAGTTTGTTTTTGCGACACTTTGCCTCGGCCCTGTACATGATAACAGATTGTTTTTCACGTTCTCAGCTTTCCCTTAAAATTCTGTCTGAACATAATGTGTAAGGTCGATCAACAATGTCTGTTCTGGTCAGTCCCTATTACCTAGACAGAACATGTTAGCAACAGCTGCAATATGGAAGAATCGTGCTTTGATATAACGTGGTTGCATGTTTTTGAAACACACTCGAAGAGAGCTGTTCCATGGAGCTGAGCTTTGCTAATCCTATGATGTAAATCTCTTTACGTTTAGGCTTTCAGGTAGGGGGTCGGCTAATAATGCCTAGAGATCTTCTGTTATATAAAATAACTTCTTACTGCTAAGGGGAGGGTGATTAGGTCTAGTAATTTTGCCTTTTTCACAGTCTTTATAAAATGACGACTCCTTTTGTATTCTATTGTATTGTAACACTGCTGATTATGCTAGCTTCATGCATTTTGCTGCTGGTCATGGTTCGCATACTGTTTGATGAATCACTATGGTCAGAATAAACATTTTGAACTTATTTAGTGACTCTGATTATTCTTATTGTGGACAAGTATGAGAGAGCGAAGCTTGTCTTGTTCCCGCGACACTGAGGTGAGTCGGAAGTGCTCGTGTTCTGGGTTGTCTAAACATTCGTAGCTTCTTTATATTTGTAGGAGACCGAATGAGACACTATTGCTAGTCGGTTGGGATGAGCGGGTGTGCAGCCTGCGATGAGGCAGTAGGCCTGTTGGGCCGGACTAGAATGGATTGGTCTGAGAACTGCTAGACTGCAGTGTGGGTGAAGGGAGCAGTCAGCACACACAGAACTCCGCGGATCGGTGCTGCTGGGTGTGCTGGGGGCCTGTTGTGCGGAAGCCAGTGATCAGCTGAGGAGGCTGCCAAGCTTATGGTCCTCGGGCTTGGAGATTGCACTGCACGTGTTGGGCCCTCTTGGAGACACGCCGGTGGTGGCAGGTGAGCAGTGAGGCATGGGTGCGCAGGGGCAGGCAATCACCGCTGGACGCTGGACGGGTCTGGGGACCAGCGGGCTGGGGTGCAGCAGGCGTACAAGATCTTGCAGGCACCACCTGTCACGGCGGAGGCCTTGTGGCAGGGTGAGGGGTGCCACCCTGGCAGACATGCCCCTGCAGGCAATGATGTGCGTTGGGTGGCATGTGACGTAGCCACCTTGTCGCCGGTGTAAATTTGGCCGTTGGAAGTGGTCGGCCACATGTGTGTAGGCCTATGGTCAGGATACGGCAGACACAAAGACACACACAGAAGGTCCGCTGTCTTGTTCTTCGCTGCCTCGATGGTAGTCCGGGGGGGTTGTTCTGGGGGTGGTGGTGGTTCTGGGGTGGTGGCGGTGGGTGTTGTGGCCCTCTTGGGTCTCCAAGCTGCATGATTAGTAGCTCCATGGCATCTGTTGGTCTTCAGATGTGGCTCTGGGCCGGGCTCCCTTTATTTTGCAGGTTTCCGTCCTACTTTAGACCAGAAAAAAGCAGGTCTTAAGTCCCTACTGCTAACGTGCCTTATGGCCTGTTTTTGGCCCACATCTCCGATCTGGCTGGTTGTTGAGAATATCGCGAAGTGGTGTTATCGCGAGTTTTTGGACGGGAACGCCTACTCTGCATATGATTAGCGTTAGTTGTCGCTGACAGCCTTGGCGATGTTTTTTAGCGCCAGCTATCGCAGGTATACTGGTGATGTCGGCTGTTAGCGCAGGCTTGTGAATAGGGCGATAAATCTATCGCCACTTTCGTGGCGGAAAACTGCCGCTAAATCGGTGATGTGTCCTTGAGAATATGCCCCATGATGTGTCTAGATGAGGAAGACCTGAACCCGCGGAGTTGATCTGAGACATATCACTGAGTGAAACTGCTCCGGGCAAGTTGTAACAGAGGGCATTGGAGGAAGGCACATTTATTTGGTCTACATGAGTCCTAGAATGTCTGAATCAACATTTCATCCATTTGAAACGGAATATCAACTTCATTTTGCCAGAACATGTGTTCCATAAAAGCAAATGCCTTGGCATCAGATTTCCCAATTACGACTTTAACCTGTATGGTTGGAATTACAGCATTTTTAAGTTTTAAGTCTAGAAAAAGTTTTGACTTTCATACCAGCCTCATGTAATCAAAACATATAATAAACAATGCATGCATATCTACATACACAGAGGGACTTCGGGCCAGCCCTCTTCATATATTGGTCTGTTGAACTGTCATCCACATATTGCTTCTACCCGCCACAACATTCAGCAAGGAAGATGGGTCAGCCCACTTCCATTATTGGTTCTTGTACTGTGAGCGACAGCATATGCCCGATAATGTGTCCATTATGCAAACAAAGAACTGCTCTCCAGTGCCAGGGCTGGTAGGCCAAAACATTTTCAATGTGTTGACATTCCATTCTACATCCTTTTTTATTTTTAGACTTCCTTTTGCATTAAAATGATGTCTTCAGATTACAGTACTTCAAAGCCAATAGTACCTTTTCTTCGTGTCAAAACGAATAATTTTCATGTGCTGTACATTAAAATTAAAAATGTTCTTAAACTTGTTCAAAGTAAACATGGCTGCTAGGAAGTACCTGCGCTGTTCTATTAAAATGATATGCTATGATTATTTTTTTAACTCAAAACTTTTGGGGAAAATTATGGCCACCACGTTTAGGTGGGAGCAGGATTTCTATTTTATGAACTTTTTATGTTTGTGGCATAAGCTTGCAATAAAAAGTAAGATCATTGGCAATAGCTTGCTAAGGTCAGTCCTATTGGCCTTACCCATGCTTGTGTTTTATTGCGATGCTTGCAGTATTTTCCTCTTTTCGCATATGAGATGATTGATTTAATAAAACACCTATTATTTTCATAGTTTGCTTGACAAGATATGTGTTTGCTTTACAGGACTGGATAGATCTGGTTATTGCTGTGTCACCACCAAAAGAGTATGACGACGAAATGTAAGTTTGTGTTATAGTAAAATATTTAAATAAGAGTACATGAATTACATTGTGAAAGGCCTTTACGTTTTTCAACCTGCTTTTTCAAAATCGTGGATTTCCCATAGGAACTGCTGTAGTTTTCCGCGCGCTCTAGGGTTCTCGGCATGGCTCCCCTTCTCTTCTACATTTCTGACGCCTGGAGGCTTCTACTTACTTTGATCACCAGCTTCAGAAATGGATTGCCTTTGGTCTCATGAATCATTAAAGGCACTGCAGGTCAGTGTTCCTGAAACGCTGATGTTTGTTAAAACTTCACCTTGCCCCCCCAGTGTTGCTTGATATTACCAAGGCTATACTCCAAGCTCGGT
Organism: Triturus cristatus; assembly: GCF_964204655.1. Taxonomy (NCBI): domain Eukaryota; kingdom Metazoa; phylum Chordata; class Amphibia; order Caudata; family Salamandridae; genus Triturus; species Triturus cristatus. Next base: position 452,812,586 of record NC_140584.1, read on the forward strand.
TTCACGGAAGAATTGCATTTCTTTCCTCAGACTGCATCCTGTTCGGAACAGGCAATGCATGTCCATGCATTATTTACTTGCCTTTACAAAACTCCACTCAGTTGTGTTTTTTCCTCAATATTTCCCTCTCCAAATTCTGCAGCAGCGGCTCCCACTGCCTGGCTCTAAGCCAGCAGGTGAAAAATAAAACGAATTTCTGTCATCGTTTTATTTGCCATTTGACGGCTCTGAGCCAATGCGCGCCGGGAGGGGCAGGGCCAAGGCATGGGAGGGGGAGGGGGAGGAGGAGAGCTATGTCTACTTCTAAGTGTGTGTGTTTGGCTGGCAGTCTGAGGTCGGCCAACCACACATGTGCACTTAGGTTTCTCCAACCCGGCTGAATTGAGCATCCGGGCAGGAGAAACTCCACAGACTCCCTGTCCTGAGCATACCATCTTTTCAGCCCACTCAGGCCAATCCTGGGCTGCTCTCATAGCATGAGATCAGTCGGGGATTGCACAAGGAGTCTGTCCCAGGGGCTGCTGGGACCAGGAAGAGCACAGGAGGCGCGATGCAGGAGGCAGCTGGCAGCTTAAGGTACGTTCTTTTTTAAATATTATTATTAACACCCCTCTCCACCCCACGCTCCCCTCCACGTGTTCCCTCAGCCTGCCCCACCAACCCATTGTTTGTGGCAGTTGCAACTGAATTTCTATGTCCCAGTGGTTGCCACTGAATTTCTATGTCCCAGTTTGCATATTTGCATATTCGTGCTATTCAGAACCATATGATGGGGAAGATTTACTAATATGTCACATAGTTCGGGGGCAAAGGTTTCTGCTGTGATACCCTGTGCTGACACATTTTTTTGCTGTCTAGCCCAGTGGTCGAAGTGGGCGGGTTCGGCAGGAATGGCGTGCCCCTACTTTAATTTATTAGGTTCCGTTCCCCTACTTTTTTATTTTAAACATGTATCCCAGGACGCCTGAAATCGTCAAGGCCTATAGATATGGCTTGGCATTCGGAGAGGGGTGGGGTCAGCAGAGATGGAAATGGACTCTGTCTTTTCTTTCTTGCCCAGAGAAGACAACAACAGTGTCCACTTCTGCTCTGTCGCTCTCAGCTGCCCCTCCCTTCTTCCTCTTATTCCCTCTCTTTCTGTCTCGCTCCTCCTCACTCTCTGAAAACCGTGACTTCAAGAAACTGGTATTACCCTGACTGTCCTCCTTTCGTTTATTTGTGCCCCAGTGATATGGATCCAAAACAGAAAAAAACTTTTGTTGGAAACGTCGTCTTTTTCTGAAATGTTCAATTTCAAAGTGCAGCCTCGAGATGGAGAAAAATAAAACATTCAAAATATGAAAAATAAATAAATACATAACTACAGCAAGATAGAGCGGTCGGAAAGTGGCCAGATGGATTTTATTCATACCCAAACACATTAGCGCCACTTTACAGTGTTTGCCAGTGAAGCGCTACTTTTATGTTCTCGTCTCTCTTTGAATAACATTGTTTTCCCTGGGTGGGAAAGTGCACCATTCCTGGAGGTACTGAAATGCCTGCTTGATGGGTGGATTGGAAAACAAAATGAGTACAGTGGCTGTGTGTTCACAAATGTCGTCTTTTTAACCCCTTCCCCGCTCATGACGGAACCGTTCCGTCATGAGCCACGGTTGCCGTGTGCTCATGACGGAACGGTTCCGTCATGACACGACCGTTGGCGGCCGCTCCGCCTACACGGCGCTGTTTCCCCGCCTGTGCGGGGGGACAACGCAAATGGGCGGAGTCATGACGGAACCGTTCCGTCATGAGCACAGCTCAACCGTGGCTCATGACGGAGCGGCTCCGTCATGAGCACAGGCCCACCGCGCTGCCCCCCTGCCCCCCCCAGCGCTGCAGCGGAATGTCCGCAGCAGCGAAGGGGTTAAACCATACTGTTTACGTATTGTAAGGATATAAGCAATGGGCATTGAAACGGGTCCCTTCTGGGCCCTGTAGTCATGTCCATAACTTTTCAGGCAAAAGCACTCGCTGATTTCTGAATAATGAGTGTAAAAGTGTTAAGGTAACCATGTTGTTCCTGCTTTCATTCACCTACTTTACTTAATCTAGCTCCCTATGAGTGTTTATTTTTTCCAGGATGTTGTTATTTTCTTTTTAGGCAGCATATTACTCTTGTCTAGTGCGTAATTTGAATTGATCTGCATCCAGGTTTTTATAAAGGGGCACAATTGGGTTGTAGTTGAAGGAAGTGCAAGTTTCTCTCAGTGGGGGAGAGGATGTGGCACTATAGTCAGAGCTGCCGAATTTGGAACTGGGGAACCAGGTTCAGCCTTCATGATCAGTCCCCCTGACCACTCTCCTGAGGGAGCACGTTCCCAATGCTAGACCTTAGAAGGCTCCTCAAGACCTTAGAAGCCCTTGTGTCTTAGCACCAGCAGGTGGACCCTAGCGGTGGGAAATGTAGGCTAACCTTGAAGACCTGTCCACCACAATCTATACTGAAGTTCACCTCCAGTCTTGCGGGCAGGTCTATGAAGCAGCACACCCTAGAGCCACAGTGACTTTGCCACTGAGGTCACAGGACCCTTGAGAAGGGCTGGCTCTATGGTGTATGACTGCACCAGGTGCTGACTTTGGGTGGGGACGTTGTGTTTGCAAGTATATTATGATTTTTAAAGCACTTGCTGCCTCCTTCCTGGCCTCTAGCAATTTTCAGCAACAATAAAAATGTAATGATGACTCCGGTGATTAATGTTCTTAGTAGAGAGAGATGGTGTTTTGTCTGGTGGAAGTTTTGACTCATGGAAAGAAAGTGCAGAGGGTTAATATGCCTGCTGCTTAGAACATGTGCACATAATGTAAATAGGTCAGTGGGTTACTACTTTTGTCAGAGACCCTTTGGTTTCTGGCAGTTAATAAGTCAAAATCCTAACATATAACAGTGAGCTATCAACTTTCATCTAAGAGCTGCATGCAAACTGCAAGTTATAAATTAGAGCGTTATGTTTTTTACCCCAAGTCTTTGGTTATCCTATTGTTGCAAAAAAAGGTCAATTTGGATAGAAATCAATATGTGTGATGCAAAGTGCTCTGACACCCTACACTAGTATTCATGGCACTGTAAATTTTCTATTTTATTATTATGACATTTTTACAGTCTAACAGCTGTATCTGCAAACATTTTTCCTTATTAGTACCAGTGTAACATACAAATGCAGCAGTGAGAAAGGTGGCCAATCAACCTTTGCAACGGGCCCTCCACTTGACAGCAGCACAAGTCACATTTTTTAGTAACTTTTGATCCGTTTGAGCCACAACTTATTAGCTAAAATCGTCAGATTATGCAGCAGATGATGTATTATGTGGAAAACATTTGCAAACTAGGGTATTTTGCCATTCATGTTTGAACTGCTCTTGTAGAAAAAGGGAGGAGAAGTGTTGATGGCAGAAACTCTATTGCCCGGAGACAACTGGCTTGTGATTCCATTTTTCAGCATATTTGAGATGTTTTGTGATTGGAAACATATTGCACTTTGTGAATGTAGTTTAATGTCAATAACTCATATTAACCTTAAATAAATATGTGTATTCATTAGTTGAATTAAATAACGTAATAGAGGGGAGGAGCCTAGCGCGCAACCAAGATGGCCGCGTAGGTGCGAGGCTCCCGAGGACCTCCGCGACCTCCTGAATTAATCCTGGCTATATCCTGTCCTTGTTGAGGGGACTGTGTCGGTGAACCCGAGCTGAGGCGCCACCCGTTTTCCGTGTTCGAATCGGACCCCGAACACCGGTGGGAGCGCCGATCGAAGGTTGCGGCCTTCTCCGCGCCGGCCCCCCGGATTGGAGTAGTGGGGCGATCCGGGGACAAAGTGAACAACAGCGGCGGGCACGGCTGGGCGACTCGCGTACCCCGCGCTTTCACTTTCACTTTTGCGCCCTCCTCGCCGCCAGCGAGGTAGGGTCGCGAAGCGGGGTGCGGTGGTGTGGTCGTGTCCAGGTGCCCGGCTGACCCGCCAGCTGTGGGACGTCCTGCGGTACAGTGGCCGCCCTCCCCCCCCCGGACCCCGTGAACTGGTTTATCGGCCCTTTCGGGGAGATTGGCACGACGGTGGGAGAGCAAGCATGTCCACCAAACAAGATGGCGACCGGGCGAAGGTGAAGACGACCCGCCGCGGCCCGGCGCACCAATCCAACAGTATGGACCGCTACACTCTCCAGAAGGGATCTCCGGAGACATCGCGCACATCCCCGGCGGGCCTGACGGAGACATCTGCCCAGCCGGTGGACCCGACCCTCCGGGACGTCATGGGCGCCATCGCAGAGATGAAGGCCTCGGTGGACCAGCGCTTCGACACCCTAGCGCAAAAAATAGACTCGGTCCTTGTGGATGTGAGCCTGGTGAGGGCCGACCTGTCTAAGACGAATGAACGGGTCGATTCCCTGACCCACACCACAACGGGCCTCGAGACGGATGTGGCGGCCCTCCAAAAGGAGGTGCGCCGGCTTGGCCAGGCGAGCGCCCTGATGGACCGGCGACTGGAGGATTCCGAGGGTCGGGCCAGGAGGAATAATGTTCGCATTGTGGGGGTGCCGGAGGGACGAGAGGCGGAGGCCGCAGACCTTTTTGTGGAAGATTTGATCCTTACCCATCTGCAGCCCCGGGGCCTGAGTAAGCTTTTTGCGGTGGAGCGTGCTCACCGGGTCCCTGGGGGCAGGCCGAAGGCCGGTGCCCCGCCGCGGCCTCTCATTGCCCGGGTCTTTAACTTTCGGGACAGGGATGCTATCCTGCAGACCTCCAGGCAACAGGGACCGGTCAAGCTTGACAACATGGATGTGCGTTTCTACCCAGACTTTACTCCGGCGGTCCAAAAGCAGAGACTGAGTTTTCTCAGTGTTAAACGTCGCCTGCGGGACCTGAACCTGAAGTACTCAATGCTCTTTCCAGCTAAGCTAAGGGTGGAAGTGGATGGTCGCACGCACTTCTTTGATCGACCCGAGGCGGCTGGGGACTGGTTGGACACTCTGCCTGATGATCGGGGCCGGGGGGGTGGGGGGGGTGCGGGCGGTGGAGAGGGCCTGCCGGATCAGAATTAAGGGGTGAATAATAGGCCCTGCTCGGGACAATACTTCTTTACCATTTCTCGATCGTGTATGTTCCCCTCCTATGGAGGTCGTACGGGGTCTGTTGGGGGCTTCCCTCCTCCTCTGGGGTACTAGTTAGTCTTTCTCTGTGGGGCGACAGGCACACTGCACTTTGGGGGGGCTGACTGGGCTCATGCAGGGGTGCAGGGAGGGGGGAGTTCTGTTGGGATGGGGGGGCGGGGGGGGTGTGTTGTTTGTTCGCACCGCAAGGCAAACCCTTTATTGTATTGCTGTTCTCGAAAGGCTCTGTGGGGGACGATTGATTGCTTCTATGTATGATGGGGGGTAGGGATTTGGCTGTGTTGTCCTGGAATGTTAACGGCCTGGGGGATCGGATTAAGCGTGGTGTGGTCCTGCAGTTCCTGAAACGTATATCGCCAGATGTTGTCTTCCTGCAGGAGACACACCTTATAGGTAACTCCTTCCATGCCATGAATCGGCGAGGCTATCGTTTGGTGGCCCACTCAGGCTTCACTTCGGGATCGCGGGGGGTGGGTATCATGATCAAGAACTCGCTCCCGTTGGAGATTGATGAGGTGCGCCATGACGAGAGGGGACGCTACACTGTCCTGGTGGGTAGAATGGAGGGTAGAGTGTTTGTTTTCATGTCAGTGTACGTCCCGCCTGGGTTACAAGCTACTACATTTGCGGACCTGGGGCGCCTCCTCCTGGACCTCCCGGGTGGCCTGCTGGTGGTGGGGGGGGACTTCAATGCGGTAGTTTCTGGGTCTATGGATCGTCACCCCCCTAGGGACCTCCCCCGGGCGCAGGCGTGGCTGTCCGGCCTTTTAGACACACTGGGCCTGGTGGATTGCTGGCGCCTAAAGAACCCTACGCAGCTGCAATACACTTTCCACTCGGGTGCCCATGGTAGCCTCTCGCGACTTGACTACATCCTGGTCCCGGCGGCCCACGCTGGGAGGGTAGGAGAGGTGTGCCATCTGGCGCGGGGTATTTCAGATCACTCCCCATTACTGTTACATTTTGATGTCTTCCCGAGGGGGGAGGGCAGGGTGGCCCCAATCAATGCATGGTACTTGCGAGACCCCACCATTCGTGCCGACTTGATCAAATCCTTACAGCGATATTTTGACGAGAATGTGGGGTCTGTCCCTTCGGCCATCTCCCTGTGGGAGGCCTTTAAGGTAGTCCTCAGAGGGGAGGCCCTCTCCTTTATCTCCCATGCCCGGAGGCGTGAGCGGGAGGAAGTAACCCGGGTGGAGGCCGAGATTGTGGAACTGGAGGGTGACCTGGGGAGCGGGGTAACGGATGCCAAGCTGCATGTTTTGCACCTCAAGCAGGCGGCCTATAGGGCCCTCGTCACGGAGGCGGCCAGGGGCCTCAGTAGAGAGCAGCAGGGACGATTGTATGATGTGGGCGATAAGGCGGGTAAATTGATTGCGTGGTTGGATAAGAGGGAGAGAGCGAGTCGTGTGGTACCTTTGATTGAGAGGATGGATGGTGCGCGTGTCACCGAGCCGGAAGCCATCGTCTCCTGCTTCGCGGATTACTTCCGCGAGGTGTACTCCCCGGTTTCCCCCTGCTCAGAGGAAGATTCCCATTCCCTGCTTCGGGACATAGCGCTGCCCTCCCTTTCGGTGGCGGACAGGGATTCGCTGGACGCTCCTCCCACCTCGGACGAAATTGCCCTGGCTATTCGCTCGGTCGCATCCGGCAAGGCCATGGGCCCTAATGGTCTCCCCATCGAGCTTTACAAGCTGCGCCCAGATGTACTAGCGCCCCACCTGCGCGCGATGTTCCTGGCGGCCCACTCGCAGGGTTCCCTCCCGCCGGACCAGCGTCTGGCCACGATCGTGGTGATACACAAGGAGGGGAGACCCCGTGAGCGGGTCACATCCTACAGGCCAATTTCGCTCTTGAACGCGGAACCCAAAATCCTCGCCAAGGTGTTGGCCAACCGGTTGGTCGGTGTGGTGGGCGACTTGGTCCACCAAGACCAATCTGGATTTATACCCCATCGCAACACGGCTCTTAATCTGCGACGCTTGCACGGGGTGCTCGCGCGTGTCCCGTTTGTGCGGGAGCCGGCCATTTTGGCATCCTTAGACGCCACCATGGCGTTTGACACGCTTGAATGGCCATACATCTGGGCGATGCTGGCGAAATTCGGATTTGGCCCGGGGTTCATTAGCTGGGTCAAATTGTTGTATTCGGGCCCATTGGCGCAGGTGGTGGTGAATGGGCGAGTCTCGGCCCCATTCGAGCTGGGGCGGGGCACGCGTCAGGGTTGCCCCTTGTCGCCGCTCCTGTTTGCACTGGCCTTGGAGCCCTTGGCGGAGTGGCTACGGTGGCACCCTTCTATCCGTGGTCTCCGCTGGACCCCTGAGTATGAGGACCGCGTGTCCCTCTACGCCGATGATATCCTTTTGTATCTCGCCTCCCCGCGCAAATCGCTGATTGTCCTGGTTGATGTTTTGCGCTCCTTCGGGCGAAACTCAGGCCTTGTCATCAACTGGGCGAAATCCTGCGTATATGTGCTTTCCGGGGAGGCTCCGGCCCTACCGCGTGACTGCCCGATCCAGATTGCCTCCCAGGGGTTCCGGTACCTGGGTATATATATCACTCTAGACCCGGAGGCCCGCTATGAGCGGAACTTGTTGCCCCCCCTCCAGCGCTTGCGAGAGGATGTCGCGCGTTGGCGGCGTCTTCCGCTTTCACCACTTGGCCGAGCGGCCTTGTTCAAGATGATGTCCTTGCCGCGCTTCCTGTACGCCCTCCAGAACACTATGGACTTGGTACCAGCGCGCTACTTCCGCGAGGTGGAGGGCCTACAGCGGCGCCTGTTCTGGGACGGGAGGCCGCGTATTGCTCTGGCCAAATTGACGCTCCCGTGGTACGATGGGGGGGTCGCCCTCCCGGACATTAAACGGTATTACTGGGCCTCCCAGCTAGCTGCAATCAATCATGGCCTTTACGGGCCCGCCTTGAACCCGGCATTTGAAATGGACAAGATGCTCCTGCCCGGTGGCGACTACAATCGAGCGCTCTACTCTGGCACGCCCGACTCCCGTCTGACGGGACCGACGCGTGTCATGGTGCGTGTATGGCACGCGGCTAATGCAGCTATGGGGTGGAAGGACCGTTTGACCCGGGCGTCACCGCTATATGCGTCTGAGAGGTTGGGCTCCCTGTGGACATCGAAGGGCTTCGAGAAGTGGGACACGATCGGAATCAGCACGGTGGGAGATCTCTGGACGAGGGGGGGTTTCAAGACTTTTGAGACGCTGCAGACGGAGTTTCAGCTGCAAGGCAGTGAGTACTTTCGATACTTACAAGTCCGCCACGCGCTGGCCTCCGTCTTCCCGGATGCTGCATCCATTCCGGAGTCTTCCCCCCTAGAGGACAGGGTGCTGGATGGCCATGTACCAGACAGCACGATCTCCCTTATATATAAAAAACTGATCAATGACAGATCGTGCCTGCTGACTGGCCTCCGCGAGGCCTGGGTTGCCGATGGGCTGGAGCTGGACGACGAGGACTGGATCTCCGCGGTGGCCTCTCCGAAGGAGGTGGCCATCCCGGCTCGCCTTCGTTTCGTCCAGCTTAAGATCCTTCACCGGGTTTACGTGACGGGGCCGAGGCTTCTACGTATGGGCTTTGCTGGTGACGGATTGTGTAAGCGCGGCTGTGGTGCTTTGGCAACTTTCATGCATATACTGTGGGAGTGCCCGAAAGTGGAGCGATTCTGGCGTGGTGTGCATGAGGTCTTGCGTGTGGTTACGCGTGTCGCACTGCTGCCTGAAGCGAGGAGATGCTTGCTGAATGTGTGGGAACCAAATGATTATTCGGTCCCGCAGACGCGGTGGGTGACTCTGGGATACATGATAGCGAAGCGTGACATTGCTCAATTGTGGGGATCCCAGAGGCCCCCGGCGGTGTTGGCCTGGAAAGAACATATGGATTGGTGTATGTTTCGTGAAAAGGTGGTGTATGTGGCGAGGGGTAAGCCTGGGGCGTGGGTGAAAATCTGGAGCCCCTGGAACGCCTACCGTGGGGGTATTTGTGAGCCGCCACTGCTACCGGCCGCCTCGCCAGCCCCATCCCCCTAGCCGACCCCCTCCCTCGGCCGTGGGCACGTGGTTCCCCAGTCCATGCTATACTCCCATTCCCCTCTTCAGAGTTTTGCTGCTGGTTAGGATCCCCCATTTACGGAGCACGTACTGTCACTTGGATCGCGGGTTGCCTTGCGGGTGTGGTTTTTTTGTGTTGTTCTGTTTGACAAAAAGAAACCGTATTGTGGGTTAGGAGTTATGTGGCCTACGCTATTGATGTCACCTGATTTGCCAATCTGCTCCGCCAAGAGACTCTCACTGTATATATATTATATGCCTTTGCTACTCTAGCGGCCGGCCGGATGGTTGTAGGCCCATACCTGTAACTTTTTATCGTGCAATAAACGGTTTTAAAAAAAAAAAAAAAAAAAAAAAAAAATAACGTAATAAGCTGTAACCGGTTAGTCAAATGGGAAACAAACACTAAAAATTGGGATATTTTGCTCTTTCTGCCACACCTCTGACCACTGACCCATTCCTGGGTTATTCCCACCCTCTGATTCCCGGCCCACAGTTCCCCTACTTTTTTTCCCCCACTTCGACCACTGGTCTAGCCCCATGCACACACCTTTGCACCATAGTGCAAATGTGTCTGAATGAGTCTAACATAGGTTTGGTACCGAAGGAACTTTCTAGTACAATATTCTCAGACACAGTTTTAAACTTTTTTCACTTTATATGTGTGCTTTACAGTACAACCCACATGCAAAGTCCCAGTCTCCAAATGTTAGTCGATAGTGCTTTCCGTCAAAAACCATGGGTGGTTGAATGGGAATTCCCATATAAAACTCATGGGACACCCCAAGACACACAGTAGTGCAAAGAACTACTTTGGATCACTTTAGGCCATTTTTCCAGCTCTAGAAAGTAAATCCAAAACAACACTTTGGGGCTGATTACGATGGCGGTCAGACGAGCGTCCTACCGCCATTGTTTCAGTGTCGGGACCGTCCAACAAGTAGGAAGCAGTCCCGATCTCCGAATTACGATCTGAACGCCGTGCAGGCAGCTGGAAACATGCCTTTTTGCATCGATGCTTGTGCCCCCAAACTCTCTCTCCATCTGCTTTTTCATTGCGTTAGGACCGCCATAAAAAGGCAGAGGGAAAGGGGCATCGTAATCCTGATGGCGTTGCCTGCTCAGGCACCACCGCCATTCAGGGATTACTTGTCCGACTGCCGCAGTGGCGGGATCTCCAATCCTGTCAGAGGCGGCAGTCTTTGCCCCTGCATGCAGCGCTCCGATTGCTGGCATGGTAATCCGGCGGTCAGACCGCAGCCCTGGATGATGGGAGGAACGCCACTGACGAACCTGTAAGTGGCAGTCCGTGCACCGTTGTAAACAGGCACTTTGTATCACTGTGCATAATTTTTCTGTGATTATTTTTTTTGTTGCTGTTATATGTTCTGTTTTTGCACCTCACTCATTCATACGTATACTATCACATACTTACTCTCTTATACAATCACTGATACAAGCATGCACTCCATACAGCCACTCTCACAATCACTCACTCTCACATATAGTCATTTATATACTCCAACACTCACATATACTGTCTTTCACATATGCAGGTACTCACACATGTACCACTGAGATATCCATTCACTCACCAACACACCCTTACACACACTCACCCACCCATACAGCCCTTCACATATGCACTCTTGAACCCATCCACCCAGTAAATCACCCACTCACACATTTATGCAGAGTCACACACCCCCCATCCACCCACACAGACACTAAGGCACCCATACAGATAAACAGACAACCAATCAATAAACCATATAGACACTCATGTAGCTACTCACCAACCCATGAAGCCGCTTACACACCAACTGACAGACTGATCCAGACATTCACACAGTTTAGTCACTAACCTATGCATTCAGTAATACACGTTTAATCACTCACATATACAGTCAGTCACGCACCTACTAAATCATCCATTCAGACACTTATTCACCCACTCATTCTTCAATACACCTTGGCATATATATATATATATGTATAAAACATATTTAAACTTTACAGAAACACACAGTTACTGGATGATGTCATCAGTAATGTCATCAGGGAATCTGAAATGTCATCAGTGATGTCATTGACCATGTTAGTAATGATGGAATATGTGACGTCATCAGCAGTGCATTGCAGGGGCACAAGTTATAGTTAGCTAAACTAACTATAACAGCCGAATTTCTCTGGTTTTGTACGAGTTAAATGTCCAACTAACTATAACATCCCTGAAACCTATGTTTTTTTCAGTGAATTTCAAAGGTTTTTTAAATCTTAATTTCCAACTATAATGTCCCTGAAACCTGTGTTTTTTTTCAGTAAATTTCAAAGGTTTTTTAAAATGCTAATTTCTAACTATAACATCCCTGAAACCTGTGGTTTTTTCAGTGAATTTCTAAGGTTTTTTAAATGCTAATTTCTAACTATGCCTACAGAGGTAGGACATGTGCAGAAAGAGGAAGAAAGGTGCAGAAAAAAGCAAGAGAAATGCAAAAAGAGGCAACAGAAGTCCAGAAAGAAGAAGGAAGGTGCAGAAAGCAAGAGACATGCAGAAAGAACCAACAGAGGTGCAGAAAGAGGCCTTTTTGCAAAGTCATCCTGTGCGCTGGGTACCCCCCAACTTTTTGCTGACTGGTACTGGTGATAACTGACTCTGACTTACCCTGGGCTCTGCCTAACCAGGCCCGGAGCCAGTGCTATTCTGAAAGACACTTAGAATACAGTGAAAACACTTACATACACTAGGGTACACTGTGGGTTGGGGACCCTGTGATTGGCATGACCTCCCTTGTAAGGCCCTAGTACATAATAGGCCAGATGGATTAAAACTACCTCTAAGCACCTAGCATATAATAGAGCATGGCAGTTTAGAGGCCAGTGGTCCTTTTCTGCACTTGCATGTGTGCACTGATGAGCCTGAGGTCAGTTTAAAAGTAGCCCTGTGTGTGCAGAAAGAGGCATGGGAGGTGCAGAAAGAGGGAAGAAGGGTACAGAAAGAGGCAAGAGAGGTGCAGAAAGAAGCAAGAGAAGTACAGAAAGAAGCAACAGAGGTCCAGAAAGAGGGAAGAGGGGTGCAGAAAGAAGCAAGAGAAATGCAGAAAGATGCAACAGAGGTGCAGAAAGTAGCAAGAGAAATTCAGAAAGAGGCAGCAGAGGTGCAGAAACAGACAAAAGAGGTGCAGAAAGAGGGAACAGGGGTACAGAAAGAGAGAAGAGGGGTGCCAGAAGAGGCAAGAGAGGTGCAGAAAGAAGCAAGAGAGGTGCAGAAAGAAGCAAGAGCAGTGCAGTAAGAAACAACAGAGGTGCAGAAGGAGACAACAGGGGTACAGAAAGAGGCAAACGAAGAGCAGAAACAAGCAAAGGAGAAGCAGAAAGAGGCTAGAGGGGTGCAGAAAGAGGCAAAAGAGGTGCAGAAAGAGGAGAGAGAGGTACATACAGAGGGAAAACGGATACAGAAAGAGGCAAATGGGGTTCAGAAAAAAGCAAGAGAGGTGTAGAAAGAAACAACAGAGGTACAGATAGAAGCAAGAGCAGTGCAGAAAGAACCAACAGAGGTGCAACAAGAGGCAAGAGGGTTGCAGAAAGAGGAAAGAGAAATGCAGAAAAAAGCAAAAGTGGTGCAGAAAGATGCAAGAGGGGTGCAGAAAGAGGCAAGAGAGGAGCAGAAAGAGGCAAGAGTGGTGCAAACAGAGGCACGAGGGGTGTAGAAATTTGCAAGGGAGGTGAAGAAAGAAGAAGAGAAGTGCAGAAAGAAGCAGCAGAGGTGCAGAAAGAGGCAAGAGGGGTGCAGAAAGAAGCAAGAGAAGTGCATAAAGAAGGAACAGAAGTGCAGAAAGAGGCAATAGGGGTGCAGACAGAGTCCAGAGAGGTGCCGTAAAAGGGAAGAGGGGTACAGAAAGAAGCAACAGAGGTACAGATAGCGACAACATAACTGCAGAAAGAGGCAAGAGAGTTGCAGAAGCAGGCAAGAGATGTGCAGAAAGAGAGAAAAGAGGTGCAGAAAGAGGCAAGAGAGGTGCAGAAAGAGGGAAGAGAAGTGTAGAAAGAGGAAGAGAAGGGCAAAAAGGAAGCCACAGAGGTGCAGAAGGTGGCAAGAGAAGTGCAGAAAGAGGCAAGAGAGTTACAACAGGCAAAGGAGGTGCACAAAGAAGCAAGAGCAGTGCAGAAAGAACCAGCAGAGGTGCATATGGAGGCAAGAGGGGTGCAGAAAGAGGGCAAGAGAGGTCTAGAAATTTGCAAGAGAGGTGCAGAAAGAAGCAAGAGCAGTGCAGTACGAAACAGAGGTACAGAAGGAGGCAAGAGGGGTGAAGAAAGAGGCAAGAGCAGTGCAGAAAAAACAAGATATGTGCAGGAAAAGGGAAGAAGGGTGCAGAAAGAGAGTCGAGGGGTGCAGAAAGAAGGAAGAGAAGTGCAGAAAGAAGCAACATAGGTGCTGAAAGAGGCACGCAGGGTGCAGAAACAGGCAAGAGAAGTACAAAAAGATGCAAGAGCATTGCTGAAAGAAGCAACAGAGATGTACAAAGAAGCAAGAGAAGTGCAGTAAGAGGCAAGTGAGATGCAGAAAGAGGCAAGAGTGGTGCAGAAAGAGGGAAGACGTGTGCAAAAAGAGACAATAGGGGTGCAGAAAAAAGCAAGACAAATGCAGAAAGAAGCATGGACAGTGCAGAATGAAGCAACAGGGGTGCAGAAAGAGGCAAGCGAAGTGCAGAAAGAAGCAACAGAGGTGCAGAAGGAGGCAATAGAATTGCAGAAAGAGGCAAGAGAGTTGCAGAAACATGCAAAAGGGGTGCAGAAAGAGGTAATAGGTGGGCAGACTGAGGCAAGAGAAGTGCAGAAAGAGGGAAGAGGGGTGCCGAAACAACCAACAGAGGTGCAGAAAGAGGCAAGAGGGGTACAGAAAGAGGCAAGGGAAGTGCAGAATGAAACAAAAGAGGTGCAGAAAGAACCAACAGAGGTGTAAAAAGAGGCAAGATGGGCACCGAAAGGGTTAGGAGAGGTGCACAAAGAGGCAATAGGGGTACAGAAAGAAGGAAGAGAACTGCAGAAAGAAGCAGCAGAGGTGCTGAAAGAGGCACGAAGGGTGCATAAAGAGACACAAGAGGTACAGAAAGAAGCAACAGAGGTACAGAAAGGGGCAAGAGTGGTGCAGAAAGAGGGAAGAGAGGTTTAGAAAGAGGCATGAGAGTTTCACAAATAGGGAAGAGGGGTGCAGAAACAGACAAAAGGGGTGCAGAAAGAAGCAAGTGAGGTGCAGAAAGAGGCAAGAGAGGTGCAAAAAGAGGTAAGAGAGATGCAGAAACAGGCAAGAGAAGTGTTGAAAGAGGCAAGTGGGGTGCCGAAGGAGGCAAGAGAACTGCAGAAAGAGGCAAGAGAGTTGCAGAAAGAGGCAAGTGAGGTGCAGAAGGAGGCAAGAGAACTGCAAAAAGAGGCAAGAGAGTTGCCGAAAAAGGCAAAAGGGATGCAGAAAGAGGGATCAGGTAGGCATACTGAGGCTAGAGTGGTGCAGAAAGAGGCAAGAGGGGTGCAGAAAGAGGTAAGAGAAGTGCAGAACGATACAACAGAGGTGCAGAAAGAGGCAAGCAATGGGTAGAAAGAGGCAAGAGGTATAGAAACAGGCAGGAGAGGTGCAGAAAGAGGCAACAGGGGTGCAGAAAGAGACAAGAATGGTACAGGAAGAAGCAAGTGAGGTAGAGAAAGAGTCAACAGAGGTGTAGAAAGAGGCAAGAGAGGTACAGAAAGAGGCAAGAGAGGTGCAGAAAGTAGAAGAGATGAGCAGAAAGAGGCAAAAGAAGTGCAGAAAAAAAGAAAGTTGCAGAAAGAAGCAACAGAAATGTAGAAAGTGGCAAGAGAGGTGCAGAAAGAAGCAAGAGGGGTTTGCATACCATTAGTACCAATTTAATACCCACATTTAGCAATAAGTAACAGGTGACCATTCTAGGTTTGAAAAGGGCCTTCCACCATGCTGTAACGCTTGTTGCTGCATTTTTGGTAATGTTTGAGCTGTTTGAGCTAGAAACAAGGCTTTTGTTCTTCAAATCTGCAGATTAGGCAGCAGATGATGGATTATGTGGCTAAAGCGGAAAATGTATATTTCTGCAAAAGTCGGTGTAGCCAAACCGTCGCATAATTCCAGTGGCCCTGCTCATACCTCTGACTAGGTCCAGAAGGTTTCCTCAGTGGTTCCTTCTTTTTTTTGTCTCTTAGAATTCATAATTTAGTTTCTTTGAAAACGAGAAAGACTAAACCTGAGGTTACCACTCCACAACACAGACTACCATACCACATATTTACTCTCCATAACACATAATCCCACTCCACATAATTCCTATACACTAAATACCACATACTTTCTATCCATATAATTTCACTGCACAACATACCACATAATTCCACTGCACACAAAGGGGCAGATTTATGTTTCCTGGCGCATCCCTGCAAATCAGCAGGGATGCGCCAGGAAAGATGTGTCACGCAAGTTTACCCTTGCGCCACCACAGATGCCCGCATTTACAATGCAGCGCATCGTGGCGCAAGGATAAACAGATGTGTGACTCATCTGATGGCGTAAGGGCGGCGCATTGCTGGAGTCGTGTCGCAAGCACGACGCAACTTCAGCAATGTTTAGGGGCTGCCCATACCTAACATGCTGCGTCATGCCTTACGTCTGCTTCAAGCAGGCGCAAGGTTTTGACGGAGCAGCGTCGGAAAAGTGACTGAGTGAAATCTTGTAGATTTCACTGCGTCACTTTTCCAAGGCTTTTTCCGAAAAAAGTGACGCAACGGCGGCGTAAAAGTGGCGCAAGTCTAACATAAATCTGCCCCAAAATACATCCACTCCACTCCAAAAAACATTAGTAAAAAACGTTTTGATTTACAAAGCCAATAGCTCCAACTCTTGCAAATGCGGGACCTATTACATTACAAATGCTTCTTTAACTGGTAGTCGCGTTTGTAGAGTGGAGGAGAAAGGAGGCTGGGCCTCTAACCATAACCAGCGCTCAGGAATTCTGCTGCGTATGACTTACTGGAGGTACCAGGAGGGCTTCTTGGCCCCCAAAGTCCCTCAGGAGTAAAGGGGACTTTATCCCCCAACCAGCACTGTGCCAGGAGGCACGTTTGCAGATAGGTGGAGAAAGGGAGGGTGTGGCCTCAAAAGATCTCCTAGCAATCCCACTGTGTGGGACTTAGTGGAGGTAACAGGAGAGGTAGTTGGCCCCCAAGGACAACCTTGTGGGCCAATTACCCCTCCTATTACCTCCAGTAAGTCCCACACAGGAGCATTGCTAACTTCTCATAGAAGGCCACGCCCCCTTTCCCCACCACTCGGCAAATGCGCTCCCTGGCTCACTCTTGCATTGGGATTAAAGTCCACTTCACTGCTGGGGGTCCTTAGGGGCTAACTAGCCTACCTGTCACCTCCACTAAGCCCCGCACAGTGGGATTGCTGAGAGATGGACACAGGCCACCCCCGTTGTCCACCACTCTGCAAACGCACCTCCTGGCATGCTCTTGGTTGGGGGTTGAAGTCCCCTTGCCTTACGAGGGTCAACTGGCCCTCCTGTTACCTCCAGTAAGCCCCACACAGCTGGAATGCTGAGAGTGGTCTGAGACCACGCCCCCTTTTTACACCACTCTGCAAACATGCCGCCTGGCGCACTGCTGCTCGGGGGATCTAGTCCACTTTAGTCTTGAGGTCCTCAGGGCACAAGAGGACCTCATCGCCCCACCAGCAGTGCTCCAAGAGGTGCGTTTGCAGAGTGGTGCAAAAAGGGGCGTGGCCTCGGACCAACTCTCTGCAATCCCACTGTGTGGGGCTTACTGGAGTTACCTGGTAGGCTAGTTGGCCCCCAGGGTCCCTCAGGATTCAAGGGGACTTAATCCCCCAACTTAGAATGTGCAAGGAGGCGCGTTTACAGAGTGGTAGAGGGTGGGGGCGGAGCCTCTGGTGAGATGCTGGCTTTTCATTTTTTTGGTTTTTGTTAGAAGGGGGGCTGTGTGGTCCCCCTTCTCTTAATATTTTTGGGGCCCTGGGGACCCCATCCCCCAGGGCCTAGCCAGCCTTTTCTCTTTTTTTATTTTGGAGAGGGGCCGTGCAGCCCCCTCCTGAGGCCTTCGTTGGGCCTGGGACCCCATCCCCCAGGGCATTCCCTCATTTTTGTCTTTAAAAGAAAAACTATTATTCGGGAGGGGGGCTGCATGACCCCCTTCCCTGGGCCACTTCTGGCCCGAAGACCCATCACCCAGAGCCTGGCCAGTTTTTACTTTTAATTTTTTTATTTTGGAGGGAGGCTCTGTGGCCCCCCTCCTGAGGCCAATTATGGTCCTGGGGATCCCATCCCCCGGGGCTGGCCTTCTGTTTAAAAAATAAAAAAAAAGATTAAAGGGGAGGGGGGCCAGGCGGCCCCCCTCCCAGGCCGGGCTGGCCCTCAGGTTGGGGATCTCGGGGGGAGCCCCAATGCACCCACGGTCCCTGCCGGTTCCTCTCCTCCTGCAAGAGCCGGCATTGCTTTTGGGCAAGGGGAGCTGCTAACATGCAACTACCCTTGTCCAAAGGCAATTCTGCTTTGCTTCTTGGAAGCGAGAGCAGGTTTCCTGCTTTCGCTTCCAAGAAGCAAAGCAGTGTTTGCTATGGCAGGTAGGTGGCCGTGCTCCCACCCTGCCAAAGCAAATGGCAATGTCCTGGGGTGGGCACCCCAGGACATTGCATGAGCCGGCCCTCGGGGGTGTGGTCCCCAAGACCATCGTGGGCTCCAGGAGGGGGTTGCGTGCCCCCCTCCCAATTGATTTAAGCCCTAGGGAGGTGGTGGCCCCCAGGGCCCTGGGGGTCCGCAATGGACCCCCATGTTTAAATAATTTGTGCACTGGGGAGGTGGTGTTCGCCGGGGCACTGTGGGGGGGATCGAGACCCCCACACTTTGCTTTTCTAAGTAGCCCCGGTGAGGTGGCAGTCACTGGGGCTGCAGAGGGGCTGTGTGGCCCCCCTCCATAATGATCAATGCTCTGGGGTGGTGGTGGTCCCCAGGGCAGTGTGGGGGTTAGGAGCCCCACCACACATTTTTTTTCAAGCCCCGGGGAGGTGGCAATCCCCAGGGCTGTGGGGGGACCACATGCCCCCACACATAATAAATAAAGCCCTGGGGAGGTGGAGGTCCCCTGGGCTGCAGGGGCCCCCGCGGGCCCCCGCATATAATTTTCTCATTGCCCCCGGGACATGGTCCCCCGGGGGCTTATAGAAAACAAACAAGTTTTGGGACCCCCCTTTTTTCTCAGCCCCCACTTGACGAATAACCCCGAAACGCTCAAGACAGGAGCTGACCTGAGCAAACCATTAGTGTTGAACATTTCGCAAAGATTCGTCAAACGAGGCCAAAGATATTGGCAAAAGAAAAGGCGCTTTTTGAATAGAAAAAGGTCCTAAGTATACTACCGGTGACTGTGAGGTTGCGAGTGTGTGGTTTTAGACTTTAACATCTACATCTCCGTTCACTTTACATTAGGCGGGTCCCTCATCTACCGTCCCCCCGGTCCTGCTACTGCTTTTCTTAAAGCATGTGACGATACTATTGTTGAGCGAGTACTTCACTTCGCACACTATTTGGTTTTAGGAGATGTGAATCTTCACCTTGATCAATGTCGACTTTCTCGATTCTCTCCAATTGGCTCAACTTTCCGAATGGGTCAGTCACCCTACACACCAAGGGGGCCACATCCTGGATCCCATTTGTTCTAATTTCCCCATCCAGGTAGTCAAGCCCCTTCCTGTCTCTTGGTCAGATCACTTCCTCACCCGTTTTTCCTGGGAGGAACATTTCACCTAAGTAGAACGTTATTTTAACCTTTGGTTTTGTCTGTGAATTTCTAGGGTTTGTTTTAAACATAAAGTAATATGTTATTACCATACGTAAAGCCAACCCCTCACAGGCAACCAACCCCAAGCTGCAAGGTTGGCCTGTGTCATGCCCTGTGGCCAGGCCCCCTACCCCCACAGGCAGTTACCTACACAGTGCTCGGCATTGCCCGGTGTCCTGTTTCATTCACATTCTATGTCAGTTTTTCCATACCCAACAACACTTACAACTTACCGTCCCATTTCTCCATTGTTGGAAAGACAGGTGATTTCCATTTTAGTGCTAGTAGCTGCTTTGCTGTCGAAAGCATATTAGTTATTGGTCTGCGGTCTTTGTTAGTTAGGTATTGTGAGCTGTAGGTCTAGGAAACAATATGAAAACAGCTGGATCTGGCCACAATAGATTCCCCGCTACCGGCTTAACATGACTATGGACCTCTTTCAAAAAAATTATCAACTTAGGGCACGCTCACCAAATGTATAACTTATCTCCCGGTTGTCCACAGCCCCTCCAACAGAGACCATCAGTTGTGCCAAACATATGTTTCAACCTCTTGGGACTAACATGCTACATCATCAGGATTTTGTACATCAACTTTTACACATAGAGGGTATATGCACCCAAAGCGTTTGTCAATAGTCTAAGGGACTTTGATTAACCAGATGTTGATGCCATTTCTTCATATATGTCCAATATAGATCAAGAGTTGCCTCTGTCATGATCGCATAGATATTTAATATAAGACCTTTGAGACTGATGTTGAGTGCAAAGAGCTTTTACCACTCTGTTAGTGGCCTAGTAGCCACTTCTAAAATCCCTGTGTGTAGGGCTAATGTTGTAATTGTAAACAGCATATACAATCATTCTCACCTACTTTCAAATCTAATTTCCATTGATAGAAGGATTTTATTCCCCCCTTGAGACAGATCTTGTAGCATTCCACACCCTCCTTTTTACCATCTTTTAAGATCACACTTTGCCAGTCTCGATGAAAAATCTGAGTTGCCCATAAGCAGAGTAAATAGAGAGAGGTGTGTGGTCAATGCTCTGTTATTTAAAATGTATCAAAATATATGTTGTGGCCCCCCGTTTGTATTTGGCCGGGCCCTGGAGGATGGGGTCCCCGGAGCTAAAATCAGCCCAGGAAGGGGGGGGGGGCCTCCCTTATTAAGTGTGTTTTGGGCAATTCCTTGGATGCTACTAACAGACCCAATGAGGCATTCATGCACCCACTCACAGACCCATCAGACACTCATGCAGCCACTCACAAACCCACTCAGAGACCTACACAACTGCTCACAGACCTACTCAGAGACTCACACACCAACTCACAGACTCACACCCACTCAGACTGATACCACTCTCACAGACCCACTTAGACACTCATGCAATAGCATCCTCATCTGTATGGCCTCTGGGTATATTGTGTCATTGTTAACCACTACCAGGATAAATCTATTCCTAGAGGCTGTTTGGGGATCCATAGGCCCTAAAATGTTGATGCCCACCGTTTGAAAAGGGGGTACCAATGACAGGCAAGGGATGAAGTGGGGGCTTTGATCCTCTGCCCTGTCTTCCTACTGGCCTGGCAGGCCATGCAAGTCCTGCAGAAAGAATCTGAGGTAATAAAAGTGGGGGGCTAGCCTGGCAAAGGTGTTGTCCTGCCTCAAATGTCTTTCCAGAGGTATCTCATGAGTCAGCTCTAGTAGGAAGGCCCTGTTGCATTGGGGAATGACCAGTGCCCTTGTTGCCCCATGCACACGTGCCTCAGGCTCACTATACAGGACGTTTCCGTCCCAGTAAATGGGGTGATTCCCAGAGGCATTACCTGCTGCCTAGTCTTCAGCCGATTGCCTCATGCCATCCAGGGTTTGGCACACTCTCTGTGCCTTGCAGAACTCCTCCCTGATGGTTCCTCCCTCTCCTTACTATCCAGCAAGTTCAGGCATGTCACCAAGGGAGGCAATGTCCTCCTCAGAGGGCTCTGGGACGACCTCCTCTGATTTCTCATCACCCCAGCTGGGAGAAATTCAGGGACTGGTTACCCACACCCCTTTCACTTCCCTCTTTTGACAGCTGTCTGTGAAATTTTCCAGCCTCCAGGCCTCATTGACTCCCTTTCTGGGCAGCCACGGACCTGGTGCTAGCACATATGCACTCAGGCAACCCTACCATTTCCTGGTGTTACTTAAGCTCTGTTTCCTTCCAGATAGTGTGCTCAAGAGCATTCCTTAACCAACAGCATGGCAGGGCTCACAGCAACTTTAAGAATACCGGAAACTGCCCCTGCCACTTAAATGGAACAACAGCCACTGGATAGTCATGATTGTCAGCCACCTCAACCTGGTGCAATGCATTGAGTATAACTTGTTCTGGGGCCACCAGCTGACAACTTACTATAGACATGCTGCATCCTGTGTCCTTCAGGGCATCAATGTTTGGCCCATTGATGATGACCCACTGCCTATACTTTGCAGTATTGGAGGGCACATGGGTTTTAGGAACCATCTCAATGCCATACAGGAACATTAGGGTAACCTCACTGAGCTCCCTCCCACTTAATGAAACAAAATCTTCCACAAGTACTGTACTTGCTGCCGCTGATGTCTTACCTTCAGTGGGAGTCTGTGTTCATTATGAGTACTTGGGATCCCCCTTGTAATGCCCAGACTTGAAGCACTCACAGCATTTGGGATTCTTTGTCTGACTCTTGTCAGGGAAGCTCTTTTTATGGTGCCCTGGCTGCCAGATTGGTAATGATACTCTTTCCCCTAAAAACTACTTTTGCGGCCTTGAGAGAACTCCTTCTCCCCCCTTCTTTTTTGGTGGTTACTCTGACTACCCCTTTAGGTGTCCAACCAAGATGCCTTTCTGGACACTCTAGTGCTGACCTAGATATCCACCTCTTCAGCAAGCTTCCTGGGGTTAGTCAGCCTGCTATCAACCAGGTGTTGGCACAGCTCTGGAAAACTATCTACCTTGTGCTCCTTCAAAACCAAGTTTTACAGTCCAGAATAGTCATCCAGCTTTCTACCCCTCAATCAGCCCTTGAGTGCCTTGCTAGCATATTCAAGAAAGTCCACCCATGTTTGTGTAGAGAGTTTGTGGCTGCCCCTGAACCTCTGTCTTTACCTCTCAGGGGTCAGCCCATATGTTCTAACAAGTACAGTCCTCATAGGGGTGTTCTGTGTTTGATCCTCTACCCCTAGTGTCAGGAGTGTGTCCTTCCCCGCCGTGGGCATTTATCTCCACAAGAAATTCCCGCCCAGGGCCCCTAAGGAACATTGTGCACCGTTAGAGCCACCTCATAAGAAGAGAACCAGTTGTCAATGTCATCCTCCACAATAAAACTGGGTATCAAATCCTTTGGGATGTGAACACTCCCTTCTCTCGCAGACACTGCAGATAATCTGCCACCCCTACTGCTTGACTCCACTTGAATGGCTCTAATGTCCAGCTCCCTAAGGGTTAGCTCATGGGCCATTCTCCTTTCATCCATGGCCAGCTTCTTCTGTTCTAGAGCTTGCTCCTGCTCCACTTTGGCAAGCTTTTGCTTTTTCTTTAGTTTTACAAGCTCGAGCTTGAGCTTCTTCTCCTCCCTCCTGTCGTCCAGTTCCCCTGGGGACATGCTCCTAGGTGGCACACTTCTCCCCTGCATGTGGCTGGACTTCCAGTCCTGGGAGAATGTTCCTTCCCTCCCCAAAAGGTTGCAAGTCAAGACCCTCCTGCAGGTATTATTCTAATTCATCCTCAGATCCTGATCCTTCTTCCTTAATATCTATATGGTTCTGGTGGGCGTTTGCCCTTGATCTCAAAGCTGTTTGGAGTTTTATTTCCTTAGGACTCCCTTTGGTGAACAACCTCTGCTTTGGCAGAATCACTTGAGCTGGGCCGCAGTGTAGCTCTCTAAGGGGCATATTAACAAGCCAGGCGATAAAATTATCGGCGCTTTAGCGGCAGAAAACTGCCGCTAAAACGGCGATAATGGGCTTGATAATATGCTCTATGGAATTCCAATTGAAGCCCATATTAGATGTGAAGGACATAGGGCTTTTGTAGTGTAATCCAAAAAGGTACTGGACACTTTGAAGTTAATGTTTCAAGTAGAATTGAAACCAATAAAAGTACCCCCAGTATGTTGATGCTTCAGTCCGCTTATTAGCTATTTATGGAGACTGAAACATCAATACAAAATGAGCTCTGGAGGGTAGTACTGAATCTGGATGAATGAGGCAATTCAAACTCTATTTTGTGAAATCATCCGGGATGGACGTCCAGGATATTCTATCCTTTAGCCCTCGGACATGCTAATATATATATATATATATATATATATATATATATATATATATATATATATATATATATATATATATATATATATATATATATATATATATCTTACCTACTGGCGGTCGCCAGTAGGTAGTTATAGTTAGGACCCTCTTACCATAGGAAATCCGCAACATTCTATTTGGAATAACTTTGGCGCCAGTCGACGAATCTTCACGAAATTTTCAAAATAGGTGGGGCGCTACGCTCCGCTCCTACCCTGAAAGTCTCGGGGGGATTCGTCAAGCGGGGGCTGAGAAAAAAGGGGGGTCCCAAAATGCGTTTTTCCCATGCATTTTTCCATAGGACCTTTAGACACAGCTACAGCCCGAACGGCTGAACAGAGTTACTTGAAATTTGGCAGAGAGGTAGTCTACAGGTCAAGGAAGTGCCTTTTGTAGGTCTGGTGTAAATCTGTTCAGTAGTTCCTGAGAAAATAGCATTTAAATCAATATATATATCTGAGCCAGCTTACGGTGCGCTTACCGTGCGCTTACGGTAAGCTTACCGTACGCGTACGGTGACGTGCGCGAGCGCGATTCTGATTGGCTGTTAGATCTTAGTAAACATTCGAATCGGTCGAAACCAGGAAGCGGCGGCCGCCATTTTCTATCTCGCACTCTGAGGGGGGTGAGGAAAAACAAAGGCAAAAAACATATAAAGGGGCTGTTTAGACAGCTCCTACCCACCTAGCTTTGATGAAGGTGTCCCCATAGAACCCCCAAGGCCAAAAATTAAATTTTAATTTTTTTTGAAAAATCGCCGATTACGCTTACGGTAAAAAAAAATAAAAATAAAAATAATAATCCACACTCTACACACCCCGTGTGCAAATGATGCCCGTAGGGCACCAGTTGTGCATGGCATATGTTCTAAATTATAATGTTAAAGATTACCTTTCACAACGAAGCGCATAATATGTCCTCCATGTGCGCACGGTGCGCGAAGCGCATCGTGCGTACATGGCCCATCCAGCGTAACGGTGGCACGCGGTGCGCGTAGCGCACCGCGTACCCACCGTGCGTGCACGGCACTGACTGCGTAAAGTGGGCGCGCGGTGCGCGAAGCGCACCGCATGTTCACTGTGCGCACACGGTGCGCGAAGCGCACCGTGCGCGCATGGAACAAACTGCGTTAAGTGGGCGCGCACGCCACGAATGGCGTAAAGTAACTTAGCATTTAAAAAACCGTACAAATTCACTGAAAAAACCATAGGTTTCACACACGTTATAGTTAGGAATTAGCATTTAAAAAACCTTGCAAATTCACTGAAAAAACCATAGGTTTCACACATGTTATAGTTAGCTGGACATTTTACTGATAAAAAACCAATGAAATTCCCCCGTTATAGTTAGTGCAGGCAACTATAACTCACGCGACCGCAATCCTCTGCTGATGCTAATACTGTATTTAGACACTTATTTGCCCATGTCTTCTTCCATTAAATTTTAGCTATACACATATTACAAATATTTTTTTTTCATAAAGACACATATGTCATCAGCAGAGGATTGCGGTCGCGTGAGTTATAGTTGCCTGCACTAACTATAAAGGGGGAATTTCATTGGTTTTTTTATCAGTAAAATGTCCAGCTAACTATAACATGTGTGAAACCTATGGTTTTTTCAGTGAATATATATATATATATATATATATATCCAAAAAAGAGAGCACCAACATTTGGATGCCCACACGCATCCGTGTAGAGTTATTTATTTTCACTGGCAACACAGCACACAACCTTTACACACTAAAGCTGACATCGCCATAGTAGTTCCAACGCGTTTTGGGCTTCCTCACGCCCTTCTTCCTGGGAAATGGCACATCGGGAGAGGCAGCGCCATGACTTTTTAAACTATTTTTAGAAGTCCCGCCTTCTGGCGTCACCGCTGTGCAGCATGGTACTTGTAGTAGTTTGAGTTAAAATCAATCAATTGGGATCAAACTGTAGTAGGTCCTGCTGCCCTTCTCTCCTCCAAAAAAAAAAAAAAAAAGACCACAGTGGGTTGCTCCAGTGCTTACGGGTGATGTCTGTGCTTGTCTCGGTCCAGAGAAAAATCACGTTGCTCCGTAGGTGCCATTCGAAGTAATGACACTGGACCCGCTCTTCAGCGGCGGGGGCTCTCAGCGACCCAGTGCGGGCCGGTAGAAAATCCAAAAAAGAGAGCACCAACATTTGGAGGCCCACACGCATCCGTGTAGAGTTATTTATTTTCACTGGCAACACAGCACACAACCTTTACACACTAAAGCCGACGTCGCCATAGTAGTTCCAACGCGTTTCAGGCTTCCTCACGCCCTTCTTCCTGGGAAATGACACATCGGGAGAGGCAGAGCCATGACTTTTTAAACTATTTTTAGAAGTCCCGCCTTCTGGCGTCACCGCTGTGCAGCATGGTACTTGTAGTAGTTTGAGTTAAAATCAATCAATTGGGATCAAACTGTAGTAGGTCCTGCTGCCCTTCTCTCCTCCAAAAAAAATAAAAAAGACCACAGTGGGTTGCTCCAGTGCTTACGGGTGATGTCTGTGCTTGTCTCGGTCCAGAGAAAAATCACGTTGCTCCGTAGGTGCCATTCGAAGTAATGACAATGGACCCGCTGTTCCGCGGCGGGGGCTCTCCGCGACCCAGTGCGGGCCGGTAGAAAATCCAAAAAAGAGAGCACCAACATTTGGAGGCCCACACGCATCCGTGTAGAGTTATTTATTTTCACTGGCAACACAGCACACAACCTTTACACACTAAAGCCGACATCGCCATAGTAGTTCCAACGCGTTTCGGGCTTCCTCACGCCCTTCTTCCTGGGAAATGGCACATCGGGAGAGGCAGCGCCATGACTTTTTAACTATTTTTAGAAGTCCCGCCTTCTGGCGTCACCGCTGTGCAGCATGGTACTTGTAGTAGTTTGAGTTAAAATCAATCAATTGGGATCAAACTGTAGTAGGTCCTGCTGCCCTTCTCTCCTCAAAAAAAAATAAAAAAGACCACAGTGGGTTGCTCCAGTGCTTACGGGTGATGTCTGTGCTTGTCTCGGTCCAGAGAAAAATCACGCTGCTCCGTAGGTGCCATTCGAAGTAATGACACTGGACCCGCTCTTCCGCGGCGGGGGCTCTCCGCGACCCAGTGCGGGCCGGTAGAAAATCCAAAAAGGAGAGCACCAACATTTGGAGGCCCACACGCATCCGTGTAGAGTTATTTATTTTCACTGGCAACACAGCACACAACCTTTACACACTAAAGCCGACATCGCCATAGTAGTTCCAACGCGTTTCGGGCTTCCTCACGCCCTTCTTCCTGGAAAATGGCACATCGGGAGAGGCAGCGCCATGACTTTTTTAACTATTTTTAGAAGTCCCGCCTTCTGGTGTCACCGCTGTGCAGCATGGTACTTGTAGTAGTTTGAGTTAAAATCAATCAATTGGGATCAAACTGTAGTAGGTCCTGCTGCCCTTCTCTCCTCAAAAAAAAATAAAAAAGACCACAGTGGGTTGCTCCAGTGCTTACGGGTGATGTCTGTGCTTGTCTCGGTCCAGAGAAAAATCACGCTGCTCCGTAGGTGCCATTCAAAGTAATGACACTGGACCCGCTCTTCCGCGGCGGGGGCTCTCCGCGACCCAGTGCGGGCCGGTAGAAAATCCAAAAAGGAGAGCACCAACATTTGGAGGCCCACACGCATCCGTGTAGAGTTATTTATTTTCACTGGCAACACAGCACACAACCTTTACACACTAAAGCCGACATCGCCATAGTAGTTCCAACGCGTTTTGGGCTTCCTCACGCCCTTCTTCCTGGAAAATGGCACATCGGGAGAGGCAGCGCGATGACTTTTTTAACTATTTTTAGAAGTCCCGCCTTCTGGCGTCACCGCTGTGCAGCATGGTACTTGTCGCGGAGAGCCCCCGCCGCGGAAGAGCGGGTCCAGTGTCATTACTTCGAATGGCACCTACGGAGCAACGTGATTTTTCTCTGGACCGAGACAAGCACAGACATCACCCGTAAGCACTGGAGCAACCCACTGTGGTCTTTTTTATTTTTTATTAAAAACATTTTTTTGAGGAGAGAAGGGCAGCAGGACCTACTACAGTTTGATCCCAATTGATTGATTTTAACTCAAACTACTACAAGTACCATGCTGCACAGCGGTGACGCCAGAAGGCGGGACTTCTAAAAATAGTTTAAAAAGTCATGGCGCTGCCTCTCCCGATGTGCCATTTCCCAGGAAGAAGGGCGTGAGGAAGCCCGAAACGCGTTGGAACTACTATGGCAATGTCGGCTTTAGTGTGTAAAGGTTGTGTGCTGTGTTGCCAGTGAAAATAAATAACTCTACACGGATGCGTGTGGGCCTCCAAATGTTGGTGCTCTCTTTTTTGGATTTTCTACCGGCCTGCACTGGGTCGCGGAGAGCCCCCGCAGCGGAAGAGCGGGTCCAGTGTCATTACTTCGAATGACACCTACGGAGCAACGTGATTTTTCTCTGGACCGAGACAAGCACAGACATCACCCGTAAGCACTGGAGCAACCCACTGTGGTCTTTTTAATTTTTTTTTGAGGAGAGAAGGGCAGCAGGACCTACTACAGTTTGATCCCAATTGATTGATTTTAACTCAAACTACTACAAGTACCATGCTGCACAGCGGTGACGCCAGAAGGCGGGACTTCTAAAAATAGTTTAAAAAGTCATGGCTCTGCCTCTCCCGATGTGTCATTTCCCAGGAAGAAGGGCGTGAGGAAGCCTGAAACGCGTTGGAACTACTATGGCGACGTCGGCTTTAGTGTGTAAAGGTTGTGTGCTGTGTTGCCAGTGAAAATAAATAACTCTACACGGATGCGTGTGGGCCTCCAAATGTTGGTGCTCTCTTTTTTGGATTTTCTACCGGCCCGCACTGGGTCGCTGAGAGCCCCTGCCGCTGAAGAGCGGGTCCAGTGTCATTACTTCGAATGGCACCTACGGAGCAACGTGATTTTTCTCTGGACCGAGACAAGCACAGACATCACCCGTAAGCACTGGAGCAACCCACTGTGGTCTTTTTTATTTTTTATTAAAAACATTTTTTTGAGGAGAGAAGGGCAGCAGGACCTACTACAGTTTGATAGCAATTGATTGATTTTAACTCAAACTACTACAAGTACCATGCTGCACAGCGGTGACGCCAGAAGGCGGGACTTCTAAAAATAGTTTAAAAAGTCATGGCGCTGCCTCTCCCGATGTGCCATTTCCCAGGAAGAAGGGCGTGAGGAAGCCCGAAACGCGTTGGAACTACTATGGCAATGTCGGCTTTAGTGTGTAAAGGTTGTGTGCTGTGTTGCCAGTGAAAATAAATAACTCTACACGGATGCGTGTGGGCCTCCAAATGTTGGTGCTCTCTTTTTTGGATTTTCTACCGGCCTGCACTGGGTCGCGGAGAGCCCCCGCAGCGGAAGAGCGGGTCCAGTGTCATTACTTCGAATGACACCTACGGAGCAACGTGATTTTTCTCTGGACCGAGACAAGCACAGACATCACCCGTAAGCACTGGAGCAACCCACTGTGGTCTTTTTAATTTTTTTTTGAGGAGAGAAGGGCAGCAGGACCTACTACAGTTTGATCCCAATTGATTGATTTTAACTCAAACTACTACAAGTACCATGCTGCACAGCGGTGACGCCAGAAGGCGGGACTTCTAAAAATAGTTTAAAAAGTCATGGCGCTGCCTCTCCCGATGTGCCATTTCCCAGGAAGAAGGGCGTGAGGAAGCCCGAAACGTTTTGGAACTACTATGGCGATGTCGGCTTTAGTGTGTAAAGGTTGTGTGCTGTGTTGCCAGTGAAAATAAATAACTCTACACGGATGCGTGTGGGCCTCCAAATGTTGGTGCTCTCTTTTTTGGATTTTCTACCGGCCTGCACTGGGTCGCGGAGAGCCCCCGCCGCGGAAGAGCGGGTCCAGTGTCATTACTTCGAATGGCACCTACGGAGCAACGTGATTTTTCTCTGGACTGAGACAAGCACAGACATCACCCGTAAGCACTGGAGCAACCCACTGTGGTCTTTTTTATTTTTTTTTGAGGAGAGAAGGGCAGCAGGACCTACTACAGTTTGATCCCAATTGATTGATTTTAACTCAAACTACTACAAGTACCATGCTGCACAGCGGTGACGCCAGAAGGCGGGACTTCTAAAAATAGTTTAAAAAGTCATGGCGCTGCCTCTCCCGATGTGCCATTTCCCAGGAAGAAGGGCGTGAGGAAGCCCGAAACGCGTTGGAACTACTATGGCGATGTCGGCTTTAGTGTGTAAAGGTTGTGTGCTGTGTTGCCAGTGAAAATAAATAACTCTACACGGATGCGTGTGGGCCTCCAAATGTTGGTGCTCTCTTTTTTGGATATACATATATATATATATATATATATATATATATATATATATATATATATATATATATATATATATATATATAAAGTTGAATCGCCCTCAGATATCGTTACGCTCTGCAAAATAGACAAGGCGAACCCAATTGATGGTGCTTGTATTTTATTTTGTGCCCAACACCACCGCCATGACGCGTTTCAGCCCACGTGGGGCCTTGATCACATGACATGAGTGAGGAAGTTCTAAAATATTTAAAGTGCAAATCAGTGACGTACTTCCCAGCAAATAGTAAACATGGAAAACATACTATACAGATGTCATCAGTAGTATGGGTCATGAAAAGTTCAGATGTCTGTAAAATACATTGATACTTAATAACCATTTCACTTCTTATGTTAAATTATCACACAAGTTAATCAGCATATAAATATGATAAATATTATAAATATTGTAAAAAACCACCGACATATTTAAATAAGTAAATAAATATATAAATAAATATGGTTAAAATAAGTTCACACTATCAGGCTGTTTTTTTAAATGGCTCATGACAATGGAAATTGCATTACAACAACATAGTTAAATGGCAGCTTATTAAAGGATTTCATGGTTTTTAATAAAATATTCTAAAAAACCTTTTATCTCCTGAGAGAGCAGCATTTAAATATCTATGTTAGGTATGTTGGACTTCCACTATTATCATCATACTCTAGTGGAGGATTGCGCCCAAATGGGCCAGCGAATATCTTAACCACTTAGTTCCAATTGACCTGTGCAAATTGCAAATGGGAGTACAAAAAGCTATTGATTAAATAAAGTGCAAACCTAGTGCAAAATTTAGAAATTCAGAAATAACAAAAAACAAATGGATAAAAACTAATTACAGGGAGTTTGTAGACAGTAGGTATGTACTATTATGTCATAAAGACCTAGTGGAGATAGGTGAAAAAATCTTCACTTGTATTAAGTCAGTTTGGTACTTTACAGTCCATAAGTATTATATGCCTTGTCTCGAGTTTGCGTAATTGTTACCCCCGATCCCCACCCCTTCTCTGTGGTGGGACTGTGTCAATCACAAAGTATTTCAGACCTGCTGCATTTTTATCATGCAGTTCTTCAAAATGTCTTGCCACTGGGTACACGGTATCGCCGTTGGTAATGGCCCGTATGTGCTGGAGTATCCTTTTGTGGACCTGAAGCTTAGTGCTGCCCACATAGCGCAAGCCACAAGGACACTCCAGCACATATACCGCATACTCTGTTTTGCAGGTCAACTTACTTTGTATAGTAGTGGGATTATTGCTCAATGGGGTCATGTACTCAGTCTTGCTTACCCCAAACCTGCAGGCTTTACAGGCAGAGTCCTTAAGAAACCCCTTGGTGCTGTTAAGCCATGAACTATTGGTCCTAACCTCTGGGCTGCTGGAAACTAAATGATTGTTCAATGATTTGGCCTCCTATATGTAATAATAGGAGAGTGGGGCACTTGTTGTCCCAAAACAGGATCACTGGCAATCAAAGCCCAATTGCTATTCACAATTTTGCGAATGCTTTGGTGTTGTTTGTTATAGGTTAAGATTAGCCGGGTTTCATTCTGTTCTGTTTCCTTCTTTTTCATTGTACCTGCCAATACCAAAGACCTGCCAGGTTCATTAGCTTTGCCTATTGCCTTATCCACCAATTCAGACAGATAGCCTCTTCTTAGTAGCCTATCCCTACATTCATTTTGGGCTTCAGCACAGTCCTGATCATTGCTACAGATTCTTCTAATACGGAGCATTTCTCCATATGGTATGCTTCTGATCAGGTGTGCGGGATGGTGACTAGAGGCATGCAATATGGCATTGCCAGCTGTAGGTTTACGGTACATTTTAGTTCTTAATTCATTATCTTGAATAAAGATTTCAACATCAAGGAAACAAATTGTACTGTCACTGATCTCGCTAGTAAACCCCAGATTCAAATCATTTTTGTTCATATTGTCAATAAACTGCAAGGCATCACTTTTAGTTCCTTTCCAAATAATCAGTAGGTCATCTATAAACCTAAACCATTTCACCACATTGTTGGACATAGTGTCAGGGTATGTGGGCATGAGAACCTGTTCCTCCCAGTACCCCATGTGTAAACGGCATAACTGGGGAAAAAACAAGACCCCATAGCCACACCCCTGACCTTCTGGAACGCCTGGTTGGAGAATAAGAAAAAGTTATTTTCCAGACACATTCTGATCATGGACAATAGCATTTTGTTATGTTCATGAAGGTTAATAGGTCTCATAGGGCCTCATGTAGGTAGCCAAATACCGGTCGGTAACGGCCGATTTTCGGTAATTATACCGTTACCGACCGGTATTTTGGCCATTGGTATGTAGGGGGACATATTTTGCTTTCGGAATTTACCGAATCGGTAAAATTACCGATTCGGTAATAATACCGAATCGGTAATGTTACCGAATCGGTAACTTTTCCGAATCGGTAATTTTACCGATTCGGTAAATTCCGAAAGCAAAATCGAGATGTAGGGGGAGTGTGTGTGTGTGTTTATGAGTCGGTATTTACCACCAACTTATAGTTGGTGGTAAATAATGGATGTATGTGTAAATGCATTTTTACGCGCGTAGCAGTGTGCAATGTGGCATACATACATGCCCTTAGGGCATGTATGTGTGCCACATGTGCACACATGGCCGAATCAGGGGTGCAACAGGGTGTCAATGTGACACCCTGCCACCCTTGTATGTGTTCCCCCCATTACCGAATCGGTATTTACCGATTCGGTAATGAGGCATACCTTCCCATCAATGGGAAGGTATGCCTCATTACCGAATCGGTAAATACCGATTCGGTAATTACCGACTAGTAACGAATCGGTAAAAATTACCGACTCATTACCTACATACGAGTTACCACTTCTTAAATACCGAGTCGGTACGGCTCGGTATTTAAGAAGTGGTAACTGGTACGCTACCTACATGAGGCCCATAGTGAGGTAATATTCAATTGCTCTCAGTCCATCCCTATGATGGATACTGGTGTAGAGAGAAGATGCATCCAATGAAATTAGAAGATAATCTGTTTGCCATTGTATTCCCTGCAATTTCTGTAATAAATCACCTGTATCCAGAATGAACGAGGAAAGTCTTTTGACATGCTCCTGGAGAAAAAAGTCTACATATTTACTGGTATTTTCCATAATGGAATTGTAGGCCGAGATAATGGGCTGTCCAGGTGGCCTTTTGGTGTCTTTATGATTCTTGGGGATGAAATAAATGATGGGCATCACGGGATGTTTATTTTTCAAAAATGTATATTCATCCATGGAGATAAGGCCCATGCTTCTCCATGCCATTAAGTTGGTATACATCAGGTTCCAAGCCAGCTTGGCCTCCGCCATTGTAGATCTTTTGTAACAGTACCTGTCATTTAACTGGCCGAGGGCCTCTTCCATGTACATTTCTCTTGGCCACAGTACAACATTCCCGCCTTTGTCGGACTGGCGGATGACCACATTAATGTTCTTTTGTAATTTTTTAACCAACTGATGGTATGCAAAATCCCGATATTGGCGTTTTTTATTTTCCTTAACCCTCTTCAGATGTAATAGCTTAAGATCTTGTGCGATATATGTATATATTATATTATATCATTACCTTCTTGTGGTTTGTGCTCCAATCTGGTTGCAGAATTAGTTACCTTGTCACTCAACCATAATATGTTTCTGACCAGGCTGCTCTGAATTGCATGTTGTGAGCCACGTGGTCAACAATGTGATGACCATATGTTTTTTTCAGACAATAGAAATTCACTACTATGTTTAGTTTTTTAACCAGGTTGCACTGAACTTCAGCTCTGGAGCCAATTGGCAGATAATAATGTTATTATTATATTTGTTTTCACATGAAAATTATTGTCAATGTGTTGCTAGTTCTTATCACTATTTAATTGTTTTACTCACAATGAAGAATATGTGTATAGATAAATATATAAGTTTTGGATATTGTGAACTATTATTTTTACAGTCTACTTTTACATTTCCCCTGCATTAAGTGACATTATGGTGCCGATTCCGATCCTGGAAAAACCGGCTACCAACCGTCGATCGGAGTGTTTTCTCCGTCCGACTCGTACCCGGGAAAAAAACATTACAAACATGCAAGTACGATTCGCACGGAAACACCATTTCCGTACGAACCGTAAAAAACACCGACCGACGAAAATATCCATACAAATGTGTACATACACGGGTGGGGGTACGGTCCGCACGTACACTGGTGTACATACACGGGTGGGGGTTCGGCGCGTACTCACGGGGGCTGGGGGGGTTCGGCGTGTACTTACGGGGGCTGGGGGGGTTCGGCGCGTACTCACGGTGCTGGGGGGGTTCGGCGCATACTCACGGGTGCTGGGGGGGTTCGGCGCGTACTCACGGGGGCTGGGGGGGGTTCAGCTTGTACTCACAGGGGCTGGGGGGGTTCGGCGCGTACTTACGGGGGCTGGGGGTGTTCGGCGCGTACTCACGGGGGCTGGGGGGGGTTCGGCGCGTACTTACGGGGGCTGGGGGGGGTTCGTCGCGTACTTACAGGGGCTGGGGGGGGTTCGGCGCGTATGCGGGCACATGTCTCCATGGTTGCTATGGGAGTTCGGTTCGTACGGTGCATTTTCCATACGGTTGTAACATCGGACGCACGGGACGGATCGTACTTGCGCGCTCGGACTTCACTTTTCACATTTGTACGTAAAATCGTCCGGGGATGTGTCGGACACTTTTTCCGACCCGAGGACGTTTGGGGAAATTTTCCCAATGCGATTTGTATGGACTTTTTCCCATACGTATCCTACTTGGCAGTTTGTACGCTACTTGTACGATTCGTACGGTAAAAAGACCGGATACGAGTCGTACGGGGAACATTTTTCCAGGATCCGAATTGGCACCTATGTGTGTGTTTTTTCACTGTTCATCACGCTAGAGGGTATTTCTAGTGTTGGTTGGGCACAATTGGTAATTGGCTGTGACAAAGACCTTCTCAGGTCAAAACGCATTGCCGCAATAAACTTTATTTACTGAATAACTTTGCGACAAGTTCAGCTCCTACTAACATCGGAAGATCAAGAACCACTACAACAACTTCAGCGAACCAGCCCCTGACACCACCCCCCTACCCATCACCGCCGTCAAGCCGACCATCTCGTCTTGGGATCCCGCCACCATCAAACTCATCACCACGACCATGAAGAAAATTCACTCAGGAGCACCTACGGACCCCTGCCCAACGCACATATTCCAGATGGCCGCTGCCGCCATATCACCCGAACTTGGTCACGTCATCAACGCCTCACTCACATCCGGTATCTGCCCAGAAAATTGGAAATGGGCAGAGGTGAAACCCCTCCTCAAGAAACCAACGGCCGACCCCACGGACCTGAAAAACGAGTGGCTTCGTCGAAGATAGCTCCATCCTAGATGCCTCCCAGTCTGGATTCTGCAGCAACCACAGCACTGAGACTGCCCTCCTAGCCACCACTGATGACATCCGCATGCTACTAGACCAGGGACACACGTCGGCCCTCATCCTGCTAGACCCATCCGCGGCCTTCGACACCGTTTCACACCGCACACTCACAACCAGACTTCATGACTCAGGGATACAAGGAGCCGCCCTTGACTGGATACAATCCTTCCTCTCTGGCCGAACCCAGAGGATCAGACTCCCTTCCTTCCACTCCAAACCGACCGATATCAACTGCGGAGCACCCCAGGGATCATCCCTCAGGCCTGCACTCTTCAACATCTACATGGTCCCCTTCACCACCATAGTCAGACAGCATGTGCTCAGCATCGTATCATACGCCGATGACACACAGATCATCCTCTCACTCACAAAGAATCTCGAAGACACCAGACTCTGCTTCCAGGAAAGAATGAAGAATGTGGCAGCCTGGATGAAGGACAGCAGTCTGAAGCTCAACTCAGAGAAGACCGACGTCCTCATCCCCGGACCCTGCTCCACCGCCTGGGACAACACCTGGTGGCCGTCTGCCCTTGGGAGCCCACCCACTCCCACCGACCACACCCGGAACCTCAGCATCATCCTCAACTCCTCCCTCACCATGAACTGCCAGATCAACGCCATCACCTCCACCAGTTTCAACTGCCTTCGCATCCTCCGTAAGACCTTCAAATGGATCCCCTTTGACTGCAGAAGGACCGTCATCCACACACTCATAACCAGCAGACTTGACTACGGCAACGCTCTATACGCCAGAATCAACAGAACTCTTCTACACAGACTCCAAACTATCCAGAACGTCCCAGTCAGACTCATCCTCAGAAGTCCACGGCACAAGCACATGACCCAACACCTACGTGACCTCCACTGGCTCCCCATCGAGAAGAGAGTCACTTTCAAGCTCCTCACCCACGCCTACAAAGCCCTCAACAACATTGGACCCAAATACCACAACGAGAGAGTCTCCTTCCACGCACCCAAGAGAAACCTCCGCTCCGCCGACCTCGCCCTGGCAGAGGACCCCGCATCCGCAGAAACAAAACCGGAGGAAGAGCCTTCTCCTACATCGCAGCCAAGACCTGGAACGAGCGCCCGGTGAACATCAGACGCTCCCCGACCCTGCACACGTTCAGGAAGGACCTCAAGACCTGGCTCTTCCACTGATCTGGAGCCTGCTCCCCCCCCCAAGCGCCTTGAGACCCTCACGGGTGAGTAGCGGGCTATATAAACGATTGATTGATTGTTTGAGTGATTGAAGAACACTGTGCGGTCCTGTGCTTTCCCTTGGATTATTGAGAGGGGTTCCTACTGAATTTTATATATATATATATATATATATATACATATATATATATACTTGCATACTAAAACTTTGTTCTACTTTAAAGTATTGCATAATCAAAATATTCCTCTCCTCTGTTTGTGAAATTTATAACACGAAATGCAAAATAAATATTAGATTTATTTGATGTACGAGGGGGATTTTTGTTGGTTTTGATAGTATGCTGGTTACCCCAGCCTTGGGTGAGTTCAAGTGGAATTGAAGCAAGCACTTTTCTGAAATAAAAACGAAATTACACACTTCAAATTCACTGCCATGGGTAATTAAAAAAATATATTTTAAGGCTCTCTGGGATTTGATAAGGGGCATTCAAATGTCACTTCACTTTACAACACAATCTAAAAATGTTTTAAATATTCATTCACACTATGGTGTTCGCCTTTTGTTATTTTTTGCAGTACACCATCTCTATCTACGATTGATTGATTTAGGGCAGACACTATGCTTCTTTCAACCATTCTGTAATGAAAGTGCGGCCGTATTTTACATATTCAATTTTGTTCTTTAATTGAAAGTCCTAAAACTCATCAGGGAATGAAACTCTAAAGTTGCCATCTCTTTCAATAAAGTCTTTTTGAAGCTGGATGTTCCAGTGTTTCCAAATGTGGCATTCTATATCAGTTACAAGAGAAAGGAAAAGAAAACACATATGTTGAATTGCGGAAGGGACAATAAATTAATTATGTTAATTGCTAAAAAACGGTTTTGCACGCTTTACCATCACAGATACTTGTGTCTAGTATTCATTGGAAAATAACAGCAGTTTTTCTTTGTCTTTAGTTATCAAATATTACATTTCAACGTTGAATACTCCTATTACCACAATTTCGAATGAAATCATTTGGGGCCAGATATACAAAACACTAGTCGCAAAATTTCGAATTTCGGTCACAATGCAATTATACATACCATTCCGGTTCTGTACATATTTATATAAACTTTATTCGGTAATTGCAAACCATCAAAGTAAACATCAACAATAAACAGTCAATTTAAAAAAAAATCATTGTAAAAATAATCCTTAAAAACTCAGTGAACATAGAGTACAAGTTGCTTAATTACACAATACATTGCAGCCCTCGATGTTGGTGGTACACACTGGTATGTACATTGGCTTGTACCTAGCAGGGGAAAAACTCTGGTAACAATACCAAAGCAGTGGCCAAACAACTATGCGTTCTGAAAGAAGAGAAATATCAATATAATCAAAATCCATAGGCACATAGCCATGGCAATTTTGTCACAAGATTCAGTGGGTTTTAAAAAGAACCATAAAATAAATAAATATGTATATTATATTACATACATACCATTCAGGTTCTATGGCTTGTACATAGCAAAAACATTTTTGCGGTTTTAAATGGCCCGATTCTGCAAATTCGGCTGGTTGTGATTGCAAACAGCCTTTGTACATCTTACTCTAAGTTCTCAGTGCTTGGTTTGCACATCAACTAAAAGCTCCTCAAGTTTACATCTTGATGCCTGTGAATGGCATATTTTTTATGGGCAGCCCTATACATTTAGTTCTGCTTGTTGTAGGTCCAGCCAACATTTTGTATTGTGTTGACGTTTGGATTACACAAAAGTTTAATAAATATATTTTTCTTTTTTTTCAGGACATTCTTTTAATGTGAAGCAGGAACAGGCAACCTGCACAAAGAAGAATGATTACGAGAAACCCTTTCACAAACTATCAAAATGTTTTTGCTTGAAGAGAATGTATCAAACGTATTTGGTGTTTTAAGCCTATTGGGATAACATTTGATCTTTGTAGATCCTACTCTATCTGGCAAAACGTTTATAACATTAAGAGACATATTCAATTCTGAGGTACTAGAATGTATCAATCAAAGCATATGTTGCTTTATGCTTATGCATATTTTCAAACATCCCAGTGCCACAGTCAGCATTATACTAATACAGTGGTATTGTTCAGAGTATTCTTGTTTTTCATAGATGTCATACTCACATTTATTTTAATTCTCTGCATATTGAATTTATGTTTGACTAATTTACGAGCTTGTGCTTAAAGTATGTAAAATCATGATTGTCAGGGTGCAGTTTGGTTGATTTTGAAGGCAATATAAACTCAAGCAAGCACATCCAACCATTCAGGAGGGTAAATGATAGCTTCCCTTGGATAACTAAAAAGGCATTTCTTGCAATGATGCATTCTGGAATAAATCACATGTTCATGCTCTTAAGTAATACAAAGTATTCGATACATCACAAGATGCCTGATTCTATAGAAATCTGAAAATCTCTTATTTTTTCTAAAAATATCATGACAGTGATCGTCAAACTAAAATCTAGATAGATCATGAGAGATGGTCACAGAGATAGATATTCTCCTTTCTCTGACTTTCAAATGTACCAAACCAGATGATTGAAAACGACGTGCCAAAACAAATAAAGGAGAAGTTAATTAGGTACCAAAGTTTGTCCTTTAGGTGTTAATAAATAGTTTTTAATGATGTTTTGGGAACCGAGGGAGCTTGTTTTTCACCACTGCGCCTTATACTTTGCTACAAAAAATGCACATTATAGCCTATAATCTGGGCCACTGGAATTATGCGATTGTGCAGCCACGGAGATTTTCGCATAGTTATAGATTTGCTGCACTTGCCACATAATACATCATCTGCCTCATAATCTGCAGATTTTGACAAAAAAATGTTTTGTTCCTGGCTCAAACGGTTCAAACGTTACTAAAAACATAGCGACACTGCCGCACAGCGATAGGCCCTTTGCAAAAGTTGACTGGTTTCCTTTCTGTTGCATATTACTATATTTGCATGTTGAACTGGCACTAATGAGGAACAACCAATGCTCAGCCAGTGTTAACAAGTTTAACAATCATTGGCATAGCCAATAGCTATTCGCTTCAGGTGGGGTTTTATCAGTTATTATAGGTTTAAACCTAAAACCGGACAGCCTACCAATAGGTCTCATCTTTGGGGCCAATAATTATTTTGCCATGTTGTGATAAGAGTAATTGGAAAAAGATCTGTAAACAGGTCGGGATCTCCTTTATAGGGGAGTCTACACTTACTATAGTCATTAATTCTTCACCAATTAAACATTTTCCCCAGGACAAAAAGACTTTCTATATCAATTTGGCAGCTATGCATCTCTGTTTGCAGGACTTTCCCTATAAATGAAGCTACCCCTGTATGGGCTGCACCCACTGAATAGAGACATTCAAACTGTGACAATTTGTTAAACATGGTAAAAGTTGACAGACTACATATGAGGATGTGAGTGTACTGCAGAAAAATAATAGCCGGATTATGAGGGGGTTGCAGTAGAAGAGGAAGCCTTCTTTGGAGATAAAATAAAAAGCACATGCACGAGCGTGTGTTTCGAGTTTAAAAGCCCTTACTAAAAGCCTCGCAGCGCATGTGCGCTGGCTCCGGCGAGACCTAAAAAGGACCAAATAATGAAATAGTACTATCAC
This sequence comes from Triturus cristatus, assembly GCF_964204655.1. Lineage (NCBI taxonomy): Eukaryota > Metazoa > Chordata > Amphibia > Caudata > Salamandridae > Triturus > Triturus cristatus. The sequence continues at coordinate 452,852,642 of NC_140584.1, forward strand.
AAAATGTGCTGCAGTATGCCTCGTAATTTGTCCTTTCTTCCTGCATAATTTGACCCTCCCCTGCTGCATAACTCCAGTGACCCTGGCTATAATAATGCCTCCAGTGGGTAGGCAAGTGTGCCATTTATTCAATTACTTGTGATCTTTACAAATGATTTTTAAAGGTTCCTATAAAAAAAAATACTTGAAGACTGAATATCATGTAGCAGAAACAGTTATCATGCTAGAATGAATACTTTATATATATCACATGTTGCTCTACAAATCACTGAATTCATATCCACTCAAAAGGTGATATCTTTTTAAATCCCCTACCATCTTCAATTAACCTAAAATCCGGGAAATCCTAGTTCCTTAAAGACAGCAAGAATTTAGGATCCAAATGGTATTCATAAGTAATTCCACTCAACCAAGCTATGTGTACAAATGATCCACCTTCATGTGGAATTAGTTTAGATTGTAAGTTTGTATTTCAATACCACAAACCCTTTTCCCTCTCAGAACAATTTCCATTTACAATAACTTGGAACTTTACTGGTAAACTGCAGGTCTACATAGGAGTAGTGTTGTTTGTGTGTCTGAATGGAAGCTCTAGAGCGGGTTCTTTTTTTTTTCAGTAAAGTATACGTTTTCATCTCTGCAATTAAATACCTCAGATCCTGGATGTGGCTGTGCTTTGCATTGCCTGCATACTTTAAATGGTTGTATCTATGTGTCAGAGACACTGCCAATATTATAAGCTTACCAAATGTCATTGATTTGTCATTTAAACGTGCAGGCACAATAAGGTGTTCCATTGTTTTGCACTGTCATTGAATTGAATCAATTTTCTATTCCTCGAGAAGGACACAAAATAGTGTATCTATATATTCAGACCATTTTATTTGTTCACTTTGCAGCTGTGTGTACTAAAAATAAATGGTGCCAAATGAGAGAACAATGTCGCATGTTTTCTATTTATTCTCATTTGTATTTTATTGTTTGTTTGGTGAAGTGAAATGCTTCAAATGGTTAAAAATGCTTTAAATCATATTTATATATTTGTGACCAGCAATCTGGTATGGATAGTCAACTATTTTGTCTGAAAATGTTTCAATTTTTGAGAATGGTCCTCAAAAATGTGATTTATAAAAAATACCAACTCATGCTGGTTTTTGGTATGAAGTGTCAAAAATGAAATACACGTGAAGGACTTGCAGAAGATGAATTGCGTTGGAACAGGGTGGCTTTGGGCCAGCATCACAAGACCTGGAGCCAAAACATTATGCAGAACATCAAACACACACACATTCAACTGGATTTTAACCTTTACTAGGACCACACTGGCCATTTTGCTGCACTTACATTAACCCCTGTAGTCTGCAGGCTACAGACCAAGTCAGGGTACAGCTTTGCATAAATAGTGAGCTGGGCTAAACCAAATTAGAAACCCCTTCTAATTCACCACCCTTCACCTGCCATTACACTTCTGCCTTACCGAGGCACAATAGTTAATAGCGGTTATCATGACATAACTTAATCATGCTGCTTTTGTGATTTCTACCAGATGGGAGAAAAGTGTACCTTTATGCAAATTAGGTTTGCATAGTGCCAGGACACCTTCCTGAGGGTAATTGTGTCCTTTATAAATATTATTAATTCACTCATAAGTAAAATATTAATTGCTGCTATTCTAGTTGGAAATTTATGAGTGCAATACTCATTGCTGCTTTTCTAGTTGTAACCACATCCTGGTAGTAAGTAAGTAGTACTACTGTACTTTACTAATTTATGTACTACAAAATGTAGTTTGTAAAATTGGCCCTTACAATTTTGAGTAACTTTCCTACTTTGGGCTAGTCACAAAATCCAAGTGTAAAGTTACTGAATAATGTAGACTAACTGTAAACTTAAATGCCTCAACCCCTTAAAACAGAAGGTGGAGCAAAAAACACAAGTGTATGTTTAAGCTGCCAAAAAGAAGCAGAAGTAAGTTCAGTATTTCACATGGCTAACCACTGGTACTGCAAGACCATCCCATACAAATTAATTGAGGCAGGGACTTAAAATAAAAACCCATGGAAAATATTAAATCAAATAAATAATTTAAACTATTTCACAATATAAATGCATTTAACTTAATGGTAAAAAATAATCTAAAGGTAAAGCATATTTATTATTTAATTTTAACATTTTAATAACCCTTTTAATGTAAAAACAATGTAATATTTATTTTTATTAAAATAGAATGTAATTATTTTTAATTCTATACATTTGAAAATTATTAATGCATAATAAAACACTTTTTTTCTTTAGGAGTACATTTTGTAAATAGCATTGGGCCTACTCTTTTGTGGGTGGGTTCATGGCCCTCCCTAAACCTATCTCAAAATCCCTCCTTACACTTCTCTTAACCCCTCCATTTTATTTTTTTAAGTATGTCTCTTTTTCCAGCAGGTCCAACTTGCCTCCCATAATATTTCTGATTAGAAAACATGTATGAGGATCCTCCCATAGAAATGTTAGGAGGGGTGAATGTGGGGATTGACACTTATAGATTTGTGAATTGCATTTTATAGAAAGTATTGCTACTGTAGTACTAGTTACTTACTACAAAATGCAATTTGTGAATGAGATCCAGTGTCGATAAGTGAGTCTATATTTAAAAATAATCCCTGCATTTATAAAGCAAGTATTAGAATAGTATCACATAAAGGCCCATCTGCAAACCTGCTCTGCAACTAAATTAGTGAATGCAGATATTGATGCAGATATCGATTACACATTCATGAGCGCTTACCTTTGTCATTCATAGAATAAACTCATCAAATATGAATTAGGGATGATTCAAGCAGTCAAAAGCATTTATTTGTAATGATTTAAAAATGTGACTTTGCATGAGGTTTGTGGTCATGTACAATAACCAGGCTCTGAAGGGCACCTTGACTGCACACACTTTACAAAAGTAACACAGAAATGTAAAAAGTACATTTTTGATTTACATTTTTTTGTTAATACGCCATGTATATTTTCTGTCTATTAATGTATAATTGTACTTAGAAATGACTGAAAGAGACATTTATAAACAAAACATGTGTACTGTTAGTTGTTTAAACTGATTTAACAGAGTAAATTAAATACATGTCGTATATTCGTATATTTTGTAAATGCTAATAGTTTCATGATAATGTAGCCTTTGCTTGGTGATATTCTTTAAGCACACTGAAAGCAAAAAAGGGGCTCACTTTTTCACCTTGTTGAGTAAAGGAAGGTTTAATGTGCACTGTTACACTAGTTCCTGCAATTCAGATTCAAAACTATTGCCTTTTTGGATCATTCTCACAGATAAAGATAATGCTGCTCTGATTTACCCCCCATCATCACCACCACTTTGCAAGCTAATATGATGCCATGCAATGTTTGAAAATGCGAGCAGCCCACAGTGTTGGGGCACAAAGTGGCAAGGTGAACACCTCCTAGCCTGCGTTGGCATCAGTGAGAGGAGACTAATCTCCTTTGAGAGAATAGTAAGGAAACTTCATATAACAGTGATGTGACCACCCCCAACATATGTCCTGTTTATGGTAGGTTCAACATTGCCTTTGTGAAGTGAGTTTAATATTTCTAACAAAATCTGACAAAGAAATGAAGAAAGCGCACCCTGGATCACATACATCAAAAGCACATAAAAGACTTAAAGATCATTTTTTTCATTACTATGAGTGACAGTCATTCTTGAATTTATCTTTATAAAACTCTTAAAGCTTTCCTTGTAATTTTGCTCTGGGTGCATAAAGCATGTCCATGTATTTTTTTTTCTGGACATGTACAGGTAAATTGAAAACTAGCACTTACACCCAATGAAACCTAAAGTGAGACTTTGTAGATAATTTGATGCATAGCTCTGAGGTTGATGGCATCTCTTACGAATGTCTGCCCTAATGTTACATTTCAATTAGTCCATAGTAATATGGTAGAACAGCTGGAGCAGGGGTACTTTCACGTTCATTTGTCTGTTTGAAGTCAATTAAGGCTGTGCAAACAATAACATTTCTAAATTCAGTAAAAAAGATTTGCAAAACATTACGTACACCTTTACGCGTGCATCATTACATTACTTATTTTGTTATACTTTTTTCATTTTAATCTTCCAGACAGTAAAAAAGCTTCCCAATTTATAACATAGAGGAAAACCATCACATTTATTGTTGGGCCAGATATACAAAGCATTTTCCTGGTCGCCAATGGCCCAATTCGCAGAATATGGCCTTTACATCCGGAGAAATGCTTTTCCAAATGTACAAATTGGAAAATGCAATTCAGTAACTCGGTAGCAAATCACATTTTACCTTTATGATTCGGCATTTGGAAGGTGCGTGTTTAAGGTGTCCCTTCCAAATATCAAATTGGTATGGTATGCATTACTGTTCTGCGATCAAATTTTGGTCGCAAAACACTAATACTTTACTGCCACCAGTTTAAAACTGATGATAACCCATTGGCAAAAGGGAAGGGTTCCTCAAAGGAGCCCTTCCCATTTGAGAATATAAATAAAATTATTTTTTAAGATCAGGCAGTGGTCCCACGGAGCACTGCCTACTCTTGAAAAATGAACCTTCAGAGATTCTTTTTGTTCTTTTTAAATGCATCCTTTTTTACTTCAAGAAAAACGAGCTGCATTTTAAAAAAAAGATTGCTTTTGTTAGAGTGTTGTTTTTACCACATAATTAAGCACGGAAATGTGCTTTCTGAAATAACAAGACACACATGTGACCATGCAGGAATTGAGTCAGGAATGACATTATTTATTCAAACAATTTTGACAATAAATGTCAATGACACATCATTAATCAAAAATAGCACCATGCAATCTAGCAAGTAACAAGTGTCAAAGACACATCGCAGATCATGAGCAAAAACATGCAATCTAGTAAGTTTAAAATCACAGCAATCCAAAGAAAAAGAGAGAGAAAATTAATATCAAAGTACAATGAAGCAATACAACCTCAATCAAAATGCTAAATAAAATGGTTAACCAAGTGCACTTCCCCGTGAAAAACCGCGGTGTGAAGTGATCAACGAATGGGCCAGTAAGTGGCCCTTTTATACACTTTTAATGAGGAACTGTTGACAGCAAGATGTAACTTTAGCAGGTTTTTGACCGAAGAACATAACAAAAAGTAGCATTTTTTATCAAAAACAATTTGCTTCCCTTCTCGGAAGCTTTAAGGTGGAAGCTCCTTATAAGGCTCTTGTTTATTTTAAGCCATGTTGCCATCTTAGTCTCTAAAGCTGCGGACAGTCCAAGTTGGCCCCCACGCCTACTCTTAGCCCATCTTATTCTTCTAGATAACAGATGCATCCTGTTATTGCTACATCTTCTTGATGTTCAGAAAGATGTACACGCGGAGGACAGGGGCTCGGAGACTTGTTAATCAGAAAGACAGTGACCTGAGGTTATTGGCCTTCATAGGAGAGATACATTTGAGGTTATAGGAGGCTGTGAGGCCTATTGCCTCCGTAGACGCTCAAGGCTGTGTGGACAATTTTAGCAAAGCTTTGTCTATGGGCTGGCATGGACATTTGAGACTCTCATGCTTCATATGTGGACAGAATGGTCCTGGGGCACTATATGGTTAAACTAGACCCTGCTTCACTTTATTAAACATTAATCATAGACATGGTGGCCTTCTGACCTCAGCAGGCCACCATTCCTGTGATACCTGTGATTTCATTGGGTCTCAAACTGTGACCTATCTCATTAATGTTAATGCAGTAGTTGATTTGTGATCCACAAGGAATGCCAAAATGAAAGTCAATCAGTTTCATACATTAGGAATGCCGATTTCCTAATGTTTGTACCTCTGGCCCAATTTCCCCAATATGTACTATCTGCAAATGACTTTGGTGATAGTCTTTAATTAATATCCAAAATAAAATTATATGAGGCAATGACATCACATAGTATCCACACAGTGGACACAAATCTTGGGAGCGTGGCTTGAGAGCTGATGGCGACGGTCGTGTGAGCTCCGTGCTCCGGCCTTTGTATTTATCCTGCATAAGCGCTGGTGCCCTATATCTGGGGGCGCACCAAAACAGTACCAAGCCCTAGTGATACCCTGGGCTGGGGGGTCCCGTCAGATCGCCATGCCGCGACAGAGACATCTAAGGGCACGGAGAGCCCCGGAGAGCGAAAACCAAGATGGCGGCTCGGGGCATCGTACAAAAACAAACTAACGCCGAGACGAGCTCCTAACACCTTAAGACTGCTTCCCTCACCTTCAGCAGTGGAGCCGGCACTGTTTTGATTTGGAGCCGGAGAGGGGCTTGTGCCATGGATCGATCTGGGCGGCCTTGCATTGTGCTGGAGCGAGCAGCGGGGGATCGGAGCAGCTTCTTTTCTGCCCGATGCACTTGGGCGAACTCTAAGATTTCCTTGGCGATCCAGACTGTGAACATGGTCGCAGCCTGCGATTGAGGGAGGCGCCAACTATTGCAGACTTGCGGTGCCTACCCCTCGCTGAGATCCCTGTGTGGCGACTGGAGTTTGGCAGGCCTGGAGAGGCACCGACGGTGCGTGTCCTGAAGCTGCCTCCTCACTACTGTGATTACCCCCGGGAGGGGCTCCTCCTTGTCTGTCTCTCGTGAGGCCCTGGGTGCACTGCCCATAACACTGTGGTGGAAGATCCCCGGTGCAATCAACTACTCCAAGTAAGATGGCCTAATCTACATAGACGGCACTAGTGGAGGTGGGAGAATGAGGCATCGGGCGTGTCTGGGCTGCGAGCAATCACTGTTGTCCCCGGTGCCCTGAGGGTCGCAGACCACCTAAGGGCCCAGTAACACTGCGCTTTTAAACAGTTACCACTGCTACTGCTGCTGGCATTGCCTCTGCTGCATATGCTGATGTGGTGAGTGTTGACCAGCCTCTCGTTGACTGCGACTCAACCAACGTTGGGGGTTTATGGCTTAATGGAGAGGGGCCCCTTTGGTTGATCCCTGATTGGGGCCCATACTGACGGTCCTCCTCAATATTTGCTGCATTAGAATTAGAGGCAATACAAAGAACAGATCGGAGCGCCCCACAGTGATGAGAGAATACTGCCACTGACTTATATTTCCCTATACTACGGCCAGCAATTGGGAAGTGGAGCTTGGACATTGTAGTAGAATCCGGAAGAGGGTGGTTTGGGGCGCTGGAGTTACCCCACCCAACTTGGTTGGCGACATCCATTGAAGGGGGCTATTGGGGAATTTGTAGATACCTAGCAACACTGGTCTCTGAGAGATATGGGGAAGCCGACGGGTAAACAACCGGGAATGCCTCCGGAACAAGTGGACCCTACCCAAGACCAAAAACAGTCGGAATCTAATCTAGAAGCAGTTGACAACCCGGTTCAGCAACAGTTGGCTCAGATCCTGGCGGCTATAGCAGACACTAAAGACACACTTCATCAAGATATCAGTAATGTAGCAGTGGGGCTGGGACTACTACGAGGGGAGCCTACCAAACGGCAGAGCGAGTGAAGCAGAATGAGACATCACTGGCGGAGCTGGCACCAGCGCAGTTGACTTTAACCACTCAGATGGTGGATATCTCTCAGAGAGTCCATCTATTAGTAAAGCGGGCTGAAGATGCCAACAGACTTAACCGCAGGAATAATGTTAGAGTTCTAGGTCTACCGGAGGGGGTGGAAGGTACTAACATGATCACATACTTGGAAAACTGGCTCCGCGACGTGGTGGCGCCTGAGGGACTATCTCAGTTTTATACTTTGGAGAGGGCCCATAGGGTTCCTGCCAGACCGCCGGCACCTGGAAGACCTCCACGCCATGTGGTGGCTCGATTGCTCCAATTTAAGGACAGAGACCTCCTATTACAAAACGCCCGCTCAGCTGGGCCTTTCACAGTAGATTGTTGTTTTCTGATTACATCCCGGAGGTACAGCGGCGTTGCACCTCTTTCCTCACAGTCAAAAGGGCACTGATAGATGAAGGGATCCAATACTCCTTGATGTTCCCAGCCCACCTGCGGATTGTACTAGATGGACGGACACACATCTGTGAAGACCCTAAAGAGGCATGGGACTGGGTTGAAACTTATAAAACTGACCACGGCACAGCAGTAAAAGACCGGACGACTCTTCCTGAAGAACATTCATCACAGAAAGGCCGATGGAGGTGACCCCGACGTAACCCTTTGCGGAAACCTAACTCATCACAAACGGAGAAGGAGATGCACTGCAGACGATATCGACAATGCTGCAGGACCACAGAGTGCCGTCTGATGAAAACACTAGATCGGAAAAGGGTTCTGGCGGCTCGGACTCAGACACGTCTCACATTGGCAGTGTTAAGTTGCCGCATTTCACCCCAGACACTGCGGATGAAATTGCTTGATTACATACATGGGCCTTTTCGCTCTACCTCCTTCTCTGTTTCACTCTGATTCCGCTACATTTTCTTCTCTGAATTTTGCTACCCTGCTCTGCTGTTTTCCAATATGATGGGATGGGTGGGTAATTGAGGAGGAGTTTGACATGTCCGGATGCGGGAAACTCTGTCAGTCAGAATTGATGCGCTAAGACTACTATTGACAACAATGCAAGGCAGCATTAGCTTGTAGCCGTGCTCCCCTTGTTCCTCTGTAACTACTAGAGGATATTGTGTGTTTAGTATAGTTTGGATGGGGACTAGTTTTTTAGTGCCTTTACTGGGGAGGGGGAGTTGGGGGTTTCAGGTTATTAAGGGGTTGTTTATTGGGTACCGGCATGCCACAACAGGCGAACTAGCAGGGAAGTGTGTACGGTTTTTCTATGGGGTCATTATCTGATGTAAAATGTATCTCATGGAATGTGCGTGGGATGCAGTCAATGGTACAGTGTCATAAAATTCATGCACATTTGGTGCGCAGAGTGGTTCAAGTAGCTTTTCTCCAGGAGATCCACATCACAAACCAGGAGGGGGTGGCTCTGCAACGCAGATGGCAAGGGCAAATCTTCTATACCACTTATTCGGCATTTGCATGTGGAGTACTAATTTGGATTCGGGCGGGGGTTCCTTTTCAGTGCATGCAGCAGGTAATAGACCCAGAGGGACGCTATGTAGAAGCTACTGGGAGGTTAAATGGGAAAGACATAGTACTGAGTAGCGTTTATGCCCCCAAAACGAAACAACCTGCATTCTTCTCACAGCTATCAGGGAAGTTGGCTTCACTGCTAACAGGTTCAGTAATAATATGTTGAGATTTTTATTCCGTCTCGGATGTCATTTTGGACCGTTCTCATCGTCGGCTACCTTATGCTCCCATTCACAAAATAGCAAAAGCTAAGAGAGACTGGCAACATAGATTGGGTTTGGTTGATACTTGGAGAGCACAACATCCGGGAACTCAAGATTATTCCTTTTTTTTGGCCCTTCATGAACTTTATGTTTGCGCAGACACTATTCACTGTTCTCCTGATATACATGCAGAAGTGCAACATAGTGCATATCTCACTAGGACCTTATCAGATCATAACCCGATCCTCCTGAGAATACAATTGACCCTTGTCCACCCCAAAATGCCGACATGGCGGTTGCGCCCAGAAGCGCTGAAAGATCAGGTCTTCCGCGAAGCGGTGGGTACGGGCATTGCTCACTATTTTGTAGACAACACTGACACATCGTCATCCTCCTCTATAGAATGGGATGCTTTTAAAATGGTTGTGAGAGGACACTGCATCTCCAATAGTGCAGGATATACAGACAGCAGATCAAAGACTGCGAGACATAGAACAGAAACGCCCTGAGAGAATAGATAGACAGAAGTACCTCATAGAGGTGAAAGGAGCAGTTGTTGCACAAGTAGAACAACTGCTCTGTTTTGATTATAAGAAATACTTAGTTCGAGCCCACGCAGAACGAGACAAATCTGGATCATTGTTAGCATGGTTAGCAAACCCAGCCAGATGGGGGACGGTAATACTGGAACTTAAAAACCAGAACGGGGAAGCCTGTTATACCCAACAGGCTATAACTGATCAGTTCCTAGCCTACTATATAGAATTATATTAGAGCAACCTGGCCTTGACTGATGAAGACATCTGGAGATTTGTAACTGCAGTAGACCGCCCAGAGCTTGATAGAACACAAGCAGATTTACTGGGTCATGATATCACTCTTGGGGAAGTGAGGGGAGCGATCAAACATATGGCGCGAAATAAGACACCTGGGGCAGATGGCTTGCCGATTGAGTTTTATCTTTTGTATATTGACTTACTGGTCCCTAAATTAGTGAAACTTTATAATGATATGAAACAATTGGGGCAACTACCCAAAACAACCCGTGAGGCAATCATTATACCATTGTTGAAACCAGGGAAACTACCATGGGATAGGACTGCCTATCGCCCATTATCATATACTAACTATGGACTAAAAGATACTAAGTAGGATTTTAGCTACCCGGCTCTTAACCCACATGACACATTTAATACACAGAGACCAATCCGGCTTCATCCCGACTAGGAATACGGCCATTAACGTAAGACAACTACTTTAGATCTTAGAGGCCGATGCATATCAGAAAGAGACCGCCAATTTATTCGCGGTAGACATAGAAAAGGCATTTGATAGCTTGGATGCGCCCTACTTGTTTCGGGTCATGCGTAATTTTGGGTTAGGAAATGACTTTGTTGATTGGATGGCCTTGTTATATAAGCATTCTACTGCCAGGTTAAGGACGGGAGGATTGATCTCCGATGCCAGTGAAGTGAGTCGTGGTACGAGACAGGGATGTCCACTGTCCCCCCTCCTATTTGCTCTGGCCATGGAACTGCTAGCGGCCCAAGCCAGGACGGGTCTACACTATGCTGGCCTTCGTGTACATGGATAATTCATTATGTCGCACTCTATGCGGATGACTTACTGATGTTTTTAGCCAATACCGATGATGCACTTATTGGTGCGAAGCACTTTCTCCATAATCATGACACTGTGGCTGGACTCAGGGTGAACTGGGCAAAATCCTGTCTTTTCCCCACAGCTGTTACTGATAGTGGCCCCCAGACTGCGGACGGGGTGCAGTGGGAGTATCGCTGCCTGACGTACCTCGGGACACAAATATACCATACGCAAAATGACTTACTGGAAGGAAATATTAATAGAGCCATCAGAGGAATGAAAGGCAACTTTGATTTCTGGAGCACATTGACCCTTTCAGTAGCTGGTCGAGTGGCCCTGCTCAAAATGGTGACGCTCCCTAGATTGTTATATTATTTTAGGACTTTACCAATCTGGATACCAGCAAAAGTTTTTACACAACTCAAATCAATGATCACAGGATTTCTGTGGGGTACTGGCAGGAGACGGGTGGCTCTGAATGTCCTTATGAGACCAAGGGTAGGGGTGTGGCGCCGTGGCCAGGGCGAATGACTCCGGAATCTGGGGATCACGGTTCGATCCCCGGCGCCGGCAGCAGATTAGCCCAGCACCATGTGACTCTGGGCAATAGCTTGCTTAATGTTCCCGACGGCCCCCAGCGCCTAGAGACCCTTACGGGTGATTGTTCGCATTGACCAAATGTGGATTATTATTATTATTGAGGGCAGAGGGGGTTCTGGCTGTCCCTGACTTTGAGACTTATTATCTAGCGGCACAACTACAATGGCTTACTCTGGAAGTGGCATTAGAATTCCGAGGACTGGGCGAAGTGAGAGGGGGCATGTCTTCCCAGCGGGTGCCGTCCCAAATTGTTTTGAAATTACCACTTAGGCACAATGAAATAACGGGGAGCTTGTGGACGGCGTGACTTTGTTGGAATAGGAGTCAGAAACGAGCACGGATTCCACATCTCTATGCCCCTGAAATTCCTTTGTCAATGTATGATGCACTATGGCAAGGAAGCAACTGGAATGCCCTCAATACTTGAAAAGAGAGGGACTGTCTGTAATGGGAGACCTATATAAGAATAATACCTTGCTCCCTTTCACTGACTTGCAAGAACGATATGACTTACTTCAGGGTGAATTCTTGCTTCACTCTGCTCTTGTTGCGGCCATCCAGAAACACTGGAAAGAGGGGTTGACTGAGCCATAGATATCACTGAGCTGTCAGTACTTAGTTTCGGCAGAGGGAACCTTTAAGGCAGTCACTTGTCTTTATAGGCGTATGACCCAAGAAACATTAGTTCCCTTAACTGTGCTGCGATTAAAATGGGAGGAGGATATTGGTGATGAGATCCCAGAAAAACCCTGTGCTGAACTAGTGGAAAGGGCATGGAAGAGTACTAGAAATACCCGCTTTCAACTGGTGCACTTTTACATATTGCATAGGGCATATTTCACACCAGCTCAAATCAACAAATATTTTGATACTAGCTCAGCAGCATGCCCGCGCTGCCATACAGAAGGGGCAGATTTTCGCCATATGTTCTGGGATTGCCCCCAGTTGGAGAATTATTGGAGAAATGTGATTGCATTAGTCAGTCATAAGCTTTTATTCGATATGCAAGATATCTTGTAAGCACATAAAAAATACAGTAGACACATAAAAATCACAGTTACAAGAAGCCAGTATCAAAGTCATAAGAAATGTAAAAAGGGCATAAATTTCCCATAATAAATTATCTAAAAAAAGAATTAAACAGCTACTGACAATCTCTTGCAGCGAATAAGCCAGGACCACTTTAAAAATTTCGCAATTCCACACACTAAAAGGGGGGAAGTGTCCGTAGTTAAAATACGCAGGGCTTCAAGGTGACTACGTGTGCCCATATTGCGACAGAGGGGTTTCAACCAGACACTCCTGGGCCTTGCATAGTCCGGGCAAACAAATAAGACATGTACAATAGACTCGGCCTTGCTAGGGCAACACGCACAGTTGGGAGAAATGCGGGGCACAGGTGACCAACTCGATACCAATGCACCTAGGGGGAGACATCCAACTCTAAATTTGAAATAAAGGGCTCGGTCATAAGGGAGAGTTATCAGGTCCAGGTAGGGTTCAAAAGCCACAGTGTCTTTAATTTGCAAAAAGGCGACAGTCGACTTGCAGTGGTTAGAGGTTGTGTTTAACCGCTCCGCACACCAGTTCCAATAATGCGCCTTGACAACTTCTTTTGTAGGGGCTGAACGTGATGACCAGCAGCCTCCTAGACCGACATTCTCCAAAAGCTTTTTAGTATCTCTGAGCCACTTTATTTTAGCCCAGCCCCCCAAACTCATAATTTCTCCCAAGGCATCAGCATAAGATTTCAATTCTTCACCCCTCCAGATTCTTGTCCATAACAAAAGCGGGCGAAGCTGGGCCTGGTCTTTAATATTTTTGCAGCCCATATCCAACCTGACAGGTACGGATGGAGTACTCAGGGGGACGGAGATAAGGGATTTCAGTAACTTACTCTCCGCTGTCTCTAGGTCTTTCAAACAACAGTGGCCCCACAATTCTGCACCATACAAGGCTGATGACACTACTTTAGCCTTGTAAATATCAACTACTGGGGTGAGTGATCTTCTTGGAGAGGCCCTGAACTCCCTCATAAGGGCACCTCCCACTCTCCTGTGACTGAGGACCATTTTATCAATATGGCTAACCCAGGACATCCTATCCGTAATCCGGATGCCAAGGTAGTCGAATTCGGCTACTTTCTCTAGGGGGGTCGAATTTAGAGTCGGTGGGCGGCCCAGTTTCTTAGGAGGATTTAGGACTAAATATTTTGTTTTATCCACATTTATTGTTAATCCTCTTACATCACAAAACTCCTGAAATCGTGTTAATAATTTCTGGAGACCTTGAGGGGTCTTCGAAATCAGGAGTGTGTCGTCCGCAAATAGCAGGGTGGGGATCCGGACTCCTCCGAGACAGGGGGCGTCGGCTGGTTCTTGCTGGAGATGTTTTACCACCCCGTTCACATAAAGTGAAAATAGGGTTGGTGCCAGGACACAGCCCTGCCTTACGCCCCTAGAGACTGGAATCTTCTCAGTAAGTTCACCATTTTTACCCCAACGGACCTGGGCAAAGGTATGGGCGTGAAGGCTGATAAGAAGTGACAAGATGTAAAGGGGTAAGCCCAGCTCGAGAAGTACCCTCCAGAGATCTTCTCGGGGGACTAGGTCAAAGGCAGTCTTCAGGTCTATAAAGGCCAGATAAAGGCTGCCCTTGCCCAGTTCCACCACCTTCCACCACAATAATACCAGCCTAAACACCTGCTCAATTGTCCCCATTCCAACCCGAAAACCTGCCTGAAAGTCTGAAAGAATTTTATTCTCCTCCACCCAATGGAGAATCCTTCCAAGGATAGCTTTACCTGCTATCTTTTGGGTGGAGTCGATCAGACTTATGGGTCGGTAATTACCTGGAGCTTCCCTGCACCCTTTTTTATAAATTGGGACCACCACCGCCCCTTTCCAGGATTCAGGTACTGCCCCTCCCATCATGATATCATTAAGTAGCGCTGCTATGACCCGTGCCCATTCCACTGGGTATGCCCTCATAAGGTCTCCCGGGAGGCCATCGGGACCCGCAGCCTTGCGTGGGGCTACCCACCCTATAACCCCCTCAAGTTCTAGCGGAGTAAAGAGATCGTAGGCATGAGGTTCGATTATATGCGTAAGAACCATCCCCGCATTACCATCCTCATCTGGAGGGAGGTATAAAGACCCAAAGTGCTTTACCCAGCTTTGTGGCGAGATGTTACAGGGTCTCATAAGTGCATCGGGGCTTTTCCGTGCACTTATAAGTTTCCAAAATGCCCTTGGGTCTCTACTTTTGCTGGCCTGAAGCAGGTCATCCCAATGTTTATCTTCCCACTCCCTCCTGGCTAGTTTAAGAGAGTTATTGTAGGCCTTCCTTGCTTCCTGTATCTCAAGACGGGACTTAACTTTGATCGCCTCAACTAACTTAGCCTTAAGAACCCTACATGGTTGGGAATACCAGCCATCGAGGGTTTTTTTTGAGAGTTTATTACCCAATTTATTGTGGTGAAGAGTAAAGACATTAGTCAAGGCATCTATCAGGGAGACGAAGAGCCCACTCGCTCTGCCCACACCTTCCGAGGATGTTCCAAGGTTTAATACCGTATGGTTTAGGAGAGATTTTATTTCTTCTACCTTCCCCTCTGATAAAACCAGTTTGGGCCATTTAATTCGCCTACCACAAGGGGAGACTTCAGATACCTCAGGTGGTGCTGCTACCTGGTTTATAGAAACCTTACTTGAGTAACGCCACCACTGAGCCATACTTAGAGAAAGGAGGTTGTGGTCGCTTTCAACCGAGGGGACCACCTGCATATCCTTTACATAGGGCCATAGACACACGTCTACTAAAAGATAATCTAACCTAGATGTATGTCCGGGCCTATTATACGTGTGTGCGCCCAGCCTATCCGAGGGTGTCCTCCCATTAACAGCCCTTAGATTGAATTCAAGGCTCAGGGAGTATAACTGAAGCGCCACTTCTGACCACCTCTTGATCGGTGGGATTTCCAGAACCGGAATCCCCCACCTAGTGTCCTCCTCCTCTTGGTCGAGGGAAACGTCCGAACCCAAAGGCTCGAACGTACAGTTCATATCACCTGCAACCAATGTACGAGACTTATATGGGGTGTTGTTTAACAAAGTCTCGAGTAAAGATATTACAGGAGACTTTCTCCCGCCCACGGTTCCCCGGGCATAAACATTATAAACGTTTAATACAACTCTCCCCCTTTGGTCTATTAAGGTTATGTTTTGAATGTCAGGAGAACCTGTGGGGAAATCCATAATTCTGCAATCAAGAGATGCCCCAACCCAGATAAGGAGGCCACCAGCTGGGCGCCCCCTCCCTGAAGATGAGACATGCGCAGGGGAGAAGTAGGAGGAAAAACCCACCCTGTGGACCGGCACACAACTCCATGTCTCTTGAAAGAGGCACAGAGAGTGCTCGTCAACCTGCCTAATAAAGTCAGGGAGGGGCAACTTTCCTGCAATCCCCGCGACATTCCAGCTGAAAACCTTAAGGGCAAGGTCCGTCACAGCCGGAGTGCTGCAGGGCGCCGGAGTGTCCCCGCCTGTAGAGCTCCTCGGGAAAACGTGAGGACAGCAAGGGTCATGCAAGGTGGGTGTAAGGTCACCTATCCCACTTATAGGATTACTTTTGCTAAGTGATAATATTTCCACTGAATCTACTCTCTGCCCAACTTCCAGTCAGATGGGTCCCGCTGGCCACAAATTTTTCTCCCTGGTGTCCCCTAAAACCCCATTCCTATTCTGGACAAGAACAGGGGGACTTAAGCTTCCACCGCTAAAATCAATGATTTGCCTGGGATAAAAGAAGGAAAGGTCTACCACTTTGACCCCCGGGACCCCCATATTAGGAACAGGGGTACAAATCGATGGTACCACTCTTGGGTCTTGGAAATTTACAATTATACAGTCCCCCTCCTGTGTTTTTTCCCCGTGTCCAACCCAGTCCACTCTACGGACACTCAGTATAATGCCATCCACACCTAGCGGGATTGGCTTATTTGCCTTTAGCCAGTGGATACACTTATTCTTAAGTGATTGATGGTTTTCCAACTGGCCGTCCTTTAAAGGAGGCACATTAACCATGACTGCCGCAAAGGGTTGACAGTCTGGTGGAAGGTTTACTGGGGGAATTTGTCGTACTTGTTTACTAGAGGCAAGTGAAAGGGTTGATCTAGTGGAAGGATGGGGGACGGACCTAGGGGATTTCTCTAAGGCTAACCTGCTAGAGTTGGTACATGCCCCTTGTTTTTTAGGAATTTCCATTATGCCACTCACTACCTGTGGCTGCTTCTGTCGGGGAGACTTAAGCTTATTTTTATCGGGCTCTAACTGGGTTTGAGAACCCTTTTGCTGAAGTCCTGCTTTGGGACTTGGAATAGATGTGGAAGCTAGGGTAGATGGACTATTAGAAGCTCCCTTCTCACAGCCTAGTGGATGCTTGGAGGCTCGCTGAGATGAAGGCACGTTTCCGCTAGCAACCAGGTTCTTAGCTTCGGTCACTCTACTTGTTTGTTTAACTGCTACTTTAAGTGAGTGAAAGCCGTCAAGGGTTGATTGCTCGAGTTTGTCAATCCTATCCCCAAGGCCTTTAACTTGAGTTAGCAACGGATTCAAGAGTCTATAGACCTTCTCAAGAATATTTTCTACCGTTGCTAAGTCCGTAAACTTTAAAAGTTTCGCACTATTTGGGCCAGAGTGTGACTCCTCAGGAGAGTTTACAACATCCCCAGGTATGGCCAGTTTTTTCACTGTAGCTTTGACCCTTGTAGTTCTCATACCCACTTCAAAAGGCTTTCTTGAATTTTGATAAAGCACGGCCTGTCTAACTGGGCAGCCCCTTTTACGTTTACGAACCTTTTTGCTTAAGGGCCTATTCTCCTGTCTAATGATGGTTGTTTGGGAATTATTGGGGGACCTAACTATCTCCCCTTCTGGTAATCCCAAGTGCGAGGTGGACGATAATAAAGGTTCCACAACACTAATGGCTTCACTTGGGGTGTTGATGGACGATGATGCAATCAGTTTACCAAGACCATCATCCTCCATGGTGACTATTGGAAAAAGAGCAGCCAAACTTTCTAGCCTGCCTATATTTTGTTCAATGTCAACCAACTGGGGTGGGTTTGAGGAAGTACCAAAAACACTAGGCGCAATATCGCCATGGAACTGGGTACTGGCAGTTATAAGTGATGATTGAGCATCGCCCCCCAGGGATGAACGTCTCGAAGGGAGGTAGACCTCAGATAAACGCCGCTCAGACATTGCGATCTCCTTATCAATCACCGCCGCCACCCTGGTAATGAAGCGGTCCATAGATCCAATAATGGGGCTTGCTGCATTTGGCCCCCTTACACCTTCATTCCTTAACAGTTTACCCGAACGGGTCGACATAGTTTAGTGGGTACGAAACCTGAATATGTACTCACAGGTCTAGCGGAAACAAGAGACGTGGCCCAGCCCAGCCTCCTTCTGCCTCTGACGGCCTCAGACGGTCCGCCCTTTGTCCGGGCTTCGTCCGGCGCGTCCCGCTCGCGTCCCGCGTAGCGGGTAGCGCCTCCTCCTTTATGAGGGATGGTAGGGCTGGGGCGAGTGGGCGTGGAGCGAGCACAGGTGGCAGAGAGCACGGAATCCTGGGACACAGAGTCCCGCGTCGTGCTACAGCACTCCTCGACTCCCCGCAGGCAAGACAGCAACAAGCAGCCCCCTCCTCGATGCCAACAAGGCAGAGCACCCCTCAGCGTCTGACAGCACTCCAGGCGAAGCGGGACCCGCGCCAGCGGGTTCCGCGAGGATTTAAGAACTGTCCGGGGCGGGTGGGCGTGGAGCGAGCACAGGTGGCAGAGAGCACGGAATCCTGGGACACAGAGTCCCGCGTCGTGCTACAGCCCTCCTCGACTCCCCGCAGGCAAGACAGCAACAAGCAGCCCCCTCCTCGATGCCAACAAGGCAGAGCACCCCTCAGTGTCTGACAGCACTCCAGGCGAAGCGGGACCCGCGCCAGCGGGTTCCGCGAGGATTTAAGAACTGTCCGGGGCGGGTGGGCGTGGAGCGAGCACAGGTGGCAGAGAGCACGGAATCCTGGGACACAGAGTCCCGCGTCGTGCTACAGCCCTCCTCGACTCCCCGCAGGCAAGACAGCAACAAGCAGCCCCCTCCTCGATGCCAACAAGGCAGAGCACCCCTCAGCGTCTGACAGCACTCCAGGCGAAGCGGGACCCGCCCCAGCGGGTTCCGCGAGGATTTAAGAACTGTCCGGGGCGGGTGGGCGTGGAGCGAGCACAGGTGGCAGAGAGCACGGAATCCTGGGACACAGAGTCCCGCGTCGTGCTACAGCCCTCCTCGACTCCCCGCAGGCAAGACAGCAACAAGCAGCCCCCTCCTCGATGCCAACAAGGCAGAGCACCCCTCAGCGTCTGACAGCACTCCAGGCGAAGCGGGATTGCATTACTGAATGAAATTACTGATAGAGAATTGGAACCGACTATAGGTCCCTGCCTTTTGCACTGGTTCCCCCATACCTCTAAACATAAGATCACTAGTTAGTTTCTGGATTTGGGCCTTCTATTGGCTAAGAGAGACATCACGGCACATTGGAAGTCAAAAAAGGGCCCAAATATTAAGAGATGGAAATCTGAATTCATTAAATGGGCGGAATGCGAAAGCATTATTAGATTACACCTGGCCACACGAGCGAATAACGAGAAAGTAATGGAGGCAGCAAGGGCTTGGGAAACATTGGTGGTCCTTTTGAAAATCCCGGATGCTGGGATAGCTGATGACTCCAGAGCGGATGCTCCTGCTGAATCAAACTGATACTTGCCTCCTGTCTACTGTGCAACATGCTGAATAAGATAACTGAACCTGGACAGTCCCACAACGCCTGACGAGGATAGACTTCCCTGTACAAAGTGTTGACTAGACTTGAAGACATCACCAGTAGTAACACTAGATAATGAGATGATTAATATTTTACGTGGCACGCCGAAGGGGGGGTGGGATAGACGGGAGGGTTGATTAGTTGGATCTAAAAAATAGGGTTCTATTGGAACATCGGATGCCAATAATTTGTACGGTTTATAATTTTTCTTGTGATAGATACTTACCTTGTTATGAATAATGAAAAGAATGCGTATGTATTTGTTAGTTATGTCACCAGCATGGCCATGATTACTCTACAATTTTTTTACTATATGACGCATATTATTGCATGAATAGTTCGGAGATGTCTGTACAATTATATATTGCAAACCAATAAGATTTTTGTTTTCTGGACAGGAAATATGCCCATATATACTGCTCATGGTATATATTAAAAGAGTCCTCCTCAAAAGAGGTTTTCAATATATTTCTCCAAGATGCATTAAACCAACATTTATTTATCTCCTCATTTAAAAAAAAAAAGGTAATTCATGACATAACATTTTTTATTGCACTACATGGAGTCAAGAATTTGCTCAATATGCTGTATGAAATTAAAACTGTCATTTGTGGCTATAACAGTTCAATGTCAAAAATGTATAACTCTTTTATAAAACTTAAAGATGATTATACCTGGACTCAATTCTAACATCAATGCATGCCCTGCAGTACCTCATTGTAAGCCAACCAATTTTCTCTATGTAACATTTCAGCACTTTTCCTCCTGTAAATATCTTTCCATTGCAATACCTCACAACCATACAGTAGTAAATCAGTGCCATCAGAATCATATACGTCATTCAAGACTCAATTGATTTGTATGTCAACTGAGAATCTAGTTTCCCCAAAGCACTAAAAACCATTGCTGCATGATTTATCATATAATGAAAATGTTTCTTAAAATTCAAATTGCTGGTAATTATTATTCCTGTTTAGGTTGTTGGGATACCCTTTCTAATTTGGGGACATTCAATTTCCAATTAAAGACCTCTTTCTGTATTCCTTTTTTAAATACCATTTTAGTTCTATATGTCAGATCGATCAGTACACTTAAAGATGCCTAAGATTCACCACCATGTTAAGCTGCACCAGTTTGATCTTCCCTTTGGCTCTTATTTACAGGAAAGTGCCACAGCGTGCACCACAAGTTCATTGGCTGCACCATGCTGCGCCACGCATTCCTGTGTGTTCCTCTGCGCTGGTGCACAATCATTGCCATGCACCACGCAGACACCACGCAGGCACCCTTGCGCCATGATGCAAGGGTGTTTGCATTGTGGGGAGATTGTATCTGTACAGGAAGGGGTACCTTCCTGCGTAAAAACAATAACAACAGAATAAAAAGCAATGATTTCCTCTTCCTATGTGTGCTGCAGAATGCAGCACCCCTAGAAAGAGGAAAAAGCTAGGAGAAATGTAAATATTTCTCCTCCTTGCGCCTCACTACGCCACCCCTGACGCATTTCCAGGTTTACTAATTCTCGTAAATCTGGAAATGTGGCAGAATACATGGGTGTTGCGTGGAAACACCCACAGTAACTCCCATGTCACGCCCCTTTCACGCAGATTGTTGTGTGACAAGGGTACATATTTACAAGGACAGGAAAAGCCATGCAGGTTGGCCTTAAGTATCTTTGTAAATATGGGAAAGGAGGTTGTGCCAGTGGTGAGTCACAAAAAGTGATGCACCGGTGGCACAAGAGGCTTGTAAATAAGCCCCTATGTTCTTTATTAAGGCTCCGTCCCAGTCATAGCCTCAGATTAAATCACTCTTCTCATGTCTCCATCCTCAATCCAAGTGCAAGATACTGCCAAAAAGAGCATTGCATTCGCCGTTCAAATCCAGGGCCAGATTTACTAATGCATCACGAAACGCAGCTCGCAGCCAAACAATGCTGCGCTGCATTGGGTGCCAGAGAGAGAGCAGGAGAGACCTGTATCTACAGAGATATGGCATTCTCCTCCCCAATCCCTAGGGCCAGTGCAGTATTTTTCTGTTGAGCGCCACATATACATCTATGCACCATAGAGTGTGTGCGTGAGTCTATAATAGGTTTTCTACTAGATGGTTACTCTTGTAGCACAAAATACTACGCTTAGACTACATAAAATAAATTCTACTGTGTATGTTGCCGTAAAGTGCAGCACAAATGCAAAGTTGGAAAAAAAGGAGAAATTAAAACATTTCTCCTTTTCACGCCTGATTTCAAATGGTGCTATTTGTTGACACAAAACCCTTTCTTAAATTTTGGTAGATAGCATTTTGCTACCATGGGTGGTTGCATGGGGTCCCCCATGCAATGCCCCATTGGCGCTAAATAATGGAAACCAGTGTTAGGCGCTGCTTTGCATTACTTTTCAGCAACTTTCCAGTGCAAAACATGTTTCGCGCTGGAAAGTAAATAACAAAAATAAATGTGAGCTCATTTGTGTCACTTTTGTGACAACTGATAAACAAGAACAGCATACAAAGCACAGCGCAATCAACCTATAAACAGCAAGCCACAGAAGAAGACAACATCTTTGCAAACACACACACAGACACACACTCTCTCTCTCTCCCAACTCCTGGATGAGTTACACCATAAACAGGGGCATATTTACAAGTCCAAATCACCACAGGAATGCCACTTTTAGTGACATTCCTGTGGCGACATGGGCTTCACCTGATTTGCAAGTCAGCGTTAAGCTCCTTAAAGTGCTTGAACATTGCCTTGTAAATAAGGCCCCCTTTCATGCTATGCTTAGCGTTAAACGGGCCGGCAATGGGTGTTGTGGTGGACGTTCCACCGCAATACCCATTGATTTTGATGCTGCCTCATATTTACAAGGGCAGCTTAATATGAGGCAGCGCCAAAATTAAGACCAGGGAAAACATGGTCTTAAACAGGCACAGCGAGGAGAAATGTTTCATTTCTAGTCGTTTATACTGTTTCTATGTGTGCTGTTTTGTGTAGCACACAAAGAAACAGCAATAGGCAATTGATTGTTTATGTGCAGGAAGGAGTCCCTTGCTGCACGTAAACTATCAATTAAAAAAAAGCACACATGGAAGTTACAAAACACCATGTAAAAATTGTTTATGTGCAGGAAGGGACACCATCCTAAACATTAAAAAATCTGCCCCAACAACGCAGGCCCCCTTGCACCATGGTGCAAGGGTGCCTACGTTGGTGCGAGGCAGTTAAAAGTAAGGTCAGCGCATAGGGCCGGACTGGCCGTAGGGGGCACTGGGTGTTTTCCCGGTGTGCCGACAGGTTGGGGGGCGGTTTTGGTCCCCTGGAGTGCCGTTTTTGTTACCGGGGAACTGTAATATCGGCCCCCTGTAACAAAATCAGCTCGGCTGCATCCCCCTTTCCCCTGGGGGCTGCCCAAGCAGTTTGCCAGGGCCGGTTTCGGTTCCCAGTCCTGCCAGCGCAGGTGGAAACACAGGACTGCACCGCATCCTTGTAAATACAGTGCAGCCTTGCATTTTTGAAGTGGCGGAGTGCAGCGTTACACCAAGGAGGCTAATGCTGTGCTCCGCCATTTCCTAGTAAATATGCCCCACAATGCCACCCAGTTCAATCCACACAACTCTCAACTAACAATCATGCAGAGTCATAAGATAAAAATGAAAATCACTGTACATTCGTCAATGGGTCTGTGGAGGTCTTGCAGCCCTCACTCACAATAAGGCTCTCTGAAACCTTATGATAGAAGAGAACTAATGAATGAGGTAACAACTAAATTACTAATTAGTATGCTTTCAATGACCAAGAAACATGTCTTCTTGATACCACCGCAGACGGAGGTGTCAAGTTATCTCATGTTTTCATATATACCATCACACCAAAACATTCAAGGACACATTAACCAGGCTCATTGAGAGGGCACAGTGATGGCCAGGGCTCTTGGCCTGCACTCCTATGCTGATGAGCTTTTCCCATCACCCACATGCCTCTACGTAAGTATAGCAAAACAACATATAAATATATAGTGGATTCTAAAATCCTCAACATCATGCGTATGTAGACAAACTTCTCTACAACTGTTCATAAGCAACAACGGGACATATGTACAACAGAATTGGAAATGCCATGCACTGACATTCCGGAAACGCTGGGATGTGCCGTATTTACAATAATACGGTGCACCCCTGAATTTCCCCTGGCGCTGGCGCTACAATTAGCTGCCTAGCGCCACCATAGTGCAAGGGTGCATGTGCTGCCGGGAATAATTGTTCGTGTGCAGGAAGGTGTGCCTTCCTGCACATAAACAATCAATTATCATGATTTGCTCTTTCTATGTGTGCTGCAGAATGCAGCACATATCAAAACACCAAAACTAGGAGAAATTAATAATTTCTCCTAGTTGCATCAGGTTTTCCCTGGTCTTATTTTGGCGCTGCCCCATATTTATGCCACCCTTATAAATAGGGGGCAGCGTCAAAAAGCAATGGGTGTCGTGGTGGAACGCCCACTGCAACACCCATTGCTACGTGCTGCGTGAAAGCGGCATTATTTACAAGGCAGCATTAAACCACGTTATGTGGCTTAACGGCGCACTGTAAATAAGGTGAAGGGATTATCACCACCAGGACGTCAATAAAGTAACAATAAGTGGCAATAAGTCCTTTTAAATATTCCCCAACATGTTCTTGCTACCACTTTAATATCATGCACATACACGCCACTGCCCAGCACTCCACAACAACCAACAACATACGATGCTGTTTGGCCATGAAAACGATAACCTGTAAGAGACATAAAAAACATCAGCATCTACACCTTACACCTACACACTTAACCCAACATACAGGAGGGTCCGATCCTACTTTCCTCAACCTGTAGGCAACACTGAAATATGTGACCATCACATGTATAAGCACAGCCTTGTAATCATTCAAATATGCAATACTAGCTTTCTGGAATATCTCAAGCATCAAAACTTTGGAAAATGTGCACTAGTAAGCAATAATAAATTAGGGATGTGTGAAATTCACTTGATCTGATTCATGTGATTACACAAAATGTTGACTAAATAACGTGAAATTGTACGTATTAACGCAATCTGTAAATCCTTCATTTTGCCTATATTTTAGCATGAAATTGAATTCTGGCATCAGTTTTTGGCGCACTTGAACAACAGCCACTCGCGTTCTGTTGTTCCAGTGCACTCACTGAAATTGTTTACTGCGAATGGTGTGTTCGAATGTATTCGGGAGAACCTCAGTCCTCCAGAAACTCTTCCTTCTCAATTTCTGTGCAATTATGTAACCTACTAGGAAGTGCTTGCTTTCTTTCCCACTGATTATTCTCAGCCTTCACCTGATCAAAACAGAATCTTCCATCCAAATTAGAAATTAAAGCAGAACACTCGCCAGTGTCAGTGACACCCTGACACCGACAGTGTATCACTCACTTCGCCTTCCCTCAGCACTCGTTTTTACTAATGGGAATTAATGTTATTGCCCTTTGAATGTTTTTCTGATCTCCTATTGTCTTCATTAATTGTTTTCCCCGTTTCTTACCTTTGTTCCTTTTCTTTTAGGCATGTGACACACGGGCTATAGAGGTGTGTGGGGGAATTAGATGGGAGGAGGGAAGCCATCACTTTAAATAGAGGGAATGGACATAACATGTGTGAGAGTAGGAGGTCTACGCAATATACAAGTCTCGGAGATATAAATAATACCTATCATGCTACAGATTAGATGTATGGCCGGGAACGTAGCAGGCCTGAATAATGGAACTAAAAGACAACTTGTTCAGGAGGAATTGAAAATGTATAGACCTCAGATTGTATTACCTACAGAGACACATTTAGGGTAAAAAAGATTGTGGTCTTCTTAAACATTTGGGGTATCAGACAATCGTATGTACAACACAGAACCCTTCCATAAGGGGCACAGTAATCTTACTGGATAAGAAGCTTGAGTATAGAACCATGAAGACTTTAGCTGATCAATGGGGGAGATGGGCTATAGCACACTTAGATAAACGGAAGAAAATATATCCTCTGTGCTATATATGGCCCTAATGTGGACTATTCCACAATGTTTGAATGGCAGGGGGAATATTTGATTATGGGGGATTTTAATTGTGTCATGGACTATTCTATTGATTCAACAAACAAAGCAGCCATTTCAAGAATGGGGAAAGTCATGTGTGCGATATTAGAAATAGGGCGGATACATGGTTTAAGGGACACGTGGTGGCAACTCCACCCAACTATTCCCAGCTATACTTATTACTCTGCCCCACATAAAACATATTCCAGAATCGATATGGCATGGGTCTCAGAGAAACTTATGGACTCTGCAGACATGGAAGTGTGTCCCAGGATTGCTTCAGATCATAATCCTATTTTAATGTCCTTTCAGGTTGTAGCGGGTCATAAGATAGCTAGGTCTTTTTCATTCCTATGTTACTTACTTACAGATTGTAAACACTTGGCTAGTTCTCATAAACAACTAGAAGACTTCTAACTAGATAATACAGGGACAGCTTCTCCCTTAGTTGTATGGGACGTCACAAAGGCATTTATAAGAGGGGTTACCCAACAGTATGTTTGGCAGCAGAATAAGGAGAGGGAAACTTTAGGTGGAACAGCTATTCAAACTTTACTTGTCGCTGAGAAACAACATGCAGAAGCGGTTCAACAAAGGGCTGGCGATCAAGACCAACTATACATTTCTTTGGTGAATGCAAGGATAGGTATGAGCTGGACATTAAGGGAAAAAATGTCTGCGAATTATCACAAGCATAGGTTTTTACAATATGAATATGGTAAACAAATCGTGAAAGTGCTCGCTCACCAGGTAGCAGAAAATAGGGCTAAAACTCACATAAAGGCTGTAAAAGGGACTAATGGAACTTTACATACATCGCCGCAGGCAATTGTGGATCAATTTTCTGGGTTTTATCAAAAACTATATGCACAACCTACAATACCAGGAGAGGGGGATTTACAGCAGTATCTCCAAGGTAGTTGCCTACCGACTTTGAGAGAGGGGGATTCGGCCCTATTGGAGAAAGAAATCTTGCAAGACAAAACTGTTGAAGCAATATATTCTCTTCCATCTGGGAGAACAGCAGGGGGGATTCTATCCCTGCCAAGTTCTATAAAACTTTTCAAAGCCTCATAGCTTTACCTATGTTCGCGGTCATACAACATATTGGCTTTCATGGCAAGATACCAGAGTCCTGGAACATGAAAAATATAGTCTTCTTTTTAAAGAAAGACAAATCTCCAGAGGAGTGCGGTTCTTACCGACCGATCTCACTTATCAATTCAGATGCAAATGTCAATGCTAAAATCTTGGCTACACATTTGACCCCATTAATGCCTGGATTAGCATCCAAGCAGCAACATGGTTTTATACAAGGCAGGGATACTACTGCTCATGTTAACAATGCTATTGGGGCCTTTGACCTGGCCAAGAAGTCAGCCAAAACTTTAGGCATGGTCCTCTTAGATGACAAACAGGCTTTTGACAGGGTGGTCTGGGATTATCTCTGGGCCACACTCATTGCATTTGGGATTAGAGGGAAATTTAGCCTATGGGTACTGTTAGATCTGGGGGTCTCTAGTTGGCAGGGTAGGTACCACTGTCCAAGTAGGGACCCTTGCTTCTAATCAGGGAAAGGGGGATACACTGTTAAGATAACCCCTGCTCAACCTCTAGGTAGCTTGGCCTGAGCAGTCTAGGCTATCAAAGGCAATGTGTAAAGTATTTGTACCAACACTCACAGTAACACAGTGAAAACACCACAGATTTACTCCACACCAGTTTTAGAAAAATAAGGTATCTTTACTAAAAACTTCACAAGACCAAATACTACAGACAAACCAACATACAATTAAAAAGGTTACTTTAAAAATAGTTCAAGAGTTTGCAGAAAGTACTCCAGGATGTCAGAATCAGTGTTCTGCACAATGCGACTCTCAATGCACAAAATGCGACACTCTCGTGCCCAACAGTACCTGTAGTTGCGATAAGGTTCCCAAAAGCTATAACAAGGAAGATGGCAAAGGCGATGCGATACTCCTGAGATCCTGGGGAGGCTTTGCAGCAGCCCTGCTTCACGCAGCAGAGGTGGATGCGCCGGCTCCGATCTGTAGGGGGGGATGCGATACCTTTGGCTTTCGTTGCGTAGGTTTCTTGGGGGGAAGCTTCACGCACAGGTTCGATGCGACACTCTTCGATGTGGTGCGATGCGTGGCGCAGCGTTGCTTTCCGGCGCCGCAACTCTCGATGCGCCACGGAACGGGACTCTGCGTCGACGCACACAGCGACTGGAGACTTTTCACGCACCCGCAGTGGTGCGGCCCGCAAACTGGTTCTGCGACGACCCTCGCAGCGTCAGGAATCTTCTCGCACCGGGACGATGCTCGACGCACTCGGCGATGCGGGGACCCTGCGTGTTGCGATGGTGCCACGATGAAATTTTCCTCGCACTCTCGTCTTGCGACACGCAATCAGATGATGCGTTAGGTACCAGTCACTCTTGTTCACGCTTCTGCTTCCCAGCTCCCAAACACAGCAAAACGACCTCCTGAGGCCCCAAGACTGGGCAAGCACTCCAAGGCAGGTCAGAACTCTCTCAGCAGAGTTCCAGAGGAGCTGGTGGTGAAGTCCTTTTGTTCCTGGGACTTCTTAACAGGGAGCCAGCTCTTCTCAGGCCCTTGGAGATCAGAATCAAAAGAAGGGGACACAGCAAAGTCCTTCCCCTCTCCTTGGCAGCAAAGCAAAACAGCAAGCAGGCAGTCTTCTCCTCTTCAGTCCTTTCAGCTTTCTCCTTGGCATAGGTTTCATCTTAGTTCCAAAGTGATCTAAAGTTTTAGGTGTCTGGGGTCCTCTTCTTATACCCCTCCAAGTCTTTGTCTCTTGTGTTTCAGTGGGGGGATTCCCCTGCTCAAACCGGTTCCTGGGTGTGCTCTGCTCTGGAGCACCTGGTTCCTTTCAGAGTGAGGGGCAGGGTCGTTAGACGCTCAGTAGGAGGTGGAGCCTTCTTTGTGCCAGCAGAGGCAGAGTCCTCAGCCTGGCCAGCAGGGGGTGGAGCCAGCTTTGTGTTGGCAGGGGCAGCCCTATTCAAACCCAGGGACTACTCCTCCCACCCATCTAAAGCAGATCTACCTATTCACCCTGCTGCTGACTCATCCAGGCTCCTGGAGCCACCTAGCCCATCACATGACACCCTTCAGCCAACCAGCACACAGGCACACAGGAAGGTTAAACAGGAGAATAGCTACTTTCTAAAAAGTGCTATTCTCACACAGTGAATTTAAAAACCATCTTGCTAAAAAGATGTATAATTAAATTCTGAACACAGAGATACCAAACTTGGATTTTCTATCTTGCCCTTATGGGAAGATAGGCATGTAAACAGCCTTCCCCATTCTATCCTATGGGCAAGATAGCCTCTCACCAGTGAAAAACGAAAATGGCTGTCATTCACTACCAGGGCATGTTACACACCTCAGTACATGCCCTGCCTTTCAGATACACTGCACCCAGCCCAGGGGGGTACCTAGGGCTACCATAGGGAGGCCTGATATGTACAGAAAGGGAAGGATAAGGCCTGGTCAGTGGGTGCACTTGCCAGGTCGACATGGCAGTCCTGGACTGCACATAGGCACTGCAAGCAGGCCTAAGACATCATTTTAGCGCTACTCCTGTGGGTGGCACAATCAGTGCTGCAGCCCACTAGTAGCATTTGAATCACCAGCCCTGGCACACTCAGTGCACTTTACTAGGGGCTAACAGGTGAAACAAATATACCAATCAGGGTTAACCAATCAATATAACAATTTATACAGAGAGCATATGCACTTTAGCACTGATCAGCAGTGGTAAAGTGCTCAGAGTCCTATTGCCAACAACCACGGGTCAGAAAAAATAAAGGAGGAAGAAGCAAAAAGTTTGGGGATAACCCTGCAAAAAGGGCCGTTTCCAACACAACCCCCTTCCAGCCTAAAGCCAGGGTAGACCAAGCGATACCTCAATGGGATTCCCTGCTTAGGGCGATAGAACACGGAAACTGGCCCAAACAGCAGGGTACTATTCCTGTTCTACGCCTTCCTGAACCCGGTTGGATCTCTCCATCCATACTCTCAGGGTCCACCACGCCAACCCATGTGGAACCCTTCTCTTCACCTGTGGACACCACCTGTGCAGCACCTAGCCTTAACTTGCTCACAGATGTGTCCCAACAGACAGACAGCAAGCCGCAGTGACCAGTGACAGTGGTCAGAGATGAGACCCAGGCCTTATGCCTCTCAGAGCCCTCAAACCCCTGTGGCATCAGAAGGTGGGGGGCAGTAGCCCCAGGTGCTGGGCACCCTTTGTCCACTTCCTTTCCTGTCTGGTCTGGTCTGACAACCTGGCACTGACCCACCAGCCCCGGGCCTGTATCCAGTGGCTGGACAGGAGGCTGGGGTAGGCTTTTCCATACCCAGTCCTCCTCCTCCTTGGGGCTCTGTACCCTCCCACCTGGAGCGGTACCCCCTTCTAGAATAGTCAGGGCACCTGTGGCAGGTGTCCTGCACCATTCACCCACCAGTTCAGGGGTTCTATCCTGCAACTGGGATCCCAGGTCAGGGGGGACACCCCGGACCTGGCCCTCCAACCTAGGGTCTACACCCTCCAGGTGAACCGGGGTCAGAGGCGAGGACTCCCTCCCTCTGCACCCCCTTCCAGAATTCTGCACCCTCCTACTCGGAGCGGTACACCTCAAAGACAAACTGGTAGAGACACTGCTTACAGATGTCCCTCCCTCCAGTTCAGGACCTCTCTCCTGCAACTGGTCTCCCAACCTAGGGTCTAAAACCTCAGGTTGCACCGGGGTCAGAGGCGAGGACTCTCTCCCTCTGCACCCCCTTCCAGAGTGCTGCACCCTCCCCACTGGAGTGGTACCCCTGGAAGCCAAACCGGTCAGGACACAGCTTACAGATGTCCTTCCCCCCAGGTCAGGCAGATCCTGAACCTGGCCTCCCAACCCAGGGACTAAACCCTGCGGTTGCACGCCTGCCTGGCATGCCAGGACTTCTGGGGACTCACACAGTATCTCCCCGAGGGTGACACATGACTCATGTGTCTCGTGACAGTCTGCCTGGCGCAGTTCTCCCGGCCCCTGTCCACCTGACAGTGCGCGAAGATCCCCCAGGACAGAAGTGGTGTCACCATGGTCACTCCTAGGGGACTCAGCCCTTCTGGCTGGCCCCTGACCCACTGGTTCTCCCACTGGGGAACACATCCCCCTCTCACCCCTCAGTCTGGACTTCTGCACCCTCCCAACTGGAGCGGTACCGCCAGACACCAGAACCACTGGAGCTCTGTTTACAGAGGCTCCAGGTTCTCCTGACACTAGGAGATCCTCCTCAAATGGCCTACTAGCACTGTCTAGGCCCCCAACCTGGTGTTCCCTTAAGGAACCCACCAGGCCCTGAGACTGGGTTTCGGGCACCTTGGGACCCACAGTCCCACACTCACCCCTTCTCCACTGAGACAGGACGTGAGCCCCTACACCCCTCCCACTACACTGGGACCTAACTGGGCTACACTGAACCTATTCCACCTCACAGGTCTGGAAGATATCTGGGCCACTCCTTTTGGGATCACTCCCCAATGCCTCTCCAGACCTTCTGGCATCCAACCAAAGGTCTGCCTCCAACGCAAGCTCTCTGGGACCAGAGAACTCACACTCCACCGGGTGTTGGCATAGCTCTGGAAAACAGGGACTTAAAATATGCTCTCCAACAAATGAATCACACAGCCCCCCACAGTTGTTAACCGAGCTACCGTTTGCCTCACCCTCCAGTGCCTCACACAAGTACCCCACACCACTCTCCTGAGATTGGCAAGACAGTATCTTACTGTCTCTGTCACACAACTCACACTCTTCTGGGTGGTCTCCACACTCACACACCAAGGTTTCTACCATGGGGGAACCCCTCTCCCTGTACCTCTCATCTAGGGTCAGTAGAGTGTCCCTCCCATCACTAGGAATATGGTCCCCTGTGCCAGTTCCCCAATCTACTTCAGGGACACTGCACTCCACTGGAACTACATCATAAACCTGAACCCCCTGGTGTATGTCAACCCCCTCCTTCAAGTTAGGTGCCACATCTCTGGGTGTTTGTACCTTTCTCTCAGCACTAGAAACTACAATCTTGCTGCCACCATCTGAGCTGGACTCCACCTCCAACTCAGCAAAGCTCACTTCTTGAGCTAACCATTCTTCTTCAGCTGAGACACTCATTGCCTCAAGCCTCTCGAGCTCCATATCAAGCTCCCTCATTCTTAATTCATGTGCCAAGGTCAATTTCAATTCTTCCAAGGCATACATCTTCTTGCTCTCTTCTATTTTGTTTTGGGTTTCCATTTCAAGCCCCATGACTTCTAACTCATGATCTCTAGCCCTTTGATTCTCCTCCAACTCCTCTGGAGTGAGACTCCTACTGGAATGGGAGCTGCCAGCCCTTGAGACTGGTCCGACCACGGGCAGAGCTTGGGGAACAAAACCATTCTCTTCATCTGCATCATCTTCCTCTTGATCCTCCCACCAGGCCTTCAAGACTCTTTGTAGCACATCCCTTCTAGATCCGCTTTTCACAGGGCAACCAAGGTCTTTGCAGAATTGCTTGAGCTCCTCAACCTTGTACGAATACAGATCCTCCATGAAAAACTCCAATTCTGCCCTCTCACTTGTTGCCACCTGAGACATGATGCTCTTGAAGAGTTACTCCAAAATAGAATCAAAAATACAGCATGTGGTTGTCTATTGGTCTGCACTTAAACTAGTGATGTACACCAATTACTGTGGGTCAAGTACAAATACAAGTTCAATCCTCACCGCTGACCACCAATGTTAGATCTGGGTGTCTCTAGTTGGCAGGGTAGGTACCACTGTCCAAGTAGGGACCCTTGCTTCTAATCAGGGAAAGGGGGATACACTGTTAAGATAACCCCTGCTCACCCTCTAGGTAGCTTGGCCTGAGCAGTCTAGGCTATCAAAGGCAATGTGTAAAGTATTTGTACTAACATTCACAGTAACACAGTGAAAACACCACAGATTTACTCCACACCAGTTTTAGAAAAATAAGGTATCTTTACTAAAAACTTCACAAGACCAAATACTACAGACAAACCAACATACAATTAAAAAGGTTACTTTAAAAATAGTTCAAGAGTTTGCAGAAAGTACTCCAGGATGTCAGAATCAGTGTTCTGCACAATGCGACTCTCAATGCACAAAATGCGACACTCTCGTGCCCAACAGTACCTGTAGTTGCGATAAGGTTCCCAAAAGCTATAACAAGGAAGATGGCAAAGGCGATGCGATACTCCTGAGATCCTGGGGAGGCTTTGCAGCAGCCCTGCTTCACGCAGCAGAGGTGGATGCGCCGGCTCCGATCTGTAGGGGGGGATGCGATACCTTTGGCTTTCGTTGCGTAGGTTTCTTGGGGGGAAGCTTCACGCACAGGTTCGATGCGACACTCTTCGATGTGGTGCGATGCGTGGCGCAGCGTTGCTTTCCGGCGCCGCAACTCTCGATGCGCCACGGAACGGGACTCTGCGTCGACGCACACAGCGACTGGAGACTTTTCACGCACCCGCAGTGGTGCGGCCCGCAAACTGGTTCTGCGACGACCCTCGCAGCGTCAGGAATCTTCTCGCACCGGGACGATGCTCGACGCACTCGGCGATGCGGGGACCCTGCGTGTTGCGATGGTGCCACGATGAAATTTTCCTCGCACTCTCGTCTTGCGACACGCAATCGGATGATGCGTTGGGTACCAGTCACTCTTGTTCACGCTTCTGCTTCCCAGCTCCCAAACACAGCAAAACGACCTCCTGAGGCCCCAAGACTGGGCAAGCACTCCAAGGCAGGTCAGAACTCTCTCAGCAGAGTTCCAGGGGAGCTGGTGGTGAAGTCCTTTTGTTCCTGGGACTTCTTAACAGGGAGCCAGCTCTTCTCAGGCCCTTGGAGATCAGAATCAAAAGAAGGGGACACAGCAAAGTCCTTCCCCTCTCCTTGGCAGCAAAGCAAAACAGCAAGCAGGTAGTCTTCTCCTCTTCAGTCCTTTCAGCTTTCTCCTTGGCAGAGGTTTCTTCTTAGTTCCAAAGTGATCTAAAGTTTTAGGTGTCTGGGGTCCTCTTCTTATACCCCTCCAAGTCTTTGTCTCTTGTGTTTCAGTGGGGGGATTCCCCTGCTCAAACCGGTTCCTGGGTGTGCTCTGCTCTGGAGCACCTGGTTCCTTTCAGGGTGAGGGGCAGGGTCGTTAGACGCTCAGCAGGAGGTGGAGCCTTCTTTGTGCCAGCAGAGGCAGAGTCCTCAGCCTGGCCAGCAGGGGGTGGAGCCAGCTTTGTCTTGGCAGGGGCAGCCCTATTCAAACCCAGGGACTACTCCTCCCACCCATCTAAAGCAGATCTCCCTATTCACCCTGCTGCTGACTCATCCAGGCTCCTGGAGCCACCTAGCCCATCACATGACACCCTTCAGCCAACCAGCACACAGGCACACAGGAAGGTTAAACAGGAGAATAGCTACTTTCTAAAAAGTGCTATTCTCACACAGTGAATTTAAAAACCATCTTGCTAAAAAGATGTATAATTAAATTCTGAACACAGAGATACCAAACTTGGATTTTCTATCTTGCCCTTATGGGAAGATAGGCATGTAAACAGCCTTCCCCATTCTATCCTATGGGCAAGATAGCCTCTCACCAGTGAAAAACGAAAATGGCTGTCATTCACTACCAGGGCATGTTACACACCTCAGTACATGCCCTGCCTTTCAGATACACTGCACCCAGCCCAGGGGGGTACCTAGGGCTACCATAGGGAGGCCTGACATGTACAGAAAGGGAAGGATAAGGCCTGGTCAGTGGGTGCACTTGCCAGGTCGACATGGCAGTCCTGGACTGCACATAGGCACTGCAAGCAGGCCTAAGACATCATTTTAGCGCTACTCCTGTGGGTGGCACAATCAGTGCTGCAGCCCACTAGTAGCATTTGAATCACCAGCCCTGGCACACTCAGTGCACTTTACTAGGGGCTAACAGGTGAAACAAATATACCAATCAGGGTTAACCAATCAATATAACAATTTATACAGAGAGCATATGCACTTTAGCACTGATCAGCAGTGGTAAAGTGCTCAGAGTCCTATTGCCAACAACCACGGGTCAGAAAAAATAAAGGAGGAAGAAGCAAAAAGTTTGGGGATAACCCTGCAAAAAGGGCCGTTTCCAACACAACCCCCTTCCAGCCTAAAGCCAGGGTAGACCAAGCGATACCTCGATGGGATTCCCTGCTTAGGGCGATAGAACACGGAAACTGGCCCAAACAGCAGGGTACTATTCCTGTTCTACGCCTTCCTGAACCCGGTTGGATCTCTCCATCCATACTCTCAGGGTCCACCACGCCAACCCATGTGGAACCCTTCTCTTCACCTGTGGACACCACCTGTGCAGCACCTAGCCTTAACTTGCTCACAGATGTGTCCCAACAGACAGACAGCAAGCCGCAGTGACCAGTGACAGTGGTCAGAGATGAGACCCAGGCCTTATGCCTCTCAGAGCCCTCAAACCCCTGTGGCATCAGAAGGTGGGGGGCAGTAGCCCCAGGTGCTGGGCACCCTTTGTCCACTTCCTTTCCTGTCAGGTCTGGTCTGACAACCTGGCACTGACCCACCAGCCCCGGGCCTGTATCCAGTGGCTGGACAGGAGGCTGGGGTAGGCTTTTCCATACCCAGTCCTCCTCCTCCTTGGGGCTCTGTACCCTCCCACCTGGAGCGGTACCCCCTTCTAGAATAGTCAGGGCACCTGTGGCAGGTGTCCTGCACCATTCACCCACCAGTTCAGGGGTTCTATCCTGCAACTGGGATCCCAGGTCAGGGGGGACACCCCGGACCTGGCCCTCCAACCTAGGGTCTACACCCTCCAGGTGAACCGGGGTCAGAGGCGAGGACTCCCTCCCTCTGCACCCCCTTCCAGAATTCTGCACCCTCCTACTCGGAGCGGTACACCTCAAAGACAAACTGGTAGAGACACTGCTTACAGATGTCCCTCCCTCCAGTTCAGGACCTCTCTCCAGCAACTGGTCTCCCAACCTAGGGTCTAAAACCTCAGGTTGCACCGGGGTCAGAGGCGAGGACTCTCTCCCTCTGCACCCCCTTCCAGAGTGCTGCACCCTCCCCACTGGAATGGTACCCCTGGAAGCCAAACCGGTCAGGACACAGCTTACAGATGTCCTTCCCCCCAGGTCAGGCAGATCCTGAACCTGGCCTCCCAACCCAGGGACTAAACCCTGCGGTTGCACGCCTGCCTGGCATGCCAGGACTTCTGGGGACTCACACAGTATCTCCCCGAGGGTGACACATGACTCATGTGTCTCGTGACAGTCTGCCTGGCACAGTTCTCCCGGCCCCTGTCCACCTGACAGTGCGCGAAGATCCCCCAGGACTGAAGTGGTGTCACCATGGTCACTCCTAGGGGACTCAGCCCTTCTGGCTGGCCCCTGACCCACTGGTTCTCCCACTGGGGAACACATCCCCCTCTCACCCCTCAGTCTGGACTTCTGCACCCTCCCAACTGGAGCGGTACCGCCAGACACCAGAACCACTGGAGCTCTGTTTACAGAGGCTCCAGGTTCTCCTGACACTAGGAGATCCTCCTCAAATGGCCTACTAGCACTGTCTAGGCCCCCAACCTGGTGTTCCCTTAAGGAACCCACCAGGCCCTGAGACTGGGTTTCAGGCACCTTGGGACCCACAGTCCCACACTCACCCCTTCTCCACTGAGACAGGACGTGAGCCCCTACACCCCTCCCACTACACTGGGACCTAACTGGGCTACTCTGAACCTATTCCACCTCACAGGTCTGGAAGATATCTGGGCCACTCCTTTTGGGATCACTCCCCAATGCCTCTCCAGACCTTCTGGCATCCAACCAAAGGTCTGCCTCCAACGCAAGCTCTCTGGGACCAGAGAACTCACACTCCACCGGGTGTTGGCATAGCTCTGGAAAACAGGGACTTAAAATATGCTCTCCAACAAATGAATCACACAGCCCCCCACAGTTGTTAACCGAGCTACCGTTAGCCTCACTCTCCAGTGCCTCACACAAGTACCCCACACCACTCTCCTGAGATTGGCAAGACAGTATCTGACTGTCTCTGTCACACAACTCACACTCTTCAGGGTGGTCTCCACACTCACACACCAAGGTTTCTACCATGGGGGAACCCCTCTCCCTGTACCTCTCATCTAGGGTCAGTAGAGTGTCCCTCCCATCACTAGGAATATGGTCCCCTGTGCCAGTTCCCCAATCTACTTCAGGGACACTGCACTCCACTGGAACTACATCATAAACCTGAACCCCCTGGTGTATGTCAACCCCCTCCTTCAAGTTAGGTGCCACATCTCTGGGTGTTTGTACCTTTCTCTCAGCACTAGAAACTACAATCTTGCTGCCACCATCTGAGCTGGACTCCACCTCCAACTCAGCAAAGCTCACTTCTTGAGCTAACCATTCTTCTTCAGCTGAGACACTCATGGCCTCAAGCCTCTCGAGCTCCATATCAAGCTCCCTCATTCTTAATTCATGTGCCAAGGTCAATTTCAATTCTTCCAAGGCATACATCTTCTTGCTCTCTTCTATTTTGTTTTGGGTTTCCATTTCAAGCCTCATGACTTCTAACTCATGATCTCTAGCCCTTTGATTCTCCTCCAACTCCTCTGGAGTGAGACTCCTACTGGAATGGGAGCTGCCAGCCCTTGAGACTGGTCCGACCACGGGCAGAGCTTGGGGAACAAAACCATTCTCTTCATCTGCATCATCTTCCTCTTGATCCTCCCACCAGGCCTTCAAGACTCTTTGTAGCACATCCCTTCTAGATCCGCTTTTCACAGGGCAACCAAGGTCTTTGCAGAATTGCTTGAGCTCCTCAACCTTGTACGAATACAGATCCTCCATGGAAAACTCCAATTCTGCCCTCTCACTTGTTGCCACCTGAGACATGATGCTCTTGAAGAGTTACTCCAAAATAGAATCAAAAATACAGCATGTGGTTGTCTATTGGTCTGCACTTAAACTAGTGATGTACACCAATTACTGTGGGTCAAGTACAAATACAAGTTCAATCCTCACCGCTGACCACCAATGTTAGATCTGGGGGTCTCTAGTTGGCAGGGTAGGTACCACTGTCCAAGTAGGGACCCTTGCTTCTAATCAGGGAAAGGGGGATACACTGTTAAGATAACCCCTGCTCACCCTCTAGGTAGCTTGGCCTGAGCAGTCTAGGCTATCAAAGGCAATGTGTAAAGTATTTGTACTAACACTCACAGTAACACAGTGAAAACACCACAGATTTACTCCACACCAGTTTTAGAAAAATAAGGTATCTTTACTAAAAACTTCACAAGACCAAATACTACAGACAAACCAACATACAATTAAAAAGGTTACTTTAAAAATAGTTCAAGAGTTTGCAGAAAGTACTCCAGGATGTCAGAATCAGTGTCCTGCACAATGTGACTCTCAATGCACAAAATGCGACACTCTCGTGCCCAACAGTACCTGTAGTTGCGATAAGGTTCCCAAAAGCTATAACAAGGAAGATGGCAAAGGTGATGCGATACTCCTGAGATCCTGGGGAGGCTTTGCAGCAGCCCTGCTTCACGCAGCAGAGGTGGATGCGCCGGCTCCGATCTGTAGGGGGAGGATGCGATACCTTTGGCTTTCGTTGCGTAGGTTTCTTGGGGGGAAGCTTTACGCACAGGTTCGATGCGACACTCTTCGATGTGGTGCGATGCGTGGCGCAGCGTTGCCTTCCGGCGCCGCAACTCTCGATGCGCCACGGAACGGGACTCTGAGTCGACGCACGCAGCGACTGGAGACTTTTCACGCACCGGCAGTGGTGCGGCCCGCAAACTGGTTCTGCGACGACCCTCGCAGCGTCAGTAATCTTCTCGCACCGGGACGATGCTCGACGCACTCGGCGATGCGGGGACCCTGCGTGTTGCGATGGTGCCGCGATTAAATTTTCCTCGCACTCTCGTCTTGCGACACGCAATCGGATGATGCGTTGGGTACCAGTCACTCTTGTTCACGCTTCTGCTTCCCAGCTCCCAAACACAGCAAAACGACCTCCTGAGGCCCCAAGACTGGGCAAGCACTCCAAGGCAGGTCAGAACTCTCTCAGCAGAGTTCCAGGGGAGCTGGTGGTGAAGTCCTTTTGTTCCTGGGACTTCTTAACAGGGAGCCAGCTCTTCTCAGGCCCTTGGAGATCAGAATCAAAAGAAGGGGACACAGCAAAGTCCTTCCCCTCTCCTTGGCAGCAAAGCAAAACAGCAAGCAGGTAGTCTTCTCCTCTTCAGTCCTTTCAGCTTTCTCCTTGGCAGAGGTTTCTTCTTAGTTCCAAAGTGATCTAAAGTTTTAGGTGTCTGGGGTCCTCTTCTTATACCCCTCCAAGTCTTTGTCTCTTGTGTTTCAGTGGGGGGATTCCCCTGCTCAAACCGGTTCCTGGGTGTGCTCTGCTCTGGAGCACCTGGTTCCTTTCAGGGTGAGGGGCAGGGTCGTTAGACGCTCAGCAGGAGGTGGAGCCTTCTTTGTGCCAGCAGAGGCAGAGTCCTCAGCCTGGCCAGCAGGGGGTGGAGCCAGCTTTGTCTTGGCAGGGGCAGCCCTATTCAAACCCAGGGACTACTCCTCCCACCCATCTAAAGCAGATCTCCCTATTCACCCTGCTGCTGACTCATCCAGGCTCCTGGAGCCACCTAGCCCATCACATGACACCCTTCAGCCAACCAGCACACAGGCACACAGGAAGGTTAAACAGGAGAATAGCTACTTTCTAAAAAGTGCTATTCTCACACAGTGAATTTAAAAACCATCTTGCTAAAAAGATGTATAATTAAATTCTGAACACAGAGATACCAAACTTGGATTTTCTATCTTGCCCTTATGGAAAGATAGGCATGTAAACAGCCTTCCCCATTCTATCCTGTGGGCAAGATAGCCTCTCAGCAGTGAAAAACGAAAATGGCTGTCATTCACTACCAGGGCATGTTACACACCTCAGTACATGCCCTGCATTTCAGATACACTGCACCCAGCCCTGGGGGGGTACCTAGGGCTACCATAGGGAGGCCTGACATGTACAGAAAGGGAAGGATAAGGCCTGGTCATTGGGTGCACTGGCCAGGTCGACATGGCAGTCCTGGACTGCACATAGGCACTGCAAGCAGGCCTAAGACATCATTTTAGCGCTACTCCTGTGGGTGGCACAATCAGTGCTGCAGCCCACTAGTAGCATTTGAATCACCAGCCCTGGCACACTCAGTGCACTTTACTAGGGGCTAACAGGTGAAACAAATATACCAATCAGGGTTAACCAATCAATATAACAATTTATACAGAGAGCATATGCACTTTAGCACTGATCAGCAGTGGTAAAGTGCTCAGAGTCCTATTGCCAACAACCACGGGTCAGAAAAAATAAAGGAGGAAGAAGCAAAAAGTTTGGGGATAACCCTGCAAAAAGGGCCGTTTCCAACAGGTACCGGCTTTGTACAATAAACCTCAGGCATAACTGCTTTATCTAGGCTTACAATCCACAATTTCCCCTTTATTAAGTGGTAACAGACAGGGGTGCCCTTTGTCTCCCCTGTTGTTCGCTCTATATATTGAGCCATTTATCCGGGCACTACAGGCTAATATACAAATTGCACCATTGACTTCTGGAGACAATCAACTGAAGGTAACTGCTTATGCAGACGATATCACGGTTTTAACTACGGATCCAGAAACAGCTATTAGCCTTATTGAAGAGGAAGCGAGCAAATTCGGCCTCCTGTCAGGGTGTAAGTTGAATGTGAAAAAGACACAAGTGATTCTCAATTTCCGGACTGCCAGAACCATAGCAGGTGTGTGCTCTGTAGCCACATACCTTGGGGTGCATATTTCAGCACAGATTGAACGACTAACTACTTTGAACTATGAGCCCTTGTTAGAAACCACTGCTAAACAATTGAAAGCTGGCATAAGCTCCCCATCGGCATTGTAGGCAGGTGTAACATTATTAAAATGAAAGTACTTCCTGGGTTTTTATACTTATTTCATTTAATTCCTCTTCTTGCACCCAATGTTTTTTTCAGGAAACTAGAAGGTGTGTTGGCAGCTTTATTTGGGGCTATAAAAAAGCACAACGAGCAATACATTTATTGAAACACCCGTATAATCAGGGTGGGCTAGGTTTCCCGGATTTTAAAATGTAATTTTGGGCCGCATTTGCAAGCCGTCTTCGCAGTCTTTTAGATTCCTAGGATCAAACTTTTTTTCACCGATTGGTCTTGGGACCTGATTGTTAAATGTTTTTATATAAAACTAGTGACCCCAATTACTTTAAAGGTTCAAGACTATTAGAGATAGTGTGCACATCTGGTGAACTATGTCTGCCAAGTTTAATCTGTCATTCTTTCATGAAAAACTTCCACTATGGGGTAACCCCTTGTTACCAGAGGTATTTTATGAAACTGCCAGTAGATGTTGGGCTAAGTACGGGATTCAATATCTGGGTGAACTTTACAATTGTAATGGCTTTAGTACGTTCGAGAATTTGCAGCTTTTCTATAACCTCCCTGGTTACATGTACTTTAAGAATCTTCAAATTAGGAGCTACTTCGTAAAACACCTAGCTTTAATGGCAGTGTCTTATTCGGAAGTATGGGAGTGTTTGTGTGTGGGAAAATCAAAATCAATAATTAGTAGGATGTATCAGTGTTTAAGCAACTTTTGGCAGAATGGGTGTCAAAAGTTGGCGGCAAGATGAACTAAGATCATGGGGACAAATGTTACTCCTAAAATCATTACTCTGGCATTAGGCAATATAGAGGAATCAGTTTAATCTGTTAAACTCAGACTACAGCAATTCCATATAATCTGCATGCTTTACTATACTCCAGGGATGATTGCTAGCTGGGCTCAGGAGACTCGTGGAGGTGAACGGGAAAAATGCTGCAGACATAATACACATGTTCGCCACTTGTCCAGAGCTAGGAGCTTTATGGCAGAAGACAATTCAGGTGAAGAGGCAACGATTAGGAGTTGTTTCTACACCTACAGTTAGTGAAATTATGATTGGTTACAAGGAGGAGGATTAAGGTTTGAAGTGGTTTATTGTAATATTATTGGTTACTGCCCGACTCACCATCGCCAGGGCTTGGATCTCTCCTAAACCCTCCACCATAAATGAATGGTGGGTTTTAGTAGGGGAAACTTATGAAATGCAGAAAGCCCTACCTCGAGTGAGAGGAACCCGCTCTCTTGTTAAATTAGACACTATATGAGGCCCTCTAGCATTAGATATATAAAGCTAATAGATCTGCACAAGTTCGTAATATATAATTTGAAGGTAAACCTATCGGAGGAAGAACATGGAATTTATTAAAGATATGACTTGCACTGAACTTCACTGCCTCTCTTGGAAACGCTTATATATTTGTCTAGATGTACTTTTCAATGAAGACTTCTCTTATTTAATTTGTAATGTTGTTCCCTTGCTGACAATAAAAAAAACTTTTTTTAAATACATGACTTCAGCCTTACCATG
Organism: Triturus cristatus; assembly: GCF_964204655.1. Taxonomy (NCBI): domain Eukaryota; kingdom Metazoa; phylum Chordata; class Amphibia; order Caudata; family Salamandridae; genus Triturus; species Triturus cristatus. The sequence continues at coordinate 452,894,625 of NC_140584.1, forward strand.
TGTAGTCTAACTGCAGCAACCTAATTACCTGAAGTCAAACCTTTCAAAATAACCCTTTTTGACCAATGGGAAACTCTGTTCTTTAATTTTAATAAATGGCCACTAAGTAGACCTTGTGGCCCACAAGGTAGTTTGCCTGATAATTAAAAGTGTAACATGTGCAAAATTAAAGTTGGCATGGTCCTCCAGTGACAACCTCACAAGCTATATTTACTGGCAGGGCTGCAGCTGAATCTTAGAAAATGTCAAAGTACAGATTTTAAATGATAATCTATAACTTTTGACAGAGACCAGCTACAAACATCATTCAAAGACTATTTTCATATTTATTAAATGTCCAATTTAATGGTAATGTCAGATTTGAACTATATATTTATTATATATGCAGAATAAGAAACTTTCAGAAAGCTAACTTTAACCTACCCAAACCTCCAGTTGACTAATTAGCCTCGCAGACAAGCTGATATTAAGTCAAATTAGCATTTGCTTACTGACCGATGGCCTGCCACTGCTCCGCCTTAGTGAGGTGTGAAAACTGCTCCCACAGTAGAAGCAAAGGCCTGGGTGTGGGTAGGTATTTTTCTTCCACTTGCAGGAAGACCAGTTAGGGTATACCCAGAAACTTTATTAACTTGTGAAAGGTCTACCTTTTCACAAGTAAACGTAAGGTGCGTTTTGGGGAGGGCAAACCTTTGTGTCCCAGCCCAGCTAGAGAGAAGCTATCCACAGAACCATTTCTTAGAGACAATAAAGGAGGGGACTGTTTGTTTCCCTGGGTGGGCACACAGGCACCTCACAAGGGGGAAAAGGTTCTCCCATATGGGATTTTAGGAGAGAGGGACAAGGTGGAACTGTCTGCAGTAGGGCAGACAGGAACTGGTGAAAAAGTGGGTTAGGAAGAAGTCAGGAGTCACCCTCCCCCAACCTTAAATGTGGCATCTCAAGGCCACTGTGTTGGAAATGGCCCTTTTTGCAGGGTTATCCCCAAATGTTTTGCTTCTTCCTCCTATTTTTCCTGACCTGTTGATGTTGGGTTTAGGACTCTGGGCACTTTACCACTGCTGATAATTGCTAAAGTGCATTTGCTCTCTGTGCAAATTATGATTCTGATTGGATATCCATGATTGGCATATGTAATTCACTGGTAAGTCCGAAGTAAAGTACACTGTGTGTGCTGGGGCTTGTAAATCAAATGCTACTAGTGGCCCTGCAGCACTGATAGTGCCACCCACACATGTAGCCTGAACTGTATATCAGACCTGCCACTGCAGTGTCTGCATGAGCAGTTTTCAACTGCCATGCCGACAGTGGTGTCGCTAGTCACCCCACCTTGCTATGCCACTGCATGTCAACCTGGCAAGTGCACCCACTTTCCAGGCCTTAACCTTCCCTTTTCTTACATGTAAGACACCACTCAAGTAGGCCCAAGGAACCCCCATGGGCAGGGTGCAACGTATATTAGAGGTGGGAACATGTACTGGTGTGTGTGGCATGTCCTGATAGTGAAATACTGTGTATTTCGTTTTTCATTATTGAAAGGCTAGCTGTCCCATAGGCTAACATGGGAGTTACTTTGTAACATTTTTACAGGTATACCTTTCCACTGGCACAAGATAGAGAAATTGAGTTTAGGCTCTCCAAACTCAGAATTTAATAACACATTTTTTAGTTAAGATGGTTTTTAAATTGTGTGTATGAAAATGCCACTTTTGGAAAGTGGACATGTTCTTACTTAGTCATCCTACGTGTCTCTGCTGAGTTGTGTATTGATTGTCTGATTTTGGAGGGACGGGCTGGGGATGTGCATTCACTGTAGACAGCCACGGGGGGTTGAGGAGTGTCCTGCCTTTCCTGGATGACTCAGAGCTGAGCTGAATAGACCTGGGCTGCATTTACAGTAATGGGAGGAGTTTTCTTTGCAACTCAATAGGCCCTGTCTCCTGTGCACAATGCTGTCTTCACCTCCTGCCAAGAAGCTGGACCAGAGAGGGCCGAACTGGTTTGGACCATGCTGAAAGACTTTTTTCCACAAGAGAGCAAGGGAAAATGTGTTATAAATATTGGGGCCTAGACCCCAGAATTTTAGAATACTTCTGGACTTAAGAGGAACCTCTGCCAAGGAGAAGAGCCGAGAAGTTGTAAGGAGGAGTACTGCCCCATTGCTGTGTTGATGCTTTGCTGGGATAGCCTGCGTGGCTGCTTCTGCCAAGTAGAGGACAAAGACTGAACTGTGATGTGTATCCTGCTTGAAGAAGCTCTCCATGGGCTTGGTGTAGAGCTTGCCTCCTTTTCTGAAGTCTCAGGGACACAAGGACTTTGTTTCCTCTGTCCTCCTTCACTCCGAACTGCAGTTTCAGCTGCCACAGAGGGAAAAAGCAACACCAACGGTGGCGAGCAACGCCACTAACTGCAATGAAGCCATGGGCAGCGCTTGTGAAGTGCACGACACACTGCCCCGACTGGCACCGCAGCCCCAATGTCTGCCAAGGCTGCACCGTATGGCCTCTGACACCATCAGCGAGGCCGCTGTCTGCACGGGGGCCGAGGACACCAATCGTGATGCTCACAAAGCACCACCCCAACTCGCACTGTAGTCCCAACCTCACAGACGCCAGTGCTTCATCATCGCAGAGCCGATACTCGACGTGGGTGACTTCCCGAATCCATCGACCCCGCACCGTCGTAAGGAACCGACGCCTTGCCACCAACGTGACATCACCACCCCAGCAACATTAAGGAACCAAGGCCTAACCTACCAGGCAACAGAAAGGAACCAACACCACACCTCCTCTGCCTCGCAGTAAGGAACCGACACCTCAACTCCCCTGTGGTCGTACGGAACCAATGCCTCACCTCCCCTGTGGTCATAAGTAACCGACGATGCCTGACGCCAATGACTCATCACCTCCCCGACGCTGTGCAGCATTTTTGTTTTCATCGTTTGCTAAGGTACTGGTCTTAAGGTCTGTGCAACTCCGGGCCCGGACTGGGCATGGCGCGGCCTGCACCATACTTTGAGATTTTCATCTGTCATGATGTTGTAATAGGCCCAGGAGGAGCTATTTGTTGCTACAAGCTTTATTGTTGTGAATAACCTATTTTTGATGATGTCTTGACATAGGGATAGAAGATTTTTGTTGTTTTGGTCTTGTTTGGTTTAGATAAAGATCTCCTATTTTTCTAAAATAGTGAGATGTCAATTTGTAGTTTTTCACTGTGTTACTGTATGTGTGCACAAATGCTTTACACATTGTCCCTGCGGTAAGCCTGACTGTTAGTGCCAAGCTACTAAGGGGGTGAGCAGCGGTTGTCTAAGGGCGTTAACTCCCTTACCCTGACTAGACGCAAGGGTCCCTACTTGGCCAAAGGTGCAAACCATTGCCAACTAGAGACCCCCATTTCTCCTCAAAACGCTTATGGAAGATCAGAAGAAGACTGGGCCTGTTGTCTGTTTCTTGAGAGGATCCCTGAAGGACTGGCCTTGCTTCTTCTTGTACTCCAAGACCTCCAAAGTTGTCAATGGGATCTTCCTGCAAAGGTGTCCGATGTCTATGCAACTTCCTAAGATACAGCTTCAGGCTTGCCCTGCTGGAAGATTTTGAGCTTCATCAAAAAAACTAAGTAAGAAGGTACACATTTGACCACATCAGCGTATCTGACCTACTCTCCATCACAGTCGACCTAAAATCGCACCTAGGTCTTGGTTTACAGCTTCCACAGACTATCATTGGAGTTAGTGCTTTTCGGAGCCATTTTCACATGAATATTTGAAAATTCATATATCCAGTCTCCTCCTTAGAGTTTTGTCATTTTGGTATCATTTTGTTAATTAGATTTTACTTTATTTTTCTAATTTGGTTTGAGAATTATATTGTTTTGTACTTTGACTTTATTACTGTTTTGGGGCTGTATAAATACCTTTCATATTGCCATAAAATATGCCTGTCTGTTCTGTGCCACTACTGCCAGGGGCTGAGCTCAGGTTAATTTGCTGACTTTGGGGTTCAACCTGAAAAATGAATCTCATAATTTGGTGAGGAGGGTGAGAGACCACCCTAAACAATAACGCACTTCCCCACAGATGACCTTCAAGACAAAATGAGCTGCAAAAACTGTAGATTCTTTAGTGCCTTGGTACAGGCCGTATCTGTTGTCTTTACAATGTCTAGCTCTTCAAATCAGGAAGTAAGTTCCTGTTTGGGTTTCTTATCCTTAAAGTTGCTGGCAACCTTCTCCTAATTTCCTGGTGTTCTCAGATAAAGAATTTTTTGATCTTTTTGGTCCTCTTTCAGTGATGCTACCATATGCCCCAAACTCTATTGTGCTTGAGTCCTCTATTTAGGTCTATCCCAATTGTACCCTCTGTGGGTTGTCAATGCTTTATCTTCCTATTAGCGCCTTCAAAAAACCATGTCATTGAATGTTGGGTAAAACTACTTAAAGATTATTTCAAAGAAATGCACACATGCATCGTGTGGAGTGTGTATGGTAACGCAGAAAATACATAACACGACAGACAAGTCTGTACAGTAAATGATCCCTATTTTTTTAGATTATTGCCCACTCGGCTACATTTATCCTTCTATTTCTGGGGAAATGTGCCTCCACCCTTGTTATTGCTATGCTGCTCGACGCTGGAATGTTCTGTTCCTGTCCAGCCTTCCTATCCAGTCCCTGGGACCGAAAGCAACAGATATGTCAAGTGGATACCCTGTGGGTGATTAGTGTGCCATACAAATCAACATAGCAAACATAACATAACAAGTGTTCATGCTCTGGTACTGGGATGGTTCTGGACTGTAGAGTCCTAGGGGGGTATTTACAAGGGGGTAGGGAGGTATTTACAAGGAAATGGCACAGTGCGGCGCTGCATGCAATTTAGCAGCGCTGCGTCATTTAAATAAACGCAGGGAAGCACTGTATTTACAAGAATACGGTGCATCTCTCTGTTTTGCCTTGTGCTGCCTAGGGCCAACACAGACACCCTTAGTGCAAGAGTGCCTGTATTGCAGGGATGTTTCACTGCAATACAGGCCCCATTGCACCATGGTGCAAGGGTGTCTGTGTTAAAGGGATGATTGTTTATGTGCAGCAAGGGACACCTTCCAACAACCTTTAAAGGCAATTTGGTAGCATGCAGCACACATAAAAAGAACAAAAACGAGGAGAAATACAAGTGTTTCTAAGCTTCTGACATAGACCTTTTAGAAGAGGAATGAGTGATTTGAAACTAAAATGCAGCTTCAGCATTTTACAATAGAAAGCATTTTATAACCAGTTATTGCAAAGCTATTTTAAGATGATGAGCTTTTTTCCAATTCTGCCTGTGAAATGACAGTGAGCTCATGAAATAGTCCTAATTCCATCTCCAGAAAGAAACTTTTGCCTGCTTGTTAACCAAAGCTATGTTTTCAGGTTTGCTTGTTTGAGGCCTCGCACATGCACAGGTCTCAAAATATTGAGCATAGTGAGTCAGCACATCTGATCTGCAGATGTATGACTGGCAAGTCGCAAGTTTGATTAAAAAAAAAAAATCTTTTCATTGTGGTGTTATCATCACAAAAAAAACGTTAAAAAACTTGGTATTCTTTCGGTTGAAGGATTTACAAACAGCGAGAGCTTGACAGAGCAAGTTAATTTCGCATTTTACAATAGGAACTTGTGCGTCCAGACCTACTTATAAATAAGACCCATCGCTAAACCCTTGTTGTCTCTCGTACTTGCTTGTTATCATCCCTTTTGCCTTGGTAGTGGCTCCCCAGTTCCCGGCAGTTCTCAGGTTGGTGCTAAGGGATCTTGTCATTAGTCCCAAATCTTGTTACATTTCTTGAGGTACCCGCTTTCTTTGTAACCCCATTGTTTGGTCTGCGTGCACAAATCCAGGTTTTGGGTCCACCCCGGGGGAAGCCCCACAGCCTGACCACATCCTACTTCACCACCATCAAACAAGCATTACAGAATAAAAGATGGTGTTTGGCCAAAGTTTCTTTGAGTCATATTCCCAATAGTGCCACCTGTGGTGTGATCTTTATCACAGTGTCTAATGCTCTGGACAGATCCCTCTCTATTCTCTCCCAAAATGGCCATATCCAGAGGCATTCCCATAATATATTATACATCAGGGATTCTCTCTGAGCATGTCCCTGCAGGCATCTATCATTGGTATTCTAGTAAAATAGGATATGTGGAAGATTTTAAGTTGCACTAGACAAATGCCTGAATGGATTCCAGCCAATTATGAATATCTGCAAACCTTGTCCTCATCATCAAATACTCCAAGACCAGCTTCACACCTCTCATTGAGGGTCCTCAGTACTGTCTATGTGTTAATAAGTATTGCCCTATAAATCTGGGATATGACATGTTTACACAACGGGTCCATAAGGACTCTGTATTCCAGTGGGGACTCATCCTTCATGAGGTCAAGGTAAGTCCTTGGGTTTCAGCTGTGTGTAGAGGTAGTGTTGTGTGTCGGACATGTTGTATTGTAGCTGGAGGTCTGTAAAGAGCAGTAGGCCCAGTGGGCCTCAGACATCCCTTATCTTAGATAGGCCAAGCAAATACCATTTCCGGAATACCTGCAGCTTTGTCAGGTCTCTCCGTATGGTTGAGCCCCAACGGGGCGTCGCTAGGAAGAGTTTGTCCCTCTACCCCAGCGCTTTTCAGGCCCTCCTCCAAGTTCTGGCAACTGTGGCCATCAGAGGCAGCCGACAATCCAATTGTTCACACCCATTTTGGTTCCTATGGTACCTGCTGCTCAACATAGCACATCTATCTGCCATTCCGTAGGGCTCCTGTTGGCCTGCATATGCCCATTCATTAATTATATACAGTTAGGACACCTAGTAGTACGGGATGAGGCCCGGCTGATATATGCCCCCTTCATAGGGACCCCTCACTCCAGGAGTGATAGTGGGAGTTTCCACCATATTTCACATCAGCTTTATAGGCATGCCGTATCTGCCCCAGGTTGTTGTGGATGAAATAATTCAGTTCCCTCATGATAAATACTCCCAAGTGTCAGAAGGCTTCAGTGGCCTACTGAAACATGTCGCCCCACTCCTCTGGGGTTTCCCATGGTGTAAATGGCAAAACCACCAACTTGAGCCAGTTTAAACATGCCCCAGAGCACCCTCCAAAAATCTTGACCATTTCCAAGATACGGGGAATTGAGTGTCCCAGGTCAGACATATATTTAAAAAAATAGTCGCCAAACAATGATATCATGTCTTCCCATCCAGGTTCCCAAAGAAGTGATTGTATCTGGGCATCACACTGAACCCAACTCGCCAGTGGTTCCATCCGGAATGTGAATACCAGAGGGAACAGAGGGCAACCCTGTCTTGTTCTCCTTCCAAGGTGGAATGTGTCAGAGAGGACACCGTTAAGCTCCACCCTGGTCATCGGCATCCGGAAGAGAGCAGGTGAGTTTTTGCTCGTGGAGGGTGAGGGGTTTGTAATAAAAGGCATCGGAGGAAAGGAAAGGGTCTTCCTTTCCTCCGATGCCTTTTTTTTAAAGCATTCCTGCTGCACGATCGCGCTGGGGCGCGATCGTACAGCAGGAATGCCTGTTTTTTTTTATTGCCTATTTTGTGCGGGGGAGCGGCCCCTTGGGGAAGGGTCGCTCCCCTTGGGGGATAATATGTTTATTTAGTTCTGCCCCCCTTGGGCATATCTGATTGTAATGTTTTATTTCTCGTTTTTATTCTAGTGCAAAGCTTTTGATTCTTGTTTGCAGTTTCGGCAGTGGTTGATCTGCAGTTTTGTGTAGTTTTTTTTGGTAAGAAAAACATTTTCGCTGTGTTTACTCCAATTGAGTATTAAGGTCATGCATGAATGCAGTATTTGTAAGTGGTGCCATAATAGCAGCATATTTAGTTAGTGTTTTGAGCATGAAATTCTTTGCGATGTGTTTTGCTTTGTCTTATGTGTAATTTTCTGTTCTTTTTCTTTTTTAGTGGGATACTGTTGGTCTTTACTGTGTCTGTGCAGAGCAGGTGGTGGTGAGTCTAGCTGCTTCTGGCAAGTGAGTGGTATAGTGTTGGAGTATATAGGTCTTTGTGATAAAGACGCATTTTGTTTATTACTTATTTTACAAAGTGTTTGTTGTTGTTGGCTTGTTTGACAAGTTACCTTTATTAAGGATTATGGCTAGTCGCAGGATTACTGCTCAGCAGGTTGTTGGTTTACTTTTTGAATCGTCCTCTGACCCATGATTATGAGACTGACTCTGCATCTGAGGCGGAGGAGGGGGGGGGAAGATTCTGGCAGTGAGTTTTCTCTCCAAATGGAATTATCGGATGATGAAGCTAGTCAGTGCACATGAAACTACTCAAAGTGCGGAAGAAGTGGCTGTTTTAGAGGAGGACACTGATGTGCCGATGGTGCAGCAAGAGACATCGATATTGCAGCCTAAGGCTGCAAAGCTTCCTACTGGAAGTGCTGGACTCTGGGTTGATCCAAACATGGTGCAGCCGGTGTTTCCTGCCTTTTGTGGGAATGCAGGGTGTAGAGTGGACTGCGAAAAAAAATTGCCTATACAGTTTTTTCAGTTGTTTATGGATGATGTTTTTTGGGCTGAGATTGTTGAGCAGACTAATTTGTATGCTGAACAGTTTTTGAGGGACAACAGTGCCAGACTTAGGCCCCACTCTAGAGCTACCCGGTGAACTCCCACACATCTGGATGAGATGAAGAAGTTTTTGGGTTTGACTTTTTTGATGGGCTTGATAAGGAAGCCTTGGCTTCATATTGGTCTACCAGTCCCTTGATGGCAACGGCCATATTTCCTGCAATTATGAGTCGTGATTGGTATTTACTTTTGCTTCGGGTGCTGCAATTTGTTGATAATACTTTGGCGTTGCCACAAGATCATCCTGACTGTGACCGTCTTTTTAAGATTCGGCCTGTTCTTGATCACTTTGTAGATCAATTTTCAGAGATCTATACTCCAGGCAAAGAAATATCTGTTGATGAGTCTTTGGTCCTGTTCAAGGGCTGTTTGGTTTTTAGGCAGTACATTCCTAGCAAGAGGGCACGTTATGGAATTAAGCTGTATATGTTGTCTAAGAGTAGGACAGGATATGTCTTTAATTTCTGGGTGTACACTGGTAGGGATTCCACTATTGACCCCCCTGGCTGTCCGTCCACTTTTGGTGTTTCTGAGAAAATTGTGTGGAATCTTGCTAGAGGACTGTTTAACAGAGTCCACCATGTGTACCTTGATAACTTCTACACTGCTGTGCAATTGCTTAAGGAATTGTTCAAAGTGGACACTTTTTTTTCGCTTGTGGCACAATCCGCTCTAACAGTAAAGGTTATCCAACTTCAGAGGGGACAGTGCAGTTCCTTGCGCAGTGATGAACTACTAGCTGTGAAATTTGTGGGCAGGAGGGATGTGTACATGTTGACTACCATCCATGATGAGAGTACTTCATCTGTGGCTGTTTGGGGTCAGATTGCTGAAGTGCGCAAACCTATGTGTATTTTAGAGTACAATAAGCACATGGGTGGTGTTGATAGAGTAGATCAGAGGTTAGAACCTTACAGTGCTATTCGTAAGGCTTACATTTGGTATAAGAAGTTGACCATCCATCTCTTCAATTTAGCAACTTTCAAGGCTTTTGTTGTGTACAAGGAGTGTTCTCCTGCATCAAAGTTGACTTTTGTTCAGTTTAAGGAGTCTGTGATAGACAGCCTTGTTGTTTTGGAACAGGCAAGTGTTCCTAGAGTTGGAGTGGTGGAGGATGTGGCTAGATTGAAAGATCACCACTTTCCTGATTTAATTCCTCCCACGCCCAAAAAAACCCAATCCCTGTAAGAGATGTAGAGTCTGCTTGCGATGAGGTGTGCGGAAGGAGAGTCGTATGCACTGTGCCGACTGTCCTTCTAATCCTGGGCTGTGTGCCCACAAGTTTCAGATTGTATCACACTCAAAAGAGATTTTGGGAGCAACCGTGAGTCTAATAGTGTACTGCCTGGTCTCTATGGTTTTATAAAGTTGTTCAGATATCACGTTTGGCAATAGAATTATGTCCTTAGTTACTGCTGTTGTTTTTGTAGTTATAGTTTTGTATCTAGTTGCAATTGGTTTGTGTTAGTCCTGGCACCTTGGCTTGAGTCTGCCTTCCACTTTTTGTCGCTGTGCCTCATGTGTTTTGCTGGTGTTGGCTGCTCAGAGCACTGTGCCACTGCCAACCAGTGCCACAGTGCAAGTGCTCCCTATTTAAAATGTATATGTTGGGTGGATTCCATGATTGACTTATTTGGTTTACTGTCAGACCCCAGTAAAGTGCACCAGGAGTGCCTAGGGCTTGTAAATACAAATGCTGCTGGTGGGCTTGCAGCACTGGTTGTGCCACCCACAGAAGCAGCCTGGTAAAATGTATCTAAGGTCTGCCATTGCAGAACCTGCGTGCAGTCTGGTACTGTCATACTGACTGGGTAAGTGCACGCACTTACAAGTCCCTAAACCTTCCCTTAACTTCATATTAGTCACCCCTATGGTAGGCCCAAGGGCAGGGTGCATTGTAAGCATAAGGTAGGACAAGCCCTGATGTGTGTGGCATGTCCTAATAGTGAATTACAGCCATTTCCGTTTTTCACTATTGTAAGGCTACCTGTTCTCCATAGGCCAGAATGGGCTGTTAGAATTGTTACATCCTATGATCCCAACAGACCCAGGGAACATGGTAGAAATTCGAGTTTAGTATGCCTGAACTCAGAATAATAAAATACATCTTTTAGTAAAGTTTATTTTAATATTCTGTGTTTGCAAATACCACTTTTAGAAAGTTGGTATTTGCTTGCCTGACCATTTCAGCCCGCCTCTGCTATGATGTGTATCTGCCTGTCTGGTTGTGTGAGTGACAGGGCTGGGGAAACCCAGAGGGGCAGGGCTAGGTAGCCTGGTGGTGAATAGGAAGATTGGCAGTCAGATGGGTGGGAGGAGTACACCTGGGCTCTGAATAGGGTTGTGCCCTGCTGCCACAATGCTGGCTGATGTCTCTGCCCTGCACCCTGAATAGAAAGGCAGAGTCATGTCAACAGAGTGCTCAAGAACTGGTTTGGACTGGGCAAAGGCCCCTCAACCCCAGAGGAACAAAGGAATTAGGGGTATAAGTATTGGGACCCTGCTCCCAAGAAATCAGATCCTGCTAAAACAAGAAGAACCTCTGCCAGAGGAGAAGGAACTGGGAAAGCTGTAGGAGGAGTACTGTCCCTGACCTGGGGGATTGGCCTGCAGTGGTTGCCTTGCTGCTGAAGTAGAGGAGAAAGACTACTAAAGACTTTGCTTCAACTTGTGCTTTGAAAAGATATCCAAGGGCTTGAACTAAGCTTGACCCCTGAACGAAGTCCCAGGACCAGTGGACTTCACCCCCAGCTCCCCAGAGTCTTTTGGAAGTGCCTGCTGCTGTTGTTGGGCCTTCTGAGGGACTGTGTGTCGCAAGGAGCTGGAAGCGCGACGCAAGGAAGAGAAGCGTGCCGCCGTCGGAGCCGCTGTCGTCGCATCTCGCAAAGGGTGTCGCCGCTGCAGCATCGCATCGAGCGGAAGCGTCTCGCATCATTCCGGAAGTGTCTCGCAACGCCGAAGGAAACGTGTCGCCATCGCAGCCATCGTAGCTGTCGCATTGCACCGCATCGAGAGAAGAGTCTCGCATCGAGGAGGAAGCGTGTCGCCATCGCAACCATCGTAGTTGTCGCATTGCACCGCACCCAGAGAAGCGCCTCGCATCCACGGAGAAGCGTGCCGCCGTCGGAGCCGCTGTCGTCGCATCTCGCAGAAGGGGTGTCGCTGCTGCAGCATCGCATCGAGCGGAAGCGTCTCGCAACATCGGAGAAGAGTGCCGCTGCCAAGGCCGCTGTCGTCGCATCTCGTCAAGGGTGACACCACTGTAGCTGACACATCGAGTCGAGTCTTCTCGCAACATCGGAGAAGCATAACGCATCTGGAAGTTCCCGTCTTTATTTCTTTTGCACCAAGAACTTCAACGCATCTGCATCGCTGCAACACTTTCGTTGCCCTGCGTGTCCCATCTAAGGTACATTGACTTAAAGTGTCGCATTTAAGAACTTAAGAGAAACTAAGCAATCTTCTACCAACTAAGCAACCGTATTGTGTATTTTTAATCGTTTAATGGTCTTGTGATAATCCAATAAAAAGAATCCTTATTTTTAATATAAATACCTGTGTGGTGTCCATTTGTAGTGTTGTCACTTGGTTACTGTGTGTGTTCACAAATGCTTAACCTATAACGCTCTGAGATAAGCCTTGTCTGCTCGCGCCAAGCTACCTAGAGGGTGAGCAGGGGTTGTTTTAGTAGTGTAACCCCTTTCCCTTACTAGAGGAAAGGTTCCCTGCTTGTCACAAGTACCTACCTGTGCCAACCAGAGAATCCGGATTCTAACATTGGTGGTCAGCGGTGAGGATTCTGGACTTGCATTTGTGACTCATGTACAGTGATTGGTGAACACTACTTAGTGAGTGCAGACCTTAACGCAACCAATACTTGTTGGTAGATTTCTTTTTGGGACTGTCTATTTTTGAGCACTGCCAAGCTTTACCATGGTGGAGAAAGCAGCATCCATAGTCTCTGTTGATACTGAATTTGAATGAGAAGAAGAGGAAATAGATAATTACACTGCCAAGCAGCTAAAGTTCTTTTGCAAGAAGTTTAATGTTTCTACAACTGGATGTAAAAACAAGACACAGCTCTACAAGGCGCTGAGGGCCTGGGTAGAAGCAAGGAAGGCCACTGATGATGATAATGCAGATGAGCAACTGGATGGGCCAGTGGGCTCAAGAGGAAGGAGAAGCCCTTCCCCTGCTGGTAGCAGTGTTTCTAGGAAAAGTATATCTCCAGAGAAGCTGGCAGATAGAAGAGAGGGTAGGATGCACGAAATGGAAATGGCAAAGCTCAAATTGAATGGGCAGCTGGAGCTAGAGAGCAAGAAGCTGGCTCTGGAAGAGAGAAGAATACAAATGGAACATGAAACAAAGTTGAGGGAATTAGATCTGAAAGCTAAGAGTTTAGAGTCTACTCTCTCTGGTGGCAGCACACCGTCAGTGCACACAGAATCAAGGGTGTACATACCCAAGGATGTGGTTAAGGAATTCTTCAAAGAATGATGACATAGGGCAGTGGTTTAAGGCCTATGAGGTAGCCATGTCTTCCCACCGGGTCCCTGAGAAAGATTGGGGAGCGGGGTTGTGGGGACGGTTCCTTAGTGAGGGGCTGGATACACTGCTGGATTTGCCTTCAGATGATTATAATTCCTATCCCCATATGAAGGCTGCTTTGATCGCTCCTCGGTGGAGAATGCTCTCCTCTCCTATTACGAACTGAATGAGGGCACGGCGACTGATGCAAGGATGGAATGGGATGCGCTTAAAGTAGTGATCCGAGGTCACTGCTTGGGGGTCACGTGGAATATGCGGAGACAGCTAGCGGGGTCGCTTACTCGTATTGAATCCCGGCTGCTACAGCATGAGCGTGAGGGGGAGGGTGGCGGTGAACGAGCACAACAACTAGCAGATCTGCGCGCGACTCACACGGCACTCCTGGAGTGCCTGCGGTGTCTGAATTATGCGGCGCACACAGCTCGCACGCACGCCTCGGCTGACAGGGCGGGCCGGCTGCTTGCCTGGCTCTTAAAGCAAGAGGCCACCCGAGCCCCGATCGCAGGGATACGCACGCCAGAGGGAGACCTCCGGTGTACCCAATGGGAGATTCACAAAGTCTTCGTAGATCACTATACACAGTTGTACCGAGCGCGAGGTTGTTGTTCGGGAGACGATCTAGAGCGGTTTATCGGGCAGGCGCAGCTACCAACAGTCACGGCAGAATATGTGGAGGCCCTTAATTGTCCTCTTACGTTGGAGGAGATAGGGGAGGCCATATCCTTCATGGCGTCTGGGAAAACTCCGGGCCCAGATGGGCTACCTACGGAGTTCTACAAAGCCTACCGGAAACACTTGGTGCCGCACCTCCATAGGGTATATAGGGCGGCGGTTGAGGAGGGCGCGCTGCCTCCCTCAATGCGTGAAGCCTATTTGGTGTCTCTACCCAAGCCGGATCGACACTCAACGGACCTCGGCTCGTACCGCCACTAGCGCTTCTTAACACCGACTGTAGGATCCTAGCCAAGGTGTTGGCAGAGCGATTGGCCCCGGTGGTTTCACACCTAGTCCACGAAGACCAGAATGGGTTTGTGCCAAAACGCAGCACGTCCTTGAACCTGAGGAGATTTTTCAGGGTGGCGGCGGATAGCGCACAGGAGTGGCCTAGGGCGGGCTGCCTCATATTAGACTTGGAAAAGGCATTTGATTGCCTGGAATGGCGATATCTCTCAGCGCTGCTGTTGCGATACGAGCTTGGCTTGGGGTTTCTGCAAATGGTGGGTCTCCTCTATAAGGACCCTACGGTGCGGGTGCGACTGGGTCCGTACATTTCTGACGCCATACCGATCGGTAGGGGAACCCGACAGGGATGTCCACTATCGCCGCTCCTGTTCGCCTTGGCGATGGAGCCCCTGGCAGCGACTATACGAGAACGGATGGGGACGGGCATACCACTGGGGGACGCAGTTCACCAGGTATCACTCTATGCCGATGACCTGTTGGTGTACTTAAGAGACGTCGAAGACATACCACCTCAACTAGCCCATATTCTACGTGACTTTACTGCCCTTTCGGGACTTTGGGTGAATGTAAGTAAATCTTGCCTCTACGCGTTCGGCGAAGGGCGTCAGGATCCCGGATACATCTTAAATGGCACTAGAGTGCAGTGGAGGGGAGACACCTTCAGGTATTTGGGTCTTCGCATTTACTGTCAACCGGCGGACCTCTTAGATGGCAATCTGGGTAAAACCTTCACGGCCATTAAATCCCAGATACGCTTCTGGAACGCGTTGCCGCTAACGGTCACGGGTAGAGTGGCGCTGTCCAAAATGGTGATCCTCCCGCGGCTTCTATATTACTTTGCTAACCTACCACTCTATGTCCCAGCAGCCTTCTTCATTAAGTTGTCACGACTTCTTAGGGACTTCACCTGGGGAGCTAGCCGACACAGGATGTCGCTCAAGAAACTCTACCTCCCTACAGACCAGGGAGGTTTAGCCGTACCCTGTTTTGAGCATTATTATTTAGCGGCCCAACTGCAGTGGATAGCTGGTTGGTTGGCGGATAGGGGTCGCGAGGACACCGCGACCGTCTTGCCGCCGTATTCGCTGGAGCGGCTACCAGTGCTTTTTCATCCGGCCTCCAGGAGTGCGATGCCAGCCCCGCTCCTCCTTGCCGTGGCGTATCGCTGCTTCCGCAGGAGCCTCTTCCTTACCCGACGCGTGCTCCCATATACGCCGGCGCTGCCGTTAGAAGGCGCCCCCAGTGGGACCGGACCGCTTACTTCCCTCGTGCTTACACAATGGCGAGAGGCAGATATTCAGACCCTAGGAGATCTGTACCGGGACGGAGTGCTACTTTCGTGTGACTTGCTGGTGGAAGAGGGGGGACTACCACCGGGACAATTCCTGACTTATCACTCATTAGTTCAGACTTTGGTTGCTAGGTGGGGAGATATGACTGTGGAGCCCGGCCAGCACCTCACCAGACAGTATTTGCACGTCATGGGAAGGGGCCAACATCTGATTCGCTGGTGTGCAGCATCGTTGCGGACACACACGGCGATTACTCTAGAGCCACTCAGACACAAAGGGGAAGCGGATCTGGGGAGACAACTGGCAGATAAAGAGTGGGAACGCATACTGAAAGGCCCGGTGCGCATACTTAGAAATATGCGCCTCCGACAGATACAGCTGTTCGTTATACATAGGGCATATCTTACCCCCACGGCCCTTAATAGCTATTTCCGTTGCACGGACACGAGGTGCCCTAGGTGCGCTGAGTTGGGGGCTGATCTCATACATATGTTGTGGGGCTGTTGCAAACTACACTCCTACTGGCGTACAATTCTGCGCACTATAACAGGACGTGACATGTCTTTTGACTGGGCGCTCTACCTGCTGCATCACTTCCGCAGGACACAGACAACCAAGGTGACGTCTCGGTTCTTGGATTTGGGGCTTGCGGTCGCAAAGCGCCTAATAACTAGGAGGTGGAAGGCGCAGGACCCGCCTCACCCGCAGGCATGGAGGCACTCGCTTGCTGCATGGGCTGGAGTGGAGGGGACTGCCATCAGACAGGAGGAGACGTTGGGGTTGAGGAAGACGCCCATAGCCACGCAGTGGGAGGAGTTGCTCCGAACGCTCAGACATGTAGAGGAGGTGGAAGGGGGGGACGAGCTGGCAGATAGGGGGTTGACTTCAGGGCGGGCGACGGGAGAGCCGTTGGAATGACCCTTTAGTGTTCTACGCATGACTTACACCTAGACTGGGTGATGTGAGAATAAGCACCTAGACACAAGATTACGTGCCATAGCTTAGCCACTGCAAAATACCGTGGGAGAAGGGGAGCGGGCGGGGGGCGGGGATAGGGAGATGGATAATGGAGCTGGTCTAATTCCGAGGTGGTTGAGGTTTTAAATGTTTTGTTTCATCATGGTTTATTGGAAGTAGTTATGGATTAGGCTGAGGGACTCAATGAAACATCCTGACATGCTCATGTTGTAGAGGAATAGTGGGCTGTACACGGCAAAGCTTAAAACCTACACTTTCCCAGAGGTTCTGAGCAACTGGGTAGAGTTCCCATTCTGTAACCCAACTATGTCCCTGTCATGTGTAATATATAAAGCTGTTATGACAAAGGAACTCATATGCAAGTAAGCCGAATTTCTGTAACTGTGTTTTTTTTTTTTAAACCCAATAAAAACAGATGAGAAAAAAAGATTTTGAAGGCTGCTTTGATGTCTAGGTATGGGTTGACCCCTGAGTTGTATAGGCAAAGGTTCAGGGGTTGCACCAAGATTCCAAACAGTACGTATGTTGAGAATGTGACTTTTTTTTGCAGAGCACTGGATGGTTGGGTGAAGGGTAGCAAGGTTAATGATTTTCAAGGGCTTCTTGATTTAATGACATGGGAGCACTTGTCCAGTAATTGTTTTCCTGAGCTACGCCAGCACCTGATTGATAGTAGGCTGACTAACCCTAGGAAGCTTGCTGAGGAGGCGGACCGCTGGGTCAGTACAAGGGTCCACAAGGGTCAAGTGGGAGATTCCGCCAAAGGTGGGCAGGGTCCCCAGCAGAAGAGTGGGGGGGACGAGGGTAAACAGAGGGAGTTCCAGAGGAGGCCCCAAAGTAATCCCCAAGGGAACCAAGGGAAAGGTTCTCAGCCTCTCCCACCACAGAAACCGACCAGGCCCCGACAGGTACACCTGTTCAGAAGGGGCCCATCAAATGTTACAAGTGTGGTAACATGGGGCATTTTGCCTCTGATGTGAAGTGTCCATTATTTGGTAAACCAGCACCCACTGGTGCTCCATCCCGGCAGGTGACTAGTGTAGCCCTGGGGGAGGAGATGGGTGTCCAAGGTGGGTGGGGTCCCACAGAGATGTCCCTCGTCTCATTAGGAGACTGTGAAGTGGTCCCCCAAACCCAGCTGCCTGAGAACACTAAAAAATACAGGCGGTGGGTGACCATAAATGGCCATAGGGTTGAAGCTCTCAGAGACACAGGAGCCAGTGTGACGGCTGTCAAGCACCACCTGGTGTCTCAGGAGCAGGTTGTCCCAGGAGCATTCTATCCGGTTGTTGCCGCCGACAACACCTAGAGTCACTGCCCAGTGGCTCAGGTTCCCTTTCAGTGGGTGGGGGTCTCTGGTACTCTTCAGGTAGCTGTGAGGCCCGCCATGCCTGTAGACTGTCTGTTAGGGAACGACTTGGAGAGCTCACCTTGGGCTAAGGTGGAGCGGAGTGCTCACCTGGAGAAGTTGGGTATGACGGATTGGGCATGTGTCACCACACGGTCCATGGCAGCCAGTAGAGGTGCTCAAGAGGTCCTGGAGCCTGAGAGGGACGCCCAGGGACCGGCCTTAAAGAGAAGGAGCAGGGGGCGCGGGAAGCCGTCCCCTGAAGTTCACACGGTCCAGGAGGGAGCAGACCTTGAGGGGGATGCCCTGGAACCTACAGGGGAACAGATAGCTGAACTGGGGGACCTGCCTAAGCTGACCCATTGGCAGCAAGAAGGAGCACCCTCCAGGGAAGAGTTCTGCAGGGAGCAGAAAGAATGCCCTTCTCTTGTGGGTATGCGGCAGCAGGCTGCAGACCAGGCCAACGGTGATCAGTCCGGAACTCATTTCATTTACTGGGAGAACGACCTCCTGTATTCTGAGCCTAAGGTTGCTGAGCCTGGGTCAGCCTGTGTGCTGCTGGTACCCCAGCGCTTCAGAGCCTTCCTACTGGGGCTGACTCACGATGTACCCTTAGCAGGACATTTGGGGCAGGACAAGACCTTTGAAAGGCTTGTCACCCAGTTCTTTTGGCCCCAAATGCGCAGTAGTTCAGATACTCACTGCAGAACATGCCAAACTTGCCAGCAAGTGGGAAGAGTGGAAGGAAGCAAAAGGCTCCACTCCAACCATTCCCTGTGGTCGGTACCCCATTCCAGCGAGTGGGGATTGACATTGTAGGGCCACTGGACCCCAGGACAGCGATGGGCAATAGGTTCATCCTGGTCCTGGTGGACGTGCGCTGAGTGGGATTCCCTCTAGAGGTGGTGTCTGACCGGGGTAGCAATTTCATATCTAAATATATGAAATCCCTTTGGCAAGAGTGTGGTGTAACCTACAAGTTCACCACACCTTACCACCCCCAAGGAAACGGGTTGGTTGAGAGATTCAACCGAACCCTCAAAGGCATGATAATGGGCCTGGAAGGACCCATGAGGCGTAAGTGGGACGTCCTCTTACCATGCCTTCTCTTTGCTTACAGAGAGGTGCCACAGAAGTCTCTGGGGTTCAGTCCCTTTGAGCTTCTGTATGGACACCCAGTGAGAGGACCTCTAAGTCTGGTCAAGGAAGGCTGGGAGCAATCTCCCAGGAAACCTGCCCATAATGTATATAGATACATGCTGGCCTTCAGAAACCAGACTAGGCGTTTCAGGGAACTTGCTGCGGCAAACCTGGAAGCCAGCCAGGAGGAGATGAAGCGGTGGTACGACCGGAATGCCACTCTGGTAGAGCTTCAGCCTGGAGAGAAGGTATGGGTCTTGGCCCCCGTGGAGCCCTGTGCGCTCCAGGATAAGTGGACCGGTCCCTTTGAGGTGGTGGAGCAC
Source organism: Triturus cristatus (assembly GCF_964204655.1). Lineage (NCBI taxonomy): Eukaryota > Metazoa > Chordata > Amphibia > Caudata > Salamandridae > Triturus > Triturus cristatus. Next base: position 452,913,849 of record NC_140584.1, read on the forward strand.
AAGAGTCCGGTTACCTATTTGGGGGACTTGCGGTCTCCAAGGAACCCCTTAAGGGTCCTTCATGTCAACCGCCTCAAGCCCCACTTGGAGAGGTCCCAAGTGGGCATGCTCTTAGCGACAGATGCTGAGATGGAGGAGGAGACCGCACCTCTTCCTGACCTCCTGTCAGTCAAGGAGCAAGATGGGTCAGTGGATGGTGTCATCCTCTCTTCCGCCCTGACCCCTGAGCAAAAAAATGTTTGTCGCCAGCTGCTGGGACAATTTTCTGACCTGTTTTCCCTGGTCCCCAGTGTCACTGATTGGTGTGCCCATGATGTGGACACTGGAGATAGTACACCTGTGAGGCACAAGGCCTACAGGGTGACTGACAGGGTAAGGGCCTGCATCAAGGAGGAGGTCTCCAAGATGTTTGCCCTTGGGGTAATTGAGTCCTCAAGCAGTCCTTGGGCCAGCCCAGTGGTCTTGGTCCCAAAGGCTGCAGCGCCGGGAGCCACACCCGAACTCCGGTTCTGTGTGGACTACAGAGGACTCAATTCAGTCACCAGGACTGACGCACACCCCATCCCCAGAGCTGATGAGCTCATAGATCGGCTATGGGCTGCCCACTACCTCAGCACGTTTTATCTAACATCTGGGTATTGGCAGATCGCCTTGACCGATGGGGCCAAAGAGAGGTCAGCATTTTCCACCCCTGATGGGCATTACCAGTTCCGGGTCATGCCCTTTGGGATGAAGAATGCCCCTGCCACCTTCCAGAGGTTGGTTAACCAGGTGTTGGCTGGGCTGGATTCGTTCAGTGCAGCCTACCTGGATGACATCGCCGTGTTCAGCTCCACGTGGGAGGAACACCTGCGCCACCTCTGGGAAGTGTTGATGGCGCTGCGGAGGGCAGGCCTCATGATCAAGGCGAGTAAGTGCCAGATCGGGCAGGGTTCAGTGGTGTACTTGGGGCACCAAGTTGGGAGTGGCCAGGTGGCACCCCTTCAACCCAAGATAGAAACCATCCTGAATTGGGAGTCGCCCAAAACCCAGAAAGAGGTGAGAGCCTTCCTAGGTCTCACTGGGTACTACAGGAGGTTTGTCAAGGGGTATGGCAACATTGTTGCCCCCTTGACAGCGCTGACTTCAAGGAAGCAGCCCAGGAAGGTGATCTGGGCTGACACCTGTCAGAAATCTTTTGAGGCCCTGAAAGCTGCTATGTGCACGGCGCCCGTGCTTTTGGCTCCCAACTTCTCCAAAGAGTTTATCATTCAGACAGATGCTTCAGAGCATGGTGTGGGGGCTGTTCTTTCACAGATTAATGAAGAGGGCCTAGATCAACCTGTAGCCTTTATTAGCAGGAGGTTACTACCACGGGAACAGAGATGGAGTGCTATTGAGCGTGAGGCATTTGCTGTGATCTGGGCGCTGAAGAAGCTAAGACCCTACCTGTTTGGGTCTCACTTCCTGGTTCAGACAGACCACAGGCCCCTCAGATGGTTGATGCATATGAGGGGTGAGAAGCCAAAGCTGTTGAACTGGTCCATTTCCCTACAGGGTATGGATTTCACGGTGGAACATCGCCCTGGTACAGATCACGCCAATGCTGACGGTCTGTCCAGATTTTTCCGCCTTAGTGATGAGGAACTCCCTGGGGTAGGGTAGTTCTCCCCACTTTTCAACTGGAGGGGACACGTGTTAGACCTGGCACCTTGGCGTGAGTCTCCCTTCCACTTTTTGTCGCTGTGCCTCATGTGTTTTTCTGGTGTTGGCTGCTCAGAGTACTGTGCCACTGCCAACCAGTGCCACAGTGCAAGTGCTCCCTATTTAAAATGTATATGTTGGGTGGATTCCATGATTGGCTTATTTGGTTTACTATCAAACCCCAGTAAAGTGCACCAGGAGTGCCCAGGGCTTGTACATACAAATGCTGCTGGTGGGCTTGCAGCACTGGTTGTGCCACCCACAGAAGCAGCCTGGTAAAATGTATCTAAGGTCTGCCATTGCAGAACCTGCGTGCAGTCTGGTACTGTCATACTGACTGGGTAAGTGCACACACTTACCAGTCCCTAAACCTTCCCTTAACTTCATATTAGTCACCCCTATGGTAGGCCCAAGGGCAGGGTGCATTGTAAGCATAAGGTAGGACAAGCCCTAATGTGTGTGGGATGTCCTAATACTGAATTACAGCCATTTTCGTTTTTCACTATTGTAAGGCTACCTGTTCTCCATAGGACAGAATGGGCTGTTAGAATTGTTACATCCTATGATCCTAACAGATCCTGGGAACATGGTAGAAATTCGAGTTTAGTATGCCTGAACTCAGAATAATAAAATACATCTTTTAGTAAAGTTTATTTTAATATTCTGTGTTTGCAAATACCACTTTTAGAAAGTTGGTATTTGCTTGCCTGACCATTTCAGCCCGCCTTTGCTATGATGTGTATCTGCCTGTCTGGTTGTGTGAGTGACAGGGCTGGGGAAACCCAGAGGGGCAGGGCTAGGTAGCCTGGTGGTGAATAGGAAGATTGGCAGTCAGATGGGTGGGAGGAGTACACCTGCTCTGAATAGGGTTGTGCCCTGCTACCACAATGCTGGCTCCACCTCCTGCGGAGCGGCTGATGTCTCTGCCCTGCACCCTGAATAGAAAGGCAGAGTCATGTCAGCAGAGTGCTCAAGAACTGGTTTGAACTGGGCAAAGGCCCCTCAACCCCAGAGGAACAAAGGAATTAGGGGTATAAGTATTGGGACCCTGCTCCCAAGAAATCAGATCCTGCTGAAACAAGAAGAACCTCGGCCAGAGGAGAAGGAACTGGGAAATCTGTAGGAGGAGTACTGTCCCTGACCTGGGGGATTGGCCTGCAGTGGTTGCCTTGCTGCTGAAGGAGAGGAGAAAGACTACTAAAGACTTTGCTTCAACTTGTGCTTTGAAAAGATCTCCAAGGGCTTGAACTGAGCTTGCCCCCTGAACGAAGTCCCAGGACCAGTGGACTTCATCCCCAGCTCCCCAGAGTCTTTTGGAAGTGCCTGCTGCTGTTGTTGGGCCTTCTGAGGGACTGCGTGTCACAAGGAGCTGGAAGCGCGACGCAAGGAAGAGAAGCGTGCCGCCGTCGGAGCCGCTGTCGTCGCGTCTCGCAAAGGGTGTCGCCGCTGCAGCATCGCATCGAGCCGAAGCATCTCGCATCATTCCGGAAGTGTCTCGCAACGCCGAAGAAGCGTGTCGCCATCGCAGCCACCATAGCTGTCGCATTGCACTGCATCGAGAGAAGAGTCTCGCATCAAGGAGGAAGCGTGTCGCCATCGCAACCATCGTAGTTGTCACATTGCACCACACCCAGAAAAGCGCCTCACATCCATGGTGAAGCGTGCCGCCGTCGGAGCCGCTGTCATCGCATCTCGCAGAAGGGGTGTCGCTGCTGCAGCATCGCATCGAGCGGAAGCGTCTCGCAACGTCGGAGAAGAGTGCCGCTGCCAAGGCCGCTGTCGTCGCATCTCGTCAAGGGTGACGTCGCTGTAGCTGACGCATCGAGTCGAGTCTTCTCGCAACATCGGAGAAGCGTAACGCATCTGGAAGATCCCATCTTTATTTCTTTTGCACCAAGAACTTCAACGCATCTGCATCACTGCAACACTTTCGTTGCCCTGCGTGTCGCATCTAAGGTACATTGACTTAAAGTGTCGCATTTAAGAACTTAAGAGAAACTAAGCAATCTTCTACCAACTAAGCAACCGTATTGTGTATTTTTAATCGTTTAATGGTCTTGTGATAATCCTATATAAAGAATCCTTATTTTATAAATACCTGTGTGGTGTCCATTTGTAGTGTTGTCACTTGGTTACTGTATGTGTTCACAAATGTTTAGCCTATAACGCTCTTGTCTGCTCGCGCCAAGCTACCTAGAGGGTGAGCAGGGGTTGTTTTAGTAGTGTAACCCCTTTCCCTGACTAGAGGAAAGGTTCCCTGCTTGTCACAAGTACCTACCTGTGCCAACCAGAGAACCCGGATTCTAACAGTTTGTGTTTTCTTTCTTGTTTAAAAAACATTTATGATGGTGTGCGTGGACTGGCGCTTGGCTGGCGGTGTGCGTGGACTGGTGCTTGGCTGGCGGTGTGCGTGGACTGGCGCTTGGCTGGCAGTGTGCATGGATTGGCACTTGGCTGGCGGTGTGCTTGAATTGGTGCTTGGCTGGGGGTGTGCGTGGACTGGCGCTTGGCTGGTGGTGAGTGGACTTGTGCTTGGCTGGCAGTGACTGGACTTGTGCTTGGCTGGCAGTGTGCATGGATTGGTGCTTGGCTGACGGTGTGTGTGGACTGGTGCTTGGCTGGCGGTGTGCGTGGATTGGTGCTTGGCTGGCTGTGTGCGTGGACTGGCACTTGTTGGCAGTGTGCGTGCACTGGCGCTTGGCTGGTGGTGTGCGTGGATTGGCGATTGGCTGGCGGTGCACGTGGACTGGTGCTTGGCTGGCAGTAACTGGACTGGTGCTTGGCTGGCAGTGTTCATGGATTGCCGCTTGGATGACGGTGTGTGTGGACTGGTGCTTGGCTGGTGGTGAGTGGACTGGCGCTTGGCTGGCGGTGTGCGTGGATTGGCGCTTGGCTGGCAGTGTGCGTGGACTGGTGCTTGGCTGGCGGTGAGTGGACTGGTGCTTGGCTGGCGATGTGCATGAATTGGCGCTTGGCTGGCGGTGTGCGTGAACTGGTGCTTGGCTGGCAGTGTGTGAGTAGTGACTTGCTGCTGGTCACTACACACACTGCTAGCTAAGTGCCACTCCACGCAATCCGTGAGCTGGTGTGCTTGCTGTTTAAGGAATGTGGGCGTTTGAAAATGATGGGCCCTTGAATGGCGCTGTCTGCTGTGTGAGTGTTGTAATGTGTTGGGCCCGCAGCTGGCGGTGTGAATGGTTTTGTATGTGTCACACGTATGAAAGGTGTATGAATGGCCTGTAAAGAGGTTGGAGCCTTGTCGTGGCTTTACAGCTCACGAGCTGTGAGTCAATGGTTCAGTTTCTCCTCTTTCAATTATTAACAGTGCATTTCATTTTTGTGAAATCTCTGATTAATACAACTGTATATACTGAACCATCACTCACCCTTGTGTCAAATCCAACCAGTATGTATATGTGCTTGAGGAATAGGTGGTTGTGCAGAAATATTTGTCTTTTCTGTCTTTCTGAAGCCGGGTGTACCGTGTCCCTTTTTGTGAATGTTATAATGTGTTGGTTTCGTGCCTGGTGGTGTGAATGGTCTTGTGTGTATCACATATGAAAGGTGTGTGAATGGCCTGTAAGGCGGCTGGTTCCTTGTCGTGGCTTTATAGCTCACAGGCTGTGAGTAAATGGTTCAGTTTTTTGTCCTTTCAATTACTGACAGTGCATTTCATTTTTGTGAAATCTCTTGTTAATAAAATTTTATATACTGAACCATCACTCGCCCTTGTGCCAAATCCAACCAGTATGTGTGTGTGCTTGAGGAATAGATGGCTGTGCAGTAATCTTTGTCTTTTTTGTCTGTCTGCCAAGGTGTACATTTCATCTAAGAAAAACCTACCAACTGTAGATATTGTTGTAAACTAAGCACCCATGGGAGTACATGGTGATGTCTCTCTTGTAGATCCCAACAAGTTATCTTACCAACAATGCCCAGCAAAAATCAAAATGTGACTGTCACATATTCCTTGCATTATTGTGCATACATTTTCACGCAGCGGAAAGTAACAACAAATTTCCAAACCCCCAGTATTTCTCCAAGTATCCCAATAGAAATGGTACCTCATTTGTGTGGGTGGGCCAAGTACCCATGGCAAGGAAGGACCCAAAACCTATTGAGGCGACATCAAAATTACCTATCACAAACCAACCTGGTTTTGCAATGGGGGTCCCATGAGTTTTTGCCCAGGGCTCGGTGGCCATCTAGGGAAACCCACCAAACCCACACATTTCTGGAAACTAGACACCCGGTGGAGGCCAGCGAGGTATGGCTTGCATGGGTCCTCCAAAATTCTCCTACCCAGAATCCCCTGCAAACCTCAAATTCTGCTGAAAAAATCACTTTTTTCTCAAATTTCTGTGAGGGAATGTTCTGGAATCTGCGTGGATCTACAAATTTCCTCCCACCCAGCGTTCCCCCAGGTCTCCCGATAAAAATGGTACCTCACTCGCGTGGGTGGGTCAAGGACCCGAGACAGGCAAGGGCCCAAAACCTATCGAGGCGACATCAAAATTACCTATAAAGAAGCTGGTGAGAGCTAGTCGTCATCCCATCCTGGATTCTCCTGGGTGTCTAGTTTTAAAAAATGTATAGGTTTTCCTAGGTGCCGCCAGGGTCATTTTTCACAGTGAAAATGTGCTGTGTCCATGTTGCGTTTCCTGTCGCCGGCACTACGCCTACCCACACAAGTGAGGTACCATTTTTCTCTGAAGACTGTGGAGAACATGGGGTGGGTAGAATTTTGTAGATCCACGCAGATTCCTGAACTTTCCACCACAAAAATGTGAGGAAAATGTGTTTTTTGACAATTTTTTAGGTTTGCAAGGGATTCTGGGTAACAGAACCTGGTGAGAGCCAGTCAAGTCACCACATCCTGGATTCCCCTGGGTGTCTAGTTTAAAAAAATGTATAGGTTTGCTAGGTTTCCCTAGGTGCCACCAGAGCTAGGGTTCAAAAACTATATCTAGGCACTTTGCAAAAAAAGGGTCATATTTTTTACTGTGAAAATGTGGTGTGTCCACGTTGTATTTTGTGCCGTTTCCTGTCGCGGGCACTAGGCCTACTCACACAAGTGAGGTACCATTTTTCTTGGAAGACTTTGGGGAATGAGGGGTGGGTGGAATTTTAAGGATCCACGCAGATTCCAGAACTTTCCACCACAGAAATTCGAGGAAAATGTGTTTTTTTTTTTACACTTATTAGATTTGCAAGGGATTCTGGGAAACAGAACCTGGTGAGAGCCATTCAAGTCACACCATCCTGGAATCCCTTAGGTGTCTAGTTTTCAAAAATGTATAGGTTTGCTAGGTTTCCCTAGGTGCCGGCAGAGCTAGGGTTAAAAAACTACAGCTAGGCACTTTGCAAAAAAGGGTCATTTTTCACTATGAAAATGCGGTGTGTCCACCTTGCGTTTTGGGCCGTTTCCTGTCACGGGCACTAGGCCTACCCAAACAAGTGAGGTACCATTTTTATTGGGGGACTTAGGGTAACACAGAATTGTAGAGCAACTGTTATTGCCTATTGACTTTCGATGTATTTCTGCCTTCCATATGAAAGACAATGTTTAAAAAATAAGTCATTTTGAAAAATGTCCTATAATTCTCATGCTAGTATGGGTATTCCCAATTTCGGAAATGTGCAAATATCTACTGTTTCTAAAATCTATATTTTGTTCCCATTTCAGAAATACATAGGTGTCTTTCATACCGATTTTTCCATGTATACATTTTCCCAGAATAAATGCTATATGACCGGTATATAATAAAAAATAATTGCAAGTTGCTGCTCAGTTATTGGCTCTGGGTTCATCGGGTTCTTGATGAACTTACAAGTCCTATATATCCCCACAACCAGAAAGGTTCAGCGGATGTAACGGTATATTGCTTTCAAACAGCTGTCATAATTAGAAAAAGTTATAGATGAAAACGTTGACACAAATGGCTGTTTTTTCCCAAAAAAATTCCAGTTTTTCTTATATTTAACTGTTAGTTTCTATAAAGAAACCTTGATGGATCTACACAATTGACCCCTTGCCCTCCATAACTTTTTGTCCACATAAGCTATCCTTCCCAAATTTGGGTCCTCTTTTCCAACATCCTGGGGATTCTAAAGGCACCCAGGGTTTGTGGATGCTCCTGGAGGGGACCGAGAAAATAGTCAAAATATAGCTACATTTAGAATTTTTCGGAAAAATAGGAAAGAAAAGTGCACTGCAAAAAAGTGTCTGTTTTTCCCCCTAAAATAGCATCAGCAAAAGGTTTGCTGTTCTGAATTCACTATTTCGCAGGCTTTGAGGAACATGCAGAGCTGACTGGAAAAAAAATGTAACCACAGTTTTGGCATTTTTCAAAGAGGCAGCCCATTTTTCCTAATTTTTGTGCTTTCAACCTACTTCCAGTATGTGGTGGAAACCACTGTGAAACCCATAGGTGATCCTGGAGAGCTATAGTAGATAAAATTCCAAATTCAACAAGGTGTCATTTGTGTAGATATCTCAAGGTTTTCCTAAATAAACTAACGGTTGAAATAAAAAATATTGAAAATTAGTAGGAATAAACATCCATTTGAGACATTGTTTTGATTTGTTACTTCCCGTCATGATGGCTGACTTACAAAAGCAATATATCATTACATTTGCTAGAACCTTCCGGTTTCGGAATCAGATAGGACTTGTGGGTTTTCCAAGAACTCAGGGTACCCAGAGTCAATAACTGAGCTGCACCTTGCTATGGTTTCTCATTGTTTACCAAATATAGAGCAATTCATGTGGTAACATTTAAAGAGTGAAAAATAGGTATCAAGGAATCCTATGTATTTCTGAAATGGGCACAAGATATGAAGTTTAGAAGCAGTGGTTATTTGCACATCTCTGAATTTGTGGGTAACCCATACTAGAATGTGAATTAGAGGGCATAACCTAGCAAACGTGGCTCAAACTCTGATCTTCGTTATATCCCCTGCAATGTACCTTTATCTGGAACTGAGTTTAAAATCATAAATTCAACAATAAATCAATGACAGTAAAGTGGAATTTGCCCCACAGGAATAACAGAGAAGGGACATTTTGCAAACCATTTAGGTTTATTATCAAATTAATAAATTATGAACACAACTCGAATCAATTCAAGTATAAATCAGTAGTCACCTGAATACAGCATGTATGAATACAATCCAGGCAAATTAATTAAACAACTTCAAGTACACATTATTAAAGACAGCCTATGCAAAATTAGATAACATTCCGTTTCCATAAAGGGAAACTCCCTAATGTTAAGCTAAGATTGTGGGTAAGTCAGAAAATTTTGAAGCAGCTGATATCAGCAAATATAGCATCAAAAGTAAACTCAAATAGAGGTTCCAATCCAAACAATAAAAAAAAGAAAAGTGCTTGGTCTAGAAAGTAAGTATATGAGAAGAAGTATAAGGATCATTCGGTCTCAAGAGAGGGAGAGAGAGAGCGTCCCCCTACAAAGATGGACATGGGCAAGTCTAGCCTCTAACTGAAACCAAAGCATACAATTAAATCATCGAAATCAAGGGAAGATACACCTTCAAAAGTACCAACCATAGTAGAAACCAATGAAAAGTAAGTGTTCCCAAAGCATCTGGTGTCAGCCTCCTTCTCTCTGATAATAAAATGCCAGAATCTTCCATCATCGCGGCCCTCAGGAAATCTCGTTGAGGAGAATCCACCTCCTCTGCCGCCCATCCCACTCATGTGCGGAGAACCATCGCCCACCGAATTAATTGTAATAAACATGACCTTCACACAGCAAGCTCACAGAAAATAATTTTCATGAGAACATTGTGACTCTGGTGCTTGAAACAACAAGAGTGCTATGCACACAAAGCAAAGATACAATGTTTACTTTAAAATGGAGTCGGGCCCCTAGGCCCACTCATATCAATGATAGGATGCATATATCCCAATTTTAGCTATATCAAAAAAATATAAATCACTAGTTTCACTAAATCCGAATCTAAAATTACATGTTGACACACATAAGTACTCATTACGCATGTGCATGTCGCAAGTTATTATTAAGTGCAAATAAATTATAACTTTACGTCACCACATCACTATTCCCCAGTGTATCAACCAGGATTTAGTTCGGTGACACACACAAACACGCTCGCACCCACCAATGGAGCTTTAATAACGTACAAGAATGCATTTTCCAATATTTCACTTGCATTTATTTGTCATTTAAGGTGTGTGCATAATAATTGATATGTATTGTGCTACCGTCAGTAGCTTAACAAAATAGCCATGTCTTGGGTGCGACCCCAAACTCCCTGGCTGCGCCCTCAGTATCACAATTCCTAAACTTGCTCTTAAACCTCTGAATGAAACACAACATAGTTTGTAAGATGCTATTATTAAGGCCCCATTTCAAGCAGAGTCCACCACACATCTGCTGAAGAATTGTGTACATCCTGGAAGATGCAGCAGCTCAGCCTAAGACACACGAAGTGGGGGGCGGGGTGCTTTAGGGAGGGCGTCAGTCTTCAGTCCGTCGTGCTCCTAGGAAGTGTACTGCTCTGTGCCTGCTGAGTGCACGTCATACAATTAACTCGATGGGTTGCTCGGGGAGCACAGCTGTGCCCACAGGTGGGCACCAGATAGTGTTTCTGGGCGTGGCATGCTGCAGGTATCAGAACTCTGTTTACCTGAGAGCAGGAAACCGGAGATCACCTTTCCTCTCTGGGGCTCGGTGCGCACCTTGGAATTCCAGTAGCGCTGTTTATCGTCAGGGCGAGCGCTTGTTGGCATTAGTAGAGGAACAGAATATTTTTCTTAATTTAAACTTTTGCATTTTGGACAAGAGAAGTAAAGCATAAGAGCAGGAGTGGAGGTTTCAATACATCGTGGAATCAGAATGAGCGCTCAGTGGAACGGCCAAGTCGTTTAGGCGCTTTTCGTAATTTCCATGCATCCAGTTTAGTACAGTTTTTTTTTTTGCCATTTGAGGACCCTGGTTTCATTGGCTGCTTTGCAAACAGTTGTCTGCGGCGTCAGCTAACATGGATTCCCGTCACAAAGAGGTGAGTGATGAATAATTAACTTCGGTGTGTGTGTGTGTTGCTTGTGCCCAACAAGCCACGTTTGATAACCATCTTCGCAATCGGATTCGGTAAATAAGCGCAGCTTGGGACGCGGGTATTTAGACAGCAACGCTCCAGTCTTCACACAGCTGATCCAAGGCTCTCACAAAGGCGCTAGATTATGGGAAACAATGTGCCCCACGTGCCCCACAAGCAGGGCGCACCTGCACAGACTCCGTTTGCAGAGCGCGTTGCCCCTGCGCGCGCTCGTGTGTACTTTTATTCCTGGGCAGCAGCGGTTCCCGTGATTCTAGAGCCGGTGATGTTCAATGGGAATCGTTTCATTGCCATGGCAAAGGTCTCCAGGCGCTCTGCTGACGTGCGCTCCTGACTGACAGCCTCCTACCCACTGAACTCCCCTATGGACATCCTATGTTTCCAGCTGCCGAACAAAATGAACTTAGAGAATAGGTACATCTGCATGTATGGAAGAGAATGGTCTAATATTCCTCATAAAACTGAAATTATTAAGCACTCATTATAAGGGTGTCATGTATCAGGGGTTTGCCAAACTGTCTGCTAAAGTGGTGCTATGGCTGGGCCTTGCCTCTGCTGCGCGGGGGAAACTGCCTGACAACTTTCTGTTTTGCAAATGCGTAGTGGAAAATATTCATCCACACAGTGCTACTCGCTGTGGTCAAAATGCGCCAAAATTAGCATGGGAACTGGGATTCTATGCGCAATGGGGGAGTGGTCAGTGAGTGTGGCGACTAAAAGCACACAACTGTAACTATTTCAATCAATCAATCAAATTAATCTTTATTTCGGTCATAGACCATAAAAGATAATCATTCCTAAAAAACATACATTGTTAAAAATAGATGTTATAATTCATAAAAAATATATTTCAGTAAAGATTACATTAGTTCATAGACAATTCATTAAAAGAATAAAAGAATAATAAGTTAAAATAATGATAAAAACAGTGGTGACCTGAAATCGATGGCTATTTGGATAGGCTTAAGAATTGGATAAAAGAGAACATCTCCTCCGCCACACAGCATGCCAATAGCGTGATACCGAAAAGACTATAGGTAATGAAATATCAGTCTTCAGGATTCTGTAGGCAGCCTTACAGTGTGTAGTGCCCAAATTCCTACAAAGTTGAAGGAGCCAACGTTTTCTAATTAGTTTATATGTGGGGCAAAAAAATAAAACATGTAGGTCAGTTTCACTTGTAGCTCCACAAGTTGGGCAGTCAGAAGGATTATCTACCGACCATTTTCCTGAGAAAGCTCTCAAGGGCAGTGTACCATATCTGAATTGCATGTACAGCTTTCTAGAAACATTTGGCTCGATCAGATCTAGGGCAGGTTCTTTTTTGAACTCCTCCTTTATATCAAAAAAGTCCATAGTCAATGAGCCTAGCTTTTTATCGGTTAGCATCATATTTTTGCTATTTGACCAAAATGCGTTAACCAATTCAGCTCTACAGAAATTTAGGGCAGTTATCTCGGGATGATACCATAGAGCAGAGATTCCCAATCTAATAAGCACCTTTTTAATGTATGCTAGCCACGGTATATTGGCTAGACCGGAAAGGGCCATTAGTGATTTTAGATCGTTTTGGTAGTTCACTAACTCCGGTGTTGCCCACAGCCTCCGCCAATACAATAATGGCCTTACTGCTTTTTCTTCTTGAATGGGTCTAACTCCCAAGTCCATTCTAAGTGGGTTAAGTGGTGTGCTGGGTGGTAGGGTCAATAGAGACCTTAGAAACGAGTTCTCAAATCTGCCGATGTCTCCAGTTGGGCAGTGCCCCCAAAGTTCAACCCCATAAAATGTTGCACCCCGTGCTTGCGCTTTGTAGATCTCAATAATGGGTGCTATGGGTTTGGAAGTAGATGCTCTATGCATTTTGAGGATCCCCCCCGCAGGTCTGTGTAAGTCGTAATTTAGCTTTTGCTAGCTGGGAGCCCCATTCCATCCTATCTGAAAGTGTGACTCCAAGATATTCGAACACTGTTACCCTGTCCTATATAGTACCATTAAGGGAAGGATTAGGGCCACTTTTTTTAGGGGGGTTACATACCATAAATTTTGTTTTCTATGTATTAACCTCGAGCCCTCTAAGGAAACAGAATTCGGAAAAACTATCAAGGGCACGCTGAATCCCCATGGGGGATTTTGACACTAAAAGGGTGTCATCGGCAAACATTAGTGCCACCACCTGCTCGTTGTTAAGTTTAGGGGCGTCGATATCCTTGACTCCCCTCAAGTGGGCCACTAACGCGTTAGTGTAAAGGGAGAATAGGGTTGGAGCCAGCACACATCCCTGTCTGACTCCACGGTTAACATGGAACTTTGATGTCAAATTTCCCCTCTTACCACACCTTACTTGGGCAAAATTGTCTTTATGGAGCCGTTTTATAATCCCAAGTAGACAGGCAGGCATCCCCATCTCAGCCAAAACCGCCCAAAGAGTCTGCCGAGGAACTAAGTCAAAAGCTGCTTTGAGATCGACGAAGATAAGGTAGAGACTGCCACCCTCTACCCTCACGGTTTTCCAGTAGAGGAGTTGTAAATGGAAAAGTTGGTCAACCGTGGAAATTTTCTCTCTAAATCCAGCCTGGTATGGGGTCAGTATTGATTTTTCATCCATCCAGGATTGCACTCGGTCTAGAATGATACGTGCAAACAGCTTCTGACTAACATCAATTAGACTTATCGGGCGGTAATTATTTGGCATGAGTGGGGAGCCTTTCTTGAAAACCGGGACTATTTCGGCACCGGCCCAGGTGTTGGGAATAGGTGCACCATGGAGTACAGCATTATAAAGGGAACAAAGATAGGGGATCCAAACCTCAGGTTGGTGCTTGGATAGGTCCCCAGGGATTTTGTCCAAACCCGGCGCCTTTCCTACTGGGAGCCTATTTACAGCCTTTTCTACTTCCTTGAGGGTTACGGTGTCGATGGCTTCATCATTCGAGTTAGAGAGAGGTAAGGACTCAGTGGCCGGGATCAAGGGAGCGTATAGACTCTGATAGTGATCGATCCATTGGCTCGGTGCAATATTAGGGTCATCGGCCACTAGGCCCTCCTTTGTATCTGATCGAATGATTGCCCAAAATTCCCTCATATCTTTATTAATAAGAGCTCTTTTGATATCATCCCATTTATTATTTTCCCAAATCTGCTTGGCCACTTTTACGGTCTGCTTGTATTCGATTCTCCTCATAGCCACCTTCGTCCTAGCACCAGATTTTAGTGAAACCAGGAGAGCTAGTTTGGCCCTCCTACATTCAGTATTGAACCAGGAAAGGGCCTTCAGGGTTTTTTTTCTCTTAGATACAACTGGGTTCAAAAGATCGCCCAATGTTGAAACTAGATCTGTGTGAATTTGAAGTAGGTGATTTTCTCTGTTGTCACTGACCTGGTCTAAAGTATAACATATTTGTGCGAGGGCTTTATATGTGGCCAAATAAACAGAACTGATTTTGTCCGGGGATTTAAGGATCAGCGGCCACTTGAGCCGTCTTCTGTCACCAGAGAGGAATAGGGGTCTAAAGTTGTTCCCACTATTTTGTGTAGGACTATTCTCCATCACTAAGGTCAGGTCGAGGATCAAAGCATTGTGGTCACTGTTGTGGCGAGGGTGAATTACGAAATCCACAATCCTAGACCATGTTTTGGCCTCTACTATAATATAATCGATGCGTGAGGTCTGTCCAGGTCGATTAAAAGTGTGGTTCCCCTCTAGGTCCGATAGGGTGCACCCGTTGCAGGCTCTCAGTGAGTTGGCAAGTGTTAAGGAGTTTATTTGCAAGGCCAGAGGTGTCCATGCCTTAATGGGTGGAATTTGGAGGGCCGGTATGGACCACTGTTCATCCTCCTCTCTGGTAATGGAATCAATGAGCCCCGGTAAGGGCTCAAACTGGCAATTGAAATCGCCGGCAACAATCAGGATGCCCTTGTCTGCTACAGTTTGGATAAAATTATTCAAAGTTTCTAATGTGGGTGATTCACTACCTGACTTAGTGGGACGGGAGTAAACGTTAACAAGAATAAGGCTAGACCCGGAAGGGAATGTGAGTAGTATGCATTGCAGATCGATACTTGGCGTGGTAATTTCAGAGATTACACATCCCAAATGTGACCCTATAAAAATAGACAGACCCCCAGATGGTCTTCCCCTAGGACCTGCAAGGGCTAGACTATTAACTGTAAGAAAGCCCTTTTTTGTAAATTCTTCTTTTGCCCAAGTCTCCTGCAGCAAACAGATGTCGCGCTGGTTAATGAAAAGATTCCAGTCAGGGCAGAGAAGTTTATTTACAATGCCCACGACATTCCAAGATAATACTTTTAGATGGTTATTTGGATGAGTGTTCTTACTTTCTGATTGCGGGTCAGGGGACGAGGGAGAAGAAGGATGGAAAGTCACCTCAATGGGTGTGACATTAAGAGGATGGGGGTCACTGGGGGCAAGGATGTTCTGGGGAACGGTGTATAAAGGAAAGGGGATGGGACTAGTTATAATGTCCCTGTATACAGGATTTGCCTGTGCTGAAATAATTCCGGCCACCTGGGCACCCATAGAACCTGTGATAGGATTAATCAAGGTCTTACCATCAGTAAACAGAGGGCAAGACGAAACCCTTTTATCTAATGTTAGATCGATCGAATCATCCAGTCAATCAACGTCCTCTAGCGGAGCAAATCGATTGTACACAGGAATTCTAAAGGGTGGAATATTCAAATTAAATCTCTGCGGGAAATTTTGGGATAACCCAATGTCTGTGGCAATAGAGCCAGTTCGGTGAGGAACAGGGGCCCAAGTTAGTTGAGGATAAAAAAATTCAAGGGGGGGACGCATTAATTGAGGCTTGATAGCCTAAGGGTAATGTGGGTTGAGCAAGGATTTTTTGGTTAATCTGCGGGTATCTAAAATTAATAACCACACAATCCCCCCTCAGACTTTTTTCCGTTGGTCCTATCCATGCAACCCTTCTCACCATCAGAATCTCATTGGCCATCTCATATGGGAATTGTTTATGTCTTGCCAGCCAAAAAAGAGCTTTATTTCGTAGGTCTAAGTGATTTTCCTTAGTACCTTCCTTAAGTTCAGGGACACCAGTCAATATGGTCACGTAGGGGGATACAGCTGGGGGAAGATTGATCGTTGGCAAGTTTGTGGCAGTAGTCTCATTGTTGTTATCCAGGAGATTTTTACGAATCAGGGTAGGTGTAGCTATGGTCTCACTACTGTTAGTATTCCGCACTAAAGGAATGGGGTTATTTCGACATGGATCTTGTGGTTGGGAAATATAGGAAGAGGGCCTTCTGATCCCATTATTTACTAGGGATTCCTCTGTCGGTATGCAGACTTTGGTTACCTTAGCTTGCCCAGTTTTACGTTGAACAGACACTAAATCTGATGATGGAATCTGGCCTGTAAGCAACCCATCATTTTGAGCGTTAGATGTACTAGCCGTAGAATTTTGGGAAGAGTCAGTATGTACTTTCGTAAAACTTTGGACTAATTTTAAGATAGGGGCTACCTCCTCTTTTATAATAGACCTACATTGGTTAACAATATCAATCACCACAGCATGTAGCAAAGATGGATATGCTGTGTCCTGAGAAAGTGTTGGTGGTGGGGTAATGACAAGTGTTTGAGTACTAGAGTGTATGGTTCCCTTTGACGGGCTCCCCTTAGTCTACCAACCCTTGTAGCTTTCCTTTTTCCCCTGGTTTTGGGGGGGTGTAGGAATAAAACCCTCAGTATCCATAGATGCTATTATGGGATCTTGGGTAGTTGCAACCGATAGAGAACAGTTCAGACTAGTATGTGTTTCGTTAGGATCTAACTCGATTGGGTGGACAGATGACCCCATAGATGGAAAATCAGGGTTAAAGAAAGACGGCGCTCAGTCAGTTCGATTTCAGAGGTGACCACACCAATAGCTTTCTGGAGCATTAAGTCTGTTGCAGTCGGGAGTTTATCCTCAAGTGCTCTTGGTTTAGTTTGTTGGTGTTTGGTAACACATGCACGAGCCCCTTGAACACGTTTAGGGAGAGCAGGTTTAAGCATTATGCAACAGTTGATAGATTATCCAATATAAACCCCAGAGTCACTAAAACAACACGATGTCAGATCTCAACAGTACCTTAAGCCCTTCGTAGGGGATATTTACGAACCCGATGATAGGGATATGGCCCAGCCCAGCCTCTTCCAGTCACTGATGGCCACAGACGGCCCGCCCTCTGCCCGGGCTCAGCCCGGCGCCGCCCGCGCGCGTGCCGTGACGCAGAGGGAGCCTGAGCTTTTGAAGCGCCTCCGGGCGTGCTGGTGGGCGGAAGTGGGCTGGTTCCGCGAAGGCTCACGGGAGCTGTAGTCTCCCCCAACTGCGGCCGATGCTGTAGTTTGGCGGCAGGGGAGACATACAGCGTTGGCACCCCGTAGAAAATGCGCTGCACTGCACCCAGGAGCTTCTCGTAAGGTCGAGTCCCATTCGCTATGCTGCTGGCAATGGAAGTGTCCCCCGCTCCACCGAGGGAGCCTGAGCTTTTGAAGTGCCTCCGGGCACGCTGGTGGGCGGAAGTGGGCTGGTTCCGCGAAGGCTCACGGGAGCTGTAGTCTCCCCCAACTACGGACGATGCTGTAGTTTGGCGGCAGGGGAGACATACAGCATTGGCACCCCGTAGAAAATGCGCTGCACTGCACCCAGGAGCTTCTCGTAAGGTCGAGTCCCATTCGCTATGCTGCTGGCAATGGAAGTGTCCCCCGCTCCACCGAGGGAGCCTGAGCTTTTGAAGCGCCTCCGGGCGCGCTGGTGGGCAGAAGTGGGCTGGTTCCGCGAAGGCTCACAGGAGCTGTAGTCTCCCCCAACTGAGGCCGATGCTGTAGTTTGGCAGCAGGGGAGACATACAGCGTTGGCACCCCGTAGAAAATGCGCTGCACTGCACCCAGGAGCATCTCGTAAGGTCGAGTCCCGTTCGCTATGCTGCTGGCAATGGAAGTGTCCCCCGCTCCACCGAGGGAGCCTGAGCTTTTGAAGCGCCTCCGGGCGCGCTGGTGGGCGGAAGTGGGCTGGTTCCGCGAAGGCTCACGGGAGCTGTAGTCTCCCCCAACTGCGGCCGATGCTGTAGTTTGGCGGCAGGGGAGACATACAGCTTTGGCACCCCGTAGAAAATGCGCTGCACTGCACCCAGGAGCTTCTCGTAAGGTCGAGTCCCGTTCGCTATGCTGCTGGCAATGGAAGTGTCCCCCGCTCCACCGAGGGAGCCTGAGCTTTTGAAGCGCCTCCGGGCGCGCTGGTGGGCGGAAGTGGGCTGCTTCCGCGAAGGCTCACGGGAGCTGTAGTCTCCCCCAACTGCGGCCGATGTTGTAGTTTGGCGGCAGGGGAGACATACAGCGTTGGCACCCCGTAGAAAATGCGCTGCACTGCACCCAGGAGCTTCTCGTAAGGTCGAGTCCCGTTCGCTATGCTGCTGGCAATGGAAGTGTCCCTATTTTGTTCTTCCAACTTCAGGTAACTGAATATAAATTAACACGCACATTTATTGACAAATAAATGCAAGTTAAACTAATCAGTGGAAAATGCTCCATTTTACGTTATAAAACCTCTAATGCTTAATGTTATCACTGCAGGTGTCTGTGTGTGTGTAACCAGAGAGGCAAAGCATTCAGTCCTGGTTGGGGAAACAGGGAACAGTGACTTTGAAATTATTAGTGCTATGAGGTCCCAGCCTGTGACAGCAAGCACTGTGAATATGTAACTCACTATTTTACATTTTCATTACACACACTATGAAATAGGCTGCTACAAAATGCACAAAAAGATTCAAGATTCTGATAAAAAATTTGCTTTCAAAAATAAAGATTTTAGCAACAGGCAATCAGACTGCAACATTTTTTTTATATGTTTCCAATAAAAACATGCATTCCACAGCCCTGTTGGCTACACCATTACAATACTTTTCAAAAGACTAAGCACCAGTAGCGTCGCCCCACTGCTCTCAGAGCATGAAAAATAAAATGAAATTAACATAGTTATTATCATTTTATTTTTCACAGGTTCGGGGCTTGGTTAGGGCAGGGCAGGGGGGGAGAGGCTAGTGGCACAAGGAAAGGAGTGGTTTGCACAATCCAAGCCCTGGTCAAACAGTCATGCACACTTTGCATGTTCCCCACCAAGCTGCATTACACAGCCTGGTGGGGTTAATAACCAGGCCCCCAGTCCCGGTCTGAGCGCCTATCAATGGAGCTCAGTCCAGTCACAATGCTGCATTGCAGCTTTGTGATTGGCTTAGGGGAGCCTGGGTGCTTCCGGGTTCCGGGACAGCAGAAAAGCAGAGGCGGGATGCGGCTAGTGGAAGAGGTAAGTGGTGTTTTTTTTTTGTTCCCCCGTCACTCTCCCTCGCCCCTCCTGTCCACCTCCCCTCTGCCACCACTACCCCTCCACCCTCATTCCCTGCCAGCCGCTACTGCTAAGCATCTGATTTACATTATGGCAGATGGCCTGTCATTCAGCCATGGGGATCGGGTAAATTACATCGTCCCCAAATTTATAAATGTTCGGCTAGTAGGCAGTCATTTATAATGCATTGACATGAACCACCATCACGGTGGTTCCTGTCAACACATGAAGCCATGCACTAAACAGTTTTCTTTTTCTATTTTCAAAGAGAAAATTCAGTTTTGGATTTCCTTTTAAAAATAAAAATAGGTAATGCTCTCCTCTACATGCTAGTCATCTACCATGGCTGGGGGAGCATTATTTGCATTTTACAGTCCTTCACCAACAAGGTTTGCCTGGCTTTGAAGGACAGTGGCTATATATCTTCCCATCCTGATTGGGTGTGCAGACATATAGCCATAATGGCCCGCTAACCAAATGTATATGCGGGCAGACCTTAGGATTGACTACAGCGGAGACTACTCAGTCACCGCCATAGCCAAACCTCTATGACGGTCTGACGGAGTCTTTTGAGACAGAGTATGCATACCTCCAACATATAAACCAGGCCCTGAATGTTTGACATCATGCAGCATTAAGTGGCTCCATCAGCAGTCTTTACATTTCCAGGTTAACATTCCTTTAAACAACAAGCACCCTGGCAAGAAGACTTGTATTTTTGTTCAGCTGTAGGTCCTTACTCGCCGTCACAGCACAGGAGATTCCCTCCCATTTCATCCCAACTGTTGGAATTACCATCTGGGATGGTTGTTTTTTAATAACAAAGTTGCTCTTGGGCATACTATTCTCCTCATTTTAATGCTTTCCCCAGTTTCCCCATTTATAGTTCACTGGGTTTTAATACGGAAAACTGCATAAGTGTGTTTTCTTGCACAATTCGTAATAATGATTCGGGTAAAAAAATCTAATTTTCATCCAAATCAGGAATTAAAAGGGATACAGAATGAGTCCCTTTTTAATTATTCACACATAAGGCACTGGGCATAATACTATTATATTTGTCGCCCCGGAGATTCACAGTTGTCAAATTATTACATAGTCGTGCAGCTGTGATGTTTGGTAAATTAAGCACTGTAAAGCTTATAGAGCCAATAACACTGGTAAAGACTAGGAGCACTGCAGTTTTGAAAACTGAATACTTACTTGCAGTCTTAATGCACTGCACAATGTAGTAAGATACTCTATCCCAAGCAGCTATGTCCTTGACTCTGATCATCACATTAATCAGAAATTTAGTACAAAGTCAAGGGGAAAGGGTTAGACTGTAATCTTTGGGGGTAGAATAAGTAATAAAAAAAGTAAAAGGAAGAGCAGCCATGAACCTCTGCCTTGGAGAATATAACCTCTAATGATAACCAATAAAGAAGTACATTTTGCATATCAGCCAGAAAACATTCTGCAAAACACTCAAAAGAATAGATATTAAGCTCCCTCACAAATTTGGCACTTTTCCCTGCATATTAGAATCTTCTGCCGCCTTGTCCCACCTCCCCTCTTTCTTTGTGTGCACTACTCTGGTTACACAGTGATCCCCAGATCTGCTGGGTGGTACCAGCTAGAGGGCTGGGGGAAAAGAGGGGGTGAACAGAGAGGTAAAGAGACAGTATGATGAGAGAACTGAAGTAGAACTAGAAATGAGGTAGTGATAGGTATGATGGGGAGAGACATAAGGTAGAGACAGAAAGATCAGGTAGCCAGAAGAAAAGATTCATAGCTATAGAACGACGAAGAGATAGGTAGATAAGGCAGTTGAGAGATATAGGTAATGCACTATGGTAATAGAAAAAAACACATGCAAACCTGCAAAGTGAACCTTCTTCACTTCCTAAGAGAATATGTATCAAATGCCACACAGAATTCAGAAGAAGCAATAACCACCTACTGTTCTCAGACTCATGGTTCAAGTGACCTGTAGACAGGTAGTGATATTGATTTAAATATTCCATCTGTGTAACAATCCCTTACAATTCTTCACATGCACCTCCATGTGTAAGACACACGGTGTAGCACCAAATCTGAAGCACGTTCTGTGGGCCACATGCATGATAACAAAACAAAATCAACCAGAAAAAGTTGTGCAATACGAAATGGCCCTCCTCTTGCAAGTAGAATAGAGCCACATATTTGGCCATAATAGGCCTAAGCCCTTAAACAGACCGAGGCAATTATCTTGCGGAAAGGCTCCTCTATGGATGACAATAACCATAAAAAACATAGAAAATCTGCAAAAATGACATATAACCTTAACATGCTAGATAGAAAAGAAATCCTGCTGCACAGAGAAAGAAGTGTCAAGTTTCCAAATGTTTCTTAGACCTCAAGCAGGGCCTAGCTTAGAATGAGGCTCAAACAGTTGTATTTTAAGAAAGCACATTACACAAAGTCTTAAACATATACTGAAATCAATTCACATACCACAGTTGTCACGTTCTGGCCTAGAACTGAAAACAGAGTCCAGTCAGAATAATCTGCAAATTACAGCCAAAAACTAACCAAACGTTACTAATTAATATTCCTGGTATTTGGATAATTAAGTCCCTTGTCTGCATTTTGGATGAGACCTTTAAAATTGAGCTAAAAGGTTGACTGGGACACCAATGAATCAGTTTAATTGTGCAAACAATTGGTTAAAAAATCCATAAAAATGTTTTTACCTGTTACTTCTTGCAGCAGAGGAAGGGGTTGACTAGAAACACACTGCATTTCTGGGTGCTGGATGTTGTAAGTCAGTCAAGCTTTGGGGCAGACCTACTGCACTGAGCCTAGTGCAGGATTTTCTGGATATGTTGGACCGTGATTGAGTAGCACCAGATGTGGTTTTGAGTACTGCTTTACTCAACCTGCTTTAATCAGCCCTGTGGAGAGTAGGGTGCAAAGGGGATTGAGTTGGAGATTCGCCTTGTGGTGAAGCTGGTTAGAAGAGTAACTGAATAGAAAAGGCTGGGTGAACACTCTGTAGTTCTGTATGGGAGAGTGAGGACTGTCTTCTGCCTAAGACTTGGGAGTTAGGCTGGGCCACTGAAGGCTTAAGCATGGACTCCTTCCTCCTCAAAAGGGAACAAAAAAGTTGGGGTCTAAAGAGATGAAGATATAGGCTGCAGCAGCAGCCTGTTAAAGCAGGTCTTCTGGGGACCTCAGGGCAGGGCAGGTCTTCACTTGGACCTCCTACTGCGACTTCTGGATAAGATCCTCCTGGTGATGGGCGCTGTAGAGTCCAATGTGAAGTTGTCTGATTCAAGCTGCTCGCTAGCTGCTTTTATGTATCTCATCTGGCTAACGTGGGCCTGGTAATCACAAGGCAGGATGGAAATCAATGAATTCTCACCCCCACTCCAATCCAAAAACTGCCTCTTACTGGCTGACTGAGTAAGGGAGTGTGGTCAGAGCCGCAAGGCAGAAACCTATAGGCCTGCTGTTTTCCCACTCATGCAGGCAGTGAGGCAGTGGTGTGGCCATATGACAGTCAGGCAGAAAATCTGAATGTCCCTCTCTGATGGGAATGGAAAGGAAAGCCACCAACATCACATAACAAGATCTCCCATTGCAGGCTGAGAGGAAGTCACTAGAAAATATGAACACAGTAAAATATTATCTTAGTGCAAGCTTAGACTCTCCTTGAATAACAAAAAGAGCATAGAAGTAGAATGGTGCATCCAACAAGAGGCACAGAATGACTCATCAGAGAGCAGCCCCCACAACATAGGAAAACCAGACAGTGAAGCACTAAGGGGAATTAAATGGAAATTTAGCATCAGTGTTCACTGAAACACTTAATTTGTCCCTCTGTGAAGAATGAGACATTAATTACCTTTTGGCAAGGCAGGCAAGGTGAAATGGCCACAACACCTGATCTGCCTAGCTTTGCCACTTGGATCGTTTGTTACTGGCATGGCTGGTATTTTCATTTTCTGACGAGTCTAAAATGAACATAATCACAGTGGTGGCTCGCTTGGAATGGGGGTGGTGAGCAGGGGGGAAATAAAACAAAACAAAAAAAAATTACCATCGCCGCCATATGCCTCTCCTGCCGCCGCATGTCTCTCCTCCTCTGCTGGAAGCACTCAGGCTTCCGGGCTCTCCCAGCCAATCATGACACTGCAAGAGCAGCATTGTGATTGGTCGGAACGTCCTGTTTGGGTGCTCAGGCAGTGCCTGGGAAGGCTGGGCATGTTCTCCATTGGGCTGTGCAACACAGCCAAACCTCAATAAGGAGCTGAAGGGGCAGAGAACAGGTCATCCCCCACTCAGAAATCTGTATACAATAAAGGACCTGTTCACAAAGTGAGCTTATGATTCATATATCCATTACAGTTGTCATCTATTTTTAGACAGACTGTGGAGCAAGTGATAATATCATCTATGCTACTTGTAGGTATGGCTCACCCATCAAGAAAAAGACAGAGATGTTTCAAACGAGGTAGGAGAAAGGGCTGTCTTTATGTGCAACAGTTATATCTACAAACACCCAAATGTGGTGAAAAAGTGTAGGAAAGGAGTGATGGTGCCTCACGGTAGCAACACCAGAGAGGATACAGCAGGAAGGTACTCGCCTGCTACCTCAAGATCTCATCATCAGCTACCACCACTCCGCAGAAAGGAAAAGTGTGTGTAGAGAAGTATATAGCAAAAGAATGGGCAATGACCCACAGGGCAAAGTGCTAGGGTGTGTAGTGAAAAACGTAAGAGAAACTGTGCAGTAATCCGTGCACCACGATAGACCCCACAGTATATATACACAGATTTGAGCTAGTACACACTGGCTTGCACTTTTTATTCTATGCTGTGTGACTGCTCATATATTAAAAAATGCCGACATGTTTCATTGCCTTTTGGATCAACTCACGGCAATTTCTTCAGGGCGTGGGGTATTGTCGTTCCACCCTGCAACCTTGCTTTGTCTATTAAAAACAATTCTGTTAGAGACAAAAGACAGACAAACAACACATAGCAAAGTAAGTTGGCATCCGGTTCAAAAGGACCTAGTGCTGTATATACTACGTTCCAAACTGTATATCCACCACAATATTTACCAGGATATTGCCCATCTTGGGCATACCTTTACCCTTGAGCACTTGTGTGTGTAGCAGCGATCACTCATTCAAGGCTCATCCACTCGGCTCCTATCGTGAGTCTGTAATACACAATCAAAGGTATGTATTATGAGATTTTAGGGGATCCAGGTGCCGGGTTCCTGCCTCTCCCCGTAACAAGGAATACTTTCCCTCTTATGTCACAGAAGTAATGCATCTCTGTCTCGCTGCTGTGTGGCTTCTGAAGTATGACTACTACTCTACGAGTGGTCGGGGAGTCTGTCCCGTGCTAGAAACCTCCTCGTATCAAATCATAACATGCCCACCTTGTGACCCCATGGCCCGGGCCGGCACTAGGAAGATACTGAGTTACAGAGTTCAGGTTGCCGTCCCATTTTAGCCGCATGCCCCTCTCTTAAAAGTGATACCCACACTTACAATACATGTATCAAGACTCACCGATATTACTTCCGTGTCCGGCTCTAACTCAGCACTGCAACACCGAGGCTGCTGTCTGCCGTGAATAAGAGCGCAATCAAGCTCATCCCGTGACCGGGCTGCAGTAATCCCGCCCCTCACAGGCGCTTAATGTGTTTGCGCTGACAACGGACTGCACCATCTTGGAATGGTGAATTCCGCAGTATGTTTTGTAATAATTTGAGTTTCTCTCACATGCAGAGAGATCTAAATATCAGCATGCGAGGGATTACCCACAAACGGCGGGTAGCTTTAGTCATTTGTAAAGTTAAGTAAGGATTTGTTGCCGATAATGTTGCAATCAAAGTGACTAGTGATTGTGTATGCCCCCAACTGCCCCTCTATTTGATTTAAATTTGTCAGGATAGTGCAACGATCGATATTGTTGCACTTCCAAGCCCTACCCTCCCTGAAGGGATGGAAGATGGTGCATGGACTCTGGTCCTGAAGTATGGGCACTGAGGCGGGGGGGAATGCATTCTCTGAATTAGCTGGATATGTAATCATAATGATCTGGTGTTTCTAACTTGCTTAATGTCCCACATTTTCATGCGGCATCAAAAGCCCTTATCGGAATGGGCATAGATGAAAAATAGATCATATATTGACCTTATTCCACTTGATGGAATCATTCAATCCAGTTTGGTCTGCACCCTCCTGATAGATCCAGAGGGCTTCCTTGCTGCTCAACCTTGATTCCATGTTGAACTGGTCTCCCATCACTCTTTCCAAAACTACCCAGCGTACATCCTTAGGGGTATGACAGCCCTTTCTCCTACCTCGTTTGAAACATCTCTGTCTTTTTCTTGATGGGTGAGCCATACCTACAAGTAGCATAGATGATATTATCACTTGCTCCACAGTCTGTCTAAAAATAGATGACAACTGTAATGGATATATGAATCATAAGCTCACTTTGTGAACAGGTCCTTTATTGTATACATATTTCTGAGTGGGGGATGACCTGTTCTCTGCCCCTTCAGCTCCTTATTGAGGTTTGGTCTTGAGAACGGCAGCTTAGCCGTGAGAGCTTTTTAAAGATTTTCATTCAATACGAGGTACAGCACATAGCATTTTTTGGTTGGCTTCCTTTCCGGCCAGAGGACTTTCCACCACACACTGTACCATAGGTTAGAACACACGTTTTCTACTTTTTCTCCCACTGTCCACAATTCCAGGGAATTCATATTGCTGGTGGCCCGGTAGGGTGGCAGTGGAAAAATGGACAACTTCTGCTTAGCCTTCACAGATGAACATATAGTATCAATACTATCAGGCCCCTCCCTCCTACCAAATGCTCCTCTAAATGGGGGACCTTCAGCCCGTGATGAATGGGAAAAACTATCTAATACTAGGAAACGAAAAATAAGGATTGCGCTCCATGGGGCGCTCATGACGGAGTACCTCAGGGCGGGCGCAGGAATGCATTCCCCCCCGCCTCAGTGCCCATACTTCAGGACCAGAGTCCATGCACCATCTTCCATCCCTTCAGGGAGGGTAGGGCTTGGAAGTGCAACAATATCGATCGTTGCACTATCCTGACAAATTTAAATCAAATAGAGGGGCAGTTGGGGGCATACACAATCACTAGTCACTTTGATTGCAACATTATCGGCAACATTATCGGCAACAAATCCTTACTTAACTTTACAAATGACTAAAGCTACCCGCCGTTTGTGGGTAATCCCTCGCATGCTGATATTTAGATCTCTCTGCATGTGAGAGAAACTCAAATTATTACAAAACATACTGCGGAATTCACCATTCCAAGATGGCGCAGTCCGTTGTCAGCGCAAACACATTAAGCGCCTGTGAGGGGCGGGATTACTGCAGCCCGGTCACGGGATGAGCTTGATTGCGCTCTTATTCACGGCAGACAGCAGCCTCGGTGTTGCAGTGCTGAGTTAGAGCCGGACACGGACGTAATATCGGTGAGTCTTGATACACATATTGTAAGTGTGGGTATCACTTTTAAGAGAGGGGCATGCGGCTAAAATGGGACGGGAACCTGAACTCTGTAACTCAGTATCTTCCTAGTGCCGGCCCGGGCCATGGGGTCACAAGGTGGGCATGTTATGATTTGATACGAGGAGGTTTCTAGCACGGGACAGACTCCCCGACCACTCGTAGAGTAGTAGTCATACTTCAGAAGCCACACAGCAGCGAGACAGAGATGCATTACTTCTGTGACATAAGAGGGAAAGTATTCCTTGTTACGGGGAGAGGCAGGAACCCGGCACCTGGATCCCCTAAAATCTCATAATACATACCTTTGATTGTGTATTACAGACTCACGATAGGAGCCGAGTGGATGAGCCTTGAATGAGTGATCGCTGCTACACACACAAGTGCTCAAGGGTAAAGGTATGCCCAAGATGGGCAATATCCTGGTAAATATTGTGGTGGATATACAGTTTGGAACGTAGTATATACAGCACTAGGTCCTTTTCAACCGGATGCCAACTTACTTTGCTATGTGTTGTTTGTCTGTCTTTTGTCTCTAACAGAATTGTTTTTAATAGACAAAGCAAGGTTGCAGGGTGGAACGACAATACCCCACGCCCTGAAGAAATTGCCGTGAGTTGATCCAAAAGGCAATGAAACATGTCGGCATTTTTTAATATATGAGCAGTCACACAGCATAGAATAAAAAGTGCAAGCCAGTGTGTACTAGCTCAAATCTGTGTATATATACTGTGGGGTCTATCGTGGTGCACGGATTACTGCACAGTTTCTCTTACGTTTTTCACTACCCACCTTAGCACTTTTCCCTGTGGGTCATTGCCCATTCTTTTGCTATATACTTCTCTACACACACTTTTCCTTTCTGCGGAGCGGTGGTAGCTGATGATGAGATCTTGAGGTAGCAGGCGAGTACCTTCCTGCTGTATCCTCTCTGGTGTTGCTACCGTGAGGCACCATCACTCCTTTCCTACACTTTTTCACCACATTTGGGTGTTTGTAGATATAACTGTTGCACATAAAGACAGCCCTTTCTCCTACCTCGTTTGAAACATCTCTGTCTTTTTCTTGATGGGTGAGCCATACCTACAAGTAGCATAGATGATATTATCACTTGCTCCACAGTCTGTCTAAAAATAGATGACAACTGTAATGGATATATGAATCATAAGCTCACTTTGTGAACAGGTCCTTTATTGTATACATATTTCTGAGTGGGGGATGACCTGTTCTCTGCCCCTTCAGCTCCTTATTGAGGTTTGGTCTTGAGAACGGCAGCTTAGCCGTGAGAGCTTTTTAAAGATTTTCATTCAATACGAGGTACAGCACATAGCATTTTTTGGTTGGCTTCCTTTCCGGCCAGAGGACTTTCCACCACACACTGTACCATAGGTTAGAACACACGTTTTCTACTTTTTCTCCCACTGTCCACAATTCCAGGGAATTCATATTGCTGGTGGCCCGGTAGGGTGGCAGTGGAAAAATGGACAACTTCTGCTTAGCCTTCACAGATGAACATATAGTATCAATACTATCAGGCCCCTCCCTCCTACCAAATGCTCCTCTAAATGGGGGACCTTCAGCCCATGATGAATGGGAAAAACTATCTAATACTAGGAAACGAAAAATAAGGATTGCGCTCCATGGGGCGCTCATGACGGAGTACCTCAGGGCGGGCGCAGGAATGCATTCCCCCCCGCCTCAGTGCCCATACTTCAGGACCAGAGTCCATGCACCATCTTCCATCCCTTCAGGGAGGGTAGGGCTTGGAAGTGCAACAATATCGATCGTTGCACTATCCTGACAAATTTAAATCAAATAGAGGGGCAGTTGGGGGCATACACAATCACTAGTCACTTTGATTGCAACATTATCGGCAACATTATCGGCAACAAATCCTTACTTAACTTTACAAATGACTAAAGCTACCCGCCGTTTGTGGGTAATCCCTCGCATGCTGATATTTAGATCTCTCTGCATGTGAGAGAAACTCAAATTATTACAAAACATACTGCGGAATTCACCATTCCAAGATGGCGCAGTCCGTTGTCAGCGCAAACACATTAAGCGCCTGTGAGGGGCGGGATTACTGCAGCCCGGTCACGGGATGAGCTTGATTGCGCTCTTATTCACGGCAGACAGCAGCCTCGGTGTTGCAGTGCTGAGTTAGAGCCGGACACGGACGTAATATCGGTGAGTCTTGATACACGTATTGTAAGTGTGGGTATC
Organism: Triturus cristatus; assembly: GCF_964204655.1. Classification (NCBI taxonomy): domain Eukaryota; kingdom Metazoa; phylum Chordata; class Amphibia; order Caudata; family Salamandridae; genus Triturus; species Triturus cristatus. The sequence goes on from NC_140584.1 coordinate 452,942,758, forward strand.
ACTTTTAAGAGAGGGGCATGCGGCTAAAATGGGACGGGAACCTGAACTCTGTAACTCAGTATCTTCCTAGTGCCGGCCCGGGCCATGGGGTCACAAGGTGGGCATGTTATGATTTGATACGAGGAGGTTTCTAGCACGGGACAGACTCCCCGACCACTCGTAGAGTAGTAGTCATACTTCAGAAGCCACACAGCAGCGAGACAGAGATGCATTACTTCTGTGACATAAGAGGGAAAGTATTCCTTGTTACGGGGAGAGGCAGGAACCCGGCACCTGGATCCCCTAAAATCTCATAATACATACCTTTGATTGTGTATTACAGACTCACGATAGGAGCCGAGTGGATGAGCCTTGAATGAGTGATCGCTGCTACACACACAAGTGCTCAAGGGTAAAGGTATGCCCAAGATGGGCAATATCCTGGTAAATATTGTGGTGGATATACAGTTTGGAACGTAGTATATACAGCACTAGGTCCTTTTCAACCGGATGCCAACTTACTTTGCTATGTGTTGTTTGTCTGTCTTTTGTCTCTAACAGAATTGTTTTTAATAGACAAAGCAAGGTTGCAGGGTGGAACGACAATACCCCACGCCCTGAAGAAATTGCCGTGAGTTGATCCAAAAGGCAATGAAACATGTCGGCATTTTTTAATATATGAGCAGTCACACAGCATAGAATAAAAAGTGCAAGCCAGTGTGTACTAGCTCAAATCTGTGTATATATACTGTGGGGTCTATCGTGGTGCACGGATTACTGCACAGTTTCTCTTACGTTTTTCACTACCCACCTTAGCACTTTTCCCTGTGGGTCATTGCCCATTCTTTTGCTATATACTTCTCTACACACACTTTTCCTTTCTGCGGAGCGGTGGTAGCTGATGATGAGATCTTGAGGTAGCAGGCGAGTACCTTCCTGCTGTATCCTCTCTGGTGTTGCTACCGTGAGGCACCATCACTCCTTTCCTACACTTTTTCACCACATTTGGGTGTTTGTAGATATAACTGTTGCACATAAAGACAGCCCTTTCTCCTACCTCGTTTGAAACATCTCTGTCTTTTTCTTGATGGGTGAGCCATACCTACAAGTAGCATAGATGATATTATCACTTGCTCCACAGTCTGTCTAAAAATAGATGACAACTGTAATGGATATATGAATCATAAGCTCACTTTGTGAACAGGTCCTTTATTGTATACTGTGCAACACAGCCCCATGGAGAACATACCAAGTGCACATGACAGTTTGGCCGGCCCTAAAGGGCAGTCCAAACGGTTATGTGCACTTAGAGGAGTGCAAACTACTCCTCCCCTGCTCTGGTGTCATGAAGCCAGCCCCACCCTGACTCCTGGAAGAAATAAAAATAATAATAATGACTTGTTATTATCATTTTCTTTTTCTTTTTTTCCCTGCTGCAATAGCAGTGGGGAGATGCTCCTCCGCCGTAGTGGATAACTGCATAATCACCCAAATCCGGAATCTTTTCCGTATGTACTTTGAACAGTAAACATAATGGAAAGCACCTTAAAATGTGTCTAGAAGCTGCCTACATGATCCATGACTGATAGTCAGGGCCACTGGAATTATGCAATTGCGCAGCCTCGGCGATTTCCCCATAATTATAGGTTTGTAGCATTTGCCACATACTTCACCATCTTCTGGATAATCTGCAGATTTTAACAAAAAAATCTGATTCTTTCTCAAAGGGTTCAAAGGTTACTAAGAATGCAGCGACACATGTTGCCCCGCAGTGGAAGGCCTTTGCACAGCTGGACTGGTCACCTTTCTGTTGCTTATTGCAATATTTGAGTATTAAATAATGAGTACTAATGAGGTGTAACTAATGGCTAGACAGTATTTTCAAGTTTAAAAACTTTTACAAAATATGGCAAATTATGCAGCATCATTTGTCTTTTCTTGCCGTATAATTTATGAAACCGTCTTGCATAATTTCACCCTCTACTGCCGCATAATTCAAGTGGCCCTGTTGATAGTTAAAATAAACAAAGGCATAAAAGCTGTGTTAAAAGATACCGGTGTGTTGTTATAAAGAGTCCTCTTTAATTATCATGTTACCTAGGCAGAATCATAAAGCATGAACAAATAGATATTTTTTATTGTCCTTCATCTTTGAAAGTTTTATATAGTGTGAACTCAGCCCAAGGCATAGGCTATTTGAGCGCTATTCATGAGCACCAATTACAGTACACAAGATCAGATTTTTTATTTAAAGGCTTGGGAGAGGAATCACAGAATGTTGAGCAGGAGCTGAGACTCAAACCTGGTCCCCCATCTCTGCAACTCTGAGCTTCAGGCCTTGTATGCCTTTGCATACGCAAGGCATGAAAGTGGGAGGATATTGGTCTTTGGAAGGACACTGGGACAAGGCCTACAGCCTGAGCAGCAGAACAACAGTGAGGCCCCTTCTATTACTAAATTGCTCACACCCTCCCAAGCCTCCACTGCCTCAGGGCAGTGGCCTGGCAGGAGAGGGGATTAAGAATAAGACACAGCTGCTGGGCTATGGTCCATAGGCGAGGGGGCTGATGTGAAGATGGCCCAAGTTCACAACATCACCTGGCCCCTACAGCGTGGCGCCAGCAAGCTTAAACACACTCTCCCCCACCCACCATGCCCTGAATGAGAAGGGCTGTGGGTGAGGTGTCAAATACGAACACTGTTTCTGGGCTGTGTGGGCCCCAGGGAGTGCCGAGGTGAGAATGGCTTGATGGCCTTAGCAACACCTGGCCCCCAGTGAGGCAAATTCTTACACACAAACACTCTCTCCCCAGCCCACCATCAGGGCGATTGCTTGGCAGGGCAGGGGGTCAAGGATAGGCCACAGCTGATCATCACCCAATGGCCATATCACATGCCCCCCCCCGTGAGGCTGCTTTAATCTCCCTGTCCAGTGCCTTCTGTGGGCTGGGAAAGAAAACAAACTGCCCACAGAGGGCACTGGGACACCAGCCCTTTGGCCTATGCCCGACTGCCCACTGTTCCAATCCGTCCCTGCCAGGTGTACCTGGAGTGTAGAGATCTGGGAATGTAGCAATGGTGCGCTTCGGTATTGAGTTTCATGAGGAAAATGGACTTGTGTCAGGCCGGTGAGACTGCCATACAGTCGATATAGCTGGAGCTTGGATTAGGCCCACCCTGCTATATACAATGTGTAATTGAAAAGCTGGGCAGTGGCGGTTACCAAAATGCCATGGCTATACCATCCACCTTGTGTTATTTTGGGGCCTCTGGCAGGGCTTTGCAGGGTTTTGGGGTGCAACCACTTTCTGGGGCACCCCATAGCATGCTACCTGTAAGGAAAAGGTTGCGCGGATGATGTACAATGTGTGCGTTCCTGTACCCCCAGGCAACACTTGACTGCACTACCCTCCTCTCAATTGGTACGCACAAACCACCTTTACCCCGGCAAGAGCTCTTCATTTTAAAGTCTCGCCTCGGTGGCATAGAAATGTTTACTTCCTGATGCTGCAGCTTCCCCCTCTCATAGTAACATGATGGGTTGGTTTTCAGTAGAGTTGTTCTTCATTATGCAGGTTGTGGTGATAGGAGGTCCCTCCTTGTTTTAAAATGTCTCCTGTGCATTCGGGTTCTCTTTCTTGTTGGTCTCCCAGTATGGTGTCTATGACTAGATATGAGGATCTCAAGAGAACCTCTCCTTGAAATCAAAATCTCAATGGCAGGGACTCTTCCCAGCATGGTGAGGCTGGGCATCCAACAGCCCTACTTTGTTAATGCCACCACAATTCGATCGGTGATCTCTCAGAAAATGACATCAGGTTGCCTCTGATATCGCATCTGTTACCAGTACACAAGCATCTCTCTTGTGTTTGGGTATCCGGGGTACAGAGTTTTTTAGTATGTATAGTTTCTTCCATGGAGTGTGATTTCCATCAGCATATACACTAGACCAGTAGTAATAGCACAGCAGGGTTGTAGACTGGTAAAATTGCTTTATTAATCACCCACCCGTGCAGAGAGGGGAACATTTATGCAATCTCTGAGACGGAAATATTTATGTAATTTCTCTTTGCAAGCATTACCACCTGGTGATGATAAATCATGCTTACCTGGTTATATCATCATACACACAGAAAAAAGAACAGAAGGAATGCTGGTCTCCCCTATCCCAGCCCCTCCCACCAGGAGTACACAAACAGTACTTACCCAGCATTTGTTCTGAACTACCAAGGAAGTCTGGTAGTCCGGGAGGGAGTGGTGTAATAAATGGGACGAGGACAACGGGACCAGGAGTAATGAAGATTACCGGTAAGAAATAGGGCCTTAACCCCAGGGCCCTAAGTCCTCGTCCCATTCAGGGCAAATGGAGAATACCAAAGCCAGACACCCGGCCTTCCAAAACCAAAGCAAAACGCCCAGGACACCACACCTAAAACAGCACCCAAGAAAAAACACAGTTTGGAGCACAAAGCATGTAACACCCCTAACCCAAAATTGGCCTCCTCCTCCAAAACATTCTGAAGATGATAATGATGCACAAAGGTATTGGAGGAAGCCCATGTTGCAGCGAGACAAACACCAGCAATGGACATCCCTTGCAATTCCCCCCAGGAGCCTCCACCCCCCTCGTGGAACGTCCCTGTACCCCCACCAGAGTAGGAGCATCAGCCAGGGAATAAACCAGCTCATTGACCTCTTGCAGCCTGCGTCTAATGGACAGAGAGAAGGCCTTCTGCTCTTTAGAAGAGGACCCAAAAGCAACAAAAAAGGCCTCAGATTTATGAAAAGACCGAGTGCGCTCCAGATAGACCAGTAGAGCCCTTTTCACGTCCAACAGGGACCAATCCAAATCACTGGAAAAGCTAGAATCCACCGCCAGCACCAGGAAAAACCAGCTCCTGGGATTGAAATTGAGACGTTACCTTCGGCACGAAAGAGGCATCCAACCTCAAAAGCACCCCATCCACTGAAAATGACAAGAGGGTTCCCTGGCCATTTGAGCACACAGTTCACCAATCTGCTGAGCAGTAGTGATCTCCACCAAGAAAATCACCTTCAAGGCTGAACGGGGGTAGACACCAGAGCCTTCAGCACCAATGGCAAATCCCATAAAGGAAACAGTGGCTTCACCAGAGGACTGGCAAGAGAGAAACTGTGCAGCAAGGAAATCACCAGATCATCCACATCAGCCAGATTACCCCAAGGGGCCTGAAAAGCCTTAATGGCTGCCCACTGCACCTTCAAAGTAGCCACTGCCAGAAGCTTCTCAAATCCCTCCCACAAAAACTGTAACACATCCGTCAAGGAACAGTCCAACGGAGACAGCTGAAGGGAACCACCCCAGTGCTGAAAATTCCCCCACTGCCTCGCATAGGATTTAATAGTGGAAGGCCTACAGGGCTGCTGAATAGCAACTGCTAGGTGTTGAGGCAGCCCCCTGGTCTCCAAACCCCTCCTCTGAATTTCAAAACCAAAAAGACGAAGCCTCAGGAGAGCCAGAGATGGGACAGACCGTAAAGGAGAGGGGAAGCACGGAACCATCCATTGTCACTGAACAGCCATCAGCCTGAGACTAGGTAAACACGACCGACAAGGCAAAAGGGCACCACCACAATCACCAATCTAGACTTGCCCCTCAGACAAGCCAGAAGCTAGAGAACCAGAGCAATTGGAAGGAAGGCATACAACACGCAGTCAGGCCAAGGTACCATCAGAGCATCCACTCTCCAGGCCCCTACCTGAGGAACCTGATAACAAAACCGAGGAACCTGAGAATTGTGCCAGGTAGCAAAAAGATCAAGGAAAGGTGCACCAAACCTCCTGCACACCTGCTGAAAAACCTCCCTGTTGAGGAACAGCTGGTGAGAGGAAGGGAAGAACTGTCTGAGGGCATCTGCTACCCCATTGTCTACCCCCCCCCCGAATATGCACAGCTCGCAGGGATTGAAGGTGCCGCACCACCCACAGGAACAAAAGCAGAGCTACAGCATCAAGGGACCTGGAATGGAACACCCCCATTGTTCAAATATGCCTCAGTGACCTAGTTGTCAGAACGTACCACCAAGTTGTGACCCTCCAGCAGGTCCTGATACCCCACAACAGCCCGGGAAACAGCCATCAGTTCCCTCCAGTTGGAGGAATGCCACCCCTCACTCAGAAGCAGGCCTGCAAGTACCTGTCCCCTAAAGTCACCCCCAACCGAAAGCACTGGCAACCATTGTTAACACCAACGGGGGTGTCCAGCACACTCCACCATTCCAGCTGCTGGAACACAACCGGGGACAATGGAACCACAAGATCGAAGTTGCTGTAGCGAGGATCCCACACCGACAGCAGATACATCCACAGAGGGCGGAGGTGAAACTGTGCCCAATGTACCAAAAACACTGCTGCTGCCATGTAGTCCATCATCCTCAACCACAGGCAGATTGACAGACAGGACCTGCCCATCCCCTCCCGGACCAAGGACTGAAGCGCCTGAATCCGTGGAGTAAGCAGGAACACCCTGTTGAGGTTGGTTCGAAGCCCAGCTCCATGGACATCATATCCTGAGAGGGCACCAGCTGGCACTTCTCCCGGTTCAGGAGAAACCCATGCGCTTTGAGAGATCCACTCACCACCTCCAGATGCACAAGAAGCTGCTCATCTGAAAGAGCATGGAGAAGCTAATCGTCTAGATAGGGGTATAAGTGGATTCCGTGGAAATGAAGGGGGGCCACTAGAGGAGCCGCCACCTTGGAAAAACACACTGGGGGCTGACCACAGGCCAAATGGAAGGACCAGAAACTGGTAATGAACCCTCTTGATGCAGTACCTCAGAAATGTCTGTAAGAGGGGATGAATGGGCACATGATAGTACCCATACTCCTAGTCCAAGATGCACATCAGAGGGTCGGACCCCTGAAGCCGAAGGGACCTCTCCAAACTTGATCCGGTATACGTGCCTCACAATGTCCAACACCCAGGCATCAGAAGTAGACAGCTTCCATTCCCGGAGGAAATGCCGAAGGTTACCGCCAACCACAGCTCTTAATGGAGTGCCAAAGGCTATTACCCATCCACTCCAGTGGCGCCCAACAGCCACAATACGAATTTCAAAGAGATAATAACTAAATCAGATTTGTCTCTGGAGAGACTGAATAAAAGTGGATGCTGAAAACACACTTCTTGTTCAGTTCTGTGACAAGATAACCACCAATTGAGCTACTGCAGCCAGGACCCGGGATCAAGATCTGCTGGACTCACAGCTGTGCAGGGGGATACTGCCTAGGATGCCTATAACACTGGCCCTGAAACTGGAACACTAGCCATCCTGCCTGCCAAGACCTGTGTGCCACGTGATCGAGGCCCAGAGGGTATCCGGTGATGAGGATCCTGGTGAGAGAAGGGGAAAGCCCAAGGTCCATCCGGTCTAAGTATGCAAAACGACCGCAACAATGCACCAAGGGCTATTTACCCTTGTGTTGTTGTCAGGGTTGCCATGTTAGTGAGTCCAAGGAGAATAGCGTGAGGCAGAACTGGCACTTGTAATGCCCTCAACTCCTTTTTGCAACTTCAAGAGACGGCGTTCCTACTTGAATTTAATTTATGCGAGAATGGCAGCCATTTTGGGTGTAGCGGGCTACTTAATCTTTGCTCATCCAGAGTTTCCTGCTTTTATTGTTCACATGTTCCTAGACTAGCATTCGGCAGGTTCAGGTTGCCTAACGAAGTCTTCAAGGCATTCCGATCCTCAGCAAGTTGGTGCATCACGTTCAGGTTCCTCACATCGTCTTCTTTTTCTGCACCTGAAAACGTAACGATAAAAAAGAAAACAAACATCAACAGAAGTCTGTGCATTAGAGTTGTAACGTTTGTGCATGCAGCACATTTGTTTGGTAACTTACGGTCCTCCATTTGTTTGAAGGGGTTTTTGTTTCCTTTGCCACATTCTGATCCTAGAAAGTACAAGAAAGAATAAAATAAGTTGCGGGTAAACCATGGAGGTTAAACATTTAACTATAGACTGTTTATAATTAACGAGTGCAAAACAATTGTTTGAATCAGCAATGAAATTCTATACAAGTTAATTTTTAGAATTAAAAAAATTCCAGTAGTTAAAAAAAAATAAGCTAATTCATGTTGGTAAACTTTGTAGAAAAATAATCCAGGGTTTGGAAATCCAGGTCTCAGGAAACATAAGATTATAAAAAGAAACCAGAAATGATTGTGTGATTACTTTCTTAATTTATTTTCTAATTACTGATGTGGCTTATCTTTTCTCAAAAAGCAGAGACCAGCCAATCTCGAGTTCAGCATTATAGCTTAGTGAAAGTGGGAAAAGCGAATATTAAGGTAGGAAAGAACCTTACTTAGAAGTACAGTGCAGTCGTGTGCTGCATTAAAATTTCACTCGTTAGTTTGTTTGCCTTTAGGAACTCATAGTCATCACCTTCACTAAAATATGGGCCCATTGCATTGGGGCCCTGATCAAAGAGCACAAGACCTCATCGAGCATGTCCATAGCTGGCCCTCTTTGCATTTATGAGCACAAGGCGGTGGGTGCAGCTTTATATGGGGCTGAACTCTGGGGGTTTGAAAAGCTGGATGCGCTACTTGCGTCTGAAAACAAATTCTTAAGATCTTTATGTTCACTCCCCCAGAGTACTCCATTGCACCCGATGAGATCAGAAATGGGCAGAACCTCGGTTGTAGAAAAAGCACAGTTACGCCCCCTACTCTTTTGGCCACATTTTAAAACTACTCCTGAGTTACACCCATACGCTGCTGCCCTGGAGGTTTATGCGTTTGATCGTTTTAGGAAAATTGGTTGGCTGACCAAGGTGAAGTCTCTGATGATTACTATAGGACTAGAAAGTGCTTGGGATACTAAAAATCAAGAATCTTTACCTAGCAAAGCCGTTTAACACTTGACTTTATGGAGTTTAAATTAGTCGGTGTTTTTGAGCAACATATAGAGGCAATTACAATTCTGCTGGATAGGAAACTTTACATGCAATTTAGATTTGGTTCCCTTCCTGTGATCACTTTTATTGCCTCCTGGCGCCAGCCTTCCTCTGCATCGCAGCTCTGTCCAGGCTGTGCCCTCGCAGCCGAGTCAATTAGTCATATCCTTTTAGCGTGCCCTAGGTACTGTCTATTGAGATCCAGGTGGATAGCTCCTGTATGCAGGCGGTTTGGTACCCTTTGCCCCTGTGATGCCTTACGAATTCTAAAATCCGACTCAAGTCTTCCAATTGTCTGTGCAGTTGCCAAATTTCTTGGTAAATATGGAGCATTAGGAGGTATGCAATGAATACGCAGTTAATGTAATTCCTTTTAAACCAATTCTTTTTGAAATGTTTATATGTATGTAGATAATTTTAGCTTAGATGAGAGCCAATCTTAGTATTGCGCCCGCATGGCAGGTCATGCTGTTTAGTTCTTACTGCATAGACTTATGCGGACATAGCTCTTAATTGCCCTGCTAGCTTTCTTTTTAATTGTGTTATTATTGCATACCAATTTTGCATAAGTTGGTCATTGATGAGCTGGATTTGTTGTTCTTTGTATGTTTACATCGACCTCCTTTGGACTTTAGGCACTTGCACTTTTGCGGTCCTTGTACTATAGGATCATCACTTAAGATGGAATGCAAAAGCCTCCAGTCACTAGCTCTGGTTTGCTAGCTACAATTTCCATGTACTGTATGCTATTGCCTGGTCTTTATTTCATGCCTAAGTCTACTAAGTAGCTTGGACTTTTACATCAGGCAGCTACTGACCTTTTTACATGCATCTGCCTCTTGATGGCTGTTGCACTGCTGCTCAAAAATATCACTTAATTTGCTATTTGTAGACCTACTGCTATTGAACCTTGCACATTTTATCCTGTCGTCATGTACTGTATGTATATGGCACTTTTATGGCTGCAATGACCGAAATAAAGTTATTGACTGACTGGCATTGGGGTAAAGATTAGTAGTGATGGACACATGCAGCAAGGTTGCTAGGTGTGTGACTTAATGATAAATATGGCCCTAAACTCCCACGAACAAGACAAGAGAATGGCACAAGCTGATAGCAGATGTCAAGCTAGAGTATAACCAGGATAAAAAAGATTGGTAGGCCGAAAGAGGAATAGGTATTAAAGGCTCAATCATGCAGTGGCAAATATGTAAAAACTCTGAACCGACAGCAAACATTTGAAAAAAAGGATGTGTTCAACTAGTATCAAGTCAATCCATTAGGATGCAGCACTTTAATCCAGGCATGGCAGACCAGGACAAAACAGTTCTCGGAGAAAGATAAATGCATTTTCTATTTAATGAGTCTCCTGAGCGAGCCATAATGTGTGTCGAGCACACCTGTGGATTAGATGTGGAATCTTAAATGCTGTTGAAACAACAGGATTATGAGAACCATTATTATTCTCTCGCCTATACCAAGAATAATAACAGGGGAAGGCTCCAATTCCTCTATCGCTTCTGCGCTAACAGCATGGCATTGGGCAGCGACCCAAGGAACCTTGCTGCACTGCCCTAAACAAAAGGGCAGGAATGTGCTGTATCTATGTGATATAGTGCATTCCTGTCCTCTTCCCCAGCGCCGGCGCACAATGGGCTGCCATGCGGTAGCACAGACTCCCTTGCACCATGGGGCTGATTTGCACAAAATCAATCAAATAAAGGTGATTTCCTCTGTCTGTGTGTGCTGCACACATAGAAAAAGGAAAAAAAGAGGAGACATGAAAGCATTTCTTCTCAATGTGCCTCCCTAATGCCACCCTTGTTCACCAAACTGCTGCGCAAATAGAAGAAAACTAAACAACACAAGATTTACTTTGCTGCCATCAGCGTACTTGGAAAAATAAAAGGCTATTTTGTGTGATTCATAGGCCCTTATTTACAATATTTTAACACACTGTATGGCAGTAAGCCTTCCTGCTGTGCTGCCGTATGTGAAAAGAAAAGGGCAGGAATTCGCCATATCTACAAGCTATGGCGCATTCCTGTCCTTTCCCTTGTGTTGGAAATGCCCCACTGCAGGCATCCTTGCGCTATGGTGCAAGGGTGTCTGCATTGTAGTGCAGGAAGGGGCACCTTCACGAGAGGTGTTTATCTCTTTCTATTTGCACTGCAAAATGCAGCACACATAGAAAAAGGAAAAACAAGGAGAAATAAAGGTATTTCTCCTTGTTGTGCCTCCCTTATGCCTCCCCTGGGAGGCGTAGGAATCTGCTGCATTCCCAGGTTTACAAAACCTTGTAAATCGGGGAATGGGTTAGGTTCCATGAATTTTGTGTGAGAACACCCACAGCAACACCCACGGAATGACCCTTTCACACAGAGTAATGTGTGAAAGGGGGCTATATTTACAAGGCCTTGAAAAGCCACGCAGGGTGGCTTTTCATGGCCATGTAAACATTGGCAGGCACACTGCGCTGACAGTGGGTCACAAATGTGATGCACTGGCGATGCAATGGGCTTGTAAATAAGCCCCACAGTCTTCCCCATAGCGTAATGCAAGCCAGAGGTGTTTTGCATAGGATTTGTGCCTCTCCGGTGCACTTTCCTACGTGAAAACAGCAGCATATGATTTATGCACAATCATATCGCATGTAAGTATCCTACGCATGCATCCAATTTCTCCTCATTTCTTTGCCCTTGTTTTCATTTTGCAGCAAAGTCTGGTGCAAAGTCATGTCTTGCTATCTTTTTGGATTGGGCCATTCACCAAAAGAGTGCGGTGTTTCCACTCTGGTATCAAGACATACAATGCTTCCTTTGCATAATTTACTAGAGCATTGCCCCTTCACGATTGATTTTAACACTGTGCAAGAGCCAACTTTCTTAGCTAAAAATCTTTAGTACAGGAAAATTATCAAAGTTACCCTCTGTACCACTTTGTCAGTTGAGCACCCTTGTACTGTAAATCAGCCAACTCGCTTCAGCTAGCAATCTGCCAGAGATCTTCAAACTCTCACAGGAGAGGATAGGAGATCCTGAATCAAGCATTTATAGAAAGAAGAATTGACAAAGCCAATAGATTGGGCTTTAAGTTAGGGGAAGTGTGTCATCATGATTGGGTAGCAGTGAGCGTGTGCGTGTGTGTGTGTGTTGCTCCCAGCTGTCCTAGAATGAAAATCCCAGGACGAAGCAGCATCTTGAGCTAAAACATTATGGAAGTTATGAGCAGTGCCTCCTTGATGACTAGACTGCAATAGTCTAACAAACCCTCAAAGAAGGGAGTTATTAGAAGTTATTAGAAGATGAGGTTTTCATTGTAAGTGATGAATTTGTAAAATCATGCACCAAAATGTTGTATAGTAATGCCATTTATTGCATTTTAAGTGAGCCTTTATGTGGGCATATCTTTATTCCAGAACTGTATTATGAGAGCAAAGTGAAACAAATATGTACACAAGAGCAATTAGTGAATCGCGCAGTGCCATAAAGAAAAGATAAGGCGTCCAAACAGCAAGCACTTACTAAACAGCAAAGCCTCTATTTGCAACTAAACTTTTGTTGTGTCAGCAAAGTAATAGGTGAAAAAAAACATATTGGATCACAAGAGGAATGTTGGTCTATAGTTAAAAAAAGGACTACTTCACTGATCCATCACCAAAACCTAATAGGCACACAAATGTGACAGTTTAATCATTCATAACATTCTATGGTATAGTTGAATAGCCCAAGCAATGGGCAGCCATGGAAAACTCATGGAAACTGTAAGAAGTTGGGTTATTGATTGGAGGGGTTATAAGCCCCACTCAGGCAATAACCACAATCCTTGTCAGGGTGAACCACAAAAGTCACTAATTTAACCTGTGTTTAACCCCCGGGTAGCTTGGCATAAAAGCAGTCAGGCTTAACTTAGAGGCAATGCGCAGAGTATGTATGCAGTACACAAACAGTAATAAAGTGAAAACACAATACAAGAAGAATCTCAAAATGCTTATAGAACAACAAAAAATAAATCAATAGAATCATAGAAACTCGGGTTCAAAGTTTTTAGTGCAATTAAGTGCCACTCGCTGTCACCTGGTTGTGCTAGAAAGGGGGAGAGTCACAAGTTTAAGCTGACCATGATGGAGTGCAGGTTGGATACAAGGTCCAGGTTCGTCCTGCAGAAAAGTTATGTTCTTAGGTCTGTTGCAAAGTGTTCTGTTGGCATTGTAGGAGGCCTCGGGAGGAGGCTTTCGGCACGAAGAGCAGGTCAGGAGATGTTGATGGTTGCTGCTGTAGCGCGAAGATTCTGTCATCACTGGAGTTTTCCATTGGCAATCTTCACTAGATGTTACTGTCGTGCATAGGACAGGTCTTGCATTGCTGGTCAATGCGGGGAGCTGCTGTGAACAAGACCCTTCTCAATTGCAAGGATCCAAAACTTCAGGATTTTCACTTTTTCTTCTTAGAGAAGCTTCCACTGGAGCGAGCCGAGGGTCCAGGATCTGGGGCATCTCCTAGGGATCAAGACTCACTCCAGAAGAGTCCAGCAGCGAGGTTAGGGCAGGTCCAATCAAGTCCAGTTGCCACTGGTAAGCTGGGTTGTTTTAGGGAAGCCTCTGAAGCTAGTTTTGTCCCCGTAGCTCACACAGGAGGTCAGCTATCTGACCCTTGGAGTCACTCTAGGTAGTGTGGGAGCAAGGCAAGAAGGTCCAGGCTTCCTTCTTCAGACACTAGGCAGTCCTTCAAGCATCAAGGCAGTTCTTCAAGCAGCAGAGCACTCCTTCTGGTGCAGGCCAGTCCTTCAGAATCTTCCACAGGTCCAGGAGTGTTCCAACGAATGGCTTTGGAGTTCCAGTATTTATACCTGGTGCCAGAGTTTGTGTGTGGGGCAGTGACGGCCCGTGTAGGGCGTTTTACCGGGGCGGTGACGTGGCGCAGAGGAGGGGCAGGGTGGGGGGTTGCAAAATGCGGCATACGGCCGAGTTCAGGTAAGTCAGGAAAAAAATTAATAAAACGAATTTCGTTGCGCGCGCTGCATCGCCAAATGCGATGCAGCACGCGCAACGAAATTCGTTTTATTAATTTGTTTCCTAACTTACCTGAAATCGGCCGTTTGCCGCATTTTGCAACCCCCACCCTGCCCCTCCTCTGCGCCACGTCACCGCCCCGGTAAAATACCCTACACGGGCCGTCACTGGTGTGGGGACTCCCTCTCCTTCCCCCAATACTATTTCTGGAAAGTTCTTCTCTTTCCCCTGTCACTGCTCTAAACATTCTGGGGTGACAAAAGACAGGGCAGTCCTGATGCCATGTTCCTTTGAGTGTGCTACAGGCAAGCCCTTTGAAGTTTAAGTAAGGCTGCGTACTGCTCCTCCCGTCATCCTGCCAGGATTTCTAATCCAGTCCACATCTAAGCACCCTATGTCTCAGTATCTGGAAGCAATACATAAACTCCAACAGCACAGCCATTCTCAGCCATGTGACCCAGGATGCTGGCAGAAAGGCAGTTGGTTGGAACGAGAAAATACCAACATCTAAAAGTGACATTTTGATCATTGCAACTTAAAATCTGACCACACAATTAAAGAGGATTTTAAATTGCAATGCAATTGAGTATAAAAAGCATATCCCTACATGCTCCCAATCCAAAGTTAGCACTTACTAATTGTAATAAGGTAATTCAGTGTTAATCTGTTGGGCCTTCCAACAGTGAAAATGACTTAAGGAGTTTTTCACAGCCAGGACATGCAAAACACATGTCCTACCTTTTAAATACAATGCACTCTGACCCATGAGCCTTTAGGGTCTACTTGAGAGGGGACTAAAAAGTATTAAAAAGGAAGCCTTGGCTTGGCAAAATATTTATTTTGTCAGGTCAAATTGTCAGCTAGAAACTGACCACACAGACTGTAATGGCGGGCCTGAGACATGTGCTAAGGTGCTACCTTTAGTGGGGAGCACAATGAGTGCATATGACCACTAGCAACATTTAATTTACAGACCTGGGGTACTGGTAGTATCATTTACTAGGGACTAGCAGGAAAATGCAATGTGCCAATCAAGTGTAAGTCAACTGTACAATGTTTTAAGGACAAACACTTTACCACTGATTAGCAGGGAGAAGGGGCACAGTGTCCTAATGCCAATAAAATGGGTTCAGCAGCAGAAGGCAAAAATCAGGAGGAGATCTTGCAAAAAGGGCCTGATCCATCAGAAACCAATACCAAGCAGGGGGTAACCCAAAGTCCACTCTCTCTCTGCACTTCTTGTTGTACTTTTTAAAGATAAAAGTGTGTTGTCAGAAGACAAGTTTGAACCTATATATTGTAGGACTGACAAATTGGGTGTAGGAGTATCCGTAAACCTTTGAACCATTTATCAGGAACTCAGTCATTTCAGATGGGGTCCAGAAAAAATATACATAATGTATGAACAATTACAATCAAGTCAACAGAGCATTAAGATCAGCAAATAGTGCTTTACAGAAAGATATCCTATGTGCCAGTGATAACTGCCACATTGCAAAGATTGATGCATCCCCACAAATGCCAAAAAAGGTATCAAGACCTGGAAAGAGGACAGAAGCTATGACATTCGGACATCAAGTTAGGGAGAAAACATAAATCTTTCTAATACACTTACAGAACAGGTGAGAAAAACAATAGTATCCAAAGGCATTGTTCAAGATACCGTGTCTGATAAAAGAATTATGTTTGACAGTGTACTCCTGAAAAGTTTGATTTTTTTAAATGATGAAACCTCAAATGAAAACTCAATGTAGTCCTTGTGTTCTGGGAAGGAAAGGTGCCGTTCATTGAAACCAGCTCACACGTCTTTAGAGCACCCACAGCACTAACTCGTGCAGAGAGATAAGCATGTGTTAATCTAACCAGCAGAACAAGCAAACATATTGGTTGATGTTAGACCTGGCATCATTGGTGTGGGTTTCCCTTGTATTTTTGCCTTTGCCTCCTGTGTTTTTGCTGTGTGTTGGACTTTGATTTGCTGGTCTAGATACTTTGGACACTTTGCCACTGCTGTTCAGTGCTAAAGTGCAAGTGCTCCCTTTGTCAAGTGTTGTTATGGATTGGTGTGTCCATAATTGACTTATTTGGTTAACTAGTCAGTCCCAAGTCCAGTGCACTGCGTGTGCCCAGGGCCTGTAAATCAAATGCTGCTAATGGGCCTGCAGCACTGATTGTGCCACCCACATAAGTAGCCTGTAAATAGAACTCAGATCTGCTACTACAGTGCCTGTGCGCAGCTTAGTACTGCCATGTCGACTTGGCATGTGCCCCCACTTGCCATGCCCCAACCTTCCATTTCTTAAATATGTTTGTCACCCCTAATGTAGGCCCAAGGTGCCCCTGTGGGCAAGGTGCAGTTTATCTGAAAGTTTGGACATGTCCTGGTGTGTGTGGCATGTCCTGATAGTGAAATATGGGCAATTTCATTTTTCACTATTGCAAGGCTATCTGTTCCCACAGGATAGAATAGAGAGTTTGATTATAACATCTTATAAGCGTAACTATCCCTGGGAACAAGGTACGCAAATACAGTTTGATATGCCTGAATTCAGAATGTTAAAAAGCATATTTTAGTAAGGGTGTTTTTTACATTCTGTGTTTGAAAATACCACTTTTCGAATGTAGGTTTTTTCTTCCCTAGCCATCCAGTGTGCCTCTGCTACGTTTGTGTATTGCCTGTCTGGCTTTGGAATAACAGGGGATGGGGAGGAGCAGTGGCTCCAGAGAGTCTGGATGAGTCAGGGCTGGGCTGAATAGACCTGGGCTGCATTTAGAGTAGGTGGAGGAGATTTCCTTTCACCTGAATGGGCCTGGTCTGCCTTCCACAATGCTGTCTCTACCTCCTGGCAGGAAGCTACACCAGAGATGACAGAACCGGTTTTTACTGGGCACAGGGCTTCTCTGCCACCAGAGAACAAAGGATTTTGCTGTATAAATATTGGGGCTCAGACCCCAGTACTTTGGATCACTTCTGGGAATCAAGAGGAATCTTTGTCAAGGAGAAGAGCTGGAGAAACTGAGGAGGAATATTGCCCCTGTGCTGTTTGCTGTCTGGGGTTGGCCTGCAGTGGCTTCTTTCTGCCAAGGAAAGGGAAAAGGACTTTGCTGTTTGCTGTGTCCCCTGCTTGAGGAACATCTCTAAGGGCTTGAAACTGAGCTAGTCTCAGGGACACAAAGATTTCACCACCAGCTTCCCTGAACTTCCTTGCTTGGAGTTCTGATCTGCTAAGCGGCGCCTGCTGTTGTTTTGGACCTCTAGAGGTGTTTGCTTCTGGGAGCTGGAAAAGTAACGCAACTTCGAGAAGCGCGACGCATCCATGCCTATTTCCGATGCATCGCTGAAGTAATCACCGCATCATCTGCCTGCAGCTCGAGAGGTCGCTTCATGCCGCATCGAGTGCATCAATCTATGAATTCGGAGATCACCACACCGATTCTGATGCAAGCCCTAGTGTGCGTCTGCAATAACCCACGCCTCGTCCCGGATCGTCGCATCGAGGCAGCAAGTCTGATGCCGTAAGAAACCGACGCATCACCTCCCCACGCAGTAAGAAACTGATGCATCACCTCCTCTCTGGTAAGGAACTGACGCATCACCTCTTCTGCGCAGCAGTAAGGAACCGACGCATAACCTTCCCTGTGATCCTTTTTGTTTGTGTGTGTGACGCATACAAGGTACTTTGAGTGAAAAGTGTTGCATCTACAATTTGCTTTGAACTGAACTATTTCTACCATTTGAAAGTCATATTTTTAAAAGTGTATTGTGGATTCTTGCTGTTTTGGTTTTGTTTGGTTTAGATAAAGATTACTTGTTTTTCGAAACTGATGTGGTGTCCATTTGAAGTGTTATCACTGTATTACTGTACTTTCACAAATGCTTTACACACTGCCTCTGAGATAAGCCTGTCTGCTCGTGCCAAGCTACCAAGGCAGTGAGCAGAGGTTATTTTAGAAGTGCATCCCTCTTACCCTGACTAGAAGCAAGGCTCTCTATTTGGACAAAGGTACCTACCTACGCCAACTAGAGACCCCATTTCTAACAGTTGAACATCAAGTGAAGACAGCTGTTCACAAGGCAAGATGACGAACACCTAAGCATGGGAGCTAGTGTTTTAGTGGAAAATACTTGTCCTTACAGTGTTTAATCACCAGAGTGCCGTAGAGCTGCAGACAGAAATTATGTAAGTCACTGTAAAAAAATAACATTTATGGGAATGAAAGTCAAACTGAATACATTTGTCACTACTATGCAGGTGCTACTTCAACCCAAGAAACAAATATTTAAAAGTGGAATTATGTACTCGGGCATTTAAACCAAGGTGTAGAGAACAAGTGCAATCAAAACATGACTATTTCCTTTCCCGACCACACACAATTTAAGATTTCAAAAATCACTGTGGTGGACTACAAAAGCATGGGCAGTGCAGTAAGGATTACAGCTATAGGAGTTTCATGATAGTACAATACCTAACTCACTGAAAAAATCATCGAAACCTTCATAAGGCAGGGATTAATTCTAAAACAGAAATTTAGTGCTCTCAACTGGACCAGATTATCAGTTTGATAAAAGTTGGAATAGCATTGGGGAATGTCTATACACTCAATCAGGTAACAGATCTTAGATTTATCTAAGACCTTCATCCAAGTGGGAGTTATTACATTCACGATTCACTCAAACTTTAGATCGTAATATCCAGAAATTACATCTTGCATCAAAATGTTAGAAAATATCAGTATTACAAGGAGAGGGCCTTTAAAGACCAGTTTTGCTGAAGTGATATGTTGCTTTTAGAACATTCCATCCAATGGGGTAGAAAGTCCTAAATTACTCAGTTAAACAGAGAGAAACCAAAAGTGAACACGAGCGACACTGACAAAAGGGAGAAGAAATTTAATGGCTGGGACAGCTCGCTGGGATGGGCTATGAGGATGTAATAATATTCCCCCATGGGGGATGAATATGATCATTTAAAACACAGACTCCTGTGGAACAAAGTGGTTTTGAACCTCCCTGCAGCACCTAAGTTGGAACAGCTCCTTCTGTGCACCTTTGCCAGTTACTGCTTCGCACACAGCCACAGGCAGTACCTGTCAAACAAGGAAACAAGGAAACAAGGACAGCAGGAACTGTTAAATGAATTGGAAGTCACCCCTGATTCTACCTAAGCTCTGTCAAGCTGCTTTTCTTCATTTGGCAGAGCAGGGTGAGACAGAGGAGCAGCAAAGATTTCTACCCTCCCTCCTTCCGTGGTGCCAATGACAGTGTAACCCACTCTAGGAGGCTAGTCTCAAATAACTGCCTACAAGAGAGGTCATAAAAATGATCTTTTCACTTGTTATATAGCAGTGTCTATAAAGTGGTGATATTTAATATCATGAGAATGCTAGACCTTATCTCGATTACTCAATTTTCATACTCAGGCTAATGGAAGAACTTTCAGTAAATTGCTGCTCACATATCCTAAGAAGATACTTAAATCAGAAAACTAGAAGCTCGACATGTGTGAATTTTAATCCGCTCCCAAGGGTCAGGCAACATCTTAAGGTCTTAATTGAGATTTTTGGTTTAATTAACACAAGGGGACAGCAATAGTCTCACAAATGTCAATACACCTTTCTTTAGGGGGCACGCCGAGGATGATCAGCAGAGAGGTCTCCTCTATCACTCAAGCATTCATTGGTGGCAGATGTTCAATGTTCATCACACTGCTCATCCTTCGTCCTCAGAGGTTGAGAAGCTGAAAACTATTACATTGGGAAATTGTGACATTTGTTATTTGCAATAATAAGCAATGTCAAAAACTGCAGTATTAAGTGCAATACACCGCCTTCTACTTCTTCATCATCTTCTTCTTCTTTTTCTTCTTCATCCTCACATGGTCATTACTATTGCTGCGGTGTGAAGTTTCTGGCGGACAGCTGCGCTACAAATTAAACTCCTACTTTCAACACCCAAAACAGCTGGCTTCAAGATGACTTGTGTGGGGCATAGTCAAGTCTGATGGGTCCCAGGACCGTCAATATTCTTCCCAGTAGTGCACTGAATTCAGTGTCATTGGGTCTTGTCATCCAATTTCATGTAAAATGATGTTGTCCTGTACTGCTTCGTTTTCCAATATTTTTCCTTACTTCCTTTTATGAGTAAAAGCGTCTTCTAATGTTTGATGCACACCTGTTTAATGCAAAAATGCACTTGAAAGATGAAAAAGGCTGAAGGGCATCAATTACTTTTCAAATAAAAATCCTTTCTTGAGTAAACAACTACAAAATAAAATCTTACGAATTAACGCTTTTTCATCTTCGCTTTTTTAAATTATTTTCATGGGGTTTTGTTTCTTGCATTTTCTATTAGTTATTGGGGGAACTGAACACAACAAACCAAAAAACAACACTTCCTATCAGCAACTCACTTTCTCGGGACACATTTCTGGGGTTGATTTTATTCTTTGTTATATTTTTATTCTATTAAATCAAGGGAAGGAGAAAATAAGCAGCAAAAAATATTAACAAAGACAATTTCTTCAGTCAAATATGAAAACTAGTCGTCCCCTCCCCTCACAGTTCCAAAAGAATTGTAGCACGATTGGATGCAGGCCGGGGCGCTTCTCTTACACATGCTGTCTGAATTCCCCAGCCTTTCAGTCTGCAGCATAAGGTTTTGAGAAGCTTGGTGTAAAAATATTTTAAATTCCATAGTTCGAAGAGTGCGAAATAGTATGAAACAAATTACATTTCCGACCATTTGAGTGACGGGACAGACACAAATACAAAATGTTTGCATCATGTTTTCACTGACCATCAATCATTGCATTCACTCAGGTGTCCTGGAAACCTGGCAGCAGAATCAAAAGATCTGAAAATCAATCAGTTTTGCTGCTCCAGAGAAAGTGGCTTTCGGATGATTGATTTAAAACATGTATTGTAACATTTCTACACCACTTTCCTACCCCTTGCCAGGGCCCCAAAATATATTAGGGGTTAATCTCAAAGCCACTAGGCTATTACTTGAGTAAAATTGGAAGTATTGGTTGATGTGTAACAGTTAGTGAGTGAGACCCCGAGATGCTCTCCTGACTCCGATGGCTTGTAGCAGCATCTTACACAAGGCAACAAAGCAGGGTGTGAAGGGATTGGGAGGGACTTTTCTCATCCTGCATATACAGCCTCGCTTATGCAGTCGTGATTTTGTGAACAATCGGGTTTTCATTATATTTCTGAATTCTAGTCCTCGGTCCGTGATCCCTTTATTCTTGGAAAAGTGTTTCAGAGCCTATGTATTTGAGAAAAGAAGTAAGGGGCATATCAACAAGGGCTTTATCTCTGCTTTTTTGGCTTTAAAAGGCAAAAAAGCAGAGATAAAACTAGCACCCCATCAACAACAGGGTGCTAACATGCAAATTTGCATGTTAGCACCCTTTTACTCTACGCTTCCCCTTGCATCTCTAATGAGATGCAAAGGGGGCGTTCCAGAGTAAAATAATAGGAGAAATGTCGCTAAGCGACATTTCTCCTATTATCAAGAATATCGCTAACCCTGTTAGAGACAAAAAAAGCAGCGCTAACCGCAGTTAACGCTGCTTTTTTACGTCTGGTATTTTTCTGACTTAGCCATGATATCCTATGGAAGGAGGATATCATGGCTAAGTTTGTCTGTCCCTTTAAACAAGCTAACGTGAGATTATCGCTGGGTTTCCAGCGATAATCTCACGTTAGCCACTTAACGTGAGGATTTTTATCGCTATTGAGATAAGAGTTGCTAATAGCACGCTATCTCAGCGATAAAAATCAACGCTAGCCGGCGATAATTATCCTAGCGCTAAGTGCGCTTAGCGATAATTATCGCCGGTTGTTGTTGATATGCCCCTAAGTACTTTCAAAACACGTTTTTCATAGGTGAGAATGGTCAAAAGTGGTTCCATTTCGGTTTTGATTTTTCTATTTTGACTGGCCAGTTTAAGTTTCAGCTGCAGGAAGCTGAGGGGCAGATTCACAAGCCCCTTGCGCCACTTTTGCGTCACTTTTTGAGTCACATTCCCATGTTAAAAGTGACACAAAAGTGACGCAAGGGGCTTGTAAACCTGCCCCTGAGTCTTTTCCCTTGGATTGCACCGTGTCCAGTGAAGGTTCGCTCATTTTGAGGTTATTATCTGATTTTATTGCTACTCAAAGTAAGCTGATAAAGTCCTGAACATATCCTTTCCCTCCAAGCTGAATAATCATTTGACAATCATAATACGATGTCATTGAACTCAGTATTATTGCAGTTGGATTTTGAGTCTCATTGTACAACAAGACAAGGGAACTTTACAATAATTGCATTTAATAGCACAATAAAACACTCGAGGCTCGCCGAACGTTTTCCAATCAGCGAGGCACACAGCACGGTTGCCCGACGACCTCTTAATGCTAATGTAGCAGCCTCTTCTTACTGTCTTTCCGAAAGAAAGTGAGACTTTCTCAGGTTTGGAAGCAGACAACAAGCATCTCAAATCACTCAGGTGTTTTGATGATGTGCTCTTCAATCAAAAAGAACTGCAATCAGCAAAAAAATGCCGCCGTGCTTTAGGCTCATCATTACTATACAATTACGCTCTGCAGTAATTTAAAGAATCAATAAAGGTCCGTATGGTGTGACATCACAGACATTGAAATCAATTCTTAATCACCACTGGCCACGGGCAGCTACAATGTTACACAAAAAATCAAAAAAACAGTTACATTCCTGCAGGTGACATTAGATAAACGTTCTAAACAAAAAGTAAACGCATGATGAAGGATTCTGATAATATTAACATTTGCTCTAAAGTAACGCCGCCTCAGGCCTTCTAATGAAGGGTAGTTGCATAAAAAATGTGCAAAGTTTTTCTATTCCAGACCATAAAGCAGCACTTGTCTCGCTTATTCTTAGCTCGCCTTGTTAAGACGTAGATTCTTAAAAGGAACGAACACGGCAAAATCTAAAACAGAAAATGCTGTTGAATGCCTGGATGCATGAAACTGACTATTAGCAGCGTGGCTGTAAGGTGACAGAGATGCAGAGCAAAACGTTCCCCACACCAATCTTTCAACACACTGCATAAGTCATCTCTTCCTGCACTTTATTCTTTGAGGCCTTCTTTTTACACACCTGTCGCAGCCTAATCGTGATTAAGATTGATGGTAAAAATCCAGCTTTCAAAATAGGCGCACAGGGACTAATGTTATACCTCAGGATCTCATTCCACCATCTTTGTTTTAATGCAATCTTCAACTCTACGTGTATCAGTGCGCAGGCTGTGGACATTCAGTAATGAAGCCTGAATGTTTTTCTATCGCTCCTAGCCTTAACTCAGGCATGACACTGCCTGAGGAGAACCTCTCCTAAAGCCAACAATTGACCTAAGTACTTTGGACCAGATTGCATTCAGCTTGCATTAGCAGACAGCAACTGCAGCATGACTGCTAGAATCAGTCTTGGTCTTAAATACTTCATAAACTGAAGTGTGGAAAACCACCCAAAGGAACCACAGAGCTTTCCTTTAAACGCTTCACCTAAAAAGCATGATTTTGTAATCCCTAGGATAACTTATTATCAAATGCCTTACCAAGATATTCACATAGTTTTGCATCTTGTACGTTGTTGCATTTAACCAGTCCAAATAAAATTTCAAGATTTCTGACCAGGTTTTTTAGCAACTTGATGCACATTTTATCCAGGTTTCATACTTTGTGGCATTAACA
This sequence comes from Triturus cristatus, assembly GCF_964204655.1. Classification (NCBI taxonomy): domain Eukaryota; kingdom Metazoa; phylum Chordata; class Amphibia; order Caudata; family Salamandridae; genus Triturus; species Triturus cristatus. The sequence continues at coordinate 452,966,413 of NC_140584.1, forward strand.
CAATCTCAGAAGACAATGTATGAAAATGTTTAAATGACCTATCATTGTCTCAGCTTTACAGAGCTTTCTCATGCCTTTCAACCTCACTCATACCCCCAGTACACCCTACTAAGCCTCAAAGGCAATCTTCTCGTCTAAGCCATCATTTGTCCAAGACCCAATAAGGGGGAACATAAACTCTCTTCAGTTACAGACGTCCTACGTGGCAGGCCCCAGGAGATCCTACGTCCGATTTTGGAAATTTATGTGGTCACTGATTTGAAGTGCCAACTACAAAGCAGGATCATCTACAGGTTTGGAATAGATAACTAGCGAGGGTGATTGGTGGGATGGGAATGTCTTCTGCATGGTGTACAGTCATGGTCTCCTGCGTACCTGACTGCAAGTATCTGGACCAAGAGGGATGCAGCAAGAGGACCCTCTGCAGTGACAGGAGGCCGACTGTCCCTGGAATGAGTCCAGGTGGGTAGCGCAGTGGTTGCAGCATACTGTGTTTTGTAGAGATTAAGACAAGTTATTTTTACCCGTGTCATGTGAATAGGAGCCTACTGGCCAATTTATTGAATGTTCCACTGCTGACAGTGAACCTGGAATGCTAGCACAGAGATCTAATGTGCCTGGATGTGAGCAAGTATGCTTGTGAATTTTGGTTTAAATTGCATGAGCATCTGAGTGAAACAGAGGAACACAAACTATTGGACTCCTTTGTGTAAACCCCTGGCCTGTTCATATGCATAAGATGGAGATGAAGTCGCTTTCCCAGACAATGGAAGCATATTGCTGACATTCCTTAGACTGGAGGGAGGGAGCTCAGGCCTATCCTTGACTTATGACTGGCCCTATACCTGTCCTGCACCTTGAGGGAAGCACCGAGAAGACCATCTCAAGTGACAGGAGGACTACTGTCCCTGTCACGGGGTCAGGCATGTAGCACAGTTGTTGCAGCATACCATGGTTTGTAGTGATTATTGTCTGACACGGTCTTTCTACCTGTGTCATGTGAATGGGAGCTCCTCTACTGATGGTGAACCTGGAATCCTAGTGCTGCAATCCAGTGTGGCTGGATGTGTGCATGTATGCTAGTAAATTTTGGTATACATAGTCAAAACAACAGTGGTCCGTGGTTCTAAGTCATAAGAGAAAATGTTAATATAATGAAGTTTTAATAACATAAATAAAACACAAAAAATAATTCAAAAAATTAAACAGTGATAATAAGAGAGTATCAGTGAGGAACATGTGCTTGAGTCACAGAAATGTGACACAGAAATAATAAATGTGGCATAAGTGTTCCACTGACTCGTACATGATTTACAACCCTGTACAATTTGCAATGGTACATAAATTACAAAGCCAATGGAATTCTGGTGGCCGGATATAAAGGCTTTCTCCACATCTAGGATTGGGGCAGGTTCTCGGAGAACAATTCTGGCCATTTAAAACGAGCTGCCCACTTGATGGAAAAAGCGAAAACTATGTATAGTTAGAAACAAATATAATATTCTGGAAATGAGAATCAAGCCATGAAGGACCCCACAGAAAGATTGTTTGAAGCAGAGAGACTGGCGAAATTTTGGGTGTTCTCTCTGAATTGTCAGTACTATACATTGCATGTGTGCCTGAGTGAACCAAAGTGACACATGCCTCTGGGTACCATTTTGGAAACCCTTGGACTGTCCATGTGTATAAGATGAAGGTGAACATGCTTTCTCAGACAATGGAAGTATATTGCTTACATTCTTTGACTGGAGGGATGGAACGTGATTGATGAGCCCCAGTCAGGGTGAAACCAGCCTTGGGTTGCTAGTGTTCCTGTTCAGGGAGGACCAGGCCCGGCAGTTCAGGGGATGGACTTTTTTTTAATTCTACACTTTTGTTGCATTCCCAGATACATAGCAGAAAGAGTACAACAAAAGAGACAATGAAGCAGTCCAACCCATGTGACATTGAACATCTCGAACATCTTACATCCTATTCCTACTCCTACATTCAAGATAGGGCATGATGCGGACATTTGTAAAAGTCGGAAGGGGAAACAGCCAAATAACATAACATTACACCCTCCTCCTCTCCTTGCAATCCCTTCTGAGAGCACCCCTGACAATGTGAACAATTGCAATTCTAATATCAGCTATTAGCTAAGGGAGACCGCATGTGAATTTATAAATACACACCCTCTAGCGTCGTATATTAATGTGAATTTAGACAAGTCACAGTAGTAGAGATACACTATCATCGGGTGGACGGCCTACAAGAATCAGAAATTTACATAGTCTGTGGCGGAGAAGTACTGAATCTCTCTGAAAAGTGTCGCTATAGCCCACATCATCTTCATGTCACTGGTCCACTGCTGTCAATTCACCTTAGTCGGCTACAACCGGTGGTTGCATACATAGCCACTACCCTGAGGCCTATGTCTTAGAGAAACGTATGAATGTGTTCTAGATTAACTCAAACATTGGGAGGCAGTCCTGGAGCTGTTAAATACTGCTCTCATATGTGGCAATTCTGAAAGGGTCTTCCATTCATTCAGCAGTTGTAGGAAGAACAGGTGACTGCCAATGTTTAAGGGCACAGCCTTTCGCTACTATAAGGGAAGTAGCCATCCATTTGGGCCAGTGCGCAGACTTGTCATCCAAGTCTGAGACATGGTGCACAATAGCCTGTTTAGCTGACTCCATGAAGGGAAAGTGAAGCATAGTTGTAACATGCGCTAAACTGTCTGCCAGTAGAATTGGAGATGTGGGCTGAACCAAAGAATGTGCACCAGGTCACACTGCGCTGCAGCACATCACAAGCAGCTGTCGTCTCGTGCAAACTCAGACTTTTTCAGCCCTGTATGGGGATCAGTATCAATTGAGCAATAATTTAAAAAAACAACAGTTCAGTCTTGCTTCCCTAGGAGTCATGGTGCTCCATAATAGTGGCACTATGTAAAAAAAAAAGGTCCCTTTGGGAAATCACAATAGCATACTAGGTCAATCACTCCTCACTCAAACCTAATTCAAATTAAAACATGCAACAGTAGCCAAGGTCTTCCCGAGACCACAATTTAGTGGATAGCTAGGGAGAGGGTTCTAGTTGTTGGAAACATTGTTACTGGTTGAGGAGGTGAAACCCTACACAAGCAGCAACCACAATTCTTGTCAGGGTGAATACTTGTTACTGGTTGAGGGGATGAAATCCTACTCAAGCAGTTCCCAAATTAACCTGGGCTTAACCTTCTGGTAGCTTGGCACAAAGCATACAGGCTTAACTTAGCGGAAATATATAAAATATTAATGCAGCTCAGTAATAAAGTGAAAACACAACCCAGAAAAAGTCCCACACCAATTTAGAAAAATAGAGTAAATGTTAATTGATTATTTGAGACAAGAACAACAAAAGCCTAATCAGTAGAACTAGAGATATGCAAATATTTAAGTGATAAATAGTGCTTAAAAGCACCATGCGCCAACTGGCCATTTGGTCATGCCGGACCAGGACAAAGTCACATGTTCAGGCCAACTGCTATGGCTCGCAGGCCGGATACACAGCCCAAGTTAGGCCCACTGGACAAAGCACCTTAAATCCTGGTTGCGGAGCCTTGCAAGATCCTGCCTCGAGGAAGCATCATGCAGCGGCAATTCTGAAGAAACTGTAGAGCTGCGATGGAAAGTCCTTTGTCTATGTCAAGGATACCATTAATGAGGGGCTGAGGTGCGAAGTCCTTTGGCATGGATGCATTGCAACATTTCCGAGGAAGGAACATGCTGCAATGCATAGGTTCTGCGTTGACGTCAAGGATGCTGTCATTGAGGGGCTTGCTATGTGAAGGCTTGCATTGAGGATCTGTCACAGAGTGAACGTTCAGAGAAAGCTGCAGTCTGCAGTGCCAGGTCCTGCGTTGGGGATAGGTCGCACAGCAGCAGTTCCAATGTGGCAGTGAGAAAATGCATCACACTGCATTGGTTCTGCTCACAGGACCACTGCCAGTGTGGCAGAGCACCTTCAGGTCTCCTTCCAAGGGTCCAGGATTGAGGTGGCACCACTTGGGGGGCAAGACTCACAGCAGTTAGAGTTCGGGTGCCGGGCTCAAGTTGGTTGTAGCCTTTTCTGTCCATGAGACTCTAAACAGGAGACCAGCCAACTAGACTTTGGATTCACTCTGGTGTCCCTGGGTTCAAGATGCAGGTCCATTCCTCTTGCTCAGGTAGCAGATTAGCAGTACTTCTTGCAGAGCAGCACAGCAGTCCTTCTGAGTCTTTCCCAAGAGGTGTACTGAAGAGTTGGGTCCGAGGGTCCAATATTTATACATAGTGCCCACTTTGAAGTAGGAGAAGGTTTTGGAGGTTTCCACTCCCAGTGGTGTCTGAAATTTCCTGCCCCCCTGCTCTGACCCCAGCTTGTCTGGGGGCACTAAAGACTAGTTCCAACCCTTTGTAAGTGTGCTCAAGGAGAGGCTTTGTCATGTGTAAGTGTGGTAGGAGACAGCTCCTCCCCCTCATCAAGTCAGAGATGGCCCATCCAGCCAACACCTATATCACCTTTGTCTCTCTGTCTGGGAGCAATCCATAAAAACCAACAGCCAGCTACATCTCGTCATGTGACCCAGGGTACAGACTGCAGGCACCAAATAGATGACACAAGAAAATGCCAACTTTCTAAAAGTGTCATTTTCAGAATTGTGACATAAAATCCAACGTTACCATTAAAGAGGGTTTTAAATTACAATTATTTCCACACAAACGCGACATTCCTACTTGCTACCAATTCAAAATTATTATTACTTATTGAATGTAATAACGTTACCCAATGTTATCCTAAGGGAGAGGTAAACCTTGCAATAGTGAAAAAATAATTCAAAAGGTTTTCACTATCAGGACAATTTAAAAGCTAAAAGTACATGTCCAACTTTTTAAAAACACTCTACCCTGCCCTGTTGGCTGTTTAGGGCCTACACTAGAGGTGACATATGTATTAAAAAAGAATATTTAGGCCTAGCAAGAGGTTTACTTTGCCAGCTAAAAACAGCAGTTTAAAACTGCACACACTGGCTGCCATGGCAGGGATGAGGCATGTTTAAAAGGCACAATCAGTCCACAGGCACACTAGTAGCATTTCACTTACATGTCCTGTGTACATGTAGTACCACTTTACTAGTGGCTTAACAGTAAATTAAATGTGCCAAATGGGTGTAAGCCAGTTCTACAATTTTTTTAGGGAGTGAGCACACGCACACTTTAGAACATTCGATGTGTAAATGTGTGTGTTTGGAATTCTAGGATGAGATGGAATGTGAGGTGTGATATGATGCATTGTGTTGCCACACAATATGGGGACATGTAAACATATGTTTATTTTGGCTATAGGAAATATTTATATGATGTTAAATTGACATGAATTGCACTGCATATATAAACTCTAAAGCTTTTTTCATGTTTTAAGAAAAATACAAAAATATATCATTTAAAAAAAAAAAAGTTCTATGTCTCAACCAAAGAAAAGAAATTGCAATAAATAAAGTCATAAATAAATGTATCTTTGTTGTATCTAATGATTGTTTCAGCAAGGGAAAGCCCATCGAGCTATGTTAGCCGGAGATGAATTGATGTGGGTCTTGTGGGAGGTCCTTCTACATATATATTTCTGTTTTCCCCTTTCTCCCAGACCTCAGAATTTACTTTAGGGGGTACCTCTAACTATTGAAAATGTATTACTGTTTTGCAACTGAATTCTGGTTCACAAAATAGTAATATTTCACCACCAGTTTAATACTGGTGGTAACCCATTTGCAAAGGGAAAGGGGTCCCAAAGGGACCACTTCTCCTTTGAGAATGTAAATAGTAATATTTTTTAAGGCTTCATTTTTTTATTTTTAAATGCATCTCATTTTTTTTTAAGGAAAACAGGCTGCATTTAAAAAAGATTGCTTTATTAAAAAGCAGTCAGAGACATGGTGGTCTGCAGACATCAGCAGGCCACCATCCCTGTGGTGGCTGTGATTCCTAATATTTGTACATCTGGTCCTAAGTGCTGAATTAGCATCGGGTAAACGAGGTGCTGAACATCGCAGCACCCGATAAGACTGCTGCCAGAGTGTCCCAAACAGACTATAATGCCCCAGAGGTCACACCTCAAATGGCAGCATATTCACTAGAGGATTAGCGCCTGTCAAGACTTCAAGGCCTGTCTGTGCTGAAAAACCACCAAAGCCCAGAAGAGGGCCACCACCAGAAGATGCAGCTGCCCTTTAAAAAAAATGCACAGCCTACAGCGGCTTTACCTGAGCAGGGCTGCCTTGTAATGTGCACTTTGTCCTTCATGCCACAGGTGATCCTGCCCTCGCTCAGGAATAGGAGTTAAGTACTTTCCTGCGCCCCTCAGCGCCTAGATAAACTGGGATGGGGCCACCCCCTTTCCACCGTGCTGATTGAGTAAGGACTCTATTCTTTTTGTATTTGGAGAGATAACTGGCGTTCTGTTCAGTTTATGCACAGTGCACACTCCTTTCATCGAGATTGGTCACCCTTGCGAAAGTATAATTGTGCAGGTAGCGTGGGGCACTCACGATAGCCAAACAGTTTTTGTATATTTAGCTCCTACATGCTATACAGGCGCACAATGCCCATTGGGCTGAAAGGGCTTCAGCCGTCGTGTGTGTCAGGCCGGGCTGAGACAGCTTCCCAAGCACACACACAGCCACACCTGAGTACTTCACAGGTCTTGAAAAGACCATTTACTTGATAACGAGGCTTTGTTGTTTTTTCATGCCTTCTTAGAGCCCCTGCATCTCCACTCTATCGCTGAAAGAATTAGCCCCCCCCCTTAAATTTTTAGTAGCTCCCCGAAAAGTGGCTTCAGTTGCGCCTCTGATGCTATATAGACGCTTTGCAGTGATATTGCAAACAGACTAGCCAGACTATACAAGTTACATAGCCCCAATAAGTGACTGTGTTCTAAGAGTGGCAAGAGCAGCATTGCCCCTGAACCCCTAGACCTAAGACTGGAGAGATGAAGGATGAAGGGGGACAGTGCTCCTACTGGGTGCCCACCTTGAAGCACATGGGACGCACACTTGACAATGGGTATCTAATGCACTGTTGTAGTGTGTAGCATGTTGCCTTTTGGTAAAATAGAATACTTGCCTTTTTCAAAAGAGAAGCACCGGGTTGAACAACCTGATAATTGGGCTGCTGGGTGTGGTGTTGAATGTTGAACCCTTGTATCCCCACATTAATGACTGCCCGCAAGTGCTGAAAAGGTTATACTTGGCCCAGTTTTCAGAGCCGAAGTAGGATGGACCTTGGGAAAGTAGAGGTAAACAACCCCAGCCCGCATGGCTGTAACCCAAGAGACCCTGCCTGCCAGATGCACCCCAAACAGGGTCTGATAGAAATGCATATTCAATTGAAATACCCTGATCCTGTGCAGATGAAACTACTATAACTGTATTGGAAAAATATTATCTACTTTCATCATTGGTCTTTGTCATCCCAGGTGACATATGTGCTGCAAATAAGATTTTCCCACAATAATGGTACACATTAAATGCCACTTTACGTTTTATGGAGCAGCAGATTTGTCCTGCAGCAGAGGCTGTCAAGAAAACATGAAATCTAAAAGCACAAGTTATGATTTAGAAACAGCTTGGACAGAGAGGATGTGGCCTAACGGCTAGAACAGTCAACCTTAAAGCTGGGGAACCAGGTTCAATACTTGGCAAGGACACTCAACATCCGGAGATTCTGGTCAAATCACTTAATCTGCCGGTGCCTAACTGTTAGAAATGGGATTTCTGGTTGGCTAAGGTTCGTGCCAAAGCCAGGCAGAAACCACCACTCTAGTCAGGGCAAGGAAGTTACACGCCAAAGATAACCCCTGCTCACCCCCTTGGTAGCTTGGCACGAGCAGTCAGGCTTATCCCGGAGGCAATGTGTAAAGCGTTTGCGCACACACACAGCAACAACACCCCAGGCACATTACAAAAGGAACTCCACACAAGGTTATATATAAAAATAGCCTTTGTATTGTCATAAATACATTAGAAACATAATCGCATAATACACACTGTGCCAAATGGCACTAGGCAATATATTCACAGGGGACTATTTACACACGACCGGGCCAATGGGGCCACTGTCAAAACAATCACAAATCACCACTTGGAAATGTAGCACAAATAGTAAATGTAGAGCACCACCAGTAACTACTGGTAAAAGTTAGGAACACACTATGCGATGATAATCACATTATACATAAAACATATTAGGCATAAAAACCCTTAGCATAACCATATTACGCACGAACCTCATAACCATAAACATCATTAGAGGCATAGATCAGGGCATAAACGCATTGCGCAGTAGATATCACATTTAGGCATAGCCACAGTGTGCCCCAAGCGGGGGCACAACACATGAAAACTGTTCCCAGGCCAACTGGCCTCTCACAGGGGCTCAAAAAGGCCCTATGTCCTGCAAATGTCAGGGCCGGCTGCGCATGCAGCGAAAGTAGAGTGCGCAAAAGTTCTGGTCTAAACATAGCAGCTGCCCACTAATTGCTGGGCAGCTGTAGAAATGAGCATGGGCACCAGCGTGCCCTCTGAGCCCCTCTCTAGGACTCTGAAATGGAATGGACACCCAGACGTTGCAGTTGCCTGCGTTCTCGCAGGGCAGCTGGGGAAGATGGCCAGCAAAACAAGCCCTGGCACTACATGTGCACCTTGAGTCCCACTGGGCTTTAGAATGCCCCCAGCAGAAATTAGCGCGGGCACCAATGTGCCTGGGGGAGCCCCTCTCGAGGGGACTCCTGGAACAAATACCCCTAATGTTGGAGCGACCCCCCTATCAGACGGGGGCCGCTCAGGAAGTAGGCCGGGCTTGGACCAGCACCAACAACGCACACAGGGAGCCCCCCCCGCCCTTTTAAACTCACCGGGCTGCTCTCTGGTGACTCTGCACCTTTCCTTGCCGGTCTGCCTGATCTAGCAGCTTCCTCTTGGGCTGCGTGGCATCTGGGTAGCTGTCAGAGCGGGGTAGGCTCCCGAATGGCTTCTTGGCCTCCTGGAACACCGGCACGGCTCCGCCCACGACGCCGAGCGAGAGGAAGCCCCGGTTGCCAGAGGACGCCTCGCGCTGCACTTCTCTGTATGCGGCAGAGCCGGACGAGCCTCCCTGTTGCTAGGGACGCTCTTGAGGCGGGAACCAATACCGGCGCGACTCTGGTAGGGACGCGTCACAGCCTCTAGGCCCACGGCATTGATTGGCAAATACACCATAGCAGCTCCGGTGATCGGGTCACGAACTCTGGGCCCGCGGCGGTGAATTTCTTTCAAAACTCGGCAACACGGGGTGGACACCCGCCAACAATCAGACCCACAAGTGTGGTAATGAGGGGTAGGCTCCCTCTTCCTCAAGCACACAAAGTGGGGTAGGCACCCATTATTAAGCACAAAGTCCCTGGCGGGGTGGGCACCCACTAGGGGTATGGAAAATGGCAGATATGCAGGTGGGCTCCCACCCCGAAAGTGTCGGATTGCGGGGGAATCTCCACGTTGGGGGTTCCCTTACAAAGTGGTGAATAGAGAGATCTGCATCTAGATGGGAGGGAGGAGTTGCACCTGGGACCTGAATAGGGCTGTGCCTTCCCTCCACAATGCTGGCTCCACCCCCTGTGGTGCGTCTGATGTCTCTGCCCTGCACTCTGAAAGGAAAGAAGGAGTCAGGCAAACAAAGTGCTCCAGGACTGACCAGAACTGGTTTGAACAAGGCAAAGGCCCCTCTGCCCTCAGAGGACAAAGGATTTTGGGGTATTAGTATTGAGACCCTGATCCCAAGAATGTAGATAACTTTGGGAAAACAAGAAAAAACCTCTGCTGAGGAGAGGAACCAAGAAGAAACTGAGGAGAGACTATCCCTGAAACTGGGGGATTGGCCTGCAGGGGTTGCCTACTGCCAAAGAGAGGAGAAAGGAACTTTGTGTGTACTTTTGCTCAACTTGTGAAGGATCTCCAAGGGCTTGGAAAAGAGCTTGCCTCCTGCTGAAGTCTCGGGAACTACAGACTTCAACCACCAGCTCCCCAGAGTTCTTTGGAAGTGCCTGCTGCTGTTTTGGGGCCTTCTGAGGGACTGCGTGTCGCAAGCGGCTGGAAGCGCGACTCAGGAAGGAGAAGCGTGCCGCCTTCGGAGCTGTTGTCATCGCATCGCGTAAAGGGGTGTCGCCGCTCCAGTTGTCGCATAGAGCGGAAGCGTCTCGCATCTTCGAAGAAGGGTCTCGCAATGCCGAAGAAGCGTGTCGCCATCGTAGCTGACGCATTGCACCGCATCAAGAGTACAGTCTTGCATCAAGGAAGAAGCGTGTCGCTGTCGCAGCTGCTGCCGTCGCATCTTGGATGACGCCGCTGTAGCTGCCGCATTGCACCGCATCAAGTAAAGCGCCTCGCATCCACGGAGAAGCGTGCTGCAGTCGGAGCTGTTGTTGCATCGCGTAAAGGGTGTCGCCGCTGCAGTTGTTGCATCGAGCGGAAGCGTCTCGCAACGTCAGAGAAGAGTGTCGCCGCCAAGGCCGCTGTTGTTGCATTGCATAAAGGAGAGTCGCTGCTGCAGCTGACGCATCGAATCGAGTCTTCTCGCAACATCGGAGAAGCGTGCCGCATCTGGAAGATCTTCACGTCTTTATTTCTTTGCACCAAACTTTCATCGCATCAACATCGTTGCAACACTTTCGTTGCCCTGTGTGTCGCATCTAAAGGTACATTGACTTAAAGTGTTGCATTTAAGAACTAAAGAGAAGTAAGCTAAATTCTACCATCCTAAAGTAACAGTATTGTGGATTTTTGTTGTTTATGGTCTTGTGGTAAATCTATATAAAGAATACTTACTTTTGATATAAAACTTGTGTGGTGTACATCTGTAGTGTTGTCACTTGATTACTGTATGTGTTCACAAATGCTTTACACACTGCCTCTGAGATAAGCCTGTCTGCTCGTGTCAAGCTACCAAGGGGGTGAGCAGGGGTTATTTTAGGAGTGTACCCCTTTACCCTGACTAGAGGCAAGGGTCCCTATTTGTCACAAGTGCATACTTGTGCCAACTAGAGACCCCCAAGTCTAACGCAGAGGATATGTTGCTGTGCCTTTCCCATAGTCTGCAGGCACTGCATGTGTGAACATAAGAGATACTGAGCAAAAGAATCGAGACGATATGTAAAAATAGACGTCTTCACAAACAGGTAAACTCCTTCAAAGCAGCAAGGGAAAGCTGCAGACTAAATAACTCCGATCTATGGACTTGACGTGGTCCACATTCGTATGAGATACACCCAACATTATCAAGAAGTCTTAAGTAGCACAAAACCAGCTTGCGGCTTCATCATAACAACAGCAAACATTAATCATTTGCCCCTCTCAAAGGTAATGCTAGTGCCATATAGAGGGAAGGTTCTTATAACATGCTTCACCTCACCACTGTTATGAAATACAAATAGAGTAAGTATAAGGAGATCATAGAAATACTTTGGTTACAAACCTGTAACTTCCTTGTGACCCAGGAACTCATCCTTAATAGCATCACATCAATTTACCGACTGAGAAAGAAAGTGATGTGGGGTAAAGTGATCACTACAGGTGACAGTGGTATCGGCATTTTCTTAACAGTAGGAGGTTTAAATAGAGAGGAGGATGAATTATTACTAGGATCAGCCAAATCAAAACCATCCAAGCTTGAAATAGGATTTGAGCAGTTCAGTGAAAATGCTGGTCGTTTATTTTGTTTTTTCCAGTTCTCAATAAAAATAGATGCGACTTTCTCCCTGCTTGCAGAGGAATGTGTACCAGACCTTCTACACCCCCCCCCACCAAATGGTTTCAACTTCTTCAATAAGTATGTCAATATCCTTTAGTATAGCATTAGTAACTAAATTGTTCCATGGAATTGGTGAGGCTGGCTTGCGGTTTTTTTACCCTCTTTCCCTGAGAGGAGTCTGTTGCTTTTTGTTTCCCCATAGTCTGTTTGTAAAATAGCTGGAAAGCGTTTATATAGCATGTAGGCGCTAAATATACAGCAACAGTTTGGTTACTGTGAGTGCTCCACACCACCAGCACAATTACACTGTCAAGGGCGACCAATCTCAATGAAAGGAGAACGCACGGTGAATAAAAGGACCAGAACGCCAGGGATCTCTCCCACTACAAAACTAACAGAGGGCCAGATGTACAAATACAATTTTCCATAGGCACAGAATGGGTAAAACCCTCTGGCCCAGAGTCCTTATCCAATCAGCACGGTGAAAAGGCAGGGATGGAAAGGGGATAGCCTCATCCCAGTTCTTCCTGGCGCTGACGGGCGCAGCGCCGCAGGACAGGCCCGCCCTTGGCCCGGGCTTTGCCGGGGTAGTCCCGGGCCACGAGACAGCGGCTCGCATCAAGTATTGGATGTTTGATTGGTGATGGGGCTCAGCTGTCAATGACCCTGGGGAATGTGGGAATTGCACAGTGGCGTAGCTAGAGCTTGTGGCGCCCGGGGCTATCCCTCAGAATGCCGCCCCGGTGGGGGGGTGTGGGGGGGGAAAGAAAGGACAGCACGCACTTGAAAGAGGTCCGAGAGACACGTAGTATCGCCGCTAATAGTTACCTCGATCATGCAAGTTACATGCACATACATGACACGGTCCAAGGCTACACAGTTGAATACACCAGTGACCGGCAGTACAAAGGAGGACACACAGACTGCATGATCTATCTGGGGACTCAGAAAAACCACATGCGACATCTATCAGAAAGCTGCGTGAACAATTACCTGGTAATCACCTCAGCACAATGCAAACATGCACATACATGACACTGTTCGGGGATCCGTCATTTACAGCTGACAATAAATTACTAAACATCATGGTCCCCCCCATTAAAGCAGTGGGGACGTGCACAAACGTGATGTGCTCTGAGGACCCAGAGCCAACTTATCTGAAAGAAACACGTTAGTTAGATTCCTCACCTTAGAATATCCCCAGGCGTCAGACTGGATCCGGAAGATTTTTGTAGCAATACCCCTTACGCGTCGCTAGGCGTCGTCTGCGGCTCCGCGTCCGTCGTTGGCGTCGTGCGCCGGCATGACGTCGTCGGAGTACTTAGACGCCGCCCTCGCGCGCTGACGTCAGTTCTTTTTTCCGCGCCAGTAAGCGCCGATCCGGCAGAGCTACCCCTTTAGTCAATTTTTGACTAACTTTTTCGACTCTTTTTGGTCACTTCTCGACTCTGGTGCCGGTAGGATACCTGGTTTCAAGGCCTGCGACGACTATCACCAACTGATGTCGGTGACCGATCATCACCGCCGGTCCCTGTACTGCTTGGGCCTCGACCACGACGCGGAGTCGTGCTCCGATTGTATGGCCCTGACCTCGAAAGCTCGGCGGGAGCGGTCCCGCAAGCTTCTCGAGCTTCGCCACTCGGCTTCCCGCCCCTCTTGATCCCGGTCCAGGAGGAGGTCCAAGGATCGGTCGCGGAGCCGCACTCGACATCGTCGCTCGTCTGGCTCGAAGTCTTCGGGTAAGTCGAAGCGCTCTAAGAAGTCCAAGAGGCGACACCGCTCTTCGGACTCCGCTCGCCGGTCGTGCGACTCGGCCGAGGGTCAGGGTGGTTCCACCCCCGCGGCGCCGCTGGAGCCGCAGGCGCCACGCAAATCCCATACCTGCCGGTCCCTGGGATTGACGCGACGCCGACGGAGGTCAGTGCCTTCCTCTCGGCCATGAGGAGCCTGGCCCCGCCGTCGACGCCCGCTGGCGTGCCTTCGGGCCCCGCGGACTCGACTGGGTAACCTTGCGTGCCGGCGGCTCCGGCCCCGGCGCCATTGGAGGCTCCGGCCCCGACGCCGCAGGTCCCCGAGGGGCCTGAGCCTGGGCCCCCGTCGACGCCGGTCGACCTCGTCACGCCTCCTCCGCCGGCGCCGACACCGGTACCACCGCCTACTCCGGTGGACGTCGATCCCCGGTTCAGCCCCTGTCCGGTCCTGACGCCGATGCGGCACCGCCCGACGCCGCATCTGACGCCACTAGAGAGACATATTGTCTATCGACCGGCTCCGATCATTCCTCCTGTTTACCAGGAATCGGATGACGGGGGCGACTGGGAGGGGTCTAAGGACCCTATGGCCCTTCAAGGGCAGCTTTCTCAGGACTGGGCAGATGAACTGGGGGAGGCCAGTGGATTGGATACCTCACCGGACACTGGATTCATCTCTCCTCCGACTGTGGCTTCGGAGGAGGGTGCAGCTTTTTCTGTGGTGCTGCACAAGGCGGCCGCGGCCCTTGGGCTTGAGCTGCCTGCCGTGGCTGTGAGGACTAACATCCTCACTGAGGTGCTTCAGTCTGCCGCATGCTCCACTGAGCCTCTGCTGCAATTCAATGAGGCCCTCACTGACGTTCTGTAGGGCACCTGGTCCAAGCCCTCCACAGTCCCTCCTGTGGATAGGAACGTTGCCAGGCGCCACCGCCCTACTCCGGGCGACCCCAGTTTTCTGTCCCAACACCCCACCCCCGAGAGTCTGGTTATCCAGGCCTCTACCTCCCAATCCTCCTTCCCGTCCGCTCCTCCGGACCGGGATTCCAAGAGACTGGAACAGTTCGGTAAGAAGCTGTTCTCCTTGCTCAGTTTGGGCCTGCGGTCTTTAAACACCACCTGTCTCTTGGACCGTTATTCCCACTCTGTGGGATACGGTGGAGGACGTGCTGCCACTGTGCCCGGAGGAGGCCCGGGCACGGCTTTCCTCGGCTCTGGCCGATGGGAGAGATGCAGCGCACCATGCCATCCGATGTGGACTCGACACTACGGACTCGCTGGGTAGGGCGATTTCTACCACAGTGGCGCTTCGACGTCAAGCCTGGCTGCGGTCCACGTCCTTTTCAGGGGATGTCCAGAGCACACTCATGGACATGCCTTTTGACGGCGCTCGCCTTTTTGGTGAGAAAGCGGACAGTGCGCTGGCTCGCTTCAAGGACTCCCGGGCTACGGCCAAGTCCTTGGGCCTCTCGGCCCCGCGGCCACAAACTTCTGCTTTTCCCTCCTTTCGTGGCCAAGGAAGGGGCACCTCCTCACGTCTGCCTAGCCACCGGCCGCAGAACCAGCCTGCACGTGGTTTCTGCCAAGGCGGTACTGGAGGACAACGCGGTCAGTCCACATCCACCCCGGCAGCATCTGCCTCAAAGCCTTCCTAGTCTGAGCTTTCAGGCCCATTCCTCGCCAGTGGGAGGCCGGATTCGCCATCACCTGCTCCACTGGCGTACCATTACTTCGGACAGGTGGGTGCTGCAAATCGTCCGAAGGGGCTACTCCCTCCCCTTCGAGACGACCCCTCCAGCCATGCCTCCGCAGCACCACCGTATTTCGGAGGATCATTTGAATCTTCTGCGAGAGGAAGTTTCGGCCCTCTTGGCCAAAGAGGCCGTCGAGCGCGTTCCAAGCCCAGAAGTAGGTCGTGGTTGTTATTCCCACTACTTTCTGGTTCCCAAGAAGGGCAAAAGAGGCCTACGCCCTATCTTGGACCTCAGGAACGTCAATGCCTTCCTCCGGAAGGAACGGCTCAAAATGTTGACTTTGGCTCAGGTTCTAGCTGCCCTAGACCCTGGAGACTGGATGGTAGCGTTGCACTTGCAGGACGCATATTTCCATATCCCCGTCCTGCCGGCGTTACCTGCGGTTCACGGTGGGTCAGGAGCACTTTCAGTTCACCATGCTCCCCTTCGGCCTTACCAGTGCCCCTCGGGTGTTCACGAAAGTGATGGCGGTGGTCGCAGCTCATCTGCGCAGATCAGGGGTTCCAGTCTTCCCCTATCTCGACGACTGGTTGTTGAAGGTGGGCTCGCCCCAGACTGTCGTCTCCCACCTCCAGACTACGGCGAATCTCCTGCATTTGCTGGGGTTTTCCATCAATGTTCCGAAGTCACACCTGAGCCCCCCTCAGAAGCTCCTCTTCATCGGAGCGGTTCTCGATTCGGCGCAGTTCCGGGTCTATCCGCCGGAACAGCGGGTCCGGGATATACAGGCCCTGATTACCATCTTTTGGCCTCTCTCCTGGGTTTCGGTCAGGCTAGTGTTGCGGCTTCTGGGGCTGATGGCCTCCTGCATCCTACTAGTGCATCACGCCAGGCGGCGCATGCGGGCTCTGCAGTGGGACCTGAAGTTTCAGTGGGCCCAGCATCATGGCAACCTGTCCGACCATGTCTTGATCTCGGAGGGCACTGCACAGCAGTTGCAGTGGTGGCTCACGGACCGCGATTGGGTCACGGGCAAGAGCCTCTCCCTACCCCTACCGGAGCATGTCGTAGTGAAAGCCTTCCTTCCCTCTGTCTGGGGAAGTGTCGTGCAGGTGTTCACGGACAACACCACCGCCATGTGGTATTGCAACAAACAGGGCGGGGTGGGGTCATGGACCCTTTGTCAGGAGGCTCTGCACCTCTGGACATGCCTGGAACACCAGGGCATCACCCTGGTGGTTCAACATCTGGCGGGCTCTCTGAACGCCAGAGCAGACGAACTCAGCCGCCGGTGCATGATGGATCACGAATGGCGTCTGAACACCGAGGTGGCGCAAGGTCTCTTCCAGCAGTGGGGAGAGCCTTGGTTAGATCTATTCGCCACCGATGAGAACGCGCAATGTCAGCAGTTCTGCGCGTTGGAATTTCCAAGGCGGCACTCGCTAGGCGACGCTTTTCATCGCGAGTGGAGTTGCGGTCTGTTGTACGCCTTTCCGCCTATACCACTTCTGCCCAGAGTGCTGAAGAAGATCAGGCGCGACCGGGCCCAAGTCATCTTGGTGGCTCCGGATTGGGCACGAAGGTACTGGTATCCCGAGCTACTCAGTATGTTGACCAATCCTCCGATACGTCTGCCCCTTCGGGAGGATCTTCTGTCGCAGCAGCAGGGGACGGTCCTCCACCCGAACCTGTCCAGCCTCCACCTCCATGCGTGAGGATTGAGCGGCGGCAGTTGATGCCATTTGACTTGCCTCCTGAAGTCTGTGATATTATTCTGGCAGCCAGGTGTCCCTCCACAAAGACGGTATCCGCCTGCCGGTGGAACAAATTTGTGGCATGGTGCACAGCAAAGGCTGTGGATCCCCTTTCCGCCCCTCTTTCTGAGGTTCTCCTCTTTCTTCTTTCTTTGGCCCGGCAGGGCTCTGCCCTGGGCACCTTGAGAGGTTATCTTGCTGCCATCTCTGCCTTCTTACGGCTTCCTGATCAGCCCTCTCTTTTCAAGTCCCCTGTAGTGTCACGCTTTCTTAAAGGCATTACTCACACGTTCCCTCCTGTACCTTTCGTAATGCCTCAGTGGGACTTGAATCTTGTCTTAACATTTCTGATGTGCGCTCCCTTTGAGCCTCTTCACAATTGTCCTCTTCGTCTTCTCACTCTTAAGACTGCTTTCCTGGTAGCCATCACCTCGGCTAGACGGGTGAGTGAGCTCCAGGCTCTGTCGTCCAAGCCTCCTTTTCTATCTGTTCATCTGGACATGGTTGTCCTTCGGCCTCGTCCTTCCTTTCTACCGAAAGTGGTGACCCCCTTTCATCTTGGGCAATCTGTCACCTTGCCCACCTTCTTTCCACCTCCGCATCCTTCCAAAGAGGAAGAGCGGCTCCACCGTCTGGACCCAAAACGTGCGCTCTCCTTTTATTTGGACCGCACGAAACAGTTCCGGGTGGACGACCAGCTTTTCGTTGGCTACGTGGGTGCTAAGAAGGGAAAAGCTGTGCACAAACGGACCATCTCCCGGTGGGTCGTTTTGTGTATAAAACTCTGTTATTCCTTGGCAAAAAAGGACCCTCCTGTTAGGCTGCGAGCCCATTCTACTCGGGCCACGGCGGCTACTACTGCTTTGGGACGGGGAGTCCCTTTGCAGGACATCTGTCAGGCGGCGATGTGGGCTTCGCTGCACACGTTTGCCAGGCACTATTGCCTAGACAGCCAAGTCCGGAGGGATGGCTTCTTTGGCCGTTCTGTCCTCCAGGACTTTCTGGTGTGATCTTGGTTCGCAGACCCACCATCGGGGTTGGTATTGCTTGGGTATCTATTCTAAGGTGAGGAATCTAACTAACGTGTTTCTTTCAGATGAACAAGTTACTTACCTTCGGTAACGATGTATCTGTAAGAAACATTAGTTAGTTAGATTCCTCACCGACCCACCCATCCTCCCCGTTCTGCGAACCAACATCTAGGGTTAAGGCTATCCTTTTCAGGGCCCTAGATTTTTTGGCACCAGTGTCGGTCTCTTGCATGGCTCTGCGTTCCTGGCGCGGAAAGCTATGTACAAGAACTGACGTCAGTGCGCGAGGGTGGCGTCTAAGTACTCCGACGACGTCATTCCGGCGCACGACGCCAACGACGGACGCGAAGCCGCAGACGACGCCTAGCGATGCACAAGGGGTATTGCTACAAAAATCTTCCGGATCCAGTCTGACGCCTGGGGATATTCTAAGGTGAGGAATCTAACTAACTAATGTTTCTTACAGATACATCGTTACCGAAGGTAAGTAACTTGTTCAACAGTGTTGAAGCCTGTAATTCTTTATCTTTCAAAAACAGCAAATTAATTATTCACAGGGAATGACTCACTGTGTGCCCTTAGAACTAAACTCAGCACAAAGGGGTCAGTCAGCTCCACAACCTTGCCAACACAGACCAGATACAAAGCCCGCTCTGGTGGCCCAATGGCAACAACCAGGGATCACGCCCTGTCATTACTTCTAAGCAGCAGCAACCAACTCCCTGGGACCCAAAGCCAGCTTGTAATAGTGCATCTCTCCTTCAGAGCAGCCTCAGCACACACATGGTGCACAGCCTACCCAGGGGGCCCGAAGCTAAAATACAGGGAGTGGAGACACATTGTCATCACAATCCTTAAACACAGCTGTAGGGGCCATGGGAATATGTTCAACCCTATCCAGGGACTCCGTGAATAATCAGAAGAAACAAGAAACATTACATTTTTCTGCAATTTTGTTTTCACATTACTTTCATGGTAACCAAGTGTTAAAAGTCCGCAAAAACAGTAAAATCATAATAACGTGTCTAGTATGGAACGCCAAGGCTGTGTAACACACGTCCCTGTAACACACGTCTTCAGCTGCCTCCCAGACCCGAATGTAGGCATGGCAGAACCAAGGTCTGGAGAAAAATAACCACTTAAGAGAAGTCCGGATATGATGTAAGTTATGTGTGCTTTTAAGCATGTGTGCTTTTACGCATGTGTGTTTCAAAATGTCCATGGCTCAATCATTGGACAGTGGTAGCTTGCTACTACTGGTATCGCTCTACTCACAGACATCTGGGAATAAAGCCCTTCATCAGATCCCTTACGCATTTCAAAAGGTTCATAATCTTAGTGGACACAGACCTGGATGCGCCTAGACAACTGCTGACTAACTGGAGCAATCACACTGGCAACCTGCGATCACAACTGGAGCTCTCGTAACCTAGGCCCTGGTGCCCTGGGATCAGAGAATACCAGGTTCTTCTCTTGTATCTTGTATCTCAATCTTTTGTGTTCCTTTCCTCTCACAAGCCAAAATGCTTAAGGTAAATAGCTCACACAACATTCAACTCTCTCTAGAACTCTATGCATTATTTAGGAAGAGAGAGTAGAAAGGCTTGCCTGTGCTCGCAGGTAAATGTATCAATGAGAGAATGGAAGCAGAGAGGTCAGTTTATCCCTGCTGTTTCCTGAGGAGAATTACAAGAAGACATCAACATAAGGGCAGGGTACAGACTGACATTTACCCAGAGACAGGTGCAATAGCCCACATGTCTAACTGGCGCTAACAGCACAGCCACCCCTTGCTCAGATGAAGACTTATTCCACACTCAGCGCTTATAGTACAAGTATCACTCATAAGTAGGCTTTCCTGTTTTCAGTTTCTATTTTTGGTAAATTCTGGTGGGTTTTTTTCAGTTTTTTCAATACCTTCAAAAACAGTGGTTATCAGTGGTTACACATTTTTGCGCCATTAAAAACAACAGAAACAGTGTTTTTCCGGTGTTTATGGAATTTTAATTTAATTTTAATTATTGCTTGCTTTCTGGACTGATAGTGCATGTGTATAGGTAGTGTGTGCACAGGGTATATGAGGACCAAATACATTTCTACTGCACCAGAATGGACTACTAATTCAATAGCATTCTTCATTAACTCTGAAGATTGTAAGATGCTTTCAGCATACCATCTAGCAAGTGACAAGGATCTCTTACAGGGAAGCACTTCAGCTCAGGAATGGATTTTAACAGGCCATCATACAACTTGTTCATATACGTAGCTAAATTACTGCAAATACAAACAATATCACTCCAATCTTAATTGAACTTGGTATGAACTTCTTTTTTCAGCAGCATTCCAAGTGACACTGTGTTCCATGTTTACCAAACGCCTGGTGTCATGTTTTCACCACTATCTCAGATGCTTGGTGACAACATTCTTTTCACACATACCTGTCACTACATCTTGCATTGAATGTTTGAAAACTGTGGTATTTGGCAATTCACTTACAATCAATACTGACTCACTAGAAAGGGGGGCAGATGTATCAAAGGATTTCACCGATTCTCTGTCTGTGGGTAAATGTGATGCTACATATTAGGAAAGATTCTAATTAAAACAGCCATTTTACCTATCAGTGAAGTCAAATGTAGCCAAAATTTCAAATATGATTTTGATATTTCCCAATTCTCTACAGTGTATAAAATCTCAATAAGATCTAAAAACTGCATCTTTAGACCAAAGACCACAAACCTAAAAAAAGCAGAAGGAAGAAGAGACAATGTTTCAGTGATATCCCTAAACAACAAAACTCAAGCAGAATAGTGTTAGCCCAGTCTCTCTTGATACTACCTTGTATAACAAAGTTACATTGTATTGGCCCCTTAAGGACGAAATAAAAATGACTTTCACTCATCTTTTCCTTTCTTTGAATGGCACTTAGTTTGTGGTTGCAAAGGTGTTTTTTCAGTGTTTATATGATTACACCAGTGATGGCTATTTTCCCTTCAGTGGGGTTTTATCAGTTATTATAGGTTTAAACCTAAAACCAAATAGCCTACTCATAAGTCACAGATAGCAAAAGTACTACTTACGTGCCACAGTGACCACAGCTATCATCACATGTCAAAGGCAGCTGATTAGTACCATTCATCTGATCAATCCCTTGCTCTTCTGGTTAATTTCTTACTCAGTACAAACAGCAAATCTATCCTGTAAGGATTTTGTCAGCAGAGCTACTCTCACCATACAACAGAGCATTCCCAAACAAGTTACAGGGAGCAAAGCTATGCCTTAATAGCAGCTGAGCTATCCCTGGATAGGTGATTATCCTTCTGACAATCTGTCTGCACGGTGTCTAAGCAACTAGGGAACAGGGAACCAGTGAACAAGAGGGGTTCGGGAACTAATGCTTTCAGGATGGCGTTTGGAGAAAGAGAGCCTCTCATACTTTAGTGGGACAGGTAAAACAAAGGAACCGGGAGACGCAATAGACAGGCCTTGGAGACAGCGAGACCTCAATATTGAGCAGCTTTAGGCTGGGAAACATCAGGCAGAGTAGAAATGGAAGGCTAGAACAAGACAACAGAGACAATGAAAGCAAGAGGCAGGCCAGTTCCAACTACAAGGATACAGGCAAATAAGAACCTAGGGTGGAATGTTTGAATTTGAACCTAGATGAGGAACAATGCATACCAAAGGAGAAACATAAAATCCACAAATATTGCACTAGAATGACTCTTACATCAACCACCTGTGTCATTTAGAAGGGCACATGGCATTACGTTCAAACAACACTACCATAGCTGACACTAATTAGGGGGAAGGATTCAAGGCCCTAACCTCCACTGTGAACCACCATGCAGAACCCCCAAACACACCCAACATTAACACAGGTTAGGCTGGAAAGTGTCAAGAGTCTCTCGTCCCCCCAACTCCCTTTATAGAACAGCTCTATGAGGATAACCAATGTCTTCCAAGCCAGCCACCCACATTAATGTGATTCAGTTCCTCTACTGGAAAACCTCTGACGGATGAATCACAAACGCAGACTGATGTCTGCATAAAGTGCCGAGGCCAAGTAATTGACTAACTCTGAACCATATCTGGCAGGTCAACATAACAGAACTGCTGCTACACATGCTAAACCTCTTCTCTGTGTGTTTGGAAACGTTGCATACCAGCTGTCCATACTGTCCCTATGCTGTGTGTGAATTAGCGAAGCTTTAAGAGTCCGTTCCACTTAAAAAAAAAAGAAACAAAATGACTGTCCTTGTCAATTTTGTTTTATATTTAGCTGCTATGAATTGTGTTTCCATTATTTTTTTATAAAATTTTCCAAATTAAGCATGAATATTGACGTTCAAACAGTTTGAATCAAACTTCTATGTAGGTACACCAGGAATACACTGTTGTATGTATCAAGTCTGCATCATCTAGGGCTGTAAGGGCACAGCCTGTCACCATTTCACATAATTATATTAAAAAGTAACGAAGAAAGCCTTTGTGTGCAAGGATAAACGTTTCCTGTCTCTGTCCCCATTTCTCTCACAAGAGGAACCTAATAGACAAGAACTGCGCCGGGGCTTACCTGTTTGAATGAAGCTCTCCTCACGCTACATTCCACAAACAGTGCTCCAGGTTTAAATGTCCCGTCCTCGCAAGCACCAGGAGACCCCAAGCCAAAGCATCCCAAGCTCCGCTACACAGCACCGTCCACAGGAAGCGCAAGCACTATTTTGTGTCCCGACCCGGACCAGACCCCAGGCGGTGCGCACAATGAACCCGGACGCCTCCGCCCAGCGTGTAGTCAACCTTGCAGAAGCTCGTGCGACGTCACGGGCCTATGCTAGGTGGTGGTGGCGGCGTGCGTACGCTGCAGGCAGCAGTTGCAAGCAGCAGGTGGCGGTGCGCATGCGCTCGTACTTCAAACAGGGCCGTGCGCGTGGCACTGGCGGCCCATTGCAGTGGCCTTTATAATTTATTTGGGGACACTGACACTACTGTAACAGTAGTGTCAGATTCCCCAAATAAATTATAAAGGCCGCCGCAACGGGCCACCAGTGCTGCGCGACCGCAACCCCAAAAATAGTGCCGCCTGGGGCGGACCGCCCCCCTCTTAGCTACGCCCCTGGAATCAGGTGAGTGAGATGGGGCGTGAGAAGATGGGATGAAATGGGAAAAGGGAGGGTGGGGAAGGGAGATGCAATGGTGACTGAAGTGTAATGGATGGAATGTAAGTGGATGGAAAGAGATGGGAGAATGGTGGGATGGAATGCAATGGGATAGGGGATGGGAAAGTAAAAGGGATGGGGTGGTCTTTGGGATGGGCTATGATGCGTGGTGATGTGATGAGATTAGGAGAGGGTAGGTGGGGTTGGGGTTTGATCTCGTAGTGTTCAGATGGGATAGATTGAGAAGATGGTGAGGTGGGATTTGATGCAAATGGGATGGGGTGGGGTGAGATGTGAGGGAAGAAATGAGATGTGAGGGTAAGGGATGAGATGGGCATGGTGGGGGTTTGTTTTGATGGGACAGGGTAGGGTTGTGGTATAGGGTGGGACAGGAAGGAGTGGGCCAGGGTGGAATGAGGTGTGATGAGAAGGCAGGGTACAGTGCTGCATGGTAATTGTTACTTCAATGCTGCACACTGGAGAACTGAATGTCAGCCTTGGATACATGGAGAATGTGAGAAAGGACAATTGTAAGAGCACTTTTCCAAAACTTCAAATAAATAAGAGTTATTGGCACCTGAAGCATTACTACAATAACAGTAAATTGGATTTTTTTTCAAATTAAATAACATATTCTATAATTACTCACAGAGTGCTCTGGTTATCAACCTTGAAAGGATGAAAGGCTAAGATCCACTTTACTGCGATTCAAACTTCTGACCTGCAGGTAAAACTAGAGGTCTTAACTTGCTGGGCCTTCTTGCTGGCTGCTGACGTATTACCACTCCTCCACCCACTCCTTCGGCATCGTAGTGCAGTGTGTGCAAATTTTGAAACATAACTAATCAGTCCAGAAAGAAGTGCGGAGGAGCTATTCAGTTTCACAGTTCCGCAGGTTTTATATTACTAAAGAGAGAGAACACACATATTAGCCCCACCTTCAGGGGCTGGAGCCTACTTCTGCTGCTAAATTAGCTGGGGTAAGGCTGGTTTTGGATATTCACGCTGAAGAGGAGAGAAAGAGTTGCTTTGCTGCAGAAGACGCAGGGCCTGCGCCACTAAAACATTTTAGAAATGCTGTGATCCAACCTCACGAGCGGGCGGTGGGGAGGGCAAAAGTTTAAGCATTATCAAAATTTCACAGGCACTTTTGTAAAATGCGAGGCATTTTTACAAAAGTGTTGATATTGTGATTTTTTTTGCAATCATGACATCCTGAAGGGTTTGATTTACACCTTAAACAATAAGCATGCTAAATCTATTCATCGGTTTCTATGAAATGGTAAATGCAATTCATCCCGAAAGTTTCCAACAGTCAGTTTATGTGGCATTTAACCGTTTTTCTATGAAATCACATACAACCCTGTGGAGCAGGTAGGCACAGACTATGGCTGGTGCTTTGAAGAGACAGCCATTGTCACTTGGTGCTGTGTATCTGTGAAAGCATGCAGAACTTCCACAGATCTGACCCAGTGATGGCTCTCTGTGATCTCACTTCCAAGCAATCACCTGCTCACACACAATCACCTGCTCACTCACACGCAATCACCAGGCCTCGAGTCATCTACTGCATGCATTAGCTAGGCTGTGAAATAGTGGCGGTCTGTAGCCAATCAGTTCATGGACTGTCCAGTGCATCACACGTGAAAAACTATTTCAAGATGTTATGCACCTACCACATGTTTACTGCAGAATGTGTAACGTCATGCATATGGTTGCTAGATATCACAGCTCAACACTGACACACAGGTTCACCATAAACCCATGGCAAGTTTAATTCAAGAAACTAAAGAAGCTATAAACATATCACAAACACACCCTCCTTCACCCCCACTCAGTGGAGTGTGAACACGGAAGCACATTGGAGCAACTGTGATTATAGCAGAACTCACAAAACTTGTGTACTTTGAAATTTATTTTTTTTGCATATTTATATAGCGCAAACTCGACCCGAAGGTGCTGGTGGCGCCCTGTGCGACAATGTTTGTTGGCGCCCCCCCCAATGACCACCTCCACCACCACAGGTATCTCTCGCTAGCACCCTTTAACAGTGACCAAGTCTCCATAACCACACTCTCTCAGATGCACTGAATTAGTTATAGCGCCACTCATACCAGTGTAGGGTGTCCGAGCACTTTGCATCACACACACATTACACAGAGACAATCAATCATACGCGTGTAAATCAGTGTAGGAAATGTTACATAAGCCAAAGGACAAAGTGTAGGAGTCACATGTCATCCATACTGATAGGCAGTATAGTTTAAGAGTGCTTGGTGTGGAGAAGCACAAACTCCGAGGCGAAAATGAAACCGCATAGTTGGGAGTTTTCTTTAATAATAAGAATCGATTTCAAGCCAAATTAACCCTTTTTGCAACATTAATTAATGTTCTAATAATGTATACTTTGCAGTCTGTATGCAGTTCCAGGATGAAAGTTAATAGCTCACTATACTATATTAGGACTTTAAGTTATAAATTGCAAGTAACAAAAGGATGTCTCTTTTGAAAGCAGTAACCTACTGATCTGTTTACATCATACGCACTCTGTAATCTACTTGGTACACGTTCTTTGCAGCAGGAATATTAACCCTCTGCACTAACTTCACCTAAATCAAAACCTCAACTAACAAAATGCTGATCTCTCGCCAGGAAGGTAATTAATCACACAAGTTATCTTGACATTTATGTGAGGCCTGGTAAGTGCGGGGGGGGGGCGAAAGAAACGCTGCAGCAGGTGCTTCAAAAGCATAATAAACTTTCAAACACGGCGCCCCCAGGAAGCCAGCACCTGGTGTGGTGACCTTGAGGCTCGAACTCTGGTTTCCAGCACCAAAGGCGGCAGTTTAGGCTGGCCGACGGACCACATCCTCTCCCCTTCATCTAACATCACTTACTTGCGCCCGGCGTTCTCAGAAAGTGCCGTGGAGGGTCCTCTGGTCTCTGCCCTGCCTTTAGTCCACGTCCCCGAACAATTAACTGCTTCGAGCCCAGGGCGGTACATCGCTTTACCTAGACTCGCAGATTTGTATTGTATCTCCTCTCTGCCTGCAGCTCCGTCGGCCTGCCACCACCTCCGCCCGGATCGCTGTCAACCTTGCAGAAGCTCGTGTCCTGCGACCAGTGTAGCCAGATTTTTAGACCCGTCCCAAGCCCAAAGCCGCTCAAATATAAGCCCAAAATAAGCCCAATCAGACCAGTTCCAGCCCAAAAACCAGCCCAAATTGGCAAGTCTCCAATTATGCACAAATTGTCATCAGAAACAATTTTAACGACAAATATACATTCTATTCAATATACAGATGGTGGGAAGGTGTTAACTGGGCACCTGCCTTAATGCTATTAATTTTTAAGACCAGTTCTCACTGCGACTTCTAAGAGCCCCTGCAGCTCCACTCTGCCTATTGCTTAAAGATTCAGCCCCCCCCCCGAAATCAGCTCCAGTTCGAGCGGCAAACAGCGTGCGTCAGTGCGCGCCTTGGCATCAGCAACGTGGTGAAGCACGGAGTGTCAGATCCATGCCAGGACAGTGGTAAACAGACGCACGCGGTGCTGCCAGCAGGTGCGTGTGAGGTTGGGTGGCCCCTGCACGACCGTTTTCGAAGCTGGGCTGGCCTTCGAACAACCGATGTGGTCAGTTTTGGTTTGGGTGTTAAAACACTCTCTTTACCTACGTCAACTTCCTGGGATCTATCAATATTCATCACTTCCTACAAATAGGTTGACCAACTGGCATGGGTGCAAATTCAGGACGGTGAGTGTAAAAATTCAGGACAAAGGGTCAAAATTCAGGACAAAATTTCAGGACGGGAGGTCAAAATTCAGGACAAAACTTCGGGACAAAAGGTACGTTTTACAGACACATCAAAGGTGGTCACGTAATAGTGTATCATACACTATTTAGACCATAACATGAACTTAGGCCTAAATCCTCAAACAATTAGTATCGTTTTTAAAGCCACTACCCGAGGGCACATGAGCAAACTTATGTCAAGAAAAAATAAACTATATATTTGAAACTAGTGAAACTCGAACATGACATCATGGAACTCCAGATAAAATTAAAACACAACCCAGACAAAAAACAAATCCCTTACCTGGAAAAACTAAAATACAAATGCAACAAAATCTTAACCAATAAAGCTCACTTCATTGTCAATAAAAATAAAGGTAACACATTTTGTGGTCATAAGAAATCTGGAAAATTACTGCCAAGCAAAACTCCCTCTGCCTGAAAATATCATCTGTTACCAACAGTCAAGGAACACCATACACTAAAGAAAAATACATTTTCCCTCTTTCAAACAATTCTATCTGAAATTTTACTCTAGAAGCACCCACACTACCTATGAAGTGTCTTTACAATATCTCATTAGCCTACCTATATTCAAAATAGACAATAAAATCAAAGCCTTTCTAGAGGAACCAATTTCCCAACAACAAAATGTATTAGGCCATAAAGTCTCTTAAAGCAGTGAAAGCACTAGGTCCAAATGGCTTTCCCACCTGCTTATACCACACATGGGGCCCAAATCTAATTCTTCCCTTCAAACACCTTTTTACCCACTTCGCCAACTCTAGTTCAGGTAAAGGTGCAACATGTGAGGCAACTCTAATTGCCATCCCAAAAAACGCAAAAGATCTCATTGACCCCAAAAACTACCCCCATCTCCCTAATAAACACAGATTGCAAAATATATGCTGACATTCTAGCCCTTAGATTTGAACCTATTGTTAAATCAATCATACACCCTTTTGAAACTGGCTTCATCAAAGGCAGATTCAGCTATGACAACATTAGAACATTTAGCCACGCTATCAAGTGAGCACTCACCCTCACTCACCCTGCGCTATAGCAAGAGACACGTAGAAGCCTTCGATAAGGTCTCATGGTCCTTCCTACATGTGGCCTCCTAACTGCTTTCAGGCTCGGTTCATGCTTTACCAAAATGACACTTGCTCTAGATGACGAGCCCCAAGCCAGAATCAACATAAACAAGCATCTTTCCAGCAGCTTCAATAGCTCCCAAAACACAAAAGAGGGTTGCCCCTAACTTGGCCACTATTCTTCATATCTATGCAACCTCTTCTTTTTAGCCTGA
Organism: Triturus cristatus; assembly: GCF_964204655.1. NCBI lineage: Eukaryota > Metazoa > Chordata > Amphibia > Caudata > Salamandridae > Triturus > Triturus cristatus. Next base: position 452,994,684 of record NC_140584.1, read on the forward strand.
TGGAAAATACTAAGATAGCAGGAATCCACTTGGCTGCTGGTCCTCAAAAAGTTGCGGCATACGTAGGCGACATTTTGATAGTCACAGACCAGACAGAAATAGCCAGCCCAAACATTTTGAAAGTGATTAACTGTTAAGCTATCGTATCTGGCTAGACACTCAATAAGAAGAAAATAGATATTCTCCCTCTCAATATTCATCCAGATATATATCACAACAAGTAACGTTACACCTACAACAAGCCAGAACCATTTGCTTTGTTAATGGTTGTTAGTTTCATAAAATAAAAGTGCAGCAACCATGGCTTAATTGAATATAATATTGAAACTGCACTTTTCTAAAATGATGAGATGGAAAAAATTCCCTGCCCCAATCTCTCCACTCTGTCTATTGCTTAAAGACTCAGCACCCCCCCCCCCGAAATTTTTTCTTACACCCCCCCCGCCAGAAATTTGGCTCTAGTTGCGCCTCTGACTCACTCACCTGATGTCGGGGCGGGCGTTGATGTCCGGACTCAGCAACTGGCCTGGATGACCACCAGTGGACCACAGTGGGCGGCGGCAGCAGCAGGGACACGTCCGACTCCAGTCTGACTCCTCCTCATGATGATGATTGATGAGATGATGCTTCCTGGCTGCCTGGCGTCCACCGTTGAGCCGAAAGTAAGAGGAGCTCTGTCAGGCTGAGGTCACGCACCGTGACGCACGCACGCAGGGGCTGGCCAAAAAAATGATTCCCAGGGCCGTCATTGGTAGCGTTTTCGCGCGCTACTGGATTGGCGGCCCTGGGGGACCCCCACATTGGCCCGCGCACTCACGCGACGGACTCCTCGTGGTCGGCGCCCGCCCAGTCCACAAAATTGCACACAACCTTCCAAATCTAGCCCAAAAAGTAGCCCCCCGCCAGGCATGGTTTTTTCCCGCACAACTGGGAAAGAAGTCGCCCAATTGTGCGGGAAATAGCCCAATCTGGCAACATTGCCTGCGACGTCACGGGCCTATGCTAGGTGGTGGCTGTGCGCATGCGCTTGCATTTCAAACAGGGCCGCGCGTGCGGCACTGGTAGCCCGTTGCGGCGGCATTTATAATTTATTTGGGGACACTGACTGACACTACTGTAACAGTAGTGTCAGTATCCCCAAATAAATTATAAAGGCCGCCGCAACGGGCCACCAGTGCCGCGCGGCTGCCGCCCCAAAAATAGTGCCGCCTGGGGCGGACCGCCCCCCCCAGCTACGCGCCTGGAATCGCATTCCCCCACTGGCAGCTCCAAAGCTGCAGCGGCTCTCCCCAGGCGATTGTGGTGCAAGGAACAGCAGCAGGATGGCAGGCAGTGGTGGTCCTCAAAAAGACAACAGGCAGGATCCAGGTCTAGTACCAGCGTTCTTGGCCCCCAAAGGGATTATTAAGGAAAATGTATGTGTAAAAAGATATTGAAAACTAAATACTGGATTTGTGTTCTGTTCTCCCTTGCGTCACTAGATATAGTCGCCTTCTTCGTGAGAGGAACGAAAGAAGAATTTAGGAGCATCTGTGGAGAATGTGTTACGTTGTAACTAAATGCGAAGAAAACCCCTTTAACTACATGCACTCATTATTTTCACGTTTTATCTTTCAATGACGTTTGTTTTCCTTATCGTTTTGTCTACTCGTTGGTTATCAAAATGTCAAGAATGTTCCCGATTTTACTGGAAAAGTCGATTGTTTTTAAAAGAGGAAAGGGAAAGAGGTAGGTTTTAAAAGAGGAAAGAAACAAAAGGGAAAAGGGTATTTTGTTTTCCTTTAGACTGTTTGTTTGTAATGTGTAACTATCTTTATGTTTATTCCTTACTGAATCTAAGTGAAAAATTACGTTTGAACTCAGCATTACTCTACCAGTAAAATAATTGAAGAAATACATATTTCTGCTGTATAATATGAAGGCCGTTGTATTTTAAAGGGTTAACTATGTTTCAAATGATAAAATGCGTTAAGTGATCTGTTGCATGAGAAAATTTGTGGACCAGGGTGACAATTGTTCTACTACAAAAAAATATTGTGATGACACGGAATTGTAAAGTGCATGAAGTAAAAATCTGTAAAACCTAAAAAAAAAGTTGAAAGTTAGAAATGCTAATCTGTCGACCCTTAGCCAAATGGTTTTATTACTGGAGTACAGCTCACGCAACCAGTATACAGACGTTGTTGAATGACACTCATCAAACTAGAGAAGTATTTGGCAAGATGATTACTTGTATGTTGCTAAAAATACAATTTTTTCTTTTCTCTAGCACTCTACCTGGAAAACCACAACAGTAAGTTCAGATGACATTTTTATACAATTTATATTAACTAGTTTCCATATTCTAATGGTTTTAAAAATGCATGACATGATAACCTCTAAAAAACACATATATTTAGCTCATCAACCATACATCTTAAAATGTATGTTAGTGTTCTTGAAACATTTATGTATCCTAATTATACTTATAGCCATTTCCATGCTATCGTTAATCTAATATTTCCTATTAAGAAGGTTTATAAAGTGTTTTAGCCATACATAGGAACAGGTGACCTGAAATCTCTGGTTTCCAAAAAGGCGGTGCATTTAATTAACAAATATATGCCATTTGTATTTATGAATCCTGCTATTGCATAGAAATGGACTTGTGCTACTTCTCTACTCCTCTTTCTTATCAGAATCCTTAGAGAAGTAGTGTGAGTCACGTCATGAAACAGGCAACCACAGGGCCCTTTATTTGTAACAAACAATTTAGTCCCTCTTCTTGCATTCAGTGGTATAAGTATTTGACTTTTCACCCACCATTCTTTTTCTCTGTTTTCTGACACCATTCCAGATGAGTCGCTGTACCTTAAGTCTACTATTTTTGTTTTTGGGTCTCACTGCTCAGGTTACCTTTCTATTGCGATTGTGAGAGTCTTTGGCAACAAACAAAAGTATAAACTTTAAAGGCATATACTGAGTGTGGGCTTTGCACTAGCCCTCTTCAACTATTGGCTTTCATGTGTTTTTTAATTTTTAGTCGAGCCCTAAGCCAGCAGGTAAGCGCTGCTCTGGGGATGATCTGTGGAAGTTCAGTACAGGAGAGAAGCCCCTCCCACTCGCCCGGCCCATATTTTTAATTGGCATGCGTCTTTGTCCTTCCTAAATACGGCCTTCAGATTCGTTTATAGGCTTGTTAGTCCCTCCTAAGTACGGCTGTGTCGTCATTTCATTCCTCCCATGGTTACTGGCCCCTTTACTTTGTTGTTACACGGGAGCTGTTCTATTTCCTTTATTGAGTTTCTCCTACCTCAAGCAGGACGACGTGTTGTGCTTACAGTCAGCGGGCCACGCCCGCTTTCTCTTTGCAGCAGTCGGGACAATGTGGCCGTTTGCTTGTCAGTGCTTGTTTGAGCCGCAGTAATGCGGGGACGGAGGGGAAATTAGCTTGTATTTTGTAATGATTTATTTTAACCTTAAAAAAAACTCGGCATCCAAAGCCCCTTTGTGACTATTTGGTGAGGTATTGGTTCTACACTGTTAAGCAAAATACAAAACTTATTTTCTCACATTTCTAATCTATACACTTCTGCGATACTAAGTGTGGAAATGACGTATTTTAAAATGTAACATGCTGCGTGACTTGCCCGACTCTTAGTTTCCTCGAGCTGCATTGCGAGGGTGAGGTGGTCATTTCAAGATAGCTGTCTCACGTCAACTCCCCTACAGGGCTCTGTCCTGGGGAGTCCAGCCCTTCTGGCACTCCCTTGAATTCACGGAAAGCACAATGGAGATGGCGCCTGGCAGCGCCGCCTCGTACGGGCTCAGCCCTGGGTGTGTAAGAGGCAGAGAGGGGAAGCGCCGGGGGACAGGGAAGCACTTTAGCAGATGCTTGATATGGCGGTGAACTTTGCACAGAACCATCTGGCCAGAGGTGGAAAGGGTGGGCACAGGTACCGCTGTGTGAGGCCTCCAACAGGCCGGCCGGGCAAGGGCCACGTGGAGGTAAGGGCAGCACACAAGAATGGACACGGCACTCTGCGGTGAGGGTCTGGGACGGAAGTCCCGAGCGACCTCCGCCCGTTTATTTATATTCTCTCTGGCCATGCCTGGCCAGAGAGTGCTACAGTGTGTGTATATGCTTCCGGCCACCTTACTTCCAGTTAGACAACTAGACCGCTACATCCCATCCCAAATCAGTTCTTTTCTTTCCGACCCAACTGGGTACTCCATGCAAACTCAGATAGCTGGCTGTTCGGCTGTGGATTGGGACGTAAGTTGTACCTGTGTCGCACTGTCTCTGTGCCCCTGGTCGGGCTGGCAGTCCCGGACTCACATGGTGTTTCTGTCGAGCTGTTCTCCTCCGTTCTCACCCTGGCCGGGGACCTTGGACGTGGACTGATGGGGTGGTCACTGCTCGGATCTCTGTCCGCCATGTCGGTGCACGGAGTTCCCTCAGCTCTGGGATGATCTTCCTCGGATTCCGGGACTTCTTTGAACCATGATATATTCCTGGTTACTACTTCGCCGTTCCTTTCAGCTGTCACCGCCGTGCCTCTGACCTCCTGTACCAACCATGATCCTACTTCATACGGTGTTCGGAACTTTCCTCCGGGTCTACGATTTCTTATCAACACGCGGCATCCTGGCCTCAGAGTCCGACTCTTTGCTCTCCTCCGTTGACTGGCTCTGATATTGGTCATGTTCCTCCTGTGCTGAGTTGCGGCCGCATCGTATGGTTCTTGTTCCCATGTGTCCGACACTGGGAAGCTGTCTCGCCGAGGTCCTGCTAACATTAGCGACCACGGGGTCCTCTGAGTCGTGGAGTGTGGTGTACTGCGATATTCTCGTAGAAACTTCTGCAGCACTACCTCGGGGTCCGACTGTTCTGCCATAGCTATGCGCAGGATCTTATTTAAGGTCCTCATGAAGCGCTCTGCTGTGCCATTGGCCTGGGGCCATTGAGGAGTTACACGATGGTGTTTTATTTTCAGCTGCCCCATAAACTCCTGGAATTCTCTTCCTTGAAACGGAGGCCCATTGTCCGTTTTGATGGATCCAGGCAGTCCAAACAGTGCGAATATTTTTAAGAGTGCTGGAGCGAGGTGATTGAACGCTGTGGAAGGTAATACCTCCACACATGGTTATTTCGAGTAGCTGTCTACCAGCACTGCTCTGACCCTCCCGTCAGGGAAACTCCCAAAATCTAGACTTACACTTGCCCACGGGGCCGGTGCGGGGTCCTCCGTGATTATTGGAGCTGGTGCCTCGGCAGTCCCAGTCAATTGGCACGCTCGGCAGTTTCTGACTACCTGATCCACGGCCTCTTCCAGCCCGGGGAACCACAGCTTTTCTCGCAGACGGGACTTCATTCTGTTGGCCCCTTGGTGGCCTTCGTGTGCTAGGCTGGTGATTCTGTCCTGTAGGCTTTGTGGGACAACAATTTTTGACCCTCTCAGTAGGATGCCGCTCTCCGTGGTGCTTAGTTCATCCCGCACTCTCCATATCTTCCCAAGACGCATTCTCTCTGCTTCGTTCCACCCTTGCACATTGTTGAGAAAACCGTCCCACGCCCCTATCCTTATAGTGTCGACCGTCCTTTTGAGGACCATGTCTGATGCCATGTTTGCACTCACTTCCTCACACGACACTGCTTGGGGGCATGCCCATTGGGATACCATATTCACATAGTCTTCGGTCTTTCGTTCTTGCGACTTGTCTGCTTCCTTTTCTTGGCTCGGGTGGCGCGACAGAAAGTCTGCTGGGTTTTTGGCACCTGGGCGGTATACTAATTCCATCTGATATTGTTGTAGTTGTATCGCCCATCTTTCGATCCGTGGTGGTGGATGTGGGGCTGTCCCTCGAAACAACGGCAGCAATGGCTGGTGGTCGGTCACCACTCGGACCGGGTGTCCCCAGATGTATAAGTGGAAATGGTTACATGCCCACTTGATAGCGAGGGCTTCCCGCTCAATTTGTGAATATCTGGATTCTGTTGCGGTTAGAGCTTTGCTAGCGAATGCTAGCGGCACCCAGGTGCCAGGTTCTGTCTCTTGGGTCAGGACTGCTCCCAGTCCTACCGGGCTCGCATCCACGATCAACTCTGTTTGCCGATTGGTGTCAAAGTACGCCATCGTCGTGCTGGCCAGTAATGCTGTCTTGATCTTCTGGAAGGCATCTTCTTCACGTTTGGACCATTGCCATCCGGCGTCCTTTTTCGTGAGCTGGCGCAACGGCTCAGCTATTGTTGCCAGGTTTGGGATAAATCTCCCGCAGTACGTCGCCATCCCCATAAAGCTTCGTACCTCTGATGCAGTGTTCGGTGCTGGTGCCAGTTGGATCGCCTCCGACTTCTTGGGGTCAACTTTTACTCCCTCCGGGCCAAACACGTACCCAAAGAATTCAATGTGCCGCTGGAAGAATTGGCATTTCTCCTTGTGTAATGTCACTCCGTACTCTGCTAGCCACTTCAGAGTTGCTTTTAGTCGGCTGTGGTGCTCCTCAAGTGTGGCAGAATGTATCAGAATGTCATCACTCACATTCATGACTCCTTGCAGTCCCGTTAGTACTTCCATCACTGTATTCTGGAATATCTCTGCCGCGGATGAAATTCCAAAATTCAATCTGCGGTATCTTCGCAGCCCCAGATGTGTTGAGAATGTGGTGATGTACCGACTGTCTTTATCCAGTTTTAGCTGATGGTACCCAGCATTCAGATCTAATTTTGAAAACCACTGTGCACCATTGAGATCGGCTAGTATGTCATCAACGGTGGGTGTCAAATGTCGTTCTCTTTTAATGGCTTGATTAGGCATTCTCATGTCAATACATATGCGGATCTTGCCAGGTTGGCGGGGCTTTTCCGCAATCACCATTGGGGACACCCAAGGGGTCGGGCCTGATACTTTCTCAATGACGCCTTGCTGTTCCAACTTTATCAGTTCTTGCTCGACCAGTGGGCGTAGGTGAAATGGAATCCTTCTGTGACGTAAGGCGATTGGTTTCACTACCGTGTCAATGTGTAGTTTGATGGGAGGTCTTTTAATTGTGCCTAGTCCTTGAAACAGTTGTGGAAACTGTAGTAGAATTTCTTCTGTTTGTGTTGTCTTGACCGCGTTGGCAAACGTGACTAGCGACAGGTCTTCTGCTGTGTGGCTTCCAATCAAAATGTCCGCTTCTTTGTTCACCACGTAGAACGTAGTGGTGACCTCTTGATCTTCTGCCTGCACGGTCACCGTCATTTTCCCCCTTAGCGGGAGTGGTACTTGGCTCCCATACGTGAAGATTCTCACTTTGGAAGGCATTAGTTGAGGTTTTACTCTGAGCGCTTTGTAGTGTTGAGACCCCATCACATTCACAGAAGCACCAGTGTCTATTAGTGCAGTTACTCGTGTCCCAGCAATGGAGACTTCGCAGGTCGGTTGAGGACGACGTCGTCGTTTGAGGTCACACACGAAGGACACGAAATGGCACTCCTCGTCTTCTTCCTCGGAGGAGGAGGCTTCCACGTACTGCAGGCGCCCTGATCCGGCTCGTTGCGGCGTTGTCTGCGCCATCTCCTCCAGCGTCAACTGCTTCACTTGTCTGTACGGCGTTTTCCGTCCTGCCCAGCTTCTCAGACGTGAGCCTCCTCTGCATACGCTCGCAAAATGGTTGAGAGTGCCGCATTTGGTGCACGATTTACCTTTCGCAGGGCAGTTCTCTGGAGGGTGGTCTTCTTTCCCACAGTATCCGCACTGAGATCTCCTGGGTGTTCAGGTGGGCCACCTCCCTCGAGTGCCACGTGCCCCTGTGCGAAGTGCATCTGCCCTCTCCGTCTTGACAGCGACCGTCGGCTCCGCAGCAGTATGGAGGGCTGCTTCCATCGCAGACGCGCGGACATCTGACAGTTCATGTGATCTGGCTAGGATGAGTATGTCCTCTAGCTTAATGCGTGGTTGACGGAGTATGAGCGTTCTTAGCGTTTTGTTGCGACACCCCTGGATCAATTGAGCTCGGGCTTCCTTCACAGGGTCATCCTCGGTACACGTGCTCGCCAACTCTCTCAGGCGGGCATGAAAGGCGTCCATCGACTCCCCTTCCCTCTGCTTTGCTTGTCGCAGTTTGAATCTCTCATAGTCAGGATTCAGCTGGGGATCAAAATGTGCATTTAAGGCCCTGACCGCAGCATCATAGTCAGTAGCCGGCTCAGTATTTGGCAGGTGTGCAAACAGTTTATAGATTTCATACCCAGCAAAATGTAGTAGTAACGAGCGTTTCACTTTGTCGTCTGTTTCTCTAGTGGCAATGAAGTAATTGTCAAGGCGGCTCAGCCACACCTTCCACCTTGGGGACGCCGTCGCGGGGTCGATGAGCTCACTGAAAGGAGGCAGGGCGCTTACTTGGGTGTGAACCGGTGTCACGACAGGCGCAGGCGTCACTTGTTGCCTGCTCGTGCTTGCTGCTTGGTCCACCATGGTCACGGTGGGACAATGCGCCCTCTAGACTCAATTATCTTGGTACGTATGCTTGCTTCAGGGTGTAGTAATGCCGGCGCGGTCGCGCCGTGCTGCGCGGCGGCGAGACAGGGTAGGCCCAGTCCATTCAGCATTCACATCAGTCTAGAAAATCGCTTCCGCTGGCAGCAGGGCCGTTCACGATATGTCCCCCACACTGCTGCAATGCGCAGTCACACCTTCAGATCCTCAGTTGCATGCCCCAGTGGATGATAGGGGTAACTGTCCCTGTTGCATTAGCCAATGCTCAATGGCCGTATCAGTAACACTTCGGGAAGGCACACCGGCACTTTGGGGCCCAGGGAGACCATGCGCGGGGCGCGCGTGTAGCAGCGTCGTCCGGACACCACGTGCTCGCTGATAGGCTACAGCGCGTGCACACACGTTCCGCCTCACCGTTGGATCAGCGCTGCTCCCGATGTGCGCTACTCGCGCTGCTGAGGGCTCCGGGCGACGCGGAACTTCCACCGCGGCAGACAGCCGCTCCGGAGACAGCCGCTCCGGGACACCGGGCGGGCAGCAGGCTCGGGCAGTAGCGGGACAGGATCCGCAGCCTCAGGGCAACGATCGCCGCCACAGTCAGTCGATGCCCCCACCGAGGCACACGCTCACGGGGCAGCCCAGGGCAGGTGTCGCCCACCCTCGTCGCCAGTGTGAGGCCTCCAACAGGCCGGCCGGGCAAGGGCCACGTGGAGGTAAGGGCAGCACACAAGAATGGACACGGCACTCTGTGGTGAGGGTCTGGGCCGGAAGTCCCGAGCGACCTCCGCCCGTTTATTTATAATCTCTCTGGCCACGCCTGGCCAGAGAGTGCTACAGTGTGTGTATATGCTTCCTGCCACCTTACTTCCAGTTAGACAACTAGACCGCTACACGCTGCACGTGCAGATTTCGGTGACCGCCCCCTTTTCCCAAATCTTAAATTGAGAAAGTAAACTAAATAACCACTTTACATCGTAAATGCATGGCATAACCTCGGCGCAGTCACAGTTAGGATCTGTTATAATGGGATTCCAGGCTGCTCTGACCCGCTGACATAACTTACTCCGACCTTCTCTATTAAGTACACGGCTGCTCATTTTGCCTCGGTGTTATTTCAGTCATCATCAGGGTTGTTAGTTTTTTATTATATTGCTTAGCTGCAACGCAGAGCTGTAATTAATCTGTCTTAATGTTCCTCAATTTAACAATTCTCCAAGCAGTTGTTAAATGTTAACAAAAACATTGCAGAGGGCCCACACCAACATACAATAAACTCTTTGGAATTCAATTTGTTATATATGTCTGGCTATGACATAACTGCATGTCATACACTTTGTCTGAAGTTTTCTTCTACACATGAGCTATAATCATGTACCAGTTAAGTAATTGCTGCTTGTGTCTCCAGTCATATTGGCGAACACACAATTAGTTTTTGTGGATGCTCAGATAACACTAAGTCGTCTTGAAAATACATTACACGCCAAGGTGTTTGGTAATATTAATGGGGAAGGCTTGCAAAGACTGCATCTTATTAACACAGTATTGCAGGTAAGTTGATCAGATGCACGCCATTTGAGCTGCATTCTTGCTTCAGTGAGAGACAAGGGTACATTTTTCTTGTTGAAAAAAGAAAGACAGTTTAGGTTTCATTAAGGTGTGTATTCTTAGCTTCACCAGCTTTGTGAAAAACCTGATGAAAAATTGCACACAATATTGCTCATGTAGGAGAAAAAAACACATCTTTGTTTGGGCTGTTGAAATTACCATAAAAAATATCTTTTTGTAGGTAAGATTTCCTGCAAACCTCCATTTGCAGGACTTTTGCGTGTAGGCCAAGCTTCCATTTTGCCAGTTAAATTCTATTTTGGCGCATTCTTAATCATAGCTTTTTCCAAAGCTACACTTTGTCTAAATTTAGTAGTTGGTGATTTTGGGGCTACTCTCCGTTCTGTTTGCTGGCACCACAACCTACTGCCTTTCTGCCAAAGCAGTGGGACAACTGGATGGGAAATAGTGATGCCAGTAATGGAAGTAAAGAACCCCTTCTGGTAGCCAAATCTCCATTTATCTTGTTTGTCAAGGCTCCCTGTTTCTGCCTCTCTGAGGCTATGCTTTTTGACATGCCTATGGCCCACTGTTGCCCATTAGCATGGCATCACAACATATCTGGTAGTCCAGGTGTTTGGTTTCTAAGCAGTTCTGATATTTCCATCACATTTTGGAGTCTGGGTACGTTTGTTGAGATATGGTGTCAGTACAGTAATGAATGTACCTTATATCTTTGTATTATTTTTGTTGCTCTTTCAATACCTGTAGTGAGGTTGTGAAGTCCTCTGATTTGTATTGGATTCCAGCGTGCTATTTAGAGTGCTTGGTTTGTAACTTGGTCTAAATGGGACATATTTAATATAGTTTGAACAACGTGGTGGTAGCATAGTGCACCTAATGTTGTGAATAAGCACGGGGGTTAGCAGAGAGTGTAGATGTCGTTACACATGCAGGTACTTACTGTGAACCGTATCAAGGTATAACTTACTTTTGATATATGCCAGTTGGCTAAGTAGGGTATAGGCTTTCAACTTACTGGCATCAACACCCAAACGATTGGAAGCACTGTTAAGCAACCAAGAGTGTGCTACATGGAACCCACACAGAATCATCAGAGCTGTTAAGCAACTAAGAGAGTGCTGTACGGAGTCATCTCTGGAGCAATAGGGAGCCCCACATTTTAATTTTTTTTAAACTGACCCCTTAGGATTCGTGTTGTTGAGGTGTTTTTTTTTTCGGTATAGGCATTTTTAATGCTAAAACTGGAAGGAGATTTTTTGATTTTGACCATCCTGTGGGTCACAAGTGAGTGCATCAAAGCAAAGCTCTCACTTAGTATCCGTAGCTATATCCAGTCAGTAAAAGTCCTTGTGACTTAGAGAGACGAGAACATTTCTTAAGTTAACAGTCCACTCAAGCATCCTCTCCATGGGATCATTTTGTCCACCTGGCTCAATGCCAAGGGAGTAACATACAACAGATGCTTCTCCCTATATACTTTAAATCAAGGTAGTACATTCAAGAATATACATATCTCATAGACCAAATGTTTTTCAAAATGTATTATCATAAATATGAATCATTTTTATAAATTGATTTTTTTCATATCACAAGTATACATCTCATGAAAACTTCAACATTTAGTGAGCCCCATAAATAAGATGAGGAACGGTGAAATAGATGTACACATCAGCAAGAAGGAGAGGGACAAATACATAAGAAAATACAAGACAATACAGATTCATCAGTACCAAAAAGCCAAAACTGGACACAAAATCATGAAAACACACAATTACATACATGTATACAATCTACAAAACAAAAAATTAAACATGAGGTACAAAAAAACTGGAAATGCACCGACTCGCATTTTGGAAATGTGATGTACACAACAGATTCCTTCATTTGGGCGCTGAGAGAACCAAGAAACCAGTGGCCACAGGCAATCTGTATATCATACACTGGAATTGGATAAAGAGTGTAGGGGGCACTGTATCACTTCTGAATATTGTACAGGTTTTCTGAAGAGTAACAATGAATGCTGTTTGAATTTAACAAGGCATCAGAGAATAGACAGGGGAGCATAAAATCCAAAGCTCCACACAGGATGCAAATACTAATAACGGGCCTGCTCCTGCCTGGAAACCGGGACTTGTACTCGTGTAGTCAAGAGACTTAAAAATACAGTTCATAAATGGCGGAAGGTATCCGTCCGTAATTGTTTAAACTGGAGTCCGAATGAGTGGTCATGCTCAAGAATCCAACAGGGTTGCCGGTCAGGGGCGCATTCCGGACACCCCTTGGATTTTATGCACCCCCGTCTATTCTCTGATGCTGTGTTAAATTCAAACAGCATTCATTGTTTCTCTTCAAAAAACCTGTACAATATTCAGAATTGATACAGAGGCCCCTACACTATTTATCCAATTCCAGTGTATGATATATAGATGGCCTGTGGCCACTGATTTATTGGTTCTCTCATCGCCCTGTTGAAGGAATCTGTTGTGTACATCATATTTCGGAAACGCGCGTCAGCGCATTTCCTGTTTTTTTGTACCTCATGTTTAATATTTTGTTTTGTAAATTGGATACATGTATGTAATTGTGTTTTTTCATGATTTTGTGTCTAGTTTTGGCTTTTTTTCTATTGATGAATCTGTATTGTCTTGTATTTTCTTATGTGTTTGTCCCTCTCCTTCTTGCTGATGTGTACATCTATTTCACTGTTCTTCATCTCATTTATGGGGCTCCATAAATGTTGAAGTTTTCATGAGATTTTATGTATACTTGTGATATGAAAAAATCAATTTATAAAAATGATTCATATTTTTGATAATACATTTTGAAAAAGAATTGGTCTATGGGATATGTATATTTTTGGATGTACTACCTTGATTTAAAGAATATAGGGGGAAGCATCTGTTGTATGTTAGTACTTTTTCCCTGCTTTCTTCTCCCTTTTATTTGCAGTACCAGGGACCCTCTTCTTCCTCTTGTTTCAATGCCAAGGGAGAACTTAGGACCTAGCACAGTGGGGCTACAAAGACAGTTTAAGTTGCAATCAGGTCCAAAGGTGCTAGCATTTTGTGGTTTTTGTTTGTCATTGTGATTTCCAGAGTAGTATTTACATGTTTATAAACATTCTTTTCTTTTCATAAACTAAAGCATTGACTGGACATTGAAGTAGTTAAGTGTGATCTATTGTGTGAAAAATCGATTGGATTCACCATACCATCATTTAAGAAATGTAGAGTATGTGGCCCTTCTATAATCCATCTCTCAGTGGCATATGTCGAATCAGTTTGCGACTCATGGAGCAAATCGTCAACAACTGCCAAGTGTGCAGTACAGTAGTATAACTCCAGATACACTGCCCCAACACCCTCATCATATGTCACCTTGTAGAAGTTGGTCATTGCCCTCCCATCCTAATGAAAGTCCCTCATTATTGAGCGGGTCTTGACAAAGAACCCTGCAACAATTGTATATAGATAATTTAGTAGCTGGTACATGATCCTGGGAAGCGTAGCCATTTTAACACTAGCAGATTATCCATCCCCTTTTCTTTTTCTGTCCAGGACAGTCTCTTAAAATGTGGGTAACATCAGGAAGTCAATTAAAATTAGCTCGATGTGCTAGTAGTAAATATTTACTCTCCCACCAAGAAAGAGAAATATTTTTTTTAAAAAATTGTTTTATTAGTTAAGCAAGAGATCAGAAACGAAACATCAATTTTTGAGAATCATAAAAAAAACAGAAACCAGTTGATTAAATAATCATTAACATCCAATAAATCACATAATCCATTTTGTACAGAAATAATTGCAGTTATAGAAACCTTGATTCATAGAAAAAGTTTGACCAATTATATTTAACAGAAATAAAGAAACTATTCAGAATATACAATTCATAAAATATTTCCAAATGGACAAAAATCTTTTAGTTGCTCCCCTTCGATTAGCATAGTTTTTAGTACGCTTCATCTTGTTTAACCATTTCTCATATAAAGGTGCTTCGAGCGACCTCCAGTTTTGCAATATTAAAGAGTGAGCCACTAACATAGAAATAGCTAGAAAACTACCCTCTGATTTATCTAGCTTGGTCTCTCTACTAGAAATACCGAAAAGAGATGCTTCCGCTGTTGGGGCATAAGGCTTCTTTATAGCCCTACTAAAATACCCCAAAATTCTACGCCAAAACATCTCCAATTTGGGGCAGGTGAAAAATATATGCCTCCATCATCCTTCAGTTGAGGAGAGGCAGCGAAAACACCTGTTTTCGACCGAAGGGTAAAATTTATTTAGGGCCTTTGGAGTATAATAAGCCATCCAATGCAAAAGAAACGCCATTCTCTTAAAGTTGGCAGCTCTAAGGGTTTTATAGCCAGAAACTGAAATATTTTGCCATTCTAATCTATAAAAGGAACATGAAGTTTCCAAAGCAACCTTCTCCAAAAAATGTAAACCAAAAAAGATTGATTTTAAGATCTCAATAATCTATACCAACCTTAGAAGGAGAACCACTCAATAATAGCTTAAATTTATTTAAAAAATAAACAATTTGAAGATTTTGGAAGAATGAGGGTTTGTTACGATCGTAACATCTAGACTGAACTTCTTCCCATGTAATAATCCTTTCCTGGATAAAAAACTGATTAACAATACCCAGCCCAGAATCCTGCCAGGTTCTAAGATGGGAAGAGTGTATATAGAGACCCAAATATCTACATTCATTGAACTTTAATGCACAGAATCCAAAGAACCCGTTCTGTTTAAAAAATACCTTCAGTCTAGATATAAAATCGATAAGCGTTTTGTATCTGGGTTTTTTGGGGAGTTTCGAGCTTTTTAGGAAAGTGGGAGTTTGAATTCCCGCTTCTGCAATCATTTTGTTAATTAAAAAATTATCTCTAGATTTTGTATTGGATAGTAGACAGGCAGTGAAATCAATAAAAGCGGAATCATAATATGAACGTATATGCAGTAAGGCTAAACCACCTGATTCTGCATCTAGTTGAAGAACTGAAAGTTTAACTCTGGAAGCCTTTTTATTCCAAATAAAAGATCTAATCATCGAATCTAGTCCTTTAAAATAACTAGCATTTACCTTGATGATAATATTAGAAAAAATAAAAATTAATAGGGGTAGTATCGACATTCTAATAAGCGCCACTCGACCTATCAGGGTTAACGGAAGACTTGCCAAATTTGCCAAAAGTTTCTGTATTTTAATACTAGTAGCCTCATAATTCAATTTAGCTAACTGACTAAATTGCCCGGTTACGAAGATGCCAAGATACCGTATAGGAGCTGTTTTACGAAGCTTACTACAATAGCATTCTTAAACTCAACCGGAACAGCACCACCAGTCTTAACGAAATAAAAAAGTTTCTAAAGAAATGGAGTCAACTCTTTTGCAAACGTTTTATGAAATTCGATGGGTAATCCATCATCCTCAGAAGCTTTTGCCCCAGCCATTAAATTTATAACTTCCAGATTCTCAGGTATGACTATTTCGCTTTGAAGTTGTTTTACAGAGTTTAAAGATAATGTGGGAAATTCTACTCCTGCAAAATATTCCTGAATCGCTTCAGGCCTTATAGTATATTTTGTGGTATAAAGTTGTTGGTAATGTTCCAAAATCACCCGAGCAATCACTAGTCTCTCCGAAACTACTAAATTCGTCTTAGGATCTATTATCTCTGGAACACAAGCAGACTCCTGACGAGCTTTTGATTCCCAGGCTAACATTTTCCCCATCATTTGACTTTTTTCAAAAACTTTTTGCATAATACTGAGAGCTATCAATTTCCTCGAGAATAAAAAAATCCCTCAAATTCTTCCTGGCTTCCTCCCACTGACACTGTGCTGGAGAATTACAAAATCTAGAAGCGTTCTGGAGAGAAAGCTGAAGTTCTGCGATTTCTTCCAAATGTTTTTTGCCCTTACCTGCAGATACTGCAATCATTTGGGCCCTAGCCACTGCTTTAAAGCCACCCCAAACCGAAACAACTTTGGCTGTACCTGTGTTCCGATTAAGGTAATCCATAATCCAAACCCTAAAACTCTCCAGCCAATGAGGATCCTGTGAAAGGAGGCAGTCCATCTGCCACCTGGACCTCCTCCTCCTTTCATACCCAAGCTCGAGATCCAATTGAACAAAGGAATGGTCAGAAAAAGCATTAAAACCGATTTCAGTGGCAGCAAGTACCATAGATCGTGAAATCAGAAAAAAATCAATACGTGAGGCAGTACGAAACTGACGAGAACAACAAGTGTATTCCCGAGCTGTCTGATTAACCGAGCGCCAAGCATCAATCAAATACAAGTCCTGCGTTAGACCATCACAAGCTTTCTTTGTCTGGGGTTTTAACTGTTTTTTATTCTTATTTGAGGTATCTATTGTCAGGTTTTGTA
The DNA here is from genome assembly GCF_964204655.1 of Triturus cristatus. Lineage (NCBI taxonomy): Eukaryota > Metazoa > Chordata > Amphibia > Caudata > Salamandridae > Triturus > Triturus cristatus. The sequence goes on from NC_140584.1 coordinate 453,011,107, forward strand.
TAAAATTAAAATCACCGCCTAAAATAATTTGCCCTGCCACACCAATAAGAAATTTGTGTATTTTTGATAATATTAATGCATCATCTGAAAAAAGCCCATAGTAGTTAATGAAATGTATAATATTACCATCAATTTAGCCTTAATCCAAATCCATTGACCTTGAGGCTCACGATTTACTTGTAGAAATTCAGAATGAATAGCTCTAGAAAAATAAATTGCGACCCCTCTAACGGTGACCCCAGCTGACACGAAAAAGGCACTTGAAAACCTTCCCGGAATAAACAATTTCGGTAAATTAGTTTTCAAGTGGGTTTCCTGCAAAAAAAGGACTTGGGGTTTTAATGTAACCAACAACCTAACCAATCCACCATATTTTTGCCTGTTTAGAATGCCATTAACATTGAGCGATTATTATGAAACATCTACTGTTTGGATTCATAATCACAATAACAAAAAATCTTGACATTCCATTTCCAATTCCGTATTTTTCTATCCTGATTACTCCTGCTCATTTTTTTGTTTAAAACCCTCTTCCTCCTTCCCCCCCACCCAAAAGGTGCCCACCCAAGAAATGTGACCTTCCCCGCTAACCACATTTCGACCCCCTTTTAGACTACTGGTGCCCTGGTGCTGCACCATGGGTGGCCTACCCATCCCCCCCTTAAAGTGAAACAAACCATTAAACAGAAAAAGAATATTATTCCTGTAAATACAAAAAGTAGCTAAATCAGATTATTTCCCAGCTGAAATTGCCTTAAGCAACTCCTGGGCCTCTTCAATTCGCGTAAACAAATTAAACTTCCCCTGCACAAGAACTTTAAGTTTCGATTGTTGCGCAATAGAGTCTTGCGCCCCTTGAGCTTTAAAAAGGTACAAGAGCTTTACAAACTCTTTACGCCTTCTTGCGGCCACTACAGATATATCAGAGAAAATTCGACATTTAACTCCATTATTAATTTCAAATTGTCTCATCTGACTTGCCTTTGACAAGATTTTTTCCTTTATTCGATAGTCCGCAAAGTTGACTAGTATAGTGCGGGAGAACTTAATATTAGGTGGAAGATGAGCTGGAACCCGATGAGCCCTAGTCAGTGTTAAATTGCCAGAGAATTCAGGAATCACCACTTTCTTAAGCAAAGACTCCACCCATTGAAGTGTATTAGCTCCTTCGGACCTCTCCAGGACCCCCACTATCTGCAGATTTGAACGGCGTGGACATTTTTTGAGTTTTTCAAAAAAATTTTCCATAGTTAATTTATCCCGAGACACTGAATTCACTTGTTGGAGGATGTCATTCATTTGATCCTCGACTTGAGAAATCCTCGATTCGGCCTCTTGAATTCGAATAGGAAAACTTGCAACTGCCTCTTCTATTTTTCCCAATCGAAGATGTAGCGCCGCTGTTTAGATTTGTTGTAATTTCTTCATATCCCGAATTTCTTCAAGTATTAAATTCCACATCGCTTTAATATCAATCTGGTGCATGGTAGCCGTCTCATTTTGAGTTGCGTGCTCGAATTCAGCAGATCTTGGCAGCAACACATAGTTGTCTTTTAACACCGAGGACTCGAGTATCTTGGAACAGTCCTGCTCTTGGGATTGAGCCTTCGACGATGCTGATAACATTTGCTGAACTTGCACGATAATATCAAACTGATGTTGTAATTCCTTCTTGCTGAGTGAGGAAGCGGGGTTGCCACCGCCACGGCCAAAGCAGCTGTTTGAAGATGATCAGGACAAGGCTGTTCTGACAGCAACTCTTCTACTTGCCCCGCTGGAGCTGAAACTTCTAGGAGGAGAGGGGGTGCAGACGCAAGAGGTGAAACTACCACAGAAGATAAAGATTGCGTGGCAGAAAGCGTAGTCATATCTCCTATTGACACGAAAGTAGATTGCCCTACAGAGTCTTGTCTAGGCTTTTCAAGCACTGAGGTGGTGAAAGGGAGTACATTCTTCTTCACGAAAAGAGGAAAATCTCTGGAACTCTTCAGCTCTTGATTTTTTCGAGCTACAAGAGCTCCTGGTGATGTAGCCAGGATTTTATCTTTCCCAGTGAGTTCCGTGGCCTCCATCAGGTTTATCTCATTCAATAATGGATCATCAATCTCCAAACTTTGAGTACTGGAGGAAGACTCGTTTTGATTCATTTTACTGACCGCTCTTGCTGAGTTCTGATTCAGTTTAGCTCTGCTTGAGCATTTTTTGGCTTTTGCTGTACTTGCGGAGTCGTTTTAGCAGCAGCTGCTGCAAGTTTTAACTGTCTCCTTATCTTCTAGATTTCCCTCTGTTTTGCACAGCTGAAGCCGAAATTAGCTGGTGCTATACAAACAAACCCAAGTCTCTACGAACGAAAAATCTCTGTAATGCTTCTTTTAACCACTCCACTATCGCGACTTTGCCACTGCACCCAGTTAGCTCTCACCTCCTTGGCACCGCCTCCCCTCCTCTCACCTAGTTTTTCTTCCTGAAAACAGTCTCACAACGTTTTCATCAGTTTTCGGTAGTGAAGCAATGACGATCTCAATCTGCTCAGCTCTACACAGTTCCTTACTCCAGCTCGGCTATTTGAAAAACCAGGAGTCCAAGGGAAACCTCAGGTGCAAAATAAACCTTACTGAGCAATGAAGGTGTAAGGATTACGATAAGCTGCTGGTTAATGGCCTCGACTCTCCAACTCACACCAACGCTTCAGACCCCCATGCTCCGAACAGGATCCCACAGCCCCGAACTCGGGCAGTAGGCAGCCATCCGAGGCATCGGCAAAGAAGTCAGAAGCTAACTCCAGCAAGCCGGTTAAAAGCAGTTATGGCCACAATTACCACACATATCAAAAACCGGCCGGCCGAAATTCCACGGTCGCAATCATTCATCCGCTTCCGTGACTAAAACTAGATCGCCGCCATGCTGAAAAGTGGACCAGAAACCACATGAGTCTCAGCCGCAGTTCTCCTCCGATCCGCTCCACTCTCCACGCACACAACGCCAACTCATACTCCATCAGAGGGGGAGGGGCAGCACCTGCGGCTACGCATCAGCGGGACTCGCCATAGCCGTCCCACCTAGTTCCAAGAAAGAGAAATGTTACTGTGTCTCTGGAGGGTATAGGTCACATCTGTTTTTAGGCTTGGTAATATATACACCATTCAGTTGTGAAATGTTTGGCAACAATGATATATCTATTTTTCTTTTTTTTTGCTGCCATGTTTTTGGTTGCTGTTCAATGCCTGTTGCTTGATTGAGTCCCAATAAATTTTAAGAGAGGAATGGTTGATTTGGGGATCTCCATGTGTTCCCATACCTGACGTGTCACACAGTTTGCTGCTTACTGTCCCTCCATGTTATAGAACAGTAGATGTTTCAGCACCCAGGCTAATGTGCTGCATAGCTAAATACATAGAAGGTCCCAAAGGCGAGACCGATTGCATTGCAAATGCTTGTTGGATAGGCTGTCTGTCAATGTAATGGCATTTTGAAGATGGTTACATCAAGTAGTCACTTTGCTAAACTGCAGATGAAACATTCATTACGTGTAAGTTGAAACTGAAACACAGATGGGGCCCGATTCACAGAACTAACTTAAGACAAAATCCTAAACTTACTACCATTTTGGTATTCACAGAAGGCACTTACTCATTTTGGTATTCACAGAAGCCACTTACTCATTTCGGTATTCACAGAAGTTAGGAGTCCTAACTTTAGGACTCCTAAATGCCTTCTGTGAATACCGAAAGTCTTAAAATTAGGATTTTTCTCAGTTTAGTAGTAGTATAGTTAGGACTCCTAACTTTAGGACTCCTAAATGCCTTCTGTGAATACCAAAAGTCTTAAAATTAGGATTTTTCTCAATTTAGTAGTCCTAAGTTTAGGACTCCTAACTTTAGGACTCCTAAATGCCTTCTGTGAATACCGAAAGCCTTAAAATTAGGATTTTTCTCAGTTTAGTAGTAGTATAGTTAGGACTCTTAACTTTAGGACTCCTAAATGCCTTCTGTGAATACCGAAAGTCTTAAAATTGGGATTTTTCTCAATTTAGTAGTCCTAAGTTTAGACTTAGGACTACTAAATTGAGAAATATCCTAATTTTAAGACTTTCGGTATTCACAAAAGGCATTTAGGAGTCCTAAAGTTAGGAGTCCTAACTATACTACTACTAAACTGAGAAAAATCCAAATTTTAAGGCTTTCGGTATTCACAGAAGGCATTTAGGAGTCCTAAAGTTAGGACTCCTAACTTCTGTGAATACCGAAATGAGTAAGTGCCTTCTGTGAATACCAAAATGAGTAAGTGCCTTCTGTGAATACCAAAATGGTAGTAAGTTTAGGATTTTGTCTTAAGTTAGTTCTGTGAATCGGGCCCTCTGTGTTTAGTTTGTAGGCAAAACAACTTTAAATGGCAGATTTTTGGCTATATTTCTTGCTGTTTGGATACCTACGCCTATCATAAAATTAGAACACAGTTGTTGGAAATGGCCCTTTTTGCAAGGTTATCCCCAAACGTTTTGCTTCCTCCTCTTATTTTGTCTGACCTGTTTTTGTTGGCTTTAGGTCTCTGGGCATTTTGCCACTGCTGATCAGTGGCAAAGTGCAAGTGCTCCCTATGTAAATTGTGTCTATGGATTGGTGTTTCCATGATTGGCTTATTTGATTTACTAGTAAGTCCCTAGTACAGTGCACTGTGTGTGCCCAGGGCCTGCACATCAAATGCCGCTAGTGGGCCTGTAGCAATGTCTGCATGCAGTTTACACTGCCACGTCGACCTGTCAAGTCCACCCACTTGCCAGGCCATAACCTTTCCTTTTTATACATATTTGTCACCCTTAAGGTAGGCCCAAGGTACCCACATGGGCAGGGTGAAGTGTATGTAAAAGGTAGACATGTACTCGATCTTTGACATGTCCTGATAGTGAAATAATGTGTACTTCATTTTAAAGGCTATCTGTCCCATAGGGTAACATGGGAGTTTATTTGTAACATCTTTCGAGTATAAATTTCCCTTGGGACAAGATAGAGAAATGGAGTTTAGGCTCTCTAAACTCAGAATTGAATAACAATTTTTTTAGTAAAGATGGTTTTTAAATTGTGTGTTTGAAAATGCCACATTTAGGAAGTAGGCATTTTTTCTTACTTAGCCATCCTATGTGCCTCTGCTGAGTTGTGGATTGACTGTCTGGTTTTGGAGTGACAGGGGCTGGGGATGTACATTCACTGCAGACAGCCACTGGGGTGGCAGGGGGTTGCCCTGCCTTCTTTGGATGACTCAGAGCTGAGCTGACTAGAACTGGTCAGCATTTAGAGTAGTGGGAGGAGATTTCCTTGCATCTGAATGGGCCCAGTATTCTGTGCACAATGCTGTCTCCACCTCCTGCCTGGAAACTGGACCAGAGAGGACAGAACTGGTTTGGACTCTGACACAAGCGAACAAAGGACATTGTGGTATGAATATTGGGGCCCAGACCCCAAAACCTTAGATTACCTCTGGACTCAAGGGGAACCTCTGCCAAGGATAAAAGCTGGGAAAGCTGAAGGAGAAGTATTGCCCCTGTGCTGTGTGCGGTTGGCTTGCAGTAGCTGTTTCTGCCAAGGAGAGGACAAAAACTGAACTCTACTGTGTATCCTGCTTGAAGAAGATCTCCAAGGGCTTAGTGTAGAGCTTCCCTCCTGCTCTGAAGTCTCAGGGACACAAAGAATTGGTTTCCTTTGTCCTCCTGCACCTGGACCTGCTGTTTCATCAGCCACAGATGGAAATAGCCACACTAACGCTGCAGATCGACGCTGCGACCTGCAATGAAGCTGTGGGCACTGCTTGTGAAGAGCACAAAGCACCACCCCAACTTGTACAGTAACCTTCTTTCCTGTCGATCATAGCGACTCTGACGCCGTCACCGAGGCCGCTACCTGCACCAGAGCCGAAGACACTGCTCGTGATGCTCACGACACAACGCCCTGACACGCACCGCAGCCCCAACCTGACTGATGCCGGTGCTTCATCATCGCAGATCCTATACCTGACATAGGTGACCCCCCCCAATCCATCGACCCTGCAACGTCACACGGGAAACTGACGCCTCAACACCACTGTGAAGGCACCTCCCCGGCAAAAGTAAGGAACCGATGCCTCACCTCCCCTGAATCACAGTAATGAACTAATGCCTCACCTCCCCTGTGGTCGTAAGGAACCAACGCTGAACACCATCTTTGTTTTCATCATTTGCCAAGGTACTGTTCTTTGGAGTCCATTTGACTCTGGGACCGACACCGCGCAGCTCGCGGTCGGCACCGTATTTTGGGATTTTCATCTGTCACAAAGTCATAATAGCCCCAGGTGGAGCTATTTGTTGCCACAAGCCTTGTTTTTATGAAGAACCTATTTTTTATGATATCTTGACTTATGTATGGTGGATTTTTGTTGTTTGGTCTTGGTTTTTTTTAAGATAAAGATTTCCTATTCTGAACTGGTGTGGTGTCCATTTGTAATGTTTTCACTGTGTTACTATTTGTGTGCACAAATGCTTTACACACTGCCTCTGAGATAAGCCTTTCTGCTCGTGCCAAGCTACCAAGGTGGTGAGCAAAGGTTGTCTAATGGCGTAACTCCCTTACCCTGACTAGAAGCAAGGGTCCCTACTTGGACAAAGGTGCACACCATTGTCAACTAGAGACCCACATTTCTAACAACAGTGCTAGTTGGTAATCGCTCTTGAGCATTCATTTGTTTTACTTTGCTTTCATGAAAACATGTTGTCGGATTTGCTATTTTTGTTCACAAAATAAAGATGCACATATACATAACATTTCTTTAAATTTAACAGTTCTTTTGTCAAAAAAAAACAGGGCATGCTTGTGCTTCTCAATAACAATGCTATGACTTGTAAGCAAGAAGTTCAGAAACTGCATTAATAGCACGTGCCTATTATACATAAGCTATTTTACCTATCTACAATTACCAAAATAGCTACTTACTGCATTTGCCATACTTATCCTAAGCATAACTAACCTATTGTATCCTCCATTCCTACCTACCAAACTAACCTCTCATATCCAACATACCTACCATATCATACCAAACCTAACTTACCTAACCTATAATGCATACAAAACATACACATCATATTTACCATAGCCACTTGCATGGGGTGAGACTGAGGGGCTTCCCAGGTCTGTTTGAGGACTGGTCCTGCAGCTGAGTGACCTCCATCTGGAGAGGGGACCATTGACACTAATGCTGGCCCACAGGTGTGCTGCAAGATGCCCAAAGCCAAGGGCCTGGGGAATGCAGCAGGGAGGGTACTCTGCCGGTGGGCTGCAGAAGCACTGTTGAAGAAGCCCCTGGCTGACGGCAGGTACCAGGAACCTAGACAAATGACATTTTCACCAATAAGAGCATTTAAAATCCAGCGCCAAACAAAAAAGTTAATTTAGAGGTCAGGAGGCCTAGATAATCCCCTTCTGGTGACAAGAGCGCCAGAAGCAAAACAACACCCCCCTTGTTGAAATCAGACCTACAGGGCAGGTCAAAATAACCATGTAATCCTGTCCCTCAGGGTACAGGGGGGAGAACAGAATGTGTAGTGCTCTGCTACAAAACCCTCCCAGGGATGTCCAAGACCCCAGCGGTAAGTGCTACCTCATTTATTCATTTTTAATGAAAAGAGGATGTGTATGGGGCCCGCTCCCTGAGATCATCTATGGCTAAGGGGACCCCATCTGCAAGGGCCCGGCACAAAATGGCTTTCTCAGGGGATGACATTTCCCTGGAACAGAAAGGGCCACAGGGTCAGCAGGGTGCTCCAGCCACTTCCATTTCAGTGTGTGGGGGCAGTTGCACCCTACATCAAGCCTCCTGCCCACAGCCAATGTTGACAGGAGAACTCTGGATCCTGATTACGTTTGCACTAACACCAACTAGCGGGATCACAACAGAGGAAGTTAGGTCCTGTGTGGCACAATTCTCCCAAAAAATGCAGCACCTGGGAGCCCAAGCGGGCATGTGCACCCAGTTCTTAAAGAAAAGGATGTAGCGCAAAGTCACAGATGAAAAATGCAGAAAAGAAGCATGACACAAGGCCACTAATATAATATGCATGGCCTTGACCTAAGGGGTGACCCAGAATTCTCTGTGGCACTGAATAATCTCATCATTTGGTGGTTTGTGATGCACCCAGACTGGACAGGGACACCATCAATATACGCAAATGCCCTATGAGGGATGTAGGAAGTGCAGCTGCCCCCACCAGAAAGGTTTGGGAAATCACAATACATCTCCCAAGGGATGATATTTAGGACCATAGGAGAGGTTTTAACAGTTTTTCAAGCAATCTGGAAGTTGTGATTTTGCACATAGGCTCGGGAGTGAGGGGCAGAGTGGTCTGGATTGTTCCTTGGGCTGCAGTAGCAGCAGGTACGAGTAAAAGTAAGATTTTGCATTCATTTTATTGATGATGCTATATTGACAACAGTGCTATTAACAATGAAAGCTTTTATGTTTTTTTGAATGTTACTATCATCTATGGTAATTTTAATGGTGTTACAGTAGTTTTGTATGATCTGTTTTTGCCTGTAATCTATGTGGTGACACCCAGACACAGCCTGTAGCCCTGCCTTTTTGATAGTGACACCCACCTATAGTGTGTCTAGTATAGGTGGGAATATGGTGATTATAGGGCTTAAGGCATGCTTGGGACATGGACCATTCAAAACATGTCACCAAAGATATTTGTATTGACATAATTGCACATATTTGTAAATTATTGTGCACTATTTAATAGTGCATGTGCAATAAACTATTTTTCCTTTTTTAAGAAGAAGCACTGACTGGAAAATGGCCGAGCACCACAGCCACCATGAACTTCATCCACTCTGAAGCACCCACAGACCCCTGCCCCCACTACTTGAACCTCAGGAGCAAGGAAATCAGCAGCAAACTCACCTCCATTCTCAACGCATCCATCACAATGGCCACCTTCCCCGACGGATGCAAACACGCAGAGTTCAGACATCTCCTCAAGTAACCTTGTGCCGACCTCAGTGAACTCAAGAACTACCACCCCATCTCTCTGCTCTTCTTTCCCACCAAAATCCTCGAAAAGGCCATCAACCACCAAACCAACAAACTCCTGGAGAGAAACAAGCTGCTGGACATCTCCCAATCTAGCTTCTGTGCCCACCCCAGCACCACGACCACCCTGATCGCTGTCACCGACGACATCACAACCCTCCTTCAGTGGGGGAAAACAGGGGCCCTGATCCTCCTTGACCTCTCAGCGGTGTTTAAAACAATCTTCCACCATACACTCCACCACATCAATATGCAAGGAGACGCCATCAAGTGGATTGCACCCTTCCTAACAGGATGAACCCAGAGATTCTGCTTATCACCCTTCATCCCGGAACTCAAGAGCACCATCTGCAGCTTACCTCAAAGTTTATACCTCAGCCTCACCCTGTTCAACACTATCATGTCTCCCCTGGCCAACATCGTCAGACCACATAGCCTCAACATCATATCCTATGGAGACTGCAGCCAGCTCATCCTCTACCACTAGGACCAACTTCCACATTGCATGATGAGTGTCACCAACTGGATGAAGACTAACATGAGCAAGATGGAAGTGCTGATGTTTGGGAGCAACACTTCCCATGGCGTGACACCCGGTGGCACTCCAAACTCAGACCCTCGCCCTCACTGTTAGAGCACGCCTGAAACCTTGGCATCATCCTGGATAGAAAACTCACCATGAAATGCCAGATCAACCCAGTCTCCTCTGCCTACTTTCACACCCTCCACATGCTCCATAAGATCTTCATGATGGCTCCTCATCAGCACCAGGAAAACTGTCACTCAAGCCCGAGTTATCAGCCAACTGGACTACAGCAATGTGCGCTACTCAGGAATAACCACCCAACTCCTGAAGAGACTGCAGACGATTCAGAACTCAACTGCCAGACTCATCCTCGATCTCCACAAATGGACCCACATCACCCCCACCTCAGGACCCACCACTGGCTTCCCATCCAGAAAATATGCCAATTCAAGATGCTGACCCATGCCTACAAGGCCCTGCAAGATCAAGTACCAGCATACATCAACCACTGACTGATCTTCCACCAAACCTCCAGACATCTTCTCTCTGAATCCCTCACCCACACTCCCTACATCTGCCCTAGCGAGAGTGGAGGAAGTTCCATCTCCAACCTTGCCAAGTCCTGGAATGACCTTCACCTCTGAATATCTTCCTCTCTCGCGGAATTTAGAAAGGACAGGCGCAGCCCGCACAGGTAAGATCGGTAGGGCGGTGGGGCAGGGCAGGGGTGAAGTCGACAGATGATGGGATAGGTAAAATAAAAAAAACATATACAACCACTTACCTTGCGCTCGCCGCATCGCCGATTCAGCGATGCGCTTACCTTGTGCTCACCACGTCGCCGACCTGGCATAAGTGGTTTTATTTATTTTTGATTTTATTTTACCTACCCCGTCATCTGACTTCCATCCCCCCAGCCCACCGCTCTTACCTGTCCTGGTGGCACCTGAGAAAGGAACTCAAGACTTGGATCTTTGAATGATCCCAGTAAGTAATAAGCGCCTGGATACCCTTGAGATGAAGATGCACAGTAAAAATGCAAAACATGAAGAAGTCGGTGTGGTAAAAATTGATACTACACCATTGTTAATTGGGGTGGCCGGTGGAGTTCACAGAATTTTTCCACTCCGGCAAAAACTACGCCATTTGCCGGCGGAGTGTACTAGCATGTGCCACTCACCCCTAGCACAAGTATCTAGTGAAGGGCAGTACCAGCTCTGTTGTTTCAAATGGAAAGCACCTGAATGAGACTTGCTGTGCTTCAATAATAGATGCTCCGTAAACCAAGCTGTACTGCCATTATAATGAAGCAACACTTCGTCATGAGGCCTGCTGTAGTTCATACTGAAATTACTTGTGGGTTACTCTCAAAGATCTGTAAGGTACAGAGACAGCGCGACTTACAATTAGCGGTCACCTTAGTATGGTGATATTTTATGGCCCGATATGATTTTGCATTTCAGCACAGTAGATGTTTTACTTTGTGTCAGTTTTTATGTGGATAGACACTGATTCTTTCTTGTAAGAAGAGCAGTGATTGGTCTCTAGATGATGAGCTGTGATTCGCCTGTCAGTCTACGGTGCTAGTTGATTTTTATTTTTTATGGTGGGTGGGGTTTTTTGTCAGCACTGCTATGATTGAATGTCATGGCGGGTTGCTGGGCAGAAGTTGCTCTGTTTTGGGTAGTGTGCGGGGTTTATCGCGGCAGGTTGCTTAGTGTGCCACAGATGCACTGCAAGAAGATCTGCATGGAGTACATGAAGTGTTTCCGAAACCCGCAGTGGTCACAGTTCGGACAGTGCTGCCTGGAGGTACTGCGATGCCACCTAAGCTGTCGTCTGTTGAAACAGTCGCACAACCCCTGGCTCTCACCCAACAAAGATGCATCGTCCGACTGCAGCAGCTCTCACTGCAGGCCTCAGCAAGAAGAAGACCCCTCACTCCCAGAGCAGGACACTGAAATGGATGTCCAAACTCCAAAGCCAACCCTCTGCCAAACTTGCAATACCCATCCAAAGCAGCACAGAGCCTTAGGTAAGCAAGCAAGCCATAACATGATGCGCACCTAGGTTTGAAATGGAAAACAAATACGAGCTCCTGGGCAAAGCAGCATGTAATTTAAGACGAACTCCACCTTTGTGCTTGTCAGTGGTGTAGATTTGCAGGTTTGCAATACTGCACACGCATGTAGAGCTTCGTGGAATTCGGCAGATTGTTTCTGTAACTCTGCGGAATTCGGCAAGTGAAACTCCTCGACCTCCACCCAGTGCTAATTTTTAACTTACAAACTCAGAATAGTGGTACTTACCACTGAATCCAGGAATAATGTTATTTACCACCTGTTAAAAATGGGGTTTCTGGTTGTCAGAGAATGCACCTTGTACAAACAGGAACCACCACTCTAGTCAGGGAAAGGAAAATACACACTAAAAGATAACCTATGCTAACCCTCTTGTAGCTTGATACAGAGCAGTCAGACTTATCTAAAGGGCCAATTTGTAAAGTATTTGTGCAGCACACACACATAGTAACACAATAAAACACCAGAAAAATACTTCACACAGGGTTAGAAAAATAGGTTATATTTTTATGAGCAAAATAAGACTGAAACAACAAAAATCTAATAAGTAGAACCACAGTTATGAATTTGTAAAGAATAAATAAAAATGTAGTTCTTAGAAGCTGTGCTTTTGAAGTGGGTGTTACTTCAAAGCAGGCCCTTGAAGTGCACAGGTCCCCCTTTCTTCTGAGCCTTGGCTCCAGACTATCAGTGGGGGGAAATCAGCCATTTGTGTGGGAACAGGACACTGCCTATTCAGGTGCAAATGTTAGCTCCTCACTATCCTCCTGCCCATGATGGCCCATCAGGGTGTGGATGGCCACTCAGTCACGCCTAATCTCCCTTTGGGTGTGGTTGTCTAAAGGGAATGCACAAAGTCCAGCTGTCACCCACCCAGACGTGTATTGGAGAGAGGCTGCAGGCACACAGGGCTAAGAGCATAAAAATGACATCTTTCTAAAGGTGGCATTATTAAAAGGGGAGTGACTCATTCAAGTTTACCAGCAAAGAAGATATATCACTATCATTCTAATGATATGAAACATGATATATCTACTTCTTTTCAATCAGGAATTCCAGCTTATAAGTTTACTAAGGAATTCACGATGTTAACCTATGAGAAACAAATTTGGGTGTTTGTCACTACTAGGACATGCAAAACCTACCAGTATATAGCCTACCTTTTAATTACACAGCACCCTGCCCTATGGGCTACCTGTGGCCTACATTAGGAGTTACTTATGTGTAATAAAAGGGACGTTTGAGGCTTGGCAAGTAGTTTTAAATGGCAAGTCAAAGTGACAGTAAACTGCACGCACAGGTCCTGCAATGGCAGGCCTGAGACAGGCAGATTTAGAAGGCTACTTGTGTGGGTGGCACAATCAGGGCTTCAGGCCCATAAATAGCATTTAGGTGACAGCCCATGGTTACATGGTATACCACTTTACAAGAGACGTATAAGTAAACGAAATATGCCAATTCTATATACACCCATGTAATGTTTAGGGGAGAAGCATATGCGCTTCATCATTGGTCAGCAGTGGTAAAGTGCTCAGAGTCCAATGGCGGGCAACAAAAAGAAAGTCAGAAAAATAGGAGGAGGAAGGCAAAAAGTTTGGGGTGACCCTTCAGGGAGGTTTATTTTCTACACCACGTATAGTAAATACTCCACCTTATTCCACCAAGATTATAATTATGTCTTGCTCATGCTTAACACATTTCCTTCTGGCTAACGCCCCTCTCCATAATAGCCTGGGATAGCTAGAAAAAAAGCACAGACCACTGGGCACTTGCTTTCACCTAGGAAAATCAAGTATTTTAAATACAGAACAGAAACATGGGCTATAGACTAGCTCGCACTGCAAAAACCTAATGGTAATATTTTTTCGCTGTATTGGAATTGAACAAAACCATGTTTTGTTCTCTAAAATAATTTTGAGCATTTTGGTTCAAATTATACTAGTTATTATCCTTTCTACTAATACGATATAAAATACCGTAAGATTCATTTTTGATTGGCTATTAAATCAAGTAGCGCATTACGTTTTAATGAGTCTGCTTTAAAAGATACAAAATATGCTGTTTGTATAGTTCTGCTGTTCTTTGGCATGGGTTGTAAAGAGAGATTAAAACAGTCAAGGATGAATTAATCGTTTTTAATCTAAAAGCAGCAGCTGAGGATCAATTTAAAATATTTATAACCAGCAGAACCTGGACCTTAATCTGAAAGTCACAATGCAAATTTTGAAGTAAAGTCCAATTTTGGAGCATGAGAATGGCGGAATAAAACATGATCACACAATTTGGAATTTACAGCAAAAAGAAAAATGTTTTTTTTCTAATTCAAATTGGTCTGCTTATTTAGTAAGGAGATACAGAGTAGAGAAAACAAATACATAGAATTGTAGACTTTGCTGACTGTCGCCATCTGTTAATTGAAAACACCCCTGAATTTCTATTACTTTAACCTGGCATAAAATGCCCCCGTTGACCAGGCTTCTGGTGCTGGTCGCTGAACACTGCAGTCCTGTCCCAGCTTGTGCTTTCTTCCTGACCAGTCAATTCTTTCTCCAGGATTCATCAGAATTTTACTTGGCCTCTCTTGATCAGCCTTATATTTGACTCTGAAGATTATTTAGGCTTTTCCTCCTACACTGAGACTCTTTGTTGCTGACACCAATTTCCTTCATGTGTTACATGCGTGCAACGCAAAGGGGCTTCTTGAGGGCATTGCCTTTCCCTGAAGCAGATTAAGCCTTGAAAAAGAGTCATAACAGTGCTCAGACATTGACGGGTTATAAAGCCATAAAAATTATTTTAAGCAGAGGTAATATGGACCCCAAATTATGTATGGCCACAGTTTTGCAACAATAGACTGAAAACAAACATGATCTACTGGCAGAGAATGCAGCACTAAAATAGACCCTGGAAAACATTTAATAATATTTCAGCAGTAAGACCTATATCACCCTGCTTCTCCTTGGATTCAGCCAAGCTCCAAGAATTTTTGGATGACCTAACTGGGTATCTTGCTTTTCTGTCTGGCGAGTGTTTCACCTACAAAGTCAAAGAACAAAACTCAATAAGCTTCTTGATTGTCCTTGCCAACAAAATTGTCGTCTGCAGATGATCCCTGTCTAAACAATATTCAGCCCTTTTTTAATTAATTCAAGAACATATTCAAATGTCCTGAATGAGAGTTGCCACAGAAGGCGCACTCTGTGACATCTTTCAGAAAAGTATGGATGTCCTCTTGTAAGTGACCCATTTCTGCAAACTGGCTTTAAAGACCACCTGGGCCGAGAAAACTCTAGTGACATTGTTGCGTACACAATTCAAGGAAGAGATTAAGGAAGAGCTTGTGAGGTTTCCAAGTCCGAAGACTCTGCCCAAGTTGAATTGGCTCTGATTGCAGAGCATGCATGAGAGAATCTCTGAGTGTAGGTAGACCAGAGGACTTGTAGGATAATACAGCCTGTGAAAAAATGAGATACTGGTTGGGGGTAGAAACTCTACTCAAGCAACAACCACAATCCTTGTCAGGTGTGGCACGAGTAAACCCCAAATTGACCTGTGCTCAACCCTCTGGTAGCTTGGCACAGAAAAGTCAGGTTTAACTTAGCACTTCAAACGCCAATAACGTGAAAACACCAAACATGGAAAATTCCACACCAATTTACAATAATAGAGTAACATTTAATAAATAAAAATTCCAAAAAATGACTATAATCCAACCAGTAGAACCGGAGATATGCAATGTTAAAGATTTCAGTGAAAATAGCATACAAAAACACAAAGTGTGGATATCTGGTCACGCCAGAATGGGACAAAGTCACAACTTCAAGTCGACTCTGATGGAGCATGGGCCAGCTACAGGGACCCAGCTAAGCCCACTGAACAAGAATCCTATTTGCAGAGCATTGTGAGGTCCACCACCGAGGCTGCATCATGCAACTGAGGTGATGCGTCAGTTCCAAAGAGCTGCGATGTGAGGTCCTGCATTGTTGTCAAGGATCCCATCACCGAGGGCTTGCGATGCAAAGTCCAAAATCAAGGACTCATCGTGCAGTCGGAGAGGGAATGCGTCTGTTCTGAAGCCCTGAGAGGCTTCTATGCAAAAATCGGTGGCAATGTCGAGCCGGCAGTCGATGAGAGATTTGCGATGCAAGGCCTTGCGTCAGAGATGCTTCACACAGCAGCAGTTCTAATGCTCACTGTGAGGTTGATGCTAAGTCCTTGCAGTTGGAGTACTATTGCACCAGAGGGGATGTTTTGGTTCTGCTTGGGATTGCACCGCGCAGCAGAGGCTATGTGTCAGTTCTGCTGGATCCACAGATGAGCTAGCAGAGCACTTTCAGGCCCACTTCCAAGGTTCCAGGACTGGGGTGGCACCAGTTGGCTGGATAAGACTAACAGAGCACAGAGTCCATGCCTCAAAGTTGTTGGAGCCTTCTGTCCCTGAGGCTCTAGTCAGGACGCCAGCCAACTAGCTCTTTGAGTCACTTTTGGGTCCTGGATTCAACAGATGCAGGTCCAATCCTTCTCACTCAGGCAAGAGGGCAGTAGTTCAACGCAGCATGACAGCTGCTCTTTTTGGGCAGCAGTCCAGCAGAGTGGCAGTCCTTTCAGCAGCACAGTAGTCCTTCCTGGCAGAGTATCTACAGGTACAGAAGTGTACTGAAGAGTTGGTGTCAGGGTCCATTATTTATACCTGGGCCTTCCTTTGAAGTAGGAGAAGCTTCTCGAGGTTTCCCTTTGAAGTCCCCACGCACCCTACCTTCCCTCTCTTGGCTCCAGACTAACTACAGGGGGGATGTAGCCCTTTGTGTGGGAGCAGGACACAGCCTATTCAAGTGTAATTAGGGCTATCCCTGGGCCCACCCGCCCATCCTGTCAGCTACACCCAGTCATGTGACCCTGAGACAGGCTGCAGATACTAAATTGCTAAGGCAGGAAAATGCAAACTTTATAAAAGTGGCATTTTCAAAATTGTAATTTAAAATCTTACTTCACCATAATAGAGGATTTTTCATTACAAATCCAAAGACCCCAAACATGAACTGTTTATGTGTTCCCATTTGGAAGTCACAGCTTATTAAAAGTAACAAGTTAAATCCAATGTTATTTTATGGAAGAAGAAAAGCCTTGCAGTAGTTAAAAACACATTTAAGAGTTTTTCACTACCAGAACATGTAAAACTTGAAATTACATGTCCAACTTTTAAATACACTGCTCCCTGCCCTCTGGGCTGTCCAGGACCTAATATAGGGATACCTGGCATGTATTAACAAGCATTGGCATAGCCAATAGGTCTCGCCTTTGGAACCCTATAAGTGTTTAGCCATGCAACAGTTGAGGTTGTTGCACCAAGGATGTTGTGCTGGATAACTAAACACTAATAAGGTCGCAAAGGCGAGACCTATTGGCTATGCCAATGCTTGTTTTCAGTTTCCATCGCTGCTCAATTCTATTCGGGTTGCCACTTGCTGATTTTATGCATGAATCCCCAAACTTCCCGGACCCCACTACCCCAGCCCCTAGTCCTCAAAAAAAGTAGTTTTAGTTGCAAATGCACATGCCACAATCCCTTCAGAATGAGGCACGGCGTCTCATTTTCGCTGCCCTTTAGGGTTGCGCGAGTAACTTAGATTTATCGTTTGTTTACTACTTCAGAGCTTCGCTTTTACTCATGGTGGCAAGTTCCCTTTGTTCCTCAATTAAGCAGGAGTCACAGATGTGTGAAAAGTAGGCCGCGGGTTGAAGGGTGCGTGCCCCCTACTCGCGCAAATTGAAAGTGACGGACACCTTGGAGGACTTAATTGGTTTGAAAAAGTTTCTGCCTGGCTCCGTCTCCTGGGACTGTTGGAGTTATTTGTGGGGGGAAATGGTTAACTGCAGCCCATCCTTGAAGGAAGGCACGGAGAGGCCCCCTCCCCCCCATTCGAGAATAGCGCCAGGCTGAGAGAGGTCACAGGGGTCAACCCCACTGAAATGAGGCAAAATCAGCGCCCCATTCTTCTGAGCACAACTCTCCTTTGTCTGCGCCCACTATAGAGGTGTTCTGTGTGCCTTTGAGGTCTAATCAGACCCGCTGCAGTAATCACTCAAAAAACCCAATTAGCGAAGAATGTCACCACTGAGTCTACACTTGCGGGGTGTCATCCTAAAAGCAGAGACGGGGTCCTTCGTTCTCAACCATCAGGTGTGGGGTCGGTTCTTCCCTAGGGGGTTTCTTGGCTACATACATACATACATACATATACGCATATACATGCTAAATATACAGATCTAGGCTAGGTACATTTAGCCAAATTAATTAGACCACACATTTTAGGAATATGCAAGTGCTACTGTTTTTATCTGAATTGCTCATGTTCATCTTATTAGTACTATGGTAGGAATGTATCTACTATTTACTATATTGGTACTAAATATCTTTTTCGTGTGCTTCTGTCTCCTGCTTGTCAAGGCACGTATGGTTTACACAAGGCTGTCACTGGATCAATAAATACTTATTGAAACATCCTGATTGCCATCCTTTGTATTTTCTGAGAGTAAGCAAGCACGAGTGTCTGAGCGAAACAGACTGTTCTGTTTTCCACGATCCCTGAGGACTCAGTGTTGACACGTTCAGTGGTTGCCAGAAACTACCTACACCACTGTAGAGTACAGGGGGGTGCTAGTGGCACTATAGAGATAGCTGGTCTAAAGGCTGACATATCCTATGGGGGTGTCCGGAAGCAGTTAGGACACCAAGCCCTCAGTTTAGGTCATCCAAAATGTGCAGGTCCTGGAGTATTCCTAGGAAGTACACAAAAACAATTCATGTGGCAAACATCTTTGAAGTTGTTGTATTCTGTTGTCAAGCCAGCTAATCTGAAGCAAAATCACTTCTTTACTATTAACAGGCTATACTGGAACCCTCAAAAGATTGCAAAGTTTGTACAGGATCAGACCCACAGATGTAGAAGGTGTGGCCTTTTAAAAGTTAATAATGAACATTTATTCTTCAACTGATCAGAGGATTCTGGAAGGATGTCGAGAATGTTGTAAATGGCATCTTGGGGGGGTCAATGTCAAACTAAGCCTTCAGATGGTTCTAGTGGGGGTGGTGATGTTCGCACATAGCATTCTGACTAGATCACAAAGGGGCTTGTTTTATTACCTTGTACTTTTAGCCAGAAGAGAGATCTGCAAGCAAGTGCTGGACGGACCCAACTCCCCTCTGCAATAGACTGGCTCAAAGAGGTACACTGGATTTGTTGATGGGACACTGAAGATAAGCCCGGTCAGATGAATAGGATATGGGCCGATTTTCCGAGGTGGAGTGGTGTGTTGGTACCAGAACCGGAAGAACGAATGCTCCTGTGGTTACACCAGGTGCCATTATTGGTGACGGGTCAATTGGCTCAGTCGGTGTGGTGGGGTCAATGCAAATGCAGGAGTATGAGAGCCGGACAATATGTGTGGTGGCCTGAGGTTGCAGAAGGGTGCCTTGACTGGCAGTAAACAAGCCCTGTTGTCCTCACCTATGCAATAACAAACAAAGGTGAGGCCTGATGAAATACAGTATTTGTCTAGAATCCCACAATTTCATCAAACAGGGATGCTGGGATTGCTCCCAAATAAGGTGACGTAAAAATTAAAAACAGCGTATTTCTTTAACACACAGATGCGTGTAACCTTAGTACATTGGATCATATCTGTAAATTAAGAAGTCTTTATTAAAAGTTCACTTTTTTAATGTGAACTGAGAAACGTTCTGGTTTCGCCGTGATGACAATAACATTATTAAACTAAAAGGCATATGCGATAAACAGTCTGTGTGTGGTGATGTTTACATAGATGTTATCTTTCAAGTTTAGTGGTGGGCCCAGACACTGGGACAAGGGATTGGGGACCAGGAAGGGTGTAAGAGAGAGGCCATTATCATCTGAGCTGCACAGTTTGGAACTGGAGAATCAAGTTTTGAGTCTCCGTGTCGGCTCAACAGCCTGTAATTCTGGGCAAATTGTTTAATCTTCTCATGCCTGCAAAATTGATGTGATCTAATGTTAGGTAACTGGTGCTCAAGTAAAGCGCTCAAATACTTTTGGATTGAGTTTGTGCTATTTAAAAATTACGAAAGAAAAAATCCATAGTCTGGTTGTGGTGGTGTTTACATAGCTAAACAAAATGGTCGCACACTGCTCCACCCACTAGCGTGTTACCCCGAAGAACTGTGGTCCCTGTAGTCAGCGTTGGCGGGTACGCCTATGCTCAGTGGTGCGTGCAAGTCAGAGTAGCGTTAGCCATCCCTGGACACGTGTTTCGCGGTAGTTGCCGCTCGTCAGCAGGGA
This sequence comes from Triturus cristatus, assembly GCF_964204655.1. Lineage (NCBI taxonomy): Eukaryota > Metazoa > Chordata > Amphibia > Caudata > Salamandridae > Triturus > Triturus cristatus. The sequence continues at coordinate 453,031,086 of NC_140584.1, forward strand.
GTAGGAAGAGTGCAGGGTTGCTTGTGTAGGCTGCTAAAATCATATCAGGTCTGTACCTCTCGTAGCGACGCAGGTGCGTAACCTACAGCCCGTCGGCTGTCGCGGCTCAGGGAGCCACTAAATAACTAAACAAAATGGTCGCACACTGCTCCACCCACTAGCGTGTTACCCCGAAGAACTGTGGTCCCTGTAGTCAGCGTCGGCGGGTACGCCTATGCTCAGTGGTGCGTGCAAGTCAGAGTAGCGTTAGCCATCCCTGGACACGTGTTTCGCGGTAGTTGCCGCTCGTCAGCAGGGAGTAGGAAGAGTGCAGGGTTGCTTGTGTAGGCTGCTAAAATCATATCAGGTCTGTACCTCTCGTAGCGACGCAGGTGCGTAACCTACAGCCCGTCGGCTGTCGGGGCTCAGGGAGCCACTAAATAACTAAACAAAATGGTCACACACTGCTCCACCCACTAGCGTGTTACCCCGAAGAACTGTGGTCCCTGTAGTCAGCGTCGGCGGGTACGCCTATGCTCAGTGGTGCGTGCAAGTCAGAGTAGCGTTAGCCATCCCTGAACACGTGTTTCGCGGTAGTTGCCGCTCGTCAGCAGGGAGTAGGAAGAGCGCAGGGTTGCTTGTGTAGGCTGCTAAAATCATATCAGGTCTGTACCTCTCGTAGCGACGCAGGTGCGTAACCTACAGCCCGTCGGCTGTCGGGGCTCAGGGAGCCACTAAATAACTAAACAAAATGGTCGCACACTGCTCCACCCACTAGCGTGTTACCCCGAAGAACTGTGGTCCCTGTAGTCATCGTCGGCGGGTACGCCTATGCTCAGTGGTGCGTGCAAGTCAGAGTAGCGTTAGCCATCCCTGGACACGTGTTTCGCGGTAGTTGCCGCTCGTCAGCAGGGAGTAGGAAGAGTGCAGGGTTGCTTGTGTAGGCTGCTAAAATCATATCAGGTCTGTACCTCTCGTAGCGACGCAGGTGCGTAACCTACAGCCCGTCGGCTGTCGGGGCTCAGGGAGCCACTAAATAACTAAACAAAATGGTCGCACACTGCTCCACCCACTAGCGTGTTACCCCGAAGAACTGTGGTCCCTGTAGTCAGCGTCGGCGGGTACGCCTATGCTCAGTGGTGCGTGCAAGTCAGAGTAGCGTTAGCCGTCCCTGGACACGTGTTTCGCGGTAGTTGCCGCTCGTCAGCAGGGAGTAGTAAGAGTGCAGGGTTGCTTTTGTAGGCTGCTAAAATCATATCAGGTCTGTACCTCTCGTAGCGACGCAGGTGCGTAACCTACAGCCCGTCGGCTGTCGGGGCTCAGGGAGCCACTAAATAACTAAACAAAATGGTCGCACACTGCTCCACCCACTAGCGTGTTACCCCGAAGAACTGTGGTCCCTGTAGTCAGCGTCGGCGGGTACGCCTATGCTCAGTGGTGCGTGCAAGTCAGAGTAGCGTTAGCCATCCCTGGACACGTGTTTCGCGGTAGTTGCCGCTCGTCAGCAGGGAGTAGGAAGAGTGCAGGGTTGCTTGTGTAGGCTGCTAAAATCATATCAGGTCTGTACCTCTCGTAGCGACGCAGGTGCGTAACCTACAGCCCGTCGGCTGTCGGGGCTCAGGGAGCCACTAAATAACTAAACAAAATGGTCGCACACTGCTCCACCCACTAGCGTGTTACCCCGAAGAGCTGTGGTCCCTGTAGTCAGCGTCGGCGGGTACGCCTATGCTCAGTGGTGCGTGCAAGTCAGAGTAGCGTTAGCCATCCCTGGACACGTGTTTCGCGGTAGTTGCCGCTCGTCAGCAGGGAGTAGGAAGAGTGCAGGGTTGCTTGTGTAGGCTGCTAAAATCATATCAGGTCTGTACCTCTCGTAGCGACGCAGGTGCGTAACCTACAGCCTGTCGGCTGTCGGGGCTCAGGGAGCCACTAAATAACTAAACAAAATGGTCGCACACTGCTCCACCCACTAGCGTGTTACCCCAAAGAGCTGTGGTCCCTGTAGTCAGCGTCGGCGGGTACGCCTATGCTCAGTGGTGCGTGCAAGTCAGAGTAGCGTTAGCCATCCCTGGACACGTGTTTCGCGGTAGTTGCCGCTCGTCAGCAGGGAGTAGGAAGAGTGCAGGGTTGCTTGTGTAGGCTGCTAAAATCATATCAGGTCTGTACCTCTCGTAGCGACGCAGGTGCGTAACCTACAGCCCGTCGGCTGTCGGGGCTCAGGGAGCCACTAAATAACTAAACAAAATGGTCGCACACTGCTCCACCCACTAGCGTGTTACCCCGAAGAACTGTGGTCCCTGTAGTCAGCGTCGGCGGGTACGCCTATGCTCAGTGGTGCGTGCAAGTCAGAGTAGCGTTAGCCATCCCTGGACACGTGTTTCGCGGTAGTTGCCGCTCATCAGCAGGGAGTAGGAAGAGTGCAGGGTTGCTTGTGTAGGCTGCTAAAATCATATCAGGTCTGTACCTCTCGTAGCGACGCAGGTGCGTAACCTACAGCCCGTCGGCTGTCGGGGCTCAGGGAGCCACTAAATAACTAAACAAAATGGTCGCACACTGCTCCACCCACTAGCGTGTTACCCCGAAGAGCTGTGGTCCCTGTAGTCAGCGTCGGCGGGTACACCTATGCTCAGTGGTGCGTGCAAGTCAGAGTAGCGTTAGCCATCCCTGGACACGTGTTTCGCGGTAGTTGCCGCTCGTCAGCAGGGAGTAGGAAGAGTGCAGGGTTGCTTGTGTAGGCTGCTAAAATCATATCAGGTCTGTACCTCTCGTAGCGACGCAGGTGCGTAACCTACAGCCCGTCGGCTGTCGGGGCTCAGGGAGCCACTAAATAACTAAACAAAATGGTCGCACACTGCTCCACCCACTAGCGTGTTACCCCGAAGAACTGTGGTCCCTGTAGTCAGCGTCGGCGGGTGCGCCTATGCTCAGTGGTGCGTGCAAGTCAGAGTAGCGTTAGCCATCCCTGGACACGTGTTTCGCGGTAGTTGCCGCTCGTCAGCAGGGAGTAGGAAGAGTGCAGGGTTGCTTGTGTAGGCTGCTAAAATCATATCAGGTCTGTACCTCTCGTAGCGACGCAGGTGCGTAACCTACAGCCCGTCGGCTGTCGGGGCTCAGGGAGCCACTAAATACCTAAACAAAATGGTCGCACACTGCTCCACCCACTAGCGTGTTACCCCGAAGAACTGTGGTCCCTGTAGTCAGCGTCGGCGGGTACGCCTATGCTCAGTGGTGCGTGCAAGTCAGAGTAGCGTTAGCCATCCCTGGACACGTGTTTCGCGGTAGTTGCCGCTCGTCAGCAGGGAGTAGGAAGAGTGCAGGGTTGCTTGTGTAGGCTGCTAAAATCATATCAGGTCTGTACCTCTCGTAGCGACGCAGGTGCGTAACCTACAGCCCGTCGGCTGTCGGGGCTCACGGAGCCACTAAATAACTAAACAAAATGGTCGCACACTGCTCCACCCACTAGCGTGTTACCCCGAAGAACTGTGGTCCCTGTAGTCAGCGTCGGCGGGTACGCCTATGCTCAGTGGTGCGTGCAAGTCAGAGTAGCGTTAGCCATCCCTGGACACGTGTTTCGCTGTAGTTGCCGCTCGTCAGCAGGGAGTAGGAAGAGTGCAGGGATGGCTAACGCTACTCTGACTTGCACGCACCACTGAGCATAGGCGTACCCGCCGACGCTGACTACAGGGACCACAGTTCTTCGGGGTAACACGCTAGTGGGTGGAGCAGTGTGCGACCATTTTGTTTAGTTATTTAGTGGCTCCCTGAGCCCCGACTGCCGACGGGCTGTAGGTTACGCACCTGCGTCGCTACGAGAGGTACAGACCTGATATGATTTTAGCAGCCTACACAAGCAACCCTGCACTCTTCCTACTCCCTGCTGACGAGCGGCAACTACCGCGAAACACGTGTCCAGGGATGGCTAACGCTACTCTGACTTGCACGCACCACTAAGCATAGGCGTACCCGCCGATGCTGACTACAGGGACCACAGTTCTTCGGGGTAACACGCTAGTGGGTGGAGCAGTGTGCGACCATTTTGTTTAGTTATTTAGTGGCTCCCTGAGCCCCGACAGCCGACGGGCTGTAGGTTACGCACCTGCGTCGCTACGAGAGGTACAGCCCTGATATAATTTTAGCAGCCTACACAAGCAACCCTGCACTCTTCCTACTCCCTGCTGACGAGCGGCAACTACCGCGATTCACGTGTCCAGGGATGGCTAACGCTACTCTGACTTGCACGCACCACTGAGCATAGGCGTACCCGCCGACGCTGACTACAGGGACCACAGTTCTTCGGGGTAACACGCTAGTGGGTGGAGCAGTGTGCGACCATTTTGTTTAGTTATTTAGTGGCTCCCTGAGCCCCGACAGCCGACGGGCTGTAGGTTACGCACCTGCGTCGCTACGAGAGGTACAGACCTGATATGATTTTAGCAGCCTACACAAGCAACCCTGCACTCTTCCTACTCCCTGCTGACGAGCGGCAACTACCGTGAAACACGTGTCCATGGATGGCTAACGCTACTCTGACTTGCACGCACCACTGAGCATAGGCGTACCCGCCGACGCTGACTACAGGGACCACAGTTCTTCGGGGTAACACGCTAGTGGGTGGAGCAGTGTGCGACCATTTTGTTTAGGTGTTTACATAGCTGTTATCTTTCAAGTTTAGTAGTGAGCCTGGACAGTTGGACAAGGTGTTGGGGGAATGGCATACGTAGTCGAGAGGTTGTTATTGCTTACATTCCAACAGCCTTTAATGCCCCAGTTCCATGTAATGCCTTTTTAAGCCATTGGGTCATCCATAGGTAGTCAGACTGGCGATGTTGTCAGTCATAAGGCTGCCTGATACTTGACTGTCTGTACACCAGCCCTGTTGGCCTCAGCTATGCAATACCAAGCAAAGAGGATGCCTGATCATATACAGTATTTGCGTAGGATCACACAATTTGGGCAAACAGGGAAGCCGGTATTGATTCCAGATAGGATGACTTGAAAATTAAAAAAGTGTACTTCTGTAAAACTTGGATGCGTGTCACTTTAGTACATCAGATTATATCTGTGAATTTCGTAGTTCTGAGTCTCTGTGTTGTCGCAACAGCCTGTGATTGTGGGCAAATCATTTAATCTCACCGTGCCTACAAAATGAATGTTATATTGTCTAATGTAACTGGTGCTCAAGTTAAGCGCTCCAATACCTTTGAGTTGAGTTTGCGCTATATAAAAATGCAAAAAAAAAACATAGGAGCACCCACGTGAAGAAAAAGAATTGGAAACAGTTGAATCTGTCAGGCCTGAACAGTCAGTGAGTCCGTGTGTGGTGGTGTAAACATAGATGTTATCTTCTGAGTTTAGTGGTGGGCCTGGAACTGGGATGAGTTGTTGCGGGAAGGGCATAAGCAGAGCGGCCATTATTGCTTCTGCTCCAACAGCCTTTAATGCCCCTCGGCCACAGTTCAATTTAAGGCCATTTTGAGCCACTGTTTCATTTATACTATTCAGGTAGTCATGCTGGCGATTTGGGGATGAGTCAGTCGTATGGATGCCTAATATGTAACTGATTGCACACCAAGCCTGTTGGCCTCACCTATGTGATAACAAAGAGGAGGCCTGATGAAATACAGTATATGTCTAGGATCATACAGTTTGGTCAAACAGGAATGCCGGGCTTGATTCCAGATATGGTGACTTGGAAATAAAAAACAGTATATTTCTTGAACACGCAGATGCATGTCACATTTGTGCATTGGATTACAACCGTGATTTAATCTTTAATAAAAGTTAGAGTTTCTAAAGTGAAATGAGAAACATTCCTGCCCTTCCGTGATGACAATTCTATTAGCAAACTAAAAGGATGCACCAGCTTCCTTCCACATTAAGGAAGCTGCATCATGCAAGAGTAGTTACGAAGCAGTTAGGTATCCAAGGCACTGAGATCATATCTATCTAGGGGAGAGGATGTGACATTACAACCAAAGCTGATAAGTTTGGAACTGGAGAACCAAGTTCTGAGTTTTGGCGTCAGATCAACAACCTGTGATTCTGGGCAAACTCGCTGTGCCTACAAAATAAATGTGACCTTCTGTAATGTAACTGGTGAAAGACAAATCTAGAAGCAAACCTACCTTTCTACCTCAAAGATTCCACAAGAAGAAAACCTGCAACCGTGTCTTCTCTGGGATTGCACCAAGAATCTGGAACTCACTACCTCCCGAAATCAGATATAATCCCTCACTCGCATCATTCAAGAAAAAAGTCAAAGAACTCCTTGTAAACAAACTTCTTCCCTGGGTCCTATGAATCTAGTCTCCTCAGGCGCTAACATAATTATTTATCTCCAGCTACTTTTTTTTTGCGCATGTGGTAGCGTCTTTACTTCCTGGCTCCTCCACACTGCCTGTTCTTTGCAGTGGTCTGAACTATGACAATATGTTGTTTTTAAGGACGGAACTAAGATACTCGTTGTTAGTTAATTTTGAGTTTTTACTGAATGTGATATTACTGTTTTACTACTCTGTTCTCTGAAACTCTGCAAAGCACTCTGATACCCGCAAGGGTCATGTTCAACCTATATAAAACAATTAAAATAAATAAATACCCAGTGTCCCTCCATCCTGCACCACTTTTTCTCTGTCCGAGCTTTCTCATTCTGCTCGATCATTTTATTCTTGGATTGAAAATGTACGCCCCGCCACTTTCAAAATCCAACCTGCCATTCTCTTTTTATAAGAACTGTAAATCCTGGTGCCCTTTATCAACAATTACCTTCTTCCTGGGCAATTCAGCTGTCCTTCCATGTTTCTCAGCCAAAAACCTTACACTACCAACCCTTGTTGTTGGAATCTATCTCCTCTTCCGATCGTGATTGAAGATCATCTTGACATTATCAAGCACTTTGACAAATAAACAATGGCGGTGCACACAAAGTGTCAAAATGAGCTTGGCCTACAATCCAGGTAAAACTTCCCCTCACCATCCCGAGTATCGTCTATAAACTGAATCATACATCAAAGCTCCACAAGTCATGCACTTCTACCTCTCCTTTATGGAGGGGTCTGACAGGAGCTTTGCTGAATTCATATTTTATCTACATATAGTCTGTATTTTCTTTCTTGATTCCCTTTTTGCCACTGCTCTTGCATACTTATGCGTGGCACTTCTTTGCTAATAAAAATGACTACATAGTTATTAGTTTTTTTTAATCAAATGATAATGTTTTATCAAATGTCAACAAATGATTTTAAAGATTTTAAAAGTGTAGACATTGATCACGACCACCTTAGTAAGAGAAAGAGAAAATGACTAACTATGCTGAAGAGTCTTCAAGAGCAAGAGTTTAATATAGGAGATTTATTATTAGTAAAACAACAAGAAATAAGAAAGTCACAAAGTAGATTTAATCCAGCTCTTTGGAAGTGAAAGAAGTTCATACAACTGCAGTTACTGCAAAAGGGGGCAGCAGAAAGAAAACAAGAAATAAGCTTTTTTTAAGAAATGTAATCCAAGAGTTAATGAAAAAGGAAATGTGCAATTGGATGATCAGCAGAATGAAAAATTGATTAGGAATTCTGAGAGGGTTTGACGAAAACCAGATCGCCTAATAAAACATTTTTGAATAGCAATATACGATAAATGAAGTTTAGTTTTCTTCTATGTTTTTTTTCCTCTTTCTTCTTTTCCTCTCCTTTTGTCTCCTCCTTTTTTCTTACTAAAAAAGGGGGCAATGTTATGGTGTAATATGTATTTTAATGCAATAGAATGTGTGGGATGGAAGGGATATAGAATGTATACAGCATGGTTGGTGGGAGTGCTGGAGGAAAGAACACCTGTGTCTGATCTCCTGAGTAAACATTATAAGAAGCTGAGCTGATTATGACTCATTAATTGAGTCAATTAAGATTATCACACCAGGTAATGTGTAAAATGAAGATTATATGAAGAGCCATTCAAAATTGTTTGAAAAATATATGTGAAAATCAGTAGAAATTTGTCGAAGTTTCTTTTTGGGAGAAAAAAGGTCAAATGTGTCTCATAAAAGACTCTGAAAATGTAAACTGATGTTTTTCGCCTTATTTCTAAATACAGTATACACGCATCATCTAATGGGTATCCTTCTGTTTCTTTTCAACAGTACCGAGTTCTTCAAAGTATTGCTTATTTAAATAATTAGATTGTTTGACCATCACACATATTTTTCAGAGCCCCTCTGATCGCACCAATGCCTCTGTTGCCCTCCGACACATCGCTCGTCAAGGGCTCTGATTATAGGATTTCTACTCTAATACGCCTCACATTAGTCCGCCTTTGTGTGGTTGGGAAAATCAGAGCACATACGTGATTCCTTTATTCATTTATAGGGGAAAGGAGAGAAGCGTCATTGGGTGATTGGGTGGGCATGTGGCTTCTATGCAAGATTTTGCAATAGATCATTAATCAGCTCAACCTGCAAGTCAAATGCCAGTTTCAATAAATTAGAACAGGACACCTTAATAACACCCTAATAACAGCGTTTCTCTCTTTGTTGATAGCTACCACTGCAGCCCAGAACCCTGGGCCACAGTGACTTCTGAACCCTTTCTCTCATATGGAAGTGCATGCAGAAGGAACAAAGGTTTTGGGACGTTATTAAATGGCTTGAATAAGAAACTAATCTCAACACCGGAAATGCAACATCCTAGTTTGTGCTTACTAGCCGACTAGAAGCAAATGCCTGTACATTGGGAATACATGCAGCTAAATCACAAAATAGACTAATAACCTCAAATGTGGAGCCACAAGGAAAGGATGTAAAATTCTGAGGATATTCAGAAAAAAGAATTCTGATGGCAAAGTCAAGAAAAACACTTACGGTGCTCGGCTGTGTCAACAGGAGTTGATACAGACCCTTAATTAATACCAAATTGCACTCCAATTGGCCACATTTTTGGTAGCTCTCTGATCCCGCAGACATGAATTCTTTCTTGTCTAGGGTAAACATTAGCTAATTTCCTGTCTCTATCATGCTGCTTCTGCCACAAAAGTAATCAACGACTTAAATATAGTCCTATTGCTGATTTGAAATAAGGCCAGGGGCCAGATATACAAAAGTATTTAGCAGTCACCAAGCTTGTGATTAACTAAATCACAGGGTTTGTGATTGTTAAACGACTTGTGCAAATGTACTAAACCCCTTTTGCAATTTGATACCTGGTTACCGAATCTCCAAACGGGTTTCGAAATGCATTACGAATCGCAAATTGGAACATCCCTTCCAAATTCTGATTCGAAATGCTCAGTATCAATGGTTTACTTCTACAATTTTAATCGCAAACCATTGATAGGCTGCCAACTCAACAAAAAAAGTTAGCAGCCCATTCTTAAAGGAAATGAGGGCCCTGGGGGCCCCCTATCCCTTTGTGTATGAAAAAAAGTTTGGGAGTCAGCAGTGGTCCAAGGGACAAACGTTTTCTTTCTTACATGCAGCCGTATTTCCTTTAAGGAAACGTGCTGTATTAAAAAAAAAAATACTTTATTTAAATGTGATTACAGACATGGTTCTCTGCTGACCCCAGTAGGCCACCATCGCTGTATTGACGTCCAAGCAGAGTGAGTCGCAATTTGCAACCTACCTCATGAATATTGATGAGGTAGGTCAAATTGGGACCCACCCCAAATGGTGCTTTTTATATCCGACCTATTACTACATAGGATGGTTTGCAAAATCTGATTTTATTCACAAAATTTCAGTGCGCATTGTGTGATTGCTTTTTGTGAATTATATCTCAGTACATCTGATGCCAGGTGCCATCACAATACTAACATCCCTTCTTTGGGATCTGATCTCCAAAAGGTATAACCAATGCACAGAAAAAGAAAGATGACCATCTACTCTAACTCTCATTACCCTCAGTAGAAGCTGTAAGAGGTGGTATCACCTTTGTGTATTACCAGATGCTGTAATACTAGGTCGTGTTTTAATGGGTGTAGGAAACTACCTGGTACAACCATATGCAGGCCCACTGGCATTTTCCACCTGTTTAAAGCAGGTGGAAAATGTCTGCGTTATTGGCCCAGGAATCAAGAACTGCAGATCGGAAAAGTTCTGGTTATTCTAGGTCTCACATGTCGCTCCCTATTCTGAGGCTTTTAAACATAAAGCCTCACTTGAAATCCAGTAGGAATTATTAATTTCGGCCCTCATGATGAGCTGCCATTTTATTGTCATGGGCTGGCAAAAGAACGCTGCAGATCTATTCACTTTTGCAGAACGTTCGCCTGGTGAAAGTCTGTGCCACTCAATCCCAGAATTCCTGAGTACTCCAGCAATTTCTCTTTTCTTAGTGAACCCTCATGGTCAATCTTGTGATGGGCGAGATACCTCAGGTATTGTTAACTTTGTGATTGGGAAATACCAACACATTTTTCTGGATCACTCATAATGAGGGCCTAAGTATTTATTTTTATTTATTTATTTTTATGTACTTATTCTTGCTCGCACTTGTACTTCACTTTTATGAGCCCGATTCACATAGGGCGCAAAACAATTTTCCATGCACTGCCTTTTATTGAAAGGGCATAAATCTTCATGACTTCTGTAATATGTGCAAAGACATGGATAAAAGGCTCTTCCAGTCTGCCTGTGCTCTGACTCCCACAAAACTCTGCAGGTCATTAATCAGTACGTTACAATCTGGCCTCATTGAGATATTTTGCAAATATCATTAAAAAACTTTAGGTCCCTTATAATAGCAACTCTGCTTTGGTGATTACAAATGCTTTCAGGGCAGTTATTCGTTTTTTTGTTTTCATCCCATTGCATTTTTTGAAAATGTTCTAATGTTCAAATAGTTTTGTGGATAGCAAATTGTCAGAAGCTCTGATGATATTCCAGGGTATGACAATAATTAGGAGATATTCACCACCCCCCAGCAAAAGGCTAGTGGTTGTTCAGATCTGCTCTGGAGGGTGAAGTGAACATGTCGCCATCTGATTGGCAATATTCTTGCAGCTCCCTCTGCTCTATAGATGGAATTTAGGGGATGGGAAGGTACTTCCTTTCTCTGCAAAGGTTAAAATAGAGACCTAACTGGTTGCAAACCACCAGGCATAAATGTAGATAAATATATGTGTTCTGGTAATATAGTGCTTAGCAACATTTGTGTCAGCCCATTTTAAAACATATAGAGAAAATGAGGAATGCATAAATCAATTTTGAGAGACTCCAGTGCAGCATCATTGAACTTTATTTGCATTAATCTCTAGACGCTCCAAAGATATGGGTCCGATCTTTGATTGGACTTGAATATCATTTGACCTGGTTGGGCCCTTCATATTGTTATCCAGTGTTAGTATCTAAAGGATTGGCCAAATGGTATTTAGGACTAAACACCCCAACTTACAGATTTACCTTTGGAAATCTAGATGGCGCTTAACATATCAGATGGACCTTTGCCACCACAGTATGAATGTAGCTGGAACAAAACACAGGTCATGCATATATGATCAACTGCCAGATACTTAATATTCAGCCAATGATGAGAGGTTGAAGAAGTTTTCAAAACCTTTACCCTAAAGGATTTGTATAGTTTTGCATCTTTATTTAGGTTAGCCCAGTTTACAGAAATAGCGAGTAAAAGATTGATTAGTGACAGCATGCATCTATACAGAGGGTTTCATAAAGGAAATCATCACTAACTAGCTAATGAGCCTAATCTACCCTAAAATAGGAACCTGTGAATAGTCCCTTCCAAGAAAAGAGCAAGATTTTCATAGAATAGATAAAGACTAGAACTTCTCATAAAGAGTCGTTCTGAAAACTCAGTCCAGTTCCCCACAGCTGCAGTAGCAACTATTAGAATATCAGTGATAGAGGAATGACCGTTGCGGTAGCATTGATCAGAGAAATTTAAACATAGCCTTATAGCAGGCTATACCAGCAATTAAAGACGGGCTCCAGCATTAAAGGTCTGAGCCGAAGGGGTGGGCCTTTAACAAGGGAGTGGGACTTAGATGCCAGTATAGCCCAGCTACGGAGGGCTATAAGGCTATTAGAACATTCCGTCATTTGAAGGCAGAATTTTCTAACAAATAAAACAAAGACTTCACGGAGCCCGAGGGGATTGATATCCCATTGGGCTCCGTGAGGCTTTTGTTTTGAATGGCAACATTGGAATGTTGGAGGTCCAGGAGTCCACCAGCCATTAGAAGACGGGATCACTCCATTGTCCTCAATAGAGCTCTCAACATTTCAATGTTCTGATAAGAAATAAAGTCACCTTTAGAAATAGCTGTCAGTAACAAAAGGGCAAGGATATACTGGAGTGACTCTCCCATAGTAGAGTCATAAAGGGTTTCCTCCGAGTAAGTCTCAGAGGTCAGAGTGAGTGTTCTCCTTCCTAACTCACTAGGAACACTCACTAATATAAAATAACACAATAATTTAACAAAACTTTAGGAGGTGTCCTAAGCTCTCATCCAGTAGAAACCTCTCATCCGATGGGGTCGTCAACATTCGTTGCCTCTCCTCCCGATTCCCACGGTAAACATTCACATTGATACATAGTAAAACACTGTTGCCATTGCAAGAAACATGGAGGAAAGTTCTCAGGAGAACCTTTTTGCCTAAGCTAAAGTTATGTTCACTGTCTATTATGAATATAAATGCTAGTCAGGTGCGCTGAAACAAATTTAGCAATAATTTTCTAATTAAACATACATAAAACATATCTAAATTATTATTCATTGTAGTGGTCAATTCTTTATGAATTCACAGCAAGGTTCACTGTTATATGGGAATGATCTAATATGGTATGATAAAGCTAAGGAAACATCATCTTGAAGACAGCACATCCTTTAGCACGACTCTGGTGCGTGGCAAAACATCTACAGCTATGACCAAAAAAAGACTTGGTCCTAATTAAAGGAGTACATTTAAGAATGATAGCCATGTACATTTTTTTTCTTCACATTATTTTCAGATACGTTTAAAGCAAGCACATTTTCTTTATGTGTGATTTACTATGTTTTCTTTAAGCAGAATAAAAATAGATTCCTACATGTTGTAAAACAAGGATACTTTTTCTACATGCTATTTTTCTATGTGAAAACATATCTGCACAGTTTAAACACATTCTAAAGTGCAATTCAAACATGGTCTGCAAGTCAAACATTGTTTCAGAAATTCATTCCTTAAAATCCTTCCCTTCTGATGATTTTTGAATCATCACATAATTTTGTTTCACAAGCTAATTCAAGCCTAGAAGGCACTTTTGTCTTCAGATGTGTCTCATCTCTTTCTTTTAATTCCCTACTAAAGTTCAGAGAATTCATGGAATCGTCATTCATAATGCCATGTGATCCCATGTCCCTTTTATACGTTTTCATCTGAAAATGTTCCTGTCATTTGTGCATGCAATATTTGCACTTCTGAAATGGAATGTAAAGCAATATTAGACAAAGCCATTTATCATTATTGCCATTAATATGGCTTTCAGTATGCCCTTCCCAGCTGATGAAAAAACAATTTCCAATTGTGCTCAGTACTTTCTCAAAATTCTCATGCAAACTTGGTGTCTCCCATTCACTTAATTGAGGTTCTAACACTGAAATGTTGTTTGTATAACTTTCTATTTCCTTGCACTCATCTGGTATGAATGCATAGCAGTGTGTTAATTTCAACATGTGACAGACTCCTCCCTTCTCAGCGAGTAATATGTCTAAAGCAAGACGGTCCTGCAAAACCATGGACCTTATAGGAATTAGTTCAGTGTTAATTAAGAGTAAAGCTCCAGGTGTGGTGGTTTCTGTTTTGTCAAGTACAGTAACTAATTTCCTGATCCTTTCATCATTTAGGATTACTCCTACAGGTGGGGTCACTGCTCCAAATATGTCTCCTACTAAACCGGTTCCTTTGTTTGTGCTACGTTTCTGTCTGTATGCTGGTGTTAATGCTAATGCTTCTAAGCTTGTAACGAGAAAAATCTCCAGAATTAATATGCCTAAATAGCAAGTACCCTCCCAATCGGCAGGAAATAGGAAATAAGCATTTTGTCCACAAATGTAGTAAGCCCCTTGAATTGCATTTTCGTGACCCTCTAATATTTGCCATGTTACCCAGTCAATTTGAATTTGTGTTCAGAACTGCTGATCCCTACATGTCTAGTCCTTTTTAGTGTTCTTCTTTTGAAAAAGTTAACTTTTCCCGTGTCAGCTGTCTAGTCTGAGTTTAGGATAAACAATTTTCTTACAAATTAATTCTCTTCTTTTTTTCCTATGTTCCCTTAAACGTTTCCCTTCCTGCCCATGGCTATTTTCATGTTCATGTATCTTTCCTCTAAAGCCATAATGTAAGCATTCGCTACATGTCGTATTAATCAGGTTAAATTGTTTCTGTAAGCTTTTACGCTATCTACAGGTGTATGTGGGAAGGAGTAATACCAAGAAGTATCCATCATTTTTGCTTGTGGGTGTAAATTCATGCTTTCAATTAAAAGCACTCTAGATAGTACTAAATCATAGTTAGAATAAAAATATTTGAAATGGCCTCACCTATAAACTAGTAAAAGCAAAATTCTACAGGAAACCGCATAAGACAAACGTTTGTGATAGTATGTGAACTCATCTGAAACAGAAGTTGGTAAGTGTGTGCATGCATAGCGGTCTTTAACATCCATGGGGTTAGTGTATTCTTGTACTAATCTAGAATATACATTAGTAGAGTAATCGTCTTTCTGGTAACTCAAATTTTTTTGGAACTAAAAATACTATCCTTAATATTGTGTGCATGTATATCAGTGACATTTGTGCTTAATGGCTCTGAATCAGGTGTTAGGTAAAACCCTGTTATTACTATTGTGATCATTATAACTGTTGTTACGAAAACGACACCCATGATGCATTTACAATTATTTCAATTGCAACATGGCGTTCTGAGTTAGTCTTTGAATAGCTTGCTGTAGAGGATTAGTAGACGATCTTCTTCAAAGTTGTAATGTCGCTGTTATGTTTTTTTTTCTTAGTTGTTCAGTTCCCTAATAGACTATCCTTAATCCTACTCTGTGTTCTTCAAAAATGTTAGCCCTATTCTTCTGAAACTTTCTTCATTGATCTAGGTTAGTCTTCTGTAAAACAAGTAACTAAAACAATCAACATCTAATAGGCACAATTTACAGTTTTTCTTCTGTTTCTATTAAGTTTGTTTTTTGCTTTGAAATCGGGTTTTCCAAATTGAATTGACTCTGCAGTTCAAGGGTGTTCTAACAGTTCAGAATTCACATTGCACAGACCTTACAAAGTGATATTTAATGCTGCATTTAAGTAGTATGACAATACAGCTGCTGAATATCTTCTGCAAGGTATTCAAATTCTTTCAGACCTACTTATAAATTGATGATTTGGATCGAAGTCACCTTCATTTTCTGTTTCACTCTCCTCATGCACTGTTTTTGGAATCCGTGCTATTGATGAGCTTCTCCTCACTCTCTCTTTCCCGTTACTCCTGGGCCACTCTTCTTGATGGCAGATTCTTTTTACCCCAGGACTCGTTCCTTCACTGGGATCTTGTTTGTACCTTTGTTCTGTTTCACAGGTGCTTTCAGCATGCGGTTCCATCTGTGTTTCGTCTTTGTATGAGACCTCAATGCCACTTTGCATCAGGCACTTGTACTTGTCTTTCAGCTTGCTGATCTTCACCCCTTTATTCTCCATGTGCTTGTCTCTGTAGTTTAGCAGGTGTTGGTGTTGTGGGCCTAGGTAGTC
Source organism: Triturus cristatus (assembly GCF_964204655.1). Taxonomy (NCBI): domain Eukaryota; kingdom Metazoa; phylum Chordata; class Amphibia; order Caudata; family Salamandridae; genus Triturus; species Triturus cristatus. Next base: position 453,046,797 of record NC_140584.1, read on the forward strand.
CCTCGACTGGTAGTGCAGCCTCTAATGCTCTTCTTTCAGGATCATAGACCAAAGGCACTTCTTCTGAATTGCTCACTCTCTTGGCGTGTGAGGCATTTATACAGTTCAGAATTCCAGCATATTTAACAGCAGAGTCCGTAGTCAGTATGACTTGGAAGAGGCCTTTCCATCTGGGTTCAAGAGAAGTCTTCCAAACGTACTTCTTGATCATGACCCAATCACCAGGATTTAGTTTGTGGCACTGTTCTTGGTGAGGGTCTCGAATAGCAGCTGATACCTGATGAGTGGCATAATGAACCACACTAGCCATGTCTTTCACCAGTCCAATATCATATCATCTGTGATATTCACAAGGGCATTTGTGGGCACAGCTAGCAATCTCATAGCCCTTCCCATCAGGAAGTCATGAAGGGATAATCCTGTCCTCCTGTCTGGTATACTTCAAACGCTCATCAGCATCATGGGTAAAGCACCTGGCCATTTCAGTGAAGTTGAAGCACAAACCTTCGCCAACCTAGATTTGATTGTTTCATTCATCTTTTCAACTATCCCTGATGCTTCTGGTCTCTAAGTGCAATGTAGCTCTTGTTCAATCTCTAGAGCTGCACATAACATGTTCATCACTTCATTGTTGAAGTATGTTCCTCTATCTGACTCAAAAAAGACCGGCATCAAGAATCTCTGAATTAGTTAGTGTAATAACAGTTTAGCTACAGTGAGACTGACGTTTCTCTTCGTTGGGTAGGCTTCCACCCATCTTGAGGAAACACAGATAATCAATAGGATATATCTCAACCCGTTATGCACAAGCATAGATAAAATCCATCTGTAGACTGTTAATAGGGTCATTTGATCCCCCATGTGTGTGCTTCTAACGTGTTTTTTCTCCATGTTCAGATGTTGACACATAACACACCTTTTGCCATTTTTATCAGCAATTATTCGAAACCTGGGGTTCTACCTACTTTGTAGAAAAACTCTCACCATGGCACCTCTTCCTAAATGTGTGTAGCCATGGTAATATTGTGTCATTGGACACAACAAGCTATCAGGCAACACTGGCCTTCCATCTGATGATATCCAGATGTCATTTGCATTCTTTACACACCCTGACCAGATTCACCCATTCTGCTCTGCCTCAGACACATTTGCTTGCACTCTTTTCAATTCCTCCCAAGTGTCAGTTATTTCCATTATCATTGCAAAAGCACTTTATTCCTCAAATTTGCATGTGAAACCTCCATTAATTCCTTTACCGCGGCGCAAATTCCGCCGCGGTGAGGGAGTTTTATTAGGTGGGCGGGGCCGCGTCGGCAAATGGACGTGCGCAGCACTACCGAGGTAGTGCTCGTGACGGCCGTTGGCTGACGCGTGCACGCAAGGGGTTAAAGGTGCATGCTAGCAGTGCACCATATCTGGCTATGGAGTCAGGGTATCTGTTGCCTATGGCAATGTACCCACTGACTATTTGATGTCCTGGAAATTTTACAACTAAAATTACACTAGGCATTTGGAGTGCATCAAGCATCATTTTTACATGCTGTCCATTCCAAATAGGGGTAACGGAGGAGGTAAGGAAACCACGTTGCGACCATAATTGCCCAAAATCATGTACTACGCCAAACCCACGTTGACTGTCATTAAAGCAGTTAAACTGCAAGCTTGGGTGAGGGCAATGAACTCTGCAGCTTGTGTGGAGTATACAGACTGAAGCCAGGAAGCTTCTATCACATCATTGATGGTGCACACAGCATATGCTGCTCTTAATGTGCCTTCATTTCCTCTAAGGCACAAACCATCCACAAATAGGACATAGACAGGCTCATTTAGTGGCTCATCCTTAATGTCGGGTCTGGGTTTTGGGCATAGATCAGTGACACTTGACCATGATCAAACTCTTCACAATTTGTTCAGTTACAGGCAATAAGGTAGATACAATTAGTACATTGCATTGTTTTATCACAACATTCTCTGAAGCCAAAATATTCTGTTCCTATTCAGTCAGCCTATTGTGTGTGAAGTACTGTGTTTTTGATTTGGTCAATAATAGCTCCAAAGAGTGTAGAACCATGACAATTAAAGGGTGTCCCATCACTATGTTCTCGCTCTTTTCCAGGTGAGCACTCACAGCCGCAACTGCCTTCAAGTAGCCATGGAGACCTAGCACCACAGGAACACTGTGGCAGAAAAATAGGCTACAAGTTTTCGGGCCCCTTCACGAGTCTGTTTCAAAACTGAGAGTGCGCACCCATCTCTCTTACTGCAAAACAGAGTAAACTTATTTGTATAATCAGGCATTCCTGGAGCCATAGTGTGACACAGTTTCACTTTCAGCTCTAGGAATGCTTTTGTACATTCGTTATCCCATGGAAGCAGATTAAACACATCTTGGTGTGTCAGCCTCAGTAGGGGTTTTGCCATCAAGGAAAAGATTAGCATCCACTGTCTATAGTAGCCAACCATTTCCCAAAACACCCCTATTTCCTTTTGTCTTTGTGGTGGATTCATCTGTAAGATGGCTTCCACTCTCTCTGGAAATATCTTTCTGGCTCCCTTCATAATAGTGTGTCCCAGATATTGAACTTCTTTTTGACAATACTGCAGTTTACCTGAAGACACTTTGTGTCCATTCTCTGCCATGTGATTCAGAAGTGCAATCCAGGGCCGGACTGGCCGTAGCGGGCCCCGGGCAATCCCCTGGTGGGCCGTATGGGTGGGGACCGGATTTGGGCCCCCGGGGGCCGTTTTTGTTACAGGGCTGTTTTTGCAGCGTAGCTGCAAAATCGTCCCTGTAACAAAATCGGCCGAAAACCGGCCCTGGCAAAGAGCTCGGCGGCACCCCCAACCCCCGGGGGGGCAGCCGAGCACTTTGCCAGGGCCGGCTTTGGTTCCTTCTCCGGCCCTGGTGCAATCATATCATACTTACAAGAATTGCATGTATCTGATACTACAAATTGGTCATTTATATATTGAACAAGGGCAGACTCACAGGGCATTTGAAATGACTCAAGATTTCTTTTTAGAATCTGGTTAAAAATCGATGGACGATTTGCATACCCTTGAGGGACATGATGCCATGTATTTGTTTTCAGCTTAAAAGTAAAAGAAAATAGATATTGGCTATCCTCGTGCAAGGGCACTGAAAAAAAGACTGCCTGCCATAATTCAGTGACAGTGAACCAATCTGCAGTACAAGGAATTTAGAAAAAATACAGTGACAGGATTCGGTACCACAGGATAACAGGGTACTCCTATTTCATTAATCTGTTTTAAATCCTGGACAATCCTATATTTGCCATTAGGGTTCTGTAAACCCATAATTAGGCGTGGGCAGTGAACTCCACTCTGCCAGTGGAGTTTGCAGAGTTTTGCCAACTCCGCGCTCCGATGAGAGCGCGGAGTCGTGCAAAAAACTCAGATTTCGCCACATGACGGAGTTTGCCCCCGCCCACCCATAACGATTAGCATTATTAGCAACTCTTCATTGCAGATTCATCAGGGGATTTGCGATTCGATTGGTGGCCACTATTACGATGTAATTTCTAAAAATCTTACTTAAAATGATTGACACCTGAATTTTTAACTCGAAGGGCAAAAGAGCTTGGAATGGAAAAGAAAAACAATTGCCAGGAGAAGGTACCTCTGCATGTATTCCTACTTTGATTTGCGCAAAAGTAAATATTAGTAATGTTTGAATAGAAATCCATTTATTAAGGTTTAGATTGCTGCAAAGTTAAGTGTATAATAAGGTGTATAAATGCATACATTCCATTTATAAATGGTATCATATTATATTTGCTGAAAACATTTATAATACATGAAATCTTTATTCCGTAGTCTGCTGATGGACGCTGAGAGTGCAAACATAATGAGGTGGGCCCGGCCTAAGACAACCATGCTGAACTGAGCACCAAAGTTGTGATGTGAATGTGAATGAGGCACCATGGCCCCTGTGCCTAGAGTGCCCTTGAGCATCTGTGTGAGCCTGTGCTGAAAGGAAGGGCTGCTTCCAGCAGACTCACATGCCACCCGCCCATCGAGGCTGTCCACTTACATCGCTCTCACTGTCACCTTGTGCGAGAGAAGTCTCAGGGGCCCCATTCCTGACTGACCCTTAGCAGCACAGCAGAAATACATGAGAAACATGTGGACTTGAGTTTAAAATATATGTATATCCGCAGGTGTTTTGAAAGCACGCCTGCTCTCACAAAAAGTGTTTTGTGCACTCCAATGAGCACAAAAAGAGTTATTGTCCTCCTCTTTATATTGTGCAGAGCTCAGACTAGCATTCGGTATTTTGACAGATTTCCGTGACTCAGAGTCGCAGTGCTACCTGGAGTGTCAAAAACATCATCTTTAGCTTCCTGTAATAACAAGTCTGCTCCGGACACAGCCGCATCAAGTTGTCTTTCCCTCTATGTGTACGTTGAGCGTAATAAGAGGTTTACTTCCCCCTTGATTTGTTGCGATCTCTCGAGTTGTTTGCCTGAGACGTATGTTGAAGCAGTAACATGGAGGCTGAAAAGAAAGAATTATCCCAAGCGACCGCTCTGCAGCCATGAGTGAGTGTTCCTTTTGCTGCTTTCTGCACCCCTATGCTAGCTATTGTGGACAGCATTGCAGTACGGACACACCCCCTTCAGCTCAAGTAAATCGGTCATGTGAACTTTTTTACCAATTTTCTGCATTCCTGGTTCCAGATGAGGAAGTGGGCGTAATTTCTGGTTGTGGAGGCAGAAGTGCGCAGAGAGAACGCCCCTTCCATGCACACCTTGCGAAACTGGAGCGCAGACTATGGTGGCCGTGAGGAGTTGAACACCTCATCCGATGAAGCCGTATTAACTGAATCCTGCACAGCGCCCCCGCAATGTTGCTGCTGCAGTCAGCGTTGGATTTTGGGGGCCTCTAGCCGAGACCAGAATGACTTTGTGGGGCAGAGAGTAGAGCTGGGGGAGCTGAGGCTGAACCTCGCTGAAGGTAACGGGTGATTTATTTTTATTGGTGTATTCTTGTGATTGACAGTCTCTGAAAGCAGATCTACGGCCAAACGGCGCCCATTGACTTCATACACCTGACATTCTATGACCTCTAGGGTGGAGCGAAACTCCCCTGAATTCCACAGAGCTTTTATGCAAATCCACAGAATTACACGCAGTGCAACTCCGCAAACTCCGCCCACCCCTACCCAGAATAGGTGAATTACATGGACTTCCAATCAACTCTCTCAATATGCCTTTCTTAAGCATGTCTTCAATCACTGGTTTTATTACTACAATAGTCTCTGGAGATAGGTCATAGGACGGAGTTCTGGGTAAACAGCATTTGGCTTTAATTTTATTTGGACTGGTTCTACACTTTTTATAAGTCCAATGTCTTTCCCTGTGAAGTCCCAAACCTCTGCATTCACAGCATCTTTTAGATCTTCTGGTAACTCAGAAATTGTAAACAAGGGAAACATTCCTGCCTCATCAATTTTCGGACCATTTAAAAACTAACAACCTCATCAAGTGCTTGGAATGCCATACCGTCACATGCAGAATATCGTGCAATTTAACTTATACAACAGATCTCTTCCTAACATGTTTACTGGGTTTGTATCACAGACCAGAATTTGGTGCTTCTCTTTAAAGGTTCCAATTTCACTGGGACTTCTTCTTAAATTGAATTTTGCATTTGTCTATTTGTAACTCCAACAACTTCGATCAACTTCCCTGAGAGAAGAAATTCTGGTACCTCCACTGTCCTAACAGGGGAATGAGTAGCTCCTGTGTTGGTCAAAAATAACACATCATGACCATAAACATTTGCATCTACATATGGGCCACTCTGGTCCACCTCTGAGACTGCGCCAAGTACGCAATCTTTCTCCTCGCTTAAGCACCTTCATTGGGAATTATCAGAAACAAATTGAATAAAAGACATTGATCTAAGACATTTTGGTTCTGATTTTGGAACTGTGTAATAGCATTCTAAAACAGGTTTGCATTAAATGTCGGCATTTGATTTAAACTAAACTTGGGATTTCCCATTTGTGATGAAGCAGGGGGTGTCATTTGGGCTTGAGTAAGCATGGGAGTTCGGATTTGTTGCATAGGCATTCTTGGACAGGCTTTCCTTGTGAATTCTGCATTAATTGTCCTGCATTTTCAGGATTAAATTGACATTCTCATTTCCAATGCCCCACCCTATGACAGACATGACAAGCACAAACCTTTTTCATTGCAGCAATGTCCATTCCAGATCCCATACCCATGGGAACACCTCTACCTCTGCCATGAGACATATTCATTCCACCTTCTGTTCCTGAAAATCCGGCCTGTGGATTTCCTGCAAAAGACGGGTTCTGAAAGCCTTTCTGAGCCAACATGAATTTCTCTTTTATTTTTCTCTGCGTCATGTCCAATTCATCACTGCAGTATTTTTCATAACACAGGATTTCATCTAATGAGTTGGTCTGACAGCAGCTCACACTTTGCGAAATGTGGGCACTGATTTCAGGTTTCAATAGTAACACAAATTGAGGCACAAAAATCCCCAGATCATTTTCTTCTGGATACTCACATCCACTATGCTGTTTAAACACCTGCAGTAACCACTCACAGTATTCATGAACTGTCTCCTTTGGCTCTTGTGAGGTTATTTTAATCTTTAACCAGTCAGTATTTTTTTGAGGTTATTTTCCCTTTCAAAAAGGTAATAGGCGCTTCATATTTCTCCTTCACCAGAGGTGATGGTGCACCTGTCCCTTTCTCTCTAGGTGTCAAGGAACATATCTAAATCCCTCCACGACACCTTTGAAATCATTATAAGCCTTCCTGCTTGTGCATACCACTGCATCGGCTTGTCTCTCAAGTTTGGAAAATTGTTCATATATGCTGTCCCAGCACCTATATTTCATGGCACATGTGCATATGTTCCTCCAGTTACTTCCCTCAATGAAAATCCTGCTGCTTTATTCCCATTCAGTTCATTCTGTTTTCCCTCTGCTTCCCTCTTTTTCTTTTTAGGTTTCTTTGCCTATCTAATATCCAACTTTTCCACATCCTTCCATCTGCAAATGCATTTAGTCAGTTCGATAAGGTGCAAATGCATTCCTGTGATCCTCATTTTTTCTATCACCTGATCATCCAACTCAACACTATAGCTACGATGCAGATTCACACTGTTATTAAGATCCACATCATACCTCTTTGCTATCCCTGCCAATTTGTCAGGTACTATAGCAGCCCTTCAAGTAATTTCCTTGCATAGGTAGATTAACTAATGTCTCTGGTATTGATCTACATGATCAAACTCTGGACAACCCTTGATTCGTTTTTCTCATTCTATCTTCAATTTTGGAATTTCCAATGATCATTCTTTTCTTGTCTCTATTTCTTTTAGGTGCTCTGTGACCTCTACCCATTTCTCTCTAGTAATCTCTTCAAGCCAAGCTGGAAAATATCCCTCTTCAGTGACATTTAAGTCATTCGAAAATAAGGGAGTCAAGAAGACTAGAGTCCCTTCTCCATCCAGTAGATCCTGCACATTTTGTAGGGGTCTCCACAGAACTGTGTGTTCTTTCTGGGTTGTCAGTATATTTCCAACAACTGATGTCGTTAAGACTTGTGGCCTTCTCTCAATCTGGAGTGGTACACTTGCAGCCACTCGAGGTCCAAAGGGAATATTCTCAATGGGAACAACAGCTTGTGGTCATCTCACAATAGGTGGAGCAATTTGTGAAACCTGTAAGGGTCGTTCAGTTGGAAGTGGATCTGTATCCACTGGAGCAGAAGCTATTTATTTTATTTTATTTGAGAAGTTTTAGAAAGCGCGAACAAGACCCTTCCGGGTATCAGAGTGCTGTCCAGATTTGGCGAAAGCATGAGTAACCAGAATACAATGGTACAGAGGGTGTAGCTAAGTCAAACATTGTAAAACAAATGGGGGAAAAAGACCCGGTCATGGGATGGGGTTGGCTCGACCAGATCTGTAGCAGAAGTGCCCTAGAGCACGATAACAATTTAACAGACAAGAACACAATAAATTGCACCAAAGGAGTACATTAAGGATCAGAGTTGTAGTCAAAGCATGAGCATGAGAACAGGTTGATGCTGTTAAACTTCATTTAAGAATAGCTGTTTGACAAGTTTCTTCAAAGATGCAGTTGAAGGATTGGATCTGATCTCGGGAGGCAGGGCGTTCCAGATTCTTTTAACAAGACCGGTGAAAGCACAATTGTATGATCTTTTCTTTTTGAATTTGGGCGATTTCAAAAGTAGGGTGGACGTATTTCTTAGGTTCCGGCCTGAGCCTAAAAATTCAAACTTATTTGCCATGTAGAGCGGAGCGGGGTGTTGTAATGAATGGCTTTATGCGTCAAACAGGCTTTCTTGAAGCATATCCTGGCTTCGATAAATTGCCAATTTAGTTGCAAAAGGTCGGGGGAGATGTGGTCATGCTTTCTAGAACCCGTGATGAGTCTGGCCGATGCGTTTAGGGTCAGACCAACACAAGCACTCTCCTGAACCAGAGAAACTAGTGGGTGGTGGTGGTCGGGAAGACAACATCTGTTCTAATATCTAATCGCCCAAATCTGTATCTGACTCATTTCCTCCTTGTCTAGCAGCATCCTTACTCTTTTTTGCATCCTATGATGCAATAATCAGATATAATCTGGCTCTTTCAATAATACCCTTCCTCCATCTATGTTGTTTCTCATCCCATCGAACATTTCCATTATCCTGCATTGCTCTTCCTGTCCTTCATTTCATACAAGTTTTTCCTTCAGATGATCTAGGATTCTGGTATTAAATGTCCCATACCTTGGAAAACTCAAAGCACCCTATATTTCCATAATCCTACTCCTTTGTCAAAGCCACAAACATGAATTTAAACCATGTTCAGTAGTCATAATGTATGCCGGAGTACCCTCAGGAGGTGACTCTTACCTCTGCGTACAGGAATAGTGACATCTCCTCTTACCAATTTCTTAAAATCTTTAAAACATTTCATGGTAACAATTTATTTTCCAACATTTTCACATAAACCCAAATGATTTGATTCTATTCTGTACACGCCAATTTTTATTTCACCAATCAAATGACAGCTTTATTTTCAGGCAATTCCTTTTCAAATCCGAAGACAGTACTTACATTGACAAATATCCAATCACAGCGTAACACTGAAAAACCCACTAGCCAATGGTAAAACGAAAGCACACCAACAGTCCAATCCCAGCACGAAACACTATGATGTACAATCTCAGTCCTCACAGAAGTCTCCCTCCTTTACAATTTTCTTCGCATTCACACACAACTTTGAAAACTACTTCTTTAAACAACTTCTTGTTTGTTCTACTAAGGAAATTAAGTATCACAACCACTCAAGAGTATTCTACACTCGCAAATGACTTCTTGACCAGCGAAAACCCACACAAATCAATGTAGCTTCACCCGTTTGTGCAATAAGGTTGAACTAACATTAACCAAGATTAATCAAACACAACAGCTTATCCCTATTGTTACTGATGGAAGTGATGTACCTCACACTCCATCCAAATGTCTGTAAACAAGTTCAAAACTTTTATTAATATCCCAGGATCATTTAACTTCGACTAGCCTGAAACTGAACTTCTTATCTTCAACATCGCAATGCCTCTATCACTCACTCATTCAGCCTAAAAGAAAAGACACACACAATAGTGAAACTTACAACCACAACATTTTCACCCTATTAATACGCACACCTTCGAAACCGCAACTGCCAATACTGCAACTGCCTTCGAATTCTGCTCGGCCACCCCGTCAGGATCTGGACACTGGAAACTGGAATTGGGGATTATTTTAATTCAGCTTGGGTACTATTTTTAAGGCTTCATTTGGGGTGTGAACCATAACCCTAACTACCAGAAACTGTTAGCACCTAAAGGATTGGCCAAATGGTATTTAGGACTAAACACCCTGACTTACTGATTTACCTGTGGAAATCCAGATGGTGCTCAACAGGTCAGATAGACCTTTGCCACCTTAGTACGAATGGAGCTGAAACAAATCACAGGTCACGCATATATCATCAACTGCCAGATCCTTAAAAGTCCTTCAATGATGAGAGGCTGAAAAGTTTTCAAAACCTTTAGTTATCTTAAAGGATTTGTACGGATTTGACATCTGTATTCAGGCTAGTCCAGTTTACAGAAATATTGAGTAAAAGATTGATTAGTGACAGCATAAATCAATTCCATAAAGGAAATCATCACCAACTAGATAAAGAGCCAAATCTACCCTAAAGTAGCACTCCATGAAAAGTCCCTTCCAGAAAAGAGCAAGATTTTCAGAGCATACATAATGACTAGAACTTCTCAGAAAGAGTTGTTCTGGAAACTCAGCCAAGTTCCCTACAGCTGCAGTAGCAAGCATTAGAATATCAGTGCTAGAGGAATAATCGTTTCACTAGCACTGTTCAGACAAATCGTAATAAGGAATAAAGTCACCTTTAGCAATACCTGTTGATAACAAAAGGGCATGGATATAATAGAGTGACTGTCCTGTAGAAGAGTCATAAAGGATTTCCTCCGAGTAAGTCTCAAAGGTTAGAGTGAGAGTTCTCCTTCTTAACTCACTAGGAACACTCATTAATATAAAATCACACAATAATGTACCGAAACTTTAGCAAGTGTCCGAAACTCTCATCCAATGGAAACTGCTCATACGATGGTGTTGTCAACAATCTTTGCTTATCCTCACGATTCCCATGGTAAACAATCACGCCGGTACAAGGTAAAACACTGTTGCCATTACTAGAAACATGGAGGAAAGTTCTCATGAGAACCTTTTTACCCAAGCTAAAGCTACGTTCAGTGTCTATTGTGAATCCAAAGGCTAGTCAAATGCACTGAAACATATCTCTCAATAACATTCTAGTTAAGCATACACTAAATATATCTAAATTATTGTTCATTCTAGTAGTCTATTCATTATGAATTCAAAGCAAAGTTCCTTGTTATATGGGAATTTTCTAATATGGTATGATGATACTAAGGAAACATAACCTTGAAGCCAGCACTTTATTTATCAAGACGCTGGCACTAGGCAAAACATCTACTTAGCTGTGAGCAAGAGTCAAAAGAAAATGCTTGGGCCTAATTAAAGGGGCACATTTAAGCATGATAGCCAGTACAAAAAAAGTCTTCATATTATTTTCATATATGTTTAAAGCAAGCACATTTTACCCTTTGTGTGATTTACTGTGTTCTTTAAGCAGAATTGAAATGCACTCTAGTGGATTCCTACACGTTTTAAAGCAAGCACATTTTTCCTACGTGTTATTTTTCTATGTGAAAACATTTCTGCATGGTTTAAATGCATTCTAATGTGCAATTCAGACATGGTCTGCAAGTCAAAATTTATTTTAAAAATTCATTCCTGACACCTGGAAAAACTGATTTTCAGGTGCACTAACAATTCCTAATAGATTTTCTGAGCCAACTTAATTTAACTATAATTAGACCCTAGTGAATTGCTCGAATACATGTAGTGATCAGTGATTGAAACTAAATCTGAACATGTTTTTTCCTGTGGAGCTGAAGTAAGAGCAAGATATATGAAAACATCAAAGAAGGTCCCAGTGCATAGCTTCAGGCTTAGCATTAGAGAAAAGCTGTTCCTAATGAATCAATGCTCCTCAATGATGGACTGATTAGTGCTAACATAGATGTCATTGTGACTCGTCACGACAGACTGTAAGGTCAAGAACCCCATGAAGATGACACATGATGATGCTGAATAAATATTGTTGTGGGAGCACTGTGACCATTCTTTCACAATGCAATAGAGTATTTTTTAAACATATTTTGTCATTGTTATAAATAGGTAAAGGATGAATACAAAACCCTGAATTAAACACACTATGTATGAACATCAACTTACCAATAAAACATTTCTAGCCTTAAAAAAAGTGGGACATGCTCAATCTGGATCATAAGATTAACACATTACCTAAACAATTTTACTTAAATTCTTTTTTTTTTTTTTTTTTTTTTAAAACCTTTATTCATCAAAAAATAAGGACACAGCTATTCAGCCGACAACCCGGAGGTACGGCAGCTTCAAGAGAGCAATACAAAGAAGCATCCACAGTACATAAAAAGGAGAAACAAAAAGGTTCTATTTTAAATAACACAAACACAAACCAAACCCAAGCAAGGCGAAGTACACTGAATACACCTGGTGATTGCCCCTCAGGGGAGACCGGACCCCCTTCATCTATCAGTCACAGCGCTGTGATAAGAGGAAAAAGGGGGAAAAGCAGAGGCCCAAGAAGTCAAGTAACAATCAAAACATATGTACAGAGCTGGAAAGAATGCTAAGGAGAGAGCTGCTCCTCGGGGGGATCCAGATCAGGGGCAAGGCATATGCCCCCCCTATATTGGTTCCACCGCCCCCAAATGGCATGCCACTTCCGAGGGCGCCCTCTAGCGCAATATACCGTCTTTTCCCTGAACATATTCCAGTCCATGTTTTCCTTCCACGCAGCCAATGTGGGGGGTCCCGCGGAGCCCCACAGGCGCGCGATGTCTCGCTTAGCCACCATGTTACCCAGAGTCACCCACTGGGTCTGTGCCTCATTGTGATCAGCAGGCCCCCAAACGTTCAGGAGACAACACCGCGCCTCCGGCTGCATAACAATGCCCGTCACCTCCCCCATTACCGCATGGACTCTCCTCCAGAATTCCATGATGACGCCACATTCCCAAATGATATGCAGGAAGGTACCCACCATACCACAGCCTCTCCTACATAAGCCCTCCTCAGAGAATCCCATATGAACCAACCTTGGCCCCGTAACGTAGACTCTGTGGAGTATTTTGAGCTGCACCAGCCGCAGACGCGACGGGATCGCAACCTCCTTAGGAGAGGAAACCGCAGACTGCCAGTCCTCGTCATCCAGCTCAAGTCCGTCCCTAATCCATTGATCCCGCAGCCCCAATAGCAGGTCAGCCCGAACATTAATCAATTTCTTATAGATAAGAGAGATCGTACTCTCCGGCATATGGCCATCGAGGATCCGGTCCTCCAATGGAGAGGATTCAGGCACCTTCTCACCTTCTACGAGAACTGACCGCAGGGCATGACGCACCTGAATATAGCGGAAAAACTCAGATTTCCCCAACTCATACTCCTTCTGCAGCTCTTCAAAGGACTTCACCCTCCCCTTGATCAGCAAATCTCCAACCCTGGAGATACCGATCAAGTCCCATTTCTCAAAACCTTTGGTATGCCAAAGCCTCCCTAGTTTGTCAGACTCAAACAACGGGGTAGCAAGGGTGAGCCTATCCTTCCAGCCCAGCGAGTCAGTCGCCAACTTCCACACCCGCACCGCCACCCCCGTGGGCCCTGTGAGGGACGAGTCCAGCGATTTCGAGTACAACGCTCGGTGATAATTACCGCCGCGCAACAACCATCGGTCCATGGCGTAGCCGGGGCTTAGAGCCGGACCATAGAAACCATGATTAATCGCGCTCAACTGGGTGGCCCAGTAATAGCGTCGAATGTCCGGAAGCGCGATACCCCCGTCGTACCACGGAAGCGTCAACTTAGCAATCGCAATGCGCGGCCGCCCATCCTACAACAACGATCGTTGGAGGCTCTCGACCTCCCGAAAGTAACTGGCCGGTACCCAGTCAAGAGTATTCTGCAAGGCGTAGAGGAACCGAGGAAGAGACATCATTTTGAACAAAGCGGCGCGTCCGAGGAGGGAGACCGGCATCCTCCGCCAAGCCGCAACATCCCGCCGCAAACGCGCCAGGGGAGGGAGCAGGTTCCTCTCATACCGCAAAGTGGAGTCAGTGGAGATAAAAATCCCCAGGTACACGAAGCCCTGCTGGGCGATCTGAATCAAACAAGTTCGTGGGACAGATGGGACGTCGCCGCTCAGAACATACAAATATGATTTACTCCAATTGATGACGAGACCAGAGTTCTTACCAAAAGATATCAGAACGTCACAAACCTCTATAAGCGAGTTCTTGGGCGAGGCGGGATATAACAGGATGTCATCGGCATAGAGCGAAATACGGTCCTCGTGATCAGGCGACCATCTAAGTCCACGTATATCCGGATGTCAGCGTATCCACGCCGCCAGCGGCTCGAGGGCAAGGGCGAACAACAAAGGCGACAGGGGGCAACCCTGCCGGGTGCCCCTCCCAAGCTGGAACGGAGTCGACGCTCGCCCATTTACCACAACACTCGCAAGAGGACCCTCATAAAGCAACCTCACCCAGCTCACAAAACCAGGGCCAAAGCCGAACTTGGCAAGCACCGCCCACAGGTATGCCCATTCCACCGTATCAAACGCCATCGTGGCATCAAGAGACGCCACAATAGCTGGTTCACGCAGCGTGCTCGCCCTGGCAATTACTCCATGAAGTCGCCTAAGGTTTAACGCAGTGTTACGGTGTGGAATAAAACCCGATTGATCCGGATGGATCAGGTCTCCAAGTACCCTGACCAAGCGGCCCGCAAGGATTTTAGCCAGAATTTTCGGCTCAGCATTAAGGAGTGATATCGGCCGATAGGAGGCACACTTATCCCGGGGTTTACCTTCCTTATGGATCACAACAATCGTCGCAAGTCGCTGGTCCAACGGAAGGGACCCACTCCCCCGCGCCTCCACAAACATGGCGCGCAGATGAGGAGCGACCCTATCCGGAAACAGCTTATACAAGTCAATCGGCAAACCATTTGGGCCTGAGGCCTTGCCCGAATGCAACGCGCGGATAGCACCCGCCACCTCATCAACCGTTATATCTCCATCGAGGTCATCTCTATCTACATCAGAAAGGCAGGGCAGAGCGATGTCACGCAGGAGGTGACACGAATCCTCAGTTGGCCTATCCGAAACCGAAGTGTAAACCATACGGAAATAATCCGAAAAACACTGTACTATACCCTCGGGATCAACAACCACCTCTCCCCCCCTCTCTCGTCAGCTCCGGCACTACTCTATTAACACGTTCTTTTTTGTCCAGCCACGCTAGGAGTTTCCCGGCCTTATCGCCAACATCGTACAAGCGACCCTGCTGTTCCCTACCGAGGGTCTTGGCGGCATTCGTCACCAGGTCCCTATATTCCGCTTGCTTCAAGCTCAAATCATGCAGTGAGGCCGCTGTAACCTCCCCCTCCAGGGCCACCTCTAAAGCCGCGATCTCATCCTCAACCTGCATAACCTCGCCATCTCTCCGTTGCTTGGCGGCCACTACCAAGGAGAGGGCCTCCCCCCTCAACACGGTCTTAAATGCTTCCCACAACGACACAGCCGAGTCAACGGAACCCTGATTGTCCTTAAAATAGTGATCAACTGTCTTCAGCAGCGCACTACGCATCTTGGGATCGCGGAAGTACCAGGGGTTAATAGGAGCAACCCTGCCCCCTCCCTCGCGGCCGACATCCAGCCGGACCCACACTGGCGAATGATCAGATATGCCCCGCGCCATATGCCTAGCCTCAGATACCAATGAGGCGTGCGCAGCCAGAGTGAGCAGATAATCAATCCGGGAGAGACTACCATGCACCCCGGAGTGGAAGGTATATTGGCTCTGTGTGGGGTGCCGGAGCCTCCAGCAGTCTACCAAACCGAATGTATCTATAAAGTCTGGAAGCCACTTCTGAGCCCCCCCGGTGTCCCTGGGCGGGTACCTATCCAGCAACCCAGAGCCGACAGCATTAAAGTCTCCCCCCACCACTAGCATACCCTCCGGGAGGTCCAACAAGGCCCTGCCCAGATCTGCAAACGTGGAGGCCTGCAGGGCAGGAGGGACATAAACCGAAACCAACACCAACGTTCTTCCCTCCCACCTCCCCGCCACCGCCACAAACCTCCCCCTATCATCAACAATGGTGGAGTCCACCTCGAAAGGTAGTGAAGCTCTAACTAGGATACCCACACCCCTGGAGCCTGAGGAGAATCCCGAGTGAGCGATGAATTTGTAACCTTTTCTATTAAGAGCATGGCAAGTATTACCTGTAAGGTGTGTCTCCTGCAGTAGGGCCACATCCGGCAAAGACCGTTTCAAGAACTGCAAGACTATCCCCCGCTTAATACGATCTCCCAAGCCATTAACATTCCAGCTAATAATATTGAAGCCCCTACCCCCATCCCCACACACAAAGAGGCCCTCCCCACACCCGAAGTGCCACCAGTGAACAACCCTGACAAACATTACTACGCCTTGCAAAAACAAACCCCCCAACAACAACCCCAAAATCCCAACTCCACCCCCCACCCTGCACCCCTGCTGCAGCTTACAAAGCCCCCCAACTTGCAGTGTGCCTGTCGCCCTACCATAACGCAAAACTACAAAAAGTACCCTGAGGGAGGAAAGAGCTCCCATCTTCCTCCCGCAACCCTCCGTATTACTGCAATCTGCTCAAGTCATTGTCCGGAACCAAAGCAAGTCAGACTGGCCCCAAAGGCATCAACCCTGCCCATCCCGGTCACCCTCCATGTCTGTGGCAGCATCCCCGCCAGTCCGTCGTCGGGGCAAAGCGTCCAACCAGTCTCCGGCCATAGCAGGCGACTCAAAGAAGAAAGTCCGGTCCTCATACACCACACGTAATCTGGCAGGGAAAAGCATAGCATACTTCAGGTCCCGCTCCCGAAGACGTCTCTTCACCCCCAGGAAACTCTGCCTTTGCTTTTGCACCAGCTGGGTGAAGTCCGGATAGAAACTCACTGATGCGTTCTGATAAGGGACCGGGCCCGTCACCCGCGATGCTTGCAGGATAGCGTCCCGATCTCGGAAGTGAAAGAGCCGGGCGACAATCGGTCTCGGAGGGGCTCCCGCTCTGGGCCTCCCGCCAGGAACTCTGTGAGCCCGCTCGACTGCAAAAAATTTTCCAAGGCCCTTAGGCTTCAGATGGTTAAGCACCAAGTCCTCCACGAGCAGATCTGCGGAGATCTCGTCCGAAGATTCCGGGACCCCAGTAATGCGCACGTTGTTGCGCCTGGCCCGGCCCTCAAAGTCCTCCAGCCGGCGGGCGGAGAGGTCGTTCTCAGCCCGCAGCTTACGAACTTCGGTCTGAAGTTCCGAGACATCATCAGCGAGGCCTGTGGTCTTGAGATCAAGGGATTTAACCCGCTCATTAGTTTTGCCCAAATCCGCGCGGATCAGGTTGACATCTACCAAGATAGTATCCACTTTATGCGCCAGGGCATCAAACTGTCTCCCAATCGAGGCCTGCATCCCCTCGAGTGCACCCATGACATCCTGCAACGAGAGCTCCGAGGTCGGGGATGAGGCAGCCTTCTGTACATCCAGCGACTGGCTCGATCCACCAGGCGATCCCTTCTGCTGGGCATAGCGATCCATTTTATTGGATTGGGTATAGGCTCCCCGCCTGGTAGCCTTGGGTTTCAGCCTATCCACCTCTGCTTTACCCAACATATCTGGCACCGAGCAACCCGGTGCAAGGAGACGACCCTCTCTCAGTCAGAGGGAACAGGAGAAACCAGATCTGCAATAACCAGGCAGAGTAGGGCGCAAGGCGTCCAGAGGATAATAAAGCATCTGAAGACACTCCCTGGCCAAGGCAAACAATGGGCGAGAAAGTGAAAGTGAAAGTACGGCGTTCTCCGTCCGTCAGTTCACACCTCGCCAGGCCGCTGTTGTTCAATTAGAGGCCGGGCATCCTGCCAACGCCAGCCCCTGGCATCCCTCGGAAATAGGCCTCAATCTTCCGCCGTGCACAACTCCGGTTCCCGGTGGGCGATCCGAGCCCAGGCAGCATCAATCGCCTCAGCAATGAGTCATCTGCAAGATGCCGTGCATATAAGACAGGATTTAAGACAGGATAATCGACGGAGGGCGCGTGGGTCCCGGGAGCTCAAAGCTCACGCGGCCATCTTGGTCAAGCGCTAGGCTCCTCCCCCCTTTACTTAAATTCTTGATGAAACAAGTGCTTCAAAAGTAAACAAGGCAACATTTAAATACATGAGTCAGAAACTGTGTTATAAACATGAGAGTGGAATACCTCTGCAGACAACAAACACATTCTTGTTAGGGTAAAACACAGTTCTTAAAGAATTTCTGCACAAACTATGGCAGTAATGCCAAAATCAGAAGGCAGTCCCCAGAGAAATTAATGTTAAGTCCAAGCAGTACTAAAATTTGAAATTCAAGAAATTCACACAATAAAATTCTCAAATCAATTTAGAAAACGAGAGAACATCTTAATGAGCGAAAACACCATAAATATTGAAATTGCATAAGGTGAACAAGAGATAGCCATTTAAAGAAATTCAAGACGAAATGTCAAGACCTAAAAAAAGTAAAGTGTCATTAAAAAAATATCAATTTGTTGTTTACCGGGACCTCAGCACAATTTAAGACCAGCCACGATGACGTAAAGTGTGGATACTTCACATGGGTTATCCCTGTGACTGTTTCTACCTTTGGAGCTGGCTTTTTAATGGAGGTCAACTTCTTCCAGCAGGGCAAATCTGAAGACGAAAGCTGCAAGTCAGATATGGCATCATCGAGCTCCCGCTAATTCCACTGGTTTTGGAAACAAAAACTAAGTGGGACAACACTTGATTTCTCATTCATAGAGCTTGTTAGACCACTAGGATGAATTTGCCACCATATCCCTGTCCAAGGTTTACTTTCAAACGTAGTCCTCATTATGAGTTGCCCAATAAATAGTGTGATTTATATTGCACCCGATAAACTCCAAATCTGCTGAATCAGAATTTATTGGGTGCAATAACTACAGCACAATTACAGGTTTTTGCTGAATAACGTGCACATGGACATATTTCCTTCAATAAATATCAGCAGGTTTGACCTGCTAATATTTATCACGAAACTCATAATTGCGATAAAGGTGATAACACCTTTTACCCCTCATATCGCGCTCATAATAAAGGCCTTAGTCACATTTTTGGTACTCAGAATCTTCTAGTGAGGCAATGCTGGAAGCTGTGGCCAGGCAGAACTATATTAGGCTTAATACCTTTTTTCACAAGGTCGCACTGAAACTATTTTTAATGCAGTAAAATGCTTCCAGCAGGATGGACCTAGTTTTCATGGCCAACTAGGGCCTGAACCTATCTAGGCAATTCTCTGCACCTTGTTGTGGTCCCTCAGAGGTGGAAAAAAGTACTACGTCCCATGCTTCTCCAGCTGCAGTATGGTCTGGTCACTCATGCAGTCCCCAAGTGCTCAGTCAGGCCTCTAAACATAATGTCTCCGTACAGCGATCTCTCCTGCAGTATCCAATCCTCTGTGATCTGCTGAAACCTCTTGCAGCCAGTCAGGAGACCTTCTGTTTTTTGTCACTCCCGCTTGGCTGGTTCCTGGAAGACAAGGTGGACTCTGGGTGGAATGGAGCAGATTCTGTCAGCCAGATTTTTCATCTCCCTCTCAAGTGGTAGTGTTATGGTTGTTCTTGGTTCTGCAAGCTTTGCTTGTCCTCTCAGAACTGAGTCCAAGCCAGGGGCGTGTAGTGGGTCTCTAGAAGTGAGATGAGTGGCAAAACTGGTTCTAAGTCACTTTTGACTCAAGCACCACAAAGTACAATTTTTTAAACTTACTTTGAAATCTGATGTCAACAATAAATTGTACTGAAGTCGGTTTCTTTTTTGATATTTAGTCATTGTCAGGGCACTATTTTAAGATGTAGTGTGCCAGTCTTTATATATGAAGCATACTGCCCTGTGGACAAGGCACACTTTCGGGACAACTTTTTAACATATAAAACTAGGTTTACCTACATGGCAAAGAAACTCTTCCTTTCTATGTGTCAATGCATGCTTTCAAACTGCAGCCCAGTGACAGCACAGTGATGCTTCTGGCAGCTATGTATTTTTGTAATAAATGGGGTGGTATAAATGCACTTTTAAAAAGGCATCCTACTACCCTCTGTTCTGTTCCTTAGTATATCTTCGTTGTTCTGTCGCAGAGAGAAATATTTGCGTTTATGTTTTGGACCCTCACACAACCTATTGTGTCATGCTTCATCATTGGGCCACACCATACTCCCTTAAAACCAAGGCGGGGGGGGCTCAACCGTATCCCAGGAAGCACTTTGGATATTTCTTTTAGTTCTAAGTGAGTTGAAATATTAAAAATACCTAGTTGGCACCCCCATTTTCCTTTATATTGGGTGCCAGTGGTACAGTTAAAAACTATTAGTCGGAAATTTGAGACAGGCCTACTTGCCTGTGCCCCGGATGGAGAGACATATATTAGTGTCAATTTTCATAAAGCTCATAAGGGTGACAGAAAACAAACGACCTGGTAGACCTGACAGTCTTGCTGTCCAGTTTGCTGTCAATAAGTCAGATATCCTGCCTGATAAGCAATTTAAGTAGAGAGAACAGCAAATGTAGAGCCTGGATGGTTAAACAGGCAAATATTCGAAGAATCGAATTGTGTGTTCCTGCACTATTCACCAAGGCACACAATTGTTCCTGTCACCATCATACAAGGCTTGAAGTTCAATAGGTGTAATCAGATTATTATTGTCAGGGTCCCCAGATTTTCAGTTGCTCATAGCCCACAGTATTCTGCAGCATAAGTATCACAAAGGGGGAGGACAACTCACGTTGTACCTGTCCACTACCCGTGAGTCACTTAATTGTGGCTCTCACAGCTAATAAGCGATTGGATTGTAGCCAAGCTGGCGATCATTGCAATAGTGCATTACAGCAGAAATTGTTGAAAATGTTATTAGTATTATCAAAACGTCACTTCGGTAGCTTTGGATTAATTTTTTTAAGAAGTCACTAAAGATACTTTGAGCAGTACAGAATCAACATACATAGTTTACATATTTAAGGGGCTCCAGACCCTACTCCAGTTTTATAGACCCACATACTTTCAGATATTTGTTGAAACTGTCAGATTAGTGTCACTACCATTTTCCAAAGATGGCAACCTATCTTGGCACTCACACATAGACATCTGACCTTGGAGTTTGGAAGCAGTGCATTTAATGCCCTTCATGATGCCATATCGCCACATCAGTGTTGTGATGTCTGTGACCATCTACTCTTGAAGGCATTCTTCAGTCAAGTGTGATGGATCGGTCAGAGGCACTAAAAACAGGCAGTGTTGAATGCACTGTTGAAAGAGTGCTTCCCTGAATTAGGTGTAGACATGTGAAGCAAAACAGTCAATGCTGAGAAGGAAGTGTTATCTCCAATTGAATCCACAGCTCAGGGTTTAGAGAGGTCACCAACAGATGACGGCCCGAGGACATATAGCCTGGACGTAATGATAGGAAATCTTGATCATCAGTTACATCGGCTTCTTGATCCTGAGAGCACATTTTGGCTGGAGGCTCTGTAACCTCTGAAACGGAAGACCTATTACTGCTATCATGGATTATAAATTTGCTTGAGATAGTAAAAGAAGTTCCTTATGTTCTTCCTTATCCATGTGATGTCTGTACTGCGTACGAGTGAACACTTGGAGTGAAGAGCGATCCTTCCTCTTCTGAACTCTACCCCTGCTGAAATCACACGAGAATTGGATGCACCCCAGAGATTCTAAATCTGAGGATCTTTCTACAGAATTCCTCTCAGCCATGGTTGGTACACTGCCCATGCTTTGAAGGGATTTTATGTTAGGGCAACACCATACTATACAAACCCTGCTTGTGCTGAGCCTCCAGTAAGAATTAAAAATGGACGGTAAACCCAATCCCCTTCGACTACAGCTCCAGGCAATGTGGAGTTTTTTCTCTTGTTCCCGCTTATTTAGGGAATCCAATGGGAATTGTACACTCTTATCTTGCTGAAGCAAGACACAAGAACTGTGATATAATTATCCCTTAGTGCTGTTCTAGTAGGGACATCACACTTTCTATCTTGGCTCAGCATGCCCTTTATTACAGATAAAGAAACATTTTATTTTGCATTTGTACTGCACTTTGTAATCAGCATGCACATGATTACTCATTGAACACTATCTTCCATGGTGCATTTAAGCAAACATACGAACATAGGCGCCCACCTTCACCTTCTGAGGGACGGTCTTTACATCTTAGCCATAGTGCCACCAATAACTCTCACTTATGTAGAACCACTCAGAATTCGGTCACCCTTGGGCTGCTTACGACTGCAAGGCGCCCAATGTTGTCAAAACCCGCCTCAGACGCCGCCATGCCTTGGTCAATGCAGCTCTCTAGAATTATGGAGACTGAAGCACACTGCAGAATTCAGGTGTCCCTGTCAGGGAGGGCATGAAGCAGAGCCCTGCTCCACCCGCGTCAGCCAGGAACACCGCAGTGGTTTGAGTTGCTTGCATATAAACGAGGACGAGTCCTACAAGGAAATACACATTAAACACTTGCACATCTTTTTAAATAATAACGTACCTTTCAGGAAAATGTTTGTGTTCACAAAAGAAAAGACTAAATCATAGATGTACGATAAGGCTATTGTAGAGTTTAGGGGAGTAAAGGGAGGATAAGGAAGAAAGACTAAAAGTTAGACTTTTCTTTCCATAACATTCTTAGGAAATACGTCCCAGAGAGGCTGGCCGGCTCATTTCAGTCAAGATTTGAACGAGGAAGGCAGGCAGGGAGATAATGACCATATTAGTAGGAGCCCAGGCTGTATGCTTTATATTTGCTAGTGCACCCAGTGCAAAATTGTGTGCTATGTTATTTTTTAAATAAAAGAGGGATGGTGCCACAAAGAGCATCACACAGTGTAAACGCATCATAGCTTAAAAAACTATATGTAATGCATTGACATAACTGTTAATTGATCAACACAGTTTCAGCTGCTGATGAAACAGTATGGAAAACAAAGTAGGTCTGTTCAAGCCATAAACATGAATATTCATCACATCTTTTGAAGCATTCCATAGGAAATTCTCAAGAGCCATAGTTCATGCCTAACCGCGTTTTGTTTGCAACGTCAAACACGAAAACAGTGACTAATCACTCTGTTATGTAATTTAATCTTGTTGAAAAAGATTTATTAAGACAGTTTTGCAGTTTTTCATTCGTCACATATTTCGTTGTGAGGTCTAACTTTAGCCACTGTAGCAAAAATGTTATAGTCTAAACCAGTGCTTCTGAATCTTTTTAGAACCATGACCCACTTTTTAGCATACAAATTTTCGCAACCCATCTAGTTTTCATGGACATTAGGCAGGTGATTTATTAATGTAACTAAAACATTCTGTCGTAGGCCTGTCATTTACAAACAGCACATTTTCCATTGAAATATTAATCTAAGCAGGCTGAAAAACATGGTGCTCCCTTGGAATGTAGTCCTGCCTTCAGTGCATCCATTGTACTGACTGATACACTGCGGGCATAGAAATCCTCAGCGGGTTGGGATCTTCAATTAAAGGAGATAGTCCTCCACCAGAATAGAGAGGAACAGGGCCTCTGCGGATGTAGCATTTTATTGGGTCACCTACCAAAATAAAACGGAGGCCATATATCTTTTGTTTTACATCTCATACAGAATTTCCCCTACAGATTTATAGCCAAAGATTTTTACATTGAAAGTGGACTTATGTCTTGTTGCTGAAGGGATCTTAGACTACATCCCCCAGCAGGCCAGCAGCTAAAGGAGGGCCGCTGCCGATTCATCGTGCCAGGATGCACATAAGTTCAGCGGAAGACGCACATTGTGCGGGATGCTTGTCTTGTGGCTGAGGTGGTCGTGAACTACATCCCCCAGCAGGCTGGCAGCTGGAGAAGGGCTGCTGCCATATCTTTGTGCCACGTGGCGCATAAGTTCAGTGGAAGATGCCCTCTGCACAGGACGCTTGTCTTGTGGGTGAGGGGGTTGTGGACTACATCCCCTAGAAGGCCGTCAGCTAGAGGAGGGCTGCTGCCATTTCTTTGTGCCAGAATGCGTATAAGTCCTGCAGAAGTCCTTCAAAAGGCGCACACTGCGCGGGATGGTTGTCTTGTGGCTGAGGGGGTAGTGGACTACATATCCCAGCAGGCCGGCAGCTAGAGGAAGGCTGCTGCAGTTTCTTCGCGCCAGAGGTGCATAAGTTCAGCAAAGATGCCTGCAGCATGGTACGCTTGTCTGGTGGCTGAGGGGGTCGTGGACTACATTCCCCAGCAGGCCGGCACCTAGATGAGGGCCGCTGCAGTTCTTTCACGCCAGGAGGCGCATAAGTTCAGTGGAAGACACCCGATGCGCCCAGGCAAATTCGGGCCAAGAGGGTACCCGTCTGTGCCCGTCCACGCCTGGATGAGGCTATGCTGGGCCGACTCTCTTCGCGGCTCTGCAGAAACTGGTCTTGTTACCATACTTCTGCCCAGTTGAGCCAAAGGTATTTATTTCTTGACCATGGGCAAGCGCAAGGTTGCGGGGATGTCTGCAACCTCTCATCCTACTGTCACAACTGACAGTATGTTGGAAAGAGCTGTTTGTTGGGTTAATCTCTAATGACATTGTGCTGGCTGAGCACAGACTCTATATGGACCTGGGTCGTTTTCTCAAGCAACAAGAATATGAGGGTGGCCATCCCCACCCACCATTGATGTTACAGCCTGCACAGCCCTTCCTGCTACTAGTTCATCTATTGTTCCTGTGGATGACACCGTGGTTTCTGCTGTCGTGCTAACCAATGCTTCTACCAATGCTTCTACCTAGTTAAACTCAACTAGAAGTTTAGGCGTGAGCCAACCTGAGCCTAAAAAGAGGAAACCAGGAGGGGTGCATAGGGCACCCATTATAGCATCATTAATTAAACATCAGCCCTCATGAAGTTCCGGGCAGAGCCCGCTGTCACCCTAGGTTAAGCACCACTATGAGACTTGGGCATTCATTGAAGAACAGGCCCGGGAATTGCCAAACACTAATACTAGCACTCTGATTACCCATTTTAGTGTACTTCTGGATCAAAAAATGAGCTCCATTATAGCATGATTGGATCTTATAGAAATACTCCTAAAAGGATACATTGAGCCAGTGAAGGTGCCTAATATTAGGAATACCTTTTGTTCCTTTGCTCCACACTGCGGATCCAACCCTGCCATCACCAAATAAGGGTAGATGGTGCCCCCGCTATAATAGATAACTAACAGGGAAATTCTACACAAGCTGTTAGAACTCAGAGAAGCAAGGATAATGCTACAAAGGTTGCCAACACAGGCACCACCACCCCAACTGAGGACATAGCAACCAAGAGGAGTAGTCATAACGACTCTTCAAGAGGAGCTCTAGAGTCTACTGTCCCCTGCAAAGAGACATTGACAACCTGCAGCTTGTCCATTTGTGCTGGTACTTGCTGGTGTTCCTCCCTTGATGGCAGACTCAATCGAATCTTGGACGCAACTAAAGAATAAAACTGTTTATTGGCTGATTAGACATAGGTACTTTGATATCAGGAACACAGATGACATGAATATGGTGCGAAGAGAAGGATGGGTGGGACGTGGTGTAAGGACATTCCTGGTGATTCTGTAGTGGTATGTTTTAGGGCCCCATTGCTTGTACGCAACATATTTAAACAGAAAGAATTCAGAATTCCTAAACCACACCAACCCCCAGATTCTGTCACTACCCCTCAACTATATTTTTAAGCCTGCAGTACCATCTCTTTTTCCAGCTGCCCCTTCCTGGGAAATTTACTTATTAAGTTGTGGAAACAGGTTTGAAGTATTCAACAGTCTGGAATATGTTGAATGACTGACAGTGACGGCAGCCCCTGAGGAGTCTCCTTCCAGCTCTCCCAGGGTTATCAGCCTTATTGTTGTTTCTCCTTATGCTGAAGGCACCATGATAAGAATTGTGAGTTGGAATGTGGCTGGGCTGTGCTCCAAGCTATGCCTGCCTGACTGGTTACCATTCATCAAAAGTTATGACATTGTCATATTGCAGGAGACATGGAAGGTTGTATCTTCTCTTATTGATGGGGTTCGATGTTGTAGTATCCCAGCTACAAAATCGTGTTATGGTCGGGCAGCTGGTGGGTTGGCAGTGCGGCTGAATATAGCTCTGGGTGGCCATGTGGATATCTTGGGGATGACTAGTATTAGCTTTCAGGTGCTACATAGGAGAGCCCATCTTAACCTCCACCTGGTTAACTTTTACAACAGCGATTTCGTCAACACACCCAACCCAAAGTTTTTAGAATCGTGCAACTACCTTAACAAGTTATTTTCTAAGGTGGTCACCCAAGGTCACACATTGTACTTGTGCCTTGCCCCAATTTCAATGTTCGCCTCACTACATGCTGAAAATACCCAAGTGTGGGCAGGCTGGATTCAGGAAGCCTGGAGTTGGAGATGATATTGACATCTTTTGAGTAAGTGGACACAATGGAAACTGCAGAGAAAGTTATCATCGTCCCACCAACATATAAAGGTAGAGGGGCATCCTCTACGATAGATTTAGTTTTTTTCATAAGGAGCTTGGAGGAGGTTCTTATGTATGGATCTATTGTTCCATCTACCTTTAGTGACCATAATCCTCTTGAGGTCGCCCTCTTATTGGTTCCCAGGATATTGCATGAGAGAGAGTGGGGCTAGTAAACTGCAAATTTCCTCTGACAATCTGAAGTTCATATGGAGAATGCGTGATCCTGCCCGAACCCTAGAAGCAGTACTAAAAGAGAATATGATACTGGTTGAAGTTTGTTAAGTGGAAGAGGGCACTGCGCACCACATTATCAGTGCATTTAGTGATCTCTGTTTTTGTGTGAAAAGAGCCCTTCTCAAATCTTTGCGGCACACCAAGATGTCACAGGGTTGGTTCAATCATGATTGCACCGTGGCTAATTGGGATGTCAGCATAGCATTTGGGAAAAAGCCAAGAGATGAAGCATTAATTACTACTCTCAGGAAACAATATAAGGCTGTCACACCTAAATGCTAGTAGGTAGTTGTAAGTGATTAGTGGGATTCACTAGCACAGGCAGCTTTCAAGAAAGATAGCAGGCATTTTTGGATCACCGTCTCAGATATGAGATGGAAAAACCAGTTGGTATTTCCAGTTTCCTGTCACATTATTAGTGAAGTACGGAAAGTCCATTTCATAAAAGTTTATGCTGCCCCCACAGCGGAAGATGTTTTTAATAGTGATAGCAGGAAACTGGCAGATGTCAAGATAACTGTGGCTGAGGTGGAAGAGGCCATCTCACAAAGTTCAGGGGGGAAAGCACCTGGGCCAGACGGTGTTCGGATTTATTTATTTAAACACAACACTGACTTTTGAGCCCCTCTTTTGACTAACATGTTTAGTATGTGGCACATTCAGGCGCGCCTGCTTCCTGGTGTACTTCAACTATTTTCCCTATATTCAAGAAGGGCATACAGAGATGACCCCACTTGCTACAGGTCAATCTTGCTGATTGATACTACTGCTAAATATATTTGGGCATGTTATACATAGTAGAATTCAGGAGTATGCCCAAGCGGAATCCATCTTGCATCCCACTCAACATGGGTTCAGAAACAAGATTGGGACAATCGAGCAATGTATACATCTGAATTTGGTAATAGGCATTACACCGTTGCAAAGCAAATGCCCTTGAATCTGGATTTCATGGACTTAACTGTCACTTTCGATTGTTTCAACTGACCCAAATTATTGCAATTGCTGTTATTGCAGGTCTTAACTGTTTCCCTTGTTCATTTTCTTGCATATTTGCACAAGGACATGAGAGCTAAAATCAGAATTAGCGACTATGGTGATGTTACCAATGATATAGAGATCAGGAGATGGGTCATTCAAGGGTGTGTGCTGGCCCCAGTTTTGTTTATCTTACATATTAATGATTTGCACCCCTTTTTGGCAACTGTCACCAGAGATGTTCCTGTCGCCTACCTATACTCTTCTGAGTATCCACACTCTCTAAACACTGACCACTTTATTATGTAAAAATATGAAATTTGTTGTACATTTATAATATAGATTACAAATGTTTTTTTACAAAATAACGTATTAAAAAACTTCACATTTAAAAATCACATACTATTAAACATAACAATTCATCACAAATCCATCTCGAAATGATAATCTTCTACAAATGGTTATGGATGACAATATCCTCAAATATATATAAAAATAATACCAGCAATAATAAAAAAATCGTATAAATCTCAAATCTTTGTCACAAGCTGTCAACTTGTGACAAAGACTTTAGTTTTATACGATTTTGTGATAATTGCTGGTATAATTGGACATTTTTACATAATACAGTGGTCGGTGTTTAGAGAGTGTGGAGACTCATTAATAGATAAAAGATCAAATTTCCGCTTTTTAAAAAAAAATAAGAGATATAGTTACGAATGGTGTGAATTGATGTATGTATAACAAAAGGGATTCCTACTTAACCTTGACACCCTGTCCCATTTGGAATATAAGTGTACCTCTCCTAATTTTGTGGACTTCTTTAGATACTATGCACACTGTGTCGTGGGCTATAAGGCCTACATAGGACTGGCTTATTAATATTTAAAAGGAAGGTTTTGGGCTGTCAAAGGGGTTTATTTTATCAGGTCGAATTGCAGCTTTTACACTGCTACATTAAGGCTACAGTGAAAGGCCTGAAGCCATGTGTACAATGCCGCTGTAGGGGATGGCCCAATAGGCAAAGCAGTCCATATTGACATTAAACTTATAGAACCTGGGGTACATTTTGCACTATAAATTAGGGACTTATAGGCATGTTAAATATGCCAATTAGGGTTATGCAATTTGAACTATGTTTAAAAGGGGGAGCACTTGCTCTCTACTACTAGTTAGCAGATGTAAAGTGCACAGAGTTCTAAAACCAATGAAAACATAGAGTCCAGCAGGGGAACGCCCGGAACAACGTAGGCAGAGCCACCTGTTCCGGAACACCACAAGCGTAACCACACGTGCCTGAACAACGGATCTGCTTTAACCACGCATATGCGCGGTTAAAGTAGATAGCGCTCTAATATTGAGGATATGTATTGAAGCTTTGGATCACGAAGCTCGGGACGTGTAACGTGAGTGGGGCTGGGTTCATGTTTGGGGGTTATTTTTAGGGTTGGAGGTCGCTTTTAGAGGTCGGGTACTTTTGGAAAGAGGCAGGTTTTTAGGGCTCAGGGCTGGGGAGGGGGTCGGGGTAGTTTTAAGGCCTAGGTTTAGGGGTAGTTTTTAGGAGTAGGGGAGGTTTTGTGGCTAGTTTAGGTATTTTGACCTCAGGGCAGTGGATGGGATTGGGGTAGTTTTGGAAAGGGGGAGGTTTTTAGGGCACATGGTGGGGGAGGGCAGGTTGAGTATTGTTAGGGACAGTGCAAAGGCAGGGTAGTATATGGTAGGAGGCATGGTTTTGGGCCTCAGGGGCGGTAGTTTTAAGGGCAGGGCAGGATTATGTCTCAGGGCGGGGGGCAAGGTAGGGGATTCGAATTAAAGGCCTTTGGGCAGTGGGTGGGGGCGGAGTGGTGGTGAATCTTAACCACACATTCCCCCTTACAATTCATACCTTTAGAATGAAAATGTGTGGTAAAGGCATGGGTGGTAAAGGAATGTGATGTTAAGATGCATTCGTTGTTTGGGCTGCATGGTAGATGCATGAATGGTTTAGCCATGCGTGTCTCTGTCATACAACAGGTTCAGCAAATTTTAAAATCTGGAGTGGCCATGCAGAAAAGGCAAATTTTCCACACCTTTCTTTTATTTTTGAATTCTTTTTTATTGAATGATAAATACAAACAAATAACATTTGGCAGTAGGCGGGCACGGTGCAAACGTTCGTGAATCATACAACTGTGCACTGGATCAACATTGTCATATCAGCGGTTATGATTCCAATCCTGATGTGAACGTTGAGCGCGCAAATCTTTGATATCCTTCAGGGAAGAGTCATTAAATGGTGTGCAAATCATACCCTTACTCCTATTCCACGCCCCCCAAATTTTGGTCCATTTTATGGGCATCCTCTCCCTTCATAAATCGTCCTCTCCGCAAGCATACACTAGTCCATATCCGCTTCCCACTCTCGGGACTTTGGGTCTAGCATCACCTGTCCAGGATCTAGGTTTTCTCACTAGACGTCATATCTGTTGCGTCCCATATACTGAGGAGACACCATCTGGGTGAGCTCTCCATTGTCTTCCTACAAATTACTAACATTTTTGGGGTTATTCTCTCCCAATATACCTGGAGGATAGGGCACTCCCACATCTGATGCAGATAGGTCCCCCTCCTGCCGCATTCTCTAGGGCATAGTGAGTTATTCCGGGCCCCCATCTTCACCAGCACCACCCTTGTGTAATACACTCTATGTAAGAGCTTGAGTTGGATCAACCGAAATCTGGAACGCATTGCAACCTCTCGGGAGAGGCAAGTGCTTCCAGCAAGTCCTCATCGCTCATTTCACCTATGTCCTCATCCCATTTCTCTCGTGTTTTTGCCACTTTGTCCGGTGTGTTGTTAAGTATCTTTTTATAAGTCAGAGAGATCACTTTATCCTTAAGGTTGTCGTCGAGGAGTCAGTCCTCAAGGGGGGACGAGGCTGGGAGATCCAAGCCTCTGTGGATCGCTTTATGCAATGAATTTCGGACTTGTGGGGACCGGAAGATTTCTCTCATGTTCAATTCATAATGTCTTTGGAGATCATGAAATGGAACTATCTTTCCCCCGCCCACACGTCACCAACTCGCGAGAGGCCTTCCACACCGCTCTTAATCTGTCCTTACAAATTGTCAATTCCCTCTGCAGGTGAAGACTGGTGTGCTTGGCATGTGCTTTTAGTTGTACCTTATCTGTTTTACATAGAGCTTGTTCTCAGTTGTATATGTGGTGCAATTTTCTTGTATTTATAAAAGAAGTCTGTCTTGTGTTCCGTTGTACCACTGGATTTATTGCGCTCGGTATGTCTCCTGGGTATTGAATGGTTGTGAAGGTAACTGCATATTTATATAGGAATCTGTTGTAAAGGAAAGAAGTCCAGTTCCAAGGTAGATTAGATAAGTAGGTTTATTAGGTAAGATGTTATGAAGAGTCCCACCAGGAGCAGCCTTCCTGCTGCTCAGCCCATCCTCCAACTGCATCCCTCACTCATCCAACATTCCAAAGCATGATCACTCACCAACATTCCACACCACAGTCACACTGGCTGAGCAGCAGGTATAATACACCTCCCTTTGTTCACACAATAACATTAGAGTCTTGCAAGGGGTATACCATATAGCAATGAAAAACAATACAGATGCATGAAGATAACAGGTGTAAAACATTGCACGCATTATGCGCAATTGGACAAGAAACACACAGTAAAAGTGCATGTGAAAACACGTGAAAACATAGCAAGCATTAAGCATAACTGAATGAGAAACATAATCGTAAATAATAATGATAATAATAATAATAATAAATACCCCTTCTCCCTTTCTACCCAAAACACGACATACGCACTCTACAACACCACTAATCCTCGATCAGACCCCAAGGTGCTACAAACATGCCAGCTGGTCAGGCTGACATAAAGACAGCAAGAAGGGAACCAACCACAGGGGATCAGTAGAGGACCGCCTATAGCAAAAGAACTAAAAAAACAGGAAAGATGAGCCACCTTGGCCTCAATAATGCCCTTCACCCTAACCCGAAGTAGGGGTGGAACAACCCTTCAAACACACGTCACTTGGCTTACACACACAACCCCTCACACTAATACATGGTAAGGTTGGAACAACGCACCAATCGCACGTAACTTTGAGGTTAACAAAGTGAGAGTGGAACAACACTTCACACAATACATTTGGCTTAAACCCTGCCCTTCACCCTTACCCCGTAGGTAGTGTGAAACAACAACGTCAACTCTGGAACAACAACGTCAACTCTTCCCTTCACCCACACTCCCATAGATGGTGTGGCACACCTCCTTCCACCACAAATCATCACAAACATAAATTCAAAAGTGGGTGATATTACTGCACCATCCCACAAGCTCCCCAGTGGGTGGTATTACTGTACCATCCTACAAACTCCACAGTGGGTGGTATTACTGCACCATCTCACAAACTCCACTGTGGGTGGTATTACTGCACCATCCCACAACCACATGAAAGTGGTAGACAACACAACTGCAACAGTGGGTGGTATTATTGCACTATCCCACAACCACAAAATAGTAGTAGACCTGAATACCTTCTACTGGTTAAGTCATCCCAAACAAATTCCTGGTAACACACAAGATCCACCCAAGAACTCATACCTCTGATGCACTAAATTTACATTTACACAAAATCTGAGTTCTTAGCTCCTAATCTCTCTAAATCTAACAATAATAACCCTTTCCACCCCAAGACCTATATTGAAAACAGTCATACACGCAAAATAACCTTTCCACATACAAAAACACCTAAACATAACCAAGCACAAGGCCCAATAGGTTTTCATTTTTAGTTTACGCCTGACTAAATAAACTTGAAGTATGGAAGACTATTAGATTGACAGTGGCTGGACTGGAACTTATCTTAAGGTTTCCAGGGTGCGCTCGGACACAATCCCAGCACACGGGTGGTTGCCCCTCCAAAGTCTCAAGGAGAGACTAACACCCAATGGAACATAAAAACAAGAGTGGGGAATGGAAAAAACATGCTTGAAAGTCATTCTGCTATAATTGTCTCACACCCAGTGTGTCAGTATCCTTTAGTTCCAATGCAAGTACTTGACGCTAAAGGGTGAAGGCAGATCTCACCACCGGAGCTCGAAGAGACACAGAAACACCATCCTCTGTGAAAATCCATGGCAACACTAAAGGCACACGTTTTACCGTCTTCTAGCTTCCTTAATCATCGTTTAACACTCACAGGAATTCCATCAATTTCACCTTTAATCTATTTTTTTTTTTAAAAGAAGCCGAAACAGGTGACACAGTCAGGCATCTACCTCGGTTTTGACTGCCCCGTACAGGATGGCGGCACGCATACATGAGGAGCGCCTGGTCATTCCAATCACGTACTCGTTGCCCAACATTTCTCTGCATGGAACTGCGCCGCCGAACTACTCTGTGTGCCATCCCACGACCAGGTAAGGGAGCACGCACACCCTCGAGGCCACTGGTAACGACATCTAAGTGGGCTCGAGCGGAGGCACGTGCAGCAACTGACCGTTCAAATTACATGCCTTACTGAATACCGTTACTTTTGGGCTTCAAGCATGTAACGGTTACAAAAATACACTGCAGCTTTAGATCCTGAGATTCCAATTACTCTGCTGAAACATGTACCACCGACACTGCCAGACCGCATATGATGACACAGCATACCATATACTCACGCAGGGAGAGACCGGCACAAAGGAGCTGATATAAAAGTCCTCAAGTTGCTTAGCGGGGATTTGGACATCATGACTGCTGGGTTGTTCTGCTCCCTTGGGAAATTGATACATAACGCACAGCTGGTTTGTACACTTCACAGCAGGTCTGCACTGAGTCCATAAGAGTACACTAGAATAAGCATGCCCTGGCTGGTAGGCTGTCTGATAGAATAGGACACTGGTGTGGCTAAAGGGCATACCATCATTCTCTGAGCTTCAAGTATATTGTGTATTCTAAAGGTCTTTTAACTTCCTTCTTTCATTTGTATTTCTTCTTTCAGTAGTACTCCTTCTTGGAGTTTTGTTTAAGTAGTTAATTCTTTCTCTCAAATAACACACACAGGTAAATTGTCGCCAAAATATGTTGTAAAGGACAGACGTCCAGTTCCAAGGTAGATTAGATAAGTAGGTTTATTACGTAAGATGGTATGAAGAACCCCACAAGAAGCAGCCTTCCTGCTGCTCAGCCCATTCTCCAACGGACTCCCTCACTCATCCAACATTCCACCGCATCATCACTCACCAATATTCCACACCACAGTCACACTGGCTGAGCAGCAGGTATAACACAATCTTTTGAATAAAACTGTAGATGTGTGATTTGTGTATCTAGACACCATCAAGAACTGCTCTTGTCAGGCTTTGACTGAGAGCAAGAGCGAGAAAAACAGAAAAAAAGAGAAAAAGTAAGAAGAAAAAGAAATTAAAAACAGATGCAAAGGGAGAAAAAACGCAATGTAAAACAACCTAACATAAGGTAACGAGACTGGACGTGTAGGGCTGTGGAAGAAAGAGGAGTGACAGATACAACACTCAGCACCTTTGTTATTCACCAAATCTCGCACTCTGAAAAGCCTGTGGCGGACGCGGACTCCTAAGAAAATCTATAGGTCCTTGTCCTTTTTTCAAAATGATGGGCTTTCGGCGCCTTTGTCACCAGATTTAATCGTAGCATGTTACTGTATACAGTCTATGTTACTTCAGAGGGCAATTTTTCTCCATGAGCAAAGTTAATCAGAGGTTATTCTGAGCCAAGGTATATGAGCAGTTAATGACTGTTGTCGGCATGAACAAGATGCTATTTCTTTTCGGTGTTTACTGTTTACTTTATTATTATTTTTTTTTAAATGATCTTCGATCTGTCACATACCCAGCTACTCTGCAACCCAAACAAGCATACTATGCGAGGAAACATATATGTTGAGGTGTTTTCCTCCATTTACATGACGCCTTCCTATTTGAAAGTAATTAAAGTAAAACTAAACTTAAACAGTGGCCTTTTAAAAAGCAATTCCACCAGTAGGAATACCTTCGCATCATGAGCGAAGCTATACCTATAACTGCTTAAAAATAAAACAAACATACACCACCTGGAGATTGCGCCCGGTAGGTGGAAGGTGTCTTTGTGTGGCCTGCGTTAATCAGTGATTTGTGGTTCTGTGTGTGCCATATCTTTCAGCGCATCACCATCCTAGGCCGCTTGCTTTATTGAGATGCCGGAGGCTGCACTTTTCTGCAGTGAGTTCCTCACACATCATCACAATCAGTCAATCGATATGTCAACAGCCTCGTACGAGTTCAAGATGCCGCGTCTGGCTGCTTCCTCTGTCACTGTTATATGTTTACAGGTTCAGCTAAACTCTCCTCTTATGAAGTGGAACTGTCACCTGGTGTAATAGGATTACACATATCTGCCGCACTGGGTCACTGCTCTCCTGCTCGGCCTGCTGAAACCTCATACATCAAAAAATGACACCTCGAGCATCTGTCTACTTTTGTATCCTGCAACAGCTTCGTGCTTGTGATTAAAGATGACCTGTCCTACAAAGAGGGGTCGAGGGGTCTGTCCTGCCTAAAGCCAGTGCATGAATGTTAGGAGGTCGAAGACAAAACGCGTGTATTTAGTATCACACTGTAGTAGGATGTCACAGTGGCCCTGGTTATGAATATGTCAGAGGAGTAGGTGCCATTTATCACACCTGATCAAATTCAGCTCTCCGGGGTTCGGAATTCAACGGGTGTGATAAATAGCACCCATTCCGAGTTTTTGGGGAATAACACGCAGACTTTATTGCTTACCTCACAAAACTGTGTATGCTACAATAAAGAACAAACTGTTTCCCCTGTTAAATTCCTGGAGGCTTGACCTGACCCCTGAAAAAACAGGGTTTCTGCAGGTGTCGGAAAATACAGACACACTCATCAGGGATTCAGACTCTGATTATGTATGTATGTGATATTTCTGTGGTGCAAGCCAAAAGCCATAAAAGCACTGTACAGAGTCAAAGACCAACATAAAGTTATGAGAGTGATAAAATAGGAAGCTAGGTTGTGGCCTGCTAGTTCATTGTAATGTGGTGCTCTTTAAAGTGGTGCATCTTTAACACTGTGTGACTGGCACACAGTGTTGAGACCTTTATCATACCTGGTAGATACTATTACCCATGGATGAGGTATTTACTGGGTGCATTTAATACCCCCCACTCTGAGTTTTTACCTTGCAATAACATCATTGTTGGACTTGGCCCAGTTGGCAGGTTCATACCTAAACTTTCTGCCTTCACCCTCCTGTGTTCTGAACCAGTTTTGTTGCCTTTAGGACTCTACATACTTTACCGCTGCTTATAAGTGCTAAACTGATTGTTCTCTCGCCTTTAAACATGGTGAAATTGGCTTACACCCAATTGGCACATTTAATTTACTTTTAAGTGCCTAGTAAAGGGGTGCTTCATGTACACAGGGCCTGTACATTACATGCTACTAGTGGGCCTGCAGCACTTATTGTGCCACCCACTTAAGTAGCCCTTGAAACATGCTTCAGGCCTCTTATTGCCGCGAGTGTGTGTGCAGTTTTAAACTGCCAATTCGACCTTGCAAACGAAGGGGCAGATTTACAAGCCCCGTGCACCACATTTGCGCCGCCGTTGCGTCACTTTTGTGACGCAGCGGCGGCACAAAGCTAGCGCCATGCTGCGACAGATTTACAATGTGACGCATCTAGGGAGATACGTCACGTTGGAAAGCCCTGCGCCACATTAAAACTGCGTAAGGTTTAATGTATGCAGGGTGGGCGTTACGTCGGAAAAAGCCTCGGAAAAGTGACGCAGTGAAATCTACAAGATTTCATGCAGTCACTCTTCTGACGCTGGTTCGTCAAATCCTTACGCCTGCTTCAAGCAGGCGTAAGGCATGAAGCACCATGTTAGGGATAGGGCAGGTTGGAACAGTGCTGGAGTTGCGTCGCGCTTGCGACACAACTTCAGCACTGCGCCAACCTTACGCCAGCAGATGCGTCACGCATCTGCTTGTCCTTGCGCCACAATGCACCGCATTGTAAATGCGGCGCATTTGCGGTGGCGCAAGGTCAAACTTGCATGACGCATCTTCCCTGGCGCATCCCTGCTGATTTGCAGGGATGCGCCAGGGAACGTAAATGTGCCCCGAAACCTTTTACCAGACCTAAACACACTTTTTAATACACCTCTAGGGTGCTCTTCTCGCGGAGTATGGAGTTCCACAAAACTCTGCAAAGTGACACAGAGCGGAGTTTTTTCTCTTGCATGGCTCACTATCGTTAAGTTGGCTAGTGCTCATGAGAAAAAATCGTGTGGTAGACCTCTTCCTATCAAGATTACTCAATGCAGAAATCTGCCACTCGCTTTGAGAAAGCTGCCACTTGAGTAGAATGTCTACTCGAGTGGCAGAAAGCAACAGCGCCATCTGGCGTGACACAGAGTGCTATTAGCGCTGATTTTACAGCACAGGACAAACTCCCGGTACTCAAAATCAGTACAAGCAGTGCGACGTAATAGACTCCGCTGCTGGCGGAACTCTGCGGAGCGTGGCAGAGTTTTTGCGGCAGTTTGTGGAGTTCCGTGGAGTAGAACTCCCCCCAGGCCTAGTAATATCGAGTTTGGTATCTAAAGAATTGCAATTTAAAACCCTCTTTATTGGTAAAGTCGATTTTAAGCCACAATTCTGAAAATTTCCCTTTTAGAAAGTTGCCATTTTCTTGCCTCAACCAGTTTGGATCTGCAGCCTTTATTCTGGGTCACATGACTAGGTAGCTGGCAGTTGGCCTTTTTCTATTACTCCAAGGCAGTGAGACAAAAGGGGAATTGGTATTGACAGGATGGGACATCACTGACTTGATGAGAGGTAGGAGGTGCCACCTACCACACATCACAAAGACTCTGCCTCAGCACACTCACAGAGGGTTCCACACTGGTCTTTTGGGCCCTCAGACAAGTTTGAACCAGGGCAGGAAGGCACGACATTCCAGACGCCTCTGTAGGGTGAGGACTCTAGAAGCTTCTCCCACTTCTAAGCAGGCACCGGATATAAATATTGGACCTTTGACCCAACACTTCACTACACCTATGGTCCTGTGGAAGACTCAGAAGGACTGCTGTGCTGCTCTGCTGCAAGATGGATTGTTACGCTGCTGCCCTGTTGCTCTACTGCTATGCTGCCTGAGTGAGAATGACTTGGCCTGCACCTTCAGCCCAGGATTACGAGAGTGACCCCAAGGGCTAGACTTCTGATCCGAGCCTCAAGGACAAAAAACTCTCCAGCTACCTAGTACCCTGCACCTGGACTCTGCCTTCTATGACTTTTACCCCCAAGTGTTGCCACCACAGTCCTGAACCCTTGGAAGTGGGCCTGAAAGTGCTCTGTCAACCCAGCTGAGGTTTTGAGCAGAACCAATTCACGCAATGCACCTTCTCACAGCTCCACATCCGAACGGCCGATGTGTATCACATCCCTGATGCAGGACCATGTAGCTCTTCAGAACAACTAATAAATGATGTATTCTCAACACAGGACTATGCATAATAGCTCCTTGGAACTGCTGCTGCATGACACAGCCTCAACGCAGGATCTTGCAATGTTCCACAACTAGGATTTAACATACTTTGTTCAGTGAGCCTAACTTGGTGCCTTTATCCGGCCTGTACTCCATTGTGGTTGGCCTGAATTTGTAACTTTGTCTCAGTGTGGCGTGGACACATAATCGTAATTGTCACTTTATGCGTTTAAGCACTATTTTTACCTCAATCTTTAACATTTCATATCTCGGTTCAACTGATTGGATGTTTGACATTTTGGTGTCAAATAATTTATTATATTTTTCTCTATTTTTCTCAATTGCTATTGGATTTTTCTTGTGTTATGTTTTCACTTTATTACTGTTTGAAGTGCTGCATAAATATTTTACACATTGCCTCTAAGTTAAGCCTTACTGCTTTTGTGTCAAACTACAAGCGGTTGAGCACAGGTTAATTTGAGGTTTACTTGTGTTTCATCCTGGAATATAGTGTGGTTGTGTTTTGAGTAAGGTTTCACCCCCCTCAAACAGGTACCCAATTTCCTGCAGTCATTATTTACAACACCAAATTCTGTATGTTGGGCCTCTTGTCTGACAAAATGTATCAGGGCAAAATGACAGTAGATGCAGTAATTACTGCACCACTTGCAGTAGCTCTCTTTGTCAACTCAGATTGGCACAGGGCATGTTGGAACTTAACATTACATTTGGAATCTGTCCCTGCTGCAGGGTTTCTGTATAGCTGATATAGAAAGCCTACAGACAAAAAGTAATTGTTTGGATTTTTGGATAAAATATCTTATCAATGCATTTTAGTAAAATTTTCAGTGAGGACTTCCTCAATTTTTTTTTGATGTCGACAGAAAGTAAACAAATTGGCACAGAAAATGATTGCACATGTTTTTACACTTGCACCTACCACAAGCTGAATATACATGGGGCTAAATTGGTTTCCTCCATTTACTACCACTGATAAGATGGTGGTAACACACAGCATGAGATTGGTGCAATAAGTCTAAAATCCAGTTGTGCATGTTATTTCCCATTTTAACGAGAATCACTAAATATAGTGGTGAAAACCAGGGGAAGCTCAGCACAGAGAGACACTGAAGAGAGGTTTACACTACGCCACATAGAGTGGAATAATAAGGAGGAGTATCAATAGCTATTGAATATGGGAAAGATGTTTGCCATTGGGAGTAAGGCAGTCATATAACTGGCCTCGGTTCACACATGGGTTGGTCCGCTTGACACGGCATGTGATCTTAGTACAATATTCTTATTTTAGTCAATTGTGAATCTGGAGCTGATAATAGTAATAATAACAATAACCATAATGATAGCAGTAATACTAATATTAATAGAATGAATAATAATGATACAAAAAATAATAATAATAACCGTATTCATAATAATAATACTCCAGTTTTCCTCTAGTGAATTATAGGGAACTTGCCATTTTTAATTCACACTAGGCATAGGTATGTAAAGAGGAATCAAGGGAAGCAAAAGACAGTGCAGCGGTCTAAGGCTGGAAAGAAACTCTTGTTTGAGTCAGCAACAGTGGCATCTTAAAAGGCAAAGGCTGGTTGAAGTGTTGAGGACGCCGAAGCTGCACCCTCTGGCATCGACATGTAGCGCAAGTTTCCAAAATGTCTGAGCACTATCCAGCAGTCTCATCTTCTCTCAAGTATTTCAAACGTCTTTCAGAACGTTAAAAATGCCGCAGCCAGAATGGTTCTGGATATCCCATGCTGCAGCCACATCTCCGAGAACTCCGCTGCCTCTCAGTCAAAAAAAAGATCTCCTTCGAGCTCCTCATGCATGCCTACAAAGCCCTCCATGACGCAGGACCAGCATACCTGAACAACCGCCTTTCATTCCACATCCGCACCAGACACCTCGACTCTGCTCAGTTGGTCCTGGCCACAGTCCCTCGAATACACAAGACAAGAACTGGAGGAAGACACTTCTCCTACCTTGCTGCCAAGACACAAAACACCCTGCTGACCCACCTCAGACAATCCCAGTCGCTGACCCAATTCAGGAAGGACCTCAAGACCTAGCTCTTTGACTGAACACCAGAGAGCAGACGGATCAGCAGCCCTCCCCAGCTCCTGGGCACAGGTGTGTAGCCGTGCTTTACAAAATCTGATTGAATGATTGATTGACTGATACAATGCTGAATTGACCGCTTATTGCCTTCTGTGCATTCCAGGGAGATTCTTCTGTATCATATCATTGGTTTTATTATTGTTGATAATATATCTCCTGAAAATATGGATAAAATGTGTCATTAACCTGTTTCTAGAGGCTTTAATCACTGTTTGGTCAATGTTTGTAATCCTTTTCAGTGTGTCCCCGCTCATTATTTTGAGAGTGATCAGAGCCTCTATCTATATTGAATCTGAAAAAATATATAATGATAATATTTTGTTTTTAATGTAGCATTTTACACCACTGTGTTGCTGCGCCATAGCACTATAAATGGAAGCAGATGCTGGTTCCCAATTTATTGCTATGCTATTTATCATCAGTGGAATAATGAAAGGCTGCCGGGGCTTACACCTATTCTTTGTAGGTTAGAGGCAGATGTCAGCAGCAAATACTCACTTTCTGATCAGTTTCCAATATTAGAGACCATGGGCCTCATTTATGAGACCCTTGAGCCGCCGGAACGTCACTTTTTGTGATGTTTCGTGGCGCAGGAGCCTGCTCCATATTTACGTGGCAGCACTAAGCCACTTTATTTGGCTTAATGCAGCCTCGTAAATATAGCTCCCTTTCACACAGTTTTCAGCATTAAAGGGGCAAGCAATGGGTGTTGCTGGGGGCATTCCCAGCAACATTCATGGCTTTTTGACACTGTACCAGATTTACGAGAAATCGTAAATCTCGGACAGTGCCAAAAACGTACGCCTCCACACCGGAGGCGTAAGGGAGGCACAACGAGGAGAAATATCTTTATTTCTCCTCGTTTTTCCTTTTTCTATGTGTGCTGCTTTCTGCAGCACACATCTAAATCTAAGATATTTAAAAATGCATTGACCCATTCCCCTATGCTCCCCGCCCGCAATTTATACACGGTGTGTGCTTATCTAAATAAAATTACTTAGCATATTTAATTTATCTTTGCAGTATATCAAGGAAGTACTTATTAATAATGATTGTGTTAAAAAGAAAACGTAATATATAGAGCTGTAGGTTTAATCTTGCAGTTGGCAAGCTGTACATGGCATCAGGTGACAGTACAAAGAGAGAGAGAGAAAGATAAAGAGACATATATAGAGTTAGAGAGAAGGTAGTTCCAAACTCTAAAGCACCATTACAATGATCACAGTATGCACCAGATATGAAATATACCAGCATCTACAATGCTGAGACATGGTATGAAACATGTCATGTCAGAATGTAAGTAAAGACCCATTACTATAATGCCAGTATGCTTTCAGTGTCATAAAGCATCATTGTCATTCCACTATGCTGCAGGTTTTGCGAACTGTCATTAGTATCATGCTGCTATGCCCTGTAAGAGAGTGGTGTATTAGTTGCGGGGGGTGAGAACCCACCTCAAATATGAAATACAATCCTTGTCAGGGTGAACCAAAAAGTCACTGAATATTCCTCTGGTAAATTGGCACAAAGCAGTCAGGCTTTACTCAGAGGCAGTGTGTAAAGTATTTATGAAGTACTCAAATGGTAATCAACTGAAAATACAACACAAGAAAAATTCCAAATGAATTTAGAAAAATAAAGTACATTTTAAATAAATAAAAGTGCACCAAAAATGACAATAATCCAACGAATAGTGCCAGAGATACATTTTTGAATTTTAGGATACAAAATAGTGACACAAAGCGTTAACTGCCAACCGGAGTACTCTGGCTGCACCTGACTGGAACAAGGGTAAGGTTTAAGGCTGACCGGATTAGGCATGGGTTGGATATAGGAACCAGGTTCATCCTGATCAAATGTTTCACCTTTGGATGTAGTTTCTAGAATGGAAGTCAAAAACCCTCAGTGGGGCAAGGCACCTGCTTGTGGCTAAAGATGGCTTCATGTCACAGGATAGCCATTAAACATAGCTCTGTGGAGCTGTTGACTTTTGTCCGGAAAGCTCTAGTTGGGGGAGATATTTGAATATCATGCCTAGAGAAAGCCCTTCACCAAAGGAATTGTTTTCACGCCTTTTCCTGGTGAAGATTTTTACCTTTCTTGGACCTCAGATTCTCTCAGCAGGGCAAGGCTGCAGGCTGTAGCTGAAGAAGGCTCCACAAGGCAGTATTTACTGCTGCGGAGAAGAACATAGCAGGTCAACCTGAGTCCTTGGCCCAGTGCTGATGCAACTTCATGGGATCAGCTTGGCAGATTGATCCCAGCTCTCCATCAGTTCTCAGAGCAAAACTTTGGCAAAGAGTTTCTAAGTCCCAGGTTTCAGGAAAACTTCAGAAGAAGTACACTTTGACACCAGCCAAGGGTCCAGTTACCATGTTAAAATAAGAGAAGCATAAGCACTTTACTACTGGTTAGCAGGAGGAGTAAAGTGCACAGACTTCTATGTCCAACACAAACGGGGTCAGAAAAAAAGGCAAAAATCCTGGGGTGATCCTGCAGGAAAGGCAAATTTCAGACATACCCCCATATGCAATGCACCAGTACCATTGCATAGCATACCCCTGAAGTACGATGGTTATCATGCCAAGTATTCTGCCAGTGTGCAAAGGAATATTGGCATCATGCCGCTATACTCCACATGTAAAATGTTATTGGTCTATATAAAAAAAAAACAATGGGCAAAGAAGAGTAGCTTTTACTGCACATTCACTGCAAAAGCAGCAACACCATTTTATCTTTGCTTGCTTGCACAAACTTGAATGCTGCAACTCAGAAGAAGTAGAGAGGACCCAGTGACCCAGGAAATGGAGTGGATCAGCCACATCACTAAATAAGATGAAAGCAAGTATCTTTACTAGGCATCAGTAAGACTGTAAAAGCCAAGAGAGGGCAGTGTTGCACTCTAAGGAGCAGTGCCAACTAGAAGGATACTGATCACTCAGGATTGGATAGGATGTGATTGTTTTCTCCCACCCTAGCTAGAGAGAAGCTAACTGGGAAATGTCTGTTTGTAGACACATTAGGAAAGCAACACTTGTACACCAGTGAGACACAAATGTTCTGTTCCTGAAAGTGCTCACTTGTACAATGAGAGAGCAATATATTTTGAGCAGCAGCGGTCCGTGGAGGAAGTTCCGTGGGGCAGAAAGGCGGGGCGGGGGAGGGGCAGGGTGGGGGTACTAAACACCGGAATATGGATAATTGGAGGTAAGTAAATAATTAAATAAATAAAACAAATTTCGTAGCGCGCGCTGCACCGCATTTTGTGATGCAGGGCGCGCTACGAAATTCGTTTTATTTATTTAATTGTTTACTTACCTCCAATTATCCATGTTCCGGTGTTTAGTACCCCCCGTCCCGCCTTTCCGCCCCACGGATCTCCCTCCACGGACCGCTGCTGATTTTGAGAGAAGGCCTGACCCAGTAAAGGTTGGACAGCATTCATTGCTGGGACATTTCTGGGGGTTTGAACAGTAGTCTATGTGGTGTTGGCATATGCATCACCGTTGTATTAGTAAAAGGCACGCGTGCAGGACTTAGTGACCAGTGTTCATTGCAAGGTGGATGGTTTGCATGAACCTGGCACTGTCAGCAGTTCAAGTACAGATTCAGGGTTAAAGCACTGGTGGCAACTTTGGAACCTGAGTGGCATAATTAGGCCAATGTGTTTGTAAATTTCTGAAGCTGTTTCCCATATGGTTTTTCTCCTATGTAAACATGTGCAAAGCTGGTTCAGTGTTGCCATGTTATAAATTCTATCACCCATATTGCAGCAGTGGTCACTACAGAACGCTTA
This sequence comes from Triturus cristatus, assembly GCF_964204655.1. NCBI lineage: Eukaryota > Metazoa > Chordata > Amphibia > Caudata > Salamandridae > Triturus > Triturus cristatus. The sequence continues at coordinate 453,090,794 of NC_140584.1, forward strand.
CTCATGTGGAGATTTTATGATGGACAATCACAGGCCAAGACACAAAAGAGAGACTAATTTAGGAGCTTTCAGTGAGCTTACTGATTGAAGAGCCTTGTTAGCTTTTTCTTTAAGGCCCTTTGCCTTTTTAAATTCAACCCTACTTGAGAAGTGCCTAGCTTCACAAGAATAATAACTCTACAAAAAGCTAGTTCTTGGGGTGTTTTATGTGAATATTCTTCTCAAAATAAAGTTGTACAATAGACAGGGGCAGAATGGTAAACATATGTGGCCAAATTGATCAAAGTTTCACACCGGTTAAAAGTCACCAAAAGTGATGCAAACTGGTATAAGGTGTGGATTTGGGATTTATTTTCCAGTGGAAAATGTGTTTTGTAATGGAAAGAAGCCCTAAAGTAACACGAACTAGTGCTTTGTTCTACTTTGCTACACTTTGTGCCAGTGGAGCGTTCGATGGGTGGTACATGGGCATTCCGTAGCAATCACCCATGATTGTTGATGCAAAGCCTATCTACTAATGTGTAGACAGTGCTGTGTGCCAAACAGGCATGTGTAGTGTACTGTATCACACACACACAAACTTGGAAAAATGTAACACTATGTCTGAGCATGGTATTTTGTACAGGGAGTGCACCCTTCCAGTACAAAACCTATGGTCAACACATCAGTCCAGAGAATGATATCAGCAGCACCATATCTTAGTGGATGTGGTGCTGTCCTGCTCTCTCTCTCTCTCTCTTTCACGTTGCACAGCAACTTTTGTTACTACACTGGGTTGTGTGAAAAAAATAGCACATGCTGTCCCTGGTTTAAGAACGCTACAGCATTGCTGACATCCATGTGTAAATACCTGCAATCTAGCAGAGAGCTGTTTCAGTGAACTGGTGCACCGGACCACAGCTGCAGGTGTAATACATTCACGGGTTACAGTTCGAGATGGTAAAAATATTTTAATCCTGCCTACACAAATGGGTGAGTTTACAATGTCTTTGTTAACAAATTCGTATAGCTGTAAAAGTTGTTCACTGCACCCAATGGCACATCTGCACCCAGAAAAAATGGACTGCAAGAGAGATTTTCTGCTAATTCTATTATGGTTCAAAATTGTTCCACAAAAATAGAATTTGCTTGATTTTCTTTGAATAAAAACCTATTTCTGCAGATTTCTTCACCCGTTTTCTTTATTCTTTGTGGGGGTTACAATTTGTTGAAAGTTTAACAAGCCTTCTGGGGTGTTAAGCTAAAGTCATGCATGCAGCTTCCAGCAACACAGTTTCAACTCTCATGGGAAACCTGGAGTAATAGCATGATCCCTACGAGTGGCCTCCAGTACTATGGGCCATATTTACAAGAAACTGAAGCATCTGTATAGATACGTCAGTTTCCCTGCGCCAGCCTGCAAAACCATTGCGCCACCATGAATGCGCCGTATTTACAATACAGCGCACCCTGGCGCAATGATTGACAGATGCGTCAGAAATTCTGACGCATCGGTTGGCGCAAAAGTCACGCATTGCTGGAGTCGTGTTGCAAGCGTGGCGCAACTCCAGCAATGCATGGGGAGGCCTATTCCCCATACACTGCTTCACTCCTTATGCCTGCTCCAAACAGGCATAGGTGTTTGACGCAGTGGTGTCCTAGAACTGGTGCAGTGAAATCTTGTAGAGTTCACTGCATCACTTCTACGAGGTTTTCCTGCGTGGGAACACCCATCCTGCATACATAATACCTGATGCAGGTATAATATGATGCAGGGCTTTACAACATGACGCATCTCCCTAGATGCATCATGTTGTAAATTGGCCGCATTGTTTACGCCGCTGCTGCATCAAAAAACTGACGCAACGGCAGCGTAAAAGTGTCGCAAGAGGCATGTAAATCTGCCCCTATGAATCCTTCTATTTTTCATGATATGCCTTACTCCATGATATATATAAGCATCCTGAAGGTAACCACATTTCAAATTAACCTAAAAGAAACATCACTGTTTGTTGGGTACTTTACAAATAAGGTCGCCCATATCCCTTAAACCTCCACTGCCACCTCCACAGAATGTGGTAGGACCACCACAAACAGAGGGAATAGACATAATATTGCGTAATTTTTTTTTCAGAATGTAATCATTTTGATGAGACATACTACAGAATATGAAAGAAAACAAGCATAAACACATACGTTCATTAAAATCAGCCATAAATGTGTACAAATATTGCATTATAACCATTCTCTGTCTCAGATTTTACTCACTCCTTCTCAGATTTTACTCACTCCAATACAAAATAAATTCTGTTGCACTGATACTGTTTTGTCTGCAAATGTCAAGAGAAAAAATGGAGAACAGATGCAAAACAATGGATTTCCACACAGAGTAGGGCCTTTTTTAGAGCTGGGTGGTAAAGGGGTATCGCCAAAAACTCGGCGGGTACCTAGTTGCCCGCCTCATTAAAAGGTGGAAATACATGCAGGCAGTGCTGGCAGGACGTGCGTTTCCGCCGTGCACACTGCGGCAGTTGTAGGAGAATGAAAAAAGTGTTCAAATTTCCACCACCACCAAGTCGCGTTTTACATTACCTAGTCACATCAAACTATTACACTGCTCAAATTGCCTATTCCCATGCTGACTGTGGCACACTTAGTCGGGTAGTGGAACAAGAACCAAGGCAGTCTGTGAAAGATGAAAAGTAAATCAGCTGCAGCTCCTCCGCTAAGGCGGAGGAGCAGTGCCCCACTGCGTCTGAGCAGTGCAAAAAAGGAAAAATAAAATTATACTAACATGTTATTTTTTTATTTTTCTGCTTTGGCTTGGTTCGTGTCATTTTAGGTACGGGTGGGGATAATCTGTCCAGGGCAGGGGGAGGAGTGGTTGGTGCACTTTCTAAGTGCTCATAACGGTTTGGCCGGCCGTCTTGGGCCGGCTAAACTGTCATGAGCACTTACCATGGGGCATATCAACAAGGGCTTTATCTCTGCTTTTTTGGCTTTAAAAGCCAAAAAAGGAGAGATAAAACTAGCGCCCTATCAACAACAGGGTGCTAACATGCAAAGTTGCATTTAAGCACCCTTTGACTCTACGCTTCCCCTTGCATCTCTAATGAGATGCAAAGGGGGCGTTCCAGAGTAAAATAATAGGAGAAATGTCGCTAAGCGACATTTCTCCTATTATCAGGAATGTCACTAACCCTGTTAGAGACAAAAAAAGCAGCGCTAACCGCGGTTAACGCTACTTTTTTACGTCTGGTATTTTTCTGACTTAGCCATGATATCCTATGGAAGGAGGATATCATGGCTAAGTTTGCCTGTCCCTATCAACAAGGTAACGTGAGATTATCGCTGGGTTTCCAGCGATAATCTCACGTTAGCCTGTTAGCGTGAGGATTTTTAACGCTATTGAGATAAGCGTTGCTAATAGCACGCTATCTCAGCGATAAAAATTCACGCTAGCCAGCGATAATTATCCTAGCGCTAAGTGCGCTTAGAGATAATTATCGCCGGTTGTTGTTGATATGCCCCCATGTTCTCCACCCAGCTGTATTGCAAGGTTGGGTGGAGAACATGCACAGGATCTCAGTCCCTGTCTGAGCGCCGAACCACATTACAATGCTGCTGTCATGCTGGTGACAGCAGGGATGTGATTGGCTAGGGGATTCTGGGAGCATGTGTGCTTCCGGGCTCGGAGTCAGGAAGAGACAAAGGACAGAAAAGAGGCAGTGTCCCAAAACAGGGAAGTGAACTTTTTTTTATCTCTCCCATCCCCCACCCCGTTCCATAGCAGCCGCCATGGAAAAGTATACAATAGAAGATGTGATAAAAGTTGACTATAATTTGGAAAACAGTACCAAGAACGAAGAAAATCATGTTGGTAAAGCAAGGCCTGACAAATGTTCATATTCTCGCTGAGAAAAAAATATCTATGCACAATAAATATATTAAGTGGTATACACATACCAGCGTTGTTCATGTGTGTTTGTTAGTCTGGCATTAGCCAATACCTTTTGCTTTTACTAAAATCATATGCATAATAAATATACTTCCATGGGCGTTCCACAGCCAGCTTTCGTCATCCATTGGTCTGTTATTGTGTCATTCACATTAACTTCCACCCACTACTAGTGCTTTAAATAGGCCAGTACTCACCCATACTTAGTACCAACACTTCTCAATGTTCTCCCCTTATATGCCGGAACTTCTCCTTCGCTGCAGAGAGTACAGGTACTCAGAAGAACACAAGGGCAGCTTCAGTAGCAATGGCAGCAGGGAGGTGTGGACAAAGTTGTAAGAGTGGAGTGTGTGGGCGCGCACACTACTGGTGAAAAACACGGCTCCCCTATAATGTGCCTCTGATTAATAGTTCACCGGCGGCTCATTTGCATTATCAGGGTTGGCTGGGGGTTTGGAGAGCTTGCATCACACTGTAATTCACAGCGCAGGAACCTTTCATGGCCTGCACTGTTAATAACATTGCAGGTGTGCGATGCTGGGCTTGTTTTCTGTCCGTCGTGAAACCTGAGACATGAGAACCAGAGTGTAAAGTCATGTTTTTTTTTTATGGCAGAGCTGAGTGGTTCAACACTGCAATGGAGTTTTGGAAACAATAGGAAGTGAGAAAAAACACTCCAGTACTGTGTGGACACAATTTTAAAGGGGCAAAAAAAATAATTGTATTCAGTTTCCCTTGGTGCCTTGCACAAGAGTTAGAGTTTAAAAAAAAGGACATGGGGGCATATTATCAAGCCAGGCGATGTTTATGTTTATGTTTCTTGCAATTTTTATAGCGCACAACTACCCGAGGATAAAATTATCGCCGCTTTAGCGGCAGAAAACTGCCGCTAAAACGGCGATAATGGGCTTGATAATATGCTCTATGGAATTCCAATTGAAGCCCATGTTAAATGTGAAGGACATCTAACATGGGCTTCAATTGGAATTCCATAGAGCATATTATCAAGCCCATTACCGCCGTTTTAGCGGCAGTTTTCTGCCGCTAAAGCGGCGATAAATTTATCGCCTGGCTTGATAATATGCCCCATGGAGAGATAGGTGAGAGAGAAGAATGAGAAGAGAATGAAAGTGGGGAGAGTGAAGAGAAGAAGACGAGAGGGAGAGCAGGTGGGAGATACAAATACGACTGAAAGTGAATGACAAAGAGACAGTAGGGCAAAGAGGCATGGTAATCTAAAGAAAATAGAACAAGACTACCTTAGAGCAAGAGAGACACATAAAAAAACATGTCTAGCAGAGGAAAAAGTTTTAGAGAGAGAAGTGGAAAAATAGAATGTCTCCAGTCACAATTGATCAGCGGATGGAGAGAACATTGTACAGGGTCGGAAATGCGAGATGGAAGTGAGGGGTGAAGGAAATAGAAGCCCGGGAGAGAAAAGGTAGGTGGAAAGAAAGAAGCTGGAAGAAAGAATGAGGACAGAACACAACATCATTATTAAGTAGGAAGCAGAAGAAGATTCAGACATAAAGTCACCGAGATATTCTTATATGAAAGGAGGACGGAAGAGATTGATTGAAAGAAGAGGGCACAGTAAGAAGAACGAGGAAAAAGGAGATGGTAAATGGACAGTTTTTGATAAAAAATTATTTACAAATTAATCATTTTAAGGAGAGTCCACTTTCCTGAAGAAGGAGCATGGTACCAAATTTGATTGAAGTACTTTTATTTTCTTATATAAATTTACACGCTGAAATGAAGGGAAGATGAAAAATAATCAAAATCAAGTTTTATATGCTAACTATTTAAAAGAAGCTATGGGCCATGTTAAAGTAAATAAAAACACACACAGACTTCACTGTGAATTACATTTTAATTTTGCCTTTAAGTTAGGTGACTTTGGGCAACCCAGGGTGATTAAATCCTTTATTTCTAGTCCAGCACATGGAGTTCCACAACTTTTGCACTGGTACTTCAAATACTTTACATCAATGTACTCCGTTATTTTGTAACTTTTATATTGACTTTTACCACATTAGTTGTTATTGAATTTAAAAGAACTGCAAATTATTTTTGGGAGGAACCACCATTGCTGAATTAAAAGGAACAATATAGATGTTAATTAGACATCGGAATCTGTCCATCTGTCAACAAGAATGGAATCATTGTATATATTTATCCAGGTGTCTGTCTCAGATTGCACACAGTATCCATTAATGTACATAATGTGCAAACTCAAATATTATTTTAGTGCAGTAGGTGCAAAATCAATCTGCACACACCTGAAATTTGAAATATGTTGCCAAATGTCTTCTTTTGCACATACAAAAATGAAAAGATACAGGTAGCAGAAATGTCTCTATGTCATCATGAACAAGTGTACACTGAGAAAATCTCAAAATCCTTACTAATTGCTTTCCTCTCAGCCCCGCCCCTGACTCCACCCCATATTCCCCCACCCCAGTCCGCAGCTCAGTTTGGAGAGTACCTGCACTTATTCCTTGCCATTAAAAGCACAGCCCGCTACCCCATGGTCAGCCATTAGTTAACTTCACTGTGAGTGATGGCATTCTGCCCTTTCACTAGGAGCACATTCAGGCGCAACACAATTGGACTTAGTGCCAGGGACTACCATGAAAAAGTGTTATTTTAGGCACCAAAAATATTTTTGCTTCTAAGCAATGCTTTTTTTAAAAGATTGGCAAGGGCCCAGCTAGCTTCCGTTAATCCTGTGTGCGCGGGTCTGCTCTGATAAAAATGTGCACGTAGAAATTGCGCTGTTCCTGCTATTGCTGGACTAGTTTCATCCCTCCTTAACCAGGAGAGTCGCCCCGTCTGAGTGACTGCCATGGCTAGCTAAATGTCGGTCACAGAGGCATGCCTGAAATGTTATTTCATCTTGTCCAGCAAATGAATTTTCCAGAGCGTCCTTCTTGTCGGGGATTATTTTTAGTACAATCTGACAGGTGCCAGATCCCACCAGATAATTTATGCATAATCAATTTACAGTTCTTTATCACCATTCTTCCAAAAATGCTGCTTTCTTTTGTGGCCCTTTTAATCATGTTTAACAGCTCCAGGACCACAAAATTTGCATTTGCTGGGTCTTGTGAGGCAAACAGGATAGTGTCATGGGCTCCCTTTGTAAGGGCTCATGGGACACATGCCTCACCAATAATTGATATCCAGCGGTTTGTGGAGCAGGCAAGGGAGAGTTTAATGGAATATGAGTGACCTTTCTCTTCAACAACATGGCCCTGAACTACCTAAACCACTTTGCAGCTAAATGTGGCTGATTACATGTCTGAGCCGGGTCTGTTCATTTATTCATAGATAGGCAGCTCTGCTTCCAGCCTAGGGTCACAGTCGTGGGAGGGCAGTCAATAGACCCTTGGGGGTTTGAGGCATTTGAGGGCTGGGTCTACTTATATTAATGTCCCTCCCTCCCCTCAAATCATTCAGGCGGGTGACAGAGTATTTTGTGAATGTTCCCCATATTCTAATAAAAATGCATTAATCTGTTTTCATCAATTTTACTTCGTCTTTTAATGCAAGTCAAAATAAGCACACAATCCGTTCTTCAGTCAGGCCTCCTTTAGTTCTTCTTGCATGCAGATAAGATCATTTTCAGAGACCCACTAATGTTAGGCTCAGATTTCACCTGTCACCTGGGAAAGAAAAGAATTAAGGGACATGCAGGCACTAGTTAAAATAACAAATATTGACTTAAAAATAGATCCGCCTTTTTTTTATTGATAAGAACTTGTATTTTTAATTGCCTTTTCTGGATGTATTTACTTTCCACCAGAAAAAAATATTTGCTCTTGAAGAAGCCACTTTCCATATGCCACCTTAATTTTAGGGGTGATCCAGGCCTAATTCTATCGACAAAAATGGATGTTCTTCTGCCCTTAACAGAATTAAATCTCGGACCATTTCCATATCAGGAATGAACAGATTGGAAAAATCTTTGTAAATATTCTCAAACGTGTGCGTTCAAAACACTCCCTTGCAACCATATCTTCAAACACCCATTTCCTGCCCTGTCTTAGGACTTATTCAGGAGCAATATCATGCCATCTTGAAGGGCTATTATGCATAAGTAAATGAATTTAGCAGTGCAAAGTCACTGATTTTGAATAACCTGTACCCATAAATCAAGCAGTTTGCACATGTAAGTTGAACTTAAATGCGCAACTTTTTGAGAATCAGGCCCATGTATTGCTTAGAAACAGACTGGTAGTTATAGTTAGGATGTTGTTTTTATACAAAGAGCATTTTTTCATTTGCTGTTAACTTTGGCGTTGTTAAATGAATTCTTGCCAAACTTTCAAAACTTGTTTGCCACACACAGCTGCTGTCTTGAAAATGTCAGGGTTATCTGTCAAGCTGGGGCCGACAAAAGGGGGGGGTCCCAAAATGCATTTTTTCCCATGTTCATTTCTATAGGAAACTTCAGACACGGCTACAGTCCAAACTGCTGAATGGAATTACACCAAATTTGGCAGAAAGGTATCTGTTGGTCCAGAAAAGTGCCCCTTTGTTAAAAGGTGTGAATTCTTTATGTAGTTGTGGAGATATTTAAAGATTTTCAGATATATAATATTACAGAACACGTGTATTTGTAAAGCGCACGTTCACCCATAGGTCTCTTGGCGCAGAATAACAGATGTTTATTGTTACCCAACGGTACTCATTTTATCGACTTTAGATGGATGAAAGGCTGAGTGGACCCGCCGGGGTTTGAACCTGTGACCATGAGGTCGAACACAGGCCCCTGCAGTGGATGCATTCGTCCACTGAGCCACCAGACTGGGTGGGGACGTGAAGGGTTCGCTACCCCTCCTCAGATCGCATGCTGAGATCTGATTGGCTGTCAACACTTCAAACCAGAAAGTGTTGGCAGCCATCTTGTAACTCGGTTGAACCAAGCCACTGAAAAAAAAGTTAAAAAAACAAAAAGGAGCAGGGTAGAAATACCCTGACCCCTTAGTCCTCTGAAGGGGGGTCCCCACAGGGACCACGGAGCACCATAAAAAGCATTTTAATCAAATTTATGGCGGGTCTTCAGATCTGGACAAACATTTTTTTTTTTAAATGAAGTGCGGGATCCCACGCTTTGTTCATTATCGGCCCCTCGGTGGGCCAGGTCCTGGGGCATTATACAAATAAAGGAGGAGGTATGTATGCCCCCTCCCTCCTGGGTCTCTTTACCCCCAGGTACCACCACCTCCCGGAGCTTATTTGTTTTCACATGGAGGGGTGCTCTTGGACCACCACAGCCCTGGGGACCACCATCTCCCCGGGGCTTGATCTTTAAATATTGTGGGGGGGATGCGTGATCCTCGTTGGTAATAATGGCCCTGAGGACCACCACCCCCTAGGGCCGGGTCCTGCTATGTCCCAGGACAGGGACTAGGGCACCCACAGTAGAGGCCAGACCCCAGGTGATGGGATCTGCAGGGCCGAAATCAGCCCCGGGGGCGCTCGGCTTCCTCCCTTTACAATTATTGTTTTTTTAAAAGACCGGGCCCTGGGGTATTAGGGTCCCCAGGGCTGAGATCACCCTGGAGGAGGGGGGCCATTTGCTCCACCCCTCCCTTTAAGTTCATTAAAACAAAATGGGCCCTAGGGGAGCGGGTCCATTGAGCCGAAATAGGCCCGGAAGGAGAGCTGCATGCCCCCCCTCCCCTATTTAAAAATGGCTTGGCCCCAGAGAATGGGGTCCCTGGGGCCAAAGTTGTTCCAGGGAAGTGTGGCCATGCAGCCCCTCTCCCCTAAAAATAAATTTAAAATAAACAACCAACAATTCGCCAGAGGACCCACCTCCCTTTTTCCACCACTCTGCACACGCACCTCCAGGCACACTGCTGGTTATGGGATGAAGTCCTCTTGGCTGCAGCAGATCTTTGGGGCCCAACAAGCCCTCCTGCTACCCACAGTAAGTCCCACACAGTGGGATTGTTGAGAGGTCCTCAGAGGTCACACCTTCTTACTCCACCATTCTGCAAACACACCTACTGGCTCACTGCTGGTTGGGGTATGAAGATCCCCTTGGATGCTGAGTGTCCTTGGGGGCCATCAATCCCTCCTGTTACCTTCAGTAAGTCTCACTGAGCGAAATTGCTGACAGGACTTTGGAGGTGTTATCCACCACTCTGAAAACCATGCTTCCTGGTGCATTGCTGGTTGGGGGATGAAGTCCCCTTAACCCAAGATTGTCCGTGGGACCAACTAGCCCTCCTGTTACCTCCAGTAAGTCCTGCACAGAGGAATTGCTGAGAGGTCTTTAGAGGTCTCGCCCCCTTTCTCCACCACTCTGCAAATGCACCTACTGGCATACTGCTGGTTGACATCATCCACAGAATCACTGATGCACTCTCTTACACCTCCATAGAACCTTTCATACACCCTCCCACTGATTCATGGATCTAAACATACATCCATGCACTAACCCATAGAGCCACTCCTACACCCACCCATTCACTAATACTGCCATTGACATCTCCGCTCATACATCCATACATACACTCACTCGCTGAGTCAGTCACCCATACTGCTGCTCAAACACCTAGTCACTCACCCATACAGTCAATCACATAGTCACTCACCCATACAGATACACCCCCAGATACTAAACACGTACTCACTCACCTATACAGTCACTGACACAAGTACACACTCACCCATACAGCCACACTCACATTCACTCACTCACCCATAGGGTCACTCATATACCCCATCGTTCACCTATACTGCCTTTCACATACTCAATTACTCACCCATATACCACTGACACATCCACCTACTCATTACCAAGCCATACACATACTCACCCATACAGTCTCTCACACATGCACACACACCCATGCAGTCACTTAGACACCAACTGACAGACTGATACAGACACTCACACAACCATACACTAAAACATACATTCACCGACACACCCAATCACTCACTTATACTTATACAACCAGTCACGCACCCACTGAATCATCCAAACAGGCACTCATACACCCACTGATTCACCAATACACTTTGGTATAAATATATTAACACATACACTTTTTGAAAACAGTCACAGTCACTAGATGATGTCATCAGTGATGTCATCAGTGATGCCATTTGAGATGCCATCAGTGATGTAATTGACCATGTTATGAGTGATGTAATATGTGAGGTCATAAGCAGTGCATTGCGGGGGGGGCACAAGTTATAGTTAGCTATGCTAACTATAACTGCTGAATTTCACTGGTTTTGTAGAAGTGAAATCTGAGCATAACTATAACGTCCCTGTAACCTTTGGTTATTTTCAGTGAAAAAAAATATATATACATGCATAAAATGTATATATACACACACACGCACATATATATGTATATATATAGTCACTGAAAAAAAAGGTTACATATATTAATATATATATCTATTCCATCCATCCATTGTTGCTGCAGCATTTGTTGCCGTAAGTGGGATGGGTATGCCCAGACATGGGTCCTGTGCCACTGGACTCAAGCTAGCATGGCAGATGAGGGAGTGATACCCCAAAACCGGTGGCTGGATGCTTGTTTCCTGTTCAGGGAGGACCTGGATTGTCAGTTCTGGCTAGACTGTTCCCATTCGGAGCAGTGTCAAGAATGATTTGCATATGGCCCAGATTAAAGGCAGAAGAGTACATTAAAATCCTCAATGAAAATATTTCTAACCTGCACTTTACCTCACATATGAGCTCTAATGAGATTAATTTCTTGGACAAATCTGTTGCAAGTGAAGGATGGTAAAATCAATACCACAGTGCATGTAAAACGACAACTGGGAATAGTACTCTGCACTTTAATAGTCAGCATTCGAGCAATCTGAAAGAAAGCATTCTTTATGGGAAAACATTGAGACTTAAAAGGATATATAGGTAAATAATCAAAATAGGGCTTGAAGAGGTGATGCTTGGAGAGCAAAGAGGTGGATACGTCCTCGTCTAATCAATATGTAAGAAACAAAAGGGATCCTACCTTAAATAGATATGTAAACGTGTTCTCCCAAACTAAGTGTGTCTCCTACAATGGTGGAACGCACACAGCTTTGTTAAAATACCCCTCACACACCAAAAGGGCCCTTGGTGTCATACTTCATCATAGGGGTCTTCCTGCCCCGCTGCGGAACCACGGAGCCACGGGGAGGTAGTTTCCAGGAGAGGCAGTGATCTTAAGATTCGTCTGACTATAGACACTCCTTCCCACCCTGTTCTGAGGCTCATGGGGCATTATACCCTTTCAGAATTTTTTTTACATTAAGTAACATACCTATTGAGGTATTGTATACAGTGCATGTTAATTTTGACATGTCCACCACGTAGTATTATCTACATGTATATACACAATTTCTATTACATTACAATTTTGAGTGTAGAAGGTACCTTTTGGCCCTGATGAAGTCAGGGGAGGGCTTCGAAACATGTTGACATAGGAGAAGCAGCTCATTACAGCATTGTTTCTCCAAATCATTCCCCACTTTTAATAATACCAGCTCAATGGAACAAAGCCTGTAGAATGGTGAGAAATGTTTCTACATTCCAGTCCTCAAACTGACAGAAAAGGAAGGTGAATAGGTTTTACAACTGTAATACAGATTACTCTGTTTATGTGCTGGGAAGCAAAAGACACACAATTGATGGACGGAATGCAGAACAAATCAAAATATTCAGCCCCAGTCAAGAGATCTGGGTTAAATCCATCATTCTTTTGCTCACCATGCCACCCCAGTTTAGACCTGGCCATATGCAAATCAGTCTTGACCCTGTGCCTCATGGGAACAGTCCAGCCCGAACTGCTAAGCCAGGTCTTCCCTGGACTGAAAACAAGCATCCTAGGACCGGTTTCGGGGTTTCACCCCTCTTCAGCCAGGATAGTTTGATTCCAGTGGCACAGTGAGCCCGGGACCCACGTCTGGGCATACAACACACACTTAGGGTGAGAAAGCAAAAGATACACAATTGATGGATGGAATGCAGAACAAATCAACACATTCATCCCCAGTTAAGAGATATGGGTACAACCCCTCACATACCCACACCAGTACTCACACAACCTATCACTCATCCATAGAGCCACTGACACATCCACTCACTTATACTTCCACTTACTCATCAATATAGCAACTCACACACCCACTCATTAACCCTTACAGCCACTGACACAGCCACTCACTCTCCCATACAACTACTCACACACCCACATAACCACTTACATACCCCTTCACACATCCATATAACCATTTACATACTTGCTCACTCACCCATATGCCATTAACACAGACACTCACTTTCCAAAACAGCCACTCACACACCAACTCACATAACCAAACAACCTCTCAAAGCAGCCACTCACTCACCCATTCAGCCACTCATACACCCACAAATACAAAACTCACACACCCACTCATCCATCCATAGAGCCTTTCACACAGCCACTCAGTCACTGATAGAGCCAGTCACACACACACACACACACACACCCATCTATGCAGCCACCCACACAGCCACTCACTCCCCATACTGCCTCTCACACATCCACCTATTCACCTATATAGCCACTCAGGCAGCCAGTCACACAGAGATCCGCACACTCACATTGCATATGTTAGAAAAGTATCTGTCAGTAAAACGCCCTGTGGCGCGTTTTAAGTTGGGGAATTAACTCCTCTTCAATCCTGAGGGTCCCTGGGTTCCAACTAGCCCACCACATACCTCCAGTAAGCGCCACAGAGCTGCGTTGCAGAGTGGTGTAAAAAGGGGCATGGCCTGGGCCACCTCTCTCCAACGTAGCGCAGTGGCGCTTACTGGAGGTACCTGGTGGGCTACTTGACTCCCAGGGACCCTCAGGATTGAAGAGGAGTTAATTCCCCAACTTAAAACACGCCACAGGGCGTGTTTGCACACATGTCGGCTCAGGCCCCGCCCCCTCCCTTCACCACTGTGCAAACACGCCCCCTGGTGCGTTGTAAGATCTGGATGTCCCTAAGTTGGCATCACGTAAAATTTCAGCCATGATGTTTGCCGATGACACACTTTTATTGTCGAAATCGCCTATGGGGATACAGAGGGTACTAAATAGATTTGAGGCGTTTTGCAGGGAAAGAGGGCTCGAGATCAGTCTCCAAAAACAAAATTTATGGCGTTCAACTCAGCCAGAAGCACCCGACCAAACCCAAGCTTAAATGGTTAACCCTTAGAGAGAGTATCTGCTTTTGATTATCTCGGCATAACTATCACGGAAACAATGGACTGGGGGGTGCAAATTAAAAAATCAACTTTCGGGGGGCTTGCGAAAGTTTTCAGAAAATCCAGCTACAAACCTGTGAGCCCAGCAATATATAAATATATAGGGTCCAAGCTAGGGCAGCGGCGCTGTACGGAGCAGAATTATGGGGCCACCACAGGTCTGAGAGTCTTACACAGACAGAAAATACCTTCCTCAGGCACCTGTTTGGTCTCCCACGCAGTACCCCACTAACGTCGCTCCGAATGGACCTGGGGGTAAGGGCTATTGTTGAAGAAGTTAACCTCAGACCCCTTTTATTTTGGTGACGTCTGTGGGTCACCCCAGAACTTTTACATTATAGAGATGAACTAAGAGAGGTGATGAGTCTACCGGGGGCGGGCAAATTACCCTGGCTCTCCTACATCCGACACATTTCAGAGCATCTGGGACGGGGAAATCTTTGGGCAGACCCAGAAGAGGCATGTGCCACTGTGTCCAGGAAAGAGCTAAAGGATTGCTACTGGGAGTTCAAACTGGCCCAACTCCAGAGCATTCCTCCAGTAGACAAGCTTATTGCAGCTTTCTTAGAAATTAAGGACCGGTACAGCCTAGAGCCAGCATTGAATGATATCAAGCCAATAACTGCCAGAAAGCTCTATCTGCAGTTCAGACACTGGGTTTTGCAACTCCGCTCCTTTACAAACAGATGGACGGGCTCGCAATCCCAGGGCTGCCCGGCATGTGACTGGGCCATTGAATCAGAAATCCATGTCCTTTTTTGTTGCCCCAGATACCTTAAAGCGAGAAAATGATGGTTGGTCCAGATAGGCAGAAACTTAGGTACCAGGCGCTGTGCCGAGGCTTTTAGAATACTGACACACGACATTAGCCTCCCTGTAGCATACTCGGTAGCAGGCTTTTTATTCTCAATGTGTTGCACTCGAAGAGCGATTTAAAAAAAAAAACTATAAATGAGATCAATATTCTCCTACATTAATCGCTTAATTAAGGTTTTTAAGGGATCACCAGTTTTATCGCCCTCCGAGAATGATTTTAACGATCAACCATATTTACATTTTGTATTTATTGTTAACTGGGCTGCTGTTTGTGAGTATTGGCCACCTCTAGTGACAAAGCCAAAGCTCTGACCTCCTAAATCTGGACTGATGACTTGCTCAATCGTACTGTACATGTACTTTGAATTGTCAATCATGTTTCTATTTTGATTGATTTTGCGACCTATATGACCAGAACCTCTTCTCATTGAGCCGCCAATTGATTGCTCTTTATTTTATACTGCTCCAGGTTGCACCCGGCTATGTTTTAACTAATTGCTTTTACTACATGTGCCCGGTTTTGTTTTTCTCGTTTACTTCTACCTGATCTTGAAGCAAATGAATTGTATGGTATTTCACATGTGCTTTTATGGCCAAATTGGCCGAAATAAAGGAATTATTGATACTGTAATTTCAGACGTGTAAACAAAATCGTATGAATATAATACATTTGTATCTTTGTGTCTGCAGCTGCAATTTTCCCAAATGCACCACATCCCTTACTAGGTTAATGAGAGAAATGCTGAGGTGTCTAAAACTTGGTCGCTGATGTAAGTTCTATTCTTATTTAGTTGTGTTTTTATTACCGGCTTACTCCTTGGGAGTCTGGCACATGTTCTAGGGCATCACAGCTGGCCAAGCACAGCTCCAGTCCTCATTGTGCCTGCTTGTATGGCCTGAAGCCAGCCAATGCTTTTCTGAATCAGCCAACTATGATAGCTGGTTATTAGAATTGAAAACAAAATACAGCGTTTTGCAATGCACAGGTGAAAATAGACTATGGTGAGCCTGAACTTTGTTGGTTTCTGGTGCCAAGGCTGTGCTCATCATGTAATCATACTAAGCATACTCTGCTTTATGCACTGTAAATATATCCATTCAGGGAAAATGTATTTACGAAAATATAGAACGTAACTAATGCGGTCTGACTTATGTCTCCAGGCGACACATCTCAACACCAGAACCAACAGTAAGCAAGCAGTAAGAAAACGACCTTAGTTTATGGATTTGTTTTTGATGAATGTCCATTTGTTTAAGCTATCCATCTATCTGCTAGACATGGATTGGTTGTGCCCCGTACCACAGAGAACTAGAATTACAAATAGGTAGACTGCTGCATTCCTTTGCTAGACGCTCATGCTGTAGACTCCTCCTCTTGTTTATATCTTCATTTCTCTCTTAGACATCTTACTTCTCTGCCCTTGTTACGAGAGAGGATCATTATTTGGAAAGGGAGCCTTCATTCCTAAAGATGGTAACATTTTTCCTGGGCATCCAAGGCAGGTTGTCTATCTCCTGCGTTATAGCCATTAGAATGGTCATGCTATTCAGCAAATCTGAAGGCATGGGTATATCCAAAAATGGGATGCTTAGATAACTGCATATTGTTACCAATTTGCTAAATTGCGTGGTATCTAGTATTATTTGTCATTGGATAGGGTGCATGAAGCTCATATGTAATGCATATGTCAATGTTTAAGCTCTATGTGTGTGGCTTTCTAATTGGGAACTCAATAGATGCATATTGAAGTTAAAAAAATAATCAAAGTTAAATAAAATCATAGGCTAGACCTAAGATCCAAAGTTTAGACGCCCCAATTAACTCTACATCAAACCTTCATGTACATTGGTGATGTATGAACCGTTTTGTAATGTTGATATAGCAAAAATGCTTATTTTTTTATTAACATTCCCATTTATTTTCACCGATGCTGCTGGATTTTTTAACCTGGGGACTGGGAATCTGTTAACCAGACCCCAGTGCATGCACTTTGACCCTAAAATCATGTTAAAATTGGCTATATTCCTAATTTCTCATGTTTAATTTACCTATAAGTCGCTATTATATGTACAAACTCTACCCAGGGTCTGTAAGTTATATGTCACTAGTGGGCTGCTGGATCCATTGAGACAGTGAAAACATGATTGCAGGCATGCCACTGTAACCTGTCTATATAGTTTTAAAACTGCTAATTCGACCTGCCACAATAACTGCTTTTGACAAGCCTAAACCCTCCATTTAAATATTAATAATTCATCCCTAAGTAGGTCATAAACAGTCCATAAAGGAAGGGTGCACGATATTTAAGAGTAGGACATGTAAAGGTTTAATTTGAGAAGTTCGGCTATGGTGGAGACGGATTACTCTCAGCTGCTGATAAATATCTAAATTTGGAGGTCGGACCTTTATGTTGGATTATCTGCAGCCGGTTGAGCATGATTACTACCAATACATAACTCAGGCCCTAGGTCAGAACATAGAAATCTTCACCGGGGAAAGATCCAAAAGTATCTGACTAGTGAGGGACCTTCCTTCGATTCAAATTTTGAATTCCTTATGCTCAGAGCTTTTCTGCCAAAAGTCCACGACTTTACCGCGACCCGATCCAATGGCTATCCAGCCTCTTACAGCCTATTTTGGCCAAACCCAGCTGCTTTGCCCCACTGAGGATTTTTGACTTCCATTTCAGAGAATAAGTTTGAAGGTAAAACTTCCAACCCGGAGGAAACTAATTTCTGTATCCACACTATGGTTGGCATTAGAAGGACTCCTAGATCCCAGTCAAATTCAACCAGATGACAGTAGTTGGCGCTCAATGCCTTTTGGCACTGTTTTTTACTTTCAAAATTCATATCTCTGTTACCACTTAATGGTATTTTGTTATTTTGGTGTCATTTCACTAAATTAAGCTCTAATTTTATCAACTGGAGTGGAATTGTTATTGTGTTTTGCTTCTGACTTTTATTTTAACTATTTATGTACTTACCTACACATGTTTTTAATTTAAGCCTGCCTGCTCTGTGCCATAGCTCCTAGGTGTTGAGCTCAGATTTAAATTACTGAAACCTTCATTAGATCCAACACAAATATTGACATTATTATATTTGGTGGACTACCATCCACCCCAACTAATAATCCACTTTCTCAAAGTCAGCCAGTACTTTTATGTAATATTTGTTCAGATAAGTGGAACCATCTTCCTCGTACGGTCCAGTTGTTTAGAATTAGTCTCTCCTTCTGGAGGTGAGGCAGAAACTCTTGTCCATTAATTGTCCATTATCACATCTAGAGGGTCCTCAGGCAAATGATTCATACACTTTCCAGGTGTCAGTCATCTGATAAGAGTCTGCACTCTCCGGGGTTCTCTTTATGCAATTGATCCTTCAATAGACTATCAATAACTAATTATCGGATATTTGAGTCCAGTAAAAGAAGTCTTTTATGAAATGATGTATGCTGCACAATGTTTCCTGGTCTTTAACTGCAGCACAAATTGCGCTGTATTTTGACATGAAAAAAAAGTGTAGTGTTGAACCTCTCGTTGATACAGTCGTATGTGGCTATAAGTGAGCAATACCAAACCAATATGAAATAATTGGTTAATAAATGCCTACTGAAGTCAGAAAATGGGCAGCATATAAGCATTTAAATGATGGTTACATGTAGGGTTCATTGGAGCCTCAATATTTTGCATTTTGATATATAATGCCCTAGCCCCACTGTCTATATATGACAGGACACCGTTATGATAACTTTTTGCCTCAGAATGTCGAGTTTCGAATCACAAATTACCTTTCTTGGCCACCTAAACTACACATATGCGTGCAAAGTCTCTTGTGAATCATACGCCCCATGTGGCTTCAAAGTTACATAATAGTTAACAATATCTAATGCCACAAAAAGCAACCCCATATAGTGTTTTAAATGCCCCCCTATATTTCAGTCAGTAGGATTCTAAATAAATACAGACATGTTAAGGCCTGTAGTGTACGTTTTGATTCAATAATTCGATTTCTTAGCACTAGCTGCTCAGTGTAAGATTGAAAAACAGTTCTAGATTAGTGTTTGTTGTACAGCACATCCAGCACCTTTTCAGCCAAAAGTTTGTGTCCGGGACTTCTTCGAAATATCGAGAGTAAGAACACTGACTGGTAAAACATGAATCAGATTTCCTGGAACAATGAATCTCTAGCGGGTGCAGAAAAGATGTACCAAGTAAGGCAGTTTAATAGAAATGCAGAAATGGGATTTTCATGCTAAACAATGTTAGAAGAGACAAAGGCATGAAAGGACAGGCCCAGAGATTAATCAAAATTCTGCAGAGAAAAGGGAAAGAAAAGAGAGATATACATCGAATTAGGTGTACAACATCATTACTCCATAAAAAGCAATAAATGAAACTCTATATAAAAGCATTAATGTTTTGACATTTAAAAGATAACATAAAACTATATTTAATTTCTCGCACCGCCCATTCCTGTAGATATTAATTTTACATGTATGGAGTGCATTAAGCCGGTTTGCAAGTTGAAAGGATCTCTTACTAAGATAACTATGCTCTAACTATGTTGGCATGTCATAGTTTAGATCCATTCTTTTCACATATAGGGAGCTACCCTCACCAAATGCACGTGAAATAAGCTCTGGCAAGGCTAATAGTTTTCTCCTTTAACTGCGAGTGGTGAAATACTGGTTTTGTTCATACATTTGTTTTGGTGAAGAGCCCAGCAGCTGCGAAGTGCTACCGGGCTGTTTGTTACCCTTTTGAGCTCCCATGTAATCTATTGTTTAATTGTTATTTTACCATTCTGAAATGACCCACGAGTGTGCATGCATTGTGATGCATGTGCACCCATCCGTCGTAATACAGTAGCAGTTGCTATGGCTTTTATTTAATTTTTTTGCTTTACATTTCCAACACGACTGACAGCAATGTCAGACTGGTAAAAACAAGCATTTGCAATGCAATCGGTCTCGCCTTTGGGACCTTATATTACTTTAGCTATGCAGCACATTAGCCTGGGTGCTGAAACCTCTACTGTTCTTTAACATGGAGGGAAAGTAAGTACCAAACTGCTTACCACGCCAGGTATGGGAATAAATGGAGAAAAATATTGCCTTTCAGCAGGAAATGGTAAAGTCCAAAGATCTGTTTTTAATATAAAATCAGGGCCTTCGGTGGTCATATCACTGAAAATACAAGATATTTTAAAAATAGAAATAGTTAAATGGCAGTTTTATTTTAAAAGTAATATGTACAAAACCTCATCAAACACAATAAAAATGTCAAGGTCTACGAGGAAAAAAAAACATCAGGATAGGCGTGTGCAAGTCGCAGAACCTGTGACATTAATAGCCACTAAACTGGTATTGCATTGCAAAAAAAAACAAGCATTTGCAATGCAATAGGTCTCGCATTTATGCAAGTTTGAGCTATTGACATTGTAAATAACAATGCCTTTTTTAAGTTTTGGTTTTTAAAACATAAATAAAAGGCATTGCCATTTATAATGCCAATAGCTTAAACTCGCGTAAATGCAAGACCTATTGCATTGCAAATGCTTGTTCTTCATATGCGAGGGACAGAGTCCAAGGCTAATGCCACATGGCACCACTTGGCGATGCTGGAGAGGTGCTGGGCAAACGTTTTCAGGACCATTCTGGCACTTAAAAGATTGCCACATAATAAAACAAAATTTAATGTTGAAAGTTTTTAAATGTTCTGTAGATGTGAAGGAATTTGAAAATTTCTAACCTTCAGATTAAAATGTAACTTTTGATTTCTGCATATTTTTCGTGAAATAAATATAATATTCCATAATGTATGTATTAATTTGTAGTACACCTCTTTCTGAATAGTTTTGAGGTTCACATCTTAGAAACTATTTAGATGGGGGTTCCCATCTTCCAGTAATCATTCAGTAGGGGTCAACAGAAATCAAAAGGTTAAGAAATGCTGGTTAAATGGGTAAAGAGACTGATCTACAAAGACTCATGTGTATCCTGCTGGTCACAGATTTGAATCCTGGAGGAAAGAATGCAGAAGGGTAAATGCACCTACTACAGACATATGTGTGTTTCCTGCAGTCAAGAGATTCTGGTCCTTATGAGAAGTTTGAGTGGGTTAACGCATCTACTGCAGAGTCCGGCATCTGGGACATTGGTAACAGGTTTAAATCAAAGTGAGATATATCAAGCTTGATGATGTCTGATGACGTGGAAACGACTTCTAATGTAGTTGGATGATCATCTAATGACTCTGGGATGGCTTCTAAAGTCATCCTGTTTGACCTGGGTGAGCTGTGTCTCATCTGAATGCCATATGTATAAATAAACCCTAATAAGATATCTCCCTGCCAGTAATGCATGAACTGCGGAGCATTCTGTGACTAAAAATAGAAAGGATCTGACATGTCGATGTGTTTGAACGACAGCAATCTATACTTTATAAATACAAATAAAGCTACATGTAACTGTCAGTTCGGGTAGCAGCGAGGCTAAATATATTATTTGTAGTAACATGCAGATGAGGTCAGCAACCACAATCTCACCCCAACGCTTAATTATAATTAATTCACACACACACCTCACCTAAATAAACTGTATTTGGAAATTATAAGTCTTGTTAATGTGGACTACATAACTCAATAAAGAAACACATCAAAGGAATGAAACAAATGAAAGAGTTACAAACATTCAGACATCGCTATTGTAGAGCACAGGCGACAGTTTGCCTAATTTTCCGCAGAATCCTTTTCCAGTAACATTCTCACCACCACTTACTTCCCTGGCGGGCACAACTCACAAATCTAGCCCTAGGTTTATGCATGAACCGTAGGCCGCATCTTCTATGTGGGCCCTCCGGAGCTCCTCCCACCCCACAGAGGTATGGGCCAGGTAAGGGCCCTCGTAAGTTAAAGAATGCCATAGTCGTACTCACTGTTTAACGTTGTCTCCTAACGCTTCGCTCAGACTATTCTTGGCTGCTTCTAGCTTGCTCACGAAAGTCGCCATCTTTGAGCCCACCCGCATGACTTCTCGCAGAGAGAAAGATTGAAATAGAAAAACACCACCGAAGAACAAACCAAAGTGCGCCGCTCGCCTCAAAATGTGTTTCAAAAACTGGTTGAATGATAGTACGCATGCGCGGGAAGAGTGTCACTACCTTCTCAGTCACACGTTCTCTCAGGAGAAGTGAAATATTAAGCTGTGTTTGCCTTGCACATTGAAGAACGCAGAAAGTTGCAAATATTTACTTAACAATACAAATATTTTATTTATAAACTATTTTAAACGTAGTATACGTCTTTCTCATCTTTATTTTGGTGTTACAACAACATATAGGCCAACATTTAGAAACAGGATAATAGGAAAAAACAAGCGCTCCCCATAGCGCTGTTTATATTTGTATCGCGCTTTCACTTTCAGTGAAAGCGAAAGCGCGATGCAAAAATAAACATGCGGCGCCCCGTCTCCTTTTGGGAGGCCCATCAGGACTGGATCTCAGAGGCTTGTTTACATAACACGCCTCTGAGATAAGAAATTGCTTCACGACAGCCGTGAAGCAGGAGACCCAGTCCGGATGGGCCGTCCCAAAAGGACAAAGGGCAGTAACACAGAAGCCTCATTTTCAATGGGAAGCCACCGTTTACCATAAATGGTGACGCTACCCAATGAAAATGAGGGGCGGGGCTTCAAGCCCCCTTCTGAAATATACTCACCCACAATATGTCTCGCAGACGCGAACAGCGCATGCGCGCTGCAACGCAGGTCTGCGAGACCTAAACAGTAGTGGAGCAGAGAACAAACATCAAGCACTCGAGAACACATCAGAAAGAGGCAATGTATTTACTTGAAATGCATGCTTGCAAGCACCTCATCACTCGCACCTACAGGTTACACCGGTCCACTTATAATTAATTTTTAATTTCGTTTTCAGTGTCCTCCTCAATACGCACTCTCTTCTGGAATGCACAGGCCGATACAAAGACAGTCTTCTTCGAGAGGGTAGACTTGGCAAAGGATTTACAGACAACAGGTAGTGGGCACAACGGCATTACAAAGACGTTCAAAAGCATCCACCACAGTAAACTGTAGGGGGGTGGGAGCATTCAAATACAAGTGAAAGATAGTTTAAAAATAAGCAGCATTTCTACGGCCCTCGAGCCAATCCAGTGCAGTGCAAGCATCACTTTTAGCTGCCTAAAGGAAACCTTTATCTTTCAATTGTCTCCTCATTTAAACATGCGTGTCAACCTTCACATACACCGAATTAGCCGTTTAATCAGCTCCGATGAGGGGCGGCCACTTTCCAATCGACTTTTATAAATGACGTCCGAACACTGGTGTTTCTGGGCTTCAGAATGGAGAACCCTCATATGATTGATTTTCTTTTCCAAATGAGTCCTCATTTTTGTGGTGTGCAAATATTTGCTTCAGGGCATTAGCAATTAGTTTAGCTGGGCCTAAAAGTGAATTTCTTTTTTTCCCCTCCTTCATAACAGGAGTACCGCCTGGCAACCTTTCCACAGCAAGCAGTCAAATCTTATTTAAATCCTTGAGAACATCCATCTTGCTTGGCACATTTTCAGCACTATCCTTCCCAGGGTCATTGGTTGTGGGAGGATTGTTATTAGCAGCATGGCATTGTTTTAAAAGGTATTGTTTTATAATGCTCATGACAGAATTGCAGACATCTGTACTTGTTGGTGGTGGATGAGGCTATCTCCCCCTCAAGTGCTGCAATTTTCTGAACTGTCTAATTATTTTGTGGAAGGTGTTCTCCAGCTTGCACTGTTTCGCCTAGAGAGGATGTCATGGCGGAGCTCTCAGCACACTTGGAAAACTGGATTGCTTTGCTAGTGATACTTGTAGACATGTCATTCCTGATCTTTGTACAAGATTCTTTGCCATTATTCATTAGCTAGGCAACATCAGCCAGACATGGAACCATGGAGCAGCACTTTGCCCGGCTACACTCTGAAAAAGGGGTCGCAGGCATGGATGAAAAGGAAGAACGGTTCCAATCATTCGGACCACACTGCGAGAAAGACAATATTCTTTAAACTCCCATTCTGGTGTGAACCGGTCAGTCGGTATACGAAGGTACTCAAAGAGCTGCCAGATCAGGCTGCTAAATAGAGACATTTACTGCACAAAGTTGAACTGCAACATACAGATCGACAATCTTTTGACTTTAGTTTCCAAAGGATGTGGGACCCCTTCACTTAAGCTGCGAGTGGACTTGTTGGAACAATTTCGCTCCTTATCACCCTGCCATTGCCTTAGCACTAGATCCGTAATTACATACGGAGAAATCTTCTGATCTTTGACACGCCTGGTAGTCAACTCTATTCTTGGACACTTGTCATACACTTCCTTTTCAAATACAAGATTTGAAAAAAGTATTATTGTCTTCAGGTGCTCGTGGAGGGCAATTTCTTTGGACTGGAATCGAGAGAATGCTAAAGTGATTCTGGTATTTTACTGACCTCTGCTGGTCGTTTTCTATCAAGAAACATAAATGGAGGCAGTTGCCAGAAAAATATAAAACAAGAAAGTCCCTCAGCTAAGCAATTCTGGTATTTTGCTGACCGCAACCGGTTCTTTTCTATCAAGACCGTTAAATAGAGGCAGTTGAACAAGCAGAAAGCAATTCTGGTTTTATATTGACCTCTACTGGTCGTTTTCTATCAAGAAAGTTAAATAGAGGCAGTTGAACAGAAAAAAAGTCCCTAAGCGGAAGCAAACAAGTCTTAGGGCTGATCTCCAGTGCCCACAAAGCACATACACATATAAGTATATACTAAAGTATATACAAGAGGTTGCGAATGCTCGACCTCAAAAAGGGGAAAAATGTAAGGATAACTGGGATTGGTGGGTGAGCACTAGGGAGCAACAGATGAACAGAATATGGGGAGCTCAACAAATAAAGAAAGATAATTTGTGGGCCTCGTGTTGAATTATACCTCAAATCTATATGTGAGTTGGAAAATGCTGCCTTAAGCAGAATTCCAGCTCTCACACTATAGTTATTTGAAATACCCTTAGGACCTATCAGGAAATCCAGTTTGCCTCAGAATTGAGTTCAAGGATCGAAAATACCACCAGTGGGTCAGGGTAGGTTCTTGGAGTGCACTGAGGTGGTCGCAGCATCAGGAGATTCCGTAGGGGTCCCGTGCTTTGCTTCTACATTTACTGCTGCTGCTGAGCGTTAAATGAGGTGACTCCACAGAGGTGAGGGCATTGAATAGCAGTGAAGGAGAGTGTAGCATAGCCTCTCTGCTAAGGCTATGTGGAGACTCTTTCAAAGCGCTGCCAGGAGCATAATCTGAGTCACTCTATGCAGAGGCCCCTCTGCTGAATTGACCCTTTCACGCCTCCGTAGGTAATGTGGGAACGGAAACATATTCAAGAATACCCAGCTCCTGACTGCACACCACCACAACTGAATCAGACCCTGGCCTGTGACGGAAACTTTCAAGTCATACAACATGTTATCAAAATGCACGGCTGTGTTACACTGGCATGTCAGATTGTATGTTATACAAATGTTATATAACTAAACCAACGCAGCAATAACATAACCTGCAGTGAGACAATGTTCATTGCTTAGAGCTGAAAATTCTGATAAGCAGGTGTGAATAGGCTGAGGGAATGTCATTTTCAGGTGCCTGAGATGTATAGGGGTTGCGAGTCAGAATATTGTTGTTAAAAATCTCACCTGACATACATATAGTGTGCTTAATTTGTAAAATATTAAGTGCCAGGGCTCTGATCAGGAGGCCACTGCAGCTTGTACCGTCAATCGCCCCTGTCATCACTGCCAAAACACCTACTAAACATCTCTCTCGCATGTAAATGCGACAGTTCAGATTATTCCAGGTCCCCAAAGCTAAAGGAATGTCTGGGGAGGCAGGTATTAGTAATTTTTTGTATGTCTTTTGTTTCCCTAAACAGCTCTTATACTTCTACATTCTAAATTACATGAGCAGCGCCACCTTGTGGCAGACTGCCCTAAGTGTGGTGTTGACAATTATGTGCCGATGCCGAGCACCGGAAACCAATAAAGTGTCGGTGCTCAGCACCGGAAAGCTCTGGCACAAATTAAGCACTGTGTGCTGAATATTTATAAAAATGTTGTGCCTTTGGATGTAGCTTTTCTCTTATTAATGGCAAAGGAGCAATATTTTTGTAAACAATATTTAAGAGCCAGCACTGATTTCAAAGGATATTCTGACCACAATATTCTGGTACTAAACCCATTTAGGAGACTCATGATAGATGGAAGGACGGAAAAGTAGATAGATGATTTGAGCTGTTGGGGTTGGGAACCAAAAGCGGTCCTGCCAAAAATGTTCAAACCCCTACTCCCTTCCTGTCCCCTTCCGCTTTCATTCCTTCCTCAGTCTCGCTCTCTTTCTCTCTCTCTCTCTTCTGTGTGTTTCTCATTCTCTTTTTGCTGCTGTGCTTGCTGCCACAAACCCCGAGTACCTGGAGACAGGGGCCATGGAGATTGATAAAACTGCCTCCAATGGCTCCCCGAGGGAACTACCTGATGGATAAATGGCTGATCCAGCCCTGGGTTTGAGAAGGAAAGGAGCTATGTGCAAGTTCGTCAAGGACTGAAAATAGGAAAGATTGCTTAAGGCCAGACTACGAAAATGGCAACTTTCCCTAGTTCCTTTTCTTCCATTACAGGAAAGGTTCCAGAGGAACCGTGGGCCATATTTATGTAGGAGTTGCGTCGCTTTTCCATCTCGCAACGTGGTGCATGCGCAACGCTACCCCAAAATGAAATTTATCAAGTCAATTAAGGCAACTTTGTGTCATCCTGAGTGGCTTGATAAATCCAGAGTATCACAACACAGCGAAAATCGTTGCGGTACTCTGCCCCACAGAGGCGTTCCATGGGTGTTGCATGGGTGTTGACACCACAACCATGGATTTTTACGCATTCCCAGATTTACCATTACTGATAGACTCGAGACTGCGCCAAAATGCTAATACATCCTCCTTGGGAAAGCATAACTAAGACAAAGACCTTTATTTCTCCTTGTTACTTCCTCTTTCTAGGTCTTCTGCATTCTGCAGCACACATAGATAGAGGCATATGCCTCATGTGAATTCTTTTGTGCAGAAAGGTGCCCCTTCCTGCACAAAAACAGCCCTCCATTCAACGCATGCATTGGCGCTTGGCAGCCCATTGAGCACCAGCACTGGGAAAAGGCTGGAATGGGCCGTACTGTAATGCAGTGCAGCAAGGTGACTTGCTGCACTGCATACTATCTGATAAGTATGGCCCTATGTCTCGAGCCCGACGGGATTTAGCCTTTCTAGCTCTTGAGGAAACCTGAGGTAGACCCAACCATAAAAGTATCGGAGATGGACTCAAGGCTGGAAATAATTTCTATGTAGCAGCGCGGCTGATAAAATACACGATGTAAAGTACCAAGTATTCCCACACAGCATTATTTCTAAGATATAAAGAAAAAGAGTGGATTTCAGTATATGATCACTTATTCGGCCTCCTCTGCACCTATACACTCGGTATCACAGTGGAACATCTCCCAGCAGAGGAGTAAAGATTCATTAGGGTAAGGATTCAATAAGGAGCCCGGTCAGCACCTTGGACATTCTTCTACCCAGATCCCTTTTCTGGGAAATGATGATGTGGTTTTTCATATTCATTGAGTGTGTCTGACACACAGTGGTACTGAGCCATAATAGAAGGCTTGTTTGTGCTCTAGAAACTATATGGCAGCCTCTGAATCCCTCTCATGGTGCTGGCTGCGTTGTCTGCCTACCCTGGCCCTGCGTTCTGAGAACTCCCAGAAGCCAATTGATGCATGGTTCAGTGCACCTGGATATATGATATGTAGCTTGCCATGTGTTTGTCCTTCATTCACGTTGTGCTGTTTACATAAGATAGCCACTCTGCTTGGGTGGTGCTTTTCATATAATCAGCCTCTGACTGGTAAAAAGGTGGTTTGTTATCTAGATCTGCTCTGTGTGCCTCGGCAGAGGAAAGTGATTCTCCTCTCATCTCCTAGAGGAATAGGCCTCACTGTAAACGTTTTGCGCTTTCACTGCATTTCTGTTTGCATCACTTCCAAACAGCTGCAAGCAGGTGGTGCTCTGATTGGTAGCTTCTAAGAATGAGCAGCTACCAATCAGAGCACCACCTGCTTGCATTAGCAGCTAAGTGCACAGAGATTGACTAGTTCATGCATCTCATTGCAAATGCACGTGTTTACTAGATTCTGGGACTGCACGATTGCCACCACTTATTAGATTCCTTCTGACCTTGCAATTGGTTCAAAGTGTGTTGCAGTCCTCATATGTCTCTGGCTGGCATCCCCGCACATAAACCAGCTGTTGTGAGTATTTGTCCCCAGACTGGAGGTTTGCCTGGTCCAAATCTGCATGCGCTGTCGCCATTCTGGGCGCAAATGGGCTTCCATTGGCCACCTTCTTTGAGCAGGTGGTAAATGGAAGTGGAGGGTGATGTGGGGCGGCTGGTGAGATGTGGGGTTAAAGAGGGAGGCAGGGCAGAGTAGAGTGTGAGTGGTGGCAGATGGGTACACTCCGCGCTCTCCGTGCCATGGAAGAGGGTTGGTGGGGCCAAGGGCTGAGCCCAGGATGTTATTTCAGCCCAGGCCTCTTGTAGCTTTAGACGCTGCCTTCATCGGGTGGTAAAATCATGACCAGCGTTTGGGCCGCTTATAATTGGGCAGAGTGATAACCCACCCCGGAAGGGGCATTTAAGTCTTTTAGATTTGCCTGTTAAACAAACGTTTTCCTGGCCTAAAATAGAGGGTCTTTTTGAAATAGCAGTACATGCATCATGCTCCATTCTAGTGCCAATAGGCCACTCTTGGGACAAATGATATGCGTCATAAAATCCCTCCGACCGGACGTTTCATATATAGCCACCTCACATTGGGCTGTGGTGGTTCTGGTTTCCGCTGCAGCCCTGTGCCTGGATGCCAACGGAGCTCACCCCTGCACACACCCAAGGGGTGCCAGATGCAGAGAAGTCTCGATATAACATGCTGCGCTGTGACACGCTTTGAATGCAAAACGGTGGATGTGAATTCACAATTGGCCTGAGTGCAGAAGAGTAAGGCTCCACTGGGGAGCCCGGCCAGCACCTTGGACATGTACTGTGCATGAGTCGAGTAGAGGTGAATCATGCGGCATCCATCGCTTCTTTCTTCAATGGAAGGGAATGCACGAGACGGTCTTTGTTTTGCATCAGTGAAGCACAGTTACTGCTGTGCTGATGGTCAGATCAGCTAACTTCAATTTAGTTCCAATTCCTCCTTGTAGGAGAGGAATCTGAGGCTTTGAACACTTGAAAGAAATCCGAGAGGTAGAGTTTAGTTTAAAGGCCTGGGTAAGGCTGGTGGTTGACTGTCGAGTGCCGCAAACCACATCCATGCCCCAGCATTCACTCATGAAGGGAAGCAGGAATGCCAGGCCTGGAATGAAGGGGGCTGTTAAGTGCCACGCAGGGGCATCTCCTGCACGTTTTTACTAAGCCCTGGTTAAATGTCTCATGGCATTTTAACTAATTTAGGCAACAGAGATGACACTCATCTACACATCATCCTCCCCCATATGGTAGCAGACACTGTACCAAGGAAGAGACTGGAGGCGCAGGAGGACATTGGGTTAATGCATTGCCACCTTTCTGAGGAAACTGGAGACGCAATCAAGTTGGACAGGCGCAGTGGGTACCTTGAGGAGGGTTTAGGGTTTTGGATCATGGAGCGAAGTTTGAGCAGAGAATTGTAAATTTATGGTAACAGAAAATCATGGTCTAAATATTGTCTGGCAAACATCATGTATTGAATACCTTTTTTTTTTTTAGAAATATTGCATCATTGGAGTTAATAATAGAACATATACATCCATTGGAGTGAAAATTTTGTGAAAGACATTTAAGGCATCATGTTTATGTCAGACCATATTTTTGTTATCGATGGTCTGACATTCACCAGGGAAAAAGCGCAGCAGTACACGATGGGGACAGCCATGTCCTCTTTACCCTGACCTAGAAACAAGGAGCCTCGTTTTATTACTCAGTCATTGATTGTAATCATCCGGCAATAAATACCATGAACTTTACTGGCGGTCCACTGTTGGATGGATACAAATAGCAGATTGTCTTTGGCAGCGTTGCTGCGTCATGATCTCGGGTAGTTTCCAAAGAAGGCTGACTCTTGCAATCTCTGTGATAAATTGTTTGCCCGGGAGTCAGAGGACACCTGTGAAAACACCCAGACAGCCTCACACACACCGCAGAGTCCTTGTGATTTGCTGAATTCCTTTTACAGATAAATGGAAGTTGTAATGTATCTGACCCGCATATTTATCTTGCCATGCAAGGACTGCAGGGGCGGTGAATCTCCATCGGCTCCAAATCCCCTCTGGACTACAAAGGAGAAATTGCTGTTCTTTTTTTAAAAAAAGGTTCACTTCTGCACATCCATAGTCTGCACCAGCACAAATAAGCACTGTATGTTCCTCTATTTAGCAGAGAAGCGTGCATTTATTAAAAATACGAATATATTATCCAGTCCTGCTGCTCAACGCCACAGTGCGCTATAACAACAGCGAGGGATGCAATGTCACATCTGGAAATAGGAAATAGTTGAGGGGACAAAAGCATGATTTAGAGTTAGGCACCTTCAACGTCGCGGGATTGACGTACTGATAGAACCCGACCTCAGAGATCACTAAGTTCACTTTGAGACCCAATAGAAACGTAAACGTAACTAGCGTTTTTGCGCAATCTCCACCATATTGGCATCCATGAACCTGAGCATTGTGAGATTCGTTTGCAACTCCTGCGCACCTCCCATCACGGCGTCTTTGTGACTGACAAATATGTTATTAGCCTGATTCTCATATCTCCTGAATACTCGTCTTTTGATCTGATTTGGCTGAGATATTTTTATATGAATACGCCTGGCCACTACATTTGACGTGTAGTAGTTTCTTTGATTGAGTATCTGCATCATATTGAAAATGTTTCCCTTGACCTCCATCATGCGGGTTGAATTTTAAATATTGCTCATGTCCCCTACTATCTATTGGTCTACGGCCTGATGAAGGTGGGGCCCTTGTCTGGGTCCAATACCGAAACGCGCGTTGGCGCCTGAACTTTCGGCCTTCAGTTACCACCTATACGAGCACCACTGGATAGCTTTACCATCTTGACCGGAATATTTGTTTGGAATGTCTTTTGGAATGAATGTCTGTGTGCATGATTTAAATTTACGTGTGGGACATTGAACAATGTATTGATTTATATATAAATTTGTTGTCTTTATTTATTCTTGAATGTATGTGTATCCATCGACTAAAAAGTATCTGGAAAGGGAAAAAAAATTCTATGTTTAAAAACAAAATAAACAAGATATATATATTTTTGTATCCATAATTTTTGTCTGGTGCCTCGTTTTGTCTGTTCTGTCCGTTCAATCCCAGCTTAGTTTTGTGTGGATTGAGGGACCTATATTTTAGGCCCGCTTATATACCTCTTGGGCAGGTACCTTTCCTGATTTATTTATCATGATTTAGAGTTAGTCTGACACAGTGCTTCACCACAAACTTGGCGTAATACCCTGTCTGCCAAAGTGCTTGCCCACCCGTCCCATTAAGAGTTGAGTGAATTGTCATGTTGCTACCGGCAGACCTGAGACTGCTGGAGTAAGTGCACCAGACTTCCATCCCACTGAAAGGAGTGTGTCAGATGTAGGTTTGTTTTTTATTTACCTCGAAGAGAAAAAAGGAAAAATGACACCCCACACCCTGGGAGAAATCTCTCAAAGTGACAGTCATTAGTTATTTGTTTTACAGAAACATATCCCCCTTGTGAGTTTTCTTTAGCAAAATAAAAAAAATATCAGAGCAGCCACATGAATATGACGTCAGAAGAGGTGCGGTGATGGCGGCTCCACTGAGAGCAAAGACTCTCTGCCAGGTGGGTGGGGATCTCTACATATGACATGCGCAATCCACCAGGGCAGCTGAGGGTGTTACCGCTGCTCCGGTGTCGGATGGATGGCCGCCCACCACACCTTAAATCAGGCCGGAATAACTTCCCCTCAGGCGTCCATGCGCATAATGCATTACATGGATCCAGAGCAGAATTTACACAGATGCTATCCTGTATCAGTTATCAATAACCACCTTTGGCAGTTCTATCAAAACCATATAATATGAATCCCTATTAAACAATAACAGGCACAATGAAATACACTGTTCACTGACTCTAGTCAGCAAGACGCCCAGAATCACACAGGGTACCTGCAGCCCAAAGCTACTAAGGAGTCATTGAAATGGTGGACATGCGCTATAGAAATGCTTGCAATATAACATAACATAGCATACCCCAAAGAAGCATGTTATAACACAGCACAACATATACATAAAGGGTCATGGGGCATGGCACTCTCCTAATTCTCATTATCACTTTAGCTCATTCCATTACGAATAACTCATTTGCCGTGAGCCCCACAAAGCTCAGCCATTGCCATGTTTATTTCCTCTACACATTTTTTCCTTCTTCACTTTCCAACACATTGAATTCAAGACCATTTCCTTTGAATTTGCTAAGTTTTCATTTTCACAAAACTATGTCCGCAGAATTATATTTTTTGACACAACTGTTTACAAAGCTTACGTTTTAGATCGCTGCAGCTTCTAAGATGGCCACCATACTGTGGGTTATTACATACACTGTATCCAGTCCTGTACTTTATATCTATACATTATTGATTTCAGGTGTTCGAATGTAAGTTCTTTAACAGAAGCAAAATAAAACTACTAAACCCAGAATGCTTTAGGCTCTCACACAAAAGTCTTGAACTGGAAATAGTGCCAATAATGACTTGGATTGAGGTGGCCACACTGGCAGCCTCTGGATACAAGATGGCGATGGTTGTTTCAGCAGGAACTGGGGATTCAGTCAGAATGGTGGGAAGGTGGGGAAGCTGAACCATTGCCTCCTACCTAAAGGGGTGTGGGGTAGTAGGTGTTTCAAGCCGCAACAGGCACGCGCCAGCTCTGAACTGCATGACAGGTGCATTCAGACTGATGCTTCACAGATCAGCACAGTCTTTCCTCTAAAATTCTTTAGGTTCCCATTGGGCGTTCACCCCCAGTTCAAATTTGAAAGCGAGCAGCCATTTTAAGAGGTCATCACAAGCCACGTTGACAGTGTACCCACTGCAATTCTCAGAAACACGCTATAAACTATTCTCAGAGCAAATTTGTAAACCCATATCATTAAACTGTGGCTTCCTCATTGAAACCCATACAGTATGAAAATGTAATATTTATTACTTCTCCCTTTGGAATAAAATATAAACTAAGCTCCGGCAACATAGAACCTGTGTGGAATGTTCAAAATATAATGCTAGGTTGCTAGTACATTCCTCTTTTACTTAATTCCTGATAATCAAATGTACTCATAATTAACCTTCATTATTATGTTTTCGTTGCTACTTATGGCTCTGTTTTCAGTAATGATTTCTATAAACAAATGCATAGTATTTTTGTGTATCATGAAAGAAACAATTCATAAAAATGTAAAGCACAAATGTTGCCATATTTATTCTGCTACCTTTTGAATACCCACTTTAATTATCACTAAACATGGCGTACAACTCCAAGCTAAAATGTGAATAATGCATTTTGTATTTAACTGAGTGAGAGAGTGAGGCACTTGATGACTCAATTCTATTGTGCGACTTAAAGCACACCGAATCGTCTCTAAGTGCTAGATAATTTACATGGTGGAGCTGAATAAGTGAAAGGTGTTAATCAGAAACTGTCTTCCTGTTTGGCAGAAACACCTCCTTCTGGTCAACAAGTTAATGGCCACAATAAATGGTTGCTCTTCCCAAACCTGCAAAGAGAGTCAATAATCTGAGAGTACTTGTAGACAATAAACTGGCATATGGTGACCAAATAAAGGTTATCACATCATCAGTCTTTAAAATTAAAACAGATAGCCTTTCAATAATGAAAAACAAAATTGGCAGTATTTCACTATCAGGACATGCCACACACATCAGGGCATTTCCTACCTGTCACAAACACTGCACCCTGCCACAGGGGTACCTTGGGCCTACCTTAGAGGTGACTCACATGTTAAAAAAGGGAAAGTTAGGGTCTGGCAAGTGGGTGCACTTGCCAAGTCGACATGGCAGTTCGAAACTCACACAGCAGCGACACACTAGGCACACCACAAAAGAAACTCCACACAAGGTTATATCACGAATAGCCTTTGCATTACTCATGAAACACATTATAGCATAATCACATATATAACCTGTGCCGCCTGGCACTGGGTATTACTTTACAGGGGATTATATACACAACAGGGTCAATCAGGCCACTGTCATAACCTCACATATTTTACAGTTAGTGAAGATAGCCACTACTACCGGTAAGAGTGCATTTAACACCCTACATTAGGCATCAAACATGAGGCATGAACATAAAAGCACTTCCTAGTATAACATGTTATGCCAATCATAATCAGAAGCAGTGTACTATACTAAACGCGGCACACATGGGTACCAAGCATAGCACATTGTGCATAAACATCTGCCACAGGGCACCATAGTAAACACTGGCAGCAGCCGCAGCCTATTCCGTAAACACATCATGCCCCCCCCTTTAGGATAAAACTGCACAATGAGATATATATTGTCACCACCTCTGGGCATCACATATACATCGCTGCCACCTCCTGGCCCTCTCTTGGGCAGCCCGGTATCGTTAGACACAACAATGTCCCCAAACTGGGCCCCCTAGCTGCAGATGCAACCAAGACAATGTGTGCAATGTAAAGGGGGCGGGGTACAAATCACCCTTGTCTCCTTCAATGAATTCCCCCAAGTTGCAACTGCCCGCGATCTGGCGGTGCAGCTGTGTAACAAAATAGGCACCAACAGTATGCCTCCCAAGCCCCACTCACCGGGGCTCCTTCTTTTCAGTTGTAGCTACCCGCGATCTGGCGATGTAGCAGTAAGCACATCCAGGCATCAACAGGGTGCCTAGTCAGCCCCACTCACCGGGGCTTCTCTCCCTCGCAGGGCCAACTGGGAACCAGGAAGGATGCAGTCATCGGGAGCCTAAGAGGTTCCGGTCCTCTCCTGTGGGGTCCGGTGAGCCTGCGAGGCTCAGTTTTGGTCTGCCCCAAAACGCGGGGCTTTCCTCTGCCTTCCCCGACTTCGGCAGACATGCGGGGCTCTCCTCTTCCGCACGGGAAGCCCCGACCACCATCAGGCACCGTCACGCCTGGCTTAATCTCTTCTGCCAGTCATACCCCAGGTCAGGCGCTCCTCGCCTGGCTTCCAATTTTCACGGAGCGAAGTCTCTGCAATGTTTTGGCTCCGGCAAGGCAGTTCCTCACCCACTACCCGGCCATGCCCTACTTTAGGCCAAAGGCTGCCCAGCACAGCTCTCTCTCAGGGGCGACAGAGTCTCCTCAAGTTCCAAAAGCATGCGGGGCTTTGCTCGTCACCATGGGAGCACCGCCCACAAGCAGGCTGCACCTCCGCCTCACTTCTGGTCTCAGCCACAGAGCGAAGTCTCCGCAATTTCTCCCTTGAGGGCCTCTCCTCCCTGCTGGCTTCGCTACGACCAGCTGGGCAGCCCTCAAGGAGATCTTCACACCCCAGTGTGGGGGCTCAGCCCAGACTTCCCCGGCATGTTTACCACTCCCTTTGCGGTCTCAAGAGGTGCAAAGCCCACAGGATCTGGCAAACAAAGCTTGAGTTTCCTCCAGGCGAAGGGGAGGCATCTCTGTGAGATATGGTGTAAAAAGGTCCCGATCCCTTACTGGCCGAATATTGAGCAAATATTTCATTGTGATACTTCCCCTTGACAGGGGGAAACCCCTAACCCCCTAAAATATGGACAAGGTTCAAAGTGGTTGTAAGGGCAAGACTGATTTCGTACTCCTTCAGGAAAAAATTCCAGTCAGACAGAAGTTCATTTTGCTGTTCGTTTATGGTGTTGTCACTCTATCCGTGAGAGTGAGTCAGAAATAAACAAATTGACAGCCAACACGTGTTTCACCCCTTTACATGGCCATCTGGCCTGGGGCTTCCTCAGGGCTGTACATACATTCAAGGTGAACAAAAAGCGGGGGGGGGGGGGGGGGAGGTTGTGTATCCCTGTGTCAATAGAAAAGGAATGAAAGCGGGATAGGAGGTAAGGGAGAGGAAAGAAAGAATGATAGGGCATTAGAGGGAGAGGAATGGGGAGATCAGTTTGTAGGGGAAAAAGAAGAAAAGGAGGAGAAAGGACGGGAACACAACAGACATCATGCAGTCATTTTAACATCAGTGTAAGACATTGGAATACAATAGTTTATGTTTAAACGATCAAAGAGAGAAAGAGAAGGGAGAATAGGAAAAAGAAGGCGAAAAAAAGGGGAAAGTGAAGACATAGATAAGGACAAGAGGCATATAGGAGGCAAGAAGCATATGGGGCATTATAGCAAACAAACAGTTGTACCGAATTATTACACAAAGCAAAGTGGTTCAGATAATATTCACGAGTTGTGGAGCGATATATATCATTGTAAATTAGCATAAATGGGAGTGATTATTGACAATATTATGATAAATTGCATGAACATTAATCGTAGACATTGGTGGCATCCCGGATGTACAATGAGTAAGTAAATAAATGACCGATGCGTAAGTTTATGCATTGTAGGCAGAAGTGTTAGTTTTAGGTGTGTCAAAATGCCGCAATCAAAAAATATATATATGGAAGCACAATTCAAGATACAAATTCCAGTAATGTGACATTCATCATTTCAAGTTGTTGCAAGCGAGATAAACATTTGTTAGAGCGAGCGATCGAAAGGAATAAATTAAACAAATTAAAAAGAACGGAACAAACATGTGTGTGAAACGAGCGTGTATGACAGAAAACAGATAAAAAGTATAGTTTAGCAACAACGTGACATTCGTCATTTCAGGTGATTTGTAAAGACATGGGAGAAAGATTTGAGTGAAGGGTAGAGAGGCATTGTTTTATAAAGGAAAATGGGACATTTGTATTAGATTCGAGCATATAGGACAAAAGTATATATTAAACAGAACGTTATAATTACATATTTTGCAGAAAAGTCGCGTTGCCAATTCCGGCCGGATCCAGGGATGTAAAAATGAGAAATAAATGAGACTTATTAGTCAGGGGAAGACTCAATCATATTGCACAGGGTCTACTTGTTTAACCTCCAGCTATATGAACATGAAAAGTGACTCTTGGAGCCCAGTATTTTGTGTGAGAGAGTGTTCAATTGCATTTGAGTGAGAGGAACATAAATCAATTCTAAAAGGGAGAAGTGCCTCCCTCGTTAGTTAGAAGCAAGAACAGTAATGTGTCCTAAGCAGAGACGCGGTATACAGAAACCCGGTTGGCATACGGGGAGTGCATTAGAACGCCGGGCGGTGATGCATGCACGTCTAGGTGGACATAGGTATCAGGTCTTACCGTTATAATCGAATTATGAGTGGAATCGTCAGTATAGATATGGTCCTGTCATATCTATGGGAAAATGGGATGAAGGGTGAGGGATTGAAAATCGGGAGTTTGGAAAGGTGGTCAATTTAGGCTCTGGAGGCCCAGGGTTTCCTTATAATATCGGGCGTAATGCCAGGCCAGTCGGTTCTGAATGAAGATATGGCAACCAGCGTGTATTGCGTGGCGGCCATTTAAGGTGGCGTGAGCAAGTACCTCCGGGACATGGAGTGATTGGGCTGCCTGGGGTGACTAGGACCCATGATGGATTGGTCAGTGTGAGAATTGGCGGTCATGTTGTGGCGAGAAATTGGGTCATATCAGGTTAACGATTGGATCGGTAGTCTGAGATTATAAAGCGCCATGTTGTGATTGGCGAAGGTAACTTTCCATATTAACGGGGGATATAAAATAGCAGTCCTCATTATGATGGAGTAAACACTAGGCTAAGGGTAGTTTTAAGATGAACGAATGCAGGCCTGATTGTGGTGTTGGTGATAGAGAGTACCCTTGGGGAGAAATGAAAAAGGAAAGATGGAAACCCAGGTAGGGCTTAGAGGCAATTGATTTTATATGCACGTATGTCTGCAAAGAAGTGGACCATCCTTTGTTGGTCATATGTAGAGGTAGATTTACGCTAAGAGCAAAAATGGGCATCTTAGGGCATAATGAGACGTATTCAAACGGAGCTCGCAAAATCAGGGAAAGCCTGGCTCGCTAGAGGGGGGTTCGGGTAGAGGTTCTGAGTGGCAGTGTGGAAGGGTACGCTGTTTGTAGTCAGCCATGGGCATATCTACATGTTTGCACCGTAACCTTAGGTTGGTAGGCAGGGGAAGGAGAAGGCCTAGCACGGTGCAAGAGGAAGAGAGACATGTGAGGTGTAGCATACATTTTAAAATCCCCCCAGAAAGTCCTGTAGTTTCAGTTATATCCTTCTCTATGACAGGTCTGAGATTCATGTGTTATTCCTCTCCTAGCCATACATGCATTTCTGCGTCTTTATTCAGACCCAATGCCACTGTCTTGAACTTCAGGATAAGTTTACTTTCTGGTCTGCTGAGTTTCAGTTCACGATCCCCTCCTCTTCTGGCTGGATGGACAACTTCCAGACTAAAGAAGGTGAAGTCTTTCTTGTGTGGGTGCATACAGTGGAAATGTTCTGTACGTGGATGACCGGTGTTGTGCTTGTGTATGTTACGATAGTGTTCTTGAATCCGGGTGCGTAGTGGTCGTATCTTGCTCCCGATGTACGGAAGGTTGCAGGGGCAGTTGATTACATTGATCGTAAATTTACTGTTGCAATCAATCCATTCTTTGATGGTAAATTATTTTCCTTTTGTTAATGGTACTTGCGTTGTTTTGCTTCTGCTCAGTTTGCAAATACTGCAGTTTTTACAGGTATGAAACCCTGCTGGTCTATCCAGGAATGTGGTGATGGATTTCCTTTTGACCTCAAATACCGATTTGCATATTGCTCTGAGTATAGAGTTTGCTGCTGTTTCTTTTCTGTGGAGATTGCTATGTTAGGTATTATTCTTGACATAGAGTGTGACATCCAGAAAGTTGATCTGCGTCTGTGAGTAGGTGTGTGGTTCTTATCCCCCAGGGATTTCTGTCCAACTTTTCCAGGAATCTTTGGAGTAATGCCATGTCTCCTTGGCAAATACAAAGAATATCGTCAATATATCGTCGCCATAATATTATGTGAGAGCTGAATTCAGCAAAGTCTTGATCTACAGCCAGAATTTTTCCACAAGGCTCATGAAAATACATGCGTACAGTGGCGCAAATTTGGCCCCCATGGCAGTTCCGCGTTTCTGCCTGTATATTTTGCCATTGAAGCTAAATATGTTGTTCTCTAGGCAGAACTCTAACATCTCTAGGATAATTTTGTTTGTTTCCAAGAGATTGGCAGATTGTGTCCAAAGTGATCGTTAGGTAGCTATAATGCCATTGTGGTGTTCGAGAGTGGTATAGAGGCTGACGATATCAATGCACACCAATACAAAGTCTGGTTCCCACATGATGTCTTGTAGTTTGAGGAGGATATCTTTAGTATCCTGGATAAACGATGGGATGTCTCTCATCAATGCCTGTAATTTCTTGTCTATGTATTCTCCCATCCTTGAACATGCTAAGTTGATCCCCGCTATGATTGGTCTTCCGGGTGGCGGTTATGTACCCTTATGTATTTTCGGGAGAAGGTAGAGGGCCGGCATGGTAGGATGTGTTATGTATAGAAAAGCTTTTTCTCCTAGAGATATGAGGCCCAGCGAGTACCACTTATCGATCTTGGCTTTGATCGATTTGAGGATGTCCTGTGTGGGATCACGTGTTAGAAGTTCATAGCATGTTTCGTCTCCAAGTTGACGATTAGCTTCGAGAATGTAGTCATCTACGTGTAGTGCTACTGGGTTTCCTCCTTTGTCTGCTTCTTTTATGATAAGGTCCTTCCTGTCAGGGGGAGGCACCTCCAATGAATCCAGTGCTCTCTTAGCGCTAAGTCTGCTGAGTACTACTGAGTACTGAAGGGCCAGCCCTGAGATCACTGGGGCAGAGCTGGGCCCAGGCAGGCCAGCTCACAAGGTCCTCTAGCAGAGGGGAAATCCTTTGTGGCGGTTCCTCCTGGCACCCAGCAGTCCTCTTCACCCAGATCCAAGTAAGCACACTTTACATTGGGTCACAGCCCTAATACTCATACTACCTATGTCCTTTGTTCACCTCCTGGCACAGGACTTGGATCCCAGTTCAAACTAGTTCTGGGGGGACCTAACAAGTGCACAACAGTGCCCATTGACAGTGTAGGTCCTGGCCCCAGACACACCACAGGGGGGTGGAGCCAGCATTGTACATGGCAGGCTTAGACCTATTCAGGGTCAGGGGCTACTCCTCCCACTACTCCAAATACAGATCAGGCACACTCACCCTAGCACTGACTCGCCCAGTCCCGCTTGAGCCATTGCACCTCCCCAGTCTCAGTCACTCCAGAGCCAGACATGCAATACACAACAGGCAGACACAAAGACACATAGCACACAAAAAGCCCACTTCTGAAAGTGGCATTTCTAAAATAGTGATAATAAATCTGCAAACACCATTACGCAGCATTTATGACCACTATTCCAAACATACCAAACTTGACCACTCTACTCCTTTCAGGTCAGGAATTACCACTAAGAGCA
Source organism: Triturus cristatus (assembly GCF_964204655.1). Taxonomy (NCBI): domain Eukaryota; kingdom Metazoa; phylum Chordata; class Amphibia; order Caudata; family Salamandridae; genus Triturus; species Triturus cristatus. The sequence continues at coordinate 453,131,572 of NC_140584.1, forward strand.
CATGCACTTTACACTAGAAAGCAGTGATAAAGTACCCAGAGTACTAAACCCACCAACACCAGGTCAGAAGAAATACCAGGAGGAAGGCAAAAAGTTCAGGTATGACCCTGGAAAAAGGGCCAAGTCCAACATCCAACAGAAATTAATTCAGTAAAAACGGAGAGGAGGAAGGCAAAATGTATTGGGATGGCCCTGCAAAATTGCCATTTCCAACCCCCATGTATCTTTTACATGGGCATTCAAATAAATACACTGTGTAGTCAGATCTACAGCCTATTCTTTCTATGTTTATCATGCTTTGCAGTTTCTACATATGTAACAGTTCATTGGTTCCAAGTCCAACTGTCTGTTTTATCTGTTGTCCGAAAAGTAATTTCTCAGTACCATGTATTTTAGACTTTTACACCTTCTTGAGGTTAGGCCTTGGGAGTGCCTTAGATATTTCAAGAGTGTTTTCTTCATTCATCAGGATGTCACAATTGTGGGATAGTATTTTCTTTTCTGTTTGAGGTTGACTACTGAAAGTTGTAATGATTCTTATTTTGTCTGTTTGTTTAGTCTCTCTCCTAAGTAATTAATTTACTTGTGGCTCTCGATTTATACAGAAACTCTTCTCTTGTGATGATCTTTTCTACAGCTATATGTAGTTCTCTTAGGGGGTACGCTCTTGCTTGAAAAATATTTTAGTATATCATCCTATACTGCATCAAATATTTGTTCAATACTGCAATTTCTTTTTAATCTGACCAATTCGCCATATGGGATGTTTCATCTTACTTGCCAGTTGATTTCTTCTTATGAGGTGATGTTACCAGATTACCCATTTTACCTCAAGCCTTAAATTGAAAAGTTTTATCTGAGATTATCTTCTCTGTTGTGCCATACCAGATAAATAAATAGTCGATATAACAGCATAGCCATATAATCAAATATTGCATATATATGTCTAGGCTAGGGTTTGTGGACTCCTGCTCTTCCCACCAGAATATAGGCATAGCTAGGGGCAAAGCAAGTACCCACTGCAATCACCTAGATCTGCTTATGGAGGCTTTGCTCAAATAAAAATGCAGACAGAATGTAATCATATGGAGTAGCATTCTAGCATGTTCATACTGGTTAATGGGTCTTGCTCCAAGAAAATGTGATTAGGGGATCACACGTTGATTCTGACTAGGCCTCGATGGATTTAGGTATACGTTTTAGCAATCATGAAGCACTGATTGCCACATATGAACAAATAATTCCAGTCATATTACCGAGACAACATCCACTATGTGTGGCCGACTAGATTTGTACCCAGTAGAAAATGCAGGATTACCACAGCCTGCAAATGTATGATACATTAAAACTGCACCACTTGTAATCCCTGTGTTAGAAATGGGGGTCTCTAATTGTCAGAGGTAGGTACCTGTGTCCAAATAGCCATTTGAGCTCCTCATCAAGCTCTCTCATTCTCAGCTTAGGTGCCAATATCAATTTCTTCTCTTTCAAGGCATAAGCGTTTTTGCTCTCCTCTGCCTTTGCCTGGAGGCTCATAGCCTCCAACTAATGATCTCTGGCCCTTCACCTTTCATCCATTTCCTCTAGAGCCCAGTTCCTGGAAGAATGATTGCTGCCAGCCCTAGAGGCTGCTCTCCCAAAGGGAAAATCCTGGGATCTGAAACCACCTTCCGGGACACCCCAATCCACATCTGCATCATCTGTCTTCCCAGCTTCTCTGGCTTTCCACCAGGCCCCTTAGGTTTTCTGCAGCTCCTCTTTCCTGGAGTTGCTCCTCATGGGATATCCAATGCTCTTGCAGAACTGCTAGAGTTGATATACTTTGTACTACTTAACATTTCAATGTCAAACTCCAATTCTGCAGCCTCACTTGCTGGTTTACCATATAGAGAACTGGTGCGTGGATACTTCAAGGATCAGATCAAAAATAGAACCAAAAAATAAAACATATTATGTGGTTGCATAGTGATCTGCACTAAACTAGTGATGTACACCAATCACTGTGGGTCAAGTAAAAATACAAGTTCAAATCCTCACCGCTGACCCCATTGTTCGAATTGAGGGTCTCTAGATGGCAGAGGTAGGTACATTTGTTCAAATAGGGACCCTTGCTTCTATTCCATGTCAGGGGGACACACACTTTGGATAACCCCTGCTCACCCCCTGGGTAGCTCGGCACGAGCAGACAGGCTTATCCCAAAGGCAATGTGTAAAGTATTTGTACTCAAAACACACAGTAATACAGTGATAACAGCACAAATGGACACCACACTAGTTTAGAAAAATAAAGTACCTTATCCAAACTCAACAAGACTAAAACATCAAAATCCAACATACATGTAATAAGAATAAGGCTCTTCAAAGTTTTCAAGTAACTGAGTCCCTAAAAAACTATGGATGTGTTATTCTACACAAAGTACCTGTAAATGCATCAAAATTCACAAGGTCAAACAGCTGCAGAGATGGGAATCTTTGAAAGCAAAGATTTGTGTCAGTTCCTGAGACCTTGGGGAGGTGATGCGACAGTTCTGCTGCACGCAGGAGAAGAGATGCGTCAAATCCAGTCTGTAGGGGGAAGTGATGTGTCGACTCTAAGATGATTCTGGTCTGTGGGTGATGCATCGGAAAAACTTGCCGCACAGGTGCGATGCATGGAAATCTGGAATACAGCGGTGATCGATGCGGCGGTGTCGAGTGGTGCTATGTCAGTTTCTTCAGCCATGATCCCTCGATGCATCGGTTCTTGCAGCCACCACAGGCGCTGCGTCGGTTTCAGAAGAGGCATGGCGATGTGTGGAGATTCTTCTCGCACAACGGTGCTGCATCGAGAAAAACAGCCGCAAGAAGATTGATGCGTCGATTTCTTCAGTTCTTCTTTGCTTCCAGCTCCCAACAGCAGGAACAACCTTCAGAGGCCCACAACTGGAAGAAGCAGCTCCTGGCAGGTCAGAAATGTAAGCAGCAGAGTTCAGGGGAGATGAAGGTAAAATCATGTGTCCCTGAGACTTCAGAACTGGAGGCCAGCACACACAGGCTCTTGGAGATCTTCTTCATTCAGGTTCACAGCAAAGGGAAGCAGATTTGTCATTGGCAGAAACAACAACTGCGGGCCAACCCCACACAGCACACGGCAAAGGGGCAGCGCTCCTCCTCACAACTCTTCAGCTCTTCTCCTTTGCAAAGGTTCCTCTTGAGTCCAGAAGTAATCTAAACCTCTGGGGTTTACGGTCTACTACTTATACCCCATGTTGTCTTTGTTCTCTTTGTGCAAGGGTCTCCGAGCCCAGTCCAAACCAGGTCTGTCCTCACTGGTGCAGTATGACCACAGGGGGTGGAGACAGCATTGTGCAAGGGAGACAGGCCCTATTCAGGTGCAAGGAAATCTCCTCCCACTTCTCTATTTATTATTTTCTTTTTATTTCATAGTTTTACAGAGCGCGAACCAGACCCATGAGGGTATCGGAGCGCTTTACAGGATTAAGAGGTAGTATACAAGCGTAGGACAGGAGGGTCCAAATTTGGAAAGGTAGGGGATACATTATACAGGAAAAGCACACAGTCTAAAGTCCAGGCTACATGTGATATAAAAATTAAAACAGGTAGATACATTATACAAGAAGGCACACAGTCTCAGCTCTTGGGGGGATGGCCAGGAGTGCAGAATAGGTATCATCCGTAGAGGCCATGGATAGTGCAGAGGTGGAGAGTGGGGCAAGTCGATGCGGTGATTGTAAAGTATTTGTTAGGCGAGGTATTTTCCCATTAAGAAGGTTTTGGTTTCCTTCTTAGAGTGTGCCAAGGACGGATGTCTTCTGATGGCGGGTGGGAGAGAGTTCCAAATTCTTGGCGCAGCCCCAGAGAAGGCCCGATTGTAGGTTTTTTCTTCCAGAAGCGTGCTGGTTGCAGCAGCAGGGCTTTGGCAGATCGGGAGTTTCTGACTCATACAGATTCCAGAAGTTTTTGTGCGCGAAATAAAGGGGAATTGGAGTAAAGGGCTTTGTGAGTAATGCAGGCCAGTTTAAATTGGATTCTGGCCTCTAGGGGAAGCCAGTGCAGAGCTTTGAGGTGGGGGGAGATGTGGTTGAATTTCTTTGAACCAGTTAGGAGTCTGGCGGCGGTGTTGAGGCAGGCTTTCAATGGGGAAGTCTTTTAGTTTTGAATACTTTACATACCCGGTCCCTTTTGGTTAAACCTGGGAAACTCTCTCTTTTTGTACTTAGGCTTTCAATGGGGCCAGGGAGTTCTTGGGTAGCCCTGCGAGAGTAGAGCATCCATATTCTAGTCTGGAAATGACTAGTGCCTGGGTTGCCGTTTTAAGGTCGGCCACATCGAGGAAGGGTTTTAGGTTTCTTAGCTAACTCAGGTGGAATCTGGCCGTTTAGGCCATCGAGTTTATATGGCCGCGCATGTTCAGGCTGCCGTCAAGGGTCATTCCAAGGGATTTCGCCGAGTCAACCATGGTAGGAAGGCAGTTTAGTGCTGTGATGGTCTTGATCTATTCCTGGATGTCTGGATTGGGTTTGGGTGGGGAGATCAGGAGAATTTCAGTTTTATTTGCGTTGAGTTTTAGCTGGTTGGCAGTGAGCCAGTGGACTGTCAGCTTCAGGGCCTCGCTCAGGGAGAGAATATCCTCAGGGGAAGAGATTTTTATGTAGATCTGTGTATCGTCGGCGTACTTTAGGTAGGTGACGTTGGCGGCACGTAGCACCTCGGTGAGAGGTTCAAGGTAAAGGTTGAAGAGGATAGGGGAGAGGGTTGATCCTTGGGGGACGCCAACCGTAACCGGAGAGGGGGCGGATAGATCACCGTTGATGAGGACTCTCTGTGAGCGGTTCTGGAGGAAGAATCTAAACCATTCAAAGACGGTGCCATCCAACCCCATCCTGAGTTTGAGGCGTTCTAGGAGAATTTCGTGGTTAACCGTATCAAAGGCAGAGGACAGGTCTAGGAGGATTAGGAGACAAGTTTTGCCTAGGTCGAGGGCTTGGAGGGCGTCATCCACTATGTGGAGGAGGGTGGTTTCCGTGCTGTGTCCAGGTCTGAACCCTGATTGGAAGTCATCTAGCAGGGGAAAGTTGTTGATGTGTAGGCTTAGCTGCTGTTGCACACATTTTTCCAGAACTTTGGCAAGGAGAGGGATGTTGGATATGGGTCTATAGTTCTCGGTGGAGGCAGGGTGCAGCATTGTTTTTTTTTTATGGGGGTAACTTGGCCAGCCTTGAGCGAGTCAGGAATTGCGCCCTGTAGGAGAGAGGCGCTGATTATTGAGGTCCAGGAAGGGATGATAGCCTGAGAGGCGGCAGCTAGACAGTTAGAGGGGAGAGGATCATTAAAGTGATTGTTCGGTTTTAAACAGGCAAGAATTCTCGAGATAGAATGTTCGTCATAGGTTTTAAACTTGGACTCGTCTCTTGATGTTCTGCATCCAGCGCCTTGACGCCCTTGGGCTAAGTTCGCGCTTTTACAAGTCTAAATTCATTTATTCATTCATTCACCAGTGCGCTAGGTTTTTGGGTGAGGTTTGGGAGGACAGCGCGGAGAGAGGAGGTGGAGCAGGCAGATTTTGATTTTGGTGGTGAGTAGCGGATTTAAGTTTATTTCCAAGGGCAGAGATTTTGTCGCAGAAGAAGGAAGAGAATTCCTCGCTTGATATTCGGGGTTTAGGTGTTTCTTTGGTGGTTTTAGCTAGTTTGTTGGATTGGTGTTTGACCAAGTCGAACAGCTTGCGAGGTCGATTTTTGGTGTTCTCCAGTTCAGATCTGAAGAATTCTTTTTTAGTGTTGAGGATTTTCTTATTGTAGGCATTTCTGACCTGGTGGAGAAGTTTTAGATGTGCCGCTGAAGGGTGTTGTTTCCAGTTTCGTTCAGTCTGTCGAAGGGGTCTCCTCTCCTTGTTGAGGGATCCGCTGAACCAGGGATTTCAGTCTTTGATCTGGGTTCTTTTTAATTTTAGTGGTGCCAGGTCATCGAGAATGTCGGATATGGTTGAGGAGTAATGATTCGCTAGGTTGTCGACCGAGGTGCACTGAGGGGGGGGAGGTCGGACACACAACGCGCTGACAGTTTCTCGTGATCAAGGTTCTTAGTGTCTCTAACCCATCGTTTGGGAATCACGGGTTGAGGTGTCCATGTTTTGTGGGTGCTAGGCAGGAGGAAGGTGATGGCGTGGTGGTCGGATCAATTGCAGGGGTCAATAGAGATAAGTTTGACCGCTGATTCCTTAGCAATGATCCAGTCTAGAGTGGCGCCTTTCGAATGAGCAGGGAGGGAGCAGGCTTGGATAAGGGCTTGATCGGCCAAGATTTGTCTGATGGCATTGACCTGAGGGTCCTTAGGATCGTTCCAATGCAAGTTAAAGTCGCCAAGGAAAATGTCATTAGAGTTTGGAGAAATCTTGGCTGTGATGATTTCCATGAGGAGGTCCATAAAGGAGTCGTTCTTGCCTGGGGGTGGTAAAAGATGTGAAGTTTGCACAGCTGAGACGTGTTGTTGGAGATGGAGAGCGTGAGGTATTTGCAGGAGTCTTTAGGGTCCACTGGCAGTTCCGTAACGAGGAGGTTGGAGCTGTGGATACAGGCAATGCCACCCCCTTTTTTCTTTGGGTGCCTATCCATCCTTACGATGTTATAGTTGGGCGGGACTAAGAGGTCTAGGTAGGGCGATGAGGATTCCTTGAGCCAGGATTCAGTCAAGATCGCTAGGTCAGACTTATGACTCAGGATGAAGTCAGCGACATCAGATTCATGCTTTACAGCTGACCGGCAGTTTATTAGGAGGCCGGCTAGGGAGGGGTAAGAGTGGTTGTCGAGGTAGCAGCAGCGGTGGGAACTTTAGCTAGGTTGCTGTTGACCACCCCTCTGATGCGGAGGGTAGCAGATCTGTTAGGGTTGGTTGCAACCGTGCAGAAACGGTGTTCTTCCCTCTGGACTAAGGAGCGTGGGGTTGTCAAGGCAGAGTCATAACTACTGAGGAGGTCTGCCACTTCTTCCTCCGTGAGTTCAGAGGGATTGCTAGTGCCTGGGGTGGGTTTGTAGGTATGGAGGAGAGCAAGAATTTTCTCCTCCGAGAGGTGGCAGGGTTGTTTGCGTGGGCGCAGGTGTCTCAAGGATAGTGGTAGTGGGTGAAGGAGGGGCTTCATGAAGGGGATGTGGGTCGCATTCTGCGAGAGCCAGAGATTCGAGAAGAAAAGTTCTGTGATGTAAAGGTGGTGCTTTAGGTCCAGAATCGATTTGTGGATGCTCCGTGTTAATTCTGAGGATCTGCGGTGAAGATTATCAATATCGCTAAGAGTGGTATGTTCTGGCAAGCAGGGGGTCAGTTGCAAGGGGGCGGTTCTGATAGTTTGTGCTGGTAGTCTAGAGGTGGGTTTAGGCAGACAGTCAGCGTCCCTATGAGAGGGATGATCTTGCGGACAGGGGGCCGAAAGGGTGGGAGCAATTTTGTCTGTCTGAGTTTGAAGCCTGGTGTTGGGGCTAAATCGACCAGTGTTCTGGGCCCTGTTAGGCTTTTCCATACTCGTGTTGTAGGCCCTAGTAGGAGTGTCAGTAGCCCGGAGTGCAGAGAGATTACGTGGGTAGGAGGTTAAGGGTTTAGGGATGCTTCTGGTGGTATGTGCTGGATGTGTGATATCGGGCTGGGTTGACCTGAGAGGCGGGCCCTAGGGGGGGTTTCGGAGGCCGACGGAGCAGGGATCGCTAGGAGGTCTAGCTTCGGTGGTAGAAATGCATCAAAGCCCCATTCAGCTCAGCTCTGAGTCATCCAGGAAGGGCCAGGCACACCTCAATCCCCCACACCCCTCGGGGTTGTCTACAGTGAATCCACATCCCCAGACCCTGTCAACCCACAAACAGGCAGAGGCACACAGAATGGTTAAAAAAGAAAATGCCTACTTTCTAAAAGTGGCATTTTCAAACACATAATTTAAAAAACAACCTTACTAAAAGATGTGTTATTAAATTCTGCGTTCAGAGAGCCTTAACATTATTCTCTATCTTGTCCCAATGGGAGGTTATACTTGTAACTTGTAAGATGTTACAAAGTAATATATGCTATGGGATCAGATAGCCTTTCAATAGTAAAAAAAGAGCAGAATTTCACTATCAGGATATGTCACACACACAAGTACATGTCCTACCTTTCACAGACTCAGCACCATGCCCATGGGGGTACATTGGGCCTAACATAGGGGTTCCTTACATGTAAGAAAAGGGAAGGTTAGGGTCTGGCAAGTGGGTGCACTAGCCAGGTCGACATGGCAGTTTAAAACTGTGCACAGACACTGCAATAGCAGGTCTGAGATATCTTTTCAGGGCTACTCATGTGGGTGGCACAATCAGTGTTGCAGGCCCACTAGTAGCATTTGATTTACAGGCCCCCTGGCACACTCAGTACACTTTGCTAGGGACTTACCAGTAAATTAAATATGCCAATCAGGGAGAACCAATTGTAATAACAATTTGCACAGAGAGTATATGCACTTTAGCACTGATTAGCAGTAGTAAAGTGCCCAGAGTCCTATAGCCAATAACAACACGTCAGGAAAAAATGGAGGAAGAAGTAAAAAGTTTGTGGATATCCCTGCAAAAAGGGCCAAAGCCAAGCTCCTGTTTGTCTGAAAACTCCTGTAATGAGGGTTTTAGAAGTGCTAAATCTGTAGTATTAAGTACTATATAAAACACATTCGTGTTATCATTACTATTTTGAGCACAATTACCATCAATGCCAATCACATGCACACTGATAATAAGTGCACTCAACTTTTTACCCAAACACAGCTCACATTTATTGAGAGTGCACACCAATACTTTGCTTACCAAATATCAGAGTCAAAAGGTTGTGGCACTGGCAGTCCTTGAACTTTGCAAATTCCAAACAGTACATCCTATTATGTTGTAATGTAGCATTCATATAGTACTCGTACCCCATTGTGGTGCGTCGAGGTGCATCATCAGACAGGTAGCACACTACTCCATCGAGAATGGTTGTAAGGTTTCATTTGTTGTGGACATGTCACACTCATTTTAAGTGCCCTGTCACTAGTCACCAAACCAAGTGCACTACTCTATTCACCAACAAATATTCCACACCCAGAAAGTTCAACGCCTCTCTTCGCAAAACAAATCACACTCTTCTTGAGAGCGTTGTCGCTCGTCAGCAGATAACTTCACATACCACCACACCTGTAACTTCAGTTGCCTCACAGTCTTAGCAATCTAAACAGAGAACACATCTTCGGGTTCAATCTCGTTGGTTTAAGCGTTCACTCTATGAATGCAGCGAAAACCAATGAATCGATACCTGCTGGCATTGGACATGCTGTGTGATGCGTCTGCTGCTCCACGGGGCACTTTCTCTCATCTGCGCGTGCAGACAGGGGTGGGGATTGTGCAGGTGATTTTAACTACAAACTCGCATTATCACATCTTCTGTCCTCGGGGGTATGGGGGTCGTGCGCACATTTGTGATGCGGCAAGCATAGCGAAATGATTCCATTCAGTATCTTCGCTTCCAAGAAACCATAACGACAAGCCAAATCTCCTCAAGAAAAAGAAAAAAAACACATTTGCACGTGAAGCCAACAATGCTTTACATTTATGGGACGGAGTTAAACTTGGGAGGTTTCATTTTTTACAATAACCAGGCTTCTTTAAGGAATGTATGATTCCAAATCAATGCCGTTTTTACTGTTCCGCTGCTGTACTTGTTTTTGTTTATTGTTCTTCTGTTGTCCTTGCAAAATTGAGATTAGAGTCAGCTAAACGTGGGTGTGATGCATTTATAAATAAGCATGCTTAGATCCAAAAGAATGTATTGTAGAGTATTGTTTTTCTTTCTTATTCTGCTATACTTGTAGAAGTTGCATTATTATAGGCAGTATCTACTGAAGAACAACAGCTGCTGCATGGGAAGCCAGAGATGTTGTATGTCTCTCGGATAGTGGTAGAGTAGCGCCAGGGGTATCCTTTCGGGTACTTCAATGCGCAGAGGGAAACGGCGTACAGTTCGAAGAAAAGAGGATGTATGGGGCGGGCGTCCAAGTCCATGTTTTATCTGAATGTCTTAATCGATACAGTGTTGTTGTGCTGTACTTGCCGCACTCACCTGGGCTAGTCCGTCAGCATGCAGTTTAGCCGGTGCCCTGCGCCTCACATCCCCTCCCCCGCCCCTGCTGTAGGAGGAGGCGGGCTGCGCGCAGAGCTGCCCTGCCGGTGCCGGTGCTGATGCTGAGGAGCTCCCCGCTCCAAGCGCTGTTTGTGGCGTCTCCTCCCCCTCAGTGACAGCAGCGCGCGCGCAGGGGATCCGCGTAGCCCCCCCCTCCCCCTTACGGCGCCGCGGCGGTGATGGAACCCCCACCGCCCTTCCCCCGCGCCCTGCGCCCCAGGTAGGGCCGGTGGCGCGCCTGGCCAGTGTCTGAGAGCCTGTCCTTTCCGCCCGCAGAGCCCCGGCTCAGCCATGTCCCTGGCCTTCTGCGGGAATGAGAACAACTCGGCCGCCTACAACGTGGACAAAGGAGTGCTCAACAACGGCTGCTTCGTGGACGCGCTCAACGTGGTGCCCCACGTCTTCTTGCTATTTATAACCTTCCCTATATTATTCATAGGTAAGTGTGTGCATGCTTCGTGTGCCCCCCGCCGGCCTAAGTTACCTCTGTAGAATGTAAAGCAGTCTTTATGTTTCACTGTGGCGACCCTCTTTCTGTGAATGCTCCCCTCCCCTCTCGCTCTAAGTCATTTCATGATGGGTTAAGGACACACCGCCGCTCTGGGCGGGATGTGCTGTGTGCCCTTGGACTTGCAGAATCCCAGGACGAGAGAAGCTGCCCTTTGCAGCAGTAACGCGCCATGAGGTAGATATTTCTCTTCAGAGGACTGTCTGCCCCCTCGGAACGGCAGACCCCTGTCACGCTTCAGATATGAAAATGGCTGTGGGGTTGCCACGCTCAGGCGCGCAGAATGCTTTCTTGGTACTGAAGGTGTGAGTGGGATAATACCTGCCAACTTTTGCTTTCTAGTGCAGAGCCTGGAGCTGCAGCCAAGGCAGCGCCGTCTCCCCCCAGGGGAATGGGGAATTATTGTCTACCTGGAGCGCGCGACGCTGCCGTCTCCCGGGCTGGGAGTAGCTCCTTGTCCCGAAATAAGGTGAACCCATAGACACGCAACGGAAGCGTTTGGAAGAGCATTGGTATCACAGTACAATGAGCGTTGTGCTGCAGGTCAGCCGCCAGTTTCTCCTGGGGAAGCTCTGTTTGTGGTGGGTCACTTCCCTTCTCAGGGGTGACACGTGTATCAAGGGAGCCTGTCTAACGAGTGAGCGCCTTCACTGACCACACCACAGTGATGCCTCAGCAAGGACCGAAGACTTTTCCTTATCAGTTAAATGAAAACACCCAGACTTTGTATGAAGGTTGTGGTGTTGGGAATTAGCCTAAGTGACAGTGCTCCAATTTTTGACAAACAAAACAGCCAAAGAAAAAGAAGTTAACTGCTCAAGATCACACAATTTGGCCACATAAAGTGAGCGTGGGAAGTTCTTTCAGGGGGATATCCGTGGCATGATTTTAGGCTGTTTAGCGTCCCATAAAGCTGTAGCAGTTGTATGCTATCACATTTGAAAGTAATACATGCTTATTTTTCAGTGGAACTTCAATGGAATGTGCTGTTTTTGACTAGAGCAGGCCAACACTTGTTATATTTTCTAAACGAAGCTACATGAGACAACAGTACTTTACAAAATAATACAATTCAGTTCATCAAAACAACACATAATGTAACTCAACAACTCAATAATGACAAAGCACAATAGAGCACAAAAAAATGAAATTTCAGACTAACTGTAACAAAATAATAATAACATCGCAGCATCACAACGGTGAAACACAAAATAAATCCAATGCAATGTTGCAACATAACACTACTACACATCACAATAACACACCATCATAAAACAAAAGCAACTCTCGAATCTAATGCAACAACACAACTGTGCTGTATTGTGGTGCTGTTGTGTTAATGCATTGTTGTGTTGGTAGATGGTGTTGTGTTGGTGTGATTGCATTTTATTGGAGTACTGTGTTGGTTTATTGTTGTATTGCTGTCTTATATTGCATTTTGTTATTGGGTTGCCATGTTTTTGTGTTGAGTTTTTGTAGAAGCTTTGATCTGTTTTCTTTTGTTGTGTTTTCTTGGCATGTTTTGTTGTCTGTGCGTTGCTCTGTTGTACTGTGTTCTTTTTGTAAGATGGTGTGTTCTGTTGATTTGTTATTGTGTTGTATTATTGTTTTGTGCTGTGTGTCAATGTTGTGTTTTTCTATTATACTTTTGCTTTGCTTTTTTGTTGTTTTGAGTTGATATGTTGTGTTGAATCTGTTTTGTTGTTGATATGAGTTGATCCAATGTATAGCTACCACATTCTGGGCCACATGTACGATAAAGTGGCACAGCTTGTCGTTCGCCTCCTGGGCTTAACGACACGCTCCGCCTCTTCGGAAGCGCAAGGCTGCACCATATTTACAAGAATGTGGTGGAGCCTTGCATTTCCCCCTGTGATGGCGCTAAGTTTCACAACTTAGCGCCAATGCAGCCACCCTTGCACCAGAGTGCAAGGGTGTCTGTGTGCAGGGGAGGATTGGTTATGTGTAGGAAGGTGTCCCTTCCTTCACATGAACAATCCTAAAATGCCATTTTGTAACTTTCATGTGTGCAGTTTCAGTTTGGGTTTAATACTGGTTTCAAAGTACTAAGGGGGTTCTGATACAAACTTGTGGGTGACAAGAAGTTAGTAACGCAAGCAGGCATTGTAGATATTGCTAGAAGTGATGGTCGTCACCAGAAGCAGGTGCACAGTTCCATGCATGCTAACGCGATGAATAGGGTCAGGCCGGGGCAGTCTGACCATGTAGAGCTTGAGAAAAACCCCTACTTGGCTAGAACCAGGAGGCTGGTGCACATTTATTTCCATCATACACATTCGGGATTTGCTGTTGTGGAAAACTAACGTTGTTTATTTCCGCCTCCCGCGTTCTATGTCATTAATAACCCGGGTTCTCTCCGGCAGGATGGGGCAGCCAAAGCTCCAAGGTCCACATACACCACAGCACGTGGCTGCACTTCCCGGGCCACAACCTGCGCTGGATCCTGACCTTTACCCTGCTCTTCGTGCTGGTGTGTGAAATAGCAGAGGGCATCGTGTCCGACGGGTAAGTGGAAACAAAGCTTCTCCAGATAACAAACACTATTTTTACAGTGTGCTGAGCGGCCTGAAATGTGTCTTAAGCCAGTGGCGACAGCCGGAGAGGCCGTGCCAAATATTTCCACAGAGGGTGCCAACACTGGTGCCAGCGGCCTAGTCAATAACCCAATAATCTCATTTACCTATGGTTATTATACTGAAGATACCGCTGACCACGCCCCTTGCCACATTAGTGCACGGTACTGAAAGTACATATGTGATATATGCAAGGTATGGACCAAACATACATTGCAATTATTACGCTGTAGTGCGACCCTCCTGACCTTCAAATGCGGCCCCAGCAGAATGACTGCAATGGGCTACTGTTTACTTCAGAAAGCACTAGTAATCAAAAATATATTACACAAGAATGCGTTTATTTACAGGCTAAAAGAAGTAAAAGAACAGAAGCAAATAAGGTGACATGCAAAACTTTAGGAACACATTCATTTTTCTATACATCTTGCAATAAACGTGTAAAAATAAGATATAGTTTCTTCAAAATTCCCAAACTGTGCTTCTTTGACATACAGAAGCATTACACATTAGTACATCAGACTAGATAAGTGCATTCAGAAGTACTTTATTTAAAAAGTGACCGTTTTAAAAAACTGAGTGTAGGAATATTCATGCCTCCTCATACCCTGACAACAATGCCAACAGTGAAATAAGAGGCAAGTCAGTTGCCACGTGGAGCCCTCTGGATGGTCAGCGTTGTTATTATATATGGGCAACATTATAGTTTATTAAATCAAAGACAAGAGGTTTGTACAGCATATATCCGAAACTCATGTATTTCAAGATGCTCTATTATGTCATAATTAAAAACAAGCATTTGCAATGCAATAGGGCTCACGTTTTTTCAGAGTTAGAGCTTTTGGCCTTCTAATGGAAATGTTTTTTACTTATGTGTTTTGGAGTGGAGTGGAGGTATGTAATGGCAATTGTATGTTTTGCAATGAATGTAAAAGGAAGTGTGTTGATGTTTAGATGTGGTGTATGGGGCATGTCATCCGATATGATGCTCCAGTGCAGCCATTAGATGTTCAAAACTGAGATTGATAAATAAGTTATATTATTGTGTGTGAATGGTGCAATGTATTAATCAGAAAGAGGCCAATAAACGCATTAATGATGAACGGAACTGTAATCTATACAAATGGGGTAATGAAGAAAAACATGAGCAGAAGAATACAGCCTGAAAAGACCATGGGCTTAAAAGGGTCCCTGCAGAGAAGCAAATGGTAACGGATTATTGGCGAAGGTAAACAGAGAAGATGCAATGTGAATTCCACCTCTGATTGGGCGCATACAGGAGGGATATCTATTATGCGTGAGGTTTAGAGGATGCAACAAATCTGTGGAGTAAAGGAGAGGGAGTAAGACAGAAAGAGATGTAGTTGCATGTACTTGCCATCTTCTGTGCACTTGAGGAAGAGGCCACCCAGTGTTTTTATACATGGCTGGCTGACTAAGATTCCTAATGTTGGCTGAACACATACACGTTTTACTATTAATTCAATAATACAGAGTTTCAGCTTAGATCACTGTAACATAGCAAAACACATCCCATGAGAAGATGAGGCACAAAACCGTGTTGTACTAACAATTTTCACAATCATTAATATTCCAGCCGCAGACTTGACAAACCCAACATTGAGGGAGGTGAATTTCCAGGAGAGTGCTGTAGAGCTGGACCCACCCGGGGTGCTGGTCTGGAGGCTGAATATTTAGGGGAACTCAGCCTTGTTTTAAGTACTGCTGTATTTTGGGGTTTTAAATAAGGCTGAGTACCAATGTGGCCACAATGCTTGAAGCAACGCACCCTGTTTGTTTCCCAATTTTCCCTCTGACGTCACCCAACTGTTGAGCATGCACCCTGACACTCGTGTGTGTTGTGCGCTTTCCGTGCTGCCTTCAAGGAAGCTGGCACGAGCAGCCTAGCAGTCTCTTTTAAGCAGCACATCTGAGAACAACACTACTTTAACGGCGGAAGCGGTCACAGAGCAGCCAGCAGAGCGTGCACCCACTTTTCTTCAGAACCAACATCCATGTGCTGGTTTGGGTCACACGCTCCTCCCTCTCAAGCGTCGCCGTTGACCAGCTTGGCAGCGCTTGGGTGGGTCCCAGCCTATGTACACATTGGCAGAGAATGCAGGAACACATAGTTCCTGCTAAAATGGCTGAGTGGAGTGTGGTGAATTTCGAAGTAGTGGTGGAATGCTAAAGTATCATGAAGAGGAATCAAACACCAAGGCTCCAGGCTCATTATGAGGGTTAAGGCCGCAATCTAACAAACTCATGTGAGTCAGGTGTGCCTGATAACACATCAACTCCACTCAAAATCCCCGCTCTCTGGAGGGGGATATGAAATGGAGACTGGAAACTGGGAAGGGGGAAGAAACAGGTACAGGAGGAGGGTCTGAGGGAGGGGAGAATAAACCCGGAAGGGCGGGGTTGAAAAAATGTGGACGGGAGGGATTATGGGAGAGGAGAAGAAGCATAGGATGAAAAGAAACACGTGGGTATAAGTTAAAAATAAAAAGTCATTTGTCTTAGCAATCTATTGGCAATGCTAATGTTGTTGAGGCAGTGCGGACCATTTTTACGATGGCGCACATCCCCACCTGAAGAACATACATTTGGCAGAATAAACAAGTAGGGGGAAATAATGAATAACTGGCCTTCAAAGAAGCAATGGAGGACGGCTGGACTCGAGGGGGCAGATTTATGTGGGACTTGCGCCCCTTTTACGCCGCCGTTGCGTCACTTTTGTGACGCAGCGGCGGCATAAACCCTACGCCACGTTGCGCCAGATTTACATCGTGACGCATCTATGGAGATGCGTCACGGTGTAAAGCCCTGCGCCACGTGAAACCTGCGTCAGGTTTCATGTGGGCGTTGCGACACAGGGGGGGGGGGGCGTTCCATCGCAGGAACGCCCCTGAAAAGTGACTCAGTGAAATCTATAAGATTTCACTGAGCCACTTTCCCAACGCTGATGCGTCAAAACCCTGCGCCTGCTTGAAGTAGGCGTAAAGCTTGACGCACCATGTTAGGGATAGGGTAGGTTGGAACAGTACTGGAGTTGCGTCGTGCTTGCGACACAACTTCAGCACTGCGCCAACCTTACGCCGGCATATACGTCACGCATCTGCTTGTCCTTGCGCCACGATGCACCGCATTGTTAAATGCGGCGCATCTGCGGTGGCGCAAGGGCAAACTTGCGTGACGCATCTTCCCTGGCGCATCCATGCTGATTTGCAGGTATGCGCCAGGGAACATAAATCTGCCCCGAGATATGTAGTAAAGAAGCGCATATGTAGTCCTGGCCCGCCCCATTCCCAGTTTAGGAAACTATTTTAAACAACAGAGTACTATATGAGGCGAAAGGTTTGCTATGTTTCTTCATTTTGCCTCCTAATAATTAGAACACCTTTTTCGTGAGGTCAACATTAAAAAAGTACGAAATATGAGTTTGTTTTCAAAAAGTGAATGCGCCATTACTTAAAAATAGCAACCCTTGCCAATTGTGGCTTCAGCTGTTCGTTTATTGCTTTAATACTTCCCTCCTGCCAAGAACAGAGATGCCAAATACGAGTCAATTAAAGGATAGAAGGAACGATCTCTGCTGCTTTGAGAAGTGGATTTGCCTTTGAAGTCACCTTAGGAGGTTCACTTTTAGCAGCGCCATCAGACGTGACAAGATAAGAACAGCCTTGTTTACAGTGGCGCTCTCGGAGCAAGTCAGGTGCACACTGTTAAAAAGAGAAGCCCCTGTGCCATTGTTCATGACATGGCTACGTCGAGCCACGCTCTCAAGTACCTCCAGACTCACCTTGAGGCGCCATGAAAGCGCCTGCGGTTTCCAATGTGTGTTGCTCTCTGGCCCATGACGCAGGTTGTCCAAGTGCTCTGGAGGTGCGCAAGGGGGAAAAAAGGCATCACACCTCACTTAAGCCTTGGTGGAGGAGGGATGGTGGAGGGAGTGGGAACAATGGCGGCTGCAGATTTATTTAATTAACATGGCGCCAGCTTCACGTGTAGTCCATGCAGCGGGGGAAGGGGCGCATATTTGAGTGAAAGCGTGGCATGGGGTCTTTATAAAAAAAATGGTAAATACAGTGAGCCGCATATAATGAAAGCCGTGCGCTCGCCATGAAACTGAAAGCGCGTTTGGATTTCAGGTCAACATTGCATATTGATAGCACTGTTAGAGCCACTGGGTTATTTCAATCAATCAATCATAGGCATTTATAGAGCGCTCTACTCACCCGGAGGGTCTCAAGGCGCTGGGGGGGGGGGGGGTGCTGCTACTGCCCGAACAGCCAGGTCTTGAGCTTCTTCCTGAAGGCGAGGTGGTCCTGGGTCAGGCGCAGGTCGGTCGGGAGGGAGTTCCAGGTCTTGGCGGCCTGGTAGGAGAAGGACCTTCCTCCTGTTGTCGTTCTTCGGATGCGGGGGACGGCGGCGAGGGCGTGACTGGCTGATCGGAGGTGTCGTTTGGGAGCGTAGAAGTTGATGCGGTTGTTGAGGTAGCTCGGGCCTTGGTCGTGAAGAGCTTTGTGTGCGTGGGTGAGGAGACGGAAGGTGATTCTCTTGTTGACCGGGAGCCAGTGCAGGTCTCTTAGGTGTCCGGAGATGTGGCTGTGTCGTGGGATGTCAGCATGAGTTAGCATGAAGCACCTTGATAATGCCCCCCCACACACACTGTTCGGCACCCAATAAGTATCAGTTATGTTGCTTTTCCATAGGGTACTACTATCTATCTCACTACTCTCAGTCCCATGAGAGATTTTAGCTGCAATCACTTTAATATTGTGTAATATCGTTTTGGAAGATAACAATGGTTTCTAACATGTTCAATGATCATGTTCCAGGATTTAAGTCACAATAAGTGTGCTAATTTCAGTAAATCGAAATGGTTCATTGGGTCATTTTTTATATTTTGGATTTTAAAAACCAATGTATAGGGTTCATAGAGGTATGTTTTTAAGATGCGCAGTGCAACATTAATTGTTAAAGTTTTTAGTAACTGAACAAGAATATTTGAATTGATTTGATCTGAGGTATCCAACAAGAGTGTGTAGACCTGTTGACGTGCTGTTCAACATTTTAAGAGTAAATGCTGAAGCTGCAAAGGATAGTGGCTGGAAAAAGGGAAATATCTAATACAAAGTAGGAGTAAGAAATGAGAAAAATAAGGCGGGCACAGGGAGGGACATGCAAGTACAAAAACACACTCACAGAAAGGTAATGAAGTGCAGTTTAAAATACATTACACCTTCAATTACTTCAATGGGTCTACTGTCTAGAGAGGCTCAAATTGACTCCAGAACAGCCTTGTAGTACATCACACATCAAACATGGTCACTCATATTTACTACAAGGGAACCACTTATAAATCAAGGCAGGCAGGTAAAAATAACACTAACAACACAATGTCCCAAAAAGAAGACCATGGTCATATAACTTTAGGCATTTTGTATACACATGTAAATGTATCATATTGCACAAATGCAAACAAAAAATAAAAATATGAAATAAAAAACATAAAATAATAAAATGAATGTAAAACATTAGTCCAGGGGTCTCCAACGAGTAGCTCGGGAGCTACTGGTAGCTCGCCAGTACCTTCAAAGTAGCTCTCTGAGGTGAAGTCAAGCCCAATATGAATTTCAGAGTAGGTAACTATTAAAGAAGGCACTGGCAGCACTGATCATCTCAAGACCCTAAGAGTGACAGCCAGCCAAACTTATCACAGTAACAAATACTAACACTCAAACACAAACTGTACCAGCTTATAGGACCTGCTACATGACAGTCTGTATCCAATCTCAATATAATTAAGCCACAAGGAGATTGACCATGTTGCAGTCCCTCCTTCATCAGTCACAACATGTGTGTGAACAGTGCACCATCAAAAAAGTATGGCAGCAGTAGCCTGAGCTGTAATCAGTGCTGACCCACCAGTGGGGGACTGCAGGAGTCAAAGTGAAAATGTTTCAGTTAGATGCATGATCAGCTCAAGACCTGAGGAGAACAGGGTATGATCCAGACCAGAGAAAATTATCACATTATAGCCCTTCAGGAAACGCTGGAGGCTAAGGAAACATATTATTTGGATGGATTTTTATCTTTTTGTAAATTTGCTATACCATCTATTATGGGCAGAGCATGGGGGGGCCTACTATTGATGATTAACCTTAAGCTGTCTTATAAAGTAAAGTTGATAGAATCAAGTTCTCCCCACATCCTAGCAGTAGAACTGACACAGAAGAATTTGTCAACTTTTCTAGTGGTTAACTTCTACAATTCCTTCACTAGAAAGGACGAGTTAGAGCATCTTAGAGCCCTTACTGTTTTTTGGGGTAAATATGAAGACAGCACTGAAACACAGTATGATACTATAGTCCTGGCTGATTTTATCATTCATTTTTGTCCTACTAATTGCCTAGCAAGTCTGGAGGAGGATTATGGCCCTCAGGGGCTAACCCATTTTGAACACACCTCTTCCGGTTCCTTTTTAGAAAGTTTTTTAGCAACTCATAATCTGATCTGCCCTGTGCGGTCGGCCAGATTAGACCCTGTACCTACATATGTTGGTCATGGCCGTGACAGCATAATTGATTATATTTTGATCTCCTTTTCACTGATGCCGACACTAGGCACATTAAGTGCAACAAAAAATTGTTTCAGTGACCATAATCCACTGACACTGGACCTCAATATACACACTGTAAATAGAGATAGGACCATGTCCCAGCTTACTAACGCAAATATTGTGCTCATAGATCAAGCACGTAGAGTGAGGTGGGAGAGGATTACCCCTGATAGCTGTATTGATAGTCTAATGACCAACTGTGCACAGGAGTTTGGGACCTGTCTAGACCAGGACTCCCAACCACTATCTATCCTTGATGCCTTTGACCGAATTACAAAGCAGGTCGCTTTGAACTTAACTGTTCCTTGCAGACGGAGGCCCCAAAATTTTAAAAATGGTTTGATGAAAGTTGTAAGAATACCCATAAGGAACTTATTTGGGAACTTAACCAAAAACCCAGGGAGGTCTCACGGGTTAAGAATGCAAGAAGGGTATATAAATTGGCAGTGGAAAGACGGAAAAGGCAATTAAGGGAGATGGCGTGGGAGGAGCTTAGTCAGGCTAGTGTCCTGGCCAACAGCTCTAGATTCTGGTCTGTTGTTAATAGCCCATTGTTTGATGATATACCAAACTCTAGTAAAGACTGTTTAGTTTCAGCTGAGATGTGGGGGCAACAATTTGGGAAAGTGTACAGTGATGTGACACCCGGAACTCCCGCAGGGTCAGCAGAAAGTGATCATGTATGCCACCCTCTTGTTTTTACTATTGACGAAGTCAATAAGGCGATCACATCAACCTTAGGGGGGAAAGCTCCAGGTCCAGATGGAGTACTGGCTGACTTGTGCAAGGCAGATCCTAAGCTATGGGCTAAGGTTCTAACTTACGTTTTTAATGCAGCGTGCCTGATTGGTTTTCCCCTGTCTTGGGCCAAGTCGGTTATTATACCAATTTTTAAGAAAGGAGCGAGGGATGATCCGGCCTGTTATAGGCCTATTTCGCTCCTTGATTCCGCAGCAAAAATCATGGGGAAAGTTGTCCTGGCCTGGTTAACAGACTGGCTGGACCAAGCAAATATTATTTCCGATCTCCAATATGGTTTTAGACAAGGGAAAGGCACGTTGGATCAATGCCTTAATCTCCATTTGGTGATAGGGAAGTATACAGTTGTAAAACGCGGGGATCTTCATCTGGCCTTTATGGATTTAACCTCGGCTTTTGATCTTGTTAATAGATCAAAACTCTGGGTGATCCTTCAGGATGTAGGGCTAGATGCTGATTTAATCTCTTTTCTGGCAGCCATCCACGACAATACAATAGCGGCTGTGCGCTTTAATGAGGATGGCAGCCTGACTGACTCCTGGGCAGTAAAGAGAGGGGTCCGGCAGGGGTGTATTTTGGCCCCTTTACTTTTTACTCTCTATATTTATAAGCTAGGAGATTCCCTAATTTCATGCTGTAAAGATATCCCCAGAGCCGGCTCCAAAATGCTCCCCGCATTCCTGTATGCTGATGACGCAGTGTTGGTGGCCAGGACTGCAAGGGGGCTGCAAACCCTTTTAAATTGTTTTACAAATTTTATGGAGTCTTTATATTTAATTACCAATTTTAAAAAATCACATGCTATGTCCATAGGGTCAAAAAGGGCAAGGAAGGTCAAATTCTATTGCAAGGGTCTTGAGTTAGTAAAAGTTCCCGTGTTCCCATTCTGATTATTTTATTGTAGATCTCTTTGTAAGACCTAAATCTGTAATAAGAAAAATAAACTGCAAAACACTGAAGTGAAAGTCAATAGGTCTGGCCTTGTCAAACATGAAATGTTTTTTTTGTTTATGTATTTTGCAAACCTACAAATTTATTTTTTTGGGGGGGGGGGCATCTTAGGAAATATAAACATAAAGGAGTGGACCAACAACCTACTCGCATCTCCCCTGTCACTAGAGTGCACTGATTTGTAGGTGGCTGTGTACGTGTGCCAAATGCTATTATTTGCAGCTCAAGGCAGTTAATGAAGCAAACTGTGACTGACATGTGAACAGACCAGCGGATGAAGAGGGATGGCTGAAAGACCCTACATGTATATATATGGGAAGTGATCCACTTGAAGTAATAATGACTCTCACTTGTCAGGGTGACCCTAAAATCCCTAAATTAACCTGAACTCAGCTCCCTTGTATATGTGGCACAGAGCAGGCCGATTTAATTTGGGACAATGTGTAATGTATTTAATGCAACATCAAAACATCGAGAAAGTAAAAACCAAAACACCAAACAATAAAAATCCTCAACTGATTACAAAAATTAAAGCACATTTTAGTGAGCAATATTACACCAAAATCCAATAAGGTTTACCTGAGACCACCATTATGACAGGGATTACCATCATAATGCAATGGGTATACATACTTTTAGATTTGAATATATTTTTATTCGTTTTCCAACAAGTTTTCCAGATCAAGAAATCACAACATCCATCCATAAACAACTACTGTTGCCCTGGGGAACCTCGCCCCGGAATCCCCACCCCACCCGATACCCTCCCACTGTTACTCCATTACCCTTACATAACATCATCAAAAGCCATGGCAGCATGCCCACTCTGCACCTTGCATCAGATGGCTCAGATAGTCACTCAGACTCTCGAATGGATCCATAATATTCATCAATTTTTGAAAGTTCTAGGATTTGTAAAGTCCTTAATATTTTTGAGCATGCAAGTTCCTTAAATTCTGATTGAAAGTATTGCAATAGTAGCCCTGCTTGTTTAGCAAAGTCTTTCCTTTCCCCTCTTGCCCTTTTTGCCTGCTTTTCCATCCTCACCATCGACCACAAGTGTTCAATCCATTTTGCCTTATTATAGTTTGTCTCCTCAATACTAGTGTTGGAATTGGGGGTCCTAGACTATCACTGCCGCTGCCAAATGCGGGAGACGGGAGTTCCTGTCCCACACCGCTGTTGCCAGGTGCGAGATCCGGACCCCTCGTTTCAACGTTAGGCTAAGTAAGGACACTGTCTGAGATAGCCCTGCTCACCACCTTAGTAGCTTGGCACGAGCAGCCAGGCTTATCTCCAAGACACAAGTGTACAGTATGTGCAACCACACCCACAGCTACCCACTGATGTCACCACAAATAGACTCCACACAAGTTTTTATAAAACAAGTTTAATCTTTATGTAAGAAGATATACGATATGACCACACGATACAAAACCAACATATAAGGATGGGTAATATTCCTTCCGGTGGGTTGGTAGGTTCTAATCCCAACCTCCGCTTTTAACCAACAGGTAAGTGTTACTTCTAACCGTTCCCAAAAGGTTAGGCAGGTCGTATGGCTAGAATCACACATGTTGCACAAGAAAAGAAATACTACAATGCGTAATGATATACCCCGTGCTATGCACTAGAGAAACAATGCCATACGTAGCGCCACAATGATGTACTTTGCAACAGAAGGAATAATGCAAGGCATATCACTACCAGCATGCCCTGTGCAAGGAAGATACAAAGCAATGCGTCATGCTACAATCATGTAATTATGCAGTGGAAAACAATGCAAGGCACCACGTAATAATCCTAGACTGTGTGATGAAGAAATATTGCAATGCGCCACGTTACAATCACGTACTCTGCAAGGGAAAAATAATGCAGTGCGTAGCGCACCCAGCATGTAGTTCGTCAGTCACAATTAGAGTCAGGCGTCATACGACAGTTCGATAGTTCATTAGCAGCAGTAATGTAAAGTGTAATACGACAGATTAGGTGCTCCGTTAACAGATAGCCCCAAATCTTGGATCAATGGTGACACAAAAGTACCACTTCTCTCTCTGGCCACAGTACTGCCCCACCTTGGGTCAGCACGGGCCTAGATCCGAGCCGAAGCAACATGCTCGTGCAGCTGACAGAAGGGAGAGGCCGAGAGAGTGTCCCTCTGGGTCCGCACCCCACATCAGGTGGTATCCACGTTACCTGGGGGGAGCGACCCCACTCTCCTCTTCTACTTCAACAACTTGAATGTGGATTGACTGTCTCACCGCCCATCTATCCCAGATCACCAATGTCTCCCTTGTCACCAGGGATTTATATAGTGTGGAAGTTCTTTGTGCCTTTCGACTCCACGGTACTTTTCACAAGGGCCTTGCTGAAATTTAGTGGTCTGCCATGTAGTACCCCTTGTCAGTCTCCACCTGATTCCAGGGGTATATGTTGCGAAACTGGGAGGCAGCATAATAATATGCAAGATTTGGAGCTCTAAATCCTGCATACCATTGTCAGAGAAATCTCTGGTCTCTGGATATTCTTGCCACCTTACCTTGTAAGTGATAGGTCTAGCAAGCAGCCTTCTGGATTGAAAGTACCAGGGTTTGAAAGAGTTACAGAATCTTGGGAAGGATTGAATGCTGCTATCCAGCCCAGTAACTAAAGCAATTTATATTTCCAGTTGTTGAGGTCTAATTTCATTGACCCTTTTCTGTCTGTGGAGGTTTATTTCTTTAGTTTTATGGAGCATTTGCAGTAGGGTCAACCCTAGGTATTCAATGTAAGAAGTGGCCCACCGGATCATGGTAAGCTGTTTCAATGCGCACACCAATCGGTCCGGCGCAGAGATATGTTGAACCCCAGATTTTGTGAGAATAATTTTGAACCACAACACAGCCTGATGGTCTGTGAGCTCTGCTACGAGCTGAGCAGATGAAGTGGTTTTGGTCAGTTAGGGACATCCGGATGTCATCTGCAAACATTTATAGTTTCATAGTTCTTTGTTTTACAAACCAAATACCCTGTATCTGAGGATTATCCCTGAGCTTTTGGGCCAATGATTCTAGCATTGCAGTGAAAAAGAGCGGGGATAACAGAAAACCTTGCCTCGTTCCCCGTGAGATGTTCAGCCATGCCGAAAGTACACTGTTCAACCTGATGCGGTCCTGGGGGGCATTCTAGCTTGCTAACAGCCAACTACAAAATAATTCACAGAATCCTGTCCGGTGAATGACATTGGCCAGAAAGTCCCAGTCCAACTGGCCAAAAGCTTTCTCAGCATTCAGGAAGACCAGGACTGGTCGAACTAGGTCGAATTGAGCAACAAGTTGTCATAAACATCAACAGTATGAGATCACCCAATATTGTAAAACCTAGCAGTCTTTGATCAATACATGAAACAAAACTACAAATTTAAATTGGTTTTAGTGGTTCGATTGCTGGTTTATACTTGATCATTGCACACTATTATTCTTATTACTCGGACACATTGTCTATGTAGACCTTAACCCCTTCTATGCTCATGATGGAATGGTTCCGTCAT
Source organism: Triturus cristatus (assembly GCF_964204655.1). Classification (NCBI taxonomy): domain Eukaryota; kingdom Metazoa; phylum Chordata; class Amphibia; order Caudata; family Salamandridae; genus Triturus; species Triturus cristatus. The sequence continues at coordinate 453,156,699 of NC_140584.1, forward strand.
GAGCACAAGTTCTAGTGTGCTCATGACGGAACCATTCCGTTATGAGCATATGCTCAGGAAATCCCTCTGCTGCAGACAGCAGAGGGATTTCCCATATTTATTTTTGCCTGGGAAAGTGGGGAAGAGCTTCTCCAACCTCCCCAGGCTTATTTTTGATTTTCATTGTAATGACGATCGCGCGCATGGCGCGCTATCGGCATTGCAATGAAAATGAAACTGAAACTTAGTTTTAGTTTTTTAGTTTTGGTGCTTGTGGGGCTATCTCAGCCCCCCGAGCACCGAAAAAGATGGGAGTGGTATAGTTAGAAAGGGGAGAATCTCCCCTTTCCAATGGTACCCTTCCCTAGTGCATCCCTGCTTGGGGATCACCCCAGGAGGGCAATCCCCAAGCAGGGATCCACCCACTAGCACCAGGGGGGGAGCGGCCCCTTGGGCAAGGGCCTTTGCTCCCCCATATTTGCTTGTTGGCAAAAGTTTTTCGGCCCCCCGGGGGCGGAATGCCCACTAGAAACCAGGGATTATTTCTTTTTTATTGACGTTGGGGTGGGGGCTGCCCAAAAACGGCATGGCAATGCCCCCAGGGAAATGTAAGTCTTTCTGCCCCCCCCCCTGGGGAGCAGATGGGGGCAGTAGCCCCCAATCTGCCTCCTGGGGGGGCAGAAAGCCCACTAGGATCCAGGGATTTCTATTTTTTATTGAAGTTGGGGCTGCCCAAAAAGGGCACGGCAATGCCCCCACCCCCCAGAGAAATGTCAGTCTTTCTGCCCCCCGGGGGGGTGGAAAGCTTACTAGAAACCAGGGATTTTTTTTTTATTGATGTTGGTGTGGGGGCTACCCAAAAAGGGCATGGCAATCCCCCCAGAGAAATGTAAGTCTTTCTGCCCCCCCTGGGGGACAGATGGGGGCAGTAGCCCCCAATCTGCCACCCCGGGAGGGCAGAAAACCCACTAGGAACCAGGGATTTTTTTTTATTGACATTGGGGTGGGGGTTGCCCAAAAAGGGAATGGCAATGCCCCTCCCCCTCCAGAGAAATGTCAGTCTTTCTAACCCCCCGGGGGGAAAGCCCTCTAAAAACCAGTTTTTTTGTATTCATGTAGGGGTGGGGGCTACACAAAATAGGCATAACAATACCCTCACCCCCAGAGAAATTCTAGACTTTCTGATCCTCTTGGGGGGCAGATGGGGGCAATGGCCCCTGATCTGCTCCCCGGGGAAGGGGGGCAAAAGCCCACTAGGCACCAAAGACTACGCTGGATTTTTGTATGCATGGTGGTGGGGGCTACCCAGAATGGGCATACCAATGCTCCCACCCCCCAAACCCCCCAACAAATAGCCACAGTCTTTCTGGCCCCCTTGGGGCAATATTAGGGCAATCTGCCCCGCTCCAAATCCCCCCAGGGCAGTAGAAAGCCCACAAGACATAGACTTTTGTTTAGCAATGTGCCTTCCTGTGGAGTTTGGGCCCTAGCACAGGCGGCACATAGGAAAACCTAGCAAACCTGTAAATTTTTTAAAACTAGACACCATAGGGAATACAGGATGGGGTGACTTGTGTGCCTCTCACCAGGTTCTGTTACCCAGAATCCCTTACAAACCTCAAACATTGTTAAAAAAACACATTATCCACACAATTCTGTTGTGGGAAAGTTCTGGAATCTGCTTGGATCCACAAATTTCCTTCTACACAGCATTCCCCTAAGTCTCCCAATAAAAATGGCACCTCACTCGCGTGGGTGGGTCAAGCACCTATGGCAGGCAAGGGCCCAAAACCTAGTGAGGGGACATCAAAACTACCTATCACAAACCTACCTGGTTTTCAAGGGAGGTCCCATGAGTTTTTGGCCCCAGGCTCGGCGGCCATCTAGGGAAACATACCAAATCTACACATTTTTGAAAACTAAACACCCGGGGGATTCCAGGGAGGTATGGCTTGCGTGGATCCCCCAACGTTTTCTTACCCCTAATTCCCTGCAAACCTCACATTTAGCTGAAAACACTTTTTACACATTTTTGTGTGGGAAAGTTGTGGCATCACCGGGCTGACAAAAATTTCCTACCACCCAGTGTTCCTCCAGGTCTCCGAATAAAAATGGTGCCCCACTTGTGTGGGAGGCCCAAGTACCCGTGACAGGCAAGGGCCCAAAACGTATTGAGGCGACATCAAAATTGCCTTTTACAAAATGACCTGGTTTTGCAAGGGGGGTCACCTGGGTTTTTGGCCCCGTGCTCGGCAGCCAGCTAGGGAAACATACCAAACCCACAGATTTCTGAAAAATAGACAACCGGGGGATTATAGGGAGGTATGGCTTGTGTGGATCCCCCAACTTGTCTTACCCAGAATACCCTGTAAACCTCAAATTTAGCTGAAAAAATCACTTTTTCCCACACATTTTTGTGTGGGAAAGTTGTGGCATCACAGGGCTGACACAAATTTCCTACCACCCAGCATTCCCCCAGGTCTCCCGATAAAAATGGTGCCTCACTTGTGCGGGAGACCTAAGTACCCGCGACAGGCAAGGGCCCAAAACGTATTGAGGCAACATCAAAATTGCCTATCACAAAACGACCTGGTTTTGCACGGGGGGTCACCTGGGTTTTTGGCCTCGTGCCAGTCAAGTCCCACCATCCTGGATTACCCTGGGTGTCTAGTTTTTAAAAATGTATAGGTTTGCTAGGTTTCCCTAAGTGCCGCAAGAGCTAAGGTTCAAAATATACAGCTAGGCACTTTGCAAAAAAAGGGTCAGTTTTCACCATGAAAATGTGTTGTGTCCACATTGCGTTTTGGGCCCTCTGCTGTCGCGGGCACTAGGCCTACCCACACAAGTGAGGTACCATTTGTCTCAGAAGACTTTAGGGAATGCGGGGTGGATGGAATTTTGTGAATCCACGCAGATTCTAGAACTTTCCACCACAGAAATTCGTTTTTTGTACAATTGTTTAGGTTTGCAAGGAATTCTGGGTAACAAACCTGGTGAGAGCCAGGCAAGTCACCCCATCCTGGAATCCCCTGGGTGTCTAATTTTAAAAAATGTATAGGTTTGCTAGGTTTCTCTAGGTGCCGGCAGAGCTAGGCTTCAAAATCTTCAGCTAGGCACTTTGCAAAAAACGGATCTGTTTTCACTGAGAAAATGTGGTTTGTCCATGTTGCGTTTTGGGCCATTTTCTGTTGCTGGCACTAGGCCTACCCACATAAGTGAGGTATCGTTTTTCTCGGAAGACTTTGGGGAACGCGGGGTGGGGGGAATTTTGTGGATACACGCAGATTCCAGAACTTTCCACCACAGAAATGTGATGAAAAAAAATGTGGTTTTTTGACAAACATTTAGAGCCGGTCAAGTCACCCCATCCTGGATTTCCCTGGGTGTCTAGTTTTCAAAAATGTATAGGTTTGCTAGGTTTCCCTAGGTGCCGGCAGAGATAGGCTTCAAAATCTACAGCTAGGCACTTTGCGTTTTGGGTCGTTTACTGTCGCCGGCACAAGGCCTACTGTAGTAAAAGAGCCACTCTTGTGGTTTGGCACCCTATGATGACCTTCAACTTCCACCATTTTAACCAACTTTAGTGTGTTATTTTACCCTAGCCTGGATTTATGAGACGGTTCTGCATATGCCTGCCTCTCTGCTTTCTTGTAATCTTGCTGTCTGTCATTGGGGGCTGTCATGGAGTAGCATAGTCATGCCAAGAATAGAAGGTGTGGGATGTGCATTTGAAAGCATGAGAGGGAGAGAGAGGTGTGGAATGTACTCTTTGGTCTTGAAGTGCAGTGTTGTGAGCGGTGGTGCACACGTGCTCGGTGTTGCTGAATTATAAGTGCTTACTATTGGCTTTGACATGGTCTCATGTCATTCTTGTTGCCTGACTTTGCCTTGCTTCTGGGCGCACAGCAGTGCTTGCAAGTTGTTTGGGCTCTGACTTTGCCTTGCTTATGAGTTCTTACTATTGGCTGTGACATGGCTTCATGTCATCTTGTTCTCTGACTTTGACTATTGGCTTTGACATGGCCTCATGTCATCTTGTCTTCTGACTTTGCCTTGCTTGTGAATTATAAGTGCTTTCTATTGGCTTTGACATGGCCTCATGTCTGACTTTGCCTTATTTCTTTGTGCACCGCAGTGCTTGCGATTCATATTCACACACTTTCTGTTCCTCACTTGTTTTTTGCACCTCACCGACCAGAGTGAACTGGAGTATGTTGTGGGAAGTGTTTTTGGAATGTACAACTCTGCCTCAGAGTCAAAACACGGGAGCTTGGCCAGCCTCTGTCTTGGCCTTGACGCAGACGGGTACCAGCCAGATCGTTTTTTTCTAATGAGAAAGGGGCGAGGTTTTCTAGAAACTTTGTTTCACGCTGAATAATTATATTTAAGCTGGGAGCCGACGGGGGTCGGATGGAGGTTCACCACAGAATAGACGTATTGATGTATTGATGTGGAGGTGACGGAACTTGAGTCCAGACTGAAACTCCTACCTGGGCTTTTCTGAGGGGCTTCCCAAAGCTTGAGTTGGCAGGATGATGCTATTTCAGTTGGTGAGGTGTTCCTAACCATTTTGTATATATTTTCTTCTCCTTGCTACCTGTACAAACTACATTTTATTCTAATTGTTTATTGTAGTTAATTGGAATTTGGGAATCTGTATTCATTGATATATTTGGTCTACCTTTGATCATTGAGTTGTGGTTATTGCCAATGTGATGTTTAGCCGGTGGCTTTGATCATTTGAGGTGTTTTCTTTTGGTGTGGGAGGTGCACATCCAGAGTAATCTTCTGCTATATATATATATTATCTTTCTGATCTCTTGCAGGACGTCCAGTGTGTCTTATCTTATATCAGTTACTGCTTGTTTATTAATCAGTATTATTCATGCATTTAGATTATAGTTTGCTACATATATTTGAATCTTGTGCATTTGGCATCTGAGACAGCCTTTGTTTAGAGAGCATTGTGTAATAAACCCCAAGCTTTATTCTAAAAGAGAGAGAGTCCCTGCATTGTATTTTACTTGTTCATTTAAAAGTGTTTAATACCTAATGAATCTGCATTTACTGATATATTTGGCCAACCTTTTTAAAATATTGCATTAATAAACTTGTGTTTAAAGCACCTGAATTTGTCTTTTGCCTCCAAGGTGGGAGTGCTGTGCAAAGTGTGTGATTTAAAGGTGCAGTGGCAAATTACCCTCCCAGGTGGGAGTGTGTCGTTTTTGTGAAAAGCAGAGTCATTACACCTACCCACCCAAGTGAGGTGCCATTTTTAGCGGGAGACTTAGGGTAACACATAATTGTAGAGCAACTGTTATTACCTATTGACTTTCGATGCATATCTGCCTTCCAAATGAATGACAATGTGTAAAAAATAAGTCATTTTGAAAAATGACCTATAATTCTCATGCTAGTATGGGTACTCACAATTTCAGAAATGTGCAAATATCTACTGTTTCTAAACTCTATATTTTGTTCCAATTTCAGAAATACATAGGTGTCTTTGATACTGATTTTTCCATGTATATATTTTCCCAAATTAATTGCTATATAGCCGGTACATAATCAAAAAACATTGCAAGACGCTGCTCAGTTATTGGCTCTGGGTTCGTCGGGATCTTGGTGAACCTACAAGTCCTATATATCCCCACAACTAGAAAGGTCCAGCAGATGTAACGGTATATTGCTTTCAAACAGCTGTCATAATTAGAAGAAGTTACAAATGAAAACATTGACACAAATGGCTGTTTTTTAAAACTAATTTTCCATTTTTCCTATATTCAACAGTTAGTTTCTATAAAGAAACCTTGAAGGATCTACACAAATGACCCCTTGCTGAATTCAGAATTTCATCTACTTTTCAAAAATGTATAGCTTTCCAGGATCCATTATGGCTTTTATACTCATTTCTATCATTAACTGGAAAGAGGTTGAAAGTGCAAAAAATAGCAAAAATAGGCTAGGTCCCAGAAAAATGCCAAAACTGTGTAAAACAATTTGGTTTTCTGACAAAAGTGTGCTTGTCCCTGAAAGCTGGGAAGATGGTGATTTCAGAATGACAACCCCTTTTTTGATACCATTTGCAGGGAAAACGCTTTCATCTGTAGCCCTTTTTTCCCATTTTCCCCCCAAAAACAAAATTTAGCTGTATTTTGGCTAATTTCCAGGGGAATCCACAAACCCTGGATACCTTTAGAATCCCCATGCTGTTGGAAAAAAAGGACACAAATTTGGCATGGATAGCTTATGAGGTCAAGAGGTTACAGGGGCCTAAACGTGAACTACCCCAAATAGCCAAAAAAAGGCTTAACACGGGGGGTGGGAGGAGAAGGCCTAGCAACTTAGGGGTTCATTTCTTCTCGCTAAGATGGAGTTTTGATCTATTGGCTATGTTGCTGGCGTTGAAACTGAGATCTGAGTTTTAATCATAGACTTACCATTTGTGCAGAAGCATGTGCCTCCTATTGTAAATATACCTAATCCAATAACCCAATAAAGAAAATGTATTGTAAATACCAATTGTACAGTGTGGTGCCCACGACTGTCCAATTACAGGTTCACATATCACCTCCGTATCACATTCTAGTTCATGCTAGCTGTTTTCAGCCCAACCACACATGCCAAACTATGACATGTAAAGTACATCATCTTTAGATGCTTCTACTATATGGAAAGCGTTTCTACTTTAGTACTAGGCTGTTTCTTGTTTCTTCTTTGATAAATACTAACATCAAAATTAAATAAATATAATTCCCTTAGATGTTACAAGAAATAGCAGCCACACGTCCTTGATCACCAAAGTTAAATTAGTATTTTTGAAGGACAGATATGAAATCATTAAATGAATATTCTTATTGGAAGGAATGACACAAAAGAGTGAGACGGGTATTGCAGCTTATAACTTTGCAATGGGTAACTTATTAATTACAGAAAGACACATTTTACTTTAACTTTTCAAAGGTTTACTGTAAGATTTTCAGCGTTCCTCACTGAGATGGAGGAATTGTTGCTGCAAATTTAGCCCATTAATGAGGTATCTTGAGCAGGGTTCCTGCTTGATGTTATAATCCCATAAACTGTTTGCGGCAGCTGCATCTGTTTTATATTGCTTGGACAAGCTCGTAAAAAAGATTTTCTCGACTCTCATGTGGTATTTTCTCCCTAGGTTGTCTGCTTTATAATTTTGAATGGGACTTTGAGCAGTTTTGTTAGATTCAACTTCACAGTGATAATTGTTTTTGTAGTGGTGAATGGAAAAAAGAAAACCGGAGGAGGCTGAAAAGTTGCTTAGCACTATTAAATGAGAATAGAGGGAGTCCCTCTCTGTCAGTGGTCAGAGTGCATTAAAACAAGAATTGGCATAGCCAATAGGTCTCGCTTTTGGGAACTTATAAGTGTTCAGCCATGCACCACATTATCCTGGGTGCTGTGTCACCAAAGATTTAATAGCTATACAATTACTACACACAGGGTCATGCAGTCTGATTCCGGAATACATGCTTGCCTTTGCTGCCTGCTTCTTCTTCCTGGGTGACACTGTGATAAACACTGAGAAGGCTCATGTGACGTCAGAGGCAATGGGCACCAGAAGCCAGTCTATGCAACATGTATATCTTTTCTAGCTTGATCTTTGAATATCCAATGGCTCATGCAACAGAGTTGCTGGAGATGAGGGGTGGATACGTAACCAGGAGAGAAAGAACTGGCTCAGGACATGCGTATAGAAAGATGGGTCACTAGTCAAACGATGGTCAATGCAACGAGCTGGTGGTTATTTTTAGGGAGGTGGTGAAAAGGAACACTATGAATATAAATGGCCACTGAAAGGTTGGGTCACTGCTTTTCTCTTCCAGAGCTCCTGCTTATGTCGGTAACTCTTGCCCTTTGCCCTGGATATGCCCTAGCCTGCGACTTTGCCTCTGCCCTATGCTTTTTCTTCCCAGGCGGCTGTGATTTGCGAATGATTGTTTGCTCCTGAAAACGATTAAGCAGCCCCTGCTATTAGAGGCCATGGAGGCATGAACATGACTAGTGAGAGGCTAAGAGTGAGATAAGAGTTCAACTCAGTGATGTCATCGAGGCCAAGGGCAAGCGATGTCACTTCCCCTATACTTTGCATTTTGTTGCATGAAAGATGGGATACAACTCTTTAGAAAAGACTGGTGTGATGCAGCCATACCTGGTGTGATGTTACTTGTCGTCAATAGCGGCTCCTGGTGGGAGAGCTGCCGGGTGGTGACGCGGGGCGGGGGAGGAGCAGGGTGGTGGGTAGTAAACTCTGGAATCGGCCCAACAGAGGTAAGTAAACAAATAAATAAATAAAACAAAATTAGTTGCCTGCGCTGCATCGCATTTGGGCGAGGCAGCACGCTCAACAAATTTTGTGCTGCTTGTTGTTACCTTCCAGGAAGAAGGGCTAACCGCGATGCTTTATTGAGTAATTTACCAAAAATTGTATCAAAGTTTCTCATGTAGGTTTATACCTCAGCATGATGGGGGTGGGCCCGATTCACAGAACTAACTTAATACAAAATCCTAAACTTACTACCATTTTGGTATTCACAGAAGGCACTTACTCATTTTGGTATTCACAGAAGGCATTTACTCATTTCGGTATTCACAGAAGTTAGGAGTCCTAACTTTAGGACTCCTAAATGCCTTCTGTGAATACCGAAAGTCTTAAAATTAGGATTTTTCTCAGTTCAGTAGTAGTATAGTTAGGACTCCTAACTTTAGGACTCCTAAATGCCTTCTGTGAATACCGAAAGTCTTAAAATTAGGATTTTTCTCAATTTAGTAGTCCTAAATTTAGGACTCCTAACTTTAGGACTCCTAAATGCCTTCTGTGAATACCGAAAGTCTTAAAATTAGGATTTTTCTCAATTTAGTAGTCCTAAGTTTAGGACTCCTAACTTTAGGACTCGTAAATGCCTTCTGTGAAAACCAAAAGCCTTAAAATTAGGATTTTTCTCAATTTAGTAGTCCTAAATTTAGACTTAGGACTACTAAATTGAGAAAAATCCTAATTTTAAGACTTTTGGTATTCACAGAAGGCATTTAGGAGTCCTAAAGTTAGGAGTCCTAACTATACTACTACTAAACTGAGAAAAATCCTAATTTTAAGACTTTCGGTATTCACAGAAGGCATTTAGGAGTCCTAAAGTTAGGACTCCTAACTTCTGTGAATACCGAAATGAGTAAGTGCCTTCTGTGAATACCAAAATGAGTAAGTGCCTTCTGTGAATACCAAAATGGTAGTAAGTTTAGGATTTTGTCTTAAGTTAGTTCTGTGAATCGGGCCCGGTGTTTTTAGCTAAGTGGTTTTAGAGGTGCTTATACAAGTTGACTCCTCTTTTTGCATTTCAGTTTGTTTTACATTTTAAATGTAATAACTGATCACCTTTCCTTGATGTAACCTGAATGATTTAGTTTTTTAAATCAAATGAAGTATGTTTTTTTATTTTTTACCATATAATCATTTTAGTAACTATTGCGGTTTTCAAGGGAAACAAATGTGTGTTTGGCCTTGTTTATATGAGTGACATGGGCTTAACATGGGAGTCACGCTTCGTTATGTCCTATATGACTTCATTGGCCAGTTAGTGAACGACCACTTTTAAAAACTAAGCATTTGCACAGCAATAGGTATTGTATTGTAGAAACTTTGACCTATTGGTATTATAAATGATTAATGTTGCAGGTTTTTTAAACGCATAAATAAAAGGCATTGTCATTTATAATGCCAATAGCTCAAAATCTCGCAATTGCAAGACCTATTGCATTGCAAATGCTAGTTTTTAGTACGTTGTGCTTTTATTTTTTGTAAAGTTCGTTATGATTTTAAGCAATCGCACAACAGTATAAACTTTGAAACTTAAGAAATGCATAATGTCAGCCTAGATAGGCATTATGTTAAACAATCCATGCTAAAGAATACATATTGTCACTGTCAGGGTAGGGAGTATTTTAAGGGATGACCCTGTCACACACTGGGTAGGTGCCATTCTAAGGATGGCATCGTGCCACAGAGGGGATAGGTGATATTCTAGGGTCTACATATTGTCACATACTGTACAGTGGATATTTAAAGGGCTAGATATTGTCACAGACCGGTAAGGTTTCTCCAAGGAACGTATACAGTGTCAGACTAAATCGGTTGTCTTCTAAAGGAGACATACTAGCACAGACAGGACGGCCAGCATTCTATAAGGAGAATAGCGTCTCAGACTGGGCAATCAGCTTCACGGAGCGGAAATGGTGAAAAACTGCATAGGGTGAGATGATATTTGCGTCATGTGTCAGGAAAGATGCAGACTGCCACCAACATGCCACTGTGTTTCCAACATGATAATTACCACAAACATGCCACTGAGTTTCCAATATGATGCATTACCACAAACATGCCACTGCGTTTCCAAGATGAAGCATTACCACAAACATGCCACTGTGTTTCCAACATGATAATTGCCACAAACATGCCACTGTGTTTCCAATATGGTGCATTACCACAAACATGCCACTGCGTTTCAAATATGATGCATTACCACAAACATGCCACTGTGTTTCCAACATGATGCATTACCACAAACATGCCAATTTGTGTTCCACCGGTCCGACGCTGCCACAGACACTGTGTGCTCTAAGAGGGGCAGGTGGTCATGAAGTGTACTGGAGAGGCCTCGTGGACTACACAAGGCGGAAACCTTTCTTACAAGTGATAGTGGAAATGGAGTGATGGGCAGTGATAACAGTGGGAACTGGACCCCTAATGTCATACGGTGTACAGGCTACTAGGAGAGTATTTAGAGGATGGCCATTGAAAAACATTTTTCACGCAGTGACTTTTCATTTTCCTACCCTCCCAGCTGACATACTGGCCAGGATTTCATTTTTGAAAGGGCCCCCTAAAACACGCTTGTACTGAAAGTATTAGCTTTACACACTCTCAGGATATGGGAGACAGAACCTGAGGGAAGAATAAAATGTAGTTTTAAAGATGTACAAAAACAGAATCTATATTTGATTTCACTTCCCTTTTGGACAACACTGTCGGTGCCGAGATCTGTAGTATCCCCCTTTTTACTTAAAACATGCAACCATCCACTCTGGCAATAAAGGTTGGACAAGGAATGAAATATAGCATCTATAAAAACTACATTTTTTCGCCAACTAAAACAGTGAAACGTAACATCACCACAGCTGCTGTGAGCCACCCCTCCCTGGGTCTGTACCGAGAACTTCCCCTCCCACACCCTTACCCAAACCCCTTAAGAACTAAAATTCTCAGGACAAAATAAATATCGCTTGCACAATTTCGGAATTGGGCACATCGTCAGGAGTAAAGCTCACTCTGTACCGCCTATTTATGCTACAAAATGGCAGAATAATGCTTAGGAAATAAATACACCAAACCCCAAGAGTGCGCATAAGACATAAGCATATAATACTTAAAAATAGCATACTTAAATTCCATATAATTAAAAAGCACTGGACATTTTATAAAAAATGTGAATGTTGTACTTGATTCGAGGAAACAACGTTTATGGGCAAAATGAAAAGGTAGAGCACATTGTTCATTAGAAAAAATAAAGTGACCTACTGAAACAAAGGCACGTTCATAAAGTAATTAACTGCAAGAAAAAAAGAACAGATAAAATAGATCCAATTGCATTCACTATCACAATGTTGAATCTGAAAAAGCGAACTTTTTGGCATATACCTTTGCCACTTAGGAAACATCCCACTTGTGATAGTGCTTGCTTCAGAGTAACTGCAAGGGGAGAAACAGCACAGGAAAATAAAAACGGCGGGCCCGATTCACAGAACTAACTTATGACAAAATCCTAAACTTACTACCATTTTGGTATTCACAGAAGGCACTTACTCATTTTGGTATTCACAGAAGGCACTTACTCATTTCGGTATTCACAGAAGTTAGGACTCCTAACTTTAGGACTCCTAAATGCCTTCTGTGAATACCGAAAGCCTTAAAATTAGGATTTTTCTCAGTTTAGCAGTAGTATAGTTAGGACTCGTAACTTTAGGACTCCTAAATGTCTTCTGTGAATACCGAAAGCCTTAAAATTAGGATTTTTCTCAATTTAGTAGTAGTAAAGTTAGGACTCCTAACTTTAGGACTCCTAAATGCCTTCTGTGAATACCGAAAGCATTAAAATTAGGATTTTTCTCAGTTTAGTAGTAGTAAAGTTAGGAGTCCTAACTTTAGGACTCCTAAACTGAGAAAAATCCTAATTTTAAGACTTTCGGTATTCACAGAAGGCATTTAGGAGTCCTAAAGTTAGGACTCCTAACTTCTGTGAATACCGAAGTGAGTAAGTGTCTTCTGTGAATACCAAAATGAGTAAGTGCCTTCTGTGAATACCAAAATGGTAGTAAGTTTAGGATTTTGTCTGAAGTTAGTTCTGTGAATCAGGCCCGGCTTCTTTAAACCCTAAACTAAGTTATTTTTTAAAATGTGAATGGAAAGAAAGTAGGCCACTGTTTATAACAAATAATTACTTTAGACACAAGCTGTAATTTAGGTTAAGTTTCCCCTCGAGAATAACGCGTACAGAAAATAAAAAATAAAAAAGTGGAAATACTGGCTACAAAACTATTTTTGTTTTGAGTCGTTTTGGCTGGTTCGATCATAAGTGTACCACTGCACTACAAAATTTGAAGACGGTCCTCCGCGCTACTCTAGATTCCCTCCTGAGATTCGAGAAGCCAGACAACTTTATCGTCTGGTAATAAAAACAGGGAGAAAACATTGAAAAAAGAAGCATGGCAGGCCTTAATTTCAGCCTCCAAAATTAGGGACTCTAGTGCATTCTGGAAAGTGGTCAACGCTCCTGTTTTTCGTGATAAAAACAATACCGTCGCGATTGATATCGCCATAAATGGTGAAGCCTGGGTCACTCACTTTGAACAGCTATACGATAACGAAACTCTTTCCCTATTAGTTCCTACCATTACTCTCGGAAATGTGAAAAGTCCTTGTATGGGTGCTTATCCTTTGGCAATTTCGTTTACCTACGCCGAGGTTAAAATGGCAATCAGCGAGCGCCCGGCCCAGATGGTATACCATCCGATGTTTTTAAACACGAAATCGACCTCTGGGCACCACTTTTAACTAATGTCATGAATAGCGCATGCCAAGTGGGGATACTACCAACATGGACTGAGGCCATAGTGGTTCCGATATTCAAGAAGGGAAATAGACAAGATCCAACCTGTTATCGGCCTATTTCCCTTCTTGACGCACTAATGAAGGTGGACGGTCGCATTGTCTTAAAGAGAATCCAACTGTGGGCTGAGGAAGCTAACATCATATCCAGCCTCCAGTATGGTTTCCGCACCGGCATGGGAACAGTAGAGCAGAGCTTAAATTTGTATTTTTTAATTTCTAAGTACACCCAGGCCAGGAAGGGGAATCTTTTTATTACTTTCATTGATTTGAGCTCTGCGTTCGATTGCGTGGATCATAACCAACTTTGGTCCACGCTGTCGAACCTGGGCATCGACCAATCAATTTTAAATTTTATCAAGGAATTATACAGGGGCGCTGGGGCCAGGGTGCGCTTTGGCAAACAAGGTGAGTGCTCGTTCAAATTTTCCATCAAGAGGGGAGTGAGACAGGGGGGCTTCTTGCACCCCTGTTATTTACTCTATACATAAACTCTATTGGCGAGCACCTCAAGGGATTCCCTTTCGATTTCCCTTCCTCCCAGGGCCACCCTGTCCCCATATTACTATATGCCGATGACGCGGCTATCATGTCGCAAACCAGGCTGGGGCTTCAGCGAGCTGTCAAAAAATGTAATATCTACATGAATGATAAGGGGCTAAAAGTCAACACTTCTAAGACGTATATCATGGCCTGTGAGCACGGTTCCAAGAAAGTACCCTGTTCTATATACCTTGAGGGTAAGAGGTTGGAGACCACGGATACATTTCCCTGCCTTGGAATAACCTTTGACAGGAAATGCACCTGGCACACAGCGGTAAAAGCGAGAAAATTAGCCTTCTCGAGAGCGGTTGGCGCACTGCACAATTTCGCGGCTAAACTTGGTGGCAGACCAGTCAAAGAACTAATTACACTATATGAGGCAAAGGGTACATCCACGGCCATCTATGGATCGGGTGTCTGGGGTATTGAAAATATAACATCTATTCAATTAATTGAAAATCAATACCTCAGATATCTGCTGGGAGCCCCAAAATCCTCAGCCACTTATCGTACTCACATTGAATTAGGTATTCCTTTTATTTCTGACACCATTAAAATTGCACCTATTCTTTTATGGCACAAGGTGTGGGTCACCCCGGAGACAGCTTTTAACTGCAACTTGGTGCGAGATTGAGTCAGCCACGAACAGAATATAATACGGTTTATGGGTGGACCCGGCGACTGGTCACGAATGGGTCAGCGCCGCTAAAAGTGTATCCAGCAGTGTTATCATTGAAGCAAGAAGATTTGTCCCTCTCTCACGAAATCGAAATATAAGTTCGAATTAGGAGTGAAGTAAACCCTAGGAAATCTGAATTTCTTAAGATTCTCCCTAAATATTTGATTGATGACTTGAATCCAATACTTGGAGGAAGATAAGCCCAAGTCTGGATATATTTCATCATCCATCATATCATTTCACATACTGGATCCTATACGGACGAATGTATGTTTTACACTGTCCCCAGAAATACAGTCCTGATGAGACCCAGTATTTAAAGCGGATCGAAACGCCGTCGACAATAGAATAAGAGACAGCTTTGACTGAACTATTGTACACTGTATATAATCTGTCCTTATAATTTTCCAATAACCTTATAAATTCTTCCTTTTTTTCACTGTGTCACGTCATAAAAGGTTATGGTTCTTTCACTGGGGTTCACTTTGCACTGCGAACGTAGGAAATAAATGTGTTTTGTATATATAAGATGTTTTATATGTGATTCAAACATTGTATATTAAATAAAGTAACCTCGGCTGAGGTTTAGTATATCGTAAAAGAAAATAGGTAGTGTGCGGGCTTACTGTGATTATTATTAATTTGGCTTTATTGTAGTTTTATTTGGTCATTTTTCTTGACATTCATGTGTGTGATTGATTCAAAAGCAACCATTGATGTTGTATTTAACAGATGAACGTTTATAAATGAGTTCCTTGTGAATATTGTTTGCTGTACTTCGTACTTACCTGGTTCACAGGGACATAAGGGTTGCTCTTGTGATCTAAAATATTGGAATAACCTTTGACAGGAAATGCACCTGGCACACAGCGGTAAAAGCGAGAAAATTAGCCTTCTCGAGAGCGGTTGGCGCACTGCACAATTTCGCAGCTAAACTTGGTGGCTGACCAGTCAAATAACTAATTACACTATATCAGGCAAAGGGTACATCCACGACCATCTATGGATCGGGTGTCTGGGGTATTGAAAATATAACATCTATTCAATTAATTGAAAATCAATACCTCAGATATCTGCTGGGAGCCCCAAAATCCTCAGCCACTTATCGTACCCACATTGAATTAGGTATTCCTTTTATTTCTGACACCATTAAAATTGCACCTATTCTTTTATGGCACAAGGTGTGGGTCACCCCGGAGACAGCTTTTAACTGCAACTTAATTATTGACTGTCTCACCTTGGATGGAGTAAGACACATTAAATGGTTGTCCCACGTGCAAGACCTGTTGACTGAGTGTGGCCATCCCGAGTTTTTCTCTACCCCATCTACTATGGAATTGATTTCTAGAAAATCATTGAAACAATTGGCCATGAAACATCTAGCTAACAAAAGATGGTCTATAGAAAAACTAAAAAACACTGTGTTGACATACCAGGAAATTACCATCAAACCTGGGCCGCAAATGTACCTCGTCGGTGACCTAACCTATTTCTCAAGAATGTTGCTAACACGCTTTAGATTTGGTACCTTCTTCCGTATTGTTACTTTTCCATCTTGCAATAATTGGTTGATGGACTTGCCCACCTGCCCCTGTGATGATTCATCACCCCAATCTAATCTGCATTGTCTCTTATTTTGTAAATTTTATTCTGTTCCACGAAGGATTATTTTGAGACCAATCCTTAAAGAGTGGGGCCTCTGCTCTTGTAGAGCTGCTTATGTGAGATTGCAACAGCTAGAGAACCACTCAGTGGCTCACGCTACATCCAGCTTTTTAAAACTCCTGATAAAATTCAGAAAGTCTATGTAATGCACTTTATTTATGTACACATCAGTTTTTATATGGTTTTTATTATATCTGTTTCTTACCAAATATGATATGCCCGATCTGTATTAACACTGTTTTTTAATCCTGTTTTTGACCTTGGTGATTTATTGGTCTCTGTCTGTTTTTTAATTTGTATGCTTTTATGAATTCAATACAGAATATCGAATAAAGGTTTGAAATTTGAGTCGTTTTGCTTCATGAACCCACAATATGTTTTATTAAGCTTGTTTTAAAAGCTGCAGTCACAAAAATAAGCGCATGCCCCGAGGACAAAAGAGAATATATAAAACTTGCAGTAGGATTGTCCGGGTTCCTCGCCAGATAGTTAACGTGGAATTAATGCTTTTGATGTTTATACCTCTCCTTCAAAAAAAAGTGCAGTGTGCGCGCATGTTTAAAAACGCTGGTTGCCTTCATCCTTAAAACAGAGGAAACTGTAAAATATAATTCACATAAAACAGAAAAAAGCATGCATCCGACATCCATTAATGCAACAGGCAAAATAAAAATATTAAGTACAGGGTTGGGATTTGAAGAAAACAAATAGTTTGCCTCCTACCGCTCTGATATCACATTTTTACACATTTAGTTTTTATTAAAATCAATCCCCCCAAAATTTCAATGTTTACCGTATTTTTAACTCAATCACTTTCACGGATTTTGTTAGTTGCCCTGGTTTTAAAAAACATAAAGAGTGACTTAAATTTAAACCTACTATTTTCTGGAAAGTTGTATAAACAAGTATTTACGCAAGACCTATTGCATTGCATTGCATCACGGACAACGGGAGGGGGGTGGGAAGCACAGACAGCGGGAGTGCGGGCCGGGGAGGGGGGACAAGGGGGCAAGAAGGCATGGATAAAGTAGTGCGAACATGTACCGTACTGTGTAACGCTCAAATTAAAGGGGCCGGTAGCCATGGGAGGGTGCAAATGACGACATGGCCATAATAAGGAGGGACTAACAAGCCTCATAATAAATCAGACAGCAGCATTTACAAAATACAATGACACGGGCCAGTTAAAAACATGGGCGGAGAGTGGGCCGAGCTTCCACGGAACTTCCACTCCATACTCCATTACTGCTGCTATAGGCTCGACCTAAAAAGGCATGGGAACTGAGAGGCTGCACACAAATTGGGGTGGAGTGAGTGAGCATAGGGGGCGGAGGTCAAGGGCTTGGCTAAAATACCCCAAAATATTCTGTAAAGCTTTCCAGTTATTCACCTTCAGTTAACTACATATAAAATAAAGCACAGCTTAAATGACAATTAAATGCAAGTTAATTTAATCATTGGTAAATGCACAACCATACATTATGAAACCTCTGTTAGCCAGTGCACTTCAGAGGTCTATGTCAAAAACCAGAAAGTCACAGAATTGAACCCTGGTTGGTGCAGTGGAGATCAGTGAGTTGTGTATGTTTAGTACTGTGATATCTCTGTCTGTGACATAAAGCACTGTCAATATGTAATATTTTAAACCTGGATTACACAGAGTAGAAGCTAAAAAAAAGCACAAAAATGGTTAGATTAAAAAAGGGCTTATAAAATATAGATTTTAGTAATACCAAGACTGTGCCTAGTGCAATTATTTTTATGACTGTTCTTTAAAAGCACAAACTTAAGAGCTCTGCTAGTAACTCCCTTGCTCAAAATGAATAAATCTGTGTTATCAGGAAGCTTCAAGTGATTCCATCAATTAAAGCCAAAATCGGCTACCAAGCACTCTTTACAATTGCAGATTAACAGGTTGCGCACATTTACATTTCTTTTTAGGCAAGCAGTCACCCTGGCAAGGATGCTTGTTTTGCTGTCTGCCCCTCCTTCGGTTCCCCAGCACAGAAGACTCTTTGCCTTACACTTCAGTTGACAATATATTTTTGTATGTTTTCGTCTACTCATCCATCCAGTCATGAGGACCGGACTGTCCCCAGAACTCCCAAGGACAATTATTGTCATAGGAAGAAAAAGTAAAAAGTAGATTGTGCATAATGTGTCCTCGGTGTCAAAGCAACAATACGATAATGTATATAACAAATATACATAACAACATATAATGTAAAAGGGTCTTTTGTATAGTAACAGACAACATCTGATATGTTTCATAGACAGGATAGACATAGACAACTGTTTGCCTGTTACAATGATCAGTTGACGACGTTTCGACTCCTGGAAGGTTGAAGGGGTCTCATAAGGACTTGTAGATGCAGGAACATCCTAAATAAAAAAAATAAGGGGGAGATGTATAAGTAGGAAGTTTTGTGAAATTAAATGAATATAGGACATGGGGTACCTGAGTGATGACGAGCGTGGCATGAAACTGTGAGCATGCTCAACGAGCACCATAACGAGGAATACATTCCTTACTCTTTGTGAAAACCGTGGAAAGAATTTAACCTAAGTTACAAGGGTCCATGCAATGGAGAGTAATAATGAGCAAATTACCAACACTGCAATATAACCACTTACCAAGCGTAAGCTGGCTCTGGGCGGAGCTGACCTGGGATCCAGCTAACAGTTTGAAAGGAAATGCAGCCGTAGGTCAAAGGGGAATTGTGCTGAAGAAGGATTTCTTCCTGGCGCGCGTGGAAATGCATAGCATCAGAAGATAATCGTTTGCTCTTTCTGCTGAACTGAGGCTTGGCAAAAGATGCATTCCCCTTCTCATTGATGGAAGCGTCCACAATTGATATGAGGTTTGGAGGAAGTCATAGTCCATCAATGATGGAAAAGGGAGCGAGGCCCTGAGCTAGTAACGGTGCTTGCCAGAAAACACGTTCCACTCCAAATGGGCGGCTTAGTGAGTCATATACTAAGCCTAAGTAGTGTGTTAAATTGGACATAGCATGAAGAGATAGAAGTAATATAAAACAGAATACCAAGATTGTAAAACTATAAATCACATACCAGATGTAACCAACAATACCAAAGCTAATTATTATACAATTATAAAATTCATATGCATGCGCATATAGAGAACATTCTTCAATGGAAAATTAGGATGATATGAAAAAAAGAAGGCAAACTAGAACCTGAACAGTATAGGTTCTGAATACCTTCAAGTCAATCTTGGCAGGTTGAATGCAATTTTAGTCTCTTTTCCGAGGGAGAAGGAAAAACCCTTCTTAATTGCGTGAGACCAAGTTCCTCTGCTTCTCCATAGGGTTCAATCCTTCTGTAATGGAGTTGCAAGCACTGATCCACTTGCATTCTAATCTTTGCAGGATGAGGGAACTGTCTTGGCTATTTCTAGCACCTGCCATTTAATGTCATCAGCTGTGTGCTGATGTGCCATGTAGTGGAAAGCCAAGAGTACAGTGATGATGGTCCAACATACCTTGCTGCGGTGCTGTCCAATGTGGACCCTGATTGTTGGGTGGTTGGTCCAATGTGGATCTTTTTCCAAGGACAGAATATACAGTAAATCACTTTAATAGAATTGCAATTTGAAAAGTCTTTAAGTATTATATCAGTAGAATCTTGCACAAACATTTTTGTATTTGTGGTGCATTTGTAGATTTCCAGTAATTGCTGCATATATAAAAATCTTTAAATGGAGGGCCTCCCCATGCATTGTCTATAATGTACAGTCTAGGGCCTGGCTGAATGTACCAAGTGATCACTATTTTTCTTGCCCCTTTTGAAGAAAAACATCCAGGTGTCTAGCATTGATTGTATGCTTTGTAGGATATGCCAATATTCTTAATGCATGCTATTATTTTACTGGAGTGGAGTGAAAATGCAGTGACACAAGAGTTTTTCACTTTCTTGCTTCTTATTGGGGTCAAAAACACCTCCTTATGGCTGCACCAGGCTCTTTTAAGAGGCAGTTTTGATTTTTCTGCATGGTATCCTCACTGGATCAGCCTGTCACTCAGTATTTCTGCTTTCCTGAATAGTCTCTTTTGTGTGTGCAGTTACAGCACAGTCTCAGGATTTGGCCATAGGGTAGGCCGTATCTGAGCATGCAAGGGTCGTAGAGTGTTCCTATTGGTGGGATTCCTATAGAGAGATGTTATATGTTTGCCCACATGATATTTTATTAGGAGATCCAAAAAGGGGATGTATTAAAAGCCAGGATATCAGGAAGGATCCAAAGTAGGCTTTATTGAAGTGCAACCACCGACACAGACAGGTCTCCTTCCCAGCGTCTCCTATAACGGAATGCCTGATCTCACGACCATCTCAGGACATTCTCATTCTATCACCCAGGGCAACAAATAAGATAACAAGGAAAGATAAACAAATAATATGAGGAATAGTATAAAGGGATCGTCATGACTGGAATCTACGCATGCAAATAAGAACATAGGATAAAATTACAAAACATATTCTTAATACAAAACATAATCTTTAAACTTCGCTGGTACATGTCTGAGTCTAATGGGACCATCACAATTCTCATTTTCATCTACAGGAACACAGCTGCTGGTGTTGGATGTACGTAAACTTGTATCAACAAATTTAACCAACCTTGACATGCTCCAGGTACAACCATTGTCCAAAGTCACAACGTTTTTCCTTGTTGCTGTGATGACAAAAGGACCGAGAAGATTAGACAACCCTTTATGACCATACTTGGTTTTCTTTACCCAAACACGATCACCAAGATTCCATTTCTTCTCCTTCACAGACATTTTGTCATCATAACGCAACTTGTACCTTCGCTGATACTCAGGCAGTTTACTCTTTCTCACATCTTCACTCACCGCATTCCCCTTCCACACAGGAAGCAACACTGGATTCAGTTTGGACATCGCCAATCTTCCCCTCAGGGCTTCAAAAGGTGATTTTTGAAAAATGGCATTAGGAACAGTGCGGTGTGCCCACCAAGTTTCTCTCAACATACTGCTGAAAGAAACCCCACAATCAAGTGCCCTTTGAGCACAACTCTTGACCACTCTATTCGTCCTCTCTGTGAGACCATTGGCCTGTGGAGAATATAATGCCATTTTCAAATGAACTATACCAAGATTTTCAAGAAAATTTTGCATCTCTTGGGAGATGAACTGCACCCCATTGTCGGTAACTAAATACTTAGGAATACCTTCAGATGTGAAAACATCTTTTAAAAATTCAGTGATGGACCTGGAATTAACAGCACCCATGCACTTGGTAACCACCCACTTTGAGGTGTAGTCCACCAAGAGAACAACAAACCTCTCCTGGGAAGGCATTAGCTCAAAAGGACCCATGATGTCCAACCCCAACTTAGTCCAAACCACCTCCGGTACTACCACAGGCGAGAGGGGAGCTTGGCTGGTCACATGAGACTTATCATTGATGGCACACAAATGACAATCTTTGACAACATTCTCTACCATCCGATTCATTCCCGGCCACCAGTATCTCTCTCTGACTCGCACTTTCGTAAGATTCCTTCCGAGATGCCCTTCATGAGCTAAATTAATTACCTTGTCTTTGACAACATCAGGCGGAACCATTTTCTCACCTCTCATAAGTTTCTTTCCACAAAAAGTCAAGTCATCCTTTACACACCAAAATGGCTTCACCGCTGGATCAAGATCCTTGAAGCTCGGCCACCCCTTGGGTATCAAGTCCTTCAACAAGATAAATGTTTCATCTTTAACCGCACAAGATAACCACTCTTCCTCTAACAATGAGTTCTCCATCACCCGATTTACGCACTCTAACTCATCATCCACACTTTCAGAAACCACCGGCAACCTAGACAAACAGTCAGCTGACTTATTATCCAAACCAGAAATGTAATGCATGCGAAAATTAAACTCCTGTAGGCTCTCACTCCATCTCTTACGTCTAGGGGTCATGTGATCACTATGACGATTTGAGAAAATTTGGACAAGAGGACGATGATCAGACTTCACCATAAAAGGAATCCCCCACAGATAAAACTTAAAGTGTTGTATCGCCCAATACACACTTAGAGCCTCCCTCTCAATGCAGGAATAGTTGACTTCCGCATCTCTAAGGGCCCTGGAGGCAAAAGCCACCACCTTCTCTTCACCATTTTCCACCTGAGAAAGTACGGCTCCGAAACCCTTGAGACTGGCATCTGTTGTGAGAACAGTTTTCAATTTGGTATCAAAATGACCCAATGTCGGCATCCTTCCAATTTCGGACTTGACTAAATCAAAAGCTCTCTCACAATCCGGTGTCCAAACAAAATGTGAACCTTTCCTCAATAAAACTCTAATTGGTTCAACTACACTGGCAAACCCTCTTACAAATTTAGAATAAAACTCTGCCATACCCAGAAAAGATCTAACCTGTTCCTTGTCTTGAGGTGCAGGAGCACTGACTATACTTTCCGCAAGCTGCAATTTGGGTTATATATCCTCCCCAGAAATAACATGTCCAAGATACGTTACAGACTTCAACCCTATTCGACATTTTTCCTTTTTAAGAGTGAGTCCCCTCTCCTTCAACCTACCCAAAACCGATCTCAAAACTTTCTCATGCTCACTCTCACTTTTTCCATATGCCAAAATATCATCTTGAAAAAACAAGACATTAGAAAGATCCCCAAGCACCATCTTCATTATTCTTTGGAAACAAACCGCCGCTAACGCCAACCCAAAAGGCATTCTCAAGAACTGATACACCCCTAGGGGGGTGACAAATGACGTCAAATGTCTGGAGTCTTTGTGAAGTCTGACCTGATGATAAGCGGACGATAAGTCCAAGACACTAAAAACTTTAGCTCCCTTCAACAAACTTATACACTCTGAAATATTAGGAATGGGTTGGCGATCCACCCAGATCCATTTGTTCAATCCGCGTAAGTCCACACACATCCTCACCGCAGAACCACCATACTTGGGTGCCAAAACCAATGGAGATAACCACTCCGATGCTTCTATCTCCTCAATCACTCTCAGTTTAAGTAACTTTTCAAGTTCACGTTTTAACGGCTCAACCATTAAATTTGGCACTCTCCGTACTTTATGCACACAAGGTTTGGTTGAATCTTTTAAGATAATTCGATGCTCAAACCCCTTAAGACAACCAAGTGAATCAGAAAACACCTCCGGAAAATCCTCAAAATACTTCCCATCATTCGTTCTATCAATTGATAAAATCTTACCAGGTGAACTCACACATATTTCATCCATCAACATGACTTGATTTTCTGGGTTGGTGGCATTGGGGTTTAAAATTATGCCTAAGTCACGTTGATGCCTCCAACCCAGAAGATTATCTCCCCTCACAGCCACATAAACCTTCCAGATGGTCTCCTTTTGCTTAAATACAATTCTTGCAGTCACATATCCCACAATATCCACCCGAGACCCTCCATAACTGAAAGGTGAAATATCTGGAGGTTGAAGTTTTACATTTTCTAGCCCAACCACTTCATCCCATATTTTGTTTCCAATTAGCGTGAATGGAGAACCAGAGTCAGCCATAACAGTAAAATTGTTGCTATCCACCATAATATTGCAAAATGGCATGGTAATCTTTTCCGAATCCACCTTGTCTCCATCTTCTGAAATACTTGAAATGACTACGGTGTGAATACTGTCAGAGGAATTTTCCATACTACGACACTTCTTTGAAGATTTACAAACCCGAGCATAATGTCCTTTGATTCCACAATTAGTACACACACATTCTCTAGCATAACAGTTGGGAAAACTGGATGAGTGAGAGAAGCTTCCACATCTGTAGCATCGCACTTTCTGGTTGTCACTATTATTTCTCTCACTGTCAAAAGGACGTTGTTGTCGAGAATCACGTTCATTGCGCTGTTGAGAATCTTTGTTAAAGGTAGCGCGAGATTGAGTGTTCTTCACAACGCCTTTATTCTTTGACCCTGACGCTACCTTAGCAATGCTTTCAGAAAATTCGTCTTCAGCGTCACACTCTGACATGGAGTGAACACTTTCTTGGTTTTTCTTCGTAATTTCACCATGAGCTCGATCGCTATCCTCACGATTTTACCTTATCTCTTTCACCCATGAAGAAGTATTCTCAACACCCTCCACGATCGCAATGGCCTCTGCCAATGTTGGATTCTTGGACAACAGTTTTTCTTGCACCCTTGAACTGTTTGTGCATTTGACTAGTTGATCTCTCACTAGGTAGTCAGATAGTTCCCCAAATTCACAAGTGCGTGCCAATGTTTTTAGAGAAGCGATTTAAGTTCCTACACGTTCTGTTTGGCCCTGAACCCTCGTGAAGAATCTATGGCGTTCTAAAACAAAATTGATCCGTGGGCCAATATATCGCTCTAGCATAGTCATGGACATTTCGTACACATCTGCAGGCTCACCATCACCATTACCAATGGTGATTGGGTCCATGCTATCGTAAGTGTTCCTGCCTTCAACGCCCAAATTGTGTAGCAAAATAGCTTGTTTTCTTGCTGCGGAAAACTTTTCTCCCCCAATTGCTACTAAGTAGGAATCAAATACATTTCTCCACCTCTTCCAGGGTAGAATAGGCTCCCCTTTCTCTGATAGGAATGCAGGAGGTTGCGACATGCTGGAAGCAGTTGCCATATTACCATTGTCTTATTGTAATCCAGAGTAGTCCTAAAATAGTTAAGCACGCAACCCTTTTAAAAAAATAATAATAATAAATTCCTCACCGTGAAGCAGCTTTCCAAATTATCCAAGGAAGATAGGGCTTCACGTCGCGCTGTTTGTGGATAGAACCTACTTCCACTACAGACGCGAGTATTGGTATGTACCCCAATCCAAAATGGCCGCCACGTTGTGTGACGGGATGCGTGTGTCAACATGAACGTCAATGTCACTGATTCAGAATCCAACCATTCGGCAGGACGCGAGGAATGCGGAGCAGATGGAACTAGTGGAGCGCTCAGAGTCTCGCTCACGAAGAGGATTCAAAAGTAAGCAGTCAACAGTCACTTACTATTTATGTGAAATACACGACGATCTGTACAGCTCCAGATTAATGTTGTCGAGGGTAGGCCCGGTTAATAAGGTGTCCGTGAGTCAGCAAGCGAAGGGATGTCGCTTGAGGTTAAATCCGTTGTGATGAAAATCCGTCCGTTTTGAATAAGATCGGGTTCACAGGGGAATCGATGGTTGCCACTTGTCCCCAATCAAGTACTACTCGTCGCCAGTATTAGAAGCCAGGATATCAGGAAGGTTCCTAAGTAGGCTTTATTGAAGTGCAACCACCGACACAGACAGGTCTCCTTCCCAGCGTCTCCAATAACGGAATGCCTGATCTCACGACCATCTCAGGACATTCTCATTCTATCACCCAGGACAACAAAAGGTTCTATGCCAGACTTACAAGTAAATTACAACAGGATGCTAGTATTGTCTGAGTAGCAAGCAAACTGTAGGTGGGACTCCATCTGGTTGAGGTATTCCACAACCTCTAGGAGGCTGTCAGATGAATGTGTCCAGATGACAAAAATGTAATCTATGTCCTTTTTCCTGCATGTAATAGTAGCAACATATGGTTTATGGTCAGTTAGGGCATTCGAATCTTCAAACGTGTCCACATAGATATTCGCTAAATTTGGGCCAAAAGTTCTCCCCAAGAAAGTACTTCTGCACTGTTTATAGTAGGAGTTCTCAAATTTGAAGTAGTTGGTAGTAAGGGTGAAAGTAAGTTACTCAGTTATCAACTTAGTGGGAACATTATGTGGTCTGGGACTTTCATCCAACACTCGTTCAATAATCTGTAGGCTCTCCTATTGAAGCAGTTGGTGTAAATTGAGGCGTTGCCTAAAGTTACCAACAGCTCATTATGGGGGTTGAAGGAGTGTCCTTCTAGAAGGGTGATCATGTACATGCTGTCTCTAATGTAGGTTTCAAGTGTCCGGACCACATCTGTAATAAATACATTATTGTAGTCCTCAAAAGGTTCCAAAATGGAGCCACAGCCTGACAAAATAGGTCTACTGGATGGATAGACCAGGTCTTTGTGTACTTTGAGGAGTGTGCAGGATGCCGGTATTCTCAGGTGCTTCTTACTGAGATATTCTAACTTCTTCTAGGGAGAGTACGCCTAATTCTTTATCTCTTATGGTAATTTTCCGTTATATCCTATGGAACTGTGCTATACCTGCACAAACAAAAGAGACTATGTCAGGGAGGCTGAAATACTGAGTGACAGTCTGATCCAGAGAGAATACCCATGCAAGATCATCAAAACTGCTCTTAAAAGAGTCTGGTATAACCACTGAGAGGTGCACCAGGCCCTGAATAAAAAGCAAGAATGTGAAACACACATGTGTCATCATGTTTTCACCCCACTCCAATAAGATAACTGCATGCATTAAAAAACATTAACATTTCCTCCACATGATCGACTCAACGCTAGACACCCTGAAGTTTACCTTCAAAAAAGGCAAGAACATTAGAGATCACTTAGTACAATCAGCCGCTAGACCATACACTATAGAGAATGCATGGGGAGGCCCTCCAATTAAAGGTCATTATAAATGCGGCAATTACTGGGACTCTGCAAATACACCACAAATACAAAAAGGCTTGTGCATGATTCTACTGATGTAACACTTAAAGGCTTTTGAAATTGCAATTTTACTAGTGTGATTTACTGTATATGCTGTCCTTGCAAAAAGATGTACATTGGACCAACCACTCAACAAGTCAGGGTCCGGATTGGACAGCACCACAGCAGGATACATTGTGTCATCATCATTGCATCCTTGGTTTCCCACTACGTGGCACACAGCTGATGACATTAAATGGCAGGTGCTAGCAATAGTCAGGGCTCCCGCACATGGCGGTGCATTTCCCTCATCTTGAAAAGACTAGAATGCAAATGGATCAGTGCTTGCAACTCCACTACAGAAGGATTGAACTATATGGAAGAGGGGAGGAACTTTGTCTCAAGCAATCCTGTGTTTCCTTCTCCCTCGGAAAAGAGACTAAAATTGCATTAAACCTGTCAAGATTGACTTTAGTGTCAACAAAACCTATCCTGTTAGGGTTCTAGTTCGCAATCTTTATTTTCATTTTATCATAATTTTACCTTGGAGAATGTTCTCTATATGCGCATACATATGGATTTTATAATTCTATAATAATCAGCTTTGGTATTATTGGCTACATCTGCTATGTGATTTACAGTTTTACGATCTTGTTATTCTGTTTTATATTACGTTTATCTTTTTCTGCGATGTCCAATTTAATACGCTACTTATGCTTGGCATATGACTTTCACCCAGCCTTTTTCATTTTGGGGGTTTCCCTCACAAGAGGTGTGGAATGCATTTTCTGGCAAGCATCATTACTAGCCCAGGGCCCTGCCCCCTTTTAAATTATTGCTTGAAATCTGACTCCTTCCAAGCCTGGTTTCTATTGTGGATGCTCCCATCTATGAGGCGTGGGACGCATCTTCTGCCAAGCCTCCTTTCAGCCCAGGGACTCAGCCTCTTTTCCATAAATGCTCATGTCAGCCAGAAGCCCTCGTTAGAAGGCCCACCAGCACTAATGTGAGGGAGGACCTTGCTCCCCCCTTCTTAATCATTGCAGCAACAACCCGAAAGAGCATGTGGCTATCTTCCAACAGGATGCATTGCCATGTGTGCCAAGAAGGAATCCCTCCTCAGTGCAATTCCCTTTCTGCGTACAGCTGCATTTCTTTTCAGTTTGTTACCTGTAGCCCAGGTCAGCTCATGCCCAGAGCCAGCTTACTCTTGGTAGGTCGTTATGCTGCAATTTCGGTAATTAGCCCAATAATACTCTCCATTGTGTCGCCCCGGCTTAATTTCATTACAAGGCCAGAGGCTACCATTATGCAATATACTTTTATTGCTGCCCCAACTGCAGCCCTATTTATCCCTCATTATTTTATTCGGTGGGCATGCTCACAGTTACATGCCATGCCCGTCATTACTCAGGTACCCCATGTCCGATATTCGTTACACGTCTACACATCCCCCTATTGTTGTTTTTCCTTCACCCTTCTAGGGGTTGAAACGTTGTCGACTGATCACTGTAACAGTTGTATGTGTCTATCCTCTCTACGAGTCATATCAATAACTTCTCAGAAGTTGCCAGTTACGAAACAAAATCCCTTTAAAATGTTTTTGTTATTTATATTATCGTTTTGTTGCTTACACGGCTACATATAGAAATATATACAAATTCATTTTGTTTAACAGTGGTGTCCTTTCTTATTGTATTAACCATTCTTCTTATATGATACCTATGCGGACCATTGCAGCATGATATTGTTATGTACACAGGTTCCCATTGGTCTAAGGGGTGCATTTGCAGCTAATTTCATTACACTTTAGTTTAAGCAATTCAACTCTTGGAATTAACCGTCCGGAGTTGGTTGCTTTTTCATAAAAAGTAAGGAAACTGTTTTACTTAAATTGAAAAAAGTATGGGCATTTGAGCCCCTCAGGTCTCACCCACTTTGACCACTGCTCTCTGTAGGCTTTTCCATATTTCAAGCATGAAAGCTGTACACATGTGGTCATTACAGAAATTACAATTTCTAAAATGATTCCCAACATCATAAGCAAAGCAAACATGAATCATTCATTCCAAAGGATGTATAATTAAATGTAAAATCAGTAAAAATGTGTGTTGGAAATGTAAATCTAATAAAATAAAGACTTACATATGTATGACAAGTATGTATGCAGGTAATGACATTTTTTCATGTTTAGAATAGGCAATGTGTACCTCCAGCAACAGTTACAGCCCTCGAAGTACTTGCTGTTAAAAGGCCCACGCTTATCTTTCATATTTAGAGAAATAAATGCCAGATTATATAATTCAAAGTAACTAAAAGTGTGATTGAATAAGTCTTAAATAGTGGTGCAATAAGCTTGAAATTGACAATAAAAGTCAGAGTCTAATGATAAAAAATGAATAGAGATGTTTTATAATTATTAGCCTACACCAACAATTATGCTGAAGAGAAATATGTGTGTCAGCCTCATGTACCTTTGCTAATGATGTCAATTGTCCTGCTTCGCATATGCGAGAGCCCAAATGACATCACTAATTCATTGATGACATCACAAAAAGTACATGATGTTATTACTTATGACATCACAAATGCCTTGCCCCTCCTGTAAGTAAATATGAAATATGGAGACATGCTATATGACAGGATGATTGCAATATGTCTTATTGGACTTGGTATGTAATAAGCCACTTCTGAAATGTTTACCACATTTGTAAAGTATAGATGTGAGATTCTGACTCTCATTTTGCAGCTTGACATTTTACATTGGGCAAATGAAAGATCATTAGCATCTCTTAAGCTCCAACACTCCGTTTACCAAGTTACAAGTGGGGTGCTTAATAATGCACTGGTATCTCCTCTAGAATAAATTAGTGTTAAAGGCTCATTTACCTTCTGATGCATTACTAATTATGCTGAAGGGTGCCAAACATTGCATGAATGCCTGCTCAATAAGCAAACTGCAGCTACAAGAGACTATCTATTTTTGTTGTTTTTTTAAAAACCAGCATAAAACTGAAATCTAATTTACTTGTTTTTAACTTTGCATAATTAAAATGCATTTATGCATTTAAGCAAATTTGCAGTCAGGTAGATTTTGTTAATTTATTTATAAATTTCATATACACTTTTGGTTAAACCATTGAAAAAGTATACGGCGTCCAATACATTGTTTAGTCCTAATGTTTATTCATCATTCTGTTTAAAAGTATATTTTAGGGTACGTGAGTTTATAAGTAAGTTCTTACAAAACTGGTCTCTAAGTAAATTGTGAATACTTCCGTTGACTTTTCTTTTTGGGAAATGTTCCTTTTCATTTGCTTTTAACTTCACAGTGTAAGTAAGTCTGCAACAATTAGGACAGCAGGAAATGTTTGGAATGCGTGTTAAACACTAGTTTTAGCATACACTGGACAATACATTGGAAAAGTATAGTCCTCAGTAAATATTTTTTTCTAACTAACATACGTAACTTTTGGCGTGATTTGAGTTTGAATTTATTTGATCCGGTTAATAAGATATCGAAATTGTTTTGTTGTAATGAGTGTATCTTGACATTTTAGAGGTAAGTTAAAATTTGAATCTAAAATCCACATTTTAAACATACATTTGGCACATTTAACCCACATTGGATCAAACTATATAGGATACAATCGTTTGCCAGCAAAGTTTAAATTTTATGATTTATGTGCACATAGATGAATCAGTTGCAAAGTTACAGCAACTAACAAATTATATTTTGCTTTAATCATAGTTATTATATATATTTGCCTATGGATGTATGTCAATCGTTACAACAACAAAAAGAAAATTCTCTGTGAAAAGTACATTTTGTTTGTTTGAAAGGCTTCCATGTTTGGAACAACTTCACAATAATCTTCCAATGTACACTGCACAGGTTTACATTTGGTAAAACTTGGGCAAAATTTCAAAAGGTTGTTCATGGGATTGTATTAAATTGCCCCCCTATCAACATTTGAGATTATTTTATTTTAATGGGGATACAAGTTTTTAATATATGTGTGAATTTTCAACTGTTATCAATAAAAACAAGAATGTGTTTAAAAATCAGTTTTTAGGTGTGCCTAGCTTTAGCGTATAATAATATATATTTAATTGTCCACATATTATTTATCAGCTTTCTAGTTCACACATATGTTATTGGATCATTAAGTTTGTTATATTTCACCTATTTATTTTGACATTATGGTTGTGGTTGATGGCGAAAACAAAAATACCTACTTCTTATTATCTCTGATTTATTTGTTTGGGAGCCCTTGACTTTAGTTTGACAGAATCATTAATCATACAGACCATTTACACCAATACAAATGAACTTCCTAGATTTAAATACGTTTCCATGGGAAACATTTTGTTTGGCCATCTGTGACCAGCTGATACTGTTGCAGTGGATATTGTGCCCTTTTTCTTTCTGCTTTCATTGTTTGTTTTAATTCTTCTGACACTTACTTGATCCTCTGATGGATCTTGTATTGTGCCCCTGAGGGTTTGGATATAGGAGGCCTAACATCCTAATATCCAACGAGGATTAGGAATTCACAAATTGATAATTAGAATTATGTATATGACTCTCAATATCAGACTATATAGATACAGAATTGTTACTGGTAGTCCGAATCTTCTAAAGAAATTTAACCAAACTAAAATCAAGCACACCAGATGAGCAATACAAAACAATAACATTAGTACCTGATTATCAGAGATTTCTCTATATTGATCTTTCTCTGTCATTAATAAACCAGAATGAACAATCAACTTAAGTAGACAAGTAATGATAAACTTAGACTCTGGTTTAGTTAAAAATACATTTATCAAAGTTAGTCGAAAAGTAGTGCATCATTAATGAACATTTAATATCTAAAGATTGCAGGACAGTCTACTTAATCTAGGCTGCCATAGAGGATAAAAGGAGTTTCGGAAAGTTCAGCAAGAAGAAATAGTCCACGAATGGTGCACCCACCGAATGCGTCAGTCCAAAAGGAAGCACATAGAGTCTGCAAACGTCCTCAAAAGCTAGGATCAGGTCTGCCTCAAATCATAAACGTAAGAAACTGCTCCCAAAATCTCTCTGTCAGACAGCGTGTGGGAAAGGAAAAAAGCGAAAAGCACACATCCTTCTTAAGATCAATGTATAAGATAGTTCTCTAGTTATGGTGGTAACACCTCCTTGGTTACCTCAATGTGTCAGGACAGTCAGTCTATTGGTCAGTTTGTGTAGGATGATTGTCATATGGCATGAAAGGAAGAAACATATTATAGGAACAGGAGGTAGAAGACACATACTTTTTAAAAACATTTCTTTATTATTTTCAGTAAATATGCAACATCCATTTACAGGCTATGCAAAACTACAACATCAATGTTACAGTTCAATTGATCTTTGTTGCATGTTCCAAAACACTCTTCGCTGCTTGCATGAATATTTTTAAAAACAACATTGCAACACCCCCAACCCCCCCTCCCTCTCCGCTACCAGCTTCCTATTTGCCACTTTCTTTACTGTGCACCTTAATTGTGCCTTTAATTGTCATCGTATCCCACTACCTAATTATGTGTGTTATTCTTTTCTTGATGTTTCCCCCTCATGTGGTTGTTGTTATGAGGGTGGGGTTTACACTAACATCTCATGGATCATCATCTCGCATGCTAGCAATACTTCCGGTAATTTCTCGTCCTTTCTAGTTTTTCTCATATGTTCTTATTCTGCCATTGCCCATTCCTTCAGATCTGTCTTCCATTTGTCTATATTCGGGCCCTGTGGGGTTAACCAATGTATAGCTATTTGCCTTTTGGCGATCAGGGGTCAGAGAATCAGAAAACATCTAGTAGTCTTACGTTTTGGATTCCTAGGTATCAGTCCCAGGAGACAAGTCCGTATTTCAAGAACTATCTTCAAACCTGTCACCCTCTTAAGTTGTTCCAGTATTTCAGCTCAATATGCTTGTATTATGAGACAGTGCCAGACCATATGTAAGAAGTCAACCTGTGTGTGTTGACATCAGGGGCATCGCGAGTCTCTTGTTGCATTATGTATTTGTTAAATCTGGCACATACCGAAACTCTACGGACATCTTCAGGAATCTTTTCCAATCTAGCGATGTTAGTGGTTGATCACTGGCCTCTTGCCACCTCTCCACAATCTTTAGGGGCTTTCCTCTTTTATCGTTCCTCAGCACCCTATATATATGGACTACAAACCTCTGCCCACCCGCCCGCCATTGAGATCATAGTAACCAAAGTTTGTGAGTATTCTGGGGCTTCAGGGAATGTCGACCATAGCTGCTGGGTTGTGGCTGCCATCTTTGAATACTTTAAAAACTGCCCATCTCCTAGTTCAAATGTAGCTACCGCATCTTGGTAAGTGATGAATCTATTTTCTGGGTATAAATCTGACAGCATCAGACAGTCTACCTGGGCAAACTGCGGTAAGATCCACATATCTAGGTCTAGTGCATAGGGCCCTCTCTTAATAATCGTTTTTACTGCCCTATCCCATATTCGCGCCATTAAACTTATCAAAGGGGGTATGTTCCTTGTAGACCCCTTCCTTATAGGAGGAGAGCTCCCAACCGCTGCCTACCATAGGTGCCTGTGAATAGGGTTAATTCCCAGGATGGGTCCGTATCTAGCCACGATATGGCGTGTTGTAGTTGTGACTCCAGATAATACAGCTCCAGGTCTGGGATTTCCAGCCCTTCCCTATCCCACTGTTTCATTACCTCCAATCCTACCCTACAGCGTTTTCCATTCCATAACAGCCGTGTTAAGAGAGCGTTCAGTTCTTTGAATACTTTGTGTGGGATTTCGTAAAAGGATCCCTCCATAATATAAAGGCACCTAGGAAGTACCACCATTTTTTATTAGAGCTACCTTTCCCATTAAAGACAATTTCAATGTGTTCCAGAAGTGCACATTCCCTTGGAGACCGTTAAATATCCTGCCAATATTTTGTTCACAAAATCTATCTTTCTCTCTGGCAACATGTATCCCTAGATATCAGACTGATTCCAATTCCCAGGGAGCTCCGGTAGCTGGGGCATTTCTCCTCCATCAACTTTCCCTATTGGATATAACTGTGACTGCATTTTTTATGTTCAGTGAGTCAGTGGTGAGTCGGGTGGCTCAGGTACCATTGGCGGCTGGTGACATTTGAAAGTGGTGAGGTGTAAACATTGGGCATGATTTTTATATAGCA
The DNA here is from genome assembly GCF_964204655.1 of Triturus cristatus. NCBI lineage: Eukaryota > Metazoa > Chordata > Amphibia > Caudata > Salamandridae > Triturus > Triturus cristatus. The sequence goes on from NC_140584.1 coordinate 453,190,554, forward strand.
AGCAATGTGAACAAGTTCAGTGGACAAAGTTGAGGTCTGGGGGAGTCCCTCTCTTGAGAAAGAAATGAAAAAAAGATTGGCAAATGGTGCATTATAAAGAAAATGAATGTAGCGATAAAGCAAGGCTTATTAAGCAGTGGGACCCTATAGTCTTGAAATATTAAACACATTAAATTAAAAACTGCTGCATATCTTCTTGCATATCTTTGTTCAACAGGCATGTGGAAGGAGTTTTGGCCTTCAATTATGTGTGCTTTACGTTAGATATGTATCCTCGTTTTCTCTGCATATCTTATCCATCTGCACATTTTCAACCCCCTCTCTTTCCTCTTCAGCATCCTCTTTTCACTCTTCCCCGAATGCACTTCCTCGCATCTCTGTCACTTCACCACCTACAACATGCACTGCACTCCCCTAAATGTAAGCACTTTAATTTCTCTTACTTTTGCCTTGCAAATATGTTGTCATCTGTGTACCCCATTCACACACATATCCACAGAATGTTAGTTACAAGGGAGCAAATGTCACAGCTCCATTTCTAAAGGAGCGAGCAAATTGCAGCTGGGGTGTAGCACTGGGGGACGTTAGTGTGATGAGGGGTCTAGGAACAATATACAGAAGACAGCATTATCATGCAAACACATACCATTACTGAGAGCAAGGCTCTGGATCAGACGTGCTTGCATCCATTCCACATATGACGAAAGGGTGGCATCTGCACATTTGAATGACGGATGCCTGAAATCACGCAAGGATGAAGTCTCCGACACCCGGAACTGTGACGCTTATTGCGTCACTGGCCTACAGTGTGCATACAACCTTAGACCACAATGGCAATGAAGGGCTTTAAAACAGAAAGCCCTGCATCATGCTTCACGTTAAGAAAATTGATTTACTGCCTGGTTTCCGTCTCCTGCTTCAGTGCGAGGTGAGGCAGCAGCTTGAAACAGACAACCCGGACTTAAATACATAAACTTATTTACAGATACAATCGTATCTCTAAATAAATTGCTCTATTTAAAAAAAATGTATGTAAATATGTAGGAATTTTCAGAGGGGTGCGGCCCCACAGCCCTAATGGAGAAACCGCCCCTGTCAGGTACACTAGTATGTCATCTTCATATAATGGCACTATATGCTCTGTTTGCCCAAACGTTATGCCCAGACCTTTTTAGAACTGATATCATCTGGCATGCTAAATGTTCCATTACTAAGGCAAATAGCAATGGTGTAGCAATGGTGACTGTGGGCAACCTTGCCGCGTCCCTCTGTGTAACCTTATACTATCAGACACATACCGCCCTGTGCGGACCCTTGCGATCGGCTTTGTATACAATAACTTGACCCATTTAATGAACCGAGGGTCGAAGCCCATTTTGTGGAGAACTTGCCATATATACTCCCATCTAACCGAATCGAACGCTTGTTCAATATCCAAAAAGGCTAGCGCGCTCCCGCTTGTGTTCCCTTACAGTGTCTGCATTATATGGGCAAGTCAGCGGATGTTCCTTAGCGTATTTCTGCAGGGTATAAATCCTGACGGATCTTCATTTATCAATTGGGGGAGTAGTCTGCTCGCCAGCACATGACATAAGTCTTATGTCTATGTTTAACATGGATATAGGTCTATAGGAGTTCGGCAGTGTCAGGTCTTTTCCTGGTTTGGGAATCACTACTATTAATGCTTCTCGCATTGAACTCGGTAGTTCCCCCCCTCTCTGTTGCCTCCAAATGTACGTCTGTCAGATCATCCGGTATATGTAAACCTCCAAACAGTGATCCTTTAGCAATATCACATGAGTGAGTGCAAGAGAACAGTTTCCCATAGCAGATGTTCACAAAGTTGTGTTTCATAAAAGGAAATCAATATTCTAGAATAATTTCAAGTTATAAGCACTCAGAAAATGTTATTTATTGAATTATAAACATCACATGTAACTATGGCATATTACTACATATTCAAAGTAACAATGTGTAAAATGATTTCATATCATAATATGTTAATATTGTTTCAAATGTTTTACATTAGAATATATATGAAGATCATAATCCGAAGGTTTCAGTACAAATTGCACTCAATATGGCTATGCAACACCAGTTTTTCTCTTATCACATTTGGTGCACAATTTCACATATGCAAATGATGAAATTCAGAATGAACCCTTCAATATCTTGTGTAAAGATAACTAAATTATGCTAGATTTCATTAATTCTTTACACATATTACAATTTCAATGAGGATAATTAGAGGTTTAATAACATACGAGTATATCACTTAACCTTTTAAATACTCTTTGAATTAACAACTATGGCTGGTTAATAATATACAAACCTATATTATTTAATGTATATGATTTGATCTACATCCTATAATTTATTTGCATGCTTTTATGATGCAGCAACTACATTTTCACATATCTATCTTTCACGGCTCCTTTAACATGGTAACAGTGTTCGTTTATTCACACTTTTCTCAAAATGTCTCATAATTGGTTTAGGTAAGTATTAAACCATTTAGGTGCACATGCATCAACCAAACAAAAAGCAATTCCTTAATAGCGAGAAATAAGGAATCGTTATTAAGGAATCGCATTTGGGCATGCATCAACAGATTCGGTAAATTTTAGCGATTCCTTAAAAATCGCTATTTTTACCGAATAATCAATAGCGGGGCATGCAAACTCCGATTAGCTAATAGCGAGTTCGGTAATACCGAATTAGCTAATAGCGAATTCGGTATTAGCGAAATCGCAAATGACCGCGTCGCTCCGGGAACATGTAGATGACATCACCAACCAGGAAATACTGCAGCCCCACCCTCATTGCCTCGACAGAGGAGCAAACAGGAGCTGTGAGTGAAGACTGCCTGTGCAGAGTGAAGCCACACCGACTGAGCTATCCGCCAAACCAAAGAACCATGGAGAAGGAAGCACCATCCAGCGCTGAGGCTGCACGCAAGCGCAAGCGCAAGTTCTCCGACAGGGAGCTGGAGCACCTGATAGAGGGAGTCAGCAGCAAGCACGATCGCCTTTTTGGTAAGCTGTCCCTCAAGGTGCCTGAGGGGCAGAAACGGCGCATATGGCTGCGCATCCGGGAGAGGGTGAATGCTGTTGGTGTGACGACCCGCAGCATTGACGACCTCAAGAAAAGATGGTACGACCTGCGGCAGCGTGCTTAGGAGAGGATTGCGGAGGGGCTCCAGGAGGCGACCAGAACCGGAGGCGGCCATTCGACGGTCCAAGCCAACACTGCCCTGGAGGAGCTGGTGGAAGGGACAATCGAGCGTGAAGCCGTCGTGGGAGTGACCCAGATGGACACCTCCGGCGCAGCCACAAGTGCCCAAGGTAAGATGCATGCCTGTGCCCATACCCAGCATAGCGTAAATCCATTCCCATGCCCCCAGCAGGATCTGAGTGTGCATGCAGCTTTGGCCCACACAGCTTTACTGTTAACACTAGTGCATCATGGGAGTTGTAGTCTAGTCAGCCCAGTGTGCATGTACAGGCGTAAATACAATTACGAATCACCACATAAGTTGAACATGGATAGAGACTGTTTATTTAGTGGATCACAGAGGGACATGTATGTGTACGACACTACGTAGGTGTAACTATCCCACTAACCATGCACTGTTTCACACACAGATGCATCTCCTGGGGAATCGGACGACAGCGGGCAGCTGATTATATCCGAGACACCTGTGGATTCCGACATGGAGACAGCGCAGGATGCGCATACATCACCTCCACCTGCCACCCCACCACCACCACCACCACCAGCACCAGCACCACCAGCACCAGCCACACCAGCTGCAGCTACAAAAGCCACTAAAGCGCCGAGGCGCAGGTCCCAAGTTGCGCACTTGCAGGTGATGGGAATACCCTCCACACAATTGGGACAAAGTCTGTGCACCATCACACCGCCTGCTGCACCACCTGGACGCGGCAGACTGCCACAGCGGCGCAGGGCTCGTCCAAGTTCTGTCTCCTCAGGCGACCTTGATCTCCCACAAACTTCTGCCATCGAGGAGAGGATGCTGCGTGTACAGCGCCTGCAGGGACGACACATGGCAACAATAAGCTCAAATATCGTGCGCCTTGCAAGGGAAATGCGTGCCATGACTGCGGCGGTTAGGGACATGACCACTGTGGTGGCAGAGGGCAATGGGCACCTCAGGGAGGACATCCATGAGCTCACCCGTGCCATGAGGGAGGGCCATGAGTGCGAGAGGAGGAGGCACTGTCAGCAATTGGTGCGGTCCGCGGCCTCTACAAAGGCCATCACACATCTCAGCAACAGCACCGCAGTGTTGGCACGCCGCTCGGTGTCCTTGCAGGTGGACCTTGGGCACTTTTGCGGGGATGTTGCCAAGGCACTAGGGCAGATGACCGCTGCTGTCGAACACCTACAGAGCGGCACATTCAGTGCTGGTGCATTGGGAGGGGAAGACGGCACCAGGCACCGCAGTTCGCGGGCCTCCACGGGGACAGGCCGTGGTGAGGCGTCGGAGACACCTGAGCGGAGGCTTGGTGTACGTGGCAAGCGCCACTAGACAGATTTACAGCCATACCTGACCGTGGTGGGGCAACCATGGTCCTCCCCTTCCTGAGGCTGCACAGCCGTGACTTTAACGCACATTTGTAATAACTTTTGTCATGTGGAGCATTATTTACATCGCTTGTTTGGTTGCACATACCGTAGTGCTACTGTGCATTAAACAGTTGCACCCCCAACAAAATAGTAATGTATCATTCTCACCTGATTCAGAAATGATGTTGCATGATGTATGTCCGCCTCCTATGGCCCTCTGCTGTGTTAGGGACGTGTGCCTGTCAGTGTTGGGCGGGTGGTTGGTCATCCCGGTGGTCGTCATTCCTGTCAACCTCTATGGGTATCCCCCTTCTGGTCGCAATGTTGTGCAGCATTGCACATACAGCAATAATCCTGCAGCAGGTTTCAGGTTTGTATAGCAAGGCGCCGCCAGTCTTATGTAGGATTCTAAAGCGACTCTTCAGAATCCCAAATGTCCTCTCTATGACATTCCTAGTGCTTATGTGTGCTGCGTTGTAGCGTTGTTCCTGTGGGGTTGCTGGATTGATGTATGGGGTGAGTATATATTCACGCAGGGCGTAAGCACTGTCACCTAGAAGATAGAAGCAAAGACTTAGCAATGGTGATGTTCATACATGTGCGGTGTTCATGTGGGGAAGCGGAATTCGTACGTACCAAGCAGGAGTCCCTCTCCAAATTCTCCATTGAGTAGACGCCTGTGGATTCCACTGTGGTGGAATATGTAGGAGTCGTGTGTGCTCTCCGGAAATTGTGCCACTAGGTCCGTTATGATGTGATTGGCATCGCACACAACCTGCACGTTGATTGAGTGGTATACTTGCGGTTACGGAATATGTACTCATTTGCTGCGGGTGGACATATGGGGATATGCGTACAGTCGATGCAACCAATTACATGGGGGAATTGTGCCACCTGGTAGAATGCCTGTTTGTTGCGGTCCAACTGCTGTGGGGTTGTGGGGAAGCTGATGTGGGTGTGTAGCATTGTCAGCATGGCATCTAGGAATTTCTTGAAGAAGCGTGAGAGTGCGCTTTGCGATACGCCTCCGGCTACCGCAATTACCCCCTGGAAACTTCCTGAGGCAGGTAGGTGCAGGCTGCATAGGACCTGGACGTGCGCAGGGATTGCATTGGTCCGGTGTGTCTGGTGCTGCAGTAATGGTTCCAGGTCTGCAATGAGGCGCATGATCATGGCACGATTCAGTCGATACTTCTCGTACACCTCATCCTCATTCTGCCCGAGCAAGGTGATGCGCAGTCTGAAAACTCTCTCCTGGATCCTTCTCCTGCGCTGTCCTGCCGCATTGATACGCATCCTCCTTGCAAGCACGTAGAGGGCTGCCATTTTGTGGTAGCCAATAGGGTCTCCTTGGCCACAGTTAAGGGTTTGGTGATTAACACAATCAGTTGCACATGTTTAATTATTTTTTTTTTAATCACATGACTTTTTTTTTAACTTTACATCCAGGTTCTGATTCCCCTTATTTAGCTCATGCTAAATAGCGATTTTTGGGATTTTCGGTATTTGCGACTGTTGTTGCATTGGGTTGCGATTCGTTATTAGCCATTGGCACTTGCCGGGAGCTATTAGTGATTTCGGTGATTGCTAATTCGGTATTTAGGGATTCGGTATTTTTGCATGTTGGTTATTTGCGATTCGGTATTTTACCGGATTTCATTTAGCGATTCGTTATTTGCTCACGTTTTGGGTTGATGCATTGGGATTCGGTTTATTTTACTCGCTAACGGGTGATTTTAGCGATTCGGTATTTTACCGACTGTATTTTGGCTTGATGCATGTGCCAGTTAGCTGCTTATCAGCTGTATCAAGACCAACGTAATAAAAGGGAACACAATAGACTCATTGACACCCTTTACACCTGTTGTAGAAGGGAAATTTAACAAGAGCACATTTCCAAAATCCTGCGACCAAACCTTTGTAGCCTGATTGATTGGTCGATATACTCATGGATAGATTGACTCCATTTAAATGCTCAGAATTTAACGGCCTACTGCATATTTCACTGCAGCTGTGTATTGAATGTGCCCGGATAATTATTTTAATTACACAATACAATAGTAAGAAAGAGTACCTCTGGAAATAATTGCTAAGAACAAAATTCAATACTGGTTGTGCCTAACTAACTAACTTTACTGTAGCTTAATGTACCTCATTATTGACCACAGAACTAACATCTTAATAGTGCAGGATTTAACACCCTACGATCATGACAATGATTTGAGTGAATTGTATGCATAATCAATATAGACTGCTCATTACTGTCTTGATTGAACGTGTTTAATTAATGTGACCAACACACAATTGCCTCAATGGATGTTTTAATCAATGTGACCAGCAAAAACCATTCCTAGTGAGAATTCTAATTAATATGTCCAACAGCAATGGCACTAATGATTTTTCAGTCACCGTAAACTGACCACCACAATACATACTTTGTTTTCAGTTTTTCATTCCTACCCCATTGAATAATACTCACAGGTATGCATTATGGCTTGGAATTTACATAGAAGAGACAGATCTTACAAATTCAGGCTACAGAGAGCAGATGTAGGCAAATCGTACAGTCTTTTTTTTTGTAGTGTTACCACTTTGATTATACAGAGTTCACAGGTTCAGGCAGCAGACATGTTACACAAATGTTACAGGCTCTGGTCTCAAGCTAGTGATACTGTCATAACATGTTTTATCAATTTAGATGACCTACACACAAGCAATGAAATAACAACCTTATCTGCAAGTACTATCTGTCCCTAATGAGATAACACCAGCAAAACATCTCCCAACCTCATTATGCTCTATTACTAACATGTCAGTTTTCATTATATTAAGGAAATGTATTTTATCCCCAAACATCAGCGTGTCAGTTTCAGAAGATTTATACATTTCTTTACCAAATATAAGTTTTCATTTTCGAAAAATAAACTCAATTTCCCAAAAACAAAAACATAATGTTTATGAAAAATTATATTTTTGTCCAAAAATAACAAATTCTGATTTTTATGAAATTCACACGTTTTCTATACATTGCTTGCCATTTGTATCAGGAACACACTTATATGTCAGTGGGTGGGTGAATAAAAGAGAATTGAATAGGGATTGGGTTGTATTAGCGGGCAAGTCAGTGCATAGATGAGAATGTTGATCATTAAAAGGTTGAATGGTGTGCTGTGATTTTGATGGTTTAAAAGGAAGCATACATGGATAGGTAAGTGGTGGATGGAAGAGTGGATGAATGGGTGTGTGTGCTGATGAGTGAATAGAAAGTGTGGCAGAATGAATGAGAAGATGAGTGGAAAATGTGTCTTTAGAAAATGTGTGTCGATAAATGTGGACCTATGTGAGGAGGGGTGATGTTCAGTTTGTGAATGTGTGGGTTTGTGTGGATTAATAGTTGTATGTAGATGATCTGTGTTTGTGATATATGGATGAATGAAAAGACAGACAGAGAATGTGTCTGTGTGTGGATGAATAGAGAACTTTTGAATGGATCTATGGTTCTGTGGGTTGGTGGATGGATGGATGAATGGATGCAGTTTTCGTGGATTGATAGAGAGTTTTTGGTTTTACCAATGAATGGAAACACTTTATTGATTGAAGGAATTTGTGATTGCTAGAGAGTAAATGGATGAATGGGTTGATGGACAGACGGACAGATGGATGACAAATGATAGTTTGTGGATTGAAGCGTGTTTGGCCTTATTGATGAATCAAGACTGTTGAATAGACTCAATGTGTGTGAATAAATAGATAATTTATGGGTGGATGGATGGATGGATTTGTAGATTAATGAATAGGTTTTTGGTTTAATGGATGAATGTAAATGCTTTGCATCAATGTCTGGAATTTGTGGGTGGATGGATGGGGACTTAGTAGGTAGAAGAGGGTGGATGTATGGCAGCTTGGATAAATGCATGAAGTTCTTGGATGGATGGTTGGATGGGTGGATGTAGGGATAGCTTGATGGATGATTGATGGACGGAGAGCTTGTGTGTTGATGATGAATATGGTGGAACTGGGAATGTGGTGAGCACATCAGCAGCAGCCTTGACCAGGGCATCACCTTTTGATGCAAAAAATGGGGGTGCAGACAATTTAGTAAATGAAAATTTGTCTGAGTTATTGAAGCCAAATTTGTACTCTTTATTTCCCTTTCAGATTTTCAGAATCCCATCATTTGCACCTGTACATGCCTGCACTGATGGCTTTCAAAGCAGCTATCACTTCAATTGTATATTATCATAACATCGAAACATCAAATTTTCCAAAGTTGTTAATAGGTATGTATCATGCAATGGAAATATTTGGCTCTATGGATGCATTGCTTCCTTGGGTTTCTGTAAAGCATTTTGGTGCATCGGTTCTGTGGGGACGCCCATCCCAATGGTAGCTTTTGTCTACGAATTATGCATCTGTTTACAGCAACATATCAATGAATGCACTTTATTTAAAAAGCAGTTTGTGGCAGACACCTTCTTTTTAACATGATGTATTTGTAGTTAATTATAAGAGCGCTGCCTACCAATGCTTGTACTTAGTTTAGGATGTGTAATAGTAGACAGATATAGCAGAGCATCTGTTCAAAACAAGATTGTCACACATTTCAGACTACTATTTCTTTTAAAAAACATAAAAAGTGTGCTTGCAGTGAGTGGATTTTACAACCATGAACATTTGAGTCTAGTATGTCTTTATGGCATCGGTACCTTTCCGGAAACACTCACTTTGTACAACGGTGAGCACTAATAGTTTAAATGCATTTTTTAAATGAAGCTTAACATTCCAGTTCCAGAGATCTTTCTCATGGTCAATGCACTAAGTGAAAATATATATATATATGTATAATCTGATTATCGCAATCTCAAATCAAGTTGTGGCTCATTGTGATTTTAACATTCTTTTTCACTGAAAAAGCATCACAGGGCGGTGTTATTATCCTATCCCTTACTGTAGCTCTTACGTATACCCATGTTTACTACTGTACCACTAATACTCCTACTACTATTACCACTATTATTGCTACTATTACTACTGCTCCTAATTATAACAATAATAATAAGGATATATTTAATAATAATAATAACATTAATACATGTATTATTTGTAGTGGTTACATTATTATTATTATTATTATTATTCATAATAATGATAATGGCAACAACAATAATAATAAAAATGATACATAAACTAGAAAGGACTTACATCTGTGTCTCTCAAAATAATAATGCCAATGTTGTCCTAATATTGGTTAGAGAGCACAGCTTCATATGTGAAGCATACCTTTGCAAATAAATTGCATCAAAGTAATGAACATGATAATTTACCAGAAACTGGACTATATTTGTATGAATGTGCAATCCTGTAGCGATGTCAAGCCGCAGACCACTGGTTGTCAGTGACAGCCCTTCCCATCCTTATCCTTAAAGATCGCAAAAGAGGCTTTTTTACAGAAGTGGTGAAACACCGAAGTGGCTGTTCATTACCCACAGGAGCACTGGGAACAGTCTTTCATCTATTGAGTTACAAACAGTATTTGGCAGGGGACCCTTTTTCTGCATTTCCACTGGGGTGTGATATATCTGTCGGTGCAGCTCTCTGAAGTTATGAGTATAGTTTGAGAAAGTGGCTAGGCATTGGATGCATACCTTGAATGTACAGAAGTAGCATGTATCATTTATTGTGGGACGTATTAGAGTATGTAAACACACAGCGTCATGCGAGCGTGAATGAACACTACTGCTCCGATGGGCATATGAAGCCAAGTTGGATTACATTGGCTGTTCAAAGAAACGGCTGCTACTGTAATAAAATGGAGATTTGATACCGGCCTGGCGGTAAAACTAAAATGTAATTTAGATGTCGCAGGTTGGTAAACGTCCTCCTTTAAATTGGCTTTTGGGGCATGCATAGCTGACTTCAAGATTTCTGATGTTGCCTCTAGCAAAGGTTTTTCATGGTACATGACCCAAATTATCAAATCGTGCAAGGAAAATGTACAGCTAGGTGTCTAAACTTGTATCAGTATTGACCAGTACATACAACAGCTGTTCTCCATTACATCATAATCACTCTACGACTAAACATGCCTACCACTGAGACTTGGTTGACACACTGTTCTGAGACTTTCTTTTTCCACAAGATTAGGGACTGGAAAATTGGGGCTGCCGTTGGAATCATCCATAGAAACTGCTGGAAATGTTAAACCACTGACTCTCCAACACTTCCCTTGTTTTAACTGCTCTGACCTCAATAAATATTTGATCATAACAAAACAATGTGTTTACACATTTGCACATTCTGCCTAGGCACAGAACAGCATACCTTGTACACTACAAACAGCTACTCACTAATGTAACAACATCTTCTTGGGGGACTTCAATCTGCCATGATTTGTTCTCAAAAGCTAGGAGAAGTTTACATCCATCAAAACTTGACACAAACCATTGCAGTTCCCCTCAGAAGAAAGGGAACGTGCCTGACCTACAAAACTTTGTTCTTGAATGGTTTGATCACTTTGCTATATACCTTCTATCACTGCAAAAGAGGAATCAGAAAACAGCTCAAGCAAAACCCATTACAAGTTTTAAAACCACTAATTTACTTACTCCTCCAATATCTCTCTCGAAGCACTCTCACCCTCGCCTAATTCCCAGAACTCCACTGATGCAATCACTCACTTCTACAGCAGTGGTTAATTTGTGAAAAGATAAGTGCCAGGACTCTCGTCAGGAGGCAGCTTGCACCAGCCTATTTTTCCTGTTAGCACCACCTATAACAGAACTAACTACTAACCACTAACCATGAAACCCTACAAGTGGGGAGAGGATGTGGCATAGCAGCCAGCGCAGCCGACTTCGGAGCTGGGGAACCAGGTTTGAGTCTCGGCATAGGCTCAACATTCTGAGATTCTGGGAAAATCACTCCCCGTGCCTGCAAAAAATGATTGTGTCCTTAACTGGTGCTCATAAAAAGTGCTCTAATACCTTTGGGTTGAGTTCACGATATAGGTGTCGGTGTTGACACTTAAGTGAGGTGCTGAGCACCAGAAACCATCAGCTTAAATTAAGCACTGTTCTACAGTAAATCATTTCAGTTCCTCATTGACATACTCACCGCTTTAGTCACCTTGCTACTCAAGAGAACACAATCCCAAAAGACAGTTTACATGGAAATGACACAACGTCGCTCTAAGCAATTAGAGGAAAAGACACAAAGAACGTATGATTTGAGATTGCGCCAAATATATCTCCCCTCTTCTGTGCAGAACCTACCTCAATCACCTCCAAAATCTTAGATCTGTTTCTGAACTTCTATTTCTGAGAAAAATCACTAAGAAACCTGTTGCTGTACAACTCCCATGTAACCATAAACCATTTTCTTAATTCTCAACATTCGTTTATTCACTTGAAATGTAGTACAAAGCCACAATTCAGATTTTAAATGATGCTTTGAAAATCCTCGATGAAGGGGCACTTGTATAATAATTATTTTTGAGACTTCAACATATTTTGATACTTCTTTACCATCAATCACTTCTGTGTGCCCTCTCTTTGATTGTCCAGATATGGGGATCACAACTAAAATGGTTGTCATCATTCATCTCATCAAGAATGCAATTTGTGAAACTGAACACTTTCAAATCAGATACACTGCACGTGAATTGTGACATTTAACATATGTGGCACCACTGATTACAATACTGCATGATGAAACATCCACATTCACAAGTATGCTGGTGATATCCAGTTTACCGAAAAATATAGAATCCAACCTGAATTGCAAGACTAAAATTCTTCCTTTAAAGATTAACTAAGTGGATATCCTCTTTTATTCTAAAAAAGGACATCTCTAAAAATGAATTCTTATCCTCTTCTCCACTTCCGTTTCTGTACCGACTCTCCCCCTCCATTCAAAAAATGCTGTCATGCCTTTCATTATACACATTTACCCAACTTTGGTACTACACACCGAATCTCTCTGCTATAGAATTGACCACAATGTCACACTACCTTATAGTGTTGCCAGATGGACTAAATGTGCCTCCTAATAAATATACCTTTCCAGGAGGCCTAAATCATCCATACATCACACACTTCAGCTCAGCAGTTCAAGCATCCAATCTAAGACATCCTGGTGGAAAGAATGAAATCCCAATGTGATTTCTTAAATCTTCTGTTACACCCCTAAAGGCAGCCCACTCTGCTGTTGCTCAGTTGATTCATGGAATTTAGGGGCATATCAGCAAGGCGAGGCGATAGAATTATCGCCGCTTTTGCAGCCGTTTTCTGCCGAAAAGCGGCGATAATTTTATTGCCTAATTAGCAAGCTCACGTTAATGCGTGAAAACTTGCGTTAGCGTAGGAATTCCTAACGCCCAGCTTTGCATCTCTAATGAGACGCAAAGTGGGCGTTCCTGACCTGACATGACAGGAGAAATGTCGCTAAGCGACATTTCTCCTATCATCAAGCCCCATGCTATGAAGCATAGCGGCAAGAAAAGTAGCGATAACCTCTGTTATCGCTACTTTCCTTACGCCTGCTTCATGACCGACTTAGCCATGATATCCTATGGAAGGTGGATATCATGGCTAAGTTTGTGAGTCCCTATCATCAAGCTAACGCCACATTGCGTGAGATTATCGCTGGGCTTCCAGCGATAATCTCATGTTAGGCAGTTAGCGTGAGGATTTTTATCGCTTTTGAGATAAGCGTTGCTAATAGCACGCTATCTCAGCGATAAAAATCCATGCTAGCCGGCGATAATTATCCTAGCGCAAAGTGCGCTTAGCGATAATTATCGCCGGTTGTTGCTGATATGCCCCTTAGAAAATATGACCACATCATTCCTATCTTTAGACAAAATCGCGTGCTCTCTCTTCAAGCTTGGATAACATTTTTTAAAAAGCCTGCATAACACACAAGGCGATCCACTTTGGCATCCCATCCCACCTGACCAATTTACAGTTGGCCAGAGAAACATCACAAACAAAAGCTGTCTGTTCTAAAACGCCTGAAATCTAGAAGGTAAAAATCATCTAAACAAGCCTTCTAAGATTGAATATAAATCTATTCACATTCCTAACTCACCTAATCAGAATACATTACCCTAATTAACTGTTTTTTCTTGCGTTTTCCACTTATGTTACCTGCATTTTCTGAAAATTGCTCTGCTGCCATAGTGTTCAGTTTTATGATATAGGTAAATAAATAACTAAATAAAATGCCATAACAGTATAGCTACCTTTCTGATATATACACTTGAACTGTGGAGATTGTACATTTCTGCCTGCTGTTGGAAGTCCAGGTACTGAGAATCCTCAATAATCCGGGAAATATAGGAGATCAGCTGATCAGTACAGTCACTCACTAAAGGTGACAGACTGCTTGCTCTAAGGCACGTTCTAGCTGCAATTCTTTTGTTTTTGCACGTTTATTTAATGTTCTATGTATGTTCATTGAAGTTCAATGTATCATTGTTCGTTCTTTCACTATATGGTTGTGTTTTGTGTTTGTTATTTTGGAGACATGTACAGCACATGTATGGTTCCTCATCATGTTTTTGGGGCTCTGTCTTAATCTGTTTATGATATTGATGATTGTTTTTATCTATATATATAATGTTTGAACATGTAATTGTGACATTAGAGAAAATCTTTTTATACAAAAAATGATATATATGTTTTGATAATAAATGGTTTAAACTACAGGTAGTTGGGACCTTGTTATTCTGGATATACTAGCAGTCTCTAAAGCATTGAGTGGGGGAAGTGTTTTTTGTTGTTAATTGCCGTGTTACCCATGGTTCTTCCCCCTTTAAAGAACTATTTTCAGGGACCCTCTCATGTGGTTTATCGACGTTCCTGGCTGCAGGCAGGAGGGGCAAACATTGACACCCACTAGTCCATTGGTGACCTAGAGTGAACAGACCATTGTTTTCTGTCTAAATTGCAGAAATCAATATCTTCAAGCTTCCCCTGTGAGATTCCATTGAGCATCATTCTGCATGGATCTGTGCTTTGGGCATTATTGTTCACCAGTTAGAAGATCGAGGCAAGTTACCAGCACTAGTCCATAATATATGATCCATAATATATGATCCCTCCAAAGCCTTCACCAATGCCTGGTCTAACTCAAAAGTTTTTTTAAATTCCGCCATTGTCTTCATTAAAACACTAATCCAAGACAATTAAACTCTTTTAGGTCTTTTATTGTGGAATTTTTGACAAAATATTACATCAGCTATTGAGAGAAAATGTGTACTTTCTGGAGCCATCTGTTTTAGTTTAACCCCTTGCATGCCCGCCCCTTTCCCCGCCCAGTGCCGCGCTTAACATTAGCGGGCGGAGTTCCTGACGAGCTGGACTCGTCATGGGCACAGCGCCACCGCAGCCCATGACGAGTCCAGCTCGTCATGGGCACTGAAGGGGTTAACCTTATTTTCGGCAATGACATGACCAGTACATCTGACACAAGTTACCCTTTTGGCGAAGTCTATATTCTGTCTCTGCTAGTTAATTTTGAGCTCCATAAACACTACACTGTTCCCTTCATTGAACCTCCAAAATCTATCTGACTGTGTGTGTTCACAAATGACCTGGCCCAAGTTCCACTAAATGCATTTCGGGTCTCATTGAGAGGTGTACAGGGACATCTGATAAGAATTGGCAGATCCCCCATCCACCCAATTTGGTATACCCCACACCTCATTTAGAATTTAGTGGAATGTGGATTTCTCAAAAGGGCAGACACTGCTCACTCCGTTGTTCAGAAAAAAACACTGCATGGCGCCATGTGCACCTGGGAATGGCTACTTAGGTATCTCCCTTCAAAGCAATGGGAGCATGTTTTTCCTGTTTAAGCCCACCATGTACACTAAGGCAGTTCCTGAATGAAAAAGTCCTAAAAATGACTTTGTGCAATGAAAGACAAATGTGAGAGTGTGGATGTGATTAATAATATCACTTCTGAACAGATAGTTCCCCATTTTAACCCCTTTTTGAGAAGTCCGTATTCTGGACAGGGAGATATTGCTGCCAGAGTGGCTGATTTCACTCAGTAGCCCCACCCCAATTACTGGTAATTGTGAGTTTCCATACTCAGAATGGGTTATAACATTTGAGCTAGAATTACAAGGTTCCAGTAACCACATTTACTTCCATAATCATAGCCAATTTTTCAACTGCTTACTGTAAGTAGAATGTCTATATGAAAAAGCATTTGGGTTTATCAGGTGCATTCCAGTACCAAGTAATTCTCAGAATCATGGAATAGTATCTTCTGATCTGCACTACTCGAAATGGAGCTTATAATGGTTCAGGCCAGATCGGTGGCAATTAAAATCACTCACCCAGGCAAGGATCTTTAAAATATGCTGATCCAGTCACAACTGGCAGTGTCGCTGCGTCTCCTACCCAGTCATTTGATGTCTAGTCTGGCAGATCCTAAATGGCGCCTTTACTCACTTTTCACCACTTTTAGAGGATACCATTGTTTTGGGAGACCTCAAAGTTAACTGTTAAATATTATTATTGTTATTAATATTATTATTATTAGAGCACGCTTACACCTATTTTTTTTTTTATCCCTGCAACTGATAAGGGATCAAGTGTGAATAAAGCACAATCACCAGAATAACAAATATTTCTGTGCATTTCTAAAGGTGAGGTGATTGTCAAGATTCCTCATCTCCAAAGGGAGATTATTCCATAGTTTGGGGACCAGGCAGCAAAAGGATAAACTGACTAAATGAGTCATTTTACTAGAGGCACATTGGTCAGAGACTCATGCTTGAATCATAAGAATTGGGTGTATGTTGTAATAGTTTATCTTTAGGTTCCAACCTATAAAGCCCAAAGGGTACCCTTTGAGCTAGGCAGAGGGTCTTGGACTGGACCTTTTGCTCGACTAATAGGCAGTGAAGCCCGGGATGAACCTCTGTAACATTATCAAACTGCACATATTAGAAATAGCTAGGGTGTTCAAAGTGTAGGATGTTGCAATAGTCCAGCTTGGATAGGATGAAGAGTGGTATAATAGTAAAGTGTCAGCAAGTATAAACAGTAAGATCTGCCTTTGGTTCCATGGGAAAAGAAACAGGAAGAGACCAGTACATAGATCTGTTATTTCAAAGAAGCATCCTAATGACTTAACACACTAAAACCCTTGGTTTTTGGGGTGGCAGTAGTCAGATGGCACAACACAGTGGGTCATGACATGCTATCTCAGAGAGCATGATTGTGACCTAAGACTAGACGTATTGTTTTTCTTTGGTATTTCTTGTGGTAATTACCCAATAGATTTTTCTTTTATGTGTTATTGGGTTAGAACTTTCCTCCTTTGTTATTTTACCTGTATTTCCTATTTAAGGAGGTTTGCATGCCTTAAGAAATGCATTTCAGTTGTGCTCCTCTTACGCAAGGAAGCCATAAAGAAACTTTGAGAAACTGTTTTGCCTCTGTGAGATCCCACTGACCAGGGAATTGTGGTAGCTTAACCATCCTACTTCTAGAAGTGTTTGACCACTCTCTCCTTAGTCTTTCTGAGGAATTTCCTATACCATGAAATTAATCAAGCCATCCATCACTAAAGAAGGGTTACCCATGCAAACTCTATGACTTCAATTGAAGTTAAAACCTGTTGAGCCAATTCTATGTTGTAATATTTAAAACTCATAAAATAAGGCGACAACCTCTCAATACAGAGCAGTTTTAGATATGATTAAAAACTGAATGCAAATGGTTTTTGGTAGCTGGTTTAAGACTTTTGAGACACTTGAAAAGCTCTTTCAGAAACTTTGAATTTTAGAGCTTCTTGAAAGAATTTGGTGGTGACTGTCAGCTCTTCTCCTTGATGTGCATTACGTTATCCTTCAGACTTTCCATTTTCTTTAACAAAGATCTCATATTCACTGTAATGTAAACCAGAAGGGCATTGGTAAAGGCACCTCACAGCTCAATTCATGAAGAAAGCATCTATCTTCTCTTATCCGTATTTGTGCAAACTCTGTAACTGAAGTAGCCTGTAGATATTCAGTCTGCACAACCCATCAGCTTGATTAGAAAGTGGAGTCATTCCCTGGCCTGAGTGATATATTTGTTTCAGATGCAGCCTGCTCACTCCTTAACTCATGGTCAAGTGGCATTCAGATAAAGCCAAGGGTTGTTCTGATATTCTGCGAAGAACTTTGTTTCCTTGTCTCCTGCCAGTCTCAACTCATGTAACTTGTTTGGCTGCCCTGAAAAGAAAAATCATCTATAAACTCACCATTGTCCACCAAGCTCTATCTGCGAAAAGAATCTGCTATTTACTTAAACATTTTAAATGCTGTAGTTCTTTCTAACTTCACTCGCTCCACTAATCCTAAAAAGCCAACTGACTTCTTGCCATCAAAGAAGCAAAATGGTAAAAAACCCTTAGGATTTTGGATAACATTAGAAGATTGAAAATAGCAGAACAACCTTAATACTTGGTGGGTTAGTAAGGTTTTCCCTATATACTCTTACCATTTCCTAGCATTCCTTCGACTCTAGATTCATAATACCATTGTTGGCACAAGTGTGTACATCTGTGTTATGTGTGTGTGTTTGGGGGTTCCAGCTGATTTCAACAGATACAAGTGGGGTTCCACATGATATAGAAACACCTATTTATGATGCCACCAAAATACCAACAGTTAAAAATATCTCATAGCCATCTACTATTATAAAGAATTCATAAGGTAAAAGTACATTCCATTTGGTGGACTAGAATTTGTATCCCCTATAACAGAAACCAATACACAAAACATTTTCTCTACTTTAAGATGAGTTGAAAAAAGCTAAGATGACCATTTTCCTGCCCTCTCTATCATTTCTGTCTAACACGCACTAGTTAAAAATATTGATTCCCTATAGAGATAATGTTGTGTCCTCCTGAAGGAAAGGAGCCTCTGTGGAACAGAACTTATGACCATACACACTGGTGGATCTTGGTTGGGGTAACCAGTTTATGCACTCTATATAAACCACCCACAACTACACTTGTAAAATGCAAATCTACAAAGGAGATGTAAATCCAAATGACTTTATAAGAGAAGAAAAATATTGTAATGTGAAAAGAGACGTTGGTTGAAAAAAGAACTGTGTGCACTATGGAAGTGCAATGTTTCTTTTTTCCCCATTGGTGTGAATACTGAGTATTGAAATCAGAATATTGAGTGTACTAAATATCAATGACAAAATATTGATAGAAAAATATCGACAAGTAAGTAAGTGTAGATTTTTAATACATAACTCCACATACATGTACCAACGTTTACATATATCTTCAAGGTACATTGATATGGAGTTAGTAATAGTAAATCTATACTTCCCTATATGGACTTCCCTTTCAATATTTTATTCCTCAATATTCTGTACTCTATATTATTGTGCCCTCATATTCTTCATGTCAATATTCAGTAGTGAAATCTTTATCAGTGAAGTTTTGTTACATTTCTAATGTTCATCCTTCACAAAGGTTGTAAAGTTTCCCTATTTACCTCTGCTTTTGCCTTGGCAAAGTTTTATCTGGAAAACAAGAATTTGTTCATTACATTGCTAGATAATGTTCATCTAATCGAATCTAGCCAAGCTGAAAAACATACTACACACATTTCTCTGCATGTTTGCGAGCAGCTTTTCTTTTCACAGTGGTGAATATTTGCAGACGTTATCTCCGCAACTTTACCTAATGTAAAATGTTTCCATGTTGCAAAGAAGAAAACTTTCCAAACTTTCTGTAGGTGCAAAGATTTCGATAGAATGCCTTAATAAAATTAAAACATCTAACTTCACACATCCCTAGTGTGGATCTCCTAAGTGAAATCATTGACAGATATTCAGATCACTTTTCAAGACACAGAAAAAGTAAGACCTGACAGATAAGAATGAAACAATTCTTGAATCATGACAGTGATACCTTAAAAGAAAAGAATGAATTTGTAAGTGAAAAGAGTGATGCATCTTGTCAACTATACTATTGTGTACATAACCACTAGTTTATGTTGGAATGTATGTATGTGCAGTAGATAAGGAGTGTGAGGTGTTTGTTTATTAAGCAACTACAACTTAGCATCCACTGGTCTTCATCCAGTAAAAACTGTATTCAGTGAGTCCAGTTTCGTTTGATGGTATTATGCCCCTATGGTGTTGTATGATGGTGAATTCATACACTGTCAATTTCT
The DNA here is from genome assembly GCF_964204655.1 of Triturus cristatus. Taxonomy (NCBI): domain Eukaryota; kingdom Metazoa; phylum Chordata; class Amphibia; order Caudata; family Salamandridae; genus Triturus; species Triturus cristatus. Next base: position 453,210,346 of record NC_140584.1, read on the forward strand.
CATGGAAAATATGAAAATAAACTAGCATCCAATATGAACATACTGTTAAGGAGAAGAAATTCCTGGGCCTAAATGTGCCAGCCCCCACCCTCCATACAACCCCTAGCAGTCTTTCTGCCCCATCATCAGGGGCAGTTAGGTGGTGTTTTCCTCCAATCTGCCCCTGGCATGGGCATTAAGCCCACTAGACCACCAGGGATTATATTTGGAGGGAGATCCACCTACTGGCAATGGACTAATGCCCCCTCCCCAGGGCCAATAGTCTTAAATCCGACTAGACATAAGGGATTGTTTTTGTGGAGAAATCGGTGGGGGCACCCCGCCTAGACAGTGGGCCTAACCCCACCTCTCAAATAACCGACAGCAGTCTTTCTGTCCCCTCAGGGGCCAGATAAGAGATCTTTAACTTCAATCTGCCCATGTGGGGGAGGCAGAGAGCCCACTAGACACCAGGGAGTTTTTTTAAATTGCTATAAGGTGTGGGGATGGACAGTCCACCCACCCACATATCGGGCCTAGCATCCACCTTCCCAAATCAGATAATTTTTGTGACAGCAAATGCTGATATCTCCACATTGTATTTTGGGTTCTTTCCTGTTTGGGCACTAAGCCTACCCACACAAGTAAGGTATAATTTTTATCAGAAGACTTGGGAGAATGCTGGGTGGTAGGAAGTTTGTGGCTCCCCGCAGATTCCAGAACCTTCCTTCACAAAAATGTGAGGAAAATGTGCTTACATTTTAGGTTTAGAAGGAATTGTGGGTAAAACACTTGGTAAGAGCCTTCCAAGTCATCCCTTCCTGTATCCTCCTAGGTGACTAGTTAAAAATTTTTTTTTACAGATTTGCAAGGTTTTCCTAGGTGCTGGCTTAGCTAGGGCCTAAAATCCATAGCTGCCCACTTTACAGAAAACAGGTCGGCTTTGAGTGAAAATATGTGATGTATTCATGTTGTGTTCTGAGGCGTTTTCTGTTGCGGGCACAGATTGAGAACTTTCCATCATAGAAATGTGAGGAAAAGGTTGTTTGTTTTATTTTAGTCATGAGGTTTACAAAAGATTCTGGGTAAAACAACCTGGTGATAGCCATGCAAGTCACCCCAGGGATCGAAAAATCTGAAAAATGGTACTAGTCCTGCAGGTCTAGTACCTTGAAAAATCTCCTCGACCTAACAGTAACCTACTTGACCTCCGTCTCTGAAAGCGGAGCAAATGTGACAAGATAACAAGATTTAAAGGCATCTTTATTGCTCATTTGCTTTGTGAGCAATAAAAAGGCCTTTAAATCTTGTTATCTTGTCACATTTGCTCCGTTTTCAAAGACAGAGGACAAAAGTTAGTATGTTTTCCTACTCGCCAGAAAGGGGAGTAGGACCTAAAAATAGCTCGACCTCATTAAGAGCGGTCATGTAGATTTGTCGAGCCCTGCACCCCATACAAGATTTCCATAGGTGTCTAGTTTTAAAAAATGCACAACTTTACTAGGTTTCTCTACGTGCCGGCTGAGCTAGGGCTCAAAATCCACAACTACTCACTTTGCAAACAACGGGTCAGTTTTGAGTGGAAAAATGTGATGTATCCATGTTACGTTTAGGGCCGTTTCCTGGCAAAGGCACTAGGCCTACCCACACAAGTGTGGTACCCTTTTATCAAAAAGGCTAGAGGACTGCTTGGTGGAAGGAAGTTTGTGGCGCCCCACAGATTCTAAAACTTTTCATCATAGAAATGTGAGGAAAAGCTGTCTTTTAGTCAAAGTTTAAGGTTTGCAAGTGAATCTGGGTTAAACTACCTGGTGGAAGCCACGCGAGTCTCCCCATCCTGGATTGCTCTAGGTGCCAAGTTTTCAAAAATGTACACGTTTGCTAGATTTCCCTGTGTGCCTGCTGAGCTGGGCCCCAAAATCCACAGCTACCCACTTTGCAAAAAACGGGTCAGTTTTGAGTGGAAAAATTTGATGTATCCATGTTGCATTTTGGGGCATTTCCTGTTGCAGACACTAGGCCTACCCACACAAGTGAGGTACCATTTGTATAAGGAGACATGTGAGAATATACAATAGTAGGATATTTAGTATTACAAGTTCGGAGTTCATGGCATTTGTGTCTTCCAAATGTAAGCCACTGTGGAAGAAATTAGACATTTAAAAAGTACCCTCTAAATCATATGCTTGTGCAGTTACCAACAAATCCAGAGATGTACAAATAACCACTGATCATAAACTCCATATCTTGTGCCCATTTTAGAATCACATGGTTACCTTGATACCTATTTTTCATTCTACATATTTCACCATATGAATTGATCTATACTCAGTACACAATAAAAACAAAATTGTACTTTGCAGCTCAATTGTTGGCTTTGGGTAGCTCGGGTTTATGGAGAACCTACAAATCCTATATATTCCCACAACCAAAAGGGCCTAACGCACTTTTTGGTAGATTGCTTTTATAAATCTGCCATTGTGACAAAAAGTTACAGATGACAACATTGTCACAAATGGCTGTTTTTTCCTACTTGTTTTCAATATTTCTTTATTTCAAAAGTCATTTTTTTAGGAAAACCTTGAGGGATCTACACATATGACCCCTTGCTGAATTCAAAGTTGTATCTACTTTCCAGAAATATATACCTTTTCTGGATCGCTCATGAGTTTGCACCACAAACTGGAAGTAGGTTGAAAGCACAAATAATAGGAAAAATTAGCTTCTTGTTTGAAAAATGCCATAACTGTGGTAAAAAATTAGGTTTCTTGATTCAGTTCTGCAAGTTCCTGAAATCTGGGAAGAGGGTGACTTTAGCACAATAAACATTTGGTGATGCCATTTTTATGAGAAAAAAACAGACACTTTTATACAGAGCACTTCTTGCCTATTTTGCCCACAAAACACAAATTTCAGCTACATTTTGGCTATTTTCTAGGTCCTCTCCAGGTGAATCAATAAACCTTAGTAACTTTTAGAATTCCCAGAATGTTGGGAAAAAAGGACCAAAATTTGGCATGAATAGCTTATGTGGACAAAATGTTATGGCGGTTTAAGCAAGAACTACCCTAAATAGCCTAAAAAAGGCTTGGCACTGAAATGTTTGGAAAGGTCAGTGAGGGGGAATGCCTAGCAGCAAAAGGGTTAAATGCTGTATTTTCCTGTGTTTTACAACAAGGCCCAAATTCAATATTGTGTTTCAATGCAGCCATGATGTGTGTTTTCATTTCTCATAAGGACAGTGCACATAACCAAATTGTGCACTGACGCTCAGTGTTGGCATGCTTTTCTTAGAGAACACCGTAAGAAACCTTTTGCTACGTTCAAGGCTCTTTCTGACAATAACACTGTAAATATAAGACCTCCATTTTTTTTGCAACTAGATTTGTACTGTCACTTCCAATGATTTTAGGTAAGAATGGGCAACAATAATATTCAGTTAGGGGATCCTGCTAGAATGGTGGCAATAGGTGACACTGTATAATTTTCCCCAGCTCTGAGGCTGAAATTTTAAAAAGGATATCCCTCTGGTATTCACACCAGAGGGATTTCCTGCCTCACGTGCGGGGATGTTGTAAAGGTAACAATGGTTCATGTAAGGCCAAAAGTTCCTTAAAAGCAGAAGCTGTTGACTTAAGAAAGTGTTAATCACTTAGCCTATGGCATAGGGCATATTACTGAATAAATGCCAGAGGGAGCAAAAATAGACAATTCCAATTGTCGGAAGGGACACAGATGGGCATTGACATAATAATTAATTTATTCATAAATTTTAAATCAAAATATTTGGGATATAGATCCGGTGCTCACAAAAAAGTGAAAAAGAACGTGATGTGGCGACTGAAGGTGATATTTAAAAACATTCAGCGCATTGACAACATAAGCCAAAACTTCTGACGATAATTTTTTAACAGTAAAGGTGTTTTTGTTGTACAAGAGGTCGACAGAATTTCAATCTCAGAAACTTGAGATCTTCATCAGGACAAGGTTTGTGAGCAAGAGGAATCAATAAGATAATGATACTGCAAAGTACATGTATTAAGATGTTGTCCTGGAAAAATTGTGCACAATTTTTAAGCAAATCATAATTAGTCAAAGTACATACAAAGGGCTTCTGAAAAATATAGTCAAAAATGTAGAATAACATATTAGTATCAGTCAGAGCATAATTGAGAGTCATTATCTAGTGGACCAGAGTGACAGAGTAAGAGGATGCGAAATCATTTAATCTATATAGAAGAAAAGAGAATCAATCAAAAAAGAAAGCGAAAAAATTCCTAGCGGTGCTAAGTGCCTAAGTGATTGGAGGCTACAGCAAGGCGGTGAACTCAATGCAGAGCATCATAGGTAATGCATGGTGCGGTGCTAATCAAGTGAAAGCAAGCGTGCCAAACGAATACTCACTAGGCAACTCAGAAGGAGGACGGGGTGAGGACGGCCTGGAACCTTCCTCAGCACACAAGGACACGTGTGGTTGATGGCACGGAGCCGTCCTCCGCACCAATCTGGTTAAAAAGTGTCATGTTTTTATTTGGCAGTTGTTAAATTCTTTCACAACCGCCTCAATGTCGGATGTGATTGATATAACAATCCGCGTATCGTCTGCATACAATATTACAGAGAACCCATTGGATCAAATAAATTATGCCAATGAGGTGACGTAGAGGTTAAATAATGTTGGGGATTATGAAGAATCCAGAGCCCCCCCACAGGGAAGACAGAAGGATATAGAGGTATATCCTTCAAGTGCCATATCCTTTAAGAGCTGCAACCCTGATCCCCACCATCTCTAGCCAGTTGATAAGCACTAGATGGTTAACTATATCAAATGTGGCTGAGAGGTCAAGCAGGATCAATATCGCCCTTCCTCCCTTATCCATCTACTTTTGAATCTCCTCAGAAGCAATAGATAAGGCTAATTCTATACAGTGCTGCGTTCTGAAGCCATGTTGAATTGGGGCCAGAATGTTTTAGCCTCCAGAAAGCAATTAGTTCCTCATTTGTAGCCTTTTCTAAAATGTTTGCAGAGGAGCGGTAGATAGGAAAGAGGCCTATAGTTTTTAACCTCAGCAGGGACAGGTTTTTAGAATAGGACACATTGATTCCTTTTTCCATGCTACTGGAAAAAAGCCCTGAAGTCAGCACATTATTTAAGAGTTCAACAAGCTGGACCGTAATCATGCCCGAGACCAATTGCAAAACATGTGGTGGGCTCCATAGGGGAGCAAGATTTAGTGGTTTCCAACAAGCTTTTTTCTCTTTCTTCAGTTAGGGGGTAAACAATCAAGACCATTCAATACACAATTTTGACCTTAATGCGGCCCTAAGGCAGAAGAACCGGGGCGATCAATTATATGATTTTTATTTTGATTGCCAGAAATACCTCATAAACGCTGTTTACTTTCCTTTGGAAAAAAGGAACATGTTGATTACAAACATTTTGATCAGGAATAAAAAGTTTGCTCTGGTCAAAATTTGAGATGGCAGTTACATTTTTAAGGGTTTTCTAGTAGAGTTTTCCACACTACTTTTTTTGTGAGTGAAAGGTTTTTGCTGTAATGATCAGATTTTTAAACTCATCGATAACTGATTTGTATTTACTTTTCTCTTCTGCATTATAGTTTTTCCTCCATCTCCGTCCTTGTGCCCTACATTTTAGTTTACATTATTTTTAATTCAGGGGAATACCATGGGGTGGATGGATTTTTTCTATACCTTTTTTGAATTTTTTCTGGGGGTAGCTGAGTGACTGCAAAATCTAGCCAATTAGAAAAATTGGAGGCAGCAGTTTCAACATTGGTGTCCAGTAGCGGGCTATGATGTTTTAGAACAGTCTAGCTCCAATTTGTCAAATAAAGGCTAAATGCTTTGACCCTTGCTTGGCAAATATGTATCTGTTGCTCAGGAGATAATGATTAAGACACTGATAAATAGTGCCCAGCCCTGTTGTAAGTCCAAATTGGAGGTCTGAAATATTAGTCTTCTAATTTGCTTATCCTACCTCAGCATCCACATCATAAGGGATCCACCCGCAATCCATTTCTAGTATCAATCTTGTTTGGTTTATATTTTGGAATTTCGATATATGTCTACTTTCACTCATGTCCAAAATTTAATTAAAAACACATTCATCAGCCCAGCCATTGTGTTTCGTCTTCTTCAGGGCTGACCTTTTTTTATATATACAATCATTACAAAGACATTTCTTATACTTAAGTTAAAAGCACATGCAAACCTCTTCACATCATATTAAGCAGATGTAGCAAAAAAGTGCTTTAAAAAAGGAAAGTAACCTACTTCTTCTGTCTTGTAATGAAATGTGTTTTAATTCGTAGAATGGATTTGGGTGTACTAAAGTGTAAAGTATATCAAACCATTTATTTGGCTTTGTTCTTTTCTAAAGAAATTGTTAACCTTTTTGCTGTTCAATTGAATTCATTGAGGGTAAAATGACATTAGAACCAGCCGTACATCGAAGCAGCAAAATGTCTCCTTAAGGCTGGTTGTAATCAGCTTCCTAGGAAAATCATGGGGATTCAAAGAGTCCCATCCTAATCTGGGCCCTTGGTCTTTATTTGTTTCAGCCCTAGTATAAGTGATTACATCTCTCTTTAACATCCTTCCAAAAAAAAAAGAAAAAAAAAAGTGGTGTATGTCGGCTAAAGATGTTCAGGATTACTTAAAAACAACAGCCTCGTTTCTCAAGTCCTTTGAGATAAGTACGAGCAATGTCTTCTCGTTTTCAACATATGTGCTTGTCTCTCCATAGTCAAATGTGTGCATTGAACCCTGCTGCTATGTACAGTGTTCAGCTGCCCTCCAGGTCTAGGTGTGTGCCTTTACACCCTGATACAATACAAATAAATACAATTGCCTTCATAGTGATAAGTGAAAAGTAAAATACATAGGATTCACCATCTGGAGATGTTTTAATTATTCCTCTGAATGATATTTATTCTATCAACTGTAGAAGAATTAAAAAAGAATAGAGGTGTAGCAGCATATGAATGTTTAGATCCCCAGTAGCTCATCCTTGATGAGAGCCCGGGCATTCTAGGCAAGAAAGACAACATTGTGCATGCTTGAAATTGTTTATTGAATAAACTATTTACAAAGGGCAGCCTATCGCGATAAAAGTGTTGTACAGGCAACGAAAGAGCTACACTCAACAGAATAACATGAAAGAACGCTGAAAACCATGGTTCCAATGGTTATCCCAAGAGATAGCTTCAATCTAATGTTTTGAGGCTAATAACTCTGCCATGATATCACACAATTAGTATGGGGTAGGCTTGTGAAGATGGCAGGCGGAAGCATTTGGAACCCGTTCTCCATTAATATCAATCAATTACAAAATCGGAGTGTTTTAAGAAATAAATTGAAAAAACACGTTTTTCAATAAGGCTAGATTTACATCCTTGTCTTGGAACTGCAAAGCACCTGGAGATCAATTGGGTAAGGCGCTTTATAAATGAAATGGACTGGACTGACCAGGACTTAAATTAGGCTGAGAGAGACGTTTGTTGACGACAGTCTGAGTAAAGTGAATTCTAAGATGTATGCATCAAACAGATGAGTATTTAGAGCCTTCCTATACAAGAGAAGCGACAGCGATTGTGCAGTTCTGTATTCTATTCTGCCTGCGAGACTGTTCCATATTTTAGGGGCAAAACAAGAGAACACATGATTCAAACTTTAGGTTTTCCTGTTCTTGGAGTTTCTAGCAAGAAGAATACCTTGCTTCTCGTCATTCTAGATCCTTCTTACCAGGCACATTTTTCATCTAGGTACACAGGCATGTGTACGGTTATTCCTACATGTATCTGATGCGTTCTCGCTTCCAGGCATAGGGGGTGTTGATCTGTTAAGATTGGGGGAACCTTGTCAAACAACCTAACTCTAGAGGTAGTCTTCTCACCAGTGCAGGGTTCCCTTCCGAGAAGCTACAGTGGTATTGGATTGCCCCATAGCAATGCTATGCAGAAGTGACTGCACCAGTACTTGAACTTCCTAGTAGAAAGCATCCACCAGAGGAATTGGTCCATTTGGTCTACGGAATCTTTCGGAGATGTTCTGGTTTCAGCTATCCAAGTTGGAACATCTTTTGATTACCTCGAAGGACAGGATTGTAGTTTTTCAAGACAAAAGGGCCCAGATTGAGCCTTTACTGTGAAGAAAAAACATCATACCACACACAGTCTGCTAGGACCTTCTTTAAAAGGTGTCCTATAATTAATAATGTAATCTGTGCTGTCTAAAAAAAGGACGGCTCGTAAGTAAAGAGTGCACACAAAGTAAGGTGGTAGGACCAAATATGAATGTTTTGAGTTAAATCTGATGATTGATGTGACCAGTAATCTAGCCTTTTGAGATTGACCGAGAGTGAGGCAGCACTCCAAGGTGGGAAACAAACAGGTAAGGAATGAGATGCTGAAAGTCTGACCAATAACCTTGGTACAGGAACCATTGAGGTTCAACTCCAAGAATTCGTTTTAAATGATTTAGACATGGTACGTTCTCTGTCTGTTTTTGGTACACCTTTTAGTTTAGTGAAGACCGGTATGTGTCTAGAGTTAGTAAACCCAAACTTCCTTTGTCTTTTTACTTTGATCACATTGATCCAGCCCTACTCACACCGTAAAGCAAAGCAAAGAACACTCTTGTGATCCCCGGTCTTATGCTGAACAGGAGTGTCTAAGCTGCACAGTGGGGGCGGAGGGGGATCGGCAAGCGGGGTGATCGGCCCACCATAGGATCTTGAGCAAGGAGCAAGAGCCCAGGTTACAGCGCACTCAAGGGTGCAGAGCTGCGTGTGCAGCAACTTGGCAGAACTTGTTCTATGGCCTCGAAGACACATCCTGACACTCACCAAAAGGCCCGTCATAATCTAATCAATGTCAACATTATATCAATAATTATGAATGTATGCTAATAATTCACCACCCACGCGAGGTGCAGTCAGATCTAAGCATGCATTACAGGTGTTCAACTCAGGCAGTAACAGTATTTGTGTCATGCCTTCGAATACCGTAACAATACATCCTTTAACTCTGTTTTCATCATCTCTTTTGCAGCTCTGCTTGTATACTGGACAATAGCTTTTATAACAAAAACTATTAAATTTGTAAAGTTCTGTGACAATGGCATTGGCCTATCACAACTTCGCTTCTGCCTCACTGGACTCTTGGTTATTTTATACGGGATGCTATTGGCGGTAGAGATGAACGTCATCCGAGTGAGGGTGAGTGTCACAGAGGAATGTTTTGTTTCATTATTGTTTTCACATTACCCTTGAGTTAAATTTTTGAACAAGTGAGTAGGCCCCTCTTTACAAATTATACTTCTTGCATTGTCTTTTAAATTTGGGGGTAGGGCAGGTAATTCCTTTGAGAACATTCTTATCATCCACCTGGAGTAATATATTTTGTGATAGGTGCGAAATATTAAACCATTTTAAAATGTACCTTGATATTACTCGCCACAAAATTTATTATATGTGTTTTTGCTTTTTAAAGATGCGATATTAGACCCATTATATTGGTATATTTCAGTCCACTTTCTTTATTGCTGCTAGGTGTAAGACACTGCACAGTGCACTTTACCTATTTTACTTTAACTATGGTATTTTAAAGTTTTAAGTGTAGGCATTTCATTGAGAACATTTTAGCATTAATTTGAAGCGATGTTTTCTAGGACTGGTGTGAAATATGGAATCGATCCACAATGTACATTGATACTATTCTCAACATAATGTAGTATATGTGTTTTGTCGGTTAAAGATGTGATACTAGTCAGATTGGTATAAACAAGTTCCTGTCACAACCCAAAGTGTTTTTATCCTTGTTTGTAATGATTTTTATTAATCAATAAATAAAGCATTTCTTCTTCTACTATAAACTTAAAGATGCATTTTGTTACACAACAAAAAAAAAAGCAATTTCGTTGTCCTTGAGTACAAAAACTTTGCCAAGGTCTAATAGAAACATGGACTAGAATGGTTAATATGATACCTGGGGCCGGTTTAGCCTTGTGCCATTAAAGCCCGAGAGCGCAGACCCTGAATCCTGCTCTCCTGAATGCTTTCATTAAATGAATTTCAGAAACCGAGTTAAAGGAGGAATGATGACAGATTGTCTCAAATCTTTTTGTAGGATTCTGATTTAGATTGGTGGGAGCTTTTTGTTGACAAAGGAAACAGCGGCTGGCTCTCACGGTTATCGTATTGCGCAAATATTTTTAGAACAATGTATATTTTATAGCTTGTGGTCTGCTAAATGTTTTATTCATGCATCGTTTTTCATTTAGCCTGGATCTTTTTAACCTTTAATGTTTGTAATCGGCCCTGCGCCTCTGGCCTTCCTGGTTCGAGGACAAATGCGTGCTCTCCAGGATTCTGCAGGGTCGAACAGCATGTGAAATGCAAGCTAATGCCTCAATCACCCATACCATACCAATTGCACCACAGTGCAGACGCCAGATTTGAAATGCACCAAGTTCAAGAGAGGGAGGCGTGAGAGCAGAGACAAAGGGAGCAGTGAGAGGATGTCCGCAGGCCGCTTGTGGGGATGAATGTGGATGCCGCACATTCAGTGGTACGATGGCCTCTAATATTTTCAGAACGAACTTACGCCCTATGGTACATCATGGTATGCAGGCAACGTATGCACCTTTGGGCCGATACCCTAAACATCCCCAGGATTAAATATAACATATACTTCGAAAAAGTCAGAATGTAGGCCTATGCAGACTTAACATGATTTGTATAGTTGCCATGTGAACACGCATATTTGTTCAACTTGTGCTTATTACATATTTGTGCTATATGCATACATGTCAGCGGTGGCAAAGACTTAGCCTAGGAGATGCCGTGCACGTTTAAATAGCGGCCATTAAGTAACCAGGTTTGCAGCTCTGACATGAAACTGTCAATGCATCTCTTACAGTATCTTGGCACATCACAGACACAGGCATTGATCACCACTAAGTGGTGTAAAAAGTGCACCAATGTGTCTATAAAGATATTCATGTAAAGGGGAGACAGGTGTCGGAAAATAACAATTTTGCAAGAGTTATTCGCACTATGCAGTAGTGAAATTCACCAAACTAAGCCCAATGCTGCGTATTGAACGCATAGCATGCAAGAGGCAAATCCGTTTAGTGAAACAGGCACCAGGAAGCATTGTACATGATCACATTGCACTTACGCATGTACATTAATATTTAGTTCATGCAGCTCAAGAAAATGGGTGTAATACACCAACTGTTGTAAACGATGCAGAAAAGAAAGTACACAATGTGCATTTATTTTATGCGCATCTCTGATTTTGCAAACCAGCTCCTCTTATCTTTCAACATGAACTTAGCGATCATGCTTATCATATTTTATGCTATGTTTCATGCTATTGTTTTCTACTTTGCAAACTGAACCACTCCCATGCCCTTGGGGCTTGTACGTGCTACACAAAAGTTATAAATCAATAAATTATAAAGGGTTAAATCCCGCCTCACTCCGGGTCAGCACTGAAGCTGTCTCCTCCAGTCGCAAACATTCCACTTACAAATCATCTTTTTCAGATGTGTTCAATGGGAACATTGGAAAATTACAAAATCCAAAATGCATTTGGTGATCACACGAAAGACCATCACTTATTATGGGCATGTGAAACTCGCGTGATTTTCTTTTACATTGTTATGCAAAATTTAGATTTTTCACAGCCTGCTGGGCAGCAAATCTGGATTTTATTAAGGGCAGGGAGGCTAATATTATGCAAATCTCCTTTATTGCCACAGCTCAGCAGCAACAATTGAAGAATATAGAACTTCAATGAACATTCTGAAGAAGTATAAAGTCCCTTTGTGACCAGCCATCTTCCTTCTTTGTTGCTGCTGCTCAGAAAGATAAGTACCATTCTCCAGCTACCGCTTGATATCCTTATAATTTGTTATACTTGTATGTACTTATTATATTTATAATATTGACGCATATGTCTATCTATTTAATCCCCTTTTTATCGGGCTAATACTCAATAATATTGAAATGTATATCATTATTATTACCAATGCTTCGCCTTCCTGACCTAACCTTCTATTAAGGCTTAACTTTACCCTTACCGCCCTTTTTTCCCCTCCGGTTTTACTTTGAACCAGATTAGGCTTGTCAACTTCACTGTGTACCCTCAAATCCGAACCGGTCAATCGCTCACGCGCACACATACTGTTTTTTTCCCCCTGACGCCGCGCGGCCTTCCGTCCTGGCTCCCTGCACGCCTGGGCTCATTTAAACTTAAATCGCGGGGATGCTTCCATCAGAGCGCCCCGCGTTACGAAGTGTTTCTCCAGCCCCCTCGGCACGTTACTCGCGCTCGAGACGGGCCGGATTTGGAATTAAAGAAAAGTACCTTAAGGCCAACCACGCACGCTATTACGTGCGTGGTGGCCCTTTTGAGAGCTTGGGTTTTGCTCCATGTACTCAATAAGGCCACCATTTTAGGTAATTGGGATTGAACAACCGTTCCGTGTGTATATTTATGACAGTTTCTATCAACTGTCTTCCGATCAGCTGTTCACACGCTACCACGGTATCGAGCAGTTTGTTTTAATCGATTATTAAAGCATTTCAAGTGCTCTAATACCTTACCTTCTATCACCAATTCAAATGAGTTAGTACTACTACTGATTCCAATTATTATCTTTAAATCAATTAACCCATAAGTATCAAGTAATTTATTTATAATGTCTACACCCCAAATTAGCATTGAAGGGCGACTGGAAGGGCTATTAAACAATGCTCTGAAGAAAGTGCTTGGGTCTATTGATGATACAATAAATAAAAAATTGGAATCTTTGTCTCAGAAGACCTCCCCACACCCTTCCACTAGTAACCAACAAACAGGAGCAGTTAAGGCTCCAAAGAAGAGGGCCCTTGGAGACAAAGAGCGAAAAGACTCTAAGAAAGCTAAGACCTCCGCCCCTCCCTCACGCTCTCAAGGCGGTGACAAGACTGGTGCCTCGGGCACCCCATATGGGCAGGATCAAGGCCCTGAGCCCCTTATTGATATTAATAGTGACAACAGTTTTGGCCCTGAAATAGACCTATCCTGCTCTTCTGGCTTTAACACAGATGTGGAAGAGGCACAACCAAGGGGAACGGGGAGCTCAGAAGAGGCTTGCAAGCCCTCAGAACCTAACATGGGACTCTTGGACCCATTTGGAGATCTTATGTTTGACACATTATTAATAAAGCACCCCTTGTCCCCAGAATAGACCCCCTCCCAACACGTGGCAGACTACCTCTCCTTCTGAGTGAGGAGAGTAATCCCAAAGGAGGTTAGATCTAGACTCCGTTCTGAATGCCCGAGACCCTCCCTTCCAAACAAAGTAGCTGCAACCACTGAATTGGACCCCAAGGTGGTAGCCACGTGCATGGTTGGCCTTAAGGTACTTTTCTTTAATTCCAAATCCGGCCCGTCTCGAGCGCGAGTAACGCGCCGAGGGGGCCAGGGAAACTCTTCGTAACGCGGTGCGCTCTGATGGGAGAGTCCCCACGATTTAAGTTTAAATGAGCCCAGGTGTGCGGGGAGCTAGGACTGAAGGATGCGTGGCATCAGGGGGAAAAAACAGTATGTGTGCGGGTGAGCGATTGACCGGTTCGGATGTGAGGGTACACAGTGAAGTTGACAAGTCTAATCCGGTTCAAAGTAAAACCAGAGGGGAAAAAAGGGCGGTAAGGTTAAAGTTAAGCCTTAATAGAAGGTTAGGTCAGGAAAGGCAAAGCATTGGTAATAATAATGATATACATTTCTATATTATTGAGTATTAGTCCAATAAAAAGGGGATTAAATAGATAGACGTATGCATTAATATTTTAAATATAATAAGTACATACAAGTATAACAAATGATAAGGATATCAAGCGGTAGCTGGAGAATGGTACTTACCTTTCTGAGCAGCAGCAACAAAGAAGGAAGATGGCTGGTCACGAAGGGACTTTATACTTCTTCAGAATGTTCATTGAAGTTCTATGTTCTTCAACTGTTGCTGCTGAGCTGTGGCAATAAAGGAGATTTGCATAATATTAGCCTCCGTGTCGTGCTATAAAATTCAGGCATCATTATGTGAAATTAGGTATAATTACGCAGCAATTTCCAAAATTACGCAAATTATGCCAGTGTGGTTTCGATTGAATGTAGGCCTCTTCAGGACTGGAGAAAGTGGCCATAATTGTTGAAGAATATGTTCATATTAACTATGGTAAAGCATTATTTGTTGGATTTATTAACAAAGCAAACTTACAATGCACACTTACCTTCCCACTCACTTTCGAAGATTGTAATGGGACCGTGTTGGTTTATTTCCCAGCGGTATGTGTTTTTCAAATCCCCAAAGGAAGTGAAGCCTCCTGAAGACCTTCAAGACCTAGGAGTGAGATTCCTACAACCCTTTGTGAACCTGATCTCAAAAGGAACGTACTGGTGGATGAACGCATTCATCAAGACGGCTCACAAGAAGCCCATTGACTTGAAAGCAATAGGAAAGCTCCCCATTGCAATGCGGGCAATCACCAACTTTATCTGCCTTAATGAAGCCTTTGAAGCCCAGAAGGTGAGGAATTGTATAGAAAGTTGAGTGTCCATGGTGCTTGTACAAGCCTTTTGTATTATTTTTTAAAGTTATACATGATTGTTACCAACAACCATTCAGCTGTCTTCAATACATGCCATTCGTTGTAGTGACGGATTCGCACAAATATGTTCAATATTTATGTGCCATGGAAGGTTAATGCTTTGATTTCACACTTGCAATACTTTTTCATAGTTACCCTAATCTAGATTTTCATCATTGGGTTTGTTGTTTTCCACAATAAATGCTCTGGGTAGTCTTCATTATAAAGTGAAACTTATGTTTTATTCACAACCACCTACACTGTAGATTGCATCAGGTGTGTTTATAAAATTTACATTACATATGTTATGTTACGCTGCCTTAGTATTTATTCATGAAACATTGGTTCACCTAGGCTTCCTTACTCATATTAAGACAGAAATAATGATTTAAAGTCACAAACTAGGAATCATGAAAGCAGCGGGAGAAAGAAAGACGCTGGGATTAGTTAAGAATATTTATTGAGTCGTGAACACAGAATTTAGAAGAATTACAATGGGTTATTGATTAAAGAGCCAGGTCTTTAGCCTCCCTAAAGTTTAGGAAGTTTATTCCTTGTCAAAGATTTAGGAGGAGAGTACCCCATTCTTTTGCCACAGACTCTCCAAATGCACAATCTCTAAAAGTAACAGTACTGGTCCTTGATACAAGAATTAAGGCAAACTGGGTGGAATGTAAATCTCTGCTGGAGTGATGTCATCTGAAATTGGCAGCTAAGAAGTCTGGTGGCCTAAAATAGGCAGCTCTGCTGCTGTAAGACTTTGAAGACTATTCTGTTGTGAACCAGAAGCATATGCAGCATGTGCAATGCGGCAAAACTGTGATTATGATGAGAGAGGCTAGCAATCAGAGGCGCCGCAACATTATAGAAAAATTGCAGTTATAATTTCTGGTATGGAAAGGAAGATAGCATTGGCATTCTCACCAGATAATTAACAATTGGCATATGCAGGTGTGAATGAGTAAATGAAAGTGAGCATTTGAGGTTCCTGTTTGGGTGACAAAGGCACAAAAGACCTTGACCACTTACTTGTCTAAGGACAAATTTACATTAAGGTAGATGACACAGTCAATCAATCAATCAGTAGATTTGTAGAGCGCTTCTTGTCACCCATAAGGGTATCCAGGCACTGTCTGGGTTCAGTTGATTAGGCAAATAGCCAGGTCTTCAGGGACTTTCGGAACTCTGGAAGAGATGGGGAGGTCTGTAGATGAAAGGGTAGCCCGTTCTATGTCTTCACTGCCATGTTTACAATACAATTATGACTTGGGTGGTGGTGGACCAGTTGTCACTCAACAGAGGTGTGGATGAAGGTGGATGGCTCAGTCAGCAGATGTTCAGTTTTCAGAGGTTGAGCTTGAGATAATTGTTTGACATCCATCAGAGTGCCATCGAAAGGCATTCTGATAAGGGTGATATTTCTGCCTATCCAAGCTGGCAACTAGATAACTGTTAGAGTTCAAAGAGGAGTTGAGTGTTGTTGGCATACATGTAACACCTGATCCCTGCTACTAATCATAAATTTGCTAGTGATCTCATGTACAGATTGAATAATAGTGAGAACAGAATATAAACCCGGGGGACACCACAAAGGATACATTTGGTCTCTCCTGAAATGGCGGTAGAGCAACAGACTGATTCTTGTTGGAAGGAATGGTTGTATCCAAGGAAGTGCTGTTCCTTGCACTCCTGAATCATCATATCTTGAGAGGAGGATTGTATCATCAATAGTATTCAACAGCTGAGAGTAATACAATATCCCCATGCTGTCCTCATTAAATATGCTTCTTGGAATGTCAAGTAATGACGCAATGATCAGTCCAGCCTCCTTCTCCACCAGAACCAGTTTTGTAGTGCTTATTTTTTCAGTTGATTTAGTATGCTTCAGTATTCTAACATGTAAGTCTTATGAGGCATTTCTCCAGGGCGATATAGTAATTCCATGTCTTGTCGGATGGAATAGATTTAATAGTAGCCATGGATGTTAGTTGAGTGATTTAATATGAAAATAAGTAAGTGAGTAAGCCTGCAAGTGATTGAATTGGCGAGACCTGTTAACATTTCATGCAATTTTGTAATAGTTTACCACTACATATTTCACACAGGTTCTTTCAAAATGAATTATCTACCATCATGTACTAAACCTTCATTCAAAGGTGAAATCCTATGTGCATTATAGTAGCATTCTCTAATAAAAAGTATGTCACTTTGTAAAAAATGTCCTGAGAATGCTACACTTTACAATGTCAATTGCTTTTTTAATCATCAAGACATAATTTAATAATTGTACACGGGCAGATTGTATTGCAGGTGTTAGATAAAGGAAAATATTATACTACTAAAAGTTAGGAATAGCTGGCATTGGATGTTGATTTTATGTATGTCCAAATCTGTAATGCTGAGCAAATTTGTTTTTGACAACTCACGATGAGGATCATTTATTATAATGTAATTGAGGAAAATTAAGATAACCCTGATGCAATCATCCTCCCTTTAGAGGTTTGCTATAATCTTTTTTAACTATGTGAACATTCATATTCACAGTCAGCCAAAATTTGCATGAACACATGAAAAACCTTTATCTTATGCTTAAAATGAAAATGTGATTGCAAGTGAAAGGTGAGGAACAAAAAAAGGTTGATGTGCTGGCTGTAGTTTCAAAAATGCTAACTAGTTGGAGGAGGAGCAAGTTTAGGGGAGAGTGAAAGTGGAGTTGCTGGTGTAGTTATTTCAGGATGTTTGGCTCACATCCATCACTAAGCTTTGTCATCATTCCCGAATTGAAATTACATTTCCATAACTGTAGTTTCTTTATTTTAATGAACTGTTGTTTATCTTTGAGGAGTCGCACTGTACCAGTTTTCACCAATGAGATTACCGTTATATTTACCGATGAGTGATGTGTGGTTGTTGAACATCTACTTGATGTTTCTTATGTATCTCCTGTTGTTGAAAAATGTGGTTTGCAATAAGTTAGCCGAAGTCAATCTGTTCGAGTTTAGTCGTGCAGCTAATTGCAAGAGGTGTTATAAATGACTCCGCGGGGGTCATGGTTTGACTTACATGCTGTATTGAAATATCCTTTATTGAGCGAGACACATATGCACATCTGCTTTGGCCATTTGACATTCAGGGCCGGACTGGCTACCTGGCGTTTGGTGTGCTGCTGAGCTGGGGGCTGATTTCACTGCGGTGGGGGCTAATTTTGTTGATGGGGACCTGCGTGTGCTCCTGAATAAACAAAGCCAAACTAATGGTTGTAAGCACACGCAGGTCCCCGTCAACTAAATCAGCCCCTAGCTTGGCAAAAAAACGCCCGGTAGCCAGTCCAGTAGCCAGTCCGACCCTGTTAACATTGCTTGGGATCATAAGAGCATGGAGTCATGGACCCTATGAAAGAACAATGTATTAACTCAGCAATTCATCTCTTAAAGCACCTCTACATATGACAGTCTTGTCCTTCATTGCAAGGTTCAGGGCAGTGCACAATGACTGTGTAATGCAGGAGAATATAAAGGCGTGTTTAGCTGTAGTCTAATACTGGTCAACTTCAATAACATATTAATCATGTTGGTTTTAATTGATTGTTGATGTATTTTTAGATCTCATTAATAATTTTTATACTACAGCTGTGGGGCAGGGTGCAAAGACCAACAGTACACTCACCTCTGTTACCCAATTGGAACAACCGTTAGGCACCCACAACTTTACATCTACTGGCTGGCCTGAAATGAAACAAATGTCTGAGCAGAAGAGGTGAAGAGAGGTTAAAAGTTGGGCGCGAACAGCCATGTTTTCAGTGCCTTTCTGAACAATTGTCTGTTGGTTTGGCATCTCAGGGTAAAAGGCAGAGTGTTCCAAAGTTTGGGGGCCAGATGAAAGAAACTTCTTCCACCCCATTTTACAGTCTTCACACTGGGGATGATCAACAAGGAGGCAGTCGATGATCTGATGTTGCGTTGTGGGACGTGCCATCTAATTCGATTATTGAAATAGACAGGTTCTGTCCCGTAAAGGGCCTTGTGAACAATGCACAAGTACTTAAATTAAACTCTCGCCTGGACCGGCAACTAATTTAGCTCTCGGATCCCTTTGGACACTGAGCTAAATTTGGGTATTTTAAGTAGTGATCGTGCTGCCGCGTTTTGAAGTGATTGAAGCTTACGTATGGTTCTTTTATTTACACCTAAATGACGGGCATTACAGTAATTAATCGTTGATAACACCATGGTCACAATTACTGTTTTCCTTAGATCCATCAGGATAAAAGTTAAAACTTTTCTCATGGTCTTCAGGGTGTAAAAGCAGGATGATGTAATATGGTTGACCTGTTCAGCTAAGGATAATTGATTGTTGAGAAGGATACCTAGACTTTTTACCTTCCTTAAGGGGGGTGGGCAGGATCCTACCACTTCTGACCACCAAGCTGTGTTCCTGAGGGCAGTGTTTTTTCCAAATAGTAGCACCTCAGTTTTATCAGTGTTCAACTTTAAACAGTTGTCACGTATCCATCTGATTATGTGGACCATACAGTTGTTAAACTTTATTGTCAATTAAGTTTATATTCCAGTGAATGTCACCACGATGGTGCCATCCATATGTTCTCTTAATCCTAAGTGTGTCAGTGTTCTAGTCACAATAGTTTGGATACTGCCAAACCTCCACAAGAAAATTAACTTAAATTATGGTGAACTTGTTGCAAGGTAAACACTCTTAGCGAGAACCCACATTCAAGTATCTGGATTAAACAAGGAAACCTGGTCATCTATGACCTTTCCAACTGGTAGCCTAGTCTAAAGACTTTACTGAGGTGTATGTGAGCTTTTTGGGGGAAGTGACTAGGAATGATAGCTAAAGACAAACAGACTTTGGCTCATCTGAGACTGCCAGAGTTTTGATCTCAAGTGTTCACGTAGTTCTGGCTTTGTCACTCTGGAATTCACAATATCCTTTTTAATTTCTGATACAGCAAATTGGTCCTGGCTAGCCCAAATTATGAGAAAAGTTCCCTTCAGATGTTGCATGTCTATATTACCAGATGTTAAATCTTTTCGGTGCACTTCCTCCAAATTATTGCCTTGCCTGAGCTTTGGTAAAACTATAACCCTATGAGCAACATTTAAGCACAACATATTTACAGGCAGTTAGCCTGAGTCTCTTGCTAGCATGGCCTCCATGACATAGTGTTAGTGCCGTAGTGCTGTGAAGAAACCATTTCAAATCCACGACAGATATACTATGATATACAACATATTACTATGTAAAGGAGGTTGCAGATAAGAAACTCCGAGACTTTGAACTGAACACTCGCTACTGCCAGTTCAGCAGAAAAATGCATTGACCAATGGTTTATTTTAATGATAAATAACCAATTACACTTTGTAATTAGAACTGAGAAATAACGAATATATGGTGATATGATGGGGGATTTCTAAGCACTGTATAATATAAAAGAATCGTTTGCAATAAGAGGACATTGAACCGCACATACTGTGAAATATTTGTTTAAAGCCTATTAGTATTGGTTATTACATTTATGCCTGATGGCAACTCCTCTTTAACCATAGTAATGCGCACTTCATTTATTTGAGTTGGTCACTCAGTCAACCAGTAATTGTGCTCTGTGCATGTTAGGCTCTATTCTTGGCACAGAAAGTCAGACTTGCGCAGTGTATGGGAGGAATTACCAGTTAAAAATAATGATTCCATAACTAAAAAATCCAGCCCCCCCTGCACTACACAACTCATATCTAGTTCTTCTGACTTGATAATAAGTAAGCAATCTAATCATACAAGGAAAACATGATAAAGTACATCCCTTTTAAAACAGCTCACAGACAAACTCCCATAGGCTACGCAACGTTTGTGATACTATTATTTGCAAATGGCAGAAATTTTGATAATACAGTAAGCAGCATCTTTTAGTTAGCATATTACTTCAAGCACTGAAACGTATTGAACACAAAGTTAAACACCGTGTCTAAACACACAATAACAACCAATTTGTCTAAATAAAGAAGTGGAGGGGAAACAATTTGTGACATATGTGCTAAACCTTTTAAAAACTAGGGACCGTATTAGATATAGCCGCTCTGGGGCGGAATCAGGGCCGGACTGAGAGCCCAAAGCTGCCCTGGCAATTTTGTAAGACTTGCCCCCAAAAAGAGGGGGGTGGGGGCTATTGGAATGCAAGTGTAACCACTGCTGCTTCTGTTACTGGGGGCTGATATTGCACCAGTGCTGCAAAACCGGCTTCCAGTAACAAAAAACCGGAACCCACTGCTGAAAAACCCACCCCGAACCTTCCAGCCTCCTGGGAAAATACCTGATACCAGCTACAGCCAGTCCAGTCCTGGGTGCAACAGGGATGCATACCCGCTGTTTGTACCCCCAGCACCTTGTGGTATTGCAGAAGAGGGCATTGATGCATCTGCACCCTTGTCTGACATACTGGTATGCTGGTGCACATGTTGTGCCAGTGCTATCTTCAGAGGTCATTCCCTAATTTATATGTAGGCATAGCACCTTATAAATGAAGGAATCACTTTGCCTCTGTGACTGTGCCGTATTATGGACATGGGCACAGAGGCAAACATGCCCTTTCGAGGTGCACTGACAATGTGCCACAAAGAGATGGTGCCCTGTGAGTGCACTCCCTAAGTGCCGCCCTCTGGAGGACAGAAAGTGGGTCTCGTGGACGCCCAGACGCCCCCTGCAGACAGTTGTGCTTATTCACTGCACCTGCCTGCTGGGGAATCTCTGATCCCTCTTCAAAGTGCAAACGGGTTGCCACCTGCACAGCAAAACACCCAGTGGCTTTGAAGCAGCCACTCCTTATTTCACTGATTGCACTGCCCTGGATGCAGTGCCTTAATGATAATAGGGCGCACTATCCCGGTCTGTGCCAGGCACACCTTTTAAAAGGTGTGTCATGGCGCAAACAGGGACAATGTGCTCTATCTGTAATGCAGCCATAGGTGTCTGATTTATGGTTTAGTGGACAGGTACAGTGTCATAAAAGTGGCAAATATATAATTTGCGTCAGATGTAGTTGACATTGCTTGGGATCATATCCCATAATATATAGTCTTGTCCACTTAAGTTATTTAATTGTGTTAGTCACGCAATCAATTATACACTCAGTTACAATCTTTGGGGCATTAAATATGTATAACTGTGGAGTTTAATTTTGAGACAGTTATAAAGATTTGGCTTATAGATGTCTGGCATGTGTGTTACTAGTTATAACAACTGCTATAGAATATAATTAGGACTCCTTATTTTATGGAATTTATTTTTTTACCATTTCCATCTGTATTTATCTGAGTTTTATGCACAAATAAACTCATAACTTGTATATTTCCACATTTATTAACAGATAAACATGAACTCACACTTAGATGTCTACCTGGTTTTAGCACATTACAAAGATAAATATAATAAAAGAATAACCCACCTCAAAATGTTAGCGTTAGACCGCAAACTAATGTTGAGATATGGTTGTTATTTATGGAAATCTCATCCTGTTTTCAAACTCCTTATGCCTCCAATCTGCATAGCTGTTGGCTCAGAATTCATGAATGGCAACCCGGAGAGTCACTCAAAAGAAGCTCAAATTATTTGTATCACACCCCTTTTTAATATAAATACAGACAGGAAACACACTGCTTTCTGCCTGGATTTACCGGTAAAAGTCAGTAAACACCATGGCCAGACTGGTCGTAGTGGGCATTGGGCGTTTCCCCAGGAGGCTGAAAGGGTGGGGGACGGTTTCGCTGTGGTGGGGGACGGTTTTGTTACTGGGGAAAGGTTTTGCAGTGGTGCTACAATATTGGCCCCCAGAAACAAAAGCTGCAATTATTCACACTTGCCTCCCTCCGGGGGACTGGTCCACTAAAATTGCCAGGGCTGCTTTGGATTCCCAGTCTGGCCCTGGTAAAAATGGAAAACTGGGAGCCTTGGGTACAATGCACTCATAACATGGAAAACAGGCTAGCCGACTGCCAAACTCTAAATCAGGCCCTACATTTTTTCCATTGCCACCTATAAAAGTGGATCCGAATTTCTTGTGCCTGGCTTCAATTTTTTGTTACTTTTCAAAGTACTAACAATCATAGGTAATGTCAGTAGGTTGTCACATAACTAAAATTACCTCTTCACTCACTTGTGACTTTAGGCACTCAAGAAATCACTGTACATGCACACTGTCACTCATCCTTGCACTGGTGCATCCATTCATCTTACAACTACCTTTTTACCCATTCCAACGAAACACACACAAACTCAATAAGCATATGCAAGGCCAATTAAAGAATGAAAGTAGAAAGAAGACAGCATGCTGACTCGTACACATGGCGGGAGTATGCATAAAGATGACCAAAGTCCTTTGCATAATCCAAAACATTTGGGCATCAGAGAAAAAATCTATTTACATAACACCAGAATATAGGATGACAAACTTTATCTGACACCCAAAACAACCTTTCTACTTTCTATGGGTAATACAACATTTCCATTAAAACGGATGGCTTTGGTAACCTCAGTTAGAAAGAGTACTACATTGCTTTCACACAATATTAAACGTCTTCCACCAGAAAACCCCCAAGTTGGTAGATGTAGAAACAAGTGATAAAGGAATCAACATTTCCAATTCTCCTTTTATGGAGTAGGCACACATCTTGATAATATATATTTACATGATTTTTTCAAACCAGACCCTCAAAAGCTGTATGAAAAAATAAAGTATTCACTAATCCCAGGCAAAATCTTTGTTATGCATAATTTTCAGAATTTCAGGTTACGATAAATTTCCAATCAGATAAAAAATCCTTTTGTGGAAGTACAGTAATAATAAGAAAGAACCAAATGAACACAATCATGAAATAACATATAAATAGCATAAAATATACAAAAAATAAAAATGTAAATGTAGGCTTCTCATAGTGTAATTCTTCCTAATCAAGTTTTGACAGAAGGGGATTAAAAAGACCAAAGCATTGCATAGCACAGAAATCTGTAACATTTATTTATCACAATGTAACAACAATCTCACCTCAAACTTCTATTTACTTTAGCATATGCTTTTCATAAGAAATAATTGAGATCTGCTGCTTCTGGCACAACTTTTCATGATTAAATAGGTCAGACATATGGCATCTGATACACTTTTCTCAATGAATCAATCAAGCCTATTGCCTTTATGATTGGCTGTTTTTATAACCCAGCTTAAGCCTACTTTACTGGACATAAACTGTCATCCATCAGGTATACATTTATGAAACTGCAACTATGCACAAAATGATGGTAGGCAAAACACCATTAACGTGTCTCAAAAGGGTCCAACAGCAATTATTGCATTGCAGATCTTCAGATCCAAGCAATTATTGCATTGCAGATCTTCAGACCCAAGGGATTATGCGTGGGGTAACCAACACCAAAATCCTTGCCTAGTATGGTAAATTGTGAAATTCCATGTAACAAAGCACCTTTATACACTTTTTTACACATTGTAGTAACAATCCACCCTTAAAGGCTTGTTGGCGTTAACATATGTATTTGATATTAAATAGGTCTGGTCTACTGATTTTCTAGTAAGGTTTTGTAATAAGTACATTTAACATAACTTTCTGCTGTGAACCAAATAGCTGTCATCATCGGCTTGGTATCCTAACCAATTATGGGCTTGTGGTAAGTATAAACTTTTCCCCATGGCAACCACCAGATATACAGCCATAAAATTATAAAAATAAAATTACAACTGGCAAAAAGTAATACAACGCAAGAGGGCATAACAAGGAATATACAATTGTGAATTTTCTGCTCCAAGACTTTGCAAACTGAGATACCCAATAGCAAAACCCTTGCCTACTACTGTAATCTGTGAGGTTTCTTATAACAATATAGCTCTACCCAGGGTTTAGCACTGTAATATCAATCAACCATTAGATGCCTGTTGATTTTCATATAAGTTTTTTTGCAATACATTTGTCAGGTCTACTGCCTTTGGCATACCATTAATTGATACACAGTTTATACCTCAATCAATTGCTTGTTACGATAACCAACTCAGTCCTGCTGGATTATCATTAGATTTCCCAAATGCAAAGAAGTGAAATGCAAGCACTCTTGTCAGCAGAAGCACACAGCATCTGCCCAACCAAAAGCTGT
This sequence comes from Triturus cristatus, assembly GCF_964204655.1. NCBI lineage: Eukaryota > Metazoa > Chordata > Amphibia > Caudata > Salamandridae > Triturus > Triturus cristatus. Next base: position 453,235,154 of record NC_140584.1, read on the forward strand.
GATCAAGGAAATTGAGAGGTGGATGGAGCCTATGTCTCTCTTTTAGGAATGCTTCTGGGAGCTCTTTTCTGTTCACATAAGATATAGGAACAGACCTTAGCCAGACCTAAAAACTTCCATCTTTGCAGTAAGAAGTGATGTTTCTCACTTCTAACTTGAACACTTTGGCAAAGGTTATGAAATGTATAATTATATGCTAAATCTATGAGCATTCAAAGAAGCAATCTCCGCTACATATTTATCAGCCAGGTTTCAGAATTTGCTGAACGACAGAAGAACTCCTATTGCATAGCTGTGGAAGATCAGTGTCTGCTTAAGATGCAGGCGCTCTGTTCTCTCCTCTTCAGACCTCTTGCTCCTCTCTGCTACTGCCAGCACTATCAATCACATTCATCTTCTAGATGTGCTGATGGAATGAAGGTTTAACATGCAAAGGTATAGAGTAGATGTGATCACTTTTTCTAAATCATGCCCAGATTGCTTTATACCTATGCCCCAAACCAATACATAATTATGGTTGTAATGGGCACAGAAGAGCACAAATACCACATATCTTCTCCATGGCTATGCCAAAATTATGGGTAGCTGTGCCCAAAGATGTTAAGTGTGTTATCTCTTGACTTCAAATTCTGCAACAATCGTGTCCCGTCCTGGGAAAATAATAAAAGTTACCCTGGACAAATACACTTTTGCAAAATAATTACATAGGTGCATATATACAGCATGTAGACATGCGTATCTGCACACTCATCCAAGTATTTAGAAAACTGTTGCACCATCCCAGGAGTACTTTCATGGACATCATTTAGGTGACCCCTGGCTTGTCCCTTGCTATCCCTGGCACTACCTTTGTGATCCCTGACCTCCACAATCACAAAGGCTGTGCCAGGAACAGAAGCAAAACTGGACTCAGAGCAGTCTTTAGCTTATTTTGCTGCACAGTAACCAAGAAACATTATTTCATTAAATTGTGAACCAAATTTCATAATGTTTTTATTTTTCATAAATTCTCAAGTCTGCAATGGACACCTTGATGAATCGTGTTATCCTGCAGAAGGGTGGGCGGGTCCAGGGCCGGCTCTAGGGCGGTGCGATCGGTGCCACTGCACCTGGCGGTGACTTGGGGTGGGCGTGTCATTTTCCCAAGTACATTATCATTTTAAAAGCACCTGCTGTCACATCCTGGCCTCCAACAATTTTCAGGCATCAATTACAATGTCAAGGGAACTCCGGTGATTAATCGGCTTCCTAGAAAGAGACCGGAGGTTTGTCTAGTGGAAGTTTTGAATCGAATTTAGGTAGCGCAGAGGGTTAAAATGCCTGCTGCTGAGAACATGTACCATGAAGATAACAAAGTGCATATAATGTAAATAGGTCAGTGGGTTCCTGCTTTTGTAAGAGAGCTCCTTTTGTTACTTGTCGTTTATAAGTCAGAATTCTAATATAGAACATTGAGCTATTAACTGTCATCAAAGAGCTGCATGCACGCTGCAAGTTATATGTTAAAGGTATATGCCTTTTTTGGCCAGTCTTTCATTATCCTAATCTTGCTAAAAGGGTTCGTTTGGTCAGAAAATAATTCTTATTATTAAAGTAAACCCCTAACAATGAAATTATGTATTACATTCTGAATTAGCGCCTTACCAGAATAAGGACACTCAAACTATATTGCCTATCAGTCAGTATCAATGACAAGGTACTCCTACACTACACCTTGTAGTCCTGTCTGATGTAACATTTCCCATACTCTGATTTACACGCATATGATTGTCTCTGTGCAATGTGTGTGTGATGTAAAGTGCTCAGACACCTTACACTGGTATGAGTGGTGCTATAAAACGAAATGAATCTGAGAGTCATTGGTTACGGAGACTTGAGGGGGCACTGTTAAAGGGTGCTAGCAAGGGAATACGTGCAGGGGTGGTCTTTGGGGGGCATCAAAAGTAATTGTCGCACAGGGCGCCACCATTGTTAAGGCCGGCCCTGGGCGGGTCTGTTCCAGCTTTTCACTTTGTCTGCTGCTTTAACTCACATGTACAGAGCAAGGCTACTCTGTTCCTGAAGACAGGAATTGAAAAATAAATCCAAAGAGTGGAGCGAGGGGTACTTCGCAAATGGTTCGTCTTCCTCAATTCTGGTAGATACCTCATAATCTGCTGTTACGAGGCCTTTACCGTTTAATGCGGTGAGGCTTGCACAGCAGTGAATGGCATGCTTGATTTCTTCCTGTGGTGTACCTGTTAGTGCGGTATGCCCTCTCATATAATGCTCACTCTGTAACAATTGCATGAAGGAGACTGTGCTACCCCTGCAGCATCTGTTTAGTTAAGAAGCCCTGTTGCTTCTCCCTAAATATGTAACTGTTTTGTGAAAACGACTCACACAGCTCCTGCCCTGGTGTTTTCTGTGAGGGTTTGCAAAACTCCTGCTCATCTTAAACCTTCTTCGGAGACCTAGACAGCGGTTTCTCGCGCTGTATGTATTACTGCTGGTTGTGATGTACCAGTAAACTATTTGTGCTGCTGTTTTTGGTGTAGCTCCTATGAGAGGAAGTCATACACTTCTACCGTGCTGTACCAATTTCGTGTGCGTGTGAAGCCAGCAGTGCTGTTCTGTGTGTTTGATGTACCTGATGTGTATGTGACTGGAGCTCACACTGCTGCTGACTGCACCATACCTGAGCCCAGTTCTTGACTTTGCATTCTTTTACAAGTGTTGGAGTGTTCTCAATGTTGCAGAGAGGATGAAATGGGAGAGGAAAAACTGGAAAGAGAAAGAAACAGAAAGCAACACTTTAATAAAATTTTAGATGGGATAGCAAATAAAAATGAAAATGTGAGAAGGAAAAATAAAGGAAAATAAAAGGAGGACAGAATTATAGAGAAATGAGAGAGGACAAAACAAAATGTTAAAAAAAATTAAAGATACGGAAAAAAAATTAGGAAAAAAGGGGCAGGGAATTACATTAAAAGTAAGTAACAAAGATACAGAATAAAGGGAATGGAAGAGGGAAACCGAGAGGATAAAATGTGGAAAAGAAAGGTTGAGGCATGTGAGAAAGACCACAAGAGGGAAAACATGAGACTAATGCCAAGACAGGTGTGTCAGGAGATAGAATATACCAGACAAAGGGATAGAGGGTGGAGATATCCATGCTTGATAATGAGGTAAAAGTGTGAATAGCATTGCAGCAGGCTGAGTGGAGAGATGACATGGGAGTGACAGAGTGAGGAAGGACAGCTTTCAAGCATGCAAATGGAAAGGGAGGGAAGAGAGAGAAGAAACAGGAACTTCAATAAGCTAAGACACAAACTGAGAAAGAAGGACTTAAGAGTGGACTATTGCAATAGAGCATCGTGATAGGCGATTATGGAATCTGGAAGATGACTGTGACAGAATGTTTACGGTAGAAGTGAAGTAAAAGGGAAGCTTGGAGATATAAAGATAAGAAGATATGATAGTGGTTAAGAAGGAGACATCTTAAATGCTGGTTAGAGAATGTAGAACACAAAACAATTAACCCGGCTCCGTATTACCTTACACTCATACTACTCATGGAGTAACGAACAGTCAACTCTTTTATCTGTCCGAATGGAATTTTTATTAGACCATTCCTGTTTTCTATTAATTCAAAAATTGATCAAAACAATTTTTGGGACTGAAAAAGAAACACAGACTTAACAAATTCACACATGAACTTACACGTATATACAATTCACATTAACATACACTTAAAGACTAAAATGGACTTAGACACTGTGAAAAAATTATTGGCAACAGCTTGCAACATGACAAAAGCAGCAAATGAATTCATACATTAATCTGATGCAGAACACATTTTTAGGAAAATTTACATCACATACAAAATTTAGTAATAAACTGTTATGAACCACATGTGTTATTCCAACTCCAGCGTCAAAAGAGTATCTGAATAGTATATCAATCCTTAACCAATAAGTTCCTTCAACTCTCGCCGCATTCAGAATTGACTAAATGCCTCCCAAAATGCCAACGCATTTCAAGACCCAGGCGAATAGTACTGGGACTATCATCAGGGCTTCATATAAATGGACCGGATATTCTACAAAAAACAAAATAAATAAATGATGCAAAAACAGCGTCAACCCGAACTGACTCTCTCTCTTGTACATGTAACTAACTTAGTGAGAACCTGTTTTCTAGAGATGGAGCGGCCGCTCCAGCCCGTTTGCTCCAAGAGTTTTTGGCTTTTCTGCCACTGGACTCGTTTATGTTACTGCCTACAAGGCTCCCTTAACACTTTGCCAGTATGAATTTCTGAAATGAAAGAGCCAAAGTATTGAATATATCTACTGCTACTCTCGACTTACACCCCCAGAGGGAAGCACCAAAAAGATATGTACCTTTACTGCAGAGTATGGGCAGGACTGAGTTCCTTGAAGACTCTTTATTCTACAAATGAAAAAACGATATTGTCCTCATTTAACAATGTATCCAAACAGGCAAAATGCATGAAGCATTTTAAAACACTATTAACAAGCGGACTTACTTTACCGCATCTTCACCAATTCAAAACGCTGAATGTAATGGACTTTCCTTTTGCTCAAATACGGGCGTGCTTTTCCTCACGGGTATTATCTATAAGAAGTACAAACATAAGCGCATTTAAGCATACGGTCGTATGTTTTTTAGTATTGTAATTTTTAACCAAACAAACACAGGGGTTAGAGAATGTAAGCATCAAATCTATAGTGACTAGTGGAACTAAAGGGATAAGGATAATTAGTATTCAAAGACAGTGGCGAATATGAGGATAAAACTGAATGGGCTCGAGCTGGGACAATTTGAATTTTACAAGTGAAATGGAAACAGATTAGGCATGAGAAGGACGTGGCGATACAAGGGAATCGGGGAGAGATATAGATGAGTGAGGAACTGTAGAGATAATGGTGAAAGAAAAGAATGACATTGACAGAGTTGGAAGAAATAGGCTTATTGGTACAGAGAAAGGTAGCAAATGAGAAGCGTTGAGTTGCAAAGAAAGCCAAGCAAAATAAAGGGGAGAGTAAGACTGTCAGAAACAGAGGGAAGGGAATGTAAAAAACAATGGTGGATGGGGAAAGGTGTGTGTAATGGTGTGAGAGAATGATATGTGGCAGTTGAAGGTGTGAGAAAAAGAGATTCAGAAGTTAAAGTGAATGGCACACTGGGTGTAACACAATTGCAGAGGCAAAATTAAGAGGAGATAACAGGGTAGGTGAAGCAAAAAACTGGACAAGATAGAGATGAATATGACAGAGTAAAAGGTGGTGGTGAGAGTAAGACTGAGAAGATAGAAGATAGAAATTGCCGCTGTGAAGGTTAGAGAGACTCTGAAGCACTGCTGCAAGAGGTAGGAATGGTAAAAGAAGGAGCTATGGTATGGTATGATTAAGGTAGAAAAAGCACAAAGCATGAGTATAGCTCAGTGTCTTTTCTGAATCACTTACAGCACTATGTCTTTATCTTCAGGTTTTTGCCATTTAATAGTTGCTCACGGTAGATAACATGCGCACCGCTGCCATTTCATGTCAGTATGCTACTTAAAATATTATAGGTAACTAAAATAGAAATATCTTCTTTAGTAACCCTTGTGGAATTTCATTCATCTTGCAATTATTAAAGGATTGTTAAATTAAGTGATGTAATAATTGTAAGAAATTGGGTTGCTGATTGAGAAGGACGAAACCCTTACTCAGAACGGTCCGTGACTCTTTCAAAGTGATATTAATTCAAAAAATATATATTCTGTGTTGTGTAAAAGATTCCAACACTGGTATATAATCCCATATAGATCATAATACGTTTATGCCATCTGATTTAGGGAAAAGCAATTAACAACAATAGAGTGCCAGAGAAACATGATTTATTGTACATGAATTTATTATCAAAGTTAAACTTCACTTTTGGTTTTGTATATTCAATCAATAGGTTGCAAAAATTTCAGTCCACGTAAAAAAATAGCTAATGGCCTTGCGCTTTGGAAAATATCCTTCACTGGCAGATGCCCCTAGATGGAAAAACATTGAATCAAAAATGTACCGCCAGTTTGGATGCCCAAAAGAAGATCTTATCCACCTGCTATGCATCTGCAAGAAACTACATTCTGCACAAGTCATTCTATTTAAAAAAGCAGTTCTAGACAGAGGAATATGATCTTGCCGGATGGCTATTATCAAAGGGCTAGATCCATTGTATCCTCAGATGAATTGCAAACTGGTTAAGTTCCTCTGCATTCACGACCAGGCAGTGAAGTCAACGCTGAAAAGAGAGGGCCCACTCTCAGAAGGCTTTATGTCGGCATTTAAAGCAGCCAGTAAGTGGTCATGGACATAGAGACTTCAAACCTTAGCCATAAAGAACCTTTTGCTGGAAATAAAGCTACCAACTTTGCCACCTGTTAATTTCTGGTTTATGACTGCACGTCTTGTACAAAACAGCAGTGCATATGTTCTAGCACCTTTTCACTGGTTTTTGGAGAGTTCTCATTGCTAACAGTAGATTTTAAATTTGTATTATATCTTATTGCTGATACACTAAACAGAAGAACGATTTTAAAATCAAACTTTTAACTATAGTCGTGACAAATAGAAAAATTGTTAAGGTTTTATTTAACTAAACAATAATCTTTACCTTACCTTGCCTTACCTGCACAGCCCACACAAGTGTGCATGTGCATACAAGCCAAGTTCCCCTTTCCTCAGGGGCGGTGCGTTGCCCCATTCATATTTTGGCCCTCAGGCCCCCCAATTAAATGATTTTAATTACTACTAGGCACATTTTTAAAAGTCAATTAGCCACGGACCGGTTGCAGCATGTATCGCATCGAGCGCCTGAGGCGGGTCCTCAGTCCAGTGCCAGCCTGAAGAGGTGGAGCTAACAATATTGCCAGTCAAATACTCCATAACCAGCACCTGGGCCTAAAAGTGCATGTGGGTTGAATGGCTGCCTTTCTCTGGCCAGCCTGTCATGCGCACTATGCCTAGCCTCTAATTGTATCCAATGCAGCATTAGTGAGCTAGGGGTGACTCACAGCGCAGCCCCATCCTAGTAATGAGAGGTGAGGTTCCCTGCCCCAGCCAATCCTGACGCTGGTACAACAGCAGGAGCAGTGTCAGGATTGGCTGAGAGAAACGTGGTGGTGTTGTCATAGGGGCCTCTGGAGCAATGTGATTGTGACTTGAGGCAGCACGGGGTGGAAGGAGGCTCTCTCTCTTCCCTGGCCTTTTCTTGCAGTTGCTGTATGAAAAGAGAGAGAGGCCGCAGGCGGTGGTTGATACGGCTATGGTCACGGCACACATTTGAAAAGACCTGTGTTCAGTTTCCCTCAGAATGTAGGTTTAACTAAGTTAGTGTGCTTGTGACCCACGTGGCAAATAATACTATATGTGTATTTAGCATCAGCACACATTGTATAATCTTCAGCTGCATATGCACAAAAAAGTAAGTTTAACCCCCGCTGGCGGTGAATACCCTTTTTAGGTCACGACTAGGCAGCGCATGCACTGTCTCGTCGAGAGATGGTGTATACAGTATAGTGGGGAAAGCTCCGCCCACTTTCCAGCCTTATTTTTGATTGGATTAAATCATATTTTCTGCATTCTGATTGGTGGTTGGCTTGGTAATCCCGCCTCCTGACAGGCGTGTCTTAATTTTTACCTTTCCTAGGCTATCAGCCCCTTTACTGTAAAAACAGTCTGGTTCCCCTGCCTCTCTCCGTTCCCTCCCGTAGTCCGTGACTTTTTCAACCACCACCACCCCTCCCACCCCCTTCCGTTCGTGCCTTCTTTGATGCCAGCACTTCCTTTTAAAATGCAATAGGGCTCGCGTAAATACGAGTCCTATTGCATTTTAAATGCTTGTTTGTCCGCTGATTGGTGGGTACATTCGCACTCGTTTTTGGTTTCGCATGCGCACGATACCTCTGGGTCTGCGCCTGCGCCGAACACACCGTATGCCATGATTTGGAAGGAGACCCAGGAGGAGAGCGTTGTCAGCGCATTTGCCCAACCTAGCGTGATGAGAGGCGGTGGCGAAAAACTCAGAGCGGCCAACTTGCTTACTTTCAGTCTTACCCCGTTCATGCCTCATTGCCTCACGCAGTGTGGGAACCTCTCACTGACCCCGCCCCAAACCTGAGCCGCGGGAGCTGCTTGTGAGCCAGCCTGTAACACCCGGGAGAGACAGAAGCGGCGAGGGCAAGAGAACGGAATACAAACCCGTCAGCCAGCAGGACCCAAAACCAGGCAAGTTAGCCCACCACTCCCTTCCCAGCTCCGAAGATCAGCCTCGGCACCAGAGCCGCCGGCACGCACCTAGCATCAATGCAGTACGGACCCATGATGATGCTGGTAAGTGCTGGCCTCCGCTCCAAATGCTTGTTAAATTTCTAATAAATAGCATCCGAAATATGTGTTTTCATAAAAAATTGCAGCTTCTAGAGCATGAGAGGATGAATTGTTTGTTTTGCAAGCGCTTTCACTTTTGATTTACAGAGCTGGGAGTGGCAGAGCTGAGTGCCGAGCACAAGAAGTGAGAGCTTGCCAGACTGGCTGATTTCTACACAGTGGACCCTGGAAACCAGGATAAATTACAGCTTCCCTGCTTAAAATTATAATTTTAGGCAGATATTTTGTGTCAGAAACTCCTCTTTTTCCTTCATTAGGTGGAGCCTATAGCGGCAGCGCATGTCCGCAGAACAGCCTGCCTGTTTCGCCCTCCATGCCAATCCTTTTCCCGTCCCAGCCCCCATGTCCTGTCCCAGCAGCTTGAGCTTCGGCAGCAACTGCAAGTACTTGCCACTCAAGCAGGAAGAGCAAGCAGCATTCCTCCCCCTTCGCTCAACAAGTCATTTCAGAGCAGGCCTTGAGTCGTTACAAAAACACACAACAGGATACCTTGCTGGTTTGCCTGGGACTTTTCTTCTTTATAAACCCGTGCCTCCAAGGTACCCAGGAGTCTTGCATCTCTATATTTCATTTTCGCCAGCTCACCGCTGCTTCCTTGTTTTTAGCTCCGGGATCCTCGGTGGTGAGTTAAAAGTTATATTACTTGTTAGACTGCTGTGCGCGAGCTGTTAAATGGTGCCTCCGGCTTCAATGGGCGTCTTCACAGCTGCAGACAAGCGAGCATCTCCCATTGGGCCCGTAGAGATTCAGTCCCTCCTCCCCCCCCCCCCCCCTTGTGTGTGTGTGTCAGCGAGGCTGAGACAGCTTCCCGGGCACACATAGCCACACCGAACTACTTCACAGGTCTTTAAAAGACCATTTACTCGTTAATGAGGCCTTTTTGTTCTTTCACCCCTTCTCAGAGCCACTGTGTCTTCACCCTGCCGACTGCTGAAAGAATTAGCCGTCCCCCCACCCAAATTTCACTCTAGTTACGCCTCTGGCTGCAGATGTGAAGGGATGTTTTCGTAGCTACGTTTTAAGCACCAAATAGTTCTGCAAAGCATAATGTCTTGAAAACGTCTGAGGGTGTTAATAGCTTGAGCTACTTTGTAACTTAGATTTGCTTTGTTGCTGTAACCGGCCTGTGGCTTTGAGGTCCAGCTGCACTTCTCCAGTCGAGTTGTAGGGGGCGCATCTTGGGGTATGGTTTACTCATGTGATGGAAGTGTGTTACTGTGTCTCGTGCTCTGTACTGTCGGGTTTCTGGGGGCAGTTCTGAAGGACATGAGCTGTCACATAACGCAAACGTGAACAATATTAAACAGCGTCTATCTCATGCCTGTGCATGTACAGGGGAAGCGTGGCATTTATCTCATGCCTGTGCCTGTACAGGGGAAACGCGGCGTATATCTCATGCCTGTGCATGTACAGGGGAAGCGCGGAGGAGGGCCCAGTCTGTAATAATAGACTGTTTATGGGGTACTACAGCTAGGGCTTTAAGTGGGATGAAAATACTGGGGGAGTCTCTCAAAGAGGTGTGGCCAAAGTAATTAAGGGCACCCTTAAAACCACTTAAGTTAAAAATCTGTGCTTAGCATAGTCTGCTGCTCATCTGTTTTTTTGCTGCTTCTGTCGTTCCATCCAGATATATGATAAAATAGTACATTTACACCTTCAACAAGCCAGGACCGTTTGGTTTTGCCAATGGTTGTTAGTTGCATTACATAAATAGGTAACAACTATGTCTTCGTTGTATCGAATAATAAAAATGCTTCACTTTTGAAATGTTGAGTCTGAAAGAACTATAACGAGTCTCTGAAGTTACCTCAAAGACGGTGAAATGTGGGGCTGCTGCAAAGTTAATATATTTTTTCACCCTGAGGGTCAAGGCAAAAATGAAGAGCCTGATAGGGACCCGTTTCAGCACCTACTTTTTACATCTTCCGCTGCTGAGCACTGGCAGGACACGGCCCACTTAAAGCCTTGGCTGCAGCATAGTCATAACAAGCAGAGGCCCCCGACCCCACATGGCACTGTGCTGCCCTGGGTGCTCACAGTACACTCGCTGTTAACGGGGCTGCACGACATTCGTGGTACACTTAGGTGTTAGCACTCACTGTATATTGAGGCAGACGTGGACAAAAAGCGGTACAAAAGAACAGCCAGTTCCGGTACAGAGAGATACATACATGCGGTGTACACATGAATTCAGTCAAATACTGTACAATGACGCATAGACACTACACTCTCCGTAGAGAGACAAGCGGCCCACCGTACACCGGGGTATGGGCAGAAAGAGTGCTCGGAGGCTCTGGCACTCAGTACACAGGGGCACACACAGGTGCAGACTCCCACCGTACACAAATACACACGCATTCACTCTAAAACAATAGGCACTCATAGTAGAGAGAGACACAAGCACTCACAATACTTACAGAACACAGAGGCACTGGCACTACACACAAAACAGGCATTTACTCTCAGGTCTTTAAGTGCACAGCATCGGCAGCTCTAAAAAGCAGATACTAAGAAGGATCCCTACCGGGCTCTCCATTTTTGCCCTCATCCTCTGATTTCTTTATTTTTAACTCCAGTGCCACACTTCACTGCCTTTGATGTAACTTCTGACAGACTCCCTATAGTTTTTTCAGTCTCATCATTTCAGAACTGAAACATTTTCTATATTCTTTACAACAAAGCCATAGTTGTTGGTTATTTAGCTTATGGAACTGTCAACCATTGACAAAGTGAATAGTCCTTGCTTGTTGAAGCTGTAATGTTACTTTACCTATTTTGATGCAATGGCAGAAGCAGCTAAATGCCAGTCGGGCGGCACACTATGCTAAGCACCGATTTTGGCTTAAGTGTTATTAAGCCGCCCGTAATTATATTGATCACGCATTTGAGAAACTCCCCAAGTTTTTTCATATTACTTAAAGCCCTGTTCACTGTACACGGAGGTGCAGGTTGTTCTAAAAAAATACAGATATTCACTGTACTTTAAGATGCAGTCACTTACTGCACGCAGACATAGGCGCAGAAATAAGAGCCCAGGGCACACACGCAACACAGAGCCTTGCTGTACATAGAAATAAATGCAGGCACATACTGGGTGCATGCACTCACTGTGCACAGAGGTACTCAAATCAAACTTGTACAAAGCGGCTCTTACAGTGCACATAGATACAGACTCTCGAACATGTGCATTCAGAGCCTCCCCCTGAACACAGGGGTGCAGAATTCCACTGTACACTGGTGAACCCTGTATACACAGTCAAAGCACCGCCAGTTCACCGGAGATACAAGCACACGTCGTATGCAAACATCCTCCCTTGGCCTTCTCTTACCCCCCGGTTCCTTCCGCTACCGCCTGAGGCTGTGCACACCTCCTTCTTGCCTGCTGAAAGACCATATTTCTCTCCATGTGTTCCCATACCTGGCGTTTCACGCAGTTTGGTGCTTATTTTCCAATAACATCAGAAAAGCGATAATTAGTCCAGTCTCTACATTAGAAGTCATTAGCCTAAAAGAAAAGCAGTTAGTCTATCCCTACTCTACCTCTAAAGTGACATCCCTACTTAGCATTTTGCATCTCAGGCAAGAGGTGTCAGAAGTGAAGACTTCCTTAGAAGTGCACTCACTTAGTCAGAGCTCGCTCTAAGATGCTCCTTCTAGCTTCCCATCTAAGCCACAACTGCTCAACCCCCGGGGCACTGTCCCTAATACAAAATCCCAAAAACATAGAACACGCCACTCGGCACACCTTTTCAGCCAGGTCTTCTTTCAGTACTTTTCCAGTGAAACTTGTACTCCATCCAACGACGGTTAGCTTGACCTTAGGTCACAGGCACCATCTCTGCTGAAAGTATCATCTTTACATTTCAGTGTACTCCCTTATTGGCGTCTCGTACCATCATAACTCCTAAAACAAAGGTCTAGTCTCTCTAACAAGCTAAATGTCCTTGCACCTGCAACAGAAACATGAGAACGAGAAACTTTTCACTTCTCTAAGATTTTCCATCATCCTGAAACCCAAAGCCTTTACCAAGGGAAATCATTTTCGGCCTACAGCATGTAGCTAACGTAAGGAAAGAACAGGCATTTCTCTTTAAACGTATATGCGAACAGGCCTTTACACACAGTTTGAACACACTCCTGAAAACACACTGTAAGCATTAATTTCATTACTCTTATACGTGAGTAAGCAGACTACACGTACAAACTTTAATGTGATGCACGTTAAACATAATACATTGCATTACATGAAAACCAATCATTATGCATTGACTAAAATACATTTGCAGTGAACTACAACATTACTTTTCATGGAAAGCATGGTTACATTTATAATCACACTTATGTTAAACAAATTCTAGTGATACATTTCTAAGTGACACCTTAACACTACTTCGATTAATATGTGGGTGCGGATTAACAGTGAACATGATGCACCCCTACAAATTCAGAATAACGTGGTGCTCTATCACTTCCATGCTCCCCAAATCTCATATTCAACTCGTGTGCTGTTGTGCCCTCTCAGGTATGAATACACAAAAAGCTTGCTTGAGAAATAGTCAAGACTGCTCCCTGCCTTCCTTTCACCTAATCAGTATTTCATTGTGCAGAGATATCATATTTCTTCAGTGCCTGCCACCTGGATTGTGTTTACCTGACAGCCAGGGAGGACAGACAATCTCAGAAAGGAGACATCAGGAGAAGGACAGACAGTCCATAGAGGGAGAGGAGAAGGACAGACAGACTAAGGAAGGAGAGGGCAGCGGACTGAAGCAGGGGTACCCAGCGTCAGAATGAGCGCTGGGGCCGAGGAGGCAGAAGGACAGACTGCTAGATGGGATAGTTGATGGGGACAGTTGGGAATATAATATGTTTTACCTGTCATGAAATCATCTGCAAGCTAGTGGAACATCTCTAAAAAGTGCTTTATAAGACACTTTCCTCCCTCCCCACGTCGCCTGTTCAAAAGACCCGACCAAAAAAACCCACATTATTACTACTTCACTCATTTAAATTTCATTTTTTGTATTCTGCAGCCTGTTTGCAATATATTCTTTTTTTGATCTGTAAACATGTTTGTTTCTGATCCTGTCACAAGGCAAGGGTGATACTATCACCTTAGTGCAAGTAAAATGAGAGTGAAACTGACAGATGTGAATTTCTATCACGGCTTAGCAGGAGGTGTTGTTACCATCAGAGAGGATGGCTCACTGAGTGTTTGCTGATAACAAATGTCATGTTCTCTGAGTCCGAGTCCAAGCAAAGCAGCGTCCTCCCCCAATGATTCTGTGGTGAGGCCATGAATACCACAAAAGGTGTAAAGTTATTTACAATGGTGAATGCACTGTTAAGCAATATATCGCATGCCAGACACTATCATTATATTGAATACACTTCAGATGGTGCAAGTTAATCAGTCTCTGAGCCAGACCGGGGGGGGCATATCAGCAACGAGGCGTTGAAAAATTGTCGCCGCTTTTGCATCCGTTTTCGAGCGAAAAGCGGCGATAATTTTATCGCGTAATTAGCAAGGTCACGCTATCGCGTGAAACCTTGCATTAGCGCCTGTATTCTTAACGCCCAGCTTTGCATCTCTAATGAGATGCAAAGTGGGCGTTCCTGACCAGACATGATTGGAGAAATATCGTAAAGCGACATTTCTCCTATCATCAAGCCCCACGCTATGAAGCATAGCGGCAAGAAAAGTAGCGATAACCCCTGTTATCGCTATATCACTTACGCCTGCTTCAGGACTGACTTAGCCATGATATCCTATGGAGGGTGAATATCATGGCTAAGTATGTGAGGCCCTATCATCAAGCTAACGCCAAACTTCGTGAGATTATCGCTTGGTTTCCAGCGATAATCTCAGGTTTGGCAGTTAGCGCTAGGATTGTTATCGCTTTTGAGATAAGTGTTGCTAATAGCACGCTATCTCAACGATAAAAATCTACGTTAGCCGGCGATAATTATCCTAGCGCTAAGTGCGCTTAGCGATAATCATCGCCGGTTGTTGCCTATATGCCCCTTAGTTCGTGGTGAAAGTGCAGTAAAATGTCACTTGTATTTTTTAAGATTTGCTGGTCACAAAAACACCTCAACTGCATTGCTTCCACCATCACTGTCTAAACAATTCAAAAGTTGCAGCGCCTACAGAGCTCATGACAGAAAGCAGGCTACTGGGCAAGTACATCAGGACTCTAATCACAGAAAGCAATGTCTTCGGTTGTTTTAAGGGGACTGCTGCGCCCTTTCGGTCCCTCTTTCTCACCATTATTAGTGCAGCTCGTGGTGGACTAGATTTGAGCGCAGATTTTAGGAGATGCTTGACTTTAGGGGATTTCTTAGGTGACTGCCGAGTTCTGGTGTGTGCAGTTTTTGCCTGAGAGTTAGAGTAGTGCCTGTGTGAGCGATGTGTCTTTGTATTGCTGGCTGGAAAGTCTTGGAAAGCTAAGAGATTTCATTTGAATGAAAGCTTGGAAAAGTGGCTGGCATTTGTCCAAACCTGTGAGCTCTTGATTGTGGCAACCAAAAGCTCTGTAAATTACTGTTTGAATTGCTTCGAAATCATAAATTGTGAGCTGGAATGTGTTCCTCCTTGGTGATTGCTGCCTGCTGGAGTGTGTAGAGTGAAAATAGAGGCAGGGAAAGCTGGTGTGCCTTTTAGACGGCAACATTCACATTTGAAGCAATAGCATTTTCCTTTTATGAGGTTTTTATTGTTAATTGACAATTATAAACCTACAGTAGGCAAATTCTATTGTTTCAAATGTGAATTTCCCCATTTAATAATTCAAGACCAGATTTTAATTTCTCCAGGCTGTGTAGCATTGTGCATGTTTACTTTCATTCTAAACACTCCAGCAGGACTACACTCCAGCTCCACATTTTTGGCTCAACAACAATAATGAACTCCATTCCTTGGACGCTGGTCATAACTAATTGTTAATCATTCCTTGCAGGGACACATATTCTCACTATGGAGATCTGACAGTCAAATTGTTTATTCATAGCTGCCATGTTTTCAGATTGCTTATGTGTGACATGTCCATGGTTTCAGTGTACTTCTATCCAATTGGCTCAGTACAGTAACTATTGAATGTATTTAATGCAGTAAAATATGTGTCAGTTTTTGATGTATTTAAATATTACAACACTACATGATCACAATTGCTTTGTAAACCTTCTTCGTTTTTCAAATTTGCTTTGAAATTTACAATTTGCCACTGTTTTCTTCAAAATCTTCTCTGGAGAAGAACCCCCTCAAACACCCTTTCTGTTGGCCAGGCTTGTGCGCTTTGCGCACTTACGATGCAACAGTTATACCCAACTTTTACGCCTCGCCACTTTCAAATGTCACCAGCCGCCACTGCCTTTCCCTAGCTTCGTTGCAAGGGCCTTGTCTTAAAAGTCAGAAACTGGTAACAGTCTATTTACTGTGTGATTACCGTGGGCAAGACACATGTAGTGAGACTCACCCACAGTAAAGAGTGCATAACTAGATCAAAAAAGCAAACAAAAATAAGATATACTAAATGAGCCGCACCATTTTGCAACACCAGGCATTTTGGTGACTCAACTTCCATGAGCTCGTTTGAAGTTTTTGTGACATCAAAAAAACTTGGAAACCTAAATCCAACATTTGTGTTAACCTATGAGTGTAGATTTACGATTTTGTTGTGAGTTGTTCCCACAGTTTTTACTATACAAACCCTGAAATCCGATCGCACCAAATCAGATGCATACCATGGAATAGCGTAAATCACTAATTTCAAATAAATTGTGTCCCTCTAGACCTATATTTCTTTCCATCAGGCTTTAATAAGCTCATATCTGGGGCGCAAAAAATACTCTTTTGTACACATTGCTATTATTTCTTTCTTTCATATTTTATTTCTTTTTCATCATCTCTTTTTTTTATATATTATTATATACAAGACCATTAGAAATTTAACCAATTTTACAGATATACTTTTTAGAGAGACAAAAACTGTACATAACATGACACGAAGTGTGTATCAATTAGAACCAACATGTGGATATTGACAGTTAGTTAAAATATCCAAAATCACAACCCCCATACTCTTTCACACCTCTTCTCACTCCGCATCCATGTCACTTTCACGCTCTACGTACATACTACCCGCCCCAGAACCAGACTACATGCACAAATGAAACCACTGGGGTGAGGGACTCAACCCTCAGATGATGTGCTGAGAGCTAGGGCGCATCACTACAATGCTTAAAACACAGATGCCTGATTCATCACAACATCTGCACCCTTGAGCACGATTTGGTTGAAATCATTAAACCTAACAAGGAACAAGGTGGATGCAGACACAAAAAAGTTAATATTCCACAGCTCTGGATGCAAATTATTTTAACAGCTTTTCTCGTACAGTCTCTGAAATATATTTATAAAATATTTAAGGAAGGAAATTCATGAGAAAATATTTAAATGCACCCTAAACAGGGTACATGTTTTCTTGTTTGTTCCCAAAGATCTTTCATGCGGTCTAATTGCAAACTATGCTTAAGAGAACAAACATATAAAACATGATTTATAATTCATATCAAAGAAAAGCTCACGCTGTGGGAGCAGACAAAATAAATTAACTGATATTCTGAGGAGAGTGCTTCCCGTGGTTATTTTGTTCTGTGACTGTGAAGCATATCTGTACACCATTTGAATTCAGTGTACTGCAAAGGTACACACTCCTTTTATTTTCACCTCTGTTTATATTCTGTGCTACATTGCTACATTAAACAATATAGATTAGAGGTATGGGAATTGCTTTTCCATATAAATATCACAATTGAGCCTAGTAAATGAACACCCAATTTATATTTTACTATCAGCATTGGGTGTAGAGGAAACAGTAACTCTTATAATGCCTTTTGTGTGTCTTCATCTCATTTTCTCGCACATTGCTTCATGATAACATAATTTTTCTTGAGCATATGGTAGGTCACGTTCAAACCAATGAAAACCTGGAGCTGCGTTATATATAGGGTGTACTGCGTAGGTCTGCACCGTGGCTCACCTTTAAATGGGTTCACCACTCAGTGTGCACATTTACACAGATAATAAGCTGTGCTAAGGACAGCCCTGAAGTCATGTTTCCCTGGCGTCAGTGCATTAGTGAAAGATTAATCGAGTGTTTGAAGCAGCTGATTCAACTTTCACAGTTCAGGCAGCACCGGCCTGATTTTGAAAGGGAGCACAGAACCCCCCGCCCCCCCATGGGCAGGTAAAGTGAGTGACTGCACCCATGTTCAGTCCACGTTCACTCATTTAAAGACACTTATGGATTTGCTATGCTCACTTAAGGGTAACGACTTTAATGAGAAACCTATACATTGGTTGTATACTTAAGTATTAAATTGTAGCTGCTTTTAATTTTAGTCATAGTTGAGGATTAACTGGTCTAAGGATCAGGTAGGAGAGTTTGTTGCCTCTACATGTGTTGCATGTTAGTGAACGCATGTTAGGGATCCTGTAGCCCTGAAACCTTGAAGAAGGCCCTTGATGGGTAGATTCAAGGCAGAAACATTTATGCAACAGAATATGGATGTTTGAAACATTATATTCAATAGGCATCCAAAGCTAAATGTTTTTAACCATGTCAAAGGTAGCCACAAATAAAGAGGTATCCTATGGCGTATTTCCCTGGCATTTGTAACTGATCTGGATCCCTGTTTCTATCCACTAGGCAAATAATTTTGAACATCCGAACACAGTTTAGTCTGCTCAGGTGGTATCCGCCTACCTGAGTGTGGGACGAGCATTAGCGATGAAGCATGCCACGATCAATAGTGGGTGAAGTATCTACATCCAATTTTTTATGACATCTGCAACAGCAAAGGTGACCCTGAATTGTGTGTCCTTCACAAAATACATACATACTGGTGTTTATGGATGTGCATAGCTTGGAAGGACTGTCCATAGGAAGTTGAATATCTTTTGTGATATAGTGCCATGCAAGGCACATAATTACACAATGTGGTGTAATAACCTAATTTGGGGAATTTTATGTTAAAAGTGTCTCACAGAATTACCTAAATTAAGCAAGATTATGCCAGCATAACAGACATTTTGCCCCGGCCTACATAGAAGCCAGACATCTATTATCATAAAGATCTATCCATCATGATTTCAACAATTCCTCTAGGATCAACCTTAAATATCTATTATTTCCTTTCTCTGCCTTCTTCAGTCTTAAAACATAAAGTTCAGAAAAAGTATCAATCTAATTTCCTCGAAGCAGCTCCATAAAAATGATTAAACTCTTGCCAATCCAAGATTCTCAAATACATTATCTTGTGTGCCAAACGAAAATGTGGGTTCCCACAAACTGGAGAAAATATTACTATCTTTAGTATGTTCCTACTAATAAGCCCTACCTGATTCTAGTTCCACAGGATTTAGTCAGGCGCGTGATGTCTTTCATTGAGGAATACGTGATTACTGATCCCCTTAAGTATAACTTTATGGTTCGCTGGACTACATTTGAATCTTTGACCAGTGTCTCTGCCCTGTAAAGAAATCCCTGATTTCTGTAGAAATATGTGACCAGTAAGAATGTTAAGAACTAATTTGGGAGCTTGTGGCCTCCAAAAATGTGAGAAGATACTATCTTGTTAGGGGACTATACAGATACCCAAAACAAGTCTGATTAACCCATGGTCGCTATGGCACAAGCAGCAGGATTTCTCTTATAGAAATGTGTGACAGAATCGAAACAGCATCAAAGTCTAGAAAAAACACAATCAAACTAACAAACTAATTTAGGAAAGTCAAGAATAATGCAATAAGTAAAATAGCACAACAGTGGTTAAAATGAATTAAGTGAATTGGAGATATGAGTTATTATGTTTTTAATGCAACAAAACATTAATCAGTGTCAATGTTCAAGATAGACTGAAATCTAGGTGTGATTTCAGAGGAAAAGCAAGCTTGAATGAGTAGAGGAGAGCTTAGTCGGCTCTTGTCACACTTGGGCAGGTTGGATGGGGGCCGGACTGTGCCCCTACTTACAGTACCTGCTCATGCAACATAAAATAGAGGGTTCAGTGTGTCTGGCTCCAAATTGTTGAGTTCATGGTTTGCAGACCCCACAATTCTGGGCCACCAGAGACAGCAAGACACTCATAATTAGAAGTGGCAGAATTGAACCTAGATTTAATGCTCAGGTGAAATTCTGCCAGTCATAATGAGGGCCTACGGAATTATTATCTATTGTACAAAAGTAGGTTTTTGTACATGTAAGAGCGCTTTCCTCTGACATGCTCTACTGCAGTGATTTAAGCTGCAGAAAGCCAGGCCCCAATGGGGAACCTGGAGCCAGGTTTTTCCAGTGATACATGTGGGTGGTGCATATGTACACTGCAACCTTCATGTGACATTTAAATTACATGCCACTAGTGTTTTCCATATAAGCATAAGGTGAATCTGTCTGGAGTGAAAATTTAGCTACAAAATGTTTCTTATTAGTAAGGGGTTTGATGCATTTTCTTTTCCACGCTATCGACTAACCAAGACGAACATACCACTTAACCATTTAACACATAATAAACTCTATTTATGAAATGTAGGGTAAAAAATGCATCATATATGGGTGTTCCACAGGGTGGAAATGACGCAGTGCTTGTGAAAGTGAGATCACAACAAAATTTATGAACCGTTTATATGACAAAAATAGGAGCTTGCAAACTGTTAAGTACACAATCAATGAGACAAACTCCTTATTCTGCTCCTTAGCAGCCCTTATGTATAAAGCTCATAGTTTATTTCAGTGTCAGTTTTTGGACTCATGTATGTTTCCTTGGGAGTCAGGTCTCCATGGTGTGAACAATAACAATGGACTGGGCCGCAGTCCGAAGTAATTCCCAGGGACTGAAATAATTCAAGCATTTCGCTTTTTGCATACTGTAGTGTGCTGCGCTGCGTGGGGCAGGTATGCCCAGATGTGGGCCCCATGCACACTGTATCACTGGAATCAACTTACTAGCTAATGAGCTTGAAATTAGGGCGAAACTGGCCTTTGGTTGCTTGCATTCCAATTCAGAGAGGACCTGGCAGTTTGGGCTGGGCTGTTCCCATTGGAGCAGGGTCAAGGCTGAATTGTATATGGCTGGGTCCAAACTGAGATGGCATGGTGTGCCAAATAATGATGGACTGGGATGCAGCCCGAGTTATTGCCAGTAGCTGAGATTAATTTGGAGCATTCCATCCATTACTTTTCATAATTTAGTGTGTCATCCTAGAGGTGTGGCCAGGGACATGAGCAACCCCTCCTCTTTGAGACCTTAAAACCAGTTCTGGGGGTAGCTCCTCTTCCACTGGGATTGGTGCCTGGCTTACTAAAGGTGAAAAGAATGGGGCAGCCACCATGTGTGCTACATCTGCCTGAGACAGGGTAAGCCTCTTCAAATGTAATTAAGTTCCTGGGCATTGCCCATCTGTCATCCTGTCAGAGGACAGAACACCTCCCCACAGCCAAGTCTTTTGTCTCAGCTCTGGACCAAGTTCACACCTCATCAAAGGGGCTATTCAGCTTCTCAGTGACAGTTGAAAGCCCATTGTAATTGCCTTCTAGAGGCTTTAGGCAGGTAAAAGGGGACTTTTAAAAGTTCCCTTTGCAAAATATTATTCACAGATCTGACTTTATGAATAAATTGAACATTTTGCAAATATTTTAAAACGTGCAAGAATGAACTTTGTAGATGTTTATTAGGTGGAGATAACATTATTAAACTTTAATGTTGTATCTTAATGTTTTCCTATGGAACACCTAACCCTGCTATTGTGAAAACAGCTTTTGGGGCCTTGTCACTGTAAGGACATGTTTAACATTAAACTTTTACATGTCTTACTTTTAACTACGATGCATCCCACCTTATGCCTATTAAAGGGCTACTTGGGTGACTTATTAATATTTAAAAGTAGGGTTTAGGCCTGCTAAAAGGGGTTATTTCAGAATGTTGAAGTTTACAGTTTTTAAATCTGCACGACAGTCTACAGTGGTAGGCCTGCTGTCATGTTTTACACGATAGTGGTGGCATAATGAGTGCTGCAGTCCACTAACTTAACTTACAGGCCCTGGGTACACTTGGTTCCATATAATGGGGATTTATAGGTACGGTAATTATTCCAAATAGGAGTATAGCCAATTTTGACAACTTTGAGGGGGTCAGACCACATGCATTGGGGCCAGGTTAGCAGATTCCAACTGCACAGTAAAAAAAAAAACAGCAGCATCAGGCAAAAAAAATGAGTGATCATGCAAAAAGAGGCATCGTCATATAAACATATTAAAATATAATTTGGGAAGTACATGTTTCATAACAAGAAGTTTTCATCATCTGCACAGACATCCACGACCAAGTATATACATTTAGATTATCTCACCATGCCATTAATCTTATTATTTAATGAGCTGAATGAAATACTCAAACCTCTGACATTTTCCTCACCCACAGTCTTCTCAAATGTACTTCTTCTGAATCATTCAAATAAGTTTCTTTAAAAACAGGAATACCTGTGTTCAATCATGGTCAGATTAACTTGTACCTTCCGTCTTTTTATCGGGTTATTCTGCCAATTTACTTTCCCAGTGATTATGTGTCAGTTTGCCTCCCACCCGACAGCGAAGACCAGAAGCCAGGTGTGGAGTGTCGACGGAAGCGGTGCTGTCCCGGATCTCGAATGGTGCACTGGGTTAAACTACTGAGGCATACCATAGTGAGTCTCTACGCTGGCAGGATATAACCCTGAACTCAAAGGCTGCCTGAGGGACAGTGGGGGCCGAGAGTGCTTGTGATCGGCGGTCAACTCATGCGCCATTTATCGCCGGGGCGGTGTCTGAGGCTCCGCGCCAAAACTAGTCTGCGACTTCAATTAGCTGCGGCGCTGCCGCTGCCAAGGCGACCCTGTATTTAACGGATCGGAAGCGTAGTGCAATTCTCGGACCCAGGGCTGTTTCAGGATATGCGGGGTCACCCAGTCATGCTCCCATCTATTAGGTGCCGGTGAGGACTGTTGGCCCGATTGTCGTGAGACTTGTGACTGCCGCAGGTGTGAGGGGCTCTCCAACGAAACTGTCATGTAACTGGGGCCAGGCATTACAGCTAAGATATCCTCGTTTCAAAATAAGAGCAGCAGCGGCGAGACCGGCGGTTTCTGCATGAGGGACAGCTGTTAAGGAAGATATCGAAGGGTCAGACTGTGCGTTGCTGTGGCCGTTGGTGCCTGGAGCAGTCACCTTTGTGCTGAGTTACAGCGGGGCTCCTTGACGACATCCATTTGGTGAAGGCAGGTGGACGCTGGCTGTGGGCGGCGGCGGGCTGCACCTTTGGACGGGTGCGACTGTTTCTCCTGTACACGCCGCATTGTCTTACTACAGCTAGTCGCTAATATCACAACGTGAGTGCCGCCTGGCTATATCAGCATCGTCATAACAGAGTCTTCCGGTGCCCCACGATTGATGGATTAAAAGAAAAATTTGGATGGATTAAAAGGGAAAATTTTGTTTTTTGCTTTATTAAGACTCTGATATGGAACAAGGATATAAAGGATTCATCATTGGCAAGAACATTTATTAATGGATAAAGGACTAACCGAGGCATCAAAGCAATAAGACATTGGTACATGAACAATTGGACATTCTCCATGTTAAAAAATATGAGATTTGAGAATAAATGTTTTTGAATCAAAGATATTTGTTTGGAAATATTGTGTATAATTGTAGTGCTCCTTACAAGTGTGAAATTCTTCCGGTGCCCCTGCCTGCGGCCGGTCGGAGGGCGGTCGTTTGGGCTGTTGTGGCCCACCTGCTGGAGTCAGTAGTCAGGCAATACTAGGCAACGAGGCCCATAGTCCCAGCGCTCATACTCTGGTTGTCAAAGTCTTACAGGTGGTGGAGTCGGTGACAGCAGAGAGTCCCTGGGTGGCAGCGTGGCGAAACGCGGTCCTCATTGTGGGGTGTTGGACACAGGTGCATAGTGCAACGTTATAAGACGTCTGTTACCCGCTCTGCGTCAAGGTCATTGCGGCTCGCAGCGATGGGGAAACCAGACACGCACCAACGCAAGATAACATTCGACAGGAAGTCCACTAAAATGGCTGACACTGGTCAACAGGAGTTGACCGAGGACGGGGCGGCTGGTCACCCACCTGAAGAGGACATTCGGGTGATATTTCGAGACCTGAAAACAAGCCTCCAAGGATTGGATTAAAAAATGGACTCGCTAGCGGAGAGGATGGACAGCATAAGGCAACGTATGGACAAAAAGAAGGCTGCATGAGTGTGCTGGAAACGAGAGTGACAGAGACGGAAGAAGGTCAGACGGACATGGACAAGAAATTGCGGGAAATGGATGGGGTACTGTATGTTATAAGGCAAAAGAACGAGGATTTAGAAGCCAGGTCGAGGAGGACCAACATCAGAATCACGGGTATTGCGGAATCAACAAACATCAAGAATATGGAGAAGTACATAAAGACAATGATGTCAGATCTCTTTGGTCCTGTCCTGTCCGCCATGTTTTTAATCGAGCGAGCGCACCGAACACTGGGGCCCAGGCCGCGACCGGGTGCACCGGCAAGACCAATACTGGCAAGAGTTTTAAACTATAGAGACTGGGACACGATACTCAGGTTGGCGAGAGAGAAAGGTGAAATCCAATATAAAGGAAATAGATCGTATTATATCCAGATTTTACACTGCAAGTTTAGGCAGCCAGAAGAGAGTTCATGCCTGCGAAAAAAATCTTCCAACAAATAGGCACCAAATATGCTCTGATTTTCCCTGCGAAGCTACAAAGTCAAGGAAATGGCAAACCCACGTTTTTCACAGACGCTAAAGCTGTTCTGACATACGCGAAGCAGTTAGCAAAGGAGCACAAACAACGTTCACTGGCTGGCGATGCTCAGATCGAGAACAATCTGAGTGATAATGACTGATGGCCTAAGACCTGCACTCTGGTTACATAGATAAGTGCCCTATTTGGACTTTAAAGGTCCTGTTGTCTGTAAATTGTGCAAGAATGTTTGTGCCGGTTGCTCAGGTTTGTCATTGTGTTCTCCTGCACTGTAATTATTGTACTATAGCGTTGGGTGACTCACTGTTTCATGTTAGCGCATTGTTTTCTCGGCCACCCTGCCAAGAGTGCAGTGGAGTATTGCCGGCGGCCCCACGTGCCCCCATGGGATGATTCCCTCATGTTCACTACTGTGGACGGTTCATTTACAGTTGACGGGGAAGGGGGGGTAATGACACAACCAAATTGGGGGGTTGGTGTGGAAGGGGGAAGAGGGGGTTTAAGTTCTGTTATTTAGACCTGTCATGGCCTGTATTCTGTCATACAAGTCCACTAGGCGGTATGCCATACCGGTATTGGATGAACATCTGTCTAATCATGCCAGCGCACTATTTTGCGAATGGTAGCTTTACGAATTGCTCCGCACTATCACTGTTTTCCATATATGTACCAAACACTAGTGGCGGTCCTGGGTCCCGGGTCTATCATTCTACTATTCCGCTGTAATGACGGCCCTCACATGTCTTTCATGGAATGTTAGAGGCTTAAATGATTGCAGGAAGACCAGATTAATCCACTCTTACCTGACGAGACATGGGGTGGACATCTGTCTGCTCCAAGAAACACATTTAACTACTGCAGCTGCGGGTCTACTTAGAAACAACAAATGGGGAGAGGTGGTGGAAGCTGGTTACTCAAACTACTCCAGGGGTGTCACAATCCTCATACGTAAGGGGCTACATTGGAAAACACATCACACTACAGTAGACAAGGAGGGACAGTTTATTATATTGCAAGGCACATTATACAACACCCCAGTAGTGCTAATCAACACTTATGGCCCAAATTCTGACTGTCCTGACTTTTTTCAACATATTTGGCAGAAAATACTGACAATAGGCAACATGGCGGTGATGTGGGGGGGTGATTTTAATGTTGTTCTCTCGGACACGGTAGACAGACAGGGGGGGTCTCGTGACCATCACTCAAAAGCTGCAGGTATGTTGTCCGACATCATAACGGACCTTCAACTGGTGGACACCTGGAGAACGCTACATGCAATGGCTAGGGAGGGTACGTGTGTGACACATCATCGGAACGCTTGGTCCAGACTGGAATACTGGTTAGTATCCAAGGACACACATGCCTGGAGTCAAGCTATCCTGGCTGATGACGGCTGATAGGCAGAAACCGGTCCTAGGATGCTTGATTCCGGTCCAGGGAAGACATGGCTTGGCAGTTCGGGCTGGACTGTTCCCATGAGGCACAGGGTCAAGACTGATTTGCATATGGCCATGTCTGAACTGGGGTGGCGTAGTGGGCAAATGAACGATGGATTTAACCCAGATCTCTTGAATGGGGGAGAATGTCTGCATTGTCAGCATTCCGTCCATCATTTGTTTGTAGTAACGCTTTTCACCCTAAGTGGGATGGGTATGCCCAGATGTGGGTCCCGTGCTCACTAAGCCACTGGAGTCAAGCTATCCTGGCTGATGACGGCTGATAGCCAGAAACCGGTCCTAGGATGCTTGATTCCGGTCCAGGGAAGACATGGCTTGGCAGTTCGGGCTGGACTGTTCCCATGAGGCACAGGGTCAAGACTGATTTGCATATGGCCATGTCTGAACTGGGGTGGCGTAGTGGGCAAAAGAACGATGGATTTAACCCAGATCTCTTGACTGGGGGAGAAGGTCTGCATTGTCAGCATTCCGTCCATCATTTGTTTGTTGTAACACATTGGAAAACACATCACACTACAGTAGACAAGAAGGGGCAGTTTATTATATTGCAAGGCACATTATACAACACCCCAGTAGTGCTAATCAACACTTATGGCCCAAATTCTGACTGTCCTGATTTTTTTCAACATATTTGGCAGAAAATACTGACAATAGGCAACATGGCGGTGATGTGGGGGGGTGATTTTAATGTTGTTCTCTCGGACACGGTAGACAGACAGGGGGCGTCTCGTGACCATCACCCAAAAGCTGCAGGTATGTTGTCCGACATCATAACGGACCTTCAACTGGTGGACACCTGGAGAACGCTACATGCAATGGCTAGGGAGGGTACGTGTGTGACACATCATCGGAACACATGGCCCAGACTGGAATAATGGTTAGTATCCAAGGACACACATGCCTGGGTTCTGGATGCCGGGCATTACCCACGCACATTCTCTGATCACGCACCCACGCATATAAAGTTGCAAATACCCGCGCCATGCAAACAACCATTTACCTGGAGATTCCCGTCAGGTGTACTCCTGGACCAGGTTTTCCGTGAGGAGCTGCGTGAAAAAATTGGTGAATATTTTACACAGAATGAGGGCACGGTCGGACCCAGGGCTATTTCAGGATATGCGGGCCACCCAGTCATGCTCCCATCTATTAGGTGCCGGTGAGGACTGTTGGCCCAATTGTCGTGTGACTTGTGACTGCCGCAGGTGTTGTGAGGGGCTCCCCAACGAAACTGTCATGTAACTGGGGCCAGGCATTACAGCTAAGATAACCTCGTTTCGAAATAAGAGCAGCGGCAGCGAGACCGGCGGTTTCTGCATGAGGGACAGCTGTTGAGGAAGATACCGAAGGGTCAGACTGTGCGTTGCTGTGGCCGTTGGTGCCTGGAGCAGTCATCTTTGTGCTGAGTTACAGCGGGGCTCCTTGACGACCTCCATTTGGTGAAGACAGGTGGGCGCTGGCTGCGGGGGGGCGGCGGGCTGCACCTTTGGACAGGTGCGACTGTTTCTCCTGTACACGCCGCATTGTCTTACTACAGCTGAATATTTTACACTGAATGAGGGCACGGTGGAGTCTCCGGGTGTACTATGGGAAGCGTTCAAAGTGGTTACGAGGGGGAACTGCATAGCGCTTAAAACAGGGGTACTTAAGGACATTCGCAATACACTATACAGGGTAGAGCGTGAACTCAAAGAGGTAGAACGATTGCTACTAATAAGTCCCGGCCCGAGTGTTGCGGCCCAGATCCGTTCCAAATTGACTGAATTTCAGCAGGAGGTAGAGAGGGAAACGAAATTTCTGCATAAATATACTCAGGCAAGGCGCTATGGGGAGGGGGAACGTGCAGGGAAAACACTGGCGGGTCTACTCAGATCCCCAAGAGGCACCGATTACATCACTGAACTTCACACAGACGAAGGGATGGTGGTCAGAACACCGCCGGACATATTGCACACGATGACCAACTTTTACCAACAACTATACACATCCCAAACTAATCCATCTCAGACGGACATTTCTGACTACCTAAACACCGTCGCGCTAGCGTGGTTCAATAACAGGGCCCGAGAATACATGGAACTGCCAATATCGGTAGAAGATATAAGGCAAGTAATAAATGGCATGCCGGCGGACAAAGCCCCAGTAGTGGACGGGCTGACTGCCGCTTTTTATAAAGAATATGTTGACATCATTGCTCCCCGGCTACTACAGGTTTATCTGGAGGCTATGGAAACAGGCACGCTCCCTCCCACCTTACGTGAGGCAACTATAATCACCTTACTGAAACCTGATAAAGATCCCACTCGGCCAAAGTCCTACCGTCCCCTTTCATTAATTGACTTAGATGCTAAGATATATGCCAAATTAATAGCGAACAGGCTGCAACCTATGCTCCCGCAGATTGCATTACCGGATCAATCCGGGTTCATACCCGGGCGCTCGACCGCCCACAATTTGAGAAATATCTTTGGGCTCCTGCATTATTTGGCCCCCCATGTACAGGCAAACGCCGCGTTACTTGACCCCACAAAAGCTTTTGATTCCTTAGAATGGAAATTTCTCTTCATTTTATTGCCCAAAATGGGTCTCAGCCCCTTATTTATTAAACAGATGCAAATAATATACATAAAACCGATGGCGAGAGTTAGGGTGAATGGGCAGGTGTCGGAATCTTTTGAAATTATGAGAGGGACGCGACAAGGTTGCCCTCTTTCGCCCCTATTATTTGCTATAGCCACTGAGCCATTGGCAGCCAAACTTCGTCAACATCACACGGATAGAAGTATAGGATTCACCTCTAGAGGTCTCTTGGTATCAATGTACGCCGACGATATGACTATTTGGTTAATCCAACTGACAATTTTGACGCGGTCATGAGGGAATTAGTTTCGATATGGGGGGCTGACAGGTATTCAGATTAATTGGACTAAATCTGTGTTGTTCCCACTAACGGATGACACTATTCCATTCGATACGGAATTCCAGATAGACTGGGCCGAGGGTACCACGAGATATTTGGGCATTAGAGTTAGTAGGTCTCTACAAGAAATAAGGCTATCCAACTATGGATGTGTGATCAATTGGATAGAAAGCAAGATACTTAGATGGAAACTACTACCACTCTACTTGACAGGGCGCATTGCAATTACAAAAATGGTGATCCTACCCAAACTATTATATTTGTTTGTGAACATGCCTATGCCACTGAATACTCATTTTTTTAAAAGGCTCCGCTCTCTCATCCTCAAATTAGTTTGGGTGGGTAAACAACCCCGGGTTTCATGGAATTTACTGACAGTGCCATTGGCTCAGGGGGGCTTGGGTGCTCCAGATTTTGAGCTTTATGCCTATAGTGCGCAGGCACAGTATCTGCAATTCTGGCACCACCCAACTCCATTTCAGCCCCATGTGGCGATAGAAATAGATCGAGTTGCTCCTATACCGCTAAATGTGGCTGTTTATAAACCGTATAGGTGGCCCCATCTAGAGATAGACACAGTAGAGCCAACTCGTTGGGCATGGAGAGGTATAGCGAAGAGGGCGGGCCAGAGCGAACTATATGCACCATCTATGCCTCTAGGGGGAAATCCACTCTCCCTCACAGAGTCTATCGCACACCACCACAATTATACCGTATGGGTCTACATCCAGATACGAACTGCTGGAGATGTGGTGCATCTGCAGCCACATTTACGCATCTGGCATGGAATTGTGGAACAATAGCGCAATTCTGGGCATCGGTTTTCTTACACATTGGACAAATTACCGGCTTTCACCTACGGGCCACACCACTGGTGGCACTGCTGGGTTTTGTACTGGAGGTCCCAAAAGGTTCTCGTAAACTCACGGCTATGTTGCTGTTGCTGGCAAAACGTCAGGTGGCAATGCACTGGAAGAAACAGCATCCTCCTACAGTGGCAGAGTGGTTGAAAGCTGCCACATTTTGCAAAGATCAACTAACTTGCTATTGGGAACTAATGCCAAGCAGATCCAGGCCTAAAGACATATGGGTTCCCCTCGCGAACTGGTTGGCGGCCGGAGGGGCAGACCTTTGGGGAGATAGTGCTGTCTGAGGGCTACTGGGCAAAATGGGTCTATTAGTCCTTGCCATATTCTTGTGCAGTTGGAGATATGCCTAATGTTGCAGGAGGCTGTCCGCTGCTGGCGGGGTATATGGGCTTTTACAACTGTGATACGTCATAGGAGCACCAGTGACGTTGCTAAGTGTGCAGGTACTAATTTGTTAACTTGTGGAAATGACAGGTGGGGTGGGTGGGGTTGAAGTTACAAATGTTTTCATTGTTGGTCACGGGTTTGTACATTTTGGATATTCCATGCAGACTTTCCTACAACAAATGCAATATTAACACGCAATGTCCTAAAACGCTGCCAGGTTTTTGGGTTGTCGTTGTAACAGCTGTGTCAAAACATTCCTACTGTAAGTCACCTTTTGCTGCCGGCCTCAGGGTTGTAGGCACATAGCTGTGTACAAAGTGTTACCTGCAATAAAGTTTAAAAAAAAACAAAAAAACAACCTCACATTCTAACTAGCAGTGCGTCCTCATCCAGGATTTACGCTGTGTCATAGGAGTAGTACCACTGTGCATTGCTAGTGTTGAGGACACACCCATTGCGAGGATCTGTGGACTTGTCTGCAGCAGCCCCCTGTTCACTGCCAGGGTCTTCACACCCATACACTGTCAGACTAACTCAACCCTGCATTGCTCGCCCTGCTCACCTGTACATTGCAATAAGTCCTTTGCCCATGTAATAATTGCTAACCCTGCACACTACCGGGATCCCTACAGTCATACACTGGCAGGACCAGCACCATGCACACTGACAGAATGAGCACATCCATATTCTTCCTGAAGTAGCACTAGTACCTCGAGTACCACCACAGTGCATCTCATTGCTCTGCACCCTCTGACACTGGCATGGGCTTCACCTGTCCTCCATGTACGTTGTTACATCTCCATGCCTTCACACAATCGGGATCTGCACACCCATACACTACAAGGAGCAACCCCCATTCACAAACTCCATCCCTCCACACTATCGTGATCTGTACCCACCAAACATAGCTAAGACCAGCCAGAGTATCTGCATCTATTTACACTGCCATTATGGTGCCAGCATCTGTATGCCTATACACACCTTTGGCATTATCTTCTCCTCAGATATAGCCAGAAGGTACACCCTTAGCCATTATAGAATTTCAGGATCTCTGCTCCCTCCACACTTCCAGCAGCAAAATGTCTTACAGTGCTGGAATATATAGATATCATGTGTAATGACAGGGTCAGCACGTCATAGACTGCCTGATGCACAACTGGCTGCAGAGGGCAGTGCTATGCTCTCATATGCTGCAGAAACTCTACTCTTCAGTCTCTGTCAGGATCTACACCTGCACATGTCAGAAGCTGTCCCACAGTGCATGTGGCTGGAAAATCTAGTGTTATTATCAGTCTCCTATACATTGTCAAATCTAGCTTTGTATTCACTGATAAGATCTGCACACCCATAAAGCAACAGGAAAAGCCTCACTGTGCAATGCGAGAGGCCGGACCCTTGTACACGATGGGTACTGGACCCATATCTTGTGGACTCTGTCAAGATATCCATCACTATTTATTACAAGGGTCAGCATCCTCTTTCCCCAATCCATGGTCAGAACCTTGTACACTGACAGGATTGTAACTCTCAGACATTGTTACGGGCAATATGTCTTATACACTGCCATTGCCTTCTTCCTTATGCAGTTCCAGTATCAATAACAAGATGTGCTCCCTCTAAACTTCACATTTGCAATTGGATTTAGACAGTCTGCTGCTAGCTGCATCTCTAGTAGCTGGCTAGGGTAGAACAGCTACCCTGTCAGAATTTGCACTGCCATGATGGAGGTGTTAAAATGCTCCTGCACCCTCCTCCCATCTTAATGTACGGTGCGAGGAGGGGGGAGAGGGCTAGTTTAACAGCACGCTGCAGCAGCATGTATTTCACTCTGCTTTGTGATGCAGGGGTTGCTGGAGAGTAGAAAGGTGACTGGAGAGGTCTGAATAGGAAAGGAGGATAAGAGCTAGAGCACATGGAGTGGTGGGGGAGGAGAGGTCAGGAAGACGCCCACCAGGCAGAGGGTTGGAGGACCAGGAGAAAGACTGCCAAATGAGGCCAGGCCGCTCAGCGACATGCGCTCAAATACATGCAGTGCCATGATCTGCATCAGTCTTTTTCTCCCGTTTGGCGGGCATTGGCACGGCTTGTTTTGAGCTTCTTAGAGGCAAGTTCTACCTCCAGGAATCCCATAGTGATATCCCAGTGCAAGGGAAAAATAATGAAAACACTTCTCGCCTGGGGCTGTGCAGGCGCAATAAAAAGAGCGTCAAATAGTATTCCAACTTCTTGCAGCGGCTTTTGAAAAAATTGTGGGATTTTTACAAAAGTCCCAACTTCATGAATTTGAAAAAAGCAGGGCAGGTCCCAAACTCCTAGTCGTGTAATCACTTACTACTATTTAACTGGTCTGATGTATTTCGTGCTTATGAGTGTGCTCATATGTCATGGATGTGGTGTAATAATTTTGTAGATGTCAACTAAAAGTTAGGTGCTGTGTGGTCTGCATGTGCTGTTGTATGTGGTTCTGATCGTCAGAGGGGTTGCTGCATGAACTGTTTGGGCTGGGGTTCTTATTGGATACTAGGGCTAGGGTTCCTGTTGGACTTAGGGATCAGGGCTTTGGCTTTTATTGGCTGTTAGGGCTAGGTCTGAGATTGGTTAATAGGGCCAGATCTCCCATTGGCTCTAGGGTTTAGGGTTAGGTTCTGATTGGTTAGGGTTAGGGCTAGAGTTCCTTTGGCCAATAGGGCAATTTTAAGCATAGAGCTCTGGGCATCTCAACCCAGGCATTGAGACTAAGGGGGGAGAGGACATAGGCAGTTGCCTGTTTGGGTTGGGTGGAGAGGACAAGGGCAGATGCCTGTTTGGGCTGGGCGGAGAGGACAAGGGCAGTTGCCTGTTTGGTCCTGTTTGAGTCAGACCTAGGGCCAGAGATGCTGCTCATTTTCACTTAAGAGTCACCACCTTAAGCCCTTCACATCTGCCAACATCCAAACACAATATCAGCAAAGGCATTGTACTCATGCATCACAAACAAACCTCAGTCAGATTTCAATTTGTATTGAACCACTACACAACCACTACAAAACCCCACAAACCACACTTACACACAATTCTACCCTCACTACAACACTGTGGCACCTGCATTCTCACACAAACACAACTCTATCCTATACCACTAACAAATCCACAAATCACCAACACAACACAAAGCCACATTATACATAACTTTAATGCATCAAGACACACACTCCTTGTTCAAACAAAACACCAGCTCCATCCTCTCCTTGCTCCTAACAGATCCCCTTTTTATCATGACAAAACCTATACTCAGCCTTCCATTCACCAACACCGACTCCTCTTTTTACCAATTACAAACAACCATATAATCCTTACATGCCACTCAACCACACACATGACCTATTCCAGTGATGAATCTTGTCCATCCCCTCCTAAACACCGCATACTCTTCTCCAAAACACATCAAAACCCCTGTACTATTCAAATACCAGCAATACTGCACATACAAATCTTTCACAGAAAATCACTACATCAATGTCTCCTCTCACCACTCCACAAAAACAAACAGACAAATCTCAATATGTTATAATCCTTACACGTATATTGCCTTACACCTCCTGGCTCACCCCAAACATCAGTTTACTACTATGATCTACCAAACAACTCTACTAAATTCTCCCTCATGTTCTCTCTCCATTCTCCCTAATCCCTTTCTACAGGCTCTTCCCTCCTCCATCTCTCATTTACTCATCCCAAACCTCCGCTTACTGCTTAGCAAGTCTGGTTTTCTTCCCTCTTCTATCCCTCCATTACTCTATTCAATCCAACTAACAGACTCACATGTCCTCTGCTCAAATTAACTTGTACCTTCCTATACTAATACTTACACTATACTCATATTTCCCTATCTTAATCCACTGCTAATCCTTTTGGGTTCCAGAGTAGTGTGCTACTCGCCAAAAAATGATTTGACGCCTTGTCACGGGTAGTAGGCGCTATATAGACACAATTGCAATATACCTCTGCCCCAGCTTACCCATTGGGCAAATGTGCACTGGCTGACTACACCAGCACCTTGAGCTGTAGGCCATACCGCAACCCTACTGCTTGGCAACAGATCACCCTAGATGAATGACTCGATCCACTCTGGCACTGTAAGTATACACACCAATCACAGATTCCTCCCAATTAGGGGGCAAATGTGCCTCAGTTCAAACACCCTCATCCAGGGATTGATGTACTCTTCTGTGCCCCTTTGGCGTCGTCCTAACTTACCTAGAACTCAATATCCAACTAATGAATCCTGCCACTGGTGGATAAATCTGCTTTTTGGAACCCAGAGTCACTACCTTGCCTTATGGTACCCATAGCTGCACCCACAAGTAGACCCATAGTTAGAAAAAAAGGAACATGAATCGCTGAATTCTCTTTTCTACTGAGCAACACAGCACCTTGTGTACTGACCCACTTGACGAAACAGACCCCGGTAAGATCTCTGACTTATCCGAACTTACCTTCCCCCTTCACCACATTCTCAAGGAGCCTACATAGTTCTCTACTCCTCCCCCGCCCATCTATTTTCAGACTGCCATACCTTAGTTGCTGTACATCCCTTGGCCTCCATACATGAGGATCCATAAAATGTTTACTAAAAGCAAACCATCTTGGCTAACACTAGACCTAAAAATATGCAACGCAGACAGGCAAACCAACACTAAGTGGCAGAATTACTGTAATCAAAATACATTAGTTCCTTCCATATAAAACTCTTTAAACTTTGGGAAATTGTGTTACAAAATAGCTTGTGCTATTAAGGAAAAAAGCCTTGTTAAATAGGTTCCGGAATGAGTCATATATGTTTTTGAATTACCCTAAGACTGTAACTGGGTGAAAAATCAAAGTAAAGAAGTTATGCAAATTGAAGGTCACACAAGTAATATTGCAACAAATTAACCACGAAATTGCAGAATTTTGAAAGTGTTGTTCAAATAGCTTACCTGGAAGTCATTGAAAAAGAAAATCGCATGCTACAGTTCTGTTCTCATACAGCCCGGCCTTCCAATGTGAAACTACTGAGAAGCAATCAGGATAGAGATTGAAAATTTAGTTTGTCCAATAAACGGTTTACAAACTAAAACAGAGAGAGCGAGAGAGAGAGAGAAATACTGGGAGAAAAAGAATGAGTTTGAGCCATAAGGGAGAAAGTTAAAGAGAGAGAGAAAGAGAAGGAGGAAGAAGGGTGAGGGAGCCTGAGAATGAGGAATGTTAAAGAAAGTACGGAAATGAAAATTAGATCTGCAGCCTCAGCACATTTAAGTTTTACGAATCAAAGCTTAGGGGCTGATTACGATGGCATAGGGACAGTCACCGACATGCTGTCGGGTTCGGTCCCTCCGCCATTGTAATGTGGTTTGCTGCCCGCTTTATTACAATGGTGAGCGGAAGTGTGGCGGTCGGAAAGACTGACAGCCACGGTATAGACGGGTGGATTCAATTTGACTGCCCGTCAGAATGGCCGCTTGTCCCTGCCGTAGGGTTTACGATATCCCTTTCCTTCTTTCATTTCGATGCAGTCAACCTGCTGTGAAATGGCTGGCGGAAATTGATTTGGGGGCCTCTAGCTGGCCCCCCCTTTATCCCTACGCCTGGGACATGTGACCTTGGGGTCAACTTTGGTGCCCCGCCCACATATCCCAGCATCATGTGGCAGGCACTGCATGGTGCCTGCCATGAAGTGCAGGGATATGTATCCTGTCTTTGTTTTGTACTTCAATCCAAAACATTGGCAGTGCACCTGCCTTGGTGGCGGTCGCACCATAATGTGAGGGACTGCCGACTTGTAGGCGGGTGGTCCCAAATATGAAACGATGGCGGACGGACTGAAGTCTGTCCTCCATCGTAATCAGCCCCTTTATTTATTTTGGTGCTTGACAGGGTACAACCTCAGGATATATTTCTGAAATCCGGTATTTACAGGCATGAATGGTGCAGCAGCATTATGCGTTAATCTCAACATGCATGATTAATTCATGTAAATATGTATTGCATTTACGAGGATCTGCAAGGCCTCGCCTGGGCTCCACTATAAGCACCTGCAGGCAGATTTGGACTAGGAACTGAAACCGGCCATGGCTGAGAGGGTGCAGCCAAGCTGTTTGCAAGGGTCGGTTTCGGCCGATTTTGTTACCAGGGGCCGATATTGCCGGTAACCAAATCGCCCCCCAAGGGCCCTAAAACCGGCCCCCACCCTGGCGGCCACCGGTAAAACGCCCGGTGCCCGCTACGGCCAGTCCGGCCCTTCTTGCAGGGACACCCTACAGGCTTATTTGCGTCCAGTAATGAGCTGACATACTTTGCTTACTGCTTTGCCATTTGATTGTGGGCCTGGTTTGGTCATAGAGAATACATTCACGTACGTAGAATCTGAACATGGTGTAACAATAGACTGGCCTTCCTCACTTTTGGTTAGGTTCCTGTTGCAGGCTCTGGATCGAACGTGTCAACAAGAATTGGAAAACACTGGTGTGTCTATAAACATGTGTACATGGACCTTTTTCCCCTCACTGATCAGAGCCTATGTGTGCAGCGCTATCTACGGCCAACAGAATACAGGATCAATAATAACCACTGGTAAATCCAATAGTTCACATTGTAAAATGAAAGCTATATGTTTTGATAATACTTTTTATTTACCGAATGGAAGCGTTAGCTTCATCACACATGCAGGAATATGGCCGGCAATTCTGCAACAAGTCATATGGTATTCTTCATACATTGAGTTTTGCTTTAGATTTGCTTTTTGAACTCATGTGGCCCTTCTGATTCACAAAAGTGTACACGTGCTTTGACCCACATCTGTGGGCAAGCGTAGCACATGGACGTCCAATTGAAAGTTTGCCTTATGGGAGCGCTGTATTTAATAGCTGATGTAGACAGCTACTAAGTGCAATACGCCTATTAGCTCCCTGGTACCACAAGACAATATGTAGCCCCAGTCAAGGTCTCCATGCACGCTGCACTGTGATGTAAACCTCCTGTGCCACCCAATGCTTCCCCATAGTACACATAGTTCCCCTTTATGCACAGAAAATCCCACTACCTTTTCCCTAATCATAGTTTTTCTTTTTCCCTTTCCTCAAACCTTCTCATGGGGAGGTGCAGTGACTGCACCACACATCCATGTTGAAGCTGACGGTAAGCAAACACGCCTTAGCCAATGGAGTGCATCTGAACACAGGGTGCTAGAAGTACACAAAAACCCTGGATCAAACACTACAAATCTCCGCGCTTAAAGTGTCTGTGAATAGACAAATGACAGCATTTATTTCCCATAATTCGAACTCTTAATTATACCATTGTTTTGATATGTTTAGGCTCTCCTGTTTGCAGTTTCCATTGGTTGTGAATGCTGGTATGATTTTTTAAGTATTTTTCAATGTTTTAAACCCTGAAAAAATCTGATTATCTGTGTTTACTTTTTGTTTGCTTGTAGCAAATTATGGTGAAGGTGTTTTTCTGGTGTTTATTAAGATTTTAGCTTTTATTTCCTTCCTTCCCTTGTTTATTCCTATTACTATTTCTTCCTCTTTTCTGCTCATTATTCTCTTCACTATACCTTTTCCTTACGTATTTGTTTTCCCAAGCACATTTTTATTATTTCCCTCACCTTCCTGCCTGTCTCATTTCCAGCACTCAAGCCCCTTTTATCAGCGAGCCAGTCCTACAATATATCAGGGAACCATATGGATGGGGATATCTTGGAAACCATTAAAATTCGAATGTAGCAGATTAAAGGTTTATGGTAAACATTAAACACACCATTGTGCTGAGATATTCTTCAGGCCAATATTGACTCACAAATATTTTGTACATGGGGCATGATATATTTACATACGAGTTGGAAATTGGGTTACAGGTTGAGGGGGGTTGAAACTCTACTCAGGCTGCAGCCACAATTTCTGTCAGGTTGTAGTCACAAGCCTACTCCAATTAACCTGTGCTTAACCCTCTGGTAGCTAGGCACAAAGCAGTCAGGCTTAACTTAGATGCAATGTGTAAAGTATTTAGGCAGCACTTGAAACAGTAATAAAGTGAAAACACAACAATAGAAAAATACCACGCCAATGTAGAAAATAAATAATAAATTACTTGCCAGCAAAATGTCAAGAAATCCAATCAGTTGAACAACAGATATGCAATTTTAAAGAGTTAAGTGAAAATAGTGTCTAGAAGCACAAGGCGCCAACTGCGGTTATCTGTTAATACCATATTGGGACAAAGTCACAAATTCAAGCTGACCGTAATGGATCGCAGACCGGATACAGAGACCAAGTTAGTACCGCTGAACAAAGTACATTAAATCCTGGTTGCAGAACATTGTTTGATACCACATCAAGGATGCATCGCGCAGTGGCGGTTCCAAGGAAGCTGCGCGGCTGCGATGCAGAGTCGACAATGCCACCAATGAGGGGCTTGCAGTGGGAATTCTGCGTCGCAGATGCATCAGGCACCAGCAGTTCCAAAGAGCTGTGGGGTTGCGATGCGGAGTCCTGCATTGTCGGCAAGGATGCAGTAGATGAGCGGCTTGTGGTGTGAAGGCCTGTGTCAAGGATCTGTTGCGCAATTGCGGTTCCGATGAGACTGCAAGCTGCGATGCGACCTTCAGCATCAGGGATGGATAATGCTGCGGTAGTTCCGATGCTGCTATGACAAGATGCCTCACACTGCTTTGGTTCTGCTTCACAGAACCACAGTTGGGATGGCAGAATACCTTCTAGCTCACTTCCAAAGGTTCAGGACTAGGGTGGCACCAATTGGGGAGTAGGAGTCACAGCAGACAGAGTCCACATGCTAGGTGGTTGGAACCTTTTCTGTTCCTAAGGCTCTGATCAGGATCCCAGCCAACTAGCCCTTGGGGTCACTCTGGTGGTCCTGGGTTCAAGATGCAGGTCTTATCCTTTACTCATGCAGCAGGGCAGCAGGGCTGCAGAGTAGCAGTCCTTCTTGCATAGCATTACTTCAGTCCTTCTGAGTCTTCCAAAAATCCAGAGGTGTACTTAAGTGTTGGGTCTGAGGGTCCACTATTTATACCTGGTGCTCACTTTGAAGTAGGAGAAGGTTCTGGAGGTATAAACCCCTGAGGTACTTGGAATTTCCTGCTTCCCTGCCCTGGTTCCAGCTTGTCTGGTGTCACAATAAACTAGTCTCAAACCCTTTTTTGAGCATGCTCAAGCAGAGCCATTGTGATGTGCAAGAGTTGTAGGTGACAGCTCCTCCCTCTCTTCTAGTCAGAACAGGCCCATCCTGCCAAAATCTATGCTCATTTGTCTCAATGCATGGGAGCAATATACAAAGACCAACTGCCAGCTACACCTAGTAATGAGACCCAGAAAACAGGCTGCAGATACCAAATGGTTAGGACAAAAGAATTCCTACATTCAAAAAGTGCTGTTGCAACAAATGATGGACGGATTGCTGAAGAAAACAAACATTCACCCCAGTCAAGAGATCTGGGTTAAATCCATCATTCTTTTGCTCAGTACGCTGCCCCAGTTTGAACCAGCCCTATGCAAATCAGTCTTGACCCTGTTCATCATGGAAACAATCCAGTCTGATCTGCCAAGCGGGGTTCTCCCTAGACCATAAATAAGCATCCTGGGACCGGTGTCGGGGTATCACCCCTCATCAGCCAGGATAGCTTGAATTCAGTGGCACAGTGAGCATGGTACCCACATGACACCCAATCTTACAAGCAGTTGAAGGCATCTGCCTCTGCAGTAATCAAGGAGGAACCAGAACCCTCTGGCTGAATTCCAAAAGTTGATGATCTCGTTCAAGAGAAGTTAGCGGTTAAGAAGGAGTGTGGCCCAGCATACCGAGCAGTCCTTGGCATTCAAGGTAAAACAACTGTAATCTTGCCACCATTTCCTGGTTCTAAAGACAATCATTTTGATCCCATTAATCACATCAAATCCATTCAAAATCATGTGGCCGATCCTCAACAGAAGGCCACAAGGAGTCCTCGGTGGTTTCCTAACTCCTCTTGCTACCATACAGGAAATTATGCT
The DNA here is from genome assembly GCF_964204655.1 of Triturus cristatus. Classification (NCBI taxonomy): domain Eukaryota; kingdom Metazoa; phylum Chordata; class Amphibia; order Caudata; family Salamandridae; genus Triturus; species Triturus cristatus. Next base: position 453,275,063 of record NC_140584.1, read on the forward strand.
GCAGCTCATGAGCACTACTGACGCAGTTTCTCCTCGGGCGGTAGACAATTCATTACAACCCAAGCGAGTGAAATAAGAAGCAATGCACAGCATGCACACACGTGGTAGAAAGCAACACAAACAGAATACGTAAACAGCCAAACAGTACGGGATCCCACATAAATATGCATAATAAATGACTGAAATAAATAAAGTTAGACAAACTGCTGGACTAATTCCATTCAAGGTAAAACAACTGTAATCTTGCCACCATTTCCTGGTTCTAAAGACAATCATTTTGATCCCATTAATCACATCAAATCCATTCAAAATCATGTGGCAGTCATTGTATGCGTTACTCTTGAGGCGAAAAGCCGGGAGCTCGTTATTGCTGCATTTTAACCTGTTGTGTCCTGTTTTTAAAATACCTGCTTATTTGCACATTGATTATTACTTTGGCACTCACCCTTGACTCGCCGAGCAGCTGAATATTAGCTGTCTGAACGGAATCGCTCGTTTCTTTGGTGCCATTGCACGCCGAGGGAGACTACAGTCACGCCCATCTCTTGCTGGCCACGCCCCCTCCACAGAGATAAATAGAGCGCGCTGAGCACTAGCGCTGCTCCATTGTATGCGTTACTCCTGAGGCGAAAAGCCTGGAGCTCGTTATTGCTGCATTTTAACCTGTTGTGTCCTGTTTTTAAAATACCTGCTTATTTGCACATTGATTATTACTTTGGCACTCACCCTTGACTCGCCGAGCAGCTGAATATTAGCTGTCTGAACGGAATCGCTCGTTTCTTTGGCGCCATTGCACGCCGAGGGAGACTACAGTCACGCCCATCTCTTGCTGGCCACGCCCCCTCCCACGTCATTCTTTGCCACTATAAATCATGTGTCAATACCGGAAGCGCAGCGGACGAGCGCAACGGGCATGCCGATTGCGCGCCGAAGGCGCGCTTAAGGCAAGCTCGTCTGCGCTCGTCCGCGACGAGGACGCGACTAGCGCCACCAACCATGCCCATTTCGGCCCACAGTCCCCACGTTACACCCGGGATGCATTGCTTAATCTACGAGGGTCTGCACACGAAGTTAAGCTCACCTTTGAAGAGACAGCTTTTCCCCTACCTGACTTCACCCACAAGGGCTTAATCGTAGGAGGTCTGCTGAACGTCAGATCCCTACCTAAGCATGCCACTGAAATCAGTCTCCTCATAGAATCCCTCCATCTAGATGTCCTTTTCCTAACTGAGACTTGGACACATGCCGACTGTGATAACGATTTAGCATCTGCCTGCCCTTTAAACTTCAACATCCTGCATCTCCCCAGACCCAAAGGCCGCGGCGGCGGAGTTGGCATTATCTTCCGAGCCTCATGGCAAATAAACACCATAGACATAGACCCAGTGCCTGGGATTGAGCTCCTTGGTCTGGCCATAAACTGCCACCCAGGAGTCACCTTCACGGTGATCATCTGTTACCGACCTCCAGGGGCATTTTCCATCCCGCAACAGCAAGCTCTTCTTACTATCTTTACAAACATGGCAACCTCCCACAACAAACTAGTTATTCTAGGAGACTTCAATCTCTGGCCAAACAGCAGCCTAGATACAGGTCTAGATAACCTCTTGCTGTCCTGTGACAGCGTGGGGCTTCACCAACTGATTAAGGATCCCACCCACTCTGCAGGCAATCGACTCGACCTTATTTTCTCGAGCCCTGATCTAACACAAGTAGGCGGCATTCTGCCTATGAGCTGGACGGACCACTCACTCATCAAACTCTACATTACCAGCACCACAATTAGAAAGCCCAACAATAGCTCTCTACCTGAATTTACGTACCGAAACTGGAAAGCCCTAGAAAAACTCAGCGCCACCACCAAAGTCTTTGATGTGGAGGATAGTTTCTCTCCTACCAGCTCGGTTGAAAACAACTACAGAGCCTTCAGCACGAGAATAACTTCATCACGGACTCTGTTGCCCCATTAAAACACTGCAAACCCAAAGGTAGAGCACCTGCTCCCTGGTACAATGACTCCCTGAAAACTCTTAAATCAGCCTGTAAACAGGCCGAGAGAAAGTGGAGACACGGATACTGTGACAATAATAAAACCCTCTGGAAAAATATGCTCCGTGACTACAAATCTGCCATTGCAGAGAGCAAATCGACTTACTACTGCTCCACTATAGTTAACGCAGCTAACAGTCCAAAAAGCATATTCCAGATTCTGGATAACCTTATACATCCTGACTGCGCCTAGAAATCTATTCCCCCATCTCAGACCCTCTGTGACAATCTCGCACAGTTTTTCACGGACAAAATCAAGACCATCATTAACAACCTGGCAACTCCCCCATCACATAACACTCCAACCCCCCCCGGACCTGGTTCCGCTAACCTTGATCCTCCAAGTTCAGCATGCCCTCCTAGGGAAAGTCTCCTGGCCTTTCCCCAGATCCCTGAAGCAGAATTTGAGAAACTGTCACTGGGCATTACCTCGGGATCCCCCCTTGACCCTCTGCCCCCGAAAACCTGGAAAGCATGCGGGAACGAGCTATTCCACACCCTCCGGAGGATCTGCAATCAATCTCTCGGTTGTGGACTCGTTCCCAACCCCTGGAAGCAAGCGCTCATCATCCCGCTACTGAAGAAACCAACTCTGAATCCAGAATGCTTTTCCAACTTTCGCCCCATATCACTTCTGCCCTTTCCGGCGAAAGTGGTAGAACGATGGGTCAGCACCTGCCTCTCAACCCACCTCGAGCAGCATCACGTTCTGGACGATTTCCAATTCGGATTTCGTCCAGCCCATGGCACCGAAACAGCAGTGCTTACTGCCATGGAAGAACTTCGAGTGCGTGCAGACAGGGGCCAAGCCGTGGCCTTGATCTTATTAGACCTGTCTGCCGCATTCGATACTGTCAACCACGTGACCCTGCTTGAGAGGCTGAGAGAGGCTGGGGTTGATGGCACGGCCCTGCTCTGGTTTCACTCCTATCTCAGAGACAGGAAACAGGCCGTATCCCTCCCTCCTTTCCAATCTGCCTTCTCCCCAGTCCCTCACGGTGTACCCCAGGGTTCCTCTATCAGTCCGATCCTTTTCAATGTTTACTTAAAACCACTGGTCACTTTAATCATATCCCATAATATGACTACAGTAAACTATGCGGACGATACCCAGCTCCTTTTCTCTTGGGAGGGCGAAGATTCCATACCCTTGGAAGCCTTCCACAACTGCCTAAGAGACACCGCAGGCTGGTTACATCGGAACTCCCTCCAATTCAACTCCTCGAAAACCGAGGTTCTGTTCTGTCCTGCGAGCCGTATCCCTCGCCTTCTGCCTGCGGAGCTCTGGCCCCCAGAAAACCCAAACAATCCTCTACCTGTTGCCAGCGTTCGCAATTTGGGCGTCATGCTAAATAACAAACTTAGCATGGAAACGCAGGTAACAAGAACAGTCGCCACCTGCTCGGCCCTTATGCGCTCACTGCGCAAAATCCTGCCATTATTACCACCTCCAGCCCGAGCATTGATAGTCAGGTGCACTATTCTGAGTCGCCTCGACTATTGCAACGCCCTCCTGCTTGAATCTCCTTCGATACTGTTAGACAGACTCCAACGAGTCCAGTCGGCAGCAGCCAAACTGGCCCTTGGATGGACCAGGAGATCCTCGGCCACCGCTGCCTTGGCCGAGTTGCATTGGCTTCCCTTGAAGCAACGAATAGCCTTCAAGGCCCTTTGCTTGGTCTTCAAGGCACTACACTGTTCAGGACCTAGACCTCTTCAACATCTGTTCTCTTGGTACATCCCTACCAGAACGCTACGATCCGCGACCGCCTGCCTTGTGAAAGTACCCAGATTTAAGAAGGCCAGGATCGGGGGAAGATCTTTCAGAGTAGCTGCCGCCAAGCTCTGGAACAGTCTGCCTGCCGACATTCGCCAAATTCCACAGCTCCTACCTTTCAGGAAACGAATAAAAACATGGCTCTTCCCCCAGCCTTCCACCCCCGCCCCCCCTTAATCAATACCCATCGCTTCTAACCCAGGAGTAAGCTACCAGCGCCAGGATACCTGTCAGGTGACAGCCGCGCTCTATAAATGTTTTAAATAATAAATAAATAAATAAATAATACAATGTCGGCATACGCAGCAAGGCCTTCTGGAAGTGAGGAGGATCACACGGAAGACAGAGTGTAAGGTATACAGTGCAGAATGGCCTTTAATGCAGGTCACAAATACTGACAACACAGATACCGGGGTATATTACTCTCCACTATGAGCGCACTACCAGAAGTACATATGTATCACACACAGGTTTGCCCGAGGGGGAAACTTTCTACCATACAAAGAATCGCAAAAGGAGCTATAAGCAGTGATGAGTAGGGGCTACTTCACCCTTTTACTATTACATAACATACTCTCTTAGTAACAAATGACCTTCATATCATATATACTCGCACAAGTTAGCCTAGGAAAATGTATTCCATCATCTCTGGGGTAAATACCTAATTTCTCTCTGTGGGAAAAACACTATGTTTATTTATGTGTATGACTCTCCTTCCCCAAGGTAATCCCTACAACTCTCCTGTTTCCCCGGAGGTAAATACATTCCCAAATCTCTACGGACATATGTCCTATTCATCCAGTGCTGCTACCCTCTTATTTCCTTCTAGAAGTTGATGACCAGTGCCCATATTCGCTCATGTTTCTGTCACTCACATCCAAAGCAGTTTATGCCCGGTTGTGCCAAAGGAATATTCTCCACATTCCCAAAGTGGTACTGGTCACCTTCTCTAAAGGATAAATACACCATAGTCCCTATCTACATTGTATCCATCCACTCAGCAATAAACAGGTTTTAACCGCCACCCTTCAGTTGGAAGCTATACTTAAAACCCCATCATTCATAAACTCCCACATGCCCCCCAAATAAAATGACGCGCCCTTTTCTAGGAGGCTAATGCTCAGAATCCTCTGGGTTGTATATGGGTGTACTACTGTCTAGGAGGTAAATACTCCACATGTGGGCCTTCCATGAGTCCCAGTTTCCTTCTGCTTTTGAGTTAGCACCCATTCAGGCAGCCCTGCCAAGTACCACGCATCAGCTAACTCATTTTAGTTTGGTGGTCCGAATTACCACACTAAAAATGAAGCAATCATACATTTAAGCGCCTTGACAACACCTGCGTGCTGTGAGGGAGAAGCTGAGTGACCACGACTGGTAGGCTGAAGTTTTACCATTTTGGGAGTGATGTGCAGACGGTGCTGTAGGCTAGTCACTGGGGGTATCGACAGAGGCGCTCTCAGCTTGCATCATGGCTTCAAAGCAAGCATCACATGCCCTCCATTTACGCAGCTCTGATGTTCATGCATGTTCGAGCATGGGTAGTGCTGTACTGAGCTTGTCTACCTTTAGGAAGTGAAGGATAGTACATGCATGACTAGTTTTCTGCGGTGTGTATCGTTTCTGCTGAAGGCATCAGCAAAAGCTGCTGTGCAACGCAGGTGACTCCACGCCGTGGCTGAATCCACTAGCAGTACCGCAGCCTACAGCACCGTCACTGTGACCACCTGCGGCAACAGCGAACTGGTAGAATACTGTAGTATCTGTTTACATTTTTCTTCTATTAAGTTTCTGTATTATTAACTAATCATATTTTTAATAATCAAACACCAGCGGATACATCTTATTTTGCATGACGGGTCACGTTTAACTATTTGCTCATACAAGAACTTCCTTCCACTTTGCGAGTTCTCTGCATACGATTCTTGGAGAATGAGAGTAAACCCCATTTTTAAAAGTATAAGAGCAAGCACTTTATTTACTTCTTGCCTTACACGGAGTTCTGTGAGAGTACCAAAGTGTTTTAGTGGAGTAATAATGTAGTAAATACTAATAACCAGCATTTAATCTGTGAAAAAGGTAAGTGCAGGGCCCCAAAGTTTTTCTTAGGAGCCTAGCAGTCTACTTTAGTCTTGATTCCCCTGCATACTCATTCTTCCACGACTCTGCACTTTCTGACTGTCGATCTCAATCATGCAGGTCATTTTTCATCAATGTTTTCTCAGACTCTCACTGTTTTCCTAGCTTTGGCTTCCCCCATTCTCCCTTTCCTGCCTTTTCCCTCTTGGTCTGAGTCAAAGAGACATGATGAAAAATTAGAGATCCACGTCTTGTCTATTAATTGGCCCAGTTCCTCTTAATAAAGATAGGTATTAAAATTATGGGCTGCAAGATGGCCTGCATTGCCTAGTGGACTAACGCATAAACTAGAGAAATCCATGAGTTTTGTTTACTTCTTGTTCAGATTCAGACGTCAGGCCTGTATCATCCATGCCTGAAAGCAGTTCAGGTTGCACATGCCTCCTAATGGCAGGGCCATTAGTCGCAAAAGTGCATAAATAGAAATATTTTTAGGCAGATGCAGCCTTAGTTATTGGATTCTGGTTCTGGTTCATGGGCGTGGCCCTGTTCAGCCGAGGATTTATGTAAATGTGCCGGCCCTCTGTAAGTAAAGTTGCTGTGCCTGAGCTGAGCTCTGCATTGCAGTCACTGTCTGCAGTCTGCACAAAGTTGAGCTCAGTGTCAGTGAGGCTGGCTCACACTCCGTGTTGGGTCCTCTCTAACATCCTAGTGCCCTTCCATTTTTAGGTCTCGTCTGACCCAGCGCATGCGCTGGTCTGGCGAGACATTTTGTGAGGGCTCCAAAAAGTGCTACCAGGCCTGCCTAGAGCTACAGTATAAGTGCGCGGGTGCACGCGTCGCGCTTTACCGCGATTACTTTCACTTTGGCGGCTGCGCGGCCGCTTTGATGTTCTCGTGAGGCTTCAATAGATTGCAGCATTTAAAACAAGTATTGGCATAGCCAATAGGTCTCGCTTTTTGACCTTATAAGTGTTTAGTTATGCAACTGTTGCATGGCTAAACACTTATAAGGTTCCAAAGGCGAGACCTATTGGCTATGCCAATGCTTGTTTTTCTATTCCTGTGGACTGGATTTGTGACAGCATTTTTCTTGTTGATTAATGGCCACTATCTTTATCAGAATGCTCCGCTACAGAACTGGTCGATGGGGTGCTGGCCCCCCACACTTCTTCACATAAGCTAAAAAGAGACTTGTCCCTCGTGAACATTTCAACTGTCCCAGTAGCTGATGGTATTTTTGGAGATAATGTTCCTTACGACATATTCGGTCCTACGGAGATCCTGCAGATACCATATGCGTTTAGGGTTTTTATGGGGGATGTGATTGTACCTGGGTTACATGCAGAAGATTGGGATGTTGAAACTGTAAACTCCATGCTCTCGGAGCTGGAAATTTATACTGTTTTTGAATCGGAGGACTTGTACCTTAATTCTGCTAACTATGCTGAAATGTTCTTTTGTCACCATTATGGAAATCATTATTTGCATCAAGTTAATGTTCAACGCACACTTTTTAATTACACACAATGGGAACATTGTCTAACAACCCCACAAAGGAGTTCCAAAACATACAAAGATTAATTTACATACTTTTCAGGGTATAAAACATCAGACCAATGTCCTTTTATTTCAAACTTGAAAAGTTACTGCTTGCACAAACTAAACTAATATATACAGCCTCTCTTGTCAGACAATTGTCTATCAAAGGCTACAACTATTGGGAAGATACATGGATATGTACTGTAGTACATTTGGGGTAACAAACCTTGGCAAATTCAGGGGACAGAAACCATGTTCCGAGCCTGTTTAATTCCAACATAAACAATTTTTCTAAATGACACCATTCAACAAACCACGTGTCTAGGATTACCTGAAATTAAAGATATAAATGCACCAACAATTCCTTCAGTTGCCCACTTTTATAATTAGCAACATTTAACAAATTTCACTGCTGAACAACTTCACAGTATGTCACAGAATGGTAGATTTTACACCACACTTTCAGGCCCCCATGGGTGGTTATTGTGGCCTTTGGACACAAATGGTTGTCATGCACTTTTTTTTAATTCTACACCGGGGTTCAGGCTAGCTGACCTGACCCTCATTGTTTCCAATCACAACACTCAGGAATGGTTACTATCTAATCCTTGGGGAAATTGTGTCAACAATGGTTATAGCACTCCACATTATCTGCAGTGAAAAAACATTGTTCCCTTCTCTTAGAGTACATGGACCTCTATCTGACTTCCTATTGGATCCTAAGTCTTCATGTACTAAATGATTTATTTGTGCTACATATATTGAAATATGGGGATTGTCCCAAATGGAAGCTGCCACACGTTTAAGACAAATTGACCAAGTTAATTTGGATAAAGTGCTTGATGTTGTGGATAATAGTTTTAATCACTGTCTTCTCACATTTACAATTTGAATAACATTGTGCCATCTGTTATCAATACCATGCAAAGTGACATGTCTACATTGTACCATGGGCAAAGTTAGGTTAGATTAATCATGCAGTTTAGCTGGACCCTTCAGACCATTACGAACGGTTGTGTCCCTTGGCAATACCTTAATTCCAGCCACCTGCTCAAACCTTTTAATTTGACTCGTAAACAATGAGTCATAGAAAAAAAAGATTCAACCTACACACTGTTACATCTTGAGAAGTTAGAACAACTCCCTTTCACTATATCAGAAATTCCTTCTGATGTATGGTTAATGCATCATGTAATATATTTGCCAATTTTAACATTTCAATTCACAGCGTGCATGAAATATTTTCCTGTTGGTAGATATGAGTGCCTAGGAGGCAGCTTCATTCATGAGTTATGGCCACTCCCATTTTCTTACCACTGTGAATGTGCCAACAAAAAAGTCTCTTTACTGGAAAGGAATGTGACTGTTCTGTCAGACATTCTCTAGTTTGAAAACATGTTACCATTCACTGCACATGTAATGAGTTGGTAGCAAATTTGGCCTGTTATATCAAAGGAATAGCAACCTCTGCAATGCTCCCACTCATTACGGCACTTTCAAATGAAGGGTATTTAATATTAGGTGTCCAAGACTCCTGCGGGATGTGCACTGGGATCCCATACATTTTATCAGTTTCCCATCGATGACCTGCCCTAACAACCTCCTCTTCCCCCCATCCAAAGGGGTATGGCTAGTTCATTGTGGCCCTTCATTCCAACTTTGAAGGCAGATTTCAACAAGCTAAGCAGACTCAAAGCACCATTATTTCAAAAGGAAGTAGCACTAACATCTTCTCAAGAAACATTTGAAATACAAGTCGCAAGGATATCCAGTGAAATACAGTCCTTGTTAAATAATAACCTCCCATTACATTTCGACTAATGAATCCATTGCATTTTTAAAGCATCTAATACGGCTAGCCTTGCTCACTTCTTTTAAGTTCTTGGTTCCAGCATAGTCAGTTCCTTCCAAACAATCTTTGGAGTAATACCAGCTTTTATTAATTCCCTTTTTACCAATGTGTTCAGGGTTTCCTGCTGCTGTTATTCCTCACTTGCAGCATTTTGGTATTGTTTTTGCTCCTCCGCAATGGATGTTGCATTTGCAAGCCCACTGGAAACTACCATTGCTCCAGCTGTGCCGTGAGCACATGCTTTGATTCTTTGGTATCCTCTTGCTCCAGGAATTGGAGCTTGATTGGTCATAGTCATTCCGATGCCTGGTTTACCTGCTTACAACCTGTGATTCACTGTCTCTGGTGACCCTTCGAATGGGTACTAGTGGTTTGCCTGGCGCTGCCGACGCCAGCTCCCATGGACATAGATCTGAAGATGAGTCCATAAGCGACCCATTTTCAAAGTTGTCCTCGGGCCTACGGCTTCTTCCGAATAGAAGTTATGAGCCATTTCGTTCAGTGGAAACAAGTGATGTAGCACATGAACTATTAACAACTAGCTTGAATAACAAATTACCTGGTCACTTTCTCAGCATCCGCTGAAATGGAAGATCATTTTTGTTCTCTGGGTTTGGTGGACTGGGCTGTCGACCAATCTTCATCTGGGGAGACAGAATCAGTTTTGGATTAATTGGCTTTTGAACTTGTGAAAGACATCATGGAAACCTCGACACACTTTAATTTGTCTATGTTTTCGAAATTAACATGTACATTTTTTTATTAGGATTATATTCCATTTTATAACATGCTGATTAGAAAAGCTTTGAACTTGCTTAACTTGTTGCTTTCTATTTGTATTATTCAATTAGTCATTACATTACTGTCCCTGCCAAAGGGGGGGGGGGAGTCGTGAGTCCCCAGTAGGGCCAACTGTAGTTCTCCCCTATGTTAGCCTAACTGCACAAGTTGTAGCCATTTTTACAACATCCAATAACATTGTGCCCTGTTTTTCTCTGTGGTCGTACAGTGACACCTAGACATAATAGAGTGACCCAGCTGCTGGTTTCAAGCATAGTATTTCTTATCATATAAGTCGAGGCTTCCCATTTTGAAAATAGAGAGGTGAATTTCTAGAAGAGGTACGGTCTCGAGCCAAGGTTACCATCTTTGCGCAATCTGAGATACAGACCAGCTAGCGGCAGATAACAGGTATGTGGCCAAGTACCACTCCCAGAAAACACTGATATATAGCATTTTAAAGCTATGCTTAGGCAGATACACCATTAAAATTAATAGGGCTTTTCATTGTGTACCGTTTATTAGTAATGCCTAATTGCACTACTAAGTTTTGTATGTTTCCTAGTTGCAGCATAGTTGATTCATAATAGAGCACAATAGTTTCAATAAATATTGTAAACTGTTCTTGTGTCTCCTTCCTGTTTATTATGCACATGCATGAGTGAAAGAACAAAAGGTGATTACCTGTTACCGTGGTTTTCTGAGGGGACTAGAGTGTTGTGTTCTGGGGTGCCAACCTGTTTCTCTGGAAAGGTTAGGAGGGCAGATAAGGCATCATGAGCTAGTTAGAATTTGGGCCCATTGATACTGATGTGGTATGATGGCAGTCCATGGACCATCAGACTGGCATTCCACCGCCTTATTACAACTACGGTGGTGGGACTGCCATAGGATGGGCGCAACCGCCAGAGATCCCTGATCCCACGTTGGGGGTGCAGCAGTGTGAGGCTGTGATATGCTGGCAGTGCCGCTGCAGCACCGCCAAGCATATTAGAAGTTTCGTCACTGCGACCCTTTTCATTGCGGTGAGCCAGCCATTAAAAATGCGGCGGTGAGGCCATGCATGCACTGGGGTGCATGCAGGAGGAACATGTTGAGCTCCCCTGTATTTTCGCACTGCCTGTTCCTGCATGGACAGAAATGCACTTTCTGTCCTTGCAGGAACAGGCTGTGGTGCTCCTACTGTAGTGTCTTTCTAAGGCTCTCCTATGAGCCTTAGAAAAGCACCACTGCCACAGGACCACCCAACAGGATTACAACCAGTAATCTGGCATGCAGGCTGACTACTGGTTTTGCGGTCTTGGAGCAGGGCGCTGGTGTGGCAGGCTGCTCCAAGACTGCAGAAATCATAATCAGGCCCTCAGGCCCTCAGTTCCTACATCCTGTTGTTCTGTGATCTCAGGCATAGTTCTGTTCCCAAATAGATTTCGTGCAATAAAGCCACACTGATCATAACTTACACACTCACTCATAGATGTTCTGAGTTTATGCAAGTACTGTAGGAAGCTCGGTTTCAGCAAAACCAGTAGTTGGACCTCTTTGAGGCCTGTTCTTTGTTGTTGAAATGGTCCTTTTCTTTTTTAGCAGTAAGAATGCAACAAAATATGCAACTTTCTGGTTTCTGCAGTAAAAACTAAGATCCCATATCGTGGACTTTTATTAGTTAAAACTGGTTTTAGCTCAAAACCAGAAACTCTAAAAATGTTCATATCATACCTAGTATTTCATTTTAGTGCACTACTTCTAAGGCAAATATTTTATGCTGGATTGACCAGATGCAAAATCCAAGCGAGTTCAGTTAATTTCCTGATTTCTTTTTAAATTTCTGTATATATTTTCATTCGACAGAGTAAAAGGTCTCCATCTCCACAAGGTCCAAAATCCATCTGGCTTGCACTGTGCCACGCGTTTGGGAGACCACTTATTCTCAGCAGCGTCTTCCGTGTCCTGGCTGATTTGCTGGGATTTGCAGGCCCACTGTGCATTTCTGGAATAGTTCATCATCTCAGCAATGAGAACAAGACCTTCACTCCACAGGTACTATTTGAAATAATTGTATTTCCTTTAGTCTCCTCTTCTGTAATGTTTAAAATGATATACGTTTATCCTACTATACTCAATTTTAGATACAAGCGTCAAAGGAATGAAGTGTTTGATTATTAGCAAATTTGTAGGTACTAAAGAAGGAAAAAGTAGGTACCAGCTGATATCTTTATCTGTCTCACTTACAATTTGAAAAATAAATGTACAAAAGATAATACAGCAACACAACCCTTTTATTTTGCATCGACCACAAAGGAAATTTATTATTGATGTTAAAAAAAGGTGATGTTTTTGTTCAACTTCATGGCAATGGAACACATGTTTATTGTCTCACCAATGAATGTGTAGGGTTAAATGACACAAAACATGGGGGCCCAAAGTCTGCCCGCCACCCTAGCAGTGCTGGGACCGGCCACCAGTGGTGCGGCGGTCCCGCACCTGCAATTAGGATGCCACCGTGGTGGTGGCATCCTCCATTCCCAGCATTGTGGCGGGCAGTGCTCACAGCACCGCCCGTCACAATGCTGGGAATGCACTGTGTGCATTGTCATGCACAAGGTGACAGGCACCGCGAGGTGCCTGCCACCATGTCCATGACAATGCAGGGGGGTACCATAGGTACCCCCATGTGCACCCCCCACATTCCCCTACCCTGGGGGCCCACATCGGGCCCCCAACAGCAAACCCTGCATGACTTTCCATGGTGGCATCGCCGCCACGGAAAGGCACGTCTCCGCCTGCATCCAAATATGGATGGCGGTGTCATGCAGACACCGCAACCATATTGAGCACCTTTTCCGCCCGGTCGACTAGTCGACCTACGGAAAACTGGCGGACGGTATTTCCATCCGCCGGGGTCCCCCCCACCATACTAATATGGCGGGGGGGAAATGGGTGGGGGGCGGTGAAGGATGTAGGGCAGATCGCCACCGCCATGTGGGCGGTGGCGATCCACCCTACATCCTAATGGACCCCATAGTATTTAAGATGCACTTAAATTGTTCAGTGAACGATTTATGAACAGGAGCAATTAAGACTGTAAAAATAAGCATGATTCTTCAAGTGCTCAGTTGATGACATCTCTTAGCATACTCATGTTCTTAAAGATTGCAAATGTACATTTTGAAACCTGCCATGGTGGATTTCGACAAACACCTCCACAATCCACCACCTCATCTTCGCAATAGGCTACAGAAAACATGCAGAAAAAGTGACCAGCATGGATTGGAAATATAGACAAACAAGCATGGATTGGAAGCACTAGAAATTATTGGGGTCATTATTGAGCAAATCCATTTTGGAATGGTTGCCAGTGGCAATGACTCAGACCAGCAAGTGATAGATGTACAGAATTGTTAAACTGAAAGAGAAGAAAAGAGTGATAACAGTCAAATTAATTTAAACTGGGGCCAGAACAGAAGCTGATAAGCAGAACTAAAATTCAATTTGAATGAAAACATGATGGCACTTCTGACTCCTCTCTAATGAATTCGTTCTAGCACTGCTTTTGGTTTGAAGCAGAATTAATTTCACAAATATGCAATATATAAGCAAAGTGAAGGATGGACAGAATAATCTGAAAAAAGAGGAAAAAGTCAATTTCCATATCAAGTAACTGAGAGAGATCTCTGACTGATTACAATGATCATAAATATAGAGTGACAGAAATATTGTGTAAAAAACATTGTTAGCAAAAATATTGTGGTCCTATACCTATAATGTAAATGGCAAAAATTTGTGTCAAAAGATAGTTTATCAGAATGTCACAAAAACAGGTAAAAATGTTGCTTTTTTATAAATATCAAATTTAAATGAGCATATTTCAAACATGTTATTCTTTAAATGTAATATAATATTAGTTTGCAAATTATAAGTTTATTTTTAAAATTATATGTATATATACTTTAATATCTATTTATATATCTATATATATGTAATATTTTTAAAAATGTAAACAATAGAGAAACACATTTTACTTAATTTCAGTATTAACGGTAACATAAATTAAAACCTTAAAAACATATATATTGCCAAAAAAATATTAAAAACATATATATTACCCATACAAATATTCAACCTGAATAAAACAATAAAATAAACATATTAAAATACATTTTATTTATACTGTGCACTAAATTTAGAAACAAAAAAAATTTGAAACATATATTAAGAAGAGTTTAGTAATTTTTTTAATTTGCAAGAACAATATAAATGAGACAATTACAACACCCTATATATATGTGTATGTGTGTGTGTGTGTGAGTGAGTGTGTGTATATATATATGTATGTATTTTTATATATATGTGTGTGTGTGTATATACATATATAACTTCACTGAAAAAAACCATAGGTTTCAGGGACGTTATAGTTAGTTGGACATTTCACTAGTACAAAACCAGAGAAATTCGCCCGTTATAGTTAGTTGAGCTAACTATAACTCACGCCCCGCAATGCACTGCTGATGACGTCACATATTACATCATTCATGACATGGTCAGTGACATCACTGATGACATCCCAAATGACATCACTGATGACCTCATCCACATGATAATTTGATGCACCTCCTCACACCCTAATGTAACCTTTGATACACCCACTCTAAAATGCAGACTACCACTTTCCAAACCATAGACACACCAATACCAGTTGCTACATACCCACTCACTGATTCCTAGGTCTACTCACATGTCCACTCATTCATCCATACAGTTACTCATACATGCAGTCACTCCTCATACAGCACTATCATATGCACTGATACACCTATACAGACACTCACACACCACCACTCACCCATAGAGTTACTCACACACGTAGTCAGTCATGCAAAGAATCAATCACGCTCTCAGTTACTCACCTATACAGTAATACACACACCACTTCACTTATTCATATAGATACTAACACATACTTACTCTCTTCTGCAATCACTGACACGAGCACACACTCATCCATACAGCCTTTCACATATGTAGTTACTCACACATGTACCACTGAGACATCCATTCACTCGCCAACACACCCATATACACACTCACCCACCCATATAGCCCTTCACGGATGTACTCTTGAACCCATACACCCAGTGAATCACCTACTCACCCATCTATGCACAGAGTCACACACCCCCACCCACCCACAGAGACACTCAGGCACCCATACAGATACTCAGACAACCAATCAAAAACACATATAGACGCTCCTGTAGCTACTCACCAACCCATGCAGCCCCTTACACACCAACTGACAGACTAATACAGACATTCACACAGTTTAGTCACTAACCCATGCATTCAGTAAGACACGATTAATCACTCACTTATACAGTCAGTCACGCACCCACTAAATCATCTATTCAGACTCTACTACACCCACTCATTCTTCAATACACCTTGGCATATACATATATAAAACATATTTAAACTTTACAGAAACACATAGTTGTTGGATGATGTCATCAGTGATGTCATTTGAGATGTCATCAGTGATGTCATCAGTGATGTCACTGACCATGTCATGAATGATGTATTATGTGACGTCATTAGCAGTGCATTGCGGGGGAGTGAGTTATAGTCAGCTCATCTAACTATAATGGGCGAATTTCTCTGGTTTTGTACTAGTGAAATATCCAACTAACTATAACGTCCCTGAAACCTATGTTTTTTTCAGTGAATTTCTATGGTTTTTTAAAGGCTTATTTCTAACTATAATATCCCTGAAACCTATGTTTTTTTCAGTGAATTTCAAAGTTTTTTTTCAATGATAATTTCTAACTATAACGTCCCTGAAACATATGGTTTTTTCATTGAATTTCAAAGGTTTTTTAAATGCTAATTTCGAACTATAATGTCCCAGAAACCTATGGTTTTTTCAGTGAATTTCAAAGGTTTTTTAAAGGCTAATTTTAGCTGTAACGTCCCTGAAACCTATGTTTTTTTCAGTGAATTTCTAAGGTTTTTTAAATGATAATTTCTATCTATAACGTCCTTGAAGCCTGTGATTTTTCAGTGAATTTCTAAGGTATGTTAAATGCTAATTTCTAACTAACATCCCTGAAACCTGTGTTATTTTTCAGTGAATTTCTAAGGTTTTTTAAATGCTAATTTCTAACTACACCTAGATAGGTAAGACATGTGCAGAAGAGAAAGAAAGGCACAGAAAGAAGCAAGAGAAGTGCAGAAGGAAGCAAGAGGAGTACAGAAAAAGGCAAGAAAGGTGCATAAAAAAGCAAGAGAGTGTAAAATGAGGGAGAAATGTGCCGAAAGAAGCAGGAGAAGTGATGAAAGAGGCAGGAGAGGTGTAGAAAGAAGCAAAAGAAGTGCGGAAAGAAGCAAGAGAGGCACAGAAAGAAGCAAGAGCGTTGCAAAAAGAAGACAGTGAGGTGCATAAAGAGGAAGAAAGGGGCAGAAAGAGGCACGTGAGGTGCAGAAAGAGGCAAGAGAGGTGCAGAAAGAGACAATAGAGGTGCAGAAACAGGCAAGATAGGTGCAGAAAGAGGCAAGAGAGGCTCGGAAAGAGGAAGAAAGGTGCAGAAAGAGGCAAGAAAAAGGAAGAAAAAGGAAGAAAGGTGCAGAAAGAAGCAAGAGAAGCACAAAGAGAAAGAAGAGAGTGGGGTGCATATAGAGGCAAGAGAGGTGTAGAAAGAGACAAGATTGGTGCAGAAAGAGGCATGATATATGCAGAAAGAGGCAAGAGAGGTTCAGAAAGAGTCAAGAGAGGTGCATAAAGAGGCACGGGGTGAAGAAAGAAGAGAGTGAGCTGCAGAAAGAAGGAAGAGAGGTGTAAAAAGAGGCAAGAGAGGTGCAGAAAGAAGAGAGTGAGTTGTAGCAAGACGCAAGAGAGGTACAGAAAGAGGCAAGAGGTGCAGAAGAGGCAGAAGAGGTGCAGAAAGAGGTAAGAGGTATATAAACAGTCAAGAGAGGTACAGAAAGAGGAAGAAAGGTGCAGAAAGAAGCAAGTGAGCTGCAGAAAGAGGCAAGAGAACAGCAAAAAGAGTCAAGAGAGGTGCATCAAGAAACAAGAGAGGTGCAGAAAGAGGCAAGAAATGTTCAGAAAGAGGCAAGAGATGTGCAGAAAGAGGCAGGAGAGGTGCAGAGAGAAGAGAGTGAGCTGCAGAAAGCGGCAAGAGAGGTACAGAACGAGGCAAGAGAGGTACAAAAAGAAGAGAGTGAGCTGCAGAAAGAACCAAGAGAAGAGCAGAAAGAGGCATGAGAGGTGCAGAAAGAGGCAAGAGAGGTGCAGAAAGAGGCAAGAAAGTTGCAGAAAGAAGACAGTGAGCTGCAGAAAGAGGAAAGAGAGGTGCAGAAAGAGGCAAGAGAGGTGCAGAAAGAGGAGAGTGAGCTGCAGAAAGATGCAAGAGAGGTGCAGAAAGAGACAAGAGACAACTAAATTTTTAACATTCTATATTTATTGTATAAGTGTGGCACGCCTGACGTCATCTTGATGTAACCAAAACTGTAATACCTAAAGCATTTCCTTTAGAAATTATAGAAACGAGAGGGTCTTATTTGCATAGAAATTATAGTTAGTGCTCTAAAAAACTAAAATGAGGACACATTTTCTGAGTTCTCAAATAGCGACAAGGCACTTTTAAATTATTTGTTATCTTCATGTTTTTTTTATCCAGTTGACCACTTGATTAAATGTTACGCTTAGGGGCGAGAATGTGGTGTTACTTCCAGAGCTGCAGACTTTGCAACTGGGGACCCAAGATGGAGTTTCTGCTTCAGCTCGACATTCTGTGATTCTGGTCAAATCACTTAATCTCCCCATGCCTACAACCAAAATGAGTTTGTCCTTGTATGATGTAACCAATGCTCATGTAAAGCACTCCAATATATGACCAGCCTGCACTATATAAAACGTCATAAAAACAAAGGATAAAAAGTGTTTTCCACACTTCTGTCAGTGGACTATACGTGGGCCACATCTGGGTGATATTTGTGCTACATTTGGAACCCTTTTTCTCTGGTGGCCATCTTGGGAGACTTTAATTAAATTCATTAAACTTTATTCGATCTGATTTAGAAACATATCATAAAAGTGTACATAGAAACAGTAAATCCTCTTTCTTAATACAATACAGTGAGAATGAATTAAAACCAGTAGGTAAAAACAGGTGTTACAAAGCCCGGTTCAGAGCAACTTCAGGTTAACAGAATAGTAAAGTTCAATGTTTTGCAAGATCAATCTCATGTACTTCGTGCATAATACGCAATAAGGGGTTCAAGTATGATGCAATGCTCCAATCCTTGACCAGTCTTCACTATATAAAACTGCAAAAAATAAAAAAATAAAAAGTGTTTTGAACACTTCTGTCATTGGGCTATATGTGGGCTACATCTGGGTGATATTTGTGCTACATTTGGGCTCTTTTTTCTCTGGTGGCCATCTTGGGAGACTTATTTCTTATGAAGTTTGCTAATTTCCTCATTTACTGCAGTCTCCTCATCAGGAAATGCTTTCAGTTGTTTACTTTGATTCCATCAAGAAGGCATTCAGATGTGTCACACATTTGCTATAAATTCAGAATGTTAGCGCTCTAGTTGCTCATTAGATCACTGTAGTAAGGCTACTCTTCACCAGGGAGTTAACTGGCAGTCTACTGCTGGTATTGGAAGTGATTGTTTCAGTCTGCATGTCAACATTTTCTAATGAAATAGAAGAGGATTTGAGATCCCACTTAAAACATGCCCTAATTTTTCTTTCTGCAGCACAAACCATAATTTATATGACAAAATGATCCCCATCATTGTGTTCCTTTTTAAATTAAATGTTTTAAGTGTTAGCAGTTTATTCCAATCAAGATGGCTTCAGGTGTGCCATACTTTTGTCATAAGTAAGGCTGTTAGCGCCCTAGTTGTTTTTTAGAACACTGTGGGAAGCTGCAGTAGAACACAAAGGAATCAACTGACAGCCTCTGCCCTTGTTGAATGTACATGTTTTACTGAGAATGTCAGACTTCATTCTCACATGACTGAGAAAGATAATGTGAATTTACAGAAAATATGCTCTCATTTTAGCTTCTGGAGCACCTTCCAAACCTCTATGGGACAGGCATGAGAAAATAGTTTTCTCTCAAACATGATTCATGATTTCCCAGCAGAAGGTTTTTCACAGGGTAAAATCACCTTAGAACACACCACAATTCCTAAAATTAGTATGGTACCATCAACAAATGAATTCTAATGTAAATAAAGTCTGTTATCACCCTTTGTAGTTCTCATTTTGGTGACCCTCAAAATCTTGTATTCACTACAATGCATTCCAATGGGGTGCTATCATGTATATTGGTCCCAAGATGGCTGACAGCAATTCCAGGATGAAGTGCTGACAGCCACTCAGATCTCATGATGAGATGTGTCGTTAGGCTCTTCCCATATATAGATATTGATTTATTTTGGAAGTTCTTAGAAACTACTGAATGGATTTACACCATTTAAAAAAAGGTCACTTTCTGAATCAAGAGCTACTTTTTTGCCAAATTTGGTTTAATTCCGTTCAGCAGTTCAGGCTCTAGCCGTGTCTAAAGTTTCTTATGGAAATTAACATGGGGAAAATGCGTTTTGGGACCCCACTTTTTTCTCGGCCCCTGCTTGATGAATCACGCCGAAACTTTCAAGACAGGAGCTGACCGGAGCGGTCAAAAGTGTTTATAAGTTTATAGAAGATATTAACTATGCTGTTCAACTCTATCCAAATAAAAAAAATAAAAAAAACTGAGCCATTCCATATTACAGGATAAAGTTAATCTATAACTATATATATATAGGTAGCTTATTGTAAAATAAATATTAAAAAAATATAATAATACATTCATAAATTAGCATTTAAAAACCCTTGCAAATTCACTGAAAAAACCATAGCTTTCACACACGTTATAGTTAGGAATTAGCATTTAAAAAACCTTGCAAATTCACTGAAAAAACCAAAGGTTTCACACACGTTATAGTTAGGAATTAGCATTTAAAAAACCTTTGAAATTCACTGAAAAAACCATAGGTTTCACACACGTTATAGTTAGCTGGACATTTCACTCGTAAAAAACCAATGAAATTCCCCCGTTATAGTTAGTTCAGCTAACTATAACTCGCGCACCCACAATCCACTGCTGATGACGTCACATATTACATCACTCATGACATGGTCAGTGACATCACTCATGACATCACTCATGACATCTCAAATGACATCTCAAATGAAAGCGCCGGACTTAGGGGGTTAGACTTACTATTCCCACTCCAGTCTACACAACTGTAGGAAAAGTATTACACTTCAGGGGCCATATTACAGATGTTGCACCTTTCAAAAGGTGCGCCTGGCGCACTATAAGAAAATGTGATGCCGATTATGGTGAATGCGCTGCCCACAGGGCAGCCACAAACCTGCACTGCCCCCAGGGCAGCGCATTCATGTGAAAAACAGAGCAGCTGCTTTAGAAGTCGCTCTGTGTTTTCCCACCTTCGCTTTCAAGTGGGAGTAGAGATTGCCTTGCAGTGGATGCAGTTAGTGACTGCACCCGCCTGCAAGGGGATGTCTGGGGGTCCACAGTACCCCTTTTCCCCCTCCACAGACTGCTTAAGGGGCGCGCACTGACAGTACGCCATCTTGTAGGTGGCGCACTGTCAATATGCATCCTGAGCGCTTCTTTGCCTCTGCACCCTCATCTGTAATACGGCAAAGGCACAGAGGCAAAGAGATTCCCTCATTTACATGGGGCACGCCCCCATGTAAATAAGGCTATGCCCCCTGAAGATATTACAGAAGGGGCTCCACAAGCGTCTGCGGCCCCTTCTGTAATACAAAAGTGTCCTAGGGGCGCGTAAAGTTGGTTCAAACGCCTTTTGCAACCCGGGGCACTTTGTGTAATACGGCCCCAAGAGGTTACATTTACTATTCCCATACCAGTCTAAGCAATAGTAGGGAAATCATTAGAGTTTAGAGGGGTTATATGTACTATTCCCACTGTAGTCACAGTAGAGAAAGTGTTCGACTTTAAATGCATTACATTGAATAATTAAAGTTCAAATCATATATTTAAATTATTTTAATACATAATAAAACATAATAAATGACCTGGAAATTATTAACAGTATATTAATTACAAAAATTAAAAACACATTTAAAATATCAATCAAAAATGTAAAAAAAAAAAATTGCTTACAATCACATTACTTACCTAAGAACAAATAAATTGCACTATTTTAAAATAAAGACAAATGCACAATAATTAACAAAACCATACCACAGTAACATTAAACATAATACATTTGCAAATAATTACATATAAAAAAGAAATCAGTAAGCTAATATTATAGCTTTAACATTTTCCCACCCTATAACCCTTAAAACAATTAAATTAAAAAATACAAAATAATATATTAAAATTAAAAATACATACAAAAAATGAAACACTTAGTAATCAAAAAATACAAAATAGGCTATTTCAATAATTTATATTCAATTAGATAATCCATTAACATTGCATTAATATTATTTAAAATACATTGTAGTGTAATTAACTTCCTACCATGTTCCCCTACAAACTGAATAACCCAGTACTAAAATATAACATGCTATTACTCAAATTATAAGTCAAATATACATAATTATTGACAAAATAAATTGAAAAAAGAAGGTAACAATTAAACAGTTATCATAATTAAAAATTATTTTAATAATTAATGTACAATAAAAATACTTTGCATTACATTTAAGTTAACTATAATTTATTTCCCACCCTATTCCCCTACAAACCCAACAACCTGCTGCTAAAATATAGCATATTATTAATATTAATAATAATAACATTAAAATATTATTGAAATATATCACAATAAACTAAAAATGTAATGCAACAAATAAAGACTTAACATAATTAATAATCAATTAAATAATCAATTTATAAAAAAAAAACAATTGCCACAAATTAAAATAAATTATAATTTAATAAACGTCCCAGCCCATTCCCCTACAAACCCAACAACCTGCTATTAGACTTTAAATTACTAATTACATTTGTAACTAAATTACTAAAACACTTAAAATTACAACTTATATGTGTAAAAATAAATAACAATTATACAATATTACCATGTAAAATTAGAATATGATCTAAAACATATTAAGTTAATTAAAACACTTTATTTTTTACTAAATTAATGAAAATTATTTTAAAACAAAAATAGTTCTGAAAACATTATTTCTTAAAAAAAAATGAAATTCCTTACAGCAATATTCTATACCACTAGTTTTATGTAGTAACAATATTTTCTGATGATATTTAAAACTCAAAATTGTGTTCAAAGACCAACTGAGAGGCTGCCAACAGACTGCAGAGACAGTGTGTTACATTGACCTTCAGTTGAACCAGTACTGTGTTTCTTGGTCTCAATTTTACTGATCTGGTTTAACTTCTCATTTCTAGTGCTTGGTAATTTACTCAAATTAGTTCAGTATTTCATCCTAACAAATATATTTGACCTTATTTATGCATTTTCTTGTTCTTGGTAGCCGCAGTTCTTTCTTAACAGCATACTAAATTCAAACGCATCCATAGAGGAAATGTGAAAGTCTAAAATATTCATGAACTGTCAAACAATCTCTGTGAATAATAAAAATATGAAAAATACTTTTTAAAACTGCAGATAACTGAACAGCACAGAAGCCTGCTCCTGAGCTACCAAGGCATAAGAATAAATTGGGCAATTAGTTAGACAAAATGGAATGTTTAATTTGTAAAGAAAGCTGAGGTTGGATTCAGAGGTTAAGACAGTGATCCTTCTGTCTCTTGTCGCACAGCATTGGTAACTGATAAAAAGTTGGAATCTCTTTGTGAGGGACATGCTTTAGAGACTGTTCTGCAGTACCTGTGATGAAATGTCATAGTGTGTCCAGACATCCGTACACTCCTAGTATGATTTTTTAGCTTGGTTCTATTAAATCAAAATGTTTCAGTAGACCGATACGATATACTTATCACACATGGCCTCAGGCTTTTCCAAAAATCGTATCACAACCATAGTTCTTTTTTGTCAGAGGTAGGAATCCTGGTTCTGTTGCTGCGTCTTCGCTAGGATGTTGTTCCATGTATTCACTCCATTTGTGGGGTTCCTGATGTAGTGTTGCATTCTGACCTATATTTTGTAGTGTATGCTTGCCCTGAAAAATGTTGACCTCCCTGCTCTCTTCATCACAGACACATTTCAGAAGTCCTAAATTCTAGAGAACTCCCAGCTAAAAGAACCTCTAGTAAAAAAGTGACCTGTGTTTTGCTTTAGTGGAAGTGCATCAGAAAGATAGTGATGTCATCAGTGATGTGATTTGAGATGTCATAAGTGATGTCATCAATGATGTCACTGACCATGTCATGAATGATGTAATATGTGACGTCATCAGCAGTGCATTGCGGGGGTGCGAGTTATAGTTAGCTGAACTATCTATAACGGCAGAATTTTACTGGTTTTGTACAAGTGAAATGTCCAACTAACCATAATGTCCCTGAAACCTATGGTTTTTTCAGTGAATTTCTAAGTTTTTTTAAATGCTAATTTCTAACTATGCCTACAGAGGTAGGACATGAGCAGAAAGAAGAAGTAAGGCGCAGAAAGAAGCAAGAGAAATGCAGAAAGAGGAAACGGAAGTCCAGAAAGAAAAAGAAAGGTGCAGAAAGAAGCAAAAGATATGCAGAAAGAACCAACAGAGGTGCAGAAAGAGGCCTTGTTGCAAAGCCATTCTGTGCCCCCAAATTTTTGCTGATGGGTACTCATGGTAACTGACACCGACTAACCAGGCCTAGAGCCAGTGTTATGCTAAAAGACACTTAGAATACAGGGAAAACACCTATATACACTAGGGTACACTATGGGTTGGGGTACCCCTGTGATTGGCATGACCTCCCCTGTAAGGCCCTCGTATATAATAGGGCAGGGAGATTAAAACTACCTCTAAGTCAGAGGTGCAGAAACATGCTACTTTAACTAGTAGTCACGTTTGCAGAGTGGTAGAGAAAGGGTGCTGGGCCTCCGACCAGCCCTCAAGAATTCCTCTGCATAGGACTTACAGGAGGTACCAGGAGGGCTTCTTGGCCCCCAAAGTGCCTCAGGAGTAAACTTCATCCCCCATTCCGTAGTCTGCTAGGAGGCGTGTTTGCACAGTGGTGGAGAAAGGGGGCATGGCCTCCGAAGACTGTGTGGGACTTACTGGAGGTAACAAGAGGGGTACTTGCACCCCAAGGACA
This sequence comes from Triturus cristatus, assembly GCF_964204655.1. Lineage (NCBI taxonomy): Eukaryota > Metazoa > Chordata > Amphibia > Caudata > Salamandridae > Triturus > Triturus cristatus. The sequence goes on from NC_140584.1 coordinate 453,299,427, forward strand.
TCCTTGGGGGCCAACTACCCATCCTATTACCTCCAGTAAGTACCACACATCAGGATTGCTGAGTTCTCATAACAGGCCATGCCCCCTTTGCCCACCACTCTGCAAACACGCTCCCTGGCGCGCTCTTCTTTGGGGATTGAACCCACTTCACTGCTGGGGGTCCTTAGGGGCCAACAAGCCTACCTTGTACCTCCAGTAAGCCCCACACAGTGGGATTGCTGAGAGGTGGACACAGGCCATGCCCCCTTTCTCTACCACTCTGCAAACGTGACTCCAGGTGCTTTCTTGGTTGGGGGATGAAGTCCCCTTTCCTCATGAGGGTCCCTGGGGGCCAATTAACCCACCAGGCACCTCCAGTAAGCCCCGCACAGCTGGATTGCTGAGAGTGGTCCGAGGCCATGCTCTCTTTTTACACCACTGTGAAAACGCGGCTCCTGGGGCACTGCTGCTCGGGGGATGAAGTCCACTGGTGTCCTGAAGTCCTCAGGACACAAGAGGGCCTCATCGCCCCACCAGCAGTGCACCAAGAGGTGCGTTTGCAGAGTTGTGTAAAAAGGGGCGAGGCCTCGGACCACCTCTCTGCGATCCAGCTGTTGGTACTTACTGGAGGTACCCCCGGGGCATGACCTCCTTTTTTAAATGTATTTATTGGGGAGGAGGGCCGCATGGCCCCCCCTTCCCTAGGCCACTATTGGCCTTGGGGACACCATACCCCGTGGCCTCATTCTGGAGGGGGGCCATGTGGTCCCACTCCCCTGGGCTACTACTGGCCCCAGACACCCCATCCCCCCGCGCTCTCCCTTAGTGTTGGGGGCCGGGGAGAGCCCCATTCCCCCACAGTCCCAGCCAGCTCCCCTCCTCCTGCGGAGCCGGCATTGCTTTTGAGGAAGGGGACCTGGTAACATGCAGCTCCCCTTGCTCAAAAGCAATCCTGTTTTGCTTCTTTGAGCAGGGCCAGGGCCATTGAGGGCTCCAGCATTTCAACAGCCCCGGGGAGGTGTGGGAGCTTGGGGGGCCGCGAGTTCCCCCACAAATAATTAATGAAAGCCCTGGGGAGGTGGCGGTCCCCGGGGCTTGAGGCACCCACAAAATAAAGCTCCAGGGCAGTGGCAGTCCCTGAGGCTGCGGGGGGGCCACGTGCCCTCCCATGCATATTTAAGATTGCCCCGGGGAGGTGGCGGTCCCCAGGGCTTGCGTTACAACAAACAAATGATGGACGGAATGCTGACAATGCAGACATTCTCCCCCAGTCAAGAGATCTGGGTTAAATCCATCGTTCTTTTGCCCACTACCCCACCCCAGTTCAGACATGGCCATATGCAAATCAGTATTGACCCTGTGCCTCATGGGAACAGTCCAGCCCGAACTGCCAAGCCATGTCTTCCCTGGACCGGAATCAAGCATCCTAGGACCGGTTTCTGGCTATCAGCCGTCATCAGCCAGGATAGCTTGACTCCAGTGGCGTAGTGAGCACGGGTCCCACGTCTGGGAATACCCATCCCACTTAGGGCGAAAAGCGTTACAACAAACAAATGATGGACGGAATGCTGACAATGCAGACATTCCCCACAGTCAAGAGATCTGGGTTAAATCCATCGTTCTTTTGCCCACTACGCCACCCCAGTTCAGACATGGCCATATGCAAATCAGTCTTGACCCTGTGCCTCATGGGAACAGTCCAGCCCGAACTGCCAAGCCATGTCTTCCCTGGACCGGAATCAAGCATCCTAGGACCGGTTTCTGGCTATCAGCCGTCATCAGCCAGGATAGCTTGACTCCAGTGGCGTAGTGAGCACGGGTCCCACGTCTGGGAATACCCATCCCACTTAGGGCGAAAAGCGTTACAACAAACAAATGATGGACGGAATGCTGACAATGCAGACATTATCCCCCAGTCAAGAGATCTGGGTTAAATCCATCGTTCTTTTGCCCACTACGCCACCCCAGTTCAGACATGGCCATATGCAAATCAGTCTTGACCCTGTGCCTCATGGGAACAGTCCAGCCCGAACTGCCAAGCCATGTCTTACCTGGACCGGAATCAAGCATCCTAGGACCGGTTTCTGGCTATCAGCCGTCATCAGCCAGGATAGCTTGACTCCAGTGGCGTAGTGAGCACGGGTCCCACGTCTGGGAATACCCATCCCACTTAGGGCGAAAAGCGTTACAACAAACAAATGATGGACGGAATGCTGACAATGCAGACATTCTCCCCCAGTCAAGAGATCTGGGTTAAATCCATCGTTCTTTTGCCCACTACGCCACCCCAGTTCAGACATGGCCATATGCAAATCAGTCTTGACCCTGTGCCTCATGGGAACAGTCCAGCCCGAACTGCCAAGCCATGTCTTCCCTGGACCGGAATCAAGCATCCTAGGACCGGTTTCTGGCTATCAGCCGTCATCAGCCAGGATAGCTTGACTCCAGTGGCGTAGTGAGCACGGGTCCCACGTCTGGGAATACCCATCCCACTTAGGGCGAAAAGCGTTACAACAAACAAATGATGGACGGAATGCTGACAATGCAGACATTCTCCCCCAGTCAAGAGATCTGGGTTAAATCCATCGTTCTTTTGCCCACTACGCCACCCCAGTTCAGACATGGCCATATGCAAATCAGTCTTGACCCTGTGCCTCATGGGAACAGTCCAGCCCGAACTGCCAAGCCATGTCTTCCCTGGACCGGAATCAAGCATCCTAGGACCGGTTTCTGGCTATCAGCCGTCATCAGCCAGGATAGCTTGACTCCAGTGGCGTAGTGAGCACGGGTCCCACGTCTGGGAATATCCATCCCACTTAGGGTGAAAAGCGTTACAACAAACAATTGATGGACGGAATGCTGACAATGCAGACATTCTCCCCCAGTCAGCAGAACTAACTATAATGGAGGAATTTCTATGGTTTTGTATGAGTGAAATGGACAGCTAACTATAACACCCCTGAAACCTATGGTTTTTTCTGTGATTTTCTAAGGTTTTTTTAAATGCTAATTTCTAAATATAACGTCTCTGAAACCTATGGTTTTTTTCAGTGAATTTCAAAGGTTTTTTAAATGCTAACTTTTAAGTGTAATAGTTGTTATATCTATTTTTTTGTACTGATTTTCTACAGTTTTTTAACTGTTTATTTATAAATATTTTATTCATTAAATAACATTATATATTTTTCTGAAAATTGCAACAATTTTTTCTTTTTTAATTAAAACTGAAATATTGATTAATTTTCTTGTTTTCATTGTTTATTTTAATATATTTATATTATTTTCTTGAAAAAAAAAATTCAAATTTTTTTCGGAGTCACGCACTCAAAGTGTACACATCACGGTGGGTGCGCGCATTCTAGCTGCCATTTTAGAAAAGTCATGAAGGATTCGCGTATGGTGTGCGACGGCTGCATGTTTTTCAGTTGCATCATATACATTTAATATCACGTGATATGCGCGATTGGTATGCGACCAGTCTGCGACTCCTGCTCCCACGCATTCGCGACACATGCGCATTACGGTAAGAGATGTTTGCGCGGTTGCGGGTCCCGCGTGACATCATATACGTGCTGGGGTGCGCTGGGTGCATGTATGTATGTTCCAAAATGATATGCATGTGTCTTTAATATACATATTAAGGCAAGAGATTATGTAAGATATTCATCAAAATAATATATTTGTACTGATAATAAACTTACATTATTTTTAAATATATTTTCGCGCAGTCGGGTGCATGCATCGTGAGTGCAGAAAACCAGGTCAGCAGAGCTGCTGTAGAGCCAGAGAACCAGGTCAGCAGAGCTGCTATAGAGTCTAAGAACTAGGTCAGCAGAGCTGCTCTAGAGCCAGAGAACTAGGTCAGCAGAGCTGCTGTAGACCCAGAAAAACCAGGTCAGCAGAGCTGCTTTAGAGTGAGAGAACCAGGTCAGCAGAGTTGCTTTAGAGCCAGAGAACCAGGCCAGCAGAGCTGCTTTAGAGCCAGAGAACCAGGTTAGTAGAGCTGCTTTAGAGCCAGAGAACCAGGTCAGTAGAGCTGCTCTAGAGCCTAAGAACCAGGTCAACAGAGCTGCTCTAGAGCCAGAGAACCAGGGCAGCAGAGCTAATCTAGAGCCAGAGGACCAAATCAGCAGAGCTGCTTTAGAGCCAGAGAACCAGGTCTGCAGAGCTGCTGCAGAGCCAGAGAAACCAGGTCAGTAGAGCTGCTTTAGAGGGAGAGAACCAGGTCAGCAGAGCTGCTCTAGAGCCAGAGAACCATGTCAGCAGAACTGCTTCATAGCCATAGAACTGGGTCAGCTGAGCTGCTTTAGAGACAGAGAACCAGGTCAGCAGAGCTGTTGTAGAGCCAGAGAACTAGATCAGCAGAGCTGCTCTGTAGCACAAGAACTAGGTCAGCAGAGCTGCTCTAGAGCCAGAGAACCAGGTCAGCAGACCTGCTGTAGAGCCAGAGAAACCAGGTCAGCAGAGCTGCTTTAGAGAGAGAGAAGCAGGTCAGCAGAGCTGCTTTAGCGCCAGAGAACCAGGTCAGCAGAGCTGCTCTTGCTGACACTGACTGACTGACACTGACTGACTGACACTGACTGATTGACACTGACTGACACAGATTGACTGACACTGACACTGACTGACACTGATTGACTGACACTGACTGACTGACACTGACTGACTTACTGACACTGATTGACACTGACTGACACTGATTGACTGACACTGACTGACTGACACTGATTGACTGACACTGACTGACACTGATTGACTAACACTGACTGACTGACTGACACTGACTGACTGACACTGACTGACACTGACTGACACTGACTGACTACTCTATACTACTCTACTACTGACTCTCTACTGCTCTCGACTACTCTCTCTCTACTACTCACTCTCTACTACTCACTCTCTTCTACTCTCTACTACTCACTCTCTACTACTCTACTACTCTCTACTACTCACTCTCAACTACTCACTCTCTACTACTCTACTACTCACTCGCTACTACTCTCTACTACTCACTATCTACTACTCACGCTCTACTACTCTCTACTACTCACTCTCAACTACTCACTCTCTACTACTCTACTACTCACTCTCTGCTACTCTTTACTATTCACTCTCTACTACTCACTCTCTACTACTCACTCTACTATTTTCTACTACTCTCTACCACTCACTCTCTACTACTCTACTACTCACTCTCTTCTACTCTCTACTACTCACTCACTACTACTCTCTACTACTCAGTCTCTACTACTCTCTCTCTCTACTACTCTCTACTACTACTCTCTTCTATTCACTCTCTACTGCTCACTCTCTACTACTCACTCTCTACTACTCTCTACTACTCACTCTCTGCTACTCGCTGCTGCTCTCTACCACTCACTCTCTATTATCTACTACTCTCTCTCTACTACTCACTCTCTACTACTCTCTCTCTACTACTCTCTACTACTCACTCTCTACTACTCACTCTACTACTCTCTACTACTCACTCTCTACTACTCTCTCTCTACTACTCACTCTCTACTATTCACTCTCTACTACTCACTCTCTACTACTCGCTCTCTACTACTCACTCTCCACTACTCACTCTCTACTACTCGCTCTCTACTACTCTCTACTACTCACTCTCTACTACTCACTCTCTACTACTCTCTACTACTCTCTCTGCTACTCACTCTCTACTACTCACTCTCTACTACTCTACTACTCTCTACTACTCGCTCTACTACTCACTCTATACTATTCTCTACTACTCACTCTATTACTCTCTCCTACTCTCTACCACTCACTCTCTACTACTCTACTACTCACTCTCTACTACTCTCTCTCTCTACTCACTCTCTACTACTCACTCTACTACCCTCTACTACTCATGCTCTACTACTCTCTACTACTCACTCTGTACTACTCACTCTCTACTACTCTCTACTGCTCACTCTCCACTACTCATTCTCTACTACTCGTTCTCAGCTACTCTCTACTACTCACTCTACTACTCACTCTCTACTACTCTACTACTCTCTCTACTTCTCACGCTCTACTACTCTATCTCTACTACTCACTCTCTTCTACTCTCTACTACTCACTCTCTACTACACACTCTCTACTACTTGCTCCCTGCTACTCGCTCTCTACTACTCTCCAGTACTCACTCTACTACTCACTCTCTACTACTCTCTACTACTCACTCTCTACTACTCCACTACTCTCTACTACTCACTCTCTACTACTCACTCTCTACTACTCTACTACTCTCTACTACTCTCTCTCTACTACTCACTCTCTACTACTCACTCTCTACTACTCTCTACTACTCACTCTCTACTACTCACTCTCTACTACTCTCTCTCTACTACTCTCTACTACTCACTCTCTACTACTCTCTACTACTCACTCTCTACTACTCTCTCTCTACTACTCTCTACTACTCACTATGCTACTCACTCTCTACTACTCTCTAATACTCTCTCTCTGCTACTCTCTAATACTCTCTCTCTGCTACTCACTCTCTACTACTCACTCTCTACTACTCACTCTCTACTACTCACTCTCTACTACTCTCTACTACTCTCTACTAATCACTATACTACTCACTCTACTACTCTCTACTACTCACTCTCTGATACTTTCTCTACTACTCACTCTCTACTCTCTATTACTCGCTGTCTACATTCCACCTCTCTACCTCTCTCTACCTCTCTCTCTACTACTCTCTTCCTCTCTACCTCTACCTCTCTACCTCTACACCTCTACCTATACACCTCTACCTCTCTGTACTGGCACACATATGCACATATATATATGCATATATATGCATATGCATTTATATATATGTAGGTGTATATAGATATATACATATATAAACATATAAATATAATCTGCATGTCTATATAAATATAAATGCATGCAAACATATACATATACATATATGCATACATATGCATGGTATGTACATGAAAGTTTGAAAAACTCTAATACAAGCAAAGCTAAAAAGCCACCTAATTACAAACAGAATTGCTTTAACTTAAACGAGGGCGAGACCTATTGCATTTTCAATGCTTCTTTACTTTGATTCCATCAAGAAGGCATTCAGATGTGTCACACATTCTCCATAAATTCTGAATGGTAGCACTCTAGTTGCTCATTAGATCACTGTAGTAAAGCTACTGCTCACCAGGGAAGTCTGCTGTTGGTATTCAAAGTGCATGTTTCAGTCTGCATGTCAGAATTTTTAATGAAATGGAAGAGGATTTGAGAAGTCAAAATGGGCCCTAATCTTTCTTTCTGCAGCACTAATCATAATTTATATGGCAAAATGAACCCCCTCATTTTGTTCCTTTGCAAATTAAATGTTTTAAGTGTTACCACTTTATTCCAATCAAGATGGCATCAGGTGTGTTATACTTTTGTCATAAGTAAGACTGTTAGCGCTCTAGTTTTTCTTTAAAACACTCTTGGACATTCTGTCATTGGGCTATACTTGGGCTACATCTCGGTGATATTTGTGCTACATTTGGGCTCTTTTGTCTCTGGTGGCCATGTCAGGAGACTTATTTGTTTTGAAGTTTCCTAATTTCTTCATTTACAACAGTCTCCTCAGTAGGAAATACTTTCAGGTTTTTTACTTTCATTCCATCAAGAAGGCATTCAGGTGTGTTACACATGTGCCATAAATTCGGAATGTTAGCACTCTAGTTGCCTATTAGATCACTGTAGTAAAGCTACTGCTCCACCAGGGAAGTCTGCTGCTGGTATTGAAACCTCCTCATTGTGTTCCTTTTAAATTAAACTAATCACTCTCTACTACTCACTCGCTACTACTTTCTACTACTCACTCTCTACTACTCTCTCTCTACTACTCTCTACTACTCTCTACTACTACTCTCTACTACTACTCACTCTCTACTACTCACTCTCTACTACTCTCTACTACTCACTCTACTGCTCTCTACTACTCTCTACCACTCACTCTCTACTACTCTACTACTCACTCTCTACTACTCTCTACTACTCTCTCTCTACTGCTCCCTCTCAACTACTCACTCTACTACTCTCTACTACTCACTCTCTACTACTCACTCTCTACTACTCTACTACTCTACTACTCTCTACTACTCTCTACTACTCACTCTCTACTACTCTCTCTACTACTCACTCTCTACTACGCTCTACTACTCACTCTACTACTCTCTACTACTCTCTACCACTCACTCTCTACTACTCTACTACTCACTCTCTACTACTCTCTACTACTCACTCTCTACTACTCACTCTCTACTACTCACTCTACTACTCTCTACTACTCTCTCTCTACTACTCGCTCTCTACTACTCAGTCTCTACTACTCACTCTCCACTACTCACTCTCTACTACTCGCTCTCTACTACTCTCTACTACTCACTCTACTACTCACTCTCTACTACTCTACTAATCTCTACTATTCTCTCTGCTACTCACTCTCTACTACTCTCTACTACTCACTCTCTACTACTCTCTCTACTACTCACTCTCTACTACTCTCTACTACTCTCTCTCTGATACACACTCTCCACTACTTGCTCTCTACTACTCACTCTACTACTCACTCTCTACTACTCCCTACTACTCACTCTACTACTCACTCTCTACTACTCTCTACTACTCACTCTCTACTACTCCACTACTCTCTACTAATCACTCTCTACTACTCACTCTGTACTACTCTCTACTACTCACTCTCTACTACTCTCTACTACTCACTCTCTACTACTCTCTCTCTACTACTCACTCTCTACTACTCACTCTCTACTACTCTCTCTCTACTGCTCTCTACTACTCTCTACTACTCACTCTCTACTACTCTCTACTACTCACTCTCTACTACTCTCTCTCTACTACTCACTCTACTACTCATTCTCTACTACTCATTCTCTACTACTCTCTCTCTGCTACTCAGTCTCCACTACTCACTCTCTACTACTCTCTAATACTCACTCTCTAATACTCACTCTCTACTACTCACTCTCTACTACTCTCTACTACTCACTCTACTACTCACTCTTTACTACTCTCTACTACTCTCTACTTCTCACTCTCTACTACTCACTCTCTACTACTCACTCTACTACTCTCTACTACTCACTCTCTGCTACTCTCTCTACTACTCTCTACTACTCTCTACTCTCTATTACTCATCCTCTACTCTCTACCTCTCTACCTCTCTCTCTACTACTCTCTACCTCTCTACCTCTACCTCTCTACCTCTACGTCTCTACCTCTACATCTCTACCTCTCTACCTCTCTCTACCTCTCTCTACATGCACACATATGCACATATATGCATATGCATTTATATATATGTATGTGTGTATATATATATACATACATATATAAACATATATATAATCTGCATATCTATATAAATACAAATATAAATGCATGCATACATATACATATATGCATGTTATGTACATGAAATTTTGAAAAACACTAATAAAAGCAAAGCTAAAAAGCCACGTAATTACAAACAGAATTGCCTTAACTTAAACGAGTGTGATACCTATTGCATTTCCAATGCTTGTTTACTTTGGTTCCATCAAGAAGGCATTCATATGTGACACATTTGCCATAAATTCTGAATGGTAGCACTCTAGTTCCTCATTAGATCACTGTAGTAAAGCTACTGCTCACCAGGGAAGTCTGCTGCTGGTATTCAAAGTGCATGTTTCAGTCTGCATGTCAGAACTTTTTAATGTAATAGAAGAGGATTTGATTTACAACAGTCTCCTCAGTAGGAAATACTTTCAGGTTTTTTACTTTCATTCCATCAAGAAGGCATTCAGGTGTGTTACACATGTGCCATAAATTCGGAATGTTAGCACTCTAGTTGCCTATTAGATCACTGTAGTAAAGCTACTGCTCCACCAGGGAAGTCTGCTGCTGGTATTGAAACCTCCTCATTGTGTTCCTTTTAAATTAAACTAATCACTCTCTACTACTCACTCGCTACTACTTTCTACTACTCACTCTCTACTACTCTCTCTCTACTACTCTCTACTACTCTCTACTACTACTCTCTACTACTACTCACTCTCTACTACTCACTCTCTACTACTCACTCTCTACTACTCTCTACTACTCACTCTACTGCTCTCTACTACTCTCTACCACTCACTCTCTACTACTCTACTACTCACTCTCTTCTACTCTCTACTACTCACTCTCTACTACTCTACTACTCTCTACTACTCACTCTCAACTACTCACTCTCCACTACTCTACTACTCACTCGCTACTACTCTCTACTACTCACTATCTACTACTCACGCTCTACTACTCTCTACTACTCACTCTCAACTACTCACTCGCTACTACTCTACTACTCACTCTCTGCTACTCTTTACTATTCACTCTCTACTACTCACTCTCTACTACTCACTCTACTATTTTCTACTACTCTCTACCACTCACTCTCTACTACTCTACTACTCACTCTCTTCTACTCTCTACTACTCACTCACTACTACTCTCTACTACTCACTCTCTACTACTCTCTCTCTCTACTACTCTCTACTACTACTCTCTTCTATTCACTCTCTACTGCTCACTCTCTACTACTCACTCTCTACTACTCTCTACTACTCTCTACTACTCACTCTCTGCTACTCGCTGCTGCTCTCTACCACTCACTCTCTATTACTGTACTACTCTCTCTCTACTACTCACTCTCTACTACTCTCTCTCTACTACTCTCTACTACTCACTCTCTACTACTCACTCTACTACTCTCTACTACTCACTCTATACTACTCTCTCTCTACTACTCACTCTCTACTATTCACTCTCTACTACTCACTCTCTACTACTCGCTCTCTACTACTCACTCTCCACTACTCACTCTCTACTACTCGCTCTCTACTACTCTCTACTACTCACTCTCTACTACTCACTCTCTACTACTCTCTACTACTCTCTCTGCTACTCACTCTCTACTACTCACTCTCTACTACTCTACTACTCTCTACTACTCGCTCTACTACTCACTCTATACTATTCTCTACTACTCACTCTACTACTCTCTCCTACTCTCTACCACTCACTCTCTACTACTCTACTACTCACTCTCTACTACTCTCTCTCTCTACTCACTCTCTACTACTCACTCTACTACCCTCTACTACTCATGCTCTACTACTCTCTACTACTCACTCTGTACTACTCACTCTCTACTACTCTCTACTGCTCACTCTCCACTACTCATTCTCTACTACTCGTTCTCAGCTACTCTCTACTACTCACTCTCTACTACTCTACTACTCTCTCTACTTCTCACGCTCTACTACTCTATCTCTACTACTCACTCTCTTCTACTCTCTACTACTCACTCTCTACTACACACTCTCTACTACTTGCTCCCTGCTACTCGCTCTCTACTACTCTCCAGTACTCACTCTACTACTCACTCTCTACTACTCTCTACTACTCATTCTCTACTACTCTCTCTCTGCTACTCAGTCTCCACTACTCACTCGCTCTACTCTCTAATACTCACTCTCTAATACTCACTCTCTACTACTCACTCTCTACTACTCTCTACTACTCACTCTACTACTCACTCTTTACTACTCTCTACTACTCTCTACTTCTCACTCTCTACTACTCACTCTCTACTACTCACTCTACTACTCTCTCCTACTCACTCTCTGCTACTCTCTCTACTACTCTCTACTACTCTCTACTCTCTATTACTCATCCTCTACTTTCTACATCTCTACCTCTCTCTCTACTACTCTCTACCTCTCTACCTCTACCTCTCTACCTCTACCTCTACGTCTCTACCTCTACACCTCTCTACCTCTCTCTACATGCACACATATGCACATATATGCATATGCATTTATATATATGTATGTGTATATATATATACATACATATATAAACATATATATAATCTGCATATCTATATAAATACAAATATAAATGCATGCATACATATACATATATGCATGTTATGTACATGAAATTTTGAAAAACACTAATAAAAGCAAAGCTAAAAAGCCACGTAATTACAAACAGAATTGCCTTAACTTAAACGAGTGTGATACCTATTGCATTTCCAATGCTTGTTTACTTTGGTTCCATCAAGAAGGCATTCATATGTGACACATTTGCCATAAATTCTGAATGGTAGCACTCTAGTTCCTCATTAGATCACTGTAGTAAAGCTACTGCTCCACCAGGGAAGTCTGCTGCTGGTATTGAAACCTCCTCATTGTGTTCCTTTTAAATTAAACTAATCACTCTCTACTACTCACTCGCTACTACTTTCTACTACTCACTCTCTACTACTCTCTCTCTACTACTCTCTACTACTCTCTACTACTACTCTCTACTACTACTCACTCTCTACTACTCACTCTCTACTACTCACTCTCTACTACTCTCTACTACTCACTCTACTGCTCTCTACTACTCTCTACCACTCACTCTCTACTACTCTACTACTCACTCTCTTCTACTCTCTACTACTCACTCTCTACTACTCTACTACTCTCTACTACTCACTCTCAACTACTCACTCTCCACTACTCTACTACTCACTCGCTACTACTCTCTACTACTCACTATCTACTACTCACGCTCTACTACTCTCTACTACTCACTCTCAACTACTCACTCGCTACTACTCTACTACTCACTCTCTGCTACTCTTTACTATTCACTCTCTACTACTCACTCTCTACTACTCACTCTACTATTTTCTACTACTCTCTACCACTCACTCTCTACTACTCTACTACTCACTCTCTTCTACTCTCTACTACTCACTCACTACTACTCTCTACTACTCACTCTCTACTACTCTCTCTCTCTACTACTCTCTACTACTACTCTCTTCTATTCACTCTCTACTGCTCACTCTCTACTACTCACTCTCTACTACTCTCTACTACTCACTCTCTGCTACTCGCTGCTGCTCTCTACCACTCACTCTCTATTACTGTACTACTCTCTCTCTACTACTCACTCTCTACTACTCTCTCTCTACTACTCTCTACTACTCACTCTCTACTACTCACTCTACTACTCTCTACTACTCACTCTATACTACTCTCTCTCTACTACTCACTCTCTACTATTCACTCTCTACTACTCACTCTCTACTACTCGCTCTCTACTACTCACTCTCCACTACTCACTCTCTACTACTCGCTCTCTACTACTCTCTACTACTCACTCTCTACTACTCACTCTCTACTACTCTCTACTACTCTCTCTGCTACTCACTCTCTACTACTCACTCTCTACTACTCTACTACTCTCTACTACTCGCTCTACTACTCACTCTATACTATTCTCTACTACTCACTCTACTACTCTCTCCTACTCTCTACCACTCACTCTCTACTACTCTACTACTCACTCTCTACTACTCTCTCTCTCTACTCACTCTCTACTACTCACTCTACTACCCTCTACTACTCATGCTCTACTACTCTCTACTACTCACTCTGTACTACTCACTCTCTACTACTCTCTACTGCTCACTCTCCACTACTCATTCTCTACTACTCGTTCTCAGCTACTCTCTACTACTCACTCTCTACTACTCTACTACTCTCTCTACTTCTCACGCTCTACTACTCTATCTCTACTACTCACTCTCTTCTACTCTCTACTACTCACTCTCTACTACACACTCTCTACTACTTGCTCCCTGCTACTCGCTCTCTACTACTCTCCAGTACTCACTCTACTACTCACTCTCTACTACTCTCTACTACTCATTCTCTACTACTCTCTCTCTGCTACTCAGTCTCCACTACTCACTCGCTCTACTCTCTAATACTCACTCTCTAATACTCACTCTCTACTACTCACTCTCTACTACTCTCTACTACTCACTCTACTACTCACTCTTTACTACTCTCTACTACTCTCTACTTCTCACTCTCTACTACTCACTCTCTACTACTCACTCTACTACTCTCTCCTACTCACTCTCTGCTACTCTCTCTACTACTCTCTACTACTCTCTACTCTCTATTACTCATCCTCTACTTTCTACATCTCTACCTCTCTCTCTACTACTCTCTACCTCTCTACCTCTACCTCTCTACCTCTACCTCTACGTCTCTACCTCTACACCTCTCTACCTCTCTCTACATGCACACATATGCACATATATGCATATGCATTTATATATATGTATGTGTATATATATATACATACATATATAAACATATATATAATCTGCATATCTATATAAATACAAATATAAATGCATGCATACATATACATATATGCATGTTATGTACATGAAATTTTGAAAAACACTAATAAAAGCAAAGCTAAAAAGCGACCTAGTTACAAACAGAATTGCTTTAACTTAAACGAGTGTGATACCTATTGCATTTTCAATGCTTGTTTACTTTGGTTCCATCAAGAAGGCATTCAGATGTGACACATTTGCCATCAATTCTGAATGGTAGCACTCTAGTTCCTCATTAGATCACTGTAGTAAAGCTACTGCTCACCAGGGAAGTCTGCTGCTGGTATTCAAAGTGCATGTTTCAGTCTGCATGTCAGAACTTTTTAATGTAATAGAAGAGGATTTGAGAAGTCAAAATGTGCCCTAATCTTTCTTTCTGCAGCACTAATCATAATTTCTATGGCAAAATGAACCCCCTCATTTTGTTCCTTTGCAAATTAAATGTTTTAAGTGTTACCACTTTATTCCAATCAAGATGGCATCAGGTGTGTTATACTTTTGTCATAAGTAAGACTGTTAGCGCTCTAGTTTTTCTTTAAAACACTCTTGGACATTCTGTCATTGGGCTATACTTGGGCTACATCTCGGTGATATTTGTGCTACATTAGGGCTCTTTTGTCTCTGGTGGCCATCTTGGGAGACTTGTTATGAAGTTTCCTAATTTCCTCATTTACTACAGTCTCCTCAGTAGGCATACTGTCAGTTTTTTACTTTGATTCAATGAAGAAGGCATTCAGATGTGTCCCACATTTGCCATAAATTCAGAATGTTAGCACTCTAGTTGCTCATTAGATCACTGTTGTAAAGCTACTGCTCACCAGGGAAGTCTGCTGCTGGTATTGAAAGTGCATGTTTCAGTCTGCAAGTCAGAATTCTTTAATGAAATAGAAGAGGATTTGAGTAGTCACTCAAAATGTGCCCTAATTTTTCTTTCTGCAGCACTAATCATACATTCTATGGCAAAATGAACCCCCTCATTTTGTTCCTTTTTAAATTAAATGTTTTAAGAGTTACCACTCTATTCCAATCAAGATGGCTTCAGGTGTGCCATGCGTTTATCATACGTAGGAGTGTTAGCGCTCTAGTTGATCTTTGGAACACTCTGGGAAGCTGCAGTAGAACACAAAGGAATCAACTGACAGTTTCTGCCCTTGTTGGATGTACATGTTTTACTGAGAATGTCAGACTTCATTCTCACATGACTAAGAAAGATAATGTGAATTTACAGAAAATATGCTCTCAGTTTAGCTTATAGATCACCTTCCAAACCTTTGTGGGAAAAGCATGTGAAAAAAGTTTTCTCTCAAACATGATTCATGATATCCCAGCAGAAGGCTTTTTCACATGGTAAAATCACCTTAGAACATACCACAATTCCTAAAATGAGTGTGGTACCATCAACAAATAATTTATAATGTAACTAAAGTCTTAAAACCTTCTATTAACTTTAATGCTTTTTAGGTCGAGGACCGCCGGTCTGCCGAAGGCAGAACCGGAAGTCGGAGATTTAATGACTTGGAGAAGAGGGGCTTGAACCCGCCCCTCTTCTCCCCTGTTCTCCATTGGCTGGCCTCTTGAATGCTGGCCAGCCATTGGAGAAGAGGTCAGTCATTCCGATTAGGCCCCGTCCTTTTCGGATCGGGGGGCGTGTTTTTTGCAAGAAGTCTAATTATCTCCTCCAGCCAATGGCTGGAGGAGAGAAAAGACAAACACGCCCCCGAATCCGAAAATGCCGCTGCCTTTCTCCGAGGCATTTCTGCTCTGCCTCGGAGAAAGGCAGTGGTGTGCTTGCCTTTTGCTCTGCCTTGTTTCTTAAAGCAGATGGGAGGGAGGAAACTCAAGTTGCAGTGCAGCACTATCGAAGGCGTCGGATATGGTTCACCTGTCAGAACTGGCAGCGCTGCTGCGCTCTTCACTACTCGGCCTGTTCATGCTTATTTCAGCAAGCCCTGCTCTGTAAAATGTTTAAAAGGCTTAAAATCCTATTATAAATAACCGCGCCGTGCCAAGAATAACATTTAGACCAAGGTACGTTTTCGAAACTGCCAAAACCCATGTGGAAAGTGGCTATCGACTTGTAAACTGAAAGAGTGCAATGGACAGCTGGACGCTGGGTTTCCCAAGAGACGAGGCGCATTTTCGGGCGAGAAAGCCAGCAGTGGTTTAGTGTGTCAAGATGTTGCTCTGCTGATCTGAGTGAAGGGCAGGGTGATTATTCTGAAATAAATACCCCACCGCTTGGATGTTCCATAATTGAGGGGAAAGCCTTGGAACTGTTCGGAGCTCTCTAATGTCTCTCATCATAGCCCTGACAGGACAACACAAGCCTGGGGGCAGTGGTGTCCGTTTACTGATAACATTAGAGATAGCGGAAGTGACATCACGCGTCCTTTGACTGTGCGTGATGGGACCCCTGTATCTTTTAAACAATCTTTACTGAAAAAAGGCTTGTTATGAGTGATTTATAACAGACACAAACTACAACTTTAAAAGGCAAAACACACACTTTATTTGTAAAAGATCAGTAATCAGATAGATTAAATCATAGGGTGGCTAACCGATCAGAGAAGTTATTGGCAGTAAGAGAAGAGCAGAAATTGTAGTCCCTAACTACAACCAAAGGACACCTCTGGCAGCAGCTGTTCCACCAAATGTTGCGGAAAGAAGACATTCTGCTGCATTTTGCCAATAAAAACTGTCAAGTGTCAAAAAATGATAAAGTGTGCCAAGTGGAGTAGTGTGGAGTGGCACTGAGTGGAGTGGAGTGGCATTTAGTGGAGCGACATGGAATGGAGTAGAGAGGCACTGAGTGGAGTGGCAATGAGTGGAGCGGGGTAAAGTGGCATTGAGTGGAGTAGAGTGGAGTGCAGTGAAGTAGAGTGGGGTTGAGTGAAGTGTAGTGGGAGTCGTGGCATTAGGAGGAGTGGAGTGGAATTGAGTGTAGTGGATTGGAATGCAGTAGAGTGGCATTGAGTGGAGTGGCAATGAGTGGGGTAGCATGTAAAGTTGGCCAAGATGCCACTGAATTGCCCTAGAGCTCTTAAGAGCCTTGTGCTATATAAATGTAATTATAGTTCAATAAGTTACAAAGTATCTTGACCTATGATCTATGTACACATTTGATGCCTTTCATCCAAGAACTGGTTTGTTTACAAATAAATGCATGTTAAACTGGGAGGCGATAGTGAGCGAGGGAGCAACATATATTGTACCGGTTGCAGTGCTTAATTTAAGCCGGGGCTTTCCGGTGTTCAGCACCGGCACTTAATTGGTGTCCGGTGCTCAGCACCGGCACCTTATTGTCAACACCATACTTAGAACAGTCCACCATATGGTGGCGCTGCTCATCTAATTTATAGATGAGCAGAACAACGTTAGTTTAGGACTACAATATACACTACAACTGCTAATACCTGCCTCCCTAGCCATTCCTTTAGCTTTGGGAACCTGGAATAATCTTAACTGTCGCATTTACATGCAAGAGAGATGGTTAGTAGTTGTTTTGGCAGCGGTGACAAGGGCGATGGGTGGTGCAAGCTGCAGTGGCCTCCTCGTCAGAGCCCTCGCACTTAATATTTTACAAATTAAGCACTGACCGGTTGTGGAGCTAGTTGTTGGGGTGAAGGGGTAGAGAGAAAGAAGCAACACAGATAAAGGGGTGGGGCTGAAGAAGAAATGGTACCTCATTCACTGTGTGAACCAAATGCAGACACTAATTAAGACCAAAGAATATGTGCCTTTTCCATGCCCCACAGATGGAACAGAAAGTGACACCCAGCACATGGTAGTTAGCCAGTTAGGAGGCAGCAAAGGAGAGCAACAATGAACCCAGGTAATGGGCGGGCTCCAAAGCCTTTATAGTAAACTACAGTGCAAACACTTCAACAATATCCCTTACAGCGACAGCTGTGCAAACACTTTTGTGCAGTCGATACCTAACTAAGGGCTGTCTAAAATTGCATAATTTTCTGGCATAATTTGAGGATACATTAAGCACAATTACCGAAAAGTACGTAAATTGTGTTTTTCCCATATCTTATGTGTCTTTTGTGTGCTTTTTATGTGTTTAAAAAAGTCAGACGAGACACCAGCAACAGAGAGGTTAAAGCAGAAAATGTATTTTGGTATTTTCTGCTCATACCAGTCTCACACCGGCAAAACTTTAACAAAATTGCACAATGCAATGATTTGAAAAATTTCATGAAATTCAAATATGACTAAATATAACGTGTCTGAACCGTCGCTAACACAACCATATTACACCAGCATTAAACTTGCTTTATTTTCTAACAGCGGTGCTTGGGTCAGCTTTAAGGTTCTCTGCAGGATTCATTAAGTCTTGTAGGTCAAAGGCCCAAACACCTCAACAAACTGCCCTACGTGATGCACAATCAGTTAGAAACAAGGATCCTCTGGTGCCTTTCCGTCTGTTCAATTTCTTCAAACATTGTTATATATATTTTTTTGATCAGTTGGCAATATTTTTTTATTTTAAATATGTTTATTAATAGTTTTTTTCCCAATTTCAGTACGCATCAAATAAACATTTGGCACATAGAGGGAAACTATACAATTCACGTCTCTCCTTTTTTAGGTCTCGGCTAGCGAAGGCTGCGCTTGCGCAGTCTCGCTCGTGAGATTTAATGACTTGGAGAAGAGGGGCTTGAACCCGCCCCTCTTCTCCCCTCTTCTCCATTGGCTGGCCTCTTGAATGCGGGCCAGCCATTGGAGAAGAGGTTTGTCTCTCCGAACAGGCCCCGTCCTTTTTGGATTCGGGGGCGTGTTTTTTGCTACTTTTCTCATTTTCTCCTCCAGCCAATGGCAAGAGGAGAGAAAAGAAAAACACGCCCCCGAATCCGAAACCGCCGCTGTGTGTTAATGGCGTCCTCTCCCCCTGCTGTCGGCTCCTGTGTTCGGCTGCTGCTCTGGTCTCTGGTTGCTGCTCCGCGCGCAGCGTGTTTTCAAGATTACCGGACAACTCCAGTTACTACACAAGGACACATTCATATATGTTTGATACATGGGTACTGAAAATAAGATTGGTAAGCAAGAAACTTCGGTCCTGACCAATAACTTCCATTTCCGAGTAGCTTTTAGTAATATATATTTCTCAAACTGTTTGAAGATGGCGGTCTATTTTCGCAGACGATGTTTCTTTTGGCAGTTGCAACCAGATTGTCTCTTCATTTACCCTCAGTAGAGTCGAAAGCGGGAGCCTTCGCGGTTAGTCTTTCTTCTACTCACAATGTGACTGGCCGCACAGTCACAAATCGAGTAGTCTGTTCATCTTGTCCCTCATTTCGACACACACACGGACAACATTCCCAAACAGCAGCCGGAAGCCCGATGGTATGTTGTCATGGCAACTTGGAGAAACGATGCCGCCCGTGGCGCCCAGACTGTTGTGGGGCTGGAGAAAGCTGAGGCCCGGTGGCGGAGGGACGCTCGTTATTGGGATCCGGTGACGCCGAGGTCCAAGCCTCACCAAAAGATAGCAACCGAACCGTGAGTATAGTGCGGAGAAGCAGAGTGTCCTGTTTGGGCCACCGTACTTGGTGCGTAGCCCTTCTACTGCTCTTCTCCGTGAACTTAGCTGTCAAATGGAACTGTGTGTTCCCACTGCTCCCGAGTGACAAGGGGCCACGGCTGTTTCAAGTCACCCTTTCTTTTCAATTGCACTTCACTGTTACACTTTTTAAAAGATGTATATAGATTTTTAAGGCATTATTTGAGCTTGGTTGAGCATTCCCAAAACTAATTATGACTGTCTTATAATCTGTTTGGAAAATGTCTCTAAAAAATCATACTGGCAAGTGTTTAAAGGAATGCATTAAATAACTATTAACTTTTTAAAAACATTTATGACTACTGTACGATGCAAATTGAATTTCCTCAATTGCTTTAATATTTAGGGTTTATTGTTGCCAGATTGAGTGGTTCTTGTGTTATCAGCCTCAGAAGGAGTCTGCTGACACGCAGTTTAATCGTGTAAATAGCAGATGTCCGAGCTAGTGCTAAAGATTACTGAGCTACCTCATCTGTACTGATAGTCTCACAAATTCAAAAATATCGTTAATGTTTTCTTTTACATAACTAGCATGCTTTAAAAACAGCTTTGCACATTTTTGAATAACTGGAGATTTGCTGTTTGCATTTGCTCATTTTAACAAAGGCTTGTGCATATATATATTTTTTTATTTACAGCAATATTTTAAAAAAAAAATCGTTTTAACATCAGTGCATTTTCTACCGAGAATACTCGTATTTTAAACGCATCACATTTTGTATGCAGTTCAAATATGGTCAATTATTAATTGAATATGAGCTACATTTGCCTAAATTCAGATCATATGGCTATTAGTATAATTTTTAGGTCTTGGCTAGCTGCACAAAAAGATAAGGGCTTAAAAAGGAGTTAGAACCAGGGTTAGGATTGTGATTTGGGTTTAGGGTTTGCATCACGGTGACAGGAGAATAGGGTTAGCGGTTTAACCCCGTCCCGTTTATTGGACCATATATACACTTCTTAAAGTGCATAAGAATGCAGCACATGTCCGTTCTAAGAGCAGCTCAAGAATGCACATATGTTTATAGAGATGGAAAGTAGAGGGCACCCTGTGAAGTGACACTGCTTGTGAGATGTAGATTAACAGGGAGCGCGTGCTTCGAGCTCCCCAGCGGAAGCTTTGGGGTAAATCAGTAAATTAATTAAAAATATTTAACAAAAGCATTGTCAAAGGTAGGTAAAGCTGGAGACCAGAAAGGTTTGACACACTAGCCGGAGAGTGAATCCCCCTGGTGTGCCAGGAAACTAAATTTCCGTCCCTGCTGCAAAACAGCTCGGTGCCGTGCTGGACCAAAGGCCACAAGGAGACACCTCCTTAAAGGTCATTAGCTAAAGCCCGCCAGAGACTGCCTAATCACCACACACTTTATCAAATACATCAGGCTTGTTTTGTTCTGTCACAAATATAAGACTCAAAAAGAAAAAAATCGAAAATATACTGCAGAGTAAACGTGGCTACTGTATAATTGCAATACATATAAATCTTAAAGAAACACTGATGGAGATGTTCTACTAGCCGACTTTAAAAAAAAAAAAATTAAATAATAAGTCTTTCATTGGGCCATACACTTTATTATAATTTGTGAATGAGACCATCATTAATCACGGCCTTATGAAAGCAATCAAATTGCAAGCACTCATGTTAAACTGACATTACAACTACATCTTTAAAACCATTATCTTTAAACACTTTCTTTACTGTTAAATTATCAAAACTAGATACTTAGTATTTCTGAATGAGCCTTTGCCTTTCAGAAGCTTGTCACGTTATGTTGTTGATGTATGTGCTTTCTAACATTACTCTTGGCTTGAGAACACAGATGTCTGTGAGGCCCAATATTACCAATTCTTTTAAATATATGTTAAATTGGCTTGGTTCCATCTACAGGAGTATTATTGCTCACTCACCTCATGCACTGTCGCGTTTTGTGGATCATTTCACCTTCTTTGTACTGCAATGTATTAATTATTCTTTTATATCTCAAAAGTTCAACTTCATAATCATGCATTAAAAGTTTTAGCTTACAGGTGTAAAAACCAAAAGTTTGTTTTGTTTCATCTCCGGAATAGGCGTCTCTTTAATGTTTTAGTCCGGACTCAAAATGAGTCAGACCCATTGGCTTTGCCAATGGCTGTTTAAACTATTCAGTACAGCGGACATGCACAGGCCCAATAAAACCAGTTACAACTGATATTAATGGAGTGCTACTGCCCAAAACTCGGGTAGGTCCTCCCCCCATGGTCAGACAAATGTTGCTCTCTAGTCTCGTCAGTACCTTATCATGATTCACATTAGAGGTTCTGAAACCAGAACGATCATGTTTGTCAATGAGACAGATACAAAGGGACCAATTAGAAATGCGGCCACATTACAGGGAAACATCTCAGCATAATGGCATGGCCCTGGAGGCCTAGGGCCTCTCTCACAAGGGGCTTGCTCCTGTGGGAGGGAGGGTGGGAGCAAGAAACAACACGGACGAGGAAGGGAGGGGGGGAGCAACATAGATGGAGGGAGGAACAGTGAGGAAAGAGAAGTACACTAGGCGCCAGCTGAAAAAGACGGTATCTGGTGCTTAAACAGGAAGGAAAAAGGAACAAGCATTTGCAATGCAATGGTCTCGGCATTGGTAAAGTTAGAGCTATTGGCATTGCTCATGACATTATTTTTGTTTATGTTTTTGTTTTTAAAACATTTAAAGAAACGGCATTGTTATTTACAATGTCAATAGCTTAATCTGTGTGTGGGTGCAAATGCAATAGGTCTCGCATTTGAGAGTGATTAAGCTATTGACATTGTAAATAACAATGCCATTTCTTTAAATGTTTTAAAAACAAAAACAAAAATAATGTCATGAGCAATGCCAATAGCTCTAACTTTACCAATGCCGAGACCATTGCATTGTAAATGCTTGTTAATGAGGTGCTATCATGTATATTGGTCCCAAGATGGCTGCCAACACTTCCTGGATGAAGTGCTGACAGCCAATCAGATCTCACGATGGGATGTGTGGTTAGGCTCCGCCCAGATATATATGTGATTTTACTATTGATTTTCTCAGGAACTACTGAACGGATTTACACCATTTAAGCAAAAGGCACGACTCTGAACCAAGGTCTACCTTTCTGCCAAATTTGGTGTAATTCCGTTCAGCAGTTCGGGCTGTAGCTGCGTCAACAGGTTCTATGGGAAATTGCATGGGGAAAATGTGTTTTGAGACCCCCCTTTTTTCTCAGCCCCCGCTTGACGAATCACCACGTAACTTTCAGGATAGGAGCGGACCGGAGCTGGCCAAAAGTTTGGAAAATTTCGCGAAGATTCGTCAACCGGCGCCAGACTTATTGGGAATAGAATGTTGCGGATTTCCTATGAAAAATAGATCCTAACTATAACTACCTACTGGTGACCGCCAGTAGGTAATACATATATATATATATATGCCATCTCCGCTCCGCTCCTACCCTGAAAGTTTCGTGGTGATCTGTCAAGCGGGGGCCGAGAAAAAAGGGGGGTCCCAAAACGCGTTTTCCCCATGTAATTTCCCATAGGATCTGTTGTTGCAGCTACAGCCCGAACCGCTGAACGGAATGACACCAAATTTGGCAAAGAGGTAGTCCTCAGTTCGGACTCGTGCCTTTTGCATATATGGTGTGAATCTGTTCAGTAGTTCCTGAGAAAATTAAGGTAAAAAAGTTAGTGATATCTATGGCCGGGGAGGATCCGCGGACCGTACCCGCACCGTAAGCGCACCCTCCCCGAACCGAGCGCGCACCCTCCCGATCGCGCGCTGAATGCGAATTGGCTGTCGAGTGTCTCTCTACATTCGAAACCAGGAACTGTTGGCGGCCATTTTCTGCCTCGGTTGAAGCGAGGCTGAAGAAGCAAGGGGAATAAGTGTGTAAAACATATAAAGGGGGCAGAGTGGAAATACTCTGACCCTCTAGAGGTGCTTAGGGGTCCCAGAAGGACCCCTGGGGCCCCTCTTTTAAAAAAAAAAACGGCGAAATGCGCGCACGGTGCGCGCATCCTATCGCGTTGGATGCACGGATTCTCTCGCGGTGGGTGCACGGATCCACGGCAACGTTTTTTGAAAAACGACAAGAAATCATTGGTTGTATGACAACTTTCTACACTGAAAGGTAGGGTGTATATTTTTGTTTATTAAAGGTATGATTGTTATTGGTTAACAAAAACAGATTGTAAGGAACATTATATATGATAAGCTGATATGTTGAAAAGTCAAGCACACTTCCTGTCTTGTGTAGGAACATTGTGTGCTGAACTTGTGACCTGTGAGCTCAGTGCAGTGTTCCATGACCTGTTCCTATGGTTACAGGCAGAAGGCAGATTGGGGGAAGGGTTGAAATGTATTTCAGTTGGAAAGGGTTGAAATGTTTAACCAATAGAAATGTGTGTTTGCTTTTGAGTTTATGTGCGAAGGATTGTGATTTGATGTTTACATGTATATGTGTGGAAAATGAAAGGGAAACTTTTTCATTCTTTGCTTTTGCTGAGAGGTGCACAGTGTAGAGATTCTGTAAAAGAAAATACGGTGAGTGATTGATATACTCCTTAATCTACAAAAGAACTTGAAGATGAGTTATTTAATTGTGAGGGGATGTATGTAGACTATTTTGATTTTAATCAGACTAATGTATTTTTCCTGCTAAAGTGTAGGGAGTACTTTTTTTCTCAACAATGTGTGTGCATGTAGAAACCATTCTGTGATAAGCATTTGTGGTTTTCATGTGTTTGTAAACAGATAACTGTGCAGTTTTTATATTTTGGTAGAATTAGAAACCAGTCATTGTTTATGAATTTGTGAAATGAGTTATGTTATGTTTCCATACTAAAATGTAGTACTACTTCTAGATGAAGAAATGTGTTTTGATATAGTGCAAGGGATAGTGTTGTTTGTCTAGAATGACACAGTGAGTCTGTGTGCATTTGGGAACCACTGTGAGAGAAGCATTTGGTAACATCGTGTATTTGCTGACAGATAACTGTTTTAACTTGTCATGTTGTGAAGTTTTAGTAGCATTAGAAGACAGTTATGGCTTATGATTTGATTAAATGAGTCAGGTTTTGACAGAAAAGTGCAGTCCTGAAATATGTAGATTGTGTGCAGTTCCCTTACCAGTTGCACTGTAGTGAATGAGTTTTGGTAAACTTATAGGGATAGTGGTGCATGTCTAGAATCACAGTGTGAGTTAGTGTGTATTTGGGATCAGTGTGAGAGAAGCATTTGGTGATATCATGTATTTGCTTACAGATAACAGTTTTAAAACCTGTCATGTTGTGAAGTTTTAGTAGCATTAGAATCCAGTCTTTGCTTATGCATTGATTAAATGAGTCATGCTTTGACACTGATGTGCTATACTTAAATATGTAGATTGTGTTCAATACCATTAACTCTTCCAGACTAGTGAATGAGTTTTGGTAAACTCCTAGGATAGTGTTGATTGTCTAAAATCACACTGTGAGTCTGTGTGCATTTGGGTAAGGATTGTGAGAGAAGCATTTGGTAACATCGTGTATTTGCTGACAGATAACTGTTTTAAAACCAGTCAGGTTGTCAAGTTTTAGTAGCATTAGAAGAGAGTAATGGCTTATGCTTTCATTAAATGAGTCAGGCATTGACAGTAAATTGCAGTCATGAAATATGTAGATTGTGTGCAGTTCCCTTACCACTTGCACTGTAGTGAATGTGTTTTGGTAAACTCATAGGGATAGTGGTGCTTGTCTAGAATCCCACTGTGAGTTAGTGTGTATTTGGGATCAGTGTGAGAGAATCATTTGGTAACATCATGTATTTGCTGACAGATAACTGTTTTAAAATCTGTCATGTTGTGAAGTTTTAGTAGCATTAGAATCCAGTCTTTGCTTATATGTTGATTAAATGAGTCATGCTTTGACACTGATGTGCTGTATTTAAATATGTAGATTGTGTGCAGTCCCCTTAC
The DNA here is from genome assembly GCF_964204655.1 of Triturus cristatus. Taxonomy (NCBI): domain Eukaryota; kingdom Metazoa; phylum Chordata; class Amphibia; order Caudata; family Salamandridae; genus Triturus; species Triturus cristatus. The sequence continues at coordinate 453,325,187 of NC_140584.1, forward strand.
CCCTTCCACAGTAGTGAATGAGTTTTGGTAAAGTGCTAGGATAGTGTTGATTGTCTAAAATCACACTGTGAGTCTGTGTGCATTTGGGTAAGGATTGTGAGAGAAGCATTTGGTAACATCGTGTATTTACTGACAGATAACTGTTTTAAAACCTGTCATGTTGTCAAGTTTTAGTAGCATTGGAAGCCAGTCTTTGCTTGTGCGTTGATTAAATTAGTCAGGCATTGACATTAAAGTGTAGTTGTGAAATATGTAGATTTTGTGCAGTTCCTTTACCACTTCCACTGTAGTGAATGAGTTTTGGTAAACTCCTAGGGATAGTATTGTTTGTCTAGAATCACACTGTGAGTCTGTGTGCATTTGGGAACCACTGTGAGAGAAGCATTTGGTAACATCGTGTATTTGCTGACAGATAACTGTTTTAACTTGTCATGTTGTGAAGTTTTAGTAGCATTAGAAGACAGTTATGGCTTATGATTTGATTAAATGAGTCAGGTTTTGACAGAAAAGTGCAGTCCTGAAATATGTAGATTGTGTGCAGTTCCCTTACCAGTTGCACTGTAGTGAATGAGTTTTGGTAAACTTATAGGGATAGTGGTGCATGTCTAGAATCACAGTGTGAGTTAGTGTGTATTTGGGATCAGTGTGAGAGAAGCATTTGGTGATATCATGTATTTGCTTACAGATAACAGTTTTAAAACCTGTCATGTTGTGAAGTTTTAGTAGCATTAGAATCCAGTCTTTGCTTATGCATTGATTAAATGAGTCATGCTTTGACACTGATGTGCTATACTTAAATATGTAGATTGTGTTCAATACCATTAACTCTTCCAGACTAGTGAATGAGTTTTGGTAAACTCCTAGGATAGTGTTGATTGTCTAAAATCACACTGTGAGTCTGTGTGCATTTGGGTAAGGATTGTGAGAGAAGCATTTGGTAACATCGTGTATTTGCTGACAGATAACTGTTTTAAAACCAGTCAGGTTGTCAAGTTTTAGTAGCATTAGAAGAGAGTAATGGCTTATGCTTTCATTAAATGAGTCAGGCATTGACAGTAAATTGCAGTCATGAAATATGTAGATTGTGTGCAGTTCCCTTACCACTTGCACTGTAGTGAATGTGTTTTGGTAAACTCATAGGGATAGTGGTGCTTGTCTAGAATCCCACTGTGAGTTAGTGTGTATTTGGGATCAGTGTGAGAGAATCATTTGGTAACATCATGTATTTGCTGACAGATAACTGTTTTAAAATCTGTCATGTTGTGAAGTTTTAGTAGCATTAGAATCCAGTCTTTGCTTATATGTTGATTAAATGAGTCATGCTTTGACACTGATGTGCTGTATTTAAATATGTAGATTGTGTGCAGTCCCCTTACCCCTTCCACAGTAGTGAATGAGTTTTGGTAAAGTGCTAGGATAGTGTTGATTGTCTAAAATCACACTGTGAGTCTGTGTGCATTTGGGTAAGGATTGTGAGAGAAGCATTTGGTAACATCGTGTATTTACTGACAGATAACTGTTTTAAAACCTGTCATGTTGTCAAGTTTTAGTAGCATTGGAAGCCAGTCTTTGCTTGTGCGTTGATTAAATTAGTCAGGCATTGACATTAAAGTGTAGTTGTGAAATATGTAGATTTTGTGCAGTTCCTTTACCACTTCCACTGTAGTGAATGAGTTTTGGTAAACTCCTAGGGATAGTATTGTTTGTCTAGAATCACACTGTGAGGCTGTGTGCATTTGGGAACCACTGTGAGAGAAGTGTTTGGTAACATTGTGTATTTGCTGACAGATAAGTGTTGTAAAACATGTCATGTTGTCAAGTTTTAGTAGCATTAGAAGACAGTTATGGCTTATGCTTTCATTATATATATATATATATATGTTGTGAAGTTTTAGTAGGATTAGAAACCAGTCTTTGCTTATGCGTTGATTAAATGAGTCATGCTTTGACACTGATGGGGTGTACCTAAATATGTAGATTGTGTGCAGTACCATTAACTCTTCCAGAGTAGTGAATGAGTTTTGGTAAACTCCTAGGATAGTGTTGCTTATCTAAAATCACACTGTGAGTCTGTGTGCATTTGGGTAAGGATTGTGAGAGAAGCATTTGGTAACATCGTGCATTTGCTGACAGAAAACTGTTTTAAAACCGGTCATTTTGTCAAATTTTAGTAGCATTAGAAGCCAGTCTTTGCTTATGCTTTGATTAAATGAGTCAGGCTTTGACATAAAAGTGCAGTCCTGAAATATGAAGATTGTGTGCAGTTCGCTTACCACTTCCACAGTAGTGAATGATATTTGGTAAACTCCTAGGTATAGTGGTTGTTGTCTAGAATTACACTGTGAGTCTGCGTGCATTTGAGAACCACTGTGAGAGAAGCATTTGGTAACATCGTGTATTTGCTGACAGATAACTTATTTAAAACCTCTCATGTTGTCAAGTTTTAGTAGCATTAGAAGGTAGTCTTTGCGTATGCATTGATAAAATGAGTCAGGGTTTGACACTAAGGTGCAGTGCCATGTACTATTCTGTTCACTGTGGCAGAACTGAAAATTTAAAAGTTTTACCTAAGCACTGTCCTGGAAGTAGTCTGATTATTTAGTCAGTTTCTAAGTACCAAAGAGACTGCTTCAAATGTCTATGCAGTATGCATATAGTGTTCTAACATACTATACACTTGTCTTTTACACCTTCAATTCCCTAGTCAGTATCCATACACTTCCAGGAAACATCCTGTCACTTCCTTTGCAGTCCTCTAGAGACCCATTCAACAGCATGTACTAATCCATTCACTGTGCCAAAACCCAACACTTATAAATTCACCATGACACTCTCTTTCCAGTACTCTAATGATTCAGTCACTGCCTAAGTATTCATGCACTGAGCCAGGTCTTAGCACATGGACTTCTTCAAACCTCTATCCACTATGCATGCAGTCCTCTAAGCACCTACACACTTGTCTTTCACACCTTCAATTCCCCAGTCAGTATCCGTTCACTTCCAGCAAACACCCTGTCACTCCATTTGCACTCCTCTAGGGACCCATTCAGCATCATGTACTAATCCATTCACTGCGCCAAACCCTAATAAATTCACCCAGGCACTCTCCTTGCAGTACTCTAATCATTCAGTCAGTACCCAAGTACTCATCCAGTGACCCAGGCCTTAGTATATGGACTGCTTCAAACCCTTATCCACTATGCATGCAGTCCTCTAACCACCTACACAATTGTCTTTCTCACCTTCAATTCCCTAGTCAGTATCCATACACTTCCAGGAAATACCCTGTCACTCCCTTTGCAGTCCTCTAGTGACCCATTCAGCACCATGTACTAATCCATTCACTGTGCTAAAACCCAAACACTTATAAATTCACCAAGATACTATCTTTGCAGTACTCTAATCATTCAGTCAGTGCCTAAGTATTCATACACTGAGCCAGGCCTTAGCACATGGACTGCTTCAAACCCCTATGCACTATGCATGCAGTCTTCTAACCACCTAGACACTTGTCTTTCACACTTTCAATTTCCTAGTCAGTATCCATACAGTCCAGCACTTGTGACTGCCTTTGCACTCCTCTAGTGACCCATTCATTACCAAGTACTAATCCATTCCCTGTGCGAAAAGCCTAGCACTTATAAATTCACCTAGGCACTCTCCTTGCTGTACTCTAATCATTCAGTCAGTACCCAAGTAGTCATGCAGTGAGCCAGGCCTTAGCACATGGACTGCTTTAAATGCCTATGCAGTATGGATGCAGTCCTCTAATCACCTACACAGTTGTGTTCCACACCTTCAATTCCCTAGTTAGTATTCATACTCTTCTAGCAAACACCATGTCACTCACCCAGTGTGTCTCCTTATAGTACTGTAATCATTTAGTCAGTTAGCATGTAGTCTTTTAGTGAGGTAGGCTTTAGGGCATGAACTGCTTCAAAGTAGTATGCACTATGCATGTAGTGTTTTAACGATCGTCACACTTGTGGTTCAGGGCTATAGTTTCTTAGTCAGTTTTTATATAAAATGTGTTTGTACAGTAATGGAATAGTATAAATTTGAAAGTTATTGATATACATTTATTTGTGATTCTTTTTTACAGATACAGAACAGGAGTGTTTCTCATCTGTTTGCACTCTTCTCGTGCAAGATTGTTTGGATGAAGGGTCCTTAGGTGTTTCATCATACTTGCTGTGCCGCACAAGTATTTTTTGTTAGGATCCCCTCGTAACAGAACTCTTTGGCAAATCTTGCGAATGAAGAAGGTGGCGTGGTCTTTGTTTGCCCCTTGGAAAAAGTTAAAAATTTCTTCACCACTGAAGAAAAACGTTGTGGGCGTGGTGCCTTCTGCAAAAAAAATTCCTCAGATTCGGTAAATATTTTAAAGCGGCAACATTTACAGTTTTTGTAAGTTAAACTTATAACATTTTGTTAGCTGTATACATTTTATACATCTGTGATTTGTTTCTTGTGGTATTTTGTTGAGAATACCATGTTGTTTTTTTTTTTAACAATCTTTCTGATTTTCCAGGTCTGTCGTCGACATCCGTGGTTCCGACAGGAGTGTTCCGCCTTGTTGTTTTGTATTATTGTTGTTACATTTTGTTTGTTAGTTTATATTTATGTTAATAAAAAAATAAAGTTTGAAATTAGTTTATCGTTTATATATTTATTATTATAAAAAATAAAGTTTGAAAAAAATAATAATAATGTTTTTGGTTGTTCTCTTAACTGCTGTGTGACTCTTTCTTGTTCTTATTACTGTTATTTGATGGAGTCCACCATGGTGTTAAATTTTGGGGCACTTATCGCTGGAATACTGGTGATATCTGCAGTTTGCACCAACTTCTGAATAGTGTGTTAGATTTATCTCAACTTTACTTCCGTTAAAGTGCTGATAATGAAATGGAGAGTAGCTGTTCCCGTGCAAAAAGACATGAGGTGCACCTTTGCGATTTATTCTAAATAGTAAAATCCTGTATTGTATTGCACTGAGGTATTGGCTGCACTTACAGTGTACACACAAAATCTATTAAGAAATCTCATTGTATTTATATTGATTGGGAATAGTGCGTCAGGTGCTGGATCTTGACGAGATACACTGCTCAGTTTGTGTATTGTTGTGCACACGAAAAAAATCACATCACAACTTTCACACCAATTGCAATGCGAAACAAATTCCGGCGAAAAGACACGTTAGCACCAGGGATTTTACACCTGCTTTCTGCTGGTGTTAAGCAGGACAACTACCTGCACCATGAAAGGGAACACACCCAAGAGCCACACCAGAACACCCACAGGTGCCATAGAGTCAATGAGCATGATACAGGGATACCCATGAGGGCCAGAAGACTCATCTCAACAACTCCAGGACCGCCAATGCCCCCCAAACCCACATCTTAGTAAGTGTGTCCCTGTGGTCATTGTCTTAGCATGATAGGCACGAACCCTGCAACATCACAGTGTGCTGTCACCTCAGTGTTGGCAGTGAGCCTGGATGTGTAGCTACGTACGCATCCTCCTGCATGCACAACTGGCATGTGCTGGTCTGTCGTTCACAGGTCAGTGCAGGGGTGTGCCTATCCGGCAAGGGGAACGGGGTGTCTCGGACATGTCTGTGTACAGGAAGTGCGGTAAGTGTGTCTCTGTGTTCTGGTGTGGCCTGTTACAATAGCCGCAGCAGTCGATGTTGTAAAGTGGCATGCACCACCTCCAAACGGCACTGTGATGTTGTAGTTGGAATGGAGCAGGACATGCGCAAATAGGCATTACAATGGCGTGCCGTACGAGTGCACGAGATACAACAGCTCACCGTACAAAAGTGTGGGGGCTCGTGGGAGGGAGGAGCAGCCGTTTGGCAACATAACACACAGTGATGCTGGGCATCTCATCCATGATGACCACGGTCGCAGACATCCCACAACACCAACGACTGGCCTTTGTACACATCCTGTATGAATACAGCGTGGTTTTCACTTCTATGCTCGTTCAGTGGTGTGATGTTGGCAGGTTGTGTGACTTGTGCTCCTTGTTGATGTGTTTCATTTTGGCCATTGTTAGTCTATATGTGTGTTGTACTTAATTGTGCATGTGTGCCATTCTGCCCATCTCCCCCCTCCCTGCTTCTTCCTCTTCCTAGTGCTGTTGTGTCTATAATTTTGTTGCTGCACACATAAATACATGTAAAGAATAAATTAGAATAGTTCCTTGATTCTTTTAGGTATCAAAACTTCTCTATTGGTTTCTTTTTAATTTTCCATAAGAACCGTTTTTTTTAATATTCAACAACACATAGAAGTCAGAAGTGCAACGTATTCTATCAACACACTTTCTAGAACATTCTACAATACGTGCAGGTTAAAAGTTCATCAATTTTTTTAAACTTTACGATATTTTTTTGTAACATTTTCTTGAACATTTAATGACACGTGCAGGTTAAAAGTTGACGATTGTTTTAAGTTCGAGCAGTGCCTTCCAAATGCAAGTAGCAGGTGTGGTTGAGCTGGACAAATTTTATCCTATGATATGTACTCCACGTTGAAACTGCTTTTTCTTAACCAATCACAAAGATGCTTTTCCACAAAACTAATGTGCACCCTACTTTTAAAAAAGAATGCTTTTCATGATATTTTCAGAGATGAGTTATAGATAGGAATTAACATTTAAAAAACCTTTGAAATTCACAGAAAAAACCATAGGTTTCATGCACGTTATAGTTAGGAATTGGCATTTAAATAATCTTTGAAATTCACTGAAAAAACCAAAGGTCTCAGGGGCGTTATAGTTAGGAATTGGCATTTAAAAAACCTTAGAAATTCACTGAAAAAACCATAGGTTTCAGGGGCGTTATAGTTAGCTGGACATTTCCCTCGTACAAAACCCTAGAAATTCCCCTGTTATAGTTAGTTCAGCTAACTATAACTCGTGCCCCCGCAATGCACTGCTGATGACGTCACATATTACATCACCCATGACATGGTCAGTGACATCACTGATGACATCTCAAATGTGCTCTCCCAGTCGTCCCCAACATGAGGCCAAGCACCGGGGATGGGTACCCCAGGGCCAAAAATGGCCTGGGAGTGGGGCCCCCTCCAAAATATAAAATAAAAGGCAGGGCAGGCCCAGGGGATGGGTCCCCAGGGCCAAAAGTGGCCAAGAGAAGAGGGGGGGCCACTCGGCCCCATTTCCATAAAAATGTTTTTTGCCGGGCCTGGGGGAATGGGGTCCCTAGGGCCCAAAAGGGTCAAAGGAAAGGGAGGCCCACGGACCCCCTTCCTAAAATAAAAAATCAAGCAACCCCAAACTTCCAGGAGGCCCCGCTCCCTCCCTGCATCACTCTGCAAGCGCGCCTCCAGGCGTGCTCTGGGTTGGGGGATGAAGTCCCCTTCACTGGTGAGGGTCCTTAGGGGCCAACTAGCCCACCAGGTACCTCCACTAAGCCCCACACAGTGGGATTGCTGAGAGGTGGTAGGAGGCCACACCTCTTTATACACCACTCTGCAAACGCACCTCTTGGCACACTGCTGGTGGGGTGATAAGGTCACCTTGTGTCCTGAGGACCTCAGGACTAAAGTGGACTTCATCCCCCAAGCAGCAGTGTGCCAGGAGGTTCATTTGCAGAGTGGTGTAAAAAGGAGGTGTGGCCTCTGACCACTCTCAGCAATCCAGTTACTAGAGGTAACAGGAGGGCTATTTGACCCCTAGGGAACAACAGGAGCCAAGGGGACTTCATCCCCCAACCAAGAGCGCACCAGGAGGTGCGTTTGCAGAGTGCTGGAGAAAGGGGGCGTGGCCTGTGTCCACATCTCAGCAATCACACTGTGTGGGACTTACTGGAGGTAACAGGTAGGATAGTTGGCCCTTAAGGGCCCCAGCAGTGAAGGGAACTTCAATCCCCATTGAAGAGCACACCAGGGAGCGCGTTTGCAGAGTGGTGGGCAAAGGTGGCATGTGCTACTATGAAAACTTAGCAATCCTTCTGTGTGGGACTCACTGGAGGTAACAGGAGGAGTAGTTTCCCCCAAGGAGGTCCTTGGGGGCCAACTACCCCTCCTGTTACCTCCAGTAAGTCCTGCACAGTGGGGTTGCTAAGAGGTTCTAGGAGGCCATACCCCCTTTTCTCCACCACTCTGCAAATGCGCCTCCTAGCACACTACTAGTTGGGGAATGAATCCCACTTTACTCCTAAGGGACTTTGAGGGCCATGAAGCCCTCCTGGTACCACTTGTAAGTCCTATGCAGTGGATTTCCTGAGCACTGGTCGGAGGCACAGCCCCCTTTCTTCACTACTCTGCAAACGTGACTACTAGTTAAGTTAAAGTAGCATTTGCTATGTAATAGGTCTCACATTTACGAAAGTTAAGGCTATTGTTTTTACTAATGTTTTTCGGAGTGGAGTAGAGTAGATGTACATTGTATGTTGTGCAGTGAAATAATGTGGATAGAAAGTATGTGGTATTTAGTTATAGGAATAATGTAGAGTGGGGTTATGTGTTATGGAGAATAATTATGTGGTATGGTAGTCTGTGTTTTGGAGTGGTAACCTCAGGTTTAGTCTTCCTCAATTCCATAAAAGCTAAACTATAAACTCAATGAGACAAAAAAAGAAGGAACCACTAAGGTGCACTTCTGGACCTAGTCAGAGGTCTGAGCAGGGCCACTGGAATTATGCGACTGTTCAACAGCACCGATTATCGCATAATTATACATTTTCCGCATTTGCCACATAATCCATCATCTGATGCGTATTCTGCGGATCCGAACAAAAAAAATCATGTTTCTATCAAAAACAGCTCAACCGTTACCAAAAATGCAGCGTCAGGTGTTACAGCATGGTGGAAGGCCCTTTGCAAACCTGGAATGGTCACCTGTTACTTACCTCTAAATGTGGGTGTCAAATTGGTACTAATGGTGCGCAAACCACTCTTGCTTCTTTCTGCTCCTTTCTTGCCTCTTTCTGAACTTCTCTTGCTTCTTTCTGTGCTTTTCTTCCTTTTTCTGCACGTCCCATGCTTCTTTCTGCATATCTCTTCCGCTTTCTGCACCTCTCTTGCTTCTATCCTGTACCTCTCTTGCCTCTTTCTACCCCTCTGTTGCTTCTTTCTGTACTTCTCTTACCTCTTTCTGCATCTCTCTTGCCTCTTTCTACACCTCTCTTGCCTCTTTCTGCACATCTCTTGCCTCTTTCTGTACCACACTTGTTTCTTTCTGTACTTCCTTTACTTTTTCTGCACCCCTTTTGCCTCTTTTTTGCACCTCTGTTGCTTCTTTCTGCACCCCTCTTCCTTCTTTCTGCACCTCTCTTGCCTCTTTCTGCTCATCTCTTGCCTCTTCCTGCAGTTCTCTTGCCTTTTTCTGCACCTATGTTGCTTCTTTCTACACTTCTCTTGCCTCTTTCTGCACCCATCCAACCTCTTTCTGCACCTCTGTTGGTTCTTTCTGCACTTCTCTTGTTTTTTTCTGCATTTTTCTTGCTTCTTGATGCACCCCTCTTGCCTCTTTCTGCACCACTTTTTCCTTTTTCTGTACCTCTCTTGCCTATTTCTGCAACTCTCTTGCCTCTTTCTGCCATTACTGTGCCTCCTTCTGCGCTTCTCTTACCTCTTTCTGTACCTCACTTGCCTCGTTTTGCACTTCTCTTGCTTTTTTATGCACCTCTCTTGTTTTTCTGCAACTCTCTTGTCTCTTTCATCACTTCTCTTGCTTCTTTCTGCACCTCTGTTGCTTCTTTCAGCACTTCTCTTGCTTCTTTCTGCACCCCTCTTGCCTCTTTCTGCACCCATCCTCCCTTTTTCTGCATCTCTCTTGCCTCTTTCTGCACCTCTCTTGCTTCTTTCTGCACCTCTTTTCCTTCTTCCAGCACCCCTCCTGCCTCTTTCTGAACCTCTGCTGCTTTTTCTACAGTTCTCTTGCTTCTTTCTACACCCCTTTTGTCTCTTTCGGTACCCTTCTTCCCTTTTTCTGCACCTCTCTTGTCTCTTTCTGCACCTATCTTGTCTCTTTCTGCAGTTCTCTTGCCTCGTTCTGCGGCTCTTTTGCTTCTTTCTGCACTTCTCTAGCTTCTTTCTACACCCACCCCTCGTGCCTCTTTCTGCACTTCTCTTGCCTCTTTCTGTACATTTGTTACTCCTTCTGCACCTCTTTTGTTTTTTGTCTGCACTTCTCTTTCCTCTTTCTGTACCCCTCTTTACTCTTTTTACACCTCTCTTGCCTCTTTCTGCAACTCTCTTGCCTCTTACTGCAGTTTTCTTGCCTCCTTCTGCAGTTCTCTTGCCTCTTTCTATACCTCACTTGCCTCTTTCTGCACTTCTCTTGCTTTTTTCTGTGCCTCTCTTATTTTTCTGCAACTCTCTTGTCTTTTCATCACTTCCCTTGTTCTGCACCTCTTTTGCCTCCTTCTGCACCTCTTTTGCCTCTTTCTGCAGTTCTCTTGCCTCTTTCTGCACCTTTTTGCTTCTTTCTGCCCCCATCTTGACTCCTTCTGCACCTCTGCTGCTTCTTTATGCACTTCTCTTGCTTCTTTCTGCACCTCTCTTGCCTCTTTCCGTACCTCTCTTGCCTCTTTCTGCACCTCTCTTGCTTCTTTCTGCACCTCTTTTCCTTCTTCCAGCACCCCTCCTGCCTCTTTCTGAACCTCCGCTGCTTTTTCTACAGTTCTCTTGATTCTTTCAACACCCCTATTGCCTCTTTCGGTACCCTTCTTCCATTTTTCTGCACCTCTCTTGCCTCTTTCTGCACCTCTCTTGTCTCTTTCTGCAGTTCTCTTGCCTCGTTCTGTGGCTCTTTGACTTCATTCTGCACTTCTCTAGCTTCTTTCTACACCCACCCCTCTTGCCTCTTTCTGCACTTCTCTTGCCTCTTTCTGCACATGTGTTACTCTTTCTGCACCTCTTTTGTTTTTTGTCTGCACTTCTCTTTCCTCTTTCTGTACCCCTCTTTCCTCTTTTTGCACCTCTCTTGCCTCTTTCTGCAACTCTCTTGCCTCTTTCTGCAGTTCTCTTGCCTCTTTCTGCACCTCACTTGCCTCTTTCTGCACTTCTCTTGCTTTTATCTGTACCTCTCTTATTTTTCTGCAACTCTCTTGTCTGTTTCATCACTTCCCTTGTTCTGCACCTCTCTTGCCTCTTTTTGCAGTTCTCTTGCCTCTTTCTGCACCTTTTTGCTTCTTTCTGCCCCCTCTTGACTCCTTCTGCACCTCTGCTGCTTCTTTCTGCACTTCTCTTGCTTCTTTCTGCACCTCTCTTGCCTCTTTCTGAACCTCTCTTGCCTCTTTCTGCACCTCTCTTGCCTCTTTCTGCGCCTCACTTGCTTCTTTCTGCACCCCTTTTGCCTGTTTCTGCACCCTCTTCCTTCTTTGTGCAACTCTCTTGCCTCTTTCTACACCTCTCTTCCCTCTTTCTGCACCACTCTTGCCCCTTTCTGTACCTCTGTTGTTTCTTTCTGCACCTCTCTTGTCTCTTTCTGCACCCTCTTCCTTCTTTGTGCAACTCTCTTGCCTCTTTCTACACCTCTCTTCCCTCTTTCTGCACCACTCTTGCCCCTTTCTGTACCTCTGTTGTTTCTTTCAGCACCTCTGTTGCTTCTTTCTGTAGTACTCTTCCTTAATTCTGCATCCCTCTTGCCTCTTTGTGCACCTCGCCTAACCCTTTCTGAACCCCTCGTCCCTCTTTCTGCACCTCTTTTGCCTCTTTCTGCCTACCTGTTCCCTCTTTCTGCACCCCTTTTGCATGTTTCTCTTGCCTCTTTCTGAAGTTCTCTTGCCTGCTTCTGCACTTCTCTTGCCTCATTCTGCACATTTGTTACTCTTTCTGCACCTTTCTTGTTTTGTTCTTCACTTCTCTTGCTTCTGTCTGTACTTCTCTCACCTCTTTCTGTACTCAAATGGGAAGTGCAAGCTATCAAGTTTAAATGTCTGCATGCTCTCATGACTGAGGTATATATCTACTTGTATATATATATTCTCACATGTGTTATGCATCTGAAGATGGTAGCTTAAAAAGCAGGTAGCTTCTCCTATAGGTGGTTAAATCTTCTCACTTCTCCTTTGTCATTCAGTTGCACAGGCAGACATGTCTTGTGTATATAGGTATTATAGAGCCCCTCAAATATGCTATTAAATAGCCATGTGCCCTGTATTAGGAGCAGAAAGAAATACATACACCTTTCTGTACACACATTTACAGAGTATGCTGTTTGAAACACAGGTATTCAAGTATTTGCATGTTTATTTTTATGTAAAATGACCCTAGGTAAAAGCAGAAACACACACATGCATACCTTCACAAACTTGGTCAGACTTACAACAGTGATATGGTTAGGATTGCTGTTTTACATGTGGTAGGCCTAACATTCTGAGCAGTTGATGAATAGTGAATCTTCAAGAGAAAAGTGAGGTTTAAGACATCTTGGTAGAAGGATTAGTGATTAGGCTACTTGTTATTGGTCTGTGGAAGGGTGCAGTCAAAGTAGGCCTCTTTCTGTACCTCTGTCTAAGCCTTTCTTCCTCTTTCTGTACATGTCCTACCTATGTAGGCATAGTTAGAAAATAGAATTTAAAAACATTAGAAATTCACTGAAAAAAACACAGGTTTCAGGGACATTACAGTTAGGAATTAGCATTTAAAACCTTAGATTCTCACTGAAAATCCACAGGTTTCAGGGACATTATAGTTAGGCTAACATTTCACTCATACAAAACAAGAGAAATTTGGCTGTTATAATTAGCTGAGCTAACTATAACTCGTGCCCCCGCAGTGCACTGCTGATGATATCACATATTGTATCGCTCATGACATGGTCAGTGACATCACTGATGACATCACTGATGACATCTCAAATGACATCACTGATGACATCACAGACATCATCCACTTAATATCTGATTCACCTCCTCACACCCTAACATAATCTTTCATACACCCACTCTAAAATACAGACTACCATTCTCGAAACCATAGACACACCAATACTAGTTAGTACATACCCACTCACTGATTCATAGGTCTGCACACATATCCACTCACTAACCCATGCAGACACTCATCAATACAGCCACTGATATATGTACATATTCACCCATAAAGACACTCAGACACCTCCATTCACCTATAGAGTTAATCACACACCTAGTCAGTCACCCAAAGAACCAATCACACTTACATTTGCTCACCTATACAGTTATACACACACCACCTCACTTATTCATACAGATGCTATAACATACTTACTCTCTTGTACAATCACTGACACAAGCACACACTCATCTATACAGCCGCTCTCACAATCACTCACTCTCACATATAGTCACTTATATACTCCAACACTCACATATACTTCCTTTCACACATGTAGTTACTCACACATATACCACTGAGACATCGATTCACTCACCAACACAGCCATACACACACTCACTCACCCATACAGCCCCTCACAGAGGCGCTCATGAACACATACACCCAGGGATTTAACCACTCATACATCCATGCAGATAGTCAAACACCCCCTCATGCACCCACACAGACACTCAGGCACTCATACAGGTACTCAGACAACTAATCAATAATCCATATAGACACTCATGTACCTACTCACCAACCAATGCAGCCACTTACACACCAACTGACAGACTGATACAGATATTCACACAGATTAGTCATTTACCCATGCATTCACCAACACTTTTTCAATGGCTCACTCATACAGTCAGTCACGCACCCACTAAATCATCCATTCAGACACTCATACACCCACTCATTCTTCAATACCCCTTTGCGTATATTTAAATATATGTATATACTTACCGGACTTTGGGAGCCTGCTATATATATATATATATATATATATATATATATATATATATATATATATATATATATATATATATATATATTACCTACTGGCGGTCGCCAGTAGGTAGTTATAGTTAGGACCACGTTTCCATAGGAAAACCTCAACATTCTATTTTGAATAACTTTGGCGCCGGTCGACGAATCCTCGCGAATTTCTCAAAATAGGTGCAGAAGATTGCGGTCGCGTGAGTTATAGTTGCCTGCACTAACTATAACGGGGGAATTTCATTGGTTTTTTATCAGTAAAATTTCCGCTAACTATAACATGTGTGAAACCTATGGTTTTTTCAGTGAATTTGCAAGGTTTTTTAAATGCTAATTCCTAACTATAACGTGTGTGAAACCTATGGTTTTTTCAGTGAATTTGTACGGTTTTTTAAATGCTAAGTTACTTTACGCCATTCGTGTCGTGCGCGCCCACCTAACGCAGTTTGTTCCGTGCGCGCACGGTGCGCTTCGCGCACCGTGCGCGCACAGTGAGCACGCGGTGCGCTTCGCGCACCGCGCGCCCACTTTACGCAGTTAGTGCCGTGCACGCACGGTGGGCACGCAGTGCGATGACAAAGCAAGAAAGCACGTCAACAAATCTGTTTCTGCTTTCCTCCGTGACTATGGTATGGGTGCCATTTACCACAACAACTTGCGTTATGACATGCAAGACATTTATAGAGGAGATGGTGTGCACTTCAATGATGAAGGGAACAGAGTCTTCCTCTTGAACCTTAGACTCTGCATCGGTACTTACTTGTAGGTACCACTAAAAAATCATTTCATAAACACAACGGCTCTTTTTAGAGCCCCCTAATATCTAAACACTTAAATCTGATTTTCATTTTTTTTTTTTTTTTTCTACCGTACGCTTACCGTAAGCTTACCGTACGCGTACCCCGTGATTTTTTTTAAAATCAATAAATGGTTTTTTTGTACTTTTCTGTCCTTCTTTGACCCCCTTACAAATGTTAGGGGGTCTGTAACTCTCCTCATTGCCCCCTTTCCTTGTTTTCACTCTTTTTTTTCAGAGTGAAATACACAAAATGGCGGCCGCCGCTTCCTGGTTTCGGCCGATTCGAATGTTTACTAAGATCTAAGAGCCAATCAGAATCGCGCTCGCGCACGCCACCGTACGCTTACCGTAAGCATACGGTAAGCGTACCGTAAGCGGGCTCAGATATATATATTGATTTAAAGGCTATTTTCTCAGAATCTACTGAACAGATTTACACCAAACCTACAAAAGGCACTTCCTTGACCTAGGGACTACCTCTCTGCCAAATTTTGAGTATTTCTGTTCAGCCGTTCGGGCTGTAGCTCGTTCTAAAGGTCCTATGGAAAAATGCATGGGAAAAACGCGTTTTGGGACCCCCCTTTTATCTCAGCCCCCGCTTGACGGATCCCCCCGAGACTTTCAGGGTAGGAGCGGAGCGTAGCGCCCCACCTATTTTGAGAAATTCGCAAGGATTCGTCGACCGGCGCCAAAGTTATTCAAAATAGAATGTTGAGGTTTTCCTATGGAAACGTGGTCCTAACTATAACTACCTACTGGCGACCGCCAGTAGGTGATATATATATATATATATATATATATATATATATATATATATATATATATTCACTGAAAAAACCATAGGTTTCAGGGGTGTTATAGTTAGCTGGACTTTTCACTTGTACAAAACCATTGAAATTCCCCCGTTATAGTTAGTTCAGCTAACTATAACTCGGGCGCCCGCAATGCACTGCTGATGACGTCACATATTACATCACTCATGACATGGTCAGTGACATCACTCATGACATCACTGATGACATCTCAAATGACATCACTGATGACATCATCCAGTGAATGTGTGTTTTTCTGAAAATTAAATATGTTTTATATATGTATATCTCAAGGTCGATGGAAGAATAAATGGGTATATAAGTGTCTAAATGGATGATTTGTTTTTGAAAAATTGATTGTGTAACTGACTGATTAAGTGTATCATAGTGAATACATGGCTTAGTGAGTAATGTTTAAATATGTAAATATCTGTATCAGTCTCTCACTTTGTGTATAAGTGGCTGCATGGGTTGGTGAGTAGCTACATGGGTGTCTATATAGGTTATTAGTTGGTTTTTTGAGTATCAGTCTGAGTGTCTGCATGGTTCGGTGGGGGGTATTACGTAGTGCATAGGTGCATGAATGAGTGACTCACTGTTTGTATGTGTTGAACACAGCATGTGTGCAGGACTGTATGGGTGGATGAGTGTGTGTATGGGTGTGTTAGTGAGTGAATGACTGTCTCAATAGTGTCTTTATGAGTAACTACATATGTTTTAAACTAGTATATGTGACTATTGGTGTATATATGTGAGTATATGTGAGAGTGAGAGATTGAAAGAGTTCCTGTATGAATAAGTATGTGTTTTTATAAGTGATTGTTTAAAAGACTAAGTATGTGTAAGTTTCCGTAGAAGTAAGTATGGTGGTGTGTGTATAACTGTATATGCAAGTAAATGTATGTTTGATTCTTTATTAGCATGAGTGACTATGTGTGTGAGTAACTCTATGGATGAGTGGCATTGTGTAACAGGATGTATAGGTTTATGAGTACATATGATGAGTGAGTACATGTATGAGTGACTGTATAGGACTGTTGGTGAATGAGTGGATGTGTATGTGGATCTTAGAATTACTGAAGAGGTTGTTGTAACTGGTATTGGTATGTCCATTGTTTTGAAAATTTTAGTCTCTATTTTTGAATGTGTGTATCAAAGGTTATATTAGGGTGAGAGGAGGTCTGCCACTCTATCACAAGGATAATGTCATCAGTGATGTTATGAGTGATGTCATGAGTGATGTCACTGACCATGTCATGAGTGATGTAATATGTGACGTCATCAGCAGTGCATTGCGGGCGCGCGAGTTATAGTTAGCTGAACTAACTATAACGGGGGAATTTCTATGGTTTTGTACGAGTGAAAAGTCCAGCTAACTATAACACCCCTGAAACCTATGGTTTTTTCAGTGAATTTCTGAGGTTTTTTAAATGCTAATTCCTAACTATAACGTGCCTGAAACCTATGGTTTTTTCTGTGAATTTCAAAGGTTTTTTAAATGCTAATTTCTAACTATGCCTACAGAGATAGGACATGTGAAGAAAGAAGAAAAAATGCACAGAAAGAAACAAAAGAAGTGCAGAAAGAAGCAACAGAAGTCCTCAAATACGAAGATAAGTGCAGGAAGAAGGATAACGTGCAGAAAGAACAAAAAGAAGAGCAGAAAGAAGCCTTGTTGCAAAATCATCCTGTACCCTCAACTTTTTCAGACGGATACTGGTGGTAACTGAGCCTGACTAACCAGTCCTAGAGCCAGTGCTATGTTAAAAGACACTTAGAATACAGTGAAAACACCTACATACACTAGGGAACATTATGCGTTGGGGTCCCCCTGTGATTAGCATGACCTCCTCTGTAAGCCCCTAGTATATAAGAGGGCATGGGGATTAAAACTACCTCTTAAAACAGGCCACAGGGCGTTTTTGCACACGTTAACTCAGGCCCCGTCCCCTCCCTTCACCACTGTGTAAACACGCCCTGTGTCCATTTTTAGTTGGGAGATTAAGTTCATTTGAATCCTGAGGGTCCCTGGGGTCCAACTAGCCCACTAGGTACCTCCAGTAAGTGCCACAGAGCTGCGTTGCAGAGAGGTGTAAAAAGTGGCACGGCCTGGACCACCTCTCTGCAATGCAGCTCAGTGGCGCTTACTGGAAGCACTTGGTGGGCTAGTTAGCCCCCAGGGGCCCTCAGTATTGAAGGGAAATGATATCCCCAATTTAAAACGTGCCATAGTGCGTGTTTGCACACGTCACCTCAGGCCCCGTCCCCTCCCTTCACCACTGTGTAAACGCGCCCTGTGGCTGTTCTAAGTTGAGAGATTAAGTCCCCTTGAATCCTAAGGGTCCCTAGGGTCAAACTAGACCACTAGGTACCTCCAGTAAGCGCCACAGAGCTGCGTTACAGAGAGGTGTAAAAAGGGGCTTGGCCTCAGAACACCTGGCTGCAGCGCAGCTCCCTGGCGCATACTGGAGATACCTGTTGGGGGCGCGTTTGCAGAGTGCTGCACGGAGGGGGCATGGCCTCCGGCACGATGCCAGTCTTTTATTTATTTTAGTTTTTTAAGAAGGGGGGCTGTTTGGTTCCCCTTCTTATTCTAATTTATTGGCCCTGATGACCCCATCCCCCAGGGCCAGTCTCCTAATTATATTTTTTTGACCCCAATCCCCAGGGCCCGCCACTGTTTTTTATTATTTTTTAAAAATATATATTTATAGACACACCTAGGACATGCGGGACAAACCGTACGTATCTATCACCATGACGATTTGCGTGATATTCATTAAAAGGCGACTATGCATGCAATGAATCCACGTGGAATGTATTTACACCACTAGTGAAGCTCTGACATGTCTGATGCCCTACCGTGCCTAATCCCGGTAGACACCCTTGTCGTTTATTTATACAAACTTGGGTAGCTATTGACGGGCACATTTAACCCCTTCGCTGCTGCGGACATTCCGCTGCAGCGCTGGGGGGGGCAGGGGGGCAGCGCGGCGGGCCTGTGCTCATGACGGAGCCGCTCCGTCATGAGCCACAGTTGAGCTGTGCTCATGACGGAACGGTTCCGTCATGACTCCGCCCATTTGCGTTGTCGCCCCGCACAGGCGGGGAAACAGCGCCGCGCAGGCGGAGCGGCCGCCGGCAGGATTGTCATGACGGAACCGTTCCGTCATGAGCACACGACAACCGTGGCTCATGACGGAACGGTTCCGTCATGAGCAGGGAAGGGGTTAATACACATGCACACCAAGCCATTTAAAGGGGATTCGACAAAAATTCGACCAAAACTATGCAAGAAACCCCCCTCACGGTTAATAAAACACACATCCACTGCCGGATGTGTAATACTTTTTATTTTACTCTCTGGAAAGGGGACGAACATCACTTGAGAGTCACAGCGCGCTCCTGACAGAGCCCAATGCTGTGTTACACCCACCATTGCCTGCCGTGTGCCACACACCTCTGTGTTGTATTCCACTAGCTAGTGCATATGCTATGACACTCTCTAGCCCATGTGCACTGTAACACCACCCCGTGAATATGTCATGCCACACTTGTCTTCGCACGGGTTATATTGCCCCATCTAACGTGCCTTTCTCGATGCCTATGTTATAACGCACAGTGCTATGCCATACATATTACAATCTGGGATCCATATCTTTGTCACAGTGCATATGCAACCTTACACTCCCCAGCACATATTTTATATTACAACTTTAGAGACTAGTTAGGTTACACAACACTGCCCTGTGCATATTACACTCCAAGGCGCATATCGCATAGCACGCGCTAGTGCCTGTGCTATCTCGCGCTCTCCAATGAATCTGTCATTGCGCACAATGTATTGCATATTATATTTCACGCCCGGTTCATCTTATATCACACTTTTTGGTGCATAGTTTATACCATACACTATATCTAGTTTTCATTTTCAATCGTGCTCTCAGGACTATGTTCTATATAACACTGTGTTCACCTACCCTTTTCACGGGCATTACATTTTGCGATAGGGGGTGGAGGGTCAGGGGGTGTTTCTGCCAAGTGAGCCCGGAGTCACAGTCACAAACGTCCTCTTCTTCCTGAATAAAAGTGAGATTATGCTGCATACTTGTTCATATTTTAAGTAGTTCGCACAGACACAATGTTTTAAAAACAATAAAGTTCCTAATACCCGCCTTCTCTGAACAGTTAGCTTGCTGCCCCATCCCCTTCCTCCCTATCCTCTGTTGTGTGAATCCATGGACTAGCCTCCTCCCTCCTGCCATGCATGGTCTGATGTGCTGCCACTGCCCTCAGTATGATGTACCAGTCCACTCCTCCTGCCCTCCATTGCCCAATTCTATGCCCCATCATTGACCTCCTGCTTAAACTCTGTGCTTAGCTTGCTGCCCCTATTCTCCTTCCCCCTGCCCTCCGATGTCTTTGTGCATGCCCCTGCTCCATCCTTTTTGCCCACCATGTCCCATGGACCTGCCACTCCTATCTACTCTGAGTGTTCTGTTGAGCTGCCACTCCCCTCCCACCTGCCTAGCATTGTCAGATGACTGTAACCTGTCCCTGCCACCTCCACCCTGCCTGTCCACATGCCATGCCCCTATCCTCTTCCTCCTGTCCTACATGGTCCATTGTACTGCCACACCCTTCTGCCCTCCCTGGTCTGTTGTGCTGCAGCTGCTCCTCCTGCCTGCCCCGTGTGGTCTGTTGTGAGGTCCCTTCCCCTGAACTTTCTTGTCTGTGCACAGGTCCTGACCCTCCCTTCTATCCTCCATCGTCCTTTGTGCATGCCCCTCCACCCTCCTTCTTGCCCATCATAGCCATTGTGCTGCCACTAACCCTCCCACTTGCCATGCATGGTCTTCTGTGCTGCCATGGCCCCTCCCACCTTCCCTGTGTGGTCAGTTAGCTGCCCCTGACCCCCTCCCACCTTCCCTCCATGGTCTGTGTGTATGCCATCACAGTCTCACTGTTGCTCTTCATGGTGTGTCTTGCTTCTAGTGCCCATCCTGCCTGACCTCCATGGCTATCTTGCTGCTCCTGCCCTGCCCCCTTGCCCCCAGCCCTACTCCCTCCCTCCTGGCTTGTCTGTTCCATTGTAATGCCCCTGATCCGTCCCTCCTGCCCTTTATGGTCTGTTATGCTGCAGCTTTCTCTCCTGTCTGTCCATTATGGTCAGCTAGCTACCATTGCCTCTTGCCCCTCTGTTCTCTGTTGTCCATGTGCATGGTCCTGTCCCCTCCCTCTTGCTTTCTATGGATTGTTGTGCTGCACTCCCGTCCTGCATGCCCTGTGTGGTGTATTGTGCTGCTGCAAACCCTGATGCCTGCCCTGCAGGGTCAGTTTGGTGCACCTCTCGATGTCCCTCCTGTCCTCTGTTACCCAAGTCCATGTCCCTATCCCATTTCCTTCCATGATCCAATGTACCATACTTGCGAACATTTTGAACTTGGTAAGAGGGAGATTTTGAAAAAAAACTGGGGTATTGATTTTCCCCTTTGAGTTACATTGAAAAAGAGGATATTGTAGACAGGAGACAGATCAAATAAAGCCCATTTGAGCTTAAAAACATTGGACTTTTCCTGGCTGAATCGGGTCTGTTGGCATGTATGGTTGTACTACCATTGCCTCTTCCTTCTGTCCACAATGGTCTATTACATTGCCACAGGCTTGAAGGAGGGTAGATTTTGTATCACAGGGGGCCCCTGGCCCGTTCTGTCCACACCTGAAGTATGAGACCCTTGTCCTTGCCCTGCCAGCTGCATTTGTAGGCCGTATTAAATTGACCAGCGGGTCCTGTGTTGCTATATAATTATCCTGAGACATCCTTACCACTCAGCCAGTATAAAACCCCTGTGTAGGCCCTTCTGTTCAATATGTAGGCCTCTTTGTTAAATTGACCATAGCTCTGCAATTTTAGTGTATAGCAGTCTGAAGGCAGGTCTGCGAGGCCTTCTGCTCCAAACCAGTAGCCCCCACCCTACCCGAGTGCTCCGTGCTCGGTATCAAAGTTCAACATCCCCCTGAAGCTGTTGACATACAGTAGGCTGCATCCTGGACTGGTACTTGCTTCCTGGGCAGGTTTCCCGCTTTTAAGGAAGTGGCAACCGCAGAGCGTCAAGTTAGGAGAACTGAGGAGATTTTATACATGAATATATTGAATTCCCGTACAATACCCATTATTTTCTGCTTGCTCTATGGAACTTACGATAAGCGATTGGCCTGAGAGACTGACCTTTTCACCCAGTCCATTGTCAGCATTAAGTGGGTAAATGACGAAATGTCTGGTAAAATCTGCAGACGAAGCTTTTGGGTAGCATACGTAGGTAGATGTAGCGTGCAAAGGAGCCCACAAAATGATATAAAAAGGGAGCACCCACAGATATCGACGGACTACCTCGCCGTCTGTATGTAGGTTAACAGGCAGTGCAGGTTTTCCCCAAGAGCTGGGAGCTCTTGTCTTCCTTTGCTTAAAATGTCTTGCTCTGCTTTGCTTGAAGTATCTTATTCTATTTTACCTATATGAAATGTCATGTTATGTTTAAGCATTGTTCTCTTTACTTTTGCATTTAAAAGATTTTGTATTGTAATTGCAGGAATGCTTGCTCTAAGAGTA
Source organism: Triturus cristatus (assembly GCF_964204655.1). Classification (NCBI taxonomy): domain Eukaryota; kingdom Metazoa; phylum Chordata; class Amphibia; order Caudata; family Salamandridae; genus Triturus; species Triturus cristatus. Next base: position 453,347,246 of record NC_140584.1, read on the forward strand.
AACGTGAGTGTTCCTAGGTAACATTTTCCTTGGTGTAACTTGTTTCTCATGATGCATTTATAGATGTGTTTTCTCTCTCTCTCTGTCAGTACATTAATTGAGATACAGAGAATATCATGACAGCTGTATGATTATCTGGATTCTGGATTTTGTACTTTATGTCTCTATTCTGCGGTTTCTTTGAAGTTGCATCTTCTCATTAAACTGCCATTGTATTCTGCCTCCAATTCCATGTCTCATATGTCTGTTTTCTTCATTTTTGGAGCAAGCGTTCCTAGGCACCCCGGCTCAAATTAAGGTGCCCCTTTTGTCCCTGACTCACTCTCCTGCTCAGTTCTGTGGTGGCTCCCGGGGATCTGGGGACCGCCCCTAGCTTCCTTGACCCGTAATAGATCTTGCCTCCAACAGCCTCTCTTGCAAGTCCTGTATTGTTGGTTTGTTGCCCCTGCCCCCCTTTCCACTGCCCTCCATAGTCTGTTGTGCTTCCACGGCCCTTCCTGCCTGCTCAGTGTGGTTAAATTGTTGCCTTTGCACCCTCCTACCTGCCTTCAATTTTCAGAGTCCGTGCCCCTGGCCTCTGCCTCTCAACAGTATCCTAATGAACAACTAGATTGCTAACATTCTATATTTATTACAAAAGTGTGGAACGCCTGACATCATCTTGATGTAATCAAAACTGTAATACCTAGAGCATTTCCTTTAGAAATTACATATATGAGAGGGTCTTATTGGCATCAAAATTATGGTTAGTGCTCTAAAAGGCTAAAATAAGGACATATTTTCTGAGTTTTCAAATAGCGACAAAGCACTTTTAAATTATTTGTTATCTTTATGTTTTTTTATCCAGTTGACCACTTGATTAAATGTTGCACTTAGGGGAGATGATGTGGTGTTACTTCCAGAACTGCAGACTTTGCAACTGGGGAACCAGGTTGAAGTTTCTGCTTCAGCTCGACATTCTGTGATTCTGGTCAAATCACTTAGTCTCCCCATGTCTACAACCAAAATGAATGTGTTCTTGTGTGATGTAACCAATGCTCATGTAAAGCACTCCAATACCTGACAAGTCTGCACTATATAACACTGCAAAAACACAAAATAATAAGTGTTTTGCACACTTCTGTCATTGGGCTATATTTGGGCTACATCTGGGTGATTTTGGGCTACATTTGGGCTCTTTTGTCTCCGGTGGCCATCTTGGGAGATTTATTTGTTATGAAGTTTCCTAATTTCCTCATGTACTGCAGTCTCCTCAGTAGGAAATGCTTTCAGTTTTTTACTTTGATTCCATCATGAAGGTATTCAGATATGTCACACATTTGCCATAAATTCTGAATGTTAGCACTCTAGTTGCTCATTAGATCACTGTAGTAAAACTACTGCACCATGGAAGTCTGCTCCTGGTATTAAAAGTGCATGTTTCAGTCTGCATGTCAGAATTTTTTAATGAAATAGAAGAGGATTTGAGAAGTCACTCAAAATGTGCCCTTATTTTCTTTCTTCAGCATTAATCATAATTTCTATGGCAAAATGAACCTCCTCATTGTGTTCCTTTTTAAATTAAATGTTTTAAGTGTTACCAGTTTATTCCAATCAAGATGGCTTCAGGTGTGCCATACTTTTGTCATAATGAAGACAGTAAGCGCTCTAGTTGTTTTTAAGAACATTCTGGGACATTCTGTCATTGGGCTATACTTGGGCTACATCTGGGTGATATTTGGGCTACATTTGGGCTCTTTTGTCTCTGGTGGCCATCTTGGGAGACTTATTTGTTATGAAGTTTCCTAATTTCCTCATTTACTGCAGTCTCCTCAGTAGGAAATACTTTCAGTTTTTTACTTTGATTCCATCAAGAAGGCATTCAGATGTGTCACACATTTGCCATAAATTCAGAATGTTAGCACTCTTTTTGCTCATTAGATCACTGTAGTAAAGCTACTGCTCACCAGGGAAAACTGCTGCTGGTATTGAAAGTGCATGTTTCAGTCTGCATGTCAGAATTTTTTAATGAAATAGAAGAGGATTTGAGAAGTCACTCAAAATGTGCCTTAATTTTTCTTTCTGCAGCACTAATCATACTTTTTATTGAAAAATGAACCCCCTCATTTTGTTCCTTTTTAAATTAAATGTTTTAAGAGTTACCACTTTAATCCAAGCAAGATGGCTTCAGGTGTGCCATACGTTTATCATAAGTAGGACTGTTAGCGCTCTAGTAGTTCTTTGGAACACTCTGGGAAGCTGCAGTAGAACACAAAGGAATCAACTGACAGTCTCTGCCTTTGTTGGATGTACATGTTTTACTGAGAATGTCAGACTTCATTCTCACATGACTGAGAAAGATAATGTGAATTTACAGAAAATAAGCTCTCAGTTTAGCCTATAGATCACCTTCCAAACCTCTGTGGTAAAAGCATGAGAAAATATTTTTCTCTCAATCATGATATCCCAGCAGAAGGCTTTTTCACATGGTGAAATCACCTTAGAACATACCACAATTCCTAAAATGAGTATGGTACCATCAACAAATGATTTATAATGTAACTAAAGTCTTAAAACCTTCTATTAACTGCAATGCTTTTTAATGAGGTGCTATCATGTATATTGGTCCCAAGATGGCTGCCAACACTTCTTGGATGAAGTGCTGACAACCAATCAGATCTCAGGATGAGATGTGTGGTTAGGCTCCGCCCACATATATATATGCTTTTAAATGCTATTTTCTCAGGATCTACTGAACAGATTTACACCAAACCTACAAAAGGCACTTCCTTGACCTGAGGACTACCTCTCTGCCAAATTTCAAGTAATTCTGTTCAGCCGTTCGGGCTGTAGCTGTGTCTAAAGGTCCTATGGAAAAATGCATGGGAAAAACACGTTTTGGGACCCCCCTTTTATCTCAGCCCCCGCTTGTCGAATCCCCCCGAGACTTTCAGGGTAGGAGCGGAGCGTAGCGCCCCACCTATTTTGAAAAATTCGCGAGGATTCGTCAACCGGCGCCAAAGTTATTCAAAATAGAATGTTGCGGATTTCCTATGGAAACGTGGTCCTAACTATAACTACCTACTGGCGACCGCCAGTAGGTAATATATATATATATATATATATGAAGAAAGCAGGTTCCCAAAGTCGAACTAGTAGGCGGAACACGGGTACAGACCACAGCACGCTGGAAATAGATTTGGTGCAACTTTATCCCAGATAGATCGGCATGACGCGTTTCGGCCGCATTGCCACGGCATTGATCACACATGACACGCTAGGAACCAATCAAGTAAGATATAGTGAAAAATGATTGACTTCCTCCCACATGAACCAATGGAATTGCGGCAGACAAAATAGCAAACTGCAAGTCAAATCAGGGTGAAAAAATAGAAGAAATACTCAATCTTACAGAACCATGTCGTTCCGAAACTAAATAATAAATAGTACCATAGTGGTAAAAAATTCACATCAACAAACCCTGATTTTTACACTGATCACAATTCCCCAAAAAATCTCAATTGGTCATCATTACATACATAGATGGGTCCAAAAAACGATCAAATTCCAAAAACAAATAAACGGGAGGATGGAAACCACATGAAAAAATATAAGAAGAAAAAGTTTTTTCGAGGCCATAGCGATCTTCTCAGATAAAACTTCCAAATCAAAAGACATAGTTATTTAAATTAGATGATGAAATTTAAACAGAACCCACACATTTTTTGTCATGTCACTAATGCTTGTGATTCCATGATATTGGTAATAAGCACAGTAGTGTTGTATTGATAGATCCAATGTGGTTTTAACCAAAATCTAAACATAAAGAGCATAGAAGAATTTATGTATATGCATCACTATGTTTAAAAAATACCTGATTGTATCATAAAAAATCCCATCCACTAATAATGTAATAAAAGATGAAAATATGATAATATCCAATAAAGTGCAAGTGCAAAAAATATTGGGATTAAATCAAGTTAAGAGAATATTTATAATTTAAAACATTTTCCAAACGTTAATAATATACCACAGGATAAAATCAACTGTACATCTAATAAAGTGCAAGTGCACCTGTGCAAAAACAGCAAAACATGTGCAAATAGCATAGTAATAGCAGCAAAAAAGAGTAATCTAGATGAGATTTATGCCTTACAGTGCTAGAACCTAAAATAATAAATATTGAGATGTTCATAAAATCGTCCACAAATCCAGGCTAGTAGCCTCAGTAAAAACCCAATAACAACCAGAAGGATAAAATTAGGTTAAAACCAAAGCACGAACCGGTTAAAAGAACGACAGAATGAAGACCAACAATAAAATACTATACAGTGAATACAATGCTGATCAGAAAGACTGTGTTATAAAATGTCACAGAAACTACTGATAAATGATTCTCACAGTATCATAAAAAGTTGTGCATATCCTCCCCTGTATTGAGGCCATTTGGCATCTTGGTATCTAATAGCAGTATGTATTGGGTCTCTAGCTGTCTAAGACGTTTTTCCCTGTTGCCTCCTCTCGGTAATTTTGGTGCCGCATCAATCACAAAGTACTTTAACTCATTCAAATTATTGTGATGAACTAATTTAAAGTGGCGTGCAACAGGGTAACTAGGGTCAGAGTTGACAATGGCACGCAGATGTTGTAAAATCCGAGCAGATACCTGTAGTTTCATGCTGCCAATATGCTTCAAATTGCAAGAACATTCAAGTATATATACTGCATAATCAGTTTTACACGTAAAGAAACCCTTAAAGCTAATAGGAGTTTGATCAAATGCGTTCATAAATTCAAAGGTGTTGATGCCAAACTTGCAAGCCCGACAAGAACTGCATTTAAAAAAACCCTTACGATTAGATAACCAGGTGTTAGTAATAGGGACCTCAGGACTGGTCCTCACCAGAGCATCCCTCATAAGAGGTGCTCGTCTAAATGTAATCTGAGGTAAGTCGGGCACTAGCTGTGACATAGTTAAATCAGTTGTTACTATAGAACAGTTTTTGTACATGAGTTTCCTTAGATCTTTGTCCTGGCTACTGAAGGTAGTAATGAATCGAACAGAGTCAGGATCCCTAGATTCAATGTTGGTGCTTGCAATAGTTCTGTGGGAAGTTTTTCTAGTAACCGTCTCAAAGTAATCACTGCGGTTCATAGTATTAGCCTTAGCTAATGCTAATTCTAGATCTTTTCTTTTATATCCACGGGCTAGGAATCTCAACAAGGATTCATTCTGGCAAGTGATACAGTCTGATTCTGAACTGCATATTCGTTTAATGCGAAGAAATTCACCATAAGGAATACTTTTAATTAAATGATAAGGGTTGGAGCTTCGGGCATGTAGTACAGCATTACTAGCTGTACTTTTACAATGTAGCTTAGTTTGTATGCTGTTATTCTAAATATATAGTTCCACATCAAGAAATTCAACTCGGTCTGAACTAATGTGAGCAGTAAATTCAAGATTCAATTCATTATTGTTAACACAATTCACAAACTCATTAGCTGATTTAATGGACCCATTCCAAATGATGCAAATATCGTCGATAAATCTCCACCAACGTATAACATAGGCCATATATAGATCACTGTGGGTGTGCCTGAGGACATGCTCCTCCCACCAGCCAACGTGTAAACATGCATAACTGGGAGAAAAGCAAGCCCCCATGGCCACACCCTGCAGTTGCTGAAATAGCTCATTGTTAAACATAAAGTAGTTATTATGTAAATAAATCTCTATCATACGTAACAACATGGCATTATGTTGATGGAAGATGATATTTCTTTTATCGAGGTAGAATTTGACTGCATGTAATCCATGAGAATGGCGTATGCTTGTATAGAGGGAACAAATGTCCATGACAATAAATAAATATCCCTCTTGCCAAGTTACCGTCTGTACAGTGGATAGGAAATGCCAGTATCTTTGATATATGATGGTAATTCCTCAACAAATTCATGGAGGAAAAAATCCACATACTTAGATATATTCTCACAGAGACTGCGTTGTGCCGAAATAATGGGCCTCCCCGGAATAGGCACTTGTTGCTTGTGCACTTTAGGAATAAAATATAAAACCGCAGTAATCGGAAAATCAACTTTCAAAAAACTGTGTTCATTCTTATTCAAAAGGCTGTCCCTTTTCCATTGCCCAAGTTCTCCGTGAATGGTATCTTTCAATTTCCTTATATCATTGGTAGTGGCCTTCCTGTAACAAAATTCATCGTTCAAATGGCGGTATGCTTCCTGTAAATACTGACTTTTAGCCCACAACACAACATTGCCTCCCTTATCGGCCTTAGTTATGATAACATCAGTGTTATTTTTCAATGTATTCATTAAGGTAGAATATTGTTGATCACGATAAGATCGATATTTGTTGGTTTTCAAAATCTTTCTGTTCAGCACTTTAAGGTCTTGAATGACACAATCACAAAAAATGTGGGATGAAAGTGGAGTTTGGGCGAAACGGGCTCAATGCTGGAGAATTTCCACTAGTGCCTAGATTGGATAGTTGTTGTTGAGTTGACCAATCAGCATCATCTGAATTGTTGACAAGAGCATGTAGTGTTTTGAGATTAGTCACATCACTGGCAGCAAGTCGTATACTTGGTTTGCCAGAAATTACGATATTAGCAGCAGTATTCGATGCTTTATTAAGTTTGAAGTGTTTCAATAATTTTAGTTTTCTGATAAACTTGAAAACGTCAATTCTAGTTTGAACATACTTGAAACGACTTTTAGGGCAAAATGACAAGCCCAATGATAATAGTTTTACCTCAGCTTTCGTAAGATTGCATTAGTCAGGTTAATGATAGTATTGTCCATCGTTTGATCAGTGCTTAGTTCTTCTTCTTCGTATTTCGCCATCTGCCCCTGTTGCTTCCTCCTTTTGGCTTTGCGTCTTTGTTTTCTGCATTCATTCCTCCATCTGTTCCTCTCTTGGCTTGAGTAGTTTGCCGCAGAGTCTGGCAGCGGTCTTCTACTAAAAAACCTAGTTCTTCAGACGGAGATAGATTGCTTGGAATTGACGTGAGCCCTTTGTCTGATCCACTATCTTCTGAGCAGACACTGCTAGCAACTGAGCTAAGGTCTGAATCATCTTCTTCAGGATTGAGAAAACTATTGGAGTTGTTTAGGTGTCAGAGCTTGCCTTTTGACATTATCAAATTTACGTGAAAAAGTGAAGATTCTTCCAGACTCATAATCTTTCTTGTCTCTGGCAAACTGAAATATTTTGCGTGCTTTGATAGATTCTTCATATTTTTGGAAGCGTAAATCAATTTCTCCTCTACTTATAGTAATAATGTCTTGTTGTTCATGTGATGCCAGTACTAGGTTAAGAGCGTCAATCTGTTTCAAGATTTCATCTCTGTTAATGGCAGCATATTTTATTAGTATGGTTACCATATTCATTGAAGCCTCAGGATTATTGGTAGCCCATTCCTTAAGCATTAGTGGGTTCGGGTTTTCAAAAGAGGGGGCAATGAGCACTCTCAGCCCCCGTGGTACTCGTCCTACCTCTTTATATTTCTCCAATGAACGCTTCTCCCACCATTTATTTAGTTCTGTACGCAGGAGTTTTTCTAATTTCTTTAGGTGAGTTTTAACGTCCGTGACATTCTTGGGATTAGTGTCATTAGTATCCCCAGGTATCACATTATTATTTGGAAGATTGTCAAAAAGAGTGTCCGCTATGGCCTCTCGGTTCCTTAATGCGTCTGCCAATGACGACATAGCGTGGAATACCAAAATACTGCACTCAGGTTCCCGCCGCCAATCAAGTGCAGGTATCCTGAAAGTTAAAGCAACGCTTTCCCCGCGCCCGCAATGCCAAACATGTAAATACAAATCACGGCTTACCCTCAAGGAATACCGATAGGTCCACTAGCGTCCTCCGACTCGCATGGACCTCCGTTGTCCGAGAAAAACCACCGCGATTCGCACTACACAATTACTTGGCTGCAGGGGGCTGGCTCCGAATTAATCCCTTCCGGGTTACTGAAATATCGCATCCGCGATGTCGGCAATTGAAGAGTTAGCCTCCAAGATGCGGGGAGGGTCTGTAAAGCAAAGATCGCCGTACTTTGCCGTGAATAAATGAAGAAAGCAGGTTCCCAAAGTCCAACTAGTAGGCGGAACACGGGTACAGACCACAGCATGCTGGAAATAGATTTGGTGCAAATTTATTCCAGATAGATCGGCATGACGCGTTTCGGCCGCGTTGCCACGGCCTTGATCACATGACACGCTAGGAACCAATCAAGTAAGATATAGTGAATAATGATTGACTTCCTCCCACATGAACCAATGGAATTGCGGCAGACAAAATAGCAAACTGCAAGTAAAATCAGGGTGAATAAATAGAAGAAATACTCAAACTTACAGAACCATGTCGTTCCGAAACTGAATAATAAATAGTACCATAGTGCTAAAAAATTCACATCAACAAACCCTGATTTTTACACTGATCACAATTCCCCCAAAAATCTCAATTGGTCATCATTACATACATAGATGGGTCCAAAAAACGAACAAATTCCAAAAACAAATAAACGGGAGGAAGGAAACCACATGAAAAAATATAATAAGAAAAAGTTTTTTCGAGGCCATAGCGATCTTCTCAGATAAAACTTCCAAATCAAAAGACATAGTTATTTAAATTAGATGATGAAATTTAAACAGAACCCACTCATTTTTTGTCATGTCACTAATGCTCGTGATTCCATGATATTGGTAATAAGCACAGTAGTGTTGTATTGATAGATCCAATGTGGTTTTAACCAAAATCTAAACATAAAGAGCATAGAAGAATTTATGTATATGCATCACTATGTTTAAAAAATACCTGATTATATCATAAAAAATCTCATCCACTAATAATGTAATGAAAGATGAAAATATGATAATATCCAATAAAGTGCAAGTGCAAAAAATATTGGGACTAAATCAAGTTAAGAGAATATTTATAATTTAAAACATTCTCCAAACGTTAATACTATACCACAGGATAAAATCAACTGTACATCTAATAAAGTGCAACACCTCCTTCTTACGAGAGAGAGCAGAGGCCACACGGGGGGAGAAACCTTTGGAAGTACTTTATTGAAGTTGTTCTGGCGAATGTATTTCGGCATGGAATATGCCTTCCTCAGCGCCCAAGTATCCAGGAGGTTTGCCGCAAGATGACTATTAGTCCTTCCTCCTTCTTAACAGTGTAAGTCCGCTCTGCCCCCAAATGTATGTTGCGCCGAGTGGTTGTGCGGGGGTGCAGGGTGTCACACAGTGCTGTACAAAACCAAATTTTCCTGCTTGCTCATACAAAGCGCCTCCTCGGGTCTCCTCACTGCTTCAGCCTTAGACGTCAGGATTCCTTTCGGCGGGGGCAGCAGTGGCAATGCACACCGCCCAATATGGGGTTAATAACCCCACAACTGCCCTGTCTCATCCCAAAGTCCGAGGCGGGCCCAGGCCATCCAACAACTGGGAACATAGAAACGCTGCCACGGCAGAGCCAGTGAAGTCCGGGCCTGCTTATGAAGCGGGGGCCTCTGAATCGTGTCTCTGGCTGACGCGAAAACAATATCCAAAAAACCTCCTTCTTACGAGAGAGTGCAGAGGTCACGCGGGGGGAGAAACCTTTGGAAGTACTTTATTAAAGTTGTTCTGGCGAATGCATTTCGGCATGGAATATGCCTTCCTCAGCGCCCAAGTATCCAGGAGGTTTGCCGCAAGATGACTGTTAGTCCTACCTCCTTCTTAACAATGTAAGTCCGCTCCACCCCCAAATGTTCGCTCTCCTGTTCTAGTTCACGGTGCTCATGTGAACTACAGGACCCAGAATCCAATGTGGTGAAACCAGATAGATGAAGCATGGGGGTGTATGTTGCGCCGAGTGGTTGTGCGGGGGTGCAGGGTGTCACACAGTGCTGTACAAAACCAACTTTTCCTGCTTGCTCATACAAAGCGCCTCCTCGGGTCCTCTCACCGCTTCAGCCTTAGACGTCAGGATTCCTTTCGGCGGGGGCAACAGTGGCAATGCACACCACCCAATATGGAGTTAATAACCCCACAATCGCCCTGTCTCATCCCAAAGTCCGAGGCGGGCCCAGGCCATCCAACAAATTGGAACATAGAAACGCTGCCACGGCAGAGCCAGTGAAGTCCGGGCCTGCTTATGAAACGGGGGCCTCTGAATCGCGTCTCTGGCTGACGCGAAAACAATATCCAAAACACCTCCTTGTTACGAGAGAGAGCAGAGGCCACACGGGGGAAGAAACCTTTGTAAGTACTTTATTGAAGTTGTTCTGGCGAATGCATTTCGGCATGGAATATGCCTTCCTCAGCACCCAGGTAGATGGTGCATGGGGGTGTATGTTGCACCAAGTGGTTGTGCGGGGGTGCAGGGTGTCACACAGTGCTGTACAAAGCCAAATTATATATATATATATCATTCTTAAACTTTGTAGAAACACTCAGTTACTGGATGATGTCATCAATGATGTCATTTGAGATGTCATCAGTGATGTCACTGACCATGTCAAGAATGATATAATATGTGACATTATCAGAAGTGCATTACAGGGGCGCGAGTTATAGTTAGCTTAGCTAACTATAACTGCTGGAATTCTCTGGTTTTGTACAAGTGAAATGTCAGCCTAACTATAACATCCCTGAAACCTGTGTTTTTTTCAGTGAATATCTAAGGTTTTTTAAATGCAAATTCCTAACTATAACGTATATATATATATATATACAGACACATGTGATCAAGGCTGTGGAAACACAGCCGAAACGCGTCATGCTGACAAAACTGTCAAAATAAAGCACTTTTATTGAATTCAGCACATTTGTGGTCCGTACCTGTGTTTGTATTACCAGTGGAAGAGGTAATCCAGGATTTCTTGGTGTTATGGATATATATATTCACTGAAAAAAAACATAGGTTTCAGAGACGTTATAGTTAGAAATTAGCATTTAAAAAAGCTTTGAAATTCACTGAAAAATCCATAGGTTTCAGAGACGTTATAGTGAGAAATTAGCATTTAAAAAACTTTAGAAATTCACAGAAAAAAACATAGGTTTCAGGGGTGTTATAGTTAGCTGGCCATTTCACTCGTACAAAACTATAGAAATTCCTCCGCTATAGTTAGCAGAACTAACTATAACTCGCGCGCCCGCAATGCACTGCTGATGATGTCACATATTGCATCATTCATGACATGGTCAGTGACATCACTGATGACATCACTGATGACGTCTCAAATGACATCACTGAGGACATCACTGATAACATCATCCAGTGAGTGTGGTTTAGTTTGAAATTTAAATATGTATTATATATATACCAATCTGTATTGAAGATTGAGTGGATATATAACTGTCTGGATGGAGGATTTAGTAGCTGTCTGACTGTCTGTTTAAGTGAGTAAACAAAAGTGTCTCACTTAATACATGGATTAGTAACTAAACTATGTGAATGTGTGCATCACTGTCTCTGTTGTTGTATAACATGCTGCATCAGTTGGTCACTAACTACATGAGTGTGTATATTAGTTATTGATTATTTGGGTGAGTATTTGTATGGGGCACTGAGTGTGTGTGTGGTTGGATGGGGTGTGTGTAACTCTATGCATAGATGTGTGAATGGTTCATTGACTAGGTGTATAGGTTTAAGAGTGCATGTGGAAACTGTTGTTTGGGTGACTGAGTGTATTTATTTGTGTGTTGGTGAGCGAATATATGTTTTAGTTATACATCTTCAACAAAGTAAAAAACATAAAAGGCATTGTATGTAAGAGTTGTTGTATATAAATAAGTATGTGAAAGAGTCAGTGATTGTGAGAGTAACTATATGAATGAATGTATAATTGTAATGGTGATTTTTTAACATATTAACTATGAGTTACTATGTGTTTGAATAAATGAGGTGTTGGATAATTGTGTAAGTGAGTAATTGTAAGTGTGATTATTTTTTTTCATGAGTGAGTAGGATGACTGCATAACTGACTAAGATGACTGCTGATGTGTCAATGTCTATATTAGTGACTGCATGTATAAATGATTCTGTTGTTGAATGGGTAGTTGTGTGTGTAGACTTAGGAATCAGTGAGTGGGTATGTAGTAACTGGTATTGGTGTGTCAATGGTTTCAAATATGGTGCTCTGTATTTTAGAGTGAGTGATGAAAGGTTATACTAGTGTATGATGAGGTGTGTCAGATTGTCACGTGGATGATGTCATTTGAGATGTCATCAGTAATGTCATCAGTGATGTCACTGACCATGTCATGAATGATGCAATATGTGGCATCATCAGCAGTGCATTGCGTGCGCGTGAGTTATAGTTAGCAGAACTAACTATAACGGTGGAATTTCTATGGTTTTGTATGAGTGTATGAGTGAAATGGCCAGCTAACTATAACACCCCTGAAACCTATGTTTTTTTTCTGTGAATTTCTAAGGTTTTTTAAATGCTAATTTCTAACTATAACGTCTCTGAAACCTGTGGTTTTTTCAGTGAATTTCAAAGTTTTTTTAAATGCTAATTTCTAACTATAACGTCTCTGAAACCTATGGTTTTTTTCAGTGAATTTCAAAGGTTTTTTAAATGCAAATTTTTAAGTGTGATAGTAGTTATACCTTTTTTTTGTACTGATTTTCTACAGTTTTTTAACTGTTTATTTATAAATATTGTATTCATTAAATAACATTATATATTTTTCTGAAAACTGCACAAAATTCTTTTTTTTTCATTTAAACTGAAATATTGATTAGTATTTTTGATTTCATTTTTTATTTTAATATATTTATATAATTTTCTTTTTTTTTTAAAATTCCAACTTTTTTTCGGAGTCGCGCACTCAGTGTGCACATCACGGTGGGTGCGCGGATTCTAGCCGCCATTTTAGAAAAGTCGTGAAGGATCCGCGTACGGTGTGCGACGGCTGCCTGTTTTTCAGTTACAGCATATACTTTTAATATTACATGATGTGCGAGATTGGTATGCGACCAGTCTGCGACTCCTGCTCCCGCACATTCGTGACACATGCACATTCCGGTATGAGATGTTTGCGAGGTGGCGGGTCCCACGTGACATCATATACGTGCTGGGGCGCGCTGGGTGCGCGACTCCCGCCAAAAAAATGTATGTTCCAAAATGATATGTATGTGTCTTTAATATACATATTAGGGCAAGAGATTATCTAAGATATTCATAAAAATAATATATTTGTACTTATAATAAACGTATATTATTTTTAAATATATTTTCGCGAAGTCAGGTGCGTGCATTGTGAGTGCAGAGAAGCAGGTTAGCAGAGCTGCTGTAGAGCCAGAGAAACCAGGTCAGCAGAGCTGTTGTAGAGCCAGAGAACCAGGTCAGCAGAGCTGCTCTAGACCCTAAGAAGCGAGTCAGCAGAGCTGCTCTAGAACCAGAGAACCAGGTTAGCAGAGCTGCTTTAGAGCCAGAGAACCAGGTCAGCAGAGCTACTCTAGAGCCAGAGAACCAAACCAGCAGAGCTGCTTTAGAGCCATAGAACCAGGTCAGCAGAGCTGCTGTAGAGCCAGAGAAACCAGGTGAGCAGAGCTGCTTTAGAGGTGGAGAACCAGGTCAGCCGAACTGCTTTAGAGCCAGAGAACCAGGTCAGCAGAGCTGCTCTAGAGCCAGAGAACCAGGTCAGCAGAGCTGCTTTAGAGTAATAGAACCAGGTCAGCAGAGCTGCTATAGAGGCAGAGAACCAGGTCAGCAGAACTGCTTTATAGCCAGAGAACCAGGTCAGCAGAGCTCTTTACAGGGAGAGAACCAGGTCAGCAGAGCTGCTTTAGAGCCATAGAATCAGGTCAGCAGAGCTGCTCTAGAGGCAGAGAACTAGGTCACCAGAACTGCTTTAGAGCCAGAGAACCAGGTCAGCAGAGCTCTTTAGAGGGTGAGACCCAGGTCAGCAGAGCTGCTCTGGAGACATAGAACCAGGTCAGCAGAGCTGCTTTAGAGCCAGAGAACCAGGTCAGCAGAGCTGCTCTAGAGGCATAGAATCAGGTCAGCAGAGCTGCTTTAGAGCCAGAGAACCAGGTCAGCAGAGCTGCTCTAGAGCCAGAGACCCAAGTCAGCAGAGCTGCTTTAGAGCTATAGAACCAGGTCAGCAGAGCTGCTCTAGAGGCAGAGAACCAGGTCAGCAGAGCTGATTTAGAGGGAGGGAACCAGTCAGCAGAGCTGCTCTAGAGCCTAAGGACTAGGTCAGCAGAGCTGCTCTAGAGGCAGAGAACCAGGTCACCAGAACTGCTTTAGAGCCAGAGAACCAGGTCAGCAGAGCTCTTCAGAGGGAGAGAACCAGGTCAGCAGAACTGCTTTAGAGCCAGAGAACCAGGTCAGCAGAGCTGCTCTACAGCCAGAGAACCAGGTCAGCATAGCTGCTTTAGAGACATAGAACCAGGTCAGCAGAGCTGCTTTAGAGCAATAGAACCAGGTCAGCAGAGCTGCTTTAGAGCCAGAGAACCAGGTCAGCAGAGCTGTTATAGAGCCAGAGAACCAGGTCAGCAGAGCTGCTCTAGAGCCTAAGAACTAGGTCAGCAGAGCTGCTTTAGAGCAGTAGAACCAGGTCAGCAGAGCTGCTTTAGAGCCAGAGAACCAGGTCAGCAGAGCTGCTCTAAAGCCTAAGAACCAGGTCAGCAGAGCTGCTCTAGAGCCAGAGAACCAGGTCAGCAGAGCTGCTGTAGAGCCAGAGAAACCAGTTCAGTAGAGCTGCTTTAGAGCCATAGAACCAGGTCAGCAGAGCTGTTGTAGAGCCAGAAAACCAGATCAGCAGAGCTGCTCTGTAGCCTAAGAACTATGTCAGCAGAGCTGCTCTAGAGCCAGAGAAACAGGTCAGCAGACCTGCTGTAGAGCCAGAGAAACCAGGTTAGCAGAGCTGCTTTAGAAGGAGAGAACCAGGTCAGGAGAGCTGCTTTGGAGCCAGAGAACCATGTCAGCAGAGCTGCTCTAGCTGACATTGACTAACACTAACTGACTGACACTGACTGATTGACTCTGACTGACACTGATTGACTGACACTGACTGACACTGGCACTGACTGACACTGATTGACTGACACTGACTGACTGACAATGACTGACACTGATTGACTGACACTGAACGACTGACACTGACTGACTGAATCTGACTGACACTGATTGACTGACACTGACTGGCTGACACTGACTGACACTGATTGACTGACACTGGTTGACTGACACTGACTGACTGACTGACACTGACTGACTGACACTGACACTGACTGACACTGATTGACTGACACTGACTGACTGACAATGACTGACACTGATTGACTGACACTGACTGACTGACACTGACTGGCTGACACTGACTGACACTGATTGACTGACACTGATTGACTGACACTGACTGACTGACTGACTGACTGACACTGACTGACTGACACTAACTGACTACTCTCTATTACCCTACTACTCACTCTCTACTACTCTCTACTACTCTCTCTCTACTACTCACTCTCTACTACTCTACTACTCTCTACTACTCACTCTCTACTACTCTCTACTACTCACTCTCTAATACTCACTTTCTACTACTCTCTACTACTCTCTCTCTACTACTCACTCTCTACTGCTCTCTACTATTCACTCTCTACTACTCCCTCTCTACTACTCTCTCTACTACTCACTCTCTACTACTCACTCGCTACTACTCTCTACTTCTCACTCTCTACTACTCACTCTCTACTACTCTCTACTACTCTCTACTACTCACTCTACTACTCTCTACTACTCACTCTCTACTACTCTCTACTACTCACTCTCTACTACTCACTCTCTACTACTCACTCTCTACTACTCTCTCTCTACTACTCACTCTCTACTGCACTCTACTATTCACTCTCTACTAGTCACTCTCTAATACTCTCTACTACTCTCTCTACTACTCACTGTCTACTACTCACTCACTACTACTCTCTACTTCTCACTCCCTACTACTCACTCTCTACTACTCTCTACTACTCTCTACTACTCTCTCTCTACTACACACTCTCTACTACTCTCTACTACTCACTCTCTACTACTCTCTCTCTACTACTCACTCTCTACAATTCTCTCTCTACTACCCACTCTCTACTACTCACTCTCTACTACTCGCTCTCTACTACTCTCTACTACTCACTCTCCACTACTCACTCTCTACTACTCGCTCTCTACTACACTCTACTACTCACTCTCTACTACTCTACTACTCTCTCTACTACTCACTCTCTGCTACTCACTCTCTACTGCTCTCTCTATTACTCACTCTCTACTACTCTCTACTACTCACTCTGCTGCTCTCTACTACTCTCTTTCACTCACTCTCTACTACTCTACGGCTCACTCTCTACTACTATCTCTACTACTCACTCTCTACTACTCACTCTACTACTCTCTACTACTCACTCTCTAATACTCTCTCTCTACTACTCACTCTCTACTACTCTCTACTACTCCTCTCTACTCTTCACTCTCTACTCCTCGTTCTCTACTACTTGCACTCTACTACTCTCTACTGCTCACTCTCTACTACTCACTCGCTACTACTCTCTACTACTCTCTCTACTACTCACTCTCTACTACTCACTCTCTACTACTCTACTACTCTCTACTACTCTCTCTACTACTCACTCTTTACTACTCTCTACTACTCTCTACCACTCACTCTCTACTACTCTACTACTCACTCTCTACTACTCTCTACTACTCTCTCTCTACTACTCACTCTCTGCTACTCACTCTACTACTCACTCTCTACTACTCTCTCTCTACTACTCTCTACTTCTCACTCTCTACTACTCACTCTATACTACTCACTCTCTACTACTCGTTCTCTACTACTCTCTACTACTCACTCTCCACTACTCACTCTCTACTACACTCTACTACTCACTCTCTACTACTCTACTACTCTCTCTACTACTCACTCTCTGCTACTTGCTCTCTACTACTCTCTACTACTCACTCTCTACTACGCCACTACTCTCTACTACTCACTCTCTACTACTCTACTACTCCCTACTATGCTCTCTCTACTACTCACTCTCTACTACTCTCTACTACTCACTCTCTACTACTCTCTCTCTACTACTCTCTTCTACTCACTCTACTATTCACTCTCTACTACTCTCTCTACTCACTCTCTATTACTCCCTACTACTCACTCTACTACTCACTCCCTACTACTCTCTACTACTCACTCTCTACTACTCCACTACCCTCTACTACTCACTCTCTACTACTCTACTACTCCCTACTACTCTCTCTCTACTACTCACTCTCTACTACTCACTCTCTACTACTCTCTTATACTCACTTTCTACTACTTTTTCTTCTACTACTCTCTACTACTCACTCTACTACTCACTCTCTACTACTCTCTACTACTCTCTCTCTGCTACTCACTCTCTACTACTCACTCTCTACTACTCACTCTCTACTACTCTCTACTACTCATGCTCTACTACCCACTCTCTACTACTCTCTACTACTCACCCTCTACTACTCTCTACTACTCACTCTCTACTACTCACTCTACTACTCTGTACTACTCACTCTCTGCTACTCTCTCTACTACTCTCTTTCTACTCTCCACTCTCTATTACTCATCCTCTACTCTCTACTTATCTACCTCTCTCTACCTCTCTCTCTACTACTCTCTACATCTCTACCTCTCTACCTCTACCTCTACCTCTCTACCTCTACCTCTCTGCCTCTACACCTCTGCCTCTACACCTCTACCTCTCTACCTCTCTCTACACGCACACTTGGGCATATATATATGCATATATATGCATTTATATATATGTATGTGTATATATATATACATACATATATAAACATATATATAATCTGCATATCTATATAAATACAAATATAAATGCATGCATACATATACATATACAAATACATATGCATGTTATGTACAGGAAAGTTTGAAAACCACTAATAAAAGCAAAGCTAAAAAGCCACCTAATTACAAACGGAATTGCTTTAACTTAAACGAGGGTGAGACCTATTGCATTTTCAATGCTTGTTTACTTTGGTTCCATCAAGAAGGCATTCAGATGTGTCACACATTTGCCATAAATTCTGAATGTTAGCACTCTAGTTGCTCATTAGGTCACTGTAGCAAAGCTACTGCTCACCAGGGAAGTCTGCTGCTGGTATTCAAAGTGCATGTTTCAGTCTGCATGTCATAATTGTTTAATTAAATAGAAGAGGATTTGAGAAGTCAAAATGTGCCCTAATTTTTCTTTCTGCAGCACTAATAATAATTTCTATGGCAGAATGAACCCCCTCATTTTGTTCCTTTGCAAATTAAATGTTTTAAGTGTTACCACTTTATTCCAATCAAGATGGCTTCAGGTGTGCCATACTTTTGTCATAAGTAAGACTGTTAGCGCTTTAGTTGTTCTTTAAAACACTCTGGGACATTCTGTCATTGGGCTATACTTGGGCTACATCTGGGTGATATTTGTGCTACATTTGGGCTCTTTTGTCTCTGGTGGCCATCTTGGGAGACATTTGTTATGAAGTTTCCTAATTCCCTCATTTAATACAGTCCCCTCAGTAGGAAATACTTTCAGTTTTTTACGTTGATTCCATCAAGAAGGAATTCAGATGTGTCACACATTTGCCATAAATTCAGAATGTTAGCACTCTAGTTGCTCATTAGATCACTGTAGTAAAGCTACTGCTCACCAGGGAAGTCTGCTGCTGGTATTGAAAGTGCATGTTTCAGTCTGCATGTCAGAATGTTTTAATGAAATAGAAGAGGATTTGAGAAGTCACTCAAAATGTTCCCTAATTTTTCTTTCTGCAGCACTAATCATACTTTCTATGGCAAAATACACCCCCTCATTTTGTTCCTTTTTAAATTGAATGTTTTATGAGTAACCACTTTATTCCAATCAAGAAGATGGCTTCAGGTGTGCCATACGTTTGTCATAAGTAGGACGGTTAGCGCTCTAGTTGTTCTTTAGAACAATCTGGGAAGCTGCAGTAGAACACAAAGGAGTCAACTGACAGTCTCTGCCCTTGTTGGATGTACATGTTTGACTGAGAATGTCAGACTTCATTCACACATGACTGAGAAAGATAATGTGAATTTACAGACAATATGCTCTCAGTTTAGCTTATAGATCACCTTCCAAACCTCTGTGGGAAAAGCATGAGAAAATAGTTTTCTCTCAAACATGATTCATGATATCCCAGCAGAAGGCTTTTTCACATGGTAAAATCACCTTAGAGCACACCACAATTCCTAAAATGAGTATGGTACCATCAACAAATGATTTATAATGTAACTAAAGTCTTAAAACCTTCTATTAACTGCAATGCTTTTTAATGAGGTGCTATCATGTATATTGGTCCCAAGATGGCTGCCAACACTTCTTGGATGAAGTGCTGACAGCCAATCAGATCTCACGATGAGATGTGTGGTTAGGCTCCGCCCAGATATATATGTGATTTTACTTTTGATTTTCTCAGGAAGTACTGAACGGATTTACACCATTTAACCAAAAGGCATGACTCTGGACCAAGGGCTACCTTTTTGCCAAATTTGGTGTAATTCCGTTCAGCAGTTCGGGCTGTTGCTGCGACTAAAGGTCCCTATGGAAAATTGCATTGGGAAAACACGTTTTGGGACCCCCCCTTTTTTATCGACCCCCGCTTGACGAATCACCCTGAGACTTTCAGGATAGGGGCGGACCGGAGCGGGCCACGAGTTTTGAAAACTTCGCGAGGATTCGTCAAGCAGCACCAAAGTTATTCCAAATAGAATGTTTCGGATTTCCTATGGATAATAGGTCCTAACTATAACTACCGACTGGCGACCGCCAGTAGGTAATATATATATATATATATCCACCACCACACCCGCCTCTTTGCCAAGAAACGGGTCCGACACATGCTTTTGGGCAGATCAGGTAAGGTTTTAATTGCCACCATCCAGACAGATAAACCTTAAAACACCTGGCAGACGCGTTTCGGCGAATGCCTTAATCATTGCCAGCATTGTGTTTTAGAAAATAGTTGAATTGTGCAGGAACTTTACATACTGCTCACGGTGTTCCTATTGGTACTCAAATATCCAATCACAGCCCTTGTTCTTCCATCGCTGTGGGCAGTAGGCGCCAAGGATGCTGGTAACTGAACTCCTGCAGTCTGTAAGGGCCCAAAAAATTAGTTCATGTCAGCAGTCCCACATCGCGGACTTTGGTACAGTGACCGGTCCATACATTAAGTAATGCCCCAGCTATTGCCAGCCTGTGAGTCTGCTCATCCACTGCCGCAGGGTCCATAGCAGCAAACATCGCCTGTCGCCGTCCAAATCAGCAGCAAGCTGCTGCTCTCTCCTCGATAGCAGGAACGCTATCTTGGGCGAGGGGGCGCCGCTTTGTGCAACCAGCTCCAAACACCACAAAGTTGTCGACCTGAAGCGGAGCACCAAATCGAGAGGTGTGCTGGTCATGCAGCGTCGACTGCTGCATACATATCCACCACCACACCCGCCTCTTTGCCAAGAAACGGGTACGACACATGCTTTTGGACAGATCAGGTAAGGTTTTAATTGCCACCATCCAGACAGATAAAAACTTAAAACACCTGGCAGACGCGTTTCGGCGAATGCCTTAATCATTGCCAGCATTGTGTTTTAGAAAATAGTTGAATTGTGCAGGAACTTTACATACTGCTCATGGTGTTCCTATTGGTACTCAAATATCCAATCACAGCCCTTGTTCTTCCATTGCTGTGGGCAGTAGGCGCCAAGGATGCTGGTAACTGAAGTCCTGCAGTCTGTAAGGGCCCAAAAAAAAATATCTATCTATCTATCTATCTATCTATCTATCTATCTATCTATCTATCTATCTATCTATCTATCTATCTATATATATATATATATATATATATATATATATATATATATATATATATATATATATATATTTTTTCTTCAAAGGACCACCGTTTTGAAGACGCACTCACAAGCGGCACAATTACGGTACCCAGCGTTAACTTTATTCAATATTTTAAGGTGGTCCTTTGAAGAAAAAATAGTAAAAGCGGCAGACCAAGCCGCGAAGACTGCACCGCCCCGTTGAAAATTGAGGGGACCATGGAGACATAGAACTTTGCGCCGTCTCCTGTTGGCGAAGCGGTGAAAATGGTTTACACCACAATACGGCGTTTCCTCATTCATAGCCCACTGGAGGGCTTCACAATTACTCAATAATTTTATGGAGCGGCGAAAACTTACTAAAGCATTAATGATAACAAAGGAGGCGTGTAACCTACCAAGGAAATGTACTTTACTTCAACTACCAGCATGCTAGACGAGCTGCCAACACCTGCTGCCTAATGGAGGGCGTTACTAAAGAGCATGCTGGATGACGCCCCCCTTGACCTTTTGCTTGCCCATATTGAACTGCCTGTGATCAAGGAGCTGACATGCTCTGAAACGCGTAAGGCAAACCTTAAAATATTGAATAAAGTTAACGCTGGGTACCGTAATTGTGCCGCTTGTGAGTGCGTCTTCAAAACGGTGGTCCTTTGAAGAAAAAATAGTAAAAGCGGCAGACCAAGACATGAAGACTGCACCGCCCCGTTGAAAATTGAGGGGACCATGGAGACATAGAACTTTGCGCCGTCTCCTGTTGGCGAAGCGGTGAAAATGGTTTACACCACAATACGGCGTTTCCTCATTCATAGCCCACTGGAGGGCTTCACAATTACTCAATAATTTTATGGAGCGGCGAAAACTTACTAAAGCATTAATGACAACAAAGGAGGCGTGTAACCTACCAAGGAAATGTACTTTACTTCAACTACCAGCATGCTAGACGAGCTGCCAACACCTGCTGCCTAATGGAGGGCGTTACTAAAGAGCATGCTGGATGACACCCCCTTGACCTTTTGCTTGCCCATATTGAACTGCCTGTGATCAAGGAGCTGACATGCTCTGAAACGCGTAAGGCAAACCTTAAAATATTGAATAAAGTTAACGCTGGGTACCGTAATTGTGCCGCTTGTGAGTGCGTCTTCAAAACGGTGGTCCTTTGAAGAAAAAATAGTAAAAGCGGCAGACCAAGCCGCGAAGACTGCACCGCCCCGTTGAAAATTGAGGGGACCATGGAGACATGGAACTTTGCGCCGTCTCCTGTTGGCGAAGCGGTGAAAATGGTTTACACCACAATACGGCGTTTCCTCATTCATAGCCCACTGGAGGGCTTCACAATTACTCAATAATTTTATGGAGCGGCGAAAACTTACTAAAGCATTAATGATAACAAAGGAGGCGTGTAACCTACCAAGGAAATGTACTTTACTTCAACTACCAGCATGCTAGACGAGCTGCCAACACCTGCTGCCTAATGGAGGGCGTTACTAAAGAGCATGCTGGATGACGCCCCCCTTGACCTTTTGCTTGCCCATATTGAACTGCCTGTGATCAAGGAGCTGACATGCTCTGAAACGCGTAAGCCAAACCTTAAAATATTGAATAAAGTTAACGCTGGGTACCGTAATTGTGCCGCTTGTGAGTGCGTCTTCAAAATGGTGGTCCTTTGAAGAAAAAATAGTAAAAGCGGCAGACCAAGCCGCGAAGACTGCACCGCCCCGTTGAAAATTGAGGGGACCATGGAGACATAGAACTTTGCGCCGTCTCCTGTTGGCGAAGCGGTGAAAATGGTTTACACCACAATACGGCGTTTCCTCATTCATAGCCCACTGGAGGGCTTCACAATTACTCAATAATTTTATGGAGCGGCGAAAACTTACTAAAGCATTAATGATAACAAAGGAGGCGTGTAACCTACCAAGGAAATGTACTTTACTTCAACTACCAGCATGCTAGACGAGCTGCCAACACCTGCTGCCTAATGGAGGGCGTTACTAAAGAGCATGCTGGATGACGCCCCCCTTGACCTTTTGCTTGCCCATATTGAACTGCCTGTGATCAAGGAGCTGACATGCTCTGAAACGCGTAAGGCAAACCTTAAAATATTGAATAAAGTTAACGCAGGGTACCGTAATTGTGCCGCTTGTGAGTGCGTCTTCAAAACGGTGGTCCTTTGAAGAAAAAATATATATATATATATATATATATATATATATATATATATATATATATATATATATATATATTCACTTAAAAAACCATAGGTTTCGCACATGTTATAGTTAGCTGGACATTTCACTCGTACAACCTAGTTTCCATAGGAAATCTCAAAATTCTATTTTGAATAACTTTGGCGCCGGTTGACGAATCCTCGCGAAATTTTCAAAACAAATGGGGCGCTCCGTTCAGCTCCTACCCTGAAAGTCTCGGGGTGATTCGTCAAGCGGGGGCCGAGAAAAAGGGGGGGTCCAAAAACGCGTTTTCCCCATGCATTTTTTCATAGGACCTTTAGTCGCAGCTACAGCCCGAACGGTTGAACAGAATTACGTGAAATTTGGCAGAGAGGTAGCCATAAGGTCAAGGAAGTGCCTTTTGCAGGTCTGGTGTAAATCTGTTCAGTATTTCCGGAGAAAATAGCATTTAAAAGCATATCAATATCTATACGCATGCACCGTGCGCGCACTGTGCGCGCACCCTGCCGTGCGCGAGCGCAATTCTGATTGGTTGTTAGATGTCGGTAAACATTCGAATCGGTCGAAACCAGGAAGTGTCGGCCGCCATTTTGTCTCGCGCAGTCTGAGGGGGTGAAAAACAAAGGTGGAGAATGTGAAAAGGGGGCAGAGTGGACAGTTCCTGACCCCCTAGCCTTGGTCAGGGGGTCACAGAAGGACCCCCAAGGGAGAAAAAACTATTTATTTTTTTTAAATCGCGAGGTGCGCGCACCGCGCGCGCACGGCACGCACTGCGAACCGTGGGCGCTCGGTGAAAAACCTGAAAAAAAATAAATTCATAAATACATAACTTAGCATTTAAAAAACCGTACAAATGCACTGAAAAATCCATAGGTTTCACACACGTTATAGTTACGAATCAGCATTTAAAAAACCTTGCAAATTCACTTAAAAAACCATAGGTTTCATACATGTTATAGTTAGCTGGACATTTCACTCGTAAAAAACCATTGAAATTCCCCCGTTATAGTTAGTGCAGGCAACTATTACTCACGCGACCGCAATCCTCTGCTGATGACGTCAGATATTACATCAGTGATGACATATGTGTCTTTATGAAAAAGAAATATTTGTAATATATGTATAGCTAAAGATTAATGGAAGAAGACATGGGTAAATAAGTGTCTAAATACAGTGATGTAATATCTGACGTCATCAGCAGAGGATTGCGGTCGCGTGAGTTATAGTTGCCTGCACTAACTATAACGGGGGAATTTCAATGGTTTTTTACGAGTGAAATGTCCAGCTAACTATAACATGTGTGAAACCTATGGTTTTTTAAGTGAATATATATATATATTATCTACTGGCGGTCGCCAGTAGATAGTTATAGTTAGGACCGAGTTTCCATAGGAAATCTCAAAATTCTATTTTGAATAACTTTGTCGCCGATTGACGAATCTTCGCAAAATTTTCAAAACTAATGGGGCGCTCCGCTCCGCTCCTACCCTGAAAGTCTCGGGGTGATTCGTCAAGCAGGGGCCGAGAAAAAGGGGGGTCCCAAAACACGTTTTCCCCATGGATTTTTCCATAGGGACTTTAGTCGCAGCTACAGCCCGAACGGCTGAACAGAATTACGTGAAATTTGGCAGAGAGGTAGCCATAAGGTCCGTTTGGTGCCTTTTGCAGGTTTGGTGTAAATCTGTTCAGTATTTTCTGAGAAAATAGCATTTAAATCAATATATATATCTATACGCGCGCAGCGTGCGCGCAGGGTGCGCGCACTCGGCCGTCCGCGAGCGCACTTCTGATTGGTTGTTACATCTTAGTAAACATTCGAATCGGTCGAAACCAGGAAGTGTCAGCCGCCATTTTGTCTCTCGCACTGAGAGGGGGGTGAAACACAAAGGAGAAAAACATGTAAAGGGGGCACGCTGGACAGTTCCTGACCCCCTAGCAGGGGTCAAGGGGTCCCAGGAGGTCCCCCAAGGGCAATTAAATTTTTTTTTTTTTCCGGTTAATCGCCGAGTGCGCGAAGCGTGCGCGCACTATAGAAATGTAAAAAATTCCGCGAGGTTCGCGCAGCGTGTGCGCACGGTGTAAATGCTTAAAAATAAAATTGCAATGTCAGTCCCCCCGTGTGCGCAAGCTGCGCGCAGCGAAGCGTGCGTGCATGGCATATAAAGCAATAAAAGTTTATGCTAAAACCCTTAACAACAAAGCGTATCATGTGTCCTCCTTGTGCGGATGGTGCGCGAAGCGCACCGTGCGTACATGGCCCACTAAGCGTAACGTGGGCGCGCGGTGCGCATAGCGCACTGCGTGCCCATCGTGCGTGCACGGTGCGCAAAGTGCACCGTGCGTGCACGGCACTAACTGCCTAAAGTGGGTGCGCGGTGCGCAAAGCGCACCGCGTGCTCACCGTGCGTGCACGGAACGAACTGCGTGAAGTGGGCGCGCAGTGCGCAAAGCGCACCGCGTGCCCACCGTGCGCGCACCGTGCGCGAAGCGCGCACGGCACGAATGGCGTAAAGTAACTTAGCATTTAAAAAAATGTACAAATTCACTGAAAAAACCATAGGTTTCACACACGTTATAGTTAGGAATTAGCATTTAAAAAACCTTGCAAATTCACTTAAAAAACCATAGGTTTCACACATGTTATAGTTAGCTGGGCATTTTCCTCGTGAAAAACCAATGAAATTCCCCCGTTATAGTTAGTGCAGGCAACTATAACTCACGCGACCGTAATCCGCTGCTGATGACGTCAGATATTACATAACTGGTGACATATGTGTCTTTCTGAAAAAAAAAAAATATATATATGTATAGCTAAAAAAAAAGGAAGAAGACATGGGTATATAAATGTGTAAATACAGTGATGTAATATCTGACGTCATCAGCAGCGGATTACGGTCGCGTGAGTTATAGTTGCCTGCACTAACTACAACGGGGGAATTTCATTGGTTTTTCACGAGGAAAATGCCCAGCTAACTATAACATGTGTGAAACCTATGGTTTTTTAAGTGAATATATATATATATATATATATATATATATATATTATCTACTGGCGGTCGCCAGTAGATAGTTATAGTTAGGACCGTGTTTCCATAGGAAATCTGCAACATTCTATTTGGAATAACTTTGGCGCCGGTTGACGAATCC
Source organism: Triturus cristatus (assembly GCF_964204655.1). NCBI lineage: Eukaryota > Metazoa > Chordata > Amphibia > Caudata > Salamandridae > Triturus > Triturus cristatus. Next base: position 453,373,501 of record NC_140584.1, read on the forward strand.
TCGCGAAATTTTCAAAATAGGTGGGGCGCTCCGCTCCGCTCCTACCCAGAAAGTCTCGGGGGGATTCGTCAAGCGGGGGCTGAGAAAAAAGGGGGGTCCCAAAACGCGTTTTCTCCATGCAATTTTCCATAGGGACCTTTAGTCCAAGGTACAGCCCGAACGGCTGAACAGAATTACTTGAAATTTGGCAAAGAGGTAGTCCTCAGGTCAGGCATGTGCCTTTTGCATATATGGTGTCAATCTGTTCAGTAGTTCCTGAGAAAATCAAAAGTAAAATCACATACATATCTGGGCGGAGCCTAACCACACATCTCATCGTGAGATCTGATTGGCTGTCAGTACTTCATCCAAGAAGTGTTGGCAGCCATCTTGGGACCAATATACATGATAGCACCTCATTAAAAAGCATTGCAGTTAATAGAAGGTTTTAAGACTTTAGTTACATTATAAATTATTTGTTGATGGTACCATACTCATTTTAGGAATTGTGGTGTGTTCTTAGGTGATTTTACCATGTGAAAAACCTTCTGCTGTGATATCACGCACCATGTTTGAGAGAAAACTATTTTCTCATACTTTTCCCACAGAGGTTTGGAAGGTGATCTATAAGCTAAACTGAGAGCATTTTTTCTGTAAATTCACATTATCTTTCTCAGTCATGTAAGAATGAAGTCTGACATTCTCAGTAAAACATGTACATCCAACAAGGGCAGAGACTGTCAGTTGATTCCTTTGTGTTCTACTGCAGCTTCCCAGAGTGCTCTAAAGAACATCTAGAGCGCTAACAGTCTTACTTATGACAAAAGTATGGCACACCTGAAGCCATCTTGATTGGAATAAAGTGGTAACACTTAAAACATTTAATTTACAAAGGAACAAAATGAGGGGGTTCATTTTGCCATGTAAATTATGATTAGTGCTGCAGAAAGAAAAACTAGGGCACATTTTGACTTCTGAAATCCTCTTTTATTTCATAAAAACATTCTGACATGCAGACTGAAACATGCACTTTGAATACCAGCAGCAGACTTGCCTGGTGAGCAGTAGCTTTACTACAGTGATCTAATGAGCAACTAGAGTGCTAACATTCAGAATTTATGGAAAATGTGTGACACATCTGAATGCCTTCTTGATGGAATCAAAGTAAAAAACTGAAAGTATTTCCTACTGAGGAGACTGCAGTAAATGAGGAAATTAGGAAACTTCATAACAAATAAATCTCCCAAGATGGCCACCAGAGACAAAAGAGCCCAAATGTAGCCCAAATATCACCCAGATGTAGCCCAAGTATAGCCCAATGACAGAATGTCCCAGAGTGTTCTTAAGAACAACTAGAGCACTAACAGTCTTACTTATGAAAAAAGTATGGCACACCTGAAGCCATCTTGATTGGAATAAAGTGGTAACACTTAAAACATTTAATTTACAAAGGAACAAAATGAGGGGGTTCATTTTGCCATATAAATTATGATTAGTGCTGCTGAAAGAAAAACTAGGGCACCTTTTGACTTCTGAAATCCTCTTTTATTTCATAAAAACATTCTGACATGCAGACTGAAACATGCACTTTTAATACCAGCAGCAGACTTTTGTGGTGAGCAGTAGCTTTACTACAGTGATCTAATGAGCAACTAGAGTGCTAACATTCAGAATTTATGGCAAATGTGTGACATATCTGAATACCTTCTTGATGGAATCAAAGTAAAAAACTGAAAGCATTTCCTACTGAGGAGACTGCAGTAAATGAGGAGATTAGGAAACTTCATAACAAATAAATCTCCTAAAATGGCCACCAGAGACAAAAGAGCCCAAATGTAGCCCAAATATCACCCAGATGTAGCCCAAATGTAGCCCAATGACAGAAGTGTTCAAAACACTTTTTTTTTGTGTATTTGCAGTTTTATATAGTGCAGACTTGTCAGGTATTGGAGTGCTGTACATGAACATTGGTTACATCACACAAGATCAAATTCATTTTGGTTGTAGACATGGGGAGATTAAGTGATTTGACCAGAATCACAGAATGTTGAGCTGAAGCAGAAACTCCAACCTGGTTCCCCAGTTGCAATGTCTGCAGCTCTGGAAGTAACACCACACCCTCGCCCCTTGGATGCAACATTTAATCAAGTGGTCAACTGGATAAAAAAACTAAGATTACAAATAATGTAAAAGTTCTTTGTCGCTATTTGAAAACTCAGAAAATATGTCCTCATTTTAGTTTTTTAGAGCACTAACCATAATTTTGATGCAAATAAGACCCTCTCATATATGTAATTTCTAAAGGAAATGCTCTAGGCATTACAGTTTTGATTACATCAAGATGACGTCAGGCTTTCCACACTTTTGTGATAAATATAGACTGTTAGCAATCTAGTTGTTCATTGGGATACTGTTGAGAGGCAGAGGCCAGGGGCACGGACTCTGAAAATTGAAGGCAGGTAGGAGAGTGCAGAGGCAACAATTTGACCACACTAGGCAGGCAGGAAGGGCAGTGGCAGCACAACAGACTATGGAGGGCAGTGGAAAGGGGGGCAGGGGCAACAAACCAACAATACAGGACTGGCAAGAGAGGCTGTGGCAATATAATAGACCATTGTGGGCAGAAGGAAGAGGCAGTGGTCATACAACCATACATGCCAACAGACCCGTTTCAGCCAGGAAACGTCCAATGTTTTTAAGCTCAAATGGGCTTTACTTGATCTGTTTCCTGTCTACAATCTTCTCTTTTTCAATGTAACTCAAAGGGGAAAATCAATACCCCAGTTTTATTTCAAAATCTCCCTCTTACCAAGTTCAAAATGTTCGCAAGTATGGTACATTGGATCATGGTAGGCAGGAGGAATTGGGGTAGGGACATGGACTCGGATAACAGAGGACAGGAGGGACATTGAGAGGTGCACCAAACTGACCCTACAGGGCAGGCATCAGGGTTTGCAGCAGCACAATACACCACACAGGGCATGCGGGACGGGAGTGCAGCACAACAATCCATAGAAAGCAATAGGGAGGGGACAGGACCATGCACATGGACAACAGACAACAGAGGGGAAAGAGGCAATGGTAGCTAGCTGACCATAATGGACAGACAGGAGAGAAAGCTGCAGCATAACAGACCATAAAGGGCAGGAGGGACGGGTCAGGGGCATTACAATGGAACCGACAAGCCAGGAGGGAGGGAATAGGGTTCTGCGCATGGAAACAGAGGGCTGGGGGCAAGGGGGCAGGGCAGGAGCAGCAAGATGACCATGGAGGTCAGGCAGGATGGGCACTAGAAACAAGACACACCATGGAGAGCAACAGTGAGACTATGATGGCATACACACAGACCATGGAGGGAAGGTGGGAGAGGGTCAGGAGCAGCTAGCTGACCACAAAGGGAAGGTGGGAGGGGCCATGGCAGCACAGAAGACCATGCATGGCAAGCGGGAGGGTGAGTGGCAGCACAATGGCTATGATGGGCAAGAAGGAGGGTGCAGGGGCATGCACAAAGGACCATGGAGGATAGAAGGGAGGGTCAGGACCTGGGCACAGACAAGAGAGTTCAGGGGAAGGGGCCTCACAACAGACCGCGCGGGGCAGGCAGGAGGAGCAGTTGCAGCACAACAGACCAGGGAGGGCAGAAGGGTGTGGCAGTAAAATGGACCATGGAAGACAGGAGGAAGGGGATAGGGGTATGGCATGTGGACAGGCAGGGTGGAGGTGGCAGGGACAGGTTACAGTCATCTGACAATGCTAGGCATGTGGTAGGGGAGTGGCAGCTCAACAGAACACTCAGAGTAGATAGGAGTGGCAGGTCCATGGAACATGGTGGTCAAAAAGGATGGAGCAGGGGCATGCACAAAGACATCGGAGGGCAGGGGGAAGGAGAATAGGGGCAGCAAGCAAAGCACAGAGGCTAAGCAGGAGGTCAATGATGGGCCATAGAATTGGGCAATGGAGGGCAGGATGAGTGGACTGGTACATCATGCTAAATGCAGGGCAGTGGCAGCGCATCAGACCATGCATGGCAGGAGGGAGGAGGCTAGTCCATGGATTCAGACAACAGAGGATAGGGAGGAGGTGGATGGGGCAGCAAGCTAACTGTTCATAGAAGGTGGGTATTAGGAACTTTATTGTTTTTAAAATGTGTGTCTGTGCGAACTACTTAAAATATGAACAAGTATGCAGCATAATCTCACTTTTATTCAGGAAGAAGAGGACGTTTGGGACTGTGACTCCGGGCTCACTTGGCAGAAACATCCCCTGACCCTCCACCCCCATCGCAAAATGTAATGCCTATGAAAAGGGTAGGTGGAAGCAGTGTTATATAGAACATAGTCCTGAGAGCACGATTGAAAATGAAAACTAGATATAGTATATGGTATAAACTATGCACCAAAAAGTGTGATATAAGATGAACCGGGGCGTGAAATATAATATGCAATACGTTGTGCGCAATGACAGATTCATTGGAGAGCGCGAGATAGCACAGGCACTAGCGCTTGCTATGTGATATGCGCCTTGGAGTGTAATATGCACAGGGCAGTGTTGTGTAACCTAAGTAGTGTCTAAAGTTGTAATATAAAATATGTGCTGGGTAGTGTAACATTGCATATGCACTGTGACAAAGATATGGATCCCAAATTGTAATATGTATGGCATAGCGCTGTGCTTTATAACATAGGCATCGAGGAAGGCACGTTAGATGGGGCAATATAACCCGTGCAAAGGCAAGTGTGGCATTACATATTCACGGGGTGGTGTTACAGTGCACATGGGCTAGAGAGTGTCATAGCATACGCACTAGCTGGTGGAATACAACACAGAGGTGTGTGGCACTCGGCGGGCACTGGTGGGTGTAACACAGCATTGGGCTCAGCCAGGAGCACGCTGTGACTGTCAAGTGAGGTTTGTCTCCTTTCCAGAGAGTAAAATAAAAAATATTACACATCCGGCGGTGGATGTGTGTTTTATTAACAGTGAGGGGGTTTCTTGCATAGTTTGGTCGAATTTTTGTCGAATCCCCTTTGAATGGCTTGGTGTGCATGTGTATTAAATGTGCCCGTCAATAGCTACCCATGTTTGTATAAATAAACGACAAGGGTGTCTACTTGGAGAGTACCCACCAGCGGGGGCGCCGGGATTAGGCACGGTATGGTGTCAGACATGTCAGAGCTTCACTAGCGGTGTGAATACATTCTACGTGGATTCATTGCATGCATAGTCGCCTTTTAATGAATATCACGCAAATCGTCATGGTGATAGGTACATACGGTTTGTCCAGCATGTCCTAGGTGTTTCTATAAATATATATATATTTTTTTAAAATAAAAAACAAAGGCCGGCCCCGGGGGATGGGGTCCCCGGGGCCATAAGTGGCCTGAGGAGGGGGGCAACACAGCCCCCCTCCTAAAGAATACTTTTTTTTTAAAAAGGCCATGACCTGGGGGTTGGGGTCCCCGGGGCCGATTAAGGCCTTGGGAGGGCCAAATTAATTTTTTTCAACAAAAAAAATTAGGGTGCAGGCCCTGGGGGATGGGGTCCCCAGGGCTAATAAATTAGAAAAAGAAAGGGGGCCACTCAGCCCTCCTTCTTAAAAATAAATAAATAAATAAAAGACCGGCATCGCGCCGGAGGTAGGTTTAATCCCCTGCCCTATTATATACTAGGGGCTTACAGAGGAGGTCACGCTAATCTCAGGGGGACCCCAACACATAGTGTGCCCTAGTGTATGTAGGTGTTTTCACTGTATTCTGAGTGTCTTTTAACATAGCACTGGCTCTAGGACTGGTTAGTCAGACTCAGTTACCACCAGTATCCGTCTGAAAAAGTTGAGGGTACAGGATGAGTTTGCAACAAGGCTTGTTTCTGCTCTTCTGTTTGTTCTTTCTGCACGTTATACTTCTTCCTGCACTTTTCTTCGTCTTTGAGGACTTCTGTTGCTTCTTTCTGCATTTCTTTTTTTTCTTTCTGTGCGTTTTTCCTTCTTTCTTCACATGTCCTATCTCTGTAGGCATAGCTAGAAATTAGCATTTAAAAAACCTTTGAAATTCACAGAAAAAAACATAGGTTTCAGGCACGTTATAGCTAGGAATTAGCATTTAAAAAACCTTAGAAATTCACTGAAAAAACCATAGGTTTCAGGGGCGTTATAGTTAGCTGGACGTTTCACTCGTACAAAACCATAGAAATTCCCCCGTTATAGTTAGTTCAGCTAACTATAACTCGCGCGCCCGCAATGCACTGCTGATGACGTCACATATTACATCACTCATGACATGGTCAGTGACATCACTGATGACATCACTGATGACATCATCCTTGTGATAGAGTGGCAGACCTCCTCACCCCCTAATATAACCTTTGATACACACATTCAAAAATAGAAATTAAAATTTCAAAACAATGGACATACCAATACCAGTTACAACAACCTATTCAGTAATTGTAAGATCCACATCCACATCCACTCATTCACCAACAGTCCTATACAGTCACTCATACATGTACTCACTCATCATATGTACTCATACACCTATACATCCTGTTACACAACGCCACTCATCCATAAAGTTACTCACACACATAGTCACTCACGCTAATAAAGAATCAAACATCCGTTTACCTGCATATACAGTTATACACACACCACCACACTTACTTCTACAGAAACTTACACATACTTAGTCTTTTTAACAATCACTTATAGAAACACATACTTATTCATACAGGAACTCTTTCAATCTCTCACTCTCACATATACTCACTTATATACACCAATAGTCACATATACTAGTTTAAAACATATGTAGTTACTCATAGAGACACTATTGAGACAGTCATTCACTCACTAACACACCCATGCACACACTCATCCACCCATACAGTCCTGCACACATGCTGTCTTCAACACATACAAACAGTGAGTCACTCATTCATGCACCTATGCTCTACGTAATACCCCCCACCGAACCATACAGACACTTATACTGATACTCAAAAAACCAACTAATAACCTATATAGACACTGATGTAGCTACTCACCAACCCATGCAGCCACTTATACACAAAGTGAGAGACCAATACAGATATTTACATATTTAAACATTACTCACTAAGCCATGTATTCACTAAGATACACTTAATCAGTCAATTATACAATCAATTTTTCAAAAACAAATCATCCATTTAGACACTTATATACCCATTTATTCTTCCATCGACCTTGAGATATACATATATAAAACATATGTAATTTTCAGAAAAACACACATTCACTGGATGATGTCATCAGTGATTTCATTTGAGATGTCATCAGTGAAGTCATGAGTGATGTCACTGACCATGTCATGAGTGATGTAATATGTGACGTCATCAGCAGTGCATTGCGGGCGCGCGAGTTATAGTTAGCTGAACTAACTATAACGGGGGAATTTCTATGGTTTTGTACGAGTGAAAAGTCCAGCTAACTATAACGCCCCTGAAACCTATGGTTTTTTCAGTGAATTTCCAAGATTTTTTAAATGCTAATTCCTAGCTATAACGTGCCTGAAACCTATGTTTTTTTCTGTGAATATATATATGTATGTATATTTACCCAGGCACCGCATATCTACAGTAATTCATTAATAAAGAGTATACTTCTTAAAATAAATCAGTATTTAGTCATAGCACATGTGATTTATTTTACTTTTTAAATCTTGCAAAAATGTGTCTTCATCTTCTTTTTGTATTTGTTCATCTGTAATTTGCTTGATAATGAGAGGAAGCTTGTTTGTTCAGGACCAAAAAAAACGATACGGGCACTTCTTTTTATTGCCCTAGCATAAACATACAGGTGGTTTCTTTTATCAGTGGATATCCAGGGCAGATGGAGCAATACACTCATTGACGATAGATAATGACATTTTTTATTTGCCAACCTAGATCTCGAACAGTAGAGCCTGTTGCTAAAGCCTCCTTTATCAATGGAACTCACAGTTGATTTTATTATACCTGCTTGCAAAACCTTTAAAAAAAAATCACATTTAAAATGTACACCTTTTCTTTTGTGTGGAAACATGTATGTGTTAGTTGGCCAACCCACTTAGGTTGTTAACCGTATTTCATACTTTACATGAGTATGCCATCGTCCCGACCACCTCTGAACTTGAGTCCACTCTATTTTTGATAAACAATGTATGGTTAAGATCACTACTGATAAGACTCAACCCTGCGTTGAACCACATATACCCGTGTAATGAAATCTTGGCCCAGACACTGGTGCATTTTGTGGTCTCAAAACATAAAGCTTTTTCAAATGTAAACATTCACTCCATTTTTTACAGACCTTATATGTTCATACTGTTTGTCAATTTGTCGGTAGTTTTTTAAAGTCCACCGTACGATTCCCCAAATCAATGCTTTTTCAAAGCAATATGTTTTTATGTTTTTATGCAATGATGGCAGTCCATAAAGTCATGAACAATGGCATGACTCCTATTGTATCATCTTTTTAGAAAAAAGCTGTTCATTGTTTATTAAGACGTTTCAATTGTTTTTCTATTTAATGTTAAGTTCCCTGTATCAATTGTGTGCAATTGTATGGCTTATTTAGTTGCAGAATAAAAATATATTTTATTTGAATCATAGATGATATTGCAACCTTTGTCCTCCAATTTAATTTAAAATATATTAATTCACTAGTCGTGTCTTTCTGTGATGTTCATCTGGATGCTGTCTCCCACCTGCTTGGAGTCCGTAGTAGAGTTATTTTTACAATCTGCATATGAGACTATATTTGTGTACACTGTATTTAAACCTTACAGTGGAGCTGTAGTCTTCACGCTTAGTTCACCCTCAGAGATGGCAGATCAGTGATAAACCCTTTATCCGCATACTGTTTATATCCCAAAATGCTACTGCGTGCTGTAACTTAATGAAATTAGAGGACACCTCTGTAGAATTGAAATAGGTTAGATCAAAGTCCATCTCCAAGCATTTTTAACATTATAACTCAAGTTAGCATGTACATAAAATATTTATATTGTTATACAGCTTTACTCATCTAATGAAAAAATAAAAATGACTAATTATAGTGGAAACCATGGAGACTCAGAATTGAAAACAATTTAGGGGCTAATTACGATGTCAGAAGGACCGCAACCGACAGTCGGTTGCAGTCCTTACGACACCTGCCCCTGCGGTCCGCTCACTGCATTATGATGCGGCGAGTGGAGGCATCAGGTGAAGGGACCGTCCGCGACGCTTCCAATGGGTTCAAGGAGCCCGTCAGTGAATCTGAACACACAATTTTCCCCTAATGACGGCAGAGCCCGGATCGGCTACACAGTCGGGATTATGATGGCAGTTTCCGACAGCCATTTCATTTCAGCCTTTCCAATGTGAAAAGGCTGTCGGAACGTGTCTTTGGAGCACTTAGCCGGGCCCACTCCCCTCTGCCCCTTTGCACTGGGTCCCCACACCAACATACCTACACCGTGTGGGTCTGCCACAATTTGCAGGGATGTTTACAAACCTCCATTCAACAATGGAAGCTTATGCTGTGGGCCTATTCTGCCCACTGCACAAGCTTCTATTGTAGAATGGATGTGTCCGACCGCCCAAATTACATGGTTGAAACCGGTCCCATACCAACACATCCAACCTACATCATAATTAGGCAGATTGTGTCAGTTTTAAACATTTGATGTCTGCTTTAGAAAGAAACCTGATTAGTGTTACAATTTGATTCTCATTGGAGGCCAATGTGATTATTGTTTTCTGAAAAGAATTGACCTGTTTTTCAGTTATCATAAAACATTCAAGTAAAAAACAATTTGATTCTCATTTGAGGTCAATGTGATTATTGTTTTCTGAAAAGAATCGACCTGTTTTTCAGTTATCATAAAACATTCAAGTAAAAAGATTTACAAACAATTAGCAATACACTTTATGTGTATGTCTTATAGAGTCGCCCTTGGATTTTGCCCCTTAACAAAACAGAAAGGTTCTGTCAAAGACAGATATAAATTTACTAATGTAGACTTCTTTCTATGTTTGAAAACATATACAATGTTTTTTGAATTCCCGAGGAGTTCCAGGTGTAGGCCTGGGATCCATGTAAAATAACCCTGGATCAGGCAGCATGTCAGGCCAGCTTACAGTGTCCTGCATACTGTGTTTAATATTTGTTTGAACTACGATTATGCTGAGTTGTGGAGATCTTTCTTCCTGAAGTTTACGGAGAGTGGTCAAACATAAGAAAATATTACTTTTAAAATGCATATCTGAGACTGTATGACAAAGCCAGAAATGTTATTGAATCATTTTAAAATGTAATTTGAATTATTCTGTCAGTCTGTCATGCAACAGAGGGCTATTGCGAGTATTCTACCAAACCTCTCTGTATTCAGATATGAGGCTCAATATTTCATTTGCTATGGTCATTTGAAAGTTAATGACATAACTGTTTTGGGTCAATATCATGCTAATTTATGAGCAATATGCAGCTTTTATAGACACAGTGCTGTTTGATTTAGAAACAAGATTTTTCGGGAGTAATAAGCAATGTAAAGCTCATCTTTAACAGTGTATGCACATTTTGTTGTCCTAAACCCATCTGGGTACAGGCAGTGCCTTCTTTGGGACCTCTTTTGTTTATTTGTTCTACCGATAAAAAGAGTACTACATTAAAATACTGTAAAACAACATGAAAGAAAGAAATATAACTGCATTTTTCAAATTATTTATTTTTGCATTTTATTACTGTGGCATAGTAAGGTAAGCCTTCGGTGCCTGTGCAAGCCCTAACTATAGCGTTACAGTTCATTTTACAGTAGGAAGGATCTTCCTTATTTATCCATGCCTCCTATCTGTCTTCTTATCTGCACAACCTTTTACGGTTTTTGTGGTTTTAGGTTTGAGTTTTAACGTGCAATAGCGCATGCGTCTTACATGACAAATGTATTCAGTATATTATTTCTACAGGCAGATAGGGGCTTGGGTTAGCCTCCCAGTCATTGATCCTATGGCTCCGTATGCTTCGGCCATTCTCTTGAGACACTGTCAATCACGTCTGGGTACAGGCCACATAAAAGTGTTATAAGTTTCTCCTTTTTTTATTGGTTGTTTGTGTGTGTGTATTTCTCTGCCACCATTGGAATGTTTGAACGAAAAGTATATTCAGGTATCACAATTTTATTCACATTAAATTCTTTATTATACAAGTAGTCTTTAAAGAAAGCAATCCATTTTTGTTATTTTTTGCCCCGTAACAAATGTCTTTTTTATCTGTTCTTGTCAATGCTCAAGAGTAAGGTACCCCCTGCCACAGCTGCCCTATTAGGTTATCTTCTTCTGCACTGTAGTAGACCCTGACCACAAGAGAGTAAAAATCTGATGAGATCAACAATAAAAGCCATGATTTTGTAATATTTAGGCTATTTTGGGGTCAGCATGTCAAGTACTCAGGTATGGAAGTTTTTCCACCAGTGTTGCCAGACAGGGTTTTGGGCAACAGTTTTCTCATTTATCTGAAAAACAACTCTTTTGAGTAAATTGCTAAAAGCAGGGCTTTAATTTTCCTGTGTGAGTTTTTTTTATTAGTGCATGCAAGCCTGATTCTATGTGGTAAGCTTAAGCTAAACTGAGAGGGCAGCAGTCGGTGTGATGCTTGTGTGCTTATTACCCTTCCTGCCGAAAGAGTAATCACTGACAGGCCCTAACGTCCTGCCCCTGTCAGTGTGTAACATTCAGTCTCTCCTCCTACTCATGGAGGTCAGTCTTCAGAGGCGGTGGTGAGAGGCATTTGGCCATTCATAAAGAGGTCTTCTCCTTGCTGCCTCCTTCCCCGGTGCATGCTTGTCTCCACCCCCTATGCCCCGTGGAACACCAGCTTTGCACATGAGGATGGCTCACTGCCCAACATGTCTTCAAGAGCAAATAGGGTGTGGGGCAAAGAAGCTTTCTTTAATTGTGTAGAGGTTTTTTGCTAAAATAAGGGTATACATGCCAATTTACTTACACTGGAGTGGAGAAAACCGAAAGTAAGAGTAATATAAAATAATTACATTTTTGTTTTAAAAAAATGAAGCTCCGCTCCTAAATCAGGAACATTGGCATGTGCAGTTGTGTGTGTCCTACTACTGATTTAGCTCAAGAAACTCCTACAAATAAATTGGAAAATGGTTCACTTGTGACTGAGCAGTCAAGTTTGAAGGTATTCTACAAATGATTGGGGAAAGTTGAAGTGTCTCACCAGGGAAGAGGTGGCTGTATTACAGGTAAATTAACATTATCCTGCAGTTACCTGCAAGAGAATGCATCTATATTCCTATTAGGGCATCCATACCCTGCACCTCTTTGTTCTGTCAGGCTAACCAACCAAACAGGTCTATAGACTTTAAGCATGAGAAAAGGAGGAGCACAAACTTATAAAGTGCACAGAGTTCTATACTCTTTGTTAGACAACTTTGGGCACATCTCGGGCCTCCGGTGAAACTGGCCCCCATCATTTTTGTCCCCAATGACCCTACGTCCTGATTTGCACTGGGGTGTCCCAATAGGGTCTTGTCTTCAGTGGTGCTATGAGACCTTCAAGTACTTGGGAGTCCAAATTAGCCACTCAGAGAAGGACATAAAGGAGGGCAATGTGGAAAAGGTAGTGGGGTCAATCCATATATAGCTAGAGAGTGAGAGAGAGAGAGAGAGACGGATGCATGGATATGCGGTCGCCACAAAGTAGTTATAGTTAGGTCTGCTTTTCCATAGACTGAGCATTTTTTGGTTTGATGATAAATTTGACCCTGTTTGATGAATTTTCCCAAAACTTTCCCAAAAAATGTTCATCAACCCCAGACCCTTCCTGGAAAGTGTAGGGAAGATCTGTCAGGCAGAGAAAAAAGGGGATCCCAAAACACAAACTCCCCATCCATTTTCCATAGACTTCTTTACATGGGCTAAAGTAAAAACTGGTGTATTGAATTACAACAAATTCAGAGTAAGCTAGATCTTGGTCCACAGATTTTGCTTTTTGTGATTTGGTGTAAATCTGTTCAGTAGTTTTTGAGATATTAATTGTAAAAAAAATAGATATTTGGATGGTTAGTCTTGGGAGAGCCTCGCAGACTCTCGCGGGAGTGCCAGTTTAAAAATGGAATGCTCTGATTGGCCCAGTTAGCTTAATTTCCCTTGGGCCATCTTGCTCCTGTGAGAGCCAGACTCCTGTGAGAGAGAGCACTCAGATTGGCTGCCAGCAACATGAGAAAATTGTTGCTTGCAGCCATTACAGGACTCTGGGGTTTAGTCCCCTGTCCTGAAGTTCTTAAAGAAGGTCTTGGGGGCACGATAGGGATAACTTGACCCCCTTGGCCCAATATGGGGACCCAGATGGACACCTTATGGGGCCAAAAAAGAAAAAAACAGCAAAACAATGCTGTGATCCCATGAGACATGTGAAATACAAAAAGACCAAAAACAAAATAGCGGTAGTGCCACATTTATTTGTTATAAGCCCTGGGGTTCCTACTCCCGGGGTTGTGTTCATAAAGGGCAGGGGGTGGCATGGCCCCCCTTCCCAAGTCTCAAGAGGCTCGGGGAGCCCACCCCCAGAGCTGACATTAATTTTTATGGGGAGGGGACCATGCAGTCCCGCTCTCCAAGCCCCAAGAGCCCCTGAGGAGTCCAACCATGGGCCAAATATAATTTGCATGGGAAGAGGGGGCACACAGACCTCCGCCTGTGCCTGAAGAGTTTCCGGGGGGAACCCACCCCTAAGGGGGCAACATTCATTTCTATGAGGAGGGGGTCATGCCAAACCCTGGGGAGCCCTACCTCAGGGCCAGCTCAGCAGCTATGTCTTATGATGCACGCCCCCGGGACATAGCTGTTTCCCTGCCCGCCGCAGTACAGGCAGGGAAATCTGTGTTTGGTCTTGCTTGGTGGGAGAATTTTTAAATCTCCCTCCAGGCAGGAGCACACACCAAGTCGGCTTTTAACTGGTGGGAGCTTCAAAAATGCTTGCCCCCAAAGTGATGTGGGCAGGGAAAGAGATCTAATTATAGCTCCTGCCCACAGGGAGCAGCATTATTAATTGCTCCCTGCATGCAGAAGCAAAGCTGATTCACGCTGAATGTGAGGAGCTGGCTGGGGCCCTTGGGGCTCCCCCAGCAGTCCCCAAAGACAGTGTGGTGAGTGCACTGAGTACGACACCAGGTACGACATCGGCCCGTCCTCCTCCTTTAAAATTCTGCTGGGCCCCGAGGATGAGGTCCCCAGGGCCAAAATCACCCCAGGGAGGGGGCACAGCATGCCCCTCCCCATAAAAGGTGCACCACACCCCAGGGCATGGGGTCCCCGGGCTGAAATCTTTTTGTACATAAACAAGTCATAACACTTTAACAGGGTTTCTGTAACTTATATTACACAACTACTCAGCAAGCTACAACTTACAACAAAAACAGTTTATTATTAATCACAGAGGCGAAACCTAATGCATTTACCAATGCTTGTTTAAATAAGTGAGCCGGGGGGTGGGGACCCCCGGGGCTAATAACGTCTCAGTAAGGGGGGGCCTTGTGGCCACACTCCCCTTTAGTTAAAAAAAGATGGCCGTGCACAGCGTGGCATTCGCTGTATGAGGGGGGTGTTGGCTTCAGGGCCTTGCCGCAAAGTTTTATTTATGTATGGTAATTATGTATTACTTTACGTAAAAAGAACCCTCAAAATTTACTGAAAAAACAAAGGTTAAAGTAATGTTACAATTAGGTGTGATAAAAGGATCTTTTTAAAACAAAAAAAAACTTAGAAATTCAATGTAAAACCAAAGGTTAAAGTAATATTATAGTTAGGTGAATTTGTCAGTGAGAATATTAACACTTTGAACTAAAAAAAAACTGAAAATATAACTTGTGACCTGTCATGCACTGCTTATGACTTCACATATGACATTACTCATGACATGTTGCATGACATCATTTAAGACATCACTGATAACATCTCAAATGAGCCCAGCACCTGCACAACAGCTGCATTCTCTTCCACACATACATTAGTGAATTGTGACCTAAATGCTGCCAGTGGCTGCTCACATGTGCAGGAGGGGGCATCCAATTTCTGGATTGGACCCACTGAGAACAAACACAATGCAGATTTTAATGTTAATCTTTGCAGTTAGGCTTTCTCGTAGGCAGAGTGGTTTCAATTGATCTCTTACATCATGCAACATGCAGATGCATGTGCTGCCGTTGCGTTTCTTCTTCTTGTTTCTAAGAATAATTATCGCTATTTTCCTTCTTTATTGTTTCAAATTATTTTTCGAAGAAATGGGACATGAAAATAGATGTGAACAAAAAGTCTGAAAGAAAAAGGGAAAAAATGATTCAGGACTTTCTTGCAGGGTTTGCACCATCGCATTTAAGCCCACAGGTCCAAATCATAACAACCTAACCACTGTTATAGGACATATTTCAGGAAGGTTGCAACACTCAAAATATAATTAAGTATGTCTGCAATATCTCTGTGCGTTTGCTGTCCAAAGATCATTCTACTAAGTAAATTATACAACCTATTGGTGCTCATTGTCCATGGTGCAGAAACTGCTTCATGCTCTCAATTTATTTGACATAAAAGATGTGCATTATAATGTCACAGGGCATTGGATTTCTACTGTTTCTACCATCTTTGTTGAACAATAATTGCTTTGTGAAGTCCAGCAAGAATACTATTTGTGCTTTGACGAAAATAAACATTTGAAACAATCATTCATTACAAGTCTGCATCTGGCCTAGAGTGGAGGCATAAACACATTTAAAAACAAGTGCACATTTGTATTTAATGGAAAAGTAAATTATACATTTTTTTTTGCAATATCAGGACTGTAAGGAAAGATCACTTTTTTACATGTTCACTCCCCTCTTTTTTGACTGATACTGCTGGGGTATGGCCTTTTTGAACACTGGGGATCTGCTGTCTGCTGTTCATTGTATGTGCTCTGCTCTTTAATACTGGTTGAATTAGCTAATCCCTGATTTGCATATTTAATTTACCTATAAATTCTTAGTATATGGTACTCTGTGTACCCAGGGCCTGTCAGTTAAATGTCACAAGTGGACTGCAGAATCTATCGTGCCACTACTAAATTGACAGTGCATAGCATGTCTTCAGGCCTGTCCCTGAAGCCTGAGTATGCAGGTGTAAAACTGAAAACTCGACTGGGCATAATAAACCTCTTGCCAGGCCTAAATCTTCCTTTTCAGTACTTATAAGTCACCCATATGGTAGGCCCTACTGCCTACAGGGCAGGGTGCATTGTATTTAAAAGGTAAGGCATGTTTACTTACGCTTTACATGTCCTGGCAGTGAAAAATCTCCAAAGTTGTTTTTTACTGTGGCAAAACTGGCTCTCTCATAGAAAAGCAGTGGTTTACATAATAACACCATATAATACATAACTTTAGTTTAAAAATAGCTACAACCATGATTAAGGACTCAAGTTAACAGGACTGTAAAATCCAATCTAATAAATTGTTATTGTGAAAATGGTAAATTGACATTTTCCTGCCTAAAGCCTGTAGTAGCCCTTTCAGAGATAATCCCCAATTGTCACATGGCAGTCTGCTAGGAGGTGTGAACTGTTCTCATGAAAGTTAACAGATGGACTTTGGCTGCGAGGAGGCATGATCTCCTCCTGACAGGATAGCCTAGGGGAGGTGTCCACCAACTTTACAAACTTCAAAGGGACAGCCCCTGTCACAGGCAGATATAACTCACACCTAGACTTGCCACTGCCATTGCCTCAGTAGCCAGAGTGGCACTAATCCCAGTGGGGAGGGGGGAACCTGCTCCAGATCTGGTTTTGTAGGGGGAGTTCTTCATTCTAGCCGCCATTTTAGAAAAGTGAAGGATCCGCGTACGTGTGTGACGGCTGCGTTTTTTTCAGTTACATCACATACATTTAATATTACGTGATGTGCGCGATTGGTATGCGACCAGTCCGCGACTCCTGCTCTCGCGCATTTGCGACACATGCGTATTATGATACGAGATGCTTGCGTGGTTGCGGGTCCCGCGTAACGTCATATACATGCTGGGGCGCCATGGGTGCGCGACTCCCGCAAAAAAAATGTGTTCCAAAATGATATGTATGTGTCTTTAATATACATATTAGGGCAAGAGATTATCTAAGATATTCATGAAAATATTATATTTGTACTCATAATAAACTTATTATTTTTAAATATATTTTCGCAAAGTCGGGTGCGTGCATCGTGAGTGCAGAGAACCAGGTCAGCAGAGCTGCTGTAGAGCCAGAGAAACCAGGTCAGTAGAGCCGTTGTAGAGCCAGAGAACCAGGTCAGCAGAGTTGCTGTAGAGCCAGAGAAACCAGGTCAGCAGAGCCGTTGTAGCGCCAGAGAACCAGGTCAGCAGAGCTGCTCTGGAGCCTAAGAAGACGGTCAGCAGAGCTGCTCTAGAACCAGAGAACCAGGTCAGCAGAACTGCTGTAGAGCCAGAGAACCAGGTCAGCAGAGCTGCTTTAGAGCCAGAGAACCAGGTCAGCAGAGCTCTTTAGAGGGAGAGAACCAGGTCAGCAGAGCTGCTTTAGAGCCAGAGAACCAGGTCAGCAGAGCTGCTCTAGAGCCAGAGAACCAGGTCAGCAGAGCTGCTCTAGCTGACACTGAGTGACTGACACTGACTGACTGACACTGACTGACACTAACTGACACTGATTGACTGACACTGATTGACTGACACTGACTGACTGACACTGACACTGACTGACACTAACTGACTGACACTGACTGACTACTCTCGCTACTCTACTACTCACTCTCTACTACACTCTCTCTACTACTCACTCTCTACTACTCTCTACTACTCACTCTCTACTACTCTCTACTACTCACTCTCTAATACTCACTCTCTACTACTCACTCTCTACCACTCTCTCCTACTCACTCTCTACTACTCACTCTCTACTACTCTCTACTATTCACTCTCCATTACTCACTCTCTACTACTCTCTACTACTCTACTACTCACTCTCTACTACTCTCTACTACTCTCTCTACTACTCACTCTCTACTACTCTACTACTCTCTATTACTCACTCTCTACTACTCTCTACTACTCTCTCTCTACTACTCTCTCTACTACTCACTCCTCTACTCACTCTACTACTCTCTACTACTCACTCTCTACTACTCACTCTCTACTACTCACTCTCTACTATTCTCTACTACTCACTCTCTACTACTCACTCTCCACTACTCACTCTTTACTACTCGCTCTCTACTACTCTCTACTACTCTCTACTACTCACTCTGTACTACTCTACTACTCTGTACTACTCTCTCTAGTACTCACTCTCTACTACTCACTTTCTACTCCTCACTCTCTACTACTCTCTACTACTCACTCTACTACTCACTCTGTACTACTCTCTACTACTCACTCTCTACTACTCTCTCTCTACTACTCACTCACTCTCTACTACTCACTCTCTACTATTCTCTACTACTCACTCTCTACCACTCTCTCTCTACTACTCTCTACTACTCACTCTCTACTACTCACTCTCTACTACTCTCTCTCTACTACTCTCTACTACTCACTTTCTACTACTCTCTAATACTCTCTCTCTGCTTCTCGCTGTCTACTATTCTCCACTACTCACTCTCTACTACTCTCTACTACTCTCTACTACTCTCTACTCCTCACTCTACTACTCACTCTACTAATATCTACTACTCACTCTCTGCTACTCACTCTCTAATACTCACTCTCTACTACTCTCTACTACTCACTCTCTACTACTCATGCTCTACTACTCACTCTCTACTACTCACTCTACTACTCTCTACTACTCACTCTCTGCTCCTCTCTCTACTACTCTCTACTACTCACTCTCTACTCTCTATTACTCACTCTACTCTCTACCTCTCTACCTCTTTCTACCTCACTCTCTACCTCTCTACCTCTCTACCTCTACACATCTACCTCTCTACCTCTCTCTACACGCACACATATGCACATATATATGCATATGCATTTATATATATGTATGTATGTATATATATACATACATATATAAACATATATATAATCTGCATATCTGTATAAATACAAATATAAATGCATGCATACATATACATATACATATATGCATCTTATGTACATGAAAGTTTGAAAAACACTAATACAAGCAAAGCTAAAAAGCCACTTAATTACAAACAGAATTCCTTTAACTTAAACGAGGGCGAGACCTATTGCATTTTCAATGCTTGTTTACTTTGGTTCCATCAAGAAGGCATTCAGATTTGTCACACATTTGCCATAAATTCTGAATGGTAGCACTCTAGTTGCTCATTAGATCACTGTAGTAAAGCTATTGCTCACCAGGAAAGTCTGCTGCTGGTATTCAAAGTGCATGTTTCAGTCTGCATCTCAGAATTTTTTAATGAAATAGAAGAGGATTTGAGGAGTCAAAATGTGCCTTAATTTTTCTTTCTGCAGCACTAGTCATAATTTCTATGGCAAAATGAACCCCCTCATTTTGTTCCTTTGCAAATTAAATGTTTTAAGTGTTACCACTTTAGTCCAATCAAGATGGCTTCAGGTGTGCCATTCTTTTGTCATAAGTAAGACTGTTAGCACTCTAGTTGTTCTTTAGAACACTCTGGGACATTCTGTCATTGGGCTATACTTGGGCTACATCTGGGTTATATCTGTACTACATTTGGGCTCTTTTGTCTCTGGTGGCCATCTTGGGAGACTTATTTGTTATGAAGTTTCCTAATGTCCACGTTTACTACAGTCTCCTCAGTAGGAATACTTTCAGGTTTTTACTTTGATTCCATCAAGAAGGCATTCAGATGTTTCACACATTTGCTATACATTCAGAATAGCAGAGGATGGCAAAATGGCTGCCGAGAGACCGTAGGGGATATTCGCTTACTCCCTTCTTTCCCTTCTCTCCCCAAAGATGCTGAGCTATCTCGACGACTTGCGCTAAAAGTTTTCATCTTTGATCCCTGCAGTGGGCTTTGATTTATACACTACATTTGGGTGCGCAATATGGACAAGCGAAATTACGAACTATGAGACGCGTGAAGACACGGCGCTCACAGATACAATTGGGCACCCTGAAGTTAAGGACGCATTCTGTTGAACTTAGCAGTGGGAACCAGCTGATTGTGACCACTATCTGGGTTGCTTTCTATCGGCATAACAAAATCAGGGAAATTGCTTGAAAAAATCAGCGGGCTGCAAGGGAGCTCGGAGAAAAAGAGAAAGACTCCCAGAACGATAGCCTGGTACATAGCGACCCCGGTGCCCCCGCAGACAATTTGAGAGCAAAGACTCGCCTGAAAACCCAGGCTCAGCCTCAGGTACAGAAGGATTGGGGGAAAAATACCGGCGCGGAGAGAAACGAGAAGATCTCCGGGAGTGCCCTAAAGAAGGAAAAAGAACTTAAGAAAATGAAGGCTTTATCGGGCAAGAGAGCCGCTAAAGAGCGATCAGCCGACACAGGGACAGGGTTGTCTGGGGTCGAAGGAGTGAAAGATACGGTGCTTCGTCAGCCTACCTTGATGGAAGCTTTTTCCGCCTCAACAACAGCAATACCGGCTCCTCGGGGATCGGTCCAGGATCAAGAAAAGGCATTTTCTCCTCCGTCGCCCCTCATCGATGCTGCCAAAAAAAATGCTGGCAGCAACACAGACTCACGCATGCAGGGTGAGAAGACGGGCGGTGAGCTATCGGCCGAGCCAGAAACGCAGTTCACGGACTACGCATCAGGAGCTCAGAGCGCGAGCGTAAAGCAGATGCCTATTGGTGGGGGTGTTGAGAACTCAACAGTGCTGGATCTGGAGCAGCAGCAACACGAGAATGAAACCGATCTGTTCCCTGCCAACGCTCCTACGAACACCCAGGTACAGACACAGCTACGGGGGGGCAGTGAAAATGTGAGTTTACATTTGGCACATGGAGGGCCCTTAGCAGAAATTGTTACTAACTTGCCTTGCGAAGCTATAGAGACTGAGCCTATGACTGAATTGGGCACAAGAGCTGCTGCTATGGGGGAAACAGGTGATAGGCAAAATTTAGATGAGTCTTTAATTGAACCTGCTCAGACTATTACTGATGGCAAGCAAATATTACAATCTTTAAAAATAACAAAGGGTCATGACACTGAAGATATTCGGGGCATTAATGACCTCACTGTGCAGGGAGTAACTATCCCAGGCTCACCAACTGATGAATGCTTTTATTCAGTTGATGACGATGAGGAGGATGATGCGGGCAAAAATAAGGGCAAGGGCGCTTCCCTCACGGACTTAAATATAGAGTCAGCCTCAGAATTAAGCGAAAGATCGGATTGATCTGACTCATATTCAGACTCAGGCTCACCCTCACTTTCACCGGGACATCAGACCAGAAACTCTGAGATTGAAACGTCAGAAGTAGAAGTAGAAAGGACAATGGGGAGTAGAGACCTCAGATGTCGGAGGTCGAAGAGTGCTAGAAAGAGGTCGCATGTAAGAGTACAGGACTCAGCACAGAACTTATTGAGCCCTACGCAGCGGGAAGTGGCTAAGAAGCTGGACTGGGACTACTCAGCTACATCACAGGTTTATCATGAGGGAACCATTCACTCTCAAACCCAGCAATCTCTTCAACATTGTCAAGTGGAGCAGTCAACGACCCAGAACCCCAATTTTGACTTGCTACTTGGGACATTAAAACAGATGCAGAGCGAAGCAAGGGCAGAAGGTCGAAGAGCTAGACAGGCTAATAAAAAAATAGAAGGATCCCTGCGGAAACTGAACAAACTATATGCAGATATGGCTGGTAGAGTCACAGAGGTAGAGGAGAGGACTGGGAAGCTGGAGGATGTAGTTGCCAAGCTTCAGGAAGATAAACATGTACAGGAGAAAACAGTAACAGATGTCCTTTGGAAACTTGAAGAGCTTGAGAACAGGCAAAGGCGGAACAATATAAGACTCCTTGGCGTGGAGGAAGGCAAGGAAGGCCAGGACGTTCGGGCCTTTGTGGTGGAGCTGTTTAGAGGTGCATTCCCTGAAATTACTAAATGGAGTTGGGAAAATGAGATTCAGCGGGCCCACCGTTTCCCTCAAATCCAGAAAAGAGGAAATACAGATGGTAAACCAAGGGCGATTCTCGTGTATGTTGGGAACTTTCTGGCAAGAGAGGAGATTATGAGCAAGGCAAAGCCAGCGGCCAAGAGATCTTATAAAGATATACACTTCTTCGCTCGGCCAGACTTTTGTCACACTACCGTCGAAAGAAGGTGGCGGATGAGACAATTAATAACTCCCTTTCAAAATGCAGGATGTGAAGCCTATTTGATGTTCCCCTCCCGTCTTAGAGTAGTAGTTAATGGGCAACACAGGGTGTTTTCCTCTGAGGTACTGGTTCAGGAATATCTGTCAGCATTGAAGGAGAAAAGGGGTCAAAAAAGTCAAACAACTACTTCAGATGCAATTTGATTACTAAGTTGAACAATAGGATGTTTATAAACTAAATTAATCTGTAAGCATGAGCACAAACTGGGTAACAAGGATGATAAACGGGTGGTTATAGTGGTAGCACATGGGATTAAGGTAGGAAAAGGGTAGTAGGTGAGAGGGGGGGAGACGGACATCCTAGGTTTTAGGTTGCCATACATAGGTCAGGATTGACCTATTTGCCAGTAAGGGGGGGAGGGCTTGTAGGGGGGGGAGACCGGGGAGGGGGGGGTGGAGAGAAGGGGGGCAGGGCACGACAAACTAAGAACTGCACAATTGAAGAAATGCAAGTATGGGAAGGATTAGGAATGTTTTGTACTTTAAGAATAGAGGGAAAATCATTTGAACAGAAATCAGAAAACAGTATTAGATGTGATGCAATGACATCTTTGAAGAGAAGTCTCTTTAACTTCTGTCTCTTTTTGGGAATATCAATCTTATTTGGTCTACAATGGCTATTAGAGTAGCGACGTGGAACGTCAGTGGCCTGAACGATCGCCAGAAAAGACAAAGGATTGCCGTGTCATTAAAACAAATGAATGCCGACTTTATATTCCTACAAGAAACTCATATCATGGCCTCACAGGCATATCTTGTAGATCAATTAGGCTTTCAAGTATTAGCATACTCAAAACAAGGCTCTAAACACAGAGGGGTTGCAATATTATCAAAGAGTAGAAATGTGAATACCAGAAAAAAGCTAGAAGACCAATGGGGTAGGTGGGCATTAATTGAATGTCTTATTGAGGGAGAGTGGTGCACCCTTGGGGTAATTTACGGGTCAACGGAGGACGATCCAGAGAGTCTTGAATTTTTAGATGCAGAATTATCCTCCTGGGCACCTCGGATTATACTGGGAGGGGATTTTAATATAAATGGTGCAGATGGGCTAGGTGTAGAGACAGGATCATATGGGAGGTATCAGGGAAGAAAGAAAAGAGTACATCGAGCACTAGGAGAGCTTGTGAGAAACAATATGTTGTCAGATGTCTGGGGGAAGCTAAAAAATGGGGATAGTGGATTTACGTACTACTCTGCCCCTCATCAGGTCTGCGCGAGACTAGATTACTTTTTTGCCTCTAACTCAATGATCTCCTATGTAAAGATAGACAGACTTCCCCGTATACTATCCGATCATAATCCTTTGATCCTGAACTTGAATATACCCACACGACCCAGGAAAGTTAGAATATGGACATTTGAGCGTGGGCTTCTTCAGGACCAAAAATATATT
This sequence comes from Triturus cristatus, assembly GCF_964204655.1. Taxonomy (NCBI): domain Eukaryota; kingdom Metazoa; phylum Chordata; class Amphibia; order Caudata; family Salamandridae; genus Triturus; species Triturus cristatus. The sequence goes on from NC_140584.1 coordinate 453,397,219, forward strand.
CAGTATATGACGCGATGGATTAAGGAGTTCTTTGAAAATAATAGAGGCAGTGCAGAGACAGGAATAGTTTGGGATGCTTTCAAGGCAGGGATACGTGGGGAAACTTTAAGTTTTAATACCTTTAAACGAAAACAGGAGCAATTCAGAACTAGAGAACTAACTGGGGCAGTCTTGGATGCGGAGGAGGAGCTGCAACACTGTGTCTTAGTAGGGGCTTCTTTAGATCAGGCTCTTCTAAAATTAACAAAGGCAAAAATGGATGCTGAAGAGGTTATTGCGAATAAGGCAGCTAAGATATACTTGACCAACAGAGAGAGGTGCCACGAATTTAGTGAAACAGCTGGGCGAACATTAGCTATTCGTACAAGACAAAGGACTGCTTTAGATGAGGTAAGAGAAATCACAGACTCTGAAGGTAATTTGCGCACAGACCCAGATGAAATAAGAGAGGTATTTAGAAAATTATATACCTCGCTATATGATGAGCAAAATGGTCGGGATTTGGATGAGATAGGGACATACTTGGAAGATATCCCAGTGGTGCGACTGACAGAGGAAGAATCAGAGGGGTTGGAAGAATTATTGGACCTAGAAGAGATTAAAAATGCTATAGCGAATCTCCCTTTGGGTAAAGCGTCAGGCCCTGACCAAATACCAATTGAATTCTATAAAGTATTCTGGGATGTTCTTTCTCAAGACCTGGCGACAACGATGCAGAAAGCACAATCTGGGGTCTCTATACCAGGGTCATGGGGTGGCGCTGAAATAGTGGTAATTTTGAAAAAAGGAAAGCCTCCCACCATGCCGGCATCATATAGGCCAATCACGCTCATGAATTCTGACGCCAAAATTTTTTCTAAGATATTAGCAACAAGATTTGCTCAAATAATAGGTTCCCTCGTGAGCAGTAACCAGCATGGGTTTATTCCGGGTAGAGGTACGACTCACCATATTCGCAAGGTTATCACACTGTTTGACGCCATGGAGGTCTCAGGAGACCCGATGACTGTAATGTTACTAGATGCAGAAAAAGCATTTGATCGGGTATCCTGGAACTATCTGTGGCATACCTTGAAAAGAGCAGGTTTTAAAGATGGATACATTAAGGCAAACCAAACACTATATAGAGCTCCGAGCGCTGTAATCCGGATTAATTCAGGCTTAACTAATTCTTTCCAAATTAAGAGAGGTACCAGACAGGGCTGTCCTTGTTCTCCGCTTTTATTTGCGATGTATATCGACCCCTTGATCCGAAGATTAGAGAGATGTGATAGGATTTCCCCAGTGTATACGCGCATAGGATATTGTAAGGTGCTCGCATATGCTGATGACGTGGCAGTGATTACATCTAATCCCACAGAGGCTATAGGGCAGGTTGAAATTGAGGCCACTAGATTTGGACAGGTATCAGGTTATAAATTGAACTCCAATAAGACACAGATAATTAAGAATAAATATGTAGATTGCTCTGATTATCGAGTGGTACAGGATGGGGTGTACTTGGGGGTAATTATTTCTTCCTATTTAGACACTCTGGTAGAGAAAAATATGACACCGGTTTTTGCTAAAGTGAGAAAGGATTTAGATAGGCTTGAGAATCTCCATCTCTCAATTGAGGGGCGCACTAACATCATAAAGATGTTGATCCTACCTAAGTTTTTATATCTCTTTAGAGCAATACCACTACTTTTTGAATCAAGATGGTTTAAGGGATGTGAATATATGATCAATAGATTCATCTGGGCAAAGGGAAAGACAAGGAGAGCTCTTAGGTATATGGCATTGCCTCGGGATAGGGGTGGATGGTCGCTTCCGGATTTAAAATTATATTATTGGGCATGGTGGGCCTGATAGGAGGGGCAGAGATCGAAGGACAGGACGAGTTTGGCACGTTAGCAATCTATGGCTTAGTCATGGGGGTAGAAGCCGAGAACTTATTTTTGAAACATACCGATTTTTGTTACTTTAAAAGGACGCGATTCAAGACGATTTTAGCGGCTTACAATATATGGAAAGCATTTTCAAAAAGCTTTGGTTTGGGGAAATATAATGCATACACTAGAACGAATGCGAACCCTACTTTACCAGTAGATATTTTTACAGGTTGGGTTTTTGGAGAATGGGGAAGGAAGGGGATAAGGATGATGGGAGACATTAGGACTACACAAGGGATATTGCAATTCTCGGAGTTACAGGCAAACTATGGTATAGAGACAAGGCATTTTTTTAAGTTCTTACAAATAAGAAGCTATATTGAAACAAAGAGGGGGGTCCGACTGGGTTTGGTAGGATTCCAATTATGGATTTAGTACAAGCAGGATCAGACTGCACTATTAGGAGGTTCTATTCGGAATTGATAAAAGCTAAACAGGATGACAAGGATAGAATGGCGTAGAAATGGGCGACAAAGCTAGACGTAGTAGAAGAGTGCTTGTATCGCTAGAGCTGGGACAGAGTATTTTATGCTCTGCATCCCTACAGGCACAGCACTATAAAACTATTTATCATCTCTACTATACTCCTGCGAGAATCGCACAGTGGGGAGGGATCTCGGGGATTAGATGTCCCAGATGTGAAAGTTCAGAGGCTGATTTGGCACATATGCTCGCAACATGTATTCATCTGCAACCAACTCAAAAGAATATCGAGGAATTTCTTTCCAGAGTGTTGGCTGTTGAAATAACCTTGTCTCCATCGATAATTCTTCTTGGTGTTAATCATAATGATATACACATGAAGGGGGATATCTTATATTTGTTGCAATGGCAGTATTAAGACTATGCATAACTTCCGCCTGGCTAGATCCTATACCGCCAACGTATCATCAGTGGCTAGCTCGATTATTGGAATATACAATCTAGAGAATGCAATATATGCTAGAAAGGGGAAAAGAGGGAGAAAACTAGGGAAAAAAATTTGGGATCCAATTAGGCAATGGAAAGAGGAATCTAACTTTCTCCTTATCTGAGCTTTGAAACAATAAGAGTATTTTATAAGATTTGTCTTTATTTTGTACAGAAAGGGTACTTATTTGGTTATTGTTTTGTATAATATTTCATTTCAAATGTGTTGTGCCCTGTTTATATTTATATATGTATATCAGAAACTCAAATAAAAAAATTAAAAAAAGAATGTTAGCACTCTAGTTGATCATTAGATCACTGTAGTAAAGCTACTGCTCACCAGGGAAGTCTGCTGCTGGTATTGAAAGTGCATGTTTCAGTCTGCATGTCAGAATTTTTTACTGAAATAGAAGAGGATTTGAGAAGTCACTCAAAATGTGCCCTAATTTGTCTTTCTGCAGCACTAATCATACTTTCTATGGCAAAATGAACCCCCTCATTTTGTTCCTTTTTAAATTAAATGTTTTAAGAGTTACCTCTTTATTCCAATCAAGATGGCTTGAGGAGTGCCATACGTTTGTCATAAGTAGGACTGTTCGTGCTCTAGTTGTTCTTTGGAACAATCTGGGAAGCTGCAGTAGAACACAAAGTAATCAACTGACAGTCTCTCCCCTTGTTGGATGTACATGTTTTACTGAGAATGTCAGACTTCATTCTTACATGACTGAGAAATATAATGTGAATTTACATAAAATATGCTCTCAGTTTAGCTTATAAATCACCTTCCAAACCTCTGTGGGAAAAGCATGAGAAAATAGTTTTCTCTCAAACATGATTCATGATATCCCAGCAGAAGGCTTTTTCACATGGTAAAATCACCTTAGAACATACCACAATTCCTAAAATGAGTATGGTACCATCAACAAATGATTTATAATGTAACTAAAGTCTTAAAACCTTCTATTAACTGCAATGCTTTTTAATGAGGTGCTAGCATGTATATTGGTCCCAAGATGGCTGCCAAAACTTCTTGGATGAAGTGCTTACAGCCAATCAGATCTCACGATGAGATGTGTGGTTAGGCTCCACCCAGATATATATGTGATTTACTTTTGATTTTCTCAGGAACTACTGAACAGATTTACACCATTTAAGCAAAAGGCACGACTCTGAACCAAGGTCTACCTTTCTGCCAAATTTGGTGTAATTCCGTTCAGCAGTTCGGGCTGTAGCTGCGGCTAAACGTCCTATGGGAAATTGCATGGGGAAAACACATTTTGGGATCCCCCTTTTTTCTCAGCCCCCGCTTAACGAATCATCCCGAGACTTTCAGGATAGGAGCGGACCGGAGCTTGCCAAAAGTTTTGACAATTTCACGAAGATTCGTCAACCGGCGCCGAAGTTATTCCAAATAGAATGTTGTGGATTTCCTATGGATAAAAGGTCCTAACTATAACTACCTACTGGCGACCACCAATAGGTAATATATATATATATATATGTATATGTATATATGTATATATATACACACACATGTGTACATATATATATATATATATATATATATGTCATGTGATCAAGGCCTTCCTGAGGCCGAAACACGTCATGGCGGTGTGTGGGATTCCTATGGAATAAAGAATACTTTGCACAACAGACTGGGTCCGTCTTCGTCCTTCCTGACAAACTGGATGCATGAGGTGGAGTTCTTTGGATATATATATATATATATTTTTACCCAGACACCGCATATCTACACTAACTCATTAGTAAAGGGTATACTTCTTAAAATAAACCAGTATTTAGTCATAGGACATGTGTTTTATTTTACTTTTTAAATCTTGCAAAAATGTGTCTTCATCTTCTTTTTGTATTTGTTGATCTGTAATTTGCTTGATAATGAGAGGAAGCTTGTTTGTTCAGTACCAAAACCGATACGGGCACTTCTTTTTATTGCCCAAACATAAACATACAGGTGGTTTCTTTTATCAGTGGATATCCAAGGCAGATGGAGTAATACACTCATTGACGATAGATAATGACATTTTTTATTTGCCGACCTAGATCTCGAACAGTAGAGCCTGCTGCTAAAGCCTCCTTTATCAATGGAACTCACAGTTCATTTTATTATACCTGCTTGTAAAACCTTAAAAAAAATCATATTTAAAATGTTCACCTTTTCTTTTGTGTGGAAACATGTATGTGTTAGTTGGCCAACCCACTTGGGTTGTTAACTGTATTTCATACTTTATATGAGTATGCCATCGTCCAGACCACCCCTGACCTTGAGTCCTCTCTATTCTTGATAAACAATGTATTGTTAAGATCACTACTGATAAAACTCAACCCTGTGTCAAACCAGATATACCCGTTACATGAAGCTTTTTCAAATGTAAACGGTCACTCCATTTTTTACAAACCTTATAGGTTCATACTGTTTGTCACTTTGTCGGTAGTTTTTTAAAGTCCACCGTACGATTCCCAAAATCAATTCTTTTTCAAAGCAATATGTTTTTATGTTTTTATGCAATGATGGCAGTCCATAAGGCCATGAACAATGGCATGACTCCTATTGTATCATCTTTTTGGATAAAAGCTGTTCATTGTTTTTTAAGACGTTTCAATTGTTTTTCTATTTAATGTTAAGTTCCCTGTATCAATTGTGTGCAATTGTATGGCTTATTTAGTTGCAGAATAAAAATATATTTTATTTGAATCATAGATGATATTGCAACCTTTGTCCTCCAATTTAATTTAAAATATATTAATTCACTAGTCGTGCCATTCTGTGATGTTCATCTGGATGCTGGCTCCCACCTGCTTGGAGTCCGTAGTAGAGTTATTTTTACAATCTGCATATGAGACTATAGTTGTGCACACTGTAATTAAACCTTACATTGGAGCTGTAGCCTTCACGCTTAGTTCACCCTAAGAGATGGCAGATCAGTGATAAACCTTTTATCCGCATACTGTTTATATCCCAAAATGCTACTGCGTTCTGTAACTAAATGAAATTAGAGGACACCTCTGTAGAATTTAAATAGGTTAGATCAAAGTCCATCTCCAAACATTTTTAACATTATAACTCAAGTTAGCATGTGCATAAAATATTTATATTGTTATACAGCTTTACTCATCTAATGAAAAAATAAAAATGACTAATTATAGTGGAAGTATCACAAAACAACCTGAACTAGTCAAGTAAAAGAACCTAACCTTAGGGGGAAGGGAGGTATCAGAAGCCAAATAGGTTCTAAAATACCAAATGTAGAAAAAGGAAAAGATTGTCCTTTTCTTGAGTCCCCTCACTCACCAGGGTTTCCCCACGGTGACATGCTTCATCAAGTCACATAGTCTGTTTTTCCAGTGCTCCTACGTAATCCGCAAGTCGCAGCACGCCTCAGTCCGTAGAGGACTGGGAGGACCCCAATGATGAAGCATGTCACCGTGGGGAAACCCTGGTGAGTGAGGGGACTCAAGAAAAGGACAATCTTTTCCTTTTTCTACATTTGGTATTTTAGAACCTATTTGGCTTCTGATACCTTCCTTCCCCCTAAGGTTAGGTTCTTTTACTTGACTAGTTCAGGTTGTTTTGTGATACATATACTTCTGGAGGGTGAACCTAACCATCAACCTCTCCTTCCCCCCTTATTTTGATAATAATTATAGTGGAAACCATGGAGACTCAGAATTGAAAACAATTTAGGGGCTTATTATAATGTCAAAAAGACTGCAACCGACAGTCGGTTGGAGTCCTTCCGACACCTGCCCCTGCGGTCCGCCCACTGCATTATGATGCAGCGAGTGGAGGCATCAGGTGAAGGGACCGTCCGCGACGCTTCCGATGGGCTCAAGGAGCCCGTCGGTGCATCTGAACACACAATTATCCCCAAATGACGGTGGAGCCTGGCTCGGCTACACAGGCAGGATTATGATGGCAGTTTCCGACAGCCATTTCATTTCAGCCTTTCCGATGTGAAAAGACTGTCGGAAAGTGTCTTTGGGGCACCTAGCCGGGCCACATTCCTCTGCCCATTAGCACTGGGTCCCCACTCAACATACCTACACCGTGTGGGCCTGCTACAATTTGCAGGGATGTTTACAAACCTCCATTCAACAATGGAAGCTTATACTGAGGGCCTATTCTGCCCACTGCACAAGCTTCTATTGTAGAATGGATGTGTCCGACCGCCGAAATTACATGGTCGAAACCGGTTCCAGACCAACACGTCCACCCTACATCGTAATTAGGCAGATTGTGTCAGTTTTAAACATTTGATGCCTGCTTTAGAAAGAAACCTGATTAGCGTTACAATTTGATTCTCATTTGAGGTCAATGTGATTATTGTTTTCTGAAAAGAATCGACCTGTTTTTCAGCTATCATAAAACATTCAAGTAAAAAAGTTACAAACAATTATTTATTTTTGCATTTTATTACTGTGGCATAGTAAGGTAAGCCTTCGGTGCCTGTGCAAGCCCTATCTATAGCGTTACAGTTCATTTTACAGTAGGAAGGATCTTCCTTATTTATCCATGCCTCCTATCTGTCTTCCTATCTGCACAACCTTTTACGGTTTTTGTGGTTTTAGGTTTGAGTTTTAACGTGCAATAGCGCATGCGTCTTACATGACAAATGTATTCAGTATATTATTTCTACAGGCAGATAGGGGCTTGGGTTAGCCTCCCAGTCATTGATCCTATGGCTCCGTAAGCTTCGGCCATTCTCTTGAGACACTGTCAATCACGTCTGGGTACAGGCCACATAAAAGTGTTATAAGTTTCTCCTTTTTTTATTGGTTGTTTGTGTGTGTGTATTTCTCTGTCACCATTGGAATGTTTGAACGAAAAGTATATTCAGGTATCACAATTTTATTCACATTCAATTCTTTATTATACAAGTAGTCTTTAAAGAAAGCAATCCATTTGCGTTATTTTTTGCCACGTAACAAATGTCTTTTTATTTGTTCTTGTCAATGCTCAAGAGTGAGGTACCCCCTGCCACAGCTGCCCTATTAGGTTATCTTCTTCTGCACTGTAGTAGACCCTGACCACAAGAGAGTAAAAATCTGATGAGATCAACAATAAAAGCCATGATTTTGTAATATTTAGGCTATTTTGAGGTCAGCATGTCAAGTACTCAGGTATGGAAGTTTTTCCACCAGTGTTGCCAGACAGGGTTTTGGGCAACAGTTTTCTCATTTATCTGAAAAACAACTCTTTTGAGTAAATTGCTAAAAGCAGGGCTTTAATTTTCCTGTGTGAGTTTTTTTTTATTAGTGCATGCATGCCTGATTCTATGTGGTAAGCTTAAGCTAAACTGAGAGGGTAGCAGTCGGTGTGATGCTTGTGTGCGTATTACCCTTCCTGCCGAAGGAGAAATCACTGACAGGCCCTAACGTCCTGCCCCTGTCAGTGTGTAACATTCAGTCTCTCCTCCTACTCATGGAGGTCAGTCTTCAGAGGCGGTGGTGAGAGGCATTTGGCCATTCATAAAGAGGTCTTCTCCTTGCTGCCTCCTTCCCCTGTGCATGCTTGTCTCCAACCCCTGTGCCCCGTGGAACACCAGCTTTGCACATGAGGATGACTCACTGCCCAACATGTCTTCAAGAGCAAATAGGGTGTGGGGCAAAGAAGCTTTCTTTAATTGTGTAGAGGTTTTTTGCTAAAAAAAGGGTATACATGCCAATTTACTTACACTGGAGTGGAGAAAACCGAAAGTAAGAGTATTATAAAATAATTACATTTTTGTTTTAAAAAAATGAAGCCCCGCTCCTAAATCAGGAACATTGGCATGTGCAGTTGTGTGTGTCCTACTATTGATTTAGCTCAAGAAACTCCTACAAATAAATTGAAAAATGGTTCACCTGTGACTGAGCAGTCAAGTTTGAAGGTATTCTACAAATGATTGGGGAAAGTTGAAGTGTCTCACCAGGGAAGAGGTGGCTGTATTACAGGTAAATTAACATTATCCTGCAGTTACTTGAAAGAAAATGCATCTATATTCATATTAGGGCATCCATACCCTGCACCTCTTTGTTCTGTCAGGCTAACCAACGAAACAGGTCTGTAGACTTAAGCATGAGAAAAGGAGGAGCACAAACTTATAAAGTGCACAGAGTTCTATACTCTTTGTTAGACAACTTTGGGCACATCTCGGGCCTCCGGTGAAACTGGCCCACATCGTGTTTGTCCCCCATGACTCTACGTCCTGATTTGCACTGGGATGCCCCAATAGGGTCTTGTCTTCAGTGGTGCTATGAGACCTTCAAGTACTTGGGAGTCCAAATTTACCACTCAGAGAAGGACATAAAGGAGGGCAATGTGGAAAAGGTATTGGGGTCAATCCATATATAGCTAGAGAGAGAGAGAGAGAAAGAGTGAGAGAGAGAGAGAGAGAGAGAGACGGATGTATGGATATGCGGTCGCCACAAAGTAGTGATAGTTAGATCTGCTTTTCCATAGACTGAGCATTTTTGGGTTTGATGATAAATTTGACCCTGTTTGATGAATTTTCCCAAAACTTTCCAAAAAAATGTTCATCAACCCCAGACCCTTCCTGGAAAGTGTTGGGAAGATCTGTCAGGCAGAGAAAAAAGGGGATCCCAAAACACAAACTCCCCATCCATTTTCCATAGACTTCTTTAACATGGGCTAAAGTAAAAACTGGTGTATTGAATTACAACAAATTCAGAGCAAGCTAGATCTTGGTCCACAGATTTTGCTTTTTGGTGTAAATCTGTTCAGTAGTTTTTGAGATATTAATGGTAAAAAAAATAGATATTTGGATGGTTAGTCTTGTGAGAGCCTCGCAGACTCTCGCGGGAGTGCCAGTTTAAAAATGGAATGCTCTGATTGACCCAGTTAGCTTAATTTCCCTTGGGCCATCTTGCTCCTGTGAGAGCCAGACTCATGTGAGAGAGAGCACTCAGAGTGGCTGCCAGCAACATGAGAATATTGTTGCTTGCAGCCATTACAGGACTCTGGGGTTTAGTCCCCTGTCCTGAAGTTCTTAAAGAAGGTCTTGGGGGCACTATAGGGATGCCTTGACCCCCTTGGCCCAATATGGGGACCCAGATGGACACCTCATGGGGCCAAAAAAGTGATCCCATGAGACTTGTGAAATACAAAAAGACCAAAAACAAAATATCGGTAGTGCCACATTTATTTGTTATAAGCCCTGGGGTGCCTACTCCCGGGGTTGTGTTCATAAAGGGCAAGGGGGCGGCATGGCCCCCCTTCACAAGCCTCAAGAGGCTTAGGGAGCCCACCGCCAGAGCTGACATTAATTTTTATGGGGAGGGGACCATGCAGTCCCCCTCTCCTAGCCCCAAGAGGCCCTGAGGAGTCCAACCCTGGGCCAAATATCATTTGCATGGGAAGTGGGGGCACACAGACCTCTCCCTGTGCCTGAAGACTTTCTGGGGGGAACCCACCCCTAAGGGGGCAGCATTCATTTTTATGAGGGGGTGGCATGCCAAACCCTGGGGAGCACTACCCCAGGGCCAGCTCAGCAGCTATGTCCTATGATGCACACCCCCGGGACATTACAGGCTGGGAAATCTGTGTTTGGTCTTGCTTGGTGGGAGGATTTTTAAATCTCCCTCCAGGCAGGAGCACACACCAAGTCGGCTTTTAACTGGTGGGAGCTTCAAAAATGCTTGCCCCCAAAGTGATGCGGGCAGGGAAACAGATCTAATTATAGCTCCTGCCCACAGGGAGCAGCATTATTAATTGCTCCCTGCTTGCAGAAGTAATGCTGATTCACGCTGAATGTGATGAGCTGGCTGGGGCTCTTGGGACTCCACCAGCAGTCCCCAAAGACAGTGTGGTGAGTGCACTGAGTACGACACCAGGTATGACATCGGCCCGTCCTCCTCCTTTAAAATTCTGCTGGGCCCCGAGGATGAGGTCCCCAGGGCCAGAATCATCCCAGGAAGGGGGCACCACATCACCCTCCCCATAAAAGGTGCACCACACCCCAGGGCATGGGGTCCCCGGGCCGAAATCAGCCCGGGGAAGGAGACTGCATGCCCCCACCCCCTACAAATATATCCGGGCCTAAGTTGGTCCCAGTGGCCAAACTCAGCACAGGAAGGGGAACCACGTGCCTCCCTCTCCAGAAAAAGTGCAACTGGCCCCAGGGGATGGAATCAAGAGGGTTGAACTTGGCCCAGGGAGGGGGTTGTGCATCCCACTCACCATAAAATTTGTGCTGGGGATGGGGTCCCTGGGGTTAAACTCAGGACAGGGAGGTAGGCTGCGTGCCCCCTCCTCATAAATATTGCACTGGGCCCTGGGGGATGGGGTCACCAGGGCCACAATTGGTTTGGTGCTGGTTGATCAGTGCCCCCCTGCACAATCAAGAATGCTGCGCCCTGGGGGACGGGGTCCGCGGTTCTGGAATCGGCCCAGGAATGGGGGTCATGTGCCTTCAACCACCAAGCAAGGACACCAGGCCCCTGGGGTTAGGGATAAAAGAGTGTCCCTGAGGGATGGGGTCCACAGGGCCTACCAAGGTTTGGGGAGGAGGGCCACTAGGCCTCCCTCCCCTTTATTAGGTTTCACCTGCACAGCGCTTGCGTTGTGCTTGTGATATCTCTTGTATTTAATATGTCTTAAAAGGGGGCTCTTATCAGTTCCCAATTCCGAATTACTGTGTTAATTTGCTTTATGTGGACTATTTTTTTTTTACTTTCTCTGGCTGCACGCATGTACGATACTTCTACTAAAGCTGTTCACACTGTTTAAGCCCCATTCACTGTCAAGATAAGATATCTTCCCACAGAAAAGTCAGACAGCTTCTAACAGTATGCTGAAATGCTTGCTTTTTATTACTTAGTTGTGTAAAGCAGATGCTTTATCGTTAGAACACTTGTGGCATTTCCTATTCATGCCTCAGTACCTTTCTTTGCACTTTGTAGGCATTACCGGATAGATTTTTTCAACTTAATCTATTTGGTCATTATGTTATAATTATCATTGCACGTTAAAAAATAAAGTTAATATACAAGAGCTATGCTATATTTTACTAATAAACAGGCAGCTACTAATGCAGTTACCTTGCAGACAACAGGGTCATAATTTATATGGTGCAGCAGGTGCAGTAGCACCAGGCCCAAAAGTTGTCAGAACTCCTCTAAACACATAATATTGCTATATTGCTATATTTGACTACTAAACAGGCAGTCACTATTGCAGTTACCTTGCAGTTAAAAGGGACGTGATTTGAATGGTGTAGCAGGTGCAGTGGGACCGGGCAAAAATCCTTTGGGACCACACTTAACCCAAATTATTGCTAACTTTTGCTACTAAACAAGACAGCCACAAATGTTTTTATCTAGCAAGCAATAGGGGCATGATTTGAATGGAGCAGCACGTGCAGTAGCACCAGGACCAAAAGCTCTAGGCACCCCACTAAACACCTAATATTGCTATATTTTACTACTAATCAGGCAGTCACAAGTGCAGTTACCTTGCAGACAACAGGGTCATGATTTGAACGGTGCAGCGGTACCTGGCCCAAAAGTTCTCAGAACTCCTCTAAACACCTAATATTGCTATATTTTACTACTAAAGTCTAATTGTCTAACTTTAGTAGTAGTAAAGTTAGACTTTAGGTCTAAACTTCGACTTCAGGTCTAAACTTAGACTTTTGGTCTACGTTTACTTTTGTGAATCAGGCCCTTTGTTTCTCACCTTTGCACAGTCATCACCCTTTTGAACACTAAACACCATCTGACATGAGATGCTTGTTACTGATTACTGCTATTTAATTTGATATAAATATCTAGTAGTATAAACAGGTACGATAATTAGATAGAGAAATACTTCGGGATACTGTCATTCACTACTGAATAATTAAGTAGTTTTCTACACAAGTCATTTCTTTAAAAAATAATTAAAAACCTTTCCTCTGCACTGCTACCGCCGGATCAGTCTCTCTGGCTGTTAGCCGAGAGACGCTTCTGATGAAGCAGCTGTGCGCTGTATAAATGCCTTTAATTGATTGATTTCTTAACCACTTTTTTTGGACAGTTCCTCTGAAATGCACACATATTTCTGTAACGTGCTCCAGCACTGAAGCTGTGTCCACATTTCTCATCTCACAACAGTTGTTCTGTTTGCATGGATCTCTTTCAGGTAGGTTATCTTTCTTACAATTACTTCCATCTCTTTCAGTCTGCTACCTATAAGAAAAGCTTTAAAGCACAGACCCTAGAAATTCACAAGGTGCATTGCTACTATAATTGGAGTACGTTGTAATCTTGATTTGCGTAGAAACAGAACTTTCTGCTAAAATCAGGTTTAAAGTTTCGAAGGGAAAACAGGCACGTATGTATTTTCCCTGGTCAAATTTCATCAGGGTAAACCTGGAAAAATATAAAGTGGGGTAACTCAGAAACAGCCCATTTGATTGGAAGCTGAAAATAACTGCAGTCAAGGCCCTCTTCTCTTGCCATTCATATTTAGAACCCTACCTAACCAACAAAAATGTGGTCCCAGCAAAGACTTTCCTCCTCATACATTATCTAAATTGACTTTTGGGATCTTTGTAAACGGACTTTTCCAAGACCTCTTTGCTCTCCTCTCCCCCCTTTTGCTTGTTAAGTTATCTTTTTAATTGCTATATTTTGCAAGTGCTTTCTTCCATTCACCTCATTTTGTCAGGCATTGGAAAGTGTCTTGCCCTGCTTGTTCTGATGTCCACACAATGTCCATGCTTGTGATAAAGGAAATGCATATATATATCAAAGCAAGCGTTTGAGAAGAAAACGTATAGTTGAATACAATATTGATATATGTTGATTATCTATGCGTTATGAAAACTCTTTTTCTTAACTTGAATATTCTGACCACATACCACCACTCCCGTTTTTATTACAAAGGAGAGGTCTCATAAAAAGAATGCATCTTGTATCCTGAGAACATAGGTGCAGAAGGATCATGTTTCTTATCTGGCTGTGCTCCAAATAAGTGAAAAGCATTAGATTGTTGTAGTGAGTCTAAATGGCATCTGTGGCAGACACATGCTAATCCTCTGGACCTGGCAGCTGTTGCCTTTGGAGGACAACAACCTGACAGTTTTCAGTGTAGATAGTTATATATCTAATCTTTATTGCAGTGAGTGGAGGAAAGACTTTTAGTGAAGTGTTAGAAATAGATCTATATGTTCACAATTGTTTTCTGTCAGGACATGATCTTGAAGTCGATGGTTAGATCACAATGCAAAATAAAATATATCTATGACCATTTGACCAGTGTGTCCTTCAGTACCTATTGAAGATGAGCTGTATTGCAAGATATAGTGACTATACTTCTCGATAACGCAATCCCACTATTCTGTCATTTTAAATGTAAATGTTGCAGTATTTAGACTTATAAAATGGCAAAAGCTATTGGCCTCTTTGAAATAATTCAAAGGCACATCATGCTATTTTGCCATCCTACTGGAATAGCGCTACCATTACCCGTCACCCTTGCTATATCTATATCTTTACAGATGAGCTTTTTGTACTAAATATACTTGTTCAGCAAATCCTCAAACAATCAGCTCATTAACTAGGTTTCTTTTCTAATAATGGGCTCCATCAAAAAAAATAACAATATTACATTTTATATGAATTGTACACCGTAAGTAGTCCTATGTGTGAGAATAAAACCAGGGCCCTATATTCACGGTTTATTGGGTAAATAAGTCTATGTGATTAGCTACTCAATTTATTTATTTGGCACATTTACATAGTCCCCCTGGACTCCAAGGTGTTAGGGATCCTCATAGAGAACTGACATTCATACATTATAAAATGAACTGTGTGAGAAATTGTACACAACAACTGAACAATATAATAATGATGGTACGTCTAAGATGGACTTGTGTAAATACCATGGGTTCAGTTCATTTGATGTTGGTTTTCCCCTTCTTGTTCCCCCCTCTGTCAAACCCCACTGGTAGAAGATGTTTATTTTGATATTCCTCGATAACCCTTTTAGGAGGGATTGAATATTGTTTTACCTTATGTACAAAAAATTCCATTTATAACATTCTGACGGTATGCCTTAGAGTTACCATGTGGGATAGAACGTAGAGAATTGAGAAGGGCTGAGCTGGTTATGGTAACAAACTAATGAGCACGCAAGGGTTTTGGTGTTTTTTCCCCCTCTGACAAACACTTAGAATTGAAGATTTGCAATTTGATAATACTTGTTAGGCCCTTTTTAGAGGAGTACTCTTTAGCCAACTGTAATTTTGTACATATTTCTAATTTTATGATTGTATACTTGAGGGAAAGATTGTGGAAAGGTTTATGGGATACCTTTTGGGAAGCTTAAGGAAAACCTTGTGAAAAAGCTTATGCTCAATGTAGTAGGCTTGAGTTAGTTATGGTAATGAGTCAATGATAAAAGTTATAGGTCTGATGGGTTCACTAGGCTAGGGTATGTCAGATGCCATAGGTTGTATTTGTTTATCATAAAAAGTAACAACAAAGGCAATAGCCTGCCTTATTTATTGTGAAAATCATATGTTAAAGCCAATAGGTCATTAAGGAAGAATTGATATTGAACTCTCTTAATACCTGTAGTAAGCAAAGATTTTGGTGTTGTATACCCTCTCTGACAACACCTGGATTTAGAAGATTTGCACCGTAATGATCCTTGCTAGACCATTGGGAGTTGTAGTTGTCTGCCAGGCCCTTGTAATACAAATACATAAAATACTCTACTTACATATACATACATAGAGGGTCTTTTGGTGTGGCCGCTTCGATCTGTTTGAATGTCATCGACATACTGCTTCTCCCCATGGCAGCATACTGCATAGGCCAATGGGTTAAGCCATTCTGTCGTTGGCTCAACCTGCCCTGTGAGCAAAGGCATTTTGAGACTGAACTGGTAGTCAGTCCTTTAGTTATCTATTTTTTCCATTTTTAGATTTGAAGATGGGTGCCCAATGCATTTACTGAAACACTATTTTGGAATGGTATTGTGCATAGCGTATCAATGTATTTACCACTCCAAGTTGGCCAACACAGCAGGGCTTCTAAACGTGGCAGCTATGTCAAAACCTTAAACCAACGATATGCTATGTAGATTACCATTGCTAGATGTCCGCCCTCTGGTTTCATTTTTACATGTTTTATTGCAAGATTATGCCTACGAAGATTAAGTGATGGAATGTTTTCTTGTTTTTACTGTTATTCATTTAATTTATCTTTCATATGCTTGTGTTTGGGTCTGTTTTATCGCAGATGGTAAGTGGGTGAATACGAGAATAAGTCAATGGGTGGATGAATAGATGTATGAGTGTAAGAATGATTGAAAGAGTGCATGTATGATGACTTATTGAGTCACTTAACTCAAGTGACTGAAGAGGCACTTTCAATTAGGTCAGACCTTCAGGCATTCCCAATGCTTTTTTTTAATCAATATTCTCAGTTAGAAACAACTTCAAAATGACATCTAACTCTTGCGAACAGAAAATATTCCTCGTTGCTAGAAAGTATGTTTGCAAATTGATGATTAGTCATGTAAATGACAGAAATGCCACTGCAGCCTTGGAGATGGATGTGTGGAATCACACCCCAGTGCTGGCAGCGACCATTCACTATGTGGAAGTTCTCCTCTAGGGGCAGTTTCTGCTTTGCAAATGTGTTACCAACCCCTTTCATATCTCTGCAACAAATCAATGCTTTGCGACTTTAATTACAATCATAGATGGGTGATACATTGCATACTGTCCTGCACAGGTTAGCTGGACACCAATTATGCACACCATTTCCTTTATGACATGTCACAGAATATGCTGTATTAGTCCAAAAGGCATTTCCAACTCCGAAAAGCATTTCCCAACTCCGAAAAGCATTTCTGATTCCCAAAGTATATTTTTTAAGTTGTAGACACTATTTTATGGTTGCAAACCCTGTAATTTTGTGAATCATCGGCTTTGCAACAGCAAAAAAGTTTTGAACTTCTGCATAGTGCATGCTTCGACTTTACAACAACATTTCATACAGTTCCACTAAAAGTTTAAAATTCTAAATTATGTAAAATGGGAATAGATGATAGGTTTTGGTTCACAGAAGGTTGAAAAGGGATTTTCAGGAAGCAGTGTTTAATGACACAGCTTCTTACCTGTGAAATTAGCAGCGGGTTTCCAGTACTATATTTTCGCAAATAAAACTGAGGATAAAATGAGTAGCAATGTTCCCATTATTAAAAAAATGAGTGACCTCTTAAAAGCGGCCACACTCTTTTGTCAAACATCCAGAATGCTCTTGCTTAGTATTTAAGCATTACATTCTACCAGGCTTACCTATGAAAGTGTTTTTTCATCTACCTGTTTTTCTTTCTTAGTCTCAACCTCATTAGTTAAGGGTCCCAAACCTGTCAAACAGGAAATTGCATCAGATGAGGGGAGGAAGTGCAATGTGCAGAACTGTCACAGCAGCAATCGGGCACAGTAAAATGTAGCATTTCTTGTATATTCCATCAAAAAGAAAATGCATCGTTGCTGCTGTATTCGATCTATCTACTATACATTCTCACCTCAGATGTCACTTCCTAGTAAATGATCCCGTGTTTTGACCTTAATAAAAGAACAACTCGCTAAAGAGTCGGGAGGTCATGCAATTAGGGTTTTTTATGGAGTCTGAAGGTTTCAAAAAATTAAAGCAGCCTTCTTCCTCTCCCTCTTCACCAGCTCCTGTGGAAGCTACAGATCAGATTACAGATGCGACCCAAGTGGCTTTGTGTCCATGTTGCAATATAATCCTTATACAGTACTCAGAGAGCCTTCGTGAGTAAAGTAAAACAATGGACGTCTTGCCACTGACTGAACGAGGGTGTCTCATGTATCGGATTACCCCACTGCTGAATGGAATCCACTGGAAAAATGCATGTAGAAATGTTGCACATCTTTTAGGACTGCCATTCTAAGAATGTCCCTTTACAAGGGTCCGCAGTATTTTCTTGACCGTATTAGCCCCCTGCGCATCCATTTTTCCATACAGGCCTGTATTTTTTAATTGTGTTTTTAGAAAGCTAGGCCGAGCATGCTAGGTGAGAATGTATGGCTTGTTTACATTCGTTGATGTTAAGCTAAGGCAGCAGAA
Source organism: Triturus cristatus (assembly GCF_964204655.1). Lineage (NCBI taxonomy): Eukaryota > Metazoa > Chordata > Amphibia > Caudata > Salamandridae > Triturus > Triturus cristatus. Next base: position 453,415,170 of record NC_140584.1, read on the forward strand.
TTACAAAACTGCTGTAGAATCATATTTTTAAATAGAATAATCAAGTTACAGAAAAAGAGATGGTAATGGAAATTAATTTGAAAAAAGCTTTTAATAGATTTAAGGATTGAGCTCATTAAGAGTGGAATGGGATTTTGTTGAAGTAAAATGTTTTTATGCAAAGCAGGAGAAATTAAACAGGAGACAGTGGGGAAGGCAATGAAATAGTCTGTTACAATAACTGGTCATACATGCTGGCAAAACAAGAAAGCACAAGTTTGAAATTGTGAGAGAGACGTGTAGCTGTCACAAGCTATTAAAAAATATCTACCTCTTTTAAAGAACATGTATTACACAAATGAGGGGCAGGAGAACAAATGGGCTTAGATTTCATTGATAGTTTAAATAGCTGGCAAAAGTAGAAACATTGACGATGTTTCTGTGAAGGAATATGGAAAGTAGAAATGTTTGGGTCAGATTTAAAAGAGGAATCCCTATTTTAAGACACTTTAAAGACTGTTCTAAACCAGAAAATAATGGCACAGTTTTACAATCTGCATTTGGATAGAAAGAACAGGTCTTAATTGTCTGAATGGATACCTGTTTTCGATTCTCTAGCTAGGCAAACATTCTGCATCAGTCACCAGTTATGCCCAATTAACTATGGGCCCTATTACGAGTTGGGCGGTCCGACGGCCATAGAACTGTGTTCGCCCCTGCCATCAGCCCATGTCCAAAGACCACTGTATTACGAGTTGACCATGACGGGGATCTTGCAGTGGTGGTGAGTACTTTTTACAAATATATTGATGCCTGTGTGCATTGTGACTGGATATGTGTCAGATGCACACATATGCATGATATATGAGAAAAAATACCATGTACCCATTACCGGAGTTCAGCCCATATGTGTACAGTCCTGGAAATGTGTATATGGTACGCAAAAGACTCACTGTATACTGCCGCACACTGTGTCATAATCCTCAGGTGAAGATCCTGCTGTGAAGGGGGGGACCTGGAGACAGGGATCCATGTTGGACTCTGCCTGAAAGAAGAAGGGGGTGAGTACGCACCCAAATCCTTCAACAGTGCCACCAGGAAGCAGGTGGTTGGACCTCTGCGGTCCCCTCATGGATCAGGCTACTTGTAATAGGTATGGCAGTGCTGCTTCCTTGCTATGGCGGCTGCCTTTACCCGATCGTGAATCTGGTGGTCAACAGTCTGCTGGAAGTCTCAGTCCGGTGGTGTTCTTCCCAAAACTAATCTGCCCAGTCGGACTGCCGAGTTCTCCACACTCAGACTGCCACCCCCAATACGGCGGTCCACGGACCACCAAACTCGTAATAAGTAAAAGTGTTTGTTCCAGCACACCAATGTTCTTTTTATGAAAATGTAAAGGTCCTGTCATATGAGGATAGTGAATGTTGGCTTGTTTTTGCCAGTTTTTGTTGATGCCCTTGGCGGTGATTAGAGTCTAACTTTTAGAGTTGAATATTTCAGAAGGATCACCCCGCAGGTGGACGTATCTCATATCCAGACATTAGTAGACTTTCAGGCCTTGGAAAATATCGTAAAAGACTTTGAAATGATAGATTAAAAAAGGTTCTGGCACTCTAACATTTAGGATAATGCTCTTTCATGTATGCAGGTGATGAATTGCCATGAGTATGATTTTGTCCAGTAGGCTTGAATTAACTTTAAGATTAAAAAGTTCAATAAGGAAAATGGAGAAAGCTTTTAGGTGTGATCCCATATCTACTAATAAGCTTAAGTTAAGGAAAGCGAAAATAGAATTTAAGAATATTCTCAGGGAAAAATGTTGGTAGTTTTCATATCCAATTGGATCAAATGTCTCATGCTATGCTAGATGGTAATCAAAAAAAGTTTTAGGAGTTAGTGAACTTCTCTTTCAAATCTAGTTCAAACTCTCTTGTTTGTGTTGTTTTGGAGGATCGGTGGGCTTTAAATTTGAATACTGTATATGGCCTCCATAAGGTTACGGTACCACTTTACGGTACCACCGTATCACTGTATCTTCCAGTATGTGATCCAGAGATGCTAAATCATTTCTCCGTAGAAAGAATAAGAGATACAATTACACTTTTAGGATTAAACTAGAGCAGCTGGTCCAGACAACATTCCTGCAATCATGTTAAAGGCAAATGTAAACTGGTGGGCAAAAGCTCTGGCCCCACCTTTCTGATGGATTGTTCAAACCAGGCTTATCCCTGATACATGATGTGGGACTGTGATTAAAGCAATCCTCAAAAAGGGAAATGACAGATAATTAGGTCTAACTGATGCTATTTTGAAGATTTTTGCTAATATTTTGGTGCATCAGCTATCTCTGTGTGTGCTCCCCCTTGCTGACTCATTTAACTGCCTGGTCTTGTTGTTCTGGTTACTGTTTTCTATCCACTGCTTTGTGTTTCACTTTATTCTGCTTTTTTTTCTCATTGCATGATTCTTGTTCTGCATGCTTATTGCCTCGTGTTTTACCCTGTTCTGTTTGTTTTTCTCTTTGCTTGCTTCTTGTTCTGCCTGTTCCTTGCTGCGTGGTATTCTCTGTCCTGTTTTTTCTCTTTGCCTGATTCTTGTTTTGCATGCTCATTGCCATGTATTGTACCTTGTTCTGTTTGTTTTTAGGTCTCGCGCCTAGTGATGCAGTGCGCAGACCTGCTCGCGCAGCGAGAGTTCTTTTGTCCGGGGTTCCGAAACGGACCCTGGAATTGTACATGCTCGTGCGTGTGTTTTTAGTTACGTGTCGTGCTATTGGCTTTTGCCTGCATGTTTGTTTTTAAGATAGCACGCAATAGGTCAAAGGTGGGCGCATAGCTCTGCCCATGGCCTATTGGTGTCTGTTACGCGCACCGGCCGTCATGTGGTTTCTATCGTGCCCAGACACGGGCGCGATAATTGAAACCACATGGCTCACTGTGGCACGCGCACCACTCGTGGGATTGTTCAGTTTTGGATCCATTTCACAGGGAAGCCACGAAATGAAAGAAGGAAAGAGAGGTCTGTACAGCGCATTCCTGTCCCTATTACGTGCTTGTGTTACATGTCCCTGGATTGCTTATGTACATAACTGAAAATCTGAATTTGAAGCCCGCACTTTGAGGAGAGTCTGCTTGGGGTTATCATTTGTGTCTATGTAGTGCTTATTATGTCGGAAGCTGGCTGACGATCTCTGATTAGTGCCAAAGTATGAAAGAGCAAGTTCTTTAGAATCCACACACATTGTGTGTATGGAAACGGAGATAAAGGTGCATTTATTTTGTATAAAATATTGTGTAACAGCAAAGTCTGCTTGGCAATAATAGGCATCAGGCCTCATCAGTGGCCGCTGTCTAAGTGCGGACTGGCCTCCCACGCGTATCGAGTTTCTGAAAGAAATCGAAACCTTGGCATCATTTCATGCTGTGATTGTTCGCTCAGCGCTGAGAGCCCTCTGTGATTGTGGGCTGTATAAACGAAGTTAACGTAAGATTTGCATGGTGTTTGCATAACCTCCATGCTGCCGGGCTGTACTCTCAGATGCTGTGGTAGGGGCCAGAGGGAGGAGCCATAATGTGGGCGGGGTCTGTTCTCGAGGTGCACATCCTTCATACGGTGGATGGGTTGCAGCTTTTGGGAGGGCGTCCATAGTTATCTGCCTTGTCTATTAGATCAATTTTCTATTCTTTAAATGCATATATATGTTGAATTGAAAAGCTGCTTTTTTCAACTCACCTTCTTGTTTCATTTCTGCATTTAAATGGCTGTCCGATCTTTGGTTGAGTGACACACTGTCTTCTCATTGTAGTTATCATGTACCTGGTGTAACCATGCATCCATCATGGGAATTGTTTTTAAACTGATGCATTTTGGGACTTGTAGTCTTCTGGTCACCTATCTGCGTAGGCTGATGCTTGCTATCTTCTGACATTTAGCCACGTGGCAACCCTAGTTTCATGGATGAACAGCCCAGTTCTGTCCTCTTTGGGGGAGCGGTTGGGGGTATTGGGCAAAAGAACCATGCGTTTTTATCACTTTGATATTATATTCTACATAACATGAAAAATGCGTGGGGGTATTTGATTGCCCCCCCCCAGCTCCTTGTTTTTTCATTGTGTATGTATGCGTTTTAAACGGCTTAAATATAGCACTGGTCAGGAGCTAAAACACTTTACAAATTGTAAAAATATTGTAGCATCAAAAGAGGAAGGCAGAAACAAGAAAGTATAATTGGGATCAGCTGGGATGAAGCGCTTACAAAATTCAGCTGTCAGTGTCATGGAGAAGGCGTGGCCATGCACGTCACACAGATTCTGAACTGGCGGTTAGCTAACCTTCTACTTTCCCTGTCAGGGGAGGGTACGGGCACGGGAAACCTGTTTGACAGAAAAAAGGCAGATTCATTTGCATTTTTTGTTTAATTCTGGCTGTTTGTCAGGTAGGCACACGGTTTCTCACTTAAATATCAATGGTGCCTTTCTTGAAAATACCATTGAAAGGAGCTTTTCAAATATCTGTGAATTACTATTTTTTTTTTGCATTTTTACATAGCACGCACTTGGCCCAAGAGCATTAGAGTGCTTCAGTGACCACAAGGTCGTCTTCCAGAAGGTCGGCTTTTCATTTGTTTTTAGACACAGGAAGATGACATTTTTACCCAGAATGACAGGATGTTGATTCGACGCCAGGACTTGAACCGGGATCCGTTGGCATTTCTGCTGTTAGGCCGCATCTTCCTACTAAACTGGATTGTAGAGTTTATTTAAGTAAAGTCAAAACACACACTTCAATGGAATATCCCTTGAAATTGGTTTCATGTGACATAAGTTAGAGGGCAACGCCTCATTTCTAAACATTATGTCAGCTGTAACTGCCTTCTGCATCTAGTGAGTTTGGCAGCATGCTCACATATGTCATGGTGTCATTGTATTCAATTTCAACTTCCTGGCACTTATTTCCAGAACAGGTCTAGCGACATTAGCAAACTAGGCTAATATTCCAGCAACCGAGCATTTTGTTGTGAAGTAACACTACCCTTTGTAAAGAAAGATGCTTAATTTGTGCTGGGGCTACATGCTGTGGGCACCGACCCTCCTATGTATGGGCCAGGACTTTAGTTTCATGATCAGACTTTGACTCCGAGTACGAGAGGCAGAACAAGCATTTGCAATGCAATAGGTCTCGCAGTTGTTAGAGTTTGAGATATTGGCATTGTAAATGGCAATGCCGTTTATTTATGTGTTGGTTTTTAAAACATAAATAAAAGGCATTGTCATTTACTATGCCAATAGGTTAAACTCTTGCAAATGCGAGACCTATTGCTTGTTCTCAATTCGTGACTCTTGCTCATTGTCTCGTGTTGTTGCTTGTTCTGTTTGTTTTTCTCATTGTCTGATTCTTGTTTTGCTTTTCAGCTCCCCCGTTGCCCACTCGCTCTTGTGCCATTTTTTCTCCCTCCTTCCTGCCGGCCCTGCCCACCGCCTCCAAGCGACCCTCCCAACTCCCAGGACCTACTTAATGGAAGTCGATGTGCGACTATGAACCGGGTACGCCAAAGGTGTGCAAAAGACAAGCCCGTCTGCACCTGGACTATGGCCAGAGCTAGGAACCCTTGCCCTCTGGTCACCCACAGATACTCCACCGCAGAGCTCTAAGTCCTGGACCCCAAATGCCACAACAACAGCTGGTGTACGGCATCACCTCAATCAATGATAGGACCTTTTTCCTGCCGCCGCCGCCATTTTGACTGCAACCCAAGACCTCCCGCCCTCATGGTAACCCATGCCACTCCCACTGCACTGACCATGACCACCTGGGAACCACTCCACTGCCTCCTGCTCAACGCCCGATTGCTCTACCAACATGCCACTGAAATCTGGGACACCATCACTACCCTCATGCCAACGTTATCTTCATCACACAGATCTGGCTCAACCCCTCCTCCAGCTCCGACATTGCCATGGTGATGCCTGATGGCTACAAGATGATACACCGGGACTGGACCAACAAACACGGAGGAGGCATCGCTATTATCTACAAGGAAACCCTCCACTGCACTACTACCAAAGACGACACCACACTGATCCTTGAGCACCTCAACTTCCAACTTCAAACCAACGGCAAAAATACCATCAGAGGCCCCCTCGCCTACAGACCCCCAGGACCATGCCCCTGCAATGCCATCTCTGATTTAATCGCCCCTCTCCCTATTGTTGGTGGCCACTCCCCATTGACTTCAAGCACTACATCTTCCTCGGTGACATCAAATTCCACCTCAGTGACACCAAATACCCAACTCCACCAAACTCCTGGGAAGCATGAGCAACATCGCCCTCACCCAACTGGTCACTGACCCCACCCACAGTGCAGGACAACTGCTCGACCCGATCTTCACGGCCAGTGAGAGTCAAGTGCAGTCATGTTACCAAACTCACCTGGACTGACCACTTCATCATTTTAGGACCACCATGTACCACCTCCAGGCCCCCCAGCTCTTCCCACCTCAGCTGGAACAAAGTGGCCGGGACCCATTGGACGGATGCCCTCAACACCACCCAGCCCAACTTCACAACCAGCCTTGAACAGGCCACCCAGAATTTCCCCAACTGGAACACCAACTGCACTGGCAGAGTTGCCCCCATCAAATTAATCAGGACCAGCAGATCCACCAAACAAGCCAGTTGGTATACACCCGAACTCATGACAATCAAGTGCAACTGCAAAAAGCTAAAAAGAAGATGGCGCACTAACAGAGATCCCACAAACGAAGCCATCTTTAAGTTAGCCATAAACAAATACCACAAATGCCTAAAAGACATGAAGTGAAGCGCCCTGTCAGACCCTATTGAATCAAGCTCCAACCACAGCAACAAACTCTTCAGCATAATCAGAGAATTGTCCATCAGCCACCGAGAACATGATCTCACTTCCCAGGAACTCTGCAACCCTGGAGGACTACTTCCACAACAAGTAACTTTGAACCCCAACCCATCGACCTATACAACCTCCTCACACTGACTGGCGCCACCCACAACCACCCGCTCCCCATGGACTACTCCCCTGCCACTTCTACAACCCGCGGTGCAAGGAAATCACCGGTGAACTCACCATCATTTTCAATGCATCCATCACCATGGTCACCTTCCCCGACAGATGTATACATGCAGAAGTCCAACCCCTCTGCAAGAAATCCTCCACCGACCCAAGAAAACTCAAGAACTGCCACCCCATCTCTCTGCTCCCCTTCCCTACCAAAGTCCTCGAGAAGGCCATCAACCGCTAACTCAGCGAAAACCTGGAGAGAAACAACCTTCTGGACATCTCCCAATCCAGTTTCCATGCCAACCACAGCACCGAGATCGCCCTTATCACTGCCAACTATGACATCAGAACCCTCCTTGGCCAGGGGAAAAAGCGGCCCTGATCCTCCTCGACCTCTCAGCTGCATCCAACACTGTATCCCACCACACACTCATCAAGAGACTCAACCACATCAGGATCCAGTGTGACACCCTCTAATGAATCGCATCCTTCCTCACAGGAGGAACCCAGAAAATCCGCCTACCACCCATCACCTCAGAACCGAAGATCACCAACTGCGTCATCCCTCAAGGGTCATTACTCAGCCCCATCCTTGTTCAACACTTACATAATTCACCTATAGTCAGAACCAATGGCCTCAACATCATATCCTACACAGACCAGACTCAGCTCATCCTCTCACTCTCAGATGACCCCTCCACCACTAGGACCAACTTCCACAACTGCATGACAACTGTCACTGACTGGATGAAGACCAACTGCTTGAAGCTGAACTTGGACAAGATGAAAGTGCTGATCTTTGCTAACAACACCTCTCCGTGGAATCACACCTGGTGGCCCTCCGAACTTGGACCCACACCACTGACAGACCGCGGTCAACCTCTGCATCATCCTACACCAGGAAAACCGGCACTCAAGCCCTAATTACCGGTTGGCTGAGCTACGGCAACACACTCTACGCAAGAATCACCACCCAACTACTGAGGAGACTCCAGATGATTCACAATGCAGCCTCTAGACTCATACTCGAGATCCCCAAATGAACTCACATCATCCCCCACCTCAGGAAATACCACTGGCTCCCAATCCAAAAAACTTGCCACCTAAAGATTCTGACACATGCCTCCAAGGCCCTCCACGAACAAGGCCTGTTGGACCTGGCCATTTTCGCAGGGTTATCCTCAAACATTTTGCCTTCTTCCTACTATATTTATAACCTTCTATTGGCTTTAGGACTCTGGACACTTTACCACTGCTAACCAGTACTAAAGTGCATATGCTCTTTGTCTAAAATGTAATGATATATGGTTTCTCCATGATCGGCATGTTTGATTTACTAGTAAGTCCCTAGTACCGTGCACCAAGTGTGCCCAGGGCTTGTAAATCGAATGCAACTAGTGGGCCTGCAGCACTGATTGTGCCACCAACATGGGTATCCTTGCAAACATGTCTCAGACTTGCCACTGCTATGTCTGTATGTGCAGTTTTAAACTTCTATTTCGACCTGCCGATGCACCCACTTTCCAGACCCAAACCTTCCCTTTTATTACATGTATTACACCTCTAAGGTAGGCCCAAGGTAGCCCCAAGGACTGCTCTGCTTGTCTAGGGGTGTAGGCAGGAAAGAGAAATGGCTCTAGGGAAGTGGGAGTCGGAGGTGCGACCGCCATCTTGGGGGAAACTTTAACCAGCGTTCTAGTGCTTCTGGAGGGAATGCTATTTCAGGGGGCACTGACACGACCACGCAGCATCAGAGACTCTTGAGGCGTGAGCCGGGAGTCAGGTTAGCGTGTTTTACCTCTATGCTTAGAATATTGCTATCTGTAATGACTTGCTCATTTTAAAACTGCGCCGTTTTTTACGATTTTAAAAGCACTTACTTTGTTCTTACTTTGCTTCTTACTGGTCAGATTCGCTGCTGTACATCCGAAGGACTGCTCTGCTTGTCTAGGGGTGTAGGCAGGAAAGAGAAGTGGCTCTAGGGAAGTGGGAGGCGGAGGTGCGACCGCCATCTTGGGGGAAACTTTAACCAGCGTTCTAGTGCTTCTGGAGGGAATGCTATTTCAGGGGGGACTGACGCGACCGCGCAGCATCAGAGACTCTTGAGGCGTGAGCCGGGAGTCAGGTTAGCGTGTTTTACCTCTATGCTTAGAATATTGCTATCTGTAATGACTTGCTCATTTTAAAACTGCGCCGTTTTTTACGATTTTAAAAGCACTTACTTTGTTCTTACTTTGCTTCTCACTGGTCAGATTCGCTGCTGTACATCCGAAGGACTGCTCTGCTTGTCTAGGGGTGTAGGCAGGAAAGAGAAGTGGCTCTAGGGAAGTGGGAGGCAGAGGTGCGACCGCCATCTTGGGGGAAACTTTAACCAGCTTTCTAGTGCTTCTGGAGGGAATGCTATTTCAGGGGGCACTGATGAGACCGCGCAGCGGGCGCGCCTGTGGCGTGCCGCGCCAAAGGCAAGCCCGTCTGCGCCCCGAAGCCGCGCCAAAGGCAAGCCCATCTGCGCCCATCCGCGCCGGGTCGCCACCAGGCGCCAGTCCCCCTGTCCTGCCTCCCTCTATACGCCAATGCTATTCGCGCGCTGAGTTGTTGGGGATGCAGTCCAACTGCCTGCCATTTACATGGCACCCTTTAGACGGCCCCATCAAATGTACAGGATGTGTGTTTCAACTCAGTGGGGTGTTGTCAGAGACCTGCCCTTCTGGCCATACGGATTTCAAGTTCATGAACCTGAACTCTCGAAACATCACGCTGAGGTTTGTGACCTCTTAGAAGATGAATCCCCCGATGCCCTCTTTTTAACTCAAACCTGGCTAACCCAAGATTCTACCACTGAATCTTGGTTAGCTCTTCCTCCAGGATTTAGAATGAAAAACTTAAATAGACAGGGGAAGCGAGGGGGGGGCATTGCAATCATCACCAAGAACATCTGCGCGTGTAGTCTCAGTAGAGAGAATGTGACGGGTTGTGAAAGCGCCTTATTTAAAATTAAGCTGAATACCAACCTCACCATCTCTGGCTTTCTCATCTATCACCCGCCCGGGCCATCTGGTGCCTTTAGGGAAGACCTGGTAAATAAGACTGCGCTGCACGCCAGTCAAGCAGCAAATTTCAGCATTATAGGTGACTTGAACCTCCATTGTGATAACATAGAGAAGGCTGAAATCGCAAGCTTTTTGGCCGATCTTGAAGCACTCCAAATGGTCCAGTGGGTACAGGAACATACACATGTAGCCGGGCACGTACTGGATCCTTTATTCTCCAATCTTACCTGGTTGACAATGGAGCCCCCACCCCCACAGTGCTGGACAGATCATTTTTTGGTGATCTTCACACTACAATGGTGGGGCCAGCCGAGAGAGCATTGTTCGATCGCTGCTTTAAAACGACCTTGGCACAAGCTAGACAGCAGTAGACTGGCTACATACTGGTCCAGCCATAGGCCTCAACTACCACGGGACATTGAGGCAGCGGATATGCTAGTCCATGACTGGGTAATAGCAGGCCTGGATAGCTGTATTCCATCTAAGCTGACTAGGTTAAACCGGGACCAATCCAAACCTTGGTTTAACGAGTCGCTATCTAAAGCAAAAAAGCATTGCAAACAGCTGGAACGTGCGTGGAGACGCACGTATGATGCAGATAGTAAATCGAACTACCGAGCGGCCATTAATCAGTACCATAAGCTAATCCGAAGAGCTAGGGCTGAGTATGAGGGCAATAAAATTTTAGCGAGTTCCAATCCAGCGAAAACAATATTCTCCCTGCTTAAGACTATGAAGAATGGTGATGTGTCTAGGATTTCTCCCATCTCCTCTAATAGTCAATGCAATGAGCTGGCTAACTATTTCATCAATAAAGTAGAGAAAATATATCAAAATCTCCCTCTAAGAGGTAATTCTGACGGGAAGGTTAGGCCTGTTGTCCCGCCCCCCCTAGTATCAAATAGCCTACTATCCTTCCCAGTGTTATCTCTAGCAGGTCTGGAGATCCTGTGCAGAAAAATCAAATCAGGATCACCAACTGACCCACTGGCTCCTAAGCTCTTCTGCCAAGTCATGCCAACAATCCTGCCAGTATATCTGGAACTGGTGAATCTTTCCCTGGCCTCTGCCACAATACCAGCAGCTTGGAAGCATGCGAAAGTTATCCCCTTGCTCAAAAAATTACCCAGTCGAGCCGGGTAATTACCGCCCCATTTCGCAACTTCCTTTTTTGTCGAAAATGGTGGAATTACATGTCCACACTACTCTGACGGAGTTCATTGAACAGAAGGCAATCCTGGACCCGTCACAGAATGGATTTAGAGCCCGACATGGCACTGAGTCTGCCCTGTTGGCAGTGACGGAGGAAATTCGAGGGATCCTGGATGTTGGGGACTCGGCGGCCTTGGTTCTCTTTGATCTAAGTGCCGCCTTTGATACGGTCTCCCATGAAACTCTGCTGAAGCGTTTATATGACATCGGAGTGAGGGATCTAGCTCTAGATTGGTGCCGAGCTTTTCTGACGGGAAGAACTTTCCAGATCTGGATGCCACCTTTTCAATCCCAGAGGTGTGACTTACAATAGGGAGTGCCTCAAGGCTCCATCCTGAGCCCCCTCCTGTTCAACATCTATATGCAACCTCTGGCTCAGGTGGCGCGGAATAGGGGATTGTCAATGGTGTCATACGCTGATGACACCCAATTGGTGATCGCCTACTCTAAGAAGAACAACGCCAATCTAGGCAGGTTCAAGGAAGATCTGATAGAGGTGGCAGACTGGATGGCCAACAACTACCTGCAATTAAACGCCAGTAAATCTGAGGTGCTGTTATTGGGGAAAGACCGTGACGTGTGGGATGAACAATGCTGGCCAGATAATCTTAAGCCCGCTCCTGTGCCCAAAGAGGCAGTTAAAAATCTTGGTTTCTGGATTGATAGCAGGCTGACGTTCGACACCCAAGCCAAAGTTGTGGCTGGGACCTGTTTTGGTCTACTGCGCGGCCTGAAGACGATATTAGGCTTCTTTCCCCCTAGAGTTCGTCAGACCATCGTCCAGGCGATAATACTATCCAGACTGGACTATGGAAACTCACTGTATCTTGGGGCGAATAAATCTTGTATCCTGCGACTGCAGCGGACTCAGAACGCTGCAGCTCGGATGCTGGTGGCACTCCCGAGATCTGCATCGGTCTCCCATATCCTACCAAAACTACACTGGTTGCCGGTTGAGCGACGAATTCAATTTAAAACTCTTTGTGTCGCTCATAAAATTCTCACTCAGCAGGCCCCTCTGGGCCTGGCTGAGCTGCTTCAACCATATTTGCCCCAGCGATCCCTTAGATCGGCCAATCAGATGCTGGCAACCGTCCCTCGGGTTGCGAGAGCGAAAGCCGGGGGGCGATCATTTCGCTGTCTGGCGGCAATACCCTGGAATCGGCTTCCGCTTTCAATTAGAGAAATCCAGACTCACCTGACCTTTCGTAAAGCAATTAAGACCTGGCTTTTCCCCTCTGTGGCATAACGTCCATCTGACTAGCCATTCTCTTGCGTCTCTGATCGTGCTGGGATGCCTCATTGCTGGGGCAGCTATGCGCGTTATAAGACTACAAATAATAATGGGCAGGTTGCAGTGCATTTAAAAGGTAGGACATGCACTGTTGTGTTTTACATGTCCTGGTAGTGAAATACTGCTAATTTCGTTTTTCACTCCAGGCCTATCACTTCCATAGGTTAACACTGGAGCTGCCTTGTAACATCTTACAAGTGTATCTGCCAATTTAGAGCTGATAGAAAATCGGAATTTGTTGTCTCTGGACTCACAATTTAAAAACACATGTTTTAGTGAAGTTGGTTTTAAAATTGCAGGTCTGAAAATTCCACTTTTAGAAAGTTGTCATTTTCTTACTTTAACCATTCTGAGCATCTGCCTGTCTTTGAATAAATGTTTGGGTCAGGATGACAGTTGAGCTGTTTGTGGATTCACTCTGGACAGTCACACAAAGGGAGCTGAGGTGTGCCCTGCATATCCTGATGGCCCATCACCAGGCTGATGGATCTTCCTGAGCTAGATTGGTGGGAGTAGTTAACACTGACACCTGTATAGGGCTGTGCCCGTCCTCACACCAAAAATCTCCACCCCCTGTAGTGTGTCTGGCACCAGGACAGGGAAAAAAGGGTCTTGTGCACTGCAAACACTTTTCTTTTAAGTTTGCCTACTGAAAAGGCCGAAACGAGTCTAAGTACCGGACCTCTGACACCATATACTCAGAACACTTCTGAGTTGAGCACATTCTGCCAGAAAGAAGACAGAGCTGTATAGCTGGCAGGAGGGACTGCTGATTGCTATGCTGTGTTGGCCTGCTGCTTGCTGTTACTGTCCTGGGAGTGAAAGGACTGAACTTTGCTTTCTACATCCTGTTTCCAAGGTTCTCCAAGGGCTTGAGTTATGTTATGTTACGTTATGTTATGTCATGTTATCACTATTTATAAAGTGCGACAATTACCCAGAGGTGTCCTGGCGCTGAACCACTAATTCACTGAGAACATAAACAGGAGAACAGGACTAGTGAGTAAAAAGCCAGGGTTTCAGTCCTCTCCCTCCCCATGTCGATTTTTTGATGAGTGGCACAGCCATCAGCTTGGCTGCTCCGGAGCGCGTGGGTTCTTCCGGGTATGTACCACTGCAATTTTCGTTTCAGGAAATCTGGGCCTATTCCGTGGAGTGCCTTGGACACGGTACTAAGAGATTTGAAAAGCACTTGATTCTTGACTGGCAGCCAGTGCAATTTTCTCAATTCCTTAGAGATGAGGGCGTATTTGGGAGTACCCGTAATCAGCCTTGCAGCTGCATTTTGTACCAGTTGCAATTTGTTCGCAAAACGTTCCTGTATATTTAAATATAGGCTGTTGCAATAGTTGAGTCTGAACATAATACGAGCACTGACTACAGCGTGCTGACAGATTGTGGGCAAAAAGGGCAGTATTTTTTTAATCATTCTAATTAAAAAGTAAACAGAAGATGCCACTGCATTAATTTTGTCCCCGAAGTTGAGTTTTTTCATTGATAATGACTCCCAGGTTCTTAACCTTCCTAACAGGAGTAGGAAGTGTCCCCATACCTTCTGGCCACCACCTTGGGGTCCAAAAGTTGGGATCATTACTGAACTGGTCTTGCCAGGATTCAATTTCAGGCAATTTTGTGACATCCAGCTCCCGATTGCTGCCATACAATCATGGAACCTGTCCTCAATTCCTGTTGTCTGACCAGGCAGTAAAGCCACCACAATTTGCGTGTCGGCAGCGTACGAAGTCAGGCTGAAACCAAATGACCTGATCAGGGTAGCCAGAGAGGATACATAAACATTAAAAAGAGTGGGGCAGAGGGAGGACCCCTCGGGTACTCCACACGGCAGCGAGAAAGGTTTGGAACTAAATTTACCCAGTGCCACCGTTTGAGATCTGTCTGACAAAAAAAGATCTAAGGAAATCATAAGCTTTGCCCTGAATACCGCACGCTGACAAACGGTCCATCAGAACATCATGATGGACCGTATCAAAGGCTGCGGACAGGTCCAGCATAATTAGTGCTGCTTTGCCTCCCCTGTCCACCGCCTCCCTTATCTCCTCCGTAGACTTTATCAGGGCGGATTCTGTGCTGAGCCCTTCTCTGAACCCAAACTAGGTTGGGTCCAGAGCGTTGGTTCCAACTAGAAAGGTGCTGAGCTGTGAGTTTATGGTTTTCTCAACCAGTTTTGCAGGTAATGAGAGTCGAGATATAGGTTGGAAGTTATTAGGTTCCTTTGGGTCCAAGTAAGGCTTTTTCAATAAAGGCAATATTGAGGCCAGTTTCTAAGGACTAGGGAAGTGCCCGACTTCAAACATTGTATTAAACAATGGGGTGAGAACTAAGGCCGCAGGCACCTGTGCCTCTTACCTTTAACAAAAAGTGTCTCCCAATCTAAAATCCAAAAACATGTCGAGCACATGTCATTATACTTTCAGACACAGTTATAATGGCACGCATGACATAACAACTTAAAGGACGTTGTACTCACAAAGCAGCCGTACGTGTGAATCCGCGGCTTTGGCCTAAAAAATGAAATGCCATATTAAAATGTAAGACTCCCCTCAGTAGAAACTCGCAGAATCTATAGTTAACAAACATTTAACAAACTACGACATTTAGAGTGTGTTTTCGACATGTTTTTGGATTTTAGATTGGGAGACATTTTTTGTTAAAGGTAAGAGGAGGTCCTTGTCTATGATAAAGTCACTGTTGGTATTCTGTTTGATGAGTTCAGTGTTCTCACGGGCTCGATGTTGATTGTAGGTCTAAGAACCACCAAGAGATATCCGTTTTTTTATCAAGTAAGATCGTGTTTTGTACGGTGATGTGGTTCTGGTCATTGCCAATCATTGTTAAAATCTTGTATGATTAGTTTTTCGGCTGGTTAGTGGTTTTGCATGGGCATACACCGCAATGTCTGTAAATTGGTGTGGTTTTAGTTTGGCACTGGTTGGTTTTATGCACATAGGGTGAATTTTAACTTTACCTTCAAATTGAGTAATGAGCAGAAGATACTTTTGAACTAAGAGTCTTTCCATATGTTGATTTTGGATGTTTTTATTGTATTAGATTCATGGTAACACGTTACCGTCCTGAAGATGGTCTCATGGATCTTATAGACCGTTAATAAGACCGAAATGTCGACGCTACTATACCTTTTTGTTTTCATTGATGTTTGCTTATGCATAATGAAATTAATGTAAACAACCAACTGATTCCAAGGTATGGTTGATTCTATGTACTGTCCATACATTTGTTCAAAACAAAAGGTGTATTATATACATATTGAGTCAGTAGTAAATGTGTTGCCGTACATGATATGATAAATGTATTATTTGCTGTTTTTTGATAAAATTGATTGAGTCAAATATAAAAAACATTTATTTATGAGAAATTCCCTGACTGTTGAATATTTTGTTCACTTGTGTGACGATTTGAAATATCAAGTTATAGTTAAATGATTCCTCAAGGAACATGTGTATTTTGTTATCCAGTAAGAATCCAGCACCTGGATACCCTCTGGTGTGATTAGCAGTGCTCTATAAATCTGAGTTGATTGATTGATTGATTGATTGATTGATTGATTGATTGATTGATTGAAAGGCGTGTTTACTGTTAGAACAAGGGGGTTTCTGTGAGGTTCACTCCACCATTATCATAGTTTTGTGCAAATGGGCCTTAGAGCATAAGTCAATTGAGATAAATCAAAGACTTTGCTTCATTGACTTCCACACAACTTTTGATTCAGTGAACAGAGGCCAACTGTGGAATTAATTAGAGCTGTGGAAAATTCTCTAAGGTCTCCTCTTTCAAAATGAGGGCTTACATGCATCAAATTGGGCCCAGGTAAAGCTTGATTGGTCTGGTAGACTGTCGAAAATATATAACCCCTTCCCTGCGGGAGTAATTCCCCCGCGGTGCGGGGGGCTGGCGGGGGCCGTGGCGCTGCTGTGCCCGTGACGAGCTCAGCTCATCATGATTCACAGTGGAGCTGTGCTCATGACGAGCTGAGCTCGTCACAACCCCGCCCACTGATTAATTCTCCCGCAAAGGCGGGAAATTAATCGTGCGTGGGCGGGTTGAATCCATTATGACGAGCTCAGCTTGTCATGAGCACAGCTCCACTGTGACTCATGACTAGCTGAGCTTGTCATGAGCACTCAACCAGTTAATGGTCTGCGGAAGGGATGTGTGCTGGCCCCCTGCCAGTTTGGGATTTACTTAGCGGATCCTCTTGAAGCATTGCGATATAATAAGTCATTCTCAGGCAAAATGGTTTATGCAGATGGTCCAAACCTTACTTCCTGAGGTAAATTTGCAGGAGTCTGCCTTTTGTGATTCATACACAAATTGTCTGCTAGTGAACACATGTTAAAATCTTTCCTCTTTGCTGGGAGAAAGCCTTGTGCAGCGAAAGCAAGTGGACCCAATCATTAGTCAAGATAATTAGTTGTTTAAAGGTTAAATATGAAATTATGGTAACATCCAATCATGGGCTTGTATTCTCTTGAAGAAGGCTTTAAAACGTTTAGCATTTAAACTGTGCCCCTAACTGGAATATGAAGATCTATCCCAAAAAAATATCAATTGCATTTACTTCACCATCACTGGGAATTGAAAGTCTGTATCCCTGCCTTTTCTGCTTCCCTGATCATAGATTAAGATCTCAGATACTAGCACTGTGTAATTGTAAAATACAGAAATGGAGTGTGTCTATGTGATTCGAATACAGAATGTTGCGTGTGTCATTTAATAGTTGATTGCCCAGTATTCTTGAATTTGAAGAAAAAGTTGTTGAAACCTTTATTGGTAAAATATTGAATTGACACATGACAGCTTGCGGATAGTTTTGTTCAGCAAATATGAACTTTCAAGATATTGTCATTGGTTTTGCTCGGTTTATAATTTGTATCAAGGCATATTTTAATATGGAAGTAATCAAATGGTTTTAAAATGTGATTTCTTTCACTCCTGCAACATTTAATTTTTTGTTTGTTGGTTTTTATGTATCTTGATGCCTGGAGTTTTATGGACAAATGTCTCAATAAACGTATTTCTAATCTGAATCAAATGTACCATCACATTGTCCTGGCATATTGCTTTTTAGGTCTCGCCTGAGCCAGCGCACATGCGCTGCTCTGCGAGACATTTAGTTAGGGCTTTCCAAACACAGCATGTGCTTTTTTTATCACTTGCTATTGGGCTTTGCGTGCTGTCTTTCTAAGAAAGACAGCACGAAATTGGCCCAAGGCGGGTGCATGTCTTGCCTTCTGTGTCCTGTGGCATGGGCCCTCGGGAACGAGCAGCAGCGCAGCTGGGTGCCAGCTGCATACCTCGCATTCCTTCAATGCACACACACCACGCTTGTTGTGATCGCAGGAGCTAAAGCTTTACCGGCTTCAATAAGTGAAGACAAAAAGGAGCAATCGTGAAGCTACTTTATACCGATTGGTAGACTAAGTGACGGTATTAGGTGGCCGTCGATATCTATACTCTCGTACATTCCTATGATTGGAAAAGACGGCCCACTCACCTTGGAAGAAACCTCCCTTTAAAAGAGATCGCATGAGAACAGACATCTAGCGGCACGTGGGCCAGTAAGTCAGGCAGCTAGGGATCCTTAGGCTTCTGCGCATGTTTAAAAATAGAAAAAAGGCCCGCGTGCATTCCGATGAAGGGGAGTGGCCAGCTACATTCAGAAAACTTCACTCTGATAGCATTGGAAGGTTTTTTTTCTGCTTTCTGTTTGGTGGGTGTTGGCTGTTTATGTGAGCCAGTAGTGGCATCGAACTAAATGTCAACGTCTGTTTTGGTGTTTCGCTGCTGGTATAGTCTGTTTTATTGCGTGCTGCATCCGCATATTTTACCTCAAATGGCACTTGCCTCGTGGTTCCTGTTGGCATTTTCGGTATGAGTAGAATTTTGTCATTACATTTTTTTTCTCACTGGTTTGACACTGTATAAAATGAGCAGTATTGAAGAGAATGGAACGCAGCAAGATCTAAATTTGATAGGAGGGCAAGTTCAGACCAGTGGGATCGCTACCTCACATTTATGCTTTATTATGTAGCGCGTACAGAGGTGTCAGAGCCATAGCTGCTAAAGGTTAAATCCTTCCACGTTACAGACAGGTGTAGCACACTGAAGCAGCGGCGTCTTTCAAAGTGAGCTAGTGAAGTTTGGGGTCCTCTCGCTATAGCGATAAATCATTCATCTGTGCACACCCGGAGGGGCCGCCAGTGTCTTGCTGCCGGGCGCTTCCAGCATGGAGACGAATCGCAGCTCCTGAGAAAGATGAGGAGGGATAAAGGCTGCTGCTCACACCCAGAGGGGCCGGAGCAGGCACAGTGTGCCTAGTCGCGCTCAGCTCCCACATACAGGAGGGGTGTATGCTCGCCCGTTCCTCCCCCACCACCTTCCATGAGTGAGGAGCTCCGGCGTCCGCCGCTTCTTTCCCAAACTCAGCGCTAATGTGCGCGCAGTGAGGAGGTCCACCCCGCCGCTAGAGAGACTTTTCTCTTGCCTCGTGCCTTCTGCCCTCCCAGTGCCATCACCCCTCCTCTGCAGGGATAGGCGTTCAGCTTCAGCTACTCCTGTGCCTGCTCACCGCCGAAATCTCTCCTCCTGCCCAGCCCCTACACTTTCTTGCTGCAGCAGGGACGATTCACACTGCTACCCTACCTACTTCCGCAGAGAAGGCCTCCCACTCACCACAACAGGCAATGCACAATGTGCTGCCCTGTCTTCCAAAACCATCCACATCTGTCTCTACTTTCTCGCACCCACAAAATACTTTCCCTCACCTCTGTGAATTCTTTACCGCCATTTGTTTGTACCCTGCCTCCTATGTGGTCTGTCCTCTCCATTCGGAAATATCTTGCTGCTGTTGTATTGTTTCAGGCTGTGTCTCAATTTTTGATCCCTCTGCCCCACCCATATCTTCCTTCATATAGGAAAAATAACCTCACGCCATAATTACCCTTGCCTTTAGACCTCCTGCAAACACCTAAACAACCATCCTTGCTACAGCCCGTCTGCCCGCACTATCAGTTGTTCAACTGGACCTCACCAACACCACTTGCTTCTGTAATAAATGGCCTAGCATGCCCCATCACATTCAACATACAGGTTTTATCCAGAAACACACGTTCAGCGCAATTGTCTTTATACTCTCTGTTAGATTTGGGGGTCTCTAGTTGGCATAGGTAGGTACCTGTGACAAATAGGGACCCTTGCGTCTAGTCAGGGTAAAGGGTACACTCCTAAAATAACCCCTGCTCACCCCCTTGGTAGCTTGGCACGAGCAGACAGGCGTATCTCAGAGGCAGTGTGTAAAGCATTTGTGAACACATACAGTAATTAAGTGACAACACTACAGATGGACATCACACAAGTTTTATATAAAAAATAAGTATTCTTTATATAGATTTATCACAAGACCATAAACGACAAAAATCCACAATACTGTTACTTTAAAATGGTAGAATTTAGCTTAGTTCTCTTAAGATGGTAAATGCGATACTCAGAGTTCAATGTACCTTAAGATGCGACACGCAGGGCAACGAAAGTGTTGCAAGGACGGTGATGCGTTGAAGATCCGGTGCAAATAAACAAAGATGGCGCTTTCTTCTTGATGCGACACGCTTCCCGGTGATGCGGTGGCACCTGATGTGATGTCGATCCTCTTCTCCGGTGATGCGAGATGTTTCCTCACGATGCGAGCCGCGACAGGCCCTGCGACACTCTTACCGGTGATGTGGAGGCGTCTGCGGCAACGCCGATCCTCTTCTCCAGTGATGAGCCACGACAGGCCCTGCGACATGCTTCCTGGAGATGTGGCGGCATCTGCGGCGTCATCGATCTTCTTCTCCGGTGATGAGCTGCGACAGGCCCTGCGACATGCTTCCCAGTGATGCAGCGGCGTCTGCGGCGACGTCGATCCTCCCTCCTGGTGATGCGAGGCGCTTCGGTGGACCTGCATTGACTCAACAATTCTTCTGTGACCCGCTTCCCGGAGATGTGGCGGCGTCTGCGGCGACGTCGATCCTCTTCTCCGGCGATGCGAGGTGCTTCGTGTTGTGAAGCGGCAGCGGCAGTTCGGCGACACGCTTCTGGTTCTTGAGTCGCGCTTCCAGCTCCTTGCGACACGCAAGTCCTCAAAACGTCCAGCACAACTGCAGGCACTTTAAAAGAACTCTTGGAGAGCTGGTCGGTGAAGTCTGTTGTCCCTGAGACTTCAGCAGGAGAAAAGCTCTTTTCCAAGCCCTTGGAGATCCTTCACAAGTTGAATGAAAATGCACACAAAGTCCTTTCTCCTTTCTTTGTCAGTCAGGCAACCACTGCAGGCCAATCCCCCAAGCAGCACTTCAGCTTAGGGATAGTCTCTCCTCAGTTTCTTCTGGTTCCACTCCTCAGCAAAGGATTCTTCTTGTTCCCAAAGTGATCGAAAGTTCTTGGGTTTGGGTCCCAATTTTTATACCAAGTTTCTCTTTGTTCTCTGAAGGCAGAGAGGCCTTTGCCTAGTCCAAACCAGTTCTGGTCAGTCCTGGAGCATTTTGTTGACAAGACTCCTTCTTTCCTTTCAGAGTGCAGGGCAGAGACATCAGACGCACCACAGGAGGTGGAGCCAGCATTGTGGAGGGAAGGCACTGCCCTATTCAGGTCCCAGGTGCAACCCCCCTCCCCCCCCCCACCCATCTAGATGCAGATCTCTCTATTCAGCCCTGTGCTGACTCCCCCTGTCTCCTGGAATCCCCCGCCCCTGTCACTCAAACTCCAGGCAAGGAATACACAGCCTAGCAGAGGCAGGTTTGGATGGTTAGACAAGAAAATACCTACTTTCTAAAAATGGTATTTTCAAACACAGGATGTTAAAACAAACTTCACTAAAAGATGTATTTTATTATTCTGAGTTGAGGCATACTAAATTCGAATTTCTACCATGTTCCCTGAGTCAGTTAGGATTATAAGATGTAATAATCAAACTGCCCATTCTGGCCTATGGAGAACAAGTAGCCTTGCAATAGTGAAAAACTAAAAAGGCTGTAATTCACTATTAGAACATGCCACACACACCAGCGCATGTTCTTCCTTATACTTACAATGCACCCTGCCCGTGGGCCTACCATGGGGGTGTCTGATATGAAGAAAAGGGAAGGTTTAGGGACTGGCAAGTGGGTGCACTTGCCCAGTCAGCATTACAGTACCAGACTGCACGCAAGCTCTGCAATGGCAGGCCTTAGACACACTTTTACAGGCTGCTTCTGTGGGTGGCACAACCAGTGCTGCAAGCCCACCAGCAGTATTTGGATTGCGAGCCCTGAGCACTCCTGGTGCACTGTACTAGGGTCTGACAGGTAAACCAAACCAACCAATCATGGAATCACTAATTCATAGATCAATTAACAATAGGGAGCACTTGCACTGTGGCACTGGGCAGCAGTGGCACAGTGCCCAAAGCATCTAACACCATCAACAACACCTGAGGCAACAGCAAAAATAGAACGGAGACTCACGCCAAGGTGCCAGGTCTAACACTCTCTTAAAGAATGTCAAATTACCATTTGCAGCAGCCACAATCGCCCCCTCCTTATTTCTTCTACGTACATTCCGCCTAAACCACGCCCTCAGTATTTACAGCCTGCCACAAACTCTTCATCACACAAACCTTTTACCGATGCTACACTTGTGCGCTAGTTCTGACAGGCGCAAATAAATCTCATCGTATCTGTGGGACTGTGCCAACTGGACAGGTGGAAACTAGCTTGGAGTTCCTTCCAAACACAGTGTGGCGCGGCGGCTCACTGGTGTGGGTGCCTCCTAAACCCCGTGATTCTTCTAATACACACATTATTAACACTTCCATTCTCTAAAAATAGCACTAAAGCCGAATAAACAAAAGCAATCATTGGAGATGGAAGGTGGGAGGGGATCTTCGGTATTTGTGTGGTCTTTGTGAGAAGTGCATCTTGTTACAGGGACTTACACTGTCTTTGTCATACTTGCAACGTGAGTGAGGAGTAATTTAAGGATATGTTATGATTAATTAGCACCTGTAAATCTCCCACACTGCTATTAGTGCAGCAGCGCTGCGCCATTATATAGTGCACAGTATGACTTCCAAGCGTTTGCCATAATCGCAGTATGATTTGGCTTTGTTTTCTTGTGGCCAGCTGAACACAAACGCTGCAGGAAACAGTCCTTTGGTGGTCTCACCATGCTCCGCATTGGCCTAAGGAACTTTGCAGCCTGTTGCATTATAAGCCTGGAAGTTTGTTCTAAACTCTCCCATCTATGTTCCTCCACGGTCAGCAGCTACTCGGCAGCAGTGGACATCCCAAACCCAGATGCGCAACGTCCATTGGGCTCAAAGGGCTTTAGCCCCCCACCCCTCCTTCCCTGTCGTGTGTGTCAGCCCGGGCTGAGACAGCTTCCCGGGTACACACATAGCCGCACCCGGGTGCTTCACAGGTCTCTAAAAGACCATTCACTTACTAACGAGGCTTTGTTGTGTTTTCACTCCTTCTTAGAGCCCCTACATCTCCACTCTGCATATTGCTGGAAGAATCAGCCCGGCCCCATCCCCCCACTCCCCCAAAATTTTTAGTAGCCCCCACCAGAAATTTGGCTCTAGTTGTGCTTCTTCCCAAACCTGACATTCAGTACTTAGTTTGGGCCTTTGTAATGTTTATTTTAGCAGCGAAACACCTGGCAAAAGGCACAGTTTTATTATGCGTAGTTTACTTTTGCCAAGTTTTCATTTAACGCGCTGCAGGTATGTGGGTCTTCACACTTTGTGCTCCGTTGGGCTTATTGAATTCTTTCTCATATCTCCTTAGCCATAATTGACATTCCACAGACACACAGGAATGCCAGCGGCAGCACTTAAACATGATATATTTTGCCACCCGCATCACAAAAACCATTTCTAAATTAGAGCACACCAAGAACGGAAATGAGACCGCAGAAGGCAAAGTTGCAGAGCAGTGGGTGGATGGTGTGGAGATCAAACAAATGCTCCTAAACACCAACGCCATCAGTGTCAGCAAAAACAATAAGGACGCAGGGATTCTTCCATTTAATAAACGGAACGCAAGTGGACGTTTTATTACCTTTCCATGGATGCATGCGAGGGGGCGGTGGGTTTATTGCTGGACCTTGCCAGTGTCGCCTTTCTTCATTCAGTCTTTTGTTGGTGTCATGAGGTGTTTGGGGGAAGGGCTGAAAATGGATGAGGCATTGTAATATTGTCAAAAGCATTCATATTTTTTTTGTGGCACTGTGCTAAATCAGACCATTTGCATATGGATGCTGCTTATAAAGGGTACACATTGTCCAGCAATTGTATAGCTCTTCAATACCTGGTGGCACAGCACACTGGATAATGTGCTGCGTGGCTAAACACTTAAAAGGTCCCAAAGGCGAGACCTATTGGCTATGCCAATGCTTGTTTAAGAATGCATTATCTGACTTAAGATAGTCCTGAAACTATCTTAAACCAGGGAAAACGTTAATAAGACTCCTGTTTTGTTGCTTGGGGGGATATTATCAAGAAACGGCGTTAGAAATATCGCCCTTTAAAGTGGCGATAATGGGCTTGATAATATGCCCTGGAGAATTCCCATAGAAGCCCATGTTCTGGTGTCAACATGGGCTTCTATTGGAATTCTCTGCGGCATATTATCAAGCCCATTATCGCCACTGTAGCGGCAGTTTTCTGCTGCTAAAACGGCGATCATTTTAACGCCGTACTTGATAATATGCCCCCAGGGGTGTTCTCGCTGCTATCTCAAGTCACGTTAAACCTTAATAATCGAGACATGAATTCAATGCTTGATAACAGAGGTGAAAGCAGAAAAGTCCCATAGTGCACGTGCACCCTGAGAAGCAGTGGGTACCCAGTGGGACTACAGCAGTGTAAATCCTGATTCAGTTTCGTAAATGCCTATTTGGCAGTGTCACCAGAAGACTGACAATGAATATTAATTAAGACTACATTTTACTTTTTGCAACGATTACTCACATTATATACTTCAGATCTTTGATAAAAAACGTACCTTAGATGCCTGCATGGTTTCCATAGTAACCCTCCTAGCTGATGGCAGCATGCCAGTAGCCTCTCATGGCGTAGAGAATCCCCCAGTGTGGTGAGCAGGGTACCCCTCATCT
Source organism: Triturus cristatus (assembly GCF_964204655.1). Taxonomy (NCBI): domain Eukaryota; kingdom Metazoa; phylum Chordata; class Amphibia; order Caudata; family Salamandridae; genus Triturus; species Triturus cristatus. The sequence continues at coordinate 453,439,911 of NC_140584.1, forward strand.
GCTTGCTGTCTGCTGCTATCAGGCTCGGGGCTCCGAACCCACTGCATACATATCCACAATGAAATATAATGTAAAAAATGCTAATTCGCACCAAATTCACAGGAATGGGAACATTCACTCCCAGAGTACCCAACCCCCGTCCAGCTGTTTGGATCTGGGAGAAGGAACTTACAGGCATCTCCCTCTCTAAACAACGGGGCCTTCTGGTGGGTACAAAAAGGGACCGCAATGTGTGACGGGAAGGCTCGGGTTGTCACTTCTAGACCTCTGGGAATACAACTGGAGCCCTGGCCATCCTTTTACAGTTATCTCTTTTCCGACCTCGTTCTCCATGAAAATCAGCCCGTGGGGACCAGGAACGGATTAGTTAGATGGAGTAACATCATCGTTCAAGCGTGTAAGTTGCTGCATCGTTCAGCGCCTAGCGATCAACGTCTGGACACACCCCCTTAACCTACAGAGACTGCAAAATGAAGAGCAATGAGATGGGAAAACATTGAGCATCATTTTAAGGTTTTGGGTACCATGAGGTCCTTACATTCAGCCGGAGATGCGTTCCTAAACATTGCAATTTATAATTTTGTTTAATTGGGTTTTTTTGGTGTTTTTTTTAGCTATAAACAAATGTCTCAAAAAAGAAAAAGTAAATACTAAACACGTTGACTGTGACCCCGTTATAGATGTGCCAGCGAGCTGCTGTAAACAGTAAACTGCTCCCCCGGTTGCGATAACAGAAGCTGAAAGATTGTCCCTTGTGTCATTTGGATGGAATGCAAACCTACTTTAAATCTCTGCACTTATGTCTTTAACTTTGTCCCTAGGCTGGGTGTTGACCCACATACACACGTGGTAACATTTTCACTGACGAGTGGTTGGAATTAACATTCATCGTCCACAGTAGGGATCCGTACGTTTTCAGGTGAAATAAAGAGGGAACGCTGTATTTCTTGTGCAGTCTGATGCTGCCCGCAGATGGTTCCTGGTTCGGACATAAAATGAATACCCCTGATGTGAATTATCTCCTTCACGGAATTCACCAGAGCCTTTTTAATTCAGGAATTACTGGTGCTTGCTGCTAGATTTCCCATCGGAGAATTTCTAAACTTGACACTAATAACATTTGGTTAAAACATGCAAGCTGTGAGCCACACTTCTTCAGATCTGATTTTGCTTCAGCCAATCATGTCTGCGCACCCTCACATGGGTAGCATTGTTTTCGCTGAGGCTGGTGGGGGGGGGGGGGGGCTGCAAACATAAGGCAGTTCTTGTTAGCGCTTTTATCGTTCTAGTGATAGACATTATTCTCTAGGCCATGCGCATATACAGAGGCCAAACGGCCTCAGGGCTGCCTAGTATTATGTGGTGCCCGAAGGATATTTTTTAAAGGAGGACCAGCAATCCAGCCTTCAGCTCATAGTGCGATCTGCAGTCCCGAATGGCGTTGCTAGCTTTGCTTTCACTTTTTAGGTCGAGCCTAGTCAATGCGTGAAAGAAGGGATTATCCTACGGAAACTGCTGAATGTCACCCAATCTGTCGCCGTACAAGACTTGCGTCTCGAGCTTTCTTTAACCAGCACATATGCTCGAGCTGTAGCTAACATTATACGGTGGGCTTTTAACCTCTTACATGCAGCTCCCGGCTCCCTAAGACATATATTGAAATTAGAGACTTTTAGAGAAGAATCGGCACAGCACACTTTTACTAGGAAGCTTAAAGTAGCCCTTGAGGCATCACAATGCACTATAGCACTTTTGCAGGCTTGGTCTATAGCGCATTTGAAGCTTTTTTTTAAAACATATGATGCTGAGAATAAGCTTGGCATTAGATAAGGAGCGCTGTGCCCAATTAAAGTATTACAAAAAATGCGCGGAAAACATAGTATATAAAACTCCCGGGCACTACTTACGGTTTCAGTTAGAACATAGAGTAAGGTGCTGTATCCTTCTTCTGCAACTAGGAATTCTCCCTTTAAAAGTGTATTCCTCTAGATGGAACTCCCTTGAACATCCCTCAGGTATTTGTGACTTGTGTAACGGTGGAGTACAAGATCTTTTCAACGTATTTTTAATTTGTCCAAATCCGACTTTGGGAGAGGCTCAGCAATGTCTTAAAAACCTATCCATTCTAGATACAAAGTTATTTTAACTCAAGATTTAATTATGCTGTGTAAGTCTCCCCAAATTAATTTGTTTGCTATAACGTGTGTAAGTTTTTCAAGAGTTTTATAAAGCTGTTTTAAAAGTGTATAAATCTAACAATTATAAACTCATGTATTATTATTTGCCAACTTCAATTTACTATGTCTATAATGAGCTGTAAACCAGTCCTAAAAGTATAAATACAACTATTTTATAGTTAAATGTTGTAGACTTGTAAAGCGCACAGCTACCCCAGCATGGGGTGTCCCGGCGCTGTAGACCGCTGGGGAACCCGTCCTGGCTATCCCTGTGAGATGGTCCCTTTCTGGGTATCTCCAAGGTGAAACCAGGCATCCCTGGCGTCTGTGGGGGGCCGTTGTAGAGATGAGGCAAGCTTAATGCCCAGAGTTGCCGAGTGTGTTCCTGGTTAGAGTAGGTACCGAGGCGAGAATTATCAAGTCCGTTTTGACCCTGGTCCACGACCCTGCCGCGTCGGGAATTGAACCCTGGTCCCTGGCCAATTCTCTGCTTACGGTTCTGCCGCCTCTACCTAGTGAGCCACACCTCTCCACTAGTACGTATTCGTATTTGTTGACCTCAGATGAGGTCTGAATCAAGTGAAACCTTGAATTTTACTTGGTTCTTTGAACCAAAATGAAGTTAGGACTGTACTCAATTTAATGATACTCAGTTACCGACACGAGAAGGATAGAAGACTAATTCAGCCTTGCTGGGATTTGAACTCATGACCAGCAGATGATGGCATTTGTTAGCAGTAAGCACTCAACTCAGCTGAATTTCAGAAGGTCCGGAATTTAGAAATATCACCTCTCCTGGATTCCAGATATAGAGGAAACACACACACAACATGGGGCCCCATTGATAAAGGGCGTCCCCACCCGTGGCAGAGGCCCCACATTCATGACGGAGGTCCTTCACTCATGGCGGGACCTCAGAACTGCAGTTTGTCATTGCGTATGTCCGCCACAAGTGAGGGACCCCCACCACAGCTGCGGGGTCCCCGCAACGACTGTGAGGCCTCCTCCACGAGTGCGAGGACTCCGCCATGACTGCGGGACCTCTGCCAAGAGTGCTGAGACTCTTTGTGCATCAGGCCCATAGTGTTCAATTGACTGGGTTGATAAACACAAAAGAATTCAAAATTTGGTAATTTCCCCAAAATGGCCAAAATTAAACGTAGTCCTTACCGTTTCTTGGGTCTATGAAACATATCATTTATTACATTTCTTTCATAACATTTTTCATTTTTGTAAAATTGAGGGAAATCAGAAAGACATTGAAACAAGCTAATAAAAATGAACAGGAGTTAAACATAATATTTAGATATTATAACCCTAACAACACGTCAAGATATGGTTCTAAATTCAGAAAATTTTAATTTCCATTTAATTTCTTCAAAAAAGATAAACCCCAAACAAACCACAAATGAAAGAGATTGTTAAAGTTGGTATCCTATTTATGGTGTCACACAAAATAGAACCCAATGATGGACTTTTCAAGCCTGCCCCTCACTTTTGGTTTAGTCAAATCAGAAGTCCCGTGCATAAATCCTCCAACACCTGCTGTTGTTCAGTGCCACTGTAAACCAGATTCTTGATCATCAAAGCATGTGGAGGTGCACCAGGTAAAAAAGTCCATTCAAGTGTATTTTAACAGATTCTTTATTTTTCCATCATCTTTTCTTGATTTACATAAATAGTCCAGCCAATGCGTTTCGTTCCATAAACAATCAGAACTTCATCAGGGTTTGGTATCATGTACACGTGCGGAGTCTCCAAATTGTATGCAACATCATGGTCCCAGTTGAATACGCTAGCAAGTAAGGATTCCCACGGGGCACCACTGTGCCCCCTGTTTGTTACCCTGCCAAGCAACAAACTTCACAGTCTCGTCTCGGTCAGCAGGATAACAAACAGAGGGGCACTGTGTTGCCCCGTGGGAATCCTTACTTGCCAGCATATTCAGTTGGAACCATGATGTTGCATATCGTTTGGAGACTCCGCACTTGTGCATGATACCAAGCCCCGATTAAGTTCTATTTATCGTGTTTTGTTTTGCAAGAAAGATTCGTGTTTTTTTTGGCCGACGGTACATTTAATTTCACTCTGAATGTTAATGCTTTATGGCAAGTTCCAATCCTGATGAAAAGAAAGCATAATGCAGGGGAAATTAATCACAATTCTGCTGCTGAGATATGGTAGTGATTATGCATAAACCTTTGCAGATCAGTCAACTCTTCCTGTTTGCATTGCTTGAAGATCAGAAGATGCATTCGTAATTATTCTTATCTCTGATGTGTTATCTTTTTCAGGCCAAATTTCTCGGCGTGTATTTTATATCCTCACAAGAGTTCCTGGCCAACGCCTACGTGTTGGCAGTTCTTCTGTTTTTTGCGCTTCTTTTGCAAAGAACCTTTCTGCAGGCATCGTATTATGCTGCTATTGAAACTGGAATCAACTTGCGAGGAGCTATACAGGTACTTAATGCGTTATAATATTTCGAATAAGGCAATTAGACATATGTGACACAGTTTGATTTGAGAATATGTATGCATTTGTCCACGCATTGCAACGTCAGTACTAGTTTATGGGAACAATATCTATTAATGCATATTTCAATTAAACTGCAGTTTTATGGGTTAGTTTCATGGACCTGATAAATGGTTACGACAGTTCTGTGGAGATATTTGCGCAATGCGTGGGCCGCATTTAATAGGGTAGTTCTCAAGCAATGTATGAAAACAATACCAGTTATTTTAACCATACCCCTCAATTTACACACATATTATGTATATTATGCAGAATAGTAAATCGTTGGTAATAAGCAACAATTAAAAAATATATATATTTGATAAAATGTTCATGCATTGCACTGTTTTTATTGTTGTACGGGTTGGCACTATTGACTTGCTGTCAGATTGATTTCCTAAAGTCAAGTGTAGGGTGGCTGACATCACGCTACTAATGGTTTAAGTGCCCTTTCTGTCATATGATAGAGAGAGGGTTCCAACCATGAGGTCACTTAACAGATGAGGTCCACTAGGTATATCTTCAATATTTAATAGCAGATGGATATTTGAACTGTGGAATGGATGACATAACATTGCTTCCTGAGAGTAAAGTATCTGGGAGAAGAATGACAACATTACTTGTTGATGATATGGAGGATGCTAAACGCTCAAACTGCTCCTTTTGGGAGCCAGTCAGATTTTATAAGAGGCGTGTGTGACTTCAACAAAAGAATGTCAACATGTAAACCACTTACAATGGGCACACTGCCGTAATAATGCCAGGGGGTGTGCTCTCAAGCTTCAGGTTTGAGCTTCCCGTGAAATTTGCTATTTCAAAATGGGACGCATGCATGCCCCTGGACCCTTTACGGACCTTTATTTATACTGATTCTGCAAGCGTAAGGTTTGTGCCACCATAATTCTGAAAGGTCATTATCTCATTTGCATGAGGAAATGCCCCATGAAAATGAGGTCATGAATTTGCACTTCACATGCGCCCTTGCAGAAGCATTTAAAGTTTTAAGAGTGTCACTAGAGACTCATCTATGTATGAATGTATGTATGTGGTATTTCTATAGCATGAACCTAGCCAAAATGCTGCAGAGCATTGTACTGGCAAAAATACAAGCATAAAGTTAGCATGTAATAAGAGAGGTAGATATATTGTGCCCAGTTAATTTATTGTGCTGTAGTGTTCTTTAAAGAGGTGTGTCTCCAACTCTTTCCTAAATTGGAGCAGGATTGGGGCAGTCCTGATGAATGTGGGATGTTGCTGTTCCAGATCCTGTGTGCATTGATGGAAAAGGCCTGCCGCCTTTTTTTTCTTTTTTACACTCCTTAGTCTGCCGTTTGATAGTGTCTTTGCTATGAGTGTGCCATGGACAACCAGAGATGGTGAGCTTGTCTGTAAACTGATTAAGATAGCTTTGTAAATTAACCAGATCTTTTTAGAGATAATGCAGGATGGCAAGGGGAACCAATAGATTTCCATCATGATGAGGGGATGAGATTATATTTCTTCTGGCCCTGATGAGACCTTCTGCAGTACGTATCATGCCCTTAAGAGGCAACAGTGTGCAGTCTGTGTGGCCACCAGTGCTTAACTTGAGCAGGTGGTTTCCAGTGCTTGGCACAAGCACTTAATTGTCAACATCTGCACTTATGACAGCTGCCACATGGTAGCACTGTTTGTATAATTTAGAGATAACAGCAATTCTTTATTTACTCAGTATACATTAAAAACAACTAATGCCTGTCGCCCAAGACATTTTTATAACTATGGGGCCTCAAAAAAGTCAAATTGCACACTTTTAGCAGTGTGCTGGTTAGTAGTTGTGTATGTACTGTCATTGGCAATGCTGGCAGTGGCAATGGGTGGTGCAAGCTGAGAAGGGTTCCTGACTAGAGCCCTGGCACCTATGTTTTTTTTAAATTAAGCACTGGATGCCACAGAGCTGCTCAGCACCATCATTCAGATGCAAGAGTACTAGGCCTTGAACAGCAGTTCAGCAGTCGCTTTCTGAAAGAAGCAGCCATTGAGTGTCTGACACAAACTGAGATCTCAAAAAGGTAGCTTGCTCACCAGAGGGTTTCAAGGTATCTGTTGTTTGTATGGCCCCCACAAAAGAAACTTGTTGATTGTTTTACCCCCAAATCCAGATATGTGCCGTTTTTAAAGATTTATGCAGGGTCCCTACCCAGGTAGGGAGCCTTCTAATTCAAACCCCAACAAATTGGCTGTTACAGGATAGTCCAGGGCCATGGCCCCTGTTCCCCATGCAGAGGCTAATGTCAGTTCTGGAATGCAGAGCAGCACAATCAAAATCAGAGAAAGATGGCAGAATTGATTTTGGGATTGACATAAATACCAATATGCCTGATACATTTTGCATCCTATTGATGTTGTGGTATCAATGATAGTAAGAAATACTTTGAAATTCCTATAGTGACAAACAGACTTCTGAAGCTTAGTCTGTTTTGAATATATAGATAACAGGGGCGAATCCATCTTTGAGGAAGGTTTCACTAATTTATAAATGCAATGATAGACACGGTCTTTCAATCTTAACTATGGGAGATTTCAACATCTTGGGAAATTGGAGAGAAAAAATGGAGAGCCTCATTCCTAAGTCATCTTGAAGCAGTGTAAGTTATTCCAATATATATTAGATACTACACACCAAAAGGGCCACACCCTGCTAAAGTTATTAACATCTAAACATCCATCCATGAGAACCGTTTGTAGTGTTCTAGGTTCTATCCATAAAACCCAGCATTTTTTTTTCTGTTGAACCTTTGGATTTTGGACTTCTATAGTATTGTGACACACTTAAAGGAGGCAAGGCTCTGTTAAAATAGTTTTTGTAAGGAAATTACTATTTTTGTATGTTAGCCCCCACATTTATGGACTGATGCTGCTGGTGTTTCAACTCTGAGAGTGCACTGATACCTGCTAGCCAGACATCAGTGCCAGTGTTCTTACCCTTGCAAAATGTATGTCGAATGGGCTATACCCACTTAGCAATTGCTGACTTACTTATAAGTTCCTAGTATATGGTACACAGGGCATGAAAGGCAGAGTATCCACCAAGGCCTGCAGCACTGTTTGTGCCACCCTCAGTTTGACAAAGGGCAAAATGGCTCCCAGCCTGCCACTGCAGACTGGAAAGACAGTACTTACACTTCTAGTTTGACTTTACTATTTAAAACCAAAGACAAAGCCACCACTCCCTTAACCCTGTATTTAAGTCTCCCCCGAGGAAGGCCTATAGAGCCCTAAGGAAAGGAGCTATATATAAATAAATAGGTTACATAATTTATATGTGTCTCAACAGCAAAGCCCCTCAAATTGTCATTTTGCTGGGGAAACATTTGTATCCCAATGGCTAACAAAGGATTACCGGCATGCATCTCAGCCTGGTTAACGTCTGAATAAGATTACCTAACTGGGTACTGCAAGGTATGAAATTAATCATGGCATTGAACCTGACTTGTTGCCCAGGTCGAGTTTAATTTCACAATTAAAGTTCTGCAACTTTTAGAAAGTTGCTACTCTGTGCCCAGCTAGTCTAGTGGCCACAAAAAGGATCCTACATACAGACCACTTTCTGACCACCTGTGGGGATGTATAAATGACTTATAAGCTAATGAACAAAGGCAATTGCTGCAGAGTGAGGTATTACCCCCTCACCCAGGAAGCCCCTTTGGGTGCTGGCCCAAAAGGTGAGCTTTACAGGGGAAGCTGCTTTTCAAGGCCACCTGTGACAACACTCCTGAACAGGATGCCGTTTGTTGCTGCAGACAAGTGGGAGAGAGGGACAGAGAGGGGAAATCTGTCCTCAAACCAGTTTTCCCTTGGGTGTGTATTCCTTAGGTAGCCACACTTCAATGGTGCGCTACCAAGCTCCTGATGACTGAGGAGGGGTCTCAAGATTTTGATAGTGGCTAGAATAGTGCACTATTGCAATACGGTCCTTTATAAAACCTTGCTGCTCGAAGCCACATCTTCCCTGGGTTGAGCAAAAGTGATACAAACGAGTCTGACTGGACCCAAGATATTGTTTTGCGAGTGTATTTTACGATAAGGCCTCACAGCCAAATCATATAATACACCCAAATCCTCACATTGGTTCTTAGTGGTGGGATCCAGAACTTGCATTTAGCTGTACCAGACAAATTAGTAACCACTCAAGAGATTTCCAAGTCGACATGAGAAAAGGTTTACCAAGTTGCCAAGTTCTGAAATTCCAAAGGCACCTTCAGAAGAAAAAGTCAAAGTACTGTGGGAATTTATACCAACAGTAGGGAGAGATGAGCTACTGATACTTTTTGTTGTTGTTGTTTTAAATCATTTTTATTGAATAAATAAGACAGTACCACTTGTTACAAATACCATAAGGAATAAAAGTAACATGTTGAAAAGAGATAATTTTGAAATATAAGAAAGAAAGAAAGAGAGAAGACAGAAAGAAGGAAAGAAATGGGAGGGAAGGCGGAAAAGGAAACAGAGAGAAGGGAAAGAAGAAAGATAATTAGTTGTTAGTGTAAGAATGAGTGTGTAGATAGAAAGGTAGTAAAAGGCAACCAAAGTGGGTCAGATTAGATTTTTTGAGCTATTGAAGAAGTTGAGATTGTGGAAATTCTATGTTCATCACAGGTAAAGTTCCACCGTGTTAGTATACATATTTAAGAGTTGTCTTTCCAACAAGTGAGAATAACTTTAAATGCAAGGGCAATGAATAGATCAAGTAATTTCAACTTCAACTTAGTATCATGATGATCAGCAGACATGGATACAAGAAATACATTTTGAACAGGTAATGGAATACAAAAATGAAAAATCTTAGAACATTTGAAACATATGGATTTTCAAAATTTTAAAACATTAGGACAGTGGTGCAATAAATGGAGTAGAGTGCCATTAGAAGATAGACATGAACAGCAAAGAGAAGAGAAGGGAGGGTTAATTTTATGTATAAATACAGGTGTTCGAGGTGCTCTGTTATTTAGGAAAAATAGCGATTGTGTGATATTAGCAGCTATAGAGGTGGCAAAAACCTTGTGCCATAGTTTATCTCATCCTTTAATTAAAAGAGTCATCAAGAGATCTAATTCCCAAGCTAACTCAATTGATGTTTTTGGTCTTTCAGAGTTAGGAGTAGAGAGGAGTTTATATATAAGGGAGGCTTTCAAGTTAGAGTCACGGAAAATGGAATGACATTGGGTGGAAACATTTTATTTGATAAAAATACTTCGAGTACCCTTGAAAGTTGGGAATATTGGGATATGCAAGAGTAAGGTCAATTATAACATTCTTGTAGAATGTTAACATTTATAACAGAGTTATGAGAAACAAGTTGATGAACATAAATAATATTCTTCTCTTTCTAGTATTTGATTTAGAAAGATGTATGTCAAAACTTAATAAATTCATTGTACCAGATAGAAGAGGCAAGGAAAGCTTGATGAAAATTGGAATCATTAGTAAACGTGAATGTAACAGGTGTTGTGAGTATTTTAAAATAGGGTGCTTAGCTATAAAGGTACAATTGGACATAAAACAGGTGTCGTAAAAAGAGAATTCATGTAGTAGAGAGCGTTCAAAATTGATCCAAGGCGGTATCGATTCATCGTAATACTGTTTGTTTAATGCATAAGCTTGTCTGATCAAAAAAGCGGTGTGATAAAATGTAAATTTAGGGAGGGTGAGGAGTCTTACATCCACACAAGGGAGGCACTCATTGAGCTCTTTGGTCTTAACCCAGAGGAGTGTACACAAAAGTTTAGGAACATACAGAAGGGGGCAACAAAGACATAGGTGGACTTTGAAGATGCCTCTGTAAAGTCACTAGAAGGATGGATTAAGAGTAACAAGGTCGATATCTATGAGGGGCTTTACAATTTAGTGGTAAAAGAACACATACTTACTAATTGTACCTTATAGAAGTTACACCAACAGCTGGTAAACTCTAAGCTATCTAGCCCTAGAGAGCTGGGGAAAATAGCTGATGAGTGGGTACACACTAGGGTGTCAAAACACTCCTAAGGTGGCCAACAAAAAAAGGTGGGACAAACCCCAACCCAGGGGAAAGATGGTGACAAGTTAAAAAACCCAGAGAAGCACAAAGAGACCCCAAAAGATGCCCAAGGTGGGGAGTCAAGAGCCACATCCCAATCACAGAGGATGGGGTATCAGGGAAAGAACTGTGACCCAACAAAGACGTGGGTGTACTATGACTGTAGGCAGCCAGAGCACTAGAAGAGTGATCCTATATGCATGTAGAAATAACCCACTGATGATTATTTCAATGGTATTGCCAGTGTAGGGATGGGGGTAGAAGTTGTCCCTAGGGGTTGTATGGGCTATATTGAATCCGCACTAGTTTCCCTGTGTGGGGAGGAAACTGAAACTGTGGCTCATTGGCCTGCCAGTATGATGAAGTACAGACACGATTGAAGTTGTGGCCTTGAGAGATACAGGTGCCAGCATTACCATGGTTATGGCCAAGCTGGTTTCCCCAGGTCAGATCATCCCTGATGAAGTGTATCAGATAGTCAACTCTGACAATGTAATAAAGTCAAATCCCATAGCTGTGGTAAACTTTGAGTTGGGAGGGGATACTGGCCCTAAGAAGGTAGCTGCGCCCCATGCCATCCCAGTGAAGTGTCTGCTGGACAACGCCTTAGAAACATCTGCATGGACAGAAGTGGCAAAAAAGACTCATGCAGAAATGCGGGGTCTCCCGGAGTGGGTTTGTGTCTGCACTAGAGCACAGATGGCCTAAAGGGAGAGTCAGGAGTAGTGAAACCTGAAAGTAAGCCCCATATTCCTAGTACCAAGAGGGGTGGTAGGAAGTCTGGCAAGGCCACTTCCACAAGTTAACAGGACCAGAAGCAGCCTAACCCTCAGGAGGAAGGCCTGGTCTCTGAGCAGGAGGGTGATCATTTGAAAGATTTGCCTGACCTGGCATAACTTCATGGGGCAGGTAGTCCATCCAGAGAGGACTCAAGCTTGGGACAAAATACTGGTCCAACTGTTGAGGGTCTGAGACAGTTGGCTGCCAAACAGGAGGAAGGTGATATCAGTGGTATCCCTACATTATAATGGAATGAGGGAATTCTGCACAATGAGGCAAAAAGCCACATACTAGGAGCAACCAGAACAGTGGTGGACCCCCAAAAGTACAGAAAACTCCTCCTTAACCTAGCCAATGACGTCCCCTTAGCTAAACTTCTGGGGCAGACCAAAACCTGGGACAGGTTGGTCAGCCATTTGTACTGGCCTCAGATGTCAAAAACGCTAAAGGAGTTATGTTGCTCCTGTGGTATGTGCCAGGCCAATGGCAAAGCAGCTAACAAGCCAAAGGCTCCCTTGATACCACTGCCAGTGGTTGGGACTCCCTTTGAGAGGGTAGGGGTTGATATTGTTGGTACCCTGGATCCATCTACTGCCTCTGGTCATAGGTTTATCCTGTTGGTAGTGAGCCATGCCACCAGGTATCCAGAAGACATTCACCTTAGAATAGTCACTGTCCCTGCAATGTCTAAAGCCCTACTTAGAATTTTTACCAGTGTTGGGTTTCCTAAGGAGGTCATTTCACATTGGGGCACACACTTTATATCAACCTATCTGAAAGCAATGTGGGATGAGTGTAAAGTGACTTATAAGGTCACTACCCCATATCATCCCCAAGGAAATGGCCTTGTTGAATGATTTAACAAGACCATGAATGGCGTGATTATGGGTTTAGATGAGAAACTCAGAAGGAGATGGGATATTCTCCTGCCATTCCTACTGTTTGCATACAGGGAGGTTCCCCGGAAAGGAGTTTGTTTCAGAACTTTTAAGCTCAACTTTTGGAACCCTGTAATAGGCCTTTTAAATTTGTTCAGAGAAGGCTGGGAGGAACCGTTCAAAGAGACCAAACAGGATATATTGGACTTACCTGCACTTCATCGCGGGTCTTTGCCGATGCCTATAACCTGATGAGGAAAGTGAAAACAAACTTTTGTTTTTGCGGGAAATGGAGGAGGAAAATAATATAGAAGACAAGCAGCAGGAAACACAAAATTGGGAAGCGACAGTGAAAGATGATGTCTAAACTTGAGGAAAGGAGAAAGGAGGAAGCACTGAGAAACGGAGAAGACATCAAACAGAGAAACGCTGGGAGGCTTGCAGAAGGGGGGTCTCTAATGCTGTTAGTGTGACCAGAGAGGTACCAAGCCGAAGGAGAGGACCGAACGAGTCTGGTGTGGTGCGAGAGGGACCAGAGAGGGAGAAACGCCACGCGATATTCCAGCAGTCCAGGCAGACTACTGGAGTTGCTGAAAGACCCGCTGGCTACGCGAGCTACCCCGCCACATTCCTGGAGGAGCATGCCTCACCCAGGTGCATACGCACATGCTTAATTGGCAAGGGGAGGGAGACATTTAGAAACGTGAAAATATAAAACCTGTCTCTTGACCATTATTACTCCCAGAGCTTATGCGAGAAAAAGGCTCCATTTCTATTGAGTTATAAATGATTCAACAGCATGAATTCCAACACTTTGAGGGTTGTATTTCTTCTCTTGTCTTTCAATTTCACTTATTTTCTTTTCGGTTATTATTTTCTTTTCTTATATGAAGAAGTGCCATAGACCTATCCAGTCTAGAGAGAAAGAGACAAAAAAGGGACTGAATATATGGATATATAAATACAGGAAAAAACTGTAATAAAAGGGAGAGAAGGAGTTCAAAAGGAAGCCAGTGAAGAGACAAGTGGTTGTGGTAAAACCCAGGATAAGATTATCCATATAAAAGGGGCAGACTTAAAGATAGATAAGCTTCAGTCTCAGCGACAAGAGAGAAGGAAGTAAAATGCAACAAAAGGAAAGAAAAAGGGCTACGACTTTTGGTCACTTACCTGTGGTTGTTCTAATTCCGAGGGTACCGGCAGAGAGAAGAGTTGAAGAGGCCTACAGAGAGGACGAGGATAAGGAGCTACAATTTAGGGAAATAAGAAAGCTGTGACCCTAACCCCAGAAAAAGCCTTCTTAATACCCATAATAGAGACCATTGGCATCCTTAAATGTTTGGACACTGTTAACTTGTGTATAAATGAACACCTAATCCTTCACCTACAATTAAAACGTGTGGAGCTGAATTTAAAGCCAAGCGACATAGGCTGTCACTCCAGGATGGCTTATTACATGAAAAAATCATACAGGAATCTGGAGGCAAGCCAAGAGCTTGTGAAGCACTGGTATGATCAGAAGCCATCCATGGAGGTATACCCCGGAAGGACAACTAGTGTGGATTTAGGAACCTCTGGCTCCCAGAGTGCTCCAGGACAAATTGACTGGTCCTTACCCTATCTTGGAAAAGAAGGGTGAAGTCACATACTTAGTGGATTTAGGTACCCCAAGAAGCCGTTATAGAGTGATACATGTGAATATGCTCAAGTTACATCATGACAGAACAGATAACACTATGCTCATGGTGACAGATGGTGGAGAAGAAGAGGAGAGCGAACCTCTCCCAGTCCTACTGACATCTAATGTCAAAGATGCGTCAGTGGATGGAGTAGCCCTCTCTTCCACTTTGACCAAGTGACAGCAAAAAGACAGCAAAAAGACTGCTGCACTCTGCTCAGTCAATTTGCTGGACTGTTTTCCTTGACCACAGGCTTGACAACATGGTGCTCCCATGACGTGGACACAGGCGACAACTTACCTGTCAAAAAATGATATAGGTTGTCAGACCAGGTTAAAGCAAGCATCAAAGCTGAGGTTGCAAAAATGCTAGAGATGCTAGAATTGAGGGTGATTGAGCCCTATGACAGTCCTTGGGCCATCCCAGTGTTGCCAGTGCCCAAATCAAACCCCAAGGGGGGAAAAACAAATTTAAGATTCCTTTTGGAATACAGAGGCCTAAATACAATCACTGAGACTGATGCCTACCTGATACCAAGAGCTGATGAGCTCATAGACCGGTTGGGGGCTTCAGAATATCTGAGTACCTTTGACCAGACTTCAGGATACTGGCAGATAGCCCTCACCCAAGGAGCCAAAGAGAAACCTGCTGTTTAAACCCCAAAAGGCCACTTTCAGTTTAAGGTGATGCCCTTTAGATTGAAAAATGCACCTGCCACCTTCCAGAAGTTCCTGAGCAGAGTACTTTCAGGCTTGAAAAGTTTTAGTGCAGCATATCTGGATGATATTACTGTCTTTAACTCTGCCTGGGAGTATCACTTCGGCTACCTCAAGGAAGTGCTTCAAGCCCTTCAACAGGCTGGAAAGACTATCAAGGCAAGTATGGGCCTGATAGGGCAAGGGTCTGTAGTGTATCTGGGCCACCAAGTAGCTGGAAGCCAGGCACAACTTCTCCAACCTAAAATCCAGACAGTTCTGTCCTGGGAAGCTCCTAAGACACAGACCCAAGTCAGAGCCTTTCTTGGCCTGACGGGGTACTACAGAAGATTTGTAAATGGGTATGGTACTATTGTAGCACTCTTGACTGGGCTAACCTCCAAGAAACAGCCAAGAAAGATGAAATAGACTGACCAGTGCCAAAAGGCCTTGGAGACCCTTAAAGTTATGTGCTCAACACCTGTCCTGGAGGCACCTGACTTTAGTAAGTAGTTTGTTGTCTGGACAGATGCTTAAGAACATAAGATGCAGACAGTATTAGCACAGCTAAATTACCAGGGTCAAGATCAACCAGGTGCATTTATCAGCAGGCGACTCCTTACCAGAGAGCAGCATTGGAGTGCCATTGAGAGAAAAGCCTATGCTGTTGTTTGGTCCCTGAAGAAGCTGAGACCCTACACATTTGGGACTCACTTCACAGTTCAAACTGATCACAGGCCCCTAAGTTAGTTGATACAGATGAGAAGATAAACCCAAATTTTTGGGGTGGTCCATTTCCCTATAGGATAATGCATTTACAGTGGAACACAGACCTGGCGTTGACCATGCCAATGCAGATGGCCTTTCCAGGTTCTTCAACTTAGATAATGAGAACTACCAGGATATGGGTTAGTTGCTCATCACCTTTCATCTGGAGAGGGTCTCTTTTTGCATGTTCCCACCCACATTTATGGACTGATGCTGCTGGTTGCTCAACTCTGAGAGATCATTGAGGCTAACCAGGTCTCAGTTTCAGTATTCTTCCCCCTGCAAAGTGTATGTTGAATTGGCTATACCAAATTGCCAAGTGCTGACATACTTATACGTTAATAGAATATGGTATCCATGGCATGTAAGGCAGAGTGTCCACCCACGTCTGCAGCACTGTTTGTGCCACCCTGAGTGTGACAAAGGATAAAATGGCTCCCAGCCTGCCACTGTAGAATGGAAGGACTGTGTTTACACTGCTAGTTTAACTCTACCATTTAAAACCAAGCGCAAAGCCACCTCTCCCTTAACCCTGTATGTAATTCTCCCCTGGGGAAAGCCTATAGAGCCCGAAGGCAAGGAGCTATGTATGGTTAAGTAAGACATATAATGTATATGTGTCTTAACAGCAAAACTGGCTGACTACTGAATGAGACTAACTAACTGGGTACTGCAAGGTATCAAAGTTATTGTGACATTGAACCCACCCAACTTGATGCCCAGGTCAAGTTTAATGTCACAATTAAAGCTCTGCAACTTTTAGAAAGTTGCCACTCTGTGCCCAGCATGTCCAGTGGCCTTACAAAGGCTCCAGCACCCAAACCACTTTCTGACCACCTGGGAGACATGTGAACGACTCCCAGGCTAAGGAACAAAGGCAGTTGCAGCCAAGTGAGATGTTACCTCCTTGCCCATGAAGGCCACTTGGGTGTTAACCTAAAAGCCGAGCTTCAATGGGGAAGCTGCCTTTGAAGGGCCACCTGTGACAACACTCCAGAGCAGGATGACATTTGTTCCTGCAGAAAGGTGGGAGACCGAGAGGGAAAACCAGTCTCTAAACAGGTTTCCCCATGGGCGTGTAGCCCTTAAGTAGCCACACTTCTAGGGTGGGCTACCAAGCTCCAGACGACCAAGCAGAGGTCCTGAAATTTTGAGAGTGGCTACAATAGTGCACTCTGGGATAGCCAGATACCACACACTGCAGGAAATACATCACCAGAAGGGAGTGGACCCAGTAGACCATTGGCTAGTTACTGCATGGTCCCCTCAGGGCACTTTCCTCGGATAAATATGGCACCTCTGGCACTCTGCTCACCAGATAACATTGGATTTGAGGAAAGGACTGAAGAACGATTGTCCTGCTGTCCTTGAAACTGCATGAAGAGAGGCTGCACCGTGGGAAAGACCGCACATGCTGAACCTTGGGCTAGTAAAGTTTGGACTGTGCCTGCTGCTCCTGACCCAAGGAAAAGTTGATTCTCTGCTTCAGATCAAAGCAGTGACTCCAATGATCAGTTGGCTGATCCTCTGGAACCATCCCCAGGGACACAAGAGCTGAAGAAGCCCAAACCAGCAATTTGGTAACCCCATCAACCGCACCTCAACCCGATCATCATTGAGCATCTTTTCCCCTGTATCCTCCGCATCAGGACCACTCTATTACAGTCTATGATAGTTGTCCTGTTAAGTTTGGAACTTGTCGAAAAAATGCTCCGGTGGCCTAAAAACTATCCAAAGTACCCTCTCTGGCCCCATAGACTCACTCCTGAAGGATCTTGTTGCCCAAGAGGGGCTGGAGTTGCTGAACATTTCAAAAGTTTACAAACTTTTAGCTGATCAATTCTTGTTTGCTGTTGCATTTAAATGCATTTATATCTTTAAAAAATCTGTAAAACTGTAACATTCTGGTGGATCTTCAAGGGCTCTAAAAATGTATAAAACTATAACTTATATTTATACATTGTTGTTGTGTCTCTTTCTTGCTGTGTGACTTTCTTATTTCGTTATTTGGTGCTGTTAAATGCTTTACAAAATGTTCCTTTATCAAGCCATGCTGCTCGAGTCCACAGCTACCCAGGGTTGAACAAAGGTGAAACAAATGAGCCTGACTGGATCCAATACAGTTTTTGTTAGTGTGTTCCACGATAAGGACCCACAGTAATATCATATAATACACCCAAATCCTCACAGATCTGAGCTGAAACCTGTTATGTGCACCTTTTAAAACAAGGCCAGCTGCTGTGTACAGCATAAAAGGGGTTCCGAGCAGGATGCACAGTACACTTATACACATGCATTTGCACACATGTAGGCTGAGAGATGAAGACTGTTGTCTGTCTCAGCATGGCAACTGTGGCTGCGGCAGATTCGGACTAGTCGAAATTATAATAAATCAATTTGGACCGAGGGGAACTTTCGAATTCCTGTTGGGTAGAGGGTATCAATGTGTGATATTCTTTTAAACTTTGTGTACTTCATGATTTATTTATTTTTTAATTAAATCTTCAGACTGGAACACGGTACCAAGGTCAAAATCAGTAGCTTGTGCTTTTTTTCCTGGACCTAAAATCCATATGTGAGGTCAGAATTACATTACATGAATTTGAATTACATTACATGAGTTTCTTAATGAAGTTCATGAAAAATCGGATTTACCCTCAGCCAACCCTTAGCATTCTTTGAGCTGCTTGACTGAGATCAGTAATTACTGTGCTACAGAAGCTGAAAGGTCAAAGAGCCCGGTTTGCATAAGGCCCAATCACAGGAGGATTACGAATCTTCTGCTGGAGGAATGGGATGGGTTTACAATTTACAAAAAAATCACAAGTAACTGTACAATAATTAAAAGGAAGAAAGTTCCTGGCGATGACAATGGAACATTCCCATGCTTCTTTGTCTACTACCTAGCAACAGGCCCATTTGATAATTTTTGGAGGGAGGTGGCAGGCCCGGGAGAGTTATATGTTCTGATTTTGAAAGCAGCTGCCATTTGAAATTTGACCCAGTGTGCTGACAGGAGTAGGACTTGGAGCTGGATGGTTCACTTAGTGTGATGTAGATATGGAGGAATGATGCGGCACTTTTAGATTGCGTAAATGCCTCATCAATATGAAACAAAAAATCCCCACCTCTCTTCTCAGGTCTCCTCACAGACAGGGAAAGCAGAAATAGAGCCTTGAAGATACAGGAAAGGCCAGTGCGAGTTTGATTTGAGGGTGCATGCATTCATGAATTCTGTGTTTGACCTTTAAGATGACTCCCCAGAGCACATGGTGGATTAACCGAGGACCCTAAAAGAGGCGGCCCTGTGGGCAGCTGTTAGGTGCTTCTCACATCGTACACTAGAATTTTTTACATGGACAAATTATGCATTATTCTCCTGTGATTTTGGATGTGGTTGAGAGTTATAGATGTGTAGAGGTGAGACAAAAACACAGCAGCGCACCTTGCCCATGAAAGTCTCCTGTGGGAGACCTAAAATGCTCCATCGACTGTAAGCATTGATTACTGAGTTGGCTTAAAAATATTATGGTTCTTGAAAAAGCCCAACAACCCTCCTCAGAAGTGTTATATTAAGGAGCTGAATCTAGTTGAATCATACACACAGACCATCAGAAAATGTCATATATCAGCATGGCCAAAAATGTCATATATCAGCATGTGAAAAAACAAGGGAAGATCTACAGATGCAATTTTGTAGTCACAAAACAGCAGTTTTTTAGTTCTTTAATTTGGAAAACTGTAACCTGTCATCAGAGCAGGAATGTTGTTAAGTCACTCCTTTGTTGACATCCTATAGTTGCTGATTGGAATGACTTGTTAGACGCTTCTCCAAGTGACCCCAACTCTGACTCGTAGTCACTACCATCTTGCACATCTCATTACATTCCTGTCCAGTGGGCAAGACAGTGTCCATCCCATGAGAGCAGGCACATAGTCATCCATACACCAAAGAATCTGTGAGAGACGATCTGAAGTAGGCCTTATGTTGTCTGTTGGTTTTCTGTTTTCTTCTTCATTTGCTATCCCATGTTTACAATGATGCTTTGCCATGGATCTAATGCCTTTTGACACTGTATAAGTGACATCTGCTCCAACTGTACTGCTACAACAATGGCTTTTTTGATGTATCTTTCGGAGTGCCTATTTCTATTTGTATCGTCCTAAAATTAATTAAATATATGGGAAAAAAGTCATTATATACAGTTTTTCTTTGGCAAAATGACTCCTCCTGAGATTCAGGTTGTAGTAAGAATGTGGTTCCCTTGCACACTATGTCACTGGATTCAATCTACCCTGGCTGATGAGGGATGATACCCCGAAACCGGTCGCGGGATGCTTGTTTTCCGTTCCAGGGAGCACCTGGCCTGGCAGTTTGGGCTGGAGTGTTCCCATAGGGAGCAGGGTCAAGATTTATTTGAATGTGGCTGACTCCAAACTAGGGTGGAATAGTGAGCAAACAAACGATTAATTTAGCCCAGATCTGTGACAAGGGGTGAGTGTTTGACAATGGTCAGCATTACATTCGTCATCTTTTTTTTTTGCTCTAGTAAGTAAGGAACACACCACCTGGGCATTCTTTCCAAAGTCCTTACTAAACGCTCTTAAATGCATATTATCCTCCTTGATTACAGAGATTATTAATGCCTCATCTTAGTAGGAATTGCTGCACCTTGCTTGAAACATGGCTGAATCACTCCCCCTCTTGAAACCTCCTCCCTGAATCCTGCTGATCTGTCTAGTATTAGACCTACAGTATGAACCCTTTTCCATATACAAATCTGGAAAAGAGGAAACAGTGAAACAGCTTGACCAATACCTAGAGAATACCAGTGTCCTATGTTCGACCTGCAGTCTGTTTTCAAGCCACCTCTTAGTATTGAAGCTGCTTTGGTGGATGTTAATATGCCATCTTATTTTACCAACTGCAGAAATTAGCCATTATGTCCCTTCTCTCTCTGAATTAGTTTAGATTCTAGCAGAACATATCAGGTGGTCAGTTACAGTAAATCTGCACGAGTGGTGAACTGCCTTTTAACATCAATTTGAAGCCATTAAATGAATTATTGGAAGAACAGGGCGAATGTTTTTCATATCTATGGCAACTACACCTGGGAGCTACCTTCAATGACTGGAGAGTTTCTATTGGGTTCAAAAGCCCTTTCCATCTTAGTAGCGATGACTCAAGTTTGGGTGCATGAAAGCTGGCTTTTGATTAATGTCACCAACACTGAGTTGATGTTGGCTGCAACTAGAACAATCATAAAAATTTTTAGAGATTACCATCAGAAGCAGGGAACTCTTTGATATGGTTAAAACTCAGTGGGTGATCTTTGATGACATCTCCAACATTTAAGTCCAAGAAATCTAGCTCCCCACATTCAGCAGCTACCATATCAGTTTGTTGTCTACACTTTGCCTTTTTCTATCAGAAGACTTCAGAGCCACTATTGTGAGGGTCACTGTAGTGATATAGGATGATTACTGCAGTGCTTTGCTTCTTGAACTGCCAAAAAGATCCTGTCCTGCCTACAAAGAGTCCAAAATGTTGCCAACCAGTGTCAGAACCCCGTTCAGAGAGCCGCGGGGCACACAGGGGCTCCTAGGCCCAACTGTAGTTGCTGAGGCCTTTTACTCCTGATGCCCCAGGGTCCGATCTGCTACGGATCCTGAGCAACTGGGCCAAGTACCCCTTCTGCCCTTGACTCCCAGTGGAAGCTGTGGACAAGCAATCAAAGGCTGTCTCTGGGAGGAAAGTTTAGATAAAGGTAAGTAATAGACCATACTCAATCGTTCCCCTTTGACTCTTAGGAATTAGTCACAAGTTTCTTGGTTCTGCAGCACCTTTAGCAGCAAATTCCCTGTGGCCCACAGGCTCAGTTCAGGTCTTACTCGCTCCTGCAGCATGGAAGAATTTTGCAGGACAGTGAGTGCTCGCAAGTTTTAATCCTGATTGGAGAAGTGGGGCTGTTCGTGGCACATGTAGCAGCACTATGCAGGTGCAGGCTCACTTTCCTTAATGGCATGGTGTTTTCCCCAGCGATCTGAACAGCTTTGAGCTCATGAAGACCCAATAAGTCAATTTCTCTCTAGTGGGGTGGAATTCGATACATCTGCTCCCTACTGGAGTCCAGCCAGGGTAAGACATCTTATTTGGCATCCTCTTGGTTCTCGGGGGCCAGGCAGGGCAGGTCTCGTTGGCAGACTCAACCTACTGGCAAAAGACTCACTCCAGTCCCGGGCAACAGCCCAAATTCCATGGCAAGTTAGCAATGGCAGCAGCTCCTAGCATACGGGGTTGCTGGTGTACCTCAGGACACAACACAGACTCCTCCGTTGCAGTCCCCCAGGGGTCGCCACTAAGGCATTCATGAGTCCTGGCATACTTGTCACTCAATTATTTCAATGGTGGCCCCCTCTGGCATTCATGGTCACTGGTACGAGGTGGAACAGGTTTGGCACTCCTCACACAGGGCTCGTTGCATGCTTCATTCTACAGCAGCCCTCTTCTGGCATACAGGCGTTGACAAAAACAATCCTGCACCTGGGCTATGGCCTGATCAGTGCACAGCCGAATCCTCACACTTCGCACAGGGAGTCCTCACAGTAGAGCTCGCTACTGGACCTCGCACCCTCCAACCCTCTCCTCTTCCTCACAGGGCATACTCGTATTGGCAAGCAGGCAGACACTGGTGCTTCAGGGCAAGTGATTTTGGTTTTCCCTGAGTGATGT
Organism: Triturus cristatus; assembly: GCF_964204655.1. NCBI lineage: Eukaryota > Metazoa > Chordata > Amphibia > Caudata > Salamandridae > Triturus > Triturus cristatus. Next base: position 453,462,190 of record NC_140584.1, read on the forward strand.
CCCCCCACCTAGCAAGGAGACTTGCAGGCCTTGACCCCCAGTCCTGGTCAGGGGTAGTAGTCTTGCATTGCTTCTCCTCCCCACACAGCTGGCCTGCCTGCTTGCAGATGACTTTTTTTTAGGTCTCAGTCTCCCCTTCTGATGCGACTTGACCAACATCTGGTCCAAGAAATCTTTGGGACTTAATTTTAACTTACTTCTTTTGAAATCTACATTTCTCCTTTTCTTCTTTCCTCCTGAAATGTCTGTCACGGCAGGAAAGACTCTGAAGCTGATTTACCCACAACGCAATTCATCGGAGTGACCAGAGTTCACACCTGAATGTCAGCCAGAGTTATATGTGCATCAAAAAAATCTCATAGTCCTACTCTTTATGATTCACTTATCAGCCACATCTCCCTTTCCAAGATATGTCCAGGCCCCTTCCATGTGACCTATCAGTGAATCAAAGAGAAACCTTTTAAAGTATAGAGGAAGAGTCCCTTCCTCCAGTGTGTCCCAACCAGCTCAGAGGAATCCAGCGATACACAAATCTATCTGGGGGGTTTCTCTCCTCATCAAGTTTTCACCAGCCAAGTTTGGGCTTCCCAAAATAGAACCGAGGGTCCTCCATGTAATGTATCATTGTAAGCACACTTGCACTCAGTGTATTTTCCCAACACACTCACTGTCCAGTGCTGTTACCTCCATGTATTGTGCCACCACAGCCTCCCATACATTCAGCACACACATTAAGTCTGCGTGCACTGTTCAGTACTGTAGCCTTTCGGTATTGTACTAGAATGTCCTATTTACAAGCACACACTCTGCCAGCACACACACTCAGCATATGCATGCTGCACAAGACTTCACCCTTCCTGTACTGTACTTCAAGCAAGCACACATACACCCTGTACATGCTTCCATTGTGTACGCACAGCACAACATCTTTCATGCCATATATTCCTCGCAGGCATACATCCATTCAGTACATGCACTAATCCCAAATGTACTACACAGAACTGCTCTATCCTTGTACTGTACCCTTGCAAGGCACATATACATCCAGCTCAGAGTCATTACTCCTGACTGTGCAGCACTCCACGTCCCCTTGATGTAGGCCAAGGGTGAGTTAAGCACTCAGCAGCAGCGGAATGTTTAAAAAAGGTGAGTGAGCCTGTAGGCCTAACTCCAGTGATACAAGGTAATAAGGACCTGTTCATTATTACTAATCACTACATGTTATGCTGCCACCACCGTGCTTGTGCTGTTTAACCCTTGGTGAAGGCAGTAGCCTTCCACCACAATGAGGGTAGCGCTTTGTGGGCCCCTCCCAGTCCAACAAGGCCACAATCCATAAGACATGAGTATGTCATGGTGCACACGAATGATCCATGTTTAGCTAAAAGAAAAACTCAGCATTAGGGATCCAGACAACAGTACAGATTGCCACTCAGGGAAGGGGTACATGTCTTTACCCATGCAGAGGACTTTTCCGTCCCAACAACCAGGCATTGGCAGGCCTTAAGTAGTGCAACTCTTATCTGGAGAGACTTTAATGTCTCTCAGCGGTTGAGAGAGAAGAGCTTCCCACTCCCATGCTGATCCATAGGGTCATTTGCCAAAAAGGGCTGTCACACTAGAAGACAACAAATTAACCCATAGGTCCCCAATAATTCCTGTGGACTCTTAGGTAAAGTCTTATTCAAGGTTCTCTAGGTAAAGTGAACTAATCTACTCCAAGTTGAGTGCTGTCCCTCTGAAGCTTCGAAATATTGATGTGTTAGAGAAATTGAAGAGCAGGCTAAATACACTTCTTTAATAGAGCATGACATTGTTATTTGATCCGATCTATCCTAGCCCCTGGCCTTCTTTTGGTTATAACATGAATGGTTTCGACTTGACTTGGGGCCACATTATGATGCAGGGTTGGACCTGCTTCCATGGTCCTGTCGGAGGCGGTCGTACCACTGCGGACTCGGAATCGGTCAGTCAGACCGCCAGATTACGATGCATGCATCGTATATTCCAACCACTGACAGACCGCTGACTCCGACAGCCTTTCTCCGACTGCTGAGATGGGGGTCAGAAAAAAGCAGAAGCCATAGAGCTTTACCGGGAGTTCTGACCACCGTCTGGATTACAATGTTCATTTCCTAAGACCCAACTGTGGCTGTCCAACCAGCTGCCTCAACTCATCGAAAACAAAGAATTTGGGGTGCATACTCACCCAAATCACCTTCTCCCTGACAGTCTCTGGGGTAGATCCCTTTCTCCGGGTCCCCACTACACTGCAGCAGCTGAACCCCGAAGACTGCAACCCTGTTAGTGCCGGAATGCAGGTAAGTCCATAAGTGGCATGTATTCCCATTGACTGGACTGTGCACAGATCACCACATACCAGCAATGTGGTACATGCAGTACAAGGCATATCCCCACATATTTCATGTATGTGTGTACACATCACATGTTTCCTGTGAGTTTGTCCGACCTTGCAGCAACATATTCGGGGGTATGTGCACTGCCAAAGATGAGACCACCACGGTTGCATGATAATACGGCAGGGGAACTGTCCCGGCCTTTGCGGTTGGAATCGGATCACAGGACGGTTGGTCCGACCGGCATCATAATGAGGCCCTTCATACTAATCTGGGCGCTGTCCTCTTGGCCGTGCCAATTAAAGTCGATCCTGCTGTTTTACCTTTATTGTCCCTTTACCTTCTTCGCACTGTGCACTTTATTCAGAGACCCAGATTAACACAGTGGCATCAAACTAATGGAACAAGTGTGTTTTGTGGCTGAAATACTTTTGTTGGGCGCCATTCAGCTGGGCTAGTGTGACGTACTAGCTAATAGTTGTGTATTTTTAAGAGGTATGCACTTTAAAGAATATATTCAAACAATTTGGTTCTGTCATGCTCAAAATAAATCCTCCTGGGACAATGAAATATATTGGACAGACAGTGTTTACTAGTAATGGGGCTGAGGAATATAGTTGTATTAATTTGTTTAAGCAGCCTTTGGGGAAATTGGATTTTCCTCTCACTGATGACCGTTCGATCAATCCCGTGTGCATTTTAAAAACATTTTTTGAATCTGATCTTTTGCATTGTTTACAATTCACAGTGATGTTTCCTGTGGTATAGCTGAATCTAGGCGGGTACAACTTACTTTGCGCACTAAGCTAGAACCTGAAGTTCTTCGTTTTTATTTTAATATGAAAATTAAACGTTTACCCAATCAGGATAATTACTAGATTTCCAAGGGCAGGTATCTTTATGATTAAATGTGTCTACAGTCTGTGCAGGATTCGACTCATCCACTTTTTATTGGTCCGACTCTATTCGAAGGAGAAGGTTTAAATTTGTTTACAGACAGATTATAAGAGTTACAGAATCCATTTTTTAATGTATTGGCTTTTATTCAAATAATTGTACATTCTATATCTTTTTTAAGTCAATAAATTAGGGCTGCCTCTTTCGGAGTATTCTGCAGCACTTTGTATCTGTCCTATTTCTATCTAGATACCGTAGTCTGTACTTGTTAAAGTCCACGGAACAGAGGCAACCCGCCACACAACCACTCGTTCAACTGCAAAATATGGCAACCTGCTGCAGCCTTTCGCCATTTTTCCTCTTTAGTACAATCACATATTCCTCCGACGCCGTTGTATCCACTTGTCTCTGTGCCTCATTTTGCATTACATTGTTTTCTGCATCTGTCTCTTTGGTTAGCACCTTTATCCTTAAGTCCAACTGCGGTGTGAGTGATGATTTCCTAGATACAACAGCATGTCGTTCGCCAGAAGCAGAATTAAATCTATAAATCTTGCCTCCCGCTTTGCCTTATTAGTCTATGGAGAAGTCTCATAATAACATTTTCAGATGTTAATAGACTTGTTTTCCCTGTGAGTTCTAATATAAAATCTGTAAATCCAATCTATTCAGAGCTGGGCTCCAGAGCATCTGAATCACATCGGCAGCTGAACCAGCACATCTTTGACATGTGTCCGTCCTGTCGTTTCTGGGTATATCTTATGCAATCTGTGCAGCGTTTTATTTGAGCCTGAAGACTATTATATTGCGTGAACTTAAACCTCGCTTTTCTGGTGGTTTTTGGTGGATATGCAAAGAACAGTGTCAGTTCTTTATCAGTGAAGTGTCTTTTCATGTCAGCCTCCCATCTCTCACTTAATGCTCCTAGGCTAATTGTGGTTTGATCAGCAATGGTGTCATACAACATAGTAATGGCTTTCCGACCATTTCCATGTGTCAGCATCATATATGGTAGTTTCAGTGTTTCTGGCTTGGCATTGCCACTTTTACAGATTCTTTTAATGACTCAAACAGTGGCACCAAAGGTCAAAACAAAAACTGACCTACTGGAAGTCAGCAACCTCGACCCACCTCATCAGGTGTTTGAAACTTGTGCTGTCAAACTGATCTCCAAGATTGGCCATACCATCTCTACACCAAATCTCCACATTTGTCAATGGCCACATTTTTAAAATCCTTGGTAAAGCCACAAAGTGAGTTTGTGGGCATATGCTACTTTTGTCTTTGTGGGCATATGCTACTTTTGTCTTTGTTCGGAGGAGACATTTCCTCCAGCAGCGCCTGACGATTTTCAGAAGACTGAGCTATTCACGTTCTACAACCCCTCCCCCCCACACTCAGCACTTGATTAAACAAGAAGCACAACCTGAGCCGCTCCTCCCACATATTTAGACTTTTTAGCATCAGGATTAAAAATCATCTAACTAGCCACTGCAATTTGGCACCTATGATATAGTTTTCGAAATCTGGGGTGATGAGGCCTCCCTCCAATGTAGCCAACTGCAGTTTCCACAACACTATTCTGCTCCTATTACCCGCCCATGCCGGTTCCAGCAATACTGTCTTCAAAGTTTGAATTCAGATGCCATTATTTATTGCAATCGTCTCATTCTCATAATTCTCATAAGATTATATGTAAAATTAAATGAGTACTGTTTCGTGGAACAATGCTGAAAATAAGTAAGTACAAACTTTGCTTAATTTGACTTAGATATTCAATTGGTTTCTATGGATATTGTATCTTTAATAATGTGTTCATCATCAATTAGCACCACAGAAAACAATTCTATAGAGCCAGTGTGCCCCATTGTGCAGTGTCTCTCATTACCCCAGACACAAATGTGCCAGAGCAACTGTCATCATTCCTTTATGCAGCCCTGATTCTATGCAACCTCTACCGCCTGTTCACCTGTGATCAAGTGAGCACTTAGGGCCATATTTAGATTCTGGTGGCTAGGCTACTTCATCACAAGCATAACATACATGCTGTATGTGCCATTCATTAGAATGCACTTTTAATGAGGCAGATGGGATATCTGTCACATTTGTATGGCGAAACTAGTTCACCAGATTCTAAAGGAGGCCCTAAATTTGTTAATATGTGCCTGCGGTTGCCAGTGGACATCACCTGGGGTTAGGTCAGTAGTGCCCCTGCTGCTGCTGCAAGGACCAACAAGTTAAGAAAGAAAGCCTACCTCCTTGGCCAACACCCTACCCTCCAATCAGCCTCTTAAGAAACATTAGAAGATCGACACCTATTTTCTGGACAAACTAAGCTTTGCTCATACTGAAAGTAACCAGCACTCACACATTTTTTTCGCAAAGGTACTATTGTTTTTAGCCACCCTCTTAGCTGTACTTTGTCTCTACAATATCCTTTATAGTATGCTTTTTTTAAGGATCTTCAAGTTCACCAACTAAAGCAATCTATATTTCCGTCCAAAGTATTAATTGCGACGCAACTATCTTGGTATCACATATAGACAGCATGAGAAGGGGCACTTAAAAATGGTTCCCAGAACAGTAGGAAACTTTATCCTGGAGGTGATCTCCTGAGATAGCAGTGTTTATAGCATAACATTTGAGTAGCTGGCCAGGGACACCAAATAACTGTCAACAGAGTGTTTTTGGTAAGAAGCATATTAAAAGTAAACAATATGTTTTAAAAAAATATCTGTCTTTTGCTAAATGAATTCCGATACAAAAATTGTCATAGCTCATCAGTAAAAAAAATAAAAATGTTTTTTAATTGCTGAAGAGATGCAATATGTTTGTAGTGGGAGGTTTGAGTGACAAAACGCGTCCCACCCAAAAAAAGATAAAAAAATATAAGGGGGAAAGTGGGTCAATGCTTCAAGGATTGTACCTGCCATCCTGTAGAATGACAGGTAAAAAGTCCTCCCATCCCTCGCCCCCAAAACTTTGTATTTGCAAATTTACTGCAAATGATTTGACGTAATGCCCATCAATGTTTCAATGGAATCTGTTCTCATGTATCTCCAGACCATACCCCTATATACAAGGATTAATTTTATTATCAGCCAAGACTGGTGTGATTTGTCTTTCTGGAAACGGAGCATTTCATGAATTATGGTTATTTTTCAGACAAAAATCTACAATAAGATAATGCTACTATCAACCTCCAACATGTCAATGGGAGAAATGACTGCTGGTCAGATCTGTAACTTGGTTGCCATAGATACAAATCAGTTGATGTGGTTCTTCTTCCTCTGCCCCAATCTTTGGGCAATGCCTGTACAGGTAAGGATATCTGCATTTTTTCCAATTTCTAACTGATTAACTGAAATGCCTGTCCCCGGTGCTCACACTAGTGGTATGTCCGTACGTTTCAGTCAATGAACCAATGATTCGATTTTACGTAATAACCAAGAATTTTACTCTTCTCGAACGTATCAGGATGTTTGTGCCTCAATAACCTAACTGAAGACACGTTGATTGGGTCAAATAAAATAAATCCTTCCTTTTTGCAATCCTTTTGCTATGGCAGTTCACTCTTATGAGGTTCATTTCAAGTTCAAGTGTTAGGGCTGATCTCTGATGTAAACCATCATTGGTCTTGCTGCAATGAGGGTAGGATACTCCCCCCCTTCCTCAGTCAAGGCAAACATGTGATGCGAGTGTGAAGTAACCTGGTACTTATGCAGCTTCCTAGAACTTTGGTCCAGATGTATCAATATTGGGAAAAGCGATTACCTAATTGCAAGTCTCTGTGAATCGCAATTAGGTAATCTCTATTCCTAATGTATGAAACACATTAATCGACCTACCTCATGAATATTCATGAGGTGGGTCGCAATCTACGACCCATTAGGAATAATAAATAAAATAACAGGGATGGTGGCCTGATGGGGTCAGCAGACCACCATGTCTGTGATTGCTTGTAAATAAAGCGATAATGTTTTGTTTAAAAAATGAAGCCCATTTTCAGGTTGTGTTTAAAAAAGAAAAATGAAAAGTTTTCTTTTTATTTTTTAAGATTAGGCAGTGGCCCGTGAGGCCACTGCGTGCGCTTAATAAATGTTGGCGCCCACATTCACAAATGGGAAGGGGTCCCTTGGGAACCCGTTTCCATTTGCGAATGGGTTATCATCTACTTGAAGTAGCTGGTAAGATGCGAATGTGTAGCGACCGCATTATGGTCGCTAAACATTCTCACATACTGCTGCGATGCGTTATTAGGAAGGGACGCCCTAAACATGTCCCTTCCCAATACCGAAGTGGTATGTATCCCCAATCCCAAATTGTGATTCGGTGACATGTTCCTGAATGGCAATTTGGTAATGATATAAACCAACATGCATTTTTCAGGTTGCAAACGGCTTGATTCTGCACATCGGGCTGTTTGCGAGCCGAAATTTTTTTTCTTCCTAAGCATGACTGCATTATTTAAAAGGTCATTGCCAGCCTGCACTACTGTGGTGATATGCAGAGACCATTTGAAATATGTGTTGTTTTCGGAATACACATTTATGGTGGATGAGTCTCAGTGCCTGAGTCTCACTCCCGCCAGTATCTACCTTCTAAGATGAGGCTGCTGTGATGCAGCTAGGGTAAGGGTCACTAGCCTGGTTACATGTGAACATATGTGCACATGCCTGTGAACAAGTGTGCAGGCTGCACATGAGAGACTACAGTCGTGTGCAGCCTGGTAGCTGCACACAAGTAACCTGCCTGTGGTAGCTTTAAACTGCAAATTTGACCTCTCAAAATACTCTTTAACAGTCTGTAACCTTCCATTTAAATAAAAATAAGTCATCCCTAAGGTAGATAGACCCTAAATGCTGATAGGACAGGGTGCATTGTCTTTAAAAAGTAAGACATGTGATTTTGTATATCTGATCAACACTACAGTGTACTCCTGAAAGCGGTTATCGGAACTGCAGGGTCACTCCCTCCTTTATACGCCTCTGTTGCCGATAGCCTTGTGTTTTTGGTTTCCTATGGGGGGTGAGAGGGGTGTGGTGAACCTGTTGCAATGCTTGAACTTGCAGTGAATGGAGGATCTTTTTTCAAATGGGGTGTTATGCTGCTGGGACCAGGTGCGGCCACCAGGGTCCACCACACAGCACTGGAAATGTTTTATTACTTCCATGCGCAGCATACCATATGTGAGCGGCTGGGCTGTGATTTGGCAGAACCTCCTGCATGCCCGCTTCGACATATTTGCAAAGTGATGCCTGCTGCATCCTGTGACAAAGGTGTTGCGCAGAGCTGGTATCACAAAGGCAAGAATGGCAACAGGCCGTTGAGTTGGAAATAACTGACAAAATGTAGACTTACTGTGGCGATGTGGAGATATGCTATAGAAGATGATCACTTTCTGGCTAAGGTTACAGAGAATGTTAGGAAAGGCTGGGCATCCAAGGGAGAAGTATCTGCAGGTTTGTGTCTTATTGGAAGGTTTCAGGCGAATTGGAAAGGGAAGGGGAATTGATTTTAGACAAGGAAAGTGCCTACCTCCGGTATCTCTTAGACATTGCATTTTATCTGCGTATGTCCTCCATGAAGAGACTAGTAAGAACTGTGTTTTGGTGGCCAGGTCTGGATAGATTTGTGGAAAGAGTAGTCAGGAAATGTTCTGATTGTGCTAATAGTGAAAAGATGTTGAAAGTTAACCCTGCTCCTTTAGTTCCTGTGGAGTGGCCTGAATGTCCATGGCAAAAGGTTGGGTTTGATATCTCAGGTCCGTTCAATTTTTTGCCTCGCAATTGTAGGTTTGCCGTGGTAATGATTGATTATCACTCGAAGTGGCCTGAAGTGAAATATTTGCCACAAGTTACCACAACTAATGTTATTGAATTTTTTAAAGAACTCTTTGCTCAAGAAGGATATCCTGAGGTACTTATTACAAACAATGGAGTGCAAATGAAATCTCAGGAGTGGGAAGACTTCCTTACATATTTTAACATTTGGCAATGTCACTACTGCTTTGTATGAACCACAAGGTTATGGTCAATTAGAGAGGTAAAACAGAGTTTTAAAATTGGACATTCTATGGGCACGTGGTTTTGGGGTGGAAAAGAAGAATAAATGAAGAAATAAATTGTTGCTGTACTGCATAACTCCTCACACCACCACTGAAGTCAGCACTTTCAAGCTTTTGAAAGGGAGGGAACCTACATCTAAGCTGTGCCCGTGGTGGTTTAAAAAAGACAAAATGAGACAGAATGTGGAAGAATGAGGAAAGAGATAGAGTGGAGGAAAAATAGGGACAATTTAAACTGCTTATGATGTCAGAATGAAGGAAAAGCAACCTCATTTTGTTGTAGGGGATTGGGTCAGGATAGCAAACCTGGAATTTTGGTTTAAGGAAAGTGCAAGTTTGGCAAACCTATCAAAGTGATTAAGGTCAATCTCAATAGTGTTGTCACACAGGATGGTAGAGTGTGGAATGTCAGGATAGTGGCAAAGAGTGAGGGTGCCATTCCACTTTATTTGATTAACCTTTTTATTGTTATCCTGCTCTATGGGAATCTATTTTCTGTGTGCACTTGTCCTATGGAAGTTTTTTGTGTGTGTGTGTGGACTCGTTATTTTCTTTGTTTTATTTTAGGAGGAGAAATGTGTTGTATCTTTATATTCTTATCCCTTGCCCCTTTCCCTTTAAGATGTTGTGTATCTTTGATTCTGACATATGCCAGCTGGAGGGAGAGTTCTAAACACAACAGAACTCTGCCACAGTGACAGAACTGCTTCCTGTTGAAAGGTACTGTGTTATAGAAGATTAAATTCCACTTCAACTTTAGTGGACTTTGCTGCTTTTATGGGAGTTTGTAGTAGGCTCCTTAGTTCCTTTTGCTGTAGTGTGAATGCACCTGCTGCACTATTGGTAGTTACAGCCCTGAATCCAAGGCAATTCTGAATGTTATTACAATACCAAATATTGCAAACTGTAGCTAAATGTTCCTTCCCCAATAAAATGATATGCTGAAGATTAGGCTAGCCCTAATGAATGGTTGAAGATGTATTATGTAATGCTGAACAGTGTGCTCAGAGCAAACACTTTGAACCAGGAGCATAGCTACCATTGGTGCAGTGGGTGCCTAGAAGTGCTTGGTAAAACAAGATGTAGCATTTGTACGAATGTTCCAATGACATTACCAGTGCTGACTAATTCATAAATACAGCAATTTAATACATACAATTGTAAATTTGATGCTATAAATTGCTTTAAAAAATAGACCTCTTAGGACTATACTTCAATTGAAGTCTTATTAAGAAAACAAGGTGTCTTACTATACACTGCCTTGTGCACTAGGCAAACCACCTTAAAATACTGGGCCCGATTCACAGAACTAACTTAAGACAAAATCCTAAAACTTACTACCATTTTGGTATTCACAGAATGCACTTACTCAAAATGAGTAAGTTACTCAAAATGCGTAAGTTACTCATTTTGATATTCACAGAAGGCACTTACTCCTCAATGAAGTGAGTGCCTTCTGTGAATACCAAAATTAGTAAGTGTCTTCTGTGAATACCAAAATGAGTAAGTTTAGGATTTTGTCTTAAGTTAGTTCTGTGAATCAGGCCCTAAGTCTCTGTCTGATGGGGAGCCAATGCAATTTATACAAGATCCGTCTGGGATGGGGCCATTTTGGGGCATCCTGCATGATAGCGAGCCATAGTGTTTTTACCCACTTGCAGTTTGATCAATCAGGAAAGCAGGAGTTCCAAATATATAGCATTTCCATATTAAAGATGGGAGCTAATTATTGCTTAGCTGCCAAGAATCTGTTTCCTGGGTAAAAAACAGAGACATTTTCCATGAAATCCTCAATTGATAGCAGCAGGCAAGGGTAGTGGAATTAACTTATTTTTCTGATTGCAGGTTCTATATTCATGCCTTTTGTTCCCCCCACAAGGCGCACAAGCCACAGTGAAAGCTCTGAGATGTGTGGACGAATAACTATTCTATATAGTATTATTTATAGGTTTCTACACCTGCTTATGTATATCTGTTTTTGGCAAAATATTACACTTTTTAACCATAGAGGCATATGTCAATCTCACAGCCTAAGATTACCATTCCTGTCTATCAGCTGTTTGTTGTTTTAATCTGTCCCGGCTATTTGCCATGGTTATTCGTATTTGTAATGAAGTATAATCGAAAAAGGTTTAAAAAATATAAAAAATAATAATATTGAACGTTTTCATAGACAAAAAAATGAATGCTGCCCTCCAAAATGAAACGTCTGGAAATTAACAACTTCAAACCTGTCAATAAAGCTGGCTTCAACATTCAAGTTTCTTGGAGGCAGAAAACTGCGTAGGGTTAGATGAAATTTAACCAGCCCAAGTTCTCCAGTTTTTTTACACCCCGCCATGCCACATTCAATGATGCAAATCTTGTGCCTCCACCTCCAATATTGCTAGAGTACAGGGTAGCTAGGTTTCACTCCATTGTTGGGGGAGGGTCAATTCCTGATGTCTAGGGAGCAGACACAGCCCCATCTGCATCAATGCCCATGGAAGACCCTGGGACAGATGATTCACTTATGAGTCAATCCAGTTGGTCTAATCCTGTTAGGGGCAGAAATCTATTCCTAGTAGTAACAGGGTTTGTGGCACTTGGACATGGGTGACTGGGAATGTTGGCTGGTCTGTATAAATAACCCAGTGAGGGGAATTCAATGGCTGAATAACTGTGCATTGAGAAGTTGAGTCTTCCCAAAATATAATTGACATTAACACTGATTTTAAAATTGACAACAATACAGTGGCTGCTGTCTGGTTTCTGTAGGTTGCCCACCCATGGGGCCCACTGCACATGATTGATCTTGTTGTGTAGTTGACCAAGGCCATCCACCGTCATGCTTAAGCTGTGCACTACCTTATTTAGCAATTAATCATATTTTATTCAAGTGCCTGGCTTCAGCAGGGGCGTATCTTTGAGGACCTGCATAAAAGAGGTGGCCTGAGGAAGTAGCTGTAGAGTCTGCTTACCCAGCAAAGATGGTAGTGTTAGCTGGACATCTCTTTGGCCATAAGATCGCACCATTGTGTCATCACTGGCGTAATGAAAGTTGAGTACATGGACGGTCCCTGCTATGGATTTAATCTGGAGCTCTCAGGCCTGAGTACTACGTTGAGGGGGGCCCTGCAGCTCAGGGGCCTTCCTGCACCGCTGGGGCTGCGGGAACCTTTGTTACGCCACTGTGTATCATCTAAGGCCACCTTACGACTGTCCTGCGTTCTGTAGTTCTCTGGAATTGGGCGAAGGCACTCTTCGAGTTGCCTGTATTTGCAGAGTGAACACAGGGGTAGCTGGAGTATCCCTCTGTTCTATTGCATGGCCTCCATCCATTCCAGTATCTGTGCTCACATCCTTAACCAGGAGCCTGGGAGGGCAGCCGCTGTGTTTGGAGTTGAGCAGACAAGCCTCCAAAGATTTCAGCCTGCCCATAATGGCAGAATTACAGTTTCCTAATTTTTCCTCCAAGTAAGCAATCTTACCACCCAAGTAACTGGTCAAGACCTCAGGGCCTGTTGTGTGTGGTACAGCCTCTTTAGCTGTCAGACGAATGTCCTAAACATTTTACCCTTCCTGCACTGGGAATGCTTTCTCTTTGCCGGGGCAAGAAGCAATATGAGTCAGGTGGATTTTGCACAGTGGGCGCTTCAGGTGTGTCGTTATTTCTTTCGAAAAGTTCACTGTGCATGAATTGCTACCTTTTCCAACATTATCCAACAGAGGAGCATTAGAATAACAATTGATGTCAGTTGAAGTATTAGACTTGGGCCCATCGCCCTTCCTGGCTGCAGACTTCACAGCAGAGCACAACTCCTCTTCAACGGATCCAGTCTCCTGTTTGAGTGCCCCCATAGCATTTCTGAGGTAGGTTACTAATGTGCCTGCCCGTTGATTCTCCCTCATGAAGAAGCACAACACAGCACACACTCTAAATTTAGCAGAGTGACAGACAAAAAACAAGTATATTGAATGGACTTACTGCATAATGCCCACGGGGCTCAGTTCTTAGAGGGCGGCCCCGCCCGGACTCTTGCGGTCGCAGACAGATGCAGGATGAGCCTGTCCGTGGTCCCGCCTTAGCCCAGGTGTGGCTTGCACATTTTCTGCTTTGCAGGAGAAGAGGAGTGCTGATAAGTGCGGTGATCGGGTGGGAGAACAACTTGTCAGCACCACCTGGCATGGTGTGCAGTGGTGACTGGACCCTGTGGTCAGCCCGGTTCAGCTGACGCAGAATTCCACATAGCGGGAGAAGAGAAGCACTGACCAGCATAGTGATCGGTCAGAGTACAACTCATCAGTGCGCAATAGGGGCTGGAGTCCCTCTGCTCAGCCCTATTCAGCTGGTGCAGCGTCCAGTGGAGTGAGAGAAGAGAGGGCCTGATAAGGGTGGTGATAGGGTGGGAGAGCAACTCGTTCAGTGCCAACTGGCACGGTGCGTGATGGGGGCTGGAGTCACTGTGCTTAGCACGGTTTGGCTGATGCAACGTTCCGCGTAGTGGTAGAAGAGATTCACTGATCAGCGTGGCAATCGGGAAGGAGTACAACTCATTGGTCCCATCTGGCATGGTAAGCAGTAGGAGCTGGTAGCCCTGTGCTCAGCCCGGTTCAGCTGGTGCAGCGTCCTGCACAGTGGTAGAAGAGAAGTGCTGACAAATGTGGTAATCGGGAGGGAGAACAACTTGTCGACACCACAAGGTGCGGTGCTCAATAGGGGTTGAATTCCCTGTGGTCAGCCCGGTTCAGCTGGTGCTACATCCTGTGCAGTGGGAGAAGAGAAGCGCTGATAAGCATGGTGATTGGGCGGGAGAACAACTCATCGGCGCCACCAGACACGGTACGCCCAGTTCAGCTGGTGCAAGGTCCCACACAGCGAGAGAAGAGTAGCGCTGATAAGCTTGATGATCATGATGCACAGTGGGGACTTGAGTCTCTGTACTCAGCCCTGGTCAGCTTGTGCAGCGTCCCCACTCAACACGAGAAATACTGTTTACATGAGTCACGCGTATCCTTTAGTAGGCCACAGACTTTCATCTAGGCTCAGTGGGCAAGCAAGCTGCATCACCCCTGCACCGCTTCACCCAGTCATGTGATACAGGAACAGGCTGCAGGCACCAAATAGGGCCATCTCTCTAAAAGTGGCATTTTCTAAATTGTAACTTAAAATTCAACTTTCTCATTCCATTTCTATCTGCTCCCAATTTAAAGGTATCACTTGTTAATGCAATAGGTTAAGCCAATGTTATCCTATAGGAGAGGCAGGTCTTCGTGTGATGATTAACGACGTTTAAGAGTTGTTCACTAGCAGGACATGTATAAGTTACATGTAGACGTCCAACTTTTTAAATACACCACACCATGCCCTATGGGTTATTTAGGGCCTACCCTAGTGGTGACCTGTATATATTAAAAGGATGGTTTGGGCCTGGCATGTGGTTTATCTTGCCAGGTCGAAATGCCACTTTAAAACTGCACACACCAGCTGCAATGGCAGGCCTGAGACATGTTTAAAGGGTAACTTAAGTGGGTGGAACAATTAGTGCTGCAGACCACTAAGTAGCATTTTATTTTGATGCCCTGAGAACATGTTGTAGCACTTCACTAGGGTCTTCTCACAACTAAATTGAATATGTCTATTAGGTGTAAGCTAATATTACTATGTGTCTATAGGAGAAAGCACAATCTCTTTGGCACTGGTTAGCCGTGGTAACGTGAGCAGAGTCCCAAAGCCAGCAAAAATGAAGTCAGCAAAAAAGGAGGATGCAAGGCTAAAAGTTGGGGAAAAACCGGGCCAAGGATGTCAGGTCCAACAGTCATTTTAAACATAATCCCAACAAGACTTGTATTATTTTTTCCAATTCAAACTTTATCATTCAGCCCAGGTCCAGGTGCACAAAGCAAAAGGTTTTTAGCATGATTCTGAACTGCAGCCTGATATTAGTGCTGTAGATTTATGCAGTCACAGGGTGCTGTTGGTTTCTCCACCGGATGTACAGATGAGTCCTACCCTGTTTGTTCTTTCTTCAAAATATGAAGGCTACCTCTATATCTCTGCTCTTAAGTGGATTTCACCCCTGTGATTTATCTAGGGTTAACACAACAGACTTGGAAACTAATGCAGTTAAAGGCATAAGACATTTCTTTATGCATACTATAAATCGAGACCACCATTTTTCAAATCAGATTGTTCAGCCTTATCTCCAGCAGGGTTGTCTTAAGTCTTCCAGGGGAGCTTTACTTCCGTCCACCCCGCCAAATTCTTGTAGATCTTCTTCCATCCATGTAGACCAGCATAGAATCTTCCCTCGCTAGCTCATAGAAGCTTTACTTTTGCTGTACTTTAAAGATCCTCTCCCCATAATCCTTTCAGAGTAACTCTCTCACTCATGTTGACATTGGTAACTACCACGTTATTTATTTACACATGTTCATCTGTAATTTGTTCCAGAGTTTGAGTGCCATAAAGCTAAAAGATCAACCCCCAACTCGAGTTATCTTAACCATAGGAATGAAAAGCAACAGAGAGGTCAAGCCATGCAGCCAGTGCCACGGAATAGACAGTGGGTCAGGGAGTTAGAAATGTCAGTTTTTCCTGTACACAAAAATATTATCAAAGAAAAGCTTCTGAAACTCTTTGCTCTGTCACTATTCAATGAAGGTGCCTGCAGACGTTAGATATGTGGTGATTTTCATCAAATTCATGACTAATCTTGCCACAAAATGTTTACCTCACTCAAGGGATGCCAAGATGTATCCTAGATCTAGGCTATTATAATAGTCCAGTCTCAAGTGGATACAGGTGGTTGCGGTCATGCGCGTTGAGCAAGAAAAGCCAAAAAAGCAACATTTCTCTCTGCATCTGGAGGAGGTAGCAGCAAAAGCTGACCACACATTAAACCTATTTCTAAGGGACATTTTTGATTGAGATAAACTGCTAATTACTTACTCGGTGGCTGTAAGAGGGGTTCCCTTTCAAATTGACCAGAGGGTATCATCCTAGTGTTTATTGCTTTTCTTGACCAATAGTAACTCTGTCTTCCTTGCATTAAATTCAAGATTGATCAGCCCCCATTCCGAAGTCCACCCCTCCTGGTAGTCATTGAGTATAGATGCAATGACAGGGGATTTTGTCTTCAAGGGCCCATATTTAACTTTGCCTATGGTGTTGGTATTTACATGTCACAAATTAGGTGGGAAGCAATGGTGCACAACACGTGTGTTAAGAGGCTATTCAATGAATTAAGAAGAGTTTTGCATATTTGCTAGCACATGATTAGCAATATTTACAAAGCATAAAACACTGTAAAGTAGCATACTATAAGATAACATGACTTAAAGTAAAGTATTGATCCAACATCTATCGGGTCTAAATCACAGAATGGGGTTGCACAAGATGATCAATGATGATGGATGTGGTCCTTTCTAATTTACATCTCTTTGTTGTTATGATTCCATGATGCATTACTGGAGCTGAGCAATTTCAGTATAAAGAGGAGCATACGCAAAGAAATCTGAAATTGTGCTACAGGTTGTTGACGACGGTTGCGTGAGCCCTCACTTTCAGATGAATATCAGTGGCGGCTGGTGGCCTCTCAAAGTGGTGTGGCATACAAGTTGGGGATAAGTAGCAAGCGAAGGGAGCAAGCCCTACTGATGTAGTATATTGTGAAAGAATCTCCCCCCCCTAGAAAATGTTGGGAAAAAGTGTCAAAGTTTGCATTTTAAAGCAAGATTCAATTGAAACGTTAGTGAGACAGCAAGGAGGCAAATAAAGCATGTGTGAATATGTAGTTTTGTTATTCATTAGGTTTTTCCTAATAATTGAGCTATGATTTTGTTTCCTCATGGCATATTGTCAAGTTTACTATGAACACAACTCTGTCGGTAGAAACCTCTCAGAATAGGAAATGCTTTGATTTTACAAAATAAATATTGTTTCTAATTTGGGGGGGAAGGCATTTAAATCCTCCTATCTGGTACAATGCATTTTGTTCTTGGGTCCAGTCTCATCTTTGTAAATTTTAAGTCTTTCGTCTCCGTTGCTCTCTGACTCTTTTCCTCTCAACGCCATGGGATTCAATGTCATCTGATAATTATAATAATGATATAGATAGTAATAATCATAAAAATAGTAGGTGATCGGTGAGTGAACATTGACTGCTATATTAAATTACAAAATGGGAAAGGACAGGAAATGGAGAAGGAATTTGTTTTTTTGCTGTAGATAGACCATGATATACTTATTTTCTGGACTAGGCTGTGTCTGTGTGGAATGAAGATAACTCGTGCTTGATTTGTGTTCAGGATGCATGTTTGTTCTCTACCTTCAGTGTTTTTGTTTGCTTGCTGGTTCATTGCGCCCAGGGTTTAGAGACGAGCTTGGCTTTAGTCTGCGTGCTACAGGAAGGCACCACGCGCACACATTAAGATCTTTGAAGGGAAGGATTTCCCTTCATCTACTATTTAGGCACCCGAGACATTTCAGTGTGCACTGCCAAATAAAGTGTATTAAAATAGTTGATTGTCCTCAAAATATCATGTTGCTCTTAGAAACCTAGCCAGACATTACTCCCTTCTGGTGCCCCTCAAATGCCTCATGGTGAAGAGTGTAGAGCCTCCGCCTTGGAGTACAGCCTCAATCTCGTATTTCTCCCACTGTGGGGAAAAAGTCCCAACAATTGGATGCGGTCGGAGACTCACCTCGAAGCACATTCCAGCTCACCAGCACAGGAGGAAGCAGCGAGTTTGCGTCTCACAGCTCGGTGCACAGCATCCTCACTGGATGCTTTTCTCACACACTGGAGCTCTGTGAAGGTCTCCCATGGAACTCAAACTCGCAACATGGACCAGTGAGCCACAGCAGTCACTGAGTTTCAGACAATGGAGACAGTCTAATTGTTGGGTGTGAGAGTCTCACACAATGGTGCACTGACTGTGTAGATTCAAGCCTCATATTTTGAGACAAGCAACGCGTCTCACTGATATGCACTGCTCCTCAAAGTTGGTCTGTTGCATTACTAACTTACTTTTAAAAAGTAGCACGGCTTTTTAAAAAAGATTGACGCCTAAGAACTTTTTTGGGGGGGGTAAAAACACTAATCGTTTTCCCAAACCCCTTAAATGTCACTTCTATGGACTCTGAATGCTCAAGTTTCTGAAATCTTGTGTCTTTAGACAGATGAAAGGAGACGCTCGTGCTCAGGGTTCATCTTGGCTTGGCTTACGTACCTCTCCTCGACGTTTGCTGTGCCACACATTGGGCCAGAGCAATGAACGGTATCTTTCTAATGGGATCATGTAAGAGATCCCAAGATCAGGACACAACCAGATCTGTTGAGATAGATTACAGCAACTAACTTTCCGGCTCGAGTTGCTGTGCGTCTGGCTCGAGGACAGGGATGTCAGCAGCACAAAGGGCTTCGGCAAGGACAGCCCAGCTCTCCTGGCTTGATACACCCTCCTAGGGGGCACAGTACATCCTCCCTGTTGCCAGGATCTCGCAGGCTCGGCAGGGCAGAACCAAAGCCCAGAACCAAAGCCCTGCAGCCAACGACACCATCATCCTCACTGGTACAGAGAGAGAGCACCTGCAGCCTGCACCCAAAGCAAAGTTTTCACATCACTAGAGTCAGGGCCGGTGCTAGGCATGGGCAGTGTGGGCAGCTGCCCGGGACCCCATAGTCAGCCCTCCAACTAGGGGCCTCGCACCAATGCGACAGAGTCAGATCACGGCATGAAAGGTGCCACCTTGGGAGGCCCCTCTCCCCTGTCCTCACTGCTATGATGTAGCAAGGGGAACCCTGGGGGAGGGGGACCCCCATGCCCAGTTGGAAGAAGACATTCTTCAGGTTTGTCCTGCAAATAGGCCTCCACCCCCCCCACCCATGCTGAGGCACAGCGGGATGGCTATTGCCTGCTGTTTAGCTCACTGGCAGTTTTAACCCTCTGTGGAGATAAGCAACCGTAACAGCTTCAGCCCTTGATGAGCTGTTAAGAGGTGCTTGTAGGTGGCTGAGAGGGAGGGACAGCAGCTTCAGGAGCAGGGGCATCTATTCAGATGCAAACAGCCCTGGATGTGTCACATCTATGCAATTTAGAGGGGCCTCCCACCGTCCCTTTCTGCCAAGGCCCCAAAAATCCTAGAAGCGGCCCTGACTAGTGTGCATGCCAACCCACCCTCCAATCCGCGTCGAGTCATGAGGCGTCCCCGCTCCTCTCTGGACAGGGCTCTATGCTCTCCACGCAACATCACAGCCCATGACCCGCTCGCACCACTAACCCTGCAGCCTTACAGAGCAACAAATCACTCCTCCTGAGCACCTGCCCCCTTCCTTACCCAACTGACTGGACTATAGGAGAGGAGGTAGCACCTCTGGAGTGAGATTTTAACATTGGCCGTGTGCCGACATGAGTCTCTTAGAGACTGTAGGGTAAAATACATACAAATTTATGCAAAGCACATTTTATCTGAGAATATTCTGCATTGCCAACTCACCACCTCTGAGAACACCCTACTAGCATGTTCCGGGCATACTCAGTACAGAGGAGCAAAGGGCAATGAATCAGATCCAGAATAACATCAATTAAAATTAATTACCACCACCGAGTACTAACGTCATACAGGCCTGGGGCGTACTCTCTCGTGCTCTGAGTGTGGGCCTACAACCACGACATGTGGTGAGTGCTAATCTACCCTCCTCCTATGCACAACGTGGTCACTGGCGCTGTGCATGAGGGGAAAAAGCAGTGCTATTTCGTCACCATTACAGAAACATAACCAATGACTACTGTGTGGCTTTATAATAGCTTGAGTGTCCAAACAATACAGGCTATGCTCTCATGCCTTTTATTCCCAAAATGAGAGCAAAGCAAGGATTGGCTGGGTCAGTTGAACCCAGCGCTCTAAAGGTGACCTGAAAAGCTGTGCTGAGTTCCCCCTGACTCCGTAATAGAGCACTGGTAAGAGTTCTGGAGTGCGCGGGTCGAGTTGGCCGCAGTCATAGTCCTGTCCAGCCCGACACATGCATTGGACTTCACTTCAGCTGATGGTGCATGCCACTCCTATCACCCGGTTTAGCCCTCACTCCCTGCCTTGTTACACCACCCTCACAGCGTTGGAGCGAGCACGAGCAGGATTTAATTCATAAAATGATTCACTGGTGTCTCACACTGGCTGGGTGGCGGGTCAATGCCCTACGACATAGAAAAGGAACTGCCCCTGATGAATATGTCAAGCTCTTACAGCCATTTTGACTCCCTACTCTACCGTGATGACTAGGCCCAGATGAAATTTCCAGTAAACCAGCATAATCTTGTGTACTTTCTGGCATTTCATGTGATACTAGTTATACTAAATTCTTGAGATTGAGCCATTATGTCACATTTTGTGATTTTAAGTCTGACCATGTCAAAATCCTACAGCGGAGCACAGGAGCCATGCAAACAGAAAGCGAGCAGCTAATGTTAATGGCACTGGTTATTTTTGCGCTATGCTTTTAGTGCCAAATTTGTCCCCACATCGCATTTCTGGCTAAAATATAATGCTAAATTCCAGATTTGCATCCCTTATCATTTTGAGTGTCGTTTCTGGAATTTTTCGTAATTCTACAAAAAGAAAGTACATACATTTGATACACACCTACTGATGATGTATGAGCCCACATGAATAACCAGGAATGCACACAAATATGTCATGATGAAGAAAAACATTTTTTTTACTTTCAACTTACCGTTCCAAGTTTGCAACTCTTGATGCAATCAGTTTTGATGCTTAGCCATTCATACTGGGGGCCATATTGATGAAAGGGTTGCATCGCTTTTGCACCACGCAACAGGGTGCATGAGTGACGCAACACTTAAATGTGATTTATCAAGCCACGCACCGCCACCGTGCGTGGCCCTGAGTGGCTTGATAAATCCAGAGTAAGGCAACAAAGCACATATCTCTGCATTGCATTACTCTGACCCAGGGAGCCGTTCCAGCGAGGTGCGTGGGTGTTTCTACGCAAAACTCATACATTTTGAAGCATTCTCAGATTTATCATAAGTGGTAGACCTGGAAATGCCCCAGAACTGCTACTCCTCCCGAGGTGAGGGGCAACCAGGAGAAATATGTTTATTTCTCCTAGCTTTTTTCCTCTTTCTATGTGTGCTGTATTTTGCAGCACATATAGATAGAGGAAAGTGCCTCAGGGGAATGCTTTGTGCAGGAAGGTATCCCTTCCTGAACAAAAACAATTCAGCTCATAGTGCAGGCACTCTTGCACCATGGTGCAAGAGGGCCTGCGTTGGCGGTAGGCAGAACGTTGTGCACCAGCACTGGTAAAAGGCAGAAATGTGCCGCGTTATGTTAAATACGGAGCATTCCTGCCCTTTCCCTGTCATGCAGCGCAGCAAGGTGACTTGCTGCACTGCATGACATGTTGGTAAATATGCCCTCAACATTGTTAGAAAGGGATTTGGTCCAAACATTAGTGCCTCCTGGAGGCAGATGTAAAGTTTGAGAAACGTTTTCTTCTCGCAATATATTTCCAAATTTGCATTTGTGTTGTAGAGCACGACAGACATACAACGTTGGGAAAGTATTAAGCAATGTCAAAGCATAGTATTTGTCCTGGAAAGCTATCCGTCTAGTCCAAAAACTATGCTTGGCATAGCACACACCGTTGCACTTTGGTGTAAGCGTGTGCGCATAGACACTAAAAAGCAAGGTAGCCTTAAGTGCACCAGGGCAAGACGAGAGAGAAAGAGCCCCATATCTTAATAGCCATGGTGCTGCTCTCCTCTTTCCCTTTCTCACAACGCAGAGCAGAAACCTTGCTTGCTCTGCTACGTTGAACTAAAACGTAGTAAATTCAGCCATGAATCTTTTTTGCACTTTTTGCCCCAGTTTATTTTCTACTATGGGTAGCCTTTCTTATACTGTGTGTAAACCATTTTGCACCAATGTATATTATACTCGTAACTCTCTTTTAACCTATTGACGTACATATTCACTGTGCTTTCTCTCAGAGGCGAAGTCGCATCACTGTAAATATAGGTTACTTTTCTCACGGCACCAACCAAAATTGAGATTAATAACCCTCCAGTTTGACACACATACATCAGTGACCACATGAAATTCTCCCACTTGGCTCTTGTTGAAACCATCAGCTAAAATAAATACAGGTACCAGAGTGAAGCCAAATATGTTATGGGGTCCGACATTATTATGGACTGGCCGGGCCTCCTGGGGCCCCCCCTTCCCGTGGCTGCGGACACTTTCTATTATCATAGATACAATTGGTGCAGTAATAATTAACCCTGGCTGTCGACACGGGATTTTCTGAAGAGACATTGAGATTAACGAATGTAAACAATCCCTGGTCTTTTGGGGTTATTTATAAACTGACAAAAGCCATAATTGTCCAATCAAGCCAAGCTTTAAATTGCTGCAATAAACCAATTTCACACTAATTCACTTCTCAGCATTTCTGTTTAACAATCGCGGCCGCCGGCGGCGCAGGATTGTCAGACTCTGTTACTCAGTGTCTTTGAGGTGCGGATTGTGGCTGAGGCGGGTGAGGCGCTCAGTGCGGGCCCCTTGGGTGAGGCTCCGAGTCAATGACTTCTACTTACGGGGGCGCCAGTCAACCGCCTGTTCCTGCCATTATTCACAAAGAGGCTTACTTTACAATGTTGTTTACTTTTTATGTGAAATTGCTTTAGGACATTGAATATTCAAATGTGAGGCATGGGATGCGCTCCTGTGCAGGCGCCCACCGCAACTAGAGGTGGGTACCCTTCATCGCGCCACAGACCGGAGCCGCGCCTTGCACAGGAAGTGCAGGTGTTGGGGGACGGGTAGTGACATCATCAGTAGGAGCTACAATAACTTTGGGGGCCATTTAAGGCAGCGCACCAGTGATTTCGGTCTCTATGTCCCTACTTGTCTCGCCTGGAGCAGAGCCGGAGCAACCCACGCCGACTCTTTAACCACCCATCCAGGCACCCCTGGAGACTGGCGGGTCCCTGGCAGATAATAAAGGGGGTACACAAGAATTAAGAATCTGGGACTGGTCTGACCACATGAGGGGGTATGAATTGTGTGGACACCAGGCAGATGGGAGGTGGACTGACATGCCGGTGGTCCTGGACTCTCCTGCCATGACCCGCGATGTCTGGAAAGGATCTTTGGGGAGGATGCCTGTGTTCAGGTACCCCAGTGGGCCGGTGTGCAATGCAGTGAGCTGGAGTTTAAGTTGCGGGACTCCTCTGGGTTTGAGGCAATGTGGCAAGTGCTCACAATGATCTTCCTGGCAAGGCCTTGTTGAAAGGTGCAGTAGGGTTTTGCATGGATGCCCTGGAAGTAACCATGGCAGGGCTGTTGCACGTTGGGGCATTCTGGCATAATGCGCGCAGCAGACTCCACAATATTGTGGGCTGGACGTGCCTAGAAAGTGAAATGTGATATTTTATTTGTTTGCTCATCTTCCTTATTGCTTTTGATGCCTATAAAACACTTTTTGTAGAAGAATAGAAGAATACCTCTCTTTCTCGGTTTGGCTTATGAATAATTTTGTGATGCTGTAAATAAAATGCGAGATACCCACAAATTGGATCTAATCTCTTTTCCTTGAGCATTGCAGCAAAGCAAGGGGTAATCCTTTGAGGGGCGAGTGTCACGTTGTGCACGTACTATGCTGTTGGGTAGTTGTAAGTATTCAGATAGCCCAGAGCCAGGCACCAACACCCAATGCAGGCATGCCAGAGCTTTGCAGCAATACACAAAACAGCACTAAACAAAACAACCCTTCAGAGGCAGTCACACAATTTAATCAACCCAGAGTTTAGTGGCAAACACAATCCTGCGATCTCAGAGACTTGCAGCCACTGGCAATCTAGAAGCACAAAGAGGCCAGCCATTGGCAGATGTGCGCTCAATATGAAAAACAGCATAACCTACCATTATACTTGTTACCTCAGTCTTTTAATTTACGAGCAATGTGAGCAGCAGTTAACATTATCCAACTTAGTGATACTCATTTTGTTCATCCAAGAGGAAGGAAAAACTGTTTTGACCACAACAATTTTCAAGCCTGTAGTCTAAAATGACCACAGGAACATCACGAACTGAACCATGATAGCAGCTGCACCTTCTAGTGAAATGTTTTTAGGGGAAAGAAAATATAAGAGGTTAAGGCTGCTGCAGTGACCTGCGTGTAGCCAGCAACTCTCAGGCTATACGACTGTAACACTAGGCATTCATTCACTTTCTTCGGAGATCTATGTACAATCAGTTGGTCATAAGTTTGAATCCTCGTGAGACATCTGAAAATGTCAATGCCTATATCGGACATGTTTAAATTCTATTCCGATTGCACAGTGAGTTCCAATGTTCAAGCAGAATACCCCAATTATCTGTTTGGTGTTATGTCTGAAATCGATGGTTTCGCAGTGCCTGCTGCTTTGTGTTGTTCCATATGTTTGCCTATATGTGCATTGTTTTTGGAGCGTTATTGACTACACTGGAGGGAAATTAAATTAGGAGTGAACGATTGACTACATGATTAGCATGCTTGTGTTGAGCTCACCAAAAACCCTAGACCAGGGTATCCCAAACAGAGGCAGGAAAAAGGCCTCCCTCAAGTACCATTGGCATATCTATGTGTGGGTGGAGCCAAGTTTCACTATAGGCACTGAAGGATGCAGGTAGTAAAACCACTATACATTAGATAAAATACACCAGAACATTTTAAAATGTAGTAGGCATGGCCAACCTGTCAACATTTCTAGAGGGAAAAAGGCCCGGAAAAACAGAAAAACGTGGTGTGTTAAATACCGATTCTGCATGTTAT